>NC_134353.1:651103394-653570894 GCF_048569485.1 Anomaloglossus baeobatrachus
GCTCCTGCTCCCTGCTCGCTTCATTTGTCGCTCTCTCGCTGTCACACACAGCGATCTGTGTGTCACAGCGGGAGAGCGGCTTTGAAGAAAACGAACCAGGGCTGTGTGTAACGAGCAGCGATCTCGCAGCAGGGGCCAGATCGCTGCTCATTGTCACACACAGCGAGATCGCTAATGAGGTCACTGCTGCGTCACAAAAAGCGTGACTCAGCAGCGATCTCGGCAGCGAGCTCGCTGTGTGTGAAGCACCCCTTAGAATAGCCAAGTCAAATTCCAGACCTGAATCCAATCGAGAATCTGTGGAAAGAGCTGAAAACTGCTGTTCACAAACGCTCTCCATCCAACCTCACTCAGCTCGAGAATTTCAGTCTATGTGCAAAACTGATAGAGACTTACCCCAAGTGACTTGCAGCTGTAATCGCAGCAAAAGGTGGCGCTACAAAGTATTAACGTAAAGGGGCCAAATAATATTGCACGCCCCAATTTTCAGTTTTTTATTTTTTGCAAAAATTTTAAATAAGCAATAAATATCATTCACCTTCACTCAGGTGAAGCTCTTTGCAAAGGAAGAATGGGCAAGAAATTCAGTCTCTCTATGTGCAAAACTGATAGAGACATACCCCAAGCTACTTGCAGCTGTAATCGCAGCAAAACGTGGAGCTACAAAGTATTAACTTAAAGGGGCTGAATAATATTGCACGCCCCAATTTTCAGTTATTTATTTTTTTTAAAAAGTTTAAAATAAGCAATACATTTTGTTCAACTTCACAATTGTGTCCCACTTGTTGATTCTTCACCATAACATTGAAATTTTATCTTTGTTTGAAGCCTGAAATGTGGGAGAAGGTTGAAAAATTCAAGGGGGCCGAATACTTTTGCAAGGCACTGTATATAAGTATTATAGGCCTTTTGGGCTCCTGTTCTCCCAATGGCTGCTGATAGAGGAATAAGTGACCAGACTTCTCCATCCGCCTCCTCCAATTGTAATACAGGACATGGGAAACCATGTTTTCTTCCAGAGGAGATCATAATTAACTCTTTCCTGACATGTGATGTACATATCATGATATCAAGTGTGAGTGGATTGATTGGGCTCAGAAGTGGAGGTAACTCCATACACGACAGGATGCAGGTGCAATCTTCAACCAAAATCTGCCTGCAACAGCTAGGACTGAAAATAAGTCCAACCTCAATAGTTTAAACCCTTAAAGGAATCTGTCAGCAGGTTTTTGCTAACTCGTCTGAGAGCAGCATAATATAGGCAGAGACCCTGATTCTAACAATGTGTCACTTAGTTTCACTTGGTGCAGAAGTTGTGACACAATCAGAGTTTTTAGATGTATGTAGCTGAGCTCAAAAAGCTAACCCCACCCAGACCACAGCTTTCCGTTTACATTGAATATTGACAGTAATTTGCTAATCACAGGAGGGTGCTTAATAGGACCAGGAGTCAGTGAGAACTAAACAGATAGTGATAATCTCCTGCTGATAACGCACCCATTGTATTAAAAAAGAGTACAGAGCCTAATAAGTGACATCCCTGATATCAGTGTCTCAGGCCTCACTTCATGCTGCTTGCAGGTTACATAGCAAAAACCTGCTGACAGATTCCCTTTAAAAGTCTTGATCAGAAGTGATCACAGCATCACAAAGAAATGAGTGCTCTATCTCACTGTAATCCTATGTCCACGCTTTTCAGCTCCACCATGTAGTGCCAAAACATTTTCATGGCCGCTTAGGCCTTCATGAAAGCACAATTTAAAGGGAACTTGTCACTAATTGACTTCATGCTGCTGTAACTGTAGGCAACGTGTATCAGAGCCTGGCTATGCAATTGATTCCTGGTATATCTTGCTCTGAAATGTATTGATCACTAAGAGGTTAAAAAAGCTGTCCAGGCACCATAGGGATAGATGTGATTAGCTTGGTGCGGCCCTCAGGCCGTGTTCCAGGGGATTGTCGTTTCTTTCCAATGTGTGTATAGGAAGAATTTTATCAATCACTTGTAACGGGGTGAGGAGAAGCCGGCCGCGCTGAACTAATCACGTCTGTCCCTAAGGTCAAGCTTCTCAAACTTTGTTTTCTAAGCTTTTCTATGGGGGAATATTTTTGTCCCACTAAAGGACTTGAGAATGCAACCATTCGATCATAGGCATAATGCATGGTGATACTCCTGTCCAGCAGTATATTGTCCTGTTCACATTGTTCTCTTATTCCCAAACTAAAGGGACCAAACTACAACATCTCCCCCACACTGCCTCTCTCTATAATATTCCCCCACACATTGCTCCTCTGTATAATATCCCCCAACACACTGCCCCTCTGTATAATATCCCCCCACACACTACTTCTCCATATATCCCCCCACACACTAGAGGTTAAAAAAAGCTGACCAGGCACCATAGGGTTAGATGTGATTAGCTTGGTGTGTGACGCCCTGGACTATCAGGCCGTCACAGGGTATTGTGCAATCTGCCCTCCTGTGCAATATCCACCTCCTCCTTGGTTAGTTGGTCCCCAACTATATGGTGTTGCCTACAACAGCTAGTAAAATCCTAGGTACACTCTGCACCACACCCACCAGACACACCAGTGGACGGCCTGAGTGGAATAGGGTCGCCCACTTGGGGGGTTGGTAAAAGGAGGTCAGCAGTGTCAGGAGTCAGTCAGAGAAAGAGTGAGTGAAGGGTAGGAGGTGAAGGAGAGAAGAAGTCAGGAGCCGGGCTCCTTGGAAGCAACTAGGTAGCAGACGGTGGTCTGGGCCTAGTAGGAGCTGGACCCCCGGTCACAGGGGATCGTGACAAGGGGCACGGAACTGTCGAGGAGGACAGCCGGCGGCCTTGTACCATCACCGGGCTGCAACCAGGGTACGACGGGGTACGTGGACCCTAGGTCAGGGAGTAGCTTCAGGCAACCTGACAATTTACCTGACGAGAACGGAGCCTTCAAGATTCGCCCTCCACCCGCTCCAGAATCGGGGTCTCTCGCAACGAGGGGGATAGGACTTTCCCACTGCCTGGTCCAGAAAATCCCAAGCGTGAACCCTGAGAGCAAGCTCCCACAGTTAGCCACACTGGGAAGCGGGACCAGACTAGTTCTATACTACCGGGACCAATTGACAAGTGAACTTAGTGCCAGGAGTAAAGTCACGGATCACCAGGCAACACCAGTTGGGACGGGACCCGAACTAGCTCCCCTCAGCGGCAGCGGTGTCCAGAACTTTGGTTTATCCGGTTGTCTGTGTCAGCTTTATGTACTGAGTAAGTACGCAAGTGACCCCTTCACTCCCAACGGCACTCCCCGAACGCCATCAACAAGTCCCGGGGCATCCCCCCTACCCGTGGAGGGTTCCAACACCTAGCTGCCCCACTCCATCGCCCCCGGATACTCCCAACTGCAGCGGTGGTACTCCATATTACCACACACCACGGGTGGCGTCACGAACTCTAAACATACAATCCCCTGTAAATACTCCCTTCATTTGAGTAGCCGCACGTCCCCCGGGTCCGGACGCCCCTCGCGCCACCGCAGATTCGGATCTGAGCAGCCCGGCTGCTGAGACGGGGGCGGCACAGATGCGGCCTTTAGGCAGTGTTCCAGGGGATTCTCAGTTTTTTCCAATGTGTGTATAGGAAGAATTTTACCAATCACTTGTAACGGGGTGAGGAGAAGCCGGCCGCGCTGGACTAATCACGTCTGTCCCTAAGGTCCAGCTTCTCAAAGTTTGTATTCTCGGAAAAAGTGCAGCATTTCAAAGTAAGACATACATGCCCGCAGTTACAAAGCCAGACTCAGATTTATGCTATCCATGGAATTTGGCAGCAGAAATCTAATGGCAGGGTCCCTTTAGTTTGGGAATAAGAGAAGAATGCGGACAGGACAATATACTACTGGACAGGAGTATCGCCATGCATTATGCCTATGATTGAATGGTTGCATTCTCAAGTCCCCTAGTGGGACAAAAATAATCCCCCATAGAAAAGCTTAGATTCTTTTCTGTACAACCGCAAAGAAGGGAATTTTGTTTACTTACCGTAAATTCCTTTTCTTCTAGCTCCTATTGGGAGACCCAGACAATTGGGTGTATAGCTTCTGCCTCCGGAAGCCACACAAAGTATTACACTTTAAAAGGTGTAACCCCTCCCCTCTGCCTATACACCCTCCCGTGCATAACGGGCTCCTCAGTTTTGGTGCAAAAGCAGGAAGGAGGAAACTTATAAATTGGTCTAAGGTAAATTCAATCCGAAGGATGTTCGGAGAACTGAAAACCATGAACCAAAAGAACAATTCAACATGAACAACATGTGTACACAAAAGAACAAACAGCCCGAAGGGAACAGGGGCGGGTGCTGGGTCTCCCAATAGGAGCTAGAAGAAAAGGAATTTACGGTAAGTAAACAAAATTCCCTTCTTCTTTGTCGCTCCATTGGGAGACCCAGACAATTGGGACGTCCAAAAGCAGTCCCTGGGTGGGTAAAAGAATACCTCGATAAAAAGAGCCGAAAACGACCCCCTCTTACAGGTGGGCAACCGCCGCCTGAAGGACTCGCCTACCTAGACTGGCGTCTGCCGAAGCATAGGTATGCACCTGATAGTGTTTCGTGAAAGTGTGCAGACTAGACCAGGTAGCTGCCTGACACACCTGCTGAGCCGTAGCCCGATGCCGCAATGCCCAGGACGCACCCACGGCTCTAGTAGAATGGGCTTTCAGCCCCAAAGGACGCGGAAGCCCAGAAGAACGGTAGGCTTCAAGAATCGGTTCCTTGATCCACCGAGCCAAGGTTGACTTGGAAGCCTGCGAACCCTTACGCTGGCCCGCGACAAGGACAAAGAGCGCATCTGAACGGCGCAGGGGCGCCGTGCGAGACACGTAGAGCCGGAGAGCTCTCACCAGATCTAACGAGTGCAAATCCTTTTCACATTGGTGAACTGGATGAGGGCAAAATGAAGGTAAGGAGATATCCTGATTGAGATGAAAAGGGGATACCACCTTAGGGAGAAATTCCGGGACCGGACGCAGAACCACCTTATCCTGGTGAAAAACCAGGAAGGGGGCTTTGCATGACAGCGCTGCCAGCTCCGACACTCTACGGAGCGATGTAACTGCCACTAGAAATGCCACCTTCTGCGAAAGACGTGATAAAGAGACATCCCGCAGCGGCTCGAAAAGTGGTTTCTGAAGAGCCGTTAGCACCCTGTTAAGATCCCAGGGTTCCAGCGGACGCTTGTAAGGTGGGACTATGTGGCAAACTCCCTGCAGGAACGTGCGGACCTGCGGAAGCCTGGCTAGACGCTTTTGAAAAAATACGGATAGCGCCGATACTTGTCCCTTGAGAGAGCCGAGAGACAAACCCTTGTCCATTCTGGATTGAAGGAATGAAAGAAAAGTGGGTAAGGCAAAAGGCCAGGGAGAAAAACCCTTATCAGAGCACCAGGATAAGAAGATCCTCCAAGACCTGTGATAGATCTTGGCGGACGTTGGTTTCCTGGCCTGTCTCATAGTGCCAATGACATCTTGAGATAACCCTGAGGACGCTAGGAGCCAGGACTCAATGGCCACACAGTCAGGTTGAGGGCCGCAGAATTCAGATGGAAAAACGGCCCTTGAGACAGCAAGTCTGGGCGGTCTGGGAGCGCCCACGGTTGACCCACCGTGAGATGCCACAGATCCGGGTACCACGACCGCCTCGGCCAATCTGGGGCGACGAGAATGGTGCGACGACAGTCGGACCTGATCTTGCGCAGCACTCTGGGCAGCATCGCCAGAGGAGGAAATACATAGGGCAGTCGAAACTGCGACCAATCCTGAACTAATGCGTCCGCCGCCAGAGCTCTGTGATCTTGAGACCGGGCCATGAATGCCGGGACTTTGTTGTTGTGCCGTGACGCCATGAGATCGACGTCCAGCGTTCCCCAGCGGCGACAGATCTCTCGAAACACGTCTGGGTGAAGAGACCATTCCCCCGCGTCCATGCCCTGTCGGCTGAGAAAATCTGCTTCCCAGTTTTCTACGCCCGGGATGTGAACTGCGGAGATCGTGGAGGCTGTGGCTTCCACCCACTGCAGAATTCGTCGGACTTCCTGGAAGGCTTGACGACTGCGAGTGCCGCCTTGGTGGTTGATGTATGCGACGGCAGTGGCGTTGTCCGACTGGATCCGGATCTGCCTGCCCTCCAGCCACCGATGAAAGGCCAATAGGGCTAGATACACTGCCCTTATCTCCAGAATATTGATCTGAAGGGATGACTCTCTCGGAGTCCAGGTTCCCTGAGCCCTGTGGTGGAGAAAAACCGCCCCCCACCCTGACAGGCTCGCGTCCGTCGTGACCACAGCCCAGGTGGGGGGTAGGAAGGATTTTCCCTGCGATAGAGAGTTGGGAAGGAGCCACCACTGAAGTGACGTCTTGGTTGCAAGGGAAAGAGAGACGTTCCTGTCGAGTGAAGTCGACCTCCTGTCCCATTTGTGGAGAATGTCCCACTGGAGTGGCCGCAGATGGAATTGCGCGAAGGGCACTGCCTCCATCGCTGCCACCATCTTCCCCAGGAAGTGCATGAGGCGCCTCAAGGGGTGTGACTGACCCCGAAGAAGAGATTGCACCCCTGCCTGCAGCGAAAGCTGCTTGTCCAGCGGTAGCATGACTACTGCTGACTGAGTATGAAACTCCATCCCAAGGTACGTCAGTGATTGGGTCGGTGTCAACTTGGATTTTGGGAAGTTGATGATCCACCCGAACTGCTGGAGAGTCGCCAGAGCGACGGAAAGGCTGTTTTGACACGCCATCTGAGAGGGTGCCCTGACCAGAAGATCGTCTAAGTAGGGAATCACCGAGTGGCCCTGAGAGTGTAAGACCGCCACAACAGATGCCATGACCTTGGTGAAAGGCAATGCCATGAACTGAAGGTGTTCGTCCCCGATAGCGAAACGCAAAAAGCGTTGATGTTCGGGTGCGATCGGCACATGGAGATAAGCATCCTTGATGTCGATCGATGCTAGGAAGTCTCCTTGTGACATCGAAGCGATGACAGAGCGGAGAGACTCCATCCGAAACCGTCTGGTGCTCACTTGTCTGTTGAGCAGTTTGAGGTCCAGAACGAGACGGAACGAGCCGTCCTTCTTTGGCACCACAAACAAGTTGGAGTAAAAGCCGCGACCATGTTCCTGGAGGGGAACAGGGATCACAACTCCTTCTGTCTTCAGAGCGTTCACCGCCTGAAAAAGTGCATCGGCTCGCTCGGGGGGCGGAGATGTTCTGAAGAAACGAGTCGGGGGACGAGAGCTGAACTCTATCCTGTAACCGTGAGACAGAATGTCTCTCACCCATCGGTCTTGAACATGTGGCCACCAGGCGTCGCAAAAGCGGGAGAGCCTGCCACCGACCGAGGATGCGGTTCGGGGAGGCCGAGAGTCATGAGGAGGCCGCCTTGGCAGCAGTGCCTCCTGCGGCCTTTTGGGGGCGTGACTTGGACCGCCACGCATAGGAGTTCCTCTGGCCTTTCTCCGGCCTGCTGGACGAAGAGGATTGGGGCTTGGCGGATGGACGAAAGGACCGAAACCTCGATTGTATTTTCCGTTGCTGAGGTCTCTTTGGTTTGGACTGGGGTAAGGAGGAGTCCTTTCCCTTGGATTCCTTAATAATCTCATCCAATCGTTCACCAAACAAGCGGTCGCCAGCAAACGGCAATCCGGTTAAGAACCTCTTGGAAGCCGAGTCTGCCTTCCATTCGCGCAGCCACATGGCCCTGCGGACTGCCACAGAGTTAGCGGATGCCACCGCTGTACGGCTAGCAGAGTCTAAAACTGCGTTCATGGCGTAGGAAGAAAAAGCTGACGCCTGAGAAGTCAAAGACGCAACCTGCGGAGCAGAATTACGTGTGACCGCATTAATCTCAGCCAGA
This sequence comes from Anomaloglossus baeobatrachus, assembly GCF_048569485.1. NCBI lineage: Eukaryota > Metazoa > Chordata > Amphibia > Anura > Aromobatidae > Anomaloglossus > Anomaloglossus baeobatrachus. The sequence continues at coordinate 651,111,290 of NC_134353.1, forward strand.
CAAGCTGAGATAGCTTGTAGTGCCCACACATCTGCAAAGGCCGGGGCAAAAGACGCGCCCGTGGCTTCATAGATGGATTTTACCAGGAGCTCTATCTGCCTGTCAGTGGCATCCTTTAGCGATGATCCATCTGCAACCGATACCACAGATCTAGCCGCCAATCTAGAGACTGGGGGATCCACCTTGGGACATTGAGCCCAACCCTTAACCACGTCAGAGGGGAAGGGGTAACGTGTGTCAGTAAGGCGCTTAGTAAAGCGCTTGTCCGGAACCGCTCTGGGCTTCTGGACAGCATCTCTGAAGTTAGAGTGATCGAAAAACGCACTCCGTGTACGTTTAGGGAACCGAAACTGGTGTTTCTCCTGCTGAGAAGTCGACTCCTCTACCGGTGGCGGCGGGGGAGAGATATCTAACACCTGGTTGATGGACGAGATAAGGTCATTTACTATGGCGTCCCCTTCAGGTGTATCAAGATTGAGAGCAACGTCAGTGTCAGAGCCCTGAGCTGCGACGTCCGCCTCGTCCTCCAGAGAGTCCTCACGCTGGGAACCCGAGCAGCGTGAAGAAGTCGGGGAAGATTCCCAGCGGGCCCGCTTAGCCGGTCTGGGACTGTGGTCCGGGCCGGAGTCCTCCACGTGAGACCTAGGGCCCCCCCCTGGGAACGTGCTGCGGCGCGGACAGAGAGGGGCCTGGAGGTGAAGATCCAACAGGGCCCGGGGCTTGTGTAAGGACCGGTCTGGACGGCAAAGCTTCAAGCAGCTTGGCAGACCATTTGTCCATAGACTGAGCCATGGATTGTGAGAGTGACTCAGAGAGTTTTTCAGCAAAAACTGCAAACTCTGTCCCTGCCGCCTGGACAGGGGGAGCAAGGGGTTCTACCTGAGCCGAGGGGCCCACTAGTGACCGAGGCTCGGGTTGAGGAAGCAAAACAGGGGTTGAGCATTGCTCACAGTGAGGGTAGGTGGAACCCGCAGGTAACTTAGCCGCACAAGAGGTACAGGTCGCAAAATAACCCTGTGCCTTGGCACCCTTGCTCCTTGTGGACGACATGCTGTTGTCTCCTAGGAGAGTGATCACTGAGGGTATATGGGAAGGGTATACAGCCCGACCGAACAGAAATATATAAATATATATATAGTATCTATTCCGGCACCCTAAGGGGACCAGCACCGGGTGACCGGTGTGGCTTACCAACCGCTAAAAAGCGGAGTGTGTGTCCTCCAGATTCCCTGCCTTAGGTCTCCCAGCGTTGCAGAGCTCTTTCCAGGAAATCCTCCACAGGCAGAATGCCAAAGAAATGGCTGCCGGAGCTCTCAGGGGAGGAGTGGAGCCGTGGGCGGCGTTAGAAAAAGTGCGGGAATCTGGAGTCCCCACAGTGATCAGTGAGGGGGGAGGAAACATACAGGATGCTCCGGCCCTCACAGCCGACGTCAGGCCGGCCGTCCCGCCCTTACCCCTGAAAGACAGGCCCGGGGGCGGGAGTTTTGCTACTAGGCCGCAATTGAAGCTGGGGACTAAATTTAAGACCGCGGCCGACAAACAGGCGCGGTCGGCGCGGAAGTCCGCCGGCCGTCACAAATAAGCAGCTGCTGCAGCGTCCGGGATGAAGGCGCTCCATGCACATCCCCCATGGGGATACAGAGTACCTTAGTGATGCAGGGCCCGGTCCCATAGGATAAATAAACTCCTGTCCGACAGATTCCCACAGGGGCTGCGGAGGGAGCACGGTCCCAGTGGATGGATGACCGCTCAGGATCCCACTTCTCCCAGAGCCGCTAAGGGATGGTGAAGGAAACGGCATGAGGCTCCGGCCTTTGTACCCGCAATGGGTACCTCAACCTTAACAGCACCGCCGACTTAGTGGGGTGAGAAGGGAACATGCCGGGGGCCCCGTGGGGGCCCACTTTTCTTCCAACCGATATAACTAATCTGAGAATTCATGAGTGGATGTGTGCCTCCTTCCACACAAAGCATAAAACTGAGGAGCCCGTGATGCACGGGAGGGTGTATAGGCAGAGGGGAGGGGTTACACTTTTTAAAGTGTAATACTTTGTGTGGCCTCCGGAGGCAGAAGCTATACACCCAATTGTCTGGGTCTCCCAATGGAGCGACAAAGAAAATAAGCAACCAATTTACACTGAATTCTAAAGGGGGCTTTACACGCTACGATATCGTTAATGTTTGGTCGCCGGGGTCAAGTTGTTAGTGACGCACATCCGGCATCATTAACGATATCGCAGCGTGTAATACTTACCAGCGACCTTAGGCGACCTCAAAAATGGTGAAAATCATTCACCATGGAGAGGTCGTCCCAAAGTCAAAAATCGGTAAGGGTTGTTTAGCGTTGTGGTTCATCGCTCATGCGGCAGCACACATCGCTATGTGTGACACCGCATGAGCGAGGAACGTCTCCTTACCTGCCGCCGGCCACAATGAGGAAGGAAGGAGGTGGGCGGGATGTTACGTCCTGCTCATCTCCGCCCCTCCGCTTTGATTGGCCGGCCGCTTAGTGACGTTGCGGTGACGTCGCTGTGATGCCGAACGTCCCTCCCCCTTGAAGGAGGGATTGTTCGGCAGTCACAGCGACGATGACGACCAGGTAAGTATGTGTGACGCTGCATAGCGATAATGTTCGCTACGGCAGCGATCACAAACAATCGCATGCGCGACGGGGGCGGGTACTTACATGGTCGCTATCGCTAGAAATAGCTAGCGATATCGCTACCGTGTAAAGCCCCCTTAAGAGTTCAGTTGAAAATTATTGGGCGCTAACACAATGTGGGACCCTACGCCAACCTAACTGATGTAACTAATAAATTGCTTGTTGGGATTAGTTATGGAGAATTAGACTGCATGGTGAGATTAGGGATTAGAATTAAGTTATCAAATGTGTCTGAAGGAAAACCTAACATTCTACTGAGACGCTATCATTTAACAGATGGGAATAAGCCATTATACCGTGTGGGGAAAAAAGCTGAGTGCCAATGGGCTAGTGTGATACATAAAGCCCATTATAGCTGGCATTGCCAAAGCCCAATGGCATAAGGATTGCAAATAATATAGAGGTTTCCCTTACATGGATGGTCTGAAATAAGGGGGGAATTATAAAAGTGTCTACTCCTAGAGAATTGTCTACTCCTAGAGAAGCGTCAACTGGAGAAGTGTCTACTCCTAGAGAAGTGCCTACTCCTAGAGAAGTGCCTACTCCTAGAGAAGTGCCTACTCCTAGAGATGAGGTAAAATATATCTTTGTACCATGTTAGCCAGTAGAGATAAAAAAATGTTTAAAAGAACTGAAGTCCTCAGTGGTTGATACCTTTTAATGGCTAACTGAAAAGATGGTAATAATAGCAAGCTTTCGAAACTACGCAGGTCTCTTCATCAGGCTTTACTAAGCCTGATGAAGAGACCTGCGTAGTCTTAAAAGCTTGTTATTATTACCATCTTTTCAGTTAGCCATTAAAAGGTATCAACCAATGAGGACTCTCAGTTCTTTTAAACAACCTTTTTTTTACTCCTAGAGAAGTGTCTACTAGAGAAGTGTCTATCCCTGGAGAAGTGTCAACTCCTAGAGATGTATCTACTAGAGATGTGTCTACTCCTAGAGATGTGTCTACTCCTAGAGATGTGTCTACTCCTAGAGATGTGCCTACTCCTGAAGAAGCATCTACTGGAGAACTCTACTCCTAGAGATGTGTCTACTCCTAGAGATGTGTCTACTCCTAGAGATGTGTCTACTACTGGAGAAGTGTCTACTCTTGGAGAAGTGTCTACTCTTGGAGAAGTGTCTACTCTTGGAGAAGTGTCTACTGGAGAAGTGTCTACTCCTGGAGAAGGGTCTACTCTTGGAGAAGGGTCTACTCTTGGAGAAGTGTCTACTCTTGGAGAAGTGTCTACTCTTGGAGAAGTGTCTACTCTTGGAGAAGTGTCTACTCTTGGAGAAGTGTCTACTCTTGGAGAAGTGTCTACTCTTGGAGAAGTGTCTACTCTTGGAGAAGTGTCTACTCTTGGAGAAGTGTCTACTCTTGGAGAAGTGTCTAGCCCCAATGATTTACATAAAAGATACCATCACCACATACTCTGCAGTAAGGTCTGAACTGCATCCTGAGCCTCTTTGGGCAAGCGAGCCACGTTCATGCGCATAATTCCAGGGTGTTTTCGGTGAGGGACTCGAGACAGGAAATCTGAAGAGTTGTCAATCTGAGGCATCGCTGAGGTGACTGAACTCAGCGCCTGTGTAAGCAGAAAACAGTCTTATGTTAGTTTCAGATACAGAAGGCCTTCAGACTACATTCCCATGAGGAGTTTTTGACGTTGCAGATTTTCTGCAGCATTTCTCCAACTATTAGGTAAATTACATTACTTTTTTTCATTGTGTGTTTATTACTTATTTAACGCCGATGTTTTTGCCTCTTTTTAAATGGGTTGTCCACTACTTGGACAACTCCTTCTCAATCCTTAGGTTTGCTCCCAGTAAAATAATAACACTTATACTCACCTCCGGCGCCTTTTCGGCGGCATTAGCACTGGCTCTTCCGAAGCTCACATGATGTTATGTCAAGTTATCCCTGTGGCCAGTCAGCGCTGGCTCCTCTCATTCAGACATAACTGACATCTGGAGAAAGTGAGAGCAGCAGCAGCAGCACTCATTTCCTCTGGATGCCTGATTGGTTGAAAAGTAAGGAGAGTGATTGGGCACAGGGATCACGTAACATACCAGTGTCATGTGAGCCCCAGGACAGCCAGTGCCGACACTACTGGAACAGCCCAGGAGGGCGCAGTCACATAGCCATATGCAGGGCTGCCACTAGGAATTTCAGAGCCCCATACTGGCAAAATTCTCAGGCCCCCTTGAGATTCCACACATGCTCCACTATAGCTCTGCCTCCAACCCTCAAATCTTCCACAGTCTCACCACCACTCTTGGACAAACATGTGTATATAAATTATATATACACATATATACATACACGCACAGTCATGGCCAAAAGTGTTAGCACCCTTGAAGTGGTTCCAGAAAATGAAGTATTTCCCTCAGAAAATTAATAATACACCCCCTATACTGCCCCTCCCCATAAAACCCCCTCTACACCGTCCCTGTCCATAATACACCCTCTACAGCGCACCTCTCCATAATATCTCTCCCATATTACCCCTATGTATAATATCCCCCCAAACATGCTGTCCCTCAGTATAATATACTCCCATACAATGCCCCTCTGTATAACATCTCCCACACACTGTTTCCCTGTATAATATCCCCCCACACACTGCTCCTCTGTATAATATCCCCCCACACACTGCTCCACCATATAATATCCCCCCACACACAGTGCCCCTCTGAATAATATCCCACACACACTGTCCCTCTGTATAATATCCACACACACACTGCCCCTCTTTATAATATCCCTCACATACACTGTGCCTCTATATATCGCCCCATACCCACTACCCCTCTGTATACTATCCCCCCATTGTCACTCGGTACAATATCCTCCTGGCATATGTCTTCCTCCTGGTATATATGTCCCCTTCCTGGTATGTATGTCCCCATCCTGGTATATATGTCTCCATCCTGGGCCCTTCCTGGTATATATGTCCCCATCCTTGTTTATTTGTCCCGTTCCTAGCATATATGTTCTTCTCCTGGTATATATGTCCATATACTGGGCCCTTCCTGGTATATATGTCTCCATCCTGGTTTATTTGTCCCCATTCTGGTCCATATGTCTCACCATGGGCCCCTCCTGGTATGTATATCCCCCTCCTGTGCACATTCTGGTATATATGTCCCCATCCTGGTTTCTGTCCCCTTCCTGGTACGCAGGCTCTCCTCCTGGTATACATGTCCTCTTCCAAGGCCCTTCCTGGTATATTTGTCTGACACAAAAAGAAAAGAAAAAAAACATTTTACTCATCCTCTCCGGCTCTCACGTCGCGCGGCACACTTTCTGGGGGCCAGGCCCAGAGTTTAATAAACTAAATAATTACCCCGGGCCCTGGCTAGGCCCCCCTCTTCACCGGGCCTCATACACCAGTCATGGTTGTCATGCCCTGATGGCTGCCCTGCACACAGGAACAAAGACCGTAATTTTTGGAGACATGTCTTGTGGTCTGACGAAACTAAAATTGAACTGTTTGGCCATAATGACTATCGTTTATATTTGGAGGAAAAAGAGAGAAGCTTTGAAGCCTAAGAACAACATCCCAACTGTGAAACACGGGGGTGGCAGCATCATGTTGTGGGGTTGTTTTGCTACAGGAGGGATTGGTGCACTTTAAAAAATAAATGGCATCATGACGAAAGAAGATTATGTCACAATATTAAAGCAACATTTCAAGATATCAGCCAGGAACTTAAAGCTTGGGTGGAAATGGGTCTTCCAAATGGACATACTGCCAAACTGGTTACAAAGTAGCTTAAGGAAACAAAGTCAATGGAGTGGCCATCGCAAAGCCCTGATCTCAAGCCTATTGAAAATGGATGGGCAAAGCTGAAAAGGTCGGTGCAAGCAAGGCGACCTACAAACATGGGTCAGTTACGCCAGTTCTGTGAGGAGGAATGGGCCAAAATTCCTACCAACTATTGTGAGAAGGTTATGGAAGGAGAGCCAAAACATTTGACTCAAGTCATACAGTTTAAGGGCAATGGTATTGTGGCGCCCCTGAGGCTCTGGTCGCCACAGGGCACGGCATTGAAGTCAATGCTGCTTCCCAAAAAGGGAAAAAGATGTTTTTCTTGATAACCTGTTACATGCATATAAAAATCGCGGTGTTAATTGTGTTTTGTTGCAGCCTGGGAGTGCTGCCATTTGCCGTGGGGGAATGTGGAGCCCCAAGGCTCTGGTCGCCACAGGGTACGGCACCTCAATTAAGGTGCGGTATCTATCTCAGGTAAGGAGGGGGTTAATCACCGGTGTTCCACATTCACACACGACATACAGCTTAGGAGTCTCTGCACAGGGCCGGATGGCTCAGGGTAGGCAGGGAGGTGGCCATAATGGTCATGGGACTTCCTGGTCACTGAAGCCAGCTACCTGAGGGGCAGATTCCACTTGGGATAGAAATAGGCACAACACACTCACATCAAAAACAGACTCATCAGGACTATTGTTCTGGCAAGACATCTCTGGAAAACTTGGGACTTTCAGGGCCCGGGGCTTTCTAGCGGAAACTCAGTCTGGGTACGGAGGGGGGCACCCTAGAAATAGGACTCTCACTCCTTCTCTCTCAAAACACCGGTGGTGACCCTTTATCGGATCTGAGATTGATCTGAGCCCATCACGGCAGTGACCAGTGTGACTGGCCTGGCAGCTAAAGTTGTGAGTAAACTACACCCTGAACCCGCAGAGACTGTGTTGGCTCGTCCTTACCGGCGCCACCGCCCAACGCTTAGGCCCCAACCGCTATTACCTTCCCTCTTCAACCACCCGGGGCCCGCTCCGCCTGTGGGGGGGGCGACACCATCGCGGATTCCATAACACCTGCCCCGGTGAGGAATCCTGCAGCGGAGGCTACTCCGGGCCGCATACCACAGGTGGCGTCATGACAAACGTTCCCCAATATCCCGCTTCCCCCACCATTTAAAGTATGCCTCGGATAACGGAACCAGGCAAGGCCACCCTGTGACATCGCCTGACCCGACCTGCGACTACCCAGCAACAAGTAGGTTAACCACCTATCATTATTATGGCATTTGGCAAATATAAATAATTTTGGTTCCTAATTGACCTAAAACGGGAAAGGTTTATTCTGATTTTATGTCAGATAGTGAGAAAAACATGCAGATGTGTCTTTATAGATAGTGGATAGAAACTTCTGGTTTCAACTGCATAATACTCTTTGGCTGATATAATGTTCTGTGAGCTGATATACCGGAATACTCTCTTGTTAATATAATACTCTATGAGGTGATATAACAATCTGTGGCAGATATAATGCCCTGTGACCACTGATATAATGCTCTGTGAGGTGATATAACACTGTAAGCTGATACTCTGTGAGCTGATATAACACTATAATACTCTGTGAGCTGATATAACACTATAATACTCTGTGACGTGATATAACACTGTGAGCTGATATAACACTATAATACTCTGAGGTGATATAACAATCTGTGGCAGATATGCCCTGTGGCCTCTGATATAATGCCCTGTGAGGTGATACAATGTGAGGTGATGATACACTAACAATCTGTGGCAGATATAATGCTCTGTGAGGTGATATAACAATCTGTGGCAGCTGATATAATGCTCTGTGAGGTGATATAATGCTCTGTGAGGTGATATAACAATCTGTGGCCGCTGATATAATGCTCTGTGAGGTGATATAATGCTCTGTGAGGTGATATAACAATCTGTGGCCGCTGATATAATGCTCTGTGAGGTGATACACTAACAATCTGTGGCAGATATAATGCTCTCTGTTTACAAAAGAGCGGCGGGAGAATAGTCTGACTTGGGTTGTGAGGCGCATGCGCTGCCCCATCTCAGCCATTGGACTCAGTGCTGCCAGCCGTGAGCCGCTTCCAAGGTCCGGGGAAGAGGCCGCATCTGCCGAGCGGATATGCAGATGAGGGGGCGGAACTCAAATCAGTGCCCAACCCATCTCTCCACACTCCGCCTGGCGTCTCCTGCGTGGCCACTCCCACAGTACGGACCGGTCCACTCCAGCGTGGGGTTGCTGGGGGCTCACTCACCCGATGTCGGGTGACGCCCTGTAAGGGCGGCAGAGGGCTCTTGTCTCAGACCTTCCCCGAGGTAGAGGAGAGATGACATCACAGGTGTGACGCACTCAGCACGTGACCTCAGTATTGAGCTTCCCTTCCGCTCGTACACTCCGCCTTCACAGGGTGTATTTATAGGCCCCGTGGTGCAGAGAGTTGTAGCTTATAGAGACCCCGATAACACAAACGTCATTTATGTCATTCTGATCACAGCGCACAGGCGATATGCAACATGACTGCGACATAGAGAACACCGCAGTGCAATGTCAATTAATAACGCTTCGTGCTCTCCCAGAAACACTTGCGCGAATTCTATGCAAATTTAAGGGGTGGGGCCTGCTGAAAACGTGTGTCCTCGAGTATTTTTTTCCGGAACAGGTGACAAACACGTGACTGACTCACCCGAAAGTGCTGGAAACGGGTCCGTGAGGCCAGCATTGTCCCGCCGTTCAGTGCAGCGCTGCATCCACCGAATGCCAATCACATGGCCGCCGTCAGGACGTAGCCAACCAGCACGCGTCTGGATTGTCCCCGCCTTTAAAAATGAAAACCAATAGAATCGCATCCTTCTTTAGCCAATCTCCCGCGAAAACAGCGTTTTTTAATCACGTGTTTCCTCACCGGCGTTCTATCCCCTCAGCTGTAACGTGTTATGCGCTGAGTGACAGGTCAGCCGGCCAATGAGAGGCGCACCTACGGCCAGGATTGGAGACTTGAGAGGCAAGAAGTAGAAAGCTGCTTGCGGAAGATGTCCGGGCGCAGAGGCTCAGGGCGGGAGCGCACTCCCCGGGGTGAGACGCGTGTGGCCGGGCTGGGGTGGTGTGTAGTGGGGAGGCCGAGGAGCCGGAATAAAGAGATGCGTATTGTGGCGCCCGGTGCGGGACGTGCTGCCCCGACTTCATGTGCGCCGTGTTATGTACCCGCCGGGGACTCTGGGCATATTTACATGTGGTGGGTGCGTTTACATGGGACTGCAGGTAAAGTGCAGCCTGTGCCCAGCCCTGCAGCCTAGTGAGAGGAGGGTCATGTGCCTAACACAAGGCTGACCTGTGCCCTCAGTGCTGGGGTGGCCCCCGAGGGCAGGCCGTATCACTGAACCTGGGGTGGCCACCCCCCCGAGGGCAGGCCGTATCGCTGAACCTGGGGTGGCCACCCCCCCGAGGGCAGGCCGTATCACTGAACCTGGGGCGGCCACCCCCCCCCCCCCCCCCCCGAAGGCAGGCCGTATCACTGAACCTGGGGCGGCCACCACCCCCCCCCCCCCCCCCCGAAGGCAGGCCGTATCACTGAACCTGGGGCGGCCACCCCCCCGAGGGCAGGCCGTATCACTGAACCTGGGGCGGCCACCCCCCCGAGGGCAGGCCGTATCACTGAACCTGGGGCGGCCACCCCCCCGAGGGCAGGCCGTATCACTGAACCTGACCTGGGGCGGCCACCCCCCCGAGGGCAGGCCGTATCACTGAACCTGGGGCGGCCACCCCCCCCCCCCCCCCGAGGGCAGGCTGTATCCCTAATTCAGGGGAATAGGCCCTAATCTTAATCCACTGATTGCCCCCCCAAGGACAGGCCCTGATCCGTGTGCAACATACCACCCCTGAAGACAGGCCCTAACCTGGGGGTGGTGTTTGTGTATATTACACACACACACACACGTCATGGATTTAGCAGTGTGTAATTATTGATCTATATACTCATCTAGGTTTTATTATGATAATGGAATAATAATAAATAATAATAATGTACATCTCTATCCTAACCTTACAGCAGGTTGTACAATCTAGGTGTGCATACTCCTTGGAAAGTATATAGACTATAACCACCTATTAGGGCAGTATATGGATTATATGCACCTACACTAGAGTACATATATACTAAATGTCTAGGTTAGTGTACAAGTTCCATACACTAGTAAATATATATATATAATCAGTATGTTAGTAACCTAGGTGATAGTCTTTCCATGTTACTGATCTACAGTAGATGCTTTGATGTACAGTAACTGTCTCCTGATCAGTCACTTAGCTATAATCCATGAATTGCCCGATATATTGTATACTGATGTACAGTAGCTGTGATCCATATACACAAGTGTTACTCTACATACTGAGCTACAGTAGGCGTCCTATATTCCGACATAGGTATATATACATAGTGCTGTGCAAAAGTTTTAGGCAAGTGTGGATTAAAAAAAAAAATACTACAAAACAAGAATGCGTTAAATAAGTGTTAATAGTTTATTTTTTATCAATTAATCAAATGCAAAGTGAATGAACAAATGAGAAATCGAATAAATATTTGGTGACCAGCCTGAGCCTTCAGATGGGCTGTCCACTACTCAATCTCTTCATGCCCCATTAAAATAAACAGCCTATATTCTCCTTCTGTGCCAGTGGTGTTCCAGCGGTGGCAGCACTCGCAATCTAGTGGCTCGTGAGTTTGTGACATCATGCAAGCCTTGTGCTCCTCCACAACCCCCCCAATCCCCCCTCCCCCCCCCGTGCGCGGTCACTGCCGGCCTCCTCCCCGTGCGCGGTCACTGCCGGCCTCCTCCCCATGCGCGGTCACTGCCGGCCTCCTCCAGCCCCCAACAAATTCTCCCCCCCCCCCCCCCATGCCCAGTCACTGCCGGCCTGTGGGAGGGGAGTATAAGTCTTTTTTATTTAATGGGGCCAAACGTGAATAACGAGAAGGGGTTGTCCTAGTAGTGGAGAACCCCTTTTTATACAGCATCGTTTCTTCTAGGTACATTTGCCCACAGTTTTATCAGGAACCTGACAGGCAGGTTGTTCCATTCATTTTGGAGAACTAACCACAGATCTTCTGTGGATGTTAGGTGTGTGTAACGGCCCCTTTACACACTGCAACAACGCTAGCGATATCGCTGTAACGTCACCGGTTTTGTGAGGTAATAGCGACCTCCCCAGCGACATTGCAGTGTGTGAAACACATCAGCGACCTGGCCCCTGCTGTGAGGTCGCTGATCACTACAAGTCGTTCAGGACCATTCTTTGGTCCTTTGTTTCCCGCTGCGCAGCATGTATCGGTGTGTTTGCAACCATTACAATGACATCGTTAGCGACCCAGCCCATAGGCGTGCTATCGTTCCCTTTCCAGCGAGGTCGTTCTGTAGGTCCGTATCGCTGCTGCGTCGTTGGCCAGATCTACCTGCTCACCTCGCTCATTAGCATATCATCAAGAATCTTTAGAAATACTTTTTCTAAAGATGTCTTTATCTATGCTAGTGTATACAGGGACAGTTAGGCAGGAATTAATAATATACACCCAGAACTGCTCGTGGTCCGGGGAGCATCGTGCACCTAATGGGTTCAACTTTAAATACTGACACGAAAGAGGCCATTGTCATCAGTGGGTCACCCATGTGCCCATTTCTACCATTACTGTCGTCAGTGTTTTTCATGGATAGATCAATAAAGAAATGCCAGACTGGTATTGACCCTTATCAGTCTCCACTTGTCTACTGGGAAAAAACCTAAAACACGGACATGTGAATATCATCATAGATTCTAAGGCCATGTGTCCACGCTGCGGAAAAGCCGCGGATTTTCCGAAAATCTGCAGCAGCGGCACTTCCAAACCATTTCAATGGCATTTTGGAAATGCTGTGTCCATGCTGCGGATTTTTCCGCGGCGGATTTGCCGCGGATTTTGATCCGGAAACATCTGCAGCATGTCAATTATTGTTGCGGATTTTGATCCGGATTTTGGCTATAGAATGGGGAAAAAAAAAATCTGCATCAAAATCCGCGGCAAAAAAAAGGTGCGGATTTGCCGCGAAAGTCGCGGATTTTCATGCAGAAAAATCCGCAGCAACATTCTACCGTGGACACATAGCCTAAGGCTGCTTTCACACCTCCGGTTTTTGCTATGCGGCACAATCCGGCACTTTGCAGGAAAAACGCAACCGTTTTTTTTTTTTGTTTTTTTTGCTGCCGGTTGCGTTTTTCCTGCATAGACTTTAATTAGTGCCGCATGGCCTTGCGTTCGGTCCGTTTTTTGCCGCATGCAGCAGGTTTAGCCGATGCGGCGGCCGGATGGAACGTTGCCTGGCACGTTTTTTTGTGCAGCAAAAAAAAACGCATCCGGCCGATGCAGCGCTTTTCTCAATGCATCTTATGGATGCCGGATGCGGCGCGATGCGGCAAAAACCGCATCCGGCCACCGCATGCGGATTTTGCCACTGCGCATGCTCAGTAACATGCCGCGAGCGGCAAAAAATGGACGGGTCGCATGTAAAAAACTTATGCAAAGGATGCGGTGTTTTCACCGCATTCGTTGCATAGGTTTCTCAGCCGGATTGAGCCGCACTGCAAAAACCGGATGTGTGAAAGCAGCCTAATGGGTACATGTTGGAATGATGTGGTATACGAGTGCCTTCTACAGACAGGTATTTCATACTTCGACTTATCCGTGCACAGCACCTGCTGCCGGTTTCTTGCACCCCAGTAAATGTTTTCTTGCATAGTGGCGTCAGTTGTCCATGTTTCTATGGTATGGCTTTTCCATGTACATCTCTTCAGCCCAGACTTCTATGAAGAGTAGATGGGTATAGCAGGGTCCCACTGGTTGCTGCCCGTTCTGAGCTGATGGCGCTGTTGGGCATCTTCAGGGATAAGTTTGGCCTTGTGCGCACGCTATGTTTTTTGCTGCTTTTTTTTTTTTTTTTTTTTTTTTTTTTTTAGTGCAGTTTTGGTCCCAAACTACATGCTTTTCCTTCCCCAGCAAAGCCCGAGTTCTCAGTTTTGCTGTCCACACGTTGCAGCTTTTTTTTGGCTGCGTCTTTGTGGTCACCACAAAGACGCAGCATGTCAATTTTCTGTGTTTTTGCCAGCGTTTTTGAGCCTTTCCAGTTAATAGATTTAACTTGAAAAACGCACTAGGCAAAAAACACTTAAAAAAACGCATTAAAACGTGCCAAGAAATGCATGCCGAGGGAGCGGGTTTTTTTTTTAGACCAAAAACGTGCATCTTTGTTGTCACCACAAAGATGCAACATGCGCACATAGCCTTAAGGGCGCTTTACACGCAGCAACATCTAGTGATGTCGCTCGTGAAAGCACCCACCCCCGTTGTTTGTGTGTCACGGGCAAATCGCTGCCCGTGGTGCACAATATCACTAGTACCCGTCATACATACCTGCCTAGCAACAGGGACACGGTAGGTGTCCAATAGAAGCGGAGGGGCGGAGAGCAGCTGAAAGAGACACGCCCACCTCGTTGCCGGAGGACGCAGGTATGGTGTTGTTCGTCGTTCCCGGGGTGTCACACGTAGTGATGTGTGCTGCCTCAGGAACGACGAACAACCTGCGTCCAAAAGCAGCAACGATATTTTGGAAATGGACGACGTGTCAACAATCAACGATTTGGTAAGGATTTTGCATCGTTAGCAGTCGCTCGTAGGTGTCACACACAAGAACGTCGCTAACGAGGCCGGATGTGCGTTACGAATTCCGTGACCCCAACGACATCTTGTTAGGCTGGGGCCACACGGGCACTACTGCGATCCACTTACATGACACTCGGCTCACACTGGCAGTACAGCAGAGCCGAGTGTCATGTGTGTGTCCTTGCTACTGAGCTCCATTCGTGCGAGCAGACCTCAGCTGCGGGGGGCGGGCCGGCACTCAGGAGGGGAGGGAGGGATTTCTCTCCCTCTCTCCTCCGTAGTCGGCTATTGCCATTCTCGCACTGCACTGTCAGTACACCGGTTTACCGCGAGTGCAGTGCGATTTTTCTCTCGCCCCATTCACTTGAATGGGTGCGAGAGAAAGAGTCTCGGATTACAATCGCAGCATACTGCGATTGTTTTCTCGGTCCGATTAGGGCTGAGGAAATAATCGCTCATGGGTGCTGACACACAGGCTAGAATTGGTCCGAGGGGAATGCGATGTTTTATCGCACTCCACTCGCACTGTTTTTCTCGCCGTGTGGCTTAGGCCTTAGCGATGTTGTTGCGTGTAACGGGGCCTTTAGTCTCCAGATTGTTCTGCAGCAGAACATCCCCAAACATACATCCAATGTCAACAAATGTCTACATTATGAAGAACAAGGAGTCCTGGAGGTGATATGTCCCACGGCATTCACAGATCTGTGGTCATTTCTCCCAGATATTTGGAACCACCTCCCTTCTAAATCTGTGAACAAATGTGATTAGGGAACTTGATGCTGGTTTTAAGGGAAAAACTGATCACAGAAAATACTGATCTGATTTTTATATATATATATATATATATATATATATATATATATATATATATATATATATATATATATATATATATATATATATATATAATATATATATAATTTTTTTTGTTTTGCTTTTTTATTGCTAAAATTAAACTATTCACTTCTATTTTTGAAAGCACGCTTACCTTGTAGCGTCCCCCCCCCCCCAATACTGAGAATCCATTTCCACACTACTATGAATGTATAAGTCAGCAGTGCAGGAGTATATACAAAAGTCACTGATGCCCCAATATATTTCCTCGCCCTCATTTGCTATATATAATAGCCGCAGTAGGTGTATCTTGCACATAATGTCCTGGGCGTGTATAGCATGGTTAGATTGTGCCTTCAGGTCACATGTAACTACTGTGTATCTTGTCCTTGTTCGTACTGTGTTTATAAGCTTCTCTATGGGGCTAATGTTGCTCCGCTCGGCTATTTGCATCTTCTATCTGCGTTGAAGTCTCCATAAATAAATAGCTCTGAATTCAGTGCTAATTTTACTGACGAAATTGCCATTATGTGGCCTCTGATGTGAGCTGAGACTGAACATGTTCTGTGCTATAACTCATTGGGCCGGATTATTACTTGTGATCTATTGAACTCACTATTGTTTGTTTTTTTTTTTTTTTTAATTTGGTTTCCTGACAGCTCATTCCAAATGGTGTACACGGTTTATCTGGTGCATAATCTTAAAATGCCACTTTTATTTGTCTTCAACTCGTTTTTGTGACTTTTTAGCACCAAAAATCGTAAATTATTTTAAAAATCATTAAAAAAAATTTCAGATTGAAAATGTCTGTAAAAACTTTTCTGGACAAGGAGGGCGCAGAAGTGACATGCCCCAGAAGAATGTGACATTTGGTTAACCCCCTTCATGACCTTTTGCCATTTTTCGGATATTTTTTATTTTTATTTTTTTTCAAATAGCTGTGTTAGGGCTTGTTTTTCACAGGACAAGTTGTACTTTTGAATGAAACCACTAAATTTATCATATAATGTTCTGGAAACAATTTTTAAAAAAAAAAAGTGCTATTCCATAGGTAGTTTTTGCCATGTTCACTTTTATGTCAGTACGAGTACCTGGATACCAAACGTATAAACGTGGGGTTTTTTTGTTTTTTTTTAATAAGTGGGGGGAGAGAAAATTGAGAAGTTTGTCAAAAAAATGCATTTTCTGAGAACCTTTTTACATTATCTAATTTTCTGAGATAATGACTTTTGGGGTTTCATTGGCTGTAAGCCATAATCATCAACATTAACAGAATTAAATGCTTGAAATAGATCCCTTTGTAATGACTCTATATAATATACCGGATTTTTCGGACTATAAAACGCACTTTTTTTTCCCCCTTTAAAATTTTATTTTCCTCTTTTCCTCCTCTAAAAACCAGGGTGCGTCTTATGGTCCGGAAAATACGGAATGTGTTTGCCTGTATTGAATACTTTTGATGATCTAACTTATTGAGAAGCCCTTTTATGTCACTAGTCATGAAGGACTGAAGTCACATTTCATCATGAATCTGTCTAAAACATCTGATTTAAGCAAAATTGTCAAGGAAAAATAAAATTACTTAAAGAATAAAAAAAAATAACCTTAGTGGTGCAAAATGTATAGATATTAAAGGCGCAAACTAGAAATCTATGAAAAAGTAGCAAATTATTCCAGAAAACAGGTGAAATGTATGAATCGGGACCACTGATCCTAAAAAAAAATCCAGCGTCCAACTACAAAAATGGAAGAGACTACGGCTGCATGACAAAAGCTCGGCTCTAAATCCCACTGTGAGATGTGTATTTGTGTACACTCATGTGAATGGAGCCTGAGGTCTCATCCTGTTATAGCACCACATGAGAGCCTTGTATTTACCAATGAAACGGCAACCTGGGCCTCAGCGGAAATATGACTGTTCTCTGTGCAGATGTACCTGTGTGAATAAGGCTGTAGTCAGTCACTGAGCCAGGTGTATGTTTGGAAAAGCACCCGCGTACGTCATCAGGCGGTGCCCAAAACATCTTTGTGGCCTCTGTTCTACCAGTCTGTAGCTGAATGCTGTTTATTTCAATTTGTTTTGTCCAAACACTTCCATGTCCTAGCTAATGCTTGTGGTCCCCATTTATTAGGGTTCTTTGTCTGTTTTTAAATAGAAAAAACATGTTTTGTTATGGAGGCTGACACCACAAAAAGCAGTTCCCATTATAACCAATGCGGTGTCACTGCTTCCTCATGTATCTGCGAGGGAACGCATCCGATTTATTCTTGTTTCATTGGCTTGTTTCTCAAAACTAAATAGACACTGTCCAGATGTGTGAATGTAGCCTTAGGCTATTTGCACACACTGCATCTTTTTATCCTGTGGTGAAACGCAGCTTGTGGCCCAAAATCGCCTGACATCTTTGCCACGGTTTTGCTAATAAGTTTGGTGTTTGGTGGGGGGGGGGGGTTTGACTATTAAACCAAAAGTGTCACCTTCTGCAGCTCCTGTGCTGCATTCTATGAAGGTGTTACTGGCCCCTCCCTCCCCCCCCCCCCACTTGCAGACCCCAAAAAGAGCTTTATAAAATCCCACCGTTTTGTATGCTACTGAGCTGTGTTGGCCAGGTGGGCGGGCTCTATTTCAGCTCCTGTACCTCCTTGTTCGCCGTCCTCCTGTAATGATTGCCGAGGATGGTGCCGCCGTCATCTTCCCACGCTGCTGTCCAAGGCTCGCGCAGGCGCAGTTCTCTCTGCCCCTATTGTGGGCCGAGTATAGAAAACAGTTTACCTCGCGCGTGCCGGTGATGTATCTCTGCAGGCACGAGAACTTGGTCGGGTACAAGGATGATGCAGCTGTCATGCGCAGAAAAATAGTGATGGTTGGACCAGACTATAAGGTCCGATTTTTCAAATTGTCCCCACCCCCACCCACCCACCCTTCAACACCCCCACCCCAGGTTCAAAGGCACCTGAATACTGGGCCTGGCCAGAATTGTCAGGGAATTCCAGGTATTCAGCTGAATTGGGCACTCTGGAAATAAAAATAATAGTAGTGGGCGTGCTATAATTCCCGAGTCTCTGGCGTGGCTTTAACTGCTCCCGTGCCACTCATTTTTTTCTGGGGCTGTTCACTAGGTTCATGCATATTCACTGCTTCCACCGGCATCTGTGATTGGTTGCAGTCAGACAGCCCCCGCCCCCAAACCTGTGTGACAGACTTTTTGACGCTTCCAATCACAGACCCGGTTTCCGGGTCTATAGTATACAGTAAATTTAAATAAATAAAAATTGGTGTAGGGGCTGCCCATATTATGATACCCAGCACGGATAAAGCATATGGCTACAGACTGCAGCCCCCAACTGTGCGCTCAGCTTGGCTGTGTTTCAAAATCGGAAGAACCGCATGCAGTTTTTTTTTGTTTTTTGTTTTTTTTTAAATTTTAAAAAGACGTGTTGACGCCCCCCCCCCTTCCCCACAATTTTGATACCCAGCGAAGATAAATCGAAAAAGCTGGGGGCTGGTATTCTCAGACTGGGGAGACCCAATGCTTATTGGCCCCCCCCCAAACTTAAAAATAGCAGCCTGCAGCCGCCCAGGATTGTCGCATCGATTTAGATGTGACAATCTCAGCACTTTACCTAGCTCTTCCTGATTTGCCCTGGTGCAGTGGCAATCTGGGTAATGGCAGTTCACAGCTGGCACTATGCCCTAAATTAGTAATGGGAGGTGTGTGGATTCCACCCCCACCCCCCCCCATCATCACTAATCTGTAAGTGAAAAGAAACAAACACCCAAAAAATTTGAAATGGAATACAAAAAACCACCCTAAAATAGCCTAAGTCCCCTGACTAAGCCAGACAAGGTGGAACATGTTGGAGATTGGGGAGGCTAATAGGTGAATGATTTTAATGAGCTGAATTAGGAAGTGACTGTTAAAGGGAAAATAGGAGACTCAGTTCTGAGGCATGACAGGTCATATAAGATTGGAATGATTTTAATTATTAGTCCTCCCTTTCTGCTATGGTTTTAAATGGTCAGTCATTTAATACCGTATTAACAATGATGATAAATGTTTAGTTCTGAGTTGGGGTACCTCTAGTTGCCATTGGCAAATTGTGTAACCTTTTCCTGGGGTTAATCTCATGTTGTCTTCGCACACTGCTACTCACCCACCGGCTCCTGCTTGCTGGGGGTTATGGTGCGCTTGAATATTGTTTGGATCAGCAGCGCTCTGTGATGCTGCTAATGGACGGCTTTTGCAGGAGCGCAGTTGATTCAGTGATCCGTCCAGAGCAGTGCATATAGAAAAGGGCTGTGAAGCATGGGCTCCTTGACATCTCTGATAGCTGGTAATCTATAGAATTAAAAATCCCTCTATTTTTGAGCCCAGTGAGGAATTTTAATAAGCAGTAAACTGCAAAGTTACTTGTTTTTACAAGCACTCTGACATTTTACCATTTTGAGACAACCCCGTTTATCTGCTCCTGGTTGTAAAACAAGGACTGGTTTAGTATTTATCAGACGCACGGTTGTATAAAGTGTATGTATTTGAAGGTCAGTGTCGAGAGATGACTGAATAGGATAACTGAAGTGAGCACTAATATATATATATATATATATATATATATATTATGAGTGCAAGCCAAACAATACATACTATACAAGGATAAGGCTGCACATCAAACTTAGATAATGGTATAATGCCTCAAGCATATGGAAAAATATTGGAATATACAATGAAAAATGTCGAGAGATGGACACCTGAAGGGGAAAAAAGCATCTATTAAGGCATGGTATGGGTTAAAGCTGTGGGATTCTGCTAGATTAGGTTTCCTCTTTACAGTTTGGTGCAGTTGTTTTTTGTGTTGTAGTGGAGCACACAAGTATAATGAAAGCTTTTATTCTTCTCCTTGGATCCATTCCCAGTTCTGGCTTCAAAAAGATCACTGCATGCAAAGCTAGATCAAACTGCAATGTGTGTGAACACAGGCTTACAGGAAATGATTGCCAGCAGGGGCCGCGGGCATCGGAGTGGGCAGAAAGGGGAAAGCGCGCAGCAGCAGGGTGTTTTTGTTACTGGATGACAAAGGGGTTTTGCAAGTGGATTTGAGCATTGAACTGTGTTCACACCGGGCAGTTGTAGCAGGTTTCTCATCTTTTTCTTTACCCAGGCTGGTGTCCTTCAGAGGGGGAGTCTGATATTGAGGTTTTCTACCATATGCAGACATTCTGCACTGAAAACCTGCTATAAAGCATAGAAATCCAGAAATCTGTCATCAATATTTAATGTTTAATGTAATTGTGTGTGTGTGTGTGTGTATGTATGTATATATATATGTATGTATATATATGTATGTATATATATATATGTGTGTGTATATATATATATATGTGTGTGTATATATATGTGTGTGTGTGTGTGTGTGTATATATATATATATATATATATATATATATATATATATATATATATATATATATATATATATATATATATATATATATATATTACAGTGCCTACAAGTAGTATTCAACCCCCTGCGGATTTAGCAGGTTTACACATTCGGAATTAACTTGGCATTGTGACATTTGGGCTGTAGATCAGCCTGGAAGTGTGAAATGCACTGCAGCAAAAAAGAACGTTATTTCTTTTTTTTTTTAAATTTTGAAAAGTTTATTCAGAGGGTCATTTATTATTCAACCCCTCAAACCACCGGAATTCTGTTTGCTTCCCCTAAAGTATTAAGAAGTATTTCAGGCACAAAGAACAATGAGCTTCACATGTTTGGATTAATTATCTCTTTTTCCAGCCTTTTCTGACTAATTAAGACCCTCCCCAAACTTGTGAACAGCACTCATACTTGGTCAACATGGGAAAGACAAAGGAGCATTCCAAGGCCATCAGAGACAAGATCGTGGAGGGTCACAAGGCTGGCAAGGGGTACAAAACCCTTTCCAAGGAGTTGGGCCTACCTGTCTCCACTGTTGGGAGCATCATCCGGAAGTGGAAGGCTTATGGAACTACTGTAAGGCCTTGTGCGCACTAGGCGTTTTTGCCGCGTTTTTAGCGGCGTTTTTTACCGCGTTTTTGTGCTGAAAACGCAGTGACATTGCTTCCCCAGCAATGTCAATGGGTTTTCATAAGTGCTGTCCGCACACAGCGTTTTTTTTTAGCTGCGTTTTTGTGGTGACCACAAAAACGCAGCATGTCAATTATTTCTGCGTTTTTCACTTCGTTTTTCACCCATTGAATTCAATGAGATGTTAAAAACGCAATGAAAAATGCATATAGCCGCGTTTCTATGACTAAAAACGCAGCTATAAACGCAAGGGGTGGGTACTACAGTGACGTGTACAGGAAGAGGATTCCTTCTGTTGGTAAACACAGAAGCGTGAATCCTCCCGGTACTGTCACCGCTGCTTCCACCTCCCGTCCTGTGCATGTCAGCTCCGTGCGGCGCCATGTCTGGGCGGGAGGTGGAGGCAGCGGCGAAAATCAAAGTGAACAGTAGAGAAAAAAAAATGTCATATATACTCACCTGTCCGCAGGGTCCCGGTGCCATGCCCGCTCCCAGCTCCTCCCGGTCCCGCCGCTCTGGCTGTGTGCAGTCTCCCCGGGGCAGGACCCTTGCTTGCAGGACCTGGCGGTGGATCACCTGATGCAGTCACCTGACGCATCAGCTGATCGCGGTGACGCGGGCGCCCGGCCGGCTATCAGCTGATCCTGCCGTCAGGGGACTTCATCAGCTGATTACCGGCAGCTCTTGCAGCGATCGGACGGGATCAGACTCCTGTCCAATCGATCGCTCCAGGAGCTGCCGGTAATCAGCACAGCACATAAGTGAGTATTATTTATTTTTTTTTTTTTCTACTGATGCATCAGCTGATTGTATAAAAGCCGATTATACAATCAGCTGATGTGTGATGTGATTCACATCCTTGAACCTGACAGATCATCTGATCGGTATGCCTTCCAGCAAACCGATCAGATGATATTGGATCCGGATTGGACGTCGCGGGACCCTAACCCAGGATTACTGCGGAGGGGGGTTCTTTATTTCAATAAAGATGGAGTCACTAATTGTGTTGTGTTTTATTTCTAATAAAAATATTTTTCTGTGTGTTGTGGTTTTTTTTTTATCTGTACTAGAAATTCATGGTGGCCATGTCTAATATTGGCGTGACACCATGAATTTCGGGCTTAGGGCCAGCTGATAATATACAGCTAGCCCTAACTCCATTATTACCTGGCTAGCCACCCGGCTTCAGGGCAGCTGGAAGAGTTGGATACAGCGCCAGAAGATGGCGCTTCTATGAAAGCGCCATTTTCTGGGGTGGCTGCGGACTGCAATTCGCAGTGGGGGTGCCCAGAAAGCATGGGCACCCTGCACTGTGGATTCCAATCCCCAGCTGCCTAGTTGTACCCGGCTGGACTCAAAAATTAGGCGAAGCCCACGTCATTTTTTTTTTTTTAATTATTTCATGAAATAATTAAAAAAAAGGGCTTCTCTATATTTTTGGTTCCCAGCCGGGTACAAATAGGCAGCTGGGGGTTGGGGGCAGCCCGTACCTGCCTGCTGTACCCGGCTAGCATACAAAAATATGGCGAAGCCCATGTCATTTTTTTTTTTCTTTTTGGGCAAAAAACTGCATACAGTCCTGGAAGGAGGATGCTGAGCCTTGTAGTTCTGCAGCTTCTGTCTGCTCTCCTGCATACACTAGTGAATGGAGGATGCTGAGACTTGTAGTTCTGCAGCTGCTGTCTGCTCTCCTGCATACACTAGTGAATTGAGGATGCTGAGACTTGTAGTTCTGCAGCTGCTGTCTGCTCTCCTGCATACACTAGTGAATGGAGGATGCTGAGACTTGTAGTTCTGCAGCTGCTGTCTGCTCTCCTGCATACACTAGTGAATGGAGGATGCTGAGACTTGTAGTTCTGCAGCTGCTGTCTGCTCTCCTGCATACACTAGTGAATGGAGGATGCTGAGACTTGTAGTTCTGCAGCTGCTGTCTGCTCTCCTGCATACACTAGTGAATGGAGGATGCTGAGACTTGTAGTTCTGCAGCTGCTGTCTGCTCTCCTGCATACACTAGTGAATGGAGGATGCTGAGACTTGTAGTTCTGCAGCTGCTGTCTGCTCTCCTGCATACACTAGTTCTGCAGCTGTCTGCTCTCCTGCATACAATGAACATTTTGAAGAAGGAAATGACATCAGACCTTTTTTTTTTTTTTTTTTCATCAACAATCTTTAATGGCATTGTGCACTGATTAAAAACGCAGTGAGCAAAAACGCAGCAAAAAACGCACCAAATCGCGGCAAAAACGCATGCGTTTTTGCCGCGTTTTTTTAGCCGCGGGTGCGTTTTTTAGACAAAAACGCACATAAAAACGCAGCGTGAAAAAAACGCCTAGTGCGCACATACCCTTAGCCTTCCACAGCCTGGACAGCCTTTGAAAGCTTCCACCCGTGCCGAGGCTGGCTTGTCCGAAGAGTCAAGGCTAACCCAAGGACCACAAGGAAGGAGCTCCGGGAAGATCTCATGGCAGTGGGGACATTGGTTTCAGTCAATACCATAAGTAACGTACTCCACCGCAATGGTCTCCGTTCCAGACGAGCCTGTAAGGAACCTTTTACTTTCAAAGCGTCATGTCAAGGCTCGTCTACAGTTTGCTCATGATCACTTGGAGGACTCTGAGACAGACTGGTTCAAGGTTCTCTGGTCTGATGAAACCAAGATCGAGATCTTTGGTGCCAACCACACACATGACGTTTGGAGACTGGATGGCACTGCATACGACCCCAAGAATACCATCCCTACAGTCAAGCATGGTGGTGGCAGCATCATGCTGTGGGGCTGTTTCTCAGCCAAGGGGCCTGGCCATCTGGTCTGCATCCATGGGAAGATGGATAGCACGGCCTACCTGGAGATTTTGGCCAAGAACCTCCGCTCCTCCATCAAGGATCTTAAGATGGGTCGTCATTTCATCTTCCAACAAGACAATGACCCAAAGCACACAGCCAAGAAAACCAAGGCCTGGTTCATGAGGGGAAAAATCAAGGTGTTGCAGTGGCCTAGTCAGTCTCCTGACCTTAACCCAATTGAAAATTTGTGGAAGGAGCTCAAGATTAAAGTCCACATGAGACACCCAAAGAACCTAGATAACTTGGAGAAGATCTGCATGGAGGAGTGGGCCAAGATAACTCCAGAGACCTGTGCCGGCCTGATCAGGTCTTATAAAAGACGATTATTAGCTGTAATTGCAAACAAGGGTTATTCCACAAAATATTAAACCTATGGGTTGAATAATAATTGACCCACACTTTTATGTTGAAAATTTATTAAAATTTAACTGGGCAACATAACTTGTTGGTTTGTAAGATTTATGCATCTGTTAATAAATCCTGCTCTTGTTTGAAGTTTGCAGGCTCTAACTTATTTGCATCTTATCAAACCTGCTAAATCTGCAGGGGGTTGAATACTACTTGTAGGCACTGTAATATATAATTATAATATTTTTTCACAGTATTAAAGAGGATGTCCTCTACTTGGCCAACCCCTACTCAGTCCCCTTGTTCGCCCCCATAAAAATATGTAAGCCTATACTCCCCTTATGGGCAGGCATGGTTCCAGTGGTGTCTGAAGCCGCGTTCCCGGGCCTATGTGACAGACACGTGAACAAAGCAACTAATCAGTGCCCGCAGTCTGTCTCCCCTCCTTCAGACATTTGAGCAGGGAGAAGGAAGCCGCCGCTGATTGGCCGCGGGGCCCGCATGTCATAATAAAGCCACTTTGGCCCCAGGAGCATGGCTTTACACATCGCTGGACCTATGGCCGCACCGAAGGGGAGTGTAGGAGTATTTATTTTTACAGGGGCGAACAAGGGGAATGAGAAGGGGCTGTCCAAGTAGTGGACAACTCCTTTCAATTCCACGTACACTAAAAAACAGTTTTTGAAGCTGCTCTGCAGGAAGGTTGCTCCAAACAACTTGGAGAACTAACCACAGATCTTCTATGCATGTAGGCTGCATAAATTCTTCTTTCTCCATGTAGTCACACGGATTCGACAATGGTGAGATCAGGGCTCTGAGGGGCAATATAATTTTCAACACGCCGTATTCTTTAATGCTGGGGATGGTTAAAGTACACCAATCACCAGAATTTTCCTATATAAGCTAAAGCCAGTGCTATACTGGCACTATCAGGCTGATTCTATACATACCTTTAGTTGTCAGCTATGATGTATAGATTTTGAAACACAAGCAAGTAAAGCTTGTAAAATGAGCAGATTTTTTGATTATCAGCAGCTGCCGATCAGCTGATAGATGGTGGTATTCATAGTGATTCCTGCCCCCTGCCTATTATTTATGCTAATTCCATTATAAAGGCGTTTTACTAATGGTGGTGGCTATAAATCATGGTGGCTAGAAGGACCTTGCTGATGTCATACCGATGTGATCAGAAGGGGCTGGGCCTCACCAACAGAAAAATGTTGCTTTCTACCATCACCTATGTTGGCTGAGGCCCCGTTCCTTATGGTCACATCAGTATGACATCAGCAAGGTCCTGCTAGCCACCATGATTTTTAGCTACAACCATTAGTAAACGCCTCTATAATGCAATTAATAATAATAATAATAATAATTTTATTCATTTATATAGCGCTATTAATTCCATAGCACTTTACATACATTGGCAACACTGTCCCCATTGGGGCTCACAATCTAGAGTCCCTATCTGTATGTCTTTGTGGTGTGGGAGGAAACCGGAGTACCCGGAGGAAACCCACGCAAACACGGGGAGAACATACAAACTCCTTGCAGATGGTGTCCTTGGTGGGATTTGAACCCAGGACCCCAGCGCTGCAAGACTGCAGTGCTAACCACTGAGCCACCGTGCCGCCCCATATTAGCATAAATAGGAGGAGGACAACAGGCAGGAATCACTATGAATACCTCCATAGCGATCAGCTGATCGGCAGCTGCTGCCAATCAAAAAGCTGCCCATTTCACAAACTTTACTTGCTTGTGCTTCAAAACCTAAACTTCCTAGCTGACAACTAAAGATATGTATAGAATCAGCCTGATAGCACCAGTATGGCACTGGCTTTATGTTGCATCGGAACATCCTGCTGATTGGTGCGCTTAAGGCCCTGTGCGCACTTGCCGTTTTTTGCCACGGATTTTCTGCGGTTTTGCTGCATGTTTCGCTGCATGTTATGTTCATAACATCTCTGCAGTGATTCACCAGCAAAACCTGTGGGGAAAAAAATGCTGTGCGCACTATGCGGATTTTGAAAGCCGCATGTTTTGCTGCGGGATTCCCGCAGCAAAAACAATTGCATGTCACTACTTTTCCGCACGTCGCTGCGGGATTTCACTCCATTGACTGCAATGTAATCGGGAAATCCCGCAGGGAATAACGCAGGCAGCAAGTTCTGTGCGGTTCATTGCGTTTTCCTGCGTTATTCCCTGCGGTATTTCGCTGTTTCAGGACATAATGTTCATCACTGCCTGCTGTTTGCCGGCAAGTGATGTCATTATGACCGGAAGAGGAAGCGGAGCAGAGAGTATACACACACATATCAGACACAGACATAGAACACACACACATATCACACTCACACACACAGACATATAGAATGCACATACAAATCAAACGGACATATAGAAAAAAAAAAACGCGTGCTCAGCCATATTTTTACCGTCCAGCCAAGGTAAATACACAGCGGCAGCCCAGTATTCTCAGGCTGGGGAGGGCGAGGGACAGGGTTAATACCCCCCCCTCCCGCAGCCGAAAATATCAGCCTGCAGCTGCCCCGGGACTGTTGCATCCATTATGCGGCAGTCCCGGAGTGTCCCGGCTCTTCCAGATTGCCGTGATGCGGTGGCAATCAGGGTACTAATGAGTTAATGGCAGCGGATCGCCGCCACTACGTCCAGGCTTGATCATGGCAGCGTCTATGATACAGCTGACATGAGCAACCCGTAAGTAAAGTGAATAAGCATACACCGAAAAATCCTTTATTTTAAATAAAACACAAAAAAAACCCTGTTTCACCCCTTTATTAACCCCCCCAACACACAACTCCGACGTAATCCAGGAGGTCCCACGACGCTTGCATCCGGCCACGACTGACACTGTACAGAATGCAGCCTCATAACAAGACTACAGAGGTAATTACAGGTCATTTTCCCCTAACCCATGACAGCACCACGTGAGAGAGGGATCCGCCCAGCGAGGACAGGAAACCATTCTGAATAAAATGGCGGTACCTCTCCCCTTCGTCAGTTAGTTTCCTGTCCTTGATGGGGGACCCCTGTTCTGTAAAAACCATATTGCTAGTCGCGTTAACCTCGGCACGGAGGATCAGTGATTTACAGGCCCTATCAGTTGTGCAGCCTTACACTCAGGTCCTTGAAGATAGTCATCTTGCGGCCAGACCCGGCGTATTTCCCAAAAGTTGCATCTCTTTTTTCATACGACGCAAGTGATTGTCCTGCCCTCCTTCTGCAGCCATGCCACTAGTGAAGGGGAACGTAGATTTCACACCCTAGATGTGCGAAGGGCCCTCCTACACTATCTTTCAGTGACGCGGGCAGTGAGGAAGACGCAGTCGTTATTCATCTCCTTTCAGGGTAGTACAAAAGGTCAGGGGGTGTCAAAGGGTACTATTGCTAGGTGGATTAGGGAGGCCATTGCTTTAGCCTACTCCAGTGGAGCGCCCGTTCCGGAGAACATTCGGGCCCATTCCACCAGAGCAGTGTCTACCTCCTGGGCTGAACGTGCGCAGGTATCTATTGAACAAATTTGTAGGGCCGCTACCTGGTCCTCAGTCTACTACTTTTTTCCGGCACTATCGGTTGGACCTATGCTCCTCGGCTGCTCTTTCGTTTGGTAGACGGGTGCTTGAGGCAGTGGTTCCTACCTAATTAGGTTTCTCTGGAAATCTCTCACGTGGTGCTGTCATGGGTGAGGAGAAAACACCACGGTTACTTACCGGTAGCCGGTTTTTCCAGAACCCATGACAGCACCCATATAATCCCTCCCTTTCTCATCCTTGGTGTGCACTTCTGGGTGTACTTGTGTGTGTTTAGTGGTGATGGAGTAAGTTCTAACATTTGTTGGAGGTCCTCTCGTTAACAACTTGACGAAGGGGAGAGGTACCGCCCTTTTATTCAGAATGGTTTCCTGTCCTCGCTGGGCAGATCCCTCTCTCACGTGGTGCTGTCATGGGTTCTGGAAAAACCGGCTACCGGTAAGTAACCATGGTGTTTCCCACGGCCGGTAATGTGAACACACTACAGCCGGGAGAACTGCAGCTTGTTGATTGATTTGATCTGTCCTCTATATGTCTATCTATTCTTCTCTCTCTCTGTCTGTTTATTTATCTATCTCAGAAGGAAATTACTTTTTTTTTTTTTCTTTTTTTTTTCAATGTGCTTTATTGCATTGAATGCATTACAACAGATGTACTAACCCGCACCCGGCAATACCGCGAACAATACCGCGGTAAAACCGCAGCAAACTGCATGCGGTTTTCGGGTGCGGTTTGCCGCGGTTTTTACCGCGGGTGCGGTAATCTTTCAGACCCTGCGGAATTTTCTTAAGAAAATTCCGTTTTCCAGTGCGCACAGTGCCTTAAAGTTCTTTTAATGAAGTTTTTTGGATTTTTTTTAACGGTACTTGTGAGTGTTAATACTCTCCCTCTGCCACTGTCATTTTCAAGTGCCATCCTCACTCTTGTGAGTAACGTCACCACTCCTCAGACTATCCAGATCACTGTATGCATGAGCCGGAAATTGCTTTTGTGGTTTGTCTATGGAACTCCATAGGCTTACATTGTACAAGCCACTTCCCAGTCACGCAGAGTTAAGCATGACCCAGCCAGTCTGTAGAGAGGTGATGTCACTCAGAAGAGGAGCAGAATGGTGCTGAATCTCAGAAAAGCCAGTAGGTGACTATATTAAAGGGGTTATCCACTGCTTGGACAATCCCTTCTCAAATCCTCTGTATCCCCCAGAAAACATTTATACTCGCCTCTGGTGCCGCCGAGACCATTCCAGGGGTGCTAGCACTTCTACCAGGGCTGCTAATCAGTGGCCACTTCTCTCCCCTTCGGACAAATAAGGCATCCGGAGGAAGTGAGAACTGCTGCTACCGTCTTATTTCCTTTAGATATCAATTACATCTGAAGGAGGGGCAGAGATCACGTGACGTAACCACACACACTACAAAGACATATAGTGAGTAAAAAAAACAAACAAAAAAAATAACCTTTGTGGGGACTGGGAGGGTTCTTTAATGATATTGGCTGTATGTTTGGGATGGTTCTTCTGCTACAGAATAAATGTGGTGCCAATCAGAGGCCTCATTGATGGTATTTGATGAGTAAGCATCTGCGTAATCTTGATTACGCTAAGAAATTGCGAAAATTAAGGACCATAGAAGCAGTGGTCTGCCAATGACACTTAGTGCAGCAGATGAAGCACATCATATGCTTACTTGCTTAGAAGTCGGACGATGTCCAGCAGTGCCATCAGCTCAGAACTGGCAGCAACCAGTGGGACCCATTTACAGCCATCCACTGTTCAGTGAGGTGTTCATGCAAGAATTGCTGGCAAAACCCATACTTTGTTAGTGCGCCCACAGGGGTGTGCTACCATGCTATGTGGGCCAACTAACTAAGGGAACAAACGCCCTCTGGACTAGTCACTGGCCTCATTAGCATATAATATACAAGATCTTTAGAAATCCTTTTTCTTAAGATGTCTTTATCTATGCTAGTGTATACACGGACGGTTAGGCCCTGTGCTCACTGGAAAACGGAAATTTTCTTAAGAAAATTCCGCAGGGTCTGAAAGATTACCGCACCCGCGGTAAAAAAACGCGGCAAACCGCACCCGAAAACCGCATGCGGTTTGCTGCGGTTTTACTGCGGTATTGTTCGCGGTTTTGCCACATGCGGGTTGGTACATGTGCTTTAATGCATTCAATGCAATAAAGCACATTGGAAAAAAAAAATTTCCTTCTGAGATAGATAAAGGATAGATAGAGTCCCTGTGAGCAGACGCTGCAGTTCTCCCGAGCAGTAATCTGTGTTCACATTACCGGCCGTGGGAAATGCCCTGTGGTTACCTCAGCTGTCTCGCTGCGAGGCTGCATTCAGCGCTGTGTCAGTCGCGGCTGGATGCAAGCATCGGAGGTCGTGGATTACGCCGGAGCTGTGTGTTTCAGGGGGGTTAATAAAATGGTGAACCAGGGGCTTTTTTGTGTTTTATTTAAAATAAAGGATTTTTCGGTGTATGCTTATTCACTTTACTTACGAGTTGATCATGTCAGCTGTATCATAAACGCTGCCATGATCAAGCCTGGACTTAGTGGCGGCGATCCGCCGCCATTAACTCCTTCTATTACCCTGATTTGCCACCGCATCACGGCAACAGGAGGAGCCGGGGACACTCCGGTACTGCCGCGTAATGGATGTGACAGTCCCGGGGCAGCTGCAGGCTGGTATTCTCGGCTGCGGGAGGAGGGGGACATTAACCCTGTCCCTCGCCCTCCCCAGCCTAAGAATACCGGGCCGCCGCTGTGTGCTTACCTCGGCTGTACGGTAAAAATACGGCGGAGCCCATGTGTTTTTTTTTGTTTTTTTTTTTCCTAGATGTCCGTTTGATGTCTGTGTATTCTATATGTCTGTGTGTGTGTCTGTGACGTCTGTGTGTCTGTGATCTGTGTGTATTTACTCTCTGCTCCGCTTCTTCTTCCTGTCATAATGACCTCACTTCCCTGCAAACCGCAGGATGCGATGAACATTACCGCAGGCAGTGATGTACATTACTGCAGGTAAACCGCGAAATACCACAGGGAATAACGCAGGAAAACACAATGAACCGCACAGAATTTGCTGCCTGCGTTATTCCCTGCGGGATTTCACGATTACATGGCAGTCAATGGAGTGAAATCCCGCAGCTATCTGCGGAAAAGAAGTGACATGCAATTGTTTTTGCTGCGGGAATCCCGCAGCAGAACATGCAGCTGTCAAATTCCGCATAGTGCGCACAGCATTTTTTTTCCCATAGGTTTTACTGGTGAATCACTGCAGAGATGTTATGAACATAACATGCAGCAAAACCGCGGCAAAAACCGGCAAGTGCGCACAGGGCCTTAGGCAGGGATTAGCAATATGCACCCACAACTGCTCGTGGTCCTGTGTGCATATTACACCTGACAGGTTCCCTTTAAGCTGCCTTAATATGAACCTGTAAGCATCACGACATGAAATTTCACTTCATCAGTCACATGAGTAATTGGAGAAATGGAGCCTCTTAGCCCAGTGAGACTTAAATGTTTTATCTACCCATTCAGCTCGCGATCATCTGTTCCACAATACAATTGGGCATCTTGCTGAGAATTAAACATGTACTGTAGACAAATCACACAGCAAAAAAAAAAACCAAACATGTGAACAAGCCCTAAGTCCTGGAAGTGACTATGGCTCCACAGAGCCCTGGTCTCGACACAATCAAGTCCGTGTGGGATTACATAGAGACAGAAGGATGTGTGCAGCATAAGCCCACTGAAGATCTGTAGTTGGGTCTCCAAGATGTTTGGAACAATCTCCCTGCTGGGTTCCTTGTAAAACTTGGTACAAGTCTACCTAGAGGAATTGACACTGTTTAAAAGGCATGGTGTGGTCGCACCCAATGGTCAATTAATTTAATTTCTCTTTTGTTCATTCACTTTGCTTGTTAGTTTATTTTTATCAATTACTAACACTTTTAAAGCATTCTGAGGCTATGTGCCCACGGGGACAGTGTCTTGCGGATATGTCCGCTGGACATTCCGCAGGAGCTCCCAGGAAACCGCACCCCAACTTCTGTCTGTTTCATGCTGCAGAATGTCCTGCGGATATGGTGCGGGTTCTGCATTGAGGATAGAGTACCATGGCTTCGGCACTGCATCCTCAATGCAGAACAAGTGCTGCAGTGATTGGGAGTTCATACTCACCTCCATCACGCAGCACCTCGCTTTCCGGCGCACGGGTCACTGTCAGTGGCTGCGGGAGAAGGTGGGCGGGCCTGAACTAGCTCCGGTGGTCACATGACCGGAGCTCGTGCAGGCCCCGCCTACCTCTTCCTTCCTATACCTGGATGGCTGGATCCACCGCCCTCCTGTACACCGGATGGAGAAAGTGACTCCGGTGAGGCAGGTAAGTATATGGGACCCTGCGGAGAAATCCGCAGGAATAATTGACATGATGCTGATTTTTCCGCAGGGAAATCCGCATTATTTCCGCTGCTGAAAAATCCGCAGCGTGGGCACAGCAGTTCCCAAATGCCATAGAAATGGCTGGGGAGTAGCTGTGCTGCAGATTTTTGAAAAATCAGCGGAATCTCCGCGAAAAATCCGCGGCAAATTCAGCGCATTTTCTGCAGCGTGGGCACATATCCTGACCATGTATATTTTTTTCACTTGCCCTAAAAGTTTTGCACAGTATATTAGATGCAAGAAATAATCTGCTCTGATTTCCAGGCGTGCTGGAGTTTTCAATATCTGAAATATTGTGGATTTTTTTTCTAGAAATGTAAAGGTATAATCGCACTGCGTATCTGATAAGGGTTTGGCATAGGCTGCTCTAACATGCATGAAGAAACCAAGCAGCTAATTGCTTTCAGTGGGTATATTCGCCCATGCTGCGGTTTTTAGGCTGGTCTCTTTTGTTTTCTGTAACTGAGTCGGCTCTGGTGAGAATTCAGGGTTTTTGGAATCTCTCAATTTTATTTGAACTTTTATTTTTTTTTTTCTGTCCCATAGGATCTCAGAAAAGGAAAGCTGAGATAGGTCTTGAGATCATAGTAAAAACTGAGGACGAAAGTGACCCACTTGTAGACTCTGACAAGGATGCGGAATCATCAGAGCTGGAGACTCGCTGGGAATGGCTCAGTAATGGAGATTTGTGGATGGTTTATGCAGATGACTTCAACAACCGAATTAACCAAGCATTCAGGTGAGAAGCTGTAATCATGCAGTGTATACATGTGAGCCAAAAAAGGAAGCCTGGGGGGGCTGCCACATACTGTGCGCTTTGCAGCCCCTACAGACCAGGAACCTGTTTCTTCCAAGGAATCAAATGCAATTATACAAACTGTAGTCAGATTTGGGACGATTCGTTAATTCCCATGGATACATTTAGGAAAGCCGGTGTCCGTGTACACTTTTGTGTTACTTTTATTCAGTCTGCATACACAGGTTTTCCTATACATACTGTGTAACGTGGAAAGCTTGCATGTGTTGGACAGATGGATGTCAGGAAGTAAAGGTATCCGATATACTCCTCACATGAGCGCTAGTCAAGATGTCGGCCAATTCCAAAAATGTTTCTATTGCTCTGTACTGGTGCATGAGGACATAACTCCGGGGCTGCTGGGGCATTGTCTGCTTACTGCCACGAGGACTCGCTGACAGCACCCTGCTATCTATTTAATTATTTATTTAGCTTTTCCCAGATAACACCCAGACCATTAAAGAAGTTGTCCAGTTACCAATACTGATTTTTTTTTTTTTTTTTCTCTCATAAATCTTGCTAATATAGACCTCTCCACACATCTATTATGTTATTTCAGCAATATTACCTTTTATCGAGCTCCAACAGCACATCCTCTTTTCTGGATCCAGGTCTGAGGGGGTTAATCTCTTTCCTGACTTCCTGGGTTCAGTTCTTATAGTCCTACAGCCGCAAAGAATTATGGGTTTTGTAACTAAGGCCGGGGCCACACTGGGCACTAGTGCAATGCTCGCATGACACTCGGCTCGCGCTGGCAGCACAGCAGGAGCCGAGTGTCAAGCAAGTGTCCCTGCGTCTGAGGTCCAATCGTGCGAGCGGACCTCAGCTGCGGGGGCGGGCTAGCACTAAGGACAGGCAGGCCAGCGCTGCGGAGGGGCGGGCTAGCATGGAGGAGGGGAGGGAGGGATTTATCTACCTCTCTTTCTTAGCCGGCTATTTCCATTCTCGCTCTGCACTCGCGGTACACCGGTGTACTGCGAGTGCAGTGCGATTTTTCGCTCACTCCATTCACTTGAATAGGTTTGAGAGAAAAGAGTCTCGCATTACAATTGTAGCATGCTGCGATTGTTTTTCTCGGTCCGATTGGGGCTGAGAAAATAATAGCTCATGTGCGCTGACACACAGGCTAGAAGTGGTCAGAGTGGAATGCACTGATTTTCTCGTTGTGTGGCTTAGGCCTAACACACCCACTCAGCTCTCCACCCAAAGACTCCTCCCTGCCTCTTCCCTGTGGAAGCAGTGAGAGCAATCACAATAGAGACAGCAGACGCTCCCAGCTCTGCACAACCAGGGGAAGAAAGTGGTTATCTTCTGCTTGTTCTCATATAGTTCATAGTGTGTGTGTGTGTGTGTGTGTGTGTGTGTGTACAGAAATTATGATTAGGTTGCTTTCACATATCAGTTTTTTGGCATTAGGCACAATCCGGTGTAAAAACTGATGCAAGGATCAGGCGAAAAAACGGATCAATTGCATCAGTTTTTTCCTTCCGTTTTTGGATAGATCCGTTGTGCTACTGAGCATGCTCCGTAGACCAAAACTGAATCAGTCGCTGTAATGCGTTGTATGCCGCATTACGACAGAACCGGCGCCCATAGGCTTTCATTGTACATGACGCCGGATCCATCGTGGTCCGTTTTTTTTTTTTTTTTTTTGTGCCGCTGCCAAAAAAAGTTGCATGCTGCGTCCTTTCCAGCAGCTGGACACAGAAACTTTGCCAGATCCGTGCACGACGGATGCAACGCAAGGGCATCAGTTACAATCCGGCACTATTACAATTCAATGAGGAAAAAAACGTATCGGGCATTATCAGTTTTTCGCCGGATTGTGCCTGATGGCAAAAAACTGTATGAAAGCAGCCTTAGCCGGCGCAGCATGTGAAAAAAAATTAAATAATTGGGGGGGGAAAAAATGACGGGGTCATGAGATTGCTTTTTCCCCTCTTGCCTAGTCTGTGTGTTGTCCGTATCATTCGTGTGGTATGCATTTTGCAGGCCACTTTCACATCAGCGTTTTTTTTGCCTGTAGGCAAAAAAACACAAACCGCATATGACTGGATCCTGTGGATTAAATGTGCAATGCATGCAACCGCAATTTGTTATTTTACCGGATCCTTCTGCTGCGGGACACAGAATGTATCGGCCGGCACTGGAGTCAGCTGAGTCCTGATCTCACAGCCCGCACACTCTGCGATGGATACAGGTTAACAGCAGTCACTGGCTGCTGCCGATCACGTGTGACAGTGTGCGGCCTGTGTGTTCAGGAGTTCAGCTGAGTTCGGATCAGCTGACTCCAGTGTCTGCCCATTACTCCTTTGCAGCGTGTGGGGGCTGTGAAGTCAGCTGAGTTTGTCCAGCACTGGAGTCAGCTGATCTGAACTCAGCTGAACTCCTGACCTCATAGCCACCATAACAAGTAATCAGATCAGCTGACTCCAGTGTCGGCTGATTACTTGTTCTGTGTCCCGCTGCATCCATCACAGTATATGCGGGCTGGAGTTCAGCTGAGTTCAGATCAGCTGACTCCAGTGCCGGACTGAACTCTGCTAACCTCACAGCCCACACACGCTGCAATGGATGCAGGGGGACACCGAACAAGTAATCGGCCGACACTGTCGTCATCTGATTACTTGTTCTGCTGCATTTTCTATTGCTAAGGGTAACCCAAGCGGCTACTGGCTGCTAACCCCCACTGCTTGGTGTTACTTTCACTGGCAATGGAAAATCCATGGAAGCCCCTTTTTTAGGTTTTTTTTTTTTTTCTTTTTTTTTTGCCCAAAAACTAAAAGGAAAAAAAAAATGATGATTTGTACTTCACCTTTTTTTTTTTTTTTTTTGCATGCTAGCCAGGTACAGCAGGCAGGTACGGCTGCCTCCAACCCCCAGCTGCCTATTTGTACCCGTCAGGGAATCAAAAATATATAGGGAGGCTTTTTTTTTTTTTTTCTATTTATTTAATAATTTAAAAAAAAAAAAAAGACATTTTTGTGTCCAGCCATTCAGTGTGAGTGGCGCTGGCAAAACCCTGATGGAACGTAAAGTCTGAGAGCCTGGAACTTGACGTGACGTCAGAGGATACCAGCGGCTACAGCACCAGGGGGTCATGTGACCGGCACTGAGCGTGCAGGATATCGCCGCTCAGAGCCAGAACTGCAACTAGAAGGCAATGAAGAAAACACGTAAAATAGTAAGTTGCACTCCTATAGAAAATAGAACAATGGGTGAACCACCCCTTTAATATGTAAGGGGATATGCAGATATGAGTCGTCGTTCCCTCCCCCCCCCCCCCATACCAGCTTATCAGAGGAAAGCTTGCAGCATGCTGTTGCAGCACAGATTTAATGCCATTCACTCAATCAAGTCTATAGGCGTGTGGAAATCAATTGCACTGCACGTTGATGTCATCAGAGTGCAGTCTGATTTCTGTGGACTCGCAGAATGGATAAGCTGCAGAAGTTTCTTTGTCGCTCCATTGGGAGACCCAGACAATTAGGTGTATAGGCTATGCCTCCGGAGGCCGCACAAAGTATTGCACTTAAAAGTGTTAAGCCCCTCCCCTTCTGCCTATACACCCCCCGTGCTCCCACGGGCTCCTCAGTTTTTTGCTTTGTGCGAAGGAGGTCAGACACGCACGCACAGCTCCACAGATTGGTCAGCAGCAGCTGCTGACCATGTCGGATGGAAGAAAAGTGGGCCCATATAGAGCCCCCAGCATGCTCCCTTCTCACCCCACTCTTGTCGGTGGTGTTGTAAGGTTGAGGTATCCATTGCGGGTACGGAGGCTGGAGCCCACATGCTGTTTTCCTTCCCCATCCCCCTCAGGGCTCTGGGTGAAGTGGGATCCTATCGGTCTCCAGGCACTGAGACCGTGCTTCATCCACAACTCCTGTGGAGCCTGCTGGATAGGAGCCGGGTATCGTTCAGGGACATGGCCCTGCTACTTGGAGGTACTCTGTATCCCTGTGGGGACAGCGCAGCTGGGTGTGCTAGTGCACCGGGGACCACGGCGCTGACCGGGTTAATATGTGCCATTACACACTCAGCGTTGCTGAGTGTGTTTATGTATAGGGACTGCCGCACTGACCGCCGCGGCCATGGAAACACTGCGGCGCGGCTGGGACTTGTAGTGCGCCGGGGACTTTCACGCCGGCCGCACTTTTACGGCGGCCGCGTTTATTACTAGAGTCCCCGGCTTTTTGCGGCCTAGTTTCCTTTCCTCCCGCCCACAGCCCTGACAGGCAGGGGAAGGGCGGGACGCTGCACAGAACGAGCAGCACTGAGGGCTGGAGCATGCTTTGCATACTCCACCCCCCTCACTGTGCACAGTGCGGGCACCAGTTCCCGCTCTTTCTGGGTCACGCCCACGGCTCCCTCCTCTCCTCAGGATGCCGGCAGCCATTCCTGTCAGCTCCTCGGACGCTGCAGAGGGGGACAAAGTCTGGGAGACCCAGGCAGGGACTCTGGTGGCCTCACAACCGCTTTAGACGGGTGGTAAGCAGCACCTGTGGGCTAGCCCCATTGTGCAGTAGTGTAACATTATATGTTTATGGTATATATGTTTTACACTGTATGGTGCACAGTTGATTTCTGGCTATATACCCTATTGTGTTACTCAGGGAAGATAATAGCATGGCGCCCACGAAAGGCAGGGGTGCCAAAACACAGGCTTATTATGTTGCCTGCGCCGCATGTACGACCCCGCTACCGGCAGGTTCCACTGACCCTCATTGTGTGCACTGTTCGGCCCCTGTGGCACTTACTCAGCCGGAGCCTCTGCTAAGAGGGGCCCAGGGGGAGCCACCTGCTAACACTGTTCAGGTGACGGGGACGGAGTTTGCAAAACTCTCTGAGACTATGGCTAAGATACTAGAAGCCTTGCAGTCCAGGCCGGTATCTCAGCACAAGGACTCTGTTGAATCTTTTGTTCCCTGGCCCACCTCAGCTGGACCAACAATGTCCTCCCGGGGTATCTCATGGATCCCAGGCTGAGGGTTCTGACACAGACCCCAGCCCCAGACCGACTAAGCGAGCTCGCTTAGATTTTCCCTCGACATCATCATATTGTGCAGGGTCTCAGAGGGGGGAATCTCTGGTTGATGATGCGGAGACAGCTGATCAGGATTCTGATCCTGAGGCCGCTCTCAATCTTGATACTCCGGACGGGGGCGCCATAGTGAACGACCTTATTGCGTCCATCAATCGTATGTTGGATATTTCTCCTTCAGCTCCTCCGGTGGAGGAGTCAGCTTCTCAGCAGGAGAAATTCCGTTTCAGGTTTCCCAAGCGTACACCGAGTATGTTTCTGGACCACTCTGATTTCAGAGAGGCAGTCCAGAATCACCATGCTTGTCCAGATAAGCGTTTTTCTTAGCGCCTTAAGGATACACGTTATCCTTTTCCCCCTGACGTGGTCAAAAGTTGGGCTCAGTGTCCCAAAGTGGATCCTCCAATCTCCAGACTGGCAGCTAGATCCATACTTGCAGTGGAAGATGGGGCTTCACTCAAAGATGCCACCGACAGGCAGATGGAACTCTGGTTGAAATCCATCTATGAAGCTATCGGCGCTTCTGTTGCCCCAGCGTTCGCAGCCGTATGGGCGCTACAAGCTATCTCAGCAGGTCAAGCGCAAATTGACGCAGCCACACGCACGTCCGCGCCACAGGTGGCGTCCATAACCACTCAGACGTCGGCATTGCGTCTTGCGCTATTAATGCTGTCCTGGACTCTGCGAGCTGTACGGCGGTTGCAGCCGCCAATTCGGTGGTACTCCGCAGGGCCTTGTGGCTACGGGAATGGAAGGCAGATTCTGTTTCCAAAAAGCGCTTAACCAGTTTGCCAATTTCTGGCGACCGATTGTTTGGCGAGCGTTTGGATGAAATCATCAAACAATCCAAGGGAAAGGATACATCCTTACCCCAGCCCAAACCGAACATACCCCAACAGAGGAAGGGGCAGTCGAGGTTTCGGTCCTTTCGGGGCGCGGGCAGGTCCCAGTTCTCCTCGTCCAAAAGGCCTCAGAAAGATCAAAGGAACTCTGACGCATGGCGGTCTAAGTCACGTCCTAAAAAGGCCACCGGAGGTGCCGCTACCAAAGCGGCTTCCTCATGACTTTCGGCCTCCTCACTCCGCATCTTCGGTCGGTGGCAGGCTCTCCCGCTTTTGCGACGCCTGGCTGCCACGGGTAAAAGACCGTTGGGTGAGAGACATTCTGTCTCACGGTTACAAGATAGAGTTCACCTCTCGTCCCCCGACTCGATTCTTCAGGTCATCCCCGCCTCCCGAGCGAGCCGAGGCTCTTCTGCAGGCGCTGGGCACTCTGAAGGCAGAAGGAGTGGTGGTCCCTGTTCCTCTTCAGCAACAGGGCCATGGTTTTTACTCCAACTTGTTTGGGGTCCCAAAGAAGGACGGGTCTTTCCGTCCTGTCCTGGACCTGAAACTTCTCAACAAACATGTAAAGACCAGGCGGTTCCGGATGGAATCCCTCCGCTCCGTCATTGCCTCAATGTCCCAAGGAGATTTCCTTGCATCGATCGATATCAAAGATGCTTATCTCCACGTACCGATTGCTCCAGAGCACCAGCGCTTCTTGCGCTTCGCCATAGAAAACGAACACCTGCAGTTCGTGGCACTGCCGTTCGGCCTGGCAACAGCCCCACGGGTTTTCACCAAGGTTATGGCTACTGTAGTAGCGGTCCTCCACTCTCAGGGTCACTCGGTGATCCCTTACTTGGACGATCTCCTGATCAAGGCACCCTCTCAAGAGGCATGCCAACACAGCCTCGACGCTACCCTGGAGACTCTCCAGAGTTTCGGGTGGATCATCAATTTTCCAAAGTCAAATCTGAAACCGGCCCAATTGCTCACATACCTTGGCATGGAGTTTCATACCCTCTCAGCGATAGTGAAGCTTCCGCTGATCAAGCA
Organism: Anomaloglossus baeobatrachus; assembly: GCF_048569485.1. Lineage (NCBI taxonomy): Eukaryota > Metazoa > Chordata > Amphibia > Anura > Aromobatidae > Anomaloglossus > Anomaloglossus baeobatrachus. The sequence goes on from NC_134353.1 coordinate 651,151,232, forward strand.
GCGGTCACTACAGACAGGGGTACAATCTCTCCTTCAAGGCCAGTCACACCCCTTGAGGCGCCTCATGCACTTCCTGGGGAAGATGGTGGCAGCAATGGAGGCAGTTCCTTTCGCGCAGTTTCACCTGCGTCCTCTTCAATGGGACATCCTACGCAAATGGGACAGGAAGCCGACGTCCCTCGACAGGAACGTCTCCCTCTCTCAGGCGACCAAAGCTTCCCTTCGGTGGTGGCTTCTTCCCACTTCATTATCGAAGGGGAAATCCTTCCTACCCCCATCCTGGGAGGTGGTCACGACGGACGCGAGTCTGTCAGGGTGGGGAGCGGTTTTTCTCCACCACAGGGCTCAGGGTACGTGGACCCAGCAAGAGTCCTCGCTTCAGATCAATGTTCTGGAAATACGGGCAGTGTATCTTGCCCTGAAAGCGTTCCAGCAGTGGCTGGAAGGCAAGCAGATCAGAATTCAGTCGGACAATTCCACAGCGGTGGCATACATCAACCACCAAGGCGGCACACGCAGTCGGCAAGCCTTCCAGGAAGTCCGGCGGATTTTGATGTGGGTGGAAGCCACGGCCTCCACCATCTCTGCAGTTCACATTCCAGGCGTGGAAAACTGGGAAGCAGATTATCTCAGTCGCCAGGGCATGGACGCAGGGGAATGGTCCCTTCACCCGGACGTGTTTCAGGAGATCTGTTGCCGCTGGGGGGTGCCGGACGTCGACCTCATGGCGTCCCGGCACAACAACAAGGTACCGACGTTCATGGCACGGTCTCAAGATCCCAGAGCTCTGGCGGCAGACGCCTTAGTTCAGGATTGGTCGCAGTTTCAGCTCCCTTATGTGTTTCCTCCGCTGGCACTGTTGCCCAGAGTGTTACGCAAGATCAGGGCCGACTGCCGCCGCGTCATCCTCGTCGCTCTAGACTGGCCGAGGCGGTCGTGGTACCCGGATCTGTGGCATCTCACGGTCGGCCAACCGTGGGCACTACCAGACCGACCAGACTTGCTATCTCAAGGGCCGTTTTTCCATCTGAATTCTGCGGCCCTCAACCTGACTGTGTGGCCATTGAGTCCTGGATCCTAGCGTCTTCAGGGTTATCTCATGAGGTCATTGCCACTATGAGACAGGCTAGGAAACCAACGTCCGCCAAGATCTACCACAGGACGTGGAAAATTTTCCTGTCGTGGTGCTCTGCTCAGGGTTTTTCTCCCTGGCCTTTTGCCTTGCCCACTTTTCTGTCCTTCCTTCAATCTGGACTGGAAAAGGGTTTGTCGCTCTGCTCCCTTAAGGGACAAGTCTCAGCGCTCTCTGTGTTTTTCCAGAAGCGCCTAGCCAGACTTCCACAGGTACGCACGTTCCTGCAGGGGGTTTGTCACATCGTTCCTCCTTACAAGCGGCCGTTAGAACCCTGGGATCTGAACAGGGTGCTGCTGGTTCTTCAGAAACCACCATTCGAGCCAATGAGAGATATTTCTCTCTCATGCCTTTCGCAGAAAGTGGTTTTTCTAGTAGCAGTCACTTCACTTCGGAGAGTGTCTGAGCTAGCAGCGCTGTCATGCAAAGCCCCTTTCCTGGTTTTTCACCAGGACAAGGTGGTTCTGCGTCCGGTTCCGGAATTTCTCCCTAAGGTGGTATCCCCCTTTCATCTCAATCAGGATATCTCCTTACCTTCTTTTTGTCCTCATCCAGTTCACCAATGTGAAAAGGATTTGCACTTGTTAGATCTGGTGAGAGCACTCAGACTCTACATTTCTCGTACGGCGCCCCTGCGCCGCTCGGATGCACTCTTTGTTCTTGTCGCTGGCCAGCGTAAAGGGTCACAGGCTTCCAAATCAACCTTGGCTCGGTGGATCAAGGAGCCAATTCTCGAAGCCTACCGTTCGGCTGGGCTTCCGGTTCCCTCAGGGCTGAAGGCCCATTCTACCAGAGCCGTGGGCGCGTCCTGGGCTTTGAGGCACCAGGCTACGGCTCAGCAGGTGTGTCAGGCGGCTACCTGGTCGAGTCTGCACACTTTCACGAAACACTATCAGGTGCATACCTATGCTTCGGCGGATGCCAGCCTAGGTAGACGAGTCCTTCAGGCGGCGGTTGCCCACCTGTAGGAAGAGGCCGTTTTACGGCTCTCTTACGAGGTATTATTTTACCCACCCAGGGACTGCTTTTGGACGTCCCAATTGTCTGGGTCTCCCAATGGAGCGACAAAGAAGAAGGGAATTTTGTTTACTTACCGTAAATTCCTTTTCTTCTAGCTCCAATTGGGAGACCCAGCGCCCGCCCCTGTTTTTTTGTGTACACATGTTGTTCATGTTGAATGGTTTCAGTTCTCCGATATTCCTTCGGATTGAAGTTACTTTAAACCAGTTTATAATTCTTTTTCCTCCTTCTTGCTTTTGCACCAAAACTGAGGAGCCCGTGGGAGCACGGGGGGTGTATAGGCAGAAGGGGAGGGGCTTAACACTTTTAAGTGTAATACTTTGTGCGGCCTCCGGAGGCATAGCCTATACACCCAATTGTCTGGGTCTCCCAATTGGAGCTAGAAGAAAAGGAATTTACGGTAAGTAAACAAAATTCCCTTCTTTGTTCTCCATCCTCTCCTCACAATGTCTGTTTTTTCACATCCCAGAAAATGGAATCGCACTAGGCAGACACTCTGATCAAACTGTGACCAGAGTTTTATTGGTGTCATTAACATAATCGACTCTATTGTCTGGGATGAGGGAATCTACGGCCATGTCATCCTAGCCTAATGCAGCTATATGCATTACTCCAGTCCGTATGGACTTAAATTGGTGATCGCATCATGCTTCCTGTAAAGACTTAGTTCTTGAGCTCAGAGGCTGAGCTGTCAGAATACACAGTCCATATAAACAAAACCAAAATCTGAAACTGGACCTTTTTTTTTTTTTTTCTTCTTCTTCTTCTTCTTCTTTTTTCTCCCCCATCCACTTGTGGACAAATGATGCAAAAAGCTAAAAACTTCAGCATCCAGATATTAAGATTTATTTTTTTAAATCAGATTGTATAAATTACATAGTTATGTACTTGCATGAGTACATATAGATACATAGGTTGAAAAAAGACCTAGGTCCATCCAGTTCAACCTTCCTCTACCAGTTCTACATTTTGTCACGAAATCCTTCATAACCGACAGTTGTGTATTGAGGAAATCATCCAGCCCTTTTTTGAAAGCTGTTATAGTATCTGCCATTACTACCTCTTGTGGTAGGGCATTCCACAGTTTGACTGCTCTTACTGTAGAGAACCCTTTCCTATTTAGCTGTCTGAATTGCTTTTCTTCCACCCGCAGTGAGTGCTCCCTGGTCCTTAGTATTGTCTTTGGAAGAAATAAGTCATGTGCCAGTCCTTTGTATTGACCACACATGTATTTATACATATAAATGAGATCTCCTCTGAGATCTTCTTTTTTTCTAAGCTAAACCAACTTTTTCAACCTGTCATCATATGGGAGGCCTTCCATTCCTTGTAGTAGTCTAGTTAGCCACCTTTGAACTGATTCTAACTTCTGAATGTCCTTTTTAAAATGTGGAGCCCAAAACTGGATCCCATATTCTAGATGTGGCCTTACAAGTGATTTATAGAGGGGTAACAATACGTTGGGATCACGGGATCTAATCTCTTTTTATACACCCTAGAATCTTTTTTGCTTTTGCAGCTGCTGCTTGACATTGAGTGCTGCAGCTCAGCTTATTTGTAATGAGAATACCCAAGTCCTTCTCCTGTTCTGTAGTCCCGAGTTTACTTCCATTTAACGTATATGCACTTATAGGATTACTCTGTCCTAGGTGCATTACTTTACATTTATCAACATTAAATCTCATTTGCCAAGTATCTGCCCATTCTGACATCTTATCAGATCTTTTTGTAATATTGTACTATCAAGGTCAGTTTTTAATATCCTACATAGTTTGGTGTCATCAGAAAAGACTGACACTGTACTATCAATCCCATCCACAAGGTCCTTAATAAAGAGATTAAAAAGAATCGGTCCTAGCACAGATCCCTACGGCACCCCACTGCTGACTATAGCCCATTTAAAGAATTTACCATTTATGACTACTTTGTTTCCTATCTTAGCCAATTCCTTACCCATCTGCTTATAGTTTGCAATAGTCCTTGCTTCTGGAGCTTCATTGTTAGGCCTCATTCATACATCAGTAGTTTTGCATCAGTGTTTCCTCAGTATCTGGATGCCAAAACCAGGAGTGGAACTTGCAAAGAAAAGCTGTAATAGAGAGACTTACACCTGTTCTGTGTTTTGGAGATAATCTGGCTTTTGGCATCCAAATACTGATGCAAAAACACTGATGTGTGAAAGAGGCCTAATATTATGTGGTACAGTATCAAAACCTTTGGCAAAGTCCAAATAAATCACATCAGCTGCATTACCAATATCCAGGTTTGCACTTACCCTTTCATAGAACCCCAACAGTTTGGTTAGACACGACTTATCTTTCGTGAATCCATGCTGTCTGTCAGTTATTAAATTATTTTCTGCAATATATTTTTGCTTTCATCCCTCAAAAACTTTGCATACTACTGATGTCAGACTTAGCGGACGGTAGTTGCCTGGATCTATCCTCTTACCTTTCTTAAATATCGGTACCCCAACCCTGTTACAAGAGTCTAGGGCTGTGTGCACAGTGCATTTTAATTGTGTGGTTTTTTTTTTTTTTTTTTTTTTTTTTTTTTTTTTTTACTGCAGTTTTATCACAACTGCATGTAAACCCTTATGCCAGCAAAATCAATGAGAAACCTGAAGTGCAGTGCACATGTTGAGTTCCTTTCTCGCCTTTTCATTGGGGGACACAGACAGTGGGTATTATGGTGTCTCCAGGGGAGGCGTGACACTAGATTTGCAAAAGTGTTAGCTCCTCCCCCCACAGCATATACCCTAGCTAGGCAGGAAACTAGCTCAGTTTTTTTCTAGTGTCAGCAGGGAGGCTGACATGTCTGGACTGAGCTCCACCAGAGGTGCCTCAGGCCAGCTTATTTTTGCTTTTTATTTTGTTTTCTTTTTCTTATTCACTCTATTTTTGATAGGAGCAATACCAGGGTGCCTTGCCACCCCCGTCCCCCCCCCCCCCCGTGTACGGGCAGAGGAAACCTGGCGTGCACAAGCAATCAGTCTTCCCTCGCGCCCAAGTGGTCGGGTCTGCGTACCCCTCCAGGCTCCACCGGAAGCACCTCACACCAAGGTAGCTCCGAGGGCTAAGCAGAGCCGAGGACCTGCTTCAGCCTTGAGCCGAAGATGCGTCCCTGAGATCCCCGCATCAATCACCGACGCGTCTTCAGACGGAGCCAGGAGCAGGTAGGGAGACGACGAGTTCTGTCCCCTGCATCCAAACCGCCGCCTGGAACGGCGCTGGTGGGCCGATGCAGGTCATGATCCCGGGGAGCATCATTAATTTAGCCCACGGCTTCGGCCTGCATTCTAGCAACGCCCCCTCACTGCTCTGGAAGACGCTCCCTCACTCAGGAGCAGCTCTTTTCCGATTGGCCGTCACGCTTAGTCCCAGCCCTGAGACAATCAGCCTCCGGGGGCCGTCTCTCTCCTCTATGCTGCCAGGAACACTGGACGCCATTTTCCATGTGGGGAGCAGACTCGGGTGAGATCGCCTCCTTGGCTCTGCACTTCTGCAGCACTATATACCGCTCTACTCAGCGGCATATCGCTGTCTCTCTAGCGGTGTGTGCCTGCTGGCTAGCGGTGTATATCAGCTATAAGTGGTATATACTGGCTCTGCCTGCAGGTATATGCCGGCTGTTTGACAGTATATGCCATTTTGCTACGGTATATACCGGCTGTGCATAGCAGTCACTTTATAATACTGCTAGTGGCTCCTCACTCATATAACTCTACCCCTATAGGGCTGTAGGACTCTATTGCTGACATGTGTAACCGCAAGGGTGATAAAGCTTCCCACACGTCCTCTACGGACCTGTACTATGCATGTACCACCTGTGGACGCTCGTTTTCTAATGGCCGAAGCTATCCACTATACCGGGGCTGCGATGCCCCTTCTACCGTGTCACAACAGACCCCGTTGCCGGACCAGGATGCCGTGCAGTCTCTGGATTCTGCTCTGGCCACCGGCCAGGCAGCACCCCCGTCTGATGACGTAATGCCTGCATGGGCTCTTCTAATGTCTAAAAGGTTAATGACCTTGCCGCTCAGGTATCCCAGGTGTCCTCAGGCTCCCACAGCCTTCCCCCGGCCCAGCTCCCTCAGAGGAGCCCACCTGCTTCGTCTGGTCCTTCTTCCCCAGAATGTAAAAAGGCTGTTTCCAAAAGGCGCCATTGTGACCTCTACGCCTCATCCGACTCGGACGATGGTCAGTCTGACCGAGGTTCCGTGACCTTTAGTAGTCCCGATTCTCAAGACTCTGACTCTGATGTCCTTTCTGAGTCTAGGCATATAGAAGACACACACTAATTTCAGCTGTCAATCAATCTGTCGATCTCTGATCAGCCTCCTGACCCGACTTCTCAGTCGGCAATCAAGAGGGCCAAGAAGCCTCCGAAATCCTTGCTCAGGATCCGTTTTTTCGGCAAATTATATCTAAACTGTGGGATCACCCTGATGGAAGGTTTAATAAAAAAACCCTTCTCTTCATTCGCTTATCCCTTTCCCTCTGAAATGGTTAAGCCCTGGTCAGTACCCCCCCCCCCCCCGTTGTGGATCCGCCAGTATCCAGACTGGCTAAACACATGGTCATGTCTGTTTCAAACAACGCGTCTCTCAAAGACTCGTCCGACCGCGCAGTTGATGCTGCAGTCAAATCTATTTTCCAGGCTTTGGGCTCTTCTCTTCGCCACCTGTTTGCCTTAACATGGGTCGCGAGAGCTTTTGGGGGGTGGAGCAAGAACCTACGCAGGATGCTTCGCTCTTGTAATATTCCCCCGGCGGCTTTTGAGATCCTTGATTTTGTTCTCTCTAGCCTCTAATTATTTTCTTCACGGCTCCCTAGATGCAGCTAGTTTGTCAGCCCTATCGGCGGTCAATGCTGTCTTTGCCGGCAGAGTCCCTTGGCTAAAAATATGGAATGCGGACAGTGCCTCCAAGAAATCCCTGTCCACACTCCCCTTCCATGGCCTGCGTCTGTTTGGAGAATCCCTGGACAAACTCATATCTGAGACAACGGGTGGTAAAAGTACCATTCTACCTCAAAAGCGGCCTGTATCCAGGAATTTTAAAAAATCTCCTTGGCACAGGCAGTCCTTTCGGCCTGCCCCTCAAAAACCTTCAGCCCAAGGATCGTCCCAACGCTCAGATCGAGGATCCGGTCCCTCAAGGGGCTCTTCTTGGCGTTCCCACTTCAAGCAACCTAAACCCAAAGAACCTCGCTCTGTACAGGCCCCCTCAGCATGACGCCAGGTATCCCTCAGATCCGACTCCTGTTGGAGGGCGGCTTCTGCTTTTTCGGGATATCTGGCTAGACCACACTCACGATGCTTGGGTTCGAGAAATCGTCACCTCAGGTTACAAGATCGATTTTTCCATTCCCTGCCGGCCAACAGGTTTCTGCGTTCTCGTCTTCCAAAGTCCAAAACGCAAAGCCAGGCCTTATTTCAGGCCATAACATTTGCTTTCTGTAAAGAGGCTATCATTCCAGTGCCCCTGGAACAGCGCGGCAAAGGTTTCTATTCAAACCTTTTTGTCGTTCCCAAAAAAGATGGCTGTCCGCCCTATCTTGGACCTCAAACGGCTGAACAAATTTGTACGGATTTGAACTTTCCGAATGGAATCATTGAGAGCAGTGCTAGCCGCCATGGAACCTGGATAATTCCTAGCTTCCATAGACGTTCAAGATGCTTATTTACACATTCCCATATGTGTCTCTCATCAACGGTACCTTCGCTTTGCCGTAGGACACAGTCATTTCCAATTCACGGCCTTCCCCTTTGGGCTAGCTACTGCTCCTCGGGTCTTCACAAAGGTCATGGCGGCCGTCATGTCCATTTTACACCCCAGAGGCATCCTGGTTATTCCCTATTTGGACGACCTTCTTTTGTTAAAGGGAGCTCTCTTCAAGTTTGCTCAGAAAGCGTGCAGATTTGCCTAGACACGCTGTCAAGGCTAGGGTGGCTTATCAACTTCAACAAGTCATCCCTCATTCCTCATCAGCGCATCACCTTTTTAGGTATGCTGATAGACCCGGCTCAGTCCCAGGTTTTTCTTCCAGAGGACAAGAGGTCTTCCCTGATCCAGGCCGCCAAATCCCTCCGCTCTCGCCGTCACACATCCCTTCGGAATGGAATGAGAGTGTTAGGCAAGATGGTGGCGGTCATAGAAGCCGTGTCCTTTGCCTAATTCCATCTGCGCCCTCTACAACTGGATCTTCTATCCTCCTGGGACAAGGATCCAGCTTCCCTAGACTGGGCAGTCCGCCTATCTCGGTCTGCGCTCAGCTCCCTCGTCTGGTGGACTCAAGCCTCATCCCTATCTCAAGGGAAGTCCTTCCGCCCGGTCCACTGGCAAGTAGTCACGACGGATGCCAGCCTGATAGGCTGGGGGGCGGTGTTTCTCCACCACACTGTTCACGGACGCTGGTCTCCTTCCGAGCACTCCCTGCACATCAATGTTCTGGAGATCAGAGCCATATTTTTGGCCCTTCAGAATTTTCGACCCTTACTATTGGGCCTCCCTGTTCGGATCCAGTCAGACAATGCCACGGCCGTGGCTTACATCAACAGTAACTCGCAGCAGGGCAGCGATGAAAGAAGTATCCAGGATTCTTCTTTGGGCAGAGATGCACATTCCCATTATTTCAGCTGTCCATATTCCGGGGGTAGACAACTGGGCCGCAGACTTTCTCAGCAGGCAAGGGCTAGCGGCAGGGGAATGGTCCCTCCACGACGAAGTGTTCCATCAGATCACTCTTTGTTGGGGACTCCCAGATGTGGACCTCATGGCTTCTCGGATGAACGCCAAAATACATCCCTTCATAACCCGGTCGAGAGACCCGCTAGCGCTCGGCTCCGATGCTCTAGTCTTTCCGTGGTCGCAGTTTTGCCTACCCTACATCTTCCCTCCGTTTCCTCTCATTCCGAGATTAATCAAGAAAATCAAAGTGCAGGGAATCCCGGTGATCCTCGTGGCCCCGGACTGGCCCAGGAGTGCCTGGTACCCAGAGCTTCTCCAACTGCTCGGCGACACTCCCTGGCGTCTTCCCGACCGCCCGGATCTTCTGTCGCAAGGTCCAATATTCCACCAGAATACAGCACAGCTGCATTTGACGGCGTGGCGCTTGAATCCTTGATTCTAGCAAAATCAGGTCTTTCTTCTAAGGTAGTTCATACCATGCTTAATGCTCGGAAGCCCTCCTCCGCCAGTATCTATCACAGGACCTGGAAGACCTATCTTTCCTGGTGTGACCGTCATAATCGGTCGCCCCTTACCTTTTCAATCCCTAATGTTCTTGCCTTTCTGCAAGACGGTTTGGACTCTGGTCTAGCTCACAGTACCCTTAAAGGACAAGTTTCTGTCTTGTCAGTTTGTTTTTTTTTTTTTTTTTTCCAGAAGCAGCTGGCTTCTCGCCCTCAGGTCCGTACCTTTCTTCAAGGGGTGGCGCATTTGGTCCCTCCTTATCGCCACCCCTTAGATCCCTGGGATCTGAATCTGGTTCTCGGAGGTCTTCAGCTTCCTCCCTTCGAACCTCTGAGAGAAATCTCTCTTCAACGACTGTCCTGGAAGGTTGCCTTTTTAGTCGCCATTACCTCTATCAGGCGAGTGTCCGAACTGGCGGCCCTTTCCTGTCGCTCACCTTACCTGATTTTTCCATCATAAGGTGGTCCTTCGGCCTTCCCCCGCTTTTTCTCCCGAAGGTCGTATCTTCTTTCCACTTAAACGAGGACATTGTGTTGCCGTCATTCTGCCCGGCCCCTGTCCACTCTTTTGAAAAAGCCCTTCTTACTCTAGATCTTGTCAGGGCTCTGCGGATCTACATTTCCAGAACAGCGCCGTTGCGCAAGTCCGATGCCCTCTTCATCCTCTCAGAAGGACACAAAAAGGGCAATCCGGCCTCTAAACCCACGACTTCTTGATGGATTAGGACTGCCATCTGTGAGGCATACAAAACACGAGGTGTTGTTCCTCCTCAATCTGTGCGGGCCCACTTTACGCGAGCAGTGGGTGCTTCCTGGGCTATCCGCCATCAGGCTTCGGCGGCCCAACTTTGCAAGGCCGCTACCTGGTCCAGTGTGCACATGTTTACAAAAATTCTACAGAGTGCATACGCATGCTTCCGCGGATGCTGCTCTTGGAAGACAAGTCCTTCAGGCGGCAGTGGCCCATTTATAAGTGGCCACTGCTCAGTTTTTTGACAGTGTTTTGATATATGTTCACTGCAGTTGCAGTCGTTAGTCAGCTCTTAGTCTGATGTTATACACTGTTAATAGTTCAGTTCCCACCCAGGGACTGCTTTGGAACATCCCACTGTCTGTGTCCCCCAATGAAAAGGCGAGAAAGGAAAGGACATTTTTGTGTACTCACCGTAAAATGTCTTCCTTGGAGCCTTTCATTGGGGGACACAGCTCCCACCCTTGTGGTTTTGGTTGTCCTTCTCCTACTGCTTTTACACCAAACTGAGCTAGTTTCCTGCTCAGCTAGGGTATATGCTGTGGGAGGAGGCGCTAATACTTTTGAAAATCTAGTGTCACGCCTCCCTGGAGACACCATAATACCCACTGTCTGTGTTCCCCAATGAAAGGCTGCAAGGAAGACATTTTACGGTGAGTACACAAAAATGTCATTTTTCTTTTCCTTGCAGACTTTGTGCAGAAAATAATCTGAAGCATATCCATTCTTACAGCATTATAAAAATGCATCCAAAAAACGCACATTTTTCCTGTCTAGAGATGAAGAAATGTTGCAGAAACGTCTGCAACCAAATACTCAACTGGGGCACATACCCTAAGATGATGAGATACAGCGGTCTCTCAATTACTCTTCTCATTTCTCTTAAAGGGAATCTGTCACCAGGTTTTTGCTATTTCATCTGAGAGCAGCATAATGTAATTTATTGAGATTCTGAAACCTACGATGTTTAACTTGGATCACTGTGTGCAGCCCTTCTGACTTTATCTCAAAATTGAGTGTAGCAGAGCTGGGAGCTGTCCCTGCCCACACCAGGCTTCAGTTTAGATAAACAATAGTTTGCACACAGGTAAGGGAAGCATAGTTGTATGTTCTTTTTTTAACCCTTGCAGCATGCTGTCCTCAGGTTGCATTGCAACATTCTGGAGACAAATTCCCTCCATCAATTGGAGGCCATCTGACCTGGTCCTGTGTCAAGATTTTTAAACTTCAAACCAGTAACATCATCAACACGTCTGAGACTATTGTGGCCCTCACCTTGGGTTTATCTACAACCTGGACTCTGGGCTTTACTACTTGGCGTTCAGAATTGTCGGAGTAAGCTGATGAGCATCTTCACATTTATACCTGGACAAATGTTATCTGTAAGTCAGTATGCAGAGGTTAAACGCACAAGCAGCATATTTTAGTTGTGCGGTGTTTAACCTATTGCTAATTTTTCACTAAAAACCATATACTTCATATTTTGAAGAAATGTTTACTCGCACTTAAGTCGCTAAAAACAAAAGTTTCATGATTTTTCTAGCAAAAAAGCTTCTAAAAATCTGCCCATTTTGATTTCCAGAGTAGAAACCTGATGCTAAATTAAGAAAACTGACAGTTCCTAACAGACAAATGTGAACAGGTGCATACTGAACAAGAAATTAACTAAAACAGCTGCACTCAGAGGCGCTAAGGTATACAGACATTGAATATAGGAACTTTGACATGCATTTCTGCTGAGGGATTAGAGGCATCAACAGATAGTGACCCAGCATACTAGATGAGATTTGACACTGGCCGAGGGGCTTGCTTAAAACAAACTGGTCGTTTTTGTATGCCAAGTGTCTCAATTCTTACATTTATTTCCTTAGCAGAATTGCATGTCCAAGTTCCTATATTCAATGTCTGTATACTGCAGCGTTTGAGTGCAGCTGTTTTTCTTAGCATATGAGGGTCATCATCAGGTTTCACCTATGTTCAGTTTGCTCTGCTGTGGATCTGCATGAGGATTAGCCCAAATAAACAAAAACAGCAGTTTACCGTATTTTTCGGACTATAAGACGCACCGGACTATAAGACGCACCCTGGTTTTAGAGGAGGAAAATGGGAAAATAAAACTTTAAGCAAAAAATGTGGTCATGACACACTGTTATGGGGCGAGGATCTGCTGCTGAAACTGTTATGGGGGTAATGTCCCCAAATTTTCTACTAAGGTACCCCATCCTGGTAATGATCCTCCTGCCTTGTATATGATCCTGCTATAAACCCCCATCCAGCCTGTTCACATACCCCCCCCATCCAGCCTGTTCACATACCCCCCCCATCCAGCCTGTTCACATACCCCCCCCCCCATCCAGCCTGTTCACATACCCCCCCTCATCCAGCCTGTTCACATACCCCCCCCCCCCCCATCCAGCCTGTTCACATACCCCCCCCCCATCCAGCCTGTTCACATACCCCCCCCCCATCCAGCCTGTTCACATCCCCCCCCCTCCATCCAGCCTGTTCACATCCCCCCCCTCCATCCAGCCTGTTCACATCCCCCCCTCCATCCAGCCTGTTCACATCCCCCCCCTCCATCCAGCCTGTTCACATCCCCCCCCTCCATCCAGCCTGTTCACATCCCCCCCCTCCATCCAGCCTGTTCACATCCCCCCCCTCCATCCAGCCTGTTCACATCCCCCCCCTCCATCCAGCCTGTTCACATCCCCCCCCTCCAGCCTGTTCACATACCCCCCCCCATCCAGCCTGTTCACATACCCCCCCCCCCCCCCATCCAGCCTGTTCACATACCCCCCCCCCATCCAGCCTGTTCACATACCCCCCCCTCCATCCAGCCTGTTCACATACCCCCCCCCCTCCATCCAGCCTGTTCACATACCCCCCCCCATCCAGCCTGTTCACATACCCCCCCCATCCAGCCTGTTCACATACCCCCCCCCCCATCCAGCCTGTTCACATACCCCCCCCATCCAGCCTGTTCACATACCCCCCCCCATCCAGCCTGTTCACATACCGCCCCCCCATCCAGCCTGTTCACATCCCCCCCCTCCATCCAGCCTGTTCACATCCCCCCCCTCCATCCAGCCTGTTCACATCCCCCCCCTCCATCCAGCCTGTTCACATACCCCCCCCCCCATCCAGCCTGTTCACATACCCCCCCCCCATCCAGCCTGTTCACATCCCCCCCCCCCATCCAGCCTGTTCACATCCCCCCCCTCCATCCAGCCTGTTCACATACCCCCCCCTCCATCCAGCCTGTTCACATACCCCCCCCATCCAGCCTGTTCACATACCCCCCCACCCCCCCATCCAGCCTGTTCACATACCCCCCCCCCCATCCAGCCTGTTCACATACCCCCCCCCCCATCCAGCCTGTTCACATACCCCCCCATCCAGCCTGTTCACATACCCCCCCCCCATCCAGCCTGTTCACATACCCCCCCCCCATCCAGCCTGTTCACATACCCCCCCCTCCATCCAGCCTGTTCACATACCCCCCCCTCCATCCAGCCTGTTCACATACCCCCCCCCATCCAGCCTGTTCACATACCCCCCCCCCCCCCCCATCCAGCCTGTTCACATACCCCCCCCACCCCCCCCCATCCAGCCTGTTCACATACCCCCCCCCCCCATCCAGCCTGTTCACATACCATACCCATCCAGCCTGTTCACATACCCCCCCTCCATCCAGCCTGTTCACATACCCCCCCTCCATCCAGCCTGTTCACATACCCCCCCTCCATCCAGCCTGTTCACATACACCCCCCCTCCATCCAGCCTGTTCACATACCCCCCCCCCCCATCCAGCCTGTTCACATACCCCCCCCCCCCATCCAGCCTGTTCACATACCCCCCCCCCCTCCATCCAGCCTGTTCACATACCCCCCCCCCTCCATCCAGCCTGTTCACATACCCCCCCCCTCCATCCAGCCTGTTCACATCCCACCCCCCCCCCCCATCCAGCCTGTTCACATCCCACCCCCCCCCCCCATCCAGCCTGTTCACATACTCCTATCCTGCTATATGCCCCCATCGTGCTCATATACCATCCTGGTATATGGCCTGTATCCTATAGCACAGAGAAAAAAAATAAACGTTTATACTCACCTTTTCCTCACTCCCTGCAGCCGATCATCTTCCTCTCTGGCACGCTGACCTGTGTGTGTGGAGCCGTTCCCCTGCAGCACGCGATGTCTTCCTGTCTGTGCCGATCAGCTGACCAGCTCAGCACAGATCAGCTGACCGGCACAAACAGGAAGACATCGCGTGCAGCAGGGGGGCGGCTCCACACACGGGGACGGGTGAGTGCACTGATTCACTGCACCCCGCGCTGGTAATGACGCGCGGGGGGCAGTGACTACAGCCGCACATGATCACTCCAGGCTGTAATTGCCAGGGGTGATCATGCGGCCGGCTCTTTACTATGCGCGCGTCCCCGCTCGTCCTCCCGTCCACCTGTCAGCGCCGGCTTCTGCGCTGAGAGATGGGCGGGAGGATGGGCGTGCATATGTAATGAGCGGGCCCACGTGGTCACGGCAGGCGCTGCTGCTGCCTGCTCATGTCCCCGATGACCCGCTCCACCACAGCACCCTCGTTCCCGGCCGCAGCCCTATAGTCAGACCAAAAGATGCACCCCCAACTTTCCCCCAACATTTGGGGGAAAAAAAGTGCATCTTATGGTCCGAAAAATACGGTAGTTTTACTGTGGTGGTTTTTGTTTTTTTTTGTTTTTTTTTTTTTTTTTACTTTTAATGATGTTCACTGTGCGGTATAAGTGATTTATTCCTCATGTCAGTAGAATGATATAGAGATGAATTTTGAGTACTCTGGCCACTGCTGTTCTGCAATGCATTAGAACTTATGGCAGAACCTAAAAGACCATGTGGTACCTGGCAGTGTATGACAACAATCTGTACTGATCGTGTCATGGGGGTATGGGAGGGCAAGGCATTGGGATAAACAAGGTGCTCTCTCTTCCCACAATCCTCTAGATGCCGTTTTCCCTATTATTCTCTATCTAGAGTGTTAAGCTGTATTTACACTAATTTCTTGATGATCTTTTTATGTCTACAGTCTGATGAATGGGCAAAACGCTTTAAAATTATCTTTTGCGCAGCACAACAAATCATTGTTTTCATCCACTCTCCGTCCTGTGCAATCAGAACAGTGTTAGGGATGATCGAATATCACAAATATTCGGCTTCGAATACTCGACGAATAGGTCGCCGCTATGCGAATATTCGATGCGCAATGTAAGTCTATGTGAAGCTCTAATAGTTGATATCAGGCAGCTATTAGGGTTTCCTATAGACTTACATTGCGCATCGAATATTCGCAAATAGTCGAATAGCGGCGACCTATTCATCGAATATGGGTGAAGCCAAATATTTGAGGTATTCGATCATCCCTAAACATTAACTCATGAGAACGGCCATCCTATGTAAGAGGTTAATTTCATTGTCAGCCCGTGCAGGCGCCTTACTTAATTTACAGCTACCAGGAGGAAAGGAACTTTATTCCTCCCGGCAGACTCCGGCTTTCAGTCAGAGAGGTGTGGCTTCAGTCACTGATTACTATGCAGTGAGTGTTGGCTGTACGCCACTGACTGATAACCAGCTCTGTACTGATACACTGGCAAGCCAGCTGTCGGATCCCGAGGTGTGGTTACAGCCGCCGCTCACTATGTACTGATCTTTGATTTAAAGCTGCTACTCTACAATGGCAGATTAATGGCACTTGATGACATGAACTACCCCTGTCCCCACTGTCTATCGATTGGTAGACTTAAACAAACAGAAGAAGGAAAGTCCAGCGCTGAGCAGATAAATTAAGTCCAAAATGTATTGTGGAAATTATTAAAATCCAGCTAGTTAAGGCTATATCACGTGGAAGTAGACAGAACAATGCGTTTCGACGCTCAGGTCTTTAAACATGTATTTGATAGGACATGATTAACCCCTTCACGACCTTGGACGGATCTCTCCGTCATGGAGCGTGTCACGTTAAGCCCCGTCCCCTGCCGCGGGCAGGCGGCGGCGGTCGGCACACATATCAGCTGTTTTCAACAGCTGACATGTGTGCCTGCATGTTGCGAGTGGAATCGCTTCCACTCGCAACATTTAACCCCTTAAATCTCGCTGCCAAAGTCTGGCAGCGAGATCTATATGCGCGCGGCCATGATTTTTACTTACCGCTGCCCCCACCGGAAGTCACGTGCGTTATCACGTGACTTTCGGTGGTTGCCATGGTAGCACAGGGTCATGTGATGACACCTGCAGCTATGATGTTCCACTTTCGTTTTCATCCGGCCCGGAGCCGAATGAAACAGGAAGTGACCGTATCTGCTGTTTTCTGTAGCTGTGATCAGCAGATCAGAGCAATCGGATTGCTGATCGCTATAGCCCCCTAGGGGAACTAGTAAAATAAAAAAAGTAAAAAAAAAAAGTTTTAAAAAAACCCCTAAAAGTTCAAATCACCCCCCTTTCACCCCATTGAAAATTAAAGGGTTAAAAAATAAATATACACATTTGGTATCGCTGCATTCAGAAATGCCTGATCTATCAAAATATAAAATCCATTAATCTGATTGGTAAACGGCGTAGTGGCAAAAAAATTCCAAACGCCAAAATTATGTTTTTTGGTCGCCGCATGTTTTACGCAAAATGCAATAACAGGCGATCAAAACGTAGCATCTGCGCAAAAATGGTACCATTAAAAATGTCAGCTCGAGACGCAAAAAATAAGCAGTCACTGAGCCATAGATCCCAAAAAATGAGAACCCTACGTGTTTCGGAAAATGGCGCAAAACGTGCGCCACTTTTATTGGACAAACTTGTGAATTTTTTTTAACCCCCTTAAATTCAAGTAAACCTATACATATTTGGTGACTACAAACTCGCACCGACCTGATGCATCACATAGATTCATCAGTTTTACCATATAGTGTACCCGATGAATAAAACATCCCAAAAACTATTGTGCGATCACTTTTTTTTTGCAGTTTTTCCACACTTGGAATTTTTTGCTGTTTTCCAGTACACTATATGGTAAAAGCTATGGTTTCATTTAAAAATACAACTCGTTCCCGCAAAAAACAAGCCCTCATATGGCAAGATTGACAGAAAAATAAATAAAAAAGTTACGGCTCTCAGAAGAAAAGGAGCAAAAAACAAAAAAGGAAAGTGCCCAGGGGCTGAAGGGGTTAAGACCTGAGCGTCGAAAAGCATTGTTCTGTCTGCTCCTCATGATATAGCCTTAACTTGCTGGATTTTAATAATTTCCACAATAAATTTTGGATTTTTAATTTATCGGCTCAGCGCTGGACTTTTTTAATTTTCTATATTGATGGTGGCCAAACTACTGTGCGCAGGACTTCTAGATGCATCAGCAAGTTTGATCGGTGAGCTGACTCTTACCTTGTGTGCACTTTAACAACCAGAGACAGTGCTGGTACCATCCCTGGCTGTTGCTGCAGAACCTCAGCTGTCTGAGCCGAGCTGTCGCGGTGATCACCCCGAGCATGTACCTGCATCCTCACCATGACATACCTGTACATCCTATTGTGTAACACCTTCCCCATTCAAATTGTCTCTTCAGGGAGGAATAAGACTAACTCTGGTGCCACCTATTAGAGTTAGCAATCCGAGAAATCAACGTGACCCTCCAACGAGCCTTGTCCTATGACTTACGATTTATGCCAGATCAGAATCTCAATTTTCAGACACTGTGTATCGGAATGGTTGCCCCTCGTCAGTGCAAAGTATGAGATCTGATCTGGCTGTATGAGAGGGTAAGGTGTAGTCTAAAGGGGTAGCTTTTCTCCTTATGGAGACTGACCTACCATGCCAGCATGCCAGGGAGGAGACTTGTTGGAGGGTCAATTTGACTTCTAGGATTGCTACATCTAATAAGTGGCACCAGAGTTCGTTGTCTTCCTCCCCCAAGAGACCATTTGAATATTTCCCAGAGGAGCATTGCAGCTTAAAAATCTCCTCCCTGGCATGTTGGAATGGTGTCGGTCTCCGTACGGAGAATAGCTTCCCCTTTAGACCTTCCCCATTGTGACCTATATAGGTATGTTAAGTATTGGGAAGGGGTTAAAAGGCTTTCGCCTCTTAATGAGTTTGGCTCCTTTTTCTCCAGCCATGGGCCAGAAACAGACCTGCACTCCAGACCTTGCCCGGCATCCACTTTCCATGAGTTACATTAACTTCTATGGCATAAATGATCATTTTGTTAGGTACGCCCTGTGCTGCTTTAGCTCCACTGTCTCGTAAACAAAAATGACTGAAGACTGGTGTGAAAACACCAAAAGTAGTAAGAGTTCCACAAAAATTGCGATATTTGAAGCCGTTTATACCAAAAGACTAGCAACCTGCTTATGAATGGGTCATTGAGGGCTGCGGGCACCTGTGTTTCATATATACAGGCTTCCCATGGACCGGTGTGCTCCATTTCAAGCAGAATTTACTTTGTCCTATTCTGATCATATTGCACTGAACAGGCATGCCCATTTAAGATTAGGAAAATAGACCCTGGCCACACAAAAAGCATCTGTGTGCAAAACGCACAACATTGTATGACTGCAGCCGTGATCCTGGCCAGAGAAATCTTTCATCCATGGCCAACTTTCCAGCCGCGAATTATGTGGGTTCTCTGCTGTGCCAGAAATGAGGGTATGAAACGTAGACCCCTTCCCACCACAGTCCTCAGTCATTATGCAAGGCCTTTTTTTTTTCTTAGCCAATTGCTTCCACATAATTACGATCTATTTCCGTTGGATACAAGTTGTGGGACAGATGTAGTCATCACTCACAAATACACATATACGGGGACGGTTACGCTGTCGGTATGTTTTGAAACCCCACAAATAAGGGTAGAATTATACAAATTGAATGCAGATGCTGGCACAATTGCTGATGAAAAGGGCCTTGTCCTAGTGAGCCACAGAGCCCATGTGAAAGCTTTGCTTTTCCAGTGGTGTATTTTCATGGCTCAATAAAATGTTAGATCCGTTTGTGGATTTCACACGTCCATTCCAAATTGAGTTTAAAATGTGTGGCTTTTGTTTCAGCACTGGCAAGCATTCTGTGACCATCTCACCCGAGGCGGGGATCTCCCTACAAGTGGATCTGAGAAATATGCTGCAGAAGAATAAGAAGAGCGGCTACCAGCGACCTATACGACTTGCCGTGAAAGAGCAGGATCAATGTAAGCTTGTAAACAAAGGTTCATTTTTTTTTTTATTTTTTTTTATTTAAAATTTAATTTTTTTTGTTTTTAAAAAAAAAACAACATTTTTTGGAGTTGTCAACAAGTAATCACAGAAATAAAAGCATACTCAGACATTTAACAATTCTCATCCTTTTTGACATTTTTCTGTCATGACATTATATATACAGTACAGACAAAGTTTGAACACACCTTCTCATTCAATGAGTTTTCTTTATTTTCATGACTCTAAAAATTGTAGATTTACATTGAACGCATCAAAACTATGAATTAAAACATGTGTCATGCAATACAAAGTGTGAAATAACTGAAAATATGTCTTATATTCTAGGTTCTTCAAAGTAGCCACCTTTTGGCTTTGATTACTGTTTTGCACTCTCTTGGCATTCTCTTGATGAGCTTCAAGAGGTAGTCACCGGAAATGGTATTCCAACAGTCTTGAAGGAGTTCCCAGAGATGCTTAGCACTTTTCGGCCCTTTTGCCTTCACTCTGTGGTCCAGATCATCCCAAACCATCTTGATTGGGTTCAGGTCTGGTGACTGTGGAGACCAGGTCATCTGGCATAGCACCCCATCACTCTCCTTAGTCAAATTGCCCTTACACAGCCTGGAGGTGTGTTTGGGGTCATTGTCCTGTGTAAAAATAAATGATGGTCTAACTAAGCGCAAACCGGATGGAATAGCATACCGCTGCAAGATGCTGTGGTAGGCATGCTGGTTCTGTATGCCTTCAGTTTTGAATAAATCCCCAACAGTGTCACCAGCAAAGCACCCCCACACCATCACACCTCCTCCTCCATGCTTCATGGTTGGAACCAGCCATGTAGAGTCCATCCGTTCACCTTTTCTACAAAGACACGGTGGTTGGATCCAAAGATCTCAAATTTGGACTCATCAGACCAAAGCACAGATTTCCACTGGTCTAATGTCCATTCCTCGTGTTCTTTAGCCCAAACAAGTCTCTTCTGCTTGTTGCCTGTCCTTAGCAGTGGTTTCCTAGCAGCTATTTTACCATGTAGGCCTGCTGCACAAAGTCTCCTCTTAACAGTTGTTCTAGAGATGAAAAGGTGTGTCCAAACTTTTGCTCTGTACTGTATATTTGGAGTTTTCAAATTGGGCAACAAAAACCCTAAATTAACCTTTTAACATCAAAACATAGGGGTTCTTTATAAAATGTAATTTTTGAGTTAAACCATAAGTTAATTGTCCTCACTATGTATTAGTGCACAACGTTTTCTGTATGATTCTGAAGCGGTCCTGTGTAAATGCTGCAGAGAACACAAGCTAAAGATGGACCTGATCAACATGAAATTACAGACAGCGATTAGAAGCTTAAAACATAACTTTTTTAATAATCTGCTCATCAATAAGTGACGACTCGCTGCATAAAAACGTGAACTAAAAACTAGCAAATGAACCACTAGGCCTCAAAGCTCAAATTGGGCCTAAGTAGCACATAAGGCACATCAGACAAAAAAAACATCCCATACTAAACACACTCAAAGTGAAGTGGTTTAAAAGAACCCCAAATACCCATAAAGAAGGAACCACCCTCATATGTGGTATATGGGTTTAAATGTAATGGGACTGTATACAAGTATAAACCAAACCTTTTTAAATAACCAGAATACCACCCTTCACCGTCATAGATGGATCCCGTTCAAAGAAAGGAATGGTCTTACCGTAAATTAATGGGCATACCTATACCATGCAGACCAAAAGCTTCATATTGGTGACCATCAAGTGGACCTTGTATATACCAATTATAGCTCAAGATCCAGCTTGTCAAAACTGTAGAAGAAACCGCATGCTCCCAACGTGTTTCATATATACTATTCATCAGGGGAGTCTCTTCATAATAGATGCTCTGCATCCCGTCAGTGTCAAAGATACTGACCTTCAAAGAAATAGATTGCCCCATACAGACAAAGATGTCCAGAGTAGACGGACGCCAAATAGAATGTGCCGCCATTGTGTGTTTTAGTAATCAATGTCCTTAGTCTACTTGTCTTCAGCAAACTATTTGTGGTCTATCATGTGCATCATCATTAAAAGAGACTTTCTTTGACAGCCGCATAGACCTATTTGATGCAACGTGCCCAGTATTGTCTGAACACTGACAGTCTGACACCCACCCATGTAACCTCTGCAGCAATTCTGGCAGCACTCATATATGTCTATTTTGAAAAGACATCCTCTGGATATCATGCTGAGCATGTGCACTCAACTTCTTTGGTTGACCATGGCAAGACCTATTCCGAGTAGACCCGGTCTTGTTATGCCACTGTATGGTCTTGATCACCGTTCTACAGCTCAGTTTCAGGGTGTTGGCAATCTTCGAATAGCCTAGGCCATCTGTGTGTAGAGCAACAATTCTTTTCCTCAGATGCTCAGAGAATTCTCTGTCATGAGGTGCCATGTTGAAATTCCTGTGACCCGTATGAGTGTGTGTGTGTGACCGATAACACCAAAATTCACACACCTGCTCCCTGTTCACACCTAAGATCTTGTAACACTGAGTCCCAAGACATCGGGGAAGAGAAAATGGCTAATTGCATCCCTAAGTAAAAAAGGAAAAAAAAGACCCAATCTCTCTTGTTGCCATCAGTTTTGACATTAATGTCTGTGTTAGCGGGCACACCAAGGCATAACGCATAATAGGCAGGTGCCAGTTCTCGCATCATGACATGCTATATTTATCATGGCTTTAAACTGTCACTGGAAAACACAGTGACTGCTGTCACTGACAGGTGACCGGCACAGCCAGAGATGCGGTGACCCATTTCTGCAGTCGATCTGAATGAACTATCACAGCCTGTGATTGGCAGCCGATGCTGAAATACCAGCATTTCCCACAGTATCACCGCTGGAGCTCTGATTAGCAGACTGCTGACCTCCTGCAGTAACAGCCAGGGCTGATGGCAACGCTGCCCCTGGCTGATTAACCCTCTAGATGCCACAGTCGAGAGCGATTACGGCATTGAAGGTTGTGAGAGGGCATGCACTCCCCTTCTCACCCCCGTTGGCACCCTTACGATGAAATTACGGGGAACCTATGATTGTGGTGGTAAATGAAGGTCATACAATTTGACCTCCTGGTGTGCCAGGTATAGTGGCCTGTTAGCCCCAACCATAGGCTTGGGTCTAAAGGTCCAGTCACACTAAGCAACTTACCAGCGATCCCAACAACGATAGGGATCGCTGGTAAGTTGCTAGGAGGTTGCTGGTGAGATGTCACACTGCGACGCTCCAGCGATCCCACCAGCAACCTGACCTGGCAGGGATCGCTGGAGCGTCGCTACACAGGTTGCTGGTGAGCTCACCAGCAACCAGTGACCAGCCCCCAGTGCCGCGTGGAAGATGCTGCGCTTGGTAACTAAGGTAAATATCGGGTAACCAACCCGATATTTACCTTGGTTACCAGCGCACGCAGCTACACGTGCAGAGAGCAGGGAGCAGCGCACACTGAGCGCTGGCTCCCTGCTCTCCTTCTTACAGCACACATCGGGTTAATTACCCGATGTGTGCTGCAGCTACATGTGCACAGAGCAGGGAGCAGCGCACAATGCTTAGCGCTGGCTCCTTGCTCTCCTAGTTACAGCACACATCGGGTTAATTAACCCAATGTGTGCTGCAGCTAAATGTGCACAGAGCAGGGAGCAGCGCACAATGCTTAGCGCTGGCTCCTTGCTCTCCTAGTTACAGCACACATCGGGTTAATTAACCCAATGTGTGCTGCAGCTAAATGTGCACAGAGCAGGGAGCAGCGCACAATGCTTAGCGCTGGCTCCTTGCTCTCCTAGTTACAGCACACATCGGGTTAATTAACCCGATGTGTCCTGCAGTTACATGTGCACAGAGCAGGAGCCGGCACTGACAGTGAGAGCGGCGGAGGCTGGTAACAAAGGTAAATATCGGGTAACCAAGGACAGGGCTTCTTGGTTACCCGATGTTTACATTGGTTACCAGCCTCCGCAGAAGCCGGCTCCTGCTGCCTGCACATTTAGTTGTTGCTGTCTCGCTGTCACACACAGCGATCTGTGCTTCACAGCAGGACAGCAACAACTAAAAAATGGCCCAGGACATTCAGCAACAACCAACGACCTCACAGCAGGGGCCAGGTTGTTGCTGGATGTCACACACAGCAACATCGCTAGCAACGTCACAAAAGTTGTTCGTTAGCAGCGATGTTGCTAGCGATGTTGCTTAGTGTGACGGGGCCTTAATAGGCACTTTTGAGTTAAAAAAAAAAAACCAAACAAACAAGAAATTGTGTTTGTAATTAAATTATCAATACCAGTGACATATAAGATCCACAAAATTAAGAACACGTAAAAGTTCAGTTTCTAGTGATTATTTAGATCATCAGCCCCCTGTTCCTTTGAACTGTGGTGGATGTAGAAAGTAGCGGCATGTAGCCTATATCTCATAGGCATATCACGATTTTATTTCTTTTATCAACCACATCTTTTGCCTTTTGACTTAATTGTGGTTTATTCAAATAGTAGTAGCAGGGTTGTTGGTTCTTATTTCGACAGCGATACATGTTCATACAGCCTATATCCAATAGGTAGATTATTGCATTTTATGTACCGCAACCTATGTCTGACTGAACTGCGGTACATTTGAGAGAGAACAGGTTTGCTGGTTCATGTGTAGACAGCTATATATGTTTATGCAGCCTATATTCAAAAGGCATATTATCGTATTATATAGAGATTGAGATTGGCTTATGGATTCAATGAAGGAGGAAATATATGTGCTATAGACACTGCAGGATGTTCATTTGGTTCAGTGTTATTCAAACAGCATTGGTCTCAGTTGCTCTATTGAAACCACTAAGTAGAGCTGTCAAAATCTGTGTATATGTTTAAATGGATGACTATATATCAAATGGAGACGACCTGTAATCCTCCGTGAATGTCGGGCTTTATCAAACTGATGCTTCTTGCAGGGCTGATGATATCCATCAATAGCTCAGTGATCCCGTATTCCACGTATGACTGTTACCTGCAAAAGACCACCTCTCCTGGGTGCAGGAGCTGCCAAATGTCCATTAGAGGGGAGATATGAATGAAAACTCACTGGTAGCGTAAATCACTAGACGCGTTTCCAAATCCCCAAGGTCTTTTTCACTACTGAAGTGATTTGTTGTTCAGCAGATTTTTGTGTTTTTTGGAGGAAAATGTGGACCAGAACATTTGTAAGCCACTTGTAATCTACACCAGCACTAACTAATGCTTAACAAAGCCAGAATAATCAAAGAATTATGATAAACACAAATAACAAAAAATGTTATAAGAGAAAAACTCTAGTTATATCCATATTTGTGCTATTTTACATGTCTTATTTTTATTCTTTTACATGGACATTATATTAAAAAATTAACTCCATCACTATTCCTCAAGCTTCTTCTCTAGATCATTGGACGGGATAGACTGAGGAAATAACTAATGTTTTTTTCTATCAAATAGTTTGTTTACAACACGTACACATGCCACATCTAGAAAAACCTATTAGAAATGACAATAAGGAATTAAGTTTTGATCTAATTGTTTGCGTTTGTCTAAGGCTGTATGACGAATATTAGGCTACTTTCACACATCCGGTTTTTGCTCTGTGGCACAATACGGCGCTCTGCAGAAAAACCGCAACCGTTTTTTTTGCCGCCGGTTGTGATTTTTTTCTGCATAGACTTACATTAGTGCCGTATTGTGCCACATGGGCTTGCGTTCGGTCCGGTTTTTGCCGCATGCGGCAGATTTAGCCAATGCCGTGGCCGGATGGAACGTTGCCTGCAACGTTTTTTGCTCTGGCAAAAAAAAACGCATCGCGCCGCATCCGGCCGCTGCGGCGCATTTTTCAATGCATGCGTATGGACGCAGGATGTGGCGCGATGCGGGAAAAAACCGCATCCGGCCGCCGCATGCGGTTTCTTCCACTGCGCATGCTCAGTAGCATGCCGCAACCGGAAAAAAACGGGCGGGCCGCATGTAAAAACTTATGCAAAGGATGCGGTGTTTTCGCCGCATCCGTTGCATAGGTTTCACAGCCGGATTGAGCCGCACTGCTCAAACCGGATGTGTGAAAGTAGCCTAAGGCCTCTTTCACACGTCAGTGATTCTGGTACATTTGTGCTTTTTTTTTTTTTTTTTTTTTTTTAAACGTACCAGAATCACTGACATACGCAGACCCATTATAATGAATGGGTCTGCTCACACGTCAGTGATTTTTCACTGCACGTGTCTCGATGCGGTGTACCCGCGTGTGCGTGATTGCCGCACGGAGACATGTCCATTTTTTTCTGGGATCACTGATGTCCCACGGACCACGCAGTGGTGTGGTCTGTGAAACACGTGCCAGAAAAAAACGTGCTTTTAAAATAAACATTTTAACTCACCCGGCGTCCAGCGATGTCCTCTGCAGGCTCATTATTGTCGCGCATATTCATGATGCGCAACACAGCCGACCCGGAAGCAGCTGCTGCGGGGGTCACCACCGGCCGGATGCTGCACCGCGGGAGCGATCAGAACCATGGAGAGCGGGAGCGGGCGCAGGTGAGTTGATTACTAAGTGCAATCACGGGCCACGGAGAACGGAGCCCGGATTGCACTTAGACAACCCACGTGTGCCGTGATTCACGGCACACGCAGGGACATGTGCGTGTTTTACACGCCAGTGAAAAACGTCAGTGTTTTTCACTGACGTATGAAACTGGCCTAAGATGGCTAATTCTTGCTTCTAAATTGCTCACTTAGTATTTGTGCTTCTCTCAAATATCAGAACTGACTATAAGGGACATTTAGAAGCTATTGGGGAAGATGACAACTAGAAAAAATTAAACTATTTCTAGTAACATCTTTGTGAAAAGTAATACATATTTATTGATTATTAGTAACAGAGTTCTTAAGATCTAGGAATTCCAGAGTCGATACTAATTTTAGGTGTAAAATGTAAATTCCAGCGGTCTGCTGCAAGCAGCTTGCAGCGATCTGCGCACATATCAGCTGATTTGTACAGCTGACGTGTGCCTGCCAGGCACGAGCGGAATGTTATCAGCCCATGCCTTTTAACTCCTTAAATGGCGCTGTCAATACGTGACAGCGCTATAATTGCGACAACGGTAAACATTAAGGCTATGTGCGCACGTTGCATAATTACATGCAGTTACGCTGGGCTTTGTAGCGCAGCGTAACTGCCTGCGTCCCCTGCATAATCTATGAAGATTATGCAGGAGCCGTGCGCATGTGGCGTCTTAGAGCGCAGCGCTTCAGCTGCTGCCCGAAGCGCACGTTCTAAGAAGTGACGTCACTTCTTCCGTGCGCTTTGCCTGCAGCCCCTGCTCTGTCTATGGGAGGAGCTGCAGTCAGAACGCATGGAATCGGCTTTTTTTTTCACTACGGACATTTTCTGCAGTGATTTTAAGCGCACATGTGCTCTTCAGATCGCTGCAGAAATTTCTGCAGTGACTGTACGCAACGTGCGCACATAGCCTTACTCACGGACGATACCTGGAAGTCACATGACGTGATCACGTGACTTCCGGTGGTTGCCATGGTAGCAGTGTCATGTGATTCCTGTAGCTCACATGACTCCCTTCCTGCGTCACACAGCCGAGAGCTTGGGGAGACCGGAAATGAGCATATCTGGTGTTTACAGCTGTATAGTTGTGATCAGCAGATATGGCAGAGCGATCAGACAGCTGATCCATATAGTCCTGTAGGGGACCTAGTAAAATAAAATTAAAAAAAAAAAAAAGTTAAAAAAAGATTTAAAACAAAAAACCTAAGTTTAAATCACCTGCCCTTCGCCCCATTGAAAATTAAAGGGTTAAAAAAATATAAAATCAATTAATCTAATCGTTAAACGGCGTAGTGGCAAAAAAATTCCAAACGCCAAAATTATGGTTTTTTGGTGGCACAAATTTTGCGCTAAATGCAATAACAGGTGATCAAAACGTAGCATCTGCGCAAAGTGTTAAAAATTGTCAGCTGGAAACACAAAAAAGCCGTCACTGAGCCATAGATTCCAAAAATTAGGCCGCTACGGGTCATGGAATATGGCGTAAAATGTGCACCACTTTTTTGGACAAATCTTTGATTTTAACCCCTTAGATAAAAGTAAACCTACTCCATATTTGGTGTCTAGGAACTCGCACCGACCTCAGGCATCACACCCACACATCAGTTTTACCATATAGTGAAGACGGTGAATAAAATATCTCAAAAACATTAGTGCAATAGCACTTTTTTTGCAATTTTTCTGCATTTGGAATTTTTTTTTTTGCAGTTTTCCAGTACACTATATGGTAAAACTCATGGTTTCATTTAAAAGTACAGCTCATTCCGCAAAAAAAGAGCCCTCACATGACCATATTGACTGAAAAATAAAAAAAGTTACGTCTTTCTTTCGGGAGAAGAATGGCGAAAAAAAACGGAAAGTGCAAAATCGGCCGGTCGTGAAGGGGTTAAATTCATCACTTTTGTCTAAGAATTGTACCAACTCAGCTTGGGACTTATCCCAAATATAGATGTGTATTTGTGCCAGAGCACCACACCCACCTGAAGCTGTGGTATAACCGCATATTTTTCGCAGTGGGACATAGCTGGGGGCCAACTTGGTACCCATCGCAGACCCCTCCTTTTTGAATACAAAAATTCCCACGAAAATAAAAATTGTTTAAATACATTTGATAGCCTCAGTTTTTGTTGTGTGTAAATTCCTTTGCGGAAAAATTTATGTCCCTGCCTCCGGGGTTTGGGTTGTTATGTTCTCTATATTGTCTGACACGTGCTGATTTGTAGAATGTTCTGTTTTGGTATCCAGTAATATTTGTAATTTTGTGAAACCTTCCTCCTCTGTAAAAATCTGAGGTTTCAGGGTGTTTTTTTTTTTTCAGATTTCTGATTTGTGAGAGAGACTGTTTAAGGCCCTGTGCGCACTGGAAAATGGAATTTTCTCAAGAAAATTCCGCAGGTATTCAAAGATTACCGCACACGCGGTAAAAAACGCGGCAAACCGCACCCAAAAAACGCATGCGGTTTGCTGCGGTATTGCCGCGGTTTTGCTGCGTGCGGGTTGGTATGTGCTTTATTGCATTCAATGCAATAAAGCACATTGGGGAAAAAAAAAGAAAAAAAAAAGTCATTTCATTCTGAGATGGAGAAATAGACAGAGGGCTAGATAGAGGGAAGGCTAGATAGAGGGAAGGCTAGATAGAGGGAAGGCTAGATAGAGGGAAGGCTAGATAGAGGGAAGGCTAGATAGAGGGAAGGCTAGATAGAGGGAAGGCTAGATAGAGGGAAGGCTAGATAGAGGGAAGGCTAGATAGAGGGAAGGCTAGATAGAGGGAAGGCTAGATAGAGGGAAGGCTAGATAGAGGGAAGGCTAGATAGAGGGAAGGCTAGATAGAGGGAAGGCTAGATAGAGGGAAGGCTAGATAGAGGGAAGGCTAGATAGAGGGAAGGCTAGATAGAGGGAAGGCTAGATAGAGGGAAGGCTAGATAGAGGGAAGGCTAGATAGAGGGAGGGATAGATAGTCCCTGTGAGTACACTCTGCATTTCTCCCGGTCGGCAGTGAGTTCACATTACCGGCCGTGGGAAATGCCCTGTGGTTACCTCTGCTGTCTCGCTGCGAGGCTGCATTCAGCAGTGTCTGTGTCAGTCGCGGCTGGATACAAGCATCGCAGGACGCCGGAGCTGTGGATTACGTCGGAGCTTTGTTTCGGGAGGGGTTAATAAAAGGGTGAACGAGGCTTATTTCTGTTTTATTTAAAATAAAGGATTTTTCTGTGTGTTTTTTCACTTTACTTACGGGTTGATCATGTCAGCTGTCACATAGACGCTGCCATTATCAAGCCTGGAGTTAAAGGCGGTGATCCGCCACCATTAACTCCTTGTATTACCCTAACTGCCACTGCTACACGGCAGCAGGAAGAGCTGGGGTCAGTCCGGTACTGTGGCATAATGCATGCGACAGTCCCAGGGCAGCTGCGGCTGATATTCTCGGCTGCGGGAGGTGGGAGGGAGGCTGGGGACATTAACCCTGCCCCTCTCCCTCCCCAGCCTGAGAATACCGGGCCGCCGCTGTGTTCTTACCTCGGCTGGAAGGTAAACGTGGGCTCCGCTGTATGTGTTTTGTTTTCTATATTTCCGTTTGCTTTCTATGTGTGTTCTATATGTCTGTGTCTGTGTTCGATGTCTGTGATGTCTGTGATGTCTTTACTCTCTGCTCCACTTCCTCTTCCTGTCATAATGACATCACTTCCCTGCAAAACCGCAGACAAGCTATGTACATTACCGGAGGTAAACCGCGAAATACCGCAGGGAATAACGCAGGAAAACGCAATGAACCGCACAGAATTTGCTGCCTGCGTTATTCCCTGCGGGATTTCACGATTACATTGTAGTCAATGGAGTGAAATCCTGCAGCGATGTGCGGAAAAGAAGTGACATGCAATTGGTTTTGCTGAGGGAATCCCGCAGCAAAACATGCAGCTGTCAAAATCCGCCTAGTGCGCACAGGATTTTTTTTTCCCATAGGTTTTGCTGGTGATTCACTGCAGAGATGTTATGAACATTTTCTGCAGCGAAACATGCAGCAAATCCGCAGAAAATCCGCGGCAAAATCCGGTAAGTGCGCACAGGGCCTAAGTGTTCATGTCAGTGTTTTTTTTTTTGTTTTTTTTCCATTTTCAAATTGGTATGGTTTGGTATGATAACATGATTGGCAAAAACTGCGATTTTGCCAGCACTATATAAAGCCGCTCATGCTTGCTGCTTACTACACCTCAGCATTGAGCGTCTGTAATGTTGGGTGCATGTGTCCCGGCTTCGGAGTGGTTCACCGCATGTGATCGGAAGTCGTCCACCGTTCCGTTTATGCGCACTACTCAGAAGACGGGTGTGCGCAACAAAAAAAACTTTTCTATACATTTGTTTTTGTGACAAAACAGAATAAGGCTAGGTTCACACACTGCGTTTTTCTGACGCTGCGTTTTTGTGCGTTTTATTGCGACAAAAACGCACCCGCGGCAAAAAAACTTGGTTTTGGATTTGGTGCGTTTTTTTGCTGCGTTTTGCTGCGTTTTTGCTCACTGCGTCTTTATGCGTTTTTTATCAGTGAACAATGCCATTAAAGATTGTTGAAAAAAAAAAAAAGGTGTGATGTAATTTCCTTCTTCAATATGTTCTTCATTCTCCACTAGTGTATGCAATAGAGCAGACAGCTGCAGAACTACAAGGCTCAGCATGCTCCATCCAATAGTGTATGCAGGAGAGCAGACAGCAGCTGCAGAACTACAAGGCTCAGCATCCTCCATCCAGGACTGTATGCAGGAGTTTTTGCCCCCAAAAAAATGACGTGGGCTTCGCCCAATTTTTGAGTCCAGCCGGGTACAACTAGGCAGCTGGGGATTGGAATCCACAGTGCAGGGTGCCCATGCATTCTGGGCACCCCCGCTGTGAATTGCAGTCCCACAGCCACCCCAGAAAATGGCGCTTTCATAGAAGCGCCATCTTCTGGTGCTGTATCCAACTCTTCCAGCTGCCCTGATGCCGGGTGGCTCGCTGGGTAATAATGGGGTTAGGGCTAGCTGTATATTATCAGCTGGCCCTAAGCCCGAAATTCATGGTGTCACGCCAATATTAGACATGGCCACCATGAATTTCTAGTAAAGATAAAAAAAAAACACAACACACAGAAAAATATTTTTTATTAGAAATAAAACACAACACAATTAGTGACTCCATCTTTATTGAAATAAAGAACCCCCCTCTGCAGTAATCCTGGGTCAAGGGTCCCATGCCGTCCAATCCGGATCCAATATCATCTGATTGTTTTGCTGGAAGGCAAAGCGATCAGATGACGTGTCAGGTTCTAGGGGCTGAAGCACATCACACATCAGCTGATTGTATAAAAGCCGTTTATACAATCAGCTGATGCATCGGTGCAAAAAAAAAAAAAAATACTCATGTGCTGATTACCGGCAGCTCCTGGAGCGATGGGGCGGGGTGTCTGATCCTGTCCGATCGCTGCAGCAGCTGCCGGTAATCAGGGATGAAGTCTCCTGACGCAT
The DNA here is from genome assembly GCF_048569485.1 of Anomaloglossus baeobatrachus. NCBI lineage: Eukaryota > Metazoa > Chordata > Amphibia > Anura > Aromobatidae > Anomaloglossus > Anomaloglossus baeobatrachus. The sequence goes on from NC_134353.1 coordinate 651,182,640, forward strand.
CCGCTGATAGGTTAAACCGGCCGGGTGCCCGCGTCACCGCGATACTTACGATCAGCTGATGCGTCAGGTGACTGCATCAGGTGATCCATCGCCAGGTCCTGCATCCATCGGAGGTGTCCCGGCCGTCTGCACACAGCCGGAGCGACGATACCGTGAGAGGAGATGGGAGCGGGCATGGCACCGGGACCCTGCAGACAGGTGAGTGAATTTTTTTTTTTTTCCTACTGTTCACTTTTGTTTTCGCAGCCTCTTCCACCTCCCGCCCGAACATGGCGCCGCACGGCAGCATACATGCACAGGACCGGAGGTGGAAGCGGCGGTGACTGTACCGGGAGGATTCACGCTTCTGTATTTACTGACAGAAGGAATCCTCTTCCTGTATATGTCACTTTACTACCCACCTCCTGCGTTTATAGCTGCGTTTTTGGTCTTAGAAACGCACCAAAACGCAGCTATTTGCGTTTCTCATTGCGTCTTTCAACATCCCATTGCACTCAATGGATGAAAAGCGCAGTGAAAAACGCGGGAATAATTGACATGCTGCGTTTTTGTGGCACCACAAAAACGCAGCTGAAAAAAAACGCTGTGTGCAGCAAAAAATGAAAACTCATAGACTTTGCTGGGGAAGCAGTCATGCAGTTTTCTGAGCAAAAACGCACCTGAAAACTGCGCAAAAACGCACTGTGTGAACTTATTCTAAAGTAACATTGTAATCATACTGACCCAAAGAATAAAGCCATCTTAACACTTTTTTACCAGATGATGAATGGCATTACAAAAAAAAAATAAATACATTCTGAATTGCTGGTTTTTGTTCCTGCTACATCCAAAAATTTGGAATGGAAAGTAATGAAAATATATTGTGTCCAGGAAAAAAAAAAACAATATAAATCTGGTATCTGTGCAATACCACCGACCGAAAAATAAAAGTTGCCTAATCATTTATACCGCAGTGTACAGTGTGAAAAATAACAAACATTCTACAAAACAAATTCATGACCTGCTGTTGATTTGTTCATTCTGCCTCTCAAAGATCCGTTAGGCTATATGCGCACGCTGACGTTTTTGCACTTCTCCAAAACGCTGCGTTTTGCTGCGTTTTTGTTCACTGCGTTTTTCCAATGCATTGCATGGGTAGAAAAGCGCAGAAAAGAATTGACATGACCGTTTTTTGTTTTTATTTTTTTTTTTTTTTTTTTTTTTTAGCTCAAACACGCAGCCAAACAAAACTGCAGTGTGCGGTCAACAAAAATGAAATCTCATAGGCTTTGCTGGGGAAGCAAAGTCATGCAGTTTTGAGCCCAAAAAGGGCCGCAAAAACGCGGTAAAAAAACACAGCGTGCGCACATAGCCTAAAGCTCTGCTCACATTTATCTTGCTGTCTATGCCGAGCGCTTACATCGGGATTTCTTCGGCGCTCCATTGGGAGACTCAGACGATTGGGTGTATAGTACTGCCTCCGGAGGCCACACAAAGCATTACACTAAAAAGTGTAAGGCCCCTCCCCTTCTGGCTATACACCCCCCGTGGGATCACGGGCTGATCAGTTTTCTGCTTTGTGCGAAGGAGGTCAGACATCCACGCATAGCTCCACTGTTTAGTCAGCAGCAGCTGCTGACTATGTCGGATGGAAGAAAAGAGGGCCCATACTAGGGCCCCCAGCATGCTCCCTTCTCACCCCACTTTATGTCGGCGGTGTTTGTTAAGGTTGAGGTACCCATTGCGGGTACGGAGGCTGGAGCCCACATGCTGTTTTCCTTCCCCATCCCCCTGAGGGGCTCTGAGGAAGTGGGATCTTACCGGCCCCCAAGCCCTGAGGCCGGGCTCCATCCACAGACCCATGGAACCTGCTGGATACGGAGCTGGGTACCGTTCAGGGACAAGGCCCTGCGACATTCAGGTACTCTGTGTCCCAAACAGGCCGCGCACATTCCAGACTTGCTGGGTGTGCTAGTGCGCCGGGGACAGTAGCGCTGCGCGCTGGGGTTACAGTCACTGCAGTTTTTCTGAGTGACTTTATGTATTGGGGACTGCCGCGCCGGCCGCCCCTGGAGCGGCGGTGCGGCTGCGACTTGTAGTGCGCCGGGGACTTAGCGCTGACCGTGCTTTTACGACGGCGTCGCTTATAAATTTAGTCCCCGGCTTCTGCGGCCTAGCTCCGCTTCGTTCCCGCCCCCACCCTGTCAATCAGGGCAAGGGAGAGACGCTGTACGATTAATCAGCGCCGAGGGCTGGAGTCTTATTTACATGCTCCAGCCCTCTCACTGAGCACAGTGGGACGCAGGTTTCCCGCTCTTTGTCTGCACACGCCCAGGGCCCGCCCCTCTCCATAGGACGCCGGCAGCCATTCCTACATGCAGTCTGGCTGGAGAACGGACACAGGCTCTGGGAGACCCAGACAAGGGATTTCTGGCGACCACACACCCGCGTTAAGCGGGCGGTAAGCAGCACTTTAGTGCTGGCCCCACTAGTGCCACAGTGTTATTTTGGTGTACCTTTTTTCTCTATACCATATATATATATATATATATATATATATTGCACTGTAAGGTCGCTTCTTGGCTGTATACCCTATCTTGCTCTGAGGAGACGACAACATGTCATCCGCAAAACGCAAGGGTGCCAAGACACAGGCTGTAAGCGCTGCTTGTGCCGCTTGTGGGGCTGATCTACCGGCAGGTTACAATGACCCCCATTGTGTGCAATGTTCGGTCCCTGTGCCACTTCGTCAGCCGGAGTCTATGGTGGTAGTGGCCCAGGCAGAGTCGCCGGTGAACCCTGTCCCGGTGACGGGGACAGAGTTTGCAGTTTTTGCTGACAAGATGCCTGTCACTATGACAAAGATCCTAGAAACCTTGCAGGCCAGGCCAGTTACTCAGACCATGGACACTGCTGCGGCAACCTTCCCCGGTCCCCCTCAGTTGGAGTTAATCCGTGCTTCAAGGGGGTCCCAGGCATCTCAGCCTGACGGCTCTGATTCAGATGACAGTCCCAGGCAGCCTAAGCGAGCTCGCTGGGAGAGACCCTCCACGTCATCACGCGGATCAGGGTCTCAGCGAGAGGAGTCTCTACATGATGAGACAGAGGAGGGTGATCAGGAGTCTAATCCTGAAACCGCTCTCAATCTGGATACTCCTGATGGTGACGCCATGGTAAATGACCTTATAGCGGCCATCAATAGTCTATTGGAAATTTCTCCCCCTGCCCCTTCTGCAGAGGAGGCAGCTGCACAGCAGGAGAAGTTCCATTTCAGGTATCCCAAGCGTAAACTGAGTACTTTTCTGGACCACGCTGACTTCAGAGAATCAGTCCAGAGACACCATGCTTACCCAGACAAGCGTTTCTCCAAACGTCTTAAAGATACACGTTATCCATTTCCCCCTGACGTGGTCAAACGCTGGACCCAGTGTCCAAAGGTGGACCCCCCAATCTCCAGGCTTGCGGCTAGATCCATAGTTGCAGTGGAGGATGGGGCTTCACTTAAAGATGCCAATGACAGACAGATGGACCTTTGGTTGAAATCTGTCTATGAAGCTATCGGCGCGTCGTTTGCTCCAGCATTCGCGGCCGTGTGGGCACTCCAAGCTATTTCAGCTGGCCTGGCACAGGTGGACTCTATCATATGTCCAGCAGTGCCGCGAGTAGCGTCCCTAACCTCGCAAATGTCTGCGTTTGCGACTTACGCTATCAACGCTGTCCTGGACTCTACAAGCCGTACCTCAATGGCGTCTGCCAACTCTGTGGTTTTGCGCAGAGCCTTGTGGTTAAAGGAATGGAAAGCGGATTCTGCTTCCAAAAAATGTTTAACCAGCTTGCCACTATCTGTAGATAGACTGTTTGGTGAACAATTGGCTGAAATCATTAAACAATCCAAGGGTAAAGACTCCTCCTTACCCCAGCCCAGATCAAGCAAACCTCAACAGAGGAAGTGGCAGTCGAGGTTTCGGTCCTTTCGAGGCTCCGGCAAGACCCAATTCTCCTCGTCCAAAGGGACTCAGAAGGAGCAAAGGAGCTCAGATTCCTGGCGGGCTCACTCACGCCCCAAGAAAGCAACCGGAGGAACCGCTTCCAAGGCGGCTGCCTCATGACTTTCGGCCTCCTCCCTCCGCATCCTCGGTCGGTGGCAGGCTCTCCCGCTTTTGCGACATTTGGCTGCCACAGGTCAAAGACCGGTGGGTAATAGACATTTTGTCTCACGGGTACAGGATAGAGTTCAGTTCTCGTCCTCCGCCTCGGTTCTTCAGAACCTCCCCACATCCCGACCGAGCAGATGCCCTTCTGCAGGCGGTGTGCTCACTAAAAGCAGAAGGAGTGGTGATCCCTGTTCCTTTGCAGGAACAAGGGCAAGGTTTTTACTCCAATCTCTTTGTGGTTCCAAAAAAGGACGGCTCGTTTCGTCCCGTTCTGGACCTAAAGCTGCTCAACAAGCATGTGCACGCCAGACGGTTCCGGATGGAATCCCTCCGCTCAGTCATTGCCTCAATGTCTCAAGGAGATTTCCTTGCATCAATAGACATCAAATATGCTTATCTCCACGTGCCGATTGCTACAGAGCACCAACGTTTTCTACGTTTCGTGATAGGAGACGACCATCTCCAGTTCGTAGCTCTGCCATTTGGTCTGGCGACAGCCCCACGGGTTTTCACCAAGGTCATGGCGGCAGTGGTAGCAGTCTTGCATTCTCAGGGACATTCGGTGATCCCTTACTTAGACGATCTACTTGTCAAAGCACCCTCTCAAGAGGCATGCCAACTCAGCCTGAATGTTGCGCTGGAGACTCTCCAGACTTTCGGGTGGATCATCAACTTTTCAAAGTCAAATCTGTCACCGACTCAATCACTAACGTATCTTGGCATGGAGTTTCATACTCTCTCAGCGATAGTGAAGCTTCCGCTGGACAAGCAGCGGTCACTACAGACAGGGGTACAATCTCTCCTTCAGGGTCAGTCGCACCCCTTAAGGCGCCTCATGCACTTCCTAGGGAAGATGGTGGCAGCAATGGAGGCAGTCCCGTTCGCGCAGTTTCATCTGCGCCCACTTCAATGGGACATTCTCCGCCAATGGGACGGGAAGACAACTTCCCTAGACAGGAAAGTCTCCCTTTCTCAGACGGCCAAGGACTCTCTGCAATGGTGGCTTCTTCCCACCTCATTATCACAGGGAAGATCCTTCCTACCCCCATCCTGGGCAGTGGTCACGACAGACGCGAGTCTGTCACGGTGGGGAGCAGTTTTTCTCCACCACAGGGCTCAAGGGACGTGGACTCAGCAGGAGTCCACCCTTCAGATCAATGTTCTGGAAATCAGGGCAGTGTATCTTGCCCTACTAGCCTTCCAGCAGTGGCTGGAAGGAAAGCAGATCCGAATTCAGTCGGACAACTCCACAGCGGTGGCATACATCAACCACCAAGGAGGGACACGCAGTCGGCAAGCCTTCCAGGAAGTCAGGCGGATTCTGATGTGGGTGGAGGAAAGAGCATCCACCATATCAGCAGTTCACATCCCGGGCGTAGAAAACTGGGAAGCAGACTTCCTCAGTCGCCAGGGCATGGACGCAGGGGAATGGTCCCTTCACCCGGACGTGTTTCAGGAAATCTGCCGCCGCTGGGGGGTGCCGGACGTCGACCTAATGGCGTCTCGGCACAACAACAAGGTCCCGACCTTCATAGCGCGGTCTCGCGATCAAAGAGCTCTGGCGGCAGACGCCTTAGTGCAAGATTGGTCGCAGTTCCGGCTCCCTTATGTGTTTCCACCTCTGGCACTCTTGCCCAGAGTGTTACGCAAGATCAGATCCGATTGCGGCCGCGTCATACTCGTCGCCCCAGACTGGCCGAGGAGGTCGTGGTACCCGGATCTGTGGCATCTCACGGTCGGCCAACCGTGGGCACTACCAGACCGTCCAGACTTACTGTCCCAAGGGCCGTTTTTCCATCGGAATTCTGCGGCCCTGAACCTGACTGTGTGGCCATTGAGTCCTGGATCCTAGCGTCTTCAGGATTACCCCAAGGGGTCGTGGCCACCATGAGACAGGCTAGGAAGTCCACTTCTGCTAAGATCTACCACAGAACGTGGAAGGTTTTCTTATCCTGGTGCTCTGCACAAGGAGTATCCCCCTGGCCATTCGCGTTACCTGTTGTTCTTTCCTTCCTGCAATCTGGGTTGGAAAAGGGCTTGTCGCTCGGCTCCCTTAAAGGGCAAGTCTCGGCACTATCCGTGTTTTTTCAGAAGCGTCTAGCACGACTTTCTCAGGTGCGCACGTTCCTGCAGGGGGTTTGTCATATCGTCCCTCCGTACAGGCGGCCGTTAGATCCGTGGGATCTAAACAAGGTCCTTGTTGCTCTCCAGAAGCCGCCCTTCGAGCCTCTGAGAGATGTGTCACTTTCTCGACTCTCACAGAAAGTGGCCTTTCTGGTAGCGGTCACGTCTCTTCGGAGAGTGTCTGAACTAGCAGCGCTGTCATCCAAAGCTCCTTTCCTGGTGTTCCACCAGGACAAGGTAGTGCTGCGCCCTATTCAGGAGTTTCTCCCTAAGGTGGTATCCTCTTTTCATCTTAATCAGGATATCTCCTTGCCTTCCTTTTATCCGCATGCAGTTTATCGGTATGAAAAGGATTTACATTTGTTGGATCTGGTGAGAGCACTCAGAATCTACATTTCCCGCACGGCGCCCCTGCGCCGCTCGGATGCACTCTTTGTCCTTGTCGCTGGTAAGCGCAAAGGGTCGCAGGCTTCCAAAGCCACCCTGGCTCGATGGATCAAAGAACCAATTCTTGAAGCCTACCGTTCTGCTGGGCTTCCGGTTCCATCAGGGCTGAAGGCCCATTCTACCAGAGCCGTGGGTGCGTCCTGGGCATTACGACACCAGGCTACGGCTCAACAGGTGTGCCAGGCAGCTACCTGGTCGAGTCTGCACACTTTCACCAAACATTATCAGGTGCATACCTATGCTTCGGCGGACGCCAGCCTAGGTAGAAGAGTCCTGCAGGCGGCAGTTGCCTCCCCGTAGGGGAGGGCTGTCTTTGCAGCTCTAACATGAGGTATTTCTTTACCCACCCAGGGACAGCTTTTGGACGTCCCAATCGTCTGGGTCTCCCAATGGAGCGCCGAAGAAGAAGGGAATTTTGTTACTTACCGTAAATTCCTTTTCTTCTAGCTCCTATTGGGAGACCCAGCACCCGCCCTGTTGTCCTTCGGGATTTTTGGTTGTTTTCGGGTACACATGTTGTTCATGTTGAATGGTTTTCAGTTCTCCGATGTTACTTCGGAGTGAATTTGTTTAAACCAGTTATTGGCTTTCCTCCTTCTTGCTTTTGCACTAAAACTGGTGAGCCAGTGATCCCACGGGGGGTGTATAGCCAGAAGGGGAGGGGCCTTACACTTTTTAGTGTAATGCTTTGTGTGGCCTCCGGAGGCAGTACTATACACCCAATCGTCTGGGTCTCCCAATAGGAGCTAGAAGAAAAGGAATTTACGGTAAGTAACAAAATTCCCTTCTTCCATGTCAATCTCTGAAATTTGTTCACACAACTCCTGATGGAACATTCCCTATAATGAGGCAGATGGCATCACCTTGGACCCAGTCTTTCCTATGATGTGGCCATGCCGGTCTTTCTAGGCGTGCCAAAAAAATGCAGTCGACCACCTCTCTTGTGCACATCTTAAAAGCCAGAGTCCACCGTATCTCTGCTGCGTCATTAGTGAATGGATTTGGGGGGGGGTTCATCTGAACAGCGTGTTTTGTAGATTTTAATGGAAATCCCAGTGTGAGCACTCAGCATGGATAAAAAGATAAAGGTAAACTGAAATATTCTGCACCCCAAAATGCCACCAAGTAAATCTTCTACTTTCTCCTCTCACAAAGAAATCCCCACTCAGGTTCATCACCTGCTAACAGAAGTATAGGGAGTTTTCATATTACTGGTAGCACGAAGGATCTGGAAAAGTGATCTGGCTCCTCACCGCTTCAATAGGAAATAAAGTACACTGTATGTTAATTTGAGACATTATTCTATTTTGCCACATCCCTTTTGGATTTACAGATCTGCATGAAGTGCAATTTGATTTGTATGATGCTCATGACTTGTGTTCTTTGTTTTCAGTCTTTGTGTGGCAGTGGCTGTCAGACGATGAATCCTGGTTCTCCTATGATGCTAAAACGTCCATCTTTCTGGAAACTGCATTGCATACAGACAGCAAGATAGTGTCTCTTTCGTTGGGTGGCAAGCCTTACACAATTGATCTTGGAGCCATGGTGCAAAAAAATACCCAATCTCAATATGAAAGGCAGATTCAGCGCTGCTTATCCGGTATGTCTCCTGAATTGTCACATTATAAATGTACAATTTTATAAAAACCTTGTTTTGCTCACTTTTTGTTTTTGTCAGAGATTAAATTGCTAACAGAAAATGAAATATTATTGAAATATTTAATTTTACCAGAGAAGTGAGCATGTTATCGGGTACATATAAAGGGGTTGTTGTTATCCGGGCGTACAAATTATTAAAGTCCCACTCCAGCTTTTTGGGTTTTTTTTGTTTTTTTTTTTATTTTCAGCGCTGAAGTGGCGCTTTAAATGGAAGCCATTGCCTTCAAGCGCCTTCACCTTTTACCAGTGCCGCTCCGGTTCCACAATGCCATCTTGTGCTCTGAACTTCTGACTGTCCAGAAGTTAAATCACAAGCCCTCAATGCATCTGTTTGAGCCAGAACAAGGCTCTCATATACTTGTATTGAGTAGTGACCTCTAGCGTGCTCTATAAAACACTGGATCACCCTGGCAGCTCACAAATCGTCATGACTGGAGCAGCATTTAAAGAATACAGCAAGACATCAAAGTAAGCAGAAATTCCCAAAAGAAAGCAGATCCCCCACCCAAAAAAAAAATTGCACTCACCAGACCCCAGACAATTAGAGTTAGCAAGTGCCGATGTTGGATGGGCTCACACAGAGATATCAGGTCCCTTGCCATTCCACCTGCATTGCACTCAAGCTCTCACAAACAGATTGGGTACCAATATCACTCGCATGAGTGATACTGGTACACACCTGTGGGAGCCAACCACTAAAACACAGGAGGACCTGACACTGACAGTGCTGCAGATTTGTATGCGAGAGCCCATTATCTAATTGTTTGGGATCTGGTAAGTGCAATTCTTTTAGGGTGTGTCTGCTTTCTTTTGTGGGTAAACTTAGTAGTAATTTAAGCAGGTAATTTATAACAAAAACGTGGATTTCTTTGCATTGAAGCATTGGATTGCAGACATCGTGGTATCCTTTCATTCAAGTTTTTATGACCTACATGCCCATATAGATGCCTGGGAGCATTAATCCTACTGACAAATTCCCTTTCATAATATTCTTGCTGTTTAAAGATTTGGGCTACTACACAGCATAGTGAAATCGATGTAAAGCTCATAAAGATGGCTTTTCCCAAATAACTTGTATAGTCGATTGTGCCTCTGAGCAGCGCTAGTGCAGTCCGCTCATTCCCATCATGTGACCACCGTGCTCTTCGGCCTCTGAGATCCGGTGAGTTCACGTCAACTTCCAGTTGACTCAACATCCCCGAGACTGCCCCCAGTCTCCCTGAATGACTGGGCTGTGGGCGGCGTTTTACCGCTCATCACATCCAAGCCACGGTGATGTCTGGTCAACTGGAAGTTGACATGACCGGCTCTCAGAGGTCATGGAGCCCGGGGGTCATGTGATGGGGATGAGCGGACCATAATAAAAAACGCGGTTCGAAGGCAGAATTGACTACACAAGGTATTTGAGAAATGCCTTCTTTATGAGCTTTACATCCATGTCACTATGCTGTGTAGTGGACCACCCCTTTTAAGGCTTGTTTCTGAGTTGTCGCATGTGTGAGCTTCCCACTTCCTGCCTCAGTCCATGCAGAGATTTATTTTATTTTCTTTGACTGAAATAAAGCTTGTCATTCAGGTTGAGTTCTACATGCAGGTGGTGGAGCGCTTAACGGTGAGCTCTGAATGGTGGTCTCTGATCTGTGTGTACTGGAGGGAGAAAGCAGCAGCAATATGAGCATTAATATGTATATTATCTGACTGGGGGTGGTGGGAACGCTGATTTCAAAACAGAGCAGGTTGCTAAGGAGGTGGGAGGAAAGATGCGGAGGAGATCGGAGCAGTCTGCTGAGAAGGGGGTAGGACGGCTGTAGAGGAGAACAATGCAGGCTGTTAATAAAACTGCGGGAAGGCTAGCTGCAGAGCAGAATGGAACAAGCTGTTGTGGAAGAGGTGGGAGGATGGATGCAAAGGAGATCTGAGGAGGCTGAGAAGGAGGTGGTGGGAGGATAGATGCAGAGGAGATCTGAGCAAGCTGGCGAGAAGGAGGTGGTGGGAGGATGGATGCAGAGGAGATCTGAGCAAGCGGAGGAGGAGGAGGTGGTGGGAGGATGGATGCAGAGGAGATCTGAGCAAGCTAATGAGGAGGTGGTGGGAGGATGGATGCAGAGGAGATTTGAGCAGGCTGATGAAGAGGAGGAGTGCTGCAAAGGAGGAGAGGGGCGACTGGGAACAGTTCACCAAAACTCACCCACTCAGAGCTTTAGCAGTGAGACTGTGGAGTAGGAGTACAAGATCAGGCACGTTACAGTGGTTGTGTTTTTTTTTTTTTTTCTCTTCTCTCTCCATGTGGAAAACTTTTATAATCCTATAAAATACAGTGAGCGTGCAGTTTGTAGGTCGGTAGCCAGTTAGATGCAGTGGGTGGACAATGAGGGTGGGAGCAATTTATCCTGGTAAATATATTCTGGATGGTCAATGGCAGGAAGCCCTGAATATAAACCATAACCAGCTGCACGGGAGCACGAAAGGTAAAATAAAGGTAACTGGGTGGGGGGTGTTTGCCTCCCTGGAAATACAACAAAATATTCTTGTGCCCCCCAGGAACTACTTTAAGGCAATATGCACTCGTTTGTGTTTGCAGCATAAATTTCTGCACCAAATCCCTGCAGTTTACAGTACCAGCAAAATGAATGCGTTTTCTGAAATCTCAAGCACATGTATATTTTTTCTTGCAGATATGAAGCGGTTTCCATTCTGCAGTATGTCAATTCTTTTTGCCGATTTGTAATGTTTTTCACCCTTTCAAATGAATGGGGAAAATAGCGCTCCAATAAATGCATATACTCAGCATTTTTCCTGCCAAGATGAGCGTTTTTGGTGCCAAAATTTCTGCTTCAAGAACTTAATGTTTACACATACCCAAATGCATCCAGTTATAAAGGAAGCTTCAACGCAATAGCTCAGGGGTACACAAGTGACAGCAGAAAAGCCTGACTGATCCTATGGACTTAAGGCCCAGTCCACTAAACAACTTACCAGCGATCCCAACAACGATACAACCTGATAGGGATCGCTGGTAAGTTGCTAGGATGTCGCTGGTGAGATGTCACACTAAGCGACGCTCCAGCGATCCCACCAACAACCTGACCTGGCATGGATCGCTGGAGCGTCTCTACACGGGTTGCTGGTGAGCTGTCACACAGGCAGATCTCACCAACAACCAGTGACCAGCCCCCAGCCAGCAGCGCCGCGTGGAAGCGATGCTGCGCTTGGTAACTAAGGTAAATATCGGGTAACCAACCCGATATTTACCTTGGTTACCAGCGCACACCGCTTAGCGCTGGCTCCCTGCACACCTAGTCACAGTACACATCGGGTTAATTACCCGATGTGTACTCTGCTATGTGTGCAGGCAGCAGGAGCCGGCTTCTGCGGACGCTGGTAACCACGGTAAACATCGGGTAACCAAGAAGCCCTTCCCTTGGTTACCCGATATTTACCTTCGTTACCAGCGTCCGCCGCTGTCAGTGCCGGCTCCTGTTCTCTACACTCCTAGCCAGACTACGCATCGGGTTAATTACCCGATGTGTACTGTGGCTACGTGTGCAGAGAGCAGGGAGCCGGCACTAACAGCATGAGAGCGGGGACGCTGGTAACGAAGGTAAATATCGGGTAACCAAGGAAAGGGCTTCTTGGTTACCCGATGTTTACCGTGGTTACCAGCGTCCGCAGAAGCCGGCTCCTGCTGCCTGCACATTCAGTTGTTGCTCTGTTGCTGTCACACACAGCGATGTGTGCTTCACAGCGGGAGAGCAACAACTAAAAAATGGTCCAGGACATTCAGCAATAACCGGCGACCTCACAGCAGGGGCCAGGTTGTTGCTGGATGTCACACACAGCAACATCACTAGCAACATCGCTGTTACGTCACAAAAGTTGTTCCTTAGCAGCGATGTTGCTAGCGATGTTGCTTAGTGTGACGTGGCCTTTATGGTTGGGTATTGATAAGAAAAAATAGGAAAAAAGGAAGCTTTGAGCCACAAACCTTTCATGCAGAAACTTGTAAAAACAAAATGCAGTAAATATTTAGTCTGTGTTTAAATGTGTTTTTTTTTTTTTTGTTAGTTGCTTTAGATGCCACAGCTGATGACGAAAATGACAGCGTTAGTAATGGACCATCATCTGCAACTTGCCTGCGTGGGAACAGGAGTGTTGAGAGTGGGGACAGTGAATCCGAGGACAGCAAAGGTGAACACCCTATTGGCTGCCTTATATTTTTATCATTTCAAGATCAGTCTATTTAATTGAATGTTTTTTAATCCATTTAGTGTCAAATCTCTTTAATGCAGAACACCTAAGAACCATTGTGATGAAGGGTAATGCCCCTGTGGATCCTGAATGCTCCAGCCAGCTTGGAAAGGTGAGTTGTAGGAATACACACAAATTGTTTGCATTCATCGGGAACCAGACATCTGTGCATGCTGTCTGAACCACGGGCAGCATGATCGGCCGCCCACTGTTATTGCAGCAGTGTATGTGATGGCTTCATGTAAACATCCGTGTGACCCTTCCTAGTGCTGTCCCGTACTTCTCAGACAGGACATTGGCCCATACTTTCTTTGGTCCATGTCTCCAGTCCCCGAGATTCAGAACATGCCCTAGTCTCATCAGATTTGCAGATCGGAGTCTTCCATTAAAGACTAAAGGCATCCGTGAGATACTGATGGAACTAGGGATGGAGAATGAAGGCTTGCTGTGTACTTCAGAGGTCTATCATAGTTTCGTAAAGGTCAATGGATATAAAGAAAAAAAAAAGTTCTAACAGTGTAACAACTTTAGTGGAGAGGGAGGAAAAAATAAAAATGCATATGCTACAAGGATGACGCCTGAGGGGAAAAAAAATCGGTCTATTTTTCTTTGATGTTAACTCTCACAAGTGTGTGAATCCAGCCTGAAATGCTATGGTATTTCAGAGAACACATACTTTGAAAAGCTCAGACCATGAGTTTTGGTTTACCAGTCACCGTTGACCATTTTCCTGGACTGACCTTGGACTCCCCCCTCCTAGAGTCATGGTCCCCTACCAGTTTCTCAAATTATGTTTCCACTGGAACGGTGTATTACTTCAGAGTAACAGATACATGGCTGCAATCGCACCAGCAGTGTTTTATTCTGCCTGTAGTCCAAGCAGCATGGGGCAGCTGAATGATTATGGTTAAAGCCAACCTTCACTTTAACTGACTAGTTATATTTTCATTTTGTTTCTTATCGTAATATGTACATAGGTGTAATAATCTTACCACTGTGGTGTCCCAACCACCCCCCCCTCCTCCCCTACCATATATACAGGTGGAACTCAATAAATTTAGAATATCAAAAATGAATTTATTTCAGTAATTCAATACAAAAAGGGAAATGCATATATTATAGTCATTTCAAGTGTTTTTCTGTTGATGATTATGGCTTACAGCCAGAGAGAACCCAAATGTCATTATCTCAGAAACTTAAAATCATTACCACAAAACAACTGCAGAGGCTTCCTAAGCTTTTAAAATGGTTCCTTAAGGCTGCTTTACACGCTACGAGTTCTCATGTGATCGCACTCGCCCCCATCGTTTGTGCGATTCGAGCAATTTGTTGCCCGTGTCACACAAACTCTGTAACCCCCGTCACACTTACTTACCTCCCGAATGATGTCTCTGTGGGCGGCGAACATCCTCCTCCTGAAGGGGGAGGGACGTTCGGCCTCACAGCGACGTCACACAGCAGCCAGCCAATAGAAGCAGAGATGAGCGGGACGTAAACATCCCGCCCACCTCCTTCCTTCCGCATTGCCGGCGGCCACAGGTAAGCTGCAGTTCATCGTTCCCGGGGTGTCACACGGAGCGACGTGTGCTGGCTCGGGAACGATGAACAAACGGAGCACAGAAGGACGTTATTTATTTATTTATTTTGAAAATCTGCGACGTGTCAACGAGCAACGATAAGGTGAGTATTTTTGCTCGTTCAGTCGCTCATTTGTGTTACACTCTACGATTTGTCAAACGAGGCCGGAAGTGCGTCACTAACGACGTGACCCCGACGACCTATCGTTAGATATATCGTAGCGTGTAAAGCGGCCTTTAGCCTGGTAGGCTATACAATTGTGTAGAAGACTGCTGATGTCCAGAAGGCAGTCATTGACACACTCCATAAGGAGGGTAAGCTACAAAAGGTCATTGCTAAAGAAGCTGGCTGCTCATAGAGTGCTGTATCAAAGCATATTAATGGAAAGTTGAGTGGAAGGAAAGTGTGGTATAAAAAGGTGCGCAAGCAACCGGGATAACCACAGCCTTGATAGGATTGTTAAGAAAATGTCATTCAAAAATTGGGGAGAGATTCACAAGGCGTGGACTGCTGCTGGACTCAGTGCTTCAAGAGCCAACACACACAGACATATCCAGGACATGGGCTACAACTGTCGCGTTCCTTGTGTCGAGCCACTCATGACCAATAGACAACGCCAGAAGCGTCTTACCTGGGCCAAGGAGAAAAAGAACTGGACTATTGCTCAGTGGTCCAAGGTGTTGTTGTCAGATGAAAGTAAATTATGTATTTAATTTGGAGATCCAGGTCCCAGAGTCTGGAGGAAGAGTGGAGAGGCCACAATCCAAGCTGCTTCAGGTCTAGTGTGAAGTTTCCACAATCAGTATCCACACTGCCAAAAGTACCAATAACTGGTTTAATAACTACAGTATCACTGTGCCTGATTGGCCAGCAAACTCGCCTGACCTAAACCCCTTAAAGAATCTATGGGGTATTTTCAAGAGGAAAATGAGACGCCAGACCCAACAATGCAGACGAGCTGAAGGCTGCTATCAAAGCAACCTGGGCTTCCATAACACCTCAGCAGTGCCACAGGCTGATCTCCTCCATGCCGCATTAAAGGAAACCGGTCACCTAAAATATATGCGTTCTGAGCTATCAGCAGACGCATGTGTGCCCTAATTACACCTTCCTACCCATCCCTGTGTTTATAAAATTGTATAATATGGAAGTAATAAAAAACGTTTTATTACCTTCATATTTCCTATGTAAATAGCAGGGAATATGGTCACAGGGGCGGCGCCTTGTCCTGCATACTTTCCGTGGTATCACGCCCCTGTGGGCGTGATACCATGGAGTCACATGAGCAACGTCACAGTCGCTCATTCTATCCAGCGTGCATTGTGGCAGGCTTCGTTTCCGGGTGTTCACGCACCGTCTTCAGATGCGCACTGCGCATGCGCAGTGCGGGTCTGAAACTGACAAGGAGATCCCGGAAGAGAAGCCTGCTGCAATAGTAAGTGTAAACGCGCGCAGGATAGAATGAGCGACGGGGACACCGCTCATGTGACTCCATGGTATCTCTCCCACAGGGGCGTGATACCACGGAAAGTATGCAGGGCAAGACGCCGCCCCTGTGACCATATTCTCTGCTATTTACATAGGAAATATGAAGGTAATAAAATATTTTTTATTACTTTCATATTATACAATTTTACAGCACAGGGATGGGTAGGGAGGTGTAATTAGGGCACACATGCGTCTGCTGATAGGTCAGAACGCATATTCTAGGTGAAGGGTTCCCTTTAATGCAGTAATTCATGCAAAAGGAACCCCAATCAAGTATTGAGTGCATTTACTGTACAGACTTTTCAGTTGGCGCCAATATTTCTGAGTTTAAAATCATTTTTTCAGTTGGTCTGATATAATATTCTCATTTTCTGAGCTAATGACTTTTGGGTTTTCATTGGCTGTAAGCCATAATCAACATTAACAGAAATAAACACTAGAAATGGATCACTCCGAGTGTAATGACTATATATAATGAGTTTCCCTTTTTGTACTGAATTAATGAAATAAATTAGAATATCATTAAAAAGTAAATTTATCGAGATGCACTTGTGCATATCCAGTAGTCCTGTATACTGGTAGTTGTGACCACTTCCCTATGTGGTCTCCTCATGACAACATGCGATCAGCCCAGTTTGTAAAGATTTTATTTCAAATCTGTTTTATTATTATTTTTAAGTTTATAAATCAAGCATACATCTTGAACATTTATAAAGATTATAAAACATAAACGGTGATCTCGCAGTTTCAGAATGACAAAAATAACATCACATTGTATATTTCATTGGAACTCTATAAGCTATCCTTATGCTAACACTCCATGACAAACCATACACTAGAAATTAGAGTTCCAGCTAAACATGTCTTCCTGATAATTGACAAGACCACTCTCAACATAAAACAATCCCCTTTTAAGTTATTGAATAAACATTTAAGAAAAAGTAGAAAACTATAGAAAAAAATAAAAAGAACAGATATAAGCTTAGAAAAGAAAGAATCAGAGTGAAGAAAGTAGGGTAAAGAGGGGGTGGGGAAAAAAAGGTTTGTCACCATTTCTCATCCCAAATAACCTGCCAGACTCACTGTGAACTCAGGAGACTCCATGAACGTAATCCACGGTCCAGTTTGTAAAGATTTTAGCTGCAGTACTGGGAACAAGGCATAAGATGTAATCTAATCTACTACTTGGGCAGTAAAGTGCTGTAGCTTTGCACTTTGTTTGGAGTGCTGTCTCTGTTTTTCACTTTATAATAGAGGTTTGGTAAATGCCTAGGAGACTTGGCGCTTGCAGATAAGCTGGGCTGGTGTTGCTTTACTTTTGTTATTGTAGTCCTCTACTGCTATGTGTGACCACGACGAATCCAATGGAAAGCCTGAGCAGTGTGCAATAGGTATATTTGAAACAATACTACGCCTAGTCACTGCATCTATATGGGATTTCTTGGAGTGACTAGAGGCCTATTTGAAAAAAATCTTTTATGTATTTTTGTAAAATCAATTAATTTAATTATTTTACAAAATATGTGATTAAATTATATGGCACTCCTACAAAACTAATGAATGATAAATACTAGCTGTGCCTGAATACATCAGCACAAACCACAAGTTTGGTCCCAAGCTACCAGTCCCTTTGTAGACCTTTCCTTTAACCCCAGTCATACTTGCAGTTCATAGCATGGCAATACTTGAACAAAAAAGTTATGCCGTTCGTTTTTCCCCTGCACAGTTTTTTTTTTTTTTTATCATCTATGGAAGGTGATAAAAACTGGCAGTATTCAGCAGCACTTTAAATGCTGTATAGTCCATATTCTCACATGCTTATTTTAGTCAGTTTTATGTATCAACTAGCTGTTCTCAGCCAGCTAACGCTCGGCTCAAGGGTATACAGCTCACCTCCCTAGTATATAGTTTCCCCAAAGGTATACAGCTGTTATTCCAATCCAAGGGTATACAGCTCCCTTCTCCCCCTCCCCCAAGGATATACAGCTCCCTTCTCCCTCCTCCCCCAAGGGTTTACAGCTCTCCTCATCCCCAAGAGTAGCTTCCCACAGACAGTGAAACCACATTACAGCAGCTTTGTACAGACACGGTGTAAAGACATTCACCCCACACAGGACAAAACCACAGCCAAGAATCCTCCCCCTGGCTGACCCCACACTACAATGTAAGGAGCCCCTCAGATACACGCAGCCCACAGCGTGTCACCATAACATAGAGCAGAAGCACAGCGCCATGGCTACATGACTGGAGTGTACACGTCACACCAAACGCTAAACACTGCCGGGCATCTCCTGATGACATCAGAGTCATGTGATCAGTAGAGGGGCGTTGCCTGGCGGGAGAGGCGTTGACTACAGGTGACTGACAGCTGAGGGGTGGGGTGTCAGGGTGGGGCGCGTTCAGCACCTGAACTCGGCCTGTATGGCCCGGGATCACTGCCCGGCACATGTCAGCCTTTATTATCAGGGCAGAGATCCCGGGCCATACAGGCTGAGTTCAGGTGCTGTACACACCCCATGAGGCGGCGGGAGTCCAGTGGTCACCGGCTCTGCACACAGCAGGCAATGGCAGCAGCACTGATGATGTGCTGGAGCAGATCTGGGACCAGCTAGGTAACTTCCCACATATGGCGGCGGCACATGCGAGTTTGTGTGGAACTGCTCGGCTGTGATGACGTCACACGGAGGGAAGGAATTAGCGAGTAGCCACGAGTAATCACAGCAGCTCTTTATATATACAGTGGTACCTCTGTTTTCGTTGGTTTCGGTTTTCGTTGATTTTTTTTTTTCAACTAAAAATTTGCCTTGGTTTTTGTTGATTGCCTCGGTTTTTGTCTGTATGCCCACGTGACTACGCTGCTATTTTTGCAACAACAAAGGATGATCCATGTACTCTCCAGCTCTGTGTGGTATTGTGTGCGTGTCACCCTGCTTGTTAGTTTCAAAATGTATGTAAGATAGCATGTATTTATTCTTTACATTAGTATTTTATATTCATTTAATATTCCTTTTATATTAATTTCTTATTGTTTTTAGTATTAATCACTATCTTTATTCCCTATAAAATGTGTTTTTTGTATGTATTTTAGAGTGTCTAAAACGGATTAATTGGATTCACATTGATTCCTATGGAAAAAATTGCTTCGGTTTTAGTCGGTTTCGGTTTTCATTGATTGCATTCAGACGGATGATCAACGAAAACCGAGGTATCACTGTGTGTGTGTGTGTGTGTGTGTGTGTGTGTGTATAGATATATAGAGATTGATTTGCAGATCATTCATAACAATGAGTGCAACATGCATACAAAATAAACTAATGGAATTCAAGGCCTTGTACCCGGAGTTTTGTATCCACTTTGCTTTTTGGCGTATACAGTGCCTTGAAAAAGTATTCATAGCCCATGAACTTTTCTCCCTTTTTTTTTTTTCTTCCATTTTACACTCACAAACTTAAAGGGCTGCTCCGAGAACTGTAGTAAAAATGAAATTATATTTAAGTATTCCAAATTTTACTAAATACTAGTGATAAGCGAGAGTGCTCGCCACCTGCTCGTTACATGATCAAGCATTGGGGTTCTTGGGTGTGACTCAAGTACTGAGTATAATGGAAGCCAATGTGCTCGAGTAATGAGCAGTGACGAGCATGCTCACCCATCACTTGTAAATACCTTTATTTACTAAAAATGTAGCAAAAAGGAATCCTTAGTGCACTATGAGGATTTGAAATATCCGTTCCCAGCAGTTTCCCAGGCGTCTTAGGACGGGCTGCGTATAGACGTTTGCTGGAGACAGACATAGGGTATTTGCAGCGTCCTGTCGGGTAACGTGAACGTGCATCCCTCTGTTCGCCAAACCTGACAGGTATACAAAAACTTCGAAAAAATCTTTAAAAAATTTCTAAAGAAATAAATATATTTGTATAATACTTTATGTACAAATACACAAAAACAGACAAACAATCTCGAAGTAAAATTGCAGAGACAATTGGTGACCACCGGAAGGAGTTACACCGAAACCTATGGGTCGGGGATCTGGGCTCTCATCCACCATATAGGTATGTTTGGTTGCAATGTATACTTAGTGCTTTGTTACAGGATTTTGACACTGTGTAGTTTGATGCAATAGTAACAGGCATTCAACAATTAGCAGCACATTCTAATTGTATGTTACCCTGGCTTTTTAGCCTCTCATGTGCTGTGTGTTTACCTTCATGTGCTACCGTATACCTATTGTGGGGTGAGGGCGCCACCTTTTTGGTACTCACCAATTGTCCCTGCAATTTTACTTCGAGATTGTTTGTCTGCTTTTAAGCTATTTTTCATTAATAAAATATCTATATTTTTCACCATCTAGTCGTTGTACAGAATTTTTCTCTCTCTTTTGTCACATATCAATCTGTATATGGCTTCATCCATATTGTGAATATGGCACGGGATTGTCCGTGTTTTTTGGTATTGTTTGCTTAAATACACAAAAAAGTAAACCCATTTTGTATTGCCGTGACCGGAACAGCATGATCTCTAAACAGTTACACCAGCTATCCCCTTCAGTCAGGTGTATACATAGAAAGTCTGAATGCTGCCCCCCCAAAAAAAGTTAAATAAACAAAGGGTGTTTGAATGCATGCACTAAAAGGCCAAACATTGTCCAAGAAAGACCTTAGTCTGAAATAGAAGTTCCATAATACACAGTGCCATAATACATTGGGCCATGAACATTGACTCGGGGCTGAATAACAATGTATGGCCCTGTGCGCACACTGTGTTTCTTCATCGTTCCTATGGGAGACCCAGACCATGGGTGTATAGCTTCTGCCTCCGGAGGACACACAAAGTACTACACTAAAAAGTGTAGCTCCTCCCTCTGAGCATATACACCCCCTGGATAACCAAATATAGCCAGTTCAATGCTTTGTGTTCAGGAGGCACACATCCACACATGCATTCTCATCTGATTTTTGATTTTAAAGAGCTTGAAGAAAAGCAGGTCCAAGCCTGGACCCCCGGCATGTCCCTTCTCACCCCACTGTGTCGGCGGTGTTGTTAAGGTTGATTTCAGGGCTGGAGCCTTACATGCCGCGCTCCTTCACCATCCCTCGGGCTCTGGCTTGAAGTGGGAGCCAGCACGGTTCTCACTGCCTTGCAGGAGACCGGTCTCCATCCGCAGCCCTTTCAGGATCCTGCCGGACGGAGCACTCATCCCTCAGGGACCTGGCCCTGCGTCTCACAAGCTAAGTATTGAGACGTTATTGTCAGGGGGTTCCTTGCACTTTAATGTTGGGGAGAGTGTGTTATTTAACCTTTGTGACATTTCCGGCCGGTTCTCTGGTTTTCACCAGAGAACCACGCCGAGGGTGCCTGCGCGCCGGCCGCATTGTAAAATTTAGGCCCCGGCTTCGCCTGAGGCCTAGTTTCGTTTTCACTGCCCCTGCATGTCAGTCATGCAGGGGGACAGTGCGGCTCCGCCCACCGGCCGTTCGGCAAAGGGGAGGACACTCCTCTCTGAGGAGATGTTTCCCTCCCCTGTAGATCTCCTTGGCCCTCCGGATCCCGCTCTTTGACTAGGCCCCGCCCCCTCTCCTCGCTCCGGCGCCATTTTATCAGCGTTCTCACACTGATCGGCGCTGGCTGCAGCATCTCTGCTATTCTGTCTGGGGGTCCGAGCTGTGGGATCCGGAGGGCACACAAACGGTCTGGTAAGCCACAACCTCCGGTTGTGGACCTTTTTATACACTCTCTGGGGGTCATTCTGGCTCAGAGCCCCCACCTCAGCAGCATGTCTCACACTAGGAGCAAGGCTGCAAGGCTGTACTCAATATGCACTGCATGTAAGCTCGTACTGCTGAACCGAGCACATATCCACATTGGGATGCCTGCTCTAACGTGGTGCCTCAGCCTGGAGTCTCCCCAGTGGTCCCTCCGGCTGCTCCGGCCCCGGTGGCTGAACCCCCGGCTTGGCTAGAATCCTTCTCTAAGTCTATCTCCCAGTCCTTTGCCGACTCCATGGGAGAGTTGTCCCGGACTCTGCTGAGCATGCATCAGCCCCCTTCTCAGGGCGCCTCTGCTGCTTTGGCTCGCTCTCCAGAGCTCACAGAGGATTCTTCATCTGCTCCCAGACCCCGTCCTCCTAAAAGGAGACGCAGGGTCCCCTCTCCTTCCTCGTCCCGCGGCTCTGATTCACGAGCTGACTCGCAGGACGAGGAGGATGTCTTTTCTAGGGGCTCGGACGCTACCTCCATGTGCCCCATTGATCTGACCGAGGGTGACGCAGATGTTAGTGATTTGATTGCATCCATTAATTCTGTACTGGACCTCAATCCGCCAGTATCAGACGAACAACCCTCTCTGGCAGAAAAGCACCAGTTTACCTTGCCTAAGAGAACAAGGAGTGTGTTCTTTAGCCACTCCAGTTTTCAGGCCACTGTGACCAAGCCCAGGGCCTGTCCTGACAAACGCTTCCCAAAGCGTGGTTCTGATGACCGTTTTCCTTTTCCACCAGAGGTGGTCAAGGAGTGGGCTCATTCACCAAAGGTAGACCCTCCGGTGTCTAGACTCTCAGCCCGGACAGTTGTATCAGTGGCTGATGGCACCTCACTTAAGGATCCCACTGACCGCCAGGTTGACCTTCTGGCCAAATCTGAGTATGAGGCGGCAGGGGCCTCGTTCTCCACATCTTTTGCAGCAGTGTGGGCTCTCAAGGCCATCTCTGCTTCTCTGGAGGAGATGCATTCCCTCACTAGGGACTCTATGCCTGAAATGGTTGCTTTAACTTCCCAGGCTTCAGCCTTTTCAGCCTACGCCATGTCTGCCATGCTGGAGGCTTCTCACCGCACTGCGGTGGCTTCGGCTAATTCCCTCGCTATCCGCAGGATCTTGTGGCTTCGAGAGTGGAAGGCAGACGCTTCATCAAAGAAGTACCATGCTGGGCTCCCATTTGCTGGGTCAAGGCTGTTCGGTGAACAACTGGATGAGATTATTAAGGAAGCTACTGGCGGGAAGAGTACTTCCTTGCCACAGACTAAAACCAGGAAACCTGTCCAGGGCACGAACCAGTCGAGGTTTCGTTCCTTTCGTTCCTCTAACTGGTCGTCCTCTAAGCCCTCGGCCTCGTCCACTAACTCAGCCAAGGACCAGAAGCCCAACTGGCGCACGAAGCCGCGTCCTCAGAAGTCCGCAGGAGCTGCTGCCACCAAGGCAGCCTCCTCTTGACTATCTGGCCGAGCCAGCAACGTCCTTGGTCGGTGGCAGGCTCTCCCACTTTGGCGACGTGTGGTTTCAACACGTCTTTGATCAGTGGGTGCGGGATATCATCTCCCACGGCTACAGGATAGAATTCTCTTCCAGCCCGCCAAACAGATTTTTTTTCTGTCAACTCCCCCCTGCTCCAAGGCCGCCGCTTTCTCTCAGGCTGTGGCATCCTTGTAGGCCAACGGAGTAATTGTACCGGTTCCCGCCAGGGAACGGTTCAGAGGTTTCTACTCAAATCTCTTCCTAGTTCCCAAAAAGGACGGTACCTTCCGGCCCATCCTGGATCTCAAGCTTCTCAACAAGCATGTTCAGGTGCGGCATTTTCGCATGGAGTCTCTGCGATCAGTCATTGCCTCAATGACCCAAGGAGATTTCCTGGCATCCATCGACATCAGAGATGCCTATCTGCATGTGCCAATTGCAGTTTCACACCAGCGTTGGCTACGTTTTGCAATCAGAGAGGAACATTTCCAATTCGTGGCTCTCCCCTTCGGGTTAGCCACGGCCCCTCGAGTATTCACCAAGGTCATGGCAGCAGTGGTTGCAGTTCTGCACCTCCAGGGGTTGGCAATGATTCCTTACCTGGACGACCTTCTAGTCAAGGCTTCATCCAGTGCAGACTGTCAGCGGAGTGTCTCGCTCACTCTCGCCACTCTTGTTCAATTCGGGTGGCTTGTCAATCTGCCCAAGTTCACTCTGACTCTGACCCAGAAACTCACGTACCTAGGGATGCAATTCGAGACTCTGCCGTCACTTGTCAAGCTGCCCTTAGTCAAACAGCAGTCCCTCCATCTGGCGGTGCGCTCTCTGCTGAGACTCCACCGTCATTCCATCAGGCACCTCATGCAGGTGCTGGGTCAAATGGTGGCGTCAATGGAAGCGGTTCCCTTTGCCCAGTTCCATCTGCGTCCTCTGCAGCTGGACATTCTCCGCTGTTGGGACAAGCGGACTTCTTCCTTGCACAGGTTGGTGGCTCTGTCGCCACAGACCAGGGTCTCTCTTCAGTGGTGGCTTCGGCCCCTCTCTCTGTCTCAGGGACGCTCCTTCCTGGCCCCGTCCTGGGTGATCCTCACCACGGATGCCAGTCTATCCGGCTGGGGAGCAGTATTTCTCCACCACCGAGCACAGGGCACTTGGACTCCGTCCGAATCAGCCCTCTCGATCAATATGCTGGAAATCAGAGCTGTGCTCCTAGCTCTCGTAGCCTTTCACCACCTGTTGGCGGGCAAGCACATTCGAGTCCAGTCAGACAACGCGACAGCGGTTGCCTACATCAATCACCAGGG
This sequence comes from Anomaloglossus baeobatrachus, assembly GCF_048569485.1. Lineage (NCBI taxonomy): Eukaryota > Metazoa > Chordata > Amphibia > Anura > Aromobatidae > Anomaloglossus > Anomaloglossus baeobatrachus. Next base: position 651,206,848 of record NC_134353.1, read on the forward strand.
CGGGACTCGCAGCCGCCTGGCAATGTTGGAGGTTCAACGCATCCTTTAGTGGACGGAGGACTCCAAGTCCACCATATCCGCAGTCCACATCCCAGGCGTAGAAAACTGGGAGGCAGATTATCTCAGCCGTCAAACCGTGGACAGCGGCGAGTGGGCTCTGCATCCGGCAGTATTTCGGTCAATCTGCCGCAAGTGGGGCACCCCGGTAGTGGATCTAATGGCATCCCGGCACAACAACAAGGTCCCGGTTTACGTGGCTCGCTCCCACGATCCTCAGGCCTTTGCAGCGGACGCGCTGGTTCAGGATTGGTCCCAGTTTCGTCTGTTTACGTGTTTCCCCCTCTAGCTCTCTTGCCCAGAGTCCTGCGCAAGATCAGAATGGAGGGCCGTCGGGTCATCCTTATTGCTCCAGACTGGCCCAGGCGAGCTTGGTACCCAGACCTGCTCCATATGTCCGTAGAGGTGCCGTGGCATCTCCCGGACCGCCCAGACCTTCTCTCACAAGGTCCGTTTTTCCGCCAGAATTCTGCGGCTCTCAGATTGACGGCGTGGCTCTTGAGTCCTGGATCTTGACGACTTCTGGCATCCCTCCCGAAGTCATCTCCACTATGACTCAGGCTCGGAAGTCTTCCTCGGCCAAAATTTATCACAGGACTTGGAGAATTTTCCTGTCCTGGTGTCGTTCTTCCGGCCATGCCGCTTGGCCTTTTTCCTTGCCGACCATCCTGTCCTTTCTACAGTCCGGTCTGCAGCTAGGACTATCCCTCAATTCCCTCAATTCCCTCAAGGGACAGGTCTCGGCTCTGTCAGTGTTGTTCCAGCGGCGTATCGCCCGGCTGGCTCAGGTGCGCACCTTTATGCAGGGCGCATCTCACATCATTCCGCCTTACCGGCGGCCTTTGGATCCCTGGGACCTTAATCTGGTCCTCACGGCCTTGCAGAAACCCCCCTTTGAGCCTCTTAGGGAGGTTTCTTTGTTTCGTCTTTCACAGAAAGTCGTCTTTCTAGTGGCCATAACTTCCCTCAGGAGAGTCTCTGATTTAGCTGCTCTCTCTTCGGAGTCACCTTTTTTGGTTTTTCATCAAGACAAGGTGGTTCTCCGTCCGACTCCGGACTTTCTCCCTAAGGTGGAATCTCCTTTCCACCTTAACCAGGACATTTCATTGCCTTCCTTTTGTCCGGCTCCTGTTCATCGCTTTGAAAAAGCGTTGCATACTTTAGATCTGGTGCGGGCGCTCCGGATCTATGTGTCACGCACCGCTGTTCTTAGGCGGTGCACCTCTCTTTTTGTGCTGACCACAGGTCGGCGTAAGGGCCTCTCGGCTTCTAAACCGACCCTGGCTCGTTGGATTAGGTCGGCCATTTCTGATGCCTACCAGTGTACTCAAGTGCCTCCCCCGCCGGGGATCAAGGCACACTCGACCAGAGCTGTCGGTGCCTCTTGGGCTTTCAGGCACCAGGCTACGGCTCAGCAGGTCTGTCAGGCTGCCACTTGGTCTAGTCTGCACACCTTTTCGAAGCACTACCAAGTGCATGCTCATGCTTCGGCAGATGCGAGCTTGGGCAGACGCATCCTTCAGGCGGCTGTCGCCCATTTGTGAAGTTAGGTTTCGCCTACTTCTCAGTTTTCTGTTTATTTCCCACCCATGGACTGCTTTGAGACGTCCCATGGTCTGGGTCTCCCATAGGAACGATGAAGAAAAAGAGAATTTTGTTTACTTACCGTAAATTCTTTTTCTTATAGTTCCGTAATGGGAGACCCAGCACCCTCCCTGTTGCCTGTTGGCAGTTTCTTGTTCCGCGTGTTATCACCGGCTGTTGTTGTAGACAGAGACTCCGGTTGTTCCGGTTTTTTGCTCTATCTCTACTTGTGGGTGGCTATTCTCCTTCAGCTTTTGCACTAAACTGGCTATATTTGGTTATCCAGGGGGTGTATAGGGTGTATATGCTCAGAGGGAGGAGCTACACTTTTTAGTGTAGTTCTTTGTGTGTCCTCCGGAGGCAGAAGCTATACACCCATGGTCTGGGTCTCCCATTACGGAACTATAAGAAAAAGAATTTACGGTAAGTAAACAAAATTCTCTTTTTTTTGCCGCAGAGTTGCTGCGTTTTTTGCTACAGAATTGGTGCAGTTTTTGTTCATAAGCTTCCTGCAGTCCTTCCCCAGCAAAGTCTGTGAGAAACCCACAATGCTGTGCGCACGTTGCGTCTTTTTTCCTTACAGATTTTGCTGCAGAATTTCTGCAGCAAAAAGGCAGCATGTCACTTCTTTTCTGCGTTTTGCCATTGACAATGTTAAAAAAAAAACAAAAAAGAAACCCTGGCAAAAAACGCGGTAATACTGCACCCAAACACAGTAAAAACGCATGCGTTTTTGGTGCAGTTTTTTCACAGGGAGGTGCGGTTTTCTGCCAGATGGTGCGTTTTTCGCTGGAGAAACAAATCCGCAGTGTGTGCACATATACCCTGTCAGTTTTTTTTATTCATATTTTTAAAATATTTAGAAAACAATGTATCATTTCCTTTACTTTTCACAAATACTTGTTACTTTGTGTCGGTATATCTGACATTGTGATTTTGTATGTTTGTGGGTGCAACGTGAATAAACCTTGACAAGTTCACTGGGTATGAATATTTCTTCATCGTTCCTTATGAGAGACCCAGACCATGGGTGTATAGCTTCTGCCTCCGGAGGACACACAAAGTACTACACTCAAACGTGTAGCTCCTCCCTCCGGGCTATATACACCCCCTGGATGACAATCTAACCAGTTCAATACTTTGTGTTTCAGGAGGCACACACACATGCATTCTCTGATTTTTAATTTTTAAGATTTTTGATTTTAAAGATATGGAAGAAAAGCGGGTCCAGTCTGGACTCCCGGTATGTCCCTTCTCACCCCACTGTGTCGGCGGTGCTGTTAAGGTTGACTTCCAAGGCTGGAGCCTTCACATGCCGCGCTCCTTCACCATCCTCTGAGGCTCTGGCTTGAAGTGGGAGCCATCACGGTCCTCTCTGCCTTGCAGGAGACCGGTCTCCATCCGCAGCCCTGTCAGGATCCTGCCGGACGGAGCGTTTAACCCCCCCCCCCCCAGGGACCTGGCCCTGCGTCTCAAAGCTAAGTATTGAAACGTTTTTCAGGGGTCCCGGGTACATTTATTAAGGGGAGAGTGTGTCTTTTGACTTTGCTGTAAATTCCGGCCGGTTCTCTGGGTTTTTCCTGAGAACCGCGCCGAGGGTGCCTGCTCGTTGGCCGCATGTCAAAATCTAGGCCCCGGCTTCAGTTGCGGCCTAGTTTCGGTTTCAGTCCCTCTGCATGTCAGTTTTGCAGGGGAACAGTGCGGCGCCGTCCAGCAGAGGGGAGGACACTCCTCTCTGAGGAGATGTTTCCCTCCCCTGTATCTCTCCTTGGCCCTCCGGATTCCCGCTCTTGGGCTAATCCCCGCCCCCCCTCCTCACTCCAGCGCCATTTTATCAGCGTTCTCACACTGATCGGCGCTGGCTGCTGCAGCTGCTGCATCCACTGGGGGTCCGAGCTGTGGAATCCGGAGGGCACACAAAACCGGTCTGGTAAGCCACAACCTCTGGTTGTGGGCTTTATTATACACTCTCAGGGGGTCATTCTATAGGAGTGTATTCTTTACTGCAGAGTCTCCACCTCAGCAGCATGTCTCTCACTAGGAGCAAGTCTGCTAAGCTGTACTCTATATGCACTGCATGTAAGCTCATTCTGCCAGAACCGAGCACATACCCACATTGTGATGCCTGCTCTAACATGGTGGTGCCTCAGCCTGGAGCCTCTTCAGGGGTCCCCCCGGCTGCTCCGGCCCCTGTGGCTGAACCCCCGGCTTGGGTAGCATCTTTTTCCAGAGCTATCTCCCAGTCTTTTGCCGACTCCATGGGACAGCTGTCCCGGACTCTTCTGACCATGCATCAGCCCCCTTCTCAGGGCGCCTCTGCTGCTCCGAGCTCTGCAGAGCTCTCAGAGCATGTTTTAGGACCCCGTCCTCCTAAACGGAGACGCAGGGACCCTTCTCCTTCCTCGTCCCACGGCTCTGATTCACGAGCTGAGGTGCAGGGTGAGGAGGATACTTTTACTGTGGGCTCAGACGCTACCTCTATGTACCCCATTGACTTATCTGAGGGTGATGCGGATGTTAGTGACTTAATTGCATCCATTAACTCTGACACTGGTGGATTGAGGTTCAGTACGGAGGAACAAGCCTCTCTGGTAGAAATACACCAGTTTACCTCTCCTAAGAGAGCTAGGAGTACGTTTTTTAACCACTCTAGTTTTCAGGCCACTGTTACCAAGCCCAGGGCCTGTCCTGACAAACGCTTTCCAAAGCGTAGTTCTGATGACCGTTTTCCCTTTCCACCAGAAGTGGTTAAGGAGTGGGCTCACTCTCCAAAGGTAGACCCTCCGGTGTCTAGAATCTCAGCCCGGACAGTCGTATCTGTGGCCGATGGCACCTCTCTTAAGGATCCCACTGACCGCCAGGTTGACCTTCTGGCCAAATCTGTATATGAGGCGGCAGGAGCCTCGTTCTCCCCGTCCTTTGCAGCAGTGTGCGCTCTTAAGGCAGTCTCTGCCTCTCTGGCAGAGATACATTCCCTCGCCAGGGACTCTATACCCGAGATGGTTGCCTTAACTTCCCAGGCTTCGGCTTTTTCATCCTACGCCATGTCTGCCATTCTGGAGGCTTCTCACCGCACGGCGGTGGCTTCCGCTAATTCTCTCGCGATCCGCAGGATCTTGTGGCTTCGAGAGTGGAAAGCAGACGCTTCTTCTAAGAAGTACCTTGCTGGGCTCCCCTTTGCTGGGTCCCGGTTGTTCGGTGAACAACTGGATGAAATTATTAAGGAAGCTACTGGCGGGAAGAGTACTTCCTTGCCACAAACTAAAACCAGGAAACCTGTCCAGGGCAGGAACCAGTCGAGGTTTCGTTCCTTTCGTTCCTCAAACTGGTCATCCTCTAAGCCCTCAGCTTCGTCCACCACCTCAGCCAAGGATCGAAAACCCAACTGGCGCGCGAAACCGCGTCCTCAGAAGAACGGAGGAGCCGCTGCTACTAAGGCAGCCTCCTCTTGACTATCTGGCTGCGCCAGCAACGTCCTTGGTCGGTGGCAGGCTCTCCCACTTTGGCGACGTGTGGTTTCAACACGTCTCCGATCAGTGGGTGCGGGATATCATCTCCCACAGCTACAGGATAGAATTTTCTTCCAGCCCGCCAAACAGATTTTTTTCTGTCCACTCCCCCCTGCTCCAAAGCCGCCGCCTTCTCACAGGCCGTGGCATCCTTGCAGGCCAACGGAGTAATTGTTCCGGTTCCCGCCCGGGAACGGTTCAGAGGTTTCTACTCAAACCTCTTCCTAGTCCCCAAGAAGGACGGTTCCTTCCGGCCCATCCTGGATCTCAAGCTTCTCAAGAAGCATGTTCAGGTGCGGCGCTTTCGCATGGCATCTCTGAGATCGGTCATTGCCTCAATGACCCAAGGAGATTTTCTAGCATCCATCGACATCAGAGATGCTTATCTGCATGTGCCTATTGCGGTTTCACACCAGCGTTGGCTACGCTTTGCAATCGGAGAGGAACATTTCCAATTCGTGGCTCTCCCCTTCGGGTTAGCCACGGCCCCTCGTGTTTTCACCAAGGTCATGGCAGCACTGGTTGCGGTTCTGCATCTCCAGGGGCTGGCAGTAATCCCCTACCTGGACGACCTTCTAGTCAAGGCCTCATCCAGTGCAGACTGTCAGCGGAGTGTCTCGCTCACTCTCGCCACGCTTGTTCAATTCGGGTGGCTTGTCAATCTGCCCAAGTCCACTCTGACCCCGACCCAGGAACTTACGTACCTAGGGATGCAATTCGAGACTCTGCCGGCACTTGTGAAGCTGCCCTTAGTCAAACAGCAGTCCCTTCATCTGGCGGTGTGCTCTCTGTTGAAGCCCCGCCGTCATTCCATCAGGCACCTCATGCAGGTGCTGGGTCAGATGGTGGCATCAATGGAAGCGGTTCCCTTTGCCCAGTTCCATCTGCGTCCCCTGCAGCTGGACATTCTCCGCTGTTGGGACAAGCGGACCTCTTCCTTGCACAGGCTAGTGGCTCTGTCGCCACAGACCAGGAGCTCTCTTCAGTGGTGGCTTTGGCCCCTCTCTCTGTCACAGGGACGCTCCTTCCTGACTCCGTCCTGTGTGATCCTCACCACGGATGCCAGCCTCTCCGGCTGGGGAGCAGTATTTCTCCACCACCGAGCACAGGGCACTTGGACTCCGTCCGAATCAGCCCTCTCGATCAATGTGCTGGAAATCAGGGCTGTTCTTCTAGCTCTCGTAGCCTTTCACCACCTGTTGGCGGGCAAGCACATTCGAGTCCAGTCGGACAACGCGACAGCGGTTGCCTACATCAATCACCAGGGCGGGACTCGCAGCCGCCTGGCGATGTTGGAGGTTCAACGAATCCTTCAGTGGACGGATGACTCCAAGTCCACCATATCCGCAGTCCACATCCCAGGCGTAGAAAACTGGGAGGCCGATTATCTCAGCCGTCAAACCGTGGACAGCGGCGAGTGGGCCCTGCATCCGGCAGTGTTCCGGTCAATCTGCCGCAAGTGGGGCACCCCGGTAGTGGATCTAATGGCATCCCAGCACAACAACAAGGTCCCGGTTTACGTGGCTCGCTCCCACGATCCTCAGGCCTTCGCAGCGGACGCGCTGGTTCAAGATTGGTTCCAGTTCCGTCTGGCCTACGTGTTTCCCCCTCTAGCTCTCTTGCCCAGGGTTCTGCGCAAGATCAGAATGGAGGGCCGTCTGGTCATAATCATTGCTCCGGACTGGCCCAGGCGAGCTTGATACCCAGATCTGCTCCGTCTGTCCGTAGAAATGCCGTGGCATCTCCCGGACCGCCCAGACCTTCTCTCACAAGGTCCGTTTTTCCGCCAGAATTCTGCGGCTCTCAGATTGACGGCGTGGCTCTTGAGTCCTGGATCCTGACTGCTTCAGGCATTCCCTCTGAGGTCATCTCCACCATGACTCAGGCTCGGAAGTCTTCCTCAGCCAAGATTTACCACAGGACTTGGAAGATTTTCCTGTCCTGGTGTTGCTCTTCCGGCCATGCTCCGCCGACCATCCTGTCCTTTCTACAGTCCGGTCTGCAGCTAGGACTATCCCTCAATTCCCTCAAGGGACAGGTGTCGGCTCTGTCGGTATTATTCCAGCGGCGTATCGCCCGACTGGCTCAGGTGCGCACCTTCATACAGGGCGCATCTCACATCATTCCTCCTTACCGGCGGCCTTTGGATCCCTGGGATCTTAATTTGGTCCTCACGGCCTTACAGAAACCCCCCTTTGAGCCTCTTAGGGAGGTTCCCTTGTTTAGACTTTCACAGAAAGTGGTTTTTCTAGTGGCCATAACTTCTCTCAGGAGAGTCTCTGATTTGGCTGCGCTCTCTTCGGAGTCACCTTTTTTTAGTGTTTCACCAAGACAAGGTGGTTCTCCGTCCGACTCCGGACTTTCTCCCTAAGGTGGTGTCTTCTTTCCACCTTAACCAGGACATTTCATTGCCTTCCCTTTGTCCGGCCCCTGTGCATCGCTTTGAGAAGGCGTTGCATACCTTGGATTTGGTGCGGGCGCTCCGAATCTGTGTCACGCACCGCCGCTCTTAGGCGGTGCACCTCTCTTTTTGTGCTAACCACGGGTCAGCGCAAGGGTCTCTCGGCTTCTAAACCGACCCTAGCTCGTTGGATTAGGTCGGCCATCTCCGATGCCTACCAATGTTCTCAGGTGCCCCCACCGCCAGGGATTAAGGCGCACTCGACCAGAGCTGTCGGTGCCTCCTGGGCTTTCAGGCACCAGGCTATGGCTCAGCAGGTTTGTCAGGCTGCCACTTGGTCTAGTCTGCACACCTTTTCGAAGCACTACCAAGTGCATGCTCATGCTTCGGCAGATGCGAGCTTGGGCAGACGCATCCTTCAGGCGGCTGTCGCCCATTTGTGAAGTTAGGTTTTGCCTACTTCTCAGTTTTGTTTATTTCCCACCCATGGACTGCTTTGAGACGTCCCATGGTCTGGGTCTCCCATAAGGAACGATGAAGAAAAAGAGAATTTTGTTTACTTACCGTAAATTCTTTTTCTTATAGTTCCGACATGGGAGACCCAGCACCCTCCCTGTTGCCGGTTGGCAGTTCTTGTTCCGTGTGTTTCACCGGCTGTTGTTGTAGACAGAGGTTCCGGTTTTTCCGAGTTTTACTCTATCTCTACTTATGGGTGGATGTCCTCCTTCAGCTTTTGCACTGAACTGGTTAGATTGTCATCCAGGGGGTGTATATAGCCCGGAGGGAGGAGCTACACGTTTGAGTGTAGTACTTTGTGTGTCCTCCGGAGGCAGAAGCTATACACCCATGGTCTGGGTCTCCCATGTCGGAACTATAAGAAAAAGAATTTACGGTAAGTAAACAAAATTATCTTTTTTTTTCTAGGTAAATTCTGATTCAAAATACTGCAATGTACAGTGGTTATTGCTGCCATTTGGTAAATTAAATTTTTTTTTTTTCTCATTAATGTACACTGCACCCCATCTTGACAGAAAAATAACAAATGTAGAAGTTTTTGCAAATTTATTAAACAAGAAAAACTGGTCATGGTTAAGTATTCAGACCCTTTGCTCAGTATTGAGTAGATGCACCCTTTTGAGTTAGTACAGCTATGAGTCTTCTTGGGAATGATGCAACAAGTTTTTCACTCCTGGATTTGGGGATCCTTTGTCATTCTTCCTTGCAGATCCTCTCTAGTTCCATCAGGTTGGATGGTGAACATTGATGGACAGCCATTTTCAAGTCTCTCCAGAGATGCTCAGTTGGGTTTAGGTCAGGGCTCTGGCTAGGCCAGTGAAAAATGGTCAGAGGTGTTCTGAAGCCACTCCTTTTGTTATTTTAGCTGTGTGCTTAGGGTCATTTTCTTGTTGGAAGGTGAACCTTCAGCCAAGTCTGAGGTCAACAGCACTCTGGAAGAAATTTTCTTCCAGGATATCTCTGTACTTGGCCACATTCATCTTTCCTTCAATTGCAACCAGTCGTCCTGTCCCTGCAGCTGACAAACACCCCCAAAGCATGATGCTGCCACCACCATGTTTCACTGTTGGGATTGTATTGGGCATGTGATGAGCAGTGCCTGGTTTTTCTCCACACATATCGCTTAGAATTATCACCAAAAAGTTCTATTTTCGTCTCATCAGACCAGAGAATCTTATTTCTCATACTCTGGGACTCCTTCATGTGTTTTGTGTTTGTGTTTTTTTTTTTTTTGTTTGTTTTTTTGCAAACTCTCATATGTCTTGCACTGAGGAAAGGCTTGTGTCAAGACACTCTGCCATAAAGGTCTGACTGGTTGAGGGCTGCAGTTATAGTTGACTTTGTGGAACTTTCTCCCATCTCCCTACTGCATCTCTGGAGCTCAGCCACAGTGATCTTGGGATTCTTCTTTACCTTCCTCACCAAGGCTTTTCTCCATGATTGCTCAGTTTGGCTGGACGGCCAGGTCTAGGAAGAGTTCTGGTGGTTCTAAACTTCTTCCATTTAAGAATTATCGAGGCTACTGCTCTTAGGAACCTTGAGTACTGCAGAAATTCTTTTGTAACCTTGGCCAGATCTGTGCCTTGCCACAATTTTATCTCTGAGCTTCTTGGGTAGTTCCTTTGACCTCATGATTCTCATTTTGGTCTGACCTGCACTGAGAGGTGTGTCTTATATAGACAGATGTGTGTCTTTCCAAATCAAGTCTTATCAGTTTAATTAAACACAGCTGGACTCCAATGAAGGAGTAAAACCATCTCAAGGAGGATCACAAGGAAATGGACAGCATGTGACTTAAATATGAGTGTCTGAGGAGAGGGTCTGAATACTTATGACCATGTGATATTTCAGTTTTTCTTGTTTAATAAGTTTGCAAAAATTTCTTTTTTTTTTTTGTCAAGATGGAATGCAGGGTGTATATTATAGATGAAAAAATGATTTTTTTTTTTAATATATCAAATGGCTGCAGTCAAACAGAATGAAAAATTTAAAGGGGTCTGAATACGTTCCGTACCCACTGTACTCAATGCCTAAATCTGCACTTCCTGATGATTTCACCTGGATTTCTTCCTCTTTATTCTATATCTATCCCAGGATGCATCAACACAACATCCTACGGCGGCTAGAGCCATTACCACCTTTGCCTGTTGGGAGGATAGTGCATATACCCTTCCCTTAAATAGTGTAATAGATTCAGTATAGTCAGGAAGGCTAAACTGTCCCAGACATTAGACTGTAAGGCTAAGTTCACACTTCCATTGTCTTGCTTCCGTCGCCTTGAGGAATTACGGTATACTGCAAAATATTGCAAAAAGACTTCTATTACCGATAAATAGTGACGGATGGCCTTGGGTTGCATCCGCCGGGTGACTGATCAGTTGTTTACTGACTGACCGTGAGGCGAGAGCAACGCTGAATGTAACGTTTTTTGGGGCGGCAAAAAAACAGACTCCGCAGGAGTCCGTCACCATCCGTCAGAAGCTATAATGGATGTCTATGGTGCTGGATTCCGCCGTAATCAGTCACACGACAGAATCCAGATTCCGTCATGCCCAGTATGTTTGGCACACCCATTGGGCTGTCCCAAACAAAAACTGATCACGACGGATCCGTAAAAAAAAAAAACGGACTCACAACGAATGTAACGGATGCGATGGATCAGGGTTTTTTTCACAGGATTCCTGTGAACGGAATGCTGTGAAATAACACATTCGTTGCGTCAGTTGACATCTAAAAAACAACGGATCCGTCGTTGCGTTTCAACGATGGACCTGACAGAAGCAAAACAACAAATGTGTGAATTTCGCCTAACAGAAGCCGTGTACTCATTATCAAAAACTGGTGACTGTTTTTCATCTCTGAAGAACGTGTGTCGTAAAGGCCATTCGGTTGTATCTATCTTGTGTTCTCCCTTGATGGGCCAGAAAGGCATTTAATTACTAGTTCTCACCATAGTTTACAAGACCGAGCTGAAGAGAAGAAATCAATGAATTGGAAAAAACAAATTTAATAGCCAAATTTTATATAGCGTCAGGCACTAGTTGCATAATAAAGCAGCGCTCAAGATTTTTGTTTAAGTTGGTCTTGGCCTTTCTGAATAAAAAACGTCCATGCTAGGTCATAATCCGAAGTCATCCCCTACCTCCTTTTAGAGCCATTCTTCTCTGCACACTGACGTGTCTTAAGGCCCCTTTACACACTGAGACTTTCTAGCGATCCCACCAGTGATCCTGACCTGGCCAGGATCGCTGGAAAGTCTCTGGTGAGCTGTCAAACAGGAAAACCTGGCCAACGACGCAGCAGCGATACAGACCTGCAGAACGACCTAGCTGGTCGTTGGGGACGTGTCAAAGCAGATATTTGAAAGGGAAGTCGCTAACGAAGTTGTTGTAACAGTGTCATACACAACGATGCTTGCTGCACAGCGGGAAACAAAGGACCAAAAAATGGTCCTGAAAGATTTGTGGCTATCAGCAACCTCACAGCAGGGGCCAGGTCGCTGGTGTGTTTCACACACTGCAATGTTGCTGGGGAGGTCGCTATTACGTCACAAAACCGGTGACGTTACAGCGATATCGCTAGCGATGTTGCAGTGTTTAAAGGGACCTTTAGGCTATGTGCGCACTAGGCTGTTTTACCCGCGGATTTGCTGCGGAAATTTCTTGAGAAATGTCTGCAATCTTTGTGCAGACATTTGCCAGCAAATCCTATGAGAAAAAAAATAGCTGTGCGCACGCTGCGGATTTTTCTCAAGAAATTTCCTTGAAGATTTTCTTGAGAAAATTTCTTGAGAAAATGAGCATGTCAATTCTTTTCCGCAGGTACCTGCGGATTTCTGCAGTACAGCCTGCAGAATCCGCGGCAAATCCGCATGCGCATTTGGTGCGGATTTTTTCCGGAGGTCCGGAAATCTTCCACTCCCAGAAGTTTCTCAAGAAATTTTCTTGAGAAACTTCACATTTCTAATGCGCACAAAGCCTTAGACTATTTTAATTAGTGTGCTGTAGCATACGTTATCAGGAGAATTGACTTTGTGAACCCAGACCGGATTTCATGGAAAGACCGGCACTGATCTCTGAAGTGGACACATCTTCATGTATGTGATTTTCCGTTCTCATTCTTGCTGTTCCTTTTTACAAAATTCCTTCCTTTTAGGGTTGTTGCATAAAGTCCTGTGTCTGTATGTGGCTTGCAGAAATCCATGTGCATGCTACAGAAATAACCACCCTCATAAAGTATTTTTGAAACAAATCTGCCATGTGTGAATTGAGCTCAGTTGATTTACTTGTCTTTAGATAAGGCTTTGAATCCATTACGTCTTCTGTCCTCCTGTAATTGTACTGTTTAATAATTCTTGACTAGGGTGGGTGCCATAGTAATTTCCATGGATGCCAATTTACCCGCCTTGTCAGTATTTGATGCACAGCAGTTAGCCAGGTCTTTTCAAGGATCAACCATTTCAAGAAGAGTAGGGCGTAACTAGGCACAGAGGACCTGAGCCAAAATAGCATAGTCTGAATGTTTATATTGTGGCGATTTATGGTACAAGACCTCTTTAAAACAGTTGTCCACTACTTGGAGAACCCATTTTCCATTCTTGTGTTTCCCCCCCCAACAAAATAATACCTACATTCTTTACTGGTGCCAGCAATTTTACTGCGGTGTCAGCACTTGCACTCCTGGGGTCCATGTGATATTGTAATGTCACGTGATCTTTGCAGCCATTCTGCACTAGCTCCAATCTCCCCTCCTACAGATGTTATCAGCTATGCGACAGAAGCGTGAGGGAATCTACAATTCACTTCCTCCTGATGTCTTGATTTGTCCGAAGGTGGTGAGAGTGAAGCCAGTGCTGAGTGGCTTTAGGGATTGCGTGATTTAACAATGTCACGTGATACTCGGGAGAGCCGGTGCATTGGAGGTGAGCGGAAATTGGTGGAGAGTAAAGAAGCTTCATTACGGTTTTTACCCTTCAGATCTGAATCACTGATTTTCCTCACGAAACACCGTAATGGATCATGAACAGAAGGCCCACCTAGAAATGGGGCCGGCATTATACAGCACAGTGAAATGTCAGCTTCGGCATGCAAACGTTCTCTCTTTAGATTTCTAATTATGGCGGCCCGCTCATGTGTGCCTCTCAACTGGAGGAAAGTTACCTGTCCCACCGTGTCACTGTAGATAGAGAGGGTTAACGACATTATGCATATGGAGGACCTGACATTTTCGATCCATGACGCGAGAAGTTCTTGGCCACCTGGTACTATTGGCTCGACTTCCAACAGACAGACGAATGTAAGCAGGCACCGAGATAAACGGAAAGAGATGGCTTGTGGATGAAAGTGTGTGGAGGGACAGCTCTTGCACCCACCACCCTTACCTTTCGCTGCTCTTCCTATCGTTCGTTCTTTCATTGTTCCCTCGCTATCTCTCCCTGTTCTACGATTTTCCTTTCTTACTCTCTCCCCTTCGGTTGGGCTGTTTCGTCTTCCAACCGCTGGGGAACTGGACGCTGTCACAGCCCTGTAAAAAGTTTGACAGTCCAGTTCATATCTTGTTTTACCTAAAATGGTTTGTGTTCTTTGTGCAGTATATCTCTATGGTTTACATTTTGTTTACTGATGTCAAGTTAAATAAAGAATTCTAAAAAAAAAAAAAAAAAAAGGGCCCACCTGCATTTCTCCTTCTCTAGTGGCATTGTGCCATAGCTTCTGTAATAAAGGTTTGGGAACTTTCATAGAATTTTTTTTTATGACAGAAAATATTTTGATCTTAGTCGATCATCTATGGATTTGTTTTTTTTGTAGAGCTTTTAGGCCAAATATGTCAACACATCCATATTACATCTACGACAGGGATGCAAACTCCTTTTCACCACGGGTCTTATCAGCATTATGGTTGCCTTCAAAGGGCCGCTTGTATTTGTAAGTGCTCATGTAGATCGCCTTGCAGAGCTTTACGAGCATGGACTGCAATATGCAAACTAGGCCAGGCACTATAAGAGCTGTCCCTTAGGCAGAAGGACTATACAAGAACTGTCCGTGGGTTTTAGGGCTGTATGATTTAGTCCCTGGGTAGAAGGGATATGCAAGAGCTGTCCCTGGGGAGTAGGACTATGCAACAGCTGTACCTTGGAAGTTGGGCTATAAGACGGCTGTCCCTGGGTAGTAGGGATATGAAACAGCTGTCTTTGGATAGTAGGGTTAGGGTAGTAAGACTATCCAAGAGCTGTCCCTCCGTAGTAGGGCTATAAGACAGCTGTCCCTGGATACCAGGGTTAGGGTAGTCGGGCTAACAAAGAGCTGTCCATGGATGGTAGGGCTATATGACAGCTGTCCTTGTGTAGTAGGGCTATAACAGAGCTTTCCCAGGGCTAAGGGCGCTGACTGGGCAGCGAGGCTAGGAGAGCACATCTAGCTGAAGTAGACACTGGGGTCAGCAGGCCCCGACCATGATTGTTACGCCCCTGTTCTTGGGCCACAGAAGATTGATGTAGCGGGCTGCATTTGTCCCACGGGCCTTGAGTTTGACACCCCACAATATCTACCATTTTGGACATTTTTGGTGCTTACAGTTGGGAAGCTAACAATGACATTACTAGCATTTGCATAGCAGAGGTGGACTTGCTGATGTTTCACTTGGACTGCTATGGGCTGGCTTATTATGGCACTTTGTGTATTCTTCTGCTTTCCCTATAGTACTGTTGTCTTCACAGATCACATGCCAGCGACTTTCCAGGATCGGCTTAATACTCTTATTGTGTAGGCTGTCTTTGTTTCTTTTCGTTGGCCTCTAATCACACCGGATCACCAGGCAGGGTTGTGGTGGTTGCCTTTTGCAGCATGGCTCATGTACAAGTGCTAGAAATTCCCACCTGTTGAAAGCTCTTATTTAAGCCGGCAATCGATCCTTAAGAGTACCTGGTTTTTGTAGAGGCAGAAAATCTAAATGCAAACCATAACCTACCATACTATCCATTCAACTAAAGACTGTTTTGTTTATTGGGGAATTTTTAGTTATTAAAGGGAGTTGGTCTCCTCAGATTCCTCATTCATTTTATCCAGGGTGGAAAACCATTCCAAAGAGCATCTGCATTACACAAACGACCCATTGAATGGTTGCTATGTAATGCTTGCTGTTCCCTGTTGGGGGTGCTGCTGCAGGGAAACTGGCTATGTTAACGTAAAACCTGCAAGTTCTGCTGGCTGTGAATTTCCGGCAGTGCTGCTGACCTTCAGTGTATGTTTGGTTTTTTTTGCAAGATTTCTCTACGTAGAAAAGCATAGTTAAATATGCTTTTCTATAAAAATAAAAAAAAAATATTCCTTCATATGGTCAGACCAATGATGGTAGGCCAAGAGGTGAAAGATGCCGCGTGAGTCAATGGACTATATCCCTAAAAGCAGAATGCGCACTCACATTTGTGTTTTCATGATTTTTATTTTTAATCCTGAAAGCAGATATATAGCAGTTTACTATCAGTGGAGTATAATGCGTCATGTGTTTTACCATAGATGAAAACCGAATAGGATTGAGTGATCACACATAATTTTAAAGTTTCTTATATGTAGACCTATTGCTCATCACTTACTATAGGCGAGAAACATGTACAGCGGAACCTTGGTTTACGTGAACAATCCGTTTTGGGAGTGTGCTTGTCAACCAAGTTACTCATCTAGCAAAGCAAAATTTCCCATAGGAAATAATGCAAGCTCAGACAATCAGTTCCACAACTTGTTCAATGTCCCATCCTGGTCCCCTATTGTGCCATTCCACACGTGCACAAACGCACACACAAACACATATTCTACTCAACTTACCTTCTTTTCCTTCGCCGGCTTCATGGTTCTTGTAGTCCGCCGGTACAGGATGTGTATCTGGTAACCATCGTGACTGATGCCAGACCTTCCACTGCTGGAGCGCTGACGTTAAAGGCATGAGCTGCTTGCCCCTGATTGGCCAGCGGCACTGCCTCTGAATAGCGGCTGACAGCGGAAGTTTCTCCATCGTCACGATGGTTACCCAATACACATCCTGTACTGGCAAGCTACAAGAACCATGAGGCCGGCAATGGAAGGTAAGGTGTGTGTGTTGTGTTGTGTTGTGTTGCAAGAGCGGGTCAGAGCGCAGTGAAAGTACTGAACCAGAAGTGTGTGCGGTATTTGCTTGTGCAGCAAAGCATTGCTCATAAACGGAGTTAGAAATTTGCAGCAAGCTTTGCTCGTATAGCGAATACTCGCGCACCAAGTTACTCGTAAACCGAGGTTCCACTGTATTATAAGGTGTTCATCAAGAAATGTGTGATAGCATAGTTAATATTGCAGCTTTCATCTTCCAAGCACCAAAAAAAGTCTTACAGCAATCAACTACATTAACGTGGCCATAAATAAGTTTATAGTGTTTATTGAGAAAAATGCTTAGGTTTTATTTCTTACCTATGCACTACTACTGAGCAAAACATGGAAACTGGCTTTCAAAAGTCTTTTTTAAAGGGGTTGTGCAGCAGTTTTTATATATCGTTAGATACAGTACTTATTTTATACAGTGGCGTAACTAGAGTTTGATGGGCCCCGGTGCAAAGTTCATATCAAAGCATGAGAAAGCTGGGTGCTGAGAGATGTATAGCAGAGCATGGGAAAGCTGGGTGCTGAGGGACAGAGCCATTTTCCCTCAGCACAAAACGTTCCCATCCCATGCTTGTATCTTTGTCCCCACTTGTATATAGTTTTCCCAAATACTATAATGGCCCCCCACATTGCCTTCCATATAGTCTAAAGGGTCCCACATAACCCTTCATATATTAGAATACACTTCCATAGTCCTCCATGTATTATAATGCATTTCCCATAGTTCTCCATTCATTATAATTCACCCCATAATCCTCCATATATTATAATTCACCCCAGGCCTCCATGTATGATGCAGCCAGCGCCACCCCATGCTCCATGTGTACTGCTGGCAGCCCCCCCCCCCATGCTCCATGTGTACTGCTGGCAGCCACCCCCCCATGCTCCATGTGTACTGCTGGCAGCCCCCCCCCCATGCTCCATGTGTACTGCTGGCAGCCCCCCCCGGCCCTCGGGTATGCACTGATTATTTAACAAAAAAAACAACAAGTTTTTACCTCTATCCTCGTTTCCCTGCTGCTGTCCTCACGTATCCTCGTTCCCCCGCTGCTCCGTCCTCATCTCTTCTCCGTTCCCCTGCAGCTTCAGCTGAATCTGAGCACAGCGGTCGCACAGGAGTGATGTCACCGCGCAGGCACAGAGGGAGAATGAAGGAGCGTGGAGCTGCACGGGCCGCTCCACGCTTCTTCATTGTTGCTGTGCGTGATGACGGTGGAGGGGGACCCAGTGTCTCAGCGGCGGCGTCACCTGGTCATATAGTGGCCTCATGGTCTGCGCCAGATCAGCGCAGCTCCTCTCACAGAAAGGAGTTGCTTGCTGATCTGCAGAGCGGGCCCCTAAGCTGCCAGGCCCGGTCTGCGACCGCGGTAGTTACGTCCCTGATTTTATATATATAATGTAGTACTGCCTACCCACAAACTGCAGACTGTTGCCTATTGTGCCAGTCCCTGTTCTCCGCCAGGACAGAGCGGTCAGACTATTCAGCTGCTTCCGCTGACGTCGCATCACCAGGGCTGTGGCTTCTTTTCCACTCTGCTCTGTTGGTGACACGTGACTGCCGACGTCCTGTTAGAAGTCAGTTGGCAATCAGCATGACTGCGGGAGTCATGTCATGTGGACAGAGCAACCTGGAAGAACTTTTTTTTTTATTTTTTTTTTAAAGCAGGAGCCTTTTTGGAATTTTTCTCTGTAGTTTAGAAAGTGTAAATACTGCAAGTTCTATATAAAGACCTTTTTATATTAGTTTACATGCAGGTTACATTACTTGCCTGTATATATCTCTTTAGACCTGAAAAGTGCTGTGGGAGCAGCACTGAAGGATCAAAGGAACGCTTGCATGTATGCGGTCTTCAGAAGATGCCACGATTTCTTAATGATGCAGTGTAGATGTAGGACTGGCTTCATGGCCACCTCTTGTAAGGCTGAATCGTTATTAGTTAGAATAGTACAGTGTTGCCTCGGTTTTCGTTGATAATTCGTCTGAATACAATCCATGAAAACCGAAGCAATTATTTCCATAGGAATCAATGTAAATCCAATTTTGTTTTAGATTCTCTAAAATACATACAAGAAAACACATTTTATAGAAAGAAATTAATATAAAATGAATATTAAATGAATATGAAACACTAATGATATATACTTTTTATCTTACATTTTGAAACTGACAAGCGGGGTGATACACAATGTCACACAGAGCAGGAGAGTGCATGGATCACCCTTTGTTGTCTAAAAATTAGCAGCGTAGTCACGTGGGCAAGCAGACAAAAACAAACGAAAACCGAGGCAATCAACGAAAACCGAAGCAAATTTTTAGTGCAAAAAATCAACGAAAACCAAAACAAACGATAACCAGTGTCAACGAAAACTGAGGTACCACTGTGCTTAAAGGAAAGCTGTCATTAGATTCATGCTGCCCTAAACGCCTTCAGTACCAATCAGACACTGGCTGTGATTGAAGCCAGGCATGGTTGACTTGGCCAATTCGGTGTTTCAGCGTTAATGTGTTTTGAATAAGTCAGGCGAGATGTGTCTCAGTTGACCGGTTAACGCTGGCT
This sequence comes from Anomaloglossus baeobatrachus, assembly GCF_048569485.1. Taxonomy (NCBI): domain Eukaryota; kingdom Metazoa; phylum Chordata; class Amphibia; order Anura; family Aromobatidae; genus Anomaloglossus; species Anomaloglossus baeobatrachus. The sequence goes on from NC_134353.1 coordinate 651,225,599, forward strand.
CCAGGCCACCATCTTGTAGTAATGAAGTTTGGGCAGCATGAGTATGATGATAGCTGCCCTTAAAGAGGTTTTCCCAGTTATTTTCAATCAATAATAAGTTCCACAGTTGGATGTGTTTTTTAAAAATGTTTCTGTGCAGAGATAATCTTATATATGTGCCCGTGTAATGGCCGCGTCTGACCATACAGGGACATGGTCTAATCATACCACAGCTCTTGGACAGGGGAGGAAATAAAATAGTATATAGATAGTACAGCATGGGATCACAGCTGATTCTTTTTGTGAGGTAAAACCTTTCCCTGCTTGTTTTTAAGAAATGTTTTACTTCAAAGAAAGAATTTGTGATCCCATGCTGTAATGTCTGTATATTCTTTTTTTCTTCCTCCCCTGTCCAGTAGGTATGATCAGACCATGTTCCTGTATGGTCAGACACGGCCATTACACAGTACACAGCAGAGACACCTATATAAGATTCTCAGCACAGGAATCTTTTTAAATACATCCAATTGTGGATTTTATTATTCTTCCGAGATCTACGGTGGCTCAGTGGGTTCAATTCCCACCAAGGACTGCATCTGCAAGGAGTTTGTACGTTCTCCCCGTGTTTGCGTGGGTTTTCTCCAGGTTCTCCGGTTTCCTCCCACACTCCAAAGTCATACAGATAGACTCTAGATTGTGAGCCCCGATGGGGAAGGTGTTGCCAATGTATGTAAAGCGCTATGCAATTAATGTAAATGAATAAATATCTATTACATAATGGTATGTAACTGTGGACCCTTCTGGATCTGTCTTCTAGGCTCATGTTTACAGTGAAGGTGAAGAGGTGTACGATGTGATGCTGAACCAGGTAAGTCATGTCTGTTCTCTGTATGTGTTCATACGTTTTTGTTATGTTTTGCATGCATTTTTGGATTTATTTTTTTTTAAGACATTGCTTTTTTTTTGTATATGAGATTTAGTGTTATTCCTCAGTAAGCCTTACATGCTGACTAGTGCAAATTGTTACTAACGACGCAAGATCAGATTGCATAAAACCTTGAGAGCCTAGCCAAAAAATAATCCGGAATAAAGGGGTCTATAAAATTTAATGACACTTAATGAAAACCTGACTTAAACTTATTACTTTTAATTGTGGGTGTTTGTATTCATGTAAAGCTCGACGGCTCTATGTGCTTCTTTATTGCAACTCTAGTGTAGGTCAGGGACTGAAGACTAATAGTAATTAACTCCTATTTATTGGATCTGCCATAAAGCACCACCAATATGGCCACCCTGACGCGATATTAAAGGGGAAAAAGAGTACATTTAAATTAAATAAATAAAATTGCTGCTGAAAATTAAAATGCATCCTTCGTTCCAAGGCCATAGACATAGAGCATTTAACTAGTCTGATTAATACTTAGTCCGAGCAACAACGCAAAGAAACTGGAATTCCTTGTGACCGGATTAAGTGGAAATTCTCGCTGGAGCCAGAGGTTAAATCATTGTCCCCGTTAGCCAAAAAATGCAAACCCATGTGCGTGTTAGCATGCGGTTTTTACATGCCGTTTTATTAAAGTTTCTCACTGTCAAACATGCAAATTAATAACAGGAAGCAATTCGGCAGCATTTTATGACTGACTGCTTCAGGGAACAGGACTGGGACCTGCAGAAATCAAATGTGAAAATGGCATCCCACCAAAGGATGTCCATAAATGTGAAGCACCTCATTCAGCAAGTGAGTAACTCCATTGGAATGATCTCAGTATTTTTGTCATGTGTTGATCTCCGTGTGTTATTTTACATTTATTTCGGCAATCATATTTTCAACTAGTTTTTTTTTTTTTTTATTTTTTTTTTTTTTTTTTAATGTTTTAATGCAGATTTATATTTTATTTTTTGTGATGCAGGGAACTTCTATGTTTTGCTTTTAATTATTCTTTGTGCTCTTTTCCCCTCCTTCCCCCCACAATGCAGGTTGAAACCCATCCTGAGCTGTGGGACGCTGCAGCAGAGGGGTACAGTGACCGGCAGGCAAGAGAAGACGCATGGACTAGCATCTTCCGCCACCTGTACCCTACCTGGGATACGCTCACCATCAAAGAACAGGGGGCTATTGGTAACTGTTCTTTCCATTTGATTGTGATTCAAGGGAACAGTCATCTTTGCTTTTTTTGTAGTCCATGCAATCAGTTGCCTGTTATATACTTGATGAGCATAAACTGTAGTGGTGTTAAGTGGCGTGACTGATAAAGGCAGACATGTCTTTTGGACATTATCATGATCACTACTATATTGCATTTTTTTTCCAGTTCGGAAAACCGCTACAGACCGTTGTGTACATAGTTTTGTAAAACATTTTTTTTCTATTTACTCTGTTTTCAGAAAAGGATGTCAAAAATAGATGGCGGTCAGTACGCGACAGGTTCCGCAAGGAGATGTCACAGGGAGACAAGACTGGGTCCTCCCCCTCCAAGCGCAAACGTTACCAATATTTGCAGCAGCTGATGTTCCTCAGGTCAACCAGGCAATTTTGCCCGTAAGCATCGTACATATAATATTAATGGGGTTCTCCTGATATTAATGTAATTTACTGTGGATATTGTGTTAATGGTGAATTGCAAGGAAATAAACTTAGGCCAGTACAGAATCTGTTTTAGTATCCGTTTGTTTATACTGCGACCGACTCGCTCGGCTTTCATATCTCTCGTCACCACCTTTATCGGCTGCGTAGATTGTAATATATATATAATATAATATATAATACGCTCATGCACGCTCACAACACGCTCACACACACACGCTCGCTCACACACACACACACACACACACACACACACACGCTCATTCACACACACGCTCATGACATGACTGACTGAAGTAGTCCCCAGCAGCTCTGCCCATCCACAGCTGCTAAATGTCTGTTACTTGACAATTTTTGAGAGCGTAGATTCCACGCAGGGTATTATAAAGTGGCTTGCACCACAAAATGTGCATTCTTCCCTGCCGACCTATAGGACATGCTTCAACATAGGGTTTCAATCACAAATATCACATCCTTTCCAACATCGCCAATATGAAAAACAAACGAAGATTCGTGAACATAGCCACGTGAAACTGATGCCCCACAGGGTTACTTTACAAACTCACCTGTCACTTTTATGTATCGTACAAGTATTTGCACATTTATTATTCGGATTTACAACATTACCATGCAGACAGCTTTATACATATAAAACATAAATGTAGTAGATAAAATAACACCATGGAACCCAGTAATAATTTGATGTATAGGGACAGAAGGTGCTGTAGACAATACAGGCATATAGTGGTGCACCTAGTGGCCCCCACCCATAATCCTAATCATGTCCTGATAGCAGGACTGTAGGGAGAACAGTGATTTTGCATTGTACCGCACACGAATGCCAGTAACTGGTGCAACTGTGTTGCCGTATAACTATCTCAAACCAGAGCAGATAAGAGCTCGAGGGTCACAATTGGTCCTTCAAGAGAAAATGTTCCTGCCACCAAGGCTAAAATCTAAATGCTAGCTCCAAACCTCCTTCGGTACGATCGTCTTTCTGTCACCAGGGCTGATGTCTGATGACACAGGCCAGTGGGTGGTTTTCTCCAGCTCTCCCTTCCGGGAGGTTTCGGCGGTTCCTGGAAGACTTGACAACCCTTTGAGCAGTCTGAGAGGCCTCCTCTTTTTCTGGGAGCCTCGCAGGTGTTCCAGAAGAGTTGTCAAATGTCGTCCATGGATGTCACTCCTGGATTCCAAACATTGTTTACTCCTGAAGCAGAGACAGAATGAGAAAATGGTGTGGATCTAGAACACAATGTACACTAGTAAGTTTACTTTTTATTTGACTGCTGTCTAGTAAACTATATTTTCTATAAAATGGAGAACCTCTTGAAAAGATTTACAATTACACTGGTTGTCCCTGAATATAGTATAACTTTTCCTTTCCTTTTTTGTAACAGGACTGCATCAGGTCTGGACAAAGAAATGGGATTGCCCCAGCCAAAGGAGAGTGAACCACTCGAAGGCTCTTCTGTGCCACCTCCTGTGGAAACTGAGGGGGCAAACACTGACTTTGCCATAGCAGGACAGAGTACTGAGCCTGTGCCCCCACCCCCCCGTGTGCCACCATCAAAGATAGGGGGAAAATGTATTATCCGTAGCCGGGCCAAGATTACACAGGAGTTGGATGATGAAATTCTAGCCCTTTTGCGGAGGACCTGGGCTGAGGATGATGCTGATGCCTTTAGCCGCACCCTGGCCGACCGAATACGTTGGTTGCCTGAACCTAGTCGATCAAGGTTTATGGCTTACGTGCTAAGCTCTGTGGAGTATTTTCTTCCCCCTTTTTACCCACCTGAGGTCGACACATTGGTGGCGAATCTCCGAATGGCGTGCACCCCACAAACTGGAAGTTCGCAATTCCAGTCACCTCAAACTCAATAACGCTTCCTGTGACAATTTTCCTGTCATGTCTCTAACAGCCTAATATCCTCCTTTTGTGACTTATTCATCGGCTTTTCTCTCCTCTTTCCTCACTTAATACACTTGTTTTCACACCTTCCTCACCCAATGTCTCCTCGCCTGTTTCAGACTGTAATATACAACGCCTACCCCTCCCCCATCAACTTTCCTTCCGCCACTACCTCCCATTTTGGTTCATTTCATTCCGCTCCTCCCACATTTTTTTTCCTCTTTTGCATATATATCAAATTTAGGTTCCATTAAAGGATGGAAATATGCATCCCAAGTGGGCGGGGATTTTTTTTTTTTTTTTTCTCCATTTTTGTAAATGTTTTGGGGTTATGTAATCACTGTGGGTTGAAAGGCTTATCGGGATTTTTTTTTTTTTCCTTTGTACAAAGGGACGCTAAACCTGAAGTCCTACGTTATCTGCATTGGCTCTGCTGTGTATAAGCAGCTAGATGCTTACTAACCCTCGACTGGTTTTGCTGTGTGCGTCACTGAGCACTTCAGATTTAGTTGTCCTTGTAATTGATTATTATTTGGGGGTTTCTTATGGGGAGGGTGGGTAGGTTTGCTATCGGGGTGTATTTTTACAGTAAATTGAGACGTTTACAGGGGAGGGAGGGTGCTTATTTTTTTTACATGTTATGTGAAAAATATTTATTTTATGGTTTAATGAATAATTTTAAGTAAATCATGTGTTTGTGTCTTATTTATTTTTCCTACGTGTTCTTAAAGGGTAATTATACTTCCATATCTCTTTTCAGAAGTGGTTATGTACATACATTGGGGATAACACTTTGTATCCTGCATTTTCATAAGGTTTCCTCTCTGCAGAAAATGCAATCCTCTCATCTCTGAGCTAGTGGGTGGAAACTAGGTGCTATGATCTCTCCCAACCACAGCACGTGTAGGGATTCCTGCTCCTCATTCTATAGCTCACTGATGGAAGCAGCGGTATCATAGTTGAAAGTATACATTTATTTTTTATTTTATTTTTTTTATAAATCATATTAGAATATAATGTGATGCGACAGTGGGCTGGCAATGGGATTTGAGCACTGTTTTTGGAGTAGATGGTGAATTCAAGAATCAAGTAGCTCCATCAGTGGAGGGGGAAAAAGCACAATTTACTGATGAGACATATTATAAAGTTTCTCAATTTATGGAAAGTTTCTTAAGTTAATTATCCTTTCAACACCATCCCGACATTTGTACATGATCTTGAAGGAGTTCTGGGTCATTCCGTGTCAAGTGGACCAGTTTTAAAAATCGTCCCCACTCGACGTTCTCCGATTTTGCTGAAAATTTATAAGGATGTACATGTTTGTTTGAAAAGAGGTTCTGTAAATTTTTAGGGCCAGATCTCAAATATATTGGGCACTGTTGACCTTTCACTGGAGGGTCCACCAAGCCTGTGGCTTCAGCTAAGAGGATTTTGCAAACTTTGGCACATAGCCATTTGAGTTCTATACTGGCTATGATGCTGAAATTTGGCATACTAGCCTTTTGCTGCTAAACGCGATAAAATTATTACCGGCTATGACAAAACAATATTTCGGCCGCAATTTTGTGTCAAAGTAGCTTGCAAAACGCCTCGCATAAAATGTATGCCAAACTTTCTTTTTCGCTCCTAATTGGGAGACCCAGACAGTGGGTGTATAGCTACTGCCTCTGGAGGCCGCACAAAGAACTACACTTAAAAGTGTAAGGCCCCTCCCCTTCTGGCTATACACCCTCCCGTAGGAGTACGGATTCCTCAGTTTTAGCTTTGTGCGCAGTAGGTCAGACACGCACGCATAGCTCCATTGTTTTTAGTCAGCAGCAGCTGCTGACTATGTCGGATGGAAGAAAAGAGGGCCCATACAGGGCTCCCAGCATGCTCCCTTCTCACCCCACTATATGTCGGAGGTGTTTGTAAGGTTGAGGTACCCATTGCGGGTACGGCGGCAGGAGCCCACATGCTGATTCCTTCCCCATCCCTTTTTACAGGGCTCTGGGTGAAGTGGGATTTACTGGTCTCCAGGCACTGAGACCGTGCTCCATCTACAGCCCCTGGAGAAGATGCTGGATGGAGCGGAGTACATCAGGGACATGGCCCTGCTTCCTCAAGGTACTCTGTGTCCCCGTGCATTTGGCGCTCACACCGCAGCATGCTGGGTGTTGTAGTGCGCCGGGGGACATCAGCGCTACGGCGCTTGTGCCATGGCCTCATTCAGCTTTGCTGAAGCAGGCACACTTCTGGGAATCGGTCGCGCCGGCCGCTGGGACTGCGGCGCGGCTGGCACTTGTGGTGCGCCGGGGACTTCAGCGCGGCCCGCGCTTTTACGGCGGCCGCGCTGATAACTTGAGTCCCCGGCTTTTGCGGCCTGCTTCCGTTCGTTCCCGCCCCCAGATCTGCCAGTCAGGAGAGGGGCGGGACGCTGGCCACTTCTGGGAATCGGTCGCGCCGGCCGCTGGGACAGCGGCGCGGCTGGCACTTGTGGTGCGCCGGGGACTTCAGCGCGGCCCGCGCTTTTACGGCGGCCGCGCTGATAACTCGAGTCCCCGGCTTTTGCGGCCTGCTTCCGTTCGTTCCCGCCCCCAGACCTGCCAGTCAGGAGAGGGGCGGGACGCTGGCCAGTGCATCAGCGCCGAGGGCTGGAGTCGTTTTTTACATACTCCAGCCCTCACAATCGGCACAGAGGGGACACTGTTTCCCGCACTTTTGTTTGGAAACTCCCACGGACCGCCCCTCTCCACAGACGCCGGCAGCCATTCCTGCTGACACGCTGAGCTGCAGAGGGGAGCCGGGGAGACCCAGACAAGGAATTCTGCGCCTCTTACCCGCTATTCAGCGGGCGGTAAGCAGCCCTCAGGGCTCACCCCCTCTTGTGCCAGTAGTATTCTTAGTATTTTGTTTCTACAAATACTTGGTATTACATAGCGCTGGTCGCCCTTTGGCTATAGACTCTCTCACATTGCAGAGAGCCAGCAGCATGTCGTCCGTAAAACGCAAGGGTGCCAAGGCACAGACATTATATGCTTCCTGCACCGCATGTGGGACCTTTCTACCGGCAGGCTCCACGGACCCCCATTGTGTGCAGTGCTCGGCCCCTGCGGCGCTTGCACAGTCGGGACCTCTGCTGGACGTGACCCAGGGTGTACCACCTGTGAATGCTGTCCAGGTGACAGGAACTGAGTTTGCAGCTTTTGCTGACAGAATGTCTCTCACTATGTCACAAATTCTTGACACATTGCGAGCTAGGCCTGTACTTCAGGCCACGGACACTGTGCAATCATTGCCCCCTGGTCCCCCTCAGCTGAATCAAGCTCCGGGACGGGCATATACACCTCAGGGTGAAGACTCTGACTCGGACGATGGCCCCGGGCAGCCTAAGCGGGCTCGCTATGACGGGCCTTCACATTCATCTCAATGGTCAGGATCCCAGCGAGATGAATCTATGGGTGATGAGGCGGACGTAACTGATCAGGATTCTGATCCTGGGACCACTCTCAATCTAGATACACCAGATGGTGACGCCATAGTTAATGATCTTATATTTAACATCAATAAGATGTTAAATATTTCCCCACCAGCTCCTCTTGTAGAGGAGTCAGCTTTGCAGCACGAGAGAATCCATTTCAGATACCCTAAGCGTACATTAAGCACTTTTCTGGACCACGCTGACTTTAGAGACGCAATCCAGAAACCCCACGCTTATCCTGAAAGGCGTTTTCCTAAACGGCTTAAAGATACACGCTACCCTTTTCCCCCTGAGGTGGTCAAGGGTTGGACCCAGTGTCCAAAAGTGGATCCTCCAATTTCCAGGCTTGCAGCTAGATCCTTGGTTGCAGTTGAAGATGGAGCGGCACTTAAAGATGCCACTGACAGGCAGATGGAGCTCTGGCTGAAATCCATCTATGAAGCGATTGGAGCGTCATTAGCGCCTTCTTTTGCGGCCGTATGGGCACTCCAAGCTATCTCAGCCGGGCTTGCGCGAGTCGACTCAGTCACACGTGCATTTGCCCCGCAGGTAGCACCATTGACCTCGCAAATGGCGGCATTCGCGTCGTACGCGATTAATGCTGTTCTTGACGCTACAAGCCGCACGGCAGTGGCGTCAGCCAACTCCGTTGTTTTGCGTAGGGCCCTGTGGTTGAGACATTGGAAAGCAGATTCTCATTCCAAGAAGTGCTTAACCAATTTGCCTTTTTCTCGTGACCGATTGTTTGGAGAGCGTTTGGATGAAATCATCAAACACTCCAAGGGTAAGGACTCATCCTTACCGCAACACAGACAAAACAAACCCCAACAGAGGAAGGGTCAGTCTGGTTATCGGTCCTTTCGAGGACCGGGCAGGTCCCAATTCGCCTCATCAAAAAAGACTCAAAAAGACCAGAGACGCTCAGATTCTTGGAGGTCTCAGTCACGCCCAAAAAGGACAGCCGGAGGAACCGTTGCCAAGACGGCGTCCTCCTGACTTGCGGTCTCCGATTCCCACACCCGCGGTCGGTGGGAGGCTTTCCCACTTTGGCGACATTTGGCTGTCACGCGTCAAAGACCGTTGGGTGAGGGATATTCTGTCTCACGGGTACAGGATAGAGTTCAGTTCTCGTCCGCCAACTCGTTTCTTCAGAACTTCTCCACCACCAGACCGAGCCGATGCTCTGTTGCAGGCGGTGGCCGCTCTAAAGGCGGAAGGAGTGGTGACCTCCGTCCCTCTTCAGGAACAAGGTCACGGTTTTTACTCCAATCTGTTTGTGGTCCCAAAAAAGGACGGATCGTATCGACCCGTCCTGGATCTAAAGTTGCTCAACAGACACGTAAAAGTCAGGAGGTTCCGGATGGAATCCCTACGCTCCGTCATAGCCTCAATGTCTCAAGGAGATTTTCTAGCATCAATAGATATCAAAGATGCGTATCTCCACGTGCCGATTGCACCAGAGCATCAGCGTTTCCTACGCTTCGTCATACACGACGAACACCTACAGTTCGTAGCGTTACCTTTCGGTCTGGCAACAGCCCCCCGGGTCTTCACCAAAGTCATGGCAGCAGTAGTAGCTGTTCTGCACTCGCAGGGTCACTCGGTCATCCCGTATCTAGACGACCTGCTTATAAAGGCACCCTCTCAAGAGGCATGCCAACACAGTCTGAAGGTGGCACTAGACACTCTCCAGAGTTTCGGGTGGATTATCAACTTTCCAAAGTCTCATCTAACCCCGACCCAATCTCTGACTTATCTTGGCATGGAGTTTCATACTCTCTCAGCGATAGTGAGGCTTCCACTGGACAAGCAGTGCTCGCTACGGACTGGAGTGCAATCTCTCCTTCAGAGCCAGTCGCACTCACTGAGGCGCCTCATGCATTTCCTAGGAAAGATGGTAGCAGCAATGGAGGCAGTGCCGTTCGCGCAGTTTCATCTGCGCCCTCTACAATGGGACATTCTACGCCAATGGGATGGGAAATCGACGTCCCTCGACAGGACTGTCTCCCTCTCTCAGACTGCCAAGGACTCTCTGCGTTGGTGGCTTCTCCCCACCTCATTGTCACAGGGAAAGTCGTTCCTTCCCCCGTCCTGGGCAGTGGTCACGACGGATGCGAGCCTATCAGGGTGGGGAGCGGTGTTTCTCCACCACAGGGCTCAGGGTACGTGGACTCAGGAAGAGTCCACCCTGCAGATCAATGTTCTGGAAATCAGAGCAATCTATCTTGCCCTGCGAGCCTTCCAACAATGGCTGGAAGGCAAGCAGATTCGGATTCAGTCGGACAATTCCACGGCGGTGGCGTACATCAACCACCAAGGGGGAACACGCAGTCGCCAAGCTTTTCTAGAAGTCCAGCGGATTTTGACGTGGGTGGAAAGCAGAGCGTCCACCATATCCGCAGTTCACATCCCAGGCGTGGAAAACTGGGAAGCAGACTTTCTCAGTCGCCAGGGCATGGACGCAGGAGAATGGTCCCTTCACCCGGACGTGTTTCAGCAGATCTGTTGCCGCTGGGGGACGCCGGACGTCGATCTGATGGCGTCACGGCACAACAACAAGGTCCCAGTTTTCATGGCACGGTCTCACGATCACCGAGCGCTGGCGGCAGACGCCTTGGTTCAGGATTGGTCGCAATTCCGACTCCCCTATGTGTTCCCACCTCTAGCATTGTTACCCAGAGTTCTCCGGAAAATCAGGTCCGACTGCCATCGAGCCATACTCGTCGCTCCAGATTGGCCAAGAAGGTCGTGGTACCCGGATCTGTGGCATCTCACGGTAGGCCAACCGTGGACACTACCAGACCGTCCAGATTTGCTGTCTCAAGGGCCGTTTTTCCATCTGAATTCTGCGGCCCTGAACCTGACTGTGTGGCCATTGAGTCCTGGATCCTAGCGGCCTCAGGTTTATCTCATGAAGTTGTTGCCACAATGAGACAGGCTAGAAAACCATCCTCAGCTAAGATCTATCACAGGACGTGGAAGATATTCTTAGCGTGGTGCTTGGCTCAAGGGTTTTCTCCCTGGCCATTTGCATTGCCAATTTTTCTTTCCTTCCTGCAGTCTGGGTTGGAAAAAGGTTTGTCGCTTAGCTCGCTTAAGGGTCAAGTCTCCGCGCTATCCGTATTCTTTCAGAAGCGCTTGGCACGGCTTTCTAAAGTACGCACGTTTCTCCAAGGAGTTTGTCATATCGTTCCTCCTTACAGACGGCCATTGGAACCCTGGGATCTGAACAAGGTTCTCATTGCTCTCCAGAAGCCGCCTTTCGAGCCTTTGAAAGAGGTTCCCCTTTCTCGGCTTTCACAAAAGGTAGTTTTTCTTGTGGCGGTCACGTCTCTTCGAAGAGTGTCCGAGCTAGCGGCGTTATCTTGCAAATCTCCCTTCCTGGTGTTTCACCAAGACAAGGTAGTACTGCGTCCAATTCCAGAGTTTTCTCCCAAGGTGGTTTCTTCCTTTCATCTCAATCAGGATATCACTTTGCCATCTTTGTGTCCGCATCCAGTTCACCAATTTGAAAAGGGTTTACATCTGTTGGACCTGGTGAGAGCACTCAGGATTTACATTTCTCGCACGGCGTCTCTACGCCGTTCTGATGCGCTCTTTGTCCTAGTCGCTGGTCAGCATAAGGGAACGCAAGCTTCCAAATCCACCCTGGCGCGGTGGATCAAGGAACCAATTCTTCACACATACCGTTCTGCTGGGCTTCCGATCCCATCTGGACTGAAGGCCCATTCTACCAGAGCCGTGGGTGCGTCCTGGGCATTGCGGCATCAGGCTACGGCTCAGCAAGTGTGCCAGGCGGCTACCTGGTCGAGTCTGCACACGTTTACCAAACACTATCAAGTGCATACCTACGCTTCGGCAGATGCCAGCCTAGGTAGACAGGTCCTTCAGGCGGCGGTGGCCCACCTGTAGGAAGAGGCTGTCTGACAGCCCGTTCATGTGGTATCTTTTTACCCACCCAGGGACTGCTTTTGGACGTCCCACTGTCTGGGTCTCCCAATTAGGAGCGAAAAAGAAGGGAATTTTGTTTACTTACCGTAAATTCCTTTTCTTCTAGCTCCAATTGGGAGACCCAGCACCCGCCCTATTTGTTCTTAGGGTTTCGTTTTTCGGGTGCACATGTTGTTCATGTTGTTTCTTAAGTTCTCCGATCTTGTTATCGGATTGAATTTGTTTTTGAAACTGTTATTGGCTTTCCTCCTTCTTGCTTTGGTACTAAAACTGAGGAATCCGTACTCCTACGGGAGGGTGTATAGCCAGAAGGGGAGGGGCCTTACACTTTTAAGTGTAGTTCTTTGTGCGGCCTCCAGAGGCAGTAGCTATACACCCACTGTCTGGGTCTCCCAATTGGAGCTAGAAGAAAAGGAATTTACGGTAAGTAAACAAAATTCCCTTCTTTCCCATATATAACTCAAGACCAAAAACCAATAGGAACTGGTGCTTTACCCTGTACAACAAACATCTTCATGACTTTGCATTGCTGCAATATCACGGTCAAAGCATATGTATTTGTGGAAATATTCACACCCACATATGATGAAAAACTTAAAAAAAACGAATTTTACCTATTTTTAGGTCAAATTTCCCAAAAAGGGTACCCCTAAAATATATTAATTCTGTTATTTGAAAGAGCACATTTTTCTCTACAAGGATCATTGGGGGTTTTTTTGGAGTCTCTCCATTTAAGAAAAGAAAAATGCCACTGAACATGGTGTTATTTATTAATACGCAATGAATGCTAACTGCACTATTCAAACCCTTGCATTGGTCCATGGTGGTTATACCACAACCAATTCCCTAAGAATTGGTATTATAATCCTATTAAGAATTGTAATAATGCTGTCTTTCGAGAATTGGCAGCCCCATCGCCTAGGAGCCATGGCCGATAGCCGTGCAAGTCAAGTCGCGGGTGGTCTCTTTATCGCAGGTTCCGAAGCCTGAGGGTGGGGGTCTTTGCCTAGGATCCCAAGCCTAATATTGGGTATCTTTTGTTGGTTCCCAAGCCATAATGTTCAGTCTAAGTAAGTGGTCTGGAATTGTTGCTGAATTTGCAACATAATGGGTTCAGAGAAGCTGTATTGTCGGCCCATTGCTGTTGCAGCTGGTGCTGGAATTATTGCAATGATGGACTGCTCGGGAATCCAGCATGTATCATTTCTCACAGGCCAGTGAAAGAAGCTAGCTGGTCCATGAGGATGCATAAAATGTATTAATGCATCATGGTCGTCGACTGAAATTTCAGAAATATTTCCAATCCACCAGTTCCTATCGTAAATGCAGGCAATGTATTGCCCTGGCTGGAGGTTTGCAATTGGCACAAAAGGCATTTCTGATCTGACAGATCCATCTACATGGGCAATGAAAGATGATGGCTCATTTCACACCCTTGAAATGCAAATCTTTTTGTCATCAATTTCATTCTCCATCACTAAAAAATAAATAATATATGCATTAAAATGTAACAATAGTCAATAGGTTTATAGGTTTTTGATTATAATAGACATTGCTAGCAACAATACAACTCTGTAACATGTGATAAGAATCTGAAAATCAAACACAAAATCAATGCATTACGTGCATACATAACACCATGTTCAGTGGCATTTTTCTTTTCTTAAATGGAGAGACTCCAAAAAAACCCCCAATGATCCTTGTAGAGAAAAATGTGCTCTTTCAAATAACAGAATTAATATATTTTAGGGGTACCCTTTTTGGGAAATTTGACCTAAAAATAGGTAAAATTCGGTTTTTTTTTTTTAAGTTTGTCATCATATGTGGGTGTGAATATTTCCACAAATACATATGCTTTGACCGTGATATTGCAGCAATGCAAAGTCATGAAGATGTTTGGTGTACAGGGTAAAGCACCAGTTCCTATTGGTTTTTGGTCTTGAGTTCTATATGGGCAAAGTTTGGCATAAATTTTATGCGAGGCGTTTTGCAAGCTACTTTGACACAAAATTGCGGCCGAAATATTGTTTTGTCATAGCCGGTAATAATTTTATCGCGTTTAGCAGCAAAAGTTGAGCTAGTATGCCAAATTTCAGCATCATAGCCAGTATAGAACTCTAATGGCTATGTGCCAAAGTTTGCAAAATCCTCTTAGCTGAAGCCACAGGCTTGGGGGGGGCCTCCAGTGAAAGGTCAACAGTGCCCAATATATTTGAGATCTGGCCCTAAAAATTTACAGAACCTCTTTTCAAACATACATGTACATCCTTATAAATGTTCAGCAAAATCGGAGAAGGTCGAGTGGGGACCACTGGTCCACTTGACATGGAATGACCCTTCTTGCAAATAATCATGGTGGTCTATACAGGCATAAGAGCACTGCTGCCTCTAATTCTGACTTAAAGGGAATCTTTCACCAGGTTTTTGCTCCCCCTTCTGAGAACAGTATATTGTAGAGACACAGACCCTAATTCCAGTGATGTCACTTTACTGAGCTGCTTTCTGTCATTTTGATAAAATCAATGTTTTCTCTAATGCAGATCTAGCAGTTAGGCCGGTGTCAGACTTGCGATTGCATCGCATGTATCTCACGCTAGTCTCGCGTTGCATCACCCAGCACAGAATCGCACTCTCCTCACAGGAGCGGGTTGGTTGCATGTATCTCTATGCAGCTGAGACGCTCCTGTGAGCAGAGTGTGAGTCTGTGCTGTGTGATGTACCGCGAGACACTCGCAAGTGTGACACTGGCCTTATACAGAGCTCATGAATATGCTGGACTATATGACAGCTCGCCAAGTAGTTCTCTAATGATAAAATCACTATAATTAGCACTAGATTATCAAAACTATACTAGGCAGCCCAGTAAGTGACACATCGCTGGAAGCAAGATCTCTGCCCTTACATTATCCTGCTCTCAGATTAAGTGGCAAAAACCTGGTGATGGATTCTCTTTAAATCCCCTAGATGCTATGTTCAAGAGATAACAAGATCCTGCAAATGTAATGTGCAAGTATTTCCGTGTATTAGATCAACAATAAAAGTGTTAAAGTGAAAAAAAAAAAATCAATTTGTAAAGATTTAAAAATGTTTTACCATTGAAATACACAATTGGTACCTCCGCGTCCGGAATAACCTGAGCATTAAAACGATCACATTATTTAAAGTGTATAGTAAACACTATAAAAAATAAGCATTACATGCCAAAATTTCAGTTTCTTCTCTTTTCATATGCCATAAAAAATTAAATATAAAAAAAATCAAAGTTATATGTTAAAAAAACATAATTGCTCTGTAAATGTCAAAACACCCTGCAAATAAGTCCTCATACAACTTCGTTGACCAAAAAATTAAGTTATAGCTCTCTGAAAATGCTAAACCAATACATTTTTTTTTTTTGTCTGTGTACAAAAGTAGTACTACTTAACAACGTGCATATATCTGGCAGCACTAACATTGCGCTAACCCAAATACAGGGCTTGTGAATAAACCTGTAAAATATGAAAAGCTCCTAATTGGAGAAGCATTAATAAACAGAGCTTTTGGCTTCTAAGATGTTGTGGTGGCTAGATTGAAGGAAATCTTGGAAACTTTCTTAGAAATAGGTCTGCTCGCTCAATCGATAAGCAAAGCGGTAAAGATCCAATATGTCTTGATTCATATAGAACAGATTTAATTTCATACGGATGTTAAAATTTTGGCTGACAGTAATCTCAGTTCTAGTAAATAGTGATCAAACTGGGTTTATGAAGGAGATCATTGAAATAAAGTGGCTAATGCTATAGCTGGTCTTTCCTCAAATCAATGGTACAATCTACAGCAAAATGTCCTATATTACCTAGTTACATAGGTTGAAAAAAAAGACCTAGGTCCATCTAGTGCAACCTTTTTCCACCAATTTTATGTATTTTGTGACTTATAACCGACAATGTTGTGTGTACTGAGGAAATCATCCAGCCCTTTTTTGAAAGCTGTTATAGTATCTGCCATTCCTACCTCTTGTGGTAGGGCATTCCACAGTCTGACTGCTCTAACTGTAAAGAACCCTTTCCTATTTAGCTGTCAGAATCGCTTATCTTCCACTCGCAGTGAGTGCCCCCTGGTCCTTAGTACTGTCTTTGGAAGAAATAAGTCCTGTGCCAGTCCTTTATATTGACCACACATATATTTATACAAATAAATGAGATCTCCTCTGAGACGTCTTTTTTCTAAGCTAAACATATCTAACTTTTTCAACCTGTCGTCATATGGGAGGCCTTCCTTTCCTTGTAGTAGTCTAGTTGCCCGCTTTTGAACTGACTCTAACTTCTATAAAAATGTCAGCGCTAAAACCCAATGTTTTAATGGTTCTGCAGCTAATTTTTTAGGCAAAAACCCTTTATTGCTTAGGGAAGGATATATTCACATACGAAATATATAGAAAAAATATTCCTATATATGAAATTTGCGCTGACCCACAACAATATATACTTGGATAAAAATAGTATTTTTATTTTATTTTCCATTCACAAATGAAAAAATAGATCACAAATTCTATTACAAACACCACTACAAAACACTTAAGCATATGGAGCCTCGGCCGACTGCTACCATCTGCTGAAATTAAAAATTGCAAAAATACAAGTACTTGTACACAATTTTAAGCTGATTTAAAAATACTGTATATGAACCTCAGGGAAGGTTTTAAATGTTCACAGAAGTGCACAAAAAAAAAATCTCCGTACTGAAGGTGAATGAATTCCTGTACTGCAGTACCGTAGAATCTTCAAGTATTGCTATTAATCATGCGCTCCACATAAGCCGCAATTTTCCTTTGGTAAGATTATTATTACCCGCACTTCTAGCGTGTTACCGCTACAATATTTCCAAGAGTGTAGCAGTTTAGCAGGCAAATGCAGTCTCTGCACTACAGGTTTTCTAATACTTATCTACAAGGTCTCCAGCAGAGTATAGCAAATTAACAGACAAGACAGTCTCTGCGCTGTGGATTTTTACAAGAACCTGAGTACGGAGATGTGGCAGGTTTCTCCCCTGTGTAGGCTCCTGGATTCCTGGAGCGGAGATACCGCCAGAGCTCTTAGATTGCAGCGGGAGTCCGAGGTACAAAATCCTTCCAGATACAGAGGATTAGCTAGGGCGTCCACCCGTTCAACTTTGAAGGTTTAGAAACTTGAATAAAGCACACAATCCGGCTGTTCTGCCGTGGATAAAGAAACCAGTGCACTGAGCTTGATCCGACGCGCGTCAAGAAAGGGGACCGGTAACGCCCCGAAACGTGCGTCAGATCAAGCTCAGTGCACTTGTTTCTCTATCCATGGCGGAACAGCCGTATTGTGTGCTTCAAGTTTCTAAACCTTCAAACTTGCTGAACGGGTGGACGCCCTAGCTAATCCTCTGTATCTGGAAGGATTTTGTACCTCCGAGTCCCACTGCAATCTAAGAGCTCTAGCGGTATCTCCAATCCAGGAGCCTACACAGGGGAGAAACCTGCCACATCGCCGCTGAAAACGCCGTACTCAGGTACTTGTAAAAATCCACAGCGCAGAGACTGTCTTGTCTGTTAATTTGCTATACTCCGCTGGAGACCTTGTAGATAAGTATTAGAAAACCTGTAGTGCAGAGACTGCATTTGCCTGCTATACTTCTGGAAATATTGTAGCGGTAACACGCTAGAAGTGCGGGTAATAATAATCTTACCAAAGGAATATTGCTGCTTATGTGGAGCGCATGATTAATAGGAATACTTGAAGATTTTACGGTACTGCAGTACAGGAATTCATTCACCTTCAGTTCGGAGATTTTTTTTTTTTGTGCACTTCTGTGAACATTTAAAACCTTCCCTGAGGTTCATATTACAGTATTTTTAAATCAGCTTAAAATTGTGTACAAGTACTTGTATTTTTGCAATTTTTAATTTCAGCAGATGGTAGCCGTCGGCCGAGGCTCCATATGCTTAAGTGTTTTGTAGTGGTGGTTGTAATAGAATTTCTGTGATCTATTTTTTCATTTGTGAGTGGAAAATAAAATAACATAAAAATACTATTTTTATCCAAGTATAAATTGTTGTGGGTCAGCGCAAATTTCATATATATGACTCTAACTTCTGAATGTCCTTTTTAAAATGTGGAGCCCAAAACTGGATCCCATATTCCAGATGTGGCCTTACAAGTGATTTATAGAGGGGTAACAATACGTTGGGATCACGGGATCTAATCTCTTTTTATACACCCTAGAATCTTGTTTGCTTTTGCAGCTGTTGCCTGACATTGAGTGCTGCTGCTCAGCTTATCTGTACTGAGAATACCCAAGTCCTTCTCCTGTTCTGTAGTCCCGAGTTTACTTCCATTTAATGTATAAGCAGCTATAGGATTACTTCAAAAAATATAAGTCCAAGATGTGAAATGGCCCTGGTCAAATGTTCCATGTATATATAGATATATTATGGCACTTGGTTTGGAAAAAAAAACATTGTTTTTTGGGTTGGTTTTTTTTTTTTCCAAATTTGGCAATGATTGTTGGACCATATGAAATGGCTTTTGTGTTTTCTTATTTCTAGATAGATTATACTCTGTGAGTGTGTGTGTGTGTGTGTGTATATATGTATATATATATATATATATTTATAATATATGTATATATATATATATATATATATATATATATCACTAGAAAATACCAATCGCAAGAAAATGGGGGATAGATAATGGCTTCCAGTTGGCCAGAACCTTGAGATGCATTTGGGTGCCATGGAATTTGACGTGGGGTTATGTCCTGAGAAGTTGTGGAAGGACTATGTGAATTTAGTTTGGCTGAGGAGTGTGAATAGGCTGCCCTAAAAAAAATGCGTTTTTAGGGTGCGTCTGCAGCTGAGTAAGCTGATTCGTCCTAACTTCTTGGGGTAAAGTGTTCCAAAGAAGTCTTGGATCTGGGAGTGGGAGGTTCGAATTGGTGTGGATGTTAGTCGAAAGTTATTTGCAGAGCGTAGAGCACGTGTGGGGTGATAGAGAGGAGGGTGGAGATGTAGGGGGGTGCCGCACTGTGGAGAGCTTTGTGGGTGAGAACAAGCAGTTTGAATTGGATCCTATGATATATGGGCAGCCAGTGCAATGACTGGCACAGAGCAGAGGCATCCAAGTAGTGGTTAGCCAGATAGGTGACCCTGGCTGCTGCAATAAGGCTGGACTGTAGAGAAGAGAGCCTCTTTAGGGGGAGACCAGTTAATAGAGAGTTACAGTAGTCAGAAAATAGCAGCAGAGAAAAAAGCCATATGGACTCCAAAGTGAGTCCATGTGCCTTATTTTAGTGAATGTCGGAATCGCATTTTTTCATGGAATTTTAATAGAAAGCAAAGCCGTGCACAGGATAAATGTGAACCTAGCCTTAAAGAGGCTTTCTACTAGAAATGTGACCCCCCCCTCCCCTTTGCATTTGTCCTTACATTTTTTGAATTCACTTCTGCTACATAACCTGCTCTCGTGTAAGCTTATCTCTGCAGCATGTATATTTGTATGTGGTTGTTTTATCTTTGATCCTTCTGGTCTGTAGAGTGGAATCAGGCAAACTTAGCAGGGCACATCACTGGTGAGGGCGAGGCTGCCTCGAAGTGACAGCAGTCTGGGCACGCATTTCCAGATCACATTGAGGGCAGCACGGTGGCTCAGTGGTTAGCACTGCAGTCTTGCAGCGCTGGGATCCTGGGTTCAATTCCCACCAAGGACAACATCTGCAAGGAGTTTGTATGTTCTCCCCGTGTTTGCGTGGGTTTCCTCCAGGTACTCCGGTTTCCTCCCACACTCCAAAGACATACTGATAGGGAACTTAGATTGTGAGCCCCAATGGGGACAGTGTTGCCAATGTATGTAAAGTGCTATGGAATTAATGGCGCTATATAAATTATTAATAATAATATCTCCCCTCAGTCTGCTTTACAGTTCGGTGCTTTGATGTGACAAGTGCTGTGATGTGCAGATCGTGCAATGTGATATGCTATTTAATTATCTGCACATCAAACCGCTTGTCACTTGAAAGCACCACACTCTAAAGCCAGCTGAAAGGAGCGTGAAGTGCGATCTGGGCTTGTGTTCTCAGAATGCTCTCACTCAGAGAGGCAGCTCCGCCCCTCCAGTGAGGTGCCCTACTCAAGTTTGTCCGATCCCAGTCTTCAGACTAGAAGGATCTAAGCTAAATCATCATCATAGGAATATATGTGCTGCAGAGAGATAAGCTTATAGGAGCAGGGTAGGTAGTAGAAGTATATTGGGGAAGTGTTTGTTAGGAAGAGTTAAGACAAATAAAAGTGGGTCACATTATTAGTGGAAAATCTCTTTAAGGCTAGGTTCACATTTATCCTGTTCACTGCTATTTAGGTTTCCTGCTATTTGGGTACATCATGGGCTCTGCAAATTGCCCTCAAGTTCGGAAAAAACCTCGATCTACATTCTTATTCTAAAGCACAGGTTGAAAGTAAACAGCCTTGAAAGTGATCCAAAATGTTATATACCCCAAAATGAAAAAAAGTATTCCAACAGAATCTGTACTCCATAAGTCAAATAGCACTCCTTTCCTTCTAAACCCTGCCATGCAACCAAATAGCGGTAAATGCTGAACCTGGCAATTACCAATATGTTGTCAGAAACTGCTACTGCGTTTTGTGAATCTGAAAAACTTTGGGCAAAAAGCATAATTTAGAACAAAACAAATGTATAGCCTTTCATTCCATTTTTGTATTTATCACGCCTGCATGAATGCCAAACATCCTGATAAAAGTTTTCAATACTTTTGAGAGTCCAGTCTTAAAATGGAATCATATTTGGGGGATAGCCAAAGTCACTTCAAAAGTATGTAGGACCCTTTAAAAAAAGTGTGTGTGTATATATATATATATATATATATATATATATATATATATATAATATATATATATATATATATATATATATATATATATATATATATATCTCTTTATGAATGTCTTTGAAAATATGAAAGATTGTAGAAAAGTGAAATTAAAAAAATGCTTACGTAAAGTAGACATATAGGAATAACTGTTTAACGCACTTCAAAAGGGTAAAAAATACCAATTGGACAAAAAAATATTTATGCACAAGCCAGTTCTGCTATATAAGTATGATCCATAGGGTTATGTTAGACAACCAAAGGATATGTTATGTATGTTATGTAGAAAGTTAAACTGACCATTGGTTCTAGTGTATGTCTGTGTCCTCCCTGTGCATATACATGTACTCCTCCTGGTTGACAGCAACCTCTCGAGAGATCTGTAACAGCATTAGGGTATGTGCGCACGTTGTGTTCTGGCGTGACAAAAAGCAGCGTTTTGTCACTGCATGTGCGTTTCAAAACGCATCCAAAACGCTGCATTTTGGGTGCATTTTGGATGCGTTCTAGATGCTTGTTCTCCCACAGAGTGGTTGCTTTTTAGAACGCATCGATTTTGTCAAATTTGGCATCCAAAACGCTGCGTTTCAAAACGCAACGTGCACATGGAATTTGCTTAATTGTCATAGACTTTGCTGGGGACGCAGAACGCATGCGTTTATGCTGCAGTTTAAAACGCTGCGTAAACGCATGAAAAAATGCACACACAGCCTAAAGATTAAAGTGATGATTGATGTACTCCAGATTTATCTAGTGAGTGATAGTTGTATAAGGCTGTGTGCGCACGTTGCGTAATTACATGCAGTTACGCTGCAATCTGCACCGCCATGCGTCCTGCGTCCCCTGCATAATCTATGAAGATTATGCAGGAGACGTGCTCACATGGCGTATTAGAGTGCAGTGATTCGGCTGCTGCCCGAAGTGCGCGTTATAAGAAGTGACATGTCACTTATTCCGTGCGCTCTGCATGCAGCCCCCGCTCTGTCTATGGGAGGGGCTGCACGCATGGAATCGGCTTTCTTTTTTTTTCACTACGGACTCTTTCTGCAGCGATTTGAAGCGCACGTGTGCTGTTCAAATCGTTGTAGAAATTTCTGCAGGGTCAGAACGCTACGTGCGCACATAGGCTAACACAGGACTCCCCTAGTAACCATGTAGTTACCAGGGAAGCTACCGGTCTTGGTGCCTTGCCTTTTTCCACTATTCAACTTCTATCACTTACAAGAGATGCCTCAAGTATCAGTTCTATCCCTTTCCTTTTTATATTTAGAATATATATCCGTGTTGTCCTTCTGGTAGCTGAACAATGATTGCATTTTTGACGTGCAAATATAATCTACCATATCTTTCAGACTAAAAGACTTTTTTTATTTTTTTTTTATATATATTTTCCTCCAAATTTGTGAAGAAAATGGGGGTGCATCTTATCATATTGTTGGAATGTACCTGGCTCGCGGTGGAGAAGGGGTCACAGGAGCAGTGAATATTGGTTTCCCCGTTAAAGGAAAATGAATATTCACTGCTCCTCACACCCATAATCCCACCCACCTCTGCGCCAAGGTCAATGTGCATAAACGACTGAAGATTTCTACCATCACTGACACTGAGAGGTGTGGGTGGGATTATGGGCGTGGGGAGCAGTGAATATTCATTTACATTTAATGAAATGAATATTCACAGCTCCTGCCACCACCGGCTTCCTGCAGTGGCAAACCCTGCTCCTGCCTTCGGCACACCTGTGAGTGGGGGCACATGACAGTGGCTTCATGCGCTGCACGTCACACGCCGATCTCAATATTCCGGGTCCCTAACTAAAATGCCACTATCTAGGTTAAAAACATCCTTGTCTGGGCAGCTAGACTAAAAATCTAACTTGAAATGCCACTATCTGGACTAACCTCCATGTCTGGGCAGCTAGGACTCCTGGTATAAAGATTGTGAACACAGCCTGGCTTATAGGGCGGAGTGCTCAGTCAGAAAAAAACTCACTGCAAATATTTCAAAAGATATTTTATATATATATATATATGCACCTTAATACAATTTTGTTTCAAAGTGAGATTTTTTTTTTGTACAAAATAAAAATTAGTGGCTGTGTGACCCAAACAAAAAAATTAGACATACCCAACTTATATAAGTGTAGATTTACATCACAATGGCTTTGAAATTCTTCTTTTATCCCAGCGGGTGTAAGATTTCGATTTCGGGACACATTGTATTCGTCAGTAGAAAATTTAGGTATAGTTTAAATTTATTAAAAAATATACATGTATATTTGTAATTTATTTATATGTATTGATTATTTATATATATATATATATATGTCAAGGTCAGAATGACGATGATGATGATACTCAAAGGATCTCTTGATATCCGGCTGCTGCTTCTAATTAAAATGTCATGGGTGCACACGAGAATGAAAAATAACTGCACAGCAAGTCAGTTACATCTATCTCCATGACCGGCTCTTAACCAAGTGTGTTCTTTATTGTTTGAAAGAAACTCTAAACTGAGCAGTAAGGGGGTGTAAACAAAAGTTTTAGTCCAATCAAGTATCGCAGGGCAGGGCTTCATGACGTAGAGAGATCTACATATTCTCCGTTGATTGGTCAGTCTAGGATCCAGGAATTTCTTTGTCCATCTGTCTTGGGTGTAAACCAGGAAATGGTGGCCATCTTGCTATACATATATATATATCCTAGTATATACTGAGGTTAAGGAAAATACACTGAATATGCAATATACATATATACATGTTAGTAAGAAACAAAAGCATTCACAAATATGTGAGTTAGTTCACATCTACTGAACTATATAACTGAGTCTATGAAATGGCTGAATTAAGTATTTTTGGATACTCAATTCTTTATCCTCAACAGTCCCCCCTAAAGACTTACTTCTGCCATTTCTGAATTCTAAGGGTACTGTGTTCCCTTAGGAAGAGAGGTAGAAAGATCTGTTGAAAAACCTGCCTAACTGAACGTTGAAACATGGGCGGAAAGGGGAAAGGGGTTTTCTTCACCAGTTTGAGACCAAGGACTCCTAGGCGAGTCCTCACCCTTTGTAGTTGGACTTTCCCATGTCTCAAGGTTCTCTAAGTCCTCTCTTCTAACTGTTCTGGCAATACTGGTCTAAAACTGTACAGGGTTTTCTGGAAAGGATAAGTATGAGCAGAACGCTCAGTGCAGCTCTGGTTGATTAACCCTTCTACAATGCGAGGTGTGGATCCATAGATTTTCTGTGGTTGGATCAGCTCCTCTAGTGTTGACTCATGGCTCTTTCTCGCTTGTCCTTTAGGATCAATCAGTCTCCTGACTGGAGACCATATGCTAATAGCTCTGATTTAAGATCTGGAATTGGAGAATACACCTGTTTATCACACTATTCAGTCAATTATATAAAAATATACATGCCTATGCTAAACCAAAAAACATCTTACATAAAGACCTGCTTATTGCAAAAAGAAAACAGAACATATACATTTTATACACCATTTACTAGTTTCCACTTTCCTATAAAATATACACTTTTTGTAAACACATTTTTCTTTACATACCACCTTCATGTGCTTCTCAACAATAATGTCGTTGTCTGCACTGGAATGCCTCTGACCAAACCTGGAAAGAAATTTACACAACACGCACAGACTTGCATACAACGTGCTCATGATATACATCTATAATCAGTTTGCAGTCTCTAAGAATGGGTAGAGCAGGTGCAGGGTGTTTCTACGGACTCTTTACAGTTTTTTCTCACTTCGTTCTAGGCACTTGTCTCACAAGACTGGGTGAGTCTGCCCACCTGGGTACTGAACCCGGTGTCACCAAAGCACACACTGACAATTGTCTTTCACAGATGTTACCTGGGCCATCATTAAGAAGAGCTCTCATGGCAGAGAAAGCTTACCACCCTTTATCCACAGACCTTCCTCAGTCAGCTGGCTCCCTGCATGTCACACTCCATTCCTTGTTGTATCGCTTGTTCCTGTAGGGATGTAAGAACACAAGGAGTAACAGAAGTCACTGACGTGACCAATGTCACCAAGGCATGGTCGGTATTGGTGAAAGACTCTCAACTCTAGGCCCGTTCACTGCTTCTTGGTCAGCTGCACCTGTGCAAGGATCTCCATCCGAATCCATCAGCTCAGATCTAGACTTTCTTTTCGGCATACCTAATTCATTTGACAACAGGAAAAAATCTACAACCTACATACACCTCTAAAGACTCTTACCCACTCCTGTTCTACCCATCAAGAGAGGCATTAATGCATCACTGTCTCCTGTATCAATAGGATCGGAGGGAGTGGTCGAATTTAGATCTACCTCATGTGGTGTAAACAGCAACATATCCAGTGCAGAATCGACCACCATCTGGTTTCATCTATAAAAACAAAAACTTAAAAATATACATTAGATCATTCTTATAACTTCATCTCTGATCATAATACAGTTAGTGGTCATCTATACTTCACATGACTGAGAATACTTAATAAATAAACAAACAAATAAATAAACAAATAAACATATAAGACAAGACTTTCCTATTTCAGTTAACAGATATACCTCATAGTAATCTAATAAACATAACCTATGGGAAAAAGGTCAGCTTCAAAACCAAGGTCAACTTCAAAACCTATCTAATATGCCTACTGCACCCTCCAAGAAACTGGAGAATATAATTAATACCTTATTCCCCCCTTGTTTAATTGTTTATTTACCAATATGGCAAAATTCAGCATTTTTATACTGGTATTCCCTAAAAGAAAAGATAAAACAGCAGGTAATAAATTAGCCACATACTAAAATGAACAAACACTGAAAATAACGTACATCTCACAACAATATACAATACTGGGAAATTTCAAAACTTTACAATAAACAACACTGTATCCATAAAGAAAAGAAAAGCCTTTCATAGTAGAAACGACTGAGACATGATTAAATGACAGCTGTGACTAGGCGACTAACTGGCAAAAAAATATATGAATGGTTTAGAAATAATCGTAAAAACAGAAAAGGTGATAGAGTCACAAAATAAAAATATATTGTTCAAATAAATCGCCATTAAAAACAAAACAACACAAATTATATCGCGCATCCCATAAAATTTAATATTCCCTATTCAGGTATAAACAGCAAACTAAAAATGTGAAACCCTGAACTCTAAGGGTTAAACCAAACTTACGTCACTATTGGAGAGAGACACATTCCATTCTTACTTCTTAAAGTGAGAGAGGAAGAGGGAAAAAAAAACTCATCCTTTGTTATAACAAAGACATAGCAGGGAACACATCCATTACCCATGTACATTGAATGCATTATACATTTTTCCTAATTCCTTTTTACAAATGGATTTGATACATTTTGACATCAGTAGGGGTAAGTCGTTTACAATTTTTGTTTTAAATTAACTAACATAATACAAAGATATATATATTTACCTTCCTCTATTTTATTTTATGATATAATGCTGCAGGACTTTTAAAATACCAATTAATTTTATGTGAACAGATCTATTTCCACATCATTTCTGTAAAAATTTCACTTACTTATCTTTGACTTGCACTTATGGATAACTGAGTAAACAAATATACTATTTATGCTTATTCAAATGTGTTAGTCATATATACCAGAGAACACCTCCCACCGGGGATGGGTGGAGAGCTTTGAACAAAGAGCCATTGCGAGGGGTGTGGCTTATGAGGTGTACTGCCATCAGTGGGTGTAGCAAGACGGCTGCCACAGGAAGTTCCAGGCACCTGACTTCCGGGTGCAGCATCCATGTTGTGACTCCCTGGGTGTACTGGGAGTGGCTGGAACTACGTAGTAAACCAGGGATACTTTAGTGCCTGTAAATTTGCATTCCAGCATACAAAGGAGAGATATGATTAGCACCAGATATAATGACTTCTAGGGAAGAACAATAAGGCACCGCTAGAGAAAAACATTTAGTGATTCTACAAACAGCAACAGACAGTGAATGAGGTCTTTGTTCTTCATTATAAACTCACTACAGATTAATCTGAACTTCAATACATGGGTTGCAGCCTGCCATCTAGTGGTAGTCCAACGATATTACACAACTTTTTTGCAATCTTTTATATTTTTTCCGTTTTTTGTAACTAGGGCGACAGCGTTCTCAGCTCCTACTAAAAACAACATATTTATCTTTTGAACAGAGTATACAGTGCTTAATTGGATCGGCCGTTCCAATGGAGTCCTTTCTCGTCTCGTCCGCGTTTGTAACACACTGACAGTGACTCGCGTCTAATACGCATGAGAATCCGCTAACTCCAGCACCCTTACCTCAACTAAAGTGAGTTCCTTTCCTGCCTCGTTATGAAGACCTACCTGCTCATAACAGTGGCTCGCGTTTAATACGCAGAGGAATACGCTAAATCCACTTTAAGTTAACAGAACCCTTCCCGCCTCGTTTATTATCTATCCAACACTCAATATTCAATATTCAACATTTAATATTTAATATTCAATATTTAATATTTAATATCTGATATTTAATATCTAACAAACAGTGGCTGTGTCCGCAACACAGGGGAATCGCTAGTTCTCATACTTCTGTTCAAAAACAAACAAGTTAAAAAAACTGAAAAATGCATGAACCCGTTAATTTCTCTCAAATCCAAACTAAAATAACACTTGTTTTTCTTTCAAATCATTACAACTTAATGTACTATACAAAGACTGCGGAGCTGTGTAACTTGATCTCCGCTCTGCCTCAAGCAGCTGGTGGACATATAGCCCCCACCTTTTTGCTTCCTCTGAGTGTAAGAATGTAAGGATGTGCTCCCCCCTCTCGCATTCCTTGTTCTCAATAGAAAGACTGTCAGGGATATCCCTGGGCTTAACCAGACCCCCCTTCTCCCTTTGTTCACAGCGAAGAAGAAAAAAAAAAAAAACTACAGGCAATTAACTCTCCGAGAACCAAACAGAGAAATCACAAGCTTGATTAACCATACACTTATATACAAATAAACAGCTACTCAAGAAAACACCCCATTTCTAATTACAGACAGCCGGATACTTTACAACCTACCCCTAGCCCCTATGGGAGCTGGGTCCTTCTAGCCCACCGGCGGGTGACAGTCACACCGTTAGGTCTCCGGTGCACTACCATTCTCCGGACTAGTGACCACCCACTTTCGCCAGGTGTCTCTCGATCCACAGGTAAAACAGCACACACAATGTATATGATGGTTACCTGCGAAATGAAGGGTGATCAATCCTATCAAGCGACACCTGGATACTTGTGGAGTAGCCCCCAGACGTCCGGAAAATGGAAGCTCTGACTCACCCTTTACGGTAGTCCCATCTGGGTCGCCAGTTGTCAAGGTCAGAATGACGATGATGATGATACTCAAAGGATCTCTTGATATCCGGCTGCTGCTTCTAATTAAAATGTCATGGGTGCACACGAGAATGAAAAATAACTGCACAGCAAGTCAGTTACATCTATCTCCATGACCGGCTCTTAACCAAGTGTGTTCTTTATTGTTTGAAAGAAACTCTAAACTGAGCAGTAAGGGGGTGTAAACAAAAGTTTTAGTCCAATCAAGTATCGCAGGGCAGGGCTTCATGACGTAGAGAGATCTACATATTCTCCGTTGATTGGTCAGTCTAGGATCCAGGAATTTCTTTGTCCATCTGTCTTGGGTGTAAACCAGGAAATGGTGGCCATCTTGCTATACATATATATATATATCCTAGTATATACTGAGGTTAAGGAAAATACACTGAATATGCAATATACATATATACATGTTAGTAAGAAACAAAAGCATTCACAAATATGTGAGTTAGTTCACATCTACTGAACTATATAACTGAGTCTATGAAATGGCTGAATTAAGTATTTTTGGATACTCAATTCTTTATCCTCAACATATATATATATATATATATATTTGAATATGTATGACATCATATATCAATAGATGATGAGCTTTTGGTGCATTTTTGATGTTGCAGAATTTCTCGACCCAAAATCTAAATTGGGTTACTTGTGTTTTTTCAATGTTTTGCTTTTTGTTTTTTTTTGTGAGAGTTTTTGACTCTGTTTCTTTTGGGAGTCATGCTTTTAAATAAAGCCGCTTCGTTTTTTAAATTACCTGGTATTTCGCTGTGACAAAACTTTATTGATGTACTTGGGTGTGGATTACATGTTTTTAATCCTCTTCCACTGCAGAAATGCATTAAAATGCATGTGCATTTTCTACCTGCGTTTTTTTTTTTTTGTTTGTTTTTTTGGGGGGAGGTCTGCATCTAATACAAATCTATGGGGAAAATCTGCTCAGAAAACTCTAGATATCCGAAGATAAATTGACATGTTGCGGATTTGAAACCCGCATCACCACAGGTAAAGCACAGTGGGTATGAGAATTCTATAAATCCCATCCGCTTTGCTGGAACTGTAAGGCTATGTGCGCACTAGAAATGTGAAGTTTCTCAAGAAAATTTCTTGAGAAACTTCTGGGAGTGAAAGATTTCCGGACCTCCGGAAAAAATCCGCACCAAATCCGCATGCGGATTTGCTGCGATTTTGCCGCAATTTTCCCGCGGGTGGTTCCCTGCGGATTTTGCAGGCTGTACTGCCGAAATCCGCAGGGTACCTGCGGAAATAATGGACATGCTCATTTTCTCAAGAAATTTTCCCGAGAAATTCTTCTCAAGGAAATTTCTTGAGAAAAATCCGCACAGTGCGCACAGCTATTTTTTTTTCTCATAGAATTTGCTGGGAAATGTCTGCACAAAGATTACAGACCTTTCTCAAGAAATTTCCGCGGGTAAAACGGTCTAGTGCGCACAGAGCCTAAAGGCCCCGTCACACTAAGCAACATCGCTAGCAACATCGCTGCTAACAAACAACTTTTGTGACGTTGCTAGCGATGTTGCTGTGTGTGACATCCAGCAACAACCTGGCCCCTGCTGTGAGGTCGTTGGTTGTTGCTGAATGTCCTGGGCCATTTTTTAGTTGTTGCTCTCCCGCTGTGAAGCACAGATCGTTGTGTGTGACAGCGAGACAGCAACAACTAAATGTGCAGGCAGCAGGAGCCGGCTTCTGCGGAGGCTGATAACCACAGTAAACATCGGGTAACCAAGAAGCCCTGTCCTTGGTTACCCGATATTTACCTTTGTTACCAGCCTCCGCCGCTCTCGCTGTCAGTGCCGACTCCTGCTCTGTGCACATTTAGCTGCAGTACACATCGGGTAATTAACCCGATGTGTGCTGTAACTAGGAGAGCAAGGAGCCAGCGCTAAGCGGTGTGCGCTGCTCCCTGCTCTGTGCACATGTAGCTGCAGCACACATCGGGTAATTAACCCGATGTGTGCTGTAACTAGGAGAGCAGGGAGCCAGCGCTCAGTATGCGCTGCTCCCTGCTCTCTGCACGTGTAGCTGCGTGCGCTGGTAACCAAGGTAAATATCGGGTTGGTTACCCGATATTTACCTTAGTTACCAAGCGCAGCATCTTCCACGCGGCGCTGGGGGCTGGTCACTGGTTGCTGGTGAGCTCACCAGCAACTCGTGTAGTGACGCTCCAGCGATCCCTGCCAGGTCAGGTTGCTGGTGGGATCGCTGGAGCGTCGCAGTGTGACATCTCACCAGCAACCTCCTAGCAACTTACCAGCGATCCCTATCGTTGTTGGGATCGCTGGTAAGTTGCTTAGTGTGACTGGACCTTTAGATGCTTTCTTATTGACGCAGCAAACATACACATCAAAAGCTCATTGTGGTCCCACAGCCTAAAACAATTAGTCACACTGCACAAAAGGGTTAATTATTGTCTTCCAAACATTGTTGCATTGTTTTTTATGCATTCATTTAACATTGGGGGATATTACATTTTTATTATGTTAGCAGTAAGTTTTAACATTTTCAAGAAATTTTTTTTTGTTGGTGGTCAATTCAGTTCACAAATGCCTTTTGGAGGGGGCTATAGTGGAAGAGCCACATAAGTCACCCTATATATATATTTATTTTTTATAAAGTGCACACATCTAGGGATGAACGAACCCAAACAGTAAAGTTCTCAGGTCTCACAAGTCCATGGTCGAGATCCGGGTTGCTTTGCTAAATAAAGTTTGTTGAAAGGCTGTAGCGCTGCCAATCAGCAAGCTTTTCGGCATGGGGAAGATGCCTAGCCTCTGCTGTGAACAAATAAGACAGAGTTCCCCGTATTTTTGTTAACCAGCCAAGGTAAAACAGACTGCTGGGGGCTGGGACAGCCTATGGTTATTTGGCTCTTCCCAGCCTAAAAATAGCACCCACTCCCAAAAAAAATGGCACATCCATTAGATGCGCCAAGTCTGGCACTTTGCCCAGCTCTTCATTGCTATTTTAGGCTGGTCCTGTAGATCCCCCAAGGGATCCAGATCTCTTTGAACTGTGCTTGTTGCCTGTATTCCCAACTAATTAATTCTGATCTCCATTCTGTTCCTAGCACGGATTCTGAAACCTACTGCGCGCATCAGATTTTCCAACATATTAATCCATAGCATATAAAATAGGTTAGGTTTAAAGGTAATCTGTCACCAGGTTTTTCATTCTGCTGATCCCTGGAGATCTCACAAATGGAACCACACTGACCCTCAGAACAGGGCCGTGAAGTGCACCACTTTAAATGGCATGATAGCTTGACATGCGCTCCACTGCGCTATTCATGGTCTATTAGACTGCTGGAGACAGCTGAGCGCTCCACTGCGCTATTCATCCTCTATTGGACTGCTAGAGACAGCTGAGCCCTCCACTGCGCTAATCATGGACTGCTGGACACAGCTGAGCGCTCCACTGCATTATTCATGGTCCATTGGACTGGTGGAGACAGCTGAGCGCTCCACTGCGCTACTCATGGACTGCTGGACACAGCTGAGCGCTCCACTGCACTATTCATTGTCTTTTGAACTGCTGGAGGCAGCTGAGCCCTCCAGTGCACTATTCTTGGACCATTGGACTGCTGGAGGCAGCTGAGCGCTCCACTGCAGTATTCATGGTCTATTGGACTGCTTGTGACAGCTGAGCACTCCACTGCACTATTCATGGACCATTGGACTGCTTGTGACAGCTGAGCGCTCCACTGCACTATTCATGGTCTATTAGACTGCTTGTGACAGCTGAGCACTCCACTGCACTATTCATGGACCATTGGACTGCTGGAGACAGCTGAGCTAAATTGCTAAGTTGAGACAATCCTTTTTATTAAACTTTTAGATATTTTTTTTCTGTCTTATCCTTTTATTTTTTGTAATAAAGTTTTATAAACCTTGTATTTTCCCTTAGACAAACCTGCAGTTTAATAACAATAAATACTATCTGATCCAACTCCATGAAGATGACCATGCAAGAAACTTCTCTGTTTGGATGCGCTGGGGACGAGGTAAGAGGTCTCAATGCTTCATGACGTAATGGCACTTCTTCACCACATCTGATTTTTAGGCTGGTGTTTGGGAGTTCTATGGGTTCCGTAAATGATAGCAATGATCTGCTAGTGCGGGCGTATATAACAAAAGTGCAGTCATGAGGAGCCAAATAACTGAGATGGATTTCCTTTTCAGTGGGGAAGGTCGGGCAGAATTCTCTGGTATCCTGTAAAGGGGACCTGCAAAAAGCAAAGGATATCTTCCAGAAAAAGTAAGTAGCTCATATTCATGTACAATTGAGCTGAAGAATTTATAATATTAGGAATATTGCACAGACCCCATTTCCAGCGTGCATGGATAAAAACTGGCTCTTGTAGGACAGATTTCATGAAGAACCGTTTTTCAGATTTGCTGATGTCCTCTTGCTTATTTCAGAATAGACTTCCAGTAATCGAGCTTTCTCATCATATCCGTTTTTATCGCAATCATTTTTGTTTGCTCACGGCAAAAATCAGAAGTTTAATGTTTATATATTTTGTTTTTATATTTTTAGGTTTTTTGATAAAACAAAAAATCTTTGGTCGAAGCGTGCAAATTTTGAAAAGGTTCCTGGTAAATATGACTTTCTGCATTTGGATTATAACCCCGTCAAAGAGGTAAGTTAAGGTTTCTTCCAAGTAAATCTAAAGGGGAGATTCCGAACACAACAATCTGGGCAAATCTGAAATTCAGCTCATCGTATATAGCCCAATCCAGGCCGGAGCGATGAGGAAATAAAGGATAATCCAGCTCATCGTATATAGCCCCAATCCAGGCCGGAGCGATGAGGAAATAAAGGATAATCCAGCTCATCGTTTATAGCCCCAGCCAGGCCAGAGCGATGAGGAAATAAAGGATAATCCAGCTCATCGTATATAGCCCTAATCCAGGCCAGAGCGATGAGGAAATAAAGGATAATCCAGCTCATCGTATATAGTAGGGTGACCGCAAAAAATAGATGTCGGAATTTTGTCCGTCTGGACCCCACAAAACGATTCCCCTTTCCAGATATTGAGAGAGCCAAAATTTGAGCTCGATCAAACGACGTTAACCCGTGCCGCTCGTCGCTCAAAGTTTGAAAAAAATCCAAATTTTTGGCCAAAAAGCTGACATATGGAGCCATAACTCCAGAACGGTAAATAATAAAAACACGCTTAATATCTCAAAAGAAAGCTAATGTTCTTCAAAATTTATATTTTATACATAATTGTTGTTATTTTAAGTCAAACTGAGTTACAACAGCTTTTAGCCCCGAGAACGTGACCTGGTACCACTAGGAGCATACTTCGTATATTTTGTTATTAATTGATACATTTTGGTTTTTTTGGGTATATTTTTGAGTTTAAAGTAGAAATATAACAAAAAAACAAGTAATACTGATAAGTCTAATGACATTTTTTATTTTAAAATATAAAAATGAGGTATATAATACATACAAAACAGACACTGAAAAGATCCAGACGTAGTACCTACATGAGTTGATAATTTTACAGTTATCTAATCTACCGTATTTTTCGGACCATAAGACGCACTTTTTTCCCCCCAAATGTTGGGGGAAAGTGGGGGGTGCGTCTTATGGTCTGACTATAGGACTGCGGCCGGGAATGTGGGTGCTGGGGTGGAGCGGGTCATCGGGGGCACGAGCAGGCTGCAGCAGCGCCTGCCGTGACCACGTGGGCCCGCTCATTACATATGCACGCCCATCCTCCCGCCCATCATCTCTCAGCGAACACGGCGCTGACAGGTGGGCGGGGTGATGGGCGGGGGGGTGCGCGCATAATTAACAGCCGGCCGTGATCACCCCTGGCAACTACAGCCTGGAGTGATCATGTGCGGCTGTATTCACTGCCCCCCGTGCATCATTATCAGCGCGGGGAGCAGTGAATCAGTACACTCACCCGTCACCGCGGGTGGAGCCTTCCCCCTGCAGCATCGCGCGATGTCTTCCTGTCTGTGCCGGTCAGCTGATCTGGTCACTAGCGGCGCGCACAGCGATGACGTCATCGCTGTGCGCGCCG
Source organism: Anomaloglossus baeobatrachus (assembly GCF_048569485.1). Classification (NCBI taxonomy): domain Eukaryota; kingdom Metazoa; phylum Chordata; class Amphibia; order Anura; family Aromobatidae; genus Anomaloglossus; species Anomaloglossus baeobatrachus. The sequence continues at coordinate 651,259,806 of NC_134353.1, forward strand.
CTAGTGTCCACCAGCTCAGCTGACCGGCACAGACAGGAAGACATCGCGCGATGCTGCAGACGGTGACGGCTCCACACGCGGTGACGGCTCCACACGCGGTGACGGCTCCACACAGCGGCGCTGCAGCTGAGACAGAGATCGGTGCTTCAGGGAGTGAGGAAAGGTGAGTATAAACGTTTATTTTTTTTTTCTGTGCCACAGGCCATATACCAGGATGGGGGAATAACATGAGCAGGATGGATGGGGGAATAACATGAGCAGGATGGATGGGGGAATAACATGAGCAGGATGGATGGGGGCATTTCATGAGCAGGATGGATGGGGGAATAACATGAGCAGGATGGATGGGGGCATTTCATGAGCAGGATGGATGGGGGCATTTCATGAGCAGGATGGATGGGGGAATATCATGAGCAGGATGGATGGGGGAATATCATGAGCAGGATGGATGGGGGAATATGAGCAGGATGGATGGGGGAATAACATGAGCAGGATGGATGGGGGCATTTCATGAGCAGGATGGATGGGGGCATTTCATGAGCAGGATGGATGGGGGCATTTCATGAGCAGGATGGATGGGGGCATTTCATGAGCAGGATGGATGGGGGCATATCATGAGCAGGATGGATGGGGGAATAACATGAGCAGGATGGATGGGGGGTATATTATGAGCAGGATGGATGGGGGGTATATTATGAGCAGGATGGATGGGGGGTATATTATGAGCAGGATCATATACAAGGCAGGAGGATCCTTACCAGAATGGGGTACCTTAGTAGAGAATTTGGGGACATTACCCCATAACAGTGTCAGCAGCAGATCCTCGCCCCATAACAGTGTGTCATGACCATATTTTTTGGTTAAAATTTTATTTTCCTATTTTCCTCCTCTAAAACCAGGGTGCGTCTTATGGTCAGGTGCGTCTTATAGTCCGAAAAATACGGTATTCTAGAGCTTTTGTTAAAGTAGTTTTTGAAACATCAGAATATAATGCTCGGCATTTGCTTACAACTTGCAGGACATATTGCTTTTGTTCTTCATCTTTTGTTAGAAGGTCGTTAAAGTCGGTTATTAATTTAACACCACGCTCAGCCATATCATTAACTACCGTATTTTTCGGACCATAAGACGCACTTTTTTTCCTCCAAATGTTGGGGGACAGTGGGGGGTGCGTCTTATGCTCTGTCTGTGGCTGTGGGGAATGAGGGTGCTGCGGTGGAGCGGGTCATCGGGGGCACGAGCAGGCTGTAGCAGCCTGCCATGACCACGTGGGCCCGCTCATTTAATATGCACGCCCATCCTCCCGCCCATCTCTCAGCGCTGAACCCGGCGCTGACAGGAGGGCGGGGTGATGGGCAGGGATAAACAGCCGGCCCGCATGATCACCCCTGGCAACTGCAGCCTGGAGTGATCATGTGTGTGATCATCATCATCAGCGCGGGGGGCAGTGAATCAGTAGACATTACTCACCGTTCCCCTGCAGCATCGCGATCTCCTGTCTGTGCCGGTCAGCTGACTTGTGTGAAGACTATCGGGGCACACAGCGATGACGTCATCGCTGTGCGCACGTGTCCACGCTGCCGGCACAGACCACCGGAGGACATCGCGATGCTGCAGGGGAACGGGGATGGCTACACTCAGCGGTGCTGCCGCTGACATAGACGGTAAGAGGAGCGGTGCTGCAGGGAGAGAGGTGAGGTAAGGTGAGTATGATAGTACCTACACTCTCTGAGGCCTATTTTAGACCCATGGTAAGGTTTTAATATTAGAGAGTGTAGGTACTATCCCAACTGGGTACACCTTGGCGTTGGTGGGATAGCTTTATGCTTTTTTTGATCAAAAACAGTGTTTACTAAGTACCCTATGTTTATATGCACTATGCTTTTATTTAGTTACAGCAGGGTATGTTTTCACAATTTTTCCCTTGGTTTCTCATGGGCAGTATATGAGCAGCATGGGGAGTATATGAGCAGGATGAGGGTATATAGCAGCATGGGCAGTATATGAGCAGGATGAGGGTATATGAGCAGCATGGGGAGTATATGAGCAGCATGGGGAGTATATGAGCAGGATGAGGGTATATAGCAGCATGGGGAGTATATGAGCAGCATGGGCAGTATATGAGCAGCATGGGGAGTATATGAGCAGGATGAGGGTATATAGCAGCAAGGGGAGTATATGAGCAGCATGGGGGTATATAGCAGCATGGGGAGTATATGAGCAGCATGGGGAGTATATGAGCAGGATGAGGGTATATAGCAGCAAGGGGCGTATATGAGCAGCATGGGGGTATATAGCAGCATGGGGAGTATATGAGCAGGATGAGGGTATATAGCAGCATGGGCAGTATATGAGCAGCATGGGGAGTATATGAGCAGGATGAGGGTATATAGCAGCATGGGGAGTATATGAGCAGCATGGGGAGTATATGAGCAGGATGAGGGTATATAGCATCATGGGGAGTATATGAGCAGCATGGGGAGTATATGAGCAGGATGAGGGTATATAGCATCATGGGGAGTATATGAGCAGCATGGGGAGTATATGAGCAGGATGAGGGTATATAGCAGCATGGGGAGTATATGAGCAGGACATTACCCCATAACAGTGTCAGCAGCAGATCCTCGCCCCATAAGTGTGTCATGACCACATTTTTTGCTTAAAATTTTATTTTCCTATTTTCCTCCTCTAAAACCAGGGTGCGTCTTAATGTCAGGTGCGTCTTATAGTCCGAAAAATACGGTACTTTTAATGTTTTGACAATTTTCAATCCTTCTTGGAAGTCATTATTGTGAGGCCAGGTGTTTGGATTTTGTCTTAGGAAATCTGTTTTTATATTAAATCGGTCAAAGAATGTAAATGTTTCTTTGGTAAGTAAATTTACCAATCCTCCATCAACTACCTCTTTTCATTTTTCTTTCCTAACTTTTGGATTTACAACCCTGGCGTGCTCTGATGGTTCATCTGTGCTACTGAGCAATTTATTAGCCATTAACAACTTTTCATCGTCTGTAATGGTGGGATCAAAAAACGATAATCCCACCAACTCTGCATTCAAATACCACAAATGGTTCGAAAATGTGGTCAGGGCTATTTCTGCAATGTCGTTGTCACATTCTTTATAGTCTAACAGACTATGCAAAATACCTAAATCTTGCTTTGGCGCAAGATGAGCTTTTGGAGCATTGAACCAAGCTTTACAATAAATTTTAACTAGGAAAACAGAAATGGCACGCACAGAACTTTCTCCTTCTTTAGACATCTTAAATTGACGACGAAAAATTAACATTTTTAAGCAGTAAATAGCCTTTGCCATCCATCTAGCGTGAGGAATGGCTCCTGGAGTTCTAAAACCCACAGCATTGCCATCTAGTGATCCAACAAATACGAGAACCAGCTGCAACAGCTCCTTGTAGTCATCTCTGGGGGGTCTCTCCGGTAATTTGGTCTCGAATTCAGCAGTAACATTTGCAATTACTTCTGGAGTTAGGTGCTTTTGTATTAGATTGTCACTGATACCTGTGTCGTATTTTCCTTTTGTCTATCTTGGGCCACGCAAAAAATGAACACTTCTCGTATGGTCAGTTTTGCTGATTCTCTTACAGTTAATTTCACAGTACGTAAATTATAAAATAAAGCACATAACACTTGACAATTTGAGGGTAGTTTACAACCGGTGATCTGGTGAATGGGATAGCCCACAAGAAATATTTTATCCTTGTTCCGGCTTTGTACACCTAATGTGAATGCCATTTCAGAGTCCAGTAGGTAAATAACAGTTAGGCTATGTGCGCACGTTGCGTAAATACATGCAGTTACGCTGCGCTTTGTAGCGCAGCGTAACTGCATGCGTCCTGCGTCCCCTGCACAGTCTATGGAGATTGTGCAGGGGCCATGCGCACGTGGCGTTTAAGAGCGCAGCGCTTCGGCTACTGCCGAAGCGCTGCGTAAAAAGAAGTGACATGTCACTTCTTTCCTGCGCTTTGCCGGCAGCTCCTGCTCTGTCTATGAGAGGAGCTGCAGGCAGAGCGCATGGAATCGGCACTCACTACGGACATTTCTGCAGCGATCTAAAGCGCACATGTGCTCTTCAGATCGCTGCAGAAATTTCTGCAGGGCTAGTACGCAACGTGCGCACATAGCCTTAACTAGAAAAACGAAACAAAATATATGACAAACTTAAATTTCAATAAAATATTTTCAAATATCTTTTCAAATAATACTATAATAGCTATAAAAACAATAACACACACTTGGAAAATTAAAAAAAAAAACATTAAAATATCTTCACTGGATAATTGTTCGATCTAACCAGATCAAAGGCACTTTAGAAACTAAACTGAATAAATGAAAGGTCGGTTGTACGCTGAAGTAAAATCACCATCCCTAAAATAGAAATTACATGCACCCTGTGTGTAACATATACATTTTGAAGAACAACATTAGCTTTCTTTTGAGATATTAAGCGTGTTTTTATTATTTACCGTTCTGGAGTTATGGCTCCATATGCCAGCTTTTTGGCCAAAAATTTTGATTTTTTTTCAAACTTTGAGTGACGAGCGGCACGGGTTAACGTCGTTTGATCGAGCTCAAATTTTGGCTATCTCAATATCTGGAAAGGGGAATCGTTTTGTGTGGTCCAGACGAACAAGATTCCGACATCCCCCCCCCATGAGATACGGTCACCCTAGTATATAGCCCCAATCCGGGCCAGAGCGATGAGGAAATAAAGGATAATCCAGCTCATCGTATATAGCTCTAATCCAGGCTGGAGCGATGAAGAAATAAAGGACAATCTAGCTCATTGTATATAGCCCCAATCCAGGCTGGAGCGATGAGGATATAAAGGATAATCCAGCTCATCGTACAGTATATAGCCCCAATCCAGGCCGGAGCGATGAGGAAATAAAGGACAATCTAGCTCATCGTATATAGCCCCAATCCAGGCCAGAGCTATTAGGAAATAAAAGATAATCCAGCTCATCGTATATAGCCCCAATCCAGGCTGGAGCTATGAGGAAATAAAGGATAATCCAGCTCATCGTATATAGCCCCAATCCAGGACAGAGCGATGAGGAAATAAAGGACAATCTAGCTTCATGGACATAAAATCTTCGTTTATTGGCAAGTATGTAAAATTTTGGTAACATTTAAAAAAAAAATGTTAGAAACAGTGATGTTTTTGGTGCGTAAAGCCATGATTTTATATACTCGCCAATAAATGAAGATGTTACGTCTGTGATGCTGGATTATCCTTTATTTAACCCTCCAGTTCATTATGCCCCTCTTCCTTAAAATGACTTGCGTTGTTTACGTCTAATTTAAAAAAGTGTCTCTGTGCTGAGCCTCGTATGTGTCCCTGCTGTGTACTGTGTAATGGCCGTGTCTGATTATACCATATCTCCTGGGCAGAGGAGGACGCAAAAGAGACTATACAGATATTACAGCACAGGATCATAGATGATTGCTTTTGTGAAGTAAAACATTCCTTGCCTGTTTTTTTTAAAAAAAAAAAAAAAACCTTTTACCTCCAAAAAAATAATAATTTGTGATCCAGTGCCGTAATGTCTGTATACTTTTTTGTTTTCTCCCATGCCCAGGAGATGTGGTATGATCAGACCATCTCCCTGTGAAGTCAGACACGGCTATTACACAGTCCTTAGCAGGGACACGTATATAAGATTATCTCTAGCAGCGCCCAGCACTACAGTACAGCACAGTACATCTCCCTAGCAGCACCCAGCACTACAGTACAGCACAGTACATCTCCCTAGCAGCACCCAGCACTACAGTACAGCACAGTACATCTCCCTAGCAGCTCCGAGCCCTACAGTACAGCACAGTACATCTCCCTAGCAGCGCCGAGCCCTGCAGTACAGCACAGTACATCTCCCTAGCAGCACCCAGCACTACAGTACAGCACAGTACATCTCCCTAGCAGCACCCAGCACTACAGTACAGCACAGTATATCTCCCTAGCAGCGCCGAGCCCTGCAGTACAGCACAGTACATCTCCCTAGCAGCTCCGAGCCCTACAGTACAGCACAGTACATCTCCCTAGCAGCGCCGAGCCCTGCAGTACAGCACAGTACATCTCCCTAGCAGCGCCGAGCTCTACAGTACAGCACAGTACATCTCCCTAGCAGCTCCCAGCACTACAGTACAGCACAGTACATCTCCCTAGCAGCGCCCAGCACTACAGTACAGCACAGTACATCTCCCTAGCAGAGCCCAGCACTACAGTACAGCACAGTACATCTCCCTAGCAGCTCCCAGCACTACAGTACAGCACAGTACATCTCCCTAGCAGCGCCGAGCTCTACAGTACAGCACAGTACATCTCCCTAGCAGCTCCCAGCACTACAGTACAGCACAGTACATCTCCCTAGCAGCGCCCAGCACTACAGTACAGCACAGTACATCTCCCTAGCAGCGCCCAGCACTACAGTACAGCACAGTACATCTCCCTAGCTGAGCCCAGCACTACAGTACAGCACATCTCCCTAACAGCACCCAGCACTACAGTACAGCACAGTATATCTCCCTAACAGCACCCAGCACTACATGACCATTGAGGAAGGATTCTCCAGTCATGCTGTGTATGTGTTACCCACCAATACCATCTGTAAATAATACACGGACTGCATGTGACTTGGTTCAAATTGGCCACACCTTTATTACCTATTATTTACATTTTAAACACAAGGGGTCGCCATCCAACGGGCGACCCCAACAAATAATAGGTAACACAGTAATCAATACATTAAATATATAACCCTGAGTAGGCCCAGTCCAGAAACAACTTCTCACACCAATATCCCTGGCCGCAACACACTGACCCAGAGATGAGGTATTAATCACCAACGGATTAATACCCCCAACTTTGCAGAACCCCGTGTCTGCAACATCCCGGAACCCGGAGCCACCATACCAAGATGGTGTCCCTCAGTCCAGTTACCATTGCCTTCAACCGCCTCTGGACCAGACCTACCCCCCGCCACAGGACAGGGCACGTGACTCCTTACGTGGCCTGGACCCGCCACACACCAAAAGCTTGTGCCACACCTCCACGCAATCCCAGTGCCACAAACAGCACCAATATCATTAAAATGCACCTCCATTGCATCTCCGAAACTACCAGATCAGCGACACCAACTCTCAGTGCCGCAACCCAATAGGCTCAAGTGATACTAGCTACCGAACGACCCCTCTCCACTCCACCTGGCCACACTATCAACCACCCACGGTGTATATCTTTCACAGATGCAACAAACCAATATAAAGTATAATTACTTTTTTTTTTTTTTATAACTAACTCCCGAGATGCCCGGGCCACCAAATCGCTGCCTCCCACATATAGAACCAGCACCATCAGGCCCGTCCAGACCCAGCTGGCGAAAATTTGGGCGAGCCTCAGCCCGCCGAACCCCCCCTACAAACTAGTGCCCGAATAACCAAATGAGGCACACACGCACCACAAAGCCACAGGTTATAAACCCCACAGATAAAACACCAACCGGTTATGCTAACCAAACATGTTCCACTTCCAAAAAGACTCAAAAAACCCCCCCCGTTGGCCTTAACACGATAACAACGGAGGCCAAACGTAACGACAAAAACAAGAGGGGTCCTCCCTCCCAATACAGCTCACAAACACTTTCCGGAGACCACACCAAGGGGCCTCCGTGGCAGCCCCAATCCAGAAGGAATGCGACCCGTAATACTCCGGGCGCCCACCCCCGCCCCTTGCAAGCAAGTCTCCAGCACTGCCAAAACTGGTACCTTAACAAAACGAGGGGGGGGGACCATCACATGACACAACAACAGTCCTGGGCGTCCTCCCGACATAATTCCATACCCAGGACCGCGTATAACACCCCCAGCCTTCACAACCTGCCTGATCCGTTGTTTGTGCGCGACGAAGTCAGCGCTCAACCCCCTGCCCCACCGCAGGCCCAACTGCCAACATCAAACCACCGCCCCTAACCGTAGATGGGCCGGCCAACCCCTTATTTGCAGCGCCCCATACAAGGCTAACACCAACTGTTTTGGGCCAAAGGAAACCCAGACCCGCTCACAATCAGATGAACATATCAACCACAAATCACTCCCAAAATGCTTTAACACCACAAAGGAGATCGGACCCTTGCGTCCGGCTCCTTCACACCCTTGCGAAAAACCCTTCAAGGCCTTACCGCACCCGAAAATCCTCCGAAAACATCCGTCTCACCCCTAAACTTCAACTCAAAACCACAGCCGCCATCCCATGGACCACTGCCGATGCCGACCTACCAACCCGAAAAATCTGTTACTCACCACTGTCAACAAGACCACCAAATACACAACCTGGCCCCAAACAACGTTATCCATGCCGCCCACAGTTCTATATATCAGCACCAAGTAACCACAGTCACAGAGTTCCTGACCAGCTCCCAAACACAGCCTCTCCTGACTCCACAAGCCCCCCGGAAACACCGTTCCAACCTCTTCCGCCCCCGGCTTCAACTCCCGAAACCTGCGGAACTGAAACGAAACAAAGCAGCAGCTACCACTTTGTTGTGCCACACCTAAATTTTTATTTTTTTTTATTTTTTTTATGATTATACCACATACATTTGAGAACGAAATGCTGCAAGTACACCACCCTTGGCACAGAATTAGCCAACAAACCAATAATCAAATCCTCCAGCGACTAATAAACACCCTGACAGCACACCTTCCTCTCGCAAAAAATTGCTAACCCCCCCACGATTCGACCACCACCAAAAATTGGAAGCAATACCCCACCATGCTAAACCAAAACAGCCGGTCCTGCCGCATCCGAGGACCGCTGCAACATTCCATCAGGTACCACCTTACCCAGCCACCACGTGCAGCTATTGAAATCGCCGCAAGAAAACATCCTACCATTAGATTGTCCATGATTTCCCTCATGACCCCCCACAAAATGAGCCGATGGCTGCACCCTTGGCGTAGCCGACGACAGCCGTCCAGCAAACGCACTCCACAATGCCGTATCTCTGCACCCGCAGTTCCACTGCCCCAGCGAAGACCGCACCACCTTAAACTGCACTGCCTTAGCTGATCTACTGCCTCTAGCGCAGCCCGTAGGACCACACTATTACCCACGGAGCCTACGCTCCATAGCCAGAACATCAATATTTATCCCCCATAAACCGCATCACTGACGCTGGACCTTCAGTCTTCTCCTGCGCCCACGGGATGCCAAAAGAGTAACCGCCACCTTCGGCAATGAGACAACAAACCCCACACGAAACATCGGACCCGCCGACCCGACACAAAAGCAAATCATCCAATAATGAATGAGCGAGGTAATCCTGGACACACCATGCACAACCCACTCAACAAATTAATAACCGCCTCAAATAGTAACACGAAATGGAACCACCCAACAGCGAACAACGTAATAATTCCCATCCCCACAGCAACACCAGAAATGTTGGCTAGCAGGAGTGGACCAATCACAACCTAAATGCCGCCTCTACAGCCGCCTTTGCCATCAATGCTCCACGGCTCACTGCCTTTACCAAATCCCACACTCCGTCCCACGACACAATAATAAACCGTCGACAAATCTGGAGCAATGCAGGCACACACCGATGACTCCTCCGTATAAGATAAAATTGAATAAGCCGAAATAAGTTTGGCACCTTTTTGCACCACCCCCAACGGAGAAACCCAATCATGACAAGGAGGGCCTCGAATAGCCCCCCCCAACCTGCCCAAAGCCACTTCCTTACCCAACTGCCCACTGACCACATCCGGGCCTCCCTTAGCAAAGCGGCAATTCCAATAAGGAGCAAAGATCCCCAACACCGACAGAATGCAAAAATGCGGGAAGTGCTATGTCCCCTTCCACAGCCCGAACACTTGTGCATAAGACGACAGGCGGTGCCAAATTTGCACTGCCCATCACTATACTGCCCACAAACCCCCCCCCCCCCCGTCATCCGGTTCACCGGGGTTCCAAGTCTCAAGCACCCGGCTGCACCCTGGGAAAGGGGGAGGGTGGGTTGACCAGGAGCCGCCATCACCACATCCAGAAGGATATGCCCTTATGATCTTACCGCATACTTGTACCCAACACCGTCCCCTGCCAAAATCGCTTGGCGTACAGAAGCCAGGCTACACCGCCAACTGACCTACAAGCACCCCCAAATGCAACCATATAACCAAACAACGCCAAACAATTTCCCAATACCTGCTCCCCAATACACTCACCAAAAGAACGCAAAACGCCCGCCGCCAAGTTGCAAATATACGAGAGATGACCTATAACGGCGCATCCCCTCCCCCTCCTTCCTGGAGTCACCTAGCTCGCCTCATCCAAGTGAAACTGTTCCAGGGGCAGCAGGGAGAATATTTCAACCATCACCCCTTGCAAATCTTATCCCTCACATCCGCCAATAGGTAAGCCCCCAGCGGGCTTTCAACGCACATATATACCTCTCACAATTGCCTCTGTCATCCAGACGCACCAACTCATCCCCCTCTTCTTTCCACATCTCTTCCTCTGTCACAGCCCCCCTGTCGACTCTGCCAGAACAATCTCCCCCGCCGCCTCATGCGCCCTCACTCTGCCTGCCGTACCTGCGCCTACCCCCGCCGCTCCCGTCCATGCCGCCGGCGGCGCACGCGCACTCCCGGCAACCGTGTCATACAACAAACCCTTGCAGGAAGACCCCCCTTCCTGGTGCAATATCTCAGACCCCCTTGGCGCTGCCGTATCCGCAGCCGCCTCCCCCCACACTACCCTTTTTTGCACCCCCAGGTGCTCCCCAAAATCCCGCTGAATTCACGGCTGTCTCACCCGACCGCGACCCGGCGGATACTGGAGTAGAAGTCAAGCCATCTGGACATCTGAATCTTCCAACGACGCTGCTCAATCCTCCTCGCTGGAGCCGACTGCCTCTGGCTCAGGTAATGCAGGCGCTGCCGAAGCGCCGCCACCACCACGGCCGTCCTCCTGGTACGCCGTGTGGGCACTGTCCTCCAGGCTCCGTCTTCTGCCATGCGGCAACAACCCTGGACACCACACCGTCCCATGGGCTGCCACCGCGGGCCTCATCATCTTCTGGCCCAACCCCCCCCCCGCCGCCTGCAAGGGAAGGGGGGTACCTGCGGCCCGACCCGCTGCCAGCAGACTCCCATCTAGAGCCGCCGTCGCATCCTGCCCTCCTGGGCCCAGAAAGCATCCGACTGCCGGGCCCTCCCGCCGCTGCCGGGAGCTGCACGCCAGATCGGGGCGACCGGGCAGAAACCGCAGGGCCCCCGCTGTCACCCCCCACTTACTAACGCCTCCCAGGCACCCGTCGCACCAGGCTCGCCTGCCCTGGCGCCGGACCCCTGCTGGCTGCAGCCCCTCGGACTCCCCCACCCCCCCCCCCACCCCACCTGCTGGCCTCCGTCCGCCGGGCGCGCTCCCAGTCAGGAGCCGCCGCATCCAGCCCTGGGCCCACGCAAGCCTCTGTCCGCTGGGCCCTCCCCCTCCTGGGGGAGGCCGCCGCTGCTGGGAGGGGGGGGGTAGCGCTGGCCTCCGTCCACCGCCGAGCGCTCTCCTGTCCAGGAGCCGCCGCATCCAGCCGCGGCCCGGACGGAGATTCCTCCCACGGCCGGAGCAGCTGCTGGGTACCGCCGCTGCCCACGTCGCTGCCGTGGAGGGTCCCCGAAGGGGCTCTCACATCTCCTCCTCGCTCCCCCCGCACACTGCAAGTACCTGAAGGAGAGGGGAGGGGGGGATACCGCCGCCCGCTGCAGACCGGGGAGCGAGGGGAAAGTGCCGACGGGTTAACCCACGGCAGCCCTGACGTGGGACGGCGCTGCCAGGGGCCCGTGCACTTCCATGTGATATTCGCCACTGGTCCTGCAACGCAGCCATCCCGTCGGACGTCCGGATCGCTCCATGTCCGGAAATCAAGAGAGGGGGTAAGCCAGATTTCCTATACTTACACCCCTCATCTGTCCCACCTCTTCCTCCAGAGAAACTCCTCCTACCCACCAATCCCTATCTCTGCCCTATACACGACCATTCCTGTTCCTATTAACCCCATCACTCCTTCCCTTCCCTCTAGTCATGTCGCCCCTCCACCCTATGGGTTCCATGGCTTTCTGTACAGTACAGCACATCTCCCTAACAGCACCCAGCACTACAGTACAGCACAGTACATCTCCCTAGCAGTGCCCAGCACTACAGTACAGCACAGTACATCTCCCTAGCAGCGCCCAGCACTACAGTACAGCACAGTACATCTCCCTAGCCGCGCCCAGCTCTACAGTACAGCACAGTACATCTCCCTAGCAGCGCCCAGCACTACAGTACAGCACAGTACATCTCCCTAGCAGCGCCCAGAACTACAGTACAGCACAGTATATTTCCCTTGCAATACATTTAGCAGTATGGTTTGTGATGTGTTTATTAGGCAACTGTCAATGTGTGTTTTTCCCACAGGAAGAAGAAAACCTTGTGGAGATGGACAATCCAGTTCCTATGGTGGAGTCCAAGCTGGACAGTTCAGTTCAGGAATTGCTGACGCTCATCTGTAATATACAGAACATGGAAGAAACTGTGTTGGAAATGAAGTATGACACCAAAAAGGCTCCTCTGGGTGAGAGATCCTCGATTTGTGTTTTTATATTCACAGCAATATAGAATACAGCTACAAGCAGACATATGTTTGTCTTCTCGTCTAGGAAAGCTCACTGTGGAGCAGATTCGTGCTGGATATAGCTCCTTGCAGCGTATAGAGAACTGTATCAAAAAAGAAAAGTTTGGTCGGGAACTCCTGGAGGCATGTAATGAGTTTTACACCCGTATTCCTCACGACTTTGGGTTAGTATAGTATGGTGCGTCACCTTGTGTTGATTCCATTCATTTCATAACAACAAGTAAATTGATATGTTCTGCTTTTGTATAGACTGAAGACCCCACCTCTGATAAGGACATTACCAGAGCTGGCCTTGAAAGTGCGTCTTCTTGAGGTAAGAGCTGTTGGACAACTTACTATGTAGGTGGAGAGATTAGGTAGTCAGTGTTAAAGAATGAATATGCCACAACTTTACACATCCCAGCCTATTTTGCCTATAAAAAAACATACATAAAGGGGAAGCCGAAGCCAGAAAGGTATGTCGACTTCAGGCCATTCCACACTCTGTAACTGCACAGACCAGCCATGGTCCATGATGTCTCCAGCAGTGTTGAAGGAAATGTGAGGTTACAACATTGACTTACAAGACAGCGCATATTAAGGAAAATACTGCTGATTCTGCACCTTGACCTCCTGCTCTGTATACACGCTGCAGAGCACAATGTCAATCAAGGATGGGTGCCATTGCAAAGCGCTTTTTGTTTAGTGATTGCTCTGAATGAGGTGAGCTGTGACCATCACCCATTAGTGGTGGAGGCATGCTCTCATCGGAGCAGAAGTGATTGCTCTGGAAGAAGGTGAGCTGTGACAATGACCCATTAGTGGTGGAAGCTGTTGTGAATGTCATCCGAGTGGGTGCTGGTGTGGAGCTCCCTCTGGTGGCCAGGAATGGTAATGAAGCGGAGTCTGAATTTGTGACTCAAACAGGTGATGGAATTAATTAGGAATCCAGGAACTCCTATTGCAGATCAGCATAGTGTATTTGGGATAGCATTTTCTGCCTGTCGGCCGCCGGTGTTAAATATTTCCTGCTGTTTCTGAAGATGGCTGGGAGTTTTCCCTTCAGTTTCTCCCATTTATTCTGTGCCTGAATCTACTCCAGATAAGTTTTAGTTTCTGTGTGTAATTGCTGGAATTGCACTTAAGGGTGTTTCTGCTTATTCCATTTTGGTCTGTGTTTTGGTTTCTTGTTTGTGACGATCTGTCTCTCTGCTTTTGTGAGCAGGGCAGTTCCTCCAGCAAGAAAGGGAGCTTGCTCCCTGTTCATGTTTGGATTATTTGCACTATAGAATATTTGTTCTGTGATTTTTTCTTCCCATTATATCTGCAGTTTTGTTTAAAGTGTCTGGCACAAGAGTACCTGATATAGTGGGGGAGAGACCTGTGGTCTCAGATCTTTTTTCTATCAGGAGTTTGGTATTTATTGTAGGTTTTTTTTGCTGGCCGCAATCAGTTATCTTTCCTGTTCTGTTGTATCTAGTAAGTCGTGCCTCACCTTGGCTAATCTATATTTTCTATCTGTGTATTGTTTTCTTACATCACCGTCGTTTACATGTTGGGGGCTTGCTATTTCTTTGGGGACTGCTCTGAGGCAAGTTAGGATTCCACATTCCTATCTTTGAGGTGTAGCAAGTTTCTCTGGCAGTGACGAGGTGTCTAGGTGTGTTAGGAACATCCCACTGCTACTTCTAGTGTTGTCCGATAGATAGGGGATTGTGATCAGCTTAGTTTCCAACTACTCTTGTGGTTTTGTTTTTTCCTGATTAATGGGATTTTTTTGTGATCGTCCACGATTACAGTTCATAACAGGAGGCATGTCCTGATCGGAGCAGAAGTGATTGCTCTGGAAGGAGGTGAGCTGTGACCATCACCCATTAGTGGTGGAGGATCCTCTGATCGGAGCAGATGTGATTGCTCTGGAAGAAGATGAGCTGTGTACATCACCCATTAGTGGTGGAGGATGCTCTGATCGGAGCAAATGTGATTGCTCTGGAAGGAGGTGAGCTGTGACCATCACCCATTAGTGGTGGAGGCATGCTCTGGTTGGAGCAGAAGTGATTGTTCTGGAAAGAGGAGAGCTGTGACCATCACCCATTAGTGGTGGAGGCATGCTCTGATCGGAGCAGAAGTGATTGTTCTGGAAGGAGGAGAGCTGTGACCATCACCCATTAGTGGTGGAGGCATGCTCTGGTCGGAGCAGAAGTGATTGCTCTGGAAGGAGGTGAGCTGTGCACATCACCCATTAGTGGTGGAGGCATGCTCTGATCGGAGCAGAAGTGATTGCTCTGGAAGGAGGAGAGCTGTGACCATCACCCATTAGTGGTGGAGGCATGCTCTGATCGGAGCAGAAGTGATTGCTCTGGAAGGAAGTGAGCTGTGTACATCACCCATTAGTGGAGGAGGCATGTTCTGGTCGGAGCAGATGTGATTGCTCTGGAAGGATGTGAGCTGTGACCATCACCCATTAGTGGTGGAGGCATGCTCTGGTTGGAGCAGAAGTGATTGTTCTGGAAGGAGGAGAGCTGTGACCATCACCCATTAGTGGTGGAGGCATGCTCTGGTCGGAGCAGAAGTGATTGTTCTGGAAGGAGGAGAGCTGTGACCATCACCCATTAGTGGTGGAGGCATGCTCTGATCGGAGCAGAAGTGATTGTTCTGGAAGTAGGAGAGCTGTGACCATCACCCATTAGTGGTGGAGGCATGCTCTGGTCGGAGCAGAAGTGATTGCTCTGGAAGGAGGTGAGCTGTGCACATCACCCATTAGTGGTGGAGGCATGCTCTGATCGGAGCAGAAGTGATTGCTCTGGAAGGAGGAGAGCTGTGACCATCACCCATTAGTGGTGGAGGCATGCTCTGGTCGGAGCAGAAGTGATTGCTCTGGAAGGAGGTGAGCTGTGCACATCACCCATTAGTGGTGGAGGATGCTCTGATCGGAGCAGATGTGATTGCTCTGGAAGAAGATGAGCTGTGTACATCACCCATTAGTGGTGGAGGATGCTCTGATCGGAGCAAATGTGATTGCTCTGGAAGGAGGTGAGCTGTGACCATCACCCATTAGTGGTGGAGGCATGCTCTGGTCGGAGCAGAAGTGATTGTTCTGGAAGGAGGAGAGCTGTGACCATCACCCATTAGTGGTGGAGGCATGCTCTCATCGGAGCAGAAGTGATTGCTCTGGAAGAAGGTGAGCTGTGACAATGACCCATTAGTGGTGGAAGCTGTTGTGAATGTCATCCGAGTGGGTGCTGGTGTGGAGCTCCCTCTGGTGGCTAGGAATGGTAATGAAGCGGAGTCTGAATTTGTGACTCAAACAGGTGATGGAATTAATTAGGAATCCAGGAACTCCTATTGCAGATCAGCATAGTGTATTTGGGATAGCATTTTCTGCCTGTCGGCCGCCGGTGTTAAATATTTCCTGCTGTTTCTGAAGATGGCTGGGAGTTTTCCCTTCAGTTTCTCCCATTTATTCTGTGCCTGAATCTACTCCAGATAAGTTTTAGTTTCTGTGTGTAATTGCTGGAATTGCACTTAAGGGTGTTTCTGCTTATTCCATTTTGGTCTGTGTTTTGGTTTCTTGTTTGTGACGATCTGTCTCTCTGCTTTTGTGAGCAGGGCAGTTCCTCCAGCAAGAAAGGGAGCTTGCTCCCTGTTCATGTTTGGATTATTTGCACTATAGAATATTTGTTCTGTGATTTTTTCTTCCCATTATATCTGCAGTTTTGTTTAAAGTGTCTGGCACAAGAGTACCTGATATAGTGGGGGAGAGACCTGTGGTCTCAGATCTTTTTTCTATCAGGAGTTTGGTATTTATTGTAGGTTTTTTTTGCTGGCCGAAATCAGTTATCTTTCCTGTTCTGTTGTATCTAGTAAGTCGGGCCGGGCCTCACCTTGGCTAATCTATATTTTCTATCTGTGTATTGTTTTCTTACATCACCGTCGTTTACATGTTGGGGGCTTGCTATTTCTTTGGGGACTGCTCTGAGGCAAGTTAGGATTCCACATTCCTATCTTTGAGGTGTAGCAAGTTTCTCTGGCAGTGACGAGGTGTCTAGGTGTGTTAGGAACATCCCACTGCTACTTCTAGTGTTGTCCGATAGATAGGGGATTGTGATCAGCTTAGTTTCCAACTACTCTTGTGGTTTTGTTTTTTCCTGATTAATGGGATTTTTTTGTGATCGTCCACGATTACAGTTCATAACAGGAGGCATGTCCTGATCGGAGCAGAAGTGATTGCTCTGGAAGGAGGTGAGCTGTGACCATCACCCATTAGTGGTGGAGGATGCTCTGATCGGAGCAGATGTGATTGCTCTGGAAGAAGATGAGCTGTGTACATCACCCATTAGTGGTGGAGGATGCTCTGATCGGAGCAAATGTGATTGCTCTGGAAGGAGGTGAGCTGTGACCATCACCCATTAGTGGTGGAGGCATGCTCTGGTCGGAGCAGAAGTGATTGTTCTGGAAGGAGGAGAGCTGTGACCATCACCCATTAGTGGTGGAGGCATGCTCTGATCGGAGCAGAAGTGATTGTTCTGGAAGGAGGAGAGCTGTGACCATCACCCATTAGTGGTGGAGGCATGCTCTGGTCGGAGCAGAAGTGATTGCTCTGGAAGGAGGTGAGCTGTGCACATCACCCATTAGTGGTGGAGGCATGCTCTGATCGGAGCAGAAGTGATTGCTCTGGAAGGAAGTGAGCTGTGTACATCACCCATTAGTGGAGGAGGCATGTTCTGGTCGGAGCAGAAGTGATTGCTCTGGAAGGATGTGAGCTGTGACCATCACCCATTAGTGGTGGAGGCATGCTCTGGTTGGAGCAGAAGTGATTGTTCTGGAAGGAGGAGAGCTGTGACCATCACCCATTAGTGGTGGAGGCATGCTCTGATCGGAGCAGAAGTGATTGCTCTGGAAGGAGGAGAGCTGTGACCATCACCCATTAGTGGTGGAGGCATGCTCTGATCGGAGCAGAAGTGATTGCTGTGGAAGGAAGTGAGCTGTGTACATCACCCATTAGTGGAGGAAGCATGCTCTGGTCGGAGCAGAAGTGACTGCTCTGGAAGGAGGTGAGCTGTGACCATCACCCATTAGTGGTGGAGGATGCTCTGATCGGAGCAGATGTGATTGCTCTGGAAGAAGATGAGCTGTGTACATCACCCATTAGTGGTGGAGGATGCTCTGATCGGAGCAAATGTGATTGCTCTGGAAGGAGGTGAGCTGTGACCATCACCCATTAGTGGTGGAGGCATGCTCTGGTCGGAGCAGAAGTGATTGTTCTGGAAGGAGGAGAGCTGTGACCATCACCCATTAGTGGTGGATGCATGCTCTGATCGGAGCA
Organism: Anomaloglossus baeobatrachus; assembly: GCF_048569485.1. Taxonomy (NCBI): domain Eukaryota; kingdom Metazoa; phylum Chordata; class Amphibia; order Anura; family Aromobatidae; genus Anomaloglossus; species Anomaloglossus baeobatrachus. The sequence continues at coordinate 651,277,797 of NC_134353.1, forward strand.
GAAGTGATTGTTCTGGAAGGAGGAGAGCTGTGACCATCACCCATTAGTGGTGGAGGCATGCTCTGGTCGGAGCAGAAGTGATTGCTCTGGAAGGAGTTGAGCTGTGCACATCACCCATTAGTGGTGGAGGCATGCTCTGATCGGAGCAGAAGTGATTGCTCTGGAAGGAGGAGAGCTGTGACCATCACCCATTAGTGGTGGAGGCATGCTCTGATCGGAGCCGAAGTGATTGCTCTGGAAGGAAGTGAGCTGTGTACATCACCCATTAGTGGAGGAGGCATGTTCTGGTCGGAGCAGATGTGATTGCTCTGGAAGGATGTGAGCTGTGACCATCACCCATTAGTGGTGGAGGCATGCTCTGGTTGGAGCAGAAGTGATTGTTCTGGAAGGAGGAGAGCTGTGACCATCACCCATTAGTGGTGGAGGCATGCTCTGATCGGAGCAGAAGTGATTGCTCTGGAAGGAGGAGAGCTGTGACCATCACCCATTAGTGGTGGAGGCATGCTCTGGTCGGAGCAGAAGTGATTGCTCTGGAAGGAGGTGAGCTGTGCACATCACCCATTAGTGGTGGAGGCATGCTCTGATCGGAGCAGAAGTGATTGCTCTGGAAGGAGGAGAGCTGTGACCATCACCCATTAGTGGTGGAGGCATGCTCTGATCGGAGCAGAAGTGATTGCTCTGGAAGGAAGTGAGCTGTGACCATCACCCATTAGTGGTGGAGGCATGCTCTGGTCGGAGCAGAAGTGATTGTTCTGGAAGGAGGAGAGCTGTGACCATCACCCATTAGTGGTGGAGGCATGCTCTGATCGGAGCAGAAGTGATTGCTCTGGAAGGAGGAGAGCTGTGACCATCACCCATTAGTGGTGGAGGCATGCTCTGGTCGGAGCAGAAGTGATTGCTCTGGAAGGAGGTGAGCTGTGCACATCACCCATTAGTGGTGGAAGCATGCTCTGATCGGAGCAGAAGTGATTGCTCTGGAAGGAGGAGAGCTGTGACTATCACCCATTAGTGGTGGAGGCATGCTCTGATCGGGGCAGAAGTGATTGCTCTGGAAGGAAGTGAGCTGTGTACATCACCCATTAGTGGAGGAGGCATGTTCTGGTCGGAGCAAAAGTGATTGCTCTGGAAGGATGTGAGCTGTGACCATCACCCATTAGTGGTGGAGGCATGCTCTGGTTGGAGCAGAAGTGATTGTTCTGGAAGGAGGAGAGCTGTGACCATCACCCATTAGTGGTGGAGGCATGCTCTGATCGGAGCAGAAGTGATTGCTCTGGAAGGAGGAGAGCTGTGACCATCACCCATTAGTGGTGGAGGCATGCTCTGATCGGAGCAGAAGTGATTGCTGTGGAAGGAAGTGAGCTGTGTACATCACCCATTAGTGGAGGAAGCATGCTCTGGTCGGAGCAGAAGTGACTGCTCTGGAAGGAGGTGAGCTGTGACCATCACCCATTAGTGGTGGAGGATGCTCTGATCGGAGCAGATGTGATTGCTCTGGAAGAAGATGAGCTGTGTACATCACCCATTAGTGGTGGAGGATGCTCTGATCGGAGCAAATGTGATTGCTCTGGAAGGAGGTGAGCTGTGACCATCACCCATTAGTGGTGGAGGCATGCTCTGGTCGGAGCAGAAGTGATTGCTCTGGAAGGAGGTGAGCTGTGCACATCACCCATTAGTGGTGGAGGCATGCTCTGATCGGAGCAGAAGTGATTGCTCTGGAGGGAGGAGAGCTGTGACCATCACCCATTAGTGGTGGAGGCATGCTCTGATCGGAGCAGAAGTGATTGTTCTGGAAGGAGGAGAGCTGTGACCATCACCCATTAGTGGTGGAGGCATGCTCTGGTCGGAGCAGAAGTGATTGCTCTGGAAGGAGGTGAGCTGTGCACATCACCCATTAGTGGTGGAGGCATGCTCTGATCGGAGCAGAAGTGATTGCTCTGGAAGGAGGAGAGCTGTGACCATCACCCATTAGTGGTGGAGGCATGCTCTGATCGGAGCCGAAGTGATTGCTCTGGAAGGAAGTGAGCTGTGTACATCACCCATTAGTGGAGGAGGCATGTTCTGGTCGGAGCAGATGTGATTGCTCTGGAAGGATGTGAGCTGTGACCATCACCCATTAGTGGTGGAGGCATGCTCTGGTTGGAGCAGAAGTGATTGTTCTGGAAGGAGGAGAGCTGTGACCATCACCCATTAGTGGTGGAGGCATGCTCTGATCGGAGCAGAAGTGATTGCTCTGGAAGGAGGAGAGCTGTGACCATCACCCATTAGTGGTGGAGGCATGCTCTGGTCGGAGCAGAAGTGATTGCTCTGGAAGGAGGTGAGCTGTGCACATCACCCATTAGTGGTGGAGGCATGCTCTGATCGGAGCAGAAGTGATTGCTCTGGAAGGAGGAGAGCTGTGACCATCACCCATTAGTGGTGGAGGCATGCTCTGATCGGAGCAGAAGTGATTGCTCTGGAAGGAAGTGAGCTGTGACCATCACCCATTAGTGGTGGAGGCATGCTCTGGTCGGAGCAGAAGTGATTGTTCTGGAAGGAGGAGAGCTGTGACCATCACCCATTAGTGGTGGAGGCATGCTCTGATCGGAGCAGAAGTGATTGCTCTGGAAGGAGGAGAGCTGTGACCATCACCCATTAGTGGTGGAGGCATGCTCTGGTCGGAGCAGAAGTGATTGCTCTGGAAGGAGGTGAGCTGTGCACATCACCCATTAGTGGTGGAAGCATGCTCTGATCGGAGCAGAAGTGATTGCTCTGGAAGGAGGAGAGCTGTGACTATCACCCATTAGTGGTGGAGGCATGCTCTGATCGGGGCAGAAGTGATTGCTCTGGAAGGAAGTGAGCTGTGTACATCACCCATTAGTGGAGGAGGCATGTTCTGGTCGGAGCAGATGTGATTGCTCTGGAAGGATGTGAGCTGTGACCATCACCCATTAGTGGTGGAGGCATGCTCTGGTCGGAGCAGAAGTGATTGCTCTGGAAGGAGGTGAGCTGTGACCATCACCCATTAGTGGTGGAGGCATGCTCTGGTCGGAGCAGAAGTGATTGCTCTGGAAGGAGGTGAGCTGTGCACATCACCCATTAGTGGTGGAGGCATGCTCTGATCGGAGCAGAAGTGATTGCTCTGGAAGGAGGTGAGCTGTGACCATCACCCATTAGTGATGGAGGCATGCTCTGATTGGAGCAGAAGTGATTGCTCTGGAAGGAGGTGAGCTGTGACCATCACCCATTAGTGGTAGAGGCATGCTCTGATCGGAGCAGAAGTGATTGCTCTGGAAGGAGGTGAGCTGTGACCATCACCCATTAGTGGTGGAGGCATGATCTGATCGGAGCAGAAGTGATTGCTGTGGAAGGAGGTGAGCTGTGCACATCACCCATTAGTGGTGGAGGCATGCTCTGGTCGGAGCAGAAGTGATTGCTCTGGAAGGAAGTGAGCTGTGTACATCACCCATTAGTGGAGGAGGCATGCTCTGATCGGAGCAGAAGTGATTGCTCTGGAAGGAGGTGAGCTGTGACCATCACCCATTAGTGGTGGAGGCATGCTCTGATCGGAGCAGAAGTGATTGCTCTGGAAGGAGGTGAGCTGTGCACATCACCCATTAGTGGTGGAGGCATGCTCTGATCGGAGCAGAAGTGATTGCTCTGGAAGGAGGTGAGCTGTGACCATCACCCATTAGTGGTGGAGGCATGCTCTGGTCGGAGCAGAAGTGATTGCTCTGGAAGGGAGGTGAGCTGTGACCATCACCCATTAGTGGTGGAGGCATGCTCTGATCGGAGCAGAAGTGATTGCTCTGGAAGGAGGTGAGCTGTGCACATCACCCATTAGTGGTGGAGGCATGCTCTGATCGGAGCAGAAGTGATTGCTCTGGAAGGAGGTGAGCTGTGCACATCACCCATTAGTGGTGGAGGCATGCTCTGATCGGAGCAGAAGTGATTGCTCTGGAAGGAGGTGAGCTGTGACCATCACCCATTAGTGGTGGAGGCATGCTCTGATCGGAGCAGAAGTGATTGCTCTGGAAGGAGGTGAGCTGTGACCATCACCCATTAGTGGTGGAGGCATGCTCTGATCGGAGCAGAAGTGATTGCTCTGGAAGGAGGAGAGCTGTGACCATCACCCATCAGTGGTGGAGGCATGCTCTGATCGGAGCAAAAGTGATTGCTCTGATTTAGCATAAAAGCCATATTTAAACATTAATTTTCTGGTGACCGTTTCCCTTTATTATCACCATAGTACAGGTATCAGCACCCTGCATTAGGTCAGCTATTGTGAAACACGTTAATCCCATGCTGTCCGCCAACCTGCAGCTCTCTGGCTGTCATGGCAGCCTGGGACTTGTATGGTTGGCAGCAGGTTGCTTATTCTTGGCGGCACAGTACTACAGTATTTTACCAGACCCCATCGTACGCAGTAAAAGTAATTTGTCGCTATAATAACACTTGTTTTCCTCCAGGCCTTGGGCGATATCCAGATTGCTGTGAAGATTGCCAGCTTGGACCTCAAGTCCCACGAACATCCGGTGGACAGACAGTACAGACAGCTACACTGTGATTTGGATCCTATAGACAAAAAGTCATCTGAATTTCAGGTAAAGCTGATGGAAAGAGCAAAAAATAAAAATGCAATTTTACTTGCAAGATCTAAATTGTAGTGAAGTATCAGGCCATTTAAAAAGCTTTTTTTTTTCTTGCGGGATGAGTGATTGTTTTGAATGAATTCACTTTACCATGTACAATGTAATGTATTGAAGATGGGGAAAAAAATCCTATTGTGATGAAATGGTGAAAATACTCAATTCCCTCCTTTTTGTTTTTGTATATCTATTGCATTAATTATTTAGTAAAAATGACCAGGCAGTATTATTCTTCACGTCTGTATGAGTACGGTGATGCCAAAAATATAAGGATTTGTGGTTTTTATAGTGGTCAGAAAAAAATCAGAACTTTGTTAAAAAATTAAATAAATAAATAGTTTGTGTGACCTTTTTCTGAGACCTGTAACTTTTTTTTTTTATTTTTGCACAACATTTTTTTCATTTTTTTTGTAGGTAATACAGCGACCGAAAAAATATAGTTCCACTTTTTTTTTTCCCTTTTTGGTTGTTTAACATATGGTTACAATAGTTGAATATCTCGAGTAGACATGAGCGAACCCAAACTTTAGAGGTTGGTGTTCATACTGAACGTGGACTTTAGAAAAAAAAAAAAAAAAAATGTTCTGAGTTCGGACTTTACGTATGTTACCCACTTGATCAAGTATCGCTGTACTCAGGTACGCTCGGTACTCAGCCCAGTGCGAGCCGCCTGTAGTGTTTGATCGGTTCACCCTGGGGGTAACAAGAACGTTATTGGATGTACTGGGCACCAAAAAAAAAAAAAAAAACACCCGCCCACCCTCCCAGGAAGTGATCTGTTTATGGTTGGCTGTATGTGGGTGGAGACCCAAACTGCCCAATTAGTGACTTCCATTGGGATTCGGGTTCTGAACAGAACTTTATCTAAAGTCCGGCTGGTCCCGCTAAACTCCGGCTCCGCTCATCTTAAATCTTGATACTTTTACAGATGAGCAGATACAAAAATGAGAAGTGGGGGATTCAAAGTTTTATAATTTTACATTTTTTTTTTTAAAAAAACTTCTTACTTTTATATAGTGCATTATATACTGTAATATAAAAGGGAAAATAGCATTCTACTATTTCGCGGCAAAGAGTTATCTGTTGTTTCTTTTTATTTTAGGACATGTCCTGTAGTTAGTATATAGTCTTGGTCAATCACATTACATACCCTCAACCAACTTGGTTCCTGGCAGCTATACTTAATGACTGATCTTTCTTCTCCACTCATCCCACAGCTTATTGATCGCTACCTGCAAAGTACCCATGCGCCAACCCACAATGATTACACAATGACACTGCTGAATGTTTTCTGTGTGCAAAAAGAGGGGGAAAGCAACTTTCGACAAGATCTACCCAACAGGTGTGTTCTTTACGAATAATTCACATTGTCAGGCAGTTTAGATTTATAATAATCCCATTCTGAAAATTGTTCTCAGATTCTAAATTTTCACTCAGTTTTTGAATATGACTTTCATTGATTCAAGGAATAAAAACCGATATCACCCAAGTGAAAAGTAACTGCCCCTTTAACTTGAAGGGGAGCTATGATCAGAAAACGACCTGTTGAGAAAATCAGGTTTTAATGCCTGAATAGTTTTATGTTTTTAGTTATTTTTTCTTTAATTATCACAATCTGTATTAAAAATAAAAAAACAGACTTAAAGGGAACCAATCACCAGTGTGTGGGTGGGTACTAAGCGGCCTGGAACTCAGGCAGATTCTCCTGTAGACACCCCTCCAATGTTTTATTCTTCATAGAGCGATATGTTAGAATTAATAAAAGTATTATACAAACTATTAACTTTGTGGCAGGACCTGTGTGAGGTCATACCCATGTGACTTGGTATCCAGCTTTGGTGACTGAGACCCCGCCCCTTCTGGTCACATGTGTATGACCTCACCACAGGTCCTGCAAGAGACAAAGTGAATAGTTTGTATAATGCTTATGCTAATTCTAGCAGGGGGAGAGGATAACTATGAATATATTATCTGCTCCAGTGCAACTGTCACTCAACAAGCAGCTAATTTTATAAACTTTACTTTTTTGGATTTCAAAACCTAAACGTCCGAGCTGACCACTACAGGTATGTAGAGAATCAGCCTGATAGTGCCAGTATAGCACTGGCTTTAGCTTATATACAAAAATCCTGGTGATTGGTTCCCTTTTAAAGAGCTCTTGGAAGCTGGAGACCTTCTCAAGCCCCTTTCCTAAGCATGTGCACTGCTGCAGTCCTCCTCTATCAAACTGTTCGCTAAACCTCATACTAAATAGGTGGCGGATGTACCAGATTTGACCGAGGAGGATTGGAAGGAGGTGGAGGGCACCTTCTACTTTTCAGTGGGAAGTGCTGGACATTGTTTATCCCAATTTACTCTTTCTTAATTGGGTTTATTACACTCTGAAAGGCTAAAAAAAGATTGGTGCACCCTCAAGTGATTTCAATTTTCTGTTCAAGGTAGAGACAGTATGCTTTTTGTGAACTCCTAGAGCAGGGCTGGTCAAAATACGGCCTGCTAGCCACATCTGGCCCTCTAGCTGTTCCATTTCGGCCTGCGGACCGAGACAGCCAAAGGGCTGAAAACTATGAACTGCAGGACGCACCATGCCCTCCACCGCTGTTGCTACCCTTTTCCCAATGTCACCGCTATTCGCATCCATAGGATGAGGACAGTGGTAGAGGAGGGGCTACTGCGTCTGCGGAGCTTGGTGAGTATGTGGTGATGTTTTGTTTTTTGGGTTTTTTTTTCATGTGTATGGAATGTTTGTCTACATGTCAGAAATAGTGACTAGTAGTTCCGGCACACTTTAATAAGGTTATAAGAGAGAGTATAATGCTTCAAAAATATTTTTTATTTGGGGGCTCTTGTATATAGGTGGTTATGTGGGGCTCGTAATGTATATAGGAAGCTATGTATGTGGGGCTCATGCTGTGTATATGAGGCGATGTGAGGGCTCATACTGTATATAGGAGGATATGTGGGGCTGATAATGTATATAGGAGGCTATGTGGGGCTCATAATGTATATAGGAAGCTATGTATGTGGGGCTCACGCTGTGTATAGGAGCCTATGTAAGGACTCATACTGTATATAGGAGGATATGTGGGGTGTCATACTGTATTTAAAGGCTATGTGGGGCTCATACTGTATTTAGGAGACTGTGTGGGGCTCATAATGTATTAAGGAAGCTAAGTGAGGACTATGCATTTTGGTTTTTTTTTGTTTGAACATCTGAATTAAAAAATGTAAGCCTAATTTTACTTGATGGAGATCTGTCACTAGGTTTTGGTCCACTAAATAACCATCCTTTATGCAGCTGGGTTTTCATTATCCAGACTTGGACCTATGCAGTGAACAAGTCATAACTCCTTAACCCCTTAACGACCCATGACATACTGGGTGCGTCATGGATCGTGTGCCGTTAATCCCCGCCTCCTGCCGTGGGCAGGCGGCGGCGATCCGCGCACATATCAGCTGTGTTCAACAGCTGACGTGTGCCTGCTAGCCGCAGATGGAATGGCTTCCACCCGTGGCCATAAACCCCTTACATTTCGCTGCCAAAATCTGGCAGCGATATGTATATGGGCGCCGCCATGAGAGTTACTTATCCCGCCCCCACCGAAAGTCACGTGACATGATCACGTGACTTTCGGTGGTTGCCATCGTAGCACAGGGTCTTGTGATGATGCCTGCAGCTACGAAGTTTCACTTTCGTTTTCACCCGGCACGGAGCAGGGTGAAACAGGAAGTGACTGATCTGCTGTTTACAGCTGTATAGCTGTGATCAGCAGATAGATAAGAGCGATCGGATTGCTGATCGCTATAGCCCCCTAGGGGGACTAGTAAAATAAAAAAAAAAAAAAAAGTTTTAAAAAATTAAAAAAAAACCTAAGTTCAAATCACCCCCCTTTCACCCCATTGAAAATTAAAGGGTTAAAAAAATAAAAAATATACACATATTTGGTATCGCCACGTTCAGAAATGCCCGATCTATCACAATATAAAATCAATTAATCTGATCAGTAAATGGCGTAGCGGCAAAAAAATTCCAAACGCCAAAATTGCGTTTTTTGGTTGCCGCAAATTTTGCGCAAAATGCAATAACAGGCGATCAAAACGTAGCATCTGCGCAAAAATGGTACCGTTAAAAACGTCAGGTCGAGACGCAAAAAATAAGCCGTCACTGAGTCTCAGATCCCGAAAAATGAGAACGCTACGGGTTTTGTAAAATGGCGCAAAACGTGCGCCACTTTTTTGGACAGGCTTGTGAATTTTTTTTAACCCCTTAGATACAAGTAAACCTATACATGTTTGGTGTCTACAAATTCGCACTGACCTCAGGCATCACATATATACATCAGTTTTACCATATAGTGAACACAGTGAATAAAATATCCCAAAAACTATTGTATGATCACACTATTTTTGCAATTTTTCCGCACTTGGAATTTTTTGGCCGTTTTCCAGTACACTATATAGTAAAACTTATGGTTTCCTGTAAAAGTACAACTCGTCCCGCAAAAAACAAGCCCTTGTATGGCAAGATTGATGGAAAAATAAAAAAGTTACGGCTCTCGGAAAAAGGGGAGCAAAAAACAAAAACGGAAAGTGCCCGGGGGCTGAAGGGGTTAAATATACATCAGACTGTGTATCTGTGCATAATTAGATCACTGCCACCCCGCTGTACTATTTGTGTTATCTCTGTCCCCGCTTTTCCCAAGTCTCTACCTAATTTTAAATATTGTGTAATGTTTAGCCATTATTTTTTTCAATAAAATTTGATGTTTTTTTAAGGATCTATTACTCTATTGCTCGTTGTAGGCTTTATATGTTTGTAGGAGTGGTCCACTCGTTTTAAGATAGGCCATGGTATGGCTCATGGCTTTGAACATTTCCTTTCGTGACATTTTATCATCTCTGCGCAGTGTAGTGAGTTGTACTGTATTAGACTTTATCTCCGCAATGTTCATGTGCTCGATGCCCCAGGATGAGGGTCTCGGACACCTCTCCAGTCCTTTATAACCTTATTTGCTGCCTTATATTTAAACACTGGGTTTTGACATGAAAATGTTTGGAAAGCTCAGCCTCTTGTATAGAACATGCTGGTGGTTTCAGTTATCAAGTTCACTTTAATGCTTGCTTTGCACTTGAAGAACATTTGTCTTCAGCTTTTACATTACAAACTGCATACAGAAATAAATAGATCTCTTAGACATGAGCAGGCTGATATACTGATTTTAAAAATTCACGTCAGAATAGCTGAATTATGCTTTTTGAATGTTTTTAATCTCCATTCCCGTAATTTCGTTGATGGCGCCTAAATGTCGTCCTCCCTTCTGCCGCTGAAAACTCTTGCTGCTCAGTACAAGCTGCACCTAGTACGCTGTGCAAAGACGAATATATCTGAACTCATTAAAGGGGATGTTCACTTTATTATAACAGAAGTGTTGGGGCACAATTATGTGGCACTTGCTAATGTATTCTACTATTATATATAGTATTGCCAAGGCTAGGCCTGCTCACAAACTGCACAGTAATTGAAGGGGGCTGGTAGTTAGGATTAGTCACATAACTTCTCCACACTTGCCCATTTTATGAACAGACAATTTGTTCTGTCTGCAGGGAAAGTTCACTAACATGCAAGTGGTACTTTACAAAACACATTTGTTAAAACAAAGCTAAAGTGAACAACCCCTTTAATTTTCTCTGTATTTAGCTCATTTTACTATTATGATTATATAGCCATGGTCAATTTTCAAGGTCAGTACATCTGCCTCATCAAGTCTAAGATCTACTTAATGTATGCTCTGTTTTAAAATCTGATCAATCTGCTTTGAACTGAGCTTTACATTTTGGAAACTGTGTGCATGCTAGTTTACAAAGCTATATTATACCTGTATCATGCTAGTGTTGTAAGGCATTTATTACCTACAGCCAACATATGAATATGATAAAGGAGCGCAGAAGATGACTGCTAAAGGCTACTTTCATGGATGTTTGGCACAATCCTTGCGCCTCGGTGGGATTATAGGAAGCCTCTTATGAAAGGTTCCTAATTATATATGGTTTAAAAAGGCTAGATCTTTCCCTGGTTGCAGGTAATAGACCCCCAGGAGCCACTAGATTAAATAAATGTCTGGTGTCTGAACCCCAAAGTTGGAGTTGCCCTACAACTTTGCTGTTTTTTTCTGCAGAATGCTGTTGTGGCATGGATCTCGCATGGCTAACTGGGTTGGCATACTTAGCCAGGGCCTGCGTGTGGCTCCTAAAGAGGCTCCAGTAACTGGATACATGGTGAGTAACATTTTACAGTGTTTATTGCATTGTAATGGTCGCCTGTAGTTGTGCCGGGTTATATCACTTTGAAGGCAGCTGTTTGGACTACAGACATATTTACATGACTTAATCCCAAACACTTTCTCTCCACAGTTTGGAAAAGGAATATATTTTGCTGATGTCTCCTCAAAGAGTGCAAATTATTGCTTTACAACCCGTGATAAGAATGTGGGAATTATCCTGCTGTCAGAGGTAATGGCGGCTGATCTGTGGACTGCTTTAGTGGAAAAAGTTGTGTACAATAGTGTATAGTCTATGACCGGCATCAGCTGGATTTGGAATTAATTCATTATTGCTCTAAGCCCTTTAAGGTCTATATTATCACCAGTAATCGAGAATTGGCATAAACTGTAAATTTCACTTTGTACCAATACACACCGTGTGGTGACTGCTCAGTGACGTTCCGATGCCCAGCATCTAACACTTCTCTATGTAAAGTCTATGGGAATATCGCTGTTCTGACAGATGTTGCTTCCAGCACGTACCATGTTGCATCTGGTCATACTTGTAGCTTTGCGTTTGAGCACTTTTTATCAGGGATCCTTGGTGGTGGCATTTTTGACTTGTCTTTCTGGCATCCAAATTTTCATTGTTACTATTGTATTAAAAATCTTTACAAATAGGTTGGTCATTGATACCATTCTGCATTTCTATTGTACACCTATGTCTGTGGTCATTGTTCTATTGTTTTCTGTCTTTGTCAGGTTGCACTTGGTAAATGTAATGAACTTCTGGCCGCTGATTATGATGCTCAGAAAAAGCTGAAAGGAAAAAACAGCACCAAAGGCCTAGGTCGTAGCATTCCTGACCCCAAAAAGAGCATTGTTCAGTAAGTCCATTACGTATATAGATTTATCCATAGTGTGATACGTTTCTGCCTCCCCAACCGCCACATGTTTGCATAGAAGAACTACTGCGTATCTTTCAGCTGTATCTTTAGTATATTGACCACTTTTTTTTTTGCTGTTTTATTTCTATGCCTTTTTGCAGTGATGGCACTGTGGTTCCATTTGGTCCTCTCATAGACACAGGACTCGAGAATACCGATGGCTACACCCTGAATTACAATGAGTACATTGTGTATGACGGCCGTCAGGTCCGGATGAAATATTTGCTGCAAGTTCGATTTAACTATGAATCATTGTGGTAACTGCAAAGCTTGTAATGTCTGACCACATCAGACACATCCAATGTAGGCAACTGTGGAGTATCCTACTGGAAGATGGAGCACATATGTAGTTAAATAGCTAAAGTAGAATATAGTGTGTTTTCCTTTAAAAACTGGTGCAGTACACTATATTATCTTAAAAAGATTGTCCACTACATAGTAATGATCTATCCTAAAGATAGATCATTACTATCTATCAGATTAGTGGGGCACCCCCAGCAAATCCACTGTTTACAGACTAGTGTAAATAATTGCACAATCCTTTATACACTATATAGTGGGTTTCCGCTCCTATGAAGTGAATAGAATCTGAGCTGCAGAACCTAAAAATGGCCACTCCACAATGTATAGAGCGGTGCTAGGCTCTACATCCGGCTGTAAACAAATGATTGGAGGGATGCTCCACTGATTTGACATTGATGATCTATAGGTCATTAGTATCCAAGTAGTGGACAACCCCTTTAATGTTCGACTGTTCAAGGGTCTCCTAAAACCCGATATTAACCATACCGCTAGATAAATCATATTGACGCCTAATGATTTTTTTAATGATTATTTTAGATGTTCTACATTAGTAATAAAAGTATGATTTGTTCTGTTTAAGTGTGTTACTTTCTGATCAAATAAAAACCGTCAAAGTTTAAAATATTGTCTGTTCCTTTGTGTCTTTTCTATTCTGTAATAAACTGGGGGGTAAAAAAAGGCTTCCATATTTCTCTCTCTTACATAAAGACCTCCGATGACCATGGCTGGAACCTTCCGCTAATGCTCCGTCTGCCCCTGCGATTGTCTAATCGCTGCGTGTCCAGCTCCTGGAATCCCCGGTGATCAGCTCTCTTTGGAGGTAGTCATTTAGCAGGATAAAGATGTAGTTATAGAAGGGTGGCTGGATGCAGCCCTCTGCTCTGGCTCATGCTTGGCGTACATAGAAGTGACATTATGATCGATGGACGGCTTCCTTGAATTACATTTAGCTTTCATCTGTTTTTAACCCTTTGCAGTGTTTTTCATCTTGTAGTGAAGTTTAGAGGTCCTTGCTTTAAATAAAATAAGACCAGCTCTGCAAGACTAAGGCTATGTGCCCACGGGGACAGTGTCCTGCGGTTATATCTGCAGGACATTCCGCAGGTGCTCCCAGGAAACAGCACCACAACTTTTGTCTGTTTCCATGCTGCGGAATGTCCTCCGGATATGGTGCGGGCATTCTGCATTGAGGATACAGTACCATGGCTTCGGCACTGCATCCTCAATGCAGAACAAGTGCTGCAGTGATTGGGAGTTCATACTCACCTCCATCATGCAGCACCTCGCTTTCCGGCAGCCGGGTCACACTCTCAGCGTCTGCAGGAGAAGGTGGGCGGGCCTGAACTAGCTCCGGCTGTCACATGACCGGAGCTCGTGCAGGCTCCACCCACCTCTTCCTTCCTGTACCTGGATTCACCGCGCTCCTGTACACCGGACGGAGAAAGTGACTCCAGTGAGGCAGGTAAGTATATGGGACCCTGATGTAAGAGAAAAAGGTATACCAAACACGGGATCACCACAATTATATGTTACATATAAATATTATTTTATTGCACACAAAACAACACATGTCTCCCATAAGGAGTGCTGGACACACAAGGATTCAGTTAAAAACACTTAAAAAATGCCCATGGCATAATAGACCAACACATTGGAAAAATCAGTGTCAATGTTGTTATACACAATACAAATGACTTCTCCCCACAACAATAAGTACACCTATATTTCTAAATTGCTAAAGATGATACATTGGCCTTGTACCGTTCTGTGTATTAAATACCATAATTGGTCCTATTATATCACAGACCAAAACAGACCCACTATCTGTAGTCTGTATGGGGTCCCCAAGGAACTACCCTAGGTCCTTGTGAGATGCTGCAAAAATACCCAGTATTGATCAAAGATCTATCATACTATCACAGACTGTATAGGTCTGTCTTTATCGGCACCAATATCCACCGGCCATTAAAACCTCGCTAGCGATGTGTCACACTAAAACTCAATGCCCACAGATCATAAGGAAAATACCATGCTCAAAGTAACGCCGTGTTGAACTATGACATTCTACACAATCTGCTACTCGATCACCCAGGACAGACCAATGCCTTATATTAATGCACAGCATGCAGCCGTGCCAAAACTATACTTACTGTCTGTGACACATCGCTAGTATGAGGAAAGCCATACAGGTATAGGTGACATGTGGAGAGAAGTTTTCCCAATGTGACAACCCCACGCGTATCGCCACCTCTCGAGGTGGCTTCCTCAGGGGAAAGAGAAGAGCTGTGTAATGCCTCCTTGCGTGTCCTATTTAAGGAAGTGTAATCACACTCACCAATGATGCAGCTGGAGAACCTCGTGTATCGGCAGCGTTCCGATGGCCACCGCCATCTTGCCTGAGTCACATGGTGCCCTGAAGGTTCTGCCCTCAGACCCCTTCTGCGCATGCGCACCCCGTTAGAGCGGACGCTTCTCAAAAATCATGCTCACATGTCATTAAAGCTTAGCACTATAGATGTGTATTGTATTATAGGGCTCCAATATCGCATTCATTATTTGCACAGGATTTGACCGCGCCTAGCAAAGCCGATCGTTGTCACATGACATATAGTACCACCCCTGATCCCTTAATGCGCATGCGCGGGTTCTTAATGCTTATTACGTTACCAGGCTGCAATCGTACCTGGCGCGCTACACAAAGGATACCTCCCATCAACACACCTTAAATGTACATCCTGAGTGTCTAACATACATGCAAATTCACAGTATGTAAGCACATTCATTATTTGCACAAAATTTAACAGCGCCTAGCAAAGCCGATCGTTGTCACATGACATATATTACCACCCCAATCCCATAGTGCGCATGCGCGGGTTCTTAATGCTTGTTACGCTACCAGGCTGCAATCATTCAAAACACAGGAGAAAGAGGAGTTTTAAATGCAAAATATATTTATTGTAGACAAGGAGGGGTTAAGGCAGGAAATTTAAAACAAGTATGCAGGGCAGAAGTGGCAAAAAGGTTATAGACATCAAATACAGAGTTGTATATATACTAACAAGCAGGCATGAATAATATATGTATACAGAAAACCCGCTAGGAGATACAGTGGTCTCTTGCAAATCAAGTGTGAGATGAATTCCCCAAAGGACATAAAGTGCTACAGTGCATAATTCATAAATAGAAGTTCATCCAAAAAACACACACAAGCGGGTGTTCTGTATAGGCTCGCCCCATATGCAGGAAACTAAAGTACCTGCCCTAAAAAATTTTTTTACAAGTGCAAAACATACCTATATTAGGAACAGGGATAGCCAATGCCACATAGATGCCCCGAAAGGAGAGGTAACCCCCCGGCCCAACGACACGTGTTTCGCCAGGAGGGGGCAAGTGCACCCCACCTCACGGCTTCATCAGGAGGGAAGATGCTTATTACGTTACCAGGCTGCAATCGTACCTGGCGCGCTACACAAAGGATACCTCCCATCAACACACCTTAAATGTACATCCTGAGTGTCTAACATACATGCAAATTCACAGTATGTAAGCACATTCATTATTTGCACAAAATTTAACAGCGCCTAGCAAAGCCGATCGTTGTCACATGACATATATTACCACCCCAATCCCATAGTGCGCATGCGCGGGTTCTTAATGCTTGTTACGCTACCAGGCTGCAATCATACCTGGCGCGCTACACAGAGGATACCTCCCATCAGTACACCTTAAATGCACATCCTAAGTGTCTAACATACATGCAAATTCACAGTATGTAAGCACCGGAGGTCCAAATCTGGTTCTTCTATACGTGCAGTTGCTTCTGCACCGATCATACATTCACATCCTCAAGCTTAGAATACATGATACAAGATCTCATTAACCCTTTGGGAGGTATGCTTGGGGAAAGATAGCATCCATCTTGTTCCCAAGAAACAAATTTGGTTATTCATCATTTGCACAAGGTACAAGGCCAATGTACCTGACATTATACTGTAACATTGAGTAGCCACGAGTTGGGAGCCAAGGCAGTTTCATTCCATCTGGATAGCAGAACAACTGGGAACAGGAGACACGATTCCTTTATTCTGGACTTACTATATCTAGTGCTAGATAGGAATTATTTCCTGTTTGATAGGGTGTTTTACCGTCAGAGATCCGGGACCGCTATGGGGGCTTGCTGTGCACCACCCTATGCTAATATCTTTTTAGGGTGGTGGGAGGAGACACAGGTTTACATCTTGGAGCAGTATAAAACTCACGTAGTTGGTTGGTATAGGTATATCGACGATATACTGCTTTTTTGGTCAGGAACTCTGGAGGAGTGTGAATCCTTCATTGCCACACTGAATGATAATGTCCTGAACATTAGGTTAACATCTAATATCTCTACAGAGACAGTGGAGTTCCTGGACCTTCAGATCATGAAGGCAGAGGGCACTATATGTACGTCTCTATACCGAAAACCAACAGCGACAAATAGCCTGTTACATTACAGCAGTTTCCATCCGAAGTATGTTAAGAATGGTATCCCCAAAGGACAGTTCATGAGAATAAAAAGAAATTGCAGTGAAAACGCAGATTTTGAGTCACATGCCCTTGATCTGTCCAACAGATTTTACAAAAGGGGATATCCGAAGAAAGTGGTCTCTGGAGCCCTTCAAACTTGCAAGACCATAGAACGGCAAGCCCTACTGCAATCAAAAATACGGAAAAAACAAGCGGCAGTGAGTATTATTACGCCCTATAACAATCAATGGCAGGACCTTTATGGTATACTCCAGACCAACTGGGATATTTTGAGAAGTGATAAGAAGCTGATTCCCTTTCTAGGTGACAAACCCAGACTCGTGGCGAGGAAAGCCCAGAATTTACGTGGCATACTGTCCAGTAGCCACTATATACGATCAAAACAGAGTCTTGGTTCGGGCGTGAAGTTAAGAGGGACTTTTCCTTGTGGAGCATGTACCGTGTGTCCGTACATGGTTGCGGCTGATCATATTTCTTTACCGATTGCTCCTAGGCGGATCACTTCTGAGGCGTATTACAACTGCCGGACCAGGAATGCAATCTATGTCCTCATCTGTAGCTGCCCAAAAGTGTACGTTGGTGAAACCACGCAAGAGGTAAGAAGGAGAGTACAGCAACACTTTTCGAGCATTAATACGGCCAGTGCAGACCTCAAGAAGGGGAAAACGCTCACTTCGGTAGCGGCGCATTTTCTTACTTGTCATGGGGGACGATATGGTACAATGAAGGTCATCATTGTTGACTCGATAAAACAGAACCTTAGAGGTGGGAACTGTACCAAAGAGCTCTTACAGAAGGAGTCTCGATGGATCTATACCCTTAATAGCTTGGCACCACAGGGGTTGAATGAAGAACTACTGTATACCGGGTTTTATAATATTATTTGAAAACTGTAGGATTGCGTGAAAATTCTCTCAACTGATCCGTCTCCTTCTTTTTAGCGCTCCTTATCAATCAAGGAGAATGATTATGAACAAATGGAGAAGTACGAGGACCGTCCAAGACTAATGAAATTTAAAAGTGAAGAATGTTGAATGGGAAACAGGATATGAATGGTGGAGCCAAGAAGATACTAGATAGATCTGTTCCCCTTGGCTCGTCGTTTTGGCCAGCCTTTTTCTATATGGGGCATCATTGGGCCCGGCGAAGTGGATGATCAGAAATACATTGGTGTGATCCGAATAATAAGTACTAGAATAAGAAATAAAGGATGTAAGAAGGATTCTGGTCCTAAATGAGATGCCATGAAGAAGAGTGGACTTCAATTAGAGACACGGGACTAAATGCAGTACTTCTTTGTCCGTGGGTTCCATGGATTGGGACCGTTGAAATTGGACTTGTTTGGCTTTGAACATACTACTGAGTGCAAATGAATTTTTGGACAGAAGGCTTGATGACGGGATATTTATCCCTTGAGCCGCTAATAATTTTCCCTGAAGAAGATGTGATTGCATTCAGTCACCTGTATGGAGCCTAGAGCTTGGAGTACGTTTGTGCTTCTTAGGGGTTCAATATGTAGTTCTTTGGTGTGGCGGTCTGTATACTGGGTAGGAGGGCCTTTGTATGGGCCCAATGACTTATAATATAAAAATGTCTGATGTTAATTTGTAGGTGTACTCTTTGGTGATGATATATGACTAAAACCAATTTTGAAATGGGGCAGAATTGTATCTTGCCTGAATATATTTTTTAGAGTCTATTAAGATCGGGTACTATGTACCATATGCTTGAAAACGGGGTTACATGATGGGTCAGGTTCATATGTGTATGGAGCACGAATATGCATCCACTGAGGTGGTGAGGCGTGTACGGACTTTGAAAGGCCATTTTACCCACTCAGTGTTGCGGTATGGGAGAATTTGATACATTGGTCTTGTACCTCTCATAAATAATTAAATAATTAAACTTTGTTTGAGAACAGGATGTACTGTATCAGGTTTAGCTGCTCTCAGGGCTCTGATTTGCAGCGTTCAGTGTGGTATGACATGTACTGACTGAAGAGGTCTCTATAATTACTCAATGTTACAGTATAATGTCAGGTACATTGGCCTTGTACCTTGTGCAAATGATGAATAACCAAATTTGTTTCTTGGGAACAAGATGGATGCTATCTTTCCCCAAGCATACCTCCCAAAGGGTTAATGAGATCTTGTATCATGTATTCTAAGCTTGAGGATGTGAATGTATGATCGGTGCAGAAGCAACTGCACGTATAGAAGAACCAGATTTGGACCTCCGGTGCTTACATACTGTGAATTTGCATGTATGTTAGACACTTAGGATGTGCATTTAAGGTGTACTGATGGGAGGTATCCTCTGTGTAGCGCGCTTAATAAGCATTAAGAACCCGCGCATGCGCATTAAGGGATCAGGGGTGGTACTATATGTCATGTGACAACGATCGGCTTTGCTAGGCGCGGTCAAATCCTGTGCAAATAATGAATGCGATATTGGAGCCCTATAATACAATACACATCTATAGTGCTAAGCTTTAATGACATGTGAGCATGATTTTTGAGAAGCGTCCGCTCTAACGGGGTGCGCATGCGCAGAAGGGGTCTGAGGGCAGAACCTTCAGGGCACCATGTGACTCAGGCAAGATGGCGGTGGCCATCGGAACGCTGCCGATACACGAGGTTCTCCAGCTGCATCATTGGTGAGTGTGATTACACTTCCTTAAATAGGACACGCAAGGAGGCATTACACAGCTCTTCTCTTTCCCCTGAGGAAGCCACCTCGAGAGGTGGCGATACGCGTGGGGTTGTCACATTGGGAAAACTTCTCTCCACATGTCACCTATACCTGTATGGCTTTCCTCATACTAGCGATGTGTCACAGACAGTAAGTATAGTTTTGGCACGGCTGCATGCTGTGCATTAATATAAGGCATTGGTCTGTCCTGGGTGATCGAGTAGCAGATTGTGTAGAATGTCATAGTTCAACACGGCGTTACTTTGAGCATGGTATTTTCCTTATGATCTGTGGGCATTGAGTTTTAGTGTGACACATCGCTAGCGAGGTTTTAATGGCCGGTGGATATTGGTGCCGATAAAGACAGACCTATACAGTCTGTGATAGTATGATAGATCTTTGATCAATACTGGGTCTTTTTGCAGCATCTCACAAGGACCTAGGGTAGTTCCTTGGGGACCCCATACAGACTACAGATAGTGGGTCTGTTTTGGTCTGTGATATAATAGGACCAATTATGGTATTTAATACACAGAACGGTACAAGGCCAATGTATCATCTTTAGCAATTTAGAAATATAGGTGTACTTATTGTTGTGGGGAGAAGTCATTTGTATTGTGTATAACAACATTGACACTGATTTTTCCAATGTGTTGGTCTATTATGCCATGGGCATTTTTTAAGTGTTTTTAACTGAATCCTTGTGTGTCCAGCACTCCTTATGGGAGACATGTGTTGTTTTGTGTGCAATAAAATAATATTTATATGTAACATATAATTGTGGTGATCCCGTGTTTGGTATACCTTTTTCTCTTACATTTGTGCAGTTTTGTATACCTGGAGATCCCACGGGTTGGTGCCCTTCCCCCCCTCCTTGTCTATATTTGGTTTGGTGCGATTCTTGGCGCCTTTTCCGGAAGGAGGCACACCCTTTCTCTTATTGACGAGATTTATTCTGTTGTTTAACAAGTGGATAGATTATATTCTGTGATACAATAAACCACATGGACCTAGCGGCAAGAGAGGCAGCGTGGTCTTGTCAATCTGTAGATATTTTTGGTGCCGTCTTTAATCCTGGAGTTACTAATGCATTGGGCAATCCCCAGGATGAGAACCAACAATTGATGCAAAGTATAATTAACCTACACAAGAGAGTAGTCAAGGTCTGGTGGAACATCAGAACCTTAGAAGAATATAAAAAACTTAAAATCACACCAAGAGGGTTGCGGGTACAGATATTTCCTGCCTGGGAGACAGATGCGCAGTTCAGAGTCACATGGGAACAGGGGCTGCAAACATGTTCAACAATACTCTTGGATATGCTTGTCGAGCATGACCGCTCCTTGCTTACCCAATTGAAGGAAGAGATAAACAATAAAGAACATATATTGAAACAGTTAGACGCACAAACGGTGGTAGTACCATTCCAAAATAAGTTAAAAAATATTCTTGACACATATGAGAAGGACATAATTAAGGGCAAAAAGAGTAAATTTCAACGAGACAGGAGCGATTACGCTGAAAACAGGGCCTACAAGTGGTTGCATAGGGGGAACAAGCGCAGACCAGCTAATCGAGAACCAGATAATTTGTTGGTGGCTACTGAACCGTTGAGTAGTGATTTTTTATCCACGGATACAAGCGATCCAGAAAGCGTACCAGGAGGGGCCATCGGAAACCAAAGCAACAAGAGAAAAAACAGGAGAGCCCAACCATGGCGGTCACCTCCACAGAGGCAAACGAGGAGTCGGAGGCAGAATTGGTAACAGGTAACATACATGACTTGCAGATAGTTAATCTTTCAAGATATCAACTGACGGAAGAAGAGACCAATCTGCTCAGTAGAGGATTATCTTTTGCACCTATGAGCAGATTGGACAAATTTACTGTGACCAAGGACGTTTACCTCTTCTGCAGACAATTAACTTTTAAATATCTTTATAGCCGACCCGAGGTCATCGACACATTGCCTCCGGAGGATCGCCAGGTGTTTAATGATCTATTGGACCTCCTTGAGGAGAATGAGCGACAAACAGGTACAAAGATCCCCTTTACAGGACGACTGTTGTCCCAAGCCACACCCCCCCTAGGTCTCTGCCCGGCAGTTGGAATCTTTTTCAATAAAGTATGCAGGGAGATTGAGAAATTGAAATTGGATAACAACAGAGCCAATAATTTAACTATAAGTGAGAGACAGACTTTATCTAAATTGAAAAACAACAATGAGTTCCTAATAAAGGAAGCAGATAAAGGGGGAAATGTGGTGTTATGGCCGACAGAAATGTATGTTAGGGAAGCGAGGAGACAGTTGGCCAACAGTGATTGTTATACAATACTTCCATCGGACCCCACGAGTACCTTCAAGAAGAACTTAGATAGATTTGTGTCTGCAGCCCATGACCAAGGGACAATAACCTTGAAGGAAAAGAATTTTTTGATTACAAAAGACCCAGTGGTACCAACATTCTACATGTTACCTAAAATTCACAAAGGGCGTCCGGAACCTCCGGGCAGGCCTATAGTATCAGGAATTGGGGGCCTATTTGAGAGGCCAGGTATCTATTTAGATTTTTACCTTCAACCGCTGGCACAATCTGCCTTTTCCTATGTGAGGGATTCCACACACCTCATTGAACAACTGACACATTTGGAAATTGCACCGGAGGTTCTTTTGGTAACACTAGATGTTGAATCACTTTACACCTCAATTAGCCACGAGTTGGGAGCCAAGGCAGTTTCATTCCATCTGGATAGCAGAACAACTGGGAACAGGAGACACGATTCCTTTATTCTGGACTTACTATATCTAGTGCTAGATAGGAATTATTTCCTGTTTGATAGGGTGTTTTACCGTCAGAGATCCGGGACCGCTATGGGGGCTTGCTGTGCACCACCCTATGCTAATATCTTTTTAGGGTGGTGGGAGGAGACACAGGTTTACATCTTGGAGCAGTATAAAACTCACGTAGTTGGTTGGTATAGGTATATCGACGATATACTGCTTTTTTGGTCAGGAACTCTGGAGGAGTGTGAATCCTTCATTGCCACACTGAATGATAATGTCCTGAACATTAGGTTAACATCTAATATCTCTACAGAGACAGTGGAGTTCCTGGACCTTCAGATCATGAAGGCAGAGGGCACTATATGTACGTCTCTATACCGAAAACCAACAGCGACAAATAGCCTGTTACATTACAGCAGTTTCCATCCGAAGTATGTTAAGAATGGTATCCCCAAAGGACAGTTCATGAGAATAAAAAGAAATTGCAGTGAAAACGCAGATTTTGAGTCACATGCCCTTGATCTGTCCAACAGATTTTACAAAAGGGGATATCCGAAGAAAGTGGTCTCTGGAGCCCTTCAAACTTGCAAGACCATAGAACGGCAAGCCCTACTGCAATCAAAAATACGGAAAAAACAAGCGGCAGTGAGTATTATTACGCCCTATAACAATCAATGGCAGGACCTTTATGGTATACTCCAGACCAACTGGGATATTTTGAGAAGTGATAAGAAGCTGATTCCCTTTCTAGGTGACAAACCCAGACTCGTGGCGAGGAAAGCCCAGAATTTACGTGGCATACTGTCCAGTAGCCACTATATACGATCAAAACAGAGTCTTGGTTCGGGCGTGAAGTTAAGAGGGACTTTTCCTTGTGGAGCATGTACCGTGTGTCCGTACATGGTTGCGGCTGATCATATTTCTTTACCGATTGCTCCTAGGCGGATCACTTCTGAGGCGTATTACAACTGCCGGACCAGGAATGCAATCTATGTCCTCATCTGTAGCTGCCCAAAAGTGTACGTTGGTGAAACCACGCAAGAGGTAAGAAGGAGAGTACAGCAACACTTTTCGAGCATTAATACGGCCAGTGCAGACCTCAAGAAGGGGAAAACGCTCACTTCGGTAGCGGCGCATTTTCTTACTTGTCATGGGGGACGATATGGTACAATGAAGGTCATCATTGTTGACTCGATAAAACAGAACCTTAGAGGTGGGAACTGTACCAAAGAGCTCTTACAGAAGGAGTCTCGATGGATCTATACCCTTAATAGCTTGGCACCACAGGGGTTGAATGAAGAACTACTGTATACCGGGTTTTATAATATTATTTGAAAACTGTAGGATTGCGTGAAAATTCTCTCAACTGATCCGTCTCCTTCTTTTTAGCGCTCCTTATCAATCAAGGAGAATGATTATGAACAAATGGAGAAGTACGAGGACCGTCCAAGACTAATGAAATTTAAAAGTGAAGAATGTTGAATGGGAAACAGGATATGAATGGTGGAGCCAAGAAGATACTAGATAGATCTGTTCCCCTTGGCTCGTCGTTTTGGCCAGCCTTTTTCTATATGGGGCATCATTGGGCCCGGCGAAGTGGATGATCAGAAATACATTGGTGTGATCCGAATAATAAGTACTAGAATAAGAAATAAAGGATGTAAGAAGGATTCTGGTCCTAAATGAGATGCCATGAAGAAGAGTGGACTTCAATTAGAGACACGGGACTAAATGCAGTACTTCTTTGTCCGTGGGTTCCATGGATTGGGACCGTTGAAATTGGACTTGTTTGGCTTTGAACATACTACTGAGTGCAAATGAATTTTTGGACAGAAGGCTTGATGACGGGATATTTATCCCTTGAGCCGCTAATAATTTTCCCTGAAGAAGATGTGATTGCATTCAGTCACCTGTATGGAGCCTAGAGCTTGGAGTACGTTTGTGCTTCTTAGGGGTTCAATATGTAGTTCTTTGGTGTGGCGGTCTGTATACTGGGTAGGAGGGCCTTTGTATGGGCCCAATGACTTATAATATAAAAATGTCTGATGTTAATTTGTAGGTGTACTCTTTGGTGATGATATATGACTAAAACCAATTTTGAAATGGGGCAGAATTGTATCTTGCCTGAATATATTTTTTAGAGTCTATTAAGATCGGGTACTATGTACCATATGCTTGAAAACGGGGTTACATGATGGGTCAGGTTCATATGTGTATGGAGCACGAATATGCATCCACTGAGGTGGTGAGGCGTGTACGGACTTTGAAAGGCCATTTTACCCACTCAGTGTTGCGGTATGGGAGAATTTGATACATTGGTCTTGTACCTCTCATAAATAATTAAATAATTAAACTTTGTTTGAGAACAGGATGTACTGTATCAGGTTTAGCTGCTCTCAGGGCTCTGATTTGCAGCGTTCAGTGTGGTATGACATGTACTGACTGAAGAGGTCTCTATAATTACTCAATGTTACAGTATAATGTCAGGTACATTGGCCTTGTACCTTGTGCAAATGATGAATAACCAAATTTGTTTCTTGGGAACAAGATGGATGCTATCTTTCCCCAAGCATACCTCCCAAAGGGTTAATGAGATCTTGTATCATGTATTCTAAGCTTGAGGATGTGAATGTATGATCGGTGCAGAAGCAACTGCACGTATAGAAGAACCAGATTTGGACCTCCGGTGCTTACATACTGTGAATTTGCATGTATGTTAGACACTTAGGATGTGCATTTAAGGTGTACTGATGGGAGGTATCCTCTGTGTAGCGCGCCAGGTATGATTGCAGCCTGGTAGCGTAACAAGCATTAAGAACCCGCGCATGCGCACTATGGGATTGGGGTGGTAATATATGTCATGTGACAACGATCGGCTTTGCTAGGCGCTGTTAAATTTTGTGCAAATAATGAATGTGCTTACATACTGTGAATTTGCATGTATGTTAGACACTCAGGATGTACATTTAAGGTGTGTTGATGGGAGGTATCCTTTGTGTAGCGCGCCAGGTACGATTGCAGCCTGGTAACGTAATAAGCATTAAGAACCCGCGCATGCGCATTAAGGGATCAGGGGTGGTACTATATGTCATGTGACAACGATCGGCTTTGCTAGGCGCGGTCAAATCCTGTGCAAATAATGAATGCGATATTGGAGCCCTATAATACAATACACATCTATAGTGCTAAGCTTTAATGACATGTGAGCATGATTTTTGAGAAGCGTCCGCTCTAACGGGGTGCGCATGCGCAGAAGGGGTCTGAGGGCAGAACCTTCAGGGCACCATGTGACTCAGGCAAGATGGCGGTGGCCATCGGAACGCTGCCGATACACGAGGTTCTCCAGCTGCATCATTGGTGAGTGTGATTACACTTCCTTAAATAGGACACGCAAGGAGGCATTACACAGCTCTTCTCTTTCCCCTGAGGAAGCCACCTCGAGAGGTGGCGATACGCGTGGGGTTGTCACATTGGGAAAACTTCTCTCCACATGTCACCTATACCTGTATGGCTTTCCTCATACTAGCGATGTGTCACAGACAGTAAGTATAGTTTTGGCACGGCTGCATGCTGTGCATTAATATAAGGCATTGGTCTGTCCTGGGTGATCGAGTAGCAGATTGTGTAGAATGTCATAGTTCAACACGGCGTTACTTTGAGCATGGTATTTTCCTTATGATCTGTGGGCATTGAGTTTTAGTGTGACACATCGCTAGCGAGGTTTTAATGGCCGGTGGATATTGGTGCCGATAAAGACAGACCTATACAGTCTGTGATAGTATGATAGATCTTTGATCAATACTGGGTCTTTTTGCAGCATCTCACAAGGACCTAGGGTAGTTCCTTGGGGACCCCATACAGACTACAGATAGTGGGTCTGTTTTGGTCTGTGATATAATAGGACCAATTATGGTATTTAATACACAGAACGGTACAAGGCCAATGTATCATCTTTAGCAATTTAGAAATATAGGTGTACTTATTGTTGTGGGGAGAAGTCATTTGTATTGTGTATAACAACATTGACACTGATTTTTCCAATGTGTTGGTCTATTATGCCATGGGCATTTTTTAAGTGTTTTTAACTGAATCCTTGTGTGTCCAGCACTCCTTATGGGAGACATGTGTTGTTTTGTGTGCAATAAAATAATATTTATATGTAACATATAATTGTGGTGATCCCGTGTTTGGTATACCTTTTTCTCTTACATTTGTGCAGTTTTGTATACCTGGAGATCCCACGGGTTGGTGCCCTTCCCCCCCTCCTTGTCTATATATGGGACCCTGCGGAGAAATCCGCAACAATAATTGACATGCTGCAGATTTTTCCACACTATTTCCGCTGCGGAAAAATCCGCAGCGTGGGCACAGCATTACCCAAATGCCATAGAAATGGCTGGGGAGTAGCTGTGCTGCAGGTTTCTGGAAAATCCGCGGCAAAATCCGCGCATTTTCCGCAGCGTGGGCACATAGCCTAACAGTATAGACTGTGTAAGAATAATGGATGCCCATGGGATAGTTTGTATACTACTGGAAGTAAAACGGCATTCAGACGACTATAGTACTCTTCCACAAAGGAGCTGTATCTAACAGGCAAAGGCATCCATGTTTCTTGATCCCTACAAAGAAGGGAATTTTGTTTACTTACCGTAAATTCCTTTTCTTCTAGCTCCTATTGGGAGACCCAGACAATTGGGGTGTATAGCTTCTGCCTCCGGAGGCCACACAAAGTATTACACTTTAAAAAGTGTAACCCCTCCCCTCTGCCTATACACCCCCCGTGCATCACGGGCTCCTCAGTTTTGGTGCAAAAGCAGGAAGGAGGAAACTTATAAATTGGTCTAAGGTAAATTCAATCCGAAGGATGTTCGGAGAACTGAAACCATGAACCAAAAGAACAATTCAACATGAACAACATGTGTACACAAAAAACAACAGCCCAAAGGGAACAGGGGCGGGTGCTGGGTCTCCCAATAGGAGCTAGAAGAAAAGGAATTTACGGTAAGTAAACAAAATTCCCTTCTTCTTTGTCGCTCCATTGGGAGACCCAGACAATTGGGACGTCCAAAAGCAGTCCCTGGGTGGGTAAAAGAATACCCCAATAAAAAGAGCCGACAACGGCTCCCTCTTACAGGTGGGCCACCGCCGCCTGAAGGACTCGCCTACCTAGGCTGGCGTCTGCCGAAGCATAGGTATGCACCTGATAGTGTTTCGTGAAAGTGTGCAGACTCGACCAGGTAGCCGCCTGACACACCTGCTGAGCCGTAGCCTGGTGCCGCAATGCCCAGGACGCACCCACGGTTCTGGTAGAATGGGCTTTCAGCCCTGCAGGAATCGGAAGCCCAGAAGAACGGTAGGCTTCAAGAATCGGTTCCTTGATCCACCGAGCCAAGGTTGACTTGGAAGCCTGCGACCCCTTACGCTGGCCAGCGACAAGGACAAAGAGCGCATCAGAACGGCGCAGGGGAGCCGTGCGAGAAATGTAGAGCCGGAGTGCTCTCACTAGATCTAACAAATGCAACTCCTTTTCACATTGGTGAACTGGATGCGGACAAAAAGAAGGTAAGGAGATATCCTGATTGAGATGAAAAGGGGATACCACCTTAGGGAGAAATTCCGGGACCGGACGCAGAACCACCTTATCCTGGTGAAAAACCAGGAAGGGGGCTTTGCATGACAATGCTGCTAGCTCCGACACTCTACGGAGCGATGTAACTGCCACTAGAAAAGCCACCTTCTGCGAAAGACGTGATAAAGAGATATCCCGTAGCGGCTCAAAAGGTGGTTTCTGAAGAGCCCTTAGCACCCTGTTAAGATCCCCGGGTTCCAGCGGCCGCTTGTAAGGTGGGACTATGTGGCAAACTCCCTGCAGGAACGTGCGGACCTGCGGAAGCCTGGCTAGACGCTTTTAAAAAAACACGGAAAGCGCCGAGACTTGTCCCTTGAGAGAGCCGAGAGACAACCCCTTGTCCATTCCGGATTGAAGGAAGGAAAGAAAAGTGGGTAAGGCAAAGGGCCAGGGAGTAAAACCCTTGTCAGAGCACCAGGATAAGAAGATCCTCCAAGCCCTGTGATAGATCTTGGCGGACGTTGGTTTCCTGGCCTGTCTCATAGTGGCAACGACATCTTGAGATAACCGTGAGGACTCTAGGAGCCAGGACTCAATGGCCACACAGTCAGGTTGAGGGCCACAGAATTCAGATGGAAAAATGGCCCTTGAGACAGCAAGTCTGGACGGTCTGGGAGTGCCCACGGTTGACCTACCGTGAGGTGCCATAGATCCGGGTACCACGACCTCCTCGGCCAGTCTGGAGCGACGAGGATGGCGCGGCAGCAGTCTGACCTGATCTTGCGTAACACTCTGGGCAGCATCGCCAGAGGAGGAAACACATAGGGAAGTCGAAACTGCGACCAATCCTGAACTAATGCGTCCGCCGCCAGAGCTCTGTGATCTTGAGACCGTGCCATGAATGCCGGGACCTTGTTGTTGTGCCGTGACGCCATGAGATCGACGTCCGGCGTTCCCCAGCGGCGACAGATCTCTCGAAACACGTCCGGGTGAAGAGACCATTCCCCCGCGTCCATGCCCTGGCGACTGAGAAAGTCTGCTTCCCAGTTTTCTACGCCCGGGATGTGAACTGCGGAGATGGTGGAGGCTGTGGCCTCCGCCCACAGGAGAATCCGCCGAACTTCCTGGAAGGCTTGACGGCTGCGCGTGCCGCCCTGATGGTTGATGTACGCGACCGCCGTGGCGTTGTCCGACTGTATGCGGATCTGCTTGCCCTCCAGCCACCGATGGAACGCCTTTAGGGCTAGATACACTGCCCTTATCTCCAGAACATTGATCTGAAGGGAGGACTCTGTCGGAGTCCAGGTTCCCTGAGCCCTGTGGTGGAGAAAGACCGCTCCCCACCCTGACAGACTCGCGTCCGTCGTGACCACAGCCCAGGATGGGGCAGGAAGGATTTTCCCTGCGACAGAGAAGAGGTTTTGGCTGCCAGGGAAAGAGAGACGTTCCTGTCTAGGGACGTCGACCTCCTGTCCCATTTGCGGAGAATGTCCCATTGGAGTGGACGCAGATGAAACTGCGCAAAGGGGACTGCCTCCATTGCTGCCACCATCTTCCCCAGGAAGTGCATGAGGCGCCTCAAGGGGTGTGACTGGCCCCGAAGAAGAGAGTGCACCCCTGTCTGCAGCGAACGCTGTTTGTCCAGCGGTAGCTTGACTATCGCTGAGAGAGTATGAAACTCCATCCCGAGGTAAGTCAGTGATTGGGCCGGTGTCAATTTGGACTTTGGGAAATTGATGAACCACCCGAACCTCTGGAGAGTCTCCAGAGCGACGGTCAGGCTGTGTTGACATGCCACCCGGGAGGGTGCCTTGACTAGGAGATCGTCTAAGTACGGGATCACCGAGTGGCCCTGAGAGTGTAGGACTGCCACAACGGATGCCATGACCTTGGTGAAGACCCGTGGGGCTGTCGCCAGGCCGAAAGGCAGTGCCACAAACTGAAGGTGTTCGTCCCCGATGGCGAAACGCAAGAAGCGTTGATGCTCTGGTGCGATCGGCACATGGAGATAAGCATCTCTGATGTCGATTGATGCTAGGAAGTCTCCTTGTGACATCGAAGCGATGACAGAGCGGAGGGATTCCATGCGAAACCGTCTGGTTCTCACATGTCTGTTGAGTAATTTGAGGTCCAAAACGGGACGGAATGATCCGTCCTTTTTTGGCACCACGAACAGGTTGGAGTAAAAACCGCGACCACGTTCCTGAAGGGGAATGGGGATCACAACTCCTTCTGTCTTCAGAGTGTCCACCGCCTGAGCAAGTGCCTCGGCTCGCTCGGGGGGCGGAGATGTTCTGAAGAAACGAGTCGGAGGACGAGAGCAGAACTCTATCCTGTAACCGTGAGACAGAATGTCTCTCACCCATCGGTCTTGGACATGTGGCCACCAGGCGTCGCCAAAGCGGGAGAGCCTGCCACCGACCGAGGATGCGGTTTGTGGAGGCCGAAAGTCATGAGGAGGCCGCCTTGGAGACGGTGCCTCCGGCGGTCTTTGGAGGACGTGACTTAGACCGCCATGCAGAAGAGTTCCTCTGGCTCCTCTGTGGCCTGATGGACGAGGATGATTGGGATCTGGCTGAGGGCCGAAAGGACCGAAACCTCGCCTGAATTTTCCGTTGCTGAGGTATTTTTGGCTTGGATTGGGGTAAGGACGAGTCCTTTCCCTTAGATTGCTTAATAATTTCATCCAATTGCTCGCCAAACAATCGGTCGCCAGAAAAAGGCAAACCGGTCAAGAACCTTTTGGAAGCAGAGTCTGCCTTCTATTCGCGTAGCCACATGGCCCTGCGGACTGCCACCGAATTGGCGGATGCTACCGCTGTACGGCTAGCAGAGTCCAGGACGGCGTTCATGGCGTAGGACGAAAAAGCCGACGCCTGAGAAGCCAAAGACGCTACTTGCGAAGCAGAGGTACGTGTGACCGCATTAATCTCAGACAGACAAGCTGAGATAGCTTGGAGTGCCCACACTGCTGCAAAGGCCGGGGCGAAAGACGCGCCTGTGGCTTTAAAGATGGATTTCATTAGGAGCTCTATCTGCCTGTCAGTGGCATCCTTGAGCGATGAAGCGTCAGCCACTGCTACTACAGATCTAGCCGCCAATCTAGAGACTGGAGGATCCACTTTGGGACATTGAGCCCAACCCTTGACTACGTCAGAGGGGAAGGGGTAACGTGTGTCAATAAGCCGCTTAGTAAAGCGCTTGTCCGGAAAAGCTCTGTGCTTCTGGACATCATCTCTGAAGTTAGAGTGATCAAAAAATGCACTCCGTGTACGTTTGGGAAACCTAAACTGGTGTTTCTCCTGCTGTGAAGCCGACTCCTCCACAGGTAGAGGCGGGGGAGATAGATCTAGCACCTGGTTGATTGACGCTATAAGGTCATTTACTATGGCGTCCCCTTCAGGTGTATCAAGATTGAGAGCAACGTCAGGGTCAGAGCCCTGGGCTGCGACCTCTGCCTCATCCTCCAGAGAGTCCTCAAGGTGAGACCCCGAACAGCGTGATGAAGTCGGGGAAGATTCCCAGCGAGCCCGCTTAGCCGGTCTGGGACTGCGGTCCGTGCCGGAGTCCTCCACGTGATACCTAGGGGCCACCCCAGGAGCATGCTGCGGCGCAGACAGAGAGGGGCCTGGGGGCGATGACCCCGCAGTGCATGGGGCCTGTGTAAGGGCCGGTCTGGACTGCAAGGCTTCTAGTATCTTAGCAGACCATTTGTCCATAGACTGAGCCATGGATTGTGAAAGTGACTCAGAGAGTTTCTCAGCTAAAACTGCAAACTCTGTCCCTGCCGCCTGGACAGGGAAGGCCGGCGGTTCTGCCTGAGCCGAGGGTCCCACCAGTGCCCGAGGCTCCGGCTGAGCGAGTGCAACAGGGGCCGAGCATTGCTCACAGTGAGGGTAGGTGGAACCTGCAGGTAGCATAGCCGCACAAGAGGTACAGGTTGGAAAATAACCCTGTGTCTTGGTACCCTTGCTCCTTGTGACCGACATGCTGTTCTCTCCTAGGAGAGTAATCACTGAGGGTATATAGCCAAGGGCTAAACACTGCGGCCGAACCTAGAAAATGTATACAAATATAATATATATATATATATATATATATACAGTTCGGCACCCTAGGGGGACCAGCACCGTGTGACCGGTGTGGCTTACCGACCGCCCAGAGCGGTGTGTGTCCACCAGATTCCCTGCCTTGGGTCTCCCAGAGCTGCAGCCAGAAGTCCTCCACCGGCAGAATGTGTTTAAAACATGGCTGCCGGCGTTCTAAGGGGAGGAGGGAGCCGTGGGCGTGTTCAATAAAGTGCGGGAATCTGGTGCCCCAGAGTGAAGAGTGAGGGGGGAGGAGGACACTAAAGTATGCTCCAGCCCTCACAGTCGGCGTCAGGCCGACCGTCCCGCCCTTACCCCTGACTGGCAGGCCCGGGGGCGGGAGTTTAATGCACTAGGCCACAAAAGCCGGGGACTAAATTTAATACTGTGGCCGGCAAGCAGGCGCGGTAGTCCCGGTCGTCACACAATAACAGCAGCCGCTGCAGCGTCTGAGACTAAGTGCTCCATGCACCGTCCCCAAGGGGACACAGAGTACCTTTATGATGCAGGGCCTGTCCCTGATGATACTCAGTCTCCTGTCCGTCAGAATCCCACAGGGGCTGCGGAGGGAGCCCGGTCCCAGTGCCTGGATGACCGGTTAGGATCCCACTTCTCCCAGAGCCTCTAAGGGATGGGGAAGGAAAACGGCATGTGGCTCCAGCCTTTGTACCCGCAATGGGTACCTCAACCTTAACAGCACCGCCGACTTAGTGGGGTGAGAAGGGAGCATGCCGGGGGCCCTGTGGGGGCCCTCTTTTCTTCCATCCGATACAATCAGCAGCTGCTGCTGACTAAAATGTGGAGCTTGCGTGAATGTGTGCCTCCTTCAACACAAAGCATAAAAACTGAGGAGCCCGTGATGCACGGGGGGTGTATAGGCAGAGGGGAGGGGTTACACTTTTTAAAGTGTAATACTTTGTGTGGCCTCCGGAGGCAGAAGCTATACACCCCAATTGTCTGGGTCTCCCAATGGAGCGACAAAGAAAGGAATCTTTCACCAGGTTTTGCCACCTAATTTGAGAGCAGCATAACGTAGACAGAGACCCTGATTCTGGCAAATGTGTCCAATGTTGGGCTGCTTGCTATATTTTTGATAAAATCACTATCACATTGAGTCCTGCCCCCATCACTGATTGACAGCTTTCTGTGTATACAAATTTGCCACTTACTATGGTTATACAGAGCTCAGCATTAAAACTGTAGCAAGCAGCCCACTAAGTAACTCCGCTTAAATCAGGATCTCTGTCCCTACCTCATGCTGCTCTCAAATGGGCGGTAGCAAACACCTAGTGACAGATTCTATTTAAATGTATGAAGTACATGACGCTCCGGCAGCATTTTCTCAATTTTCTTAGTAGAAGTAAGAAGTACATTTTCATCTCTGGACGCCTCTAGTGTTCATATGAAGAGTGGGTTGGGATGTGGGAAGTTTGATCTCAATGACTGCAGTTCTTTGATTCTGTGTGCTCGTTGCACATCAAACAAGCAAATGTCTACGGAGTTCTGGAAATTAATTCCACATCTCCGTAAAATGTTTCACTGCTTATAGACATACATGCTGGGTCTCTTTCTTCATTGCTCTGTGTTTGTCCTTGCACTGATCCCTTGGCTTTTCACAGCCTTAGGCCAGAAAACACAAACATCTAGAAGCTCGCAGACACAAATTCCTGACATTAGCCACATCCTGCCCACAATACAACCATGTCTCGCTCACGAGTTCTGCTGCGCTAAGCACAGTTAACCAACACATTTTTGAGGTTTCATTGCTTTAATTCAACAGATTTTCTTCAAATGACATGTGCAAACATAGGGTTAATCTACGTATGATTAAACTACATCACCTCAGCTAAAGACATTTAAATGTAAGAGTCTACAGCCACATGTATGTGTGTGAGGAGCTGATAATGGCATTAAGCTGTAAGGCAGGTCAGCACATAGAGTTTCCCATACTGATCACCACAGGTTATCTGACACACCACGGACGAGGCATCGCTTCCTGTAAGAGGATATGGTGACAGGCAAGTAACGGCTCCATCACAGTGGAAAACTCCAACCTAGAAAGATAGTATACATTAGAGTTATCAAGAGGACAACAAAACAGGAATTTCACCCTTAGTAACATCCACCCACCTGTGTAAAGGGGTTGCGTTTCCAGACCTTCACGCTGTGGTCAGAGGATGCCGTGATAACAAGGTTATCCATCACACTGAGGCAAGTAACAGAAGCTGCATGAATCTGGAAATAAGGAAGCACAAGTTGGAAAAAATTGGACATCACACAACTCTGTTGTAAAATAGTCTGACGTCAGTATAGGGAAACATGGCCATACACATTTTGATGGATATCAGTGATGAGCAAGCACTACCATGCTCTGTACTGGTCACAAGCAGGCCAGACAGGCTCAACTCAGGTACCGAATATAATGGAAGTCAATGGAAAACTCAAGCATTTTTCCAGATCTTCTGGATAAATGCTTGCGTTTCCCATTAATTTCCATTATGCTCGGTACTCATGTCATCCAAGCCGCTTGTTTTGAGTACCGAACACCCAGGCATCGTAATGCTTGCTCATCACTATTGGATATATAACCTAATCCTCATAGTAGAAGCATCATCCAGTAATCTACACTGGATATAAATTATGTAGTACAATTTATCCTGATCTACTACACTGCTAACCTGAATGATTTACAATTAGAGTTGAGCGAGTAACTATTCGTACTCGCTATACTCATAACAAGTACTGTCTAATACTCGCATATTCGTTCCGAATTGTGTGTGCAATGCAAGCCAGTATAACAAGTAACCCGAATTCCGCACTTTTCGCTACTCACAAATAGTACGGCATTCGGGTTACTCGTTACATTGTATTACCCATTGACTTGCATTGCACACTCTTCGGATGGAATATGCGAGTATTAGACAGTACTCGTTATGAGTATAGCGAGTATGAATAGTTAGCCACTCACTCAACTCTATTTACAATCAATAGTATTAATGCAGCCCTCCACCACTTTAACATTAGTATTGAAAAAGCATACTATACATGACAATTTTATAGTCAATCTGGTGCCCTACATTTGCCTCACCTGATACTGGAGTTCCAGCCATCTTGGCATAGGCAGCTTATTTGTCATTATCTGAACCACTTCTCCCCAGCCTTTTTTGTGGAGGTGTGGCCTAGATTTACCATTGCTCTGTACACTGCTGCAGTGGCAATCTTGGATGCAAAAAGCCTTGGGAGGAGATACATGGAGGGTACGATATATGACAAATGTATAGTCTCTTTTTAGTGCAGATTGGAGGGTTGCTCACTTTCTCGCTTAAATGTAGCTTTCTTACCAAATTGATTACCACTTCGGATCCATAAAATGGCTTCTGGTAAAGAAGCATGTGACCAGACCAGTCCATCAGCCTAGCTCAATTGAAAAACACCTCACATGGTAAAGCTGCCTTTCTATTGAAGGAGGCTGATGGACTGGTATAGTCAGGAGCCATTTTAAGGGCAGAAATGCTGGCTAATTTGTGAGGAAAGCTGCAAGAGAAAGTGGTCAATCCCTTTAAGTGTCAGTATTCATTATTCTAGAAAGGAGGTTTTTGTTTCCCCATATAGGAGCTTCTTTACACCTTAGTTGTAGTTCATGAAATGGAGCTAAGACACAGTTATTTAAAAAGTGATCATAAATTGTACTTTCCCTATTATGTATACTCCTTTCACATGTAAAGCGCCATGGAATTGAGGGCACTATAATAATAATAATAAATCAATGAAATCACATGTACACAGCCCATTATTGCGGCTGTCGCAACAATACAAAAAAAGAGAATTTTGTTACTTACCGTAAATTCTTTTTCTTATAGTTCCGTCATGGGAGACCCAGACCATGGGTGTATAGCTACTGCCCCCGGAGGACACACAAAGTTACTACACTCAAAACGTGTAGCTCCTCCCTCCTAGCATATACACCCCCTGCTAGCCAGTCCTAGCCAGTTTAGTGCAAAAACTGAAGGAGGACATCCACCCACAAGAAGAGACAGAGTAAAATCCGGAAGAACCAGAACCTCTGTCTACAACAATAACAGCCGGTGAAGACACACGGAACAAGAAACCTGCCAACAGGCAATAGGGAGGGTGCTGGGTCTCCCATGACGGAACTATAAGAAAAAGAATTTACGGTAAGTAACAAAATTCTCTTTTTCTTTATCGTTCCTATGGGAGACCCAGACCATGGGACGTTCAAAAGCAGTCCATGGGTGGGAATAAACAGACAACTGAGAAGCAGGCAAACCTAACTTCACAAATGGGCGACAGACGCCGGACAAATGCGTCTGCCCAAGCCCGCGTCTGCCAAAGCATGAACATGCCTTGGGTAGTGCTTCGAAAAAGTATGCAGACTAATTTGAGCTGCAGTCTGACAGACCTACTGAGCCGTAACCTGGTGCCTGAAAGCCCAAAAAGGCGCCGACAGGTCTGATCAAATGTGCTCTGATCCCCGGCGGGGAAGGCACTTGAGTACACTTGTAGGTCTCGGAAATGGCCGACCTAAGCCAACGAACCAGGGTCGGCTTAGATGCCGAGAGACCGCTACGCTGACTAGCAGTCAGCACTAGAGAGAGGTGCACCGCCTAATAACGGCGGTGCGAGACACATAGATCCGGAGCGCCCGCACCAGATCCAGGATATGCAACGCTTCCTCAAGCGATGAACAGGAGCCAGACAAAAGGAAGGCCGGAAAATTGCCCCGGATAAGGTGGAAGCAGTAACCGCCTTAGGGAAAAAAATCCGGAGTCGGATGAAGACCACCTTGTCTTGATGCAAAAGACCAAAAAAGGGGGTGACTCCGAGAGAGTGCAGCCAGAACTCTCTGGCGGGAAATTATAGCCACTAGAAAGACTACTTTCTGTGAAAGATGAAACAAAGAAACCTCCCCAAGAGGCGCAAAGGGGGGTTTCCGGGAACCGGGAGGACCGGATTAAGGTCCCAGGGCTCCATAGGCCGCCGGAAAGGCGGAATGATGTGAGATGCGCCCTTAAAGGAGCGCACCGGAGCCAGCCGGACGATACGCCGCTGGCACATACTGACAGAGCCGAGACCTGTCCCTTAATGAGGGATAGTCCTAGCTGTAGACCGGACTGTGGAAGGGACAGGAGGGTCGGCAAGGCCAAAAAAGGTCAAAGGACACTTTGGAGCTCGAGTCATAGCGGAGAGGACTTCAGGAAGGATATCAGAAGTCGCCAAGATCCAGGACTCAAGAGCTACGCCGTCAATCTGAGAATCCAAAATTCTGACGGAAAAAACGGACCCTTTGAGAAAAGGTCTGAACGGTCCGGAAGACGCCATGGCAACCCAACGGACAGAAGGAGCAGGTCAGAGTACCAAGCCTGCCTGGGTCAGTCTGGAGTATGAGAATGACCCGACGGCCCCCTTTACTGATCTTGCGCAGGACTCTGGACAAGAGGTAGAGGGTGAAATACGTAAAGAGACGAAGCTGGGATCAAACATGAACCAGTGTGTCTACCGCAAAACCTGAGGATTGTGGACCACGGTTGGACAGCTGAAATAGTCTGCCTCGCAGTTTTCACCTCTAGGATGTGGGCTGCAGATACGGTGGACTAGGAGTCCCTTGTCCACTGAAGAATGTTGAGCCGCCAAGATTGCCAGGCGGCTGAGTGTCCCGCCCCGGAAGCTGATGTAGGAAAACGCTGTCACGTTGTCCGACTGGACTCTAATGTGCCTAGCCGCCAACAAATGGTGAAGGCTTAGAGAGCTAGAAATACAGCCGATTTCCAGCACATTGATCCAGAGGGCTGATTCGGACAGAGTCCAAGCGCCCTGCGCTCCACGGTGGAGATATACTGCTCCCAAGGCGGATAGGCTTCCATTGACGCCACCGTCTGACCAGCGCCTGTATAAGGTGTCTGATAGAACGACGTCGACCGCCAGCGGAGGGACTACTGATCGACTAAGAGCAGCTTCAGAAGTGCCGACAGAGTCTCGAATTGCGTCCCTGAGAACCTCTGGTTCGAAGTCAGAGTGGACTTGGACAGAAAGACAAGCCACCCGAATAGGTTAGAGTGGCGAGAGTGAGCGAAGCACTCTACTAAGAGTCAGCACTGGATGAAGCCCCAACAAGAAGGCCGTCCAGGGCAAAAGATCACTGCCAATCCCTAGGGGTGCAGGACCCTAATCACAGCTGCCCCAATGAGAATACTCGAGGGGCCGTGGCTAACCCCAAGGGAAGAGCCACGAATTGGACCACTCCGATTGTCAAAACGTAGTCAACGCTGGTGTGAAACTGCGATTGACTCCTGCAGATAGGCATCTCTGATGCCGATGGCTGCTAGGGAATCTCCTTGGGTTCTTGATTGATCCGGTGAAAAACACACGGAACAAAACCGAGACTCCATGTGAAAACGCCACACCTGACTATGCTTGAAAAGCTAAAGATCCAGGTCGGAAGGCACCGCCCTCTTCGGGGACTAGGAATAGATTTAAGCAAAAATCTCAGAACCGTTCCCAGTCGGGAACCGGTACAATTACTCCATTGGCCTGCAAGAAATGCCACGGCCTGTGAGAAGGCGGCGGCCTTGGAGCCGGGAGGAGTTGACAGAAAAAATCTGTTTGGCGGGTGGACAGAATTCCATCCTGTAGCCATGGGGGATATAATCCCGCCCCCACTGAACGGAGACGTGTTAGAACCCTACGTCGCCAAGTGGAGAGAGCCTGCCACCGACCAAGGAGGTTGTTGGCGTGGCTAGATAGCTCGGAGGAAGCTGACTCAGTGGCAGCATCTCCTGCGGTCTTCTGAAGACGCAGCTTCGAGCCATTTGGTTCTATGAACCTAGGCCGAGCTAGAGGACGATCAGATGGAGGAACGGAAACCACCGAAACCTCAACTGATTCCTGCCCTGGACAGGTTCCCTGGTTTAGGTTTGTGGCAAGGAAGAACACTCCCCGCCAAGAGCTTCCTTAATTTCATCCAGTTGGTTCCGAGGAAACTGGTCCCTCCGAAGCCACAGGAGCCTGCGGATAGCGAGGAAAGTAGCCAAGACCACCGCCGTGCGGTGTCCAGCATGGCAGACCTGGCAGAGGATGAAAAGACTGAAGTCTGGAAGTTCAGGCAACCGTTTTGGGCATAGAGTCCCTGTGAGGGAATGCATCTCCTCCAGAGAAGCAGAGAAGGTATAAAAAAACCGCACTGCTGTAAAGCTGAGGAGAACGAAGCTCCTGCCGCCCCCATACCGACTTGGCCAAAAGGACAACCGGGCGGACAGCAAAACCTTAAGTGAGGAGCCATCAGCCACTGACATAACGGTCCGGGCTGAGCCACCTGAGGTGAATGAGCCCACTTCTTGACCACCATTGGTGGACAGGGGAAACACAGTCCTCAGAATCACGCTTCATGGGAAGCGACTGTCAGAGCGGAACCTGGGCTGGTCACAGGGGCCTGAAAACTGGAGTGGTTAAGGAACACACGTTGTGTTCACCTAGATAAGGTAACTCCGGCAGATTGAGGTCCAGTACAAAATTAATGTACTGTGGGATCCTTATAGAGGTGCCGTCAGCCACTGATACAACTATCCGGGCTGAAAGTCTAGACACCGGAGTGGCCACCCTTGGCGAATGAGTACACTCCTTGACCCCTCTGATGGGAGGGGGAGACAGGCAGCAGAACCCCGCTGTGGGGTCTGCAGGACAGGCTGTGGGCTTGGACGCAGCGGGCTGAAAACTGGAGTGGTTAAGGAACACACTCCTCGTCCTGTTAAAGGTATACTGATGCCTTTCTGCCAGCGGGGAATACTCCCGTGATACAGGCGGATGGAGGTCCAGTACAAGTATAATGGACGCAATCCGATCATTCGCATCTGCGTCACCTACGGACGGATCATTGTACATAAAGTAGCGTCCGAGCCCCTGGTAGAGACATCCCCCTCGTCCAGTGAGTCAGCTCGTAATCGGAGCTGCGGGACGGGGAGGACAGGGGACCCTGCGTCTCCCTGTCAGGAGGACGGGGTCTGAGCCCAGAAGGAGAGTCCCTTGTGAGCTTTGCTGAGCGAGCTGAAGCAGAAAACGCCCTGAGAAGGGGGCTGCATGCTCAGCAGATGCCGGGACAGCCGACCCCTGGAAATAGGATTCCCTCAGGGGTCAGCCACCGAAACCGGAGCAGCTGGAGGGACCATTAATGAGCCTCCAAGCTGAGGGGCCACAGATGGTTATGAGCTCGGTACAGTCGTACGAGACTACCTGCAGTGGATAATAAAAACAGCCTGCAGCCTCGCTCTGTGAGACATGCTGCAGAGGTGGGGGCTCTGTCTAGAATACCCAAGACAGGGGTTCAGCCTGGGGAGACTCCAGGCTGAGGCACCACCACATAAGAACCATTACAGTGTGGGTCTGTGCCGGTTCAGGCAATATGAGTTTACATGCAGAACATGTAGTGTACAGCCTTGGAGCTTTGCTCCTAGTGTGAGACATGCTGCTGAGGAGGAGGTTCTATAATAAAGAATTAACTCCTTCAGAATGCCCTGAGAGTGTATAAAAGTGCACAACCAGAGGTTGTGACTTATCAGGCCGCTATTATGAGTGCCCTCCGGATACCAAGCCTGGACCCCCAGCCAGATATTCACTCCCTCTGCACTGCAGAGCAGCCAGCGCCGACCAGTGTACTAAGACGCTGAGAAAATGGCGCCAGAGTGAGGGGGGGGCGGGGGTTAACCCAGGAGCGGGAATCGGAGGGCTAAGGAGATGTACAGGGGAGGGAATCATCTCCTCAAAAAGGAGTGTCCTCCCCTGTGCAGAGCGGCCGGCGGGCGGCGCTGCAGTGTCCCCCTGCATGACTGACATGCAGGGGAACGAAACGAAACTAGGCCGCGGCTGAAGCCGGGGCCTAGAGTTATGCATGCGGCCGACAATCAGGCATCATCGGCGCGGTCCTCAGTAAAAACCGTGGAACCGGCCGGAAACACAGTAAAAAGCAGCATTATCAAAGTAAATCACTGTCCCCCCCCAATAAAAGTGCCCCACATTGCAGAAGGACCCTCTGAATAACGTCTCTATACTTAGCTTTGAGACGCAGGGCCCAGTCCCTGGTGGGGTGGGGGTTCAGTGCTCCGTCCAGCAGGGTCCTGCAAAAGGGCTGCGGATGGAGGCCGGTCTCCTGCAAGGCAGTGAGAACCGTGTTGGCTCTAACTTCAAGCCAGAGCCCCTAAGGGATGGTGAAGGAGCGCGGCATGAAGGGCTCCTGCCCTGAAGTCAACCTTAACAGCACCGCCGCCAGGGGGGTGAGAAGGGACATGCCGGGAGTCCAGTGGACCCGCTTTTCTTCCAAATCTTTAGAAAAAATGAAAAATCAAAACAGGATGCATGTGTGTGTGTGATCCTCCTGACACAAAGAATGAAACTGGCTAGGACTGGCTAGCAGGGGGTGTATATGCTAGGAGGGAGGAGCTACACGTTTTGAGTGTAGTAACTTTGTGTGTCCTCCGGGGGCAGCAGCTATACACCCATGGTCTGGGTCTCCCATAGGAACGATAAAGAAAGGTATAATGATAACCAATATATTGATGACCTATTGGGACAAAGGTGTGGATAAAGTATGAAAACAAGACCCAATCTCTATTATGCAGTGTTTGTACCTTGATGGATTTAAAGAGGTACTCCGAAAATGTGATCAAAATGACCACCATCACATATATCAAGCTGCAACCCATCACAGTCGCATGTCAGGACTGGTTGCTGCCTGAAGAATCACTGCTCATGACGTGTCTCACCTGTCAGAGGAGCAGCATTGTGAACAAACAGAGCAGATCTGCTCACTCAGCTGTGGGTGAA
This sequence comes from Anomaloglossus baeobatrachus, assembly GCF_048569485.1. Taxonomy (NCBI): domain Eukaryota; kingdom Metazoa; phylum Chordata; class Amphibia; order Anura; family Aromobatidae; genus Anomaloglossus; species Anomaloglossus baeobatrachus. The sequence continues at coordinate 651,319,423 of NC_134353.1, forward strand.
GGAGAAAAAAAAAAAAGTGTGCTCCATTGATTGATTCAGTCCTGCTCCATTTGTCCTGTAAAGTTCTCAAACTGAGCGTAACAGCTTTACTAATTAGCAAGAGGGAAATAAATGTGTGTTCTGCTCAGTCAGCCAAAGAGAAGGTTTTTTTTTTTCCCACAGCTAAGTGAGAAGTCAAGTTATGTTTGCTCACAATTCTGCTCCTCCCCCACCAAAAAAGTGGAATTTTTATTTTTTCCACAGCTTCACCTCACGTTTTAATTTTTTTTCCCCGTTTTCCACTATATAGAATGGTAAAAAAAAAGCAAAGAAAAAGGTCACAAACTAGTGTTTTTCTGCTATTTCAGTCAGCCTGTGGATTAAGTCCGTTTTTCTGTCGAGACTTGAAATTTATAAAAAAAAAAAACTACAATATAGAGAATGTTCACATGTAAGATCACTATATAGAGATTATATAGCTCTGGAAAATTCCTTCTCATATCTAAGAGAGCTCCCCAAAAAAACAAAACCGGGCCAACTAAGAAAACAGCGCTCTCGGGGGCCAAGCTTCTGCAGAATTACCAAATTACTTTTGTGGATCATTTTCTAGACAAGAATGAAACAACAATAGGAGACATATAAATAATACCAATTATTTATAACAACTCTTCCAAAATGTAGATATATGATGAAGGATTAGCAATCTAAAATTGTGTGGGTACTAAGCGACCTGGAACTCGCCAGATTCTCCTGTAGACACTCTTCATAGAGCGATATGTAATATACACACAGTATTTTTTACAGTTACAGTGCTTACTCTGCCAATATTAAAGTAATGATGAATATCCATCACTAGGATTTATGGGGACGTTTACCTGTTTTTGCTCCCACATGTCAGCTGCACCCCAATTTGAGGTTTCTGGGCTTTTAATCCACAACGTCCCAACAGAATCACAAACACCTACAAAAATTTAACAAAAAAATTGACAATAACTACACACTTTTCACAATTTTTACCAACAGCCCTAAGATCAGGGATGTATCATATTGCTAACAGAAATTGTAATGTTCACTAGTGAATTTACCCATATTTCCAGGAGAAAAAGAAAAGAAAAAAAAATGCTCCCGCATTACAGTATTTTTTGGCGTATAAGACAACTTTTTAACACCTGAAAATCTTTTCAAAAGTCGGGGGTTGTCTTATACGGCGGTGCACGGTGCTGCATGAGCCCATTGTTTAGTAATGTCCTCCTACCGGTCCCTTTCTTACACACAAACATTATTCTTACCTCTTCTCCGTTCCCACGGTGCCTTCAGCTTCTTCTGGCAGACTGCAGGCCCATAGACCCCTCCGCGATAGCGCCCTGTACACTGGGCCGCCACTGCAGTCATGGCTTTACTGCATTTGAATGCTTAGCAGTGCAGTAAAGTGCTGAAAGGAGCGGCGGCCCCGTGTACAGGACGCGATCATGGAGGGGTCTATGGGCCTGCGAACTGCAAGAAGCACTCCTCCATGATTGCATGCCATACACTGGGTTGCTGCTGCGAGCGCTGTACTGCCATTGAATGCTATATGGCACCGCAAAGCATTCAAGTGCAGTAAAGCCATGATGGCCGACACCAGCCCCGTGCATCGGATGCTATCACGGAGGGGACTATGTGCCTTGCGGTCTAAAAGAAGCAGCTGAGGTCCCCATGGGAACGGAGGAGAGGTGAGAATAATAAAAGTTTGAGTGTAAACAACGGCATAATAGGGGACAAGAAGGAGGCATTACTAAACAATGGGCACATTACTACAAGGGGGGGGGGGGACAAGGATGGACACATTACTAAACAATGGGCACATTACTCAGGTCAGCTTATAGTCTATTATATATGGTATATCCCAAACTCTATATTTTAACTGGAAAAGTTTTGGGGTCGTCTTATACGCCCAGTCGTCATTTGCACCGGAATGTACGATATTTCTTGCAGCATGCAACTACCTACCAAAACAGATAAATTAGTAGACCTAAATTATCCTCTAAAATTCTGAAGACTGTATAGTAAACTGTATATCAAATAAATGTAATGGATTATGTGAAAAATACATACACTTCTGTAATATACTTAAAGAGAACCAATCACCCGGATTTTCATATATAACCTAAAGCCATTGCTGTTCTGGCACTATCAGGCTGATTCTATACATACCTTTAGTAGTTAGCTTGGATGCATAGGTTTTGAAAGCCAAGAAAGTAAAGTTTATAAAATCAGCAGCTTCTTGAGTGACAGCAGCTGAGGATCAGATATACGGGGAGGGTATTTATAGTTATCTTTCCCTGTGTTAGAATTACCTTAAGTATTATACAATCGATTCACTTTTTCACTTGCAGGACCTGTGTGAGGTCATACCCATGTGACCAGAAGGGGCGGAGGCCTCAGCAAACAAAGATGATACCACGAAGCAACATTTATCTTTTGTCTGAGGCCCCGCCCCTTCTGGTCACATGGGTATGACCTCACACAGGTCCTGCAAGTGAAAAAGTGAATGGATTGTATAATACTTATGCTAATTCTAACAGGAGGAGGGGATAACTATGAATATCCCCCCAGATATTATCTGATCCTCAGCTGCTGTCACTCAAGAAGCTGATGATTCCATAAACTTTACTTTCTTGAATTTCAAAACCTAAACATCTGAGCTGATCACTACAGATATGTGGAGAATCAGCCTGATATTGGCACTATAGCACTGGCTTTAGGTTATATACGAAAATCCTGGTGATTGGTTCCTTTAAATGGAGTTGTCCATGGCATATATAAAACGTGCAAGGGACAGCTTTCTCTTCCACTTCTCCCTATTGATACCATTTAGAGAAGAGCTCACATACGTGCGGTCAGGTGATGAGCGCTGAGAGTATGGAAACAGCAGAATCTTAGCAGTGAGTACAATACACACAGATAACATTTCCTATATCTTGCAAATGTTACACATGTCCCGGACAACCCATTGATAGAATTAATGTAAAACAAATCTGGCCCTTACCAAATTGTGGATGAGATGCAGTGATAAGGCTACCGGGATGTAGCTTTTCTTGGGGAGGGTAGACAGATGTATCTGGTAGGGAATCTTTAGCAACAGCCACATCCTGCCAAAGGAAAAAATATTATTGATAAATAAGTACATTTCCGATGTTATATCTATATTAAAAGGGGCTGTCCATTTTTATATAAATACATCTTAAAAGGTTTTGTCCAGTAATATTGGTAGGGGTCCCACTACTGGAATGCAGACTGGCTGCCAGAACGGGGACAAAAGTGTCCCTAATAAAATGGCCGCCACTCCATTCATCCTGTGTAGGAGTGCTGGAGTAGTGGTTCAGCGTGTAAACTAATGCATCATTATACTGGGGTTAAAAGTGTAACTGGAGGGCCTATGGGTAGGTGATAATTTGCTCCGAACAGACAACCCCTTTAAGAAATGTGTTTAAATCCTTAGTCGTAGCACTATTCTTGTATATGGTGTCAGTCTTTTTAAGCGAATACACCACAGATGTGTAAATCATTAATTTTACTGCTCCATACCCCTCTGTTTACGATTCACTAAGCTTAGAAATACTAATGCAAAATATTGTCCAAAACTCAATTCTGATACCTGCAGAGCTCCAGTCTTGGGATTCAAGACAAAGTCTTTTCCTGACAGCGTGTGAAGCTGGACCTTTCGTGAGCTGGTGAGAACTGCGGACAATACCAACGACTCGATGGCCACACTGTAAGCCTTCTTCACTCTGAAATCAGTTCAGATTCAGATTTGAAGAAAAGTACTATTGGAGGAATAGATCAGATGCATTTTTTCATATCACCACTATCGTTAACCTTTAACTGACCGTAAGCCACCTTGTTTAGAAGGGAACAAGAGCCAGCGTGATATGGTGAGATCACTGGACACACAGCAGAATGAAAGCTTGGCCGTGAAAATAATGGAGGTTATGCAGAATTCACTGCACTGTAATAAACAGAAAATGATCAACCAGGACAATGTCATAGTAGTCTGGTAATTCACATTTAAAGGAATACTAATATAAGGCAAAACGAATACGTAAGTGTTTGGTAGTGCATGGCCCAAGGCAGGGCGAGTGACACAAGGGCTCTTCGTTTGGTACCGCAGTCCCTGAACTAGCATTACACACTTTTCCCCAGAGAGTTTCCTTTTAGACCATGTACTTACCTGTAGTGTCTGTAGAGTTTTTTGCTGGTTCCAAACAAGAATGTCTCCACATTCTCCTCCTGAGACCACCAGTTCACCATCAGGGGACCAAGCAACAGCAGTAACTGCACCCTTGTGACTAGCGACCATCGAAGGGTCTGTAAATAAATTAGTCAAAAATGTTACCCATACAATGCCTTCTTTAGATAGTTACACTGCCCTCATCATTTTTTATACCATCTCTGCATGGGGTTCCCCAGAGCCGTATGGAGCCATCTTTAGCTGCCGTTACGGTCACATCAAGCTGAGGATCTGCTGCAGATGCTATTACAGCAGCTCCATGACCATGTAGAGTCTGTATCTGGTCCATCTAGAAGATATATATTCCGTAACGCTTAAATGTTGATACGCATATATCCTACACATCATCCGGTGTTGATAAAAAGGTTTGATACAAAATACGCTACACAGTATATATAACTCACCTGAAGAGGACTCCACTTTAATACCATGCCATCAGAACCAGCAGTATAGACCACTAAATCAGCATCATCTGAAATAAATGTTTAAAACACACGTAATCTATCCAAATATAAAAAATATGAAATAACTTCTCAGCATGTCAAAACAAGCCAGATTCCATTTAACTATGGCTTCCTTATCTATTCAGGATTTCACTTGTTAAAGAATGAGATATAAATTATCAGAAAAGACCTAAGTAAAATTATGTTAAAAGGGTACTCCAAGAACAAAAATAAAAAATAGTTATAAAAATGGCTTCCGTCATACATTTCAACTTGCAGCTCATCACAGTCGTGTGTCAGGACGGACTGCAGTCAGAAGAAACACAGCTCTTGAGACCAGTGTCTTAACTAGTGCTGAGCGGACCCGGACTGTAAACGTCCGGATCCGCGCGGTTTCAGCGCTATCCCCGGGCCGGACCCGGGCACGGGATTACAGCTGCACGATCCGGAATCGGCAATTAATAAAAATGTTAAAAAAACAATAAATAAATGAGCGTTCCATACTTATCAGACTCTGTCATGGCGGCACACTCGCTTCCGGGTCGCGCTTTCACTTCCTGTGCTGTGCACGCAGTCACACAGCTTTCCGTGCTTTCCCCGCCCACCGGCCGTCCTCTCAGCTGTGATTGGTTCCTGGCTGACGCGCCCCCAGCCTGTGACAGCTCTGCCGTGCAGTCATCGCAGCTCAGTAATAGGCTGCTAGGCTGCACTCAGAGTGGGCAGCCGTGCTCTATGGCTGCTCACTCTGACATGTAGCAGAGCTGGATGTGTCGCCGCTGGATCTCGTGTGGATTACGCCGGAGGGCTGTGGTGGGATAATAAAGTGGTGAAGGAGGAGGCTGCGTTTCTACTTTATTCCAAATAAAGGATTTCTCGGTGTCTTGTTTATTTACTGTAATTTACAGGTTTGTGATGCGGGTATCTCACAGACGCCCGTGCGATCACAAACCTGGGGTTTAATAGCAGCCATGCTATGTTATTAACCCCTGCTATTACCTTGATTGCCACCGCACCAGGGCAATCAAGATGAGCCAATATCGCACCGGAATGGCCACATCTAACAGATGCGACCATACCGGGTGGCTGGGGGCTGAGGATATACCAGCCCCCGGCCGGCGTTATCGCTGGGAATGAAAATTGGGGGGACCGTCGTTTTTTTTTTATTATTTATTTAAATTTAAAAACAAAAAAAACGCATGCGGCTTATCTTAGGCAGCAGTCACAGTGAGGGACTCCCACAAGTGTGACATCGCAGCACAGCCGCACACACATTGACAGGAGCGTGCATGTGTTTCTAGGTACATGCACGCTCATGTTCAAACAGGCGTCAAAACACCGCGATTTTTTGCCAGGAGGTGTAGATTGGATGCAGGAATATGGTGTAAAAATCACAGCATCAAATTTGCATCCCTTGGCCACCAAAAATAAAAAAAAAATTTGCCACAGGTGGAAATTTGGTGCTGAAAGCTGGTGCAGACGACTTCAGCACCAAATGTGCACCTCCTGGCAAAAAACTGCGGCAAAAACAGCGGCATAAAAATTGTGTCAAAACACCGTGATTTTTTAACAGTAGGTGTAGATTGGATGCAGGAATATGGTATAAAAATTTCAGCACAAAATCTGCATCTCTTAGCCAAAAAAACTGCGCTTTTTCTGCTAGGAGATGCGACATACCGGACGGCTGCGGGCTGAATATATATACCAGCCCCCGGCCGGCGTTATGGCTGAATGTGAAGATTAGGGGGGACCGCACGTCATTTTTTTTTTTTTTTTTTTTTTACTTTCACCGGAGTCACACATGCGAGGGGCTCACGCGAGTCTGCCATGGGAGCACCGGCAGCCTCGCACGTGTGACTCTGGGCACTGTATACACAGCACAGATACTGCGCGACGGCTGAGGCTGCAGCCGAGCGCTATAACTGTGCTGCCGAGTGTTTACTACTGTGAACTGACCGACAGACTACTGCTTTCCCCGCCCACCGGCCGTCCTGTGATTGGTTGCAGTTAGCTGCCACTCAGGATGGGGGCGTGTCTAGCTGCAACCAACACGTGCCGGTGGGCGGGGAAAACCATGAATATTGAATGGTCGGCTCCGGAAGGTAACAGTGTGACCCGGAAGGAGTGTGCCACCATGACAGCGCCTCGGTGAGTATGCGACGCTCGCTCTTAGCCCCCTAGCCCCTCCACAAATGTTTTTACCCTCCGGATTCCGATCCCCATTGACTTATATGGGCACCGGATTCCAGAGCAGATCGGATTCTTTTTTAAATCTGTTAGTGATTCGCCGGCCCCGGATTATTGGCCGTTCTATCAGCTCTAGTCTTAACTGAACGAAAAGATGTATAGTAAGCACACATACCAGAGTTGTTCAAACATTTGACATAAATAAATCTTCTCCTCAGTCAGCTGAGCATGAAAAACAGAGCAGAGAGAAAAAAATCCTTTGCACTCTGTCAGCCGAGAAGATTTATTTCATCTCATGTCACAGCCTGCTACCCAAATCACCAGTATGTATGCTCACAATACTGGTCTTCTAATCAGTTGAAACACAGGTCTCAGGAACAATGTTTCTTTAGATTGCAGCCCGTCTTGACGTGATTAGAATGGGCTGCCATTTGAATTACGTGATAGGGGCCATTTTATTACATTATTGGAGAACCCCTTTAAGTTGCTTTGTTATCTAGCGTAAATCAAGTGATACAACAATAAAAAGTACCTGAAAATAATCTACATTATTACTGCTCCAGTCATTTTTATACCGTTTGAAAATTGTACCTCGGCTATGTTCTGGGTCCCAGTATGCAGTGCTCTGATTTATCTCACTGTGGTGAGTTGGAATACTAGCAATTTCTGTCCCAGTAAGATCCATGACTTTTAGGAAACCATCCCGGCCAGTGGTGACGACACGTTCACCCTTATTAGAGAAGTCAAAAAGGTCAAAACACACCATAGTAGAATAGTGGAATTGTGAAAGAGGAAAAAAAAAAAACACACACCATGCAAAGAGCACTGCTGACTGCACTTTGATGTCCTGCAAATGTCAGGAGCAGGTTCTCCTTCTGAATATCCCACAAACACACGGATCCATCTCCTGAAGATGAAACCTATTAGAATAGGTAGAAAATCAAGATGAATATACATAAACATATACACACACAAACTATACATATATATAATGGACATGTATAGAATATGTATGTAAAACCCCCAATCATAGTATGTGTGTAATTATATATATATATATATATATATATTAGAAGGTGGCCCGATTCTACGCATCGGGTATTCTAGAATTTACGTATTGTGTAGTTAATGTATGATTTTTGAAATAATATATATATATATATATATATATATATATATATATATATATATATATGTATATATATATATATATATATGTTGTTGTCTAGGGGCTGTAAATGTTCTGGGTGTTGTCTGGGTGTGGCGGGGGGGTGAGAGCGGTGTTGTTTGTGTGTTGCGTGTGTTGCGTTATTTGTGGAGCGCTGTGTATCTGTAGCGTTGTGTGTGTGTGTTGCGCGGTTTGTGTGTGTATTTTGGGGGAAAGTATGTTTTGTGCAATGTGTGTGTTGTGCGGTATGTGCGTATATTTGTGTGTGCCGCGGTGTTTGTGTGTTGGGTGTTGTGTGTGTGCGGCGTTGTCTGTGTGTGTGGGTGTCTGTGTAGGGCAGTGTTTGTGGTTCCCAGTGTGTGTGTGGTGTGTTGTGCAGTGCGTGTGTGGCAGTGTGTTTGTGTGTGTGTGTGTGTGTGTGTGTGTGTTTTGGGGGGAGGTGTGCACCCCCCATCGTGCTCCATCCCCCATGCTGCGCACCCCCCATCATGCTCCATCCCCCATGCTGCGCACTCCCAAACGTGCTCCATCCCCCATGCTGCACACTCCCCATCGTGCTCCATCCCCCATGCTGCGCAACCCCCATCGTGCTCCATCCCCCATGCTGCGCACTCCCCATCGTGCTCCATCCCCCATGCTGCGCACTCCCCATCGTGCTCCATCCCCCATGCTGCGCACTCCCCATCGTGCTCCATCCCCCATGCTGTGCACCCCACATCGTGCTCCACAGTCACACATCAGACAGTATACACGCACACATCTGATCGCACACACTCACACACCCGACTTCTCCCTGTGCCCACCGGTGGGCGGTCCCAGCAGCTGTGCTGCACGCCGTGCTCCTCTGCCGACACTCACAGATCCGATCGCATACACTCACACACACACACACACACACTCACACATCAGAACACACTCACACACATCCGATCGCATACACTCACACACACACACTGACGATATCGCACATACGCGCTCACACAATCACAACATCCGGAGATACCACATGCTTCCGGCCATGTGATCCTCCGGCAGGTCCTGGAAGGTCACTGCACAGTATCGCCGCCGAGAAGCAAGCGATATCACGGATGTTGTGAGTATGTGGATGCGATCTGATGTGTGTGTGAGGTGTGTGTGTGAGAGTGAGTGTGATCTGATGTGTGTGTATGTGTGTCTGTTCTCACCTGGGAGTCGGGTCTCCGTATCGGTTCGGGGAATGCGTGCGGGGGCGGGGCCAGAGCGAGCGTGCAATGCGTGAGGGGGGCGGGGCGTGGCCGAGTTTTCAATGCGTGCAGGGGGCCAGGGCGAGAGGCCAATCCATGTGGGGGGCGGAGCCTGGGCGAGCGGCCGATCCGTGCGGGGGCAGAGCCGAGGCGAAAGGCCAATCCGTACGGGGGGGACCGAGGCGAGCGGCCAATCCGCTGTTTGTCACCGTAAGGACACAATTTTGGAGCAAGACAGAATAAGGCAATTATATATATATAGATATATATTATATATATATACACATTACATACACACACACACACATACACACTGTACATATACAGAGATTACCTTGCCGTTGGTTGCCGAGGTCACATGCATTGCCCAATACATATGCTAAATATCTCCCTTTTTTCAAATATTCCTATAGCAGTAATGCAATACCAGGGTTCCCTTATTCATTGTTAGAATTTCAGTGTGCAGCTGTATGTGTTTTGTAGTTATTTTTGAGGGGTCATATTTTGTTTTGGTGTCCATAATTGGATCGTCGCTTAATGAAAAAGGAACATTCACCCCTTCACCATTCCATATTCTCGCCCACCCCTCTGCAGACGTCAGTGATTGGAACTTGTGTTAATGAATTAAAGGGAATCTGTCAGCAGGTTTTTGCTACTTAATCTGAGAACAGTATGATGTAGGTAAATAGATCCTGAAACCAACGATGTATCACTTAGATTACTGGGGGCAGCCGTTCTGACACAATCAGACTTTTAAGATTTAGCCATGTAGCAGAGATACAAGAGCTGTCCTGCCCACACCTGGCTTTCTAAAGAGATTGTATATTGACAGTGAGGTGTCAGTCAGAGGAGGGGGATGAGCTGGACTGCTATGCGTGTGACTTTGTAGTCCGAGCTATGACAAGTCCTGCTAGTTAAAGAAACATAGCAAATAAACAACAGATTGGACCGTGACAATACAGGCGTTCCTGAATTCTAGATTTTAAACCTTGCAGGATGCTGGCTTCAGATTACAGATCTGCAGACAGATTCACTTTAATGAATATTCACCGCCTTCCCTGCCCACCCTTTTGGCCACCCACCAGTGATTGGAACTTGCGCTAATGAATTAATAAATATTCAACCCTTCCCCCGCACACCCATCTGTATCGGGAGTCTGTAATTCACTTAGACTGTCATACTACGGCCAGAGGATTGCAGCGCAATGCTCGCACTCGCCAGCGGTTCTTCTGAGTAGAGCGTGTCAGTGTGTAGTTTATTAGAACAAGTTCCAGTCACTGACGCTGGCAGAGGATTGAGCAGGATTATGGGTGGGAAGAGGGGTCAAGATTCATTCCATTAACTAGCCGGCAAGTGACTATAAACTTTCAGTACTTACAACAACGTACACCAATAAAAGTTACATATATTTAAAGGGCTGCTTAAGTCCTCTTTCAGAATGCTCGGGTTTATTTTTGGAGTAGGGCTTATATTTTAAGCATCCTCCAAAAAGCCCGAAAAATCCTGCTAAGGATTATTTTCGGGGTAGATCTTATTTTCAGCAAAACACAGTAATTAAGATTATGTAATTGCCAAAATTTTGTTATAGTTTGCAACACAGTGTGGTACCTATCCCTAAATCCTTCTTCACAAGACTTACAAATTAAGCCACTAGATGGTTATGTGGTAGTTCTCGGCCCAACCCTACATTATGGACCCTTTAAAGACCCAAAAACTCAGGGTTACAGCTTTGCCAGATTTTTTTCTTTCTTACATAGCAGGTCAGCAAAGGCGCTAAGCAGTTGGATACTGCCAAACTTGTAGAGTGACGTGGTGGAAGTGGCTAACACTAGCTTTCTCCTTGGATTTTTGGAGCATGATAAATCTGACATTCTCAAAATGTTGTTTATGCACAAGTTGGTGCAGTTAGACTGGTGACAGACGAAACAAGTGTCAACTTTTACTCATATTTTAGCGGACATGCCTCTATGCAGAAATCTTATTTTCCATCCCTGGTATCCTCAATTTTGGAGTACTCAATGCGTCTTTTTACTTGGCAATCTTTAGGACCAGAATATATTGCTATGTTTTCATCAGTTGTGAAATAATTATGATGTGCCGACATCCTAATTTTTTAGAAATCTTCAATTAAGGTCCGCTCTCCACTCACAATTGTATTTACAAGGCCCACAAGGTCTCATATCAGCCCATACATGCTGTCAAAGGGTATTGGTTCTACTTCATGGAGGGTGAAAAAACAAGTGGGAGCTGCTTATTCCCTCTATTAGTGGTGAGGACTGAGAGATCTTGGAATCTCCCCTCTATATATCCCCTTCAGTGAACCATAAAATGACTCAATTATACGTTATTCTGAAAAGGGTAATCTACTTGTTCAGTGCAACCCTGATGGGATTGGGTAGGCTTGGTGAATGTCTGTGGTGCCACACCTTAAACGCAGATTTCTGGCACAGGGTAACTGCAGTTCTAAGGGGTACTTCACACACAGCGAGATCGCTACTGAGATCGCTGCTGAGTCATGTTTTTTGTGACCTCATTAGCGATCTCGCTGTGTGTGACACTGAGCAGCGATCTGGCCCCTGCTGTGAGATCGCTGCTCGTTACACACAGCGCTGGTTCGTTTTTTATTGTTGCTCTCCCACTGATAAGCACACATCGCTGTGTGTGACAGCGAGAGAGCAACAATCCTGAATGTGAAGGGAGCAGGAGCCGGCGTCTAATAGCCTGCGGTAAGCTGTAACCAAGGTAAACATCGGGTAACCAAGGTGGTTACCCGATATTTACCTTCGTTACCAGCCTCCGCAGCTCTCACGCTGCCAGTGCCGGCTCCTGCTCCCTGCACACGCTAAGTTAAGCGGTGTGCGCTGGTAACTAAGGTAAACATCGGGTAACAATAGTATATTATCATATGATAGGACATAGACCAGGACCAGGACTGATGGACATGTGAAAAAAAAGAGTAAATTCCCTTGCATCAGGGTGTAACCAGACCACACATCTTTCAAAAACCAGTGTATTCTAGGAAGCAAGGGAGAGCTACCTGCCCCTTGTTGGAATCAGAAAAAAGGTTCTTCCTGTCTTCCTTGATATTATTGACTCTCTTGAAGTACCTCTGATAATTATCAATGGCGAGTTGTCTATTAGTACTTTTTCCTCTGATTTGCCCCCAAAAAAATCTGTTAGAACTATTGGAACTGTATACATTATATATACTGTAAATTTCCCCCCATGTTCTATAGTGATATGAATCCAGCGCCCCTGCTCATCATGTTCGTGGGTTAACGAAGTATATGAAAAATGTTGGCGGAATAATATAAATTCCCATGCATGTCTGTCCTGAACTTCACCAACCCCACATCGATTAAGCCTGAAGAAATCTTCTTTTAAGTGAGTCTCTTGAAAAAGAGCGATATCAGGTGAAAAACATTTAAGATGTCTTAACATTTTTGTTCTTGTTAGGTGAACGGAGACCTTTTAAATTCCATATATTCAGTCTGGTAGTTGTAAGATATGAACAAGCCAGCCACTCAGATCACAAACAAAGAAAAAAAGATGGGGGGGGGCGAGTATAAGTGTCAGTATAAAAGTGTAATATATAAGCACACTACTGAACACGTTGTGGCCTTCTCTTTTGTTTTTTGTTAAGCAGGAATAAAGAATGAATAGCAATGCGAACTAGAATGGAAAAAATTAGAAGGAAAAAGTAGATTCATCCCAAACCCTAGATTGTATATTCACTTACAGGGTGCATCACGCAGCACTAACTTGCCCACCAGCATTATGCAAGGGAATCTCACAGTAGGAACTTAATTTCCCACCTAGCACCCTAAATTTCCAGCAGTGTCAAAGAACACAACGCATGTCCAGCTATGAAGGATTGAGATGGTGTGAGCGGTATCCTCCCCAACACAAAGAACGAGGCACAGAAAGATGTTCAGAACCTTTTTGAGCCTATTCCTAGTAATTAGGCTGTATTCTCACTTTTTTGACCAGTGATTATATATCAAGAATACGTTCTACTACAATATCTAAACACCCTCATTTCATCATAACTTTGTCATATAAACTTTTTTAACCCATTTCTTAACCTGGTAATACTTTACATTACTTCTCAAAATAGGGTTTGAGATATGATTAGTGATAAAATAACAATGTTTAAGAACCCAGTCCGACCAGATAGAAAGAAAAGTACGCCTAGTGTGCAAGGTTTGTTACTCAGGGAAGAGATCTGCTGTGATGTCTTGTCATCCTTTGGGACTTTGGTGTTGAGTAGAATCTATTGTCAACCCATTATTTTTTGCTTTTGATAACCATTTCTTGATTTCCCAGAGTTGAGCAGAAGCTCATCCATATTAAATTCAGCATCCCTGGGTGACTTTTAAGTGAGAGATTCTCCACTTTCCATAAAGACCTTAGTATTGTGGGGTTGTGATGGTGTGATATTGTGGGTTATGTACCATTCTGTGTGGGTTCATGGTTTGGGCATGGTGGTCTGTCTACGATATATTGCTTGTCCTGTTAAGTCAGGTTATATCCCATTGAAGTGCTTCTGGCCCTAGATCTGGGGGAGGGGGCCTGGGATCCACCTAAACTCTCTCGTTTACCTGGGGGATTAGTCATTCTGGGTGAGACTTACAAGAGAGAAGAGGCAAGAACTTCTGAGGGAGACGCTGAGGCTGTGGCCAGTACCCCAGAGAGACAGTGAGAAACCCCGATTTCCGTAAAGAAGGACTGCTGGAGGATTGTGACTGAACTCCGGGACATTTATGCCATTTCTGGACTATTTTTACCCTCCGTTTGATGGATTATTTGATGATCATTCTGTATTGCATAGAATAAATACGCTTTGGATTGTTCACTCATCTCTTGCTCTGTTGATTGTGTGATATCAGAGAAGGACCCAGTCATAGGGGTATTGCAGCACAAACCTCTTTTTTGCATGACACAAGGTGGAGCATACTTTGCTAAAGGCCTTCCTGTGTTTTGCAACATCAGTGGAATAGTCCTCAAATAGTAAGAGTCTCATGCCTCCGATTTCCAGCGGGTGAGCCATTTTCCTGTAAGCCCTAATTATGTCAGACAGGTCAATGTAATGTAGGAACTTCATTATTACTTAGTGCGATCTTGATGACCGGTTTTCTGAACCGACCTGATAAAAACGCAAGTCCAGCCTCACACATTGAGCTCTTTCAACCCTTCAGCTGTGAACGAGACCCAGAGATAAAGGCAGATCCTCACAAAGCCTCTTCTGGGGCGGGAACTAATGCCATTAAAACTACTAGTCTCAAATTGCTGCTTCTGGAGCGATTTTCCAGGTGTTTCACCTTTTCACTGAGCTGCTCCAGTTCGCCTATTCTGCCCATTTGTTGGCTTAATTCTCCCTGTATGCTACTGAGGGAGGTTTGAATAGCTTGTTCCAGGGTTTTTGTGTATGTCTGGAGCAATTCTGCTTGCTACCTCGACTGCCAGCTTTTTATAGTCCAGCAGAACAGAGGAAGCCTCCTCTGTTAGATCATCAGCGTACTCATGTTCTCCTTTTCCCCACTGAAGTTCCTGCCAGCCATACATTGTCCCACTGTCTTATGTGCACTGAGCAGCAAATACCAGTCCATAAAAGATTTGGTAGTTCCTGTTGGCGTTTAGTCCTGCTGGTGAGTTGGTCTGACGGCACTCAATGGTGTTAGTGACAGGTCTAAATTTGGTTAGGTGCTGGAGCTCTTCACTCTGTGTCCTACCTCACCAGTGCCAGAACCGGAAGTTTCATGTTCCGATCTTTTTATGAGGTACCACCCTCCAAGCTCATACTTCTCCTGTGCCCAAAGTA
Source organism: Anomaloglossus baeobatrachus (assembly GCF_048569485.1). Lineage (NCBI taxonomy): Eukaryota > Metazoa > Chordata > Amphibia > Anura > Aromobatidae > Anomaloglossus > Anomaloglossus baeobatrachus. The sequence goes on from NC_134353.1 coordinate 651,334,511, forward strand.
GCATTTTCCTTTAGGCTAAGGGTGCTATGCATATCAGGGCATTCCATCTTTCTACAGGGTGCTAGCTCTCAAGTATCTTACATGTTTGTTTCCGGTCAGTCTGTCCCCATACAGCACACTGGAGCGGGGGTTAACTTACCCTACATGTTTCTGGCATGTCCTCTTGCTGGTCTCAAACTGTACTCTGACTAGACTCTGAGGTAACAACCATTATGTACACTAAGGGGCACTTTGCACACTGCGACATCGCAGGTGCGATGTCGGTGGGGTCAAATTGAAAATGACGCACTTCCGGCATCGCATGCGACATCGCAGTGTGTAAAGGCTGGATGATACGATTAACGAGCGCAAAAGCGTCGTAATCGTATCATCGGTACAGCGTCGGCGTAATCCATAATTACGCTGACGCAATGGTCCGATGTTGTTCCTCGCTCCTGCGGCAGCACACATCGCTGTGTGTGAAGTCGCAGGAGCGAGGAACGTCTCCTACCGGCCTCACTGCGGCTTCCGTAGGATATGCGTAAGGAAGGAGGTGGGCAGGATGTTTACATCCTGCTCATCTCCGCCCCTCCGCTCTGATTGGCCGCCTGCCGTGTGACGTCGCAGTGACGCTTAACAAGGAGGCGGGTCGCCGGCCACAGGGACGTCGCACGGCAGGTGAGTGTGTGTGTGAAGCTGGCGTAGCGATAACTTTCGCTACGCCAGCTATCACCACATATCGCTGCTGCGACGGGGGCGGGCACTATCGCACTCGGCATCGCAGCATCGGCCTGCGATGTTGTAGTGTGCAAAGCCCGCCTAAGACTTCACCATCCAAGCTATTCTCCTAGCTACTGACTTAGTGAGGATTGTTAACTAATTATTACCTGATTTAATATACCTATGGAAAATAGCACAAAACTTCTGTAACATATACATCATAAAACTTTACACTAATACCCAACTCTGGGGTATCACAGAAAGACTTACACAAGTCTACAACCACAGCAAATATTTACGGTAGATACATGTCAACAACACTCTCTAAATTACATAGTAAAAATATTTTTGGTTCTCACCAACATGCTGTCATCTGTCCATGAACAGCTAGTCACCCAGTCCTTGTGACATGACAGTAGACTGTGTGCAAGAACAGGGGGATTCACGGAGACATCCCAGCAAAGAAGAGACTGTGACAAAATAAACTCAATTACTGAACATTTACAAAGTAAGTTGTAGATTATATCATCACGCATTTCCATCATGTCATTATATAAGTACAGCTCCACTTCTATACAGTATGTCACCAAATGAGTACACCCCTCCCGTTTGTAAATAATTATATATTTTCATGGCACAACACTGAAGATATGACACTTTGATACAATGTAAGGAAGTCAGTGTACAGTTTGTATAACAGTGTAAATTTGGTGCCCTCTAAATAACCCAACACACAGCTATTAATGTCTAAACCACTAGCAACAAAACTAAGTACACCCCCTAAGTGAAAATGGCCAAATTGTGCTCAAGGTGTCAATATTTTTGTGGTCACCATTATTTTCAAGCACTGCCTTAAAGGGGTTTTCCCATGAACAAAGATAATTGTAAAGTTTATTTTAATCAACAGATCTTGGAATAGTAAGTTCCACAATTGGATGTGTTTAAAAACAAAAAATATTCCTGTGCTGAGATAATCTTATATAGGTGCCCCTGCTATGGACTGTGTAATGGCCGTGTCTGACCGTACAGGGACATGGTCTAATCATACCACATCTCCTGGGCGAGGGAGGATGTAAAAAAACTATGAAAACATTACAGCACGGGATCGCAAATAATTATTTCTCTGAGATAAACATTTTCCTGTCTGTTTTTCAAAAATGTTTTATGTCAAGGAAGAAGGGAATTTTGTTACTTACCGTAAATTCCTTTTCTTCTAGCTCTTATTGGGAGACCCAGACGATTGGGACGATTGGGGTGTATAGCACTGCCTCCGGAGGCCACACAAAGCAATTACACCAAAAAGTGTAAGGCCCCTCCCCTTCTGGCTATACACCCCCAGTGGGATCACTGGCTCACCAGTTTTAGTGCAAAAGCAAGAAGGAGGAAAGCCAATAACTGGTTTAAACAAATTCTCTCCGAGTAACATCGGAGAACTGAAAACCGTGCAACATGAACAACATGTGTACCCGCAAACAAACCAACAATCCCGAAGGACAACAGGGCGGGTGCTGGGTCTCCCAATAAGAGCTAGAAGAAAAGGAATTTACGGTAAGTAACAAAATTCCCTTCTTCTTCGTCGCTCTATTGGGAGACCCAGACGATTGGGACGTCCAAAAGCTGTCCCTGGGTGGGTAAAGAAATACCTCATGTTAGAGCTGCAAGACAGCCCTCCCCTACGGGGAGGCAACTGCCGCCTGCAGGACTCTTCTACCTAGGCTGGCGTCCGCCGAAGCATAGGTATGCACCTGATAATGTTTGGTGAAAGTGTGCAGACTCGACCAGGTAGCTGCCTGGCACACCTGTTGAGCCGTAGCCTGGTGTCGTAATGCCCAGGATGCACCCACGGCTCTGGTAGAATGGGCCTTCAGCCCTGATGGAACCGGAAGCCCAGCAGAACGGTAGGCTTCAAGAATTGGCTCTTTGATCCATCGAGCCAGGGTGGCTTTAGAAGCCTGCGACCCTTTGCGCTTACCAGCGACAAGGACAAAGAGTGCATCCGAACGGCGCAAGGGCGCCGTGCGGGAAATGTAGATTCTGAGTGCTCTCACCAGATCTAACAAATGTAAATCCTTCTCATACCGATGAACTGCATGAGGACAAAACGAAGGCAAAGAGATATCCTGATTAAGATGAAAAGAGGATACCACCTTCGGGAGAAACTCCTGAATGGGGCGCAGCACAACCTTGTCCTGGTGGAAGACCAGGAAGGGAGCCTTGGATGATAGTGCTGCCAGCTCAGACACTCTCCGAAGAGATGTGATCGCTACCAGAAAAGCCACTTTCTGTGATAGTCTAGAAAGTGAAACCTCCTTCAGAGGCTCGAAGGGCGGCTTCTGGAGGGCAACTAGTACCCTGTTCAGATCCCATGGATCTAACGGCCGCTTGTACGGGGGTACGATATGGCAAACCCCCTGTAGGAACGTGCGCACCTTAGGAAGGCGTGCCAAACGCCTCTGAAAAAAGACGGATAGCGCCGAGACCTGACCTTTAAGGGAGCCGAGCGACAAACCTTTTTCTAACCCAGATTGCAGGAAAGAAAGAAAGGTAGGCAATGCAAATGGCCAGGGAGACACTCCCTGAGCAGAGCACCAGGATAAAAATATCCTCCACGTTCTGTGGTAGATCTTAGCGGACGTGGGCTTCCTAGCCTGTCTCATGGTGGCAACGACACCTTGGGACAATCCTGAAGACGTTAGGATCCAGGACTCAATGGCCACACAGTCAGGTTCAGGGCCGCAGAATTCCGATGGAAAAACGGCCCTTGGGACAGTAAGTCTGGTCGGTGTGGGAGTGCCCACGGTTGGCCGACCGTGAGCTGCCACAGATCCGGATACCACGCCCTCCTCGGCCAGTCTGGGGCGACAAGTATGACGCGGCTGCAATCGGATCTGATCTTGCGTAGCACTCTGGGCAAGAGTGCCAGAGGTGGAAACACATAAGGGAGCCGGAACTGCGACCAATCTTGCACTAGGGCGTCTGCCGCCAGCGCTCTTTGATCGCGAGACCGTGCCATGAAGGTTGGGACCTTGTTGTTGTGCCGTGACGCCATTAGGTCGACGTCCGGCACCCCCCAGCGGCGACAGATTTCCTGAAACACGTCTGGGTGAAGGGACCATTCCCCTGCGTCCATGCCCTGGCGACTGAGGAAGTCTGCTTCCCAGTTTTCTACGCCGGGGATGTGAACCGCGGATATGGTGGAGGCCGTGGCTTCCACCCACATCAGAATCCGCCGGACTTCCTGGAAGGCTTGCCGACTGCGTGTCCCCCCTTGGTGGTTGATGTATGCCACCGCTGTGGAGTTGTCCGACTGAATTCGGATCTGCCTTCCTTCCAGCCACTGCTGGAAGGCTAGTAGGGCAAGATACACTGCTCTGATTTCCAGAACATTGATCTGAAGGGTGGACTCCTGCTGAGACCACGTACCCTGAGCCCTGTGGTGGAGAAAGACTGCTCCCCACCCTGACAGACTCGCATCTGTCGTGACCACCGCCCAAGACGGTGGTAGGAAGGATCTTCCCTGTGATAATGAGGTGGGAAGAAGCCACCACTGCAGAGAGTCTTTGACCGTCTGGGAAAGGGAGACTTTCCTGTCCAGGGATGTTGACTTCCCGTCCCATTGGCGGAGAATGTCCCATTGAAGTGGACGCAGATGAAACTGCGCAAACGGAACCGCCTCTATTGCCGCCACCATCTTCCCGAGGAAGTGCATGAGGCGTCTTAAGGAGTGCGGCTGACTTTGAAGGAGAGCCTGCACCCCAGTCTGTAGAGACCGCTGCTTGTCCAGCGGAAGCTTCACTATCGCTGATAGAGTATGAAACTCCATGCCAAGATACGTTAGTGATTGGGTCGGTGACAGATTTGACTTTGGGAAGTTGATGATCCACCCGAACGCCTGGAGAGTCTCCAGTGCAACATTCAGGCTGAGTTGGCATGCCTCTTGAGAGGGTGCCTTGACCAGTAGATCGTCCAAGTAAGGGATCACAGAGTGTCCGTGAGAGTGCAAGACTGCTACCACTGCCGCCATGATCTTGGTGAACACCCGAGGGGCTGTCGCCAGACCAAATGGCAGAGCTACGAACTGAAGATGGTCGTCTCCTATCACGAAGCGTAGAAAGCATTGGTGCTCTGTAGCAATCGGCACGTGGAGATAAGCATCTTTGATGTCTATTGATGCTAGGAAATCTCCTTGAGACATTGAGGCAATGACTGAGCGGAGGGATTCCATCCGGAACCGCCTGGCGTTCACATGCTTGTTGAGCAGTTTTAGGTCCAGAACAGGACGGAAGGAGCCGTCCTTTTTTGGAACCACAAAGAGATTGGAGTAAAATCCTCGCCCCCGTTCGTGAGGGGGGACAGGGATCACGACTCCTTCTGCTCTTAGAGAGTCCACCGCCTGCAGCAGGGCATCTGCTCGGTTGGGGTGTGGGGAGGTTCTGAAGAACCGAAGTGGAGGCCGAGAACTGAACTCGATTCTGTACCCGCGAGACAGAATGTCTGTTACCCACCGGTCTTTGACCTGTGACAGCCAAATGTCGCAAAAGCGGGAGAGCCTGCCACCGACCGAGGATGCGGAGGGAGGAGGCCGAAAGTCATGAGGTAGCCGCTTTGGAAGCGGTTCCTCCATTTGTTTTCCTGGGGCGTGAGTGAGCCCGCCAGGAATCTGAGCTCCCTTGTTCTTTCTGAGTCCTTTTGGACGAGGAGAATTGGGCCTTGCCCGAGCCTCGAAAGGACCGAAACCTCGACTGCCACTTTTTCTGTTGAGGTTTACTTGCTCTGGGCTGTGGTAAGGAAGAGTCCTTACCCTTGGACTGTTTTATGATTTCAGCCAATGGCTCACCAAACAGTCTGTCTCTAGATAATGGCAAGCTGGTTAAGCATTTTTTGGAACCAGCATCTGCTTTCCAGTCCTTTAACCACAAGGCTCTGTGCAAAACCACAGAATTGGCGGACGCCATAGCGGTACGGCTCGTAGATTCTAGGACAGCATTGATAGCATAGGTCGCAAACGCAGACATTTGCGAAGTTAGGGACGCCACTTGCGGCACTGCTGGATGTATGAAAGCATCCACCTGTGCTAAACCAGCTGAAATAGCTTGGAGTGCCCACACGGCCGCGAATGCTGGAGCAAACGACGCGCCGATAGATTCATAGACAGATTTCAACCAAAGGTCCATCTGTCTGTCGTTGGCATCTTTAAGTGAAGCGCCATCCTCTACTGCGACTATGGATCTAGCCGCAAGCTTGGAAATTGGGGGATCCACCTTTGGACACTGGGTCCAGCGTTTGGCCACCTCAGAGGGAAAAGGATAACGGGTATCCTTAGAACGTTTAGAGAAACGCTTGTCTGGATGAGCGTCGTGTTTCTGGATCGATTCTCTGAAGTCAGAGTGGTCCAAAAAAGCACTTAATTTACGCTTGGGATATAGGAAATGGAACTTCTCCTGCTGTGCAGCTGCCTCCTCTGCAGAAGGGGCTGGGGGAGAAATATCCAACAGCCTATTAATTGCCGATATAAGGTCATTAACCATGGCGTCACCATCAGGGGCATCCAGATTGAGAGGGGCCTCAGGATTAGACTCCTGGTCACCGTCCTCAGTCTCATCACAGAGAGACTCTTGTCACTGAGACCCTGAACAGTGTGAAGACGTGGAGGGTCTTTCCCAGCGAGCTCGCTTAGGCTGCCTGGGACTGTCATCTGAGTCAGAGACTTCAGCCTGTGATGCTTGAGACCCCCCTGAAGTACGGATTAGTTCCAACTGAGGGGGACCGGAGAGCATAGACACAGCAGTGTCCATGGTCTGAGCAACTGGCCTGGACTGCAAGGTCTCCAGGATTTTTGCCATAGTCACAGACATTTTATCAGCAAAAACTGCAAAGTCTGTCCCCGTCACCGGGGCAGGGTTCACAGGCGCCTCTGCCTGGGCTACCATCACAATAGGCTCTGGCTGACGAAGTGCCACTGGGACTGAACATTGCACACAATGAGAGTCGTTGGAGCCTGCTGGTAGATGAGCCCCACATGCAGTACAAACAGTGTACACAGCCTGTGCCTTGGCACCCTTGCGTTTTGCGGATGACATGTTGCTGCCTCCTCAGAGCAGTACAGGGTGTCCAGCCAAGAAGCGACCTTACAGTGCACTATATAAATATATATATATATATATATGGTACCAAGAAAAAAGTACACTAATATAACACTGAGGCACTAGAGGGGCCAGCACTACTGTGCTGCTTACCGCCCGCTTAGGAGCGGTGTGTGGACGCCAGAAATCCCTCTAGTCTGGGTCTCCCAGAGCCTGCTGCCTTTCCCCAGCCAGACCGCATGTGTAATGGCTGCCGGCGTCCTTGTGGAGAGGGGGGGCGGGCCCTGGGCGTACACCGACGAAGAGCGGGAAGTCTGCTTCCCCCTGTGCCTAGTGAGAGGGCTGGAGCATGTAAATAAAGCTCCAGCCCTCGGCGCTGTTAATTGAGCAGCGTCTCTCCCCTACCCTGATTGACAGGGTGGGGGCGGGAACGAAGCGGCACTAGGCCGCAGAAGCCGGGGGCTAAAGTTAGAAGCGCCGCCGCCGTAAAAGCGCGGTCGGCGCAAAGTCCCCGGCGCACTACAAGTCGCAGCTGCGCCGCCGCTCCAGGAGCGGTCGGCGCAGTAGTTCCCAACATGAAACGTCACTCAGCAAAGCTGCAGTGACCTAACCCCGGCGCACAGCGCTACTGTCCCCGGCGCACTATAACGCTCAGCAAGCCTGAGAGTGTCCGTGCCTGCCGGGGACACAGAGTACCTGAAAGTTGCAGGGCCTTGTCCCTGAACGGCACTCCCGCTCCAAATCCAGCAGGTTCTATGGTTCTGTGGATGGAGCCCGGCCCCAGGGCTTGGGGGCCGGCAAGATCCCACTTCCACAGAGCCCTGCAGGGGATGTGGAAGGAAAACAGCATGTGGGCTCCAGCCTCTGTACCAGCAATAGGTACCTCAACCTTACAAGCACCACCGCGGGTGAGAAGGGAGCATGCTGGGGGCCCCATATGGGCCCTCTTTTCTTCCATCCGATATAGCCAGCAGCTACTGCTGACTACAAACAGTGGAGCTATGCGTGGATGTCTGACCTCCTTCGCACAAAGCAGAAAACTGGTGAGCCAGTGATCCCACTGGGGGTGTATAGCCAGAAGGGGAGGGGCCTTACACTTTTTGGTGTAATTGCTTTGTGTGGCCTCCGGAGGCAGTGCTATACACCCCAATCGTCCCAATCGTCTGGGTCTCCCAATAGAGCGACGAAGAAAGAATAATTTGCAATCCTGAGCTGTACTATCTGTATACTCTTTTACATCCTTCCTGGCCCAGGAGATGTGGTATGATTAGACCATGTCCCTGTACGGTCAGACACAGCCATTACACAGTCCATAGCAGGGGCACATATATAAGATTATCTCAACACAGGAACATTTTTTTTAAGCCCATCCAATTGTGGAACTTATTATTATTCCAAGGTCTACTGATTAAAATCAACTTTAAAATTAACTTTGTTCGTGGAAAAACCCCTTTATTTCTCTTGGGCATGAAGTTCACTAAAGCTTCATAAGAGCCATTGGAATCCTCTTCAACTCCTCCACGATGACATTATGGAGCTGGTGGATGTTAAAGTCCTTATGCTCCTCCACCTTCCGTTTGAGAATGCCCTCAATAGGGTTTAGGTCTGAAGACATGCTTTGCCAGTCCAGCACCTTTACCCTCAGTTTCTTTAGCAAGGCAGTGGTTGTCTTGGAGGTGTGTTTGGGGTTATTATGTTGTAAAACTGCCCTGTGGCCCAGTTTCCAAAGGGAGAGGATTATGCTCTGCTTTAGTATGTTACAGTACATATTGGCAATCATGGTTCCCTCAATGAACTGTAGATGCCCACAGCCAGCAGCACTCATGCAGCCCCAAACCATGACACTCCCACCACCATGCTTGACTTTAGGTAAGACACACTTTTCTTTTTACTCTTCACCTGGTTGCCACCACACACACTTGACACCATCTGAACCAAATAAGTTTATTTTGGTCTCATCTGACCTCAGGTCACAGATCTAGTAATCCATGTCCTTAGTCTGCTTGTCTTCAACAAACTGTTTGTAGGTTTTCTTGTGCATAATCTTTAGAATAGGCTTCCTTCTGGGCCGACAGCCATGCAGACCAATTTGATGCAGTGTGCAGCGAATGGTCTGAGCACTGACAGGCTGACCCCCACCCATTTAAAGGGAACCTGTCAGGTCCAATATGCACCAAGAATCAGGAGCAGTTCTGGGTGCATATTATTAATCCCTGCCTAACCGTTTCTGTATACAATAGCATAGATAAAGAGATCTTTAGAAAAAGTATTTCTAAAGATCTTATATTGTATGCTAATGAGCGAGGGGACTAGTCCCCTAGGCATTAGTTCCCCTGGCTAGTTGGCCCCATTAGCATGTTAGCACGCCCCTGTGGGTGTACTAACATGCTAATGAATGTGCAGTGTTAGAGGATGACCTCACTCACTTCTCCGCTGCCATCGCTCTCCGACACTGGATTTCGGCTCAGTGCGCATGACCCCATAGTTCTGGGTTCATATTGGACCTGACAGGTTCTCTTTAACCTCTGCAGCAATGCTGGCAGCACTCATATGTCTAATCTGAAAAGACAACCTCTGGATATGACGCTGAGCACGTTTACTCAACTTCTTTGGTACACCATGGAGAGGCCTGTTCTGAGTGGAACCTGTTTTGTTAATCTGCTGTATGGTCTTGGCCACTGTGCTGCAGCTCAGTTTTACAAGTGCTGGCAATCTTCTTATACACTCGGCCATCTTTATCTATAGCAACAATTCTTTTTTCAGATTATCAGAGAATTCTTTGCCATGAGGTGCCACATTGAACTTCCAGTGACCAGTATGAGAGAGTGTGTGAGCGAGAACACCAAATTTATCACACTTGCTCCCGATTCACACATGAGACTTTGCAACATTAATGAGTCACATGAAACTGGGAATGGAAATGGCTATTTGGGCACAGTTTGGCAATTTTCACATAGAGGTGTATTCACTTTTGTTGACAGTGGTTTAGACATTATTGGCTGTGTGTTGAGTTATTTAGAGGACACCAAATTTACACTGTTATACAAGCTGTACACTGACTACTTTACATTGTATCAGTGTCATATATTCAGTGTTGTCCCATGAAAAGATATAAGTATTTACAAAAATGTGAGGGTGTGCTCACATTTGTGATATACTGTATCTCGATTTTGTACGGGTTTATATATATGCACCAACTCTCTTCACACTACTCACATCTTCCACACACCACTAGTGGATCTTACCCGGTCTTTCCCACCAGTAGCCAGCAAGTTGCCACCTGGGCTAAAAGCGCAGCATGTAACACCCGCCGTATGACCCCGAAGAACAGAAGTGGGAGAGATTGATAAATCACCCATCATGACATTATCCACGGACCACAGACAGATGGAAACATCCTCTGGAGTAAGAAAATAATATCATAATTATTTAAAAGAGGCAAATGAGAACTTCTATTCTGAATTACCCATTTAAATACTAGATATAATTTAACATTTCCTTTAAGTAGTCAGTATTCAATCCATTATATGGCCCACATTGATCGCAATATGTTAATTATTATCATGTGTGAAGACATCAAAAACAATATATACATGATAGCAATGTTTTAAGCATTCTCACCAGAAGCTGATGCTAGAAACTGAGGGGATAATGCCAGGGCCTCAACAGGTCGCTGGTGTCCACACAGAGTAAGGTGACAAGTAGACTGTCCTGGTGATATGGTCCACACACGAATTAAACTATCGGAGCTCCCAGTTGCCAGGGTGTTATTAGAGAGCCACACAAGACTGCCGACTGCCATGTTCTCAATAGGACACTGCGATACGAGCTCCCCTTGAAAGAATGCAAAAAACTTGAGAACATGATATTACGTTGTATATTTCCTATAAGCCATATAAGCCTTCTCTGAGTTTACCATTTTTAATTTTGTAGATGTAAACTGAATCTGAATGATAGCCAACAGCAAACAGCTGCCTGTCAGGAGAGAGCGCTACAGAAAGTGCAGGAGACATGGCAGTCTTCACACAACCTTGTGCATGTAGCCTCCCGAGTCCGCCGGATGAAACTTGCACCTGAAAAGGGAATGAGATTTATCATCAACAACAGCAATGACATCTACAGTCACCAATTCATTTCATGAAGCTATTACCTTGCCATCTTCTCCACCAGTCAGGAGATATTCTCCATGCCTCAAAAAGTTAGAAGTCAGTGCGTAGCCACTATGAGCCCTGAAACGTGACAAGAGAACTTGTGCTTCCCATGACCACAAAGACACCCATCCATCAAGACTCCCAGAGACCACTACATTGCCATCTAATGAGAAGGACACGGTTCTCACGGATGAGGAACCACAGAGAACCTGGAGAAAAAAAACTTTGAGTTCCTCATGAATATGACCGGACAAAGACTTATCAGTGGAAAACGTCACTTACAGAACTTCTTTTCCAACTGTCCAGTTGAACAACAGATACTTTGCCATCCCATGATCCTACAGAAACCACATGACGACTAGGGTGAAATGCTGCACAGTTCAGAGGACTGGAGAAGGAGCTGGAGCCTAGGAGGGTGCAACGACTGGTGTCCCATATCTAGAAATAAAGGGTTTTAGAATAAATTAAAAGAAGTAGATATAAATGTAAGAAATCACAAAATCAATAAATTTCAGATGCAGAATTACCTTGATATCAAAATCCAAAGAACAGGTGAGTATTTGCCTGTGGTCAGCACTAACACAACATCCTGTGACCTGTCGTCTGTGAGCTTCAATTCTATGAATTCTGGGTAAAAAAAAGCAATAAGCAAAAGATTTATCTAGGATATATAGTATGAAGTCTAGTATGTAACCCATTCCAGTCCACATAACACTCATTAAGGTCCAAAGGTGCTTTGGCATTGTGTTGTTCCCCATGGTCAGTGGTCACGTCAGGGTTTACGTCTGAACCCCCCCACAATACGGGATTCAGACGTATGTGCCGATGGGGCCATTGACCATAATGGTTCAGACGGAGTCACCATGTCCTCTGTTGTGCACTATTTTAGGGCATATACACCTAAACGACACAGAAACCCAGACAAAGTCTTCTACGTCTAGTTGTCTGCTTCCAGTAGGTGTATGCACATGAAAATGGTGCATAACAGATCACACAATAATTCTGTCTACACCATTATAGTCAATGGCACTGTCAGTGCATACATCCGAATCCCGTTTTGCATCACTTTTGGAAAATCCACTTTCTAGCAGCAACTTGTGAATTAACTTTAAATAAACTTTCTTCCTTCTGGCTGAGAAATTATAGTGTCAGACTGTTAAAAACCCAATTTATACTTATTAATGTCAAACTACATAATGTGTGGAATGAGGCACATCATACCGGCACCCATCTGTTATGTTCCAAATCTCCAATGTTCCATCATATGAGCCAACACAAAGCAAAATGTCAGAAATAAATGTGCAGCAAGAGACTCCGTCACAGCCGCTGTACAAGGTTCGGATTTCCTGCAAAAGAAAAACACAAGTAAATCTAATCTGAGCTATCCAAATACAAGGGACTTAGGGGTACTTCACACACAGCGAGATCACTAGCGAGATCGCTGCTGAGTCACGGTTTTTGTGACACACCAGTGACCTCATTAGCGATCTCTCTGTGTGTGACACTGAGCAGCGATCTGGCCCCTGCTGTGAAATCGCTGCTCACTACACACAGTGCTGGTTCATTTTTTGGACGTTGCTCTCCCGCTGTGAAGCACACATCGCTGTGTTTGACAGTGAGAGCAATGATCTGAATGTGCAGGGAGCCGGCGTGAGGAAGCTGCAGACACTGGTAACCATGGTAAACATCGGGTAACTAAGAGAAGCACTTAGCTTGGTTACCCGATATTTACCTTAGTTACCAAGCGCAGCATCGCTTCCACGCGTCGCTGGTGGCTGGGGGCTGGTCGCTGGTGAGATCTGCCTGATTGACAGCTCACCAGCGACCATGTAGCGACGCACCAGTGATCCTGACCAGGTCATATCGTGGTCGGAATCGCTGGTACGTCGTTTAGCGAGACGGTACCCTTAAGCCCAAAATGAAGGGAATTTTGTTTACTTACCGTAAATTCCTTTTCTTCTAGCTCCTATTGGGAGACCCAGACAATTGGGTGTATAGCTTCTGCCTCCGGAGGCCACACAAAGTATTACACTTTAAAAAGTGTAACCCCTCCCCTCTGCCTATACACCCTCCCGTGCATCACGGGCTCCTCAGTTTTGGTGCAAAAGCAGGAAGGAGGAAACTTATAAATTGGTCTAAGGTAAATTCAATCCGAAGGATGTTCGGAGAACTGAAACCATGAACCAAAAGAACCATTCAACATGAACAACATGTGAACACAAAAGAACAAACAGCCCGAAGGGAACAGGGGCGGGTGCTGGGTCTCCCAATAGGAGCTAGAAGAAAAGGAATTTACGGTAAGTAAACAAAATTCCCTTCTTCTTTGTCGCTCCATTGGGAGACCCAGACAATTGGGACGTCCAAAAGCAGTCCCTGGGTGGGTAAAAGAATACCTCGATAAAAAGAGCCGAAAACGACCCCCTCTTACAGGTGGGCAACCGCCGCCTGAAGGACTCGCCTACCTAGACTGGCGTCTGCCGAAGCATAGGTATGCACTTGATAGTGTTTCGTGAAAGTGTGCAGACTAGACCAGGTAGCTGCCTGACACACCTGCTGAGCCGTAGCCCGGTGCCGCAATGCCCAGGACGCACCCACGGCTCTGGTAGAATGGGCTTTCAGCCCCAAAGGAAGCGGAAGCCCAGAAGAACGGTAGGCTTCAAGAATCGGTTCCTTGATCCACCGAGCCAAGGTTGACTTGGAAGCCTGCGAACCCTTACGCTGGCCAGCGACAAGGACAAAGAGCGCATCCGAACGACGCAGGGGCGCCGTGCGAGACACGTAGTGTCGGAGTGCTCTCACTAGATCTAAGGAGTGCAAATCCTTTTCACATTGGTGAATTGGATTAGGGCAAAATGAAGGTAAGGAGATATCCTGATTGAGATGAAAAGGAGATACCACCTTAGGGAGAAATTCCGGAACAGGACGCAGAACCACCTTATCCTGGTGAAAAACCAGGAAGGGGGCTTTGCATGACAGCGCCGCCAGCTCCGACACTCTACGGAGCGATGTAACTGCCACTAGAAATGCCACCTTCTGCGAAAGACGTGATAAAGAGACATCCCGCAGCGGCTCGAAAGGTGGTTTCTGAAGAGCCGTTAGCACCCTGTTAAGGTCCCAGGGTTCCAGCGGACGCTTGTAAGGTGGGACTATGTGGCAAACTCCCTGCAGGAACGTGCGGACCTGCGGAAGCCTGGCTAGACGCTTTTGAAAAAATACGGATAGCGCCGATACTTGTCCCTTGAGAGAGCCGAGAGACAACCCCTTGTCCATTCCGGATTGAAGGAATGAAAGAAAAGTGGGTAAGGCAAAAGGCCAGGGAGTAAAACCCTTATAAGAGCACCAGGATAAGAAGATCCTCCAAGACCTGTGATAGATCTTGGCGGACGTTGGTTTCCTGGCCTGTCTCATGGTGGCAATGACATCTTGAGATAACCCTGAGGACGCTAGGAGCCAGGACTCAATGGCCACACCGTCAGGTTGAGGGCCACAGAATTCAGATGGAAAAACGGCCCTTGTGACAGCAAGTCTGGGCGGTCTGGGAGCGCCCACGGTTGACCCACCGTGAGATGCCACAGATCCGGGTACCATGACCGCCTCGGCCAATCTGGGGCGACGAGAATGGCGCGACGACCTGATTTTGCGCAACACTCTGGGCAGCATCGCCAGAGGAGGAAATACGTAAGGCAGTCGAAACTGCGACCAATCCTGAACTAATGCGTCCGCCGCCAGAGCTCTGTGATCTTGAGACCGGGCCATGAATGCCGGGACTTTGTTGTTGTGCCGTGACGCCATGAGGTCGATGTCCGGCGTTCTCCAGCGGCGACAGATCTCTCAAAACACGTCTGGGTGAAGAGACCATTCCCCCGCGTCCATGCCCTGACGACTGAGAAAATCTGCTTCCCAGTTTTCTACACCCGGGATGTGAACTGCGGAGATGGTGGAAGCTGTGGCTTCCACCCACTGCAGAATCCGTCGGACTTCCTGGAAGACTTGACGACTGCGAGTGCCGCCTTGGTGGTTGATGTATGCGACGGCAGTGGCGTTGTCCGACTGGATCCGGATCTGCCTGCCCTCCAGCCACCGATGAAAGGCCAATAGGGCTAGATACACTGCCCTTATCTCCAGAATATTGATCTGAAGGGATGACTCTATCGGAGTCCAGGTTCCCTGAGCCCTGTGGTGGAGAAAAACCGCCCCCCACCCTGACAGGCTCGCGTCCGTGGTGACCACAGCCCAGGTTGGAGGTAGGAAGGATTTTCCCTGCGAAAGAGAGTTGGGAAGGAGCCACCACTGAAGTGACGTCTTGGTTGCAAGGGAAAGAGAGACATTCCTGTCGAGGGAAGTCGACCTCCTGTCCCATTTGCGGAGAATGTCCCACTGGAGTGGCCGCAGATGGAATTGCGCGAAGGGCACTGCCTCCATCGCTGCCACCATCTTCCCCAGGAAGTGCATAAGGCGCCTCAAGGGGTGTGACTGACCCCGAAGAAGAGATTGCACCCCTGCCTGCAGCGACAGCTGTTTGTCCAGCGGTAGCATGACTACCGCTGACTGAGTATGAAACTCCATCCCAAGGTACGTCAGTGATTGAGTCGGTGTCAACTTGGATTTTGGGAAGTTGATGATCCACCCGAACTGCTGGAGAGTCGCCAGAGCGACGGAAAGGCTGTTTTGACACGCCATCTGGGAGGGTGCCCTGACCAGAAGATCGTCTAAGTAGGGAATCACCGAGTGGCCCTGAGAGTGTAGGACCGCCACAACCGATGCCATGACCTTGGTGAACACCCGTGGGGCTGTCGCCAGGCCGAAAGGCAATGCCACGAACTGAAGGTGTTCGTCCCCGATGGCGAAACGCAAAAAGCGTTGATGTTCGGATGCGATCGGCACATGGAGATAAGCATCCTTGATGTCGATCGATGCTAGGAAGTCTCCTTGTGACATCGAAGCGATGACCGAGTGGAGAGATTCCATCCGAAACCGTCTGGTGCTCACATGTCTGTTGAGCAGTTTGAGGTCCAGAACGGGACGGAACGAGCCGTCCTTCTTTGGCACCACAAACAAGTTGGAGTAAAAGCCGCGACCATGTTCCTGGGGGGGAACAGGGATCACAACTCCTTCTATCTTCAGAGCGTTCACCGCCTGAAAAAGTACCTCGGCTCGCTCGGAGGGCGGAGAGGTTCTAAAGAAACGAGTCGGGGGACGAGAGCTGAACTCTATCCTGTAACCGTGA
Organism: Anomaloglossus baeobatrachus; assembly: GCF_048569485.1. Taxonomy (NCBI): domain Eukaryota; kingdom Metazoa; phylum Chordata; class Amphibia; order Anura; family Aromobatidae; genus Anomaloglossus; species Anomaloglossus baeobatrachus. Next base: position 651,350,671 of record NC_134353.1, read on the forward strand.
GACAGAACGTCTCTCACCCATCGGTCTTGAACATGTGGCCACCAGGCGTCGCAAAAGCGGGAGAGCCTGCCACCGACCTAGGATGCGGTTCGGGGATGCCGAGAGTCATGAAGAGGCCGCCTTGGAGGCATTGGCTCCGGCGGGTTTTTGGGGGCGTGGCTTAGCCCGCCACGCATAGGAGTTCCTCTGGCCTTTCTCCGGCCTGCTGGACGAAGAGGATTGAGGCTTGGCGGAGGGACGAAAGGACCGAAACCTTGATTGTATTTTCCGTTGCTGAGGTCTCTTCGGTTTGGACTGGGGTAAGGAGGAGTCCTTTCCCTTGGATTCCTTAATAATCTCATCCAATCGTTCGCCAAACAAGCAGTCGCCAGAAAACGGCAAACCGGTTAAGAACCTCTTGGAAGCCGAGTCTGCCTTCCATTCGCGCAGCCACATGGCCCTGCGGACTGCCACAGAGTTAGCTGATGCCACCGCTGTACGGCTAGCAGAGTCTAGAACTGCGTTCATGGCGTAGGAAGAAAAAGCTGACGCCTGAGAAGTCAAAGATGCAACCTGCGGAGCAGAATTACGTGTGACCGCATTAATCTCAGCCAGACAAGCTGAGATAGCTTGGAGTGCCCACACGGCTGCAAAAGCCGGGGCAAAAGACGCGCCCGTGGCTTCATAGATGGATTTCACCAGGAGCTCTATCTGCCTGTCCGTGGCATCCTTAAGCGATGAGCCATCTGCAACTGATACCACAGATCTAGCCGCCAATCTAGAGACTGGGGGATCCACCTTGGGACATTGAGCCCAACCCTTAACTACGTCAGAGGGGAAGGGGTAACGTGTGTCAGTAAGGCGCTTAGTAAAGCGCTTGTCCGGAACCGCTCTGGGCTTCTGGACAGCATCTCTGAAGTTAGAGTGATCGAAAAACGCACTCCGTGTACGTTTAGGGAACCGAAACTGGTGTTTCTCCTGCTGAGAAGTCGACTCCTCTACAGGTGGCGGCGGGGGAGATATATCTAACACCTGGTTGATGGACGAGATAAGGTCATTTACTATGGCGTCCCCTTCAGGTGTATCAAGATTGAGAGCAACGTCAGGGTCAGAGCCCTGAGCTGCGACGTCCGCCTCGTCCTCCAGAGAGTCCTCAAGCTGGGAACCCGAGCAGCGTGAAGAAGTCGGGGAAGATTCCCAGCGGGCCCGCTTAGCCGGTCTGGGACTGTGGTCCGGGCAGGAGTCCTCCACGTGAGACCTAGGGCCCCCCCTGGGAACGCGCTGCGGCGCGGACAGAGAGGGGCCTGGAGGCGACGATCCAACAGGGCCCGGGGCCTGTGTAAGGACCGGTCTGGACTGCAAAGCTTCAAGCAGCTTGGCAGACCATTTGTCCATAGACTGAGCCATGGATTGTGAGAGTGACTCAGAGAGTTTTTCAGCAAAAACGGCAAACTCTGTCCCTGCCGCCTGGACAGGGAGAGCAGGGGGGTCTACCTGAGCCGAGGGGCCCACTAGTCACCGAGGCTCCGGCTGAGCAAGCAAAACAGGGGTTGAGCATTGCTCACAGTGAGGGTAGGTGGAACCCGCAGGTAACTTAGCCGCACAAGAGGTACAGGTCGCAAAATAACCCTGTGCCTTGGCACCCTTGCTCCTTGTGGACGACATGCTGTTGTCTCCTAGGAGAGTGATCACTGAGGGTATATGGGAAAGGGTATGCAGCCCGACCGAACAGAAATATATAAATATATAGTATCTATTCCGGCACCCTAAGGGGACCAGCACCGGGTGACCGGTGTGGCTTACCGACCGCTAAAAAGCGGAGCGTGTGTCCTCCAGATTCCCTGCCTTAGGTCTCCCAGCGTTGCAGAGCTCTTTCCTGGAAATCCTCCACCGGCAGAATGCCAAAAAAATGGCTGCCGGAGCTCTCTGGGGAGGAGTGGGGCCGTGGGCGGCGCTAGAAAAGTGCGGGAATCTGGAGTCCCCACAGTGATCAGTGAGGGGGGAGGAAACATACAGGATGCTCTGGCCCTCACATCCGACGTCAGGTCGGCAGTCCCGCCCTTACCCCTGATAAACAGGCCCGGGGGCGGGAGTTTTGCTAGTAGGCCGCAATTGAAGCCGGGGACTAAATTTAAGACCGCGGCCGACAAGCAGGCGCAGTCGGCGCGGAAGTCCGCCGGCCGTCACAAATAAGCAGCTGCTGCAGCGTCCGGGATGAAGGCGCTCCATGTACATCCCCCATGGGGACACATAGTACCTTAGTGATGCAGGGCCCGGTCCCTGAGGATAAATAGACTCCTGTCCGACAGATTCCCACAGGGGCTGCGGAGGGAGCACGGTCCCAGTGAATGGATGACCGCTCAGGATCCCACTTCTCCCAGAGCCGCTAAGGGATGGTGAAGGAGACGGCATGAGGCTCCGGCCTTTGTACCCGCAATGGGTACCTCAATCTTAACAGCACCACTGACGTAGTGGGGTGAGAAGGGAACATGCCGGGGGCCCCGTGGGGGCCCACTTTTCTTCCAACCGATATAACTAAAATGAGAATGCATGAGTGGATGTGTGCCTCCTTCCACACAAAGCATAAAACTGAGGAGCCCGTGATGCACGGGAGGGTGTATAGGCAGAGGGGAGGGGTTACACTTTTTAAAGTGTAATACTTTGTGTGGCCTCCGGAGGCAGAAGCTATACACCCAATTGTCTGGGTCTCCCAATGGAGCGACAAAGAAAAATATGTTTGTGTAGTCTAGATAAAGGTCTGCCACTATACCTATATAGTTCAGAATACGGCATTAATAAAGAATTATGTTGAGGCTCTTGTGCATACCTACATTTGTTGCATTTGTTCTGACCTGAACGCTTTCTAATGGCAGCAAGATCTGTGATACAGAACTGCAGTATCAATGTTTTCTTAGTGGCACAGCTCAACCCTTCTCTCCACTGCCTCCTGCCCATGATAGGTTTTTCCCTGGCGGGGAAAGCAATGTTAAGCAGCATCTCATATGAATACACTGGGGATTCTGCATACAGCACTCACAGAGTATAGAGGAGCTTATTTTTTACATATAATCTCTCTCCTGCTCTGTGCTTGTGATAGGTTTCTCAATGCTGGCAGCTCTTACAAGCAGGAGGCATGGGAGAGCAGTGTGAAGCAGCATCTAACAGGAATACACTTGGGATTCTGCACACAGGAGTCGGAGTATGGACAATGTGTATAAGGGATGTTTATTTTTTATTTCTGCCAATCATTTTAGTAACTGACCTACTATATCACTGCTGTCCTGGTATCTAATACAAGGTATAAATATTATCTTTAGCACAATTGTATGTCTTCGGGTAATTACACAGAAAAAAAGGACTCAGCTTGTTAAAAAGTGAAAGAATCAGTTGTCGGGGAGGAGGGGGGATATGAGAGATGATGAGACTGATCTTTTGTCTATACAGCAGAACATGTACCGGAAAGTTCAATGTGCATGATTGTACCTGAGCAGGAATGAAACAAATTAAACAGCTAAAAATATTGATGACAAGTTAGCATTATATAGGCAAAAATATTCCTGATCTGCTGCTTTTAATGGAAAACTCTGTTATTTATCGACATTGCCACATCTACGGATTTGATGCATTTACGCTAGTTTTAACTAATAGCATAGAAGAGAAATGACTCAAAAGTAAATTGAAGTTGTCACCTTTCCGCAGTCTGTATGAAGGATATGCAGTGAGCCATCACTAGTGCCGACTACTGCCAAGTCTCCTTTGCTACTGAGTCCAACACCACCTGGGGTAGAAGGAACATCCAAGGATTTGCTGCGGGGAAGAAACAAACTTCAGTTGCCGATACAAAATAATAATAAGCATGACACCAAAATCCAAGGTGGCTCAATTACACAACCCCTTACCTGCTACAGAAGTTGACAGAGTTGGGCTTATTGTCCCATGCTGTGATAAACTGTCCTTCTGAACTCTTCCAGTCTGCCAAAACCTCTTGAGCTTGGGTGCAAACTGGGGAACAATCAGGTTCATTCAGAGCCAACTGATAAAACAGAGAAGGATTGTGGGACAGAATGTGAATGGATCGCTCAATGAACTCCCTGAATGCCCTGACTGGAGGTTCGGGGGTTGGTGGATCCATCTCCGTGTGTTCCCAAGATGAAGCCCTTTTTGAAACTGCAATCCCTGGGTGACCAAAAACATGGGTTAACATACATAAATGGCAAAACACATTACCTAACATAGGATGACAATAATAAACCAAAACATATGTGCAGCATAGATGGCTGGGGAACAACTGCAGACAAAAAAAGTCACAGAAAAAGAAAAACAGTCTTACACCAGGTCAGATTACCAATGCACTACTGGATGCAGCAGACCCCCATGATGAAGGCAGGGGCATTATAGGTGCAAAATACTAATGAAGCAACACTCAAACCTACAAATTCATGGAGGGGGTGGTTGGCTAGTATTCAACATGCACAAAGATGAGGCTTGCATAGGGCGTCAAACACACCGGTGATGTGCAGGTAAGCCAGACACTGTGCACCACACAAACCTGTGTGACTGGTGCCCTATACAAGTCTCATCTGTGTGCATTTTTAATACTAGCTAACCACCCCCTCCATGAATTGGTAATACTAGATAACCACCCCCTCCATGAATTAGTAGGTTTTGGAGTGGTTGCTTCATCTGCACTTGTAATGTCCCCGCTTATATCATTTGGGGCTGCCAGCGCATTGGTAATCTGATCTAGTTTTGGTAAGTGTCACGAACCACCGGGGGGGTCACTCAGAAATCCCCCGCGCTGGCTACCAGTACGTCACAATCGGGGGGTAACAAGTGGGGGGTCACCCCTCCTTTATACCTCCCGACCGACAGACAGAGCACGTGACGCGCTCTCTAGCGCCCCTCTTATAGTCAGGCCAATTATGGAATTGCCCGACAATAAGCAAGGAGGCCGCTATACTACTTATGCCGATTATTGAAGGGTCCCCGGTGAGAGTAGGGTATATATTCCCCCGACCTCCGCGGGCGGAATATATAAAACCTCCCCGAATCTCACTGGCCTCCCCACAATAATCCTTGGCACAACTCGCTGCCACCAACCGATTCACGGTAACTATTAGCCGAACACACAGACGTGGGATTCAAGATCGAGATAACAGAACAGCCCAAGATTAATTATATAATTTAATCGGCCTAAAGCCACACTAGAACTACAATATATACAATAGGGGATCTACAGAATATACATATGTCAGAGTACAGTTACAAGCAAAGCATGGGTTACAAACAGGCATACACAGTTCCAGCAGTTACCTTGTGCGTCTGGCCACAGGGGGGCGCTGTAGGCCAGGTTTCTAGGATCCTTCCCACAGATGTTTCCTACACGTGACCCCCAGCGAAAGAACACTGGAAAATGGCCGAAGTAGGGTTATCAACCTGGGCAAATCCAGGTCCCCTCCTACCCTAGTGACCTCAGAGGGAGCACTGCTCCACCCCTGGCTGGAGTTATGGACAATCCACAACATGGAATATGGGCCATAACTTTGCCTGGGAGCGTCGTAGGCGGACGCCAATGCTCTCATTGTGACAGTTATGAATTTAGCTACAGAATGAGAGGACTCATGACTCGTCTACTAGTTCCACATTGGCTGATATCACGCCTGGGGTATTTCCCAAGCTCCCGCTCCCATAAAAAGGGTGTGCCAGCATCGTCCGCATGCGGAGACACCATTTTTATGGTTGCCATATTTATCGGAAATATGGCTTGCGAGATATGAACCATTTTTTACTGGAGTCGTTCTGTCTGGATACTTCCATAGCCTTGCTAATTAGATAGCAGCCCCTACTACAGGGTCACGGCAGGGAGTCATCCTGTGTCCATTGTTCCCACGTCACCTAATCTCCATATCACAGGAGATGGCTGGGATGTGACACCTTCACAGATGCTGGACCTCTGAGAACAAGAAGGGAGGGGGCACTGCCATGGAGTGATGAGAGCGATTATGACTGGAAGTCATAATTCATCTTCATATCCCAGGGTTTGCCTCACAGTAAGGTTATTTTCTTTCGATGAGATCCTTTTGCATTTATGTCCTATGTTAGCCATTTTTGAATATAGTCTAATGACACTCACCATAGCTGCTGTAAACCTGGCACAGGTGCGATAAAAGACCCAAACTGACATGTGCCCGCAGAAACGGAAGGTGCACAAGAAGCTGACCGAGGGTATGTAACTCCATGCCACAGAGCTGAGAAGTTGAATACAGAGAGTGAATTGTCCACATTGGTATACAAAGATAAACTAGCAAGACATTTTGCGCAAAGATGACATACCAGGTGATGAGACAGCTCACTCAGGCCTTCCGCATGGAGCGCAGGAGAAGCGTCGGGATCTTTAGGGTAGGACACGGTCCAGAAGTGTGCTATAAGGAAGAAAGAATAAGATTATTTTTATTATATAAATGGGTTTAGGAGGATGGGAGAAAGCTTCTTACCTGCCATAAGAAGATGCACTGCATGCAAAACATCTGGTCTTCCGAAATAACGTTTCTCCACAGCTTCTCGTAAAAGACCACTAGGGAGATGCAGCCTGGGGTCAGAAGTCAAGTTGTGGCTCCAGAGACCAAGGACGCTGCAAAATGAGCAAAGAAACAAACCAACGTCAGTACAAGTAAATGAATAAATAAATGAATATTTATTTAGTCTAATTTCCCCCAATGATCTGGTATGAAAATAATCATTTTCATACAATGTATATGAAATGACCTCTCAGCTCTTCTGGCATTTCACTAAATATTTGTATTCCTCAAAAGATAATTTTGGACCAACAGCTCTGCCTTGTAATGTTCCCCTCGTTATCCTTCCTGGAAATGTATAAATAAATTGCTATTATGGATGAAATGTTTCCTTTGTGATTTGTGTCCCTACACACTATAACATTGTCCTCTAAGTACTGACAATTTGAGACTGTTCAGGAGCACACCCCACTGGCCAGGGAATGGTAATGCAAATTTATCAGCTTACTCATTTCCATGTAGAATTACAGAGAAATAGCACAATGCAAATTATTATCTCCAGAATTGTATTTGATGGAGAATACTAATAGTCACTTAAACTGGAGAGTTATCAAGTTCTGTAGCGAGAAAAATGTACAAAACAGAATAAAGAGTCTGCACAGAACAAAGCTCTCATGGTCTCACCTTCTAAGTCCTCCGAGGAGTAATGAAAATGTGGCCATGGGAAGATTGTCCGTATAGGTGGCTGCCGCCAGCATTTCTGCCCAGTTGGCTGTGTATAGAGACCTAACCTGCTTCAGGGAACTCAAGATCCTGAGCAAATCTCTCTCCAAAAGTCCTGAAGAAGCAAAACAGGTAAGTTACAGCTAGACTTGAGCGGGTACCTAACTATTCGTACTCGCTATACTCATAACGAGTACTGTCTACTACTCGCGTATTCATTCCGAATAGTGTGTGCAGTGCAAGTCAATGGGGAAAACTTGCAAAGTAATGAGTAACCCGAATGCCGTACTGTTCGTGCGAGTAGCAAATAGTGCGGAATTCGGGTTACTCATTACATTGCGAGTTTTCCCCATTGACTTGCATTGCACATGCTATTCGGAATGAATACGCAAGTATTAGACAGTATGTGTTATGAGTATAGCGAATACGAATAGTTAGGTACTCGCTCAACTCTAGTTACAGCACCAACTGCTAGAGTACCACATATTCCATGAAGGCTTTGTTCATACCTTTCCGTGAAATGCAAATGGCAGTCAAAGCAACAGTGACCAAGTCTGTTCCATGTTCTTCTTCTAAGGTACTTAGTCTCTTCTGAAGTAATTGTGGAAGGGTGGCTGGTAACTTCTGGATTTCCTCAGAGAGCTACACAAGTAAGTGGAGGGGTAAGAATGGATAATGTGATCACGGTACTAATAAATATATTCAGGGGGAAAGAGATATGTATAGAGTGAAAACTAACCTTCTCAAAGATGGCATTCGTCCGCAGCTCCTCACAGGCAAGAGTTAGATACAAAGGGTCACGTGTCCCCTTCTTTATCATCAAGAGACGCATCTGCATGAAATCATGGAAGTAGAGTCATTAGTTGGGGAATATTCACAGTGAATGTGATTCAGTAAATCACCCCTGCAGGCTAGCTATAAAAACAAATCACAAAAAGATCAAGCTTAGTTCTCAAGTGAAACAAACATGTTTCAGAAATTCTCTTAGAAAACAGTGTTGATTGGTTCAGTAGTCTAAAGCTGGTGTCACACATAACGACAACGACATCGCTGTTACGTCACCATTTTCTGTGACGTAACAGCGACCTTGTAAGTCGCTGTTATGATCGCTGCTTAGCTGTCAAACACAGCGACGCAGCAGCGATCATAACGTCGCTACATGTGCAGACAGCAGGGAGCCGCGCACACTGCTTAGCGCTGGCTCCTTGCTCTCCTAGCTACAGTACACATCGGGTTAATTAACCCGATGTGTACTGCAGCTACATGTGCACAGAGCAGGAGCCGGCACTAGCAGCAAGAGCGGCGGAGGCTGGTAACGAAGGTAAATATCGGGTAACCAGGGAAAGGTCTTCCCTTGGTTACCCGATGTTTACAGTGGTTACAGCTTTCCGCAGCTGCCAGACGCCGGCTCCTGCTCCCTGCTCGCTTCATTTCGTCGCTCTCTCGCTGTCACACACAGCGATGTGTGCTTCACAGCGGGAGAGCGACGACGAAAAAATGAAGCAGGACATTCAGCAACGACCTCACAGCAGGGGCCAGCTCGTTGCTGGATGTCACACACAGAGACAGCGACGGGACGTCGCTGCAACGTCACAGAAAAGGGTGACGTAGCAGCGACGTCGTTGTCGCCGTCGCTGTGTGTGACACCACCTTTAGTGGGTTAACCATGAGGCTAGCCACTTCACAGGGCCCCCCCCCCAGCATCTCTCTGCTGGGGCCTCATAAATAAAGGAGCTCAGTTGGGGCAACCACAGTGTAGTAGATGCTGGCAGACAATGGCCGCAGTCTCCTGCGCCCTGAGGCTGCCGTATTTGTGGTGTGCAAGTGTCGTGCTCAGTCACTTACACACCAGTAAATAAAAAAAAGTCATCCCCTAGTGCCTGCAGAAAAAGGATAAAAAATAAATGTTAAAAACTATCAATTATATTTTGTTTTACAAACAAATGCTTAAAATAATACAAAAATTAAAATTGCAACATATTTTCTATAAAATTTACATGCAGCACTGATCTATATAAGAGAGGACTTGGCACAGTACCCTACATATTGACTAAGAATGTGCGCACCAACATCTGACCTGATTATTAAAAGCAGACTCCTCCAGCTTTTTTCCATACACCGCAAGCTTTCCTCTGACCAGCTCAGCCCGCTCGCTTGGTTCCAGTCTGCCCAGGGGAAGGAGCGTGATGCCCTTACACTTGCTTAAGGTGCTACACAAAGAGGATCCCTCCGTTACACTCAGAACCAGGTTCACCCGCTGCAGAAGCAAAATACAACTTATAATATAGTCAATGGTAATCTCACATAAGTCACAATATTTCTTATAATTTCATTATTTCTGTAATATTACTCTTAGGGCGGCTTTGCACACTACGACATCGCAGGTGCGATGTCGGTGGGGTCAAATCGAAAGTGACGCACATCTGGCGTCACTTGCGATGTCGTAGTGTGTAAATCCTAGATGATACGATAAATGAGCGCAAAAGCGTAGTTATCGTATCATCGGTGCAGGCTCCGACTTTTCCATAATTCTGCTGCAGCGATGGTACGATGCTGTTCCTCATTCCTGCGGCAGCACACATCGCTGTGTGTTACGCCGCAGGAGCGAGGAACTTCAACATACCTGCCGCCGGCGGCTATACGGAAGGAAGGAGGTGGGCAGGATGTTTACATCCTGCTCATTTCCGCCCCTCCGCCGCTATTGGCCGCCTGCCGTGTGACGTCGCTATGACGCCGCACGACCTGCCCCCTTAAGAAGGAGGCGGGTCGCCGGCCAGCGCGACGGTCGCAGGACAGGTGAGTGCAAGTGAAGCTGGCGTAGCGATAATTTTCGCTACGCCAGCTATCACAAGATATCGTACCTGCGACGGGGCCGGGGACTATCGCGTGCGACATCGCAGCATCGGCTTGCAATGTCGCAACGTGCAAAGCCCGCCTTAGTCTGAAATAATTTAAGATTTTCAAAAGCCATAATTTTTTTTTCAAAAAATAACTGACAATAAACAAAGAGAGGTAAAACTCATTTCACTAATCCTTTGCCATTACCGGGTTGATGCCGCTAAGCTCTTCTAGTAACCTGGCTCCGTCAATGGCATAACTCATGTGGCCAAGGAATCACCACTAACTCAGTTACACTATCACTACGCGATTGCTGGAGCCGTGCAAATAATACTGGACAACCCCTTTCTGAAGAAAGTTAAATACATTAGCTAATATATTAGAAGTAATCATTCAAGTAATGTTGAAAATACAGGATTATATATGTGTATATATATATATATATATATATATATATATATATATATATATATATATATATATATATATATATATATATATATATATATACATACATACACACACACATATATATATATATATATATATATATATATATATATATACACATACACACACACACATATAGACATACATATACATACACATACTACACACACACTATAGTATATATAAATTCACCCCTTTCCCTCTTTAAAAATAAAAGTAAAAATAATTAAGAATAAACATGTGCTATCACTCTGTCAGTATCTATCAAAGCATGAAATTAATTAACCCAACTGGTCAAAATACAATGGAGGGAAAAAAAATTGGAACTTCAGAATTGCAATATTTTTGTTTATAGCAAGAAAACATGCAATAAGAAGCAATCAAAATCTTCCCCAAAACAGTATCAATAAAAATGTAATCTCGCCACGCAAAAAACAAGCCTCCATTGGCATCAATAGAAAAATTAAAACCTTACATGTTTCGAAAAATGATGTCAAGCTATTTTTTTTTCTTAAGACAAATTGCAGAATTTGTGGCACGATTTCTCTTGGAATAAGGGGAAAAAAAAGTGTGAAAATGGAAATTTGTCTGGTTGGGAAGAGGTTAAAACACACAGCAAGAGAAAAATTGATTTCTGCTTTTCACTCTTCTCTTTCCTCCTCTCTTGTCTTGAAGATGACAGATTTGAGATGTTTTGGGTTTTTTTTTTTCCAGAATTACAGATGAATTCAGGAGGGAGGTAAGGAAGGGACTAAGCGGCTCAAAAGTGAAGAAAAAAGCACATTTCTCTAGTAAGATATGACAAAGTTTCTATACTGATAAGTTACACAAAGTGTGATAAAAGTGTAATTCCATTTTGATATTGGATACTATATATTTTTAAAGCTATATTCGCTACATTTCTACCAACTCCAACTCCACAAGTCGTTAGCGCTTGATTTTATTTCTCTAAACGCTTCACATGTTGCCATTCTATTTACAAAAAAGAAGATGAGTACCTGAGGGAGGAGATCCGGGATCCAGTCGGACGTGAGCTCCCCAGCACAACCACACAGGACATCGGCCCCATCGACGAGCAGTGTTAATGTGTCATTCCGTTTTAAAGAGCGGGAAATTAAAAGAAGTAGAGCCTGAAACTCGTCTAAGGCATCCCTGTAGCAGGATAATAAAACATTTTCATTTAGTGATGAGGTGAAGGGAATTTTGTTTACTTACCGTAAATTCCTTTTCTTCTAGCTCTAATTGGGAGACCCAGACAATTGGGTGTATAGGCTATGCCTCCGGAGGCTGCACAAAGTATTACACTTAAAAGTGTTAAGCCCCTCCCCTTCTGCCTATACACCCCCCGTGCTCTCACGGGATTCCCAGTTTTGGTGCAAAAGCAAGAAGGAGGAAAAAATTATAAACTGGTTTAAAGTAGTTTCAATCCGAAGGAATATCGGAGAACTGAAACCATTCAACATGAACAACATGTGTACACAAAAAAACAGGGGCGGGTGCTGGGTCTCCCAATTAGAGCTAGAAGAAAAGGAATTTACGGTAAGTAAACAAAATTCCCTTCTTCTTTGTCGCTCTATTGGGAGACCCAGACAATTGGGATGTCCAAAAGCAATCCCTGGGTGGGTAAAATAATACCTCGTAATAGAGCCGAAAAAACGGCCCCTTCCTACAGGTGGGCAACCGCCGCCTGAAGGACACGTCTGCCTATGCTGGCATCCGCCGAAGCATAGGTATGAACCTGATAGTGTTTCGTGAAAGTGTGCAGGCTCGACCAGGTAGCCGCCTGACACACCTGCTGAGCCGTAGCCTGGTGCCTCAAAGCCCAGGACGCGTCCACGGCTCTGGTAGAATGGGCCTTCAGCCCTGAGAGAACCGGAAGCCCAGCCGAACGGTAGGCTTCGAAAATTGGCTCTTTGATCCACCGAGTCAAGGTTGATTTGGAAGCCTGTGACCCTTTACGCTGGCCAGCGACAAGGACAAAGAGTGCATCCGAGCGGCGCAGAGGCGCCGTACGAGAAATGTAGGGTCTGAGTGCTCTCACCAGATCTAACAAGTGCAAATCCTTTTCACATTGGTGAACTGGATGAGGACAAAAAGAAGGTAAGGAGATATCCTGATTGAGATGAAAGGGGGATACCACCTTAGGGAGAAATTCCGGAACCGGACGCAGAACCACCTTGTTCTGGTGAAAACCAGGAAAGGGGCCTTGCATGACAGCGCTGCTAGCTCAGACACTCTCCGAAGTGAAGTGACTGGTACTAGAAAAACCACTTTCTGCGAAAGGCGTGAGAGAGAGAAATATCTCTTATTGGCTCGAATGGTGATTTCTAAAGAACCAGCAGCACCCTGTTCAGAATCCAGGGTTCTAACGTCAGCTTGTAAGAAAGAACGATGTGACAAACCCCCTGCAGGAACGTGCGTACCTGTGGAAGTCTGGCTAGGCGCTTCTGGAAAAAACACAGAGAGCGCTGAGACTTGTCCCTTAAGGGAGTTGAGCGACAAACCCTTTTCCAGTCCAGATTGAAGAAAGGACAGAAAAAATGGGCAAGGCAAAGTGCTAGGGAGAAGAACCCTGAGCAGAGCACCACGACAGGAAAATTTTCCACGTCCTGTAGTAGATCTTGGCGGACGTTGGTTTCCTAGCCTGTCTCATAGTGGCAATGACGTCTTGAGATAATCCTGAAGACGCTAGGATCCAGGACTCAATGGTCACACAGTCAGGTTGAGTGCCACAGAATTGAGATGGAAAAAACGGCCCTTGAGATAACAAGTCTGGTCGGTCTGGTAGTGCCCACGGTTGGCCGACCGTGAGATGCCACAGATCCGGGTACCACGACCTCCTCGGCCAGACTGGAGCGACGAGGATGACGCGGCGGCAGTCGGCCCTGATCTTGCGTAACACACTGGGCAACAGTGCCAGCGGAGGAACACATAAGGGAGCTGAAACTGCGACCAATCCTGAACTAAGGCGTCTGCCGCCAGAGCTCTGGGATCTTGAGACCGTGCCATGAACGTCGGTACCTTGTTATTGTGCCGGGACGCCATGAAGTCGACGTCCGGCACCCCCCAGCGGCAACAGATCTCCTGAAACACGCCCGGGTGAAGGAACCATTCCCCTGTGTCCATGCCCTGGCGACTGAGATAATCCGCTTCCCAGTTTTCCACGCCTGGAAAGTGAACTGCAGAGATGGTGGAGGCCGTGGCTTCCACCCACATCAAAATCCGCCGGACTTCCTGGGAGGCTTGCCGACTGCGTGTGCCGCCTTGGTGGTTGATGTATGCCACCACTGTGGAATTGTCCGACTGAATTCGGATCTGCTTGCCTTCCAGCCACTGCTGGAACGCTTTCAGGGCAAGGTACACTGCCCGTATTTCCAGAACATTGATCTGAAGCGATGACTCTTGCTGGGTCCACGTACCCTAAGCCCTGTGGTGGAGAAAAACCGCTCCCCACCCTGACAGACTCGCGTCCGTCGTGACTACTTCCCAGGATGGGGGAAGGAAAGATTTCCCCTTCGCTAATGAAGTGGGAATAAGCCACCACCGAAGGGAAGCTTTGGTCGTCTGAGAGAGGGAGACGGTCCTGACGAGGGACGTCGGCTTCCTGTCCCATTTGCATAGGATGTCCCATTGAAGGGGACGCAGGTGAAATTGCGCGAAAGGGACTGCCTCCATTGCTGTCACCCTCTTCCCCAGGAAGTGCGTGAGGCGCCTCCCGGGATGTGACTGGCCTTGAAGGAGAGATTGTACCCCTTTCCGTAGTGACTGCTGTTTGATCAGCGGAAGCTTCACTATCGCTGAAGTATGAAACTTCGTGCCAAGATATGTCAGCGATTGGGCCGGTGTCAGATTTGACTTTGGAGAATTGATGATCCACCCGAAACCCTGGAGAGTCTCCAGGGTAGCGTCAAGGCTGCGTTGGCATGCCTCTATAGAGGGTGTCTTGATCAGCAGACCGTCCAAATACTGGATCACCGAGTGACCCAGGAAGTGTAGAAGCGCTACTATAGTAGCCATAACCCTGGTAAAAACCCGTGGGGCTGTTGCCAGGCCGAACGGCAGTGCCACGAATTGCAGGTATTCGTGTCCTATGGCGAAGCGCAAGAAGCGCTGGTGCTCTGGAGCAATCGGTACATGGGGATAAGCATTTTTGATATCGATTGATGCAAGGAAATCTCCTTGGGACATTGAGGCGATGACGGAGCGGAGGGATTCCATCCGGAACCGCCTGGTTTTTACCCGTCTGTTGAGCAGTTTCAGGTCCAGGACCGGGCGGAAAGACCCGTCCTTCTTTGAGACCACCAACAAGTTGGAGTAAAAACCGTGGCTCTGTTGCTGAAGAGGAACAGGGATCACCACTCCTTCAGCCGTCAGAGTGCGCCGCGTCTGCAGAGGAGCCTCGGCTCGCTCGGGAGGCGGGGATGACCTGAAGAATCGAGTCGGGGGACGAGAGGTAAACTCTATCTCGTAACCGTGAGACAGAATAACTCTCACCCAGCGGTCTTTTATTTGTGGCAGCCCGGTGTCGCAAAAGCGGGAGAGCCTGTCACCGACCGAGGATGCTACTAGCGGAGGCCGAAAGTCATGAGGAAGCCGCTTTGTTAGCGGCGCCCCCGGTGGTCTGTTTAGGACGTGACTTAGACCGCCATGCATCAGAGCTCCTTTGTCTTTCTGAGACCTTGTGGACGAGGAGAATTGGGACCTGCCCGCGCCCCGAGAGGAGCGAAACCTCGACTGCCCTCTCCTCTGTTGGGATATGTTTGGTTGGGACTGGGGTAAGTATGTATCCTTTCCCTTGGATTGTTTGATGACTTCATCCAGACGCTCGCCAAACAACCTGTCGCCACAAATTGGCAAACTGGTTAAGCGCTTTTTTGGAAGCAGAATCTGCCTTCCATTCCCGTAGCAATAAGGCCCTGCGGAGTACCACCGAATTGGCGGCCGCAACCGCCGTACAGCTCGCAGAGTCCAGGACAGCACTAATAGCGTTGCCGAGGTTTGGGAGGTAATGGATGCCACTTGTGGCGCGGCCGTGCATGTGGCTGCTTCAATTTGCGCTTGACCTGCTGAGATAGCTTGTAGCGCCCATACGGCTGCGAATGCTGGGACAAAAGAAGCTCCGATAGCTTCATATATGGATTTCAACCAGAGCTCCATCTGCCCGTCAGTGGCATCTGTGAGCGAGGCTCCATCTTCCACTGCAAGTAATGATCTAGCCGCCAGTCTGTGAGATTGGAGGGTCCACTCTGAGACACTGAGTCCAACCTTTAACCACGTCAGGTGGAAAAGGACAACGTGTATCCTTAAGGCGCTAAGAAAAAACGCTTATCTGGACAAGCATGGTGATTCTGGACTGCCTCTCTGGAATCAGAATGGTCTAGAAACATACTCGGTGTACGCTTGGGGAACCTGAAGCGGAATTACTCCTGCTGATAATCTGACTCCTCCGCCGGAGGAGCTGAGGGAGAAATATCCAGCATTTGATTGATGGACGCAATGAGATCGTTCACTATGGCGTCCCCGTCTGGAGTATTACGATTGAGAGCGCCCTCAGGATCAGAATCCTGATCAGCTGTCTCCGCATCATCAACCGGAGATTCCCCCCGCTGAGACCCTGAACAACATGATGTCGAGGGAAATTCTAAGCGAGCCCGCTTAGTCGGTCTGGGGCTGGGGTCTAAGTCAGAACCCTCAGCCTGGAATGTATCCCGGGAGGACATTGTTGGTCCAATTGAGGGGGGCCAGGGAACAATGATTCAACAGAGTCCCTTTGCTGAGATACCGGCCTGGACTGCAAGGCTTCTAGTATCTCAGCCATAGTCTCAGAGAGTTTTGCAAACTCCATCCCCGTCACTAAGGACCGTGTCAACAGGTGTCTCCCCCTGGGCCCCTCTTAGCAGATGCTCTGGCTGAAGAAGAGAGTCACAGGGGCCACACATTGCACACAATGAGGGTCAATGGGACCTGCCGGCTGTTGGGTCGTACAAGCGGCGCAGGCAGCATAATAATCCAGTTTTTTGGCACCCCTGTCTTTGTGGGCGCCATGCTATTGTTTTCCCTGATTAACACAAAAGGGTAAATAGCCATAATGAACTGTGCTCATACAGTGTAAAGTATATAGTAATAACACAGAATGTATCAATACACTACAGCACCATGGGGTTAACACCACAGGTGCTGCTTACCAGCCGCCTAAAGTGGTTGTGAGGCCACCAGAGACCGTGTCTGGGTCTCCCAGGGTTAATCCCTCTCTGCAGCGTCGGAGGAGCTGACAGGAAATGGCTGCGGCGTCCTGCCGAGAGAAGGGAGCCGTGGGCGTCTCACACATTGCACAGTGAGGGGAGTGGAGTATGCAAAGCATGCTCCAGCCCTCATGCTGCTCGTTTGTCCCCTCTTCCGTGCAGCGTCCCGCCCTTCCCCCTGCCTGTCAGGGCCGAGGGCGGGAAAAAGGAAGCTAGGCCGCAAGAAAGCCGGGGACTCGAGTATAAGCGTCGCCGCCGTAAAAGCGCGGCCGACGCCGAAGTCCCCGGCGAACTACAAGTCCCAGCCGCGCCGCAGTTTCACATGGCAGCGGCGGTTAGCGCGGTAGCCCCTACATATAAACACACTCAGCGACGCTGAGTGTGTAATGGCACATATAGACCCGGTCAGCGCCGCGGTCCCCGGTGCACTAGCACACCCAGCAAAGCTGAGGTGTTGCCGTGCACGGTCCCTACAGGGATACAGAGTACCTTCAAGATGCAGGGCCATGTCCCTGAACGGAACCCGGCTCCTATCCAGCAGTCTCCACAGGAGTTGTGGATGAAGCACGGTCTCAGTGCCTGGAGACCGAGGGATCCCACTTCACCCAGAGCCCTGAGGGGGATGGGGAAGGAAAACAGCATGTGGGCTCCAGCCTACGTACCCGCAATGGGTACCTCAACCTTAACAAACACCGCCGACAAAAGTGGGGTGAGAAGGGAGCATGCTGGGGGCCCTATATGGGTCCACTTTTCTTCCATCCGACCTGGTCAGCAGCTGCTGCTGACCAATCTGTGGAGCTGTGCTGTGCATGTCTGCCTCCTTCGCACAAAGCTTAAAAACTGGGAATCCCGTGAGAGCACGGGGGGTGTATAGGCAGAAGGGGAGGGGCTTAACACTTTTAAGTGTAATACTTTGTGCAGCCTCCGGAGGCATAGCCTATACACCCAATTGTCTGGGTCTCCCAATAGAGCGACAAAGAAATTTGCTTTTAAAGAAAATCTTGTGTGTGTAAAAGATATAGCAGCTTGTCAGCTAGGCACATTTCCTTCAACCAGCATAAACGGCCGTTTTCAGGGTTAACACCCCGTAATACACTCACTCCCATGGATATGCGCTTTTCTAAATAAAGAAAGAATACTTTATATATAAATCTGTTGAGTCGCGTATTTCCCGCTATTTCTTTCAGGTAACAAATTATGCTACCAATAGAGATGACGACAACGCCTGCAAAATGCCAAACTAGGGAGGAGTCAACGATAATGTCACATCTCCCCCAGCACCTACTCCTGCGAAGTCTGCTTCTGTTTCCAGGTGCCGTATTCATTCCACAGGTGATGCTGGTGATAGAAGAGACTTTGGAACCAGAAGCTCAGGCTCTGTCCAGTCACTTAGATTAATGTGGCCGGGACCTGCAGTGCCGTTCAGTCTGACAATATGCACGTGTGCTGTCTAGCTGGAGTTGTTAGCTCCATGCTCCAGCCATTTGGAGAGCACCACACCCTACTTAGGTTTCCAGCTTAATGCTGGAAGCTGCCAGATATAGCCTTATGCTCCTCTAGTTAAGGTCTTGGTCTCTGCTCCTGTCTAGTATAGGTCTTTCCTGTTTTTAGACCTCGGCTTACTAACTTTTCACTGCTTTATGATTTTGTACCTTGTCTGACCTCTTGGTTTTGACCCGGCTACCAGATCATTCTCTTGCCCTGGTTCATTCCTCAGCATAGCAGCGCTTTGATGGAAGCGATCCAGCAGACTCTGTTATAAGATAAAATCCCTGTACAGGGTTTAAGGGTGAAGGCCGGTGTCCTCTGGAATCTGCCAGATGAAGAGACTTGCGCCAACCCTTTTGGACCAATGGCTTCTGACAGACATGACAGATAATGTGAGAGTACATGTCTGGGGCTACCTACTGTAAAACCATCCCTTTTTGGCGTTTGTTTTGCTCTTGCCTCTCCAGTGCTCCTGTTAAGTTTCATTAGCATTAAAGCAGGCGAGACTGATTCATAATCACTTCTGCAGCCCGGCATGTCTTCAGCTGTCATGAACTGAACCGCAATTGACAGGGAATCAATCACTCGGCTCTCGCGGTGCAGTCTAGGCTGCACTCCGGAGCTCAGCTGAGAGCTCCGGAGTGCAATGTAGGTAACTGAATCCGCCCCGTGCTCATTGGTGCTGCACAGTGGGAGACCAACGAGGAAAAAATGGTCCTGATCGTTTTGTCACGATCAGCGACCTCACAGCAGGGGCCCGCTCGCTGCTGCTTGTCATACACAGCGATATCGCTGGCGAGGTCGCTGATACGTCACAAAACCTGTGACGTTTCAGCGATCTCGCTAGCGATCTCGCTGTGTGTGATGGGGGCTTAACTGCATAGATTGATATCCCTGATGTTCAATTAACTGTGGATTAATACTGTGAAGTGCAAGACTTGCCTTAATTTTCTTGAGCAGTGTATAAAATCCAGGACACAATGTTTTTTTCTGATTCTAAATTTAGAATGACTTTGGAAACATGTTTTCCCATGCAAGCTGTTCCAATCTGGGGTTTGTTAGGAACTTGGAAGGGCGGAGTGAAGATTCCCATGGGAGATTAGCGCTGGCTTAGCATGCTTGTTGCTTTCGTTTCAGTCTCAGAAAAAAAACTTAGACTTATACAACATCTGTCACCAAAGTGCTATATATAATAATTCTAACATCACTTGCTAAATATATATTCTCAGCTGCTTTACTTGGATTTGTATATTTCACTTATCGGGAGCTTTTTTCTAAATAGGAGTTCTTTTTCCCTACCTTTCATACAATCTCTATGACAATCAGTAAGCTGGTTTACACAATGGGATGTGCTGCCAACAAATGATGATTTTTATTTTGGCATAAAAGGTGCAAACAACAACAAATGAGCAGAATTTGATTCCCACAAAGAGAAACCTTACCCCTTAGATCCCAGTCAGAATCCTCTCATACAACCAAATCAGATCTCATACTTTCCACTGATGAGGGGCAACAACCCCGAAACACCATGTGTGCAAATTGATATTCTGGTTTGGCTTTTTTCCTAAGTCATATGGCAAGGCTTGTTAAAGGGTCGAAATTGACTTTTAGGATTAGTGGCACTAGAGTTCAAGTCCATTTACTCTCTGAAGAGGCAATTAAGATATTTTCATTCATCATTGGACCAGTGCACTTGATAACACTGGAGAATGATTGTGAACAATCCTTTGTATAAAAATTGTTCAGGTGATCATTGTAAAAGACTCTTTAAAAGCCCTAATCGATCCAAGATTCTTAGGCATACATTCTAATACAGGGGTCCTGTCAGCACATTTTTACATATGGAAGTAGTGGTATAGGAGCTTATCCTTCAGTAAATGGATGACTTTTGTAGACCCGATGTCCCAGTCATCAGAAATCTAGCATAGAAGCCATAAACAAGTGTATTTGGGGCATGTCAAGCAACAGACCAAATGCATTGACGCAGCACAATCTATTTTCAGGTTAATATGCATATTTTTTCTACACTAAATTTCTCAGAAATATCACTCTAGTTCTCTACAACAATGGTATCATATTCATTGTGGAGCCATCACCTGAACGGAAATACGACTACTTCTATATATAAAAATGTGCTAACAAGTCCTCTTTAAAGAAGCCCTCCCATGAAGATATATTTTCCAAAATCTGTGTATATGTGCATATAGTTTAGTATGTGCGTGTTAATATACTCCCCTACCGCCAACTTCTACAGAATCCAGCGCTGTTCTGCTGCACTTTTCAGTGACGCCACCACTGATTCACCGTGATAGGTGACTATATTAATGCAAACACACTACATGCACATATACACAAATTTAGTGAAACATTTTTTTGGTGGGAATGCTTCTTTAATTATTAGCTCCAGCATAAACATTGCTTCCATCATCGTAGATGCCTGTTAACACTGCTTTGATAAACTCCAGGCAAATATATAGAAACACAAACCTGTATGACTGGAGGCTCCTGCCTTCTCTTTGCAGACATTTATTCAGTTGCTTGCAAAAACTTTTTAGCATTGTCTCTACATCTTTTGATCTGTGAGTTGCCCCCGTAAAATGATAGATCACTGATGCCGAACTTACAAGCGTCAGTTCTTTTACAAGGTCTGCCTGCAATTGTCATACAGAGAAGGCATTGGTTATATGAACAGTGTAGGGGAACCCTTATCATAGTCTCCAGTGTCATCTTCACCCAGTGAACACACAATCAGTTACTCCACTATTCAGCAGTATGTGACAAAAATTACCATCAAGACAGTTTTTCCTTGGCTTGGCTGTCCAACCACCAGAAACACTCTCCCTGATGATGGAGATGCTCGCCTCTTCTCAAGGATCTGAGCAAACACTTGAGTGACTTGTTTGTTTCTAGCAAAAGAATGTCGCTCATGCCATTCTTGAAAGCCTTCCTGTATTAGCTGATCTTCATCATCGTCAGATTCATTTGACTCTTCCTGGAAGAAATGAGCATTGGTATATTAAGGCTGCATGAGACAAATATAAGATGAAATATGATTAGTACATACCCCAAGATAATCCCTCTCAATCACTTGCCATACGTCCTTTAATACTCTATCTCCAAAGTCCTCAAGTGCTGACATTTGTGGTTTCCCATCATTTTCACCGCCCCACTGACAGGAGTACCTACACAAGAAAGAATACAACAAACCAATAGCTTGGAAGCCAGAAGCACCGCAATGCAAAGAACCAAGTACCAAGGATGGGCTGGAAACTTACAAGTAACTCCTCACAGCAGGATGTTTGACTACTCTGTTCTTGAGGTCCAACATCCGTTTTTCAGCTTCTTGAGATTCAGAAGCAAAATCTGGAAGCCAACGGCTGGGCACAGACCTGAATGGCAAGAATAGATACATAGAATATGGAAAATATGTACAAAAATCTCAGAACCTAGAGATTGTAAACTAATAAAAATGCCACATTGCACTAAACAAACGCAACTAAAGCATTAATCACTACCAAAAATGTTTAATCATACTGTACACGGTGATCCCAATTCAAAACAAGATCCAAACTCCCAACAGAGCATTGAGATCCAAAATGTTATTCTAGGGGGGTCTCACTAACCTCTTATATTAGTAATCAGATACATAGCACCTAGAGCATTGAGATCCACAATGTCGGTCGGGGGGAGGGGGGGGTCTCACTAACCTCTTATATTAGCAATCAGAGACATAAAACTCCCACAATACAAAAATTACTTCATATATCATTTCTTCATTCATCAGATTTCACAGCCATATATCATAATTGTAGTGTATGACAGTCAATATGAAATGGTCACCCACAGAACACCAATCCATTAAATACTACACACATAATTGCTGGAAATTAGCAAACAGATTCACACTACCCTTGTCTGTGGGCTATTTTGGAACATCAGGTCAACTGGACCAGGGCAGTACAAACTTCCTCGGCCCTTGCAAGATCATCACATTGTGTGAGGCCAGGTCTCTAGGCCTAATGTGAAAACATAACATATCAAGGTGTTGCAGGGGCATAGTAAGACTCCATTAGAGTGCTGGCCAGGGTTATTCGCATGGCCATGGCCGAGCATTCACATTGTAAAGGGTACTTTACATGCTGCGACATCGCTAGCGATCTCGTTAGCGATGTGAAATTCTAGATCCCAAGTGCGATCTTTCGGGATCGCACATAGGTCATTTTACGCATGTGCGATCTCGAAAGATCGCACTTGCAATCTAGAATTTCACATCGCTAACGAGATCGCTAGCGATGTCGCAGCATGTAAAGTACCCTTTAATGCATGGCTGCCAGACCGAGGCAGTGAAAACGTCCACGACCGGTTCTCAAATGCCACCATGCTGAATGCCTCTTGCGCTTACTAGGCCCTGGTGACGTCACGAAGCCTCATGTGAAGTCATAACACATACCATGACGCTACAGGGACTTAGTAATTACAATAGTCGTCTAGGACAATGGCATTTGAGTGCTGGCCAACAAAGATTGCACTGCCTTGGTGTGTCGGCCACAGAGTCCTGAACCGGACATGGGTATTGCAAATCTGTTTTGTATACATATGGAGACACCACTTAGGGCAAGCTCGGCATGAATGTATACAGAAGGACTTTTCAGAAAGAAGCCCATCCTAAGAATATTAATAATTAATGTCGTTGATTGCTGTTCTCAAGCTTACAATCTATAGGGAGACACAATAAGTAGAATGTGCTTGTAATGTATGGACCAGGCATCAGTACAATAAATAAAGCATGATTACACTGCAACAATATGGCTTGTACATCATAGTAAGCAGAGGCTGCTTCTGCCATGGATTATTTCCACTATACATTTTCCCACGCCAACAACTAGTTCAACTCAATCCTTTAAATCATAGTTATGGCAAGTGTCAGGTACAAGTAGCCATGATTATACTCTATTGAGCCTCATCCAGATAACGGTGTTGAATATACGTGTTCAATCCGTGTTTTTCATGGAAACAACCTGCATCTATTATAGTCTATGGAGCTGTTCACATGTCCGTGTAAGTGCAAAACTCACGTAGACATGTTAGATTTCTTCCGTTAGCACAAATAAAAAGTGCCAATACACATCTGATTCTGTGCAAAATACGGGCATCAAACGGATGGCAACTGTGTGTAATCCATGTGCTGTCCAAACTTAAAATTCCAAAAGGATATGTAAAAAAACAAATAAACAAAAAAACACTCCTGAACTACTGATGACACACGGATCCACAACACTAATGACACCGGCAATATTTTTTTTTGTGAACATGAAACACTGCCATCTAAATGAGGCCTAAAGCCCGCTTTACACACTACAATATATCTTACGATGTGTCGGCGGGGTCACGTTGTAAGTGACGCACATCCGGCATCGTAAGGTACATTGTAGTGTGCAACAGCTACGTGCGATTGCGATTGAACGGTAAAACGTTCATCGCACGCACGTCGTTCATTCCTCATAAATTGAACGTCAGGTTGTTCATCGTACCCGGGGTAGCACACATCGCAGTGTGTGACACCCCGGGAACGATGAACAGCAGCTTACCTGCGTCCTGTGGCTCCCGGCCAGCAATGCGGAAGGAAGGAGGTGGGCGGGATGTTTACGTCCCACTCATCTCCGCCCCTCCGCTTTTATTGGCCGGCTGCCGCTTGACGTCGATGTGACGCCGAACGTCCCTCCCACTCCAGGAAGTCGACGTTCGCCGCCCACATCGAGGTCATATGGACGGGTAAGTACGTGTGACGGGGGTTAATCGTTTGTGCAGCACATTCAACAAAATTGAACGTGCCGCACATACGATGGGGGCGGTTACGATCGCATACGATATCGTGTGCGAAATCGTAACATGTAAAGCAGGCTTTAAGTAATGACATCTAACATGACATAAGTAAAAACATCTTACCATTAATGTTACTCCTGAAACCTTATACTAGAATCACCTATGTCAAGGCACTTATTCAGAATATTTATATATATATTTCCTCATCCTTATTTTACCTAATGGCGTCAGGGTTTCTGAAGTAGAATAAAGCCTTTGGATGCCCTGATGTATTGGTCTTACAGGTCTGCAAAAACTGCATGGCCTCCAACTCTGTGATGGATCGCCCTGCAGGATAGCTCTGAATCTGCCAACGAGAGAGGACAATATAAAGTATAATGTGATGACACAGCTTCATAATTATCAAGATTTATAAAGAAGATCAAAAAGGAAACTGTTTCAATGACTTTTTTTCAACATGTGCGTATTCTGAATACCTGTAAATAAAGGAAGAGGTCTTACCCATTGATACTCCGGTAAAAGTGGAAGGGAGTACTTTTCAGGGACATGACCGTATCTCTCCCCCAGAATGCCAATGAAGATTTGACTCCGAACAACTTCAGAGAGACATAGAGACAACTGCCTAATGTAAAAAACATAGAAGTTATGGCAAAGAATGAAGGCAATGTTGTCACTATTCATATTCCTTGCTCTGCTTTCCTCACTGGTACCTTCCATCTCACCTATCTTTCTTGGTTTCCTCCTCTGTAATTCCCCACCGCAAATCCACTTCCTCCAGAGACAGGAAGTGACACGCGGCACGCTGGCGCAATTGTGGCATCACCTGTCCAATCAACAGATCTCTTTCCGAGTGCATATCCCGGAACGTGGAGGAGATGAACACACGCACACTGCGCCACCTAAAGAAGAAAAGAAATGCAACTACTATAACCCAGTACTACCATGTATTACCGGCATTATAAAAAATGTATATTTATCTAAAACCTGTAATTTAAAGCAAAAAAAAAATACATTTTCCCTTTGCTTTTTGGGTTTATGTTTACAAGGGGTGAATTCAGAAACTGCTATAAAAAATGTTTTTTGTTGCCATTTGTGAGACCTGTAACGTTTATACTTTCCCATCAGTTGAGCTGTGGAGAGGTTTATTTAACTTGGCTAGCTGACGGTTTTATTGTTACTAATCTGGGGTGCATACGACAATTTAATTGCATCTTTTTAGGGAGGTGACGGAAACACGCAATTAGGGCATTACGATTGTTCTTCTCCATGTGGCATCTATGCTATGGGTTCATTAATTTTATAATTTGATAGAACAGACATTTATGAAAACGATGATACCAAATATGTATCCTTAGGGTACTTGAGCCTGCGATCATTACCACAGTATGCCTGTGGCCGATTTTCTCAAGTATCATCATAGCGGCCACAGGGCCTTCAGTGGATCCATAACTGCATTGGTATTACACTGGGGCCTTGCGATCACATTACTGAAAGCAATCCATTGGGTACTGTGCGCAAACTCCAGCAGCCACACTTTAAACAGAGATTGACAGCAGCAGTTAAATGGTTAACAGCAACCAGAGATACCAGAACACAGCAGCTCAGTCATTTGTATTGTGGCCACGGATGGGTACTGCAAATGCACTCCCGATTTAGATGAATAGGGGATGGATAAGAAATACCCTTCCAAGGCCACTAAAGTGTTCATGGAGCTTATGCGTTTCAGCAGCATTTAGTAGTGGCTCGAATATGAGCTGATCATTGGGGGTTTCGAATGTTGCACACCCATGATCAGATATTGATGATCAATGTATTATATATAAAAGTAGTGGACAACCTCGAACAAATCAGCTTTCAACTGCCATGCTCCACTGCAAATAAAAAAAAAAAAAAAAAAAAAAAAAAAAAAAAATCGGGCAGGGACCTTACTATATATATGTATATATATATATATATATATATATATATATATATATATATATATATATATATATATATATATATATATATATATATATATTGTAATCTATATATATAATTGCCTTATTCTGTCTGTCTGTCTGTCTTGCTCCAAAATTGTGTCCTTACGGTGACAAACAGCGGATTGGCCGCTGGGCTCGCCATGGCCCCGCCCCCCGCACTGATTGGCCGCTCGCCTCGACTCCGCCCCCCCGCACGGATTGGCCACTCGCCCAGGCTCCGCCCCCCCCCCACGGAATGGCCTCTCGCTCGAGGTGAGCGCATCAAGGTCCTGCAGCGGCGGAACACACACACACACGCACACACATAAGGACACACACACACACACACACACACATCAGATCACACTCACTCTCACACACACCTCACACACACATCAGATCGCATCCACATACTCACAACATCCCGTGATATCGCTTACTTCTCGGCGGCGATACTTTGCAGTGACCTTCCAGGACCTGCCGGAAGATCACATGGCCGGAAGCATGTGGTATCTCCGGATGTTGTGATTTTGTGAGCGCTGTGCGATATCGTCAGTGTGTGTGTGTGTGTATGCGATCGGATGTGTGTGAGTGTGTTCTGATGTGTGAGTGTGTGTGTGTGAGTGTATGCGATCGGATCTGTGAGTGTCGGCAGAGGAGCACGGCGTGCAGCACAGCTGCTGGGACCACACACCGGTGGGCACAGGGAGAAGTGGGGTGTGTGTGTGAGTGTATGCGATCAGATGTGTGCGTGTATACTGTCTGATGTGTGACTGTGGAGCACGATGGGGGTGCACAGCATGGGGGATGGATCACGATGGGGAGTGCGCAGCATGGGGGATGGAGCACGATGGGGAGTGCGCAGCATGGGGGATGGAGCACGATCGCGAATGCGCAGCATGGGGGATGGAGCACGATGGGGAGTGCGCAGCATGGGGGATGGAGCACAATGGGGAGTGCGCAGCATGGGGGATGGAGCACAATGGGGAGTGCGCAGCATGGGGGATGGAGCACAATGGGGAGTGCGCAGCATGGGGGATGGAGCACGATGGGGGGTGCGCAGCATGGGGGATGGAGCACGATGGGAGGTGCACAGCATGGGGGATGGAGCACGATGGGGAGTGCGCAGCATGGGGGATGGAGCACGATCGCGAATGCGCAGCATGGGGGATGGAGCACGATGGGGAGTGCGCAGCATGGGGGATGGAGCACAATGGGGAGTGCGCAGCATGGGGGATGGAGCACAATGGGGAGTGCGCAGCATGGGGGATGGAGCACGATGGGGGGTGCGCAGCATGGGGGATGGAGCACGATGGGAGGTGCGCAGCATGGGGCGCAGCATGGGGGATAGAGCATGATGGGGAGTGCACAGCATGGGGGATGGAGCACGTTTGGGAGTGCGCAGCATGGGGGATAGAGCATGATGGGGGTGCACAGCATGGGGGATGGAGCACGATGGGGAGTGCGCAGCATGGGGGATGGAGCACGATGGGGAGTGCGCAGCATGGGGGATGGAGCACGATCGCGAATGCGCAGCATGGGGGATGGAGCACGATGGGGAGTGCGCAGCATGGGGGATGGAGCACAACGGGGAGTGCGCAGCATGGGGGATGGAGCACGATGGGGAGTGCGCAGCATGGGGGATGGAGCACGATGGGGAGTGCGCAGCATGGGGGATGGAGCACGATGGGGGGTGCGCAGCATGGGGGATGCACACCTCCCCCCAAAACACACAAACACACACACACACACACACACACACACACCACCGCCACACACGTACTGCACAACACACCACACACACACACTGGGAACCACAAACACCGCCCTACACAGACACCCACACACACAACGCCGCACACACCCAACACCCAACACACAAACACCGCGGCACACACAAATATACGCACATACCGCACAACACACACACTGCACAAAACATACCTCCCCCAAAACACACACACACCCACCCCACACCCACACAAACCGCGCAACACACACAACGCTACAGGCACACAGCGCTCCACAAACAACGCAACACAAACACCGCTCTCACCCCCCGGCACACCCAGACAACACCCAGAACATGTACAGCGCACTACACAAACACTTGGTAATTACACACAACAACATCTATATAACAAAAATCATACATTAACTACACAATATGTAAATTCTAGAATACTAGAATACCCGATGCGTAGAATCGGGCCACCTTCTAGTATTATATATATATATATATATATATATATATATATATATATATATATATATATATATATATATATATTATATATATATATATATTAGACATAGATATAGATATATCTATCTATCTAACTCATCACTGACCTCTGCTTGGGAACGGAGACAAGTAGACTTCCAGCTGCTGCATGTCTCTTTTTAACATTTTCTGGGTCTTCAGGAATATTAAATCTCTCATTGACTTTCTCCACATGATCCAATAACCGGGCAGTTCCCCTCTCTGACACATATCTACAAAAAAAAAAAATACCGTAGAAAAATAATCATAATATGAATGTCGTACTTAATGCACATTTTATGTTAATTAACCAGATCACAAAAAGGAGCATAAGAGACCAAGAAAAAAAAATTGAAAATTGTTGTATTCATTTTTTGCTTAAGATAAAGGTGCCACAACAACAGCACTATATACATCATTGTAAAGAATGCCAGTCATTGCATTTTTATTTACAGTGAGTAGATTGTTATCACAGTTTGTGAAAGGTCATGGGCAGATTGTTGGCATTCACACATTCCCTGAGTAACCAACTAGTCCATTCTGTATAAAAGAGAAACCAGGGAGGAGGTGAGAGGAGGCGGAGGGAGATGCAGTGGCCTCAATGTGGTGGGGTGGTTGGGGGGGGGCGCTGCAGCAAATGGCAGACATATGCCTGGCATTCAAGAGTCAGTCTACTGGGCGAGGGGAGGGAAAATGGGCATCTACAGAAACCAGCAATAGACGCAACACTTCTGGCTGCACTACATACATGTTCGGCAACCCAAGGCATGATTAGATTTTGTTTTGCGTTTTTTGAGAATTTATTTTTTTTTGTCTTTCACAACCAACTTTAATATTTACATAAAACTTACTTCAACACCTGCTCTGTAAAACCGCACAGTGTCACGTCATTACATTGATTAATGGAGTCTTCACTGGAAATAGAAATAAGAGAGCTGTAATAGAAGGCAATGTGACCAGCAATTCGTAATGTAGGACTACGTTCACATGTGAGAAACATAAAATGTGTGTGTCCATGGTCATCAATATATGTTAAATCGGTTAGTAAAACATAGTCATCAACACATACAGTGAGTGAAATGCGTCGATAACCCCGTTCTACTCCCCACTATGGATTGATGACCCTGTTCTACTCCCCACTATGGATTGATGACCCTGTTCTACTCACCACTATGGATTGTTGACCATGTTCTACTCACCACTATGGATTGATGACCATGTTCTACTCACCACTATGGATTGATGACAATGTTCTACTCACCACTATGGATTGATGACCATGTTCTACTCACCACTAT
The DNA here is from genome assembly GCF_048569485.1 of Anomaloglossus baeobatrachus. NCBI lineage: Eukaryota > Metazoa > Chordata > Amphibia > Anura > Aromobatidae > Anomaloglossus > Anomaloglossus baeobatrachus. The sequence continues at coordinate 651,380,251 of NC_134353.1, forward strand.
GAATTGATGACCATGTTCTACTCACCACTATGGATTGATGACCATGTTCTACTCACCACTATGGATTGATGACCATGTTCTACTCACCACTATGGATTGATGACCATGTTCTACTCACCACTATGGATTGATGACCATGTTCTACTCACCACTATGGATTGATGACAATATTCTACTCACCACTATGGATTGATGACCATGTTCTACTCACCACTATGGATTGATGACCATGTTCTACTCACCGTCACCACTATGGATTGATGACCATGTTCTACTCACCGTCACCACTATGGATTGATGACCATGTTCTACTCACCGTCACCACTATGGACTGATGACCATGTTCTACTCACCACTTTAACATGGCATTTACAAGCTTACAATACAGAATTGTATTTATTGTCCTGGATTAAGCTGGACAAATGCACTGTTGTTTTATTCCTAATGACCGCAGCCCTAATGGCAATGTTTCACTGATCATTACACACTAGTTCTTAAAACAGATCTATGTGTCTGTTCTGTAAGACTAAGAGCATGTCCCATACTTCTCGCTTTTTTTGGAGAAGACTTGGCTAATAAAGTTTATGGAGATTAAAAAAAACATACAAGACACAGATATTTGGCAATTCAGAGTTCCATGCAAGTTTCATCCATTTTTCCCTGATACAATGTTAAGAGTCAATTGGTCAATAAAGGCTCTGACTGACCACCTCCTACCGTTTTTTGTTTTTTTTTTAAAATGAGAGAAAAAAAAAGAAGGATTTTTGTGTACTCACCGTAAAATCTCTTTCTCTGAGTCTTCATTGGGGGACACAGGACCATGGGGTGTATGCTGCTGTGACTAGGAGGCTGACACTAAGTAGGCATAAAAAAAGTTAGCTCCTCCCTAGCAGTGTACACCCTGAGCCGGAGGCGAATCTATGTCAGTTTAGTGTACAAGCAGTAGTAGGAGAAACCTGAACAACCATAACTAATCAAGGTAATAACAAGAAACACACAATATCTTATCTAAACTTATACTGTATATAAATAAATATAAATATACATACATACATACATACATTATATATATATATATATATATATATATCATAAATAAGCTGGGTACAGAAGAACGTGTTCCCATAATGAACCAGTAACATCCGGCAGACTAAGAGCAACCCAATATACAAACAGGGTGGGTGCTGTGTCTCCACTTATACCGGCTTATCATAGGTGTGCGACAGCCGCCTGCTGTATCCTGGAAACCCTGGAAAAGGTATGAAAAGCTTGACCACGCGGCGGCTCTGTAGACTTGCTCGGCTGATGCCTGGTGTCTGATTGTCCTAGACGTCCGAATTGCACAGGTGGAAAGGCTTTTACACCCCTCGGAGAAAACCTGACTCTAATACTGTAGGCCTCTGATATGGACGGCCTGATCCAACTTGCAATGGTCGCCTTGGACACCGGCATGCCCCTCCTGGGCCCAGTAGACAGGACGAATAGGCCGTCTGAGTTGCAGAAGAGCGCGGATCTCGAAACGGAACTCCTCCGAGCTCGCACTAGATCCGGTGTACGCCGTGACCTCTCCAAGGATCGAATGGAGGCTGGATCGAAGGATGGAAGCACTATGACCTCATTCAGATACTACTTCCGGTAGGAAAAAAAACCTGAGACGGGTGCCGAACCACCTCGTCTTGGTGGAAAAACAAGAAAAAGTGACCCGCATGAGAAGGCTGACAGTTCAGACCTTCCTCTGATTGAAGTGACTGCCATCAACAAATCCACCTTCCCGGATAGGCATGAGATTGAGGATCGAACGGGGCTAATTGAAGAGACCCTAGAGCCAGCTGGAGGTCCCATGGATCTAGCGGGGTACGATCTAGCGGTGCCAGATGGACGACTCCTTGGATGAACGTCCTGACTTGCGGCCGAGATGCAAGATTTCTCTGGAAAAGACAGATAGAACCGACACCTGCCCTTTGAGGGTTGCTAGCGAGAGACCCGCCTGTAAGCCTGACTGTAGGAAGGCCAGTAACACTGGGAGTGACAGATCCAGTGGAGACGAGTTGACGCTGACCTCACACTCTTGAAAGAAGACCTTTCCGGTGCGGTAGTAGATGTTTGAATACGGAGGCTTCTGAGTTCTGACCATAGTCTGTATCACCTGTGGGATAAAGCCTGCCTGGGCTAGTAGCCATGGTTCCACAGCCATGCGGTCAAATTGAGAACCCCTGAATATTGATGGAAAAGAGGACTTTTCGACAGGAAGTTCAGACGATCTGGAAGCCACCATGGGGTGTCTGATGAGCTGCGTGAGCTCTGCGAACAACGCTTGCCTGGGTCAATCAATGGCAATGAGAGTCATTGGGATGCCCTCTGCTCTGCGTTCCTTGAGGACTCTTGGGATCAGTAGAAGTGGAAGAAAGATGAAGGGAAACCTGAAAACTGATTCCCCGGAGGTATGCAAGCGTCGACTCCTGGCGCTTGCCGGTCGTGGTAAAGGGAGATAAACTGTGTGAGTTGATTGTTGAATCGAGAAGCCATCAGGTCCACATTCGGAATACCTCATCTGAGCCAGATCCATTCGGAAGCCTCTCTGTTGAGGGATCAGTCGCCTGCCGCCAGACCTTGCTGTTGATAGGCAGATGGCTCTCTTGGGAGGATCACCGACCGTGAGCCGTGTGTTTCGGAACACCGCTCCCCAGTCAGAAGACTGGTATCGGTGGTGACTGCCTGCCAGTGTACTGGTATGAGAGACATTCCTCTGGACCGATGAGGGCCGCTGGTCCACCATAGAAGCGAGCGGCGGGTTCCCGGAGTCAATTGGATCCTGCGATTCAAGGTGAATAGCGAGTTGTCCCATCTGTTCGGCCAAGTCAGCTGAAGGAGACGAAGGTGGAAGCAGCAAACGGAACCGCCTCTATTGCCGCCACCATCCGACTGAGTACTCTCTGGCTTAGAGTGACGGAGGAGCTGGAGGTCTCTTTGGAGGGACACGCGTCTTTGGATGGTATCGAACTCCATGCCTAGACAGGTAATCCTGCTGGCCGGGGTCAGAGAGGGCTTCTTCCGATTGATGAGCTAGCCGAGTCGGGACAGGATATCGATGGTGACCTGCCTGATCAACAAGGCGTCCAGGTACAGAATCACCAAAAATGATCGTATGCTATTGCGAAACGCAGGCACATCTGTGCTGTTGGCAAATTAGGTGCGACCTGTATGTCCGACGATAGACGTGCTGAAAACTCTATTATGTACCCTGAGTCCAGCATCTCTCCGACCCAGGCGTCTGTGATCCAAATCCGCCAGACGTGATTGAGATGAGACAGGCGCCCCCCTCCACCTGGTCTGCGCCCCCGCGCGACGACCAAGAGTCATCCAGCGGGGTAGCGCTGTGATCCGGACGTCGTCTTTGATGGCTGGCGTGGCTGAGAAACGCCAGAAAGGGTATGTATTGAAGGACAGAATCTTCCTGTTCCTCTGCGGGGGCCTGGTTTTCTTGTGTGTGTGGAACTGAAGCCCCTGTGATCTCGTCGATAATCTGATCCAAACAGACGACCTCCTGTAAAGGGGAGGACTGTAAGTGATATCCTAGAAGCCGCGTCCGCATACCAGGCTCTGAGCCAGATCGCCCGACAGATGGCCCCCGTGCTGCTAGCTGCTTTCACTGCGCAGTAGACTGCTGACAGAGATGCGATGAGTATGTACTCACCCGCTAGAGCAATCTGTGTAGCCATGTTGTGAACTTCGGATTGCTCGGTCTCGCGCGAAGACCGTTGTGGAGGTTATCCCAGGACAACATGGATGCTGCCAGCCAGATGGCGGCGAAGGCAGTAGGAGTACCGTGCCCGCCGTCTGAAGAAAAAACTGAACGGGCAACTCTCTCTGTGTTTTGATCCGTGGCGTCTCGAAGCGATGCCCCGTGCGGGAGAGATAGTACTGGAAGATGACAGACGGACAAGACAGAAGGGCGACCATAGGCGAGCCTGCCCATTCCTTCCTGAGAGCCTCAGGGAAGGGGAAAAGTAAATCAAACGACTTACCATTGTTGAATATCTTGACCGGTTGTCGTCTGTGCTTGTATAGAATTTCAGCAAATTCTGGATGGTCACCAAATTGCCTGTGTGCCCGCTTAACCTGTTTGAAGGAGACATGCAAGCACTGGGTAGCCACAGAGTCCGTCTGGAGCTCTAGCGTATGACTTACCGCTTTGACCGGACTATCCACCCTACCTCTGACATCAGCCCTCTGATCTGGAATCAGCATCGAGGCTGTATCCGACTCTTCTCCTGAAAAAGGGTCGGCCGGTCTCGGAGACGAGGAGAACTCGGGGCCTGGAGGTGAAAGGGATCTCCGGGAGGGCTTGAGAGGACGCCCAGCAGGTCCCATTCTGCGCTTCAGTAGTAGGGTATGAATCAGACCGACTGTTGTCCAGAGCCATCTGGACCGGGGGAGCATGGCTGGGCGCAGGGTTGCGACTGCAAACGCCTGCGCAATGGTCAGACGCCCTTGGAAGAGAGTCCCCAGACTGGGATAGGGGGTCTACCACTCCGAGTAAGGGAGCGCAGCAGCGGAGCTCGGGTGCTGGCGGTGACAGGATGGTTTGGGGCGCAAGCCGAGCGGGGTGCGTAGCCTGGCTTGGGAGAATTTTGCCTAGCAGGCTGTGCATGCATAAAAAAAGCTATAAAGAGGGCCCGGTTTGGATGTGCTTAGGAAAAACCACTAGTGACGCTAGGAGGGGAGACAGGAGAAAAGGGGGAAAAAATTAAGAAAAATAATAAAAAAAGGGGAAAGAAGCTATAGTCTGTTCCTAAGCAGGAGCAGCGCTCACCCAGGTCCTGTGTCCCACCCAGGTCAGCAGAGGTCTCAGAAGCTGCGGGGACAGCATTGCTGAAAAAAAGCGCAGCCCTTCATTTTTTTTTTTTTTGCAGTAGGGGGGGGCTGGCCGGCTTGGGACCGAGCAGGAACTGCAGAGGTCATGCTTGGGAAAAAGCACGTGCGCACAAAACGGGGAGGCGGAGGACTGATGGCCTGAGGTAGGCCGAAGCAGGGGACTAGATTAGTGGGCGGCCCGCCGGGAGCGCAGCGCTGAGAAGTCTTACCTGCGTTCTGCCGGCGTCGCTGTGATCCTCGGCCCCATCCTGCCTGCCGGAGAGTTGCCTGGGGAGAACTGCTGAGCGCTCCTGCGCTGTGGTGACCACCACAATCCCCTGCCTGGGCCCAGGGAAGAAGTGAACGCTGGGGAGGCCTGGTGTTGCTGAGCGCTCCTGTGCTGCAGCTGTGATCCTCTCCCAGGGTCCTGTATCGTAGGGGACGCTGGGAGGAATGGGGGTGTGCTGAAGGACTGAGCTGGCTGTCTCCGGGCAGAAGAAGAGGGGGGCGTGGCCGGAAAAGCGCGCGCAAACAGGGGGGCGGAGCGCACCAGCCTGAGGAAGGCCCAAAGCCGGGGGCTAAATTAGTGAGCGGCCGCGGGGAGCGCAACGCTGCGCGCAGAGAAGATCCTACCTGCGTCCTGGCGGCGTCGTTCCAATCCACGGTCTCATCCTTGCCTGCTGCGGCTGCCGGTGAGTCAAATCTGCCCCTGGAAGGCGTCAGGGGGGGAATGCTGGGGAGCTGTGAGGGAGACTGCAGAGCGCTTCTGCGCTGCAGTGAACAGATCCTCTGCCTGGGCCCAGGGTAGAAGGACAAAGAAAAACAAAAAAACGCTGGGGGAGGCCTGGTGCTGCTGAGCGCTCCTGCGCTGCAGAGCCTGCGATCCTGTCACCGGGTCCTGAATGGAGGCCGTGGGTTGCAGAGATTCATCGCCGCCTCCACCAGAGACACCCCTTGGGACGGTACCATAGGGGAGGATGGGGAGTTAGCCCTTAAAAAATAAAATGTTCAACCCCAAGCAGCCCCTGGGACAGTACCATGGGGCAGGAGGGGGAGAGGGCCTGGTGTCTCAAGCCTCAGATAACCCTGGGGACGGTACCCGGAGGGAAGGAGCAGGCGAGGGTTCTCTCTGATGCGGGGACTTTAACCCTGCAGAAGAGACAAAAAAAACCTAGAAAGATGAGACGGCTGAGCGGCGCCGTAATAGCAAAAAAACGGGGAAAAAGGAATAGCCTAGGCTGAGGTTGGCCCACAGAGATATGGGCCCACTTCAGCCTCCTACGACACTAAGCAAAAATCTGGCATAGATCCGCCTCCGGCTCAGGGTGTACACTGCTAGGGAGGAGCTAACTTTCTTTATGTCTACTTAGTGTCAGCCTCCTAGTCACAGCAGCATACATCCCATGGTCCTGTGTCCCCCAATGAAACGAGAGAGAAAAAAAAGATTGATGCAACATGGAGACAATATGGATGATACCTAACAAAAAAATGGTCCATTGCTCCAAAATATAAAAATAGACATGGATCTGTGATTAGTTTCTAGATATAAGAAGTTTGTAAAATTAGAAATACAAGTCATGTCATATATGTACAGTGCCTTACGAAAGTATTAGTCCCCCTTGAATTTTTCAACCTTTTCCCACATTTCAGGCTTCAAACATAAAGATAACAATTTTAAATTAATGGTGAAGAATCAACAACAAGTGGGACACAATTGTGAAGTTGAGCGAAATGTATTGTTTAATTTTAAACATTTTTAAAAAATAAATAACTGAAAATTGGGACGTGCAATATTATTCGTCCCCTTAAGTTAATACTTTGTAGCGCCACCTTTTGCTGCGATTACAGCTGCAAGTTGCTTGAGGTATGTCTCTATCAGTGTTGCACAACGAAAGACTGAAATTCTTGCCCATTCTTCCTTTGCAAACCGCTCAAGCTGAGTGAGGTTGGATGGAGAGCGTTTGTGAACAGCAGTTTTCAGCTCTTTCCACAGATTCTCGATTGGGTTCAGGTCTGGACTTTGACTTGGCCATTCTAACATCTGGATACGTTTATTTGTGAACCATTCCATTGTAGATTTTGCTTTATGTTTGGGCTCATTGTCTTGTTGGAAGACAAATCTCCGTCCCAGTCTCAGGTCTTTTGCTGACTCCAACAGGTTTTCTTCAAGAATGGTCCTGTATTTGGCTCCATCCATCTTCCCATCAATTTTAACCATCTTCCCTGTCCCTGCTGAAGAAAAGCAGGCCGAAACCATGATACTGCCACCACCATGTTTAACAGTGGGTATGGTGTGTTCAGGGTGATGAGCTGTGTTGCTTTTACACCAAACATATCGTTTGGCATTGTGCCCAAATAGTTCGATTTTGGTTTCATCTGACCAGAGCACCTTCTTCCGCATGGTTGGTGTGTCTCCCAGGTGGCTTGTGGCAAACTTTAACAACTTTTTTTATGGATATCTTTGAGAAATTACTTTCTCCTTGCCACTCTTCCATAAAAGGCCAGATTTGTGCAGTGTACGACTGATTGTTATCCTATGGACAGACTCTCCCACCTGAGCCACAGATCTCTGCAGTTCAGCCAGAGTGATCATGGGCCTCTTGGCTGCATCTCTGATCAGTCTTCTCCTTGTTTGAGATAAAAGTTTGGATTGACAGTCGGTTCTTGGTAGATTTGCAGTGGTATGATACTCCTTACATTTCAATATGATCGCTTGTTGGATGTTTAAAGTCTTGGAAATCTTTTTGTAACCAAATCCGGCTTTAAACTTCTCCACAACAGTAGACCTGTCTGTTGTGTTCCTTGGTCTTTATGATGCTATCTGTGCTTTAAACAGAACACTGAGACTATCACAGAGCAGGTGTATTTATACGAAGACTAGATTACACACAGGTGGATTATATTTATCATCATCAGTCATTTAGGACAACATTGGATCATTCAGAGATCCTCAATGAACTTCTGGAGTGAGTTTGCTGCAGTGAAAGTAAAGGGGACGAATAATATTGCACGCCCCACTTATCAATTTTTTTATTTGTGAAGGTGAACGAAATGTTTTGCTTATTTTAAATAAGCAAAAAAATTTCGTTCACCTTCACAATTGTGTCCCACTTGTTGATTCTTCACCATTAATTTAAATTTTTTTATCTTTATGTTTGAAGCCTGAAATGTGGGTAAAGGTTGACAAATTCAAGGGGGCCAAATATTTTCGTAAGGCACTGTATGTAAATGCAACTCATGTAAAGAATGTGATTTGTTTAACATAGGAGGATACGTCATTATTTCATCTTTATGGTATATCACTCCCCAAACTATTTATATGCACATGTAGCTTTTTCAAAGACTAGTCCAGCAATAGCTTTACATGGCCAGTCATTTCCTCCATTAATGAAAAATTAGCATTTGAATTGCAAATGAAGCTGAAAAGCAATTTGTAGATCTGAAGCCTCTGTCACTGCAGCTCTATTCCCCGCCCAATACTGCCTCCTCATGCTTGACTGATGACACCTTTACCTGAAGTCACACAGCATAGAGGCTGTCAGCCAAGCAGGTTGCAGCGTTGGGTGGGGAATAGAGCTGGAGTGACAACGGCTTTAGCTTCGTTTGCATATAATTTCAAATGGTGATTTCTCAGTAACGGAGCAAAGGACTGGCCATTTAAAGGGATTAGTGAACTTTTCTTTGAAAGGGCTACATGCACATATATATATAGTTTGGGGTCGTGGGGAATCCTGCTTACAGATCACCTTTAAAAAATTTACAATATGCCATTTCCTTTTGTAGAAAAAATAAAAAATGGCCTCTAATACCAGGAATTGGCTTCATTGGAACTAACAACTTCTAGCAAGAATTTTTATATCTGTCTACCAGTCATTACAATGAAGTCTGAGAATTGTTTTCTATTCCTCTAAGGAATATTTGTTCAATTAGATGACATATTACATTCAGATGACAAGCGATATTATCAGTGACATGGTGCTATAATGAGGCAGAATTGCAGCCACACATTAGTGGCGCCATACAGTCATCTGGAGCAGGGTTCCAATATGTACATGAGGCCTTAAAGTTTGGAGGCTGACAAAGCAGAAAGGATGAAAAAACACAGAGAAAGGGGAATAGAGAGAGTACCTTTTGAAACCATTAGGCAGCACCGTCACGCAGAGACAGTCGGCATTCACTACGCATCGATAATGATTCAGCACAGTCTTAAAATTTTCTTTTAGTGGATTTTTGTCGAAAACTAGTAGAGTATCTACCTGCATAAAGGAACAGGTCATGGTATAGTATGTTTCCATACATCAAACAATCGACAGCACAATTACTGATTTTATCTATTATTGCAGATTTAAAGTAGTTAGACATTTTATAAAAATATTTCCTCATAGGTTGTAAATGTCAACATAATTTACACCCTGCTCTTCAGTAGAATGTCCTGGAACGCCCATGTTAGAGCTTTGTAAGCACTGCAGAGCCGAGTCCTGCTTACATAGTAGTCAAGATTACATCAATGGTCACATCATTTACTGCACGAGTCTTGGCCCATGCAACAGCTGCAGGCTTATACTGCAGACACGGTGTTGAGAAGACAGCATATAGCACTCTGCTAATATTGCACTGAATGATCGCTCAGTCTTGTTCGTTTTTTCCTGACTACACCATGTTGTTGATGGTTAAGATAATGGTTATTGTATGTCCCAAGTAAAACTGTTAGCCAATGTGCAGATACATATAGCTGAATCTCCTGTATCTGCACATGAGCTGGATGTGTTCAGTTTCTGTTTAGCAACTGGATACAAGAGGGAGAAGTCAGGGACAGCCGAGAAAGTGGTCATGTGGTTACATCATATGCCCAGCTCACAGAAATATAAAAAAATCCATATACTGTATGTATATAAGAAAATACTCCTTTATTAAATTCAGTTAAAAGGTAAATAATTCCACCCCAAATACAAAAAAAAACAAAAAAGTGATTAGTCCTATGGATCGTATCATTATCCTACATCTTTCTACTTAAGTGAGAGGACCTATATGAGGTACCTATTGATAGTGGTGTCCATATACATGTGTGGTTATCCTTATAATTTTCTACCCAATTTGTTCATAGGGGAAAGGGGCCACCGAACAGATTTCTCCTTTCAAAATTTATCATATGGTACCAATGTAAACAAACAATTTCTTCATATAAATATAAATTTACAAAAATTACATATCTTAGAGTCCGGGTTTAGATTGAGGTAGTGTCCTTGTATTTTCAAAAAGATCCAGTAGAGATGACTACACTGTTGTCCAATCTTAGAGTTCCAGGGAGGTAGGTAATACTGACTTATAGTCCATAGGTGCCCATAGATTTCTATGAGGCTAGATTACCTTCCCTTTAATCCAGGAGCACTTATCACCGCTTTTATATTCATTAACCCACAAACGTTTTATGGAAATCTTCTGCTCAATGCATTTCTCCCTTCAGAAACGAGGGTTCATCAGGAGGCTACTTTGGATATTTAATCCACCTTGGTAGTCATGGGTGTGTTAATAGCGGCCCTTAATAGTAGGAACCTTTAAGCTATATAGCAATGCTCTCTGCTTTCTGAAGTCAGTGTCCTGGAATTCACAACAGCCTTTGTTGCCCTCTTAGTTCCAGTCAGGAGCTGATAACCTCATCCCCTGCATGTGTTCAAGTCCTAATGGTGGCGTTGGACGGTGGACTTGGACACATGTAGGGGGATGAGGTTATCAGCTCCTGACTGGAACTAAGAGGGCAACAAAGGCTGTTGTGAATTCCAGGACTCTGACCTCAGAAAGCAGGGAGCATTGCTATATAGCTCAAAGTATCCTACTATTGAGGGCCGCTACTAGCACACGCATGAGTACCAAGATGGATTAAATATCCAAAGTAGCCTCCTGATGAACCCTTGTTTCTGAAGGGAGAAACACGTTGAGGCAAAAGATTTCCATGACAGGTTCATGGATCAATAAATAATGAAGGAGTGATAAGTGACCCTGGACTAAAAGGAAGCTAATCCAGCCTCATAGAGATCTATGGGTACCTATGGACTATAAGTCCGTATTACCTATCTCCCTGGACCTCTAAGATTGGACAACAGTGGAGTCAACTCTATTGGATCTTTAGCAAAATACGAGGACACTACCTCAATCTAAACCCCGGACTCTAAGATATGTCATTTTTGTAAATTTATAATTTATATGAAGAAATTGTTTGTCTACATTGGTACTATATGATAAATTTTGAAAGGGTTTTTTTTTTAATATTTCTGTGAGCATAACTTGGACCCAAAAATGATCTAGTAATATATATAGTTTTTACATCATAGCCCACCATCGTGCTGCTTACTATGGAAGCATGGGCAGCAACAAGCCTTATTCTGAGCAGCTGTGGAAATGTATGATGACTTTTACATACAGTCATGAGTAAAAGTGTTAGCACCCTTGAAATTGTTTCAGAAAAGAAAGTATTTCTCCCCAAAAATTTTGAATGACACTTTTTTTTATACACATTTATTTCCTTTGTGCGTATTGGAATGACACTCACAAATAATTAAAAAAAAAGACAACCTGGACATAACTTCACACAAAACCCCAAAAATGGCTTAGTCAAAATTGTTGGCACCTTTTCAAAATGTAAGATAAACAACTTTGTTTCAAGTATGTGATGTTCGTTCAAACTGACCTGTTGCAAATAACAGGTGTGGGGCAACATTAAAATCACAGCTGACACCAACTAAGAAGGGGAGAAGTTGACTCAGTTTTTGCACTGTGTCTGTGTATGCCACACTAAGCATGGAGAAAAAAAAGAGAAGAGAACCAAAATGGTTAAAAAATCTAAAGAGTCTCAAGGTTACAATTCCATCTCCAGAGATCTTGATGTTCCATTGTCCACGGTGTGCAACATAATCAACAATTTTACAACCCATTAGCACTGTAGCTAATCTCCCTGGACATGGATGGCAGAGGGAAATTGCTGAAAGGTTGCAATGCACCATAGTCTGGATGGTGCATAAGCCGCTCCAATCAAGTTCCAAAGAAATTCAAACTGTCCTGCAGGGTCAGGGTGCATCAGTGTCAGTGCAAACTATCCAGCAGCATTTGAATGAAATGAAACACTACGGCAGGAGACATACATGCTGACATACAGACATAAAAAGCTGAACTGCAGTTTGATAAAATGTATGTGAGTAAGCCAAAATCCTTCTGGGAAAGCAACTTGTGGACAGATGAGACCAAGAAAGAGCTTTTTGGTAAAGCATAGCATTCTAATGTTTACTACAAATGGGATGAAGCCTACAGTCAAATATGGTGGAGGCTCAAATATGTTTTGGAATGGTTTTGCTGCTTCTGGTACTGGGTGTCAAAAGATTTTGGGTTGCAATGTAGTGCCCAGTGTCGGCAAGATGGGTTTGCGTCCTAGGTCATGAGCCTTCCAGCAGGACAATGACCCCAAACATACTTTAAGAAGCACCCAGAAATGGATAGAAACCAAGTGCTGGAGAGTTCTGAAGTTGCCAACAATGAGTCCCGATGTAAATTCCAGTGAACACCTGTGGACAGATCTTACAACTGCTGTTGGGAGAAAGCACCCTGCAGATCTGAGCGACCTGGAGCCATTTGCAAAAGAAGAGCGGTCCAAAATTTCACTTGAGAGGTGTAAGAAGCTTGTTGATGGTTATAGCAATCTATTGATTGTGGTTATTTCTTCCACATCATGTGAAATGATGTCCAATTTGACTTTTTTCTTTGTTTTCTTTTTGTGTTGTTCCAATACAGACAAAAGGAAATAAACATGTGTGTAACAAGACATGTATAATTGGAGTAATTTTCTGGGAGAAATATTTCATTTTCTGGCACAATTTCAAGGTGCCAACACTTTTGGCCATGACTGTATTATGTAGCACAATAAATTACAGCCATTTAGAAAGTATAGGAAATATTTATAAAGTGGCCATCCCTTTTAATGAGGCATAAGTTAAAGAGGTTTTCCACTACTATTGTGACCCCCTTTTATTTGTCCTAACTATTCCTAAATAACACTATCCTACTATACTTCTACTAACTACCCTGCTTTTGTAAGCTGATCTCTCTGCGGTGTGTATATTCCAAAGTTGTTGTTTTAGCTTTGATTTTTCCATCTGCCCAGACCACGCTTCTCTCTCCTCTCAGCTGCTTTACAGTGCAGTACTTTCATGTAACAAGTGCTGTGATGTGTCGATCATGAAATAGTATATCACATTGCACGATCTACATATTGCAGCGCTTGTCACATAAAAACGCCAAACTGTGAAGCGGGCTGAGAGGAGAGTGAAGTGTGATGTGGGCAAGTGCACTCAGTCTGCTGTAACTAACAGAGGCAGCCTCGCCCCCACCAGTGAGATGCCCTGATTAGTTGTCTAATTCCGGTCTCCGGTCCAGAAGGATCAAAGCTAAAATATCAGCATAAGAATATACGTGGCGCAGAAAGATCAGCTTACAGGATCAGGGTAGGTAGCAGAAGACTATTCGGAACGTGGTTAGTTAGAAATAGTGAGGACAAATGAAAGAGGGTTACATTAGTACTGAAAAATCCCTTTAATAGAAGTAGTGTCTTACCTTAGTGCGCTTCATAAGAAGATCTGAGAGGTATTCTGCTAAGGGGTTTCCTTCTTCATAGGGCAGGTGTGAAACATTTTCCATTTTCTGAAGGGAAATTATACCTTCATTAGCTCAAAAACTTTACACCTTATGTATATACTTCAATGATGTGGGCAGGCAATATCAGTGAGCTTATTCCAAGTAACAATATACCACACAATACCATGTAATGCCATACTCAGCTGAGGGACCACTCATTCTTATAATGTTGCTTTAAGGTTCAACCTCTCCTGATTATTTCTTTAGTACATCAACTATTTTTTCTTTTTAATGCGGGTTTTCTACAGACACCACTAGAGGGAGCTTCAAGAGTACCCATCACCAAATGAGGGTGCACTGCTGCAGGATCCCACAAACCTCCACAGCCAATCTCACTCTTTCCATTAATCAAGAGTTGCTGCGCAGTTTCTTAAAATGTTACCCCTTTCAAGTGGGGGATTGAGAGATCCTGCTCTGCATGCCAAGATCCCACAGCCCGGAAGATTGGGCTCAGCTTTGCCACAATGTCAGGCCCTTTTGGGGAATATTAGGGGCTACTTCTGAAAAGTTTTGTTACAGGATAATATTTTGAAAATTCACCAGTCTGGGGCTGCCCTGTTTTATTATATAAAAGAGCAGCCCTAGATTGGAGATTGCTACTCTTTATATATTGAATGCAATAATATTATATCATCACTAGAGTTTTACCCAAAATGGCATTTTCAACCTGAATAAGCTCAATGCCACAGTGCTGACCAGTAGGAGTTTACCAGCTGTAAAACTGCCTTATTTTCAAGGGTAGTCCATATTGTAGCAGCAGACAACTAGAGGTCAAGACCGGTCTTTTATTTTTTTTTTTCTCCTCCTGTCTATCAAACAGTAACAGTGTAAATTACAATGATAGAGTTTTGGGATTTCAGGGCAAGATATTGGACAATGACAGGCACAATTTATACTGAGAGATGAGGGAAAGGATATTCCAGCACCTAAAGTGCTGAAGGAATTCTAATGAAGTGATTCCACCTTTTCAGAAAAAGTGGATGGCAAAAATGTGGGCAGCTCCTGGAAATTTTAGGCTGGAAGGTGCACCTAAAGAAGTTTTAAATTACTGTGTGGAAGACTAATCTTTAACTTTGATTTGGGGTGCAATGAAAGGTAAGCTCAAATAGTAGGCAATAAGCTCTTAGCTACCATCTAGGTCTATGGCTAAGATTTGGAGCTCGATATCAGAAAAATGGACCTCCGATATAAAGATATCTAATGAAGTGAATGAATTAGAAATATGGTGTGATAAAGAAATACATATAAGAAGGGAAATATTTTCAGATCACGCCACTTATAAATGGAAGAACTAAAATAATGTACCGGTATATAAATCATGAATTGGCTCTACATGGGAGGATTGGATCACATCCGCATGGGACCCCTATAAAAACTGTCACAGACTCCGTCATATGATGGTCAATCCCCAACATTACTTTTGTTATTGTAATTCTAATATAGAATAAAATAATGTAACTCAAAATGCCAAGAACAAAGCCTAAGGATTTGTGTATCCGCTAGTGCAACAAATTCTGTATTCAAAGACGTGACATAAAAAGAGAAGGAAGCAACTTTGTAAATAGTTTAGGTAATAATATCCTACTGATTTGTGTCTGCTGCTCCTGGCTACAGACTGCAAACAAACTATTGTAATGTGATCCCACAGAGGAGAAGATAAAAGGGATGATAGTTCTGTAGGTTAAAGGGGTTATCTCCCCTCCATGGCCCTCCATGAACTTTACGCAAACGTCAGCTGAAGCCACCAATATTGGCTGACAGTCTAATGTGTAAGGGGGTTAAGACCGACTGATGGTCGGGAGAGATGCCGAAGTGTCAGTTGGCAGCTTTCTCATAGTTAACACAGAAGCGGTCAGTTGAGGGAGTGCTCCTGTGTATGGGAGTGCTGGTTGTGATGACCATTGGACAAATGATTGTTTTGTAGATAACCATCTAATGTGTATGGCCAGCCATAATTACAATTTGTCACAAATCCACAGGATGGCTGATAAGTGCATGATCGCTAGGAATTCCACCAAAAGCAGGAGCCCTGTGTCTCCCATCTAAATGGAGCTAAGGTCACGCATACATGATGAGGCTCTATTCATTATCTATGAGAGTCCTGAAGAGAGACAAACTTTGCTCTCTTCTATGTCCTTCAGGCTCATAAATATGAAATAAAGTGACATCACGCATTTGCAACCTGAAACAGTAGGACACATGTTGGGTCTCAGCTATTTTTTACAGTAATTTACACATTTGGTGGTATTATTTTACTAAAAAAGAACTTTCTCTTATTCCCACCTATGAGGATCTATACAATGTTGACTCCTAAAGTATTGAATTTGTTACTGTCTTGTTTTACCTCGGCTTGTTCCTTGACTTCGCTCACTCGTTCAAGGAGCGGACTTGATGAGTGGTTCGCCAAGGCATAGTGGTGTTCATTGTATAAGACCAGCTGGGCGTTTTCTGCTGTGTCCTTCACCATGAGGCTGAGCAGTAAACCCACATCTAACAACTATGGAGAGGAGAAAACGAACCACTGAATCACTAAAGCAACATTTCAGGAATCAATATAGTGAGTCAGGTATCAGTCATTACTTATTCAAGCACACATTCAGTGTGCAAACAGTTCTTGTGCCCCATGACAGTATGAATACCGTGTTGTTCCCAATAATACGACATACTATTTGCCAAGTTAGGCTGCTTTCACACATCCGGGTTTTCCTGTGCGGCACAATCCAGCGCTTTGCAGAAAAACCGCAACCGTTTGTTTTTTTGCCGCCAGTTGCGTTTTTTTTGCATAGACTTACATTAGTGCTGTATTGTGCCGCATGGGCTTGCATTCCGTACGTTTTTTGCCGCATGTGGCAGATTTTGCCGATGCGGCAGCCGGATGGAACGTTGCCTGGCACGTTTTTTTTGTCCGGCAAAAAAAAAATAAACCACATCGCGCCGCATCCTGCCGATGCGGCACGATTTGCAATGCATGCCTATGGACGCTGCATGCGACGTCCTGCGGCAAACATCGCATCCGGCCGCCGCATGCGGTTTTTTCCACTGCGCATGCCCAGTAACCTGCCGCAAGCAGCAAAAACCAGACGGGCCGCATGTAAAAACTTATGCAAAGGATGCGGTTTTGTCGCCGCATCCGTTGCATAGGTTTTAGAGCCGGATTGGCCGGCTCTGCTAAAACCGGATGTGTGAAAGCAGCCTTAGAGGTGTAACATCAAGACATATCAAATACTAGAACCCTTACAGGGCTTGTTCACACACAGTGTTTTTTCTGCCAATGCTCTAGTTTTTACTGCAGAAAAATCTGCTGGAAATACTCAACAAGTGCACATACCCATATAACTGTTTATCACTAACTTTAGAAAATTATATAGTTTACTGCTCATTGCCGAAGTTACTAGCCACCTCAGCAGGCGGTACCACTAAGAAGGAACGGAACAGCAGTGAGCACGATCGACCACCGCTCCATTCACTTAGGGTTCTTCAGGGTACCAGTTCTCAGGATCGGTGAGGGTCTCAGAGGTCAGACCCTCAGTGATCGAGAAGTTATCCCCCATCTTGTGGATGGGGGACAAATTCCAAACTTTAGAACACCCTTTTAATACACTCATATACATTACATGAAAGTTGGACCAGCACGGCGTGACTGGAGTGGCCACACATTTTATGTGTATGGGGGCCTCCCAACTTTACTGCAATATGAACTTCAACAACTGATCCATTTTCTTTCAGAGGAGATTAGCTGCTACCTGAAGGGTCTGGTAGTGGCTTTCACCTCCGTTCCCATTGAAAACAATGAATGCTCAGCCGCGTACTGCAGTGTATAGCGGAGTCCAGAGAGCTATCCATTTAATACTATAGGTATTCTAAATTTTCTGCAGAATGAAAGATAATAAAAGTAAAACAATATGTGACCACATAACTTACTGAGGGTGTAGACCTAGTGTAAATGACTTCACTGCTGGTAGCTAGCTCTTTGGCTCCATGGCACGATTGATGCATCGAGCTGTCCACAAACATAAGGATTACTGTACGTCCAGGTATTGGGGGGATATTGTGATGTGCCGATACCTGAATGGCTTCCTCCAGTGACTTCTTATATCTCTCCACAGTACCGCTATTAAATTTTACCAGCCTTCAAATAAACAAAGTAAAATTGAAAGGCAGAAGGTCAATCCATTCCTGCTTAATAGTCATTGAAAGTTATGCCTTACCTGGCCTTCCTCAAGGCTTCTTTCTCTCTTTTAAGCAGACTATGGACAACTGGAAAAGCCAGACAAGCTCTTAGCTCAAGTCGAGAGAAACGCTTGCGCGCAAGCTCTGGAACATTCTCCTTCTCTCTTAGAAAGATTTTATGAAGAAGGGTGCTATTGGAGGGGAATGGTTCTTCTGCAGTAGATGAAAGAGAAGACTTCCTTGTAGCAAAACATCACATATGAATCATTACCCTCTTAGATTAAACTCTATAGAATATGATTTACGTTCAGGCATCTGCATTTCTTCCCCAGAAACAGTGCCCCTCTTGTCTACAAGCCAATTGTGACATTGCGGCAGATTCCAATTTACTTGAACTGGTGACAGCTAGAGATGAGCGGATCCGTGGAAGTTCAAGCTCTGTGGGCTCAGCCGGACTTTAGATAACATTCTGTTCTGGACCCGAACCTCATTGGAAGTTACTGTTTAGAGCAGTTTGGGTCTCCGTCCATATGCAGCCGCCATAAAACAGAGCATTTCCGGGGGTGGAAGGGTGGAGTTTTTTTCCTTTTTTTGGGGAACATTACATCCAATAACGATGAATTTACCCCCAGTGCGAGCCGTACAAACATTGCAAGCGGCTGACCGATACTCGCTCTAGTGGTTTGTATACATAAAGCACCAGAACACCAAACTCCAACCCTGATTTTTTTGATGTTTGGGTCATCTCTAGTCACAGCCCATGTACCAGAGTGGTGTGTTTTTCAGAAAAAAAAAAACAAATTTTTTCTGAATCATACAACCAAGATAACATTTTGCAGCAACTCTTTCTTAACTAAATCAGTGCTTTATGGAAAATAAAAACAGTATATTCTCACCTCCTGGGCCCGCACTGTACAAGCAATGTTGGTGTCGTCACTGCTGGCACTTGCATGACCTTGGCTATGTCACTGAGTAGTAGAACTTAAATTTCCATTAAAGAGAACCTGTCAGGTGCAATATGCACTCAGACCCACGAGCAGTTCTGGGTGCATATTGCTAATCCCTGCCTAACAGTTCCAGGCTATAGTAGCATCGTGCTAACACAGGGGCATGCTAACATGGTATTTAATGGCCATTGCCCAGCGTCATCATCAGCAGTGACGCACGTACCTGTGTCCATTGCACTGCTTCAGAATGCTGGGCTTAGGGTCAGTGCGCATGACCAGACGTCCATTAACGCACACTACACCAGTTTGAAGCTGGGACCCATACACCTGGCTTTATGATGCGCATGACCGGACGTTTTGGGACTTCTGATCAAGTGCACTGATACGTAAACCAGCATCAGCCATGGTGGCAGCAGAGAGAGGAGAGTGACCATGCCTCTGACACTGCGCATTTCTTAGCATGTTAGCACTCCCACAGGGGCGTGCTTACATGCTAAGAGGGCCAACTAGCCAAGGGAAGTAATGCCCTTGCGACTTGTCGATGGCCTCATTAGCATATCATAAAAGATTTTTAGAAATACTTTTTCTAAAGATCACTTTATGTATGCTACTATAGGCTAGGACTGCTAGGCAGCGATTAGCAATATGCACCCAGAACCACTTTTGGTTCTGGGTACATACTGGACCTGACAGATTCCCTTTAAACAAAACTGTATTTGACACCAAGAGGTGAGTATATGCTGTTTTTTTTGACAGGAGGCACTGTTTCATTAAAGAAGCTGTTGTCCAAACAGAGTACAACCATTTTAAAGTCATTAAAATTCTGTAAACTCTATAAAAGCTTTACGGAGATATTTAAATCATAAAATAAAGATGAATCAGTGCCTATATATTTTTTTTCCATCCCAATCCTCCTAATGTGTGTCATATCTTTTCATATCTAACTAATGATGTTATGGGGTGTCAGAATTCCTAAATTCAGCCCCGGACTACAGTTTCCATTTTCCCACGGATGTAATACTCCTACCTAACATACCAGGTGGCTCAATAGCTGCCTGCCCACTAAACCCACGATTAGGTTACCTCAAGTTACGGCTATGACTGCACATGCGCAGTCTGCATTGTCCCACGCATGCGCTGTTGAAAAGCAGTGTGAAAGTGCCAGTGCATTAACCACTCTTATATCTCATTACAAACCAGATTATATTACATGGACAACTGACCCGCTTTCTTTAGCTGACGGTCTAGATCCTGAATGACTTTGTAAGCAGAAAGAAAGCGAAATGGAAAAAGACGGCTTTTGATGACCGAATTCTAGAAAAAAAAAAAGTCAAATAATTACAATGATCATAGACTCATCATACCGGCAATATTCAGATATGGTACAAGATTGTCATACCTGGTTGGACAAACGTGCAGTCACTTCTTTATGATGTTTTTCACTGATACCTGCTCTGATTAGATTCCTCAGATTCCTTAATAATGCCATGAAAGGCACTTTACGATTGTCTGAGGAATAAAACAAAAAGTGGAAAATGCTTTAGTACAATGCCAGTTTGTAAGTTTATCTGCACCCGTTACTTGTTGGTCTCACCAAGCAAACTCTCCCATACGGGGCCTGTATTTCCCTTCTCACTTAATTCCCTATCCCATGTTTCAGGTTGTTTTAATTTCATTCTCTGTCCTGACAGTTGGGACTGCCATGGCCCTTCAAGACCGCTGCGGGAAAAGGAGTTCAGATCTTTGGGGTACCTAGCAAAAAAAAACAAAAAACCAAAATGAGATGAATTAAGGATGGAGTTAAAAATGACACAAAAAGGTGAAGAGGAAAAAAATAACAGGAAAGATAAGGTTGATACATAAGGAGAAGAAAGATCAGGAGAAAGATTAAAGAAAGGAACAAGAAAAAAAATGGAGACATAGTAACCTGCATCCAAGGAGACTCATGACATGTTTAGCTGGCTTAGAAATATGTAATCTCTGAATCAAACTCTTCATGGAGAACTTGTCTTTAGTCTTTTTTCCAGCTCCGGCAGGAGTGGGAGGTTCGGCCTGAGAGAGAGATTTTACACCAATGAATATTACAATACGTTCTTGACTGATAGTCAAAATGCGAAAGTCTTCTTACGTTTGAGTAGCTCACCTTTTTCTCTAGGAGTGTAAATAAGGCTTTCAGTCTTAGTAAGCTTCTACCACCTTTCAAATGCCTTAAATCCTAAAAGAAGAAAAACAAGATAAAAGTTTATGTTTAGAAATGTATTCATATAAATTACACAACTGCCAGGAACATCATCAATTTCCAGAATGAATGATAGGTTTCATGGTAAAGCATGGTGAAGCACCAGCCATGTTGGGTTTCAATAGGCCCAAATCATTATTCCGATAGAAGACAAGTAGTTGCCAGATACGCCTGGTAGCAGCCTAGTCCACCCATTCAAATAGAAGAGCGGTTAATAGTGGCATCTGAAGGAACAATAGTCAATCATTTTGCATGATTACAGCCAGCTATGGTTTATTCTAAAATGCTATGACGTTTCACAGTAAACATATTTTGAAACACTCGCCAGAACTATTGTATAGGTATCGGATGACTAGTCCAATGCAGTCAACGGTCTGCTTCTCCCCGCCCCACTCTGCATGACTAACAGGTCTCTCCCAGTCAATCAACCTCAAAGAGGCAGGAAGAAGACATTGGGGACACTTAGGACTAGTCAGCAACGACACAGTTTTCCCTTTTGACTTCTTAAAGTATGCTGCATAAGCCTGTAATGGAATCCAGCTCACCCACGTCTGACCTCACCGCACCTCAGACACGGATCCGGCCCTGCCCTTGCCGCAGCAATGAGAAAATGAAGGAAAGCGATCCAGCTGAGTCACCAGGTGATTTATTCAGTGCAATACAGACATGGCATAGTCGTGGTTAACGCCTTTCTGGCTTAACGCCCTTAATTATAACGCATAAAAAAACGCACGTGTTTTTTAGGTGTTTTTACCGCATATTGCCCAAAGCGCTTTTTAAGTCAGATCTATTGACTGGAAGGGAGCAAAAAAACTGGAAAAAGCGCAAAAATAATTGACACGCTGCATCTTCAAAAACGTAGACAAGATGCAGCCAAGGAGAGATGCAACATGTAGACAGCAAAATAGAAATCTCATAGACTTTGCTGGGGGGAGGGAAATGCATCTTTGTGACCTCAAAAATGAATAAAAACGCAGTAAACGATGCAGTGTGTGAATACAACTTTAGAAGGTATGACATACAAGTCTGCAATCGCACAGCCAGTGTCCAAAATATACTGAACGTGGTTCAGGCACCATGAATCTGAGGACAGTTTCACATCACAGAACATATGTTCCATACATATGCAATTGAATTCCATATTTTCTTTTGTGGAAAATATATACCATATGATATCTTTTTTTTCTGGCAGATACTTGTATAGGATTCACTTTTCAATACAACTAAAAAAGTGGTATACCTACACTTACTGACTATATGCTGAAAAGCTACAATTTTGAAATATATATGTACATTAAAAATATCTGCTGACCATACAATTCATATTACATGAATAGAGCTTAAAAAGAACTTGTCAGCACGATTTTGTAATATACAGTAAAGACAATTCTGTAATGGGGCTGTAATACTGATTGAATTGATACCTTTGGTGAAGAAATCTGCTCTGTGGTTCTTCTTTAAATCACCACTTGAAATTTTCTGCTAATTAGAACTCAGTGCAAAGGGGCTGTACTCTGTGTTTTCTCCTCCCTGTCTGTGATTCCTCGGCCCCTCTGCCGGCCTCCGGTTTGTGAATGGCATGCCTCCTCTGTTGAAAATCTCAGTAGTGACCTGTTATTCACAGACCGAAGGCATCACCAGGGAATCACAGACAAGGAGGAGAAGACCCAGTGTACAGTTCAGCCCCTATGCACCGAAATGTAATTAGCAAAAACCTTCAAATGGTTATTAAAAAGAACAACAAAGTGGATTTCTTCACCAAAGGTATATATATGTAATCAAAATTACAGCAACAGTATGGCCATGTTTTACTTTACATTACAAAACTTTGCTGACAGGATCTCTTTAAGTCACAAAGTGTGCAACAAAAAAAAAAAAAAAAAAAAAAAAAGGTACTTTGATGACACACTCTTACCCTAGTCTTCTTTTCCTTCTTTTTCTTGGAGGCATGTTTTCCCCGCTGTTTTCGGGTATTGTATTTCGCCAGTTGATATTCACTGAACTCTTGGAATTTGAGGGTCAAAGCTCTACGGAGGCAGGAAGGCAGTGGAGACAATTTATCTCCTTCCCCTGCTAAGCTCTGTATATGCAATAGAAATTGAAGGCTTAAAATTAAAACAATATTCATCCAACACACCACACAGTCTTGATAGATAGATAGATACCTAAGGTGGTGGGCTGCAGGGGAGCATCAAAAGAGACTTTTTTTTACCTCTCCTCCATTTGACAGTCTAAGAAATTTGCTGTCTTTTCTGAGAGGGGGGGGAGGGAGAGAGCACCTTCATTCATTTGCGTCTTTAAGATAGCGTGGAGGCCATTTCGGTAAGAGGAACAGTGTGGAGTACTATTGTTTTTGCAGGGAGGAGCAATTATTTTTTCAGGGGCACAGCATAGAGCTTAGCTATGGCAAAGCATTGGTGGTTATTTTTATTCAGAAAGATTATAATGATGTTATTTTTCAGGGCATGTGCTGCAGAAGACCGGAGAAGAGAGAAGTCTGCAGAGACGAGCTGTAAATGTGGATTCATTTTGGAGTCAGCCACATGAGAAAACAGCGATTGGTAAGTGAATTATCAGAGACCTTACACTTCACTAACATTTAGACAAGTTTAGGGAAATCAAAAACTACCACAGTGCTTCTTTAATTGCAGAAAAATTAATATATAAATGAGGGCACTTTCGGTGCACCATTGGTGCGGTCTTAGTTTGGGTGCACCGTTGGTGTGGTCTTTGCTTGGGTGCATGGTTATGGCCCCATATTTGCATATTAAAGCCAGTCTTGTCTTTACTGACAGTGTTCCATTGGTAAAAGTGAGTGCTGTCTAAAATCAGCTCCCAAGTCTGCGCTTGCGAACTGACACTGGATGAGTGCTGCAGCGTGCTTCAAGTGTCAGTGTGGGTGCACACAATGTGGCTGCCCTTTTAACGGCTTCAGTAAAGAGGAGGGTTGTTGAATGAGCAGACAGCATGTCCTCCCATATCACTAGGCCCCTCTCATCCTCACTGAAGCAATTTGCTTGCTACTTTTCCAAGTGGCACCCACAGCCACATTGTGCACACCCGTGCTGACACTTGGACTAGTTTGCTGTGTTCATCCAGTGTCAATTGTTATTGCAAGCTCTGAACACAAAGTAGTTTTAGACCACTTACTAAGTGATCGCTATCAATCAAGACATGGTAGTAGTTTTTATATGCAAATATAAAGGGATAAGGCTGCACCAAGGCATAGCCAATGCCAAGGGTGCACCAAAACCACCTCATTTATATATTAAAAAGTAGATTTTTCAGCAAATATTAAAAAGGTGCTGTCCAGTCTAGAACGACAAGTCTGCAGTCACTCTGTGTGACTGCAGGCTTGTAAATCCTCCAAGCGCACACACTGTGTGCTGCAAGGATTTCTCGGTAGAACCCAAAAATCCATCAGTCCAATAATTTTAAATCAAGGGATAAACCCATGTACTATGTATATGTCCACTATAGCAAATAGATTATTAAACAAGGAGAAAATAGGCGGACTTAGAAAAATAAAAGTAGATTTTATTCATACCAAGCTTAAAAGATTGACACAAACAGATCACAATAAAAGTAGCATAGAAATTATGGACATACTATGCAGACATACAAAACAAAACAAGACAAAAATTCAAGGTGTTAGCAGTGACGTATAAATGAGGTGTACACACAAAGGCTAAACGGACAAAGGTGTGGTGGAACCGTGCCTTTTTGGACAAATATATACAAAGAGGATTGGTCCCTAGAGGACTAAGGGGTACTTTGCACGTTGCGACATCGCTAGCATCAGCTAGCGATGCCGAGCGCGATAGCACCTGCCCCCGTCGAACATGTGATATGTGGCGATTGGTGCCGTAGCAAACATTATCGCTACGGCAGCGTCACATGCACATACTTGCTCAGCGACGTCGCTGTGACTGCCGAAATATCCCTCCTTCAAGGGGGAGGTGCGTTCGGCGTCACAGCGACGTCACCACGACGTCACTATCCGGCCGGCCAATAGAAGCGGAGGGGCGGAGATGAGCGGGACATAACATCCCGCCCACCTTCTTCCTTCCGCATTGCCGGCGGGACGCAGGTAAGGAGGTGTTTGTCGCTCCTGCGGGTTTACACACAGCGATGTGTGGACCTGCAGGAACGACAAACAACATCGTACCTGCGGTCGAACCGACATTATGAAAATGTCCGACGCTACACAGATTACCGATTTTCGACGCTTTTGTGATTGTTTATCAGCGCATCTAGGATTTACACGTTGCGATGTCGTTACCGGCGCCGGATGTGCGTCACTAACGACGTTACCCCCACGATATTCCGGATACGATGTTGCAACGTGTAAAGCCCCCCTAAGGGTCCAGGTTTTTCCCTCCTTTGAGGTCAGTGCTAACTCTTTTCGTAAAAAATGGGAATATTTGGCTGGTGTCTGCTCCAAGGGCTTCATGCAACTGCTCTGTGAATTGAACAGCACTACTGTAAATGAGATTGAGCTAGAGATGGAAACTATCTATCCTTCCCTAAAACAGGATCTTTCTTCAGAAGCAATTAAAACACTAAACGAAGAAATAGATGCTGAGTATCTTAAATGTGAGCGGGAGATTGAGCATAAACAAATAAAGAAATTTCAAAGAGATACGGAAGATTTCACATCCAATAGAGCCTATAGATGGAAATCCCATAATATTCGATCACGACCTGTGTCTACAGTCATGGCCAAAGGTTTTGAGAATGCTTCAAATATTAATTTTTACAAAGTCTACTGCTTAAGTTTTTCTAATGGCAATTTACATATACTCCAGAATGTCATAAAGAGTGATCAGCTTAACAGCAATTACTTGCAAAGTCAATATTGGCTAAGAAAATGAACATTAACCCCCAAAACACATTTCAACATCATTGCATTCCTGCCTTAAAAGAAGCAGCTAACATTGTTTTAGTGATTGTTCCATTAACACAGGTGTGGGTGTTGATGAGGACAGGGCTGGCGATCAGTCATGATTAAGTAAGAATGACACCACTGGACACTTTAAAAGGAGGCTGGTGCTTGGTATCATTGTTTCTCTTCAGTTAACCATGGTTATCTCTAAAGAAACACATGCAGCCATCATTGCTCTGCACAAAAATGGCCTAACAGGGAAGAGTATCGCAGCTACAAAGATTGCACCTCAGTCAACAATCTATCGCATCATCAAGAACTTCAAGGAAAGAGCTTCCATTGTTGCCAAAAAGGCTCCAGGGCGCACAAGAAGGACCAGCAAACGCCAGGACCGTATCTTAAAACTGTTTCAGCTGCGGGATCGGACTACCAGCAGTGCCGAGCTAGCTCAGCAATGGCAGCAGGCTGGTGTGAGTGCTTCTGCACGCACTGTGAGGCAGAGACTCTTTGAGCAAGGCCTGGTTTCAAGGAGGGCAGCAAAGAAGCCACTTCTCTCCAGAATAAACATCAGGGACAGACTGATATTCTGCAAAAGGTACAGGGAGTGGACTGCTGAGGACTGGGGTAAAGTCATTTTCTCAGATGAATCCCTTTTTCGATTGTTTGGGACATCTGAAAAACAGCTTATTCGGAGAAGAAGAGGTGAGCGGTACCACCAGTCTTGTCTCATGCCAACTGTTAAGCATCCTGAAACCATTCATGTGTGGGGTTGCTTCTCAGCCAAGGGAATCGGCTCACTCACAGTCTTGCCTAATAACACAGCCATGAATAAAGAATGGTACCAGAATGTCCTCCAAGAGCAACTTCTCCCAACTGTCCAAGAGCAGTTTGGCGCCCAACAATGCCTTTTCCAGCATGATGGAGCACCTTGCCATAAAGCAAAGGTGATCACTAAATGGCTCATGGAACAAAACAGAGATTTTGAGTCCATGGCCTGGAAACTCCCCAGATCTTAATCCCATTGAGAACTTGTGGGCAATCATCAAGAGACGGGTAGACAAACAAAAACCAACAAATTCTGGCAAAATGCAAGCATTGCTTATGCAAGAACGGACAGCTATCAGTCAGGATTTGGTCCAGAAGTTGATTGAGAGCATGCCAGGGAGAATTGCAGAGGTCCTGAAGAAGAAGGGTCAACACTGCAAATATTGACTTGCTGCATTAACTCATTCTAACTGTCAATATAACTTTTTGGTACTCATAATATGATTGCAATTATATTTCTGTATGTGATGTAAACATCAGACAAACACAATTAAAAACCAGAGGACAACAGATCATGTGAAAATATAATTTTGGTGTCATTCTCAAAACTTTTGGCCATGACTATAGATCTAGTTCAGCCTCGCGGTCAAGATCCAATTCATTTAGATCTTTTACATCATCTGAAGATTTAAGAGAGGGGAGCTGCACTCTAACCAAAAGAGGCCACTGGAGGCGCACAACCACATTTACCTCAAACTTGGTAAAGTACAGAAAGAGAACCACATGACCACTAGACAACAAAGTAAAGCCAATGAATCAGCACTACAGGTGATCAATTTATCATCACACGTGCTTTCTGAGGCACAATTGAGTGTGCTTTCTAGGGGAATGACTTTCTCTCCAACAAATGGATTTGATTGTTTTGTTGCTCTCAAAGACCTCCACATCTTCTCTAGGCAGCTTCTACTAAAGAAACTTCATAATAAATCAGTGGAAGATTCACCTTGTACCAGTGAGACAGAAAGGGAAGCATTGGCGATATTGGAGGAACTCTTAGGTGAACAGATTATAGAGCAGCAAGATATGTTTCCAACTAACATCTTGCCCAGATCAACTAAATTTCCCCCCTTGTCCCCAAGTCCTCCAATTGAAATATTCACCAAAATTGTGACTGAAGACCTGAGAAAAATACAAACTAAACGACGCTTTGATAATATAATGCATACACAATGGGTGGCCTTAAACCAACTACAAGCCATGGATGATGTTGTATTAAAAAATGCGGACAAGGGGGGAAACATAGTGATCTGGCCAAAAACACTATACGAAAAGGAAGTATACAGACAGCTAAGAGATACTAAAACCTACTCCAAATTACACTTCTGCACCCTCTTATCTTTTTCTCATCTACTGCAGGTAATTCTCACCAAGGCTTTTGAGGAGGGTCTCATCACCAAAAAGGTGATGGAAGGTTTAATAGTTACATATCCTAAGATACCCACCCTTTACATTCTGGCGAAAATCCACAAAAATCCCCTCAACTCCCCAGGACTTCCTATAGTCTCAGGGATTGGAGGTCTATGTGAACCTGTTCGCAAGTTCATAGACTATTACCTAACACCCCTGGTGGAAACACTCTCCTCCTACATTAAGGACACCACGGACGTCCTGGGGAGAGTTGACGGGATCTTTGTGGACAAAGACACCATTCTAGTCACAGCAAACGTCGAATCTCCTTATACCTGCATAGATCACTCCCAGGGTCTGCAGACGGTCCGTTTCTTCCTCAGATGAACCAGCCGGGACAGCCATTTTTGTGACCTAATCCTTGAGCTGCTCGACTTCGTTCTGCATCACAATTTTTTGGTTTTTAAAGATAATAATTATCTTCAATGTCGTGGCACTGCTATGGGAGCGGCCTGTGCGCCTTCGTTCGCAAACCTCTTCCTGGGCCACTGGGAGTGGGGTTTGTTTGGTGTCGGAGGCCCGCAGGCCGTGTCCCATATCCAGTGCTGGACAAGATTTATAGATGATATTTTTATTTTGTGGCAGGGCCCGCTCAAGCAGCTCAAGGAATTTATGTCATCCCTCAACCAGAATAATTCAAATATTAGACTTACATTTAAATTTGACCAACAACAAATCGACTTTCTAGATATCCAATTGATAGTAGATCAACAGGGAGCAATTCAGACAGATGTTTTCCGAAAATCAACCTCTGTCAACTCCCTATTACATGCCTCTTCATCCCATCAGTATTGAACCATCAAAGCTGTCCCGGTGGGTCAATTCCTGAGTATGAGGCGGATCTGTTCCACCAGAGATTTGAGGTTCAAGCCCGTGACTAAAGGCCGCTTTACACACTGCGATATCGGTACCAATATCGCTAGTGTGGGTACCCGCCCCCATCTGTTGTGCGACACGGGCAAATCGCTGCCCATGGCGCACAACATCGCCCAGAGCCGTCACACATACTTACCTGCCTAGCGACGTCGCTGTGACCAGCGAACCGCCTCCTTTCTAAGGGGGCGGTTCGTTCAGCGTCACAGCGACGTCACAGCAGCGTCACTGAACCGCCGCCCAATAGCAGCGGAGGGGCGGAGATGAGCGGGACGTAACATCCCGCCCACCTCCTTCCTTCTGCATAGTGGCCGGGAGGCAGGTAAGGAGAGCTTCCTCGTTCCTGCGGCGTCACACGGAGCGATGTGTGCTGCCACAGGAACAACTTCATTACTGCTGCAGTAACGATATTTGAGACTGGACCCCCATGTCACCGATGAGCGATTTTGCACGTTTGTGCGTCACAAATTCCGTGACCCCAACGACAACGCATTAGCGATGTCGTAGTGTGTAAAGCCCCCTTTAGAAACAAGATTCCTACAAAGGGGTTATAGTAGGTGGAATGTAAAGGATGGATACAGACGAGCCAAACGGACTCCCAGAAACCATCTTTTAGAACCCTTCCTTCAAAAAAAGCAGGATGAGACTATTAGGTTTATATCAACGTTCAATCACGAATGGTCTACCATCAGGGCCATTCTGAGCAAGCACTGGTCAATCTTGAAAATGGAACCTTCTTTACAGTCACATTTATCAGATAGACCATTAACGACCTCAAGGAAGAGTAAAAACTTGGGAGATTTGTTCACCCAAAGTCATTTTATTCCTAAAATCACCAGTCCATTTGGTCCCAGGGAGCCACTACGGGGCTGCTACCCCTGCGGTCAATGCCTGGCATGTGCCAATATCCTACGTTCTAACTAATTTAATACAGCAGATGGCACACGTGTTTTCTCTATCAAGGATTACATCACATGTAAAAGTACACACGTGGTGTATTACGCCACGTGTGACTGTTCCAAGATCTACATAGGGTTAACATCCAGAGAACTCAAAGTGAGAGTTCGAGAACACGTGCGGGATATAGGCGCAGCCAAAACAACCAGAGATGTCACTACCCTAAAAACTTTACCCCGTCATTTCAGGGACCATCACAACTACGACACTAAATCCCTCAAGATAAGGGGCATTAAGCGGTGGTAACCTTAAAAAAAAATCTTAGCCCAAAGAGAGGCATACTGGATAGTGACCTTTGGCACCTTTGTACCAAATGGACTGAATGAGACATTAGGTTTTGCCCCATTTTTGTGATATCTTTCCTTGTGCAGTCCCTGTTCTCTGTTTTCCTGGCATCAACTTTAACATTGAATACTGATGCATCACATACATGATGAATCACTCTGCATTTAATATATGAATATCTACCGTAATATACATGCTAATTGATATTCACTATCTTTCTGTATTGGCAGCGTTTTGTATTTTTGATGTACCCTGTTCATCTTCTGCACTGCAATATGAAAATCTTCTCTATAATGCAACACGGTGGGAAATACTGAAGATTCTACATCTCCTGATCTATGTTGGAATGACACCATTGCTGTTGTACCGCTTGATTTGTTTACTCTTACCTTCCATACATGGTGTCTTCACTCCTGTGGGAGAGTGCATTCACGGATCGCAGTGGATGTCCCTCCTTTGCTCCCCTGGCGTCTATTTGTGCTAGCGCACATGCCTGGTAGCCTTGGTGACACGTCCCGGTTGCCAGGCGTGCGCGCAGCTTCCTGACACCGCGGCTGCAAGTGACGGCTCCATGGGTGGTGCGCATGCGCCCGCATGCCCACTGTGATTGGTCCTTTTGAAGCATGTGACCTTTCGTCACCTGGTTTAAAAGGCCCGTGTAATCCACCAGCGAGTATCCCCCTTGATAAAGCGAGCACTAAGACACGTGAAACGCGCGTTGGATGGTCCTGACAGTCCACCCCCTGCAGGTTTACCTTAAAGAGCTGGTTTGTATAACTCTTAATGTTTCAATTGATCGACTCCTTATTGTGTTATTTAATACTTTGAAACAATTGACTTACCAGCTCAATTTACTTATGCACTTTGCCCTGCAGGGGGCTGACTGTTCTTTCTATTAACTTAAGCTGACAATCTATATAGGCAATTCAGCCTTTGTGTGTACACCTCATTTATAGATCGCTACGAACACCTTGAATTTTTATGTCTTGTTTTGTATGTTGCATAGTATGTCCATAATTTCTATGCTACTTTTATTGTGATATATTTGTGTCAATCTTTTAAGCTTGTTATCAATAAAATCTACTTTTAGTTTTCTAAGTCCACCTATTTTCTCCTTGTTTAAAAGGATTTCTCGGTGTCTGGGTCGGGAACGATGGTCATCCCCTTTAAGTTAAACTGATATGACTGTTATGTCCCCAATATAAATGTTTATGCACTTTAACTGGCATTTGGGTGACAGACTTCCTTTAGGTAAGCTGAAAAAGTATTTTAACCAACAAACAAACATTTTGACTGTGCATCTGGTGATTTGATAGCCTGGTTAGTTAGACGAATAATCAGTTTCCGATTATTGGCAGCATTGTCGATCCACCTCAAAGAGTAACTAAACTTTTAGGAGATTTTTTATTTTTCATGTCCACTAATTCTGAGCTGATTGGTCGGGAATATGATCCAGAGACCCTCAACCACAACTGAAAAGTCCTTTTAGAAGAGCGCACACAGCACACAGCGGATGCAGTTGAAATCATAGTCCTGTCTGCTAAGCTGTGCACTTCTAAGAGGTCTTTTGAGCATTCTATGGGGGGGGGGGGGTCTCAGGACCTAGAGAATCACCAATGTGCTCAAAATTAATGGACCTAAAACAGATGATCTCTCTCAAATCAGTATGGTGGTTGTGGTTCCTGTATGGTCCAAAGTCTGATGACTTTGGCTAACAAGAACTCCTAGTATCTCCTTACCTTGGTTAAAGACATACTAGGAGCTGCAGTTTCATGCAATATAAATTGTATATTGGGCTGGCGGTGGTTCTGGTGATTTAGTTACAACAGTGGTACTATTTATATAGTCGAGAATTGAGATTGATTCTGGTGATGAAGTCACGTACCGATGGTAGTTATGGTGATGTAGACGTGTATCGATGGTGGTTCTGGCACGGTAGTCATTTAGATGTAGCAATATTTAAATTTATTAGACTTGATATTAGATCTTTATAGTGCAAGTGTGCCAGAATAACAATATGACTATCTCAATGAGGGCATATGTCAGCTGAACAAGTATTTGACTAATGCCCCTATACACTATATCATTTGGCTGGCAGCTATCTTGCCTGATTCTCCTATACTGTACACATGAGTGCTCACTTTGTTGAGTGATCTTGTGTTCGCTATGAGAGAGGCGCTACTAGACATCTCTAGCAATCTGCTCATCTTTTAGATAACAAAAGGATCCGTAGTCCAAAATCGGACATGCTGGGTAGTAATCTGCCTAACAATTATTAGAATGTCTGCGGAACCTTTCTATCTCTGGGTTCTGATAAGTTTCGTCTGTATATGAGGGCCTTAACTACTATCTGAAGGGTATGTGAACTGTTTTAAAGGTATGTGTACACAATGTATTTTAAGCTGGAAAACAGTTTACGAGACACTTGCGTTGTTTTTTGTTTTTGTTTTTTTTAAATTTGCTTCTTTTCTAACATCTTTTGGCTTTTGTTTTTTTAGTGAAATTATATTTCCTAGCTGCAGCCCAAAAAATGGTTAGGCTACCTATTTTAACCACTTGCTGCCTTTGAAAACCTGAAGCTGGTAAATCAAGCTCAAAAGACTGAACATATGTGCAGCAAGTGCAGCTATTCATTCCTTTACCGTCTACGTAGCACTATTTTAAGCGTGTAATAGAGTAGATCTGCCTTAAATAGATATCGTTTCCATATACTCATAGTTTCATAGTTTGACTTGTCAATAAGGGGTGTGCCCACTTAAGTGCCTGGGGAAATATAAACGCCAAAAGCGGGATAGATAGATAGATAGATAGATCCTGTAGATTTTAAGCCCACAAGGGCAGGGTGCTCTTCTATCTGTACCAGTCTGTTACTGTTAGTTTATGAATTTAAATTTGTATTTTTATGTAACCACTTCTAATGTACAGCACCATAGAATCAATTGTGCTCTAAAAATAAATAAAATATTTTAACAGTGTTTAATATACATTTCTTCTTGCTAAAAATTCAAACCTGGTACATCCGTGGTACGTCCATCCAGTCACTTGGTAGCTGCACAGAAGAGCACAGGTACCTACGTAGATGTGGTTGGCATGTAGGAAGGTAAGCAGACAGGGCCAGTAGAAAATTGGCAGTAGTACGTATATTGAGCTCCTGCCGTGTATAAAGAGCAACCTGTATAGACCAAATAATTATCAAGTCAGCTCCGAAACAGATGATCATAACCCACTTTTTGCTTCCCTGCAGTTTCCCTTGGTAAATATTGTCTGATACTACAACTAATGAAATCTTCTTACCTTCAATATAAATTCTGGATCAAGTTGTGCAATGTCTTCACACAAGTTCTTAATATCAGCCCGGGTAGTGTCTGATGAATCAGTGAACTTGGGTGAATTTACCAGTGAGCAACATACAGCAGAAAGTAAAGCCATCTGTAAAATACAGAGTGAAGGTCATAGTAGGAAAAATGCAACAAAATACAAATATTACGTGAACTCTGAAACAGAACTGGTTACTAGTGCCACAATGTATCACATTCATTGGATACAGCATACATCGGCATTATAACAGTTTTAATGGCTATACCTATTCCTCATCATCCTTACAGGCACTGACGTCAATCCTTTTAAATGTGCCAACGTATTACATGTTGGCTGCCAGTATTTTATTCATGTGTAATAATAAACAAAGTGTAAACACATAAAACTCAATTATTCTATAACTGGATTTTGAAAATGTACCAATGGTTTCTTTTTTTTCTAAATAGGCTCTAAATAATGTGCCAATTAATTAATTTCCAGATTTATCTTTACAGGGGTCATAAGACAACCCCCCTGTCTGTGTGCTCGGGGCCTCATAAATGAACAAAAAGTGAGAGCCACTGTATCCACAGCTCCTGGTTTGGTGTAGCCGAGCCT
Organism: Anomaloglossus baeobatrachus; assembly: GCF_048569485.1. Taxonomy (NCBI): domain Eukaryota; kingdom Metazoa; phylum Chordata; class Amphibia; order Anura; family Aromobatidae; genus Anomaloglossus; species Anomaloglossus baeobatrachus. The sequence goes on from NC_134353.1 coordinate 651,414,287, forward strand.
TTTTTTGTAGTGCAAGGATGGTCCGTCATCTGAACGGTCAACATCTGTAAATTCCTATAAACAGTGTGTAAAATTGAGGACTATTCTCTGTGATAATAATTATCATTATTTAACTTTTCACCAAGTTATCGGTGTTTATATTAGTAATATAGTGGAACCTTGGATTATGAGCATAATTGGTTGTGTGCTCTTAAACCAAGTTACTCTTATATCAAAGCGACTTTTCCCATAGGAAATAATTGAAACGCAGACAATTCGTTCCACAACCCAAAAATATTAACTGTATTTACACAAACTTATTACAGCAATACATAATGTACTGTATTTATAAAAAATTGATTACAGTACAGCAATACAAAATACTGTACAGTACAGTAAAAGCATATAAAACAGATTAAACTGTACGTTAGCTTACAATAGAATTGTTTTTGTGTGTGGGAGGTAGAGTATAAGCAATGTGCTGTACTGGTTATCAATAAAAAAGTACAGTACTCTATCCACAAATGCAAATTGATAGATATGCTATATAGTATATCCTGTACAATGGTATACTGTTTACAGTATACGGTACATATGTGCAGAAAGTAACCTCCAGAGCGGGTCAGAGAACGGGGAAAGGATGGAACCAGAAGTGTGCACAGTGAGTATTTACTCTTATTGCAAAGCAATGCTCTTAAACCAAGTTGCAAATTTTTAGAAATCTTTGCTTGTCTTGCAAAACGCTCTCAAACCAAGTTACTCTTAATCCAAGGTTCTACTGTATTAGCAATATAGATATATTCCTTAAAGGGAATCTGTCACCAGGTTTTTCTCCCTAATCTTAGGGAAGCATAATGTAAAGACAGAGATCCTGATTCCAGCAATGTGTCACTCACTGTGCCGCTTAGTGTAGTTTTGATAAAATCACTGTTTAATCAACAGTAGATTATCATTAGAGGACTACTTGGCGTGCTCAGGTAGTCCAGCATATTCATGAGCTCTGTATAACTGCTAGATCTGCAGCAGAGAAAACATTGATTTTACCACAATGACAGCAAACAACTTAGAAAGTGACACATTGCTGGAATCAATGTCTGTCTCTACGTTATGTTGCTCTCAGATGAGATAGCAAAACCTGCTGACAGATTCCCTTTAATTGTGACTTACCATAGTATTCAATTTGTTTATAAAAAAATACTGACTGCATATGACTGTTTGAGAAGAACATCAGGTTGGCAATCCTTGTGTCACTGTGCTATTTTACACGTCTTCTGCAGTGGAAATCTCTGGTTGACCTTGACTTTCACCTTAAACACCAACTCATTGCGGAGGGTGCTGGAAGTGAGACCTAGGGTGATCAGCCAATACACTCAGGGACTGCACTCTGGAAGAGGTTGCTACCTCTCATTGAAAAGAAAGCAACTTTGAAAACATTTTGGCTTTTTACAATGATGACAAGGGGGCATGCTGCACATCTAGAGGAAAGAAAATGTAATCATACTCCCAAATGTAAATTCTTTACCGTAAGAGCAGTGAGGCTATGGCACTCTCCATGTAATAGTTGATCCACTACAGAAGTTCAAGGATACCTTTATTGAACAATATCTTATTACAGGTTATGGATACTAGATTCTGTGATGGGACATTGATTCAGGGGACTACTAGTCCAAGGGACTAGTCCGATTGGCATATATGGAGTCGGGAAAGAATTTTACCCCCTAATAAAGGGCAATTAGCATCTACCTCACTGGGTTTTAGCTTTCCTATAGATTAACATGTTAGGCTGTGGATAAATTTGATGGACCTATGTCTACCTTCAACCTGAAAAAACTATGATACTCAATAACTTTTTGGTAATAATTTAGTACCATAGCTAGGAACCAGGAATATAGAGCTCCAACATCCATAGACATATATTATGAAATTAAATACATGCAATATCTCACTGACCTTCTTCTGCTTGACTAAGTTGTCTGAATTTTCAATATCAAGAATGGTGGGCTTTTTCTCCATATGTTTTATTTTTTTAGGGGCAAGGCTTTCACTTTCTGAAGGTTCAGGAGATTGTGATGGCCAATACTCCATGGAAAGCTGTGATGGAAAAAAACACACAATCTATAAGCTTTAACATATCAACTTGTCCAAATACCGCCACAAATTTCTAGGCGTTACTATACCTCAACTTGTGGCACAGATATTTCACTGGACTGTTCCTCTTCGTAAAGGGATATAGGTAAACATGTGTTATCTTCCACATCTCCTTGTAATTCAAGCTCTTTTGTCGCACCATCAATTAAAGAGGATTGCAGTTCTGAAGTTATTCTACCATGAATGGTAGGCTTAATCACAGTACTCTTGCTGGATTCTTGTAGATTCATAGAAGGAAACATAGTATTGCTTGAGCAATGCATAGAGGCTTCAACATTAGGTATCAAAGTAGAATTAAGTTTTGTGGTCACATCTGTAGGTAAAGGTGACACAAAGATTTCATTTTGCTTAGTAGACAATGTGATTCTTGAAGTATCAAACTGAGTAGTGGAAGAGGAATTAGGAGATGCATCCAACTCGGTAGACAAGGAAGAGAAGGAGCTTACTTCACATTTAGTGGACAATAAAATGTTGGAGATATGGGTAGAAGAAGCAACTTCAGATGTTAGACAATTATTGGTGGACAGTAAGGTTTTAGAAACTGGTGTTGAGCTTATTAGGCCTGAAAATGATGTAGATAAAGGTTTGTTGTCTAAAGATGAATGAGAGGTCATAGAAGAGCCGCTGTTTAGAATAGAGTTAAAGGTGGATGAGAGGTTTGATGCTGACAAGGATTGAGGAGACAGCTTCAGACTACTAGATAAAATGGAATTAGTGGTCATAAGAGGACCAAGAGGTTTTTTTTCCCAGGATGGTTGAAGCAATTCATTTGTAGGTGCACGGAGTTCCATCTTAGATTGAATAGTTGTCCCCAATCGATCAGAACCAGGCAAGGTTAAAGCAAGTTTTCGCCGAGACTGTGATAGCTGTCTCGTCCCACGTAGGCCAGTATTCTCCAGAGGAGAGCCAAAGTCAGAAGAAGGCATGGTGCAAGTTCTGAACCTAAAATAGGAACATACCACCTATATCAATTGACAATATAAAGTACATGTGGCAAGAAAACATCTATTTACTGCATTTATGAATGCCTATTATTTATCCAATCCCTACACAATGATACATCTGCACAACCTACTAGGTAAGAAAGCTTAAGGTACCGTCACACTAAGCAACATCGCTAGCAACATCGCTGCCGAGGCACAACTTGCTAGCGATGTTGCTGTGTGTGACATCCAGCAACAACCTGGCCCCTGCTGTGAGGTCGCTGGTTGTTGCTGAATGTCCTGGACCATTTTTAGTTGTTGCTCTCCCGCTGTGAAGCACACATCGGTGTGTGTGACAGTGAGAGAGCAACAACTGAATGTGCAGTGAGCAGGGAGCCGGCTTCTGCGGACGCTGATAACCAATGTAAATATCGGGTAACCAAGAAGCCCTTTCCTTGGTTACCTGATATTTACCTTCGTTACCAGCGTCCGCCGCTCTCACGCTGTCAGTGCCGGCTCCCTGCACACATAGCCAGACTACACATCGGGTAATTAACCCAATGTGTACGCTGGCTAGGAGTGCAGGGAGCCAGCCCTAAGCGGTGTGCGCTGGTAACTAAGGTAAATATCGGGTTGGTTACCCGATATTTACCTTAGTTACCAAGCGCAGCATCGCTTCCACGCGTCGCTGCTGGCTGGGGGCTGGTCACTGGTTGCTGGTGAGATCTGCCTGTGTGACAGCTCACCAGCAACCCGTGTACTGACGCTCCAGCGATCCCTGCCAGGTCAGGTTGTTGGTGGGATCGCTGGAGCGTCGCTTAGTGTGACGGTACCTTTAGAAAAGACTTAACAGGTTACAGTTGTTTCAGTAAACTTAGGCTTAACTGATAACCAATGCATATTTATTCTGCAGCATGCTATACAGAAATGAGCCACGACTTCGGAGGAGAGTCACCATTAGTTCTGCCTAGGATCCTCCATTCACAATCCTTGGGCATGAATTACATCCTTTATGGTTTATGGTAGGACTAAGGGCATTCTTCGCGTGAAGTAGATTGTACGGAAGATAGCTTGGTTAAAGGGAACCTGTCACCTGAATTTTCGCTATGAAGTTAAAAGAATCCCCTTCAGCAGCTCTTGGGTTGCATCTAGAAAGGTTCCTGTTGCTACTGGCCCCCCTTTCAGACCTAAATAAACACTTTATAAAATCATACATTTTGGTATGCTAATGAGCTTTGCTGGCCACAGGGGCGGGCTGTATTGCGTCCGTTATTCCCCCTCCTGCCACTGTTCACCGTCCCCCAGTGTTGATTGACATAGATGAGGCCGCCGCCCTCATGTTACTCAGTGTTCCTGAAGTCTCGCGCATGCCCAGTGGCACTATCGCGGGACTGAGCACTGTTTAAAACGCGAGCGCCGGTGATCTTATTGCGCATGCGCGAGATTATTGGTGGCTACTTGGATGACTCTGGTGATGACAATGTCATCACTAGCGTCATCTAAGTAGCTGCCCATAATCGCACTCCTGCACAATAACATCACTGGCGCTCACAATTTGAAGTGTCCAGCGTTAGTGCCACTGCGCATGCGCAAGATTATGGGCGGCTACCTGGATGACGCTAGTGATGACATTGTCATCACCAGCGTCATCCAAGTAGCCGCCCATAATCCCGCGCATGCGCAGTGGCACTGTTGCTGGACAGCACTGTTTTCAAATCGCGAGCGCCGGTGATGTTATTGTGCATGCGCGAGATTATGGGCGGCTACTTGGATGACGCTGGTGATGACATTGTCATCACCAGCGTCATTCAAGTACCCACCCATAATCTCGCGCCTGCGCAATAAGATCACCAGCGCTCACGATTTGAACAGTGCTCAGTCCCGCGATAGTGCCACTGGGCATGCGTGAGACTTCAGGAGCACTGAGTAACATAAGGGCGGCGGCCTCATCTATGTCAATCAACACTGGGGGACGGAGAACAGCGGCAGGAGGGGAAATAACGGACGCAATACAGCCTGCCCCCGTGGCCAGCAAAGCTCATTAGCATACCAAAAGGTAAGATTTTATAAAGTGTTTATTTAGGTCTGAAAGGGGGGCCAGTAGCAAGAGGAACCTTTCTAGAATGCATCCCAGGAGCTGCAGAAGGGGATTCTTTTAGCTTCATAGCGAAAATTCTGGTGACAGGTTCCCTTTAAAGAATATGAGACAGGACTAGTCTGGGTATTTCAAAGGCTCTATGATAATGCTGCTACCAGCATATAAATACTAGTGTGTGTCTATACAGGACTGCATGATGTAGGGGCAGACAGCCTGATTCCGTGATGTAACACTTACTGGTCTACTTGGTGTAGTTTGGACAGAATCCTTATTTTCTCAGCTGTAGATGTAGCAGAGGTCAGAGTGCTGAGCTATGTATAACCCTGCCCACACCACTGATTTTCAGCACAGCAAGCTGTCAATTAGTAGTGGTGGAGGGGTTACACAGATTAAGATGGTCAAGCATGCACACCACCAGAAGGCCTCTAATGATAATCTCCTGCAGATAAAACACTGAGGGCCCGATTAATCAAGACTGGGTGCACACCTCTTCATGAATCTGGAGAGCCTGATTAGCAGCGTGGGCCTCCATGCACTAAATCAAAAATCTCCAGTCAGGTACAGAACGCCACAGCTCGTCATGAATGAGATTATCTGTGGCGTCCCGTCCCTATGTTATGCTGCTCTCAGATTAAATAGCAAACACCTGCTGACAGTTTCTCTTACACAGATACCTTTATAGCAGTGGAAGCTAGGTTTTTCACATACAGAGCTTTAAATCTGCTGGTACTCAGCGTTTTAAGAAAAAAGGGTCATTGCTTTTCTTTTTTTCCTACCATCCCCAATGTCTCCATAGCACTGAGCCATAGGGAACCCCCACAGCCCCATAGAAGTGTCACCTATAACTGAACACGACGGCCATACAGATTGCAGGTTGGCACCTGGATTCTGGTCAGATCTTCACTTTCACACAGGAATCATCAGAAGTGGCATGGCTCTTACTGTGGGGAGAATTGTGCGTCTCCTAAAGTATCTATAAGATATGTCATCATGGTAGCACTGGCCATCAATAAAGTATTCTTCCATCCTAAAGCCAAGTATAAATCTCCACAGAGACTCCCCTGGGCATGAGATGCACTCTCCTAGAAATGGTGTCCACTAGTGATGAGCGAGCATGCTTGTCACTACTCGGTACTCGCACGAGTATCACTGTACTCGGGCTGCTCGGCGGGGACCGAGTAATCTCGCGATACTCGTGCTTTACTCGTGGTCTTCATTTCTGCATGTTGGCGCTCTTTTGAGAGCCAGCCCTCATGCAGGGATTGGCTGGCAGACCACTGCAATGCCACAGCCCTGTTAGTTGTGGAATTGCAGTGATTGGCCGGCCTGCACAGCGTCACCGAGCCTTTATATAGGCCGGCGCGCTGTGCTCTGCTCACAGCTATTCTGACAGTGAGTGTAGGGAGAGTGTCGCTGATTCAGGGAAAGCTTTGCGGCCCTTTATAGTTAGTTCCGGAGCAGGGCTGCAAACAGTGTGACCAGAAGTCCTTCTCAGGACTATTCTAGTTGTATACAGGCAGGCAGGGTATAGCCAGGTCGGAGTACAGTAGCAGAGTCCTTCTCAGGACTATTGTTGCTATATACAGGCAGGGTATAGCCAGGTCGGAATACAGGCTAGTGACCAGAAGAGTCCTTGTCAGGACTATTGTAGCAGTATACAGGCAGGCAGGCAGGGTATATATAGCCATTCCTAGTGGTGACCGTATACCAGCCTTCATCATATCTGGGGCTGGTGTACACAGTGTAAAACAGTCCAGATAGTGTCAGACTTCTCAGTAATTGTCGCTCCTAAAAACCAGTTAGGTTCTTATTGCGTCCGTGCTTGCATTTAAAAACAGCACGTGTGTGGCAGTCGGTGGCAGGGTACAGGTGCGCGTTTTGCACAAACTATTATATAACGCACAAGTCTAGTGTATAATACACGTCAGTCAGCAGTGTCTGATAGTGTCAGACTTCTCAGTAATTGTCGCTCCTAAAAACCAGTTAGGTTCTTATTGCGTCCGTGCTTGCATTTAAAAACAGCACGTGTGTGGCAGTCGGTGGCAGGGTACAGGTGCGCGTTTTGCACAAACTATTATATAACGCACAAGTCTAGTGTATAATACACGTCAGTCAGCAGTGTCTGATAGTGTCAGACTTCTCAGTAATTGTCGCTCCTAAAAACCAGTTAGGTTCTTATTGCGTCCGTGCTTGCATTTAAAAACAGCACGTGTGTGGCAGTCGGTGGCAGGGTACAGGTGCGCGTTTTGCACAAACTATTATATAACGCACAAGTCTAGTGTATAATACACGTCAGTCAGCAGTGTCTGATAGTGTCAGACTTCTCAGTAATTGTCGCTCCTAAAAACCAGTTAGGTTCTTATTGCGTCCGTGCTTGCATTTAAAAACAGCACGTGTGTGGCAGTCGGTGGCAGGGTACAGGTGCGCGTTTTGCACAAACTATTATATAACGCACAAGTCTAGTGTATAATACACGTCAGTCAGCAGTGTCTGATAGTGTCAGACTTCTCAGTAATTGTCGCTCCTAAAAACCAGTTAGGTTCTTATTGCGTCCGTGCTTGCATTTAAAAACAGCACGTGTGTGGCAGTCGGTGGCAGGGTACAGGTGCGCGTTTTGCACAAACTATTATATAACGCACAAGTCTAGTGTATAATACACGTCAGTCAGCAGTGTCTGATAGTGTCAGACTTCTCAGTAATTGTCGCTCCTAAAAACCAGTTAGGTTCTTATTGCGTCCGTGCTTGCATTTAAAAACAGCACGTGTGTGGCAGTCGGTGGCAGGGTACAGGTGCGCGTTTTGCACAAACTATTATATAACGCACAAGTCTAGTGTATAATACACGTCAGTCAGCAGTGTCTGATAGTGTCAGACTTCTCAGTAATTGTCGCTCCTAAAAACCAGTTAGGTTCTTATTGCGTCCGTGCTTGCATTTAAAAACAGCACGTGTGTGGCAGTCGGTGGCAGGGTACAGGTGCGCGTTTTGCACAAACTATTATATAACGCACAAGTCTAGTGTATAATACACGTCAGTCAGCAGTGTCTGATAGTGTCAGACTTCTCAGTAATTGTCGCTCCTAAAAACCAGTTAGGTTCTTATTGCGTCCGTGCTTGCATTTAAAAACAGCACGTGTGTGGCAGTCGGTGGCAGGGTACAGGTGCGCGTTTTGCACAAACTATTATATAACGCACAAGTCTAGTGTATAATACACGTCAGTCAGCAGTGTCTGATAGTGTCAGACTTCTCAGTAATTGTCGCTCCTAAAAACCAGTTAGGTTCTTATTGCGTCCGTGCTTGCATTTAAAAACAGCACGTGTGTGGCAGTCGGTGGCAGCGTCAGGCTCCACGTTGTCCCTGGATAGAGACGTGCATGAGGGCCTCAAAACATTGTTCCCATTGCAAAGGAGTGGGTCTCCTGTCGTTGTAATGTCCATTCTGCAAAGAATGGGCGAAAAAATTTACCACTGGGGGTATACCTGAAACAAAGGCCTAAGTATTGCAATTTGTAACGGTCATCATCATGGTGGCGCATGAGGAGAAGGAGGAGCAGTCCAGCGATTAGCCAAACTCCAGAAGTGTGTACCCATGGGTGAGTGGAGGTACATGGCAAACTTTAAATTCCGCTCTCATTTGCTGGTGGTGTGGTGAAGTCTGGCCCAATCCAACCCTTGTTCATCTTGATCAGAGTCAGCTTGTCAGCATTTTCAGTTGACAGGCGGGTGCGTTTATCTGTAATGATTCCACCTGCGGCACTAAAAACACGCTCTGACAAAACGCTAGCAGCAGGGCAGGCCAGGCCTTCCAAGGCGTAGAGAGCCAATTCATGCCACGTGTCCAGCTTGGATACCCAATAATTGTAAGGCACAGAGGAATGTCGGAGTACAGTTGTTCGATCTGCAAGGTACTCCTTCAGCATCTGGGCAAACTTAGGATTTCTTGTGGCACTACCCCGCACCTCAGGGGCTGTGGTACGTGAGGGGCTGAGAAAACTGTCACACATCTTAAAGACTGTTCCCCTACCTCTGGCGGATTGGACTTGTGCCTCTCTCGGCTGTACGCCTCGGTTGTCCACTGATTCATGACCTATGCCGCTAGCGTTTTGTGAGGGGAATGCTTTGCCTACTTCCGTGACTATGGCCTTCTGGAACTGCTGCATTTTGCCTGACCTCTCCGCCTCGGGAATAAGAGACATAAAGTTCTCCTTTTAGCGTGGGTCTAACAGTGTTACCAACCAGTAATGATTGTCGGCCAAGATGTTCTTAACGCGAGGGTCACGAGACAGGCAGCTTACCATAAAGTCAGCCATGTGTGCCAGACTCTTAACAGCCATCACTTCAGTATCCTGACCGACACGATGACTGAACATGCTGTCCTCCTCCTCCTCATCATCTACCCTGTCCTCTGGCCAGCCACGCTGAACCGAGGATATGACTGCATGTCATATCCTCAATTTGGCCAGAGAGTTGCTCCATGTCTTCATCCTCCTCCTCGTCATAGTCCTCCACTGCACGTTGTGATGAGACGAGGCTGGGCTGTGTGTTATCATCACCCACACCCACTACTGTTTCTTGCTGAAACTCATCGCGCTCCGCCTGCAATGCATCATGTTTGTTTTCTGAGCAGAGACCATTTTAGAAGGCAGAGAAGCGGTATGGTGACGCTAATAATGTCGTCATCGCCGCTCACCATCTTGTTGTAGTCCTCAAAGTTTTGGCGGATGGTGCATAGGTCGGACATCCATCTCCACTCCTCAGGTGTTATGTGTGGAGTTTGACCCATTTCCCGACGGCTTAGGTGATGCAGGTACTCAACAACTGCCCTCTTCTGCTCACATATCCTGACCAACATGTGCAGAGTTGAATTCCAACGCGTGGGGACATCACACACCAGTCTGTGTGCCGGAAGATGCAAACGGCGTCTTAAGGCGGCAAGGCCGGCTGAAGCAGTAGGTGACTTTCGAAAATGTGCAGACAGGCGGCGAACTTTTACCAGCAGATCAGACAGCTCTGACTATGACTTTAGAAACCGCTGAACCTCGAGGTTGAGCACATGGGCCAAGCATGGAACATGTGTCAGCTGGCCTCGCCTCAAAGCCGCCACCAGGTTCCGGCCATTGTCACACACCACCTTTCCTGGCTTTAGGTTCAGAGTTGTGAGCCAGTGATCTGCCTGCTGTTTCAGAGCTGTCCACACCTCTTCTGCATTGTGGGGTTTGTCACCTATGCAGATTAGCTTCAGCACTGCCTGTTGCCGCTTCGCCGAGGCAGTGCTGCAGTGCTTCTGTGTCGCCCTGGACAAGCCAGGGGCCACAGAGCACAACACTTAAACACCCCACACTCCCTGCAGGCATATCATAGTCAAAACACAAAATCCTTGTTGCCTTCCCCAGGGGCTGTTGTCCACACCAGGGTGTGGAGCCAGGCGGTTGGTCTCCACCCACCGAGGAGGAGGGAAAACACAGGCAGTGAGAGTTAAGCTAAGGAAGTGGAAGGAGGAAAGTAGTAGAGAGGAGAAAAGTGACAGCAAAGAGCCTGAAGTTGGTCCGGGTGTGTGGCCTGGACAGGACAGCAAGGTTGGCAGGATGTGGTGACCGTCTGCAGTGGAGGCCGATTGGAGTCTGCCGTAAGGACCGTGGACGGGTGGTGACCCGGCCGTACCGGACCGGTATACAAAGCGAAGCCAGCACCATTGGCAGAGGACTTTCGGATCCCGGCAAGGCTTGGTGTCGCCGTGAATTTGCCAAATCCGTTATTGAAGGGGACCTCAGGGTTTCCAAACAGCCAAGTCCAGATAGAAGGCAACCGTACAACCGTGAAGGGGAGACACAGCCACCGGCAAGGGCAACCGTCTCCCAGGGCCAGCGCCTGTGGGCAAAAGGGGCTCCTCCGGCCCATATCCAGGTCAGGGAGCGGGTTACCGTTGGGAAACCATCACTACCAACACTTAACTTCGGTGCAGGGAGAGACAGTCATCACTAACCTGCAGGGAGGAACAACCGCAGCCGTCCGAGTGACCTGTCCATCCAGCCACTTGTTTTACCCTGAACTGTGTCATCATCATTGGGCTGAGTGAGTACCTCCGTGCCGTGCGGCACAGCGCTGCCCCTGCGACCATGCACTTCATCAGGCCCCGCAACCCGCCTGTCATCCATCTCTACCCCATCACCAGGCCCCGGGACAACCAACCCCCCTACCCACGTAGGGGAGAAATAACAACAAAGCTGCTCCCTGTCACAGGCTCCCGGGATCCCCGTCCAGAGCAGCGGTGGTGTCCACACAATCACCACAACCGTGGGTGGCGTCACGGACAATATCCCCAAAACACAAACCACCCCTTTTCACTCACGGGCGAGTAGCGCCGCTCGAGTCCCCGGGATCCGGCCATCGCTCGAGCCAACGAGCAGCAGCAGCCGTAGAGCTGCGTCAGCCGGACCCGAGCAGTGGGAGAGCGCACCGTCCCCTCCTCCGCCAGCGACACTTACAGCTTGGGACTGGTGTGGAGGGTAAAGTGGATCAGGATGCGCAGGAGGAGGAGGAGGCTGAGGAGCATGACATTCCGGAGCTGTAGAGTGTGTGTGAAACCCTGACTGAGGTAGGGCCTGCAAAACTTGGTGTGTGAAGGACGTATTCCGTCCCTCGCTCAGACTGGGTCCCAGCTTGCACAATATTAACCCAGTGTGACGTCAACGAGATGTAGCGGCCTTGCCCACATGCACTTGTCCACGTGTCTGTGGTTAGGTGGACTTTGGCTGAAACAGCGTTGTTCCGGGCACGTGTGATGTTTTGTGACACGTGGTTAGTTATGCAATGCGGGGACGGCACACAGGGAGAAATAGTGTCGGCTGTGGACCGAGTAACGTGGGACAGCTGCCACCATCAGTTCGCGGAATGCTTCTGTCTCAACCAGCCTAAAAGGCAACATTTCCAGCGCAAGCAGTCGCGAAATGTTAGCATTTAGAACTGTGGCATGTGGGGTGTTGGCAGTGTATTTGCGCCTGCGCTCAAAGGTTTGCTGAATGGATAACTGAACGTTGCGCTGGGACAAGGACGTGCTTGATGATGGTGTTCTTTCTGCGTAGGCAACTGCAGGTGCAGGAGTGGAGGAGGCTTGTTCGCAGGCAGCATGGACAGGGGATTGGCTCGCATGCACAACCAGCGAAGACGTAGCAGTGACATCAGCAAGCACTGCTCCTCGACTCTGTTGTACTTCCCACAAAGTCGGGTGCTTGGCTGACATGTGCCTGATCATGCTGGTGGTGGTCAGGCTGCTAGTTTTGGTACCCCTGCTGATGCTGGCATGGCAGGTGTTGCAAATGGCCTTTTTAGAATCATCTGGAGCCAACTTAAAAAACTGCCAGTGTCAGAGTTCCTGGTTTTCCAGTTTTCTTTTGAAAGAGCTTGCCCTTTGTTAACATGGAGTTTTCTGTTATGTTGCCCTACTTCCTGTCCATCTGTTTAAAAGCCGCCCCTAAAGCTTAGTCCAGTGCCTGAGTATACTGCTTCCTGTGTGCTCCTGCCCTGCTGCTTTTGGTTCCTGATTGTTATTCGGATCCTCTTGGAAAACAACCGACACCGACTCTGGACTTCATCTGGTATCATCTAGCTGTACCTGGACTCCGTTTGCCGTCTTTGGTCGGAACTTCTGCCCGGTTCCTTCCGTTTAATACCACTCTGGACTCACATCACGTACAGACATTTTTCGACTTACCTATTGCCCTTTTGTGTCCCGGCTGCTGCGCATTTAGGGCTTCTGGGGTGATTGCCAGACAGTCCCTGTATAGGGGTTTGCTGTTGGTGGTCTCCCTGGGGGAGTCCGGTGCGCGGTACCGGGAATTCCCTTTCGCTCAGTCCCTGGAAGGTATTTCCTGTATTTATGTTCTACTGTGTTTTTGTTCCGTTTATGTACATATTTGCTGGTTGCATATTATAAATGTCTTGCACCAAGAACTCGTCTCTGGTTGTCATTGCCCTAACGCAATCGAAATCCTCAATACATACAATAGTATTACAGCCAGACTCGGGAAGACCTAACATTTGTACAGGCACCTTGTGTCGTGTTGTTCCGGGGAACAGTTGACTGACGTCTGCCTGGGGCCACCACTCTGCTTCTTACTGCCTGTTGTGATGCTACGCCTCCCTCCCCCTGTGCACTGCTGTCCTCGCTCTGCATATCCTCCTGCCAGGTTGGGTCAGTTACTGGATCATCCACCACGTCGTCTTCCTCTTCCGCACCCTGCTCCTCCTCCTGACTTCCTGACAATTGTGTCTCATCATCGGCCACCCCTTGTTGAGACACGTTGCCAACTTCGTGAGAACGTGGCTGCTCAAATATTTGTGCATCTGTACATACAATCTCGTCATGGCCCACTTCAACAGGAGCTGGCGAGAGGCCAGAATTTGTGAATGGAAACGTGAACGAACAGCTATTCCGAGTGTCCAAGTGTGGGATCAGTAATGTCCGTGGACGTGTACTCGGCCTGGTGGTAGGAAGGAGGATCAGGTTCTGAAATGTGCGGTGCAGTATCACGGCTACTGACACTTGACCGTGTGGAAGACAGAGTGTTTGTGGTGGTGCCAATCTGACTGGAAGCATTATCCGCTATCCAACTAACAACCTGTTGACACTGGTCTTGGTTCAAGAGGGGTGTACTGCTGCGGTCCCCAAGAATTTGGGACAGGACGTGCGAGCGACTAGATGTGGCCCTTTGTTGTGGCGAAATTAGAGCTTGCACACAACCTCGGTGTCTGCCTGCACCACCATCACGTCCACTTCCTTGTTCGTTGACAACGCCCTTGCGCATTTTGCAATGCTGTGCTGATGTGTATTCACTAGACTTGTGTGTTATATCCAAGTTTGTGCAAAACTCACACAAATGCAGCGGAAAGCTGCCACCAACAGGCACACACGTGCGGTTTTTAAATGCAAGCACGGAGGCACTAAGAACCTAACAGGTCTCTATCCAGGGACAACGTAGAGCCTCCCAATGTTTGGCTTCCCTGCCTAAGGGCTATACTATAATACACCCACTTCCTTCCAATGGGCACTTCAGGTTTACAGGCCTTCATGCACGTCTCTATCCAGGGACAACGTGGAGCCTCCCAATGTTTGGCTTCCCTGCCTAAGGGCTATACTATAATACACCCACTTCCTTCCAATGGGCACTTCAGGTTTACAGGCCTTCATGCACGTCTCTATCCAGGGACAACGTGGAGCCTCCCAATGTTTGGCTTCCCTGCCTAAGGGCTATACTATAATACACCCACTTCCTTCCAATGGGCACTTCAGGTTTACAGGCCTTCATGCACGTCTCTATCCAGGGACAACGTGGAGCCTCCCAATGTTTGGCTTCCCTGCCTAAGGGCTATACTATAATACACCCACTTCCTTCCAATGGGCACTTCAGGTTTACAGGCCTTCATGCACGTCTCTATCCAGGGACAACGTGGAGCCTCCCAATGTTTGGCTTCCCTGCCTAAGGGCTATACTATAATACACCCACTTCCTTCCAATGGGCACTTCAGGTTTACAGGCCCTCATGCACGTCTGTATGCAGGGGCATTGGTGAACCTCACAATTTAGGACTGCCCTGGCAAAGGAAAATACTACAAAGACTCACTTCCTCAAAATGGGCACATTAGACTCAAGAGGCCTTCATGTACGTCTCTTCTCAGGGACATCGGAGTGCCACACAATGTTTTCACGTAAAATCTTTCATGTATTGATCTCAAAAAGTAACATACACCAGCTCTATCTCACTATTGGGTATGTGCCCTTAACATTTCCGCCATGAAAAATCATTTTGGGGTCATTTTGGAAGGTTTTCTGGTGAGTCCGTAAAAATGGCGTAAAACGCGGACAAAATTGTTCACAGCTGTGACTTTTGAGTGATAAATGCTTCAAGGGGTCTTCCCCATGCTGTTGCCATGTCATTTGAGCACTCTTCTGAGACTTTTGTGACATTTTTAGGGTTTCTCCATGCTGCCGGGAGGTCATTTCACAAAAATACTCGGGTCTCCCATAGGATAACATTGGGCTCGTTGCTCGGGCCGAGTACACGAGTATCTTGGGAGGCTCGGCCCGAGCTTCGAGCACCCGAGCTTTTTAGTACTCGCTCATCACTAGTGTCCACTCTTGTAACAATGAAACAGATGGAACCGGTAGTGATGAGCGAGCAGTACCATGCCCAGAGTGCGAGCAGTCGGAGGCTCGGACGGGATGCACTTGTGTACCGAGCACAAGGAAAGTTAATGCTCGGGTTCCCCATTGACTTCCATTATACGCAGCACTCGAGTCCAGCCCATCCGAGCGTCTGACTGCTCACTACGAGTACAGAGCATGGTAGTGCCCACTCATCACTAGTAACCACCAGTAAACTAAAAAAGTGTGCAGCGTGCCAATCATCTGGGCACAGAGCAGCCATGTCCCCATGTGCCGGGCTCACACTTGGGGTCACGCTACCCGCTGAGCCCATCCCCCCTGTCAGTCCCTATGAGGACTGGGAACAGAGGGGACTTTGCCACTTCTCCATGGTCCCATTCTGCTGAGCTTCTCCCCATGTAATCTCCATGTCCACCACTAGAGGGCAGAAGGTTAACTGGTACAGGCTGCAATGGTGCAGGCTATGCTGCATCATTACTGAGCTGAGAAGGTCGGGAACTTGTCAGTCCCTATGAGGACGGAGCGCAGAGGGGACTTTCCCGCTTCTCCTCCATGGTCCCGCTCTGCTGAGCTCACCCCCCCTGTAATCTCCATGTCTACCACTAGAGGGCAGCAGATTAGCTGGTACAGGCCGCCGTGGTGCTGGCTATGCCGCATCAGTCCGGAGCTGGGCAGGGCGGGGACCCGTCAGTCCCTGTGAGGAGGGGGCTTTCCCGCTTCTCCTCCATGGTCCCTCTCTGCTGACATGAAGCGCCCGCCGCCATTACCTATAGTGTGCGGCACCTGTCACCACAGACCGCGCTCCACGATACACAGTCACACACGGGCAGCTGATGCGTGGATCGTCCTCGTCACTCGCTATTTCCTGCTTCCTGCTTTCTCCACAGCCAATCTCACACCCACACGAGAACCACAGGTCATATTTCTATCGGAACGTCCATTTTGGCAGTAAAGATTACACGTGCCTGTAAAGCCTTCCCTGCCCTGAGGAGATAAAATGGCTCTGTATACCACACTTATGGGAAAATGTCAGCAATTCCAGCTTTTTTATTTTGCTACTGGTATTTTGGGGGAGATGATTTTTTGAGTCTATGACTAAATCCAAAGACCAATGTTTGTTCCTAGGGAAGATTATCAGCACCACCGGAGTGTCAGGGCAGGTCACACTGCGATGGCTGCCGTAAGCGCACTATGACTGGCAGTCCTCTAAAGGCAATCTGCAGGGTTTTGCATGAGGCAGGGGATTATACAAATTGTCCCTCCAGTGAGGAAGGAAACACACTCGAGCGCCACCTATTGGAAGTATCAATCCTAAAAGTCAAATGTGGCTTTTTAACCCCTTGAGCCCCAGAGCGCTTTCCGTTTGTTTTTGGTTTTTTTGCTCCCCCCGTAACTTTTATTTTTCCGTCAATCTTGCCATATGAGGCTTGTTTTTTTGCGGGACGAAATGTACTTTTAAATGAAACCATAAGTCTTACCATATCACTACTGGAAAACAGCAAACAAATTCCAAGTGTGGAAAAACTGCAAAAAAGTGTGATCGCACAATAGTTTTTGAGATGTTTAATTCACCATGTTCACTATATGGTAAAACTGATGTGTGGGTGTGATGGCTGAGGTCAGTGCGAGTTTGTAGACACCAAACATGTATAGGTTTACTTGTATCTAAGGGGTTAAAAAAAAATCACAAGCTTGTCCAATAAAAGTTGCACACGTTTTACGCCATTTTCTGAAACCCCTAGCGTTCTAATTTTTTAGGATCTTTGGCTCAGTGACTGCTTATTTTTTGCGTCTCGAGCTGACATTTTTAACGGTACCACCTTTGCGCAAATGCTACATTTTGATCGCCTGTTATTGCATTTTGCGCAAAACTTGCGGCGACCAAAAAACATAATTTTGGTGTTTGGTAAATGGCGTAGCGGCCAAAAAAATTCCAATCAGATTAATTAATTTTACATTTTGATAGATCAGGCGTTTTTGAACACGGCGATACCAAATATGTGTATATTTTGTATTTTTTTAACCCTTTAATTTTCAATGGGGTAAAAGGAGGGTGATTTGAACTTTTAGGTTTTGTTTTTTTTTTTATTTTTTAAAACTTTTTTTTTTTTACTTTTTTTATTTTACTAGTCCCCCTAAGGGGCTGTATAGATTAACAATCAGATCACTCTACCCTATCTGTAGATCTCAGCTACACAGCTGATATCTGCAGATATGGTGCTTTACTCTCTGTGTTGGCACTATGCCTGCACTGAGAGAAAGTGACTCATGTTAGCTACAGGCGTCATCACATGACCCTGTGCTACCATGGCAACCACCGAAAGTCACGTGATCACGCATGTGACTTCTGGTGGGGAGGCAGTAAGTGAAAGTAATGGCCGCGCGCATATACATCTCGTTGCCACACTTTGATAGCGAGATGTAAGGGGTTAAATGTTGCGGATGGAAAGCGATTCCACTTGTAACATGCAGGCACACATGTCAGCTGTTGAAAACAGCTGATATGTGCGCAAATCGCTGCGACCTTCCCACGGCAGGGGGTGGGGAATAACCTCACACGATCCATGACGGATATATCCGTCATTGGTCGTGAAGGGATTAAGGGTTTATACTGTATAAATCAGACTGAGGGCTTATTTTGTATATAGGGGCTATGTGGGGGCTCATTCAAATTTGACAAAGGGTTATAGGTAAAAAATAAGCCCCCATAATATGATACAAAAGTTCTCCTGAATGTAGCAATACCACGCATCACTGTTTGGCCGCACCAGAGGTCTTAGGAGGCAGGGAGCTTCATTTGATTTTTGGAGCACAGATTTTCTTTGAATAATTTTGGACTCCATTTGCAGACCACCTAAGTGGCAGAAGAGAAGAAACCCCCTCAAGTGACCACATTTTGGAAATTACACCCCTCTGTGAATTCATCTACGGGTGTTATGATGATTTAATCTCTGGAAAACACCCATGGTGTCAAAATGCAGTGATTGTTGCAGAATTGAAAGTCCTTGTTGTGCCCACTACATTGTAGTGCCTGTACAATGTGCCCAGCTCCTGTTTCTGGAAACCAGCGCTCCATAAATTAAGTGGGCTCTCATCACTACAACAATGCCACACATGTGGATGATAACTGTAATTTAGGCACATTGTGGGGCTCAGAAGGGAGGAGGGGATTTGGGAAGGCAGATTTTGCTGGATTTATTTTTATTGAGGGGTGGGGGTGGGGCTGAAGGGTTTTCCAGAGTCTTTGTTTTACCACTAATATGGAAACCCACTATTTCTCCGTTAACAGATCAAGGATCTGAGTGGGGACTTGTTTTTTTTGTGTGGATTGAGTTGAAGCTTATTTTACTTAACATTTTCGACCACCTTTATCCCGTGCTCTACGCTGAGCACTTGTATCAGAGTTTCCATTTAATGCTGGACTGACACTAGCGTATGGCATCCGATGCGATAGCCTAATGACCCCCAGCTCAGGCTCTGCTGCGAGCATGAGCCCAGTGTCATACGACTGTGATCCGATCTTGCAATCGGGTCACAGCTGTGAAGTTGAGGGAGGGGTTAATCCCCCCCATCTCCTCCATTGTCAGCCTGTGCGTATATCGCACTGCACTGGGAGAACATCCGAGTGCAGTCCGATGTTTCTCTAGCACCCATAAACTTGAATGGGTGCAAGGGATACGGCTCTCGCAGAAAATCGCAACATGTTGCGATTTTTCTCGCATCCAGAATCTAGATGCGAGAAAAGCTGACCAACTGCTCTACCTCATTCACTAACATTGGTCAGAGTGCAATGCGAGATTTTCTCGCATTGCACTCGTCCGTTTTTCACGCTTGTGTGAGCGTGCCCTACATCTCCCAATAACGTGACTCAGATGATACACCCAAAGGATCCATTCACTATAATGAGGCAGCGGAGATACTCTGAACACCGTCTGGCCTCTGTTCAGTAGTGTCCTTTTCTGAAGAGCACAACACTGGTTTTACGCACCAGTGAGACGGACACCGCCGGATCATAGGCAGACACAATCCAAAATGACTCCTGCCTCATTATAAGAAATGTTCAGTCCGGGGTTTCATCTGAATCACATTTTTCAGAGATTTAAAAGTAAGCGCTCAGCATAGAGTGCAGAATAAATGTGAGCCGCGCCATACTGCAATCTTTGGGAGGCAAAATGAACAATTCAACAGAATCGCATGTATTTGTTTTTTACGCTGTATAAGTAATTAAATGGTTTAATTCTTCATGTCGGTGTGATTACACTGATAGCAGATTTACGGTATAGAGTTTTTTTTATTTTTGTCTGCTATCACAATAAAAATGCTTTTTTATTTTGCATCAACTATAATTCTAGATATCTGCCAACAGAGTCATCATATGAGGTCTTGTTTTCTGCGGGATGAGTTGACGTTTCTATTATTTTCGGACACAACATTTTTCTATTGTTTTTTATTCTGATTTTTGATAGGAACACTGAACATGAAACAGCAATTCAGGATTTGTTTTTTTGGGATTTTTTTACACCATTCCCTGTTTGGTAAAAGTAATTACAGCGATACCACATTTATATAATCTTTCTGTGTTTTACTGCTTTTACACAATGAAAATAATTGTTTTTGTATCGCTCTATTCTCAAAGCTATAACTTTTATTTTTTGGCTTACGGCGCTGTATGGTGGTTTGTTTTTGCGGGACATGATGTCGTTTTCAGTAATGCCATTTTTATTGATGTTCATCTTTTTGATCACATTTTATTCCATTTTTTCTGCGGTATGATGATAAAGCAGTTTTTTGCCTCTTTTTATTTTTTTAAACTGTTCACTGAAGGGGTTAAATAGTGTGACAGTTTTATAGATCACAGAGGAAAAAATATCACCTGGGAATCCGTGGAAAATGTAAACATTAACTTTTAATGTTCCATTTAAAAATCATTTTGATACACAGGCATCTTCATACAGACATATTATATGGCTATATGTGAGGACAACGCGTTTCGGCGATAGCGCCTTTCTCAGGTCTAGTTAGCCACTATTACAAGAAACATTTAAAAGACACAACTAAATAGCAAAAACACTTCCACAATTAACAAAATAATTAAGTAATAAATCAAGGAGGGAGTGACCGCGGTCCAGTGGCTACAAAGAAACAAATTAAAAACATTGAAACAAACACATAAACCTCCATATATAATTAAATGTATAAATTCAATGATAATACTATACTATAAACCATCACATTATAAAGAATCGACAAATAGAAAATCATGACCACATATGCTATAAATAACTTAAGATCCGCACTATTGTAATTAACCAGAATATTCCCAATCTATAAATAGTAAATATCATTCTTAAAAAAATACACATCCTGTATCCTACAGGTGATAGAAGACAAACATTTAAATCCACTAATGACACTTGATCAGGTCCTGCCTATTGTTTAACCGCTTCCCGACCCTTGACGCACCATATGCGTCATGAAAGTTTGTGCCTTCCCGATCTTTGACTCACCGTATGTGTCATGGCGGGTTTCCGTTCCTGCAGCGCTGGTGACCGGGTTCACTGAAATCTCACCAGCGCTGCAGGTACATAAGGACCTGTAGTTGAGCCCAGGGGGAAAGGCTATGCCCCCCGTGGCTATGATTGCTCTGATTGGCTGTTGAAAGTGTCATTTTCACTTTCACATTCAATCAGAACAATTCTAATATTTCACCAATGAAACTTGGTGAAATATTACAATCCAGCCATGGCTGATGATGCAATATCATCGGCCATTAGCTGGAGCAGAAAGACCTCTGTGTCACCACCCCCCCCCCCGATCTGATCGGAGCTAGCGTCCATGTGACGCTATCACTCCAATCAGCTGTGCAGGGGCGGTGTGACCAGTGGGTGCCCTCCCCTTCAGCTTCATCCTGGCCGTGGAAGGTGAAGAGGGAGGTCCCCTGCTGCCGTCGCCATCGTGATCAACGCGCTGCCAGGATCCGCCGCCACCGATCACTGCGCTGCCAGGTAATAAATGTTCCCTTCTGCTGTCCTCCGCTCCCCCTGCCGTCCAATTCCACCCCCGCACTCCCACCTCGATCTTCGCCCCCCCCCCCCTCCTCGTCGTCCTATTGGAGAGGAGAGAAGAAGAGCCGGAGGCCATGGAGGAAGACCCACAGTAAAATGTGAGTAACCCCCAACCTAGCGCTAGTGCACTAAACCACACACACGAAACTGACGTACATAACACCATACTAACCTGAAATACACTACGTCAGGTTGGTATGTGGTGTGGTATAGTGTACGTCAGGTTGGTGTGTGTGTTGTAGTGTACATCAGGTAGTGTGTGTGTGGTGTATACTACACCATACATGTCAACCTGACACACACCAACCTGATGTACACTACCCTATACCACACTGCACACCAACCTGACATACACTACACTATACCACACTGCACACCAATCTGACTCAGTGTATGTAAGGTTGGTATGTGGTGTAGTGTAGGTCAGGTTGATGTGTGTGTGGTATAGTGTACGTCAGGTTGGTATGTGTGGTGTAGTATACACCACACACACCATCCTGACATGCACCACACACCAACCTAACATACACTAAGTCAGTGTATGTTAGTTTGGTGTGGGGTGTAGTGTACGTCAGGTTGATTGTGTGTGTGTGTGTGGTAAACACCACACACACCAACCTGACGTATACTACACCACACACACACACACCAACCTGACATACACTAGATACTCTCCATACGCAACATGGTGTCTGTAAATAATTGGAGCTAATTTTCCATTCAAATTGTTAGCAAGACACCATGTTGCGTATGGAGAGCCCCTGTGTGCCTAAACATTGGTGCTCCCCCACAAGTGACCCAATTTTGGAAACTAGACCTCCCAAGGAACTTATCTAGATGCATATTGAGTACTTTGAACCTCCAGGTGCTTCACAAATTGATCCGTAATGAAAAAGTACTTTTTTTTTAACAAATTTTCTTTTAGCCTCAATTTTTTTCATTTTCACTTGGGCAACAGGATAAAATGGATCCTAAAATTTGTTGGGCAATTTCTCCTGAGTACACAGATACCTCATATGTGGTCATAAACCAAATATGCGTAAATATCCGAATATGACTCTAGATGATAGAGCAAACTATATAGTTAATAAGATAAACAAAAAAGGTCTATTTTAGGAGGGAACCAACTTTGCAGAGCAGTTTGTCTCCCAGTTTATTTGACTCAAAACAGCAGAGTAAATTGAACACTTGGCTTGACCTTACTGGTGTTTTTCAAATGTGGAGCATCCCGCTGCAAATGCTATAGTTTCGCATATAAAAACAAAACCTTTTCTTCCATATCTAACAACAATACCTATAGTGTCCATATTTTTATCAATTGCAATATGGAATATGTGATATATTTAATAGAATGTTTGATATGCCGCATACAATATGTAAGCTGTACTATTTGCCCACTGAAAAAGCGTATCCAAAAACATTTGTCGGATATACGAATGCACATACAGTGGGTGCGTCTGCGGTTTCTAAACATTTTGCTACGGTACATAGAGGAGATATGTCATTGTTCAGATTCATGGGGATTGAGAAGGTATTTAGACCGGTGCTTGGGGGGGGGCAACCATAGGAGGAAACTCCTTAATCATGACAGTAGATGGATATTTACTTTAGAAACACATTCCCCTAAGGGTTTAAACAATAGGCAGGACCTGATCAAGTGTTATTAGTGGAATTGAAAGTTTGTCTTAGGATCCCGTCACACGTAGCAACGCACCAACGATCCCACCAACGATCCGACCTGGCAGGGATCGTTGGTGCGTCACTACATGGTCGCTGGTGAGCTGTCAATCAGGCAGATCTCACCAGCGACCAGCGACTCGTGTAACGATGCTGCGCTTGGTAACCAGGGTAAATATCGGGTAACTAAGCAAAGCGCTTTGCTTGGTTACCCGATATTTACCCTGGTTACCAGCGTACACCACTTACAGGCTGCCAGCGCTGGCTCCCTGTATACGTAGCTAGGGTACACATCGGGTTACTAAGCAAAGCTCTTTGCTTAGTTACCCGATATTTACCCTGGTTACCAGTGTACGCTGCTTACACAGAGTCGGTTCTCGTTGGTCTCCTGCAGTCAAACACATCGATGCGTGCTGCACAGCGGGAGACTAACGAGCAAAAAAAGGTCCTGATCATTTTGTAATGATCAGTGACCTCGCAGCAGGGGCCCGCTCGCTGCTACGTGTCACACACAGCGACATCGCTGGTGAGGTCGCTGATATGTCACAAAACCTGTGATGTTTCAGCGATCTCGCTAGCGATATCGGTATGTTTGACGGGGGCTTTACTTCTATCACCTGTAGGATACAGGATTTGTATTAAGGGTATTTACTATTTATAGATTGGGAATATTCTGGTTAATTACAATAGTGCGGATCTTAAGTTATTCATAGCATATGTGGTCATGATTTTCTATTTGTCGATTCTTTATAATGAGATGGTTCATAGTATAGTATGGTTCATAGTATAGTATTATCATTGAATTTATACATTTAATTATATATGGCGGGTTATGTGTGTTCATTTCAATGTTTTTAATTTGTTTCTTTGTAGCCACTGGACCGCGGTCACTCCCTCCTTTGATTGCATACTTCTTAATTATTTTGTAAATTGTGGAAGTGTTTTTGCTGTTTAGTTGTGTCTTTTAAATGTTTCTTGTAATAATTGCTAACTAGACCTGAGAAAGGCGCTGTCGCCGAAACGCGTTGCCCTCACATATGGCCATATAAGTCAGTATGAAGATGCCTGTGTATCAAAATGATTTTTAAATGGAACATTAAAAGTTAATTTTTACATTTTCCACGCATTCCCAGCTGATATTTTTTCCTCTGTGGTGTCTACATACTGTGTGGTTTGCTGCCGTTTATCGATCTTGGATCCTGGAGACTTTACTTCAAAGTTTATTCCGGCATACCTTCTGAATGGTGAGTGGTCATAGATCAGGACGAGCCGGACCCAGCAATACCAAATTTGTGTACTTTTTTTTTTGTTTGCTTTTGTTTTTATATTAATGTATTTTTAAGTATAATTATATTTTTTTTTTATTTCGTCCCTATATGGGACTTTAACTTTTCTTAATCTGGTTTTTGGTATAATGCATTGCCATGCACCAGCATTGCAATGTATTATACTGTTTGTGTCAGATTAGCAGATCGCCTTTCAGACCATGCTGCTGGCTGGGTCTGACAGGCCACCATACATGGCAGACCCGCAAGTCATCATGTGACCTCCAGCTGCCATGACATCCCTCGGATCCCACGTGATTTTGTCTCGAGGGAGCTAGAGAGACAATAGAAGAAGTCACTGCTTCTCACTAACATCTACACTGCGTGCAGACTTATTAGGCAAATGAGTATTTTGATCACATGATACTTTTTATACATGTTGTCCTACTCCAAGCTGTATAGGCTTGAGGGCCAACTACCAATTAAGTAAATCAGGTGATGTGCATCTCTGTAATGAGGAGGGGTGTGGTGTAATGACATCAACACCCTATATAAGGGGTGCATACTTATTAGGCAACTTCCAGGTGGTGCGGGTTATTGCCGGACACGTATCCGGAATTTAGATGTCTATACCCCATGTCTATATTCACTGCTTTGCAGATGATTCTCAGCTGTGTGTGGACTTATCAGTCGATTGACGGGTAGATGCCTTTTTTATGCACAATATGCTTCATTTAAGGTGAAAAATTATGGGACTCTGCCTGTCTATTGGCTGATAGGAGTAACATCACTTGTTTATACTAGTATCAATTGTGTATTTTTCACTTTTCTGAATTTCCCACATATATTTAAAAAAAAAACAAAAAACAGGTAAGGTGGTGAGGCACAGAAATGATGCCTCCTATAAGGGCAGGTTTATAGGTTATTCAACCCCCCCTCCCCTCCCTTCCTATTTTTCTTCGTGAAAAATCAATATCCGATGTGAAATATTATCTACTACATTGGCATATACATATATATATTTTTTTTTATATTTATAGCATTTTATATCCTGTAAATTGGTATATTCAGGACACTGTAATGAGTCTTTTTTCACCGTATGAAATGATATAAAAGTGAAAGTTATACGATTAATGAAATTATTTATAAGGATTGTTTACTTTCGAACTTTCTTGAACCTGAGGCATTTATGGATGTAACATGATCTCCTTTGTGGTGTGGTTTCTGTTTGAATGCAAAATGTCATAATAAAAATATTTGAATTTATTCTATAATAGTTGTGATTTTTCTAGCGTTGCTTCAAAACACCCAGGTAGTTTACCTTAGGGTACCTTTTGTAATGTACATGCTGCTGGCTCGGTCTGACAGGCCACCATACATGGCAGACCTGCAAGTCATCATGTGACCTCCAGCTGCCATGACATCCCTCGGATCCCACGTGATTTTGTCTCGAGGGAGCTAGAGAGACAATAGAAGAAGCTCATTGCTTCTCACTAACATCTACACTGCGTGCAGACTTATTAGGCAAATGAGTATTTTGATCACATGATACTTTTTATACATGTTGTCCTACTCCAAGCTGTATAGGCTTGAGAGCCAACTACCAATTAAGTAAATCAGGTGATGTGCATCTCTGTAATGAGATGGGGTGCGGTGTAATGACATCAACAACCTATATAAGGGGTGCATACTTATTAGGCAACTTCCTTTCCTTTGGAAAAAATGGGTCAGAAGAGAGATTTGACGGGCTCTGAAAAGTCTAAAATTGGGAGATGTCTTGCATAGTGATGCAGCAGTCTTGAAATTACCAAACTTTTGAAGCGTGAGCACCGAACAATCAAGCGTTTCATGGGAAATAGCCAAAAGCGTCGCAAGAAGCGTGTTAGGCAAAAAGGCACAAAATAACTGCCCATGAATTGAGGAAAATCAAGCGTGAAGCTGCCAAGATGCCATTTGCCACCAGTTGGTGCATATTTCAGAGCTGCAACGTTACTGGAGTATCAAGGAGCACAAGGTGTGCCATACTCAGGGACATGGCCAAGGTAAGGAAGGCTGAAAAACGACCAACTTTGAACAAGAAACATAAGATAAAACGTCAAGACTGAGCCAAGAAATATCTTAAGAATTATTTTTCAAAGGTTTTATGGACTGATGAAATGAGAGTGACTCTTGCCAGATGGATGGGCCAGAGTCTGATTAGTAAAGGGCAGAGAGCTCCACTCCGACTCAGACGCCAGCAAGGTGAAGGTGGGGTACTGGTATGGGCTGGTATCATCAAAGATAAATTTGTGGGACCTTTTCGGGTTGAGGATGGAGTGAAACTCAACTTCCAGACCTACTGCCAGTTTCTGTACCACAACTTCTTCAAGTTGTGGTACAGGAAGAGGTTGGTATCGTTCAAGAAAAACATGATTTTCATGCAGGACAATGCTCCATCACATGAATCCAACTACTCCACAGCGTGGCTGTCCAGTAAAGGTCTAAAAGATGAAAAAATAATGACATGGTCCCCTTGTTTACCTGATCTGAACCCCATAGAGAACCTGTAGTCCCTCATAAAATGTAAGATCTACAGGGAGGAAAAACAGTACACCTCTCAGAACACTGTCTGGGAGGCTGTGGTGGCTGCTGCACGCAATGTTGATCGTAAACAGATCAAGCAACTGACAGAATCTATTGATGGTAGGCTGTTGAGTGTCATCATAAAGAAAGGTGGCTATATTGGTCACTAATTTTTTTTAGTTTTGTTTTTGTATGTCAGAAATGTTTATTTCTAAGGTTTGTGCAGTTATATTGGTTTACCTTGTGAAAATAAACAAGTGAGATGGGAATATATTTGGTTGTTATTAAGTTGCCTAATAAGTCTGCACAGTAATAGTTACCTGCACAAACAGATATCCTCCTAAGATAGCCAAATCTAAAAAAAACACTCCAACTTCCAAAAATATTAAGCTTTGATATTTATGAGTCTTTTGGGTTGATTGAGAACATAATTGTTGATCAATAATAAAAAATAATGCGCTAAAATACAACTTGCCTAATAAGTCTGTACCCAGTGTATATGCCATGATCGTGGCACAAGGAAGATCGGAAAGGGTTAACATCATCAGGACCTAATCCAATCAGGTCCCAAACATGTCACCGGGCAGAACTACCATTCTTCACCAGAAACCCGGCAACTGCAGCATGTTTAAATACACTTTCCCACCTCCTTGATTTTCCATCCATCTCCACCTTTCTTTGGCTCTATGAAGGCAGAGCTGTCAAAGAGGACCAAAGGGGAGATTGAAGGAAAAAAAGCAGGTGGGAAGGTGTTTTTAACACTAGAAGTCCCAGAGAGGGGTCATTTAACATTTCTACCATTGGAACCCTATGGAGCTCGAAATTCCTGGGACTTCTACTGTTAAAGGGAACCTGTCAGTAGAAATTGTGCACTAAAACTAAAAGATTCCCCTCCTGCAGCTCCTGGGCTGCATTCTGGAAAGGTTCCTATTGTTATTGTGCCCCCTTTTAGACCAAAATAAATACTTTATAAAGTGTTACCTTTTTTCTATGCAAATCTTGGTATTTGTACACGGGGGCGGGCTGTCTGGTGTCCGTTATTCTGCCTCCTGCCGCTTTACGCCGTCCCCCATCGCTCAATTTCATACCTGAGGATGCTGCCCAGTGCGCTCGAGGTCTCGCGCATGCGCCGTGCCACTCTCGCGGGACTGAGCACTGTACACAGTGTGACCGCTGGTGACGTGTTGCGCAGGCGTGAGATTATGGGCGGCGCTGTGATTGTCATCAGCAAGTACCCGCCCATAATCTCATGCCCGCGCTTTCCCCTCTGCCTCCACCGTTCTGCGCAAGCGTTGGCCAGATGAACCCACGTCACCTCCCATCTTGGTAAGAGGTGACGTGGGTTCACCTGGCCAGCGCTTGCGCAGAACGGTGGAGGCAGAGGGGAAAGCGCGGGCACAAGATTATGGGCGGGTACTTGCTGATGACAATCACAGCGCTGGCTGCCCATAATCTCACGCCTACGCAACACGTTACCAGCGGTCACTCTGTGCACAGTGCTCACTCCCGCGAGAGTGGCACGGCGCATGCGCGAGACCTCAGGAGCACTGGGCGGCGTCCTCAGGTATGAAATTGAGTGATGGGGGACGGCGTAAAGCGGCAGGAGGCAGAATAACGGACACCAGACAGCCCGCCCCCGTGTACAAATAACAAGATTTGCATACAAAAAGGTAACACTTTATAAAGTATTTATTTTGGTCTAAAAGGGGGCACAATAACAAAAGGAACCTTTCCAGAATGCAGCCCAGGAGCTCTAGAAGGGGAATCTTTTAGGTTTAGTGCAAAATTTCTGCTGACAGGTTCCCTTTGAATGACTGGCTCCACCATGAAGCATTGAGCGCCTGTACTTGGTTTGAACAGTCATTCCGTGCTGATAGTTCCTTTAATGTGCAGGTGCCGGCAGGTTTCAAACACTATTACCCTGCAGGTTAATAGAGTTTTACATGTGACAGGTTCCATTTAAAAACACTACTTGCACAAAGCTTTGGTTCTTCCCCAGTCAAATGTAGAAGGACGGTGTGTTGACGTCTGCCATCAGTTGTTCTCTTCCTTTTTGTTACACTCGCAGGGCGAGCAGGGATATAGTGGACCCACTGGGCCACAACACACAGAAAACCCAGAGGGGCTTGACTACGGGCCCGAACCTGGTTTTCACCAGAGCTCCTAATGGTGGAGGTATTGCACTGCAGGACTGGTCTGGGTGCCACTCGGGAAGACTGGTGTTGCATCGCCTGGCCCCAGGGGTATGGAAGTGACAGTCTCTGGTATAGGATTGTGGCAGCAGCTGGTAGAGAGGTTCTATATACGGATAAGGCTGCACATCAAACTTAGATAATAGTATAATGCCTCAAGCATATGGACAAATATTGGAATATACAATGAAAAATGCTACTTGCTAATTTGAACATGTGAATAATGAATTGCATACCTGCCATGAATATTAGGAAAAAGGAGATATTTAGCAATCGCATTGATCAATGTAACTGAGCCCCAAGGCCTCGTCAAGGCATATCTCTATATTGGGGTCCCTAGCTCTGTGACCCTAACTGTGTGTCATCTCATTGCAATTAAAAACTGCTATGGGTGGAGAGGGGTAACTAAGGACTTTCTTATATAGGAGATGGAAAAAACATGGCCGAAAGGGGCGGAGCTGTGTTCACATTCAGAAAAAAACTACATATAACTGAATAGGATAACTGAAGTGAGCACTAATATATATATTATGAGTGCAAGCCAAAAATTACATACTATATACGGATAAGGCTGCACATCAAACTTAGATAATAGTATAATGCCTCAAGCATATGGACAAATATTGGAATATACAATGAAAAATGCTACTTGCTAATTTGAACATGTGAATAATGAATTGCATACCTGCCATGAATATTAGGAAAAAGGAGATATTTAGCAATCGCATTGATCAATGTAACTGAGCCCCAAGGCCTCGTCAAGGCATATCTCTATATTGGGGTCCCTAGCTCTGTGACCCTAACTGTGTGTCATCTCATTGCAATTAAAAACTGCTATGGGTGGAGAGGGGTAACTAAGGACTTTCTTATATAGGAGATGGAAAAAACATGGCCGAAAGGGGCGGAGCTGTGTTCACATTCAGAAAAAAACTACATATAACTGAAAAGGATAACTGAAGTGAGCACTAATATATATATTATGAGTGCAAGCCAAAAATTACATACTATATACGGATAAGGCTGCACATCAAACTTAGATAATAGTATAATGCCTCAAGCATATGGACAAATATTGGAATATACAATGAAAAATGCTACTTGCTAATTTGAACATGTGAATAATGAATTGCATACCTGCCATGAATATTAGGAAAAAGGAGATATTTAGCAATCGCATTGATCAATGTAACTGAGCCCCAAGTCCTCGTCAAGGCATATCTCTATATTGGGGTCCCTAGCTTTGTGACCCTAACTGTGTGTCATCTCATTGCAATTAAAAACTGCTATGGGTGGAGAGGGGTAACTAAGGACTTTCTTATATAGGAGATGGAAAAAACATGGCCGAAAGGGGCGGAGCTGTGTTCACATTCAGAAAAAAACTACATATAACTGAATAGGATAACTGAAGTGAGCACTAATATATATATTATGAGTGCAAGCCAAAAATTACATACTATATACGGATAAGGCTGCACATCAAACTTAGATAATAGTATAATGCCTCAAGCATATGGACAAATATTGGAATATACAATGAAAAATGCTACTTGCTAATTTGAACATGTGAATAATGAATTGCATACCTGCCATGAATATTAGGAAAAAGGAGATATTTAGCAATCGCATTGATCAATGTAACTGAGCCCCAAGGCCTCGTCAAGGCATATCTCTATATTGGGGTCCCTAGCTCTGTGACCCTAACTGTGTGTCATCTCATTGCAATTAAAAACTGCTATGGGTGGAGAGGGGTAACTAAGGACTTTCTTATATAGGAGATGGAAAAAACATGGCCGAAAGGGGCGGAGCTGTGTTCACATTCAGAAAAAAACTACATATAACTGAATAGGATAACTGTAGTGAGCACTAATATATATATTATGAGTGCAAGCCAAAAATTACATACTATATACGGATAAGGCTGCACATCAAACTTAGATAATAGTATAATGCCTCAAGCATATGGACAAATATTGGAATATACAATGAAAAATGCTACTTGCTAATTTGAACATGTGAATAATGAATTGCATACCTGCCATGAATATTAGGAAAAAGGAGATATTTAGCAATCGCATTGATCAATGTAACTGAGCCCCAAGGCCTCGTCAAGGCATATCTCTATATTGGGGTCCCTAGCTCTGTGACCCTAACTGTGTGTCATCTCATTGCAATTAAAAACTGCTATGGGTGGAGAGGGGTAACTAAGGACTTTCTTATATAGGAGATGGAAAAAACATGGCCGAAAGGGGCGGAGCTGTGTTCACATTCAGGACCCACTGGGCCACAACACACAGAAAACCCAGAGGGGCTTGACTACGGGCCCGAACCTGGTTTTCACCAGAGCTCCTAATGGTGGAGGTATTGCACTGCAGGACTGGTCTGGGTGCCACTCGGGAAGACTGGTGTTGCATCGTCTGGCCCCAGGGGTATGGAAGTGACAGTCTCTGGTATAGGATTGTGGCAGCAGCTGGTAGAGAGGTTCTGTCCGGGATGAGTGAATGGATGGTAGTGACACGCACACTCCTGGGCCGGGTGCACTCGGAACCAGGCCGGACTAGTCCAGGAAACTCATACTGGCCAGGAGAGTAATGAAGCCTATGCTGTGGCCCGTTCCGCTGTTGTCTGGTAATTTTTACCTCACCCATATGGCAGGCTGCATGGACCGACACAGGTGCCGCTCTGCTGTTCACGGCTCCAGGTCCTGGTTCTGCAGCTGTTCCAGCTTTGCAGCAACCTTTTTTTCATAACCTAAACCAAATTTGGGAGGGTTTCAGCTTTCAAAAAAGTAATTTATGAAACCAATGGATGAATTTAAAGTCAGGTTATAAGCTTTTATTTACATAACATGGATAAGCGACAGAACTTCTGTCAGGGACTGTATGATGGTATTTACTGGCCAATGGACTCCTCCATCTGCCTCCAGGTGCAGGATTAACTCTTTTAGGGAGGGCAGCACTACTGTTCCATCCAGACTGCAAGGGTGTCACATTAGCAGCTGGTGAAGTGGTGCCATCCAGGATGGATGGACGGACGGACAGATGACTCGCAGCAGCAGCAGCAGATAGTGTGAACAACAGCAGAACTCTGCAATACAGACAGGTATGAGTAGAATGACTGACAACAGAGAATTTGAGAACAACAGCAGCACAGTGCTATTGGACCTGACAACTAGCAATGACAACTCATTGCCCAGGCACCAAGCATAGGGCTAGGGAGCATTAAATACCTACAGCTTCCCAGCTGACTTGTGAAGCACTTCCGGGCAACAGGGTACTGGCTCTTTAAGAAAGGGGGCATGGCCGCAGGCATGCCCTAAGGACAGAAACTGGAGCTCTTCATGGTGTACAGATGCTCCTGGAGGCTGCAGCATTAGACAGAGATGGAACCCCTGCAGCAGGACACCCAGATAGGTGGGAACGTCGGTGTCCACGCCGGGAGAGGGGAGCAGGAGCCTGCGAGGATGCAGGCCTTTGCGTTACACTTTTCACAGTTTCCACACAAACGAGTATCTACTGAAACCTTCTTCACTCACTTCACAGTTACGCGGCACACATACTTTGAAGTATAGATCTACTTTTTCTTGTCTTTTGCTACTCTCGATAGGTCATCTGCCTACCTGTATTAGTAACTTGTCCTATCCTGGTTTCTGTCCCTCAGGTGTAGATTTTGTTTTCATTGTTTTTGTCAATCTGACGCTGTCTCACATCACTGAACTACCAACACTATGTGCAGTAGCCACTGTTCAGTGGCTAAAATTATTCTCTGGGAATTATAACTGCCATCTACGATTCTTTTCACATCAGCCCTCTTACACTTTCTTCCTAGGAAAACATCAGGGGTTACTAACACTACAGCAGGTTTGAGTGTACTTCCACTGTGGTACACATCACCAACTCACCACAACTCCCACATTTGTTGTTCACCTAAGGGTACTCTCACACTGGCGTGTAAAAATTTAGTTCGATTCAGCTCCTGAAAAGTTGATTGAGTGGAATCTGTATGGGTAACCTATTGTCATGCGAGTGTCCAATTTTTTTTCCTCGCCTATCATCCGTATGAGTTTCATATGCCATCCGTTTGACATGTGTTTTTTTTTTCTTAGCAACTATTATTCTACAATCATTTACAGACCTATTTACAATGTTCTATGCTACAGAATAGTAATATATCCTAAAAGAAGGATGGTAAGCGAATGGTAAGCATGCCATCCATTTTTTCCTCGCACCCATTGACTTGCTCTGACGAACAGTACCTGATAGATGAGTACAAGCGCAGCATGCTGTGATTTTATTTCATCAGTCTGATTTCAGTTGAGGAAACACTGACAGATCTGACCTGATTCATTGACTAACATTGGTCCCAGTGCAATGCGATTTTTATTTTTTTTCCACACTGCACTCATTTGTTTTATACACCAGTGTGAGAGTACCCTAAGGGGTACTTTGCACGTTGCAACATCGCTACTGCGATCTCATCGGGGTCAAATCGAAAGTGACGCACATCCGGCGCCAGTAACGACATCGCAACGTGTAAAGCCTAGATGCACTAATAAACGATCGCAAAAGCGTCGTAAATCAGTAATCTGTGTAGTGTCGGTCATTTCCATAATTTCGCTGCAGTGACAGGTACGATATTTTTCCTCGTTCCTGCGGCAGCACACATCGCTGTGTATGAAGCCGCAGGAGCGAGGAACATTTCCTTACCTACGTCCCGCCTGCAATGCGGAAGGAAGGAGGTGGGCGGGATGTTTACGTCCCGCTCATCTCTGCCCCTCTGCTTCTATTGGCCGCCTGCCGTGTGACGTCGCTGTGACGCCGCACGACCCGCCCCCTTAGGAAGGAGGCGGGTTGCCGGCCAGAGCGACGTCGCAGGGCAGGTAAGTCCGTGTGAAGCTACCGTAGCGATAATGTTCGCTATGGCAGCTATCACAAGATATCGCATCTGCGAAGGGGGCGGGGACTATCGCGCTCGGCATCGCTACAATCGGCTAGCGATGTCGCAGCGTGCAAAGTACCCCTAACTCTTACAACTTTCTGGTACCACAAAAATGCATTACTCAGCTAACTTTTACACTACGTTGTATGTGCACTCAGAGTAGTTAACACTTTAAAACTCCATGAGATGTTATAGCACCATAACTGTCATATAAAATATTCTTTAAATTAACCTCTTAATAACATACCTGCCAATTTTGCAGAATGACGAACAATAATAGCATACATTGGGTTAGTGTTTGTCTCTTCAATACAACATCAAAAAGCAACACCACATTCAAAAGTGGAGTTCTGGAAAAGAAGGAGGCTGCGTTGGATGGGAAATGGAGCTGGAGTGACAGAGGTCTCAGATCTACAGCAATAATTTTATCACTGTGCCTGTTAACCAACGAACTCATGCTGAAACTCTGACAACGTGATCTAACACGTTCTGGCGGGGATTGCCCCATTCCACGGCGGCCCTGGGATGCAATTGCGGGGTGCCGATGGGTTGCCTGGCAGCGAGGGGGTCAGATAATAATCCCTGTCGCTGTCATGACTCACTTCCTCTGAACGCCAGCATTTACAGGAGATAATCATTTGTGATATGCATCAGCACGGCTCTGTACAGCACAAGCAGTCAGACAGTGCAAGATTCAAGTTCACTAAGGGGACTAGTAGCACCAATAAAAAGTGGAACCCCCCAACAAAAGTTCAAATCACTCCCCTTTTGTTCCATTGAAAATTAAAAAAAAAAATACATATTTGGTATCACCGCATTCAGAAATGCCCGATCTATCAAAATATAAAATAAGTAAATCTGATCAATAAACTGCATAAAAAAGGAAAAATGCAAAAATTACAGGCGATCATAAAATCGCACCTGCACCAAAAATGTCATGCTCCAGTTCAACCTGCTCGACTGCTTCGGATGCCCTCAAATCTTCTGCGTTTGCCGTCCGTTTACTGAACCTGCAGAAATGTCTTTGACAAAAGGGAGGCCAAGTCTCTGCCAACACATAGGCCATATGATTGCCCTATCGCCCTTCTTCCTAGTTCCATCCCTCTACGTGGTCGTATGTATCCTCTGTCACAGGCGGAGACCCAAGCTATGTCTGAGTACATCAAAGAGTACCTGGCAAGGGAATTTATCCAGAAGTCCTCTCCTGTCAGATTCAGCTTTGGAAAGAAAAAGTGTGGTTTTTTGCACCCATGTATCGATTATAGGGGACTCGACCAAATCACGGTCAAAAATAAGTATCCACTGCCGCTTATACTGGAATTGTTTTACTTTCTCCAAGGTTCCACGATCTTCTCCAAGCTTGACTTCTAGAGTGCGTACAATCTTGTTCGTATTTGGGAGTAT
Organism: Anomaloglossus baeobatrachus; assembly: GCF_048569485.1. Lineage (NCBI taxonomy): Eukaryota > Metazoa > Chordata > Amphibia > Anura > Aromobatidae > Anomaloglossus > Anomaloglossus baeobatrachus. Next base: position 651,449,693 of record NC_134353.1, read on the forward strand.
CAGGTAATGCCATTTGGGATCAGCAATGCTCGCTATCTTTCAGGAATTTGTCAACGATACCTTTCGAGATCTTCTCTATTCATGCGTAAGTGTGTACTTGGATGACATTCTTGTGTCACTCCCGATCTTCCTACACACAGGAAGAATGTTCGCTAGGTTCTACAAAGGCTAAGAGAGAATCAAATGGAGAAGTGTCCTCTTTGATTTGTCTTCCCTTCCCGGGCTACATAATCTCTGATACAAGCTTGGAGATGGATCCGGAGAAGGTGTCAGTGGTTCTGAAATGGCATCATTCTGACAGAGTGAAGGTGATTCAATGGTTCCTTGGCTTCGGCAATGATTCTCCCCATCTTGGCCCTGACCCACAAGGGGGCGAATCCTAAGTTTTAAACTCCTGAAGCAGAAAGTCCGTTTATTGCCTTCAAGGAGGCCATCTCTTCAACTTCGGTGCTTCCAGTGATTAACAGGCAGTTCTTCCTAGAAGTAGATGCTTAATCCAACGGGTCTGGTGCAGTTCTCACACAGAAGTCTGCTACCAGTAAGATGGTAACCTGCAATTTCTTTTCCAGAGCTTCCTCTGCTAATGAATGCAACTACTCAATTGATGATCGAGAGCTGGTGGCTCTGGAGGAGTGGTGATACTTACTGGAAGGGGTGGTGCATCCTGTTGTCATCTACACCGACCACAAAAACCTGGTCTACCCACAGTCGGCTCAGAGGCAAAATTTGCGCCAAGCCCGGTGTTTGCTGTTCTTCACTCGCTTTGAGTTTGTTCTCCATTTTCGTTCAACCCAAAAAAATGTAAAGGCAGATGCTCTTTCCAGGTCTTTTCTGTTGGCCAACCAGAAGGAAGAGCCTCAACATTTTAGAGCCCTCTAAGATGCTCACGGATTAGGCTCGGTTACACTTGTGCATAGCTTCCGATGCAAGAGCATCAGAAGCGATATGCTAATGACCCCCTGCTGCAAGTGTGAGCCGCCGGTCATGCGACTGATCCTAACTTACGATCGGATTACAGCTGTGGAGGACAGAAGGAGAGCACTCTTTCCCTGTCCTCCACCTCCACTGTCTCTGCGTACATTGCACTGCGGTCGGATGACATGCGAGTGCAATGCGATGTTTCACACGCACCCATAGACTTGTATGGGTGCATGTGAGCCAAGACTCGCTGCCAAACGCAGCATGCTTCGATTCATTTCTCAAATCAATCACAGATGGACACTGCCCCATAGTTTTGCACTGGTGCGAGTGTTTTATCAGATTGCACTCGCCCCTGCAAAACGCAAGTGGAACCGAGCCCTTACTCCGGTAAGCGCGTCTGAGGTACAACCCGGAAAGACGTTCATTGCAAAGGTGGATAGGAAGCGTGTGTTGCCTCTAAGCTGGCCGGTCACGCCAGACAGAAGAAGCCGATTCTTTTCATCTCGAGACATTATTCGTGGTCAACCCAGCATAAAGATGTTGTGGACTTTATCTCTGGCTGTCGCTCATGTGCCCACAACAAGACTCCTAAGAAGCTTCCCGCTGGGCAACTACTTCCTTTACCGATGCTGTCTGCTCCTTGGCTGCATATATCAATGAAGTGCACCTCTGAACTGCCAAGGTCCTCCTGTTGCTCCTTCATCTGAGTTGTAGTGGACAGATACTCCAAGATGGCCCATTTTACTCCTCTATCTAGTTTGCCTTCTGCCAAAAGGGGGCTTTACACGCTGCGATACCGTTAATGACGCCGGATGTGCGTCACTAACGGTATCGCAGCGTGTAACACTTACCAGCGACCTTAAACGTCCTCAAAAGTGGTGAAAATCGTTCACCATGGAGAGGTCGTCCTAAAACCAAAAATTGTTAATGGTTGTTTATATTGTTCCTTGTTCCTGCGGCAGCACACATCACTGTGTTTGACACCGCAGGAGTGAGGAACCTCACCTTACCTGCGTCCTGCCCGCAATGAGGAAGGAAGGAGGTGGGTGGGATGTTATGTCCCGCTCATCTCCGCCCCTCCGCTTTGATTGGCCGGCCGCTTAGTGACGTCGCGGGGACGTCGCCGTGACGCCGAACGCACCTCCCCCTTGAGGGAGGGATTGTTCGGCAGTCACAGCGACGCTGCCGACCAGGTAAGTGCATGTGACGCTGCCGTAACGATAATGTTCGCTGCGGCAGCGATCACACGATATTGCATGCACGACTGGGGCGGGTGCGTATGATATCACTAGCAATTGCTAAAAATATCGTAGCGTGTAAAGCCCGCTTAAAGGCCCCATTACACGCAACGACGTATAACGATATATCGCCGGGGTCACGAATTCCGTGACACACATCTGGCATCGTTAGCGACGTTGTTGCGTGTGACACCAACGAGCGGCCGTTAACGATGGAAAATACTCACTAAATCGTCCATCGCTGACACGTCATTCATTTTCAAAAAATTGTTGATTGTTAAGGACGCAGGTTGTTCGTCGTTCCGAAGGCAGCACACATCGCTATGTGTGACACCTCGGGAACGCCGAACTACAGCTTACCTGCGGCTGCCGGCAATTAAGAAGGAAGGAGGTGGGCAGGATGTTATGGCCACTCATCTCCGCCCCTCCGCTTCTATTGGGCGTCCCCTTAGTGACGCCCCTGTGACGCCGCATGAACCACCCCCTTAGAAAGGAGGCGGTTCGCCGGGTATAGTGACGTCGCTAGGCAGGTAAGTCCGTGTGACGGCTCCTAAAGATATTGTGCGCCACGGGCAGCGATTTGCCCGTGACGCACAAGCGACGGGGGCGGGTACGTTCGCTAGCGATATCGCTAGCGATATTGCTGCGTGTAAAGCCCCCTTTAGTCCTTGCTGAGCACTTCATCCATCATATTTTCCTCCTGCACAGTCTACCTCTCCACATTTTGTCCAATAGAGGAGTCCAGTTCACATCTTGGTTCTGGAAGACCACTTGTAAGTTGCTGGATGTCACCTTGGACTTCTCCTCGATCCTCGACCTATCTGCAACGGTCAAGTGGAGCGAGTTAACCAGAGCCTGATGAATTTTTTGCAGCACTTCGTCAATGAACACCAAAACGATTTGGTCAAGCTTCTTGCATGGGCGGAATTCTCCTAGAATACTCACGTGAGTCCTCCGCTAACTCTCTTTTCCGCATGGTGTAGGGACAGCAGCCTAAAATCCCGTTCCCTGTGGCTATCACCTCCAGCAACACTGTGGCCAATGCTCTCATCAAGAGTTTCTCTGAAATCTGAGGGGAGACCAATTCCTCCCTGGAGCTGCCTTTCCAAATGAAAGACGCATGAGGATGAGATGCCTTGTGACATTGTATGGGTCTCTTCCAAATTTGTCTGCCTCAAGGGACCATTCTACAAGTTGGGTCCTTGATTTATTACTCCCTTCAAGGTACTCCAGCAGATCAATGTCGTGTCCAATAAGCTGAAGCTTCCTTGCACATTCCCAACTCCTTCCATGTGTCTCTCCTCAAGCCTGTCATCCTGAGCTGCTACCAGTCAGTGCATATGACATCTTTGAGGTAAAATCCATCCTTGCCATAAAAAAATATACTGGGTAAAACTCTTTTTGGTGGACCGGAAGGGTTTTGGTCTTGAAAAGAGATCATGGAGGAGAATATTAATGCCTCTCTTCTTAAGGCATTCGTTGAAAAGGGGAAGTACTGTAAAGTCACACTGTCTTGCTCCCCTCTCCCGGCAGGGACACTGCCACACTCACTCTCCCAGCCGCTCGGCGTTGGTTCCTTTTTTCCCGGTTCCTGCTGCCGGCTCCCAGGAGTTGCGCATGCCGCATACGTGTCCTGGGAGCATGTTTAGAGCATGTGCACATACCTTCTCGTAAAGGGCTAGCACACCCTAACCCGGAACTGCCTCTCAGCCCAAGGCTGAAAGCCACTAGGTATTTAAGGCATTTTCCCGCTATGTGAGATGCCTTGCCTTGGTGACATCACTCAGTTTATTTGTGGTCACAGCTGGAGGTTCCCACAGTATCCCACCTGTGATCGCAGGTAAACTGACCTCATTGAACTCTGTGATTTCACCTCAGGTGAGGTCACTGAGGTCACAGATCTGCATCTCCTGGCAGAAAACCATGTTTTTTTTGCCAAGAGATGCAGATTTGGTGCTGACATTTATACACCATATTGCTGCACCAACCTGCATCTTCTGGCAAACCCCACATCAAAATACGATACGGTTTTGATGTGATAGTGATGCAATTTTTTTTTGCAAAGAAGATGCAGATTTGGTGCAGGAATATGGTGTATAAATTTTAGCACCAAATCTGCATCTCAGCAAAAGAAGCACAAAAACGGTTTTGATCCCATATTGGTGAGGTTTTCTGCCAAGAGATTCAAATTTGGTGCAGACATTTCAGCACCAAATTTGCGTCTCCTTGCAGAAAACCGCATTGAAACTGCATCAAAACCGTTTTTGTATGGGGGTTTTGTTGACAAGAGATGCAGATTTGCTGTTGAAATTTATATATCGTATTTCTGCACTAAGTCTGCATCTCCTGGCAAAACAATTGCATCAAAACCACATCATAGACAATCAGAATGCCAATTGCATGCTCTCTCAAAACGTGCAGTGTGAAAAAGCTGCACATTTTCAAGTGGCCATTTATCATGGCCAGACTAAGGCACACATGTGCAATAATCATGCTGTCAAATCAGCATCTTGATATCCGTCATCTGTGAGGATAGATGGATTATCTTGGAAAAGAAGTCACTAACACTGATTTAGACAAATTTGTGAAAATGGCCTTTTGTGTACATAGAAAGCCTTAGATCTTTGAGTTCAGCTGATGAAAAATAGGAGTAAAACCAACTGTGTTCAGTGTATTAGTAAATTCCTCCAATTAGAAATGTAGTATAGTTCTCCTGATATAACCATGTCTCTTATCTCATGTGCAGAGCATTGTAGCTTGGGTATCCATAGTTATATCCACTCATACAGTGACAGTTAGTTGCTCGTGGTCGTAACCATGGATGCCTAAGCTGTAATTCTCTGCACATTAAGTAGGAGACATGTCTATATGAGGAGAACTATACTACATTTCTAATTGGAGGCATTTGCTAATATTAATATTACACCTACTACATATTGGGATAGGATCTTGGAGATGGGAATACCCTTGTAATGATAGACCTGTTAGGAATATCTGTCGTGGTCACAATCGTCCTACTTCGGTTGCCATACTACATTGCCAGTCTGTCCGCTCACTTAGGTGCGTCCTGTGATGAAGTGATGTGAGGGTGCCATCCCTCCCATGAGACATGGGACACTGTCTCCCGGTTGCCAGGCAACACACGATGCTACCTTGCCTGGTGTAAGACACTGATGGGAATGTGCGCACCCTGCTGTACAGGTGAGCAGGGAGTGGCTCCCTGGACATGACTGGGAGGGATGGCTATGTTAACCCTGCTCGTAACCCACTCCAATGCTGTTTATTTAGTTCTCTTACACAGTGTGTGGTGACTGGTTTCTAGTAAGCTTTTCTTTTCAGCATTTGCTGATGATTATATCTGGCTACTCATCCATGGCTATAGCCTGGGTTTTCCCTTTGTTATTTTTATTTGGTACTGCTCCACTGGTTTTAGTTTTACTCCTGTTACCTGACTCTGAAATCGTCCGCGTCCCCAGACACCAGCTATCCTGCGATAACAGTCTGGGCAGGGCTCTGTCAAAGCCCACCTCCCGAGCATGAGAAGAATATCCCGGCCGTTAAGGACTTGCCTAGCAGTGTTGGCTTGCGCCAAGTGCATCTGTGATTGCGCTATAGCAAGTCATAGCAGGACTGGTTACCTATTGCGCATAACAAAACCCTATTATAAGTTAATTGTTTGTGTGTTAGGCTAAGTATGCATTCTCCATATGACAGATCTAGCGCAAAGGTGAGGCATCCAGTGTGAATGGAAGCTGCAAAAAAACAAATGGGAAGGTGAGGCTTAAATTTAAATAAAACATTTACATACATTGCTTCTAAAATATGTAATAAGAGACAATCATTTACAATAAATGTTGCATTTTCATGTGGGTCACTATTCGAGCTGGCCTAGGTTATACATGTATGGTACATGGAGCGTAATAATATTTAATATTTTTATGTTGCATAAACAGTTAATTATAACATAATAAGAGTAAGTATATATTAATCTAGTGATGAGTGATTGTTCTACATAACTTAATGATTTTTGGAGAGATTAATGAAGCTGCACAAGAGGCTATTTTTTACATTTCTCAAAGGGATTAATGCCCTGGGGGGGAGTTACTTTAGAGTATGTAAAACGCGAGCCAAACAAAGAAACCTTATTTGTGACCAGTCAGTTCCTAAGTGATACAATAACAGATGCATATACAGTTGATATGCTGTATACATACCATTTCTTACCTGATTCTAGATATGCAAGCCTGCATAGAAGCGGATTGATTATCACAGTGAAAAACAGACGCATGGATAATAGATATCATTTACACATTTAAAGAAATAAGACAGTTCATGTTCATTTTTTTACAGGTATAAAAATAAATTCTGCTGAGTACGCTTTTACACTATTGTATGTGATTTATGAATTTCATTTTTCTAGAGACCAGCCTGGTATATTGACTTTCACAGAAATGGGATTTTGATAAAACAATAACTTATTAACTTTCATGATATTTCTATTACTTTCTGTTACATCTGAAGGCTGGATTCACGCAGAATTTTGCAGCGTTTTTCTTGCTCTTTTCATTGTAGATTATAGTGGTGTTTGTTTCTTTTTTTACAATTTAGTCATGAAACCCTCAAAAATTGTATGTCAAAAAAGTCCAATGTTTAATTCTGCTTGTAAACCCTCCATGCATTCCAATGTTTTTTTGGTATTTCAGTACAATTGTAAAATTTTATTTCTGGCTTTCTATTGGAAAGCCTATATGAAAAATCCAACAGTAACACCATACTCAAAAACGGACAACAAAACACATTGATCAGTTTTACTAACATTTTGTAATTCTTAGACATAATTTGTATACAATATGATTTGTTTTCTCTGAATCAACATTTATCACTTTTCTACCTTACAATTGATAAATATGTCATCCTAGAGGGGTGAACAAGCATTTTTAAATATACTTGTTTCCTGATTACCAAACTGTTTGTCCGTCAGGTTAAATGATTTTTAAGATTGCTTAAAAATTATTTTTCTCAGCAGCACATTGTGCTGTGGAGACATCACGTGCTGCCGAGAACAATGACAGTCAATGTGCACAGAATTATATATTACCAATTATAAGTGCAGGTGTAAGTGGACATTGTACAAGCATTTGGCCTGTCTAAACAAGCTGATAGAGGAACATGTAGCCAAATTGGCGTTCATTGAACTCAACAAGTCGGCAAGTGTAAATGCACCCTAAGGCTATGTTCGAACGTTGTGTATTTACACAGCGCTTTGCACTGCAGCATAAACACATGCGTTCTGCGTCCCCAGCAAAGTCTATGTGACTTGTGAACATTCCATGCGCACGTTGCGTTTTAGAACGCAGCGATTTGCATGCTGAAATTTGTGGCAGCATAGCTGTGTTCAGAAAAGCAACATGTCCCTTGTTTTGTGCGCTTTGGATGCTGCTCCCACTCTGTCTATGGGAGAGGCAGCATCCAGAGCGCATGAATTTGCATCAATTCGGCAGTCACAATACATCCATATCGGCTGCATTTTGAAACGCACATGCGCTGCCAAATCACTGCAGAATTTTCAACATGACAATACGCAACGTGCGCACATAGCTTAAAGGGTTTTTCTAGGGCTAAGATAATATTATTTTTAAATAGAGATTTGTAGATAGACGGTTTTGCATTTTATCGAAAGTAGTTAGAGTTATGTGTTGTACATAAAGCGAGGAGTAGATAGAAAAAAAAGGGAGCATTAGTTTTATATACTTAATTTATCTTTATTATCTTTATAATCTACAGCAATTTTGAGCTCATAAAACCTCAATGTGTGTCCTCAGCCTAAAGCTGGGTTCACACATATCGACAACGACATCGCTGTTGCGTCACCATTTTCTGTGACGTAACAGCGACCTTGTAAGTCGCTGTTATGATCGCTGCTTAGCTGTCAAACACAGCAGAAGCAGCAGCGATCATAACGACACGCGTCGCTGTGCTACATGTGCAGAGAGCAGGGAGCCGCGCACACGGCTTAGCGCTGGCTCCCTGCACTCCTAGCTACAGTACACATCAGGTTAATTACCCGATGTGTACTGCAGCTACATGTGCAGAGAGCCGGGAGCCGCGCACACCGCTTAGTTCTGGCTCCCTGCTCCCCAAGCTACAGTACACATCGGGTTAATTACCCGATGTGTACTGCAGCTACATGTGCACAGAGCAGGAGCCGGCACTGGCAGCGAGAGCGGCGGAAGCTGGTAACGAAGGTAAATATTGGGTAACCAGGGAAAGCTCTTCCCTTGATTACCCGATGTTTACCGTGGTTACAGCTTACCGCAGCTGCCAGATGCAGGCTCCTGCTCCCTGCTCGCTTCATTTCGTCGCTCTCTCGCTGTTACACACAGCGATGTGTGTGTCACAGCGGGAGAGCGACGACCAAAAAATGAAGCTGGACATTCAGCAACGAGCAACGACCTCACAGCAGGGGCCAGCTCATTGCTGGATGTCACACACAGCGACAGCGACGGGATGTCGCTGCAACGTCACAGAAAATGGTGACGTAGCAGCGACGTCGTTGTCGTCATCGCTGTGTGTGACACCACCCTCAGGTTTGCTGAAATTACAGTAACTATTTAAAACAAACAAAGATATTAACCTAAATGACAACTCCAAAAGACCGTCCACTGTGCTCTAGGTAGCAACTGAAGACTCAGTTGGCCTTAGCAGTTTGACCACCAAGCAGGAGGTAGCATTAAACACTTGATAGACAGCATAATAAATACTTTAATTGTTAGCTATGCATGCATAGGTAGCTTATACCACTGTTTCTAGTTGGTCAAGTTTGTCAAGTTCTCATTTTTTCCTTGAAATATTTTCTGTAAGTGAAATATGATATTAGGAAAAGATATACTGAATAATTTTTGATGAATTAATACAATTAACTTAAGGAGCCACAGTAGGTCTCATTCATACGTTTGTGTTGTATGTGCAAGTTTGTAGCCATTTTTTTCACGTACTCCTAATTTGTGACGCTACTCACATGTCCCTATTTTTATGACAGGGTGTTGATCCAGGGAACTAGTCTGATTGCCGGATGTGGAGTTAGGAAGGAAATTTTTTCCCCATTGGAACTTGTTTGTCACATTGGGGTTTTTTTTGCCTTCCTCTGGATCAACATGTTAGGCTACGGGTTGAACTAGATGGACTTAGAGTCTCCCTTCAACCTTAAAAACTATGATACTATGATACAACTCATGGAGACACGTCCGTATTTTTCCCGTTCCACAGATGAAAAGTGCCAATACAAATCTACGCATCCGTGAAAAACACATGCAGCAAACGTTATCCATGTACTGTACGTATGTAACGTTGCAGTGGAAAGGTAAAGCTTTGTAATTATTTTTTATCCATCCACGAAAAACACTGATGACGCATTCATGGTAAAAATGGACATAATGATCTAAAACACTGATAACATCAGTACCATGTTTTCACGTAAGTGTGACTGAGGCCTTATAATGTGAAAAAAGTAAAATGCATCTTAACTTAATAACTAGCTAGAAATGTATGTAAATGTAAGGAAATGGTTTTAAAGTAATTTTTAAGACAAGTTTGTCCCAAAGCAATGGATATAATTATGTATGTATGTTATAGTAATAGTTATGTTTTGGGATTTCTCTAGGCGAAATGGCAGAGCTAACAAATGGACTAAACATCAGCTACATTTCTGAATTCACATTACTGGGATTTCCCCTAGGGCTCCAGACAAAAATTGTTCTATTTGTCGTGTTACTTTCTATCTATGTGTTCACAATCACATCAAATGTTATTATCATTTACTTGGTGAAATTTGACCGGCAACTTCATAAACCCATGTATTTCTTTCTTGCCAACTTCTCCTTTTTAGAGATTTGGTACATTTCAGTTACTGTCCCCAAAATGTTGTATGATTTTCTTGATCAAGACAGGAAGATTTCCAGGGCAGGCTGTTTAACTCAATTTTATTTTTTATTTTTCTTTGGGTCTACTGAGAATTTTCTTCTTGTCTTAATATCTTTTGATCGCTATATTGCGATATGCCACCCATTGCAATACTTCACCATAATGACCGAGAAGTTTTGCAGGTTGTTGGCAATTGGTTCTTGGACTGCTAGTATTATTGCCATGATGGCTGTTACTATTCCTGTCAGCCGACTGTCTTTTTGTGGCTCTAATAAAATTGATCATGTATTTTGCGACTTCTCACCATTGGTCAAACGTTCCTGCAATGGTGCTACAGTGGATAAATTCACTTTTTACCTTGCTGGGTTTGTAATGATTGGATGCTTCGCTCTTATCATGGCATCTTATGTGCACATTATAATGACTGTTATTGCTACTTCATCTAAGTCTGAGCTTCAAAGTGTGCTTGCTACCTGTTCATCACATTTCACTGTGGTCTTCATGTACTATGGAACTGTCCTCTTTATGTAAATGAGGCCCTCAGCAACAGTGACCTCCAATGTAGACAAGGTAGTGTCAGTCTTCTATGCGATTTTAACACCTTTACTGAACCCAATTATGTACAGTTTGAGGAACAAACAAGTGAAACAAGCAATGAAGAAATATTTTAAGGATTCAGTTAAAAACGTAAAAATAATGACATGTTGGAACATTTGTGCAGTGTGACACACAATCGTATATAAAGAATTATTGGACAGTGACCTGATCACCTCCATCAGTGACTGATACCTTAAAGTTTTAAAATATAAAGGGGAACAGCATTTCTTCTGGTTGCTCTTTGCTCCATCCATTTGGATGTTCATATTTAAAGACTTTAGTGTGCTGTTTTCTCTTAAAGAGAACTCGTCAACATGTTTTTTTCTACCCCACCTGAGAGCAGCATAATGTAGAGACAGCGATCCTGATTCCAGCAACTTGTTACTTACTGAGCCTTTTGCTGTCATTTTGCTAAAATCAATGTTTTCTCTGCTGCAGATCTAGAAGTTACCCAGAGCCCATGAATATGCTGGAGGCTAAGTAGTCCTCTAATGATAATCTACTGCTTATTAAACAGTGATTTTATCAAAACTACACTAAGCAGCCTAGTAAGTGACATATCAATGGAATCAGGATCTCTGCCCCTAGGTTATGCTGCTCTCAGATTAGGTGGAAAAAATCTGATGACAGATTCCCTTTAGGGTATGTGCGCACGTTGCTTTTTACCTGCTTTTTACCTGCTTTTTTGCTGCTTTTTCTTCTGCGCTGTTTAATGCCAAAATGGATGTGTTCTTCTATTCAAGCAAAGTCTATGGGAATTTGGGTTTCTTGTTCACACTATGTTGTTCAAAATGCTGCCTTTTTGTGGCAGAACTTTGGTCAAAAACTCAGCTTTGCAGTGCAAAACCCAAATGGCAAAAACAATTGACATGTTGCTTCTTTGAAAAGCTGAGTTTTTGACCAAAGTTCTGCCACAAAAAGGCAGCATTTTGAACAACATAGTGTGAACAAGAAACCCAAATTCCCATAGACTTTGCTTGAATAGAAGAACACATCCATTTTGGCATTAAACAGCGCAGAAGAAAAAGCAGCAAAAAAGCAGGTAAAAAGCAACGTGCGCACATACCCTTAAAGGGAACCCTTCACATTGGACAAGCAGCCTGAATTATGGACTATATATTATATAGAGCAGAGGTGAGTGAAATAAATGAATATTCTCATACAGCTGCTTGACCTTTCAGCCTACCCTAGTAGAAAGGGTTTTGAAATTAGCTATGAAATGAATTATAGTTGTCAGTTAATAAGAAAGGAAGATCCAACACTTAAGGTGGGTTTACACCAAATGATCTGTGTCTTGAAAAACTGGTAATATTTGGCAATTAGCGGTACTTAAGCTGGTGTCACACACAGCGACAACGACAACGACGTCGCTGCTACGTCACCATTTTCTGTGACGTTGCAGCGACGTCCCGTCGCTGTCGCTGTGTGTGACATCCAGCAACAACCTGGCCCCTGCTGTGAGGTCGCCGGTCGTTGCTGAATGTCCAGCTTCATTTTTTGGTCGTCACTCTCCCGCTGTGACACACACATCGCTGTGTGTGACAGCGAGAGAGCGACGAAATGAAGCGAGCAGGGAGCAGGAGCCGGCGTCTGGCAGCTGCGGTAAGCTGTAACCAGCGTAAACATCAGGTAACCAAGGGAAGACCTTTCCCTGGTTACCCGATATTTACCTTCATTACCAGCCTCCGCCCTTGCTGCCAGCGCCGGCTCCTGCTCTATGCACATGTGGCTGCAGTACACATCGGGTAATTAACCCGATGTGTACTGTAGCAAGGAGAGCAAGGAGCCAGCGCTAAGCAGTGTGCGCGGCTCCCTGCTCTCTGCACTGCGACATGTAGCTGCAGTACACATCGGGTTAATTAACCCGATGTGTACTGTACCTAGGAGAGCAAGGAGCCAGCGCTAAGCGCGGCTCCCTGCTCTCTGCACATGTAGCACAGCGACGTTATGATCGCTGCTGCGTCGCTGTGTTTGACAGCTAAGCACCGATCATAACAGCGACTTACAAGGTCGCTGTTACGTCACAGAAAATGGTGACGTAACAGCGACGTCGTTGTCGCTGTCGCTTAGTGTGAACCCAGCTTTAGTTGCCAGTTTAGACATGCAGACGACATATCCCATGTGCACAGAACAATGAGTAATAGATCGTTCTGTGTGTATAGGCTGTCATTGTTCTCAGTGGCACATGTTCAATTTACACAGGATGGTATGTGGGCCAGACTGATAATTTTTTAAGCAAGCCAAAAAGTTATTTCATACAATGAATGAGTGTTTTGCTTGTCAGTCGAGTGATCAGCATCCTTTTTGCACTGCACAATTATCGGAAAAACAAGTGGTCCTTGGAATTGTCGTTCCTGATAACCATGCAGTGAAAATGCAATCTGGACACTTATCACCTATTCACAGCATAGGTAAGAAATGTCCAGTTGGAGTTGGCCCAAACATTGGGATGCTTCTCAATACCTGCAAAGTAGTTTTTTCAATGTTCTACTCAAAAAGCCACTAAAATTAAATGGGCTAAATGTAGTTTCAACTTGGGGCTAACTGTGGAGAAGTCAGCTGCACTGTAGAAATCATTTCAGCCTAGATGCAACTATGAAGGGGAGTCAGTTCTATAGGAATGGAAAAGCTGCTGTAATACATATCTGAACAGTCCCAATTTTGCCAGAACAGTCTTTTCAAACAATTTTACAAAAGTGAAAGGGCTTAGTTCTATACCCCAAAGTGGTTGTTTTGTGAGTATTCCTAAGTGTTCTTGGGGTGTCCTAAGGTCTAGCACACATGGCGAGTAACACGGAGCAAGTGGGATGCATTCCATTCGGACCAATATTACTCTATGGGGCCGCACCCATGAGCAATTATTTTCTCAGCCCTAATCGGACCGAGAAAACAGTCGTAGCATGCTGTGAGTGCAATGCGAGCTTGTTTCACTCGCACCCATTCAAGTCTATGGGGAAAGAGAAACATTGCATTGCACTCGCATTACACCGGTGTAACGCGATAGCAGTGCGATTCTCGTATCAGTCGACAATGGAGGAGAGAGGGAGATAAATTCCTCCCCTCCACAACTGGGGTCTGATCGCACGATCGGACCACAGTCGCATGACACTTGGCTCTCGCTGTGCTGCGAGCGTGAGCCGAGTGTCATGCGAGGACTCGCACAAATCCCCATGTTGCCACAGCCTAAATGTCTCAGTTTGTCTTGTAAATAAGAATCAGTTTGATAGTGACTTCAGCTGTCCCTGTCAGTGGTAGTCTGCCTAGGGCTTTAAACGTACCATCACACTAAGCGACGCTCCAGAAATCCCACCAGCAACCTGACCTGGTAGGGATCGCTGGAGCGTCGCTACACGGTTCACTGGTGAGCTGTCAAACAGGCAGATCTCCACAGCGATCAGAGATCAGCCCCCAGCCACCAGCGACTCATGTAATGACGCTGTGCTTCGTAACCATAGTACACATCGGGTTACTATGCAGAGCGCTTTGCTTATAGTTACCCGATGTGTACCTTGGCTACGTGTGCAGGGAGCAGGGAGCCGGCTTCTAGAAGCTGCGCACGCTGGTAACCAAGGTAAATATCGGGTAACCAAGCAAAGTCCTCTTATTAGCAATTAGCACTTTATACAGCTGATCCCAGACATATTATCAGGAGACATAAGTAACAAACCTTATGCAGTATAGCTGGCTAAAAAGAAACTTCTTTTTATTTGTCCCCCAAGTATTTTCTTTCTCTTGTGCACATGACTTTGTATTTGCTGTCACTGTTTGCCTGTCTATTGTGTATACATGGGTTCCCTGAAAAATGCCCACAGGAAAATTGCCCACAGGAAAATTGCCCACAGGAAAAATGCCCACAGGAAAATTGCCCACACGGAAAATTGCCCACACTGAAAATTGCCCACACTGAAAATTGCCCACACGGAAAATTGCCCACACTGAAAATTGCCCACCCTGAAAATTGCCCACACGGAAAATTGCCCACATGGAAAATTGCCCACACAGAAAATCGCCAATTGCAGCATCACAAAGTTTCAAATCTATGATATTTGAGGTGCAAGGTGAGGATGTTCACATAATAGGTGATCAACTTGTGATTTACAGTTGACCTAGTGCAAAACTGCAAAAATGCTGAAGATCTGTGGTTTGCAGCAGTCTGTTATTATCAGCAATAGATAGATACAGTCTGCTCTAATCTCACTGATTCTGCCTTAAGCTGGTGTCACACATAACGACGACGACAACGACGTCGCTGCTACGTCACCATTTTCTGTGACGTTGCAGCGACGTCCCGTCGCTGTCGCTGTGTGTGACATCCAGCAACGACCTGGCCCCTGCTGTGAGGTCGCCGGTCGTTCCTGAATGTCCAGCTTCATTTTTTGGTCGTCACTCTCCCGCTGTGACACACACATCGCTGTGTGTGACAGCGAGAGAGCAACGAAATGAAGCGATCAGGAGCCAGCACTGGCAGCTGCGGTAAGCTGTAACCAGCGTAAACATCGGGTAACCAAGGGAAGACCTTTCCCTGGTTACCCGATGTTTACGCTGGTTACCAGCCTCCGCTCTTGCTGCCAGTGCCGGCTCCTGCACTGTGCACATGTGGCTGCTGTACACATCGGGTAATTAACCCGATGTATACTGTAGCAAGGAGAGCAAGGAGCCAGCGCTAAGCAGTGCGCGCGGCTCCTTGCTCTCTGCACTGACATGTAGCTGCAGCACACATCGGGTTAATTAACCCGATGTGTACTGTACCTAGGAGAGCAAGGAGCCAGCGCTAAGCGCGGCTCCCTGCTCTCTGCACATATAGCACAGCGACGTTATGATCGCTGCTTCTGCTGTGTTTGACAGCTAAGCAGCGATCATAACAGCGACTTACAAGGTCGCTGTTACGTCACCGAAAATGGTGACGTAACAGCGACGTCGTTGTCACTGTCGCTTAGCGTGACACCAGCTTTACTCCTTCCACCAGCCCAAAACAGCAGCACATGCAGAACCAGCAGCAGTGTGATCAAGAGGAGCAATCACTACTATCTGTACTCACAAAAGTATCACTGTATTATTTGTTGAGTTACATGTGACTGCAGGTCACATCTAATACATTATCATCTCAGGGGAGCCCACCAAAAGCAGGGTGCTGCTGGCAGAGATAGAGTACTATCACACTTGCGTTCATCGCAATCCACCACTATGAAAAATAGCGCAGTCCGTTAACGGACTGCGGTATTCTCCATAGACTTATATTGACGACGCACTGTGACGTAGTGTCTGCGTTTCATCCGCTGGCCGACACTGAGTCGTTATTTTGACTGAGCACTGGGAGGAGGGAACGCAGCATGTAGCGTTTTTGGTGTCGTTAAAATAACTCGGAATCCGCCAAAGTGTCTAATGATCGTCTATGGTGGCGGATTCACACAGCAACTGAAGTGAATCGCGCTGTCAGCGGGGATGTCACTGAGGTAGTGCTGGTGTGTGCATTAATGATGGGGGTGGTAGTACCTGCGTGTGTGAGGTGATGATGGGGGCGATAGTGCCGGTGTGTGCGGTGATGATGGGTGCGGTAGTGCCGGGGTGTGCGGCGGTGATGATGGGGGTGGTAGTGCCGGGGTGTGTGCAGTGATGATGGGTGAGTTAGTGCCTGCGTGTGTGCGGTGATGATGGGGGCGGTAGTGCCAGGGTGGGGGCGGTGATGATGGGTGCAGTAGTGCCGGGGTGTGTGCGGTGATGATGGGGGCGGTAGTGCCTACGTGTGTGTGGTGATGATGGGGGTGGTAGTGCTGGGGTGTGTGCGGTGATGATGGGGGCGGTAGTGCTGTGGTGTGTGCGGTGATGATGGGAGCGGTAGTGCCGCTGTGTGCGGTGTTGATGGGGGCGGTAGTGACGGTGTGTGCTGTGATAATAGGGATGGTAGTGCCTGTGTGTGAGCAGTGATGATGGGGGCGGTAGTGCCTGCGTGTGTGTGATGATGATGGGGGCAGTAGTGCCGGGGTGTGTGCGGTGATGATGGGGGCAGTAGTGCCTGCATGTGTGCGGTGATGATGGGGGCGGTAGTGCCTGTGTGTGTGCGGTGATGATGGGGGCGGTAGTGTCTGTGTGTGTGCGGTGATGATGGGGGCTCTCTCTCTCTCGGCTAAAGAAAACTAACGCAACGTGTTATTTCACAGGAATCTGTTGCCTTTATTATCACACTATTTACAACGCATCTGTCACATGCGTCACACAACGCATTGTGACGGATGCCAAACAACGCAAGTGTGAAAGTAGCCATAGCTGGTCCTGAAAGCCCCAAAGGCACAGCAGAGAGGTGAGACTCTGTCGCTTGTACCACCTTGTGTTCGTGCTGGGAATGTATGATATGTTTTTGCAGTGGTGTAACTAGAGTCCAATGGGCCCCAGTGTGAAATTTTGACCTGCCCCCCCCCCACTCACACATGTTCTCACATGTGCGGGCCCTTGTAGTGTTCTAACTTCTATCAAGACTTATGAACTGCCTCCCCTCCCCCTTCATTATGTAGTAATGTCCTCCGTCCTGGTATATATGCCTATCATCCTGGTGAATATGTCCTCATCCTGGTGTATATGACCCAATGCTGGTATATAAGGTCCTCATCCTGGTATGTATGGTCCACGTTGTCTCCATCCTGGTATATATGTTCCCATCCTGAGTTACATGGTCCCCAATCCTAGTGGGCATTCATGTCTGTTGGCAATTTTCTGTGGACATTTTTCACATATCATGTGAACATCCTCACCTTGCACCTCAAATATCATAGATCTGAAACTTTCTGATGCTGCAATTGGCAATTTTCTGTGTGGGCAATTTTCCATGTGGGCAATTTTCCGTGTGGGCAATTTTCCGTGTGGGCAACTTTCTATGTGGGCAATTTTCCGTGTGGGCAAATTTCCATGTGGGCAATTTTCCATGTGGGCAATTTTCCATGTGGGCAATTTTCCGTGTGGGCAATTTTCCATGTGGGCAATTTTCCTGTGGGCATTTTTCCTATGGGCAATATTCATGTGGGCATTTTTCCTGTGGGCAATTTTCCTGTGGGCATTTTTCTGGTCACTGTATACATGGTATAAAACTTCATGGGCTACTGTAAATAGACAATTTTGACTTGATTGTACTATATTTCTTTAGTTATGGGTATCTGCCATTAACCCCTTCACGACCATGGACGGAAAGATCCGTCCTTGTGCCCTGGGCCTTAACGACCAAGGACGGATCTTTCCGTCATGGCGTAATTGCGGCACCGGAGCCTCCGGTGACTGCGAAAAGTTAGGATAAACCGCAGATTCGGGGAGGAGGGGACCTGTACCTGACCTCAGGAGGGGTGGTGCCTCCTCCCCGGACCTACGGAGGCTGTGATTGGCTGACGAACGTCGCTCAACCAATCACAGCCACTGTAATGTTCCAGCCACTTAAAGTGACTGAAACATTGAAATCCAGCCCTGGCCAGTGCAGCTATAGCACTGGTGATTGCCTGGAGCTGGGTGACCTCACTGGATCACCCTCCCCCAGCTCCAGTAGCTCTGATTGGAGAGATCGGCCTTGTGACCGATTTCTCCAATCACAGTGGACCTGTTGCCGGTGACCGCCCCCGTCATCGTCCCTGCAGCACGCCAGCACAGTGAGTGTACACAGTGCAATGGCAGGGCGACAAGCTCCGGTCCCATGCTGTTATGAGACTGGAGCATGGGACCCGGAAGTTGCCGCGCTGCCATTGCACTGTATGAAACCGGCCTCCCGATTCGCCGCCGCGATCTGCCACCCGCACCCCCACCCCTCGTATCTGCTGCCCGCACCCTTACCCCCACACCTCCCGATCCGCCGCCGCTGCCCTCCGCCGCGATCTGCCACCCGCACCCCCACCCCTCGTATCTGCTGCCCGCACACTCACCCCCACACCTCCCGATCCGCCGCCGCCGCTGCCCTCCGCCGCGATCTGCCACCCGCACCCCCACCCCTCGTATCTGCTGCCCGCACACTCACCCCCACACCTCCCGATCCGCCATCGCTGCTGCCCTCCGCCGCGATCTGCCATCCGCATCCCCACCCCTCGTATCTGCTGCCCACACACTCACCCCCACACCTCCCGATCCGCCGCCGCTGCCCTCCGCCGCGATCTGCCACCCGCAGCCCCACCCCTCGTATCTGCTGCCCGCACACTTACCCCCACACCTCCCGATCCGCCATCGCTGCTGCCCTCCGCCGCGATCTGCCACCCGCACCCCCACCCCTCGTATCTGCTGCCCGCACCCTCACCCCCACACCTCCCAATCCGCCGCTGCCCTCCATCTGCCACAGTGCCACCGGTCCCCCCCGATCTGCTTCCCGGCCCCTTTCCCTCGTGATCGGCTGCTCGTCCCCTCACCGCCGTGATGTGCGCTCCCTCCCCTGTCACCACCGTGATGTGCGCTCCCTCCCCTGTCACCGCTGTGATGTGCGCTCCCTCCCCTGTCACCGCCTTGATGTGCGCTCCCTCCCCTGTCACCGCCGTGATGTGCGCTCCCTCCCCTGTCACCGCCGTGATGTGCGCTCCCTCCCCTGTCACCGCCGTGATGTGCGCTCCCTCCCTTGTCACCGCCGTGATGTGCGCTCCCTCCCCTGTCACCGCCGTGATGTGCGCTCCCTCCCCTGTCACCGCCGTGATGTGCGCTCCCTCCCCTGTCACCGCCGTGATGTGCGCTCCCTCCTCTGTCACCGCCGTGATGTGCGCTCCCTCCCCTGTCATCGCCGTGATGTACGCTCCCTCCCCTGTCACCCCCGTGATCTGTGCTCCCTCCCCTGTCACCCCGTGATCTGTGCTCCCCTGTGACCCCGTGATCTGTGCTCCCTCACCTGTCACCCGATCTGTGCTCCCTCACCTGTCACCCCGTGATCTGTGCTCCCTCACCTGTCACCCTGTGATCTGTGCTCCCTCACCTGTCACCCCGTGATCTGTGCTCCCTCACCTGTCATCCCGTGATCTGTGCTCCCTCACCTGTCACCCCATGATCTGTGCTCCCTCACCTGTCACCCCCGTGATCTGCTGTCCGCTCTCCCTCACCTCTCACCCCCGTGATCTGTGCTCTGCTCACCTGTCTCCTCCGTGATCTGCGCTGCGCTCCCTCCCCCACCTCTCACCCTCCCCGATCTGCTGCCTCCTTCATCTCCTGTGATCCAGCTGCCTAGATCCATCCTGTAGGGTAACTATCCCCAATCTCACCTCCCACTCCCCTTCCCACCCATCCCCCCTCCCCCCATCCTCTGCCGCTCCTGAATCCACTGCGCCCTCTCCCATCCGCCCCCACCCTATCCCAGCCGCCGTCTCACAATCACAGATGCTCCCTTTATATGCCGCTGCCCCCCCATCTGCTGCCGCCCCATCTGCCGCCCCCCCATCTGCCGCTGTTTTTTTTTTCTATGCCATGGGGGTCTAGTTTCTAAAATGGGGTGACATGTGGGGGAGCTCCACTGTTTCGGCACCTCAGGGGGTCTCCAAACAGCATGGAATACGCTAATTATCCCAGACAATTTTGCGTTTGAAACGTCAAATGACGCTCCTTGCCTTCCGAGCCCTGCTGTGCGCCCAAACATTTGAGTTCCACCACATATGAGGTATCTGCGTACTCAAGAGAAATTGCACAATACATTTTATGGTGCAATTTTTCCTGATACCCTTGTGAAAAAAAAAGCTACCTGGTTGAAGTAACAATTTTGTGGTAAAAAAAATTTTTTTTATTTTCACGGCTCAACTCTATTAACTTTTGTGAAGCCCCCAGAGGCTCAAAGTGCTCAATAAACATCTAGATAAATTCCATGAGGGGTCTAGTTTCCAAAATGGGGTCATATGTGGGGGAGCTCCACTGTTTCGGCACCTCAGGGGGTCTCCAAACGCAACATGGAATACGCTAATTATCCCAGACAATTTTGCGTTTGAAACGTCAAATGACGCTCCTTGCCTTCCGAGCCCTGCTGTGCGCCCAAACATTTTATTTCCACCACATATGAGGTGTCTGTGTACTCAGGAGAAATTGCACAATACATTTTATGGTGCAATTTTTCCTGATACCCTTGTGAAAAAAAAAGCTACCTGGTTGAAGTAACAATTTTGTGGTAAAAAAATTTTTTTTATTTTCACAGCTCAACTCTATTAACTTTTGTGAAGCCCCCAGAGTACAAAGTGCTCAATAAACATCTAGATAAATTCCATGAGGGGTCTAGTTTCCAAAATGGGGTCACATGTGGGGGAGCTCCACCGTTTCGGCACCTCAGGGGCTCTCCAAACGCAACATGGTGTGGCTAACGATTCCAGCTAATTTTCTGTTCAAAAAAGTCAAATGGCGCTCCTTCCCTTCCGAGTCCTGCTGTGCGCCCAAACAGTGGTTTTTCGCCACATATGAGGTATCTGCGTGTTCAGTAGAAATTGCCCAACAAATTTTGGGGGTTCATTTAATCCTGCTACCCCTTGTGAATATGCAATATTTGAGACTAAATTAACATTTTTGTTGCAAAAAGTAAAATGTTCATTTTTTCCTTCCACATTGCTTTAGTTACTGTGAAGCACCTGAAGGGTTAATAACCTTCTTGAATGTGGTTTTGAGTAGCCTGAGGGGTGCCGTTTTTGGAATGGTGTCACTTTTGGGTGTTCTGTGTCATATAGACCTTTCAAAATCGCTTCAAATGTGATGTGGTCCCTAAAAAAAGTGGCTTTGTAAATTTTGTTGTAAAAATGAGAAATTGCTCATAAACTTTGAACCCCTATAACTTCCTTAATTTTTTTTTTTTTTCCCAAAATTGTTCTGATGTAAAGTAGACATGTGGGAAATGTTATTTATTAATTATTTTGTGTCATATCTCTCGTTGGTTTTAGAGCATAAAAATTCAAAGTTTGAAAATTACAAAATTTTCAAAATTTTCGCGAAATTTCCGTTTTTTTTCACAAAGAAATGCAAAAAATATCGGCCTAAATTTACCACTAACATGAAGCCCAATATGTCACGAACAAAACAGTCTCAGAATCACCGGGATCCGCTGAAGCGTTCCAGAGTTATAACCTCATAAAGTGACAATGGTCAGAATTGCAAAAAATGGCCTGGTCTTTAGGGTCAAAATAGGCTTGGGGCTGAAGGGGTTAATAATAGTTGTCCTATTTTTCACCATTTTTATTTGTCTTTCTGTGTTTGTCATTTTTTTGTTTGTTTATTAATAAAAGATACATTTTTACTGTTTTATATTTGGCCTGCATAATGTATTTCTGTAGATGTTTGCAGGAAACATATAGTAGTGACAAAAAAGTTTTTTTGTTTTTTTTTTTTAAGTAATTACTTTTGTTTGGTTGTTGTGATTTTAGTAAACTGGAAGCCAATGGTTGTCACCTCTAAGGATGAAATTTGTGTTTGACATTGTTTTATCCTTTTATGTGTTAGTTTTCCACATTTGCTGGGCCAATTATTTTGCATATTTTGTCATGAGTAGTCTAATTTTGCCTAAAAATATTTTTTTATTTGTGTTGTTTTTTTTGGCTAAAACATGGCAAAGAAAAATTTATCACCATATGTCAGGAAGTTAATTATTCTAGAAGAGTGTAGTCAAGCAAAATCCAAAAAGAGGTAGCTGTTATTATCATTTTAGCGCCATTTATTCCATGGCGCTTTACATGTGAAAATGGGTACATATAATAGGGAGAAGGACAATAATCATGAACAATACAAGGCACAGACAGGTACAGGAGGAAAGAGGATCCTGCCCGCGAGGGCTCACAGTCTACAAGGGATAGGTGAAGATACAGTAAGTGAGGGAGGAGATCATTGTGCGGCGCTATGGAGTACTGAGGGTTACTGTAGGTTGTAGGCTTGTTGGAAGAGGTGGGTCTTCAGGTTCCTTTTGAAGCTTTTCAAGGTAGACGAGAGGCTGATATATTGTGGCAGAGCATTTCAGAGTATGGTGGATGCACAGGAGAAATCTCAAATGCGATTGTGGGAAGAGGAGATGTGAGGAGAGTAAAAAAGGAGATCTTGAGAGGATCGGAGGTTACGTACAGGTAAGTACTGGGAGACTAGGTCACAGATGTATGGAGGAGAAAAGTGGTGTATGGCTTTGTATGTCATGGTTAGAGTTTTGAACTGGAATCATTGGGCAATGGGAAGCCAGTGAAGAGATTGACAGAGAGGGGAGGTCGGGGAGTAGTAGGGGGACAGGTGGAATAGTCGGGCATCATAGTTTAGAATAGATTGTAGGGGTTCGAGACTGTTTAAAGGGAGGCCACAGAGCTGGGGTTACAGTAGACCAGGAGGGAGATAATAAGGGCATGCACAAGTGTTTGGCAGCTTCATGGAAAAGGAATGTACGAATCTGGGAAATATTTTTGAGTTTGAATCCACAGGAGGTGAAGAGGATTTGGATGTGTGGCTTGAAGGAGAGAGCAGAGTCGGGAGTCACAACCAGGCAGCGAGCACATGAGACTGGGAAGAGAGAGCAGCAATTTAATTTGATGGATAGGTCTGTTGGGGGGGATGAGGGAGGAGGAGGAAAAAATATTCTGCTTTGTCGATTTTAAGGTTTAGAAATCGAGCAGAGAAAAAATAAGAAACAGCAGACAGACATTGTGGGATTCTGGTTAGTAAGGAGTTGATCTCAGGTCCAGAGAGGTAGATATGCGTACTATCAGCATAGAGATGATACTGAAAGCATCAGGCCTCTATGAGCTGTCCCAGCTGAAGGTGTAGATGGAGAACAAAAAGAGAGTGCAGTCAGCTCACCAGTCCATCAAGTGTTTGAATAGATAATGCAGCCAAGGGTGTGGTGCACGGAGGTTCTTGAGCTGGTACACAGGTGAAATATTCAAGAGGAGAAGAAAAAAAATCCAGCACCCGCAGTAATTGTGTATAATGGCATTCCAGACTTCTGATATTAAAAACATTTTTTTATTTCAACCATTAAAAAAACATAAGCATCGCTGGCCTACGCATTTCGAGCAGTTTGCTGTTTTTCAAGTCATTGGTCCAAGAACTGAACCTTGGGGAACACTGACAGATAGGGGGTGAGATGAGAAGTAGTGTGAGAGTGGGAGACGCTAAAAGTTAGGTCAATGAGGTGTGAGGAGATTCAAGATAGGCCCAAGTTTTGATGCCCAGAGGTGAGAGAATCTGTAATAGAAGGGAATGGTCCACTGTTTCAAAGGCAGAAGAGAGGTCCAGGTGGAGGAGGACAGAATAGTGTTGCTTAGCTTTGGTGGTTAGTAGGTCAGTGGTGATTTTAGTTATGGCAGTTTCAGTGGAATTATGCGGTCAGAAGCTAGATTGTAGCCTGTCAGAGGGAATGGGAGGACAGTTCAAGATTGACATGCTGGTCAAGTAATTTTGAAGAATAGGGAAGAAGGGATATGGTGCGATAGTTCAACACAGTGGAAAGGTCAAGGGAGGGCCTTTTGATGATGGCTGTGATGGATGCATGTTTAAAGCATGAGAAGAATAACTGATTGTTAGTGATCAGATGAAAAGATGGGTTAGGGGTGGGATAAGGACTGGGGAAGTAGGGGATGAGACAGGACAGGTGGTGAGATGTGATCTTGAGAATAGATCAAAAGATGATCTGTCATGGAGAAAAAACTGGATTTGGAGTTAGAGGTCTGAGTAATTATGAGGAGGGGCTGTGGGGATCGTCTGCTTGAAGAAAGAGGCAAATTCTTCAGCTGAGATAAGAGGAGAGTGAGGTGGCATCGGGGGACGAAGGATAATGTTGGAAATGTTGCATAGCTGTTTAGAGTTGTGAGATAGGGAGGGAATAAGGGATGAGAGGTAGGTTTGTTTTGCAGCAGAGAGTGCAGACTTGAAAGTAGTGGGGAATGGTTTGTATGTGATAAAGTGCTCGGTGGAATGAGACCTCTTCCACTTCCGCTCAGCAATACTTAAAGCCCATCTCAGTTCTTTAGTCTGGTTCGTGTGCCAAGGTTGCCTGTTCATCGTGCAGGTTTTGGTATGCGTGAGGTAGGCGACCGATTCAAAAGCTGCAGAAATTATGGTGTTATATAAAGTGGCAGCAGTATCTGCATCGTGTAAACAAGCTATGCCTGCAAGAGGGAGAAGGGATTGAGAAAGTGAGTGTAAATCAAGGTGTCTGAGATTTCTGTGTGGGTAGGAAAGTTTGTGGAGGGGTGGTTGTGTACTTAGAGAAGAAAAGGAAGAGATTGTGAGTAGGTTGTGGTCAGACAGGGAGAGAGGTGGAGAGCTATGGAATTCAACTGGTCTCAGAGTCAAGTGTCACGTACAGTACAGACTAAAAGTTTGGACACATCTTCTCATCTCTAGAACAACTGTTAAGAGGAGACTTTGTGCAGCAGTCCTTCATGTTAAAATAGCTGCTAGGAAACCACTGCTAAAGACAGGCAACAAGCAGAAGAGACTTGTTTGGGCTAAAGAACACAAGGAATGGACATTAGACCAGTGGAAATCTGTGCTTTGGTCTGATGAGTCCAAATTTGAGATCTTTGGATCCAACCACCGTGTCTTTGTAGAAAATGTGAAAGGATGGACTCTACATGGCTGGTTCTCACCGTGAAGCATGGAGGAGGAGGTGTGATGGTGTGGGGGTGCTTTGCTGGTGACACTGTTGGGGATTTATTCAAAATTGAAGGCATACAGAACCAGCATGCCTATGTGACGCCCTGGCAAAACCAGGTAGTCACAAATAGGCCCCTGCATAACACCTTCCCACACTTAGGAAACACACAGCCAACCAGAAAACCCTAGTCACCACCCCTAGAGAAACATAGACACACCAGTGGGCGTGACCAGGTGGTTGGTGCACGCCCACCCAAGGGTTTAGACAGCCCAGGGCGGGAAAGTAAAGAGAGTTGAGTGTTGAAGTTCAAGTGGGAGAGTAGTGTGAGCTGGGGCTAGGTGTAGTCCCAGCAGGAGAGAGAGTCCAAGTTGAACGGTACCAGGGTAGGAGCCCTGGTGCCACTGGCTAGGAGGCAGACGGTGGTCTCCATCAGCAGGAGACGGGAAGACGGCTCAGTGGAACCGAGGTGGACCGGGCCAGGGTTGTAGCCCGCCGGTACTGACACGGGGAACCGACCTGGAAATCGTAGCACAAAGGGGGGTACTCGGACCCTGAAGCCAGAGGCCAAAATCGACTGGAGCTGGTTAATTAACCGATTGAGGCCAGGACTAGAGGTTCTGTCCCACCCAAACTCCCTAATAGAAGACAACAGCCCACCGATTCGGGATAAGAGGTCACCGCCAGGGCCCATAGATCCCACGGGCCAGCGTCTGCGGGCACGGCTCCTTAGGCCACATCCAGCCGGGAGCAGACTCCTATGTTTTATACTGGGAAGTCTTTCTACGTAAACAGTGCAGGAAAAGGATAAAGACCACCAGCCGGGTGGGAGATCCAGAACGCAGCCGGCCGCGGCACCGGCCACCACCACCTTGGTTTACCAGAGACTCTTGTGTTTTACTGAAAGTGAGTACACCAACACCCCTGCGGTCGTCATTCCCCCTGCACCACAGCCACCGGGTCCCGGGGCTACCATCCCTGCCCACGGAGGGGTTAACAACTTGCTGCGCAACATCTCCCCCGGGTGCCCCGCAACAGCAGCGATGGTGTCCCACCTCACCACACACCGTGGGTGGCGTCATGAACTTAATACGGCCTAGCCCGTACATATACGTCCCCCCATTTATTCGGCGTGTCCGCGAGACCCCTGGGTCCGGAGACCCTCGAGCCACCACCACGGAAGGACCGGACTCGAGCAGCGCCGGCTGCTGGCATGGGGGCGGCACACCCCGAAACCTGGCGTCACGAACAGGATTCTTACCCATCCACTTACCTGGTGGAAGTGCGCCTTGTATTGAACATTCAGCGGTGATCCGTTGCAAATTTTTCAAAAGTCGCCATTTTGGTCGCCATTTTGTCGCGAAAAACTACAGCTCAGCGTCTTCTTCCCCGTGAAAAGGGCGCGAAAGATGAAGCCCCGCCTCCTGGGAACACGGCCGCAAAGCGAGGCCGGAAGTCTAAAAACGAAACTAGCAGGCCTGAAAGAGGAGTGCCAGCAAAAGACCAAGGGGGAGAAGCGGGAAGATGTCTGCCCCTGAACCCGCTGCTGCAGCTGCGCCGACCGCTGAAGCGGCGGCGTCCGTGAGCGAAGAAGTGGATAAAGAGGCTGCAGCTCCCGCTCCGGTCGCAGGAGCAGAGGAGGCGGCGTGGGATCAGTTGCCGCCAGGGACCGCCGCCTGGTTAGAACGGAAGCTGGTGCGGTTCTGTATCCAGGTACGGGTCGAGTCGATGCAGTAGGCCTTGGGCTGGAAGAAGGAGATGCAGAAGATGGTGGCCGTGGTGTGGGCAAACAAGAGGCCCGCCTCATGGAAAGCGCCCCAGCAGGATAAAGCCACGCAGACCCCTCCATTCCCGCCGACCCGTCAGGAGACAGGACCCGCTTACGGTGAGACCAGCGAACCCCGGATGGCCCGGCTCCTGGAAGAAACAGTG
Organism: Anomaloglossus baeobatrachus; assembly: GCF_048569485.1. Lineage (NCBI taxonomy): Eukaryota > Metazoa > Chordata > Amphibia > Anura > Aromobatidae > Anomaloglossus > Anomaloglossus baeobatrachus. The sequence goes on from NC_134353.1 coordinate 651,476,837, forward strand.
TCGTCTGTGGAGCCACCCCAGTCTTCCGTGCAAGCCCTGAACCCCGGGATGTACTGCACCTGGTTCGGAAAGCCCGTCTCCCAGCAGTTTAGGGAGCGGAACGGGCATGTGCAGTAGTGCAGCAAGAATCCGTAAGTTCACCATGTTTCAGTTTAAAGTTAAAAGTTAAAACCAAAGACAATGGCTGAGAACTTGCAGGCCAACCCATAAACTATTGGGCCTTGAAAAATAATCCTGGACCTTCCTTCTTCACCTTTGCAGCAGTCTCCGGAGTGGCTGATTGGAGGATGGGCCTGCGGTAGAGTCGGCGTAGGCCCAGTCACCAGTGGGACCGGTGACTATCCTCCGGGGCAGGGGTCCCCTGGACGTGGGGTCCCTGTAAAGGACTGCCGGGTAAGGAACTTTTTACCCGGCCCGGTTGGGCAACACCTGGACTTAGCCTGGACTGGCGCAAGGGGTGCCAATCTGTGTTTTAGTGGTGGCATCAGGGTTAGGTTTGTTTGGGTGGTAAAGGCGAGAAGAACCCGGTCCTGTCCCGGTTATGTTATGCAACGTTTAAGTAACCTGCCTCCCATAAGGGAAGAAACCAAGCTATTCTTGCAATGTAAATATGTTATTATTCTTGTAAAATGTTTCAATTCCTTTTATCTTTCAGGAAACACACAGCCAACCAGAAAACCCTAGTCACCACCCCTAGGGAAAGATAGACACATCAGTGGGCATGACCAGGCGGTTGGTGCACGCCCACCCAGGGGTTTAGACAGCCCAGGGTGGGAAAGTAAAGAGAGTTGGTGTAGTCCCAGCAGGAGAGAGAGTCCAAGTTGAACGGTACCAGGGTAGGAGCCCTGGTGCCACTGGCTAGGAGGCAAACGGTGGTCTCTGTCAGCAGGAGACGGGAAGACGGCTCAGTGGAACCAAGGTGGACCGGGCTAGGGTTGTAGCCCGCCGGTACCGACATGTGGAACCGACCCGGAAACCGTAGCACAAAGGGGGGTACTCGGACCCTGAAGCCAGAGGCCAGAATCGACTGGAGCTGGTTAATTAACTGATTGAGGCCAGGACTAGAGGTTCTGTCCCACCCAAAGTCCTTCATAGAAGACAACAGCCCACCGATTCAGGATAAGAGGTCACCGCCAGGGCCCATAGATCCCACGGGCCAGCGTCTGCGGGCACGGCTCCTTAGGCCACATCCAGCTGTGAGTGGACTCCTACGTTTTATACTGGGAAGTCTTGTCTACGTAAACAGTGCAGGAAAAGGATAGAGACCACCAGCTGGGTGGGAGATCCCGAACGCAGCCGGCCGCGGCACCGGCCACCACCACCTTGGTTTACTAGAGACTCATGTGTTTTACTGAAAGTGAGTACACCAACACCCCTGCGGTCGTCATTCCCCCTGCATCACAGCCACCGGGTCCCGGGGCCACCATCCCTGTCCACGAAGCGGTTAACAACTTGCTGCGCAACATCTCCCTCGGGTGCCCCGCAACAGCAGCGGTGGTGTCCCACCTCACCACACACCGTGGGTGGCGTCACAAACTTAATACGGCCTAGCCCGTACATATATGTCCTCCCATTTATTCAGCGTGTCCGCGAGACCCCCAGGTCCGGAGACCTTCGAGCCACCACCCCAGAAGGACCGGACTCAAGCAGCGCCGGCTGCTGGCACGGGGGAGGCACATCTAACACAGCATCTTTCAGTGGCGTGCTATTCCATCTGGTTTGCGTTTAGTTTGACCATCATTTATTTTTCAACAAGACAATGACCCCAAACACATATCCAGGCTGTGTAAGGGCTATTTGACTAAGAATGAGAGTGATGGGGTGCTATGCCAGATGATCTGGTCTCCACAGTCACCAGACATGAACCCAATCAAGATGGTTTGGGGTGAGCTGGACCACAGAGTGAAGGCAAAAGGGCCAAGAAGTGCTAAGCATCTCTGGGAACTCCTTCAAGACTGTTGGAAAACCATTTCCGGTGACTACCTCTTGAAGCTCATCAAGAGAATGCCAAGAGTGTGCAAAGTAGTAATGAAAGCAAAAGGTGGCTACTTTGAAGAACCTAGAATATAAGACATATTTTCAGTTGTTTCACACTTTTTTAAGTATTTCATTCATCATGTTTTACTTCATAGTTTTGATGACTTCAATGTGAATCTACAGTTTTCAGAGTCCTGAAAATAAAGAAAACTCTTTGAATGAGAAGGTGTGTCCAAACGATTGGTCTGTACTGTATAATTGTCACGCTCCCCGGGTCCCGACGTCGTTTCTCACTCACCGCTCCAGTCCCCGGGTCCCCTGCCTCCAGCCACACGTCCTCCTCGGCACCGCTCCCTGCTCTGGCCTCCGGCACCCGGGCGTCACGCATGTGCATTAGGGCGCGCGCACGGTCACTGACCTCCTCTTAAAGGCCCTGCACTCCCTAACAGGATATTGCATCAGTCAGGGTCAGGTATATTAGGAGCTCCCTGCCTGGAGGGCGTCGCCTGTTCGTCGAGTTCTGCAAGCTAGAAGTCCAGGTCCCCTTGTGTCTTACTCATACTAAAAACTTTGTCTCTTCCGTAGAGCCTGCTCTGCCTCCGTAACCGGTCCCTGAATCCAGTCTTGCCAAGAGGTCCTCCAGTGTCCGTCGGCGGGGAATCCAACCACCGTTTCGGCAGCCTGTGCCTGTCTGGTATCTCCGACTTCACCCAGCTGCCTTCCATCACACCCAGCTAACCCTGATCCCGCCTGAGCTTCCTAACCGTCACCCGTACTGGACTTCCGTAATTATCTCCAAGGACTCTGTGGCTCCAAAGACTCCGTTTTACCCGTTCCCTGTGGGACGCTACCCCGGTTCCGCTAGTACTCCGGCTACCGTGTACCTAGGCCCTCTGGTGGGGTGACTGGACAGTCCCTGTATAGGGGTTAGCTCCAGGTTGCCTCACTGGGGGAGTCCGGTACACGGCCCAGAGGATCCACCATCACCCGGACCTAACAATAATAAAGAATGAAAAAGAAGGTTATGGAATAGCTGAGAAACCTAGAAGTGGATGACCCCGGAAAATTTGCTCCAAAGTTGATCACATTATTAAGAAAAAGTCTGTATCTGATGTCCGTAAAAGTCCTGTACAGATTTCGCACAAAATGAACAAAGAAAATGGGGTCAAAGTGAGTCGCCAAACTGTGGTGCAACGGTTAAGAACAGTAGGCTTTAATTCATGAAGCTTTTGATCTCTGCAAAGAATCGGAAGGTCCGACTTGAGTTTGCCAAAAAACACAGCCAATGAAAAGAGACAGATTGGTGTAAGGTGTTGTGCTCAGATGAATCCAAGTTCAATCTGTTTGGTAGTGATGGAAAGCACTATATACACTGCTCAAAAAATGGGAAACTTCAAAAGGGAACACTTAACCAACCGAATATAACTCCAAGTTAATCAAACTTCTGTAAAATCAAATGAAATCAAACTTTCCACATAGGAAGCAACAATGATTAACAATCAATTTCACATGCTGTTGTGTAAATGGAATATGCATCAGATGGAAATTATTGGCAATTATCAAGACACACTCAATAAATGAGTGTTTCTGCAGGTGGGGACCACAGAGTACATCTCAGTATCAATGCTATCTGCCTAATGTTTTGGTCACTTTTGAAGGTTGGTTATACTTTCACACTCGTGGTAGCATGATACGGATTCTACATCCCACACAAGTGGCACAGGTAGTTCAACTCATCCAGGATGGCACATCAATGCGAGCTGTGGCAAGAAGGTTTGCTGTGTGTGTGAGCCTAGTGTCCAGAGGATGGAGGCGCTACCAGGCGACATGCCAGTACACAAGGAGATGGGGAGGGGGCCGTAGGAGGGCAACAACCCAGCAGCAGGACCACTACCTCCACTTTTGTGCTAGGAAGAGCACTGCCAGAGCCCTGCAAAATGACCTCCAGCATGTCACAAATGTGCATGTGTTTGCACAATTGGTTATAAACCGACTCCATGAGGATGGCATGAGTGCCTGATGTCCACAAATAGGGGTTGTGCTCACTGCCCAACACCATGCAGGATGCTTGGCATTTGCCACAGAACACCAGGATTGGCAAATTCGCCACTGGTACCCTGCGCTCTTCACAGATGAAAGCAGGTTCACACTGAGCACATGTGACAGACGTGACAGAGTCTGGAGATGCTGTGGAGAGCGATCTGCCTGAAACATCCTTCAGCATGACCGGTTTGGCAGTGAGTCAGTAATGGTGAGGGGCGGCATTTCTTTGGAGGGCTGCACAGCCCTCCATGTGCTTGCCAGAGGTAGCCTGACTGCCATTAGGTACTGAGATGAGATCCTCAGACCCCTTGTTAGACCATATGCTGGTGCAGTTGTCCCTGGGTTCCTCCTAATGCAGGACAATGTCAGACGTCATGTGGCTGTAGTGTGTCAGCAGTTCCTGCAAGATGAAGGCAATGAATCTATGGACTCTTCCCCAGACCTAAATTTGATTGAGGACATTTGGGACATCTTGTCTCGCTCCATCCACCAACGTCACATTGCACCACAGACTGTCCAGGAGTTGGTGGATGCTTTAGTCCAGGTCTGGGTTTAGATCCCTCAGGAGACTATCCGCAACCTCATCAGGAGTATGCCCAGGCGTTGTAGGGAGTTCATACAGGTACGTGGAGGCCACACACAATACTGAGCCTCATTTTGACTTATTTCCACTTTAATTTTGTCTTGTTTTGATTTTCATTTTGACTTGTTTCCACTTTCATTTTGTGTGTGTCTTCAAATCGAGGCCTCCATTGGTTAAAACATTTGATTTCTATTGATGATTTTTGTGTGATTTTGTTGTCAGCACATTCAACTTTGTACAGCACAAAGTATTCAATGAGAATATTTCATTCATTCTGATCTAGGATGTGTTATTTGAGTGTTCCCTTTAATTTTTTGAGCAGTGTATGTCTCTTAATTGGAAAATGTGATGACGTAAGGTACAAAACACTTACAATGAAACATGGTGGTCATGGTTTAGGGCTGCTTCATACAATGGATAGAAATATGAATGCTACAATGTACAAGGATATCCTGGAGAATATAATGCTTCCCCATGGTAAAACCAAGGCAGGGGCGGAAAATTCCAGCAAGACAAATCCTAAGCACACATAGTCCAAAATTGGTTAGCAAAGAAAAAGATTTGCCTGTTGCAATTGTGACTCCCTGGCGCCGCCAGGTGGTCACACATCAATTAGGCCTCCCACAACACCTTCCCTCACAGGGTTACACCTAGCCAACAAAACCCTAGTCACCCCCCCAGGGTAGGAAAGGCACACCAGTGGGCGGGACCAGGTGGATGGAGAACGCCCACCTAGGGGTCTAGAGACCCTGGGGCGGGAAAAGGAGTAGCTCAGTTCAGTGAAGCAGAGTTGAGGTTGAAGTCAGGAGTGAGAGGAGAGGAGAAAGTGTAAGTGAAGTCAGAGAGGAAAGCCCCTACTTACTGGCTAGGTGGCAGACGTTGATCCGTGTCTGTCAGGAGAAGGGAAGATGGCTGCCGGAGATCCGAGGTGGACCAGGACAGGGTAGCAACCCACTGGTACTGACACCGGAGAACCGACCCGGAAACCGTGCACAGAGGGGGTACTTGGACCCTGAAGCCAAGACCGGAACCAACGGCCTCGCTAATTAACCAATTGAGGACAGAATTACAGGTCCAGTCCCACCCAAAGTCCCAGAAAGGCAGACAACAGCCCACCGCGGGGGATAGGGCATCTGCCAGGGCCCGGTAGATCCCAAGGGTCAGCGTCTGCGGGCAAGGCTCCCAACAGAAGTACCGGGAGCGGACTCCTGTGTTCCATACCAGGAAGTCCACGGAAACTGAAAATAGTGCAGAGGAAAGTGACACAGACCATCACTCTGGGTGAGGGATCAGAGTACACCCGGCCGCGGCGGCCGGCCACCGACACCTTGGTTTACCGCTGGACTTGTGTGGTTCATTTGACTGTGAGTAAACTAACATCCCCCGGTCTAACCGGGCGCGCCCCTGCATCCACCATCCTCAGCACAGAGACACTGCGCCCCGGGGCATCCATCCCTACCCACGTAGGGGTTAACATCCAGCTGCTATCCCATCGCCCCCGGGTGCTCCCCAACAGCAGCGGTGGTGCTACATCTCACCACACACCATGGGTGGCGTCACGAAGTACCTACGGCAATCCCTATACATAAACGTCCCTTTTTATTCAAAGTGTCCGCACAACCCTTGAGCCACACTGCGGATCTGGATCCGAGCAGCCCGACTGCTGATGTGGGGGAGGCGCACAATGACTAAGCCATTCACCTGATTTAACCCTATAGAGCACCTTTGGGACGAGTTAGGGCAACAGGGCGTTTAGAATGGAACTCAACTCCCTCAAGATGTCTTGAATACCCTAATGGCTTCAATGCGCCGTCTGTGTGGTGCAGTCATTAAAGCAAGAGGTTATATGCAAGACTTTTGGAAGTCAGTTATTTTTTAAATTAAATAACCATACTTATATTCAAAAAGCATTTTGGGTAAAAGTAAGGTCTTGAGTGATGACAACTTCATGCACTTTCAATTCATCACCAGGAAAATGGCATCACAACAACCAGGCAGATGTAATCGCACTTTTAGAAAAAATGCAAAACTTTTTGTCGCTACTGTAAGTAGCAAAAACTGAAACTTATACAGTATTTTATTCTAATTCTAGAAGTAATGCTGCCTGTAAGAGTGCATATAGTAATAATCTATATGCTGTGATTGGACAGGTTGTTGCTTTTTAGAGTACGGCAACATAGAACAGTTGCTCCATAGAATCCATAAAAAATAAAATTAACAAAATGTTGATTTCAAATCAGGAAGGGCTGCTCAATTTATGCTGCAGATTTTCTATATGGAATGTTGATGAGATTTTGGAAAATTGGTACTGTAGTGATGGTCAAACTCGCAGATGTCTGGGATCAGTGGGATTAACCAGAATTAAAAAAAATTGGTTCCTAGACGGAATTGATCCCACATATCTAGCCAGACGCTGGTCGCCATATAAGTCTATGGGGACCAGAATCCGGCACTTTAAAATGTTGGTAGAAGGGATAGGGGAATTAGAGCAAACGCACTATACTTACAGAGTTTCCGGTGCAGCTGTAACTTCTTTCGGGCTTCTCAGTCTTCTTCTGGGGCCACTCATTTACCTTAATGCATATTCACTGCTTTCCCTGCCCACCAGAAGCCCTGGTGTCTGTGATGGGTTGCAGTCAGACACTCCCCCAACCTCTGTGAAAGAATGTCTGACTGCTTGCAATCACAGAACCTGCCTGCAGGTCACTGTAGATCGGCGTAAAAATAAATAAAGTTTAAAAACATTGGTGTAGAGTCTGCCCATATTATGAAAACTCAGCCCAGATAAAGTATACGGCTACAGACTGCAGCCCTCAGCCGTGCTCCTACCGTGGCTGTGTATCAAAATAATAGAAACCACATGTGGCTTTTTTATTTATTTATTTTTAATTATTTAAATAATTTTAAAAAACGGCGTGTAGTCTCACCAATTTTGATACCCAGCCATGATACATCCGACTGCTGGGAGCTAGTATTCTCAGGCTGGGGAGACCCAGGTTTTATGGGCCCCAGCCTAAAAATAGTAGCCTGCATCTGCCCAGGATTGTCGTATACATTAAATGGGACAACCCTGGAACTTTACCCAGCTGTTCCTGATTGTCTTGATGCGATGGCAATCGGGGTAATAAGGGGTAATAATAGCTCACAGGTGCCACTAAGCCCTAAGTTAGTAATGGGAGGTGTCTATGAGACCCCCCATTACTAATCTGTAAGTGAAAAGAAATAATCACAAACACCGAAAAAATCCTGTATTTGAAATAAAATACAAAAAACTCACTCGCTTTCACCAATTTATTAACCCCCAAAACACCCAGATCCGATGTAATCCACATATCCAAATCTGCTATATCTGAAGGCACAGCTCGCGGCCATTGAACACGACCGCCTGCTGTGAGTTTCAGGCAGAGACTGAGCAGCGTGATTAGCGATGACTTCACTTCATAGTTTATTTGCGGTCATATCGGAAGTTTCCCTTGGTCCTCCACCTGTAACCAAAGATAACCAGACCTCGAGTTACTTCATTAATCTCAGTGACCTCACCTCAGTCATTATGTAGTGATTCAATTGTTCCTGCTGCACTCTCAGATGCACAGGCTCAAATGACAGATGAGAGAGTTGAAGGCTTCCTGTTCACACAGGATGCAAATACCAGTGAACGTGAGCTGCTGGGCAGGGGAAGGCCTTGTGGTCCTGATTCGCATCTGAACAGCCACAGGGTGGCATGTGGCCCATAGCCTGCAATTCCCCTGAATTGCCCTAAAGGCACCTTTTATACCTATGCAATTCCCAAATCTAGCAAATAAAGAATAATTTTAATATTCTTATTTGGCGCCCTGGACAAGCCAGGGGCCACAGAGAACAACACCTACACACCCCACACTCCCGGTCAGGCACACCAAAGTCAGACGAAAACCCTTGTTGCCTCCCTCCAGGGGCTGATGTTCATACCAGGGGGGTGGGCCAGGCGGTTGGCCCCGCCCATCGAGGAGTACACAGTCCTGGAGGCGGGAAAAGCAGCAGATGAGTTGAGGAGTGGAGAGAGTTCAGTTTGGAAGTGGAAGTGAGAGGAAGGAAAGTGGTAGAGGAGCAGACTGAAGTTGGTCCGGGTGTGTGGCCCGGACAGATCAGCAAGGTTGGCAGACGGTGGTGACCGTCTGCAGGAGTGGCCTATCAGAGTTTACCTTAAAGACCATGGATAGGCGGTGGCCCGGCGGTACCGGAGCGGTACGCAAAGAGAAGCCAGCACCATCCGGTAGGGGTTTACGGACCCCGGCAAGGCTAGGAGTCGTCGTAAATTTGCCAAATTCGTTAGCGAAGGGAACCTCCTGGGTTTCCCAGCAGCCAAGTTCCGACAGAAGGCAACAGTCCAACCGAGAGAGGGAAACACAGCCACTGCCAAGGCTACCGTTCCCAGGGCCAGAGCCTGCGGGCAAAAGGGGCTCCTCCGGCCCACATCCAAGCCGGGGAGCGGGTTACCAGTGGGAACCCATTGGAACCGTTACACTACATAGGTGCAGGGAAAGGCAGTCACCATCAAGCTGCCGGGAGAAACAACACCGCAGCCGTCTGTGGGACCCGTCCATCCAGCCGTGTGTTTTACCGAGAACTGTGTCCTCATCATTGGCTGAGTGAGTACCACCGTGCCGTGCGGCACAGCGCTGCCCCCGCGGCCCTGCACCTCGCCAGGCCCCATAACTCGCCTGCCATCCATCCCTACCCCATCACCGGGCCCCGGGACAACCAACCCCCTACCCACGGAGGGGAGAACTAACATCCAGGCTGCTCTCAGTCATCGCTCCCGGGATCCCCGTCCAGAGCAGCGGTGGTGTCACCAATATCACCACGACCGTGGGTGGCGTCACGGACAATAACCAAATCCCCACAATCCAATCCCCACCCTTTTCACTCATGGGCGAGGAGCGCCGCTCGAGTCCCCGGGATCCGGCCCACCGCTCGAGCCACCACCTAGCAGCAGCAGCCGCAGCAGCCGCGGCCGGACCCAGGCAGTGGGAGAGCGCAGCGTCCCCTCCTCCGCCCGTGACACTTACTTTTTTTCACACTGTTTCCTGAACTGTAATGTTCTAGATTACATATACGGTACATATAACTGCAGTGATATTTGTAGTGTTTATATAATATATAACTGCTAATAATAGTAAGTATATAATAATACATTGATAAATGGTTGTTCAAAATAACATAATGATTTTAAAAAAGCTTAATGAAGATACACCAGAGATTATTTTTAAATTGCTCAAAAGCATTTTTATAGCCTTAGGAATACATCAAAGTATGTAAAGAAAAGCCAAACAAAGAAGCTCATACTTATTCATGGCCCGTTCATCAATGAGATAGTATACTATAGACTACATTACTACAACTAAGCGGTGCAGGCCTCCATGGAAGTGGATATAATTGTTCAATGGGAGACAGATGTATAAAGGATAGATATTGATTAGACATTTAAAGGTAAGGTGTCGCGTTTTTTGTATTTTTAATAATAGTGATTATGGAATACATTATTGTTAATAGAAAATTAAACTCATTGTTTATTTAGTTTTATGTTAATTCTATTTTTACTGAAACACTGGGCGCTGCCATCTTGGATTTGCTGTGTGTGAGGACAGTTACCTTATTTATGGCAGCGCCCTGGGCATTGGATCTGATCTGATAGATGGACTCCGATCCCTATACTTAACACAGAGATCTCCCTGCTGTGAGCTGAACACACCCCCTGGGCTGTCCAGATCACAGCAGAGATTGGCGCCATCTTTGTGGAGCTCGCATAGTATTGCAAACGAGCGTGTAAATAGCATTTTGGGCTAGCAGGTGTGCGGCATAGCATTGCAAGTGAGTATGCGGCACAGCATTGCGAGCAAGTGTGTGACAGAGCTTTGCGAGCGATCGTGTGGCAGAGCATTGCGAGCGAGCATGCAGCAGAGCATTGCATGCTTGCGTGTGGCAGAGCAGTGCATGCGTGCATGTAGTAGAGCATTGCAGGCTGGCGTTTTACTCTTTTTTTTTTTTTTTATTCTACTAGTCCCCCAAGGGGGCTATATGGATCAGCAGTCTAATCGCTCTTCCATATCTGCTGATCACTGCTACACATCTGTGAACACCAGATATGCCCAGCTCTCGGCCGTGTGAAACAGGAAGTGAGTCATGTGAGCTACAGGAGTCATCACATGACCCTGTGCTATCATGACAACCATCGGATCCACGTGATCACATCACGTGACTTCCAGTGTTGGGCGGTGAGTAAACGGAACACCATGCCCGCTATTATAATGTTGCTGTGACAGTTTCACAGCAGCATTCAAGGGGTTAACAGGTATCGCAGATCTGATCGTACCTGGTAGGCACACATGCCCACCGCAGCCGGGGGGATTAACACTATGACTGTTAGGACGTAATTTTATGGCCTGCGGTTGTTATGGGGTTAAACACATAATTGTTAATGCATATGTATATCTTTAAAGGTATAACCAGAGATGCTTTGCTGCTGAGCACAATTCTGATTATTACACATCAGCGTATTACACATCAAGGCTTGTGAAGAATATGTTAGTACACTGTATAGATGATAAATGTAGGATTCTGGAGGCTTCACTGCTGGAACAGCTCTTTAAGGTTCTACCTTTTTGAGAAGTGTAGTAAGACTGACTGGGGCAAAAAGGCACACTGCCGCTACATCATAGGAACACAGCTTTAAAGAGAACCAACCACCAGGATTTTCATATATAAACTAAAGCCAGTGCTATACAGGTGCTATCATACTGTTATCATACTATCATCATGCTCTGTCTTGCACCATTTTCGGGTCTATACGCTTTCTGCAGGCGGATGCCCAGACGTAGCAGACTATGTTTGGGTGTCCGCCTGCAAAAAGCGTATACACCCGAAAATGGTGCAAGACAGAGCATACGCTTGCACTAACTGCTACATTATACTCAATGGCCCTCTTGGCGCATACGTCCGAAACACGTTTTGTGGGGGGAGGGGGGATTTCGGACGGATGCCCCCGATGGAACCACTGAAACGCAATGTGAAAGTAGCCTTAGACCTGTGCAGCATGGCATTTCGCTCAGTTGATAGCCAAATTTGGTGATAACATCTTTTAAAAAATTTTATTAAAAATGTTTATTTAGCAACTGAATATGCAAAGAATATAGATATCATAGACACTGTTTGGCTGGGGGCTGAAGTACATCCAACAGGTCTTCCACGTGTAGCTGCCACACAGCCACTTTGCATAAGTTTCTGTAGCTTACTGCTAATGATTGCATGTTTTTTTAACAAAAATTCGAGGCCCTGATTGCGCAACACAGCCCCTAACAATGATGCTTTGTTCAACACCCTTCACAGTTGAGTTGAGGCTTAGGTGTCAGCATTCTGTTTACCCCATCATGTTTTGTATTTATTCTAAAAAGTTCACCTTTTATCTCATCTAACTGTAGATCCTTATCTCTAAGGCTGCTTTCACACATCCGGCTTGAGCTGTGCGGCTCAATCCGGCTGTGCAAGCTTTGCAACGGATGCGGTGAAAACACCGCATCCTTTGCATAAGTTTTTCCCATGCGGCCCGTCCGGTTTTTGCCACTTGCGTCATGCTACTGAGCATACGCAGTGGCAAAAACCGCATGCGGCGGCCGTTTTTTGCCGCATCGCGCCGCATCCGGCCGCCATAGGCATGCATTGAAAAATGCGCCGCATCGGCCGAATGCGACGTGATGCGGTTTTTTTTTGCCGCACAAAAAACCGTGCCAGGCAACGTTCCATCCGGCCGCTGCATCGGCTAAATCTGCCGCATGCGGCAAAAACCGGATGGAACGCAAGGCCTTGCGGCACAATGCGGCACTAGTTAAAGTCTATGCAGAAAAAATGCAACTGGCAGCAAAAAAAAACGGTTGCGATTTTCCTGCAAAGTGCCGGATTGTGCCACATTGCAGAAACCGGAGGTGTGAAATCAGCCTAAGCATTGTGGACTATCCAGGCAGTTTTGGACAAGTTTTAGGCAGGCCACAATGTTTTTCTTTGGACAGCAGATTCCTTTGTGCTGTTCTTCCATGAATACCATTATTATTTGATGTTTTTTATATTTGTAGGCAAATAATCTGAAGTTTTTGCAGTTTCAAGAGTTTTTACGGTTAACTTTTGCCTCTTTCTCACGTCTTTGTTGTTTTCTTTTGGCATGATACCAACAGAATACTCACTTTCAAAGAAAGTAGAAACAGTCCATTTTTTCTCACTTTCTGTATAAATTGTATAACAGCGGATTAATGTACACTTAGATCTTTTTAAATGGTTTTGTAACCTTTTCCAGCTTCATGCACCACATTTCCTAAAATCTGTTTGCCATGAGGCAGGGTTCACACTTAACCAATCTTTCTTGAGAAAATCATGTTTGTCAATAACCAGGCTTTGTGCGCCTTTATTTAATGTGCAATGCCCCTGTGAAACCAACACTTCCAATTTTGTTTCCTTAATTGAAACACTTATTTTCCAATTAGCTCTTGAAAACTCTATTAACACAGAGGTTAACTTAAGGTGGTGTCACACACAGCGACGACGACAACGACGTTGCTGCTAAGTCACCATTTTCTGTGACGTAGCAGCGACTATCGCTGTGTGTGACATCCAGCAACGACCTGGCCCCTGCTGTGAGGTCGCCGCTCGTTGCTGAATGTCCTGGTTCATTTTTTGCTCGTTGCTCTCCCGCTGTGAAGCACACATTGCTATGTGTGACAGCGAGAGAGCGATGAACTGAACGTGCAGGGAGCCAGCTTCTGGCAGCCTGCGGTAAGCTGTAACCAAGGTAAATATCGGGTAACCAAGGGAAGCCCTTTCCTTGGTTACCCGATATTTACCTTCGTTACCAGCGTCCGCCGCTCTCACGCTGTCAGTGCCGGCTCCCTGCTCCCTGCACACGTAGCCAGACTACACATCGGGTAACTATAAGGAAAGCGGTTTGCTTATTAACCCGATGTGTACTTTGGCTAGGAGTGCAGGGAGCCAGCGCTAAGCGGTGTGCGCTGGTAACAAAAGGTAAATATCGGGTAACCAAGAGAAGTGCTTTCCTTGGTTACCCGATATTTACCTTAGTTACCAAGCGCAGCATCGCTTCCATGCGTCACTGCTGGCGGGGGGCTGATCACTGGTGAGATCTGCCTGTTGGACAGCTCACCAGCGACCATGTAACGACACAGTAGCAACCCTATAAGGTCAGATCGTCGTCGTGATCGTTCCTGCGTCGCTACGTGTGAACCTAGCTTTAGATTTTAACCTCATATTGTGAACATTTACTTAATATACTCAGCAGAAGACATGTAAAATGTAACTGGGTGTCACCAGTTTACATATATTATGGCTGTCTATAGTGATAAATGTAACTTACGGTACATAACAGGCCACATTTTATTAGCAACTAAAATACAACCTTGAATTTCATGGCCTCCCGAGCACCCAATGGTTTAAATATAAATTACAATTTTTTTCTAATTATTAGTACCTTAATTTCTATAACTTATCAATGATTGATAGATGTTTTAATCTCTTGAAACAATAGCAGAGTTAACAAATGAACTAAACTTCACCAACATTTCTGAATTCACATTATTGGGATTTCCCCTAGGGCTCCAGGCCAAAATTGTTTTATTTGTTGTGTTTCTTTCAATGTATCTGCTCACCATTACATCAAATATTCTTATCGTATGCTTGGTAAAATTTGACCGGCAGCTTCATAAACCCATGTATTTCTTTCTTGCCAACTTCTCCTTTTTAGAGATTTGGAACATTTCAGTTACTGTCCCCAAAATGTTGTATAATTTTCTTGATCTGAGTAGGAGGATTTTGCGAGTTGGTTGTTCAATACAGTTTTATTTTTTATTTTTCTTTGGGTCTACTGAGATTTTTCTTCTTGTCATAATGTCTTTTGATCGCTATATTGTGATATGCCACCCATTGCAATACTTCACCATAATGACCGAGAAGTTTTGCAGGTTGTTGGCAGTTGGTTCTTGGACTGCTAGTATTATTGCCATGATGGCTGTTACTATTCCTGTCAGTCGACTGTCTTTTTGTGGTTCTAATGAAATTGATGATGTGTTTTGTGACTTCTCACTATTGGTCAAACTTTCTTGCAAGGGTACCATCCTGAGGAAGCAATCTTCTTTTTCCTTGCTGGCGTTGTAATGATTGGATGCTTCGCCCTTATCATGGTATCTTATGTGCACATTACGAGTATAATGACTGTTATTGCTTCCTCGCCTACTTCTGGTTTTCGAACTGTCATGTTTATGTATACAAGTCCCTCAGCAGCAATAACCTTCAACGTAGACAAGGTTGTGTCAGTATATTATGCGATTTTAACATCTTTACTGAACCCAATTATCTATAAGTAAGTGAAATAAGCCATGTAAAGGCATTATAGGGACTCAGTTAAAAGGTAAAAATAAAGAAAGTACAATTGTGCCTTTCAGTTAAAAGAAAAATAAAATGCAGCCAATACTTATGAGACATGTTGCTCCAAGGGGTATTAATTAAAAAAATCGTTAGAAATATGTTTTTGTAAATAACGATGCAGTATAAATGCAACGTTGGTCTTCATTTCTAAAGAGGAATTTCAAAAAGTCACAGTTTTACATATTTTCAAAAGTTGTCAGGTTCAGTTATGAGATGAGCCATTTATTAATGATTTTGACCTCCTGAATTTAAATCTGACAATGAAAATTTTTAGTTGCCTTTTGTTTCTATGATATCAAAGAGCTTTCCTTTTATTCCTGCATAGAATTAATGCATAAAAGTTTCAGTACTTTGAAACATTACTATTTTAAAAAATATAAAGATACAGAATATTTTGTTATGCCAGTTTTCTGATATCTATTTAGAGGAAACTTAGCAACAATTCAAATAACTAAAACATGTTTAAACACTATTGTAAATTGTAAACCGTCTCTGTTGGAACAGTGTCCTATTATTTGAAGTGTCTTTTGTGGACAACCACACTTTCCAATGTTATAAAATTCTGTGAAGCTGTGGGTTTAAAATACTCACTACACGCCTATATGAATTAAGTAGTTAAATTCCAAAATGAGGTCATTTGTGGGGATTCTGTTGTTCCAACACCTCAAGGAGTTGGCTAATCAAACCCACAATTTATTCAAAGAGAATTTGTGTTCTACAAGCAACTTCACTCCCCTTCCCATCCGATCCCTACCATGTGCTCATACAGTAGTGCAGAACTACACATGAGGTACTGCCACATTCAGTAAAAACTGCATAACAAATTTTCCTGCCCATTTTCTACTATTACCCCTTGTGTGAGTTAAAGGTGTTACCCTGCTTACTTTACTTATTTTTTGTAATTTCACTATTGGGCTACATTGGGGCAGGTAAGTAGATAGCAGCTATATACCTGCCCTGCTATCAGCCCCTCTCCCCCGGCTCAGAGCGGTCATGTGACCGATCCTGCCGTGATTTTGCTGCTTCTTGTGATGATACGTCAACAGGGGCTGGACCTCGTATAAACCAGCAATGCTGCAATTCATATATACGAATCCATAAACTTTAATTTTTAATAAATAATCAAATAAATATACATAATAGATCTAATATATAAAGCTGAATGTGTGTATGTGTGTATGTCCGGAATTGGCATCTGCACCGTCGCAGCTACAGCCACAAAAATTTGCACACTCACACGTCTGGACCCCGAGAGCGTCATAGGTTATGTTATGAGGCGAAATTTTAACCCCGCGCATTCCAATTTACTAATCAATTTGGCCCCTATCTACATAATGGGGAAAAAGTGAAGTGAAAAGTGTATCCGCACCGTCGCATTTACAATCACAAAATTTTGCACGGACACCTCATGTGACCCAGGGAACGTCGTAGACTATGTTTTGACAGGAAAATTTAACCCCGCACTTTACAGTTAGGGGTACTTTACACACTGCGACATCGCTAGCCGATGCTAGCGATGCCGAGCGTGATAGTACCCGCCCCCGTCGCACATGCGATATCTTGTGATAGCTGCCGTAGTGAACATTATCGCTACGGCAGCTTCACACGCACTTACCTGCCCTGTGACGTCACTCTGGCCGGCGACCCGCCTCCTTCCTAAGGGGGCGGGTAGTGTGGCGTCACAGCGACGTCACACGGCAACCGTCCAATAGAAGCGCAGGGGCAGAGATGAGCGGGACGTAAACATCCCGCCCACCTCCTTCCTTCCGCATAGCCGATGGAGGCAGGTAAGGAGATGTTCCTTGCTCCTGCGGCTTCACACACAGTGATGTGTGGTGCTGCAGGAACGAGGAACAACATCGTATCTCCTGATGTAACGACATTATGGAAATGGCCGACGCTACACAGATCACCGATTTACGATGCTTTTGCGATCGTTTATCGGCGCATCAAGGCTTTACACGCTGCGACATTGTTACCGGCGCCGGATGTGCATCACTTTCGATTTGACCCCGACGATATCGCTGGTGCGATGTCGCAGCGTGCAAAGTACCCCTTACTCTCCAAAAAACATGCCTTAATTAAAGTAAATGGAGCCTGGAACTACAGGTTATTAGTAGGAGTTGTGAGTGGTTGCTATAGGAACAAAAGACATTCATAGTATAGGAAGCTTATATGCAGAGAGAGAGAGACAGACAGAGATAGACAGGGAAAGAGACAGACAGAGACAAACGGTGAAAGAGACAGACAGAGACAGATGGTGAAAAAGACAGACAGAGACAGACGGGGAAAGAGACAGACAGAGAAAGACCTGGAAAGGGACAGATGGGGAAAGAGACAGACAGACATGCAGACAGGGACAGAGACAGGGAAGGAGGAGACAGCCAGAGAGACAGACAAAGATAGATGGGGAAAGACACAGAGCTTGATAGAGACAGATGGTGAAAGAGACAGAGAAATAGAGACAGACAAAGACAGGCAGACAGGGAAAGAGACAGGAAAAGATATAGACAAAGAGACGGGGAGATAGACGACAAAAGAGACAGACCTGGGAAAGAGACAGACCTGGAAAGAGAGAGATGGGGAAAGAAACAGAGAGATAGAGACAGACAGAGACAGGCTCTTTGCCCATCTGTCTTTTTCCAGGGCTGTCTCTTTCTGGGGCTGTCTCTTTCCATGGCTCTGTCTTTCCCGGTCTGTCTCTTTCCAGGTCTGTCTCTTTCCAGGTCTGTCTCTTTCCAGGTCTGTCTCTTTTCCCGTCTGTCTCTTTTCCCGTTTGTCTCTTTCCAGGGCTGTTTCTTTGCCCATTTGTCTCTTTACCTGTCTGTCTCTTTTCCCGTCTGTCTCCTTGGACGTCTGTCTCTTTGGGCGTCTGTCTCTTTGCCCGGCTGTCTCTTTTCCCATCTGTCTCTTTCCAGGGCTGTCTCTTTCTAGGTCTGTCTCTTTGCCCATCTGTCTCTTTCCAGGGCTGTCTCTTTCCAGGTCTGTCTCTTTGCCCGTTTGTCTCTTTGCCCATCTGTCTCTTTGCCTGTCTGTCTCTTTGCCCGGCTGTCTCTTTGCCCGGCTGTCTCTTTGCCCGTCTGTCTCTTTGCCTGTCTGTCTCTTTGCCCATCTGTCTCCTTGGGCATCTGTCTCTTTAGGCGTCTGTCTCTTTGCCCGGCTGTCTCTTTCTAGGGCTGTCTCTTTCCAGGGCTGTCTCTTTCCAGGGCTGTCTCTTTGCCTGTCTGTCCCTTTGTCTGTCTGTCTTTTTGCCCGTCTTTCTCTTTCCAGGGCTGTCTCTTACCAAGGCTGTCTCTTTCCAGGTCTGTCTCTTTCCAGGTCTGTCTCTTTCCAGGTCTGTCTCTTTCCCAGTCTGTCTCTTTCCAGGTCTGTCTCTTTCCAGGTCTGTCTCTTTCCAGGGCTGTCTCTTTCCAGGGCTGTCTCTTTACAGGGCTGTCTCTTTCCAGGGCTGTCTCTTTCCAGGGCTGTCTCTTTCCAGGGCTGTCTCTTTGCCCCACCCTAGCAACTGTACGGTATATACTCTTTGGCGCCATCGCTCTCATTCTTTAAGTCCCCTTGTTCACATCTGGCACCTGTCAATTTGCCTCCAACACTTTTCGTTAGGTAGGGAACAAAGGCGGGTGAAGAAGAGGTCCAGTGTGTGGCATCTTTGTGAGTAGCTGCAGAAAACCATTGGGTAAGGCTAAAGGAGGAAGTAAGTGTTAAGGTACCGTCACACTAAGCAACTTACCAGCGATCCCAACAACGATAGGGATCGCTGGTAAGTTGCTAGGAGGTTGCTGGTGAGATGTCACACTGCGACGCTCCAGCGATCCCACCAGCAACCTGACCTGGCAGGGATCGCTGGAGCGTGGCTACACGAGTTGCTGGTGAGCTCACCAGCAACCAGTGACCAGCCCCCAGCGCCGCGTGGAAGATGCTGCGCTTGGTAACTAAGGTAAATATCGGTAACCAACCCGATATTTACCTTGGTTACCACCGCACGGAGCTACATGTGCAGAGAGCAGGGAGCAGCGCACACTGAGCGCTGGCTCCCTGCTCTCCTAGTTACAGCACACATCGGGTTAATTACCTGATGTATGCTGCAGCTAAATGTGCACAGAGCAGGGAGCAGCGCACACCGCTTAGCGCTGGCTCCTTGCTCTCCTAGCTACAGCACACATCGGGTTAATTACCCGATGTGTGCTGCAGCTAAATGTGCACAGAGCAGGGAGCAGCGCACAATGCTTAGCGCTGGCTCCTTGCTCTCCTAGTTACAGCACACATCGGGTTAATTAACCCGATGTGTCCTGCAGCTACATGTGCACAGAGCAGGAGCCGGCACTGACAGTGAGAGCAGAGGAGGCTGGTATCAAAGGTAAATATCGGGTAACCAAGGACAGGGCTTCTTGGTTACCCGATGTTTACATTGGTTACCAGCCTCCGCAGAAGCCGGCTCCTGCTGCCTGCACATTTAGTTGTTGCTGTCTCGCTGTCACACACAGCGATCTGTGCTTCACAGCAGGACAGCAACAACTAAAAAATGGCCCAGGACATTCAGCAACAACCAACGACCTCACAGCAGGGGCCAGGTTGTTGCTGGATGTCACACACAGCAACATCGCTAGCAACGTCACAAAAGTTGTTCGTTAGCAGCGATGTTGCTAGCGATGTTGCTTAGTGTGACGGGGCCTTTAGACGTTTAGAGACAGGTGAGTGGGAAGTGTCAATGGGGATGTTAAAGTCACCCATGATGATAGTGGGAATGTCGGTGAAAAGGAAATGAAGTAGCCAGGTGGTGAAGTGGTCAAAAAAGGTAGTAGCTGGCCCTGGAGGGCGATAAATGACAGCCAGTTGGAGGTTGGAGTAGATGCAAACAGAGTGCACCTTAAAAGAGGGGAGAGTAACAGAAAGTGGCAGTGGTATTAGTGTAAAGGAGCATTTTTCAGACAGGAGAAAACCAACTCCTCCACCATGCTTGTTACTGGGGCGGGGGTGTGTGAGACAGCTGGAGACCACCATAAGAAAGTGCGGCAGGAAAGGCTGTGTCAGAGGGGGTGAGCCAGGTTTCAGTGATGCCAAGGAAGGAAAGTTATTTAGTGAGGAAAAGATCATGGATGTAGGACACTTTATTGCAGACAGGGTGAGCGTTCCATAGAGCTCCTTTTAGAGGGACTGGGGGAGCGGGTCTGATGAATGGGCATGAGGTTAGAAGGGTTGTGGATGGCAGTTAGATGTGACATTGGGGATCTGGTGAGGAGGGTCAGGATTAGGAGAGATATACCCAGCAGTAAGGAGAAGCAGAGAGAGTGTTAGTAAATGGGAGCAGGAGAGGCCATGAGGTGGTCGTGTGTGTCTGGAGACACAGGGTGTTATGTGGAGGAACAGATCTGAGGAGAAGGTGAGATGGGTGGGGAGGATGGTGGGAGAGGTGAATAGTTCATTACAGGGTGTAGGGATCAGAGGGGTAAGTAAAAAATGAAGTATTATAGGGGTGACAGTGATAAGAAACACAAACATTGTTTAAAGTGACTATGTATCCAGTTACCTTCCGGCCCAATTCGGCCTAATTCATTATCTGCACACTTATAGATCCACACTTAAGGCCCCTTTACACACTGAGACTATCAGCGATCCCACCAGCGATCCCAACCTGGCAGGGATCGCTACAAAGTCTCTGGTGAGTCTCTGGTGAGCTGTCAAACAGGCAAACCTGGCCAACGACACAACAGCGATCCGGACCTGCAGAATGACCTAGCTAGTCAAACACTGGAAACGAGTGATGTGTCACAATATCTGTCAATCACTATTGTCTGTCAGTCGGTCTCTCCCTCTCGGTCTCTATTCTCTCTCTGTCGGTCCGTCACTATCTCTGTCCCTCTCTCACAGTCTATCGGTCATTTTCCCCTCCTCTCTCATACTCACCGATCCCCGATCCCCGGCGCGGCGCTGCACGGCATTCACACTGCTGCGGCGGCTTTTACTATTTTGAAAAAGCCGGCCGCTCATTAAACAATCTCGTATTCCCTGCTTTCCCCACCCACAGGTGCCTATGATTGGTTGCAGTGAGACACGCCCCCACGCTGAGTGACAGGTGTCTCACTGCACCCAATCACAGCAGCTGGTGGGCGTGTCACTATGGAGTATAGAAATAAATAAATAATTAAAAAAAAACGGCGTGCGGTCCCCCCCAAATTTAATACCAGCCAGATAAAGCCATACGGCTGAAGGCTGGTATTCTCAGGATGGGGAGCGCCACGTTATGGGGAGCCCCCCAGCCTAACAATATCAGTCAGCAGCCGCCCAGAATTGCCGCATACATTATATGCGACAGTTCTGGGACTGTACCCGGCTCTTCCCGATTTGCCCTGGTGCGTTGGCAAATCGGGGTAATAAGGAGTTATTGGCAGCCCATAGCTGCCAATAAGTCCTAGATTAATCATGTCAGGCGTCTCCCCGAGATACCTTCCATGATTAATCTGTAAATTACAGTAAATAAACACACACACCCGAAAAAATCATTTATTAGAAATAAAAAACACAAACAAATTCCCTCATCACCAATTTAATCAGCCTTAAAAAGCCCTCCTTGTCCGGCGTAATCCACGGACCTCCAGCGTCGCATCCAGCTCTGCTGCATGCAGGTGACAGGAGCTGCAGAGGACACCGCCGCTCCTGTCAGCTCCACGCAGCTAATGAAGACAGCCGCGCGATCAGCTGAGCTGTCACTGAGGTTATCCGCTGTCACTGGATCCAGCGGTGGATGCAGCGGTGGCCGCGGGTAACCTCAGTGACAGCTCAGCTGATCGCGCTACTCACCTCAGTTGCTGCCTGGAGCTGACCGGAGCGTCGGTGAGTAGCGCGATCAGCTGAGCTGTCACTGAGGTTACCCGCGGCCACCGCTGCATCCACCGCTGGATCCAGTGACAGCGGGTAACCCTAGTGACAGCTCAGCCGATCGCGCGGCTGTCTTCATTAGCTGCGTGGAGCTGACAGGAGCGGCGGTGTCCTCTGCAGCTCCTGTCACCTGCATGCAGCAGAGCTGGATGCGACGCTGGAGGTCCGTGGATTACGCCGGACAAGGAGGGCTTTTTAAGGCTGATTAAATTGGTGATGAGGGAATTTGTTTGTGTTTTTTATTTCTAATAAATGATTTTTTCGGGTGTGTGTGTTTATTTACTGTAATTTACAGATTAATCATGGAATGTATCTCGGGGAGACGCCTGACATGATTAATCTAGGACTTATTGGCAGCTATGGGCTGCCAATAACTCCTTATTACCCCGATTTGCCAACGCACCAGGGCAAATCAGGAAGAGCCGGGTACAGTCCCAGAACTGTCGCATATAATGTATGCGGCAATTCTGGGCGGCTGCTGACTGATATTGTTAGGCTGGGGGGCTCCCCATAACGTGGAGCTCCCCATCCTGAGAATACCAGCCTTCAGCCGTATAGCTTTATCTGGCTGGTATTAAATTTGGGGGGAACCGCACGCCGTTTTTTTTAATTATTTATTTATTTATTTCTATACTCCATAGTGACACGCCCACCGGCTGCTGTGATTGGGTGCAGTGAGACACCTGTCACTCAGCGTGGGGGTGTGTCTCACTGCAACCAATCATAGACGCCTGTGGACGGGGAAAGTAGGGAATACGAAATTGTTTAATGAGCGGCCGGCTTTTTCAAAATAGTAAAAGCCGCCGCAGCAGTGTGAATGCCGTGCAGCGCCGCACCGGGGATCGGGGATCGGTGAGTATGAGAGAGGAGAGGAAAATGACCGACAGACTGTGAGAGAGGGACAGAGATAGTGACGGACCGACAGAGAGAGAATAGAGACCGAGAGGGAGAGACCGACTGACAGAGAATAGTGATTGACAGATAATGTGACACATCACTCGTTTCCAGTGTTTTAAGTCCCCTTTACACACTGAAACTTTCTAGCGATCATGCTGCACAGCGGGAAACAAAGGACCAAAGAATGGTCCTGAACGATTTGTAGCGATCAGCAACTTCACAGCAGGGGCCAGGTCGCTGATGTGTTTCACACACTGCAATGTCGCTGGGGATGTCGCTATTACGTCACAAAACCGGTGACGTTACAGCGATGTCGTTTGCGATGTTGCAGTGTGTAAATCCACCTTTAGTGATCCACACGCCGACTTTATTATTTTGTTAGTCAACAAACTGGGGAAAGACTGAACCCAAAGTGTGTTAAGAAATCAGTGAAAGGTGGTGCAGGAAGTGTCATGATTTGGGGAATGTTTTCTGCAGCAGGAGTTGAACCTCTCATACAGCTACATAGCAGAGTGAATGCAAGTATTTGTCAGAACCTTCTTCAAAAACACATGGTTCCTTACTTGCATTCATTACTCAATCAGCCAGCAATTTTCATGCAGGACAATGCCCCCTGTCACACAGCAAAACGGGTAAAGCAGTTCCTTGAAACAGAAAACATTGAAACACTGGAAAAGCCAGCCCAGAGTCCTGATCTAAACCCAATAGAAAACCTCTGGAAAATCCTTGGTGACAAAGTTATGGCCAAGGAACCCACAACAGTCAAAGAACTGTGGAAGAGACTGGAAGAAGAGTGGACCAAAATCATACCAGAGCGTGAGAGACTAGTGATCTGCTGTGGCCGCAGATGTGGAAAAAAAACAAGTGATCATACATTGTTCTCTAATTTTAATCTCTAGTGTACTTTTTAATACAGAAACAGTATAACTTGAGTCCCGCTTTCCTTTTTTTTTTTTTAATAAAATAAATGAAAGCTTACATAAATTAAATGTCAATTCCCAGTATGATAATGCCTAAGCCCACTATGTCCTGCAAGACTTTCTATCTGATGGGTTTTAATTTTTACAATCTCTTGATAGAATTAATTATCATAAGTGGTCCCCAAGATCCAGAGAAAACATATAAGCAAATATTGTACACATGGCCAAAGCCATGTCGCTCAAAAGGCAACCGAGACAGCCAGGTATTACATTAGAGCTCTTATTTAAATTCTCTTTTATTGTATGTTAGGAATTTTAACAGCTGTGTGTTTGGAAGTGATCTTTGCTACACCTTTTTTTATTACTAATTTAGATCTGTATGATAGTTTAATATGCAATTTAGAACAGCCATAAACTGATAGTTTTAAGGAAAATTTATTAGAAAATCCTGTCTTTGAAATAAATCTTATTTACAAATTTAAAAACCCTTGTTCTATACTATAGATCGTTCTCGAGATAGCTAAACTATTATAGTCTACATTTATATTCCAGACTTCATTAGAAGCAAAGATACTTCCTTATCGATAGAAAGTTGCCAACAGCTAAGCAATATTACCTGTTTTTTTTATTTTATTTCTGAAATTCATGAGGACATTTTCTGTTGCATAGTTATTTGAAGATTGTTTTAATCTAGGGTTAAATACTGTATGTATTATGTTCTTTCCTCAACTACCAAATGACTACTACAGTATGCCTGCTAAAATATTATTTTATTTTACAGGTAGGCCTTTTTAAGGAATCTTTGGAGGATATTGAACACTTTTATTAGTTTAACTAATGTTATATATTGAACTATTACTATTACACTAGCCATAGAAAATGAAGTCTTTAAGACATTTTATCAACAAAAAGTGTTTAATAGAAACTTTGTAATATTGTAAAAGTAATACTGTTTTAAGACAACAGCAAAGAGAAGGTGTATTGGTCATCTTCTGCTCCAGGTCATTAAATCATTGAGATATAGATAGTGATGAGCTAATAGTTTGGTATTTGGGTGCTCTTAACGAGCAGTCGATGCTCAGATGGGCGGGACTCGAGTACCCGCACGTTTTCCTCGTTTTTTTATGCATTTTGCATATGAGTTTTTGCATGTGGGTTTTTTTTCATTGCTTTCAATAGTGAAAAACGCAGGCAGAAGCGCTGAAAGAATTGACATGCTGCAGATAATTTTTTTTGCACCAAATCTGCAATGAGAAAATACTTGAGTGTACAACGTTTCAGGTTTTTAATTGACTTTGGTGGCATCAAGATTTGCTTGTGACAAAATTGCACTCAAAGATGCATTAAAAAAACACAATAAAAAGACACTGTGTGCACACAGCCTTAGGCCCTGTGCGCATGCTGCGTTTTTTGCCACATATTTGCTCGGTTTTCGGGTTCATTTTAGGTCTCAAAACTGCATGAATTTCCTTCCCCAGAAAAATCTATGAAATTTCATTTTTTTTCCATTTCAAGAATTTTATTTATTTTCAAGTTCAGCATGACAACTCAAAACAAAATATTTTATTAATCATTCAACTTACAAGTTTGCGGAAATTTCATTCTTGCTGTGCGCACTTTGCAGCTTTTTTTGGCTGCGTCTTTCTGGTGACCATAAAGATGCAGCATGTCAATTCTTTGTGTTTTTGCCAGCGTTTTTGAACTCTTGCAGTCAATAGATTTGACTTGCATTGGGCAAAAATGCGGTAAAAAACGCGTCAAAACGTGTGTATTTTTGCCAAAAAAGCTGCATCTTTGACATCACCACAAAGATGCAGCCTACGCACATAGCCTTATAGTCAGATACAAGCATTGTGTTTCATGTATCTGATCTACCATCTGTACAGCCTTCCTTTATGGTGCCTGCCTTATGAAGATTGTTAAACTACTTGCTGTCTCTAAAAGGCTTTTATTACTACCTTCACTAACATATTCAGCTTGTTTTATACATACGTGCCCTGTAGCTATTTCTGTAGACAGGTTTATACACCTGAAGAATTGTCTTTACTAAAAATTTTGTATCCAGGCAGATGAAATGCAGCCGGATATTACCATCTGTATTACAGGCCAACGGACTGTATCAAATGTACAGCATTAAAAAAAATCACTATTTGTATGAGACCTAAGTAGCAGCTTCAGTATGTTCTATAGCAGAGGTCCCCAACCTTTCAAATCTTGAGAGCCCCATTCAGCTCTGCCAGAGGATCGCGATCCATATTCTGCTCCTATTCCCTTCACAGTAGTGACATTCAGAGCCCCATTTACAGGCAGAAATCACAATGAGGTGGTATACAGAATGTATATAGGGTTCCTAACCTACCACCATCCAGATCTGCTCTTTTATGCGGGGCTACTTACTCACCATCTGAAATCCTGCTCCTTATAGATATTTGCTAGAAGTAGTGTTAAGGCACCAAGCTGACAGACCGACGCGAGCCACACTTCATGGGAAAGCAAGCCACAAGTGGCTCCCGAGCTACAGGTTGTGGACCCCTGTTCTAAAGCCTTGTTATGGAGTGATGACAAATTCAGTATTACATGTGGTTATCAGGACTAGTTTGTCAGAAGCTTCTGTTTTTGTATTTCATAGATACCATGTTTTTACCAAACATAAGACACTATCTTATATTGTTCTTTGCTCCGAAAAATGGTCTGCGGCTTATTTTCAGACTAGGGCTTATTTTTGGGGAAACACGGGTTGTGGTACATTTCCCCACCCGAAAAGGCAGACACCCATCAGGAGAATCATACTTATCAGACCTTGAACATCTGTGTCGCTCCAAGGTCCTCCTGCGATCCACAGTGGGCGTTTCCTGCAGGTCTGTATGTGCTCCACAGCACTCCTCTCCTGCTTCTGGCTGGCACTCACACACACACACACACACACACACACATCAGATCGCAAGAACATCATACATACATACACACACAGAACACCCAGTAATACCATTCTGCTTCTGGCCAGCAGCACTGTGGAATGCGAGGACCTGTGGTGGAAAGCATGGACCTGCAGTGGAACGCATCGATGTGTTCCACTTCAGGTCCTCGATGCGGTTCCATCAGAGGTTCTGACATTCCACTGCGTTTCAGGTCCCCCCGAAGCAGTGTGGTATCACCAGGTGTGTGTGTGTGTGTGTGTGTGTGCATTTCACCACATGAGCTCAATGCGTTCCATCGCAGGTCCTCGAGTTCCACAGCGTCCCATATGGGGTCTGGTGAGTATGATTGTGGGGTTTGTCTTCTCTCTTTTTGGGGAGTCTGATTTCTTTAATGAAGTGTTCTTCGGTATTCTTTAACTTTTTAAACTGCATGGACACTTCATTATTGAACCGCAACTACGGCTTTTTTCGGGGTAGGGCTTATATTTAAGCTGTACTCCAAAAAGGCCAAAAATTCCTGCTACGGCTTATTTTTGGTGTAGGCCTTATTTTTGGGGAATCACAGTAATAACATGAAACAACACCAAATGTAAACACTATACTATTGTACAAATGTAGAAGATTAATATTTTCTGTTCTCAGCCCTGATTTCGGTATAGACCAGAGTTGAGTGGGATTAAAAATACTTCCATATCTCTTATTATGGCAGAGATCTGGAAATGTTTGTACTCACATTTAACTCTGCTTTATTACCTCTCCCTGCACTAACTGCTATGATAGGTAACATGGAGGTGTTTGTAATCACAATGGCTCTACTTTATGGTACACAGTTGCTACAGAGATTAGGGTTGAGACAATTACATCACCATATATTTTTACTAGATTATTTTCCACCTCTTAATTTAGTTTTGTCATTGATTTTTAAGTCAACAGATCAAATTAAGATAAAGCATTTTCCCCACATGTTTAACACACCCGAACTCCCTATTTACTGCATAAACATAGAAAAATAAAAAAACAAAGATAAACACAAATAGGGTTTGGACAAAGGACAACCATATTTTTCAACCGGGGTCCCAGATATAACTACAAATATTGCATAAATCTTCTAATACTATAATCTTTTGTCAACTATCAAAATTAAATACATTTTAAATTCTCACTATATAAAATGGGCGTACTACCAAAAAGCCAAAATTGAACAATTAAAGGGTTATTCCCATCTCCAAGATCCTATTCTAACATGTAGTAGGTGTAATAATAATATTAGCAAATACCTCCAATTAGAAATGTAGTATAATTCTTGGGATTCACTATGTCTCCTACCTCATGTTTAGGGCATTGCAGGACCTTAGTTGTTTATGGTTACAACCACGCATATAGTCACAGTTAGTTACTTAGTTGCTCGTTGTCATAACCATGGATATATAAGGTCCTGCAATGCTCTAAACATGAGGTAACAGACATGGCTATATCTGGAGAACTATACTACATTTCTAATTGGAGGTATTTGTTAATATTATTATTATTATTATTATACCTAGTACATATTGGGATGGGATCTTGGAGATGGGAATACTCTTTTAAGTTTCAGACAACAAATAGTTTTTCTGTTTTTCCCTACGACAGTATTGCTTTGTTGCAATAAATATTTAGCATAAATCTTTCGTATAAAAAGAATATACTATTACATATTTCTTCATGCATTTTCATAATTTGCTAACTTCTTTAGTTTATTGAGGGTTTTTCTGTCATATTTCTTGTTGCTTTCGCAGGACTCAGATGCTAAGTGACCAAGAATGAATACTAATTACAGCTCTGTGTCAAGTTTCATTCTCCGAGGCTTCTCTCTTGCCCGGCATACTCAACTATTTTTATTCACATTGTTCCTAATTATTTACTCAATGACTCTGATGTCCAACCTTCTCATCATCAGCCTGGTGACATCCCAGAGATCACTTCATAAACCCATGTACTTCTTTATCGGCAACTTTTCTTTTCTAGAAATGTGGTATACTACTGTCACTGTTCCCAGGATGCTTAAAGATTTAGGGACTGGAAATAAAACAATCTCCTCTACTGGTTGTATTTTACAATTTTATTTCTTGTTCTTTCTTGGAGCCACACAACATTTTTTATTAGCTGTAATGGCTTATGATCGTTTCTTGGCAATTTGCTACCCTTTAAGATATAACAACCTTATGTGCAGGTCCACCTGCGGTAAGCTGGCGGCGACATCTTGGATTGCAGGTTGCTCATCAATCTCTTTGCCAGCTGCTATGATGTCACGGTTAAATTTCTGTGGACCAAATACAATTGACCACTTTTTCTGTGACTTCAGCCCTTTGTTACAGTTGTCTTGCACTGATACCTGGCTAAATGAGATTATATTTTCTGCCGTAGCTTGGACAGTCATTCTTGGCTGCTTCTTTTTTACTTTTATGTCCTATTTGTCAGTAGTTACTACCATCTTAAGAATACCTTCTTCTCTTGGCCGCCAAAAAGCATTTTCAACTTGTGCTTCTCATATTGCAGTTGTTGGCATATTTTTTGGTACAGTCATTTTCATGTATATACGTCCAAAAGCTAAAAATTCCTCCCCAATTGACAAAGTGGTCTCAGTGTTTTATTCTGTTGTAGTTCCCCTTTTAAACCCTATGATCTATAGCCTAAGAAACCAAGAAATGAAAAATGCTTTGTGGAAAGCTGTGAGTAAATTTAAAAGTACATTTTAATCTATATACCTTGGAATAAAAATAAGTGCCACGATTGGATGTGTTAAAAAAATTCTCCTGTGCTGAGATAATCTTATAAATGTGCCCCTGCTATGTACTGTGTAATGGCCATGTCTGACTGTGCAGGGACATGGCCCGATCATACCACATCTCCTGGGTAGGGGAGGCCGCAAAAGTGTATACAGGCTAAACAGCATCAGATTGCAGCTGGTTCTGTGGGGTATAATAACATTTCCCTGCCTAGTTAACCCCTTCAGCCCCAAGCCTATTTTGACCCTAAAGACCAGGCCATTTTTTGCAATTCTGACCAGTGTCACTTTATGAGGTTATAACTCTGGAACGCTTCAGCGGATCCTGGTGATTCTGAGATTGTTTTTTTGTGACATATTGGGCTTCATGTTAGTGGTAAATTTAGGCCGATATTTTTTGCATTTCTTTGTGAAAAAAACGGAAATTTCACGAAAATTTTGAAAATTTTGTAATTTTCAAACTTTGAATTTTTATGCTCTAAAACCAACGAGACATATGACACAAAATAATTAATAAATAACATTTCCCACATGTCTATTTTACATCAGAACAATTTTGGGAAAAAAAAAAAAAATTTAAGGAAGTTATAGGGGTTCAAAGTTTATGAGCAATTTCTCATTTTTACAACAAAATTTACAAAGCCACTTTTTTTAGGGACCACATCACATTTGAAGCAATTTTGAAAGGTCTACATGACACAGAACACCCAAAAGTGACACCATTCCACAAACGGCACCCCTCAGGCTACTCAAAACCACATGCAAGAAGGTTATTAACCCTTCAGGTGCTTCACAGTAACTAAAGCAATGTGGAAGGAAAAAATGAACATTTTACTTTTTGCAACAAAAATGTTAATTTAGCCTCAAATATTGCATATTCACAAGGGTAGCAGGATTAAATGAACCCCCAAAATTTGTTGGGCAATTTCTACTGAACACGCAGATACCTCATATGTGGCGAAAAACCACTGTTTGGGCACACGGCAGGACTCAGAAGGGAAGGAGCGCCATTTGACTTTTTTGAACAGAAAATTAGCTGGAATCGTTAGCCGCACCATGTTGCGTTTGGAGAGCCCCTGAGGTGCCGAAACAGTGGAGCTCCCCCACATGTGACCCCATTTTGGAAACTAGACCCCTCATGGAATTTATCTAGATGTTTATTGAGCACTTTGAGCCTCTGGGGGCTTCACAAAAGTTAATAGAGTTGAACTGTGAAAATAAAAAAAAAATTTTTTACCACAAAATTGTTACTTCAACCAGGTAGCTTTTTTTTCACAAGGGTATCAGGAAAAATTGCACCATAAAATGTATTGTGCAATTTCTCCTGAGTACACAGACACCTCATATGTGGTGGAAATAAAATGTTTGGGCGCACAGCAGGGCTCGGAAGGCAAGGAGCGTCATTTGACGTTTCAAACGCAAAATTGTCTGGGATAATTAGCGTATTCCATGTTGCGTTTGGAGACCCCCTGAGGTGCCGAAACAGTGGAGCTCCCCCACATGTGACCCCATTTTGGAAACTAGACCCCTCATGGAATTTATCTAGATGTTTATTGAGCACTTTGAGCCTCTGGGGGCTTCACAAAAGTGAATAGAGTTGAGTCGTGAAAATAAAAAAAAACTTTTTTACCACAAAATTGTTACTTCAACCAGGTAGCTTTTTTTTTCACAAGGGTATCAGGAAAAATTGCACCATAAAATGTATTGTGCAATTTCTCCTGAGTACACAGATACCTCATATGTGGTGGAACTCAAATGTTTGGGCGCACAGCAGGGCTCGGAAGGCAAGGAGCGTCATTTGACGTTTCAAACGCAAAATTGTCTGGGATAATTAGCGTATTCCATGCTGTTTGGAGACCCCCTGAGGTGCCGAAACAGTGGAGCTCCCCCACATGTGACCCCATTTTGGAAACTAGACCCCCATGGCATAGAAAAAAAAACCAGCGGAAGATGGGGGGGGCGGCAGATGGGGCGGCAGCAGATGGGGGGGGCAGCGGCATATAAAGGGAGCATCTGTGATTGTGAGACGGCGGCTGGGATAGGGTGGGGGCGGATGGGAGAGGGCGCAGTGGATTCAGGAGCGGCAGAGGATGGGGGGAGGGGGCGGTTGGGGATGATGGGTGGGAAGGGGAGTGGGAGGTGAGATTGGGGATAGTTACCCTACAGGATGGATCTAGGCAGCTGGATCACAGGAGATGAAGGAGGCAGCAGATCGGGGAGGGTGAGAGGTGGGGGAGGGAGCGCAGCGCAGATCACGGAGGAGACAGGTGAGCAGAGCACAGATCACGGAGGAGACAGGTGAGCAGAGCACAGATCACGGAGGAGACAGGTGAGCAGAGCACAGATCACGGGGGTGAGAGGTGAGGGAGCACAGATCACGGGGGAGACAGGTGAGCAGAGCGCAGATCACGGGGGTGAGAGGTGGAGGGAAAGTGGACAGTAGATCACGGGGGTGACAGGGGAGGGAGCACAGATCACGGCGGTGACAGGAGAGGGAGCACAGATCACGGCGGTGACAGGGGAGGGAGCGCACATCACGGCGGTGACAGGGGAGGGAGCACACATCACGGGGGTGACAGGGGAGGGAGCGCACATCACGGGGGTGACAGGGGAGGGAGCGCACATCCCGGCGGTGACAGGGGAGGGAGCGCACATCACGGCGGTGACAGGGGAGGGAGCGCACATCACGGCGGTGACAGGGGAGGGAGCGCACATCACGGCGGTGACAGGGGAGGGAGCGCACATCACGGCGGTGACAGGGGAGGGAGCGCACATCACGGCGGTGACAGGGGAGGGGGCGCACATCCCGGCGGTGACAGGGGAGGGGGCGGGTAGCTGACCACGGGGGTGAGAGGTGGGGGGGAGCGTGCAGCACATCACGGAGGGGAGGGGGCGAGCAGCACATCACGGAGGGGAGGGGGCGAGCAGCACATCACGGAGGGGAGGGGGCGAGCAGCACATCACGGAGGGGGCGAGCAGCACATCACGGAGGGGAGGGGGCGAGCAGCACATCACGGAGGGGAGGGGGCGAGCAGCACATCACGGAGGGGAGGGGGCGAGCAGCACATCACGGAGGGGAGGGGGCGAGCAGCACATCACGGAGGGGAGGGGAGGGGGCGAGCAGCACATCACGGAGGGGAGGGGAGGGGGCGAGCAGCACATCACGGAGGGGAGGGGGCGAGCAGCACATCACGGAGGGGAGGGGAGGGGGCGAGCAGCACATCACGGAGGGGAGGGGGCGAGCAGCACATCACGGAGGGGAGGGGAGGGGGCGAGCAGCACATCACGGAGGGGAGGGGAGGGGGCGAGCAGCACATCACGGAGGGGAGGGGAGGGGGCGAGCAGCACATCACGGAGGGGGCGAGCAGCACATCACGGAGGGGAGGGGAGGGGGCGAGCAGCACATCACGGAGGGGAGGGGGCGAGCAGCACATCACGGAGGGGAGGGGAGGGGAGGGGGCGAGCAGCACATCACGGAGGGGAGGGGGCGAGCACCGATCACGAGGGGGAGGGGCCGGGCAGCAGATCGGAGGGAGCGGTGGCACTATGACAGATGGAGGAGGACAGGGTGCACGATCCCTGTCCTCCTCCACCTGTCATAGTGTCACCGCTCCCTCCGATCTGCTGCACGGAGGTGAGGGGCCGGGCAGCAGATTGGGGGAACGGTGGCACTGTGGCAGATGGAGGGCGGCGGCAGCGGATCGGGAGGTGTGGGGGTGAGGGTGCGGGCAGGAGATCGGGGAGACAGGTGGCAGATTGCGGAGGGCGGCGGCGGATCGGGACGCTTTTCGTACAGTGCAATGGCAGCGCGGCAACTTCCGGGTCCCATGCTCCGGTCTCATAACAGCATGGGACCGGAGCTTGTCGCCCTGCCATTGCACTGTGTACACTCACTGTGCTCAGCGTGCTGCAGGGACAAGGGAAGCTGATGGGGGCGGTCACCGGCAACAGGTCCACTGTGATTGGAGAAATCGGTCACAAGGCCGATCTCTCCAATCAGAGCAGTGGAGCTGGGGGAGGGTGATCCAGTGAGGTCACCCAGCTCCAGCCAATGGCCAGTGCTACAGCTGCACTGGCCAGTGCTGGATTTCAATGTTTCAGTCATTTTAAATGGCTGGAACATTACAGTGGCTGTGATTGGTTGAGCGGCGTTCGTCAGCCAATCACAGCCTCCGTAGGTCCGGGGAGGAGGCACCACCCCTCCTGAGGTCAGGTACAGGTCCCCTCCTCCCCGAATCTGCGGTTTATGTTAACCGATCGCAGTCACCGGAGGCTCCGGTGCCGCGATTCCGCCATGACGGAAAGATCCGTCCTTGGTCGTTAAGGCCCAGGTCACAAGGACGGATCTTTCCGTCCATGGTCGTGAAGGGGTTAAAAGCAATGTTTTACCTCACAGAAAAAAAGTTTTACCTCATAGAAAAAAATCAGCTGCCATCCTATGCTGTCCTTTTTGTATATTCTCTTTTGCTTCCTCTGCTTCCCAGGAGCTGTGGAACGTAATTCATGGTGAGACACGGCCAATACACACTACATAGCTGGAGCACACCTGTAAGATTATCTCAACAAAGGAACATTTTTTTTTAACCCATCCAATTGTGGAACTTATTTTTATTCCGAGATCTATTTATTAAAATATACTTTGACGGGGGAATTTAAGGTTTTTGTCCCACAAACAATCAATTTTTTCGGGGGCTCCCATGCACATTAGACTGTTGACCTAACTCGTCATTATCATTGTATTCGGACAACATTATTCTAATATTTATGGGAGGCTTTAGACTTGTGCCATACATTTATAGCGAGTTTAATGTCAAGAATTTTTTATAGCATGTAGTCCTTTATGATTAAATCTTTATTAGACTAGGTGCACACATTTGTGGCTATTGTCTAACACATATGATGAGTAAGTATGAGCCTGGTGGTGGCCACTGTCAGGATAAATACTAAGGCATTCCTTCAACATAGGGACACATTGAAAAAACCCCCCGTAAACTGCAGTATCCCCACTGTTATAGGAAAGTGCAGTCTACTGTGCCTTCCTATGCAATTAAACAAATAGAATACAGGCCAGAGGCCAAAGTAACACACTTTTTGCACCCACCTGCTGAATGGTGGCCCATGATAATGGTTACAGACAGTATACGACTGGAGAAGCTGTGGCTAGGCTCCTATTGAAGTGGAAAGTACCTAAGAATGGTCTCTATACAGCGTACAGACCTGTGCTGACTCCATACTCTGTTTATATCCTGTGCTAGAGCTAAAAACATCTAAGATGTTGGTGAGGGTGTCGGGTGTCAAACTTCCACTGATCTGATATTGATGATGTAATACCAAAATAGTGGACATCTCCTTTAAAAGGGGTTGTCCAATGCAGAAAAACTGATGGCCTAACGCTGCAGCCTCCTTAAAGTTTCCATTGCGTGTCAATGTAGAACATGAAAAGACTGCAGTGCTCGAATCAGTACCTTCAAACCCCTAATCATCAAGGGTTACAAGAATGGAACCACAACAACTTAATATTGATGTTCTATTTTATAGAAGTACTATTTTATTTTTATTAGTGATTTTTAAACATTTAGTGTTTGAGATGATTTTGAACTTAATAACCAAGCCCCACTTTTCAAATCTAACATTTGCCAATTTATGATAAATCTGTTTTTATTGAAATTTTTTAATCAAAATACAATTACATAAAGAAAGCAACAAAGAGTATGAATAAAATACTGAATAATACATTAGCCACATCCTCCTTATGTTGTCGACCTGATAACCGAGTGACAGTCGCAGTAGCTTAACTCGGTATCATGTCGCAAAACCATATAATATTTATTAGAAGCCTCCGGGTTGGTTTAACCCCATAGCGACGGCCTAACGTCTCAAGACGTCGGAAAAACAGGGTACTTATTCTGTTCCGACGTCTTGAGACGTCAGGCCGGAAAAAGCTTGTAGCGCCCCCCAGTGACGAAAAATCTCGGGGGTTTCAGCTACCGGAGGTAGCTGAGACCCCCAAGATTATGAATCGGGGTGTTTTTTCTGGACCCCGTTAATGCGATCGCCGGTATACACCGTATACCGGCGACAACATTAAAAAAAAAGAAATGGCCGGTAAAATTGATTTATTTCTCATCTGACGTGATCAAACATGTCAGATGAGAAATAAATATGAGCCCTTAGTGCCCCCAAAACCCCGGTACCGGAGAAATCTATCCAACACCCCCCCCTCCGGAAAATCCAAGATGGCGCCGACGCGCGCTGAAAACTCCCGCCGCCGCCGGCTCTGCATTCATTTCCCTCCGATCTGAAATGATCAAACATTTCAGATCGGAGGGAAATGTCCTCCCCCTGACCCCTCCTCCGGTACACCGGAGATCTCTGGTCCCCGGAGCCCCCTCCGGTCTCCAGAGCCGCCTCCCCCCTCCCCCCTCCGGAGCGTGGAAGATGGCGGCCGCATTCATCCTGCTCTTTCTGCCGCATGTGACACGTCACATGCGGCAGAAAGTTGTCCCACCGTCACCCCCCCCAGCCCCCGGTTTTACGTTACCTGGCTGCTGGTGCTCCGGCCCCGCGATCACGCCGCCTCCTTGTTGAAAGCTGGCGGCGCATGCGCAGACAGCGGCTGTCAGCTGGATCCCTGGAAGCAGGGACGCTGACGTCGCTACTGCACAGGCTGCTCCACTGTGGACCGGGGGAGGGTGAGTGCGGTAATCTGCAGCCACACTCCTCACATGGAGAGACTGCTGTTCTAGAAAATGGGGGGTACGTTCTGTGAGCGTGCCCCTCATATTCTAGAATGAGGTTACTGCAGGTCACTCTGCCCTAAGTTGGACCGGGGCAGTGTGAGTGCAGTATTCTCAGATTACTGCACCCACACTGCTCATGGAGAGCTTGCTCTTCCAGAAAATGGGGGATGCGTTCCCTGAACGTGCCCCCCATATTCTAGAAGATCCAGAGTCGGCGTGGGACCTCCAAAATGGATTACAGCGACCGAAATTTATTTATTTTCAATAAATTGGTAAAAGAGGAATGTTTTGGGGAGTTTTTTTTTCAAATAAATTTTTTTTTTGTCTTTATTTTTTTCTATTACTTGACTGGGTTAGTAATGTCGGGTATCTGTTTAGATGCCGTGACATCACTAACCCCAGGGCTTGATGCCAGGTGACATTACAGCTGGTATCAACCCCGGATATTACCCCGTTTGCCACCGCACCAGGGTGCGGGATGAGCTGGAGCGAAGCGCCAGGATTGGCGCATCTAATGGATGCGCGACTTCTGGGGCGGCTGCGGCCTGCTATTTTTAGGCTGGGAAGAGTCCAATAACCAGGGCTCTTCCCACCCTGAGAATACCAGACCCCAGCTGTCCGCTTCACCTTGGCTGGTGATCTAATTTGGGGGGAACCCCACGTTTTTGTTTTTTTTTAAAAAAAAACGCCTGGGGAGCCCTCCAAATTGATCACCAGCCAAGGTGAAGCTGTCAGCTGTGGTTTGCAGGCTACAGCTGTCTGCTTTACCCTAGCTGGCTATCAAAAATAGGGGGGACCCACGTCGTTTATTTTAATTATTAATTTTTTGGGGGGCTAAATACAAGGCTAGGCACCCTTTAGTGCCACATGAAAGGCACTAAAGGGTGCCAGCTTAGAATATGCAGGGGGTGGGACGTTATATATGTTTGACATCTATCCATTGTAGCGTTTTAGGCTATGTGCCCACAATCGGGGTTTGCAGCGTTTTAGGCGCAGAGTGTGTCCATAGTGTTTTCCCTGCGTCCATAGCGCTGCGTTGTGCAGTAGAAGCACAGTGGAAGGATTTTTAGAAATCCCGTGCCCACTGTGCTTCTTTTCTCCGCAGCATACACTGACGTGTGGTGCAGCTTCCCGAGCCTCAGCATGTCAATTTATGCTGCGGAGATGAGTGTTCTCTGCAGGTAGCATAGAGCTCCACAGCGGCCTGAACCCAAATCGTGGGCATGGGCAGCTGCGTTCTCCCGTGGACAACACTCACATCTCTGCATGAAGGCTGGCACTGTATACTAGACGCCGTGTCGCTGGATCATGGCCACATAGCCTAAAAGTGAGACTTTTGTTGCTACAGCAACATTTTTGTGAAGTACCTGTGGATTCAAAATGCTTACTATACTCCTGAATAAAATCCAGTTTCCAAAATGGGGTCACTTGTGGGGGGTTTCTAATGTATAGGTACCCAAGGGGCCCTGCAAATGTGACATGGTGCCCGCAATTTATCTCAACTTTTCCAGAATTCAAATGGTGCTCCTTCCATTCCAAGCCCTCCCATTTATCCAAACAGAGGTTTTTGGCCACATGTGGGGTATCCCTGTGCTCATAAGACATTGGATAACAACCTGTTGGGTCCACGGTTTGTTGTTGTCTCTTGAAAAAGTGAGAAATTTGATGCTGAAGCAACATTTTTGTGAAAAAAATGAAAAGTTTCAATATGGCAACCTAAGCTTATCAAATTCTGTGAAGTATTCGTGGATTCAAACTGCTCACTATACACCTAGATAAAAGCCTTGAGGTGTCTTGTTTCCAGAATGGAGTCACTTGTGGGGGACCGCCACTGTTTAGGCACCTCAGGGGCTCTCCAAATGCAACCTGGCATCCTCTATTGATTCCAGCCAATTTTGCAGTCAAATGGCACTCCTTCCCTTCCGAGCCCTGCCATGCGCCCAAACAGTTGATTTCCACCACATATAAGGTATCGCCAAACTCAGGAGAAATTGCACAATAAATGTTATGCTGAATTTTTTCCTTTTACTCTTGTAAAAAAAAAAGCTACCTGGTTGAAATAACAATTTTGTGGTAAAGTTTTTTTTTTTTTTTTCATGGCTCAACGTTATAAAATTCTGTGAAGCACCTGGTGGTTCAGGGTACTCACCAAACATCTAGATAAATTCCTTGAGGGGCCTAGTTTCCAAAATGGGGTCACTTGTGCGGGGTTTCTGCTGTTTAGGTACCTTAGGGGTCCTGCAAATGTGACATGGTGCCCGCAATCTTTTTCAGCCAAATTTCCTTTCCAAAATTCAAATATTGCTCCTTTCGTTCCAAGCCCTCCCATTTGTCCAAACAAAGGTTTCAGACCACATGTGAGGTATCACCGCGCTCATAAAAAAGTGGTTAACAAACCTTGAGGTCAAATTTTTGGAATTACCTCTTGAAAAAGTGAGAAAATTGATGCTAAAGCAACATTTTTGAGAAAATTATTAAAATTTTCAATATGACAACGTAACGTTAACAAAATCTGTGAAGTACCTGTGGATCTAAAATGCTCACTATACCCGTAGATAGAAGCCTTGAGGGGTCTAGTTTCCAAAATGGTGTCACTTGTGAGGGATTTCTTCTGTTTAGGTACCTTAGCGGACCTGTAAATGCAACATGGTGCCCGCAATCTATTTCAGCCAAATTTGCTTTCCAAAATTCAAATATTGCTCCTTCTGTTCCGAGCCCTCCCATTTGTCCAAACAGAGGTTTCTGACCATATGTGGGGTATCGGCGCACTCATAAGAAAGTGGGGAACAAGTTTTGGGGTCCATTTTGTTGTGTTATTTCTTCTAAAAGTGAATAAATTTGGGTTAGAGCAACATTTTTAGGTAAAATTTAATTTTTGCTTTTTTTCATTCCACATTGCTTTTGTTCATGTGAAGCACCTGAAGGGTTAATAAACTTCTTGAATGTGGTTTTGAGTACTTTGGGGGGTGCAGTTTTTATAATGGTGTCACATTTGGGTATTTTCTGTCATCTAGGCCTCTCAAAGTCACTTCAAATGTGATGTGGTCCCTAAAAAAATGGTTTTGTAAATTTTGATGTAAAAATGAGAAATCGCTGATAAACTTTGAACCCCTCTAACTTCCTAATAAAAAAAAAATTTGTTTCCAAAATTGTGCTGATGTAAAGTAGACATGTGGGAAATGTTATTTATTAACTATTTTGTGTCACAGAAATCTCTGGTTTAACGGTATAAAAATTCAAAAGTTGAAAATTGCTAAATTTTCAAAATTGTTGCCAATATTCAATTTTTTTCATAAATAAACGCAAAAAATATTGTCCTAAATTTGGTACTAACATGAAGTCCAATATGTGATGAAAAAACAATCTCAGAATCACCGAGATCCGTTGAAGCGTTCCAGAGTTATAACCTCATGAAGTGACACTGGTCAGAATTGCAAAATTTGGTCTGGTCATTAAGGTGAAAATTAGCTCCGTCACTAAAGGGTTAATATTTTCAACCTAACCTGGATCATCTTAAGATATGGCTAACTAGACTCCGAACAACAAAGAAAAATAAGTATTCCAAAAGCATTAAAAACAAAAGAAAAGAGGGGGGGGGGGACAGAGGAAAATAAGAGAACAAGAGGAATGAGACAAAAGATTTGAGGGGAAGGTAAGGAGGGAGTATGGGTATGTGCTGTTACCGAAACAAGGACAACATTTGCCAATCTATGTCGTAATTCTGAAGTGCTTCAACATATCCCAGTGAGAAAGTAGGTTTTTTTTCTTAACACATTGTATTTCATGTTAACAGTAAATTTTGGTTCGCTATGTTTTGCTTTTTACTTTTTAGAAATATCTGAAGTTTGATGAAAATTTTGAAAAATTAGTAGTTTTCTAAGTTTTCTAACTTTGAATGCTTATATATTTAAACCATTAACATATTGCACAAAATAGTTGATCACTAACATTTATCATATGTCTTCTTTATGTCAAAGGAGTTAAATGTTATCAGCATTTTTTTTCAAGGAAATATACAAATCCTATTTTTCCCAGATCTATTCAGTTTTAAAGTGACATGTTAGGGGGTCTATATATTAGAAACCCCCCAGAATTGATACCATTTTAAAAATTGCACCCTTGAAATTATTCTAAACTTCTGTCAGGAAATTTGTTGACCCTTCAGGTGATACAACAGCTCAGCAGGGTAGAGATATAGTTAAAACTTAACTTTTATTTAAAAGGTACCCAATGACAAACAACAAAAATACAAACAATACATGTAGAGGTGGCTACAAACAAAAGGTGCCACAGTGGGGTATGACAATTACCATAGAATATCAAATCTTGCCACCAAGCCCATTTGTCACATCAAACCACCCGGATCCCCTGATGACTCACTTTGTGTGGAAACGCTTTGGGAAGGAGTGACATGAGGAATGACTGTCAATGAGGAACCTGGGGAAATGTGTGACAACATTATCTGTCCCCCCCCCCTGTGAATCTTTCCCTGACTACTAAAGAATCTATGGTTTGGGTGAGACTGTTCCTTTAATTGCGGTTGTTTTACAGTCACTTTATCTGTCCTGCTGGACCACCCCACGATCAGGGTGGTTTGATGTGACAAATGGGCTTGGCAAGATTTGATATGGTATGGTAATTGTCATAGCCCACCTTTATTTGTAGCCATTTGATATGGTATGGTAATTGTCATAGCCCACCTTTGTTTGTCATTGGGTAAGTTTTAACTATTTCTACCCTGCTGAGCTGTTGTATTGTCCCTTTGGTAAATTTTGTTTCTATACGCTGGTGATACACAAAGTGGAAACATGACATATTACATTTGTGCCACTCAAAAGATTGCTTTAACTGTATTTTTTTCTTTTTTTTTTCACAAAGAGTAATAGGTTAAAATAGGCCCTAAAATGTATTATACAACTTCACTTAAATGCAGAAATATCCCATATGTACTCAAAAACTGCTGTTTGAACACATGGCAGGGCTTGGAAGGGAAGAAGCGCTATTTGGTATTTGGAATACAAGTTTGGCTGGAATAGACTGTGGACACAATGACGTATTTGCAGAGCTCTTAAGGTACCAAAACAGCAGAAATACTCACAAGTGACTCCATTTTGACCCCTCAAGAAATTCATCTAAGGCCCCCTTCACACGTCCATGAAAATCACGCACGTGCGGTTTCCCCTCCGTGTGCTGTGTTTATGGCACTACGTGTGTCCTACATGTGTTATCCGTGATAACACACGGAGAACGAGAACTTTCAACTCACATGTCCCTGGCGTCGCTGTCTGTGGTGCTGAACTTCGGTCTCCAGCCCTCCTGACTCACCGCTGCTGCTTCCGCCGCAGTGAAGTGAATATTAAATGAGCATAATGAGCGGCAGTCGGCAGCAAGTGACAGCAGCGGCAGAGACAGAAGGGCAGGAGAAGTTGAGTAAAGTTTTGGGTTTCTTTTCTCTGACACGTGAGTTTTCTCCGGCGCGTGTCACACGGGACCGCATCCACACTACATCCGTGTGGTATGTGTGCGGGTCGTGTGACACCCGTGCTGC
Source organism: Anomaloglossus baeobatrachus (assembly GCF_048569485.1). Lineage (NCBI taxonomy): Eukaryota > Metazoa > Chordata > Amphibia > Anura > Aromobatidae > Anomaloglossus > Anomaloglossus baeobatrachus. The sequence goes on from NC_134353.1 coordinate 651,518,564, forward strand.
CGGAGGAACATGGACATGCATCCGTGTGGAGCACACTGACACACGTCTGCTCCACACGGAGGCACGGGCCAGTGGCTGCACACGTGCGTGCACATAAACCCATTGATTTTAATGGGTTTACGTGTGCTCGTGTCTCCGGTACATGCGGGAATGGACCTAACACATACCTTAGACACGTGCGTGTGAAGGGAGCTTAAGAGTGTGTTGACCATGTTATACCAATAGGTACTTCACAAAACTTCATTTGTGCGTGAAAATGAAGAATTATATTATTTACAGTAAAATGTTGATTTGGCCCACAATTTGTAATTTTTGGGTGATACCATACATGTCATCGGAAACAACTGATCACATGTCAGGACTTAGAAGCTAGGAGCGCTATTTGGATTTTACAGCACAGGTTTTGCTACAATATTTTTTAACATTTGTAGAGCCCATAAGGTGCCAGAGCAGCAGGAAACCCCCAATTTTAGAATTACACGTCTCAATAAATTAATTTACAAATGCAGTGACTATTTTGTATGTTCACTCTGCAACTTGCACTCCATGTTTTTTTTCTGAATAATTGCAGATATGGCAGATTAGTGCCCATTCATTGTGCCCAGCTTGTGCTTACAGGAGTAATTACAGCACAGTAATATGTCACAGTTTTATAGTTTGGGTCGTGTCATTCCGGATGCAGCGATACTAATTAAGTGTATATTTTTTAGTATATCTTATTTTTACACAAAACCTGCGTTCATAGTATCTAAACTGTTTTTTGTGATTATTTTTTTCTGCTATTTTTTTTTTCATTGTTACACTTTTTATTAACTTTTTTACTTAGTTCCATTGTGGGACATTAATAATAATAATAATAATAATAATAATAATTGTATTCATTTTTATAGCGCTATTAATTCCACAGCGCTTTACATACATTGGTAATACTGTCCCCATTGGGGCTCACAATCTATAGTCCCTGTCTGTATGTCTTTGGAGTGTGGGAGGAAACCGGAGTGCCCGGAGGAAACCCACGCAAACACGGGGAGAACACACAAACTCCTTGCAGATGTTGTCCTTGGTGGGATTTGAACCCAGGACTCCAGCGCTGCAAGACTACAGTGCTAACCACTGAGCCACTGTGCCGCCCACATTAATTTTTTTTTGTTTCATAGTTGGTATAAAAGCATAAGGTGAGGATTAAGACCTCTTTGTGATTGCTGTTAAAATGCATATTGATGGTAAATAAAAGGTTAATTATGTTAATATGTATATTTTAAAATGTATAAAATCAACAGGTGTCATATTTTGGGGGCTTAATTTCTTTCATTAGCTACTAGGAGCTGCCATTTTAAATTGCTCAGAGCACAACACTTACACAAAGCAAATATGGCAGATATTAGCCACAGGAGAGTAGGGTCAATCACCAATTCTTTTTACTAGGCTGTGACCGCATCAGCTTTGAACTATGTACAACCCCTCTGATGCTCAGTTCACAGCTGTGAGGGGATCTAGGTGATATCTTAATTCAGTACCTCTGTCACCTCTACTTCCAAGATTTGGCAGTGCAAGCAAGTTCAGGCACCCAGCCAGTGGCAGTGCTTCATCCAGAACTGTTGGGTATACTCCAACCGTACTACTAATGCAATGTTGCCTGACCTGTTTTTACCAGCAAAGTCTGGTGTCCAGACTTAAGATGAGTGGACCAATGAAAGTTTGTGTTCGGTGCATTCAGCCGGACCTTAGATAAAGTTCTGTTCTGAACCCGAACTTGACCTGAACCTCATTGGAAGTCACTGATTGGCCATATCAGCTCTCCACCTACATACAGCCAGCCATAAACTGATCACTTCTTGGGAGGAAGGGTGGGGTTTTCATTTTTATACACACTACATCCTGTAATGCTGATTTTACCACCAATGCGAGCCATTCAAACATTGCAAGCGGCTCGCACTGGGTCGAGCACTTGATCGTACCTGAACACAGTGATGCTCGCTTGAGTGGTTTGCATCTGAACTCGAACACTGATTTTTTTATGTAAAGTCTGTGTTCGGTAGGAGCACCGAACTTTAGTATTTGAGTTTGCTTATCTCTAATCTACACCTGCTCTCACCACTAATTAAGAGACTCTGTCAGTACAGAATGAATGTTCACACCAAATACAGGCGCTCGGTGCTTCATGATGGAGCTAATCATTTAAATGCACCTTCCCATCTGCTTATTTTCCTACTATCTCTGCCCTTCCCTGGTTCAATGAAGCCAGAACTATCAAAGAAGGGGGAATGTGGAGATTGAGGGAGAACAAGCAGTTGCGATGGTGTCTAAGTTATTAGCCCCGCTGTGATGCACTTTGTTTGAACAATCATCCTCTGCTGACAGAGACCCTTTAAAAATGTTCCGAGCATAAAAATGAAATGATCACAGGTTACTTACTGCACTATGAATGTAAGTAGCAGGGGGCGGAGGCTGTGGAGGAATATACTGCAGGAGGGGGTTGTGGAGCTTTGCACTGCAAAAGGGGGATGTAGAGGGATATAGTAAAGAAGGGGCTATAGCGCAATGTACCGTAAGAGGAGGCTGAGGAGCAATATTCTGCTGAAGGGGCTATGGAGCAATGAAGTGCAGGAATGGACTGGGAAGCGATTTAGCACAAGAGGGGGCTGTGGAGCAATGTACTACAGGTGGGGACTGGGAAGCGATTTAGCACAAGAGGGGGCTGTGGAGCAATGTACTACAGGTGGGGACTGGGAAGCGATTTAGCACAAGAGGGGGCTGTGGAGCAATGTACTACAGGTGGGGTCTGGGATGCGAGACACTGCCAGAGGAGTCTGTAAAATAATGTACGGCACAAGAAGATTTGAGTTTTGCTCATTCTTATATTTGTAGCATACCCTCAGTTGAGTAGGGGCTGGTTGTGAGCACCGGCTCTCATTGGTACTCTGATATGTAATCACAAGACAACAATGTGTTACCATGGCAGATGAGGACGTGTTGCTGCCAGTTTCATTCTCCTGTAAAGCTAAGCCATAGGCTGAGAAATCTGCTCTAAGCTATGGTGGGTACAGGATCTTTCCTTAAGTGTTCCTGCCTCTCATGGTTAGTCAGCATCCTACAGGGAGAAATAGACCCCCTCCCCTTCCGTGAAAGCTGTTTCAACACTCACTGTGGCTAAAAAAAAAAAAGTTAATCAATTAGGTTAATTTTTTGATTGACAATATCTCTGCAATAAAGAGGAAAGACAAACAAAAAAAAAACATTTTATTTATAAACTTGTACATCCAGGGAGGAAGGCAGATGTAGACCAGTGAATGGGTAGTCATTCCCAAAATTAGTGCTTTACTAAAGTTTATTTGGTGTACTGTAAACAAAGCAGGTAGGAAGGTTAAATATGAAGTTCAACCTCATTTTAAGAAATATTTTTAAATTTCAACTCCACCAGGATGTAACCGAATATTTGCACTACCAGAGTACAGTGAGTCATGACAAACACCAAGAAAACAATGTGATCCATTCACAAGAAAACTTCTGAGTACTAAGTTTAAAATGAACAAAGCGGTGCCCCTTTGCATTTGATACACTTGCTGTCATACAAAGTGAAATAGGTAAAAAAAAAAAAAAAAAGTCCCAAGATACTTGGAGTGGGCCGCAAAGGCATATACTGGGCTGGAAGACAAACTGATGCTGCAGCAACAGGTGGAGACATGTATTCTATACATGCCAATATTCTGTACAGAGTGGAACAAATGATATTGGCAAATCCACTGTACTACCACACCTTTAGGCCCTGTGCGCACTAGAAAATGGATTTTTCTTAAGAAATTTCTTAAGAAATTTCTTGAGAGTGAAGGATTAGTGCACCTGCGTTAAAAAAAATGCACCAATAACACACCGAATAATGCATGCGTTTTTACCGCGTTTTGGTGCGTTTTTTTGCAGGTTGGTCTCTGCGTTTTTTTAAAGCTTTTTACAGCAATAAATAATATAGATAATAGATAATTAATAGATAGATAGATAGAAAGATAGATAGATGAATAGATAGATAGATAATGGATAGATAGATAGAAAGATGGATAGATGAATAGATAGATAGATAGATAGATGGATAGATAATGGATAGCTAGGTAGATAATGCATAGATAGAAAGATGGATAGATGAATAGATAGATAGATAATGGATAGATAGATGGATGGATTGATGGATAGCTGGATGGATATATAGATAGATAATGGATAGATAGAAAGATGGACAGATGAATAGATAGATATATAGATAGATAATGAATAGATGATAGATAGATAGATAGATGGATAGATTGATAGACAGATAGAAAGATGGATAGATGAATAGATAGATAGAGGGATAGATAAATAGATGGATAGATAATCAATAGATAGAGGACAGATCAATCAATAGATAGAGTCCCTGTGAGAACACACTGCAGTTCTCGCGAGCGGTAATGTGTTCACATTACCGACCGTGAGAAATGACCTGTAGTTACCTCTGCAGTCTCGTTACGAGGCTGCATTAAGTACTGTGTGTCAGACGCGGCTGCAGCAGTCTGCAAGCGTCGTGAGACCTGTGTGGATTACGTCAGAGCTGTGTGTTGGGGGGGTTAATAAAGTGGTGAAAGAGGGGCTTTTTTGTTATTTTATTTAAAATAAGGGATTTTTCGGTGTGTGTGTGTGTGTGTGTGTGTGTGTTTATTCACTTTACTTACGGGTTAATCATGTAAGCTGTCTCATAGACCCTGCCATGATTAAGCTAGGACTTAGTGGCAGCGATGCGCTGCTTTTAACTCGCTATTACCTTGATTGCCACCGCATCACGGCAATCGAGAAGAGCCGGTAACACACCAGCACCGGGACTGTCGCATAATGGATGCAACACTCTCGGGGCAGCTGCGGGCTGATATTCTCGGCTGCGGGGTATTAACCCTGGCCCTCGCCCTCCCCAGCCTGAGAATACCGGGTCGCCGCTGTGTGTTTACCTTGGCTGAACGGTAAAAATACGGCAGAGCCCACGTTTTTTTTCTTTTCGTTTTTTATTTTTTATATGTACGTTTGATTTCTATGTGTATTTTATATGTCTGTGTCTGTGTGTGATCTGTGTGTGTCTGTGTATTCTATATGTCTGTGTCTGTGTGTGAGTGTGATCTGTGTGTGTGTGTGTGTGTGTGTGTGTGTTTACTCTCTGCTCAGCTTCCTTTTCCTGTCATAATGACATCACTTCGTTGCAAAACGCAGGGTAGTGATGAACATTATGTCTTGAAAAAATGTGAAATAATGCAGGAATAACGCAGGAAAACGCAATGAAACGCACAGAATTTGCTACCTGTGTTATTCCCTGCGCTATTTCATGATTACATTACAGTCAATGGAGTGAATAACGCAGTTAGCTGCAGAAAAGAAGGGACATGCAGATTCTTTTTCTCAAGAAAATCTACTGAAAGAATTTTCTTGAGAAAAAAAACGCAGTGTGCGCACAGCTAATTTTTTTTTCTGTAGGTTTTGCTGGGGAATGTCTGCAGAAAGGTTACAACATTTTCTCAAGAAATTCTGCAGCAAAAACGCACAAAAAACGAGGGTAAAAACGCAGTGTGCGCACAGGGCCTCAGGCATAAGAATGTTTGATGGGTCTATGACGTCAATCTAACCTAAGAAGAGGTGGTCTTCTGAGGTTGCAATGGAACTGATGCAAGACTAAACTTATGAGTGATATTAAAAGGGGTTCTCTGAAAAATGTGATTAAAATAAATAAAAATACTTTTAAATATTAAACATTTTTTAAACACATATTTAGCAAAAAGGCATGCTTTATGTAGTGCACTCTGTCCGGCGTTTAATGATGATACAGTAGCTTTCACCTAGCAGTTTGCAGCTGTCCTAAGAACGACTGCATGAAGAGTGAGATAATTTCAAAGTAGGAGAAAGCGGGTTGAATACCGCGCCAAAACCCCAGGAATACGGAGAGTATAAGTGAATCACTTTTATTTCCACAGGTCTATGCGTCCCCTTCATCCGGACAATATACAGGGAATAATCTTGATTATTGATATATTGATTATTCCCTGTATATTGTCGTGATGAAGGGGACGGATATGTCCCTGAAACGCGCAGACCTGTGGAAATAAAAGGGATCCACTTATACTCTCCGTATTCCTGTGGTTTTGGCGCGGTATTCAACCCGCTTTCTCCTACTTTGAAATTATCTCACTGCTGCGGGACTGCTGCCTTCCACGCTACTTCCATGTTTGCTAAGGGGTTGTGACTGGCACAACCTGATAAGGTTAGTGTCCTTCCAACATTCACCCCATACCTATATACCGGGTAAGATCCTATTTGCGCCTATTCTTTCCACAGGTTGTCTCTCTTGCATGAAGCGTGAGGCAGACATACTCTCGCATTGCAGTAAAACAGTCAGGCTACTGAGATGGATATTCATTCTCAGTCAGATAAAGAAAGGTGTTCATCTTCTCCTTTAGTCCTCTCCGCTCAGTGTCTAGCCAGGGTGACTGAACAGAAGATTGTGAGTTCAAGCTGCCTGAAAGAACGCTGCTCTGACCTGATTTATGTATTCGCAGCTTGTCCTACTGCATGTCCTCTAGGACGAGAGCACAGCAGCATTACATAAGACATACCTTTATTTAGCAAAAAGGTACAGTATTTAGAGAGAAAAAAATTAAATGTGTATTTATTTTATAAAAATTCTTGGAGAACACCTTTAAGGAATTTCCTGGTCTTGACCTGATATATATTACAAAGTTATTTTGTGGTACCGTATTAGCCAGAAAAATCCATGTAAATACTACTTTTATGTCCAAAAATGACAAAAGTATTCTAGGAGTGATACATTTATTGACTAACCAGAAAATTAAACTTGCAAGGTGTCAGGGCACAGAGACTCCTTCGTCAGGTAGCTTTATTCCTTTGTAAATTTGCCTGACGAAGGCATCTCTGTGCCCTGACACCTTGCAAATATTTTTTCCCTGGTTAGCCAATAAAGGGATCACTCCTAGAAAACTTTCAGAATTTTTGGGCATAAAAGGATTTACTCTGGTCTTGACCTGAAAACTAATTTACATGGATCTGGCCCTAACTGAAACAGTTAAAAGAAAATAAAAAAGATGGAACATATGGATAGGAAAGTGTTTTGACCTTGCAGTGCATATGTTCATTCTTTTTAGCATTTTTAAGTACGTCCACTCTGCAACTTACCACCCAAAAAACACCTTTGCCCCCTATTTATCATTGCTATTTCACCTGTTTTCTGGAGTAATTTGCTCATTTATAATGGCTTAGGTATTTGTGCCTTATTCTCTATACATTTTGTACCATTTTTACATTGTCTTTCTTAAAGAGGACCTATCTAGTTTTATTAATTAAAAAATAATATATTACAGTATCCGTGGGTTACCTGTGGAAGTGTAATACTACAGGAACCGCGGGGCGCCTGTGGAATTTTGGAACCTAGGCTCACAGGACTCAGCACAAGGCGGGGTGCAGACCCTAAGACAGCGTGACACTTTATGGTCAGCTGTTAAATCTGCCAGGTAAGGGGATCTCCAGGGTCCCTCACCAACCAAAGAGTCTGAAGCATCAGCAGCAAAGAAGGGACCTAGGACAAGGGACAGAAGTCAACCCATTAAATAGTCCAGGCTGCCTGCAATAGGACCAAGACTGAAACGGAGGGGGCCCCCCAGAAGCTCTAAGCCACAAACAAGTGTGCACGGAGGACAGCTACCCCAGGTCACAGCTGCCACGGAGAACAAGGGGAGCGGGAACACCTGAACCCGGAACCAGCAGGTCCAGGTACCAAGCCACAAGTAAAAAGGCAAGTTGAAACTGCAATACCGGTGTGGACTGTTTCCTTCTCACCTCCATACACATACACTGACTGTTCCCTACTATTGCCCCCTCATCATCCACTGCTGGGGCCTAGCCCTGCTTGGGGAGGGCTCAAACACCTAAGCTGCATTACTCCACCAGCCCCAGCAGGACCCTGCAGCGGCGGCTTCAATAACCTGGCCACACACCGCAAACGACGAAGTCGAAAAACTCTATTATTTTCTTTTATGTTTCTTCCATTTTTCACCCCTTTTTTATCAGACTGACCCCCAGGGTCACGGAACCAGGCATCGGCCGCAACCACGACTGTTCCCCCCTGCACACCATGCGCCCCGGACAGAGTACCCCACAGCCCTGGGGCGTCACATTCTCATAGGTGCTGCTCACGGAGACTTAGCTGCACTTTCTGAGAAGACCCATCATCACCGCTCCAGCAGCGATATGTATATTATTACCGTTGTCCTTGCCTGTCAGCAGCTTCTCGGTCAATGAAATGGCATATTAACAATTAGCAGCAAAGGTTAATGTTTTCTTCAAAATTAAACTTTCTCCTGTACATGTCATTACGCGCCTACAGTACATTGATGAAGAGATAAATAAATAGTGTAGTGATGCTAAAAAACTAAACATAACACCACAAAAGGCTTGATTAGTAGTTATTTTAAGCAGGAAAAATATACATCTTTGTACCGTGTTAGCCAGTAGATAAAAGATACTAAAATTTGAAAGTCCCCAGTAGTTGATACTTTTTAATGGCGAACTTAAAACGCAAGCTTTTGAGACTACTCAGGTCTCTTCATCGAGCATGGTATGACACAAAATATGAAGCGTCACATATTTAGACATAGGAATAGTGCTGTATAAAAAACAATTGACGTGAAGCAGAACTATTAGTATGGGAAGTGGAGAAACAGTTTCAGTAAATATCGGAGCAGTTCATAGATAAGGAGTGTGAAGTTTTATTGTTCCATTATTAAGGTTTGGTCCAGGGTTCTGATGCCCCCAAGTGGTCTAAGGAGCACATTCTTTATTCGATGTAAAAAGACATAAATCCATGTGACACATTCATTCCTGCTCAAAGTGTGTCAAAGCTTGTCATAAGTTTGTATTCCCTGACTCTTCTGTCTCAGATTCGAAAATGCTTTGCAATACCAGCAATTTCATGTCCATGATGATGTGAACAGAGCTACAAAAATGTTTGGCCACAGGTAGATCTATTCTTTTTTCTTTTATTGTGTGGCTATGAGAATTCATCCTTGTTCTGAGCTTTTGTCCTGTCTCCCGTACATACAGACCCCCAGTCAGAAATTTGGTGCATATAGTTAAGTACACCACATTAGTTGTGGTGCAGCTTAAAGTACCTTGAATCTTATAGTCCTGAGTGAGTTGGGAATCTTTATTTCGTCCGTTATCATTATAAATGGTCAGATTTTAATTTTTTTTTTTTTTTGCAGGGAAACATTCCTTTTTTTAATTTTTTGGAGAAGACAGGGAGTTTTTGACAATGATGCTTCTTAGGTTTGGGGCTGCATAAAACACATAAGTGGCGGGTCTGGAAATATAAATTTCAATGGGGCATTTTTTTGTAATAAAGGTTGTAATTTCCTTGCAGCTCCCCTTAACACCTCCAGATTTGGATTGTAGGTGACTGTTGGAGGTACCCGGTTACTTTCTTCCTTAGTTTTGTATTGTAGGAGATAATTCCTTGATATTCTGGTGACTCTTGCAATCTGGTGGTTTTCAACAGCTCTTGGATGGTTGACATGACACAAAAAGGTCTTTCTGAGGCCATAATAATAATATAATAATCAAAGTGTTTGTCTTTATATATAGGGTTGGAACATATCCAAGTGTGTCTGATGACTGTACACAATAGTTTATTTTTTATGTTGTATGTATGAAAAATGTCCAATTTAAAGTTAGATTGGATGATAAATTGGTACAGGGATGTCTCTATTTCATTGTTTTGTAGCTTGATAATGATGTTCAAAAAGTTACTCAGTAAAAGGAATAGTTGAGTGTTAAGTGATGGTAGAATGAAACTAGTTGAAGCGTTCGTTGTCAATGTAATGATAATAGCCCAGAGGCCTGATGGGACAAGAGGATAAAAAGTCACTTTCACGCTTGGCCATGAAAAGATTTGCACATATTGTAGCCATTTTACTTCCCATCACTGTGCCATTTTCCTGTAAATACGTGTTATCAAATGCAAAATAATAATGAGTAAGGATGAATATTAGAGGCTTCACCACACAATCGACATCAATTCCTGTATTTTTTATTGCAGAGGACAGGGCCATTATGGACTGTTCCCACGAAGCTCAGAGATCGGGGGCACTAGTACAACAAGGGGGATAGGGCTTTCCAAGCAAAGCAGCCCACTGAAATCCCAAGCGTGAGCTCCTGAGAGCAAACTCCTCTGCTACCAATAGTAGGGAGCGGGGCCCAGACAGCTCCAAGCTTACGGGCCACCTGAACACTTTCAAAATTCTGTGCACAGAGGAAGGTTACAGACCAACAGGCAGTGCTGCAGGGGACGGAACCCGGACGAGCTCTCCAAGAGGGCAGCAGCACCCAGAGACTTGGTTTACTACGTTGTCAGTGTCTGCTTTCCTTCTGAGTGAGTACCTAATTAACCCCTGCTACCAGCGAGCCTGCGATCCCCCTGCAATCCATCCCACCATCCAGGGTCCCTGGGCCTTTCCCTACCCGTGGAGGGTAACGTCATCTGGCTGCCCCACTCCATCACCTCGGGTGCTCCCAACAGCAGCGGCGGTACTCCCTATTACCGCACACCACGGGTGGCGTTACAAACTATCTAAACTCACCTGTAAATAACCCCCCATCACGTTTCTGCATGACCCCAAGCCCCTGGGTCCGGAGACCCTCGAGCCATGAGTAGTGACACCCGGATCCGAGTGGTTCGACCGCTGCTGGGGCGGGACTGGTCTGAAACATGTGCAGACCTCCACCGTTGTTTATCTTTGCTAAATTCTAAGAGGTAGACATTAAACCGAGTGGGTAAAAACTGCACTACTGTAAGGACTATTTGCTTTCTCACTTTGTCCCAGAAAGGCTGTTTTTAGTTTGTTTCCTGAGCGGTTTATGGAGTCTAAAAAAACAAGCCAAGACCTTTTACTGAAACCACTTCCTATGCCTACCTCAACACGCAACAGTGTGATTAGAAACCCTACAATGGTTAGACCCCAATTTTTTCTAATAGAGTGCGTACCTCAGTTATCCATTTGCTTCCTTCATGTAGTCTGATGTGTTCAGCATGATTATTAAACCAGAACCACTCTTGTCTACAGATTTAGTCATCATTCCTTTGTTGGTTTTCAAAGATTATATGGCCTGTGATGGTGGAATATGGGGGGTTGTGTATCATGTTGTGTAGGTTCGTATTTTAGGCGTGGTTCACTGTCTATTCTCTGTATTCCTTGTCTGTACATTGTATTGTCTGTAGGTAATCACCCCATGTAGTGTTCCTGTCCCTAGGTCTGGGGGAGGGGGGCCTGGGATACATCTAAACTCTCTGCTTACCTGGGGGATTAGTCATTCTGGGTGAGACTTACAAGAGAGAAGAAGCAAGATTGAACCTCAGAGGGAGACGCTGAGGCTGCGGCCAGCACCCCAGTGAGACTGTGAGAAACCCTGATTACCCTGAAGAAGGACTGCTGGAGGAGTGTGACTGATCCCCGGTACATTTATGCGCTTACTGGACTATATTTGTGTTTCTGGACTATTTTTACCCTCTGTATGGTGGATTATTTTATGGACCGTTTGATTTGCTTGGAATAAATATTCTTGGATTGTTCACCCATCTCTCACTCTGTTGATTGTGTGATATCGGAGAAGGACCCTGTGACATGGCCTTTCTCTCATGGGCACTGATGTTGAATGGTTCTCTTCTGTTGGTGTCTAAAATAGTGGATTTCACCAAATATCTGAAGGAGTCTATATATTTATCCTAATGAGGGTTGCGTCCAGATGCAGGTATCCAGTCCGACCTCTTCCCGGTTGTCAGGATCCCTTTCCTTGGTTTCAGGAAGGTTCTAAATCTTCTGTGTCATTAAACTATTCCCTCAGCTGCAGTCTCCTGATATAATTTTCCAGGTAGCTGCACAGTTCAGTTTTATTTAGGGCCTTAGTAGGACAAAATGGGAGTCATTAGGACAGTATAGCAAGTTCCAATTTCTTGGGTTTATAATTGGGTTTGTTATAATTGTGCTTATTTATAGAGCACCATTGATTTCATGGTGCTGTACATGTAAAATAAGGAATTAGACTTACAAGAAATTCCGTTTACAGTAGTCATTCAGGACAGCACCACAGACGTTAATCCCCTTGACCTATAGAGGGACAAGATCACAGAGAGGTTCAAAGGCTCCTCCCCACCTCCACCCTCCAGTGTTTTTTAAAGTACCACAGAAGGATGGATGCAAATGGTCTATACAAACAAACAGAAATTCATCTGCAAGATAAATCATAAGGAAAGGGAAGTAAGGGTGCTGTTCTGAGGGACTACTGGAAACCTAATTAGTGGTAGGTCTAATTCTTATTTCCAGCATCCCTCTGGACAGCACCACAGGAGTAATAACTAAGAAATAGCCTAGTGCAGGTACAGAAGTCCTAAGGACCAATGTCCGGTCAAAAACTAGGTTAGACATATTAATCAATCTGTAAAATAAAAAATATGATCAATTTGCAAGCATCTGAAACCCTAAGCAGTGCATCTCAAGATTCCCCATTAAGCCCATTGAGGAATAATATGCCTGTTTTTAAATCCATAACACAGCAAAGCCCTCATGAAACTTTAGAAGGACCAAATTTGTAATGAATACCTTTTGTCTACTAGAAAAACTGCAAAGATAAATCACCATAGTGAGTGCCTGCATTCTAGGAGCACCTCTCATGTGACTGTCTCCTGTAGGTACACTGGAGGGTGAAGGTGGGGAGCGGCATTTTGACCTCTCTATAATTCTGTCCCTGAATAAGTCAAGGGTGATTACCTCCTGTGGTGCTGTCCAGAGGGACATGCTGAAAAAAAGTTTACATACAAAATACAGAAAACAAAACATTACAAATAACAAAGTAACAATGACAGACTGGAACAAATGGAGAGAGGGCCCTGCCCTTATGGGCTTACAATCTACAGGACAATGGGTAAGAAGACGAGGTTAGAGGATTAGTTCCGGTGGTGAGGTGGCAGTGCGGTCATTGCTGGCTATAAGCCATCTTGAGGAGATGGGTTTTTAAGTTCTATTTGAAAGTTCCAAATTTACAAATCGGGCATGTTGGGGCACAGAATTGCAAAGAAGGGTGGATGCTCAGGCGAAGTCTTGGAGATGATTGGGTAAGGAATATATGTGAGGGGAAGGAGAGAAGAAGGTCTTGGGAGAACCAGAGATTACATCTAGGAAAATATTTGGAGATTCGTTCTGAGGTATATGGGCGAGATAGATTAGGGACAGTTTTGTATTTCAATGTTAGTAGTCTGAAATGGATTCGTCAAGGGATTGGAAGCCAATGGAGGGATTTGCAGAGTGGAAAAACAGAGGAGTAGCAAGGAGGGAGGTGAATAAGTCAGGCAGCAACATTAAGGGAAGACTAGAGAGGTGCGAGAGTGCTAATAGAAGGATTTTTGTGTACTCACCGTAAAATCTCTTTCTCTGAGTCTTCATTGGGGGACACAGGACCATGGGTGTATGCTGCTGTGATTAGGAGGCTGACACTAAGTGAACACAAAAAAGGTTAGCTCCTCCCTGGCAGTGTACACCCCGAGCCGGAGGCGGGACTATGCCAGTTTTGTGTAAAAGCAGTAGTAGGAGAGCCTTGAACAAACATGACTAAACAATGTAATACAAGAGAAAAATGTGTGGTGAAAACAACACAGTGCCTTATGGGCATGTAAATATATAGTAGCCGAATGGAAACAAAGGTGACCCGCAAACAACATCGGGAAACATCCGGTAAATGAAGACCTCACAATCCAAACAGGGTGGGTGCTGTGTCCCCCAATGAAGACTCAGAGAAAGAGATTTTACGGTGAGTACACAAAAATCCTTCTTTCTCTATCGCCTTCATTGGGGGACACAGGACCATGGGACGTCCAAAAGCAGTCCCTGGGCGGGAACATAAGCCGTTCCACAGGACCAAAACAAACAACAAATTCTGTGGGAAAGCTGTGTACAAATGTTTATTACCTTTTTAGAGGTGTGCGACAGCCGTCTGCAACACCTTTCTCCCAAGGCAGGCATCTGCTGATGCCTGGGTGTGGACCTTGTAAAACCTGGTGAAGGTATGAAGACTGGACCACGTTGCGGCTTTACAGACTTGCTCGGCTGAAGCCTGGTGTCTGATTGCCCAAGACGCCCCAACTGCACAGGTGGAATAGGCTCTTACTCCCCTCGGAGGGGACTTGTCCCTGATTCGGTAGGATTCCGCAATGGCTGATCTGATCCATCTAGCAATGGTAGCCTTGGACGCCGGCATGCCTTTCTTGGAACCAGCAGGCAGGACGAACAGGTTGTCTGATTTGCGGAAAGGCGCAGTTCTCGAGACCTAAGTCCTGAGCGCTCGTACTAAGTCCAGAGTGTGTAGTGACCTTTCCAAGGAGCGAGTGGGTGCCGGACAAAAAGATAGAAGCACGATCTCCTCATTCAGGTGAAAAGGAGACACCACCTTCGGCAGGAACTCCGGAGACGGGCGCAGGACAACCTTGTCCTGGTGAAAAACAATAAAAGGTGAGCGGCACGAAAGAGCTGCCAGTTCGGACGTTCTCCTGATTGAAGTGACCGCCACCAAAAAGACCACTTTCCAGGATAAGTGTGAGAATGAAGATTCTCTGAGTGGTTCAAATGGAGCCAGTTGGAGGGATCCTAAAACCAGATTGAGATCCCATGGTTCTAGCGGAGCCCGATAGGGTGGATTCAGATGAGCGACTCCTTGGATGAATGTCTTGACCTGCGGACGTGATGCTAGGTTTCTTTGGAAAAGAACAGACAAAGCCGAAACCTGCCCCTTGATGGTTGCCAGCGAGAGACCCGCTTGCAACCCTGCCTGAAGGAACGCTAGAAGCGTCGGTAGTGACAGAACTAGCGGGGACAGATTGCCGTTGACCTCGCACCACTGAAAAAATGCCTTCCATGTGCGGTAGTAGATCTTTGACGATGAGGGCTTTCGAGCCCTAATCATAGTCTGAATCACTTCTGGAGCAAATCCTGACTGGGCTAACAGCCAGGATTCAAGAGCCGTCAAATTGAGAACCCCTGAATTTTGATGGAAGAGCGGACCCTGAGACAGCAGGTCCGGCCGATCTGGAAGCCGCCATGGGGTGTCTGCGACGAGCTGTGCGAGTTCTGCGAACCATGCTCGCCTGGGCCATTCTGGAGCGATGAGAATCACCGGAATGCCCTCTGCCTTGATTTTCTTGAGGACTCTTGGGATCAGTGGCAGCGGCGGAAAGATGAACGGTAGTCTGAACTGATTCCACGGAAGAATGAGGGCGTCGACTCCTAGCGCCTGCTGGTCGTGGTAGCGGGATATGAACTGTGGAACTTGATTGTTGAACCGCGAGGCCATCAGGTCCACATCCGGAGTCCCCCACCTGTGGCAAATCTGGTCGAAAACCTCTCTGTTTAGAGACCATTCGCCCGACGCCAGACCCTGTCTGCTGAGATAGTCGGCCGCCCAGTTTTCCGCGCCGGTGATATGTACCGCGGAGATCCTGGCATTGCGAGACTCTGTCCACTGTATGATCCTCTTCACCTCTTTCATCGCCATGACGCTCCTCGTGCCGCCCTGATGATTGATGTATGCCACCGCCGTGGCGTTGTCTGATTGTATCCTGATTGGAGACCCCTGGAGAAGGTGCTGAAAGGCTTGCAGGGCTCGTAGGACCGCTCTGATCTCCAACACATTGATCGGGAGCCGGCTTTCCTGGTAGGACCACTGACCGTGAGAAGTGTGTTGATGGAAGACCGCTCCCCAGCCCAGAAGGCTGGCATCGGTGGTGACTGTCTTCCAGTGCACCGGTACGAACGACGTTCCCTTGACGAGATTCTGGCTGTTGGTCCACCAGCGCAGCAAGTGGCGGACTTTCGGGGACAAACGTATCTTGCGATCCAAGGTGAATAGAGACTTGTCCCAATTGTGCAGCAGGAATAGCTGCAGAGGGCGAAGGTGGAAGCGGGCAAACGGAACCGCCTCTATTACCGCCACCATCCGACCTAGGGCCCTCATACCAAATCGTATGGACACCGCCCTGGAGTGGTGGAGGGTCTGGACGTCTTTCCGGAGGGAGACAATCTTTTCCTGTGGAAGGAACACGCGACCTTGGATGGTATTGAACTCCATGCCTAGGAAGGTAATCCGGCGAGCCGGGGTCAACGAGGACTTCTTCCGATTGATGAGCCAACCGAGACGGGATAGAGTGTCGATGGCGACCTGGACACTTAGACGACAGTCGTTGAAAGAGGACCCCTTGATCAGTAAGTCGTCCAGGTATGGAATCACCAGAACACCTCTGGAGTGCAGGATCGACATGGCGGCAGCCATGACTTTCGTGAACACTCGAGGCGCGGAAGCGAGACCAAAGGGCAGTGAACTGATAATGATCGTGTGCTACGGCAAAGCGTAGGAATCTTTGGTGCTGGTGTGCAATCGGGATATGTAGATATGCGTCCTGTATGTCCAGAGAGGCGAGGAATTCGCCGATCTCCGTGGAGGCAATCACCGATCGGAGGGACTCAATGCGAAATCTTAGGGTTCTGACGTACCTGTTGAGGATCTTGAGGTCGAGAACAGGGCGCACAGTGCCATCCTTCTTGGGGACAACAAAGAGGTTGGAGTAAACTCCTCTGTACCGCTCCGAATCTGGAACCGGAATCACGACCCCTGAGCGGTGCAGAGATTCGATGTCGCGAAAAAAGGGCGAGCTCGCGCGTCCAACTTGGGAGGATGGGAAAGGAAGAAGCGGCTTGGAGGAATTGACGTAAATTCTATCTTGTAACCCGAGACTAGGATTTCTCTGACCCAAGCGTCTGTGATCAAAGGGAGCCAGACGTGTTGGAACAGAGAAAGGCGCCCCCCCACCTGGTCTGCGCTGACGCGCGAAGACCAGGAGTCATTTGGAGGAGTATCGCTGAGATCTAGATGCTGGTTTGGAAGGCTGGCGTGGTCTGGGACGCCAGGAGGGATTTGTTTTGAAAGACGGGTTCTTCCTGCTTCTCTGCGGGGATCTGTTCCTCCTAGGCTGTGCCGGGGAACTGAAGCTGCAAAAGGGGCGAAAACCTGAGGTCGGCTGGCGGCGTGGGAAACGCCTTGGTCTCAGCTGTGGAAGGGAGGTGCTCTTTCCTCCCGTAGCCTCGGCGATAATCTGATCGAGCCTGTCTCCAAACAGTCGGCCTCCTGCAAACGGGAGGGCGGTAAGTGATTTCTTTGAAGCTGCGTCTGCATTCCAGGCTCTGAGCCAGACTGCCCGGCGGATTGCCACCATGTTGCTGGCCGCTTGTGCTGTGCAATTGGCTGTAGACAGAGATGCATTAATGATGTACTCACCCGCCAGGGCAATCTGTGCAGCCATGTTGACGAGCTCGGGATTGCCAGACTGAGAGCGAAGCCCTCTGCGGAGGGTGTCGGCGCAGGTCACCATGGCCTTAGCTACCCAGACGGCGGCGAAGGCCGGAGACAGGGCCGCGCCTGCCGCCTCAAAAGCCGAACGGGCGAATCTCTCGATGTTGCGGTCCGTGGCATCACGGAGCGATGTTCCCTGCGGCAGAGATAGAACTGTATGCGAGGCCAGACGGGAGACCGGAGGGTCGACCACCGGTGAGCCCGCCCATTCCTTCCTGAGATCCTCGGGGAAGGGATAGTGTAAATCAATCGACTTACCGTTGTTGAACGTCTTGTCCGGTTGCTGTCTGTGCTTGCGTAAGATCTCAGCGAACTCCGGATGATCGCAGAAATACCTGTGAACACGCTTAAGTCGTTTGAAAGATACCTGTGAGCTCTGGGTGGTGGCAGAGTCAGGCTGTAGCTTCAGCGTCGTATTCACCGCGTCGACCAGGCTGTCCACCATACGCCTGACATCGGCTGCCTGATCCGAATCCAGCAGGGAGGCTGCATCCGACTCTTCCCCTGAATCATCAGACGGTCTCGGAGATGAGTGGCACTCGGGCCTTGGAGGGGATAGGGACCTCTGGGAGGAATTGGAAGACGAGACCGTGCGGGTTCGCTTCCACGCTCCAGTAGCCAGGTCGGGGTCAGCACGACTGTCGTCCGCTGCGCCCTTTCCCATCCTCTGCCGCTCCTCCACCCGCTGCGCCCTTTCCCATCTTCCATCCACTGCACCCTTTCTCATCTGCCGCCCCGCCCTCTCGCATCGCATTATCCAGCGCAGTTGCTCGCTTCCAGACTGCAGTGGATGATGCGATGCGAGACTCGTGCATTGCTCTCACGTTTGGCACTGGTCTTAGTGGCAGGCGCTCATTTTTTTTTTTTTTTTTTACTGATGTCTGTATTTTTTATTTCGCCAAACTAATTTTTTTTGTATGGGGGGGGTCTAGTTTCCAAAATGGGATCACATGTGGGGGAGCTCCATTGTTTAGGCACCTCAGGGGGTCTCCAAATGAAACATGGCGTCTGCTAATAATTCCAATCAATTTTACTGTGAAATGGTGCTCCTTCTCTTCTGAGCCCCGCCGTACGCCCAAACAATTGATTTCCACCACATATGAGGTATCGTCGTACTCAGGAGAAATTGCACAATACATTTTATGGTGCATTTTTTCCTGATACCCTTGTGGAAAAAAAAGCTACCTGTTTGAAAAAACAATTTTGTGGTAAAAAAAAGAATAAAATATTTTCACGGCTGAACATTACAAACGTTTGTGAAGCCTCCAGGGGTTCAAAGTGCTCACTAAACAGCTAGATAAATTCCATGAGGGGTCTAGTTTCCAAAATGGGGTCAATTGTGGGGGAGCTCCATTGTTTAGGCACTTCAGGGGGGTCTCCAAACGCAACATGGCGTCCGCTAATAATTCCAACCAATTTTGCTGTGAAATGGCGCTCCTTGCCTTCCGAGTCCTGCCGTGCGCCCAAACATTTGATTTCCACCACATATGGGGTATCTGCGTACTCAGGAGAAAATGCACAATACATTTTATGGTGCATTTTTTCCTGATACCCTTGTGATAAAAAAGCTACCTGGTTGAAGCAACAGTTTTGTGGTAAAAAATTTTTTTTTCTTTTCACGGCTCAACGTTATAAACTTCTGTGAAGCCCCCAGGGGTTCAAAGTGCACATCAAACATCTAGAAAAAATATTTGAGGGCTCTAGTTTCCAAAATGGGGTCATTTGTGGGGGAGCTCCATTGTTTAGGCACCTCAGGGAGTCTTCAAACCCGACATGGTGTCCGCTAATGAGTGCAGCTAATTTTGCACTCAAAAATTCAAATGGCGCTCCTTGCCTTCCGAGTCCTGCTGTGTGCCCAAACATTTGATTACCACCACATATGGGGTATCTGCGTACTCAGGAGAAAATGCACGATACATTTTATGATGCATTTTTCCTGATACCCTTGTGAAAATACTAATTTTTATGGCTAAAGTAACATTTTTGTGTTAAAAAAGTAAAATTTTCATTTTTTCGTCTACATTGCTTTGGTTGCTGTGAAGCTCCTAAAGGGTTAATAAACTTCTTGGATGTGGTTTTGAGCAGAGTGAGGGGTGCAGATTTTAGAATTGGGTCACTTTTGGGTATTTTCTGTCGCCTAGGTTTCTCAAATCACTCCAAATGTGATGTGGTACCTAAAAAATTTTTTTGTAAATTTTGTTGGAAAAATGAGAAATTGGTGATGAACTTTGAACCCTTCTAACTTCCTAACGGAATTTTTTTTTTTTCAAAAATTGCGCTGGTGTAAAGTAGACATGTGGGAAATGTTATTTAGTAACTATTTTGTGTGACATATCTCTCAGATTTATGGGCATAAAATTTCAAATTTTGAAAATTGCAAAATTTTCAAAATTTTCGCCAAATTTCCGAAATTTTCACAAATAAACGCAAAACATATCGGCCTAAATTTACCACTGCCATGAAGTACAATATGTCACGAAAAAACAATCTCAGAATCGCCAGGATCCGTTGAAGTGTTCCAGAGTTATAACCTGTCAAAGTGACACTGGTCAAAATTGCAAAAAATGGCCGGGTCTTTAAGGTGAAAACAGGCTGGGGGCTGAAGGGGTTAAGCCAAGTTCACACACTGCAGATTTCTTTTGGGGGGGGGGGGGATTGCGGTGTGAACCCACTGGTCTTTGTGCTGTGGACTTTGCTCAGTAAAAGGATGGTGCTTATATTTAGACTCCGTGTGGTGATAATATTTGGTCATGGTGTGGCGGCATTATTTTGAAATGTATAGTAGTATTATTGGTTTTGATATGGTGGGTGTTGTTCAGTAACGCAGTGGTGCTCTGCAGACATCAGGCCCTGCGGTTCTCTGCGAGCGTCAGGCGTCGCACACAGTAAAAAAAAACAGGAGCACAGTTGCACAGCACTGCCTAGACTGGTGCTATGCAGACGAAGCCGTGCCTGGTAATAGTCTACTTACTGGACTGGTAAATGTATACCCTGGCTAGGATAAAGATTAATTCATAAGTTGTTGATATGCGCCCCCCAATAACTTGTATGCCCCCCCACTGGCTTCCAGTAACTTGTATGTTCCCCCCAGTAACGTGTAAGCGCCCCCAGTAACGTATATGCTGTTTATTATGTTAATATTTTATTGTATTTTTTTTTTCTATTGGGGGGGGCCCAATTCAGACTTTTGCTATGGGGCCCCATGATTTCTGTGTACGCCCCTGTGCCCACCTCCTTCCTTCCTCATTGCCGGCGGCCGCAGGTACGGTGTTGGTCCTTGTTCCTGTGGTGTCACACACAGCGATGTCTGCTGCCGCAGGAACGACGAACAACCTGCGTTCTGCAGCAGCAGCGATATTTGAGATTAGAATGACGTGCCAAAGATCAACGATATGGTGAGTATTTTTGATCGTTGGCGGTCGTTCGTACGTTTCACACGCAACGACGTCGCTAACGAGGCCGGATGTGCGTCACGAATTCCATGACTCCAACGACATCTCGTTAGCGATGTCGTTGCGTGTAAAGTGGCCTTTAGGCCCCTTTCAGACGTCCATGTTTAATCAGGTACAAGCCACACACATTGGTATGCTCATACGTGTGTCAAACATGTGTCTCACATATGACATCTGTGTTTTCATACGTGTGACATCAGTGTGATACATACTGGAGAAAAAAGATTATCTATATTCACCTGTATCCAGCAAGCAAGTAGTGTGTGTGCAGTGACGTCCAGGATGTCAGAGTTCCCAATGAACTCTGATGAACCTGTGAAGCTGTAGCGGGGGTGTCATCAGGATGTCATCAGAATTCATTGGGAACTCCAATGACCTCCTAGACATCACTGCACACACACTGCTTGCTGGATACTCACCTGTCACTGGCAATGCTGTCCCCGGCGCTGCTGCCCACAATGCTGTCCCCGCGATGCTCCGGCTTCCAGATCCTTAGTGCAGTGAATAATTAACGAATATAATGAGCGGGGGTCAGAAGCAGGAGACAGCAGAGCCGAAGAAAACAGCGCTGGATACAGGTGTACAGGCGAATATAGAAAATCTTTATTTCAAAGACCTGTGTTTTCTCCGGTACATGTCACACTGATGTCACACGGATCACATCAGTGTGCGATCCGTGTGACACCCGTGCTGCTGGAGAAAAAACAGACATGTCTCTGTGTGTGCGTGCTGGTCACACAGTTCGTGTGAAAAAACGGCCCTGTAAGTAACTTCATAGAATAACATGGGTACGTGTGGCATCAGTGTTAAAAACGGATGTCACACATACCTGAAACACGGACGTCTGAAAGTGGCCTTAGACTGAGAAGAACTAAAGCATTTGCACAGTAGCACCCATGAAAGAAGCAATTAAAAGGCAATATTAAATAGTTAACATCAGTTTCACTTAGGCCCCCTTCACACGTCCGTCTCTCCGGTGCGTGTCAGGTCCGTTTCCGTATGTACCGGAGACACGGACACACGTACTCCAATGTTATTCAATGTATGGAGTTACACGTGCGTTTTTCCATAAGGTGCGTGTGTCCGTGTGCATGATACGTTTGTTTGTCCATAAAACACGGATGCATGTCCGTTTTTTGCACGGAACACGCACACACGCACCCAATGAAAGTCTATGGGTCCGTGAGCACACGTTCGTGACACGGATGCATCTTCGTATGGTCCGTGTACGTTTTGTGCTTTTTTGAAGCGATGTCGGTCAATCTTTTTTTTCTGTGTATGTCAGTCAATCTCCCTCAGTCCATCGGTCGGTCTCTCTCTGTCTCTCTTGTCTGTCCCTCTCTCAGTCCATCGGTCAGTCAAAAAACGACATGCGGTTCCCCCCAATTTTAATACCAGCCAGGGTAAAGCCAAACGGCTGAAGGCTGGTATTCTCAGGATGGGGAGCTCCATGTTATGGGGAGCCCCCCAGCCTAACAATATCAGCCAGCATCCATTAGATGCGACAGTCCCGGGACTGTACCCGGCTCATCCCAATTTGCCCTGGTGTGTTGGCAATCGGGGTAATAAGGAGTTAATGGCAGCAGCCCCTAGCTGCCACTAAGTCCAAGATTAATCAACTCCACCAGCATCTTGTTCCCCTCTGGTTCTCCAATATGGTCCGGAGCGCCGCTTGTAGCTTTAGGGCGTAATCCCTAATGCTATCTGGGGGCCGTTGTTTGCAGCTGTAGAACCTCATCCTCAGCTCTGCTTCAGTGCGGGTCTCAAAGGCAGCTCCCAGCCTCCGGAAGATGGTGGGTACTGAGACCCGATTCGCCTCAGTCCATGTCTCCACTTCCAATTCAGCAGCGCCGGTTAGCTGCCCGAGCACTACAGACGCCCACTGCCGTCCATTTAAGGCATACATATCAAGCACGTTGCATAATTTTCTCTTGAATCCCTGCAGCGCGTCTCGCCGGCCATTATACTGCGGGAGCCAGGCGGTGCCCGGGAAATAGGGCAAGGTTATGGGCATTATTGGTACTACCGCCTCGGGTTCCGGTGCCGCCGCTCCTGCAGCCGGAGCGGCGTCCGCCGCACCAGCGTTACACTGGTCGGGTGGAGGCAGCGCCGCCACACTTCCATCATCTGGCGCCGACATCTTCGCGCGCCCCCTTGGCTTTCACTCAGCACTCTTTCACGTGCTATGGCCCTCTGGGAACTTCCGGTTCCGGCCTCACATGCAGGACGAAGGGTGGGGCTTCTGCTTTGCGCGCTTTCATGGGGAAGATGGTGTTTTGGCGCAAAAAGATGGCGGAACTGTCGGGAAGAGGAATTTTGACTCGCGGTTTTCGGCTTCAAGGTGCACGTCACCCAGGTAACTGGGTCCTGCTCGTATCCTGTTCGTGATGCCAGGAAATTCGAGGCATGCCGCCCCCGCGTCAGCAGCTGGGCTGCTTGGATCCAGATCCGCGGTGGCTCGAGGGGTCTTCGGACCCGGGGGTCGTGCAGCCACTCGAATTGAAGGTGGGTTATGTACAGGGGATGGTGTGCAAAGTTTGTGGCGCCCCCCGTGGTGTGTGGTAAGGGTAGAGTACCACCGCTGTGACTGGGAGTACCCGGTGGCGATGGTGTGGGCAGCCAGGTGTTTAACCCTCCATGGGTAGGGGGGATGCCCCGGGACTCGGTGATGGTGTCGGGGAGGTGCCGTCGGGCCAGTAAGGGATAATTGCGTACTCAGTCCAATAACGCTGATGCTGACAACCGTGGTAAACCAAAGTTCTTGATGCCACTGCAGCAGGGAGGGAGCAGGCCTGGATCCCGTGCCCGTTGGTGTTGCTTGTTAGCCTGTGACCTTGACCTTGGCACCTTTTTATACAGTTGGTCCTTTTCAGCTTGAAACTAAAACGGGTCCCGCTCACCCGTATGGCTAACGGAGTGAGCTTGCTCTCAGGGTTCAAGCTTGGGATTTTCTGGACTAGGCAGTGGGAAAGTCCTATCCCCCTCGTTGCGCTAGTACTCTGATTTTGGAGCGGGTGGAGAACGGATCTTGAAGGCTCCGTCCTCGTCGGGTGAATTGCCAGGACGCCTGAAGCTACTTCCTGGCCTAGGCTCCGCGTACTCCGTCGTGCCCTGGCCCCTGCCCAGTGATGACACAAATCCACTAGCTGTCGTCCTCGACAGTCCGTGCCCCTTGTCACGATCCCCTGCGACCGGGGTCCAGCTCCTACCAGGCCCAGACCAACGTCTGCCACCTAGTATACGAGGAGCCCAGCTCCTGACCTCCTCTCACTTTCACCTCCAACACTACACTGACTGTCTCCTAACACTAATGACCTCCCCTTACTAACCCCCCACGTGGCCAGCCCTATTCCCTTCAGGTTGTCCACTGGTGTGTCTGATGGGTGTGGTGCAGAGTGTTCCTAGGGTTTTGATTAGCTTGTTCTTAGCAACACCAAAGGTCAGGGACCCGTAACCAAGGAGGAGATGGATATCATGCAGAAGGGCAGATTGCATAATACCCTGTGACGACCTGATAGGCCAGGGCGTCACAGTTCACAAATTTGTCTAAATCTGTGATAGTGAGCACTTCTCTTTTGCCAAAATAATTCATCCACCTCACAGGCATAACAAGATGCTAATTAGACAGCATGATTATTGCACAGGTGTGCATTAGGCTGGCCACAATAAAAGAACAGTCTAAAACGTGCAGTGTTATCACACAGCAAAATGCCACGGATGTTGCAAATTTTGAGGAAGCATGTAATTGGCATGCTAACTGCAGGAATGTCCACCAGAGCTGTTGCCCATGAATTGAATGTTCATTTCTCTACCATAAGGCATCTCCACAAGCGTTTCAGAGAATTTGGCAGTTCATCCAACTGGTGTCACAGACCACATGTAACCACACCAGTTGAGGACCTCCACATCCAGCATCTTCACCTCCAAGATCATTTGAGACCAGCCATCCGGACAGCTGTTGCAGCAATCAGATTGCATAACCAAAGTATTTCTACATAAACTGTTAGAACCCATCTCAGGGAAACTCATCTGCATGCTTGTGTGACGCCCTGGACTAGCCAGGTAGTCACAAACATAACATCACACACACACCCTCCCCTGGATACTTAACAACAGTCAAACAAAATCCTTGTTGCCTCCTCCAGGGTCTGATGTCCACACCAGGTGGGGCGGAGCCAGGCGGTTGGCCCCACCCACCGAGGAGTTCACAGGCCTGGAGGCGGGAAAAGCAGTTAGTTGAGTTTAGGAGTTGAGGAGTGAAGGAAGTTCAGTTTTGGAGTTGAAAGTGACAGGAAAGAAACTGTGAGTGTCTGGGTCGGAGCCCAGGCACTGTCAGCAAGGTCGGCAGATGGTGGTGGCCATCTGCAGGAGGTGGTGCAAGTCAGCGGAACTGTAGGACCGGGGACGGGCGGTGGCCCGCCGGTACCGAGCCGGGGAGCAGATCTGCACCAAGCACAAAGGCAGGGCCATCAGACTCCGACCAGGCTAGAAGCCGCCGACAATACATCTTACAGAGGTGCAGGGAAAGACAGCCACCATCAACCTGTCCGGGGAGAGCAAAGACACTGCAGCCGGCTGCGGGACCCGTCCATCCAGCCATTTGGTTTACCAGAGACTCTGTGAATCTGTGCCTGACTGAGTACAACAGTGCCATCCGGCACCACGCCGCACTGCCTCCACAACCCTGCACCCCAGCTACCCTGCCTCCCCGTACCACCACCTGGCCCTGGGATCACAAACCCCTACCCGCAGAGGGGGAACCAACATCCTAGCTGCTCCCTGCCATCGCTCCCGGGATCCCCGTCACCAGCAGCGGTGGTGCCCATTATCACCATGACCCGTGGGTGGCGTCACGAACTATCTCCCCAAACAAACCACCCCCTTTTCACTCGTGGGCGAGGAGCGCTGCTCGAGTCCCCCGGGTCCGGCCCACCGCTCGAGCCACCGAGCAGCAGCAGCCCTGGACCCAAGCGTAGCCCCACCGCCCGCGACAACTTGGCATCTACAAACAGGATTAGAACTAATCTACCTACCGGTAGAAGTGCACCTTGCAGTCCACGCCGGCGGCGTCCGGCCGAAAAATTTGAAGTTCCGCCATCTTGGGCGCGAAGATTTCCCGCTCGAGCATCTTCCCCGAGCAGGGAGGGCACGAAAGTGAGGCCCCGCCCCCAGAAGAAGGAAGTGCTAGAAAGAACCAAGGGGGGGCGGGTGCAGGTGTGCCTGATGTAACCAAAGGTATAAAGAGCAGGGACGCCAGGACTCTGCTACACATCCGGTTCCTGGAAGCACAAACGCCAGTATGTCCGTCTCGTCCGGCAAAGCTGAGATCCCGGAGCCCACGCCAGGAACAGCGGCGTGGGTGGAGGCCCGGACCGCGCAGATGTGCTGCCGCCTGCAGGCCCAGGTCCGGTTCTTAATGAAGCAATGGGTAGCCGAAATGGAGGACGTAGTGGCAGCCGTTCGGAGACGCGAGGTGGAGACAGTGTTGGAGGAGCGGGTAAGCGACCCACGCCCCTGTGTCCTTGAAGGACCGGTCGCTGCAGCTGAGGGGCCCGGTGTGCGTCCGTTCACCCTCCTGCCTCCCCCGCCATCCGCATCGGTTGTTGCTGCCCCGCTACTAGGTCTGCTACCCCCACCACCGGTAGCGGAGTTCAGCCCGTCCGCCCTAGAGTACCAGCCTGTAGGCATTGCCCGTGAACGACCCGCACTGATCCCGCTGCCATGGAAGATCCCTCGGGAGGTGCCCGTCCGTGAGAAGAAGCCACCGGTCCCGGAAGTGGCCGCACTCAAGAAAGTCCCGGCTCCGGCAGTCCGTCCGGCTCCAGAAGAGGTGGAAGCCGAGAGCAGGAAGGCCCAGCAGGTGAGGCCTGTTGTCCCTAAACCCCACGCCTCGGCTGAGGCTGCGCCGGGTCACCGCTGCAAGGCAGTATTCCAGGCCGCATCACCGCAGGACCCCCCAAAGAGGATATCGGTCGTGGCCGGTATGGGGAGATCCAGCGGGGCCCGACCCGCGCGCAGGGGCACGCAGACGCCCCTTACTGGGACAGAGAGCCGCACCAGCTGGACCGCGAGATTGCCACCAGAGAGCAGCAGAGGGCTGAAGTGCTGGCACACACCATAAGGGAGAAGGACAATCTCCGCAACGCCACTTTCCGGGTGCGGGGCCCGATTTACGAGGGCCAGGTCATACGGTTTGACCCTCAACGTGGATATGGCTTCATCTACGAGCCGGGCCTGGAGGCTGAAATATTTGTGGCTCACCGTGATGTAAACTCTCATCTTCCAACGGGCCACCCTGATCGTGACCTGCCAGCGGGCGACCTGGTGACCTACACCCGACATTGCGGGGAGAGGGGCTGGTTTGCCCTAGATGTGAAGCAGAGGGAAGGCCGCGGTGTCCAGATGCGGTCCCAGTCCCCTCCCTCACCATACCGTCCGGATGTAGAGTTGGAGGAGGCGTATGAGGAAGGCGACCTCAAATAAAGGCAGCAACCCAGTTGTCCCCGTTGGGACCATTAGCACCTTGTTCTTGTTTTAAGTTTATATCTGAATGAATGAACATCAATTACCCGATTACCTCACCTGATTGCCGTCCGTAAAAGGAGAAAGTTGTCCCCATGGGGACTTTATGTGTTTCCTCTAACCCCCTTCCAGAGACAAGGCCGAGAACTTGCAGGCCAACCACGAACTTGTGGCCTTGTAAATAATTTGTGGGCTGTATTCCGTTGTCGCCTCCGGAGAGGCAGATTGAAGGAAGGACCCGCAGCAGAGCAGGCTGGGGTCCGGTCACCACCAGGACCGGTGACCATCCTCCGGGGGTCAGGGGTCCCCCTGGACGTGGGGTCCCCTGAAATGATAGCCGGGTGCGAGACACCGTACCCGTTCCCGCTCGGGTGACCTAGGAGCCGCCGACAATGGTCAAATCAGATAGTGACCGGGACCTCAGGGGTTCCCTCACACCCAAGACCCGACAGAAGGCAACCGTCCACACAGTGAGGATAAAAAGCCACCGCTATAGGCTAGAGATCCAAGAGCCAGTGCCTGCGGGCAAAACGGGCTCCTTCGGTACATACACGCCGGGGAGCGGACTACCGTTGGGAAACCATTGGAGTCTTATCACCATGACCCGTGGGTGGCGTCACGAACTATCTCCCCAAACAAACCACCCCCTTTTCACTTGTGGGCGAGGAGCGCTGCTCGAGTCCCACGGGTCCGGCCCACCGCTCGAGCAACTGAGCAGCAGCAGCCCTGGATCCGAGCGTAGCGAGCGCGGCCCCTCCGCCCACGACACTTGTCGTCCTCAATGGGGTCTCCACCTGACTGCAGTCCGTTGTCGTAATCGACTTGAGTGTGCAAATGCTCACATTCAATAGCATCTGGCATGTTGGAGAGGTGTTCTCTTCACAGATGAATCCTGGTTTTTAATGTACAGAGCAATTTGCAGATTGTGCATATGGCATTGTGTTGGTAAGCGGTTTGCTGATGTCAAAGTTGTGATTCAAGTGGCCCATGGTGGAGGTGGTATTATGGTATGTGCAGCCGGTTGTTATGGACAACGAAAAGAGGTGTATTTTATTGATGCCATTTTGAATACACAAAGATACGATGAGGTGACGAGATCCTGAGGTACATGGTTGCGCCATTCATCCACGACCTTAACTTCATGTTGCAGCATGATGCATTAATAGCAGATGTGTTTAAGATTCAAATGATGGTTAGTACAAAACCCTGTTTTAGGCTCTGTGCGCACTGGGAAATGGAATTTTCTTGAGAAAATTCTGCATCCTCTCAAAGATTACCGCACCCGCGGTAAAAAACCGCGGGAAACCGCACCCGAAAACCGCATGCGGTTTGCCGCGGTTTGCCGCGGCTTTACCGCGGTATTGCCGCGGTTTTGCCGCGTGCGGGTTGGGATGTGCTTTATTGCATTCAATGCAATAAAGCACATTGAAGAAAAAAAAAAAAAAATACATTTAATTCTGATAGTAGATAGACAGAAGAATAGATAGAGGGATAGATAGATAGACAGACAGAGGGATAGATAGATAGAGGGATAGACAGATCGCTGCATTTCCCACGGTCGGCAGTGAGTTCACATTACCGGCCGTGGGAAATGACCGGTAATTACCTCTGCTGTCTGCTGCATTCAGCCTGTGTCTGTGACAGTCGCGGCTGGATGTCAGCAGCGCAGGACGCAGGAGCCGGGGCTGTGTGGATTATGCCGGAGCTTTGTTTGGGAGGGGTTAATAAAATGGTGAACGAGGCTTGTTGGTTTTATTTAAAATAAAGGATTTTTCGGTGTCTGTGTTTTTTTCACTTTACTTACGGGTTGATCATGTCAGCTGTCACATAGACGCTGCCATGATCAAGCCTGGGGTTAATGGCGGTGGTCCCCCATCACCATTAACCCCTTGTATTACCTTGTCACCACTGCTACACGGTGGCAAGAAGAGCCGAGGACACGCCGGCAGTGCCGCATAATGCATGCGACAGTGCCGGGGCAGCTGCGGCTGATATTCTCGGCTGCCGGAGGGGGAGTGAGGCGGGGGACATTACCCCTGCCCCTCTCCCTCCCCAGCCTGAGGATACCGGGCCGCCGCTGTGTGCTTACCTCGGCTGGAAGGTGAATATGCAGCGGAGCCCACGTTCTTTTTTTCCTATATTTCCGTTTTCTTTCTATGTGTGTTCTATGTGTCTGTGTCTATGTGTTCTATGTCTGTGATGTGTTCTGTGTCTGATGTGTGTGTGTTTACTCTGCACGACTTCCTGTTCCTGTAATGACATCACTTCCCTGCAAAACCGCAAGCAAGCGATGTACATTACCGGAGGTAAACCGCAAAATACCGCAGGGAATAACGCAGGAAAACGCAGTGAACCGCACAGAATTTGCTGCCTGCGTTATTCCCTGCGGGATTTCATGATTAACATTGAGTCAATGGAGTGAAATCCCGCAGCGATGTGCGGAAAAGAAGTGACATGCACTTGTTTTTGCTGCGGGATTCCCAGTGCGCACAGGATTTTTTTTCTCCATAGGATTTGCTGGTGATTCACTGCAGAGATGTTATGAACATTTTCTGCAGCGAAACATGCAGCAAATCCGCGGCAAAATCCGCGAAAAATCCGGTAAGTGCGCACATAGCCTAAGGTTTAATGGGAGAGGTGGCTGGTTCCCCCCAGGTACAGCTAGCTATTGCTAAAATCCTCTACCAAACTAGAAAATACATTGTCATACATTGGCTGGCAAGCAGACCTCCCTGTTTAGAGGAAGTGGTTCAGGCTCTCAATACTACTATTGTAATGGAAAAAAAAAAGGTTTCTATCAAGAGGGGGCAACTGGTAAATTTAGTAAAGTGTGGGGACAAGATTAGGTGTGCAACTGTGGTTTTGGAGGAGGCGGCTAGAGATGCCAGATATAATTAATTGACCTTGAAAATTATGAGTTTCACCTGTCTGAGTAGGAGGATAAGGTAATTGTCTAATGGCCTAAAGTGGAACATCTAATTTTATATGAGTATGGTTTTACCGTAATGCACACTGTGGGTGATGGGGGGATGTTAGTTTTCGGTTGGGAAGGGAAGAATTATACGGCGATTATTTGAATGGTATTAAGCGATCAATCGGTTTATATAGATATTATTCATGTACATGTTTTGCATGAAGATATGGAAAATAATTATCCTGATGTAAAATATGTTTCTATGGTGTTCAATAAAAGCTAAGTGATTAAAAAAAAAAAACCTGCAAAACTGGAAAGTTTTTTTGTGGCGTTAGATTTTCTAGTGTCTGTTCAGTTGTTTTTTTCAGCAGCAAGGCCGCTGGTATCTTTTTTTAATAATGTAAACTTATCAATACGAACGGTTAAGGTGGTGTCACACACAGCGACGACGACAACGACGTCGCTGCTACGTCACCATTTTCTGTGACGTACCAGCGACGCCCCGTCGCTGTCACTGTGTGTGACATCCAGCAACAAGCTGGCCCCTGCTGTGAGGTCGCCGCTCATTGCTGAATGTCCAGCATATGCTGTGTGCTCCACAAAGATGGCGGTGATCTCCTCCCTCTGCTATGATCTGGACAGCCTAGGGGGCACGTCCATTTCACAGCAGAACAGCAGACGCCTTCTCTATGTTACAGTATAGGGTCGGAGTCCGACAACGGCCTTCTATGCCCAGGGGGCTGCCATAAAGGAGGTGAGTAACTGTCGTTACAAACACTAAATCCATGATGGCAGCCCCCAGTGCTTCAGTAACATTAGAATTAAATAAAAACTAAATAAACAGTGAATTTAATTTTGTATTAAAACTACTTGATTTCATAATCACTATTTTTAATAGAAAAATAAAAAAATGTAAGACCTTACCTTTTAAGGGGTCTATGTGACAGAAAATACTTAAAATTGACACCAATCTCAAAACTGAACCCCTCAAAGTGCTGAAAACCACATTCAATAAGTTTATTAGTTTTTTTAGGTGCATTATAGGAATTAAAAGGAACCTGTCATATATCCTATTCCTTCCAACCCAGTAGCATTCATGTCTGTAAAGGCCCCTTTACACACTGAAACTTACCAGCGAGCCCAACCTGGCCGGGATCGCTACAAAGTCTCTGGTGAGCTGTCAAACAGGCAAACCTTGCCAACGACGCAACAGCGATCCGGACCTGCAGAACGACCTAGCTAGTCATTGGGGACGTTGTAAAGCAGCTTTTTGAAAGGGACGTTGCTAACGAAGTCACTGTAAAGTCCCCTTTACACACTAAAACTTTGCTGCACAGCGGGAAACAAAGGACCAAAGAATGGTCCTGAACGATTTGTAGCGATCACAACTTCACAGCAGGGGCCAGGTCGCTGATGTGTTTCACACACTGCAATGTCGCTGGGGAGGTCGCTATAACGTCACAAAACCGGTGACGTTACAGCGATGTCGTTTGCGATGTTGCAGTGTGTAAAGCCACCTTAAGACAAAATTCCTTGCCTAACCAGCCCTGTATGATGTTATTCACTAAAATCAATGTTTAAAAAAAGGATTTAGAAACTCCTCTATTCCTATGCTAATTAGACCTTTGATTAGACAATGGGTTTCTCCAGACTAGTTGGCAATCTTTCCATATTATCAGGCCCCTGTTGATGTGATAACATGATTTCCAGGAGCCAATGTCATCACCAGCTCCTGGAAATCTCACAAGCGTTATTTACTCACATTGAACCTCTGAAGCTGGGTATACAATTTCTCCACTTCGGATACACAGTGCGACTCTCTGAAGTTGGGATGTGTACACCCGACTTCAGAGGTTCAATGTGAGAGCACAAAGCAGCGCACATGTGTAAGGCTATGTTCACACTGGGTGTTTTTGTAGCATTTTTGACCTGCAGATTTGCCTTGGTTTTATACAAATCCATGCTAATAAAACGCTACTTTCACTGTCCCAGCAAATCGATGAGATTTCTGAAACACACACACAAATCACCTTCAGGATTTTCCTGATGGTTTTGTGAACCACCTCTGGTTTTGCTGCGTTAGGAAAAGAATGAACATGTCAATTCTTTACAGCCACGTTTTTTCACCCTAGTGACAGGTGGACTCGCAGATACCCTGGAATGGCGGGTCTTACTGGGTTAATAAAAAACCTGGTTCCAGCCCGGAATTGATCCATGGTATCTGGCAGGCACTTAAAAATGGTGGTGGAAAGGATAGAGAGATTGGAGAAGGTGCGCTATATTTACAGAATCGCTGGCGCGGCTGTACGCTCCCACGGCCCCGCCTTCACTTCCCAAGCCACTCATTACCTTCATTACATATTCACTGCTTTTATCTGTGATTGGTTGCAGTCAGATGCGCTCCCAGCCAGTGTCGCGTCTGACTGCAATCAATCACAGACCCGGTCTGCGAGTCTATTGTAAAGAGAATGAATGAGCCGTGCGTTCAGCAGTAACCTCACTCAGACTATTTACGGTCACAGCTGTGACTGGAAATCACCTGAGTGAAGTGAACGGTGATCATGCAGCTCATTCATTCTCTGGAGCTCACAGAGGGCAGTCATGTTCTATGGCCGCTCGCTGTGATCTTCAGATGTAGCAGAGTTGAATCGTCGTGGGACCTCATGTGGATTATGTACCGCCCCTGCAGCGATCGAACCGCTCGGATCCAGGGGTTGCTGCTGTGGCTTGAGGATCTCCGGACCCGGGGGCTTGCGGCCTCTTCAAGTGAAAAGGGGGTATTTATAGGGGATAAGAGTTTGTGACGCCACCCGTGGTTCGCGGTAAGGGGAGTACCGCCGCTGCCGATGGGAGGTACCCGGGGGAGATGGAGTGGGGCAGCCA
Source organism: Anomaloglossus baeobatrachus (assembly GCF_048569485.1). NCBI lineage: Eukaryota > Metazoa > Chordata > Amphibia > Anura > Aromobatidae > Anomaloglossus > Anomaloglossus baeobatrachus. The sequence goes on from NC_134353.1 coordinate 651,551,798, forward strand.
GATGACGTTCACTCCACAGGTAGGGGAGGCCACGAGACTCTGGATGATGGAGGTGTAGGGGAGCGTGGTGCAGATTGGAAGCAGGGGAGGACAGCATACTCACTTAGGCAGTGTTGGCAGTGCTGCAACCGCAAAGCAGACTCTGACACAAAGGTAAACCAAAATTCTTTTCCTTTAATCCATTTGCAATGTTTCAACCTTCCAGTCTTTTTCAAGCATACAAGATAGCAATACAGGCTCCATTTAAATAGGTAAATAGTCAAAGCTGTTACCAATCACAAAAAAGACCTCCCCCACAAAACATATAATGGTTTTTTTTTGTTTATACCGCCGCTGGATGTGCGGCGTCTGCGCAGTCAAGAGGAGCCGGGACAGGCCATTACTTCATCCTTCAGCACCTATGGAGGATAAACACGTGATGTGAGAATCTGAGGGATATTCACCAACAAAATCAAGACACCAACGCACGTGCACAGTTTGGTGCATTAAAATTGGAGGTAACGGACATGCGATAGATCATACTGATGGAAAGATCTAAAAGCTATATATAGATAAAGTAAGTACATGTGATAATATTTTATATATCTGTATTTCATTATATGGGCTGTAACCTTTTATGATGTTTTTTATCTTATATCCAGAGACAGGGTTTTCTATGAGTTTTAAGGGGGCTTGACACGCTATGATATTGTTAATGTTTTATCGTCGGTGTCACGTTGTTAGTGACGCACATCCGGCGTCATTAACGATATCGCAGCGTGTGACACTTACCAGCGACCTTAAGCAACCTCAAAAATGGTGAAAATCGTTCACCATGGAGAGGTCGTCCCAAAACCAAAAATCGGTAATGGTTGATTATCGATGTTGTTCCTCGTTCCTACGGCAGCACACATCGCTGTGTGTGACACCGCAGGAGCGAGGAACGTCTCCTTACCTGCCGCCGGCCGCAATGCGGAAGGAAGGAGATGGGCGGGATGTTACGTCCCGCTCATCTCCGCCCCTCCGCTTTGATTGGCCGGCCGCTTAGTAACGTCGCGGTGACGTCGCTGTAATGCTGAACGTCCCTCCCCCTTGAGGGAAAGATTGTTCGGCAGTCACAGCGACGACGCCGACCAGGTAAGTGCATGTGACGCTGCCGTAGCGATAATGTTCACACGAAATCGCATGCATGACAGGGGCGGGTGCTTTTGCGTAAGATATCGCTAGCAATTGCTAGCGATATCGTAGAGTGTAAAGCCCGCTTTAATATACTACCATTGTTTGTAATTGAAGGATGTCTCTTGTGGGGGAGGTCTTTTTTGTGATAGGTAACAGCTTTGACCATCTACCTATTTAAATGGAGCCTGTATTGCTATTTTGTATGCTTGAAAAAGACCAGAAGGTTGAAACGTTGCAAATGGATTAAAGGAAAAGAATTTTGCATATCACTTTGGAGGAGCTGTCCTTTCTTCTGTTGTTGCTGCAAGTTCCAAGTGGATCCCTTGGACCGGGCGTGCATCTCCTGTTGCTATTAGCAACATGTCCACAACTAAAATGTGCTGTGAGTAACATTTGTTACAAAGGTAAACCAAGTCTCTGGGTGCTGCTGCCACTTCAGGGGAGCTCGTCCGGGAGTCCGCTCTTTTTGGTATTGCTTATGGTCTGTACCTTGCCTCCATGCACTGTATTTTAGAGTCTGTTGTGACCCCCTATGCTTGAAGCTGTCGGGGTCCCGCTCCCCACTGTTAAGTAGTGAAGCTGTGCTCTCGATGGCTTTGACACTTGGGATTTCAGTGGGCCACATAAGCTGGAAAGCCCTATCCCCCTCGTTGTGTTGATGCCTTCGATCTCTGAGCTCTTGGGGAAAGTCCATAAAGAAACTAACCTCCACAGGTTAATTATCAGGTTGCGTGAAGCTACTCCCTGATCTAGGGTCCAGTACCCTGCCGTGCTCGGTCCGGTTCAGTTACTAGGTACTCCGGTACCCGCCGTTCCCCCTAAACTAAGCCTGGCACCTATCTCCAATACCCTGCGACCGGGTCTCCGACTCCTCTGGTCCCAGACCACTGTCTGCGACCTAGCCAAAAGTCCTCAGGAACCTCCAACTCCCAGCTCCTCACTCTTTGGGAACTACTCCAGTTCTCACTAAGCTTTGCTCTCTACTTCCTTTCTCTGACTTCCTCCCTCCCACCAGTCTGCCTGACCCCTAGGCGAGTGACCCTTTTCCAGCTAGACCACCCACTGGTGTGCCTGACAGGGTGTGGTGTGAGGTGTGACTAGGATTTGCATGCTGATGGAGCAATACCAAAAGTTAGGATCCCAGAACCATGAGGGTTGAGTCCTGCACCAAAAGATAAAGAGTGGTGTGATTATGGGGTTAATAAAGTGGTGAAAGAGGGGGATTTTTGTATTTTATTTCAAATAAAGGATTTTTTCGATGTTTGTGTTTATTTCTTTCTACTTATTACAGATTGGTGATGGCGGTGTCTCATAGACGCCTACAATTACCAATCTAGGGCTCAGTCGCAGCTATCAGCTGCGATTAACCTCTGATATTACCCTTATTGCCACCACACCAGGGTAACAGGAAGAGCCGGATAAAGAGCTGGGATTGTGGCATCTAATGTATGTGACAATCCTGGGCGGCTGCAGGCTGTTATTTTTAGCCTGGGTCTCCCCAATCTGAGAACACCAGCCCCCAACTATCGGCTTTATCATGGCTGGGTATCAAATTTAGAGGGGGGGTGTGTTACACCTCATGGCTCTCCGGTTGCAAGGAATGAGGTAGTCTCCCACGAGCCCTTCTGTTCAGCAGCGCCGAAGGTCTAGGAGACTGCGCAGTCTGCAGGAGATGCCTGCTCACAGACACAGCAGAAGGGTGACACCTAGTGGTTCTCCCTTTACAAGGAATGAAGCGGTCTCCCATCCCTTGCCTGCCACATGCCCTCCTGCTCAGCATCACAGATTGTCTGAGAGGTTTCACAGTGTGCAAAGGATGGATGCTCAGGGAAGCAGCAGGACTTCCCTTATCTCTGCACATTGTGAAACCGAGGATCCCGCCATTATGACCCAGAGGCAGGAAGATGAGCATGTGCCCCACGTGACGCCTTCTGATTCGCTCACTGATATCACACGGCCCGATAACGAGGCTGGTGATGTGCTGAATCCTGACTGGCTGGGCCAGGACATCACGAATCCTGATTGCGTCACGTCCGTCTCACGCCCGCCCTTGGGTGGAGCTACGCCTCCTTAAAAGCTCCCCCTGCCTTCATGGCAGCGTGTGACTGTCCTTCTATGTTTGGATGTCTGGCCACGCCACGCCACGCCACGCCACGCCACGCCACGCCACGCCACGCCACGCCACGCCACGCCACGCCACGCCACGCCACGCCACGCCACGCCACGCCACGCCACTGTCTTTTGTGGGCTTTGCCCTTGCTGCTTAGGCAGCACCTGGTTTGCAGGTCTTGCCCCTGCCTTGCTGCTCTGGCAGTATTCTGTTTAGCAGGCTGTGTTCCTGTCCCAGGTGAGCTCCTAGAGTCTCTGTGGGACTCACCTATTACTGAAGCACATGTGCGTGGGCACCTCTGTGCTACCCTTGTGCCATATTCCAGTGACTCCCGCTGGCACACATGCGTAGGCACCTCTGTGTGTCCCCGTGCAACAAGTACACCGAACGAGGAGCCCCGAGCCATACAACCCTCACGGGTTAGGGCGGACCGGTGTACATAGATCGTCTGTGACATTCCAGACGATCACTAGTAGCAACCCGCTCACTCTTTCCTGACCATAGGAGCGGTCCCTTACACCGCACAGTGGACCTTGACCGGCGGAAGCTGTCTATTTCCCATCTTGGCACGCTTCCCCGGGTCCCCCTTGTAACGGGGGTGCACGCTGTTTTGTGTTTTTTTTTTGTTTGGTTGTTTTTTTTAAATTATTCATTAATAATTAGTAATAAAAAATAAATGGCATGGGGTCCCTCTTATTTTGATATACAGCCAAGATAAGTACACAGCTGGTGGCTACAACCTGTAGCTGTAGGCTTTATCTGTGCTGGATATCATAAAATGGGGGGACACTACATCAATTTTTTTTTATTTATTTAATTTTTACTGAAAAAAACAAGAGGACAAGGAGTTATTGCTGAATGAAAAAGTGTTTATTGAAAAATATCATACAGTGCAATTGTGCATGAGAATAAGAAAAAAGAGGAGGGATATGGTATTAAAAGAAAAGATCCCAAATCCTCCTGCAAAGTGCATGTGAAAGCATATGAAAAATAAATATTATGTGCAGGACAATGAGAAACACCACACGAGAAAACACTGGGCAAGACACAAAATTATGGTTTAGACTGAGCTGCATGCAGGAAGGATCAAGAGCAGGTTATGTGTAAACAAGTGACTACTGCATGTACCTCAGTAAACAAACGTTTTAAAGAGAGCGGTTGGCAGCACTCTGCGGTGTCAAAAATCTTGCTTTATTTTCTCTTGCTGACAGGTGAGACAAACATAAGGGAGCAGAGGGAGGAGAAGCACGAGGACGACAGTACTCGTGCTTCTCCTCCCTCTGCTCCCTCATGTTTTTCTCACCTGTCTGCAAGAGAAAATAAAGCGAGATTTTTGACACCGCAGAGTGCTGCCAACCTCTTTCTTTGATGTATCTGCTTTACTGTGGCAATAGCACCGCGGAGCGTCATTTCATCTCATTGCCACTACTCCGTACAATACAGTGAAGCCAAAGTGAGAAGACAGCAGCTAGTCTGCATTCAGAGCGCCCATGTGGCTGGCTCCACACTGAATAGAACCGATCGGGATTTCACTGCAACCTCTCCACAAGTGGTAAGCAGTGCTGTGCACAATTTTTCTTTTTACTCGTTATAATAAACATATTTTAATTGGATGGTACAAATGTATTTTCATTGGATGGAAAATACTGTAGGCAGTGGCGTAACTAGAGTTTGATGGGCCCTGGTGCAAAATTTCGACCGGGGCCCCCCCCCCTCCATGTACACCGCCACTTAGGGTACCTGATAATGACACTGACACTCGGGGTACAAGATAATGATGCTGACACTTGGCTCTTAACCGCAGCATACAGCTTTCCGATGTTCTGATATCCATCTTGCCCTTGGCACCCAGCTTTCCCATGCTCTGCTATACATCATTCCCTCAGCACCCAGCTTTCCCATATCAGAGCATGGGAAAGCTGGGTGCTGAGAGATGTACAGCAGAGCATGGGAAAGCTGGGTGCTGAGAGATGTACAGCAGAGCATGGGAAAGCTGGGTGCTGAGGGAAAGAGCCTTTTTCCCTCAGCACAAAATATTCCCATCCCATGCTTGTATCTTTGTCCCCCCTTGTATATAGTTCTCCAAATACTATAATGGCCCCCACATAGCCTTCCATATAGTATAAAGGGTCCCACATAATCCTTCATATATTAGAATGCACCTCCATAGTCCTCCATGTATTATAATGCATTTCCCATAGTCCTCCATGTATTACAATTCACCCCATAGTTCTCCATATATTATACTGCACCACAGTCCTCCATGTTTTATAACGCACCCCCATAGTCCTCCATGTATAAAGTAGCCTCCATAGCCCTCCATATATTATAATGTAGCCCCCATAGTCCTATATGTATTACAATGCAGCCCCATAAACCTTCATATTGTATTATGCAGCCCCATACTCCTCCATGTATAATGCACCCATATAGTCCATGTATAAGGTGTCCTTCATGTTTATTATGCAGCCCAATAGACCTCGATGTATAATGCAGCCCCATAGGCCTTCATGTGTCATGCAGCCAGCCCCCCCCCCCAGGGCCTCCATGTGTCATGCAGCCAGCCCCCCCCAGGGCCTCCATGTGTCATGCAGCCAGCCCCCCCCAGGGCCTCCATGTGTCATGCAGCCAGCCCCCCCCCAGGGCCTCCATGTGTCATGCAGCCAGCCCCCCCCCCCAGGGCCTCCATGTGTCATGCAGCCAGCCCCCCCCAGGGCCTCCATGTGTCATGCAGCCAGCCCCCCCCAGGGCCTCCATGTGTCATGCAGCCAGCCCCCCCCCCAGGGCCTCCATGTGTCATGCAGCCAGCCCCCCCCCCAGGGCCTCCATGTGTCATGCAGCCAGCCCCCCCCAGGGCCTCCATGTGTCATGCAGCCAGCCCCCCCCAGGGCCTCCATGTGTCATGCAGCCAGCCCCCCCCCAGGGCCTCCATGTGTCATGCAGCCAGCTCTCCCACGGCCTCCATGTGTCCTGCAGCCAACCCCCCGTGCACTCACTGATTTATTAAAAAACAAAAAAAACAAAAACAAGTACTCATATATCTTCTCCTTCCACCTCACCTCTGTCCTCTACTTGTTTCATTGCTGCTCGTCGTCACTTCTGTCCTCGTTCCCCCGTGGCTCCAGTTGGCGTCCTGCTGTGCTCTGTGCTCTCACCACACACAGCAGTCGCAGAGGAGTGACGTCACCACGCAGGCACGCCGGCGTCGCTCTATGCAATATCAAAGCAGCGTGCGTCGACGGGAGCGCGGTGACGGGAGCACGGTGACGTCACCGCTGACACCAGGCAGGGGGGGCCCGGTTTCAGCGGCGGTGACCGGGTCATATAGCGGGCCCCGCGCCGCGTGGTATGCGGCAGAACAGCGCAGCTCCTCTCTCACAGAAAGGAGCTGACTGCTGATCTGCTGGGTGGCCGCGGGCCCCAAACCGCCCGGTCGCAATGACGACCGCTGCGACAGCGGTAGTTACGCCCCTGACCGTAGGTATTTATTTTTTACTGTACGATAGACCCACAGACCGGGTCTGTGATTAGTTGCAGTCAGGCGCCGTCACACAGGCTGGGGGCGCATCTGACTGCAAGCAATCACAGACTCCAGTGGGGGAGGGGAAGCAGTAAATATGCATGAGGCTAATGAGCGGCACCGGAGGTAGGAGGGGCCGCAGGAGCAGGTACAGTTTAGACTAGAATGTATGGGCTCCTTCCAATTTAGTGGTTGTGACCAGCTGGGTTAGTGGGCGTGACAGGCTTGGTTAGTGAGCTTGGAGATGTTTTCTCCCTTCCACTACAATCATGCTTCGCCCACCCTGTCACCCCATATGATAGAGGCCTGTTAAAATGACGGCATACCTGGAAGGAGCCCATACACTCCAGCATCTACCGAACAGGTATAGCGACGTCAGAGACTGGTAAGTATAGGGCGCTCTCTTTATATTCGCACCCCTGCTGGTCTGAACATCACAGAAGTGCAAAAAAACTGCTGTGAAAACGCCACAATAAACAGTACAAAAACCGCACCACAACGGCTCCAAAACCGCTGATGACTCCCAGGAGACATCCTGCCACAAGATCAGGTTTTGGTCAGGAAAAAAATACTGCAAAAATGCCCTGTGTGAACATAGCCCTAGATTTCAAGGAGCTAGTAATGACACCAGCTTGTGGAAGTCAGGTTATCACGCCCACAAGGAGCGTGATAACATAGAAAGTGTGCCTACGAGTCTGGGGAAAATAATGCCCCATTGACTAGTCACATACCAAATTAGCATACGAACAGCGGAGTTTATAAATCCTTTTTTTTAAGACATTGATTTTAGTGAAAAACATTAGACAAGACTTGTTAGGAAGTTAATTTTGTCATACATACATGAATGCTGCTGGGTTGGATGTCATAGGGGACCTGTCAGGTTCCCTTTAAAGCACTGTAGAAGAAAAAAAATGAAAATTTTACTTTTTTCCACAAAAATGTTGCTTTAGCCCAAAATTTTGCATTTTCACAAGAGTAACAGGAGAAAATGGACCATACAAGTTGTTGGGCAATGTCTCCTACGTATGTAGATATCTCACATACGAAGGAAAACTACTGTTTGGGACCCACGGCAGGGTTTGAAAGGAAAGGAGCACCATTTGACTTTTGGAGCAGAAAATTGGCTTTAAATAGATAGTGGATGCAATGTTGCATTTGCAGATTCCCTGAGGTACCTAAACAGTGGAAACCCCCACAAGTACCCCATTTTGGAATCTACTCCCTTAAAGGAATTTATTTAGAAGTGTGGTGTGCACCTTGAAACCCCCAGGTGCTTCATAGAATTTTTGACTGCTGAGTCGTGAAAATGAAAAAAAAAAAAAATGTTGCTTTTGGCCTAAATTCTTCATTTTCATAAGGGTAACAAGAGAAAATGGACCTTACAATTTGACATGCCATTTTTCTTGGGTATACCAATACCCCATATGTGGTGGAATTCTACGGTTGGGCATAGGGCCCAGCTTGGAAGGGAAGGAGTGCCATTTTGGTTGGAAAAGGTTGCGGATGCCATGTCACATTTGAAGAGCCCCTGACATGCCAAATACAACAGCAACCCCTACAAGTGACCCCATTTTGGAAACTACACCTCTCTGAGGAATTTATCTAGAGGAATAGTGAGTATTTTTTTTTTTTTAACCCTCAGGCGCTTCACAGAATAGTTTAACATCGGACTGAGTAAATAAAAAATAACCATTTTTCCATTAAAATGTTGCTTTGACCCCAAGTTTTTCATTTTCAGAATGGGAAATGGGAGAAAATGAAAGGTGCAATTTGTTATGTAATTTCTCCTGCCTACGCTAATATTCCATATTTGGTTGAAGACTACTTTTGAGGCACAGTGCAAAGCTCAGAAGGGAAGGATTGCCAAATTATAGTGCAGCTTTTGTGTTATGCTTTGCGGGTGCCATGTCACAGGTGTTGGAACAGCAGAACCCCAACAAAAGTGACCCCATCTTAAAGACTATACCTCTCGATTAATTCATCTACGGGTGCAGTGATCATATTGACACCACAGGTATGTCACAGAATTGTATACCATTAGGCAATAAATAAAAAATAATTACATTTTTATCACAAAAAAATTGTTTTAGCCATCAAGTTTACATTTTGACACAGGTAAATGCTAAAAAATGGCACCAATATTTTTCACACAATTTCTGCTGAATGTGACAATACCCCATATGTAGCTGTACAGCACCGCTTAGCCACACACTGAGACTGGGGAGGAAAACAGAGCTATTTACAGTGCCTTGCGAAAGTATTCGGCCCCTTTGAATTTTTCAACCTTTTCCACATTATAGGCTTCAAACATAAAGATAAAAATTTACATTTTATGGTGAAGAATCAACAACAAGTGGGACACAATTGGGAAGTTGAACGAAATTCATTGCTTATTTTAGGCTATGTGCGCACTTTGCGTTTTTTCATGCGTTTCCGCAGCGCTTTGAACTGCAGCGTTTTAATGCCAAAAGGCATGCGTTTTGATTTTCAAGCAAAGTCTATGGGAAATAGGGATTTCTTGTGCGCACTTTGCTGTTAAAATGGCAGCGTTTTAGGTGCAGAAATTTTGGCAAAAACTCAGTGTTTAATGAAGCAGCATGTCAATTGTTTTTGCCATTTTGGCAGCGTTTTGCTAACATTGGAGTCAATGAGAACTTTCAAAACGCAATCAACTTCAAAATTCTAGCGTTTTACATGCTTTTTTTGATGCAGAAAACATGCTTTTTGGACCAATTAATTGCATGCGTTTTTGGCAAAATATTAATGGCATGATATGTCCCTTTACACACACACATAGTCCGACAATTAAATTTAAGAAAATCCATAAATAAATGTAATTTTATGCATAATTATTAACACAAAGTTATCATTTTAATAAAATAAGCCATTTTTTGATTGATGATAATCATGATATTTGTTATCGTTTTTCCTTTTTTTTCATAGTGTTTGTATGTTTAAACTTTATTTAACATTGTATTTTTAGTCAAAAAGCATCTGATTTTAAGCAGTGAAAAAGCATGTAAAACATGGTAAAAACACGGTAAAAACGCAAGCGTATTTATAGCGTTTTTGTGGTCAAAACCAAATTTGACAAAAACCATTTCTGCCAGAGGATGCGTTTAGAACTGCAACTACCTCGACGCAAAGTGCGCACATAGCCTTATACTTTTATAAAAAATAATAAACTGAAAAGTGGGGCGTGCAATATTATTCATCCCCTTTAAGTTAATATTTTGTAGCGCCACCTTTGGCTGCGATTACATCTGCAAGTCACTTTGGGTATGTGTTTATCAGTTTTGCACATTGAAAGACTGAAATTTTTGCCTATTTTTCCTTTGCAAACAGCTCGAGCTGAGTGAGGTTGGATGGAGAACATTTGTGAACAGCAGTTTTCAGCTCTTTCTTCAGATTCTCGATTGGATTCAGGTCTGGACTTTGACTTGGCCATTCTAACACCTGGATACGTTTATTTGTGAACCATTCCATTGTAGATATTGCTTTATGTTTGGGATCATTGTCTTGTTGAAAGACAAATCTCCGTCCCAGTCTTAGGTGTTTTGCAGACTCCAACAGGTTTTCTTCAAGAATGGTCCTGTATTTGGCTCCATCCATATTCCCATCAATTTTAACCATCCTTCCTGTCCCTGCTGAAAAAAAGCAGGCCCAAAATATGATGCTGCTACCACCATGTTTGACAGTGGGGATGGTGTGTTCAGGGTGATGAGCTGTGTTGCTTTTACGCCAAACATATCGTTTAGCATTGTGCCCAAAAAGTTCAATTTTGGTTTCATCTGACCAGAGCACCTTCTTCCACGTTTGGTGTGTCTCCCAGGTGGCTTGTGGCAAACTTTAAATGACACTTGTTATGGATATCTTTGAGAAATGGCTTTCTTCTTGTCACTCTTCCATGAAGGCCAGATTTGTGCAGTGTACGACTGATTGTTGTCCTATGGACAGACTCTCCCACCTCAGCTGTAGATCTCTGCAGTTCATCCAGAGTAATCATGGGCCTCTTGGCTGCATCTCTGATCAGTCTTCTACTTGTTTGAGATTAAATTTTTGAGGGATGACCAGGTCTTGATAGATTAGCAGTGGTATGATACTCCTTCCATTTCAATATGATCGCTTGCACAGTGCTTGGGATTTTTAAAATTTTGGAAATCTTTTTGTAACCAAATGCAGCTTTAAACGTCTCCAAAACAGTATCACGGACCTGCCTGTTGTGTTCCTTGGTCTTCATGATGCCATCTGCGCTTTAAACAAAACACTAAGACTGTCACAGAGCAAGTGCATTTATACGGAGACTTGATTACACATAAGTGGCTTATATTTATCATCATCAGTCATTTAGGACAACATTGGATTATTCAGAGATCCTCAATGAACTTCTGGAGTGAGTTTGCTGCACTGAAAGTAAATGGGATGAATAATATTGCATGCCCCACTTTTCAGTTTATTATTTTTTACTACAGTTTAAAATAAGCAATAAATTTCGTTCAACTTCACATTTGTGTCCCACTTGTTGTTGATTCTTCACCATAACATTAAAATTTTTATCTTTATGTTTGAGGCCTGAAATGTGGAAAAAGGTTAAAAAATTAAAGGGGGCCCAATGCTTTCGCAAGGTACTGTACATCTAAATCTCCAAATAATGAGTTACTTTGGAGTGCGTTTGACTTCTGTTCTAGACAAAAAGGTTGACGGTATAGCTAAACATGATATAAAATCACAAAAATTGACAGTTGCACTGTGTAATGCTAAAGCATGCAAACCATGAATGTAAGAATATAGACATACATTACTGCTAAGGGAAATCTAAGACAAAAATGAGATATTTAGCATACTTAAATGGCCATTTCTATATCTGCCCAGTAGTCGCGTCAAGGCAATCTCCTATTACTGGGTACCTACTCTGAAGTGAAGGTTCTGTCTGGGTTTAACCCCTTCACGACCTTGGATGTATATATAGTCCTAGATTGTGTCCAGTGGTAATCACCCACAGATGTCTTCTGATCTGATCAGCAGTCTTGTGCACCTTGTAACCACTTAGATCGTGCTGTCAAAATCTGACAGCACGATTTAAATGGCCGCAGTGAGGATCGCACCATTCCCTGCCACTCTGTGATGTGATCACAGGGCCCCATGGTGTTGCCATGGTAACGAGGGGTCAGCTGATGACCTCTGACGCTACCATGATGTATTTCCTGTGAGAGACGACATGTTGCTGCACTCACAGGAACACTGCATTTTCACTGATCAGAGCGATAAAGGGGACTAGTAAAATCAATAAAAAAGTAAAAACAAAAGTTTAAAAAAAATGATAAAATTAAAAGAACCTAAAAGTTCAAATCACCCGCTTACGACCAACTGAAAAATCAAACAATGAAAAAATGTACACATATTTGGTATCCCCACATACAGAAATGCTCGATCTATCAAAATATAAAATCAATTAATTTGATCAGTACATGACACAGCAATAAAAAAAAATAGCCCAAAATTACGTGGGAGAAATGAAGACCATACTGTCCTACACCTTGGCACACTTTTCGCCTAAGCTTCATCAGGTGAGTTCATTTGGTTTATGCTAAATAACAGCCATAAACACTGTCCCTGCACTTCCTGACGAAGTTTAGGCGAAACGTGCACCGTTGTGCAGGGCAGTGTGGTCTTCATTTCTCCCATAGCAACTGCTGGTGGGTAATTGGGCACTGTCTCGACATGTTGCATATTTATAGTCTTTTATATGTGGTATCTCTTTTTACTTAGCTCCATGCCTATTTATTGCATTTCATTGTATAGTGGATTTTTGAGACTGTGAGGTACATACATAAGGAATCTGCATTTTTTTGGACAAGTCTAAAGCGGGCTTTACACAGCTGCGACATCGCTAATGCGGAGTCGTTGGGGTCACGGAATTTGTGACGCACATCCGGGCCGCATTAGCGATGCCGTTGCGTGTGACACCGATAAGCGATTTTGCATCGTTGCAAAAACGTGCAAAATCGCTAATCGGCGACACGGGGGTCCATTCTCAAAAATCGTTACTGCAGCAGTAACGAAGTTGTTCCTCGTTCCTGCGGCAGCACACATCGCTGCGTGTGACGCCGCAGGAACGAGGAAGCTCTCCTTACCTGCCTCCCGGCCGCTATGCAGAAGGAAGGAGGTGGGCGGGATGTTACGTCCCGCTCATCTCCGCCCCTCCGCTGCTATTGGGCGGCGGTTCAGTGACGCTTCAGTGACGTCGCTGTGACGCCGCACGGACCGCCCCCTTAGAAAGGAGGCGGTTCGCCCGTCACAGCGACGTCGCCGGACAGGTAAGTATGTGTGACGGCTGTTGTGCGACACGGGCAGCGATTTGCACGTGTCGCGCAACAGATGGGGGCGGGTACCCACACTAGCGATATCGGGACCGATATCGCAGTGTGTAAAGTAGCCTTAAGGCTAGGGCCCCACTTTGCGTTTTTACCTGCGTTTCAGGTGCTTTTTAGGTCTGTTTTGAGAAGCAACTTTTTCATGCCAAAAGGCATGCGTTTTGATTGATTTACCAGCAAAGTCTATGGAAAAAGTGGATTTCCAGAACCCACTTTGCGTGTCTAAACGCTGCGTTTAATTTGCATATTTTGTAGCAAAAACCATGCGTTCAAAGAAGCAACATGTCAATTGTTTTTGCCATTTTGGGTGCGTTTTGCTAACATTGAAGTCAATGAGAAAAGGCAAAAACCAAGATTTCTTCAAATTCCTGCATTTTACCTGCTTTTTCAGTGCAGAAAACATGCGCTTTGGACATCAAAAAAATGATTTCATATGTCCCTTTACACACACACATAGTCAGACAATTAAAAATAAGAATTTTATTAAATTAGTGCTATTTTTCCATTAAATCTCATATTACCTCTATAATTTCATTAAAATAATTTATTTCCATTATTTTTCACAAAAATATTGATTTGTTTCTTTTTTACAATTTTTTCATTGAGTTTGACTATTTAAACTTTATTTAGCAGTGACTTGATGGTCAAAACGCATCTATCAAAACGCAGGTGGAAAAGCATGTAAAAAGCGCTGAAAACATCTACAACGCGGTAAATACGCATGCGTTTTCAGCGCTAAATTTCTGGAAAAGGCAACTTTGGTCAAATCAATTAAGCCCAAAACGTGTGGTTAGAACTGCAAGTAGGAGAACGCAAAGTGGGGCCCTAGCCTTATTCTATACATTCCTCTATGCATATTTAGGTCATATATTTCATTGTCATGACCACCATGCTGCCCTGGCTTGTTTTTCTTCGTGTTTTGATGGGGTCTTGCCTCCTGCACGGTGTATGTTTATAACTGGATAATAAAATTGCTCATTTTGTTAATTGTATTCCACTTTGGTACTGAATTGTGCTATCATACGGTGCTACAGCGGTTAGTTGGGACGTGGTACGGTCATACAATATAATATGGCCCTGTGTATTCTAGTTGAGGTAATAACTCATGGCTATACTGACAGAAAAATCAAAAAGCTATAGACTCTTGGAAGAAAGGGAGGAAACGACGAAAAATTGCAGGGTGGTGAAGGGGTTAAACCGCAGACAGCCCTTACAAATGTATTCACACCACACTTATGAGCCCTAATATTTCCAGTCAGCTTCCCAGTGTGATATTCTGTTTAATAGGACTGGATATATTACATGAGGAGCAGTAGTCTGGCCTCCAGCAGACGGTTTCCTGTGGACTTCCCGCCTTTACACGTGCTGAACTGCCCTCAGTGAACAATTACACACTAGGGGCCCTGCTCGTCACCCACATGCGCTCCTCTATCGTCTTCGCCATAGCAACGTGCACCCACGTGACGTCAGCGAAGGTCTAGAAGCGCTAGAAAGAGCGCTCCCGCTCACTTAATGCTAATTGGTCCGCATTATTTCCAGGGTGACGATTTACTAATAAGCTCCGCCTCTCCTTTATTATTGGTGGACTTAACTTCCTCTTCCTATGATTGGCGATTCGGCCGTCCAGTTGGCTTTCGTGTGCGCGTTAGTCTTTCATTACGTCCTTTTTTTTTCCCTCCACGGTACGGTGAAGGCGAGGAGATTGTGTCGGCGCCATTTTGTGCTAGAGGCGCAGAGAGTAATAGACGGTTCCCGCTAGCTCTTAGTTGCTTTCCTTGAATCTGTAGTTTTTATCCGCGTTGTCTTCGAGTCGTTGAAGCCAGAGACTCGGCGGTACCGAGCAGTAGAGCGGCGGATAGAGGTGAGTCATCGAGTCTGGAAGTGGCCCCCTGCAAAGGCCGCGGGAAGCCCGAGCGACAGCGCCTATTGTGAGGGAGCGCCATTATTCCGTACAGTGGGTCGTGCAGGGTGGGCCGGAGGCGGGATGGCGCGTATGCTGCAGTTACCACAGAGGCTGCCTGGCGTCCATTACCCGTCATGATTAGAACATGGCGCCCGCTCAGCCTTCTGGTAGGCCGCTGTGGAGGCGGCGCGTGTGGATTGATACTCTCCAGCCTGGCGGCCACCGTGTGCGTACCGTGAGGGGCCCGACTAGACTGCGGCCGACACGCGTGCCAGGGCACGGTATCACTATAGCTTATACATCTGAGCGTGTGTAGAAGTGTTGGAATTTCGCGCCATCCCCCATAAGCCTGATTAGGATTGTGGACTGTGTATGTAGGGCTACCCCCCCCCCCCCACCAGATTGTGGACTGTGTATGTAGGGCTACCCCCCCCCACCAGATTGTGGACTGTGTATGTAGGGCTACCCCCCCACCACCAGCTTGTGGACTGTGTATGTAGGGCTACCCCCCCCACCACCAGATTGTGGACTGTGTATGTAGGGCTACCCCCCCACCACCAGATTGTGGACTGTGTATGTAGGGCTACCCCCCCACCACCAGATTGTGGACTGTGTATGTAGGGCTACCCCCCCACCACCAGATTGTGGACTGTGTATGTAGGGCTACCCCCCCACCACCAGATTGTGGACTGTGTATGTAGGGCTACCCCCCACCACCACAGATTGTGGACTGTGTATGTAGGGCTACCCCCCCACCACCAGATTGTGGACTGTGTATGTAGGGCTACCCCCCCACCACCAGATTGTGGACTGTGTATGTAGGGCTACCCCCCCACCACCAGATTGTGGACTGTGTATGTAGGGCTACCCCCCCACCACCAGATTGTGGACTGTGTATGTAGGGCTACCCCCCCACCACCAGATTGTGGACTGTGTATGTAGGGCTACCCCCCCACCACCAGATTGTGGACTGTGTATGTAGGGCTACCCCCCCACCACCAGATTGTGGACTGTGTATGTAGGGCTACCCCCCCACCACCACCAGATTGTGGACTGTGTATGTAGGGCTACCCCTCCACCACCACCAGATTGTGGACTGTGTATGTAGGGCTACCCCCCCACCACCACCAGATTGTGGACTGTGTATGTAGGGCTACCCCCCCACCACCACCAGATTGTGGACTGTGTATGTAGGGCTACCCCCCCCACCACCACCAGATTGTGGACTGTGTATGTAGGGCTACCCCCCCCACCACCACCAGATTGTGGACTGTGTATGTAGGGGCTACCCCCCCACCACCACCAGATTGTGGACTGTGTATGTAGGGCTACCCCCCCACCACCACCAGATTGTGGGACTGTGTATGTAGGGCCTACCCCCCCACCACCACCAGATTGTGGACTGTGTATGTAGGGCTACCCCCCCCCCCCCACCACCACCAGATTGTGGACTGTGTATGTAGGGCTAACCCCCCCCCCCCCCACCACCAGATTGTGGACTGTGTATGTAGGGCTTACCCCCCCCCCCCCCCCCCCACCAGATTGTGGACTGTGTATGTAGGGCTACCCCCCCCCCCCCCCCCCACCACCACCAGATTGTGGACTGTGTATGTAGGGCTACCCCCCCCCCCACCACCAGATTGTGGACTGTGTATGTAGGGCTACCCCCCCCCCACCAGATTGTGGACTGTGTATGTAGGGCTACCCCCCCCCCCCCCCCCCCACCAGATTGTGGACTGTGTATGTAGGGCTACCCCCCCCCCCCCCACCACCACCAGATTGTGGAACTGTGTATGTAGGGCTACCCCCCCCCCCCACCACCAGATTGTGGACTGTGTATGTAGGGCTACCCCCCCCCCCCCCCCCCCCACCAGATTGTGGACTGTGTATGTAGGGCTACCCCCCCCCCCCCCCACCAGATTGTGGACTGTGTATGTAGGGGCTACCCCCCCCCCCCCCCCACCAGATTGTGGTCTGCGTGTGTGTAGGGCTACCCCCCCCCCCCCACCAGATTGTGGTCTGCGCGTGTGTGTAGGGCTACCCCCCCCCCCCACCAGATTGTGGTCTGCGTGTGTGTAGGGCTACCCCCCCCCCCACCAGATTGTGGTCTGCGTGTGTGTAGGGCTACCTCCCCCCCCCCCCACCAGATTGTGGTCTGCGTGTGTGTAGGGCTACCTCCCCCCCCCCCCCACCAGATTGTGGTCTGCGTGTGTGTAGGGCTACCTCCCCCCCCCCCCCAGATTGTGGTCTGCGTGTGTGTAGGGCTACCTCCCCCCCCCCCCCACCAGATTGTAGTCTGCGTGTGTGTAGGGATACCCTCCCGTTTGTGGTTTGCGCGCGTAGGGCTACCCCCCGTCTCTCCCCGATTGTGGTTTGCGCGCGTAGGGCTACCCCCGTCTCTCCCCGATTGTGGTTTGCGCGCGTAGGGCTACCCCCCCTCCTTATGGAACCGCAACTAGGGTTTATATTTTAAGCATACTCAAAAATCTTCTAGGGCTTATTTACTGGGTAGGTCTTATCAGGGAAACAGGGTATCATTTGTTACAGCAACGCTTCGGTGTTTTGTTTTTTTCATAGCACTCTAGTGATGCTTTATACCTAAGGCCGCTTTCACACTGCCTTTTTACCTACGTTCACTGGTCCCGTTAGGACATCCATCTGAACCCCCCCCCCCCCCCTACCGACGTAGTAGACTACGTTCGTGTGTCCACCTGCAGAAAATGTATATGCACGAAAATGGTGCAAGACTGAGCGTGTGCTCTGTCTGCTCCATTATAGTCAATGGCCCTGTTGGCATATGTGTCCGAAACCCCTTTTGCGGGGGGAGGGGGGGTTCGGATGGATGCCCCGACGGGACCAGTGAACATGGATAAAAATGCAATGTGAAAGTGGCCTAAGTGTCTTGTCCCTTGTCTCATACTCGTCACCTTTTTTGGTGCCACTCCTTTCCCTGGGGGGCCATCTTGTGCCAAAAACTTTTGACTGACCGGAAGTCAGTTCTGTCATACAGCACTCCGGACCAGTCGGAGAGTGAGGACAAAGCTTTTATAGATTTGTATTAAGTTGTGACCTTCTGTACGCTCCATGAAAAAACATGGGCAAGCCAGCAGGTTACAAAGATCCCTAGACTGACCGGGGCAAGTCTGAAAACTGATGAAGATGCTGGAGGGTGAGTACAAGGCTGGGAAGAGGGGATTAGATTTAAAGCACCACTCCAGCAGTGACCTAAAAAAACACTAGTGCTGCTTTCAAGGGGAATTTGGACTTTTGGAAAAATGCTAGCTGTCTCCCTGGTCTGTGTCCAATTTGCTGCTGGTAAAGGACTGTGGTCCATGTGCCATGTACATTTTTAGGAGGGTTTTTTTTCCGTTTTCTGGTTTGGGATAATTCCTATAATGCTTGTTTAGGGCTCTCATACTGCAACTTGCATGATGAACCTTTAGGCTATATTCACACAGTGCATCTTTTCTAACCACTAAGATGCAGCATTTTTGGCCCCAAAAATTGTGCAAAAACGCAGAAAAAAATCATATGCTTTTGACTTGTTTTTATGCATTTCTTTGTCGCTCCTAATTGGGAGACCCAGACAATTGGGTGTATAGCTATGCCTCCGGAGGCCACACAAAGTATTACACTAAAAGTGTAAAGCCCCTCCCCTTCAGCCTATACACCCCCCGTACTGCTACGGGCTCATCAGTTTTTATGCTTTGTGCGAAGGAGGTCAGACATCACGCATAGCTCCACAGCTTAGTCAGCAGCAGCTGCTGACTATGTCGGATGGAAGAAAAGAGGGCCATAACAGGGCCCCCAGCATGCTCCCTTCTCACCCCACTCTTGTCGGCGGTGTTGTTAAGGTTGAGGTATCCATTGCGGGTACGCAGGCTGGAGCCCACATGCTGCTTTCCTTCCCCATCCCTCAATTAGGGCTCTGGGTGAAGTGGGATCCCATCGGTCTCCAGGCACAAGAGACCGTGCTCCATCCACAGCTCCTGAGGACCCTGCTGGATAGGAGCCGAGTATCGTTCAGGGACATGGCCCTGCTACTTGGAGGTACTCTGTGTCCCCGTGGGGACCGCGCACAGCAACACTCCAGCATTGCTGGGTGTGCTAGTGCACCGGGGACAGCAGCGCTGGCTGCATGTGTGCCACTATACACTCAGCGTCGCTGAGTGTATTTGTGTAGGGGGACTGCCGCGCTGACCGCCGCTGCCATGGTTATCCCTGCGGCGCGGCTGGGACTGTTAGTGCGCCGGGGACTTCCGCGCCGACCGCGCTTATACGGCGGCCGCGCTTATAACTATAGTCCCCGGCTTCTGCGGCCTAGTCTCATTCTTTTCCCGCCCCCAGCCCTGCCAGTCAGGGGAAGGGCGGGACGCTGTACAGGTCGGCAGCACTGAGGGCTGGAGCATGCTTTGCATACTCCACCCCCCTCACTCTGCACAGTGGGGCACCAGTTCCCGCACTTTTCTGGGTCACGCCCACGGCTCCCTCCTCTCCCCAGGACGCTGGCAGCCATTCCTCTCAGCTCTGCTAACGCTGGAGAGGAGAGACAAGCTCAAAGAGACCCAGGCAGGAATTCTGGTGCCCACACAAACGCTTTGCGCAGGCGGTAAGCAGCACCTGTGGTGCTGGCCCCACTAGTGCAGAAGTGTACTTATAGATTACATGATTATAGACTATACTTTACACTGTATGGTGCACTGTTGATTTTTGTCTATATACCCTCCTGTATTGCTCAGAGGAGACAACAGCATGTCGTCCACAAATAGCAAGGGTGCCAAAGCACAGACTTACTATGCTGCCTGTGCAGCATGTACGGCTTTACTGCCGGCAGGTTCCACTGACCCTCATTGTGTGCAATGCTCGGCCCCTGTGGCACTTTCTCAGCCGGAGCCTCTGCTAAGGGCGGCCCAGGGAGAACCACCTGTTAACACTGTCCAGGTGACAGGGACGGAGTTTGCAGTTTTTACTGAAAGACTTTCTGAGACTATGGCTAAGATATTAGAAGCCTTGCAGTCCAGGCCGGCATCTCAAGCCAGGGGCACTGTGGAATCATTGCCCCCTGGTCCCCCTCAGTTGGAACAGCAATGTCTTCCCGGGGTGTCTCATGGATCCCAGGGTGAGGTCTCTGACACGGACCGCAGCCCCAGACCGACTAAGCGATGTTCAGGGTCTCAGCGAGAGGACTCTCTGTATGATGAAGCGGAGGTAGCTGATCAGGATTCTGATCCTGAAGCCGCTCTCAACCTTGATACTCCTGATGGGGACGCCATAGTGAATGATCTTATTGCGTCCATCAATGAAATGTTGAATATTTCTCCCTCCGCTCCTCCAGTGGAGGAGTCAGCTTCTCAGCAGGAGAAATTCCGTTTCAGGTTTCCCAAGCGTACAAAGAGTATGTTTCTGGACCACTCTGACTTCAGAGAGGCAGTCCAGAAACACCGAGCTTATCCAGATAAGCGTTTTTCCAAGCGCCTTAAGGATACACGTTACCCTTTTCCCCCTGACGTGGTCAAGGGCTGGACTCAGTGTCCCAAGGTGGATCCTCCAATCTCCAGACTGGCGGCTAGATCCATAGTTGCAGTGGAAGATGGAGCTTCACTCAAAGATGCCACTGACTGACAGATGGAGCTCTGGTTGAAATCCATCTATGAAGCTATCGGCGTGTCTTTTGCTCCAGCATTCGCAGCTGTATGGGCACTCCAAGCTATCTCAGCTGGTCAGGCGCAAATTGACGCACTCACGTACGTCTGCGCCGCAGGTGGCGTCCATAACCTCTCAAACGTCGGCATTTGCGTCCTACGCTATTAATGCTGTCCTGGACTCTGCGACCCGTACGGCGGTTGCAGCCGCCAATTCGGTGGTAATACGCAGGGCCTTGTGACTGCGGGAATGGAAGGCAGATTCGGCTTCCAAAAAGTGCTTAACTGGATTGCCATTTTCTGGCGACCGTTTGTTTGGTGAGAGATTGGATGAAATCATCAAACAATCCAAGGGAAAGGAAACATCCTTACCCCAAGCCAAACCAAAAACACCCCAACAGAGGAGGGGACAGTCGAGGTTTCGGTCCTTTCGGGGTGCGGGCAGGTCACAATTCTCCTCGTCCAAAAGGCCTCAGAAGGATCAGAGGAACGCCGACACATGGCGGTCTAAATCACGCCCTAAAAAGACCGCCGGAGGTGCCGCTACCAAGGCGGCTTCCTCATGACTTACGGCCTCCTCACACCGCATCCTCGGTCGGTGGCAGGCTCTCCCGCTTTTGCGACACCTGGCTGCCACAAGTAAAAGACCGTTGGGTGAGAGACCTTTTGTCTCACGGTTACAGGATAGAGTTCAGCTCTCGTCCTCCGACTCGATTCTTCAGAACATCTCCGCCTCCCGAGCGAGCCGAGGCTCTTCTGCAGGCGGTGGGCATTCTGAAGGCAGAAGGAGTGGTGGTCCCGGTTCCTCTTCAGCAACAGGGTCACGGTTTCTACTCCAACCTGTTTGTGGTTCCAAAGAAGGACGGGTCCTTCCGTCCTGTTTTGGACCTAAAACTGCTCAACAAACACGTAAGGACCAGGCGGTTCCGGATGGAATCCCTCCGCTCCGTCATCGCCTCAATGTCCCAAGGAGATTTCCTAGCATCGATCGATATCAAGGATGCTTATCTCCACGTACCAATTGCTCCAGAGCATCAGCGCTTCTTGCGCTTCGCCATAGGAGACGAACACCTTCAGTTCGCGGCACTGCCGTTCGGCCTGGCGACAGCCCCAAGGGTTGTCACAAAGGTCATGGCTACAGTAGTTGCGGTCCTCCACTCTCAGGGTCACTCAGTGATCCCTTACTTAGACGATCTGCTGGTCAAGGCACCCTCTCAAGAGGCATGCCAACACAGCCTCAACGTTACTCTGGAGATCCTCCAGAGTTTCGGGTGGATCATCAATTTTCCAAAGTCAAATCTGACACCGGTCCAATCGCTGACATATCTTGGCATGGAGTTTCATACTCTTCCAGCGATAGTGAAGCTTCCGCTGGACAAACAGCGTTCACTACACACAGGGGTACAATCTCTCCTTCAAGGTCGGTCACACCCCTTGACGCACCTCATGCACTTCCTGGGGAAGATGGTGGCAGCAATGGAAGCAGTCCCTTTCGCGCAGTTTCACCTGCGTCCTCTTCAATGGGACATCCTACGCAAGTGGGACAGGAGGCCGACGTCCCTAGACAGGAACGTCTCCCTCTCTCAAGCAACCAAAGCTTCCCTTCGGTGGTGGCTTCTTCCCACCTCATTATCGAAAGGGAAATCCTTCCTACCCCCATCCTGGGCGGTGGTCACGACGGACGCGAGCCTGTCAGGGTGGGGAGCAGTTTTTCTCCACCACAGGGCTCAGGGTACGTGGACTCAGCAAGAGTCCTCACTTCAGATCAATGTTCTGGAGATCAGGGCAGTGTATCTTGCCCTAAAAGCGTTCCAGCAGTGGCTGGAAGGCAAGCAGATCCGAATTCAGTCGGACAACTCCACAGCGGTGGCTTACATCAACCACCAAGGTGGGACACGCAGTCGGCAAGCCTTCCAGGAAGTCCGGAGGATTCTGCTGTGGGTGGAAGCCACAGCATCCACCATATCCGCAGTTCACATCCCGGGCGTAGAAAACTGGGAAGCAGACTTTCTCAGTCGCCAGGGCATGGACGCAGGGGAATGGTCCCTTCACCCGGACGTGTTTCAGGAGATCTGTTGCCGCTGGGGGAAGCCGGACGTCGACCTAATGGCGTCACGGCACAACAACAAGGTCCCAACATTCATGGCTCGATCTCAAGATCACAGAGCTCTGGCGGCAGACGCCTTAGTTCAGGATTGGTCGCAGTTTCAGCTTCCTTATGTGTTTCTTCCTCTGGCTCTGTTGCCCAGAGTGTTACGCAAGATAAGAGCCGACTGCCGCCGCGCCATCCTCGTCGCTCCAGACTGGCCGAGGAGGTCGTGGTACCCGGATCTGTGGCATCTCACGGTCGGCCAACCGTGGGCACTGCCAGACCGACCAGATTTGCTGTCTCAAGGGCCGTTTTTCCATCTGAATTCTGCAGCCCTCAACCTGACTGTGTGGCCATTGAGTCCTGGATCCTAGCGTCTTCAGGATTATCTCAAGAGGTCATTGCCACTATGAGACAGGCTAGGAAACCAACGTCCGCCAAGATCTACCACAGGACGTGGAAAATATTCCTGTCGTGGTGCTCTGCTCAGGCGTTTTCTCCCTGGCCATTTGCCTTGCCCACTTTTCATCTCAATCAGGACATCTCCTTACCCTCGTTTTGTCCTCATCCAGTTCACCAATGTGAAAAGGATTTGCACTTGTTAGATCTGGTGAGAGCACTCAGACTCTACATTTCTCGTACGGCGCCCCTGCGCCGCTCCGATGCTCTCTTTGTCCTTGTCGCTGGCCAGCGTAAAGGGACACAAGCTTCCAAATCAACCCTGGCTCGGTGGATCAAGGAACCAATTCTCGAAGCTTACCGTTCCTCGGGGCTTCCGGTTCCCTCAGGACTGAAGGCCCATTCTACCAGGGCCGTGGGAGCGTCCTGGGCCTTGCGACACCAGGCTACGGCTCAGCAGATGTGTCAGGCAACTACCTGGTCGAGCCTGCACACTTTCACGAAACACTATCAGATGCATACCTATGCTTCGGCAGATGCCAGCCTAGGTAGGCGAGTCCTTCAGGCGGCAGTTGCCCACCTGTAGGACGGAGCCGTTACGGCTCTATTATGAGGTATTATTTACCCACCCAGGGACTGCTTTTGGACGTCCCAATTGTCTGGGTCTCCCAATTAGGAGCGACAAAGAAGGGAATTTTGTTTACTTACCGTAAATTCCTTTTCTTCTAGCTCCAATTGGGAGACCCAGCACCCGCCCCTGTTTTTTGTATACACATGTTGTTCATGTTAAATGGTTTCAGTTCTCCGATATTCCTTCGGATTGAATTTACTTTAAACCAGTTTATAATTTTTTCCTCCTTCTGGCTTTTGCACCAAAACTGATGAGCCCGTAGCAGTACGGGGGGTGTATAGGCTGAAGGGGAGGGGCTTTACACTTTTAGTGTAATACTTTGTGTGGCCTCCGGAGGCATAGCTATACACCCAATTGTCTGGGTCTCCCAATTGGAGCTAGAAGAAAAGGAATTTACGGTAAGTAAACAAAATTCCCTTCTTTGCCCTATGTCTGGAAGGGCTCAAACGCTGGAAAAACGCAAAAAGAGTTGACCTGCTGCATCTTCAAAAACGCAGTCAAGATGCACTGTGTAGACAGCAAAATAGAGACCTCATTGACTTCGCTGGGACATGAAAATGCATAGTTAGGTGCATCTTTGTGACCCCAAAAATTCACCAAAAACGCAGTACGGCTAAGTTCAACATGGCATCTTTTGCTGCGTTTTTGGTGTGTTTGAGGTCACAAAGATGACCCAAAATGCATGCATTTTCTTCTCCCAGCAAAGTCTGAGATTTCTATTTTGCTGTCCACACTGGGCATCTTTTGTTGGCTGTGTTTTTGAAAAGATGCACCCAAGATGCAGCATGTCAATTCTTTTTGCGTTTTTCCAGCGTTTTTGAGCCCTTCCAGTCAATAGATTTGACTTAAAAAAAAAATGCGGCAAAAACGCATTGTTTTTGCATTTTTTTGGAACAAAAACATTGCATCATTGTGGTAAAAAATGCCGCGTGTGAACATACCCTAAAAGATACTGTGTGAACATAACCTTACTCCGTTACATTCCTACACTGCTACAGGTTTTTATTTGAGGAAATCTCATGGGAAACTGATTCTTAGGCATCTTTCACACCAGTTTTTTGCCATCAGGCACAATCTGGCGAATTGCAGATAAAACTGATGTCACCGGATCAGTTTTTTTTTTTTCCTCATAGAATATTAGTGCTGGATTGTGCCGTATGGCCTTGTTTCATCCGTTGTACGACGGACCTGGCGAAAATTGTCTGTGCGGCCACTGGAAGCAACGTCAAAAGCAAATTATTTTTTTTTTTTTTTTGGGGACCTGCAAAAAAAACAGAAGGCGACAGATCCGGCGCCGTTTGTCTTTTTTTAGATTCGAAGCCTATGGGTGCCGGATCCGTCAAATGACGGAATCAGGCAACTGATCTGTTTTTTTGTTTCTGGGCATGCCCCGACGTTGTGTAAATTCACTTCTGATCACAAAAAAAATCTTCTCCTTCTCCTCTCCACTGTTTAAATGAAGAAATCTCTTCTGGTGTATACCACCGCTCCTCTGAGTCTGGAATTGCCAGAGATAGTGGAGTGCTGTCCCATTGATGTTCAGTTGTCTATGGAATGCACACAGCTTTATTCAACAGGAAGTAGGACATGCAAAAGTAGTCTAAAGTTGGCTATATGTATTATGTGACGGGTCTCACAATTGAAATGTGCACACTGGCTTGGCTGAGGCGGGCTATGATTTTAGGGTATATGCACACAATGTCTTTCCAGTGGTTTCCTGGCTGAGGCGGGCTATGATTTTAGGGTATATGCACACAATGTCTTTCCAGTGGTTTCCTGGCTGAGGCGGGCTATGATTTTAGCGTATATGCACACAATGTCTTTCCAGTGGTTTCCTGGCTGAGGCGGTCTATGATTTTAGGGTATATGCACACAATGTCTTTCCAGTGGTTTCCTCCTTTAAAAAGCACCAACAAAGTCAAAGTTAGCATGCACAGCAATGTGAAGAGGATTTGCTGTGCATTGTTCTTGTCACTACTAAGGCTAGGTTCGCACACTGCGTCTTTTTGACGCTGCGTTTTTGTGTTTTTGGCCGCTAAAAACGCACAAACGCACCTGCGTCGAAAAAACGCATCAAAAAACGCATGCATTTTTGCCGCGATTTGGTGCGTTTTTGGCTGCGTTTTGCTGCGTTTTTGATCTCTGCGTTTTGCTGCGTTTTTCCAATGCATTGCATGGGGGGAAAACGCAGGAAAGAACTGACATGTCCATTTTTTTTTTTAAACTCAAAAACGCAGGTAAAAAAAACAGTTGTGTGCGGACAGCAAAAATGAAAACTCATAGACTTTGCTGGGGAAGCAAAGTCCTGCAGTTTTGAGGCCAAAAACGCACCTGAAAAACGCCGCGAAAAACGCACTGCGCACATAGCCTAACTGTATCTGGCTTTCAAAGCTGTGAAGCTGCTAAGTGACTTGTCCATTCTTCTGGCTGCTTCTGCTTGGAAGCAGACACTAGTTTATATATGGAGTGGGAAAAAAAAAGGACTAGGTGTTCAGAAATGATGTGGCTACTTTGCCATCTAAAGAATGCTATGTGCACATAGCCTTAGACCGCTTTTGTGGCAGATCTTTGTCAAAAGCAGGGGTGCGCAACCAGCAGCCTTTGAGGTCTTTGGCCCTTAACTATACGGTCGCAGATATACCTGACAGTATCTGGAGGCTGCTCAGATGGTTTTTCATGTTGGAGTAGAGGTGTCAATTAGCATGCTAGGGATGGGTTATTAATGGTGTGTTGTGTGGCCATGTCATATAGGTAAGGGATAGATAGTGCCTCTGGCTTTTGTCCTGTAGAAACTACAATGAAGAAAGCTGAATCTGTGGTCTTTTATGTTTAGAATGCACATGGGAGAGAAGAGGACTTCTATCCATCAGATAGGCCTAATCATCTTATTTCCTCCCACTAACCTTCCTAATCCCAATATTACCATTTGTGTGTGGTTCTACCATTTCTCCCCAGCAGCACTTGGGATTTTATTGGACTCTGGTCTTCACTGTGTACATTCACGCTCGCTTACTCATGTCACCTAGACTTCAAAGACATCTCTAGAATTTTGAATTTTTTTCTTACTTTTCACACTTCAAAAATTTACTGTTCTAATTCATTCTCGTCTGGACTAGCAACTCTACTAATCTGTCTCCCTCTTACTAATGTGAAACCGAGGTCAGGGGTGATAAGGTCCAGCACAGAGTTCGTAAGAACAATTCTTTATTTTATTTAAAAAAAAAAGCATAACAAAACTAAAGCAAATTTTGAGATGTGGCACTTGCATCTTTTAAGGGCTATGTCATGTGAAGTAATCTTATATGGAACCTGTCAGGTCCAATATACACCCAGAGCCATGAGCTGTTCTGGGTGCATATTGCTAATCCCTGCCTAACAGTCCCTGTATACACTAGCATAGATAGATCTTTAGAAAAAGTATTTCTAAAGATGTTTTACCGTATGCTAATGAGCTTGGGGACTAGTCCCCTGAGCGTTAGTTCCCCAGGCTAGTCGGCTCCATTAGCATGTTAGTACGTCCCTGTGGGTGTGCTAATGAATGTGCAGCGTCACAGGATGATCTCACTCACCTCTCCGCCGCCGACACTGGATTTCAGCTCAGGGTGCATGACCCCGGTTCAGTTATGCGCACTTCTTCAGTTTGAAGCCCAGGACGTGTACACCTGGCTTCATAGTGCGCATTTCAAAACCTCCGGGGTCATGCGCACTGAGCCGAAATCCAGTGTCTGACGCGATGGTGGCGGAGAGGTGAGTGACATCATTCTCTGACGCTGCACATTCATTAACATGTTAGCACGGCCGTCCAGGGGACTAGTCCCCAAGCTCATTAGCATATGGTAAAACATCTTTAGATATTTTTTCTAAAGATCTCTTTATCTATGCTAGTGTATACAAGGACGGTTAGGCAGGGATTGGCAATATGCAGCCAGAACTGCTCGTGGCTCTGTGTACATACAGACCTGACAGGTTCACTTTAATGAATATGTACCCTAAAATTGTCCCAGGTACTGACGTAGACGTGAGTCCATTAATTTCACCTTCGAACTTTATTTTGTGATATGATTCTGTCAATATGAACACCTCTACATCAATACATATACAAAACAGTAATGTCAGAAAATATTAACTAGATTTAAAAATAAATCAAATCATTCTATGGTTTAGTACCACACATTAAATTGCAGGGTCCCAAATGCCTCCATGGTTAGAAGCACTTTCAGCCAATCCTTTCCCCTCCTGGGTTGATCAATTCATTCAACCTGGAGAGATGTTACCATAGTGGGATTCATAGACAAGAAAAACTGATCAATTTGTGTGGAATTTGGGGATACAGCTTTTTTTTTTTTTTTTTTTTTAAATATACTAACCTCTCTCCTCTTTAATCCGTCCTGAATGCAGAAGGAAAGATCATATTGATCCTTCACCCGTTGCCTGTACCCTATGACAGTCGTTGCACTGGTTGACCGTTCGCTACAGAGTACAATATAAACCTATTACACTCACCCACAAAGCTCTCCACAGTTCTGCACCTCCCTCATCTATCACCCCACTTATGCCCTCAGTTCCACTAATGACCTAAAGGCCCCTTTACACACTGCAACATCGCAAACGACATCGCTGTAACGTCACCGGTTTTGTGACGTAATGGCGACCTCCCCAGCGACATTGCAGTGTGTGAAACACATCAGCGACCTGGCCCCTGCTGTGAAGTTGCTGATCGCTACAAATCGTTCAGGACCATTCTCTGGTCCTTTGTTTCTCACTGTGCAGCATGATCACTAGAAAGTCTCAGTGTGTAAAGGGGACTTAAATGTGCAGGCAGCAGGAGCCGGCTTCTGCGGACACTGGTAACCACGGTAAACATCGGGTAACCAAGAAGCCCTGTCTTTGGTTACCCGATATTTACCTTCGTTACCAGCCTCCGCCGTACTGTAGCTAGGAGAGCAGGGAGCCAGCGCTAAGCAGTGTGCGCTGCTCCCCTGCTCTCTGCACGTGTAGCTGCGTGCGCTGGTAACCAAGGTAAATATCGGGTTGGTTACCCGATATTTACCTTAGTTACCAAGCGCAGCATCGCTTCAGTGTGTCGCTGGGGGCTGGTCACTGGTTGCTGGTAAGATCTGCCTTGACAGCTCACCAGCAACCCGTGTAGCGATGCTCCAGCGATCCCTGCCAGGTCAGGTTGCTGGTGGGATCGCTGGAGCGTCTGACTGTGTGACCTCTCACCAGCAACCTACTAGCAACTTACCAGCGATCCCTATCAGGTTGTATCGTTGTTGGGATCGCTGGTAAGTTTAGTGTGACGGTACCTTCAGGCTTATGTGCCCACACTGCGGATTTACCGCGGATTTTGCCGCGGATTTCCCGAAAATCTGCAGCAGCGGCACTTCCAAGCCATTTCAATGGCATTTTGGAAATGCTGTGTCCATGCTGCGGATTTTTCCGCTGCGGATTTGCCGCGGATTTTGATGCGGAAAAATCTGCAGCATGTCAATTATTTGGTGCGGATTTTGGGTATAGAATGGGGAAAAAAAAAGAAATCCGCGGGTGCGGATTTGCCGCGAAAGTCGCGGATTTTCATGCAGAAAAATCCGCAGGTACATTCTACCGTGGACATATAGCCTTAGACTGACATCCTCAATAATTTAAACCTCCCACTTCTGTCTCCAAGATTTCTCATGAGCTGCCTATTTTCTGGAATGCACTGTCCAGGGCAATGGAATTAACTCCCAATACCCAGATTTAAGCGTGGCTTAAAACCAATTTCTTTGGACTGTCCTATCTCCCCTCATTTATGTAACTGTTTAAAAGGGGTTGTCTACTACTAGCACAACCTTCTGATTCCACAGGTTTCCCCCAGGTAACGTAGACTATACTCTCCTCCTGTACCGGTACCATTCCAGCAGTGTCCGGGCTTGCGGTGACTGGTCTCACATGGGGTTGTGATGTCATTCGAGCCCCACGTCCAATCAGCGCCAGCTTCTGTCTCCCCGCCTTTGGGCTAAACAAGTTAATAAACGAGCCCTGGGAACGCTGCAGCCACGGGAAGCAAGTACTGTCTTTATTTTACCTTGGGGAAACATGGAATAGAAAAGGGTTGTCCTAGTAGGGTTCGACCCTTTTTAAGGTGTTTTTTTTTTTTTTTTTTTTTTTGTATTCCCAAATTCCTTCCAAATCTAGTTCCTTAAGGCCCAGTCACACTAAACAACTTACCAGCGATCCCAACAACGATCCAACCTGATAGGGATCGCTGGTAAGTTGTTAGGAGGTTGCTGGTGAGATGTCACACTGCGACGCTCCAGCAATCCCACAAACAACCTGACCTGGCAGGGATCGCTGGAGCGTGGCTACACGAGTTGCTGGTGAGCTGTCACCAGTGACCAGCCCCCAGCCAGCAGCGCCGCGTGGAAGATGCTGCGCTTGGTAACTAAGGTAAATATTGGGTAACCAACCCGATATTTACCTTGGTTACCAGTGCACGCTGCTACACGTGCAGGGAGCAGCGCACACTGCTTAGTGCTGGCTCCCTGCTCTCCTAGTTACAGCACACATCGGGTTAATTACCCGATGTGTGCTGTAGCTACATGTGCAAGAAGCAGGAGCCGGCACTGACAGTGAGAGCGGAGGAGGCTGGTAACGAAGGTAAATATCGGGTAACCAAGGACAGGGCTTCTTGGTAACCCGATGTTTACCGTGGTTACCAGTGTCCGCAGAAGCCGGCTCCTGCTGCCTGCACATTTAGTTGTTGCTGTCTTGCTGTCACACACAGCGATCTGTGCTTCACAGCGGGACAGCAACAACTAAAAAATGGCCCAGGACATTCAGCAACAACCAACGACCTCACAGCAGGGGCCAGGTTGTTGCTGGATGTCGCACACAGCAACATCGCTAGCAACGTCACAAAAGATGTTCGTTAGCAGCGATGTTGCTAGCGATGTTGCTTAGTGTGACGGGGCCTTTAGATCATGTTTACAAACCCTCTATGCACTTTAGCGCTCTTTACTTGTACATAAATTGGCAGGTGACCTGGTCATGTACAGTTATGTGAATACCCTCTTCTTTATTATATTGATGGCTGGACCATACGATTCAAGCACCTTAATGCCTCCCCTATTTCCTCAGACTGTAAGCTTACGAGTAGGGCCCTCACTCCTCTTGGTATTGGAGTTGGCTACTCTGTAATGTCTCATATCTGTATATGTCCCCTCTGAATTGTAAAGAGCTGTAAATTATGTTGGTGCTATAGATCTAAAAATTATTAGATGGGACCCTAAAAATGGATTTTGCCCCTATTTGATGTATTTCTGGGGATGGGTTTGTTCAATTTGTCCATCTGGCCCTCGGACAAAAAAAAGCTTGCACCCCTGGTTTAGGGCTCTTAAAGGGGCTGTCCAGGAATTTGTTGTTAAGCACATAATAAAACAGGCAGGCAGTTGCTAACAGATTACTGACTGCTTGCCTGTTCTTCCCAGTGGTGGCACAATGTTAGGGTATGTGCACATGTTGGTTTGCCGAAATTTTCTGCATGAAATCTGCACAGTCTGGCAGAAAATATGTATGCGAGCTTTGGTTTGTTTTTATGAAGTCGGGGCAAAAAACACCCCAACAACTGACATGCTGCAGATTTTTATTTTTTTTTTTCTTCCCTGCACCAAACCTGTGCACTGCACTTTAGGAATCTCAGACTTTGCTGGCTTCAGGACAGGCATGCAGATTTTGGTGCTAATTTCTCAAACTTATCAAAATCTGCATCAAAAACATGCTCACTGTGCACATAGCCTTAAATTGAACACTTCTTCTGGTTGGGCTGGGGCCACACGGGGACTACTGCGATCCCCTTGCATGACACTCGGCTCGTGCTGGCAGTACAGCAGAGCCGAGTGTCATGCGTGTGTCCTTGCAACTGAGGTCCGTTCGTGCGAGCAGACCTCAGCTGCGGGGTGCAGGCCGGCACTCAGGAGGGGAGGGAGGGATTTCTCTCCTTCTCTCCTGTGTAGCCGGCTATTGCCATTCTCGCACTGCACTCGCGGTACACCGGTGTACCGCGAGTGCAGTGCGATTTTTCTCTCGCCCCATTCACTTGAATGGGTGCGAGAGAAACGTGTTCTTGCGTTGGCTGCTTGGGGAGCTTCAGGCTGTTACCTTAAGTATAAAGTGCCTGCTGTCAGTATCTCAGGAGTGCCTGTTTATTTTTATATATGGTACATGTAAATCATAACTGAGTGTGCAGTATTTAGTTCAAGTTTGTTCATTATCTGTTTGGATGGAGGCAGTGCTACATGTTAATTAGTAGCTTTTTTTTTTTTCTCCCACCCCCCAAAGTATACCTTATTCCAATTCCCCTGAATCTAAACTATTCTCCCATTCTCCTTTTCACAGGACAGAGATCTGAGCAGTTCTCCAAATTTCCCCTCTACCTCCCCTGACCTGTTTTGAAAGAACTTGTATACAGTCCCCTCGCCTCTCAGTATATCCAGTAGAGAAGTGGCCAAGTAGCAGTCCAGGTGCTTTCAGTAGCTCTAGCACCATCCCTTTGGGAGACTGGCAAAATTAATCTAACCACTTCTCCAATATTTGCTGCTATTATAAATTTTAACTTTTTTTTACATAATACAGAAGAACAGAATGCTGCACCTAAGTGCTCAGAACAACCTTTCATTTCCCGCCTTCCCCCAACCCTCCCTTTCCCATCCCTTCAATGCAAAATTTTTGGGGTGTATTACCTAATCATGTTGACAAGTGACGTTTTGCAAGAAAATCATTTTTAAGAATTGCCTAGTATTTTTAAGTGGACTTTTTACTGAAATTCTCTACAAACTTTTTTTTTTTCTCCTGATTTGGATGATTTTCATAATTTTTTTTCCCTTTTTTTTCACAGCGAAGAATTTTTTTTGAAACACCAACTACAGTAAGTCTCGCATTTCCTGTGTTTTTAAATTGTTTTTTTTTTTTTTTTTCAAAATTTTTCCTACCTTACTGGTCTCCTTTTTAACATTGTATTTCTAATTTTTTATAGTTTTTATATAAACTGTGTATTTATATTGGTACAGGTGCTAATTTTTTTTTAACTGTTTTAATTTTTATTTTTTTTTATTTTTTTTTTCATGTTGGGTTTGGATTGGGAAGGAGTCTATAATTTTTAGTTATGCTTAATCTACAATTTTTGTGCTAAACTTTAAATTTCTCCCAGTTACAATGTTTAGATGTTACAATTTTTCTTGCTTTGTTGTACGTTTTACTTTCTGCAGCTAGAACTATTAAATATTTTCAAGCCTTGGTAAAGTTTTAGTAATGCTGTTGGAACACGTGTGATTTCCTACTGTGCATTACCATTGTGGGCAGTGGCATTTTTGACAGTTGCAGTTAATGTCCCTTCATTTAGGCCCTTTCCCTGCCCCTCCCCACTCCACCTCCCATACCTTTTTGCCCAACCGCTGACAATCTACAGCAGGGAACGGAGAAAGACCACTGACAAGTTAATCTACTGATGCCTGGTAAGACTGGTTGATTTAATATGGTAAAAAAAAAATGTACATCAATAACATGTTACTGTTAACCAAGGCCCCTCACTTTATTTACCACAGACTTGTTCATATCTTATTCAATAGTTGTAGAAAGTCTTGTCAGTAATTGCTGCTCCACTCTGGGGACTTTGAATGTTCTATGCGGCTTCTGCTAAATAGTGACTTTAACTGCAAGGTATGACCAATAATTATGCCGCTGTTAGGCGAAGTTCACGTGTTCTGTAATCTCCCATTAGAATGGAACCAGCAGCAATCAGTTGGTAAATTGTTTTTTGCAGGATCCGTTTTTTTACGATTCTATAGAAAATGCATCCATTAACTGCTTACGCATCAGTTTCAAATGGATGATTAATATCTAGCAGTTAACTGATCTGTTTTCCGTAGACATGTTAAAAAAAAAAAAAAAAACTTTCAAAACCTACAAAAGTTATTTGCCTAACTTTTTTGTAAACAGATTGCTGCTGGATCCATTCTGAAGGATTATTACTAGGGATGATTGAATACCGCAAATATTCGGCAACGCCCATATTCGCCGACTAGGTCGCCACTATTCGATTTGCGAATATTCGATGCGCAATGGAAGTCTATGGGAAACCTGAATAGTTGCCGAATAGCAACTATTCGGGCTTCCCATACACTTACATTGCGCATCGAATATTCGCATAGCGGTGAACTATTCGTCAGATATTCGCAAAGCCGAATATTTGTGATATTCGATCATCCCTAATTATTACTATAGTTCTGGACATGTGAGCTTAGCCTTACATCGCACCATAATGCACTTGTGTGCTCATGTTAGTTACTGCAGATTTCTTACATAACGACCATGTTCACGTATATTATGGCGTGATCTTTGGATTTGACGTATGTTGCTGCTAAAGTTGCTATCTCAGCCCCAGATTTAGACTGGATTCACACATCAGTGTATCAGAATCCAAGCACAAACTGCAATGAATGTACTTGCTTGGGGGTCTCCTGACCAGAACTTTTCAGCCTCACATATACCCAAGATGCTGTTGAGTTAGAAGACTTGTCGCTTGTCCCTGAGACCCTGACACATGGATTTGTGAATCCGACCTAAGGCTGCCTTTATGTCAATGTACAGACCACAATCCCTGGGCCATCTGCAGGTTTTTCCACCTGAACGAACAATCTCATTGGCATACAGGATACCTGTGGTTTGTGTGGATGTGTATGCAGCCTATTTTTGAGAGCTGAAGTATTCCACATCTTTTTACTGGCCGTGAACATTTGATAAAGGTTTGGTCATCCAAGAGATATCCTAATGTGTTTAGAAGTAAACTTTTAACATGTTAGTCCCGTTTCACACATCCGGCATTTAGCCGGGTCTGGCACATTTCACCGGATGCCGGATCTGGCATGCATGCAGTACAGTAGATTCATTTACAGTGGAAGCGCGACACCATGCCGTTGTGTGCTTCATACACAACCGCATTTGTCCACATGGTGTTGCGCTTCCACTGTAAATGAATGTACTGTACTGCATGCGTTCCAGATTTGGCATCCGGTGAAACGCTGGATGTGTGAAACTGGCCTTAAAGGGAATCTGTCAGCTGATTTGTGCTGCCCAAGCTGCAGGCAGCCGGTATCAGCCACTAGCTTGATTACCACAGCCAGGTATGCATTACTCTGAAACACTGCGGCATTTTAGAGAAACTTACTTTTAATAGATGCTGGGAACCAAGTTGCACTGTAGATTAGTTGCACAGGCAGGGGCCCGGTGATCTCTCCCCGCCTGCTGACTGTGACTGACAGGTCTCTGCATACACGCATGTCTAGACTAAGACCGGTTAGGCTATGTGTGCGTATTGCATGCAGTTACGCTGCGTCCTGCACCGCAGCGTAACTGCATGCGTCCTGCGTCCCCAGCACAATCTATGAATGTGCATGAGACGTGCGCACGTGGCGTATTAGAACGCAGCGATTCGGCTGCTGCCCGAAGCGTGCGTTCTAAGAAGTGACATGTCACTTCTTTCGTGCGCTTTGCATGCTGTCTATAGGGAGAGGCAGCATGCAGAGCGCACGAATTCTGCAGGCACCAGGCGCTTCAGAACGGAGCTTTTCAGCTGCGCTCTGAAGCGGACCTTTTGAGTGCGGTGCAGAGCGCACATGTGCGCACATAGCCTAAGGAAGCCATCAAGGACCTGCCAGTCCAACCAGGCTCAGTGAGGCTTGGTCCCTGGACAGCTAAGAATGTAAGCTTTTCTTTGACTCTGAAACACTGGTGTTTCAAACATACCTAACTAAGGTAATACAGCCAGTGGCTACCAAGTTCCCTTTAAGAGCCTTGGTTTCCTTTTGGAAAAAGTGCGACCAGAGCAGTTCTATCAGCAACTAGTATTATGCTAAACTGGGTGGGTGAGACCGCTGTCTAATGTGTATGGCCAGCACAAGATCATGGAATAGTCATATCAAGAGATGGGGTAAAGGCTACGTTCACATGTTGCGTTTTTGCAGCTTTTTTTTTTTTTCTTTTTCTATGGAGAAAACCTGCTCAGCAGTGAAGCTGCTTTAAAACAGCAAATTTTTCACTTCCTCATTGCGGGTTTTTTTTTTTTTTTTGGAGAAAAAGTTACAAAAACAATTGAAGTGCTGCAGATTAAAAAAAACGCTGCAGTTGTCAAATTCCATGAGGAAAAGTGTGCATGAGACTTTTAAAATCGCATAGCTGTTGCTGTAAAAAGCCGCTTTAAGGATATATGCACATGCTACAATTAGGTGCAGATAGTTTTTGCATCAAAAAAATGCAACTTGTGGCAGAAAAAAAATTAAAAAAATGTATGTTGCCTTATTATGCCATGAGTTTTTGTGAAATCCGTATCTGTAAGGGTTACAAAACGCAGGAAAAAAACGCACAAAGTGACATGCTGCAGATTAATTTCTGCACATAAAACTGCAAGGAAGAAGAAACGTGTGCACAGCACTTCAGAATTCTCATAGACTTTGCTGCCATAAGGATAGACATGCAGATTTCGGCAACAAACTGCACCAAAAAAATGCAGTGCGCACAAGGCCTTAATCTGCATAAAAATAGGTTGCAAATCTGCAATGTGTGAACATAGCCAAATGCCTGATGTACAAGAATGTAATAACTTTTATATGGAAATTGTGTGTTTTTCCTGCAGCCACTGCTGCTCAGTACTGCTGATCAAATAAATCTCTGGTCCATAGGTAGAAATACATACAAGCCCTGTTTGCTTTAATGGCCTCGTGATGGTTTCATCAGCCTCCTCGGAGATTTATCACTGAGCAGGTGGAATGGGCCCTCACATGACGCCACTCAATCTGAACCTTTTTAATACATTTATTCCCTTGTATATAACTGCCCTGAAATAGTGAGTTCTCATGATAGATTGTTCCTTTAAACTGAACTTATGCCCATTAAGACCCCCTTACATGAAGTAGCCATTGGCTGGCCTATCCAACCCATACACGGGCACTTACCTGAGCATTCGTGTTTGTTTGGTTTTTTTTTAAGCCCTGCTGCCAGAATGACCTGACAGTCTTATCTCCCTGATCCTTCTCCCTGTCATACATGTAGGGAGAGGGGACACCCCCATACAAATTAGGTTGTCCAACCTGCTGGCGCCGGTGGGTTTGGCAGATTTGGTCCGATGTGCTTGGAACCTTTAGCTTTTTAATAGGTCACAATATTTTTCTGAACTAAATATTTGAAAAATACAAATTAAAACAAATCCCTAGAATCCACTTCTTTTTTTTTTTTTTTTTTTTTTAAGTTTAAAAAGTGTGTGAAACGCAACCACATGAATATTTTATTCTTTTTTTCCTTTTGTATTAAACACCTTGTCAGGATCGCCTACATCTGCATCCCATTATTCCTTTCATTAAGTTTCATATCTTGCAGAGATTCCAAAATGTTAATAAATTATCTCACTGACCCCACCCCATGGCTTTGTTTTTAATAGATACATGTGTTATGGCCATTGATGGTTTCCCATACCTGTAGCATTCGGCATAACAGCTACTGGCAAAAAAGGGCAACTTTTTTCACGGCAAGTGAATCGCCTGTATTTGCTGCTAAACTGCTGTAAACGGTGTGTGGCGTTTGCCGTGTGGCATAATGCTGCACATGGGCACACCTAGTATGATAAATGATCACTTTTCCCACACATCTATCTGTAGGTAAGAGGTTTTGAACACTCAAATTTAGGTTTTCACACCTTGATTCTTACTCTTAGTAGGTTAATGTGCCTTTAACGTGCAGCAGTTATTTTTTTATAAAGTTTCTTGTTAACAAACTTGTTTTTAAATAGTTTCTATTTTTTTTTTTCTAGGGTTCCAAATTGCTACTGTAGATAGTAGTAGAGAGATGGCGAGCAATGTCACTAATAAAACAGACCCTCGCTCTTTGAACTCCAGAGTATTTATTGGGAACCTAAACACATTAGTGGTGAAGAAAGGAGATGTAGAAGCAATCTTTTCTAAATATGGCAAGATTGTGGGCTGCTCCGTACACAAGGGCTTTGCATTTGTGCAATACAACAATGAACGCACTGCCCGTACTGCTGTAGCAGGGGAGGATGGACGAATGATAGCTGGGCAGGTCCTGGGTGAGTGACTGGAAACCAGTGTTTGTTAAAAGGCTATTTAATAGCTTATTTGGACTTTGGTTGACATTTTGGACGTATTTGTAAAATATTGTCTTTTTTTTTTTTCTTTCTTCTTTTTTTTTTTTGTGAATGTCTTATGGCTTTGATTCTGGAATCTTCTTCTTCGTCTTTTTTTTTTTTTTTTTTTTTAACAGCCAAATTGGGATTTCATTTTTTTTTTTTTTTTACAGCTGCGAGTCATATTTTCCATAAATTATAGATATATTTTGATTTAAACTTTAACCCTTCCGATGTACATATACACATTATAGAGTGGGTTTTCTTTTGTTGCATTTTTTTTCAGATATCAACTTGGCGGCTGAGCCCAAAGTGAACAGAGGGAAAGGAGGAATCAAGCGATCAGCAGCTGATATGTATGGGTGAGTCCTGTGTGGGCAAAGGAAGTTTAGTGTTACATTGCAACTTTCTTAAGGGATTGTCATCCCCTTCATGTTGAAGTGGCAAGATAGATACCACAAACCTTTATTGCCTACCAATCCCCTCCCACCGCCAATTGTTCCTTTCCTAGCTTGCATTGACCAACACTTGATTGAGAAGTCACAGCTTTGCATAACTAAAATGCCCTCAGTGACCTCTTCAATCACAGGCTACAAAGGTCATATGCAATACCACCTGGATGTAGAGGAGTTTGTATTACTAGGTGTGCTGTAGTATGTATTTATTTATTTTATTTCTCACCTTGCTTGACCGATTTTTTTTTTATTACCATGAAGGGTGGACAAATCTAAGATAATGGGGAAATTTAAGACTTAAAGATTGCAAGACGTTTTTACAATTCCTTGAAAGCACTTTGTAGGTTGTGAGCTCATAGGGTGCTTAATGGATTATTCCTATCTTCAAGATCTAATCGGAATATGTAGTAGGTGTAGTAATAAGAATATAAAAAAATACTTCCAATTAGAGATGTAGTATAGTTTTCCTGATTCACTGTCGCTTATGTTCAGGGCATTGCAGGACCTTAGGTATCCATGGTTATGATCACTAGCAATTAACTGACTATATGCATGATCGTAACCATGGATACCTAAAGCTACTGTAATGCCCTGAACATGAGGTGACAGAGAATCAGGAGAACTATACATTTATAATTGGAAGTATTTGCTAATATGGCTTCTTCATTTTGGTAGATCTTGGAGATGGAAATGCCACTTTAAGCTCACAGCCATAAATGCTAAAGTATTTGAAATACAATGTCTGATAAAGGAAAGAATATCATGCTGGCAGACTTGGAAAAAAATGTACTGCCCAAGCCACTTCAGACTTAGCATCTTAACCACCTGAAGATCATGTCAGTAAACTGTTCCAGTGTGAACTTGTTACTGCTAAAACCATTTTAAGTATTTCTTTGTCGCTCCATT
Organism: Anomaloglossus baeobatrachus; assembly: GCF_048569485.1. Taxonomy (NCBI): domain Eukaryota; kingdom Metazoa; phylum Chordata; class Amphibia; order Anura; family Aromobatidae; genus Anomaloglossus; species Anomaloglossus baeobatrachus. The sequence goes on from NC_134353.1 coordinate 651,591,155, forward strand.
GGGAGACCCAGACAATTGGGTGTATAGCTTCTGCCTCCGGAGGCCACACGAAGTATTACACTTAAAAGTGTAAAGCCCCTCCCCTCTGCCTATACACCCCCCGTGCATCACGGGTTCCTCAGTTTACATGCTTTGTGCGAAGGAGGCTGACATGCACGCATAGCTCCACATCTTAGTCAGCAGCAGCTGCTGACTATGTCGGATGGAAGAAAAGAGGGCCCATAACAGGGCCCCCGGCATGCTCCCTTCTCACCCCACTCTTGTCGGCGGTGTTGTTAAGGTTGAGGTATCCATTGCGGGTACGGAGGCTGGAGCCCACATGCTGTTTTCCTTCCCCATCCCTTTAGGGCTCTGGGTGAAGTGGGATCCTAATCGGTCTCCAGGCACTGAGACCGTGCTCCATCCGCAGCCCCTGGGGACTCTGCTGGACAAGGAGCCGAGTATCGTCAGGGACAAGGCCCTGCTACTTTGAGGTACTCTGTGTCCCCGTGGGGACCGCGCACAGAAACACTGCAGCATTGCTGGGTGTGTTAGTGCGCCGGGGACCGTAGCGCTGACCGCGCTTGTGCCATCACACACTGCAGCGTGGCTGGGTGTGTTAGTTTATTGGGGACTACCGCGCTGACCGCGCGCTGCCATTTCACACTGCAGCGCGGCTGGGAGTGTTAGTGCGCCGGGGACTACCGCGCCGACCGCGCTTATACGCCGGCCGCGCTTATAACTTTAGTCCCCGGCTTTTGCGGCCTAGTCTCACTTTTTCCCCGCCCCCAGGCCTGCCAGTCAGGGGAAGGGCGGGACGCTGCACAGGACGTCAGCGCTGAGGGCTGGAACATGCTTTGCATACTCCACCCCCCTCACTGAGCACAGTGGGACGCCAGATTCCCGCACTTTCTAGGGCACGCCCACGGCCCCCTCCTCTCCACAGGACGCCGGCAGCCATTCCTGTCAGCTCTTCTGACGCTGGAGAGGGGAGACAAGCTCTGGGAGACCCAGGCAGGGATTCTGGTGATCACACAACCGCTTTGAGCGGGCGGTAAGCAGCACCTGAGGTGCTGGCCCCACTAGTGCAGTAGTGTACATATAGATTTATATGCTTATAGGCTATACTTTACACTGTATGGTCGCACGGTTGATTTTTGGCTATATACCCTCCTGGATTGCTCAGAGGAGACAACAGCATGTCGTCCGCAAAAAGCAAGGGTGCCAAAGCACAGGCTTACTATGCTGCCTGCGCCGCATGTACGGCTATACTACCGGCAGGTGCCACCGACTCTCATTGTGTGCAATGCTCGGCCCCTGTGGCACTTTCTCAGCCGGAGCCTCTGCTAAGGGTGGCCCAGGGGGAACCACCTGTTAACACTGTCCAGGTGACGGGGACAGAGTTTGCAGTTTTTACTGAAATACTTTCTGAGACTATGGCTAGGATACTAGAAGCCTTGCAGTCCAGACCGGTATCTCAGACCATGGGCACTGTTGAATCATTGCACCCTGGTCCCCCTCAGTTGGAACAACAATGTGCTCCCGGGGTGTCTCATAGATCCCAGGGTGAGGTCTCTGACACGGACCGCAGCCCCAGACCGCCTAAGCGAGCTCGCTGGGAAATTCCCTCGACATCATCACATTGTTCAGGGTCTCAGCGGGAGGACTCTCTGTATGATGAAGCGGAGGTAGCTGATCAGGATTCTGATCCTGAGGCCGCTCTCAACCTAGATACTCCTGATGGGGACGCCATAGTGAATGATCTTATCGCGTCCATCAATCAAATGTTGGATATTTCTCCCTCAGCTCCTCCAGTGGAGGAGTCAGCTTCTCAGCAGGAGAAATTCCGTTTCAGGTTCCCCAAGCGTACGAGTATGTTTCTGGACCACTCTGACTTCAGAGAGGCAGTCCAGAAACACCGAGCTTGTCCAGATAAGCGTTTTCCAAGCGCCTTAAGGATACACGTTATCCCTTCCCCCCCTGACGTGGTCAAGGGCTGGGCTCAGTGTCCCAAGGTGGATCCTCCAATCTCTAGACTGGCGGCTAGATCCATAGTTGCAGTGGAAGATGGGGCTTCACTCAAAGATGCCACTGACAGACAGATGGAGCTCTGGTTGAAATCCATCTATGAAGCTATCGGCGCGTCTTTTGCTCCAGCATTCGCAGCCGTATGGGCACTCCAAGCTATCTCAGCGGGTCAAGCGCAAATTGACGCAGTCACACGTACGTCTGCGCCGCAAGTGGCGTCCTTAACCTCTCAGACGTCGGCATTTGCGTCCTACGCTATTAATGCTGTCCTGGACTCTGCGAGCCGTACGGCGGTTGCATCCGCCAATTCGGTGGCAATACGCAGGGCCTTGTGGCTACGGGAATGGAAGGCAGATTCGGCTTCCAAAAAGTGCTTAACCAGTTTGCCATTTTCAAGCGACCGCTTGTTTGGTGAGCGATTGGATGAAATCATCAAACAATCCAAGGGAAAGGATACATCCTTACCCCAGGCCAAACCAAACATACCCATATGCTTATCTCCACGTACCGATTGCTCCAGAGCATCAGCGCTTCTTGCGCTTCGCCATAGGAGACGAACACCTTCAGTTCGTGGCACTGCCTTTCGGCCTGGAGACAGCCCCACAGGTTTTCACCAAGGTCATGGCTACAGTAGTAGCGGTCCTCCACTCTCAGGGACACTCGGTGATCCCTTACTTAGACGATCTGCTTGTCAAGGCACCCTCTCAAGAGGCATGCCAACACCGCCTCAACGCTACTCTGGAGACTCTCCAGAGTTTCGGGTGGATCATCAATTTTCCAAAGTCAAATCTGACACCGGCTCAATCGCTGACATATCTTAGCATGGAGTTTCATACCCTCTCAGCGATGGTGATGCTTCCGCTGAACAAACAGCGGTCACTGCAGACAGGGTTGCAATCTCTCCTTCAAGGTCAGTCACACCCCTTGAGGCGCCTCATGCACTTCCTAGGGAAGATGGTCGCAGCAATGGAGGCAGTCCCTTTCGCGCAGTTTCACCTGCGTCCTCTTCAATGGGACATCCTACGCAAATGGGACAGGAAGTCGACGTCCCTCGACAGGAACGTGTCCCTCTCTCAGGCAGCCAAAGCTTCCCTTCGGTGGTGGCTTCTTCCCACTTCATTGTCGAAGGGGAAATCCTTCCTACCCCCATCCTGGGCGGTGGTCACGACGGACGCGAGTCTGTCAGGGTGGGGAGCAGTCTTTCTCCACCACAGGGCTCAGGGTACGTGGACTCAGCAAGAGTCCTCCCTTCAGATCAATGTTCTGGAGATCAGGGCAGTGTATCTTGCCCTAAAAGCGTTCCAGCAGTGGCTGGAAGGCAAGCAGATCTGAATTCAGTCGGACAACTCCACAGCGGTGGCTTACATCAACCACCAAGGCGGAACACGCAGTCGGCAAGCCTTCCAGGAAGTCCGGCGGATTTTGATGTGGGTGGAAGCCATGGCCTCCACCATATCCGCAGTTCACATCCCGGGCGTAGAAAACTGGGAAGCAGACTTTCTCAGTCGCCAGGGCATGGACGCAGGGGAATGGTCCCTTCACCCGGACGTGTTTCAGGAAATCTGTTGCCGCTGGGAAGAATGCCGGGGATGCCGGACGTCGACCTAATGGCGTCCCGGCACAACAACAAGGTCCCGGCATTCATGGCACGATCTCACGATCATAGAGCTCTGGCGGCAGACGCCTTAGTTCAGGATTGGTCGCAGTTTCAACTCCCTTGTGTTTCCACCTCTGGCACTGTTGCCCAGAGTGTTACGCAAGATCAGGTCAGACTGCCGCCGCGCCATTCTCGGCGCTCCAGACTGGCCGAGGAGGTTGTGGTACCCGGATCTGTGGCATCTCACGGTGGGCCAACCGTGGGCACTACCAGACCGACCAGACTTGCTGTCTCAAGGGCCGTTTTTCCATCTGAATTCTGCGGCCCTCAACCTGACTGTGTGGCCATTGAGTCCTGGATCCTAGCGTCTTCAGGGTTATCTCAAGAGGTCATTGCCACTATGAGACAGGCCAGGAAACCAACGTCTGCCAAGATCTACCACAGGACGTGGAAGATATTCTTATCTTGGTGCTCTGATCAGGGGTTTTCTCCCTGGCCATTTGCCTTGCCCACTTTTCTTTCCTTTCTTCAATCAGGATTGGAAAAAGGTTTGTCGCTCGGCTCCCTTAAGGGACAAGTCTCAGCGCTCTGTGTTCTTTCAGAAGCGTCTTGCCAGGCTTTCTCAGGTACGCACGTTCCTGCAGGGGGTTTGTCACATAGTCCCTCCTTAAAGGCGGCCGTTAGAACCCTGGGATCTGAACAAGGTTCTGATGGCCCTTCAGAAGCCACCTTTCGAGCCGTTGAAGGATATTTCTTTCTCGCCTTTCGCAGAAGGTGGTCTTCCTAGTAGCAGTCACATCACTTCGGAGAGTGTCTGAGCTAGCAGCGCTGTCATGCAAGGCTCCTTTCCTGGTGTTTCACCAGGACAAGGTGGTGCTGCGCCCGGTTCCGGAATTTCTTCCTAAGGTGGTATCCCCCTTTCATCTCAATCAGGATATCCCCTTACCCTCTTTTTGTCCTCATCCAGTTCATCAATGTGAAAGGGATTTGCATTTGTTAGATCTGGTGAGAGCGCTCAGAATCTACATTTCCCGTACGGCGCCCCTGCGCCGCTCGGAGGCACTCTTTGTCCTTGTCGCTGGTCAGCGTAAGGGGTCACAGGCTTCCAAATCCACCCTGGCTCGGTGGATCAAGGAACCAATTCTCGAAGCCTACCGTTCTTCTGGACTTCCGGTTCCCTCAGGGCTGAAGGCCCATTCTACCAGAGCCGTGGGTGCGTCCTGGGCTTTGCGGCACCAGGCTACGGCTCAGCAGGTGTGCCAGGCGGCTACCTGGTCGAGCCTGCACACTTTCACCAAACACTATCAGGTGCATACCTATGCTTCGGCGGAGGCCAGCCTAGGTAGGCGAGTCCTGCAGGCGGCGGTTGCCCACCTGTAGGAAAGGGCCATTTTACGGCTCTATTACGAGGCATTATTTTACCCACCCAGGGACAGCTTTTGGACGTCCCAATTGTCTGGGTCTCCCAATGGAGCGACAAAGAAGGGAATTTTGTTTACTTACCGTAAATTCCTTTTCTTCTAGCTCCAATTGGGAGACCCAGCACCCGCCCTGTTCCCTTCGGGCTGTTTTTTTTTTCGTGTACACATGTTGTTCATTTTGAATGGTTTCAGTTCTCCGAAATTTATTCGGATTGAAGTTACTTTAAACCACTTTATTAGCTTTCCTCCTTCTTGCTTTTGCACTAAAATTGAGGAACCCGTGATGCACGGGGGGTGTATAGGCAGAAGGGGAGGGGCTTTACACTTTTAAGTGTAATACTTTGTGTGGCCTCCGTAGGCAGAAGCTATACACCCAATTGTCTGGGTCTCCCAATTGGAGCTAGAAGAAAAGGAATTTACGGTAAGTAAACAAAATTCCCTTCTTTTGCTTATAAATCACAATTACATTCTGCAGCACTTAACAGAAATTACTGTCCTGAATGGGGCTCACAATCTACATTGTATATATTAGTATGTTGGGAGTGTGGGAGAAAACGTATGCAGACCTGTCTGGCAGTGTTTTGTATTATGCTTTTACTTTCTTTTTAGGTCTTCCTTTGATTTGGACTATGATTTTCACCGGGACTATTATGACACGTATGTTAATACCTCTATTGCAATTAAAGCTTTGCAAGTGTCACACTGTGCAGGTTCTTTGACTATTTCTTGTTCTTACAGCTATACTGCAGCTCGTGTGCCGCCACCACCACCACCCATAGCTCGGGCTGTTGTACCTTCAAAACGTCAGAGAGTGTCTGGGAACACTTCCCGTCGTGGGAAGAGTGGTTTCAACTCCAAAAGTGGTCAACGTGGTGGCTCTTCAAAGTCTGCCAGATGTAAGCGCTGAATATTTTACTGCTTTTATTAACCTTTCTGTCACTTTCAATCAGTGTCGGCATACTTGGCAGCACTTAATGTGTGGCACATCTACACAGACATTGCAACCCAATTAAAACTAGTTATTTCAAATTGTAGGAGGGAGGGCTCAGTTGTGTAAGTTTAAAGGGAACCTGTCATCAAACCTAAAAGATTCCCCCTCTGCAGCTCCTGGGCTGCATTCTAGCAATGTTCCTGTTCTTGTGCCCCCTTTCTGACCAAAAAAAAGACTTTATAAAGTGGTATTTTTGTATTCAGATCTTGATAATGGTACACGGGGGCGGGCTCTCTGGTGTCCGTTAGTCTGCCTCCCTGACGCTTTAGGCCGTCCCCATCGCGCAATTTCAAAGAGGACGTGAGGTAAGCTGGCAAGCGCTTGCGCAGAACGGTGGAGGCGGCGGTGAAAGCGCGACCACGAGATTATGGGCGGGTACATGCTGATGAAAGTCACAGCGCCGCCCATAATCTCGCACATGCGCAACACTTCTCCAGCGGTCACACTGCTCTTTGCAATCCTGCGAGAGTGGCATGGCGCATGCGCGAGATTATGGGCGGCGCTGTGATTTTCATCAGCAAGTACCCGCCCATAATTTCGTAATCACGCTTTCACCGCCTCCTCCACCGTTCTGCGCAACCACTGGCCAGCTTACCTCACGTCACCTCTTTGAAATTGCACGATGGGGACGGCCTAAAGCGACAGGGAGGCAGACTAACTGACACCAGAGAGCCCGCCCCCGTGTACCATTATCAAGATCTGAATACAAAAAGGTACCACTTTACAAAGTCTTTATTTTGGTCAGAAAGGGAGCACAAGAACAGGAATATTGCTAGAATGCAGCCCAGGAGCTGCAGAGGGGGAATCTTTTAGGTTTAGTGCAAAATTTCTGATGACAGGTTCACTTTAATAATTTGAGGAAATAGGGGCTGAGACGCAAGGTAAAATGTTAATTGATAGTCCAAGGTAACTAATTCTGTAAAACTGGTTTGGGAGGTTTCTGTGATTAGTCTTAAATCACTGGCAGAATGTAGAGCATGGATTGGATGGGAAAGCAGAAATGGGAATTAAAGAGATGATAGTTTAGCACTATAGAAAGCTTAATGGACCCCAGAACAAAATTGTCAAGGAATTGATATGTTCAAATAGGAGTTAAAAGAACTTTACATTGTTCCTCCTACACTAATGGTACGCTGAAACTTCTATTATCTGACAGTGTTATGGGTAAGAAGCAGCTAATTATCATTCATGCCAAATGAGGTTTTACATTTGGAGTAGCTTGGAATTTTCTCTTATTAGAAAAAAAGTTGTTTTTTTGTTTGTGTTTTTTTAACAGTGAAGGGAGATGATTTACAGACCATTAAAAAGGATATCAGTCAGATAAAGCAGAGGGTGGATTCTCTACTACAAAGTTTGGAACGTAGGCATTTCTGAGGCATCTTTGGGACGCACATGTGACATTTTGCACGCTAAGTGTTTGACTACCTCCTTTTTATCAATTTGTTTGCCCCTAAATTGGTTGCCCTTTATTACGCATTTGCACTTTGTTGTGCATTGACACTTTATCATAAGTCTGGTTTTCTGAAGCGTGTGAGCTGTTTGACCAATTGCACTTTATCTGCTCTGGAAGCTAGGCTTTGAATGTATATTTTGCACATATTATTGCATTCTGCACTTTAATTTGCTGACTATTTGCACTTTATCAAATAATGCTTAGATGGCAGCTTAGTACGCATATCTCTGTGCACCTTGTCACTTTTGATATCCCTGGTTTTCAATTATTCCAGGGTGTATCAGGGCTACTCGAGGTTAGTCTGAGTTTGATGTCACCAATCTCTTCTTTCTGGGATATTGTCCCTTCTTGGGGACAAGAGGAGTTGTATGCAGTTTAGCACTCCCTCCCATAGATATCAGTATGCACCCATTTTTGTAATCTGGCTTTGTACCAGACCATGTTACATGTGCCTGTCCTATATATCCTGTCCACTGGTTTGAATGTGCCCTACCCTTTTCTCTTGCCTTATCTTTCACGACTGTCTTGAGGGCCTACGAGGGAATTTATAGGGACAGCCGCTGTCGAGTGGGGGTGCCACTTTCGTAATCAGGGTGCCAACCCCCGTGGTAGGTAGCGGACAGGAGGGAGGTATATCGGATAGGGTGAGAATTTTACCCTCCTCCCTTTTCTTCTTCTATAATTGCACAGGGTTTGTGGATATTTAAGTAGAAACTAATAAATTTGTATTTTAAAGGGTTATATATTTTTTTTTATTTCTCACTGTTATGGGTAAGAAGCTAATTATCATTCATGCCAAATGAGGTTTTACATTTGGAGTAGCTTGGCATTTTCTCTTGTTAGAAAAAGTTGTTTTTTTGTTTGTTTTTTTTTTTTGTTTTTTAACAGTGAAGGGAGATGATTTACAGACCATTAAAAAGGAGCTCAGTCAGATTAAGCAGAGGGTGGATTCTCTACTAGAAAGTTTGGAACGTATTGAGCGTGAGCAGTCGAAACCAGGTAAGCCGTTCTCTCTATGGTTCTTGTAACATGACAGCTGTTTTCCATTTTAAATGCTTAGGCTACGTTCACACATCCGGTTGTAGCAGTGCGCGGCACAATCCGACGCTCTGCTAAAAAAAAGAAACCACTTTTTTTTTTTATTTGCCACCGGTTTATTTTTTTCCAGCATTTACTTGCATTGGTGCCGCATGGGCTTGCGTTCCGTCCGGTTTTTGCCGCATGCGGCAGATTTAGCCAATGTGACGGCAGGATGGAACGTTCCCTGGCACGTTTTTGCTCCGGCAGAAAAAACCGCATCGCGTCACATTTTTCATTGCATGCCTATGGACGCTGGATGCGGCGCGATGCGGTAAAAACCACATCCGGACGCCGCATGCGGTTTCTTCCACTGCACATGCTCAGTAGCGTGCCGCAACCGGAAAAAAAACGGACGGGCCGCATGTAAAAACTTATGCAAAGGATGCGGTGTTTTCGCTGCATCCGTTGCATAGGTTTCACAGCCGGATTGAGCCGCACTGCAAAAACCGGATGTGTGAAAGTAGCCCAAGAAGCAGTTGTTGTGCAGCAATGTGATTGTGAACATTTTTCTACTTCAGAGACCAAACTAGATGATGATCAGAGTAGCTCTTTAAAGAAAGATGAAACAAATGTGAAAATGGTGGCAGAGGAAGCTGGTGACTCAGGAGAAGAGGGAGACCTGTTGGATGACGATGATCAGGGAGAGGAAACGGTAAGGACTGAACTATTTTAATTGGTAGTCGCTAGAGATGAGTGGCTCAGACACAATTCAGATAATAAAAAAAATATAAAAAATTACCAGTTCACCTCTGTGAAGGCAAGTGTCCCTCATGCTCTGGGGTCTCACACAATAAGCATAAGATTATAGATGTACAATAGCGCACTCAGCCGCATCTTCAGATCGCCACCGCTCACGCTGGCCTGGAGAGAACTGGACTGGTGACGTGGAGGGACCAGAAGTGAGCGGTAAGGTGAGTATATGGATTTTTAACCTTTTTAGATTGAGTGAATTACAAAAAAAAGGAAAAAACCCTGCGTCCTTCACTAATGTGGGGCTGCTTTACATTCAATTCCATGTTACTAAAAGATAAGCAAATAGTTATCACTTGTGGCAGTCAAAACACTTTAGTGTAGTACAATGCAAATAATTGTGTTTTACTTTTAAGTCTACAAACTGCCTTGAATATGTCATAATGTCCCTTAATTAACTGGTCCTTCACATAGCGTTCCCTGTCAGTGGTCAATATTAATGACTTTGAAATCTGTCAGTTAAGGCCACTTTGACACTGCACATTCATTACGGATTGCTGGTGGAGATTATATTACAGTAGTATTTGTTGCGTTGCTTTTACCTGTGGTAAGTGCGCGATTTGTCTAATGATACAGATATTAAATGGTAATTATATTAAATATATTAAATACTAAATATATTAAATAGATATTAAATGCTCCTCGTAATATCTCTCAATGGTACACTTGTCCTACTGAAGATAAAGTGCATGACACTACTTGCTATCAAACTAAAATGACTTCATTTTTTTTTTTTTTTTAGCTTGAAGAAATAAAAGATGGTGATAAAGAAACAGAAGAAGGAGAAGATGAAGGGGACAGCGTAAATGAGGAAGAATCTTAAAGTCCCCAATGAACTCTTCAGCCTGTTGTGTATAGTTTATCCATAGCTTCACCCTGTACCATCAGTCGCACCACCAGCTCTTCAAGCCTGTTTATTATGCACTCTGCATTTCCTCTGCCTCCTTTTCATTTTGATAACTATTTGCAACTTCTAGAATAACTATTGTTTTTACATTGTCTTGCGGTCTCTAGCGTTTTGGTTTTTTTTTTTTTCCCCCATTTTTTTTTTTTTCTTTTAGGATGTCTTTATCTGTTTTTGTTTTTTTTTTCTCATTTTTCATTCATGATTAAACATATCCACTATGGTATACCTTTGACAACGTTCTTAGCATTGTGTTGCTACAGTTGAAGTTGGTGTAAAATTTGAAATGGAAAATGACATTTCTTTAGAAATAAACTTTGTTTTTATAACGTAATAGTCTTGCCTATAAATAAAAAAAAGCAAGCAAAAATCTGTACAAAAAATGCTTAATACTTGGTTTCTTTTAGGCTAAGTTCACATTTCCGCTAAAATGTATCAGTCACAATCCGCTGCTCTTGTAAACAACGGAATCCGTTTAGCGGATTCTGCTGCTCCCATAGACTTGTATGAGCAGCGGATTGTGACTGATGATGCTGCGTTGCACCCTCCGCCCGACTGATCAGTCGTGGAACGACTGACCGCCGGGCGGGAGGAACGCAGCATGTAACGTTTTTTGAGCAGCGAGATCCGTTGGATTTCGCTGCGCATGCTCTCTGGCTCCCTGCACACGTCACCAGCTTTGGTTGGTTACCCGATATTTACCCTGGTTACAGTGCAAGGAGCCAGCGCTAAGCGGTGTAGGCCCGTAACCAAGGTAAATATCGGGTAACCAAGGTAAACATCGGGTGCTTTGCTGTTACCCGATATTTAGGCTGGTTACGTGTGCAGGGAGGCAGACACTGCCCCGCTCGGCCCCGCCCCCTCCCGCACTCCGCACGTGTGTGCGCGCGCGCACACACACACACACACACACACACACCTGTCCTGCAGTCCCTGCGGCACTGACTTCCTCAGTGCCACGGCTCTGCTCCCCTCCCCACCCGAACTCCGCCCCCCGCACACAACGGAATCCGACAAAGAATTCTGTTCTTTGTCATCCGTTGTACAGCGCATCAGTCACATGCGTCAAGCGACGCATGTGACTGATACAAAACGGAAATGTGAACTTAGCCTTATATAGCTTCACCTACTAGTCTACTATTAATGTTACATTTCAAGTGCGATAAGATTATGGCATTTGTGCATTTACTTCCCCCATTATCTGCTTTATGGAGCAGGATTAAAGCACCTGATCCTTCTCGAGTAGGTTGGGTCCCCAAGAGTATAGGCCCTGTCACACACAGATAAATCTGCGGCAGATCTGTGGTTGCAGTAATATTGTAGACAATCAGTGCCAGGTTTGTGGCTGTGTACAATGGAACAATATGTCCATGATTTCACTGCAACCACAGATCTGCCAAAGATTTATCTCCGTGTGTGACGGGGCCTTAAGTAAAACACAATGGGCCCAATCAATCATAGCATTTCTTGACTTTTCCCTGATATGATTTCCTGTACTCCAGGTTTTTTTGTTTTTTTTTTTGCAAAACATGCAACTTTTCGTACTAAAGTAACAAAACCAGTTAGACAGCAAATTGTGTGTGCGCTTTTTCTTTTCATAATTCATCAACCGGCTATTCAATTTTGATTAAATCAGCCAGAAGTGACAAATGCAAATGATCTGGCTAAATGTCTCTTCAGTCAGCCAAAATCATCAGTTTTTCAGTGCAAAACACTTCAGGAATTGCTTTTTTCCTTCAGTGTTTGGTAAACTGAAGTGTTTTTTGCATATTTTTCAATGACGAAACAGCCTTTATTGGAAGGGGAAAAAGGCCGCCTTTACTTGTATAGTAGTGGTTTTAAAGCATAAGTCACCTGAAAAAAACAGTCCATTTTACCCACTTCAGGGTCAGGGAGCTGTATATGACATACTATTATGCTGGAAAGGGGTTAAAGGCTCTCATGGCCACACACCACGAGGTTGTCTTCCTTGACCACTGGACAGAAACAGAGATTAAGGCTATGTGCCCACAGGACTATGTACCTGCAGATATATTCGCAGGTATGTCCGCAGGTTTCCTGCAGCAGCTCCCTGGAATCCGCAGCTATACATAGCTGCAGGATTCCAGCAAAATATCTGCAGTAAACCTGCGGACAGTCATGCAACTTACCTGCAGAAGTCCCGGCCTCTATCTCCATAGTGGAGAGGTGGGATTTACGCAGGAATAATTGACCTGCAGTTGCGGGACATCCGCAGCATGTTCCACAGCCGCACAATACCGCAGCATGGACACAGCACTCCCCATGTCCCATAGGATAACATGGGGAGTCTCTGTACTTGCTAAAACCTGCGGATTTATCTAGAAAATCCAGATTTTGCCGCGGCAAAATCCACGGGCACATAGCCTAAGGCTGTGCCCACGGGACTGTGCCCACACTGCGAAAAATGCGCGGAATTTGCTGCAGATTTTTCAACAATCTGCAAGCACAGCTACTCCCCAGCCATTTCTATGGCATTTGGGAACTGCTATGCCCACGCTGCGTTTTTTTTTTGTCGCTCCATTGGGAGACCCAGACAATTGGGTGTATAGGCTATGCCTCCGGAGGCCGCACAAAGTATTACACTTAAAAGTGTTAAGCCCCTCCCCTTCTGCCTATACACCCCCCGTGCTCCCACGGGCTCCTCAGTTTTTGCGGCCTAGTTTCCTTTCCTCCCGCCCACAGCCCTGACAGGCAGGGGAAGGGTGGGACGCTGCACAGAACGAGCAGCACTGAGGGCTGGAGCATGCTTTGCATACTCCACTCCCCTCACTGTGCACAGTGCAGGCACCAGCTCCCGCTCTTTCTGAGCCACGCCCACGGCTCCCACCTCTCCTCAGGACGCCGGCAGCCATGCCTGTCAGCTCCTTGGACGCTACAGAGGGGGACAAAGTCTGGGAGACTCAGGCAGGGACTCTGGTGGCCTCACAACCGCTTTAAGCGGGTGGTAAGCAGCACCTGTGGTGCTAGCCCCATTGTGCAGTAGTGTAACATTATATGTTTATGGTATACATATTTTACACTGTATGGTGCACAGTTGATTTCTGGCTATATACCCTATTGTGTTACTCAGGGAAGATAATAGCATGGCGCCCACGAAAGGCAGGGGTGCCAAAACAGGCTTATTATGCTGCCTGCGCCGCATGTATGACCACGCTACCGGCAGGTTCCACTGACCCTCATTGTGTGCACTGTTCGGCCCCTGTGGCACTTACTCAGCTAGAGCCTCTGCTAAGGGGGGCCCAGGGGGAGCCACCTGCTGACACTGTTCAGGTGACGGGGACAGAGTTTGCAAAACTCTCAGACTATGGCTAAGATACTAGAAGCCTTGCAGTCCAGGCCGGTATCTCAGCACAGGGACTCTGTTGGATCTTTGTCCCCTGGCCCACCTCAGTTGGACCAACAATGTTCTCCTGGGGTGTCTCATGGATCCCAGGCTGAGGGTTCTGACACAGACCCCGGCCCCAGACCGACTAAGCGAGCTCGCTTGACAATTCCCTTGACATCCTCATATTGTTCAGGGTCTCAGCGGGGGGAATCTCTAGTTGATGATGCGGACACAGCTGATCAGGATTCTGATCCTGAGGCCGCTCTCAATCTTGATACTCCGGACGGGGACGCCATAGTGAACGACCTTATTGCGTCCATCAATCGTATGTTGGATATTTCTCCCTCAGCTCCTCCGGTGGAGGAGTCAGCTTTACAGCAGGAGAAATTCCGTTTCAGGTTTCCCAAGCGTACACAGAGTATGTTTCTGGACCACTCTGATTTCAGAGAGGCAGTCCAGAATCACCATGCTTGTCCAGATAAGCGTTTTTCTAAGCGCCTTAAGGATACACGTTATCCCTTTCCCCCTGACGTGGTCAAAAGTTGGGCTCAGTGTCCCAAAGTGGATCCTCCAATCTCCAGACTGGCAGCTAGATCCATACTTGCAGTGGAAGACGAGGCTTCACTCAAAGATGCCACTGACAGGCAGATGGAGCTCTGGTTGAAATCCATCTATGAAGCTATCGGCGCTTCTTTTGCCCCAGCATTCGCAGCCGTATGGGCGCTGCAAGCTATCTCAGCAGGTCAAGCGCAAATCGACGCAGCCACACGCACGTCCGCGCCACAGGTGGCGTCCATAACCACACAGACTTCGGCATTTGCGTCTTACGCTATTAATGCTGTTCTGGACTCTGCGAGCCGTACGGCGGTTGCAGCCGCCAATTCGGTGGTACTCCGCAGGGCCTTGTGGCTACGGGAATGGAAGGCAGATTCTGTTTCCAAAAAGCGCTTAACCAGTTTGCCAATTTCTGCCAACCGATTGTTTGGCGAGCGTTTGGATGAAATCATCAAACAATCCAAGGGAAAGGATACATCCTTACCCCAGCCCAAACCGAAAATACCCCAACAGAGGAGGGGGCAGTCGAGTTTTCGGTCCTTTCGGGGCGCGGGCAGGTCCCAATTCTCCTCGTCCACAAGGCCTCAGAAAGATCAAAGGAACTCTGATGCATGGCGGTCTAAGTCACGTCCTAAAAAGGCCACCGGAGGTGCCGCTACCAAAGCGGCTTCCTCATGACTTTCGGCCTCCCCACTCCGCATCTTCGGTCGGTGGCAGGCTCTCCCGCTTTTGCGACACCTGGCTGCCACGGGTAAAAGACCGTTGGGTGAGAGACATTCTGTCTCACGGTTACAAGATAGAGTTCACCTCTCGTCCCCCGACTCGATTCTTGAGGTCATCCCCGCCTCCTGAGCGAGCTGAGGCTCTTGTGCAGGCGCTGGGCACTCTGAAGGCAGAAGGAGTGGTGGTCCCTGTTCCTATTCAGCAACAGGGTCACGGTTTTTACTCCAACTTGTTTGTGGTCCCAAAGAAGGACGGGTCTTTCCGTCCTGTCCTGGACCTGAAACTTCTCAACAAACATGTAAAGACCAGGCGGTTCCGGATGGAATCCCTCCGCTCCGTCATCGCCTCAATGTCCCAAGGAGATTTCCTTGCATCGATCGATATCAAGGATGCATATCTCCACGTACCGATTGCTCCAGAGCACCAGCGCTTCTTGCGCTTCGCCATAGAAAACGAACATCTGCATAGCAACAGCCCCACGGGTTTTCACCAAGGTGATGGCTACTGTAGTAGCGGTCCTCCACTCTCAGGGTCACTCGGTGATCCCGTACTTGGACAATCTGTTGATCAAGGCACCCTCTCTAGAGGCATGCCAGCACAGCCTCGACGCTACCCTGGAGACTCTCCAGAGTTTCGGGTGGATCATCAATTTTCCAAAGTCAAATCTGACACCGGCCCAATCGCTGACATATCTTGGCATGGAGTTTCATACCCTCTCAGCGATAGTGAAGCTTCCACTGATCAAGCAGCGGTCACTACAGAAAGGGGTACAATCTCTCCTTCAAGGCCAGTCACACCCCTTGAGGCGCCTCATGCACTTCCTGGGGAAGATGGTGGCAGCAATGGAGGCAGTTCCGTTCGCGCAGTTTCACCTGCGTCCACTTCAATGGGACATCCTACGCAAATGGGACAGGAAGCCGACGTCCCGCGACAGGAACGTCTCCCTCTCTCAGGCGACCAAAGCTTCCCTTCGGTGGTGGCTTCTTCCCACTTCATTATCGAAGGGGAAATCCTTCCTACCCCCATCCTGGGAGGTGGTCACGACGGACGCGAGTCTGTCAGGGTGGGGAGCGGTTTTTCTCCACCACAGGGCTCAGGGTACGTGGACCCAGCAAGAGTCCTCGCTTCAGATCAATGTGCTGGAAATACGGGCAGTGTATCTTGCCCTGAAGGCGTTCCAGCAGTGGCTGGAAGGCAAGCAGATCAGAATTCAGTCGGACAATTCCACAGCGGTGGCATACATCAATCACCAAGGCGGCACACGCAGTCGGCAAGCCTTCCAGGAAGTCCGGCGGATTTTGATGTGGGTGGAAGCCACGGCCTCCACCATCTCTGCAGTTCACATTCCAGGCGTGGAAAACTGGGAAGCAGACTATCTCAGTCGCCAGGGCATGGACGCAGGGGAATGGTCCCTTCACCCGGACGTGTTTCAGGAGATCTGTTGCCGCTGGGGGGTGACGGACGTCGACCTCATGGCGTCCCGGCACAACAACAAGGTACCGGTGTTCATGGCACGGTCTCAAGATCCCAGAGCTCTGGCGGCAGACGCCTTAGTTCAGGATTGGTCGCAGTTTCAGCTCCCTTATGTGTTTCCTCCGCTGGCACTGTTGCCCAGAGTGTTACGCAAGATCAGGGCCGACTGCCGCCGCGTCATCCTCGTCGCTCCAGACTGGCCGAGGCGGTCGTGGTACCCGGATCTGTGGCATCTCACGGTCGGCCAACCGTGGGCACTACCAGACCGACCAGACTTGCTATCTCAAGGGCCGTTTTTCCATCTGAATTCTGCGGCCCTCAACCTGACTGTGTGGCCATTGAGTCCTGGATCCTAGCGTCTTCAGGGTTATCTCAAGACGTCATTGCCACTATGAGACAGGCTAGGAAACCAACGTCCGCCAAGATCTACCACAGGACGTGGAAAATTTTCCTGTCGTGGTGCTCTGCTCAGGGTTTTTCTCCCTGGCCTTTTGCCTTGCCCACTTTTCTGTCCTTCCTTCAATCTGGACTGGAAAAGGGTTTGTCGCTCGGCTCCCTTAAGGGACAAGTCTCAGCGCTCTCTGTGTTTTTCCAGAAGCGCCTAGCCAGACTTCCACAGGTACGCACGTTCCTGCAGGGGGTTTGTCACATCGTTCCTCCTTACAAGCGGCCGTTAGAACCCTGGGATCTGAACAGGGTGCTGCTGGTTCTTCAGAAACCACCATTCGAGCCAATGAGAGATATTTCTCTCTCATGCCTTTCGCAGAAAGTGGTTTTTCTAGTAGCAGTCACTTCACTTCGGAGAGTGTCTGAGCTAGCAGCGCTGTCATGCAAAGCCCCTTTCCTGGTTTTTCACCAGGACAAGGTGGTTCTGCGTCCGGTTCCGGAATTTCTCCCTAAGGTGGTATCCCCCTTTCATCTCAATCAGGATATCTCCTTACCTTCTTTTTGTCCTCATCCAGTTCACCAATGTGAAAAGGATTTGCACTTGTTAGATCTGGTGAGAGCACTCAGACTCTACATTTCTCGTACGGCGCCCCTGCGCCGCTCGGATGCACTCTTTGTCCTTGTCGCTGGCCAGCGTAAAGGGTCACAGGCTTCCAAATCAACCTTGGCTCGGTGGATCAAGGAGCCAATTCTCGAAGCCTACCGTTCGGCTGGGCTTCCAGTTCCCTCAGGGCTGAAGGCCCATTCTACCAGAGCCGTGGGCGCGTCCTGGGCTTTGAGGCACCAGGCTACGGCTCAGCAGGTGTGTCAGGCGGCTACCTGGTCGAGCCTGCACACTTTCACGAAACACTATCAGGTGCATACCTATGCTTCGGCGGATGCCAGCCTAGGTAGACGAGTCCTTCAGGCGGCGGTTGCCCACCTGTAGGAAGAGGCCGTTTTACGGCTCTCTTACAAGGTATTATTTTACCCACCCAGGGACTGCTTTTGGACGTCCCAATTGTCTGGGTCTCCCAATGGAGCGACAAAGAAGAAGGGAATTTTGTTTACTTACCGTAAATTCCTTTTCTTCTAGCTCCAATTGGGTGACCCAGCGCCCGCCCCTGTTTTTTTGTGTACACATGTTGTTCATGTTGAATGGTTTCAGTTCTCCGATATTCCTTCGGATTGAAGTTACTTTAAACCAGTTTTTAATTCTTTTCCTCCTTCTTGCTTTTGCACCAAAACTGAGGAGCCCGTGGGAGCACGGGGGGTGTATAGGCAGAAGGGGAGGGGCTTAACACTTTTAAGTGTAATACTTTGTGCGGCCTCCGGAGGCATAGCCTATACACCCAATTGTCTGGGTCTCCCAATTGGAGCTAGAAGAAAAAGAATTTACGGTAAGTAAACAAAATTCCCTTCTTCCGCAGCGGAAATAATGTGGATTTCCCTGCGGAAAAATCAGCAGCATGTCAATTATTCCTGTGGATTTACCTGCGGAGTTTGACCATGCAAGTGAATGTAAAAAAAAAAAAAAAGCAAAATCCATAACGAAATCCGCGTCAAATCAGCGCCAAATCCGCACCTATGCAAAGGTGCGGTTTCCGGGGGAATGCTTCGGATTTAGCTGCGGATGCAGAGTCCCGTGGGCACATAGCCTAAGACTCCACTCATGACCACCTTACAAGGAATAGGTGCTGGAGAGGGACTCCTAGACTGAAGACACAATTTTTATTTTTATTTTTTTTTACTTAATTTTGTTTTATAAAACAAACAATTGTTTGGGATCTGGCTATTACTTCCGTCTTAGTGATCCAGGCCATCATCTGGCCAGAGAATGATCCAGTGTAAGGCCCTGTGCGCACTGGAAAACGGAATTTTCTTATGAAAATTCCGCAGGGTCTGAACGATTACCGCACCCACGGTAAAAAACCGCACCCGAAAACCGCATGCGGTTTGCCGCAGTTTTACCGCGGTATTGCTGCGGTTTTGCCGCGTGCGGGTTGGTACATGTGTTTTTTCTTTATCGTTCCTATGGGAGACCCAGACCATGGGTGTATAGCTACTGCCCCCGGAGGACACACAAAGTTACTACACTCAAAACGTGTAGCTCCTCCCTCCTAGCATATACACCCCCTGCTAGCCAGTCCTAGCCAGTTTCATTCTTTGTGTCAGGAGGATCACACACACACATGCATCCTGTTTTGATTTTTCATTTTTTCTAAAGATTTGGAAGAAAAGCGGGTCCACTGGACTCCCGGCATGTCCCTTCTCACCCCCCTGGCGGCGGTGCTGTTAAGGTTGACTTCAGGGCAGGAGCCCTTCATGCCGCGCTCCTTCACCATCCCTTAGGGGCTCTGGCTTGAAGTTAGAGCCAACACGGTTCTCACTGCCTTGCAGGAGACCGGCCTCCATCCGCAGCCCTTTTGCAGGACCCTGCTGGACGGAGCACTGAACCCCCACCCCACCAGGGACTGGGCCCTGCGTCTCAAAGCTAAGTATAGAGACGTT
Organism: Anomaloglossus baeobatrachus; assembly: GCF_048569485.1. Classification (NCBI taxonomy): domain Eukaryota; kingdom Metazoa; phylum Chordata; class Amphibia; order Anura; family Aromobatidae; genus Anomaloglossus; species Anomaloglossus baeobatrachus. Next base: position 651,610,392 of record NC_134353.1, read on the forward strand.
ATTCAGAGGGTCCTTCTGCAATGTGGGGCACTTTTATTGGGGGGGACAGTGATTTACTTTGATAATGCTGCTTTTTACTGTGTTTCCGGCCGGTTCCACGGTTTTTACTGAGAACCGCGCCGATGATGCCTGATTGTCGGCCGCATGCTTAACTCTAGGCCCCGGCTTCAGCCGCGGCCTAGTTTCGTTTCGTTCCCCTGCATGTCAGTCATGCAGGGGGACACTGCAGCGCCGCCCGCCGGCCGCTCTGCACAGGGGAGGACACTCCTTTTTGAGATGATTCCCTCCCCTGTACATCTCCTTAGCCCTCCGATTCCCGCTCCTGGGTTAACCCCCGCCCCCCCCCTCACTCTGGCGCCATTTTCTCAGCGTTCTTAGTACACTGGTCGGCGCTGGCTGCTCTGCAGTGCAGAGGGAGTGAATATCTGGCTGGGGGTCCAGGCTTGGTATCCGGAGGGCACTCATAATAGCGGCCTGATAAGTCACAACCTCTGGTTGTGCACTTTTATACACTCTCAGGGCATTCTGAAGGAGTTAATTCTTTATTATAGAACCTCCTCCTCAGCAGCATGTCTCACACTAGGAGCAAAGCTCCAAGGCTGTACACTACATGTTCTGCATGTAAACTCATATTACCTGAACCGGCACAGACCCACACTGTAATGGTTCTTATGTGGTGGTGCCTCAGCCTGGAGTCTCCCCAGGCTGAACCCCTGTCTTGGGTATTCTAGACATTCTAGACAGAGCCCCCACCTCTGCAGCATGTCTCACAGAGCGAGGCTGCAGGCTGTTTTTATTATCCACTGCAGGTAGTCTCGTACGACTGTACCGAGCTCATAACCATCTGTGGCCCCTCAGCTTGGAGGCTCATTAATGGTCCCTCCAGCTGCTCCGGTTTCGGTGGCTGACCCCTGAGGGAATCCTATTTCCAGGGGTCTGCTGTCCCGGCATCTGCTGAGCATGCAGCCCCCTTCTCAGGGCGTTTTCTGCCTCAGCTCGCTCAGCAAAGCTCACAAGGGACTCTCCTTCTGGGCTCAGACCCCGTCCTCCTGACAGGGAGACGCAGGGTCCCCTGTCCTCCCCGTCCCGCAGCTCCGATTACGAGCTGACTCACTGGACGAGGAGGATGTCTCTACCAGGGGCTCGGACGCTACTTTATGTACAATGATCCGTCCGTAGGTGACGCAGATGCGAATGATTGGATTGCGTCCATTATACTTGTACTGGACCTCCATCCGCCTGTATCACGGGAGTATTCCCCGCTGGCAGAAAGGCATCAGTATACCTTTAACAGGACGAGGAGTGTGTTCCTTAACCACTCCAGTTTTCAGCCCGCTGCGTCCAAGCCCACAGCCTGTCCTGCAGACCCCACAGCGGGGTTCTGCTGCCTGTCTCCCCCTCCCATCAGAGGGGTCAAGGAGTGTACTCATTCGCCAAGGGTGGCCACTCCGGTGTCTAGACTTTCAGCCCGGATAGTTGTATCAGTGGCTGACGGCACCTCTATAAGGATCCCACGGTACATTAATTTTGTACTGGACCTCAATCCGCCGGAGTTACCTTATCTAGGTGAACACAACGTGTGTTCCTTAACCACTCCAGTTTTCAGGCCCCTGTGACCAGCCCAGGTTCCGCTCTGACAGTCGCTTCCCATGAAGCGTGATTCTGAGGACTGTGTTTCCCCTGTCCACCAATGGTGGTCAAGAAGTGGGCTCATTCACCTCAGGTGGCTCAGCCCGGACCGTTATGTCAGTGGCTGATGGCTCCTCACTTAAGGTTTTGCGGTCCGCCCGGTTGTCCTTTTGGCCAAGTCGGTATGGGGGCGGCAGGAGCTTCGTTCTCCTCAGCTTTACAGCAGTGCGGTTTTTTTATACCTTCTCTGCTTCTCTGGAGGAGATGCATTCCCTCACAGGGACTCTATGCCCAAAACGGTTGCCTGAACTTCCAGACTTCAGTCTTTTCATCCTCTGCCAGGTCTGCCTTGCTGGACACCGCACGGCGGTGGTCTTGGCTACTTTCCTCGCTATCCGCAGGCTCCTGTGGCTTCGGAGGGACCAGTTTCCTCGGAACCAACTGGATGAAATTAAGGAAGCTCTTGGCGGGGAGTGTTCTTCCTTGCCACAAACCTAAACCAGGGAACCTGTCCAGGGCAGGAATCAGTTGAGGTTTCGGTGGTTTCCGTTCCTCTATCTGATCGTCCTCTAGCTCGGCCTAGGTTCATAGAACCAAATGGCTCGAAGCTGCGTCTTCAGAAGACCGCAGGAGATGCTGCCACTGAGTCAGCTTCCTCCGAGCTATCTAGCCACGCCAACAACCTCCTTGGTCGGTGGCAGGCTCTCTCCACTTGGCGACGTAGGGTTCTAACACGTCTCCGTTCAGTGGGGGCGGGATTATATCCCCCATGGCTACAGGATGGAATTCTGTCCACCCGCCAAACAGATTTTTTCTGTCAACTCCTCCCGGCTCCAAGGCCGCCGCCTTCTCACAGGCCGTGGCATTTCTTGCAGGCCAATGGAGTAATTGTACCGGTTCCCGACTGGGAACGGTTCTGAGATTTTTGCTTAAATCTATTCCTAGTCCCCGAAGAGGGCGGTGCCTTCCGACCTGGATCTTTAGCTTTTCAAGCATAGTCAGGTGTGGCGTTTTCACATGGAGTCTCGGTTTTGTTCCGTGTGTTTTTCACCGGATCAATCAAGAACCCAAGGAGATTCCCTAGCAGCCATCGGCATCAGAGATGCCTATCTGCAGGAGTCAATCGCAGTTTCACACCAGCGTTGACTACGTTTTGACAATCGGAGTGGTCCAGTTCGTGGCTCTTCCCTTGGGGTTAGCCATGGCCCCTCGAGTATTCTCATTGGGGCAGCTGTGATTAGGGTCCTGCACCCCTAGGGATTGGCAGTGATCTTTTGCCCTGGACGGCCTTCTTGTTGGGGCTTCATCCAGTGCTGACTCTTAGTAGAGTGCTTCGCTCACTCTCGCCACTCTAACCTATTCGGGTGGCTTGTCTTTCTGTCCAAGTCCACTCTGACTTCGAACCAGAGGTTCTCAGGGACGCAATTCGAGACTCTGTCGGCACTTGTGAAGCTGCTCTTAGTCGATCAGTAGTCCCTCCGCTGGCGGTCGACGTCGTTCTATCAGACACCTTATACAGGCGCTGGTCAGACGGTGGCGTCAATGGAAGCCTATCCGCCTTGGGAGCAGTATATCTCCACCGTGGAGCGCAGGGCGCTTGGACTCTGTCCGAATCAGCCCTCTGGATCAATGTGCTGGAAATCAGAGCTGTATTTCTAGCTCTCTAAGCCTTCACCATCTGTTGTCGGCTAGGCACATTCGAGTCCAGTCGGACAACGTGACAGCGTTTTCCTACATCAGCTTCCGGGGCGGGACACTCAGCCGCCTGGCAATCTTGGCGGCTCAACATTCTTCAGTGGACAAGGGACTCCTAGTCCACCGTATCCGCAGCCCACATGCTAGAGGTGAAAACTGCGAGGCAGACTGTTTCAGCTGTCCAACCGTGGTCCACAATCCTCAGGTTTTGCGGTAGACACACTGGTTCATGTTTGATCCCAGCTTCGTCTCTTTACGTATTTCACCCTCTACCTCTTGTCCAGAGTCCTGCGCAAGATCAGTAAAGGGGGCCGTCGGGTCATTCTCATACTCCAGACTGACCCAGGCAGGCTTGGTACTCTGACCTGCTCCTTCTGTCCGTTGGGTTGCCATGGCGTCTTCCAGACCGTTCAGACCTTTTCTCAAAGGGTCCGTTTTTTCCGTCAGAATTCTGGATTCTCAGATTGACGGCGTAGCTCTTGAGTCCTGGATCTTGGCGACTTCTGATATCCTTCCTGAAGTCATCTCCGCTATGACTCGAGCTCCAAAGTGTCCTTTGACCTTTTTGGCCTTGCCGACCCTCCTGTCCCTTCCACAGTCCGGTCTACAGCTAGGACTATCCCTCATTAAGGGACAGGTCTCGGCTCTGTCAGTATGTGCCAGCGGCGTATCGTCCGGCTGGCTCCGGTGCGCTCCTTTAAGGGCGCATCTCACATCATTCCGCCTTTCCGGCGGCCTATGGAGCCCTGGGACCTTAATCCGGTCCTCCCGGTTCCCGGAAACCCCCCTTTGCGCCTCTTGGGGAGGTTTCTTTGTTTCATCTTTCACAGAAAGTAGTCTTTCTAGTGGCTATAATTTCCCGCCAGAGAGTTCTGGCTGCACTCTCTCGGAGTCACCCCCTTTTTTGGTCTTTTGCATCAAGACAAGGTGGTCTTCATCCGACTCCGGACTTTTTTCCCTAAGGCGGTTACTGCTTCCACCTTATCCGGGGCAATTTTCCGGCCTTCCTTTTGTCCGGCTCCTGTTCATCGCTTGAGGAAGCGTTGCATATCCTGGATCTGGTGAGGGCGCTCCGGATCTATGTGTCTCGCACCGCCGTTATTAGGCGGTGCACCTCTCTCTAGTGCTGACTGCTAGTCAGCGTAGCGGTCTCTCGGCATCTAAGCCGACCCTGGTTCGTTGGCTTAGGTCGGCCATTTCCGAGACCTACAAGTGTACTCAAGTGCCTTCCCCGCCGGGGATCAGAGCACATTTGATCAGACCTGTCGGCGCCTTTTTGGGCTTTCAGGCACCAGGTTACGGCTCAGTAGGTCTGTCAGACTGCAGCTCGAATTAGTCTGCATACTTTTTCGAAGCACTACCCAAGGCATGCTCATGCTTTGGCAGACGCGGGCTTGGGCAGACGCATTTGTCCGGCGTCTGTCGCCCATTTGTGAAGTTAGGTTTGCCTGCTTCTCAGTTGTCTGTTTATTCCCACCCATGGACTGCTTTTGAACGTCCCATGGTCTGGGTCTCCCATAGGAACGATAAAGAAAAAGAGAATTTTGTTACTTACCGTAAATTCTTTTTCTTATAGTTCCGTCATGGGAGACCCAGCACCCTCCCTATTGCCTGTTGGCAGGTTTCTTGTTCCGTGTGTCTTCACCGGCTGTTATTGTTGTAGACAGAGGTTCCGGTTCTTCCGGATTTTACTCTGTCTCTTCTTGTGGGTGGATGTCCTCCTTCAGCTTTTGCACTAAACTGGCTAGGACTGGCTAGCAGGGGGTGTATATGCTAGGAGGGAGGAGCTACACGTTTTGAGTGTAGTAACTTTGTGTGTCCTCCGGGGGCAGTAGCTATACACCCATGGTCTGGGTCTCCCTTGACGGAACTATAAGAAAAAGAATTTACGGTAAGTAACAAAATTCTCTTTATTGCATTCAATGCAGTAAAGCACATTGAAAAAAAAAAACCAAAACATTTCCTTCTGGGACGGACGGACTTCTCCCGAGCGGTGAGTTCATATTACCAGCCGTGGGAAATGCCCTGTGGTTACCTCTGCTGTATCGCTGCGAGGCTGCATTCAGCAGTGTCAGTCGCGGCTGGATGCAAGCATCGCAGGACGTGGATTACGCCGGAGCTGTGTTTCGGGGGTTAATAAAAGGGTGAACGAGGAGGCTTAGGCTGCTTTCACACTACGTTTTTTTTTTTAACATCCGTCATGAACGTTTTTTTTAACGCAAAAGCGGATCCAGTGCAAATGCGTTTTCATTTCAATGCATTTGCAATGGACTCGCGTTAACATGCGTTCACCTGCGTTTGCGTGCGTTATAGTGAGAATCCAGCGACTTGCAGTTTTTTAACATTTTTCAAAAACGCTACTTGTAGCGTTTTTGAGCTGTGTCCAAATACTGCAAATTGCTGGATCCTGACTAAACTGCATGCAAACGCATGTGAACGCTGGCATGCTGATAGACAGGATCCTGCTTGCTCTACTGAGCATGCACAGAAACCAGTCTCGGGTGATCAGTCCCTCTGTCTCCTCCCTCTCTCACTCTCTCCCTCCACCCTCTCATTTCTCCCTCTCTCTCTGTCTCTCCCCTTCCCTCTCCTGTCTCTCTCCCACCTGAGAGCTGCGGACACTCATAACCAAGGTAAATATCGGGTAACCACTTCTCTTAGTTACCCGATGTTTACGTTGGTTACGTGTACAGACGCTCGTAACCAAGATAAATATCGGGTATCCAAGCAAGTTACCCGATGTTTACCTTGGTTACGAACCTCTGCAGTTGTAAGAAGCCGGCTCCCAGTCTGGCACGTTTAGTTCCCCTCACTCCCGATCACATGACTCCAATGCCCGCCCCTAAACATCCAGTGACAGGATCCTGCAAAATAACACATGCGTTAGCATGCGTTTTTTGCTGTAAAAGCAGGATCCGCTTTTACAGCAAAAAAACGTTCATGACGCATGTTAAAAAAACGTAGTGTGAAAGCAGCCTTATTTGTGTTTTATTTAAAATAAAGGATTTTTTTTTTTTTTTTTTTTACTTTACTTACAGGTTGATCATGTCAGCTGTCACATGGACGCTGCCATGATCAAGCCTGGACTTAGTGGCGGCGATTCGCCGCCATTAACGCCTTATTACCCTGTCTGCCACCGAATCACGGCAACAGGAAGAGCTGGGGACACTCTGGTACTGCCGCATAATGGATGCGACAGTCCCAGGGCAGCTGCGGGCTGATATTCTCGGCTGCGGGAGGGAGGAGGGCATTAACCCTGCCCCCCATCCTCCCCAGTCTGAGAATACCGGGCCGCCACTGTGTGCTTACCTCGGCTGGACAGTAAAAAAAAATACGGCAGAGCCCACGTTTGATTTCTATGTGTATTCTATATGTCTGTGTGTGAGTGCGATCTGTGTGTATTGTATGTCTGTGATGTGTGTTTACTCTGCTCCGCTTCCTCTTCCTGTCTTGACATCACTTCCCTGTAAACCGCAGGCGGCGATGTACATTACCGCAGGTAAACCGCAAAATGAAAAACACGCAAAAATGCAGCAAAGAACGAAGCGTGCGCACTAGGCCTAAAACTCATTGTGTAGGGAGCGGGAGGAAAGGCAGCTGTGAAAGCACCCACTGTGAAAGGTGGATCCTGTTGTCTGTTGTGTATATAGCCATTAAAGGGAACCTGTCATCAGAAATTTAGCTATAAAGCTAAAAGTTTCCCCCTCTGCAGCTCCTGGGCTGCATTCTAGGAAGCTTCCTATAGTTCTTGTGGCCCCTTTTATACCAAAATAAACACTTTATAAACTTGTACCTTTTCTTATACAAATTTTGTAAATCTTCCATGGGGGCGGGCTGCCTGGGGTACGTTGCTGTCCTCCTGCCGATTTACGCCGCCCCCGAACGCTGAATTTCAAAGCTCAGGACGCCGCCCCTGGGTGCCCGTGGTCCCGCGCATGCGCTGTTCCACTGTAGCGGTGCCGTGCACTGTGTGCACGTGGGACCGCTGGTGACGCTTTGCGCGGGCACGAGGTTATGGGCGGCGCGGTGAGTGTCATGCTCTCCTGCTCCGTCCGCTCCTCCCATCTATTTCCTGCTGCTGAGCAGGATGGGAAGGAGGTGACGTCCGGTCATCGGGCCAGCGAGCGCTTGCGCATAACGCTGAAGTAATAGGGGAAAGTGCGGTCACGAGGTTATGGGTGGCACTTGCTGATGACACTCACAGCGCCGCCCATAACCTCGTGCCCGCGCAAAGTGTCACCAACGGTCACACGTGCACACAGTGCACGGCACCGCTACAGTTTAACAGCGCATGCGCGGGACCACGGGCACCCAGGGGCGGCGTCCTGAGCTTTGAAATTCAGCGTTCGGGGGCGGCGTAAATCGACAGGAGGACAACAACGTACCCCAGGCAGCCCGCCCCCATGGAAGATTTACGAAATTTGCATAAGAAAAGGTACAAGTTTATAAAATGTTTATTTTGGTATAAATTGTAATTTTAGGAATTTTTCTTTTTGTTAATTATTGATTGGATTCCTTCTATATCTCACATTGTTAGCTACATTTCTCTGACGCCTCATTGGGGGACACAGGACCATGGGTGTTATGCTGCCTATCCATAGAAGGACACTAAGTAGATGCAAAAGCATAGCTCCTCCTCTGCAGTATACACCCCCTGGCCGGGCCAGGCAAGCTCAGTTTTAGCTTAGAGTCTGTAGGAGGTACTTCCTTTCAAGGTTTGTTATTTTTTGAGGGCGACTGTTTCTTTTTGGGACCGATCTCCCACTACCATCAATGGGCAGGAACGTGAAGCGTTGCCTACACGTACCCCCTCCTGCGACGCTGGATCCTGGGCTGGACGACGGGTTCCACAGACATTGATTTTCCAAAGCCCAGTTCCTCAGCCCCTCTCTGCAGGCTCTGAGATGAAGATGGCACTGATTCCTCAGCCCCTCTCCGCAGGCTCTGAGATGAAGATGGCACTGATTCCTCAGCCCCTCTCCGCAGGCTCTGAGATGAAGGTGGCACTGATTCCTCAGCCCCTCTCCGCAGGCTCTGAGATGAAGATGGCACTGATTCCTCAGCCCCTCTCCGCAGGCTCTGAGATGAAGATGGCATTGATTCCTCAGCCCCTCTCCGCAGGCTCTGAGATGAAGATGGCACTGATTCCTCAGCCCCTCTCTGCAGGCTCTGAGATGAAGATGGCACTGATTTCTCAGCCCCTCTCTGCAGGCTCTGAGATGAAGATGGCACTGATTCCTCAGCCCCTCTCTGCAGGCTCTGAGTTGAATATGACGACGACACAGCAAGCTGGCTCTGCTATTTCACTGCCTGGAAAGCAGTGTTTTTAAGGTGAGATCCCCCTGACTGGTTTCCCAGACAAAGGGAGAAAGGACGCTGAAGGGAAGTTTCCCAGGCCATTTACAGTATTTATGTGCAAGGAGCAAGGATCCTGCACACACAGTGTTAACTTTCTCTAGCTTGCTGGCTGGGGAGAAGTTCTGCTGTTTGCAGAAAGTCTTGCAGATAACTTCCGGTGGCAGGGGGGAGGCCCCAGGGCTCAGGGACTCACGCTGTGTATTATCTGCTCTGTTTAATTGCTCCAGCAAAAGCCAGCTGATAACCACCAGCTGACAAGCTGTGTGCTGACTGTAGAGAGAGGGAGGATTACTATCAGAAGCTCCCTTCCCGCCGGTTTTCACTACCCACAGCAGGGGGGGCACACTGACTCATCTTCCCGCTCTTTTAGCGCTAAGCCCCGCCCCCGTGGCCGCGATAAGCCCCGCCCCCCCAGGGAAGCATGCGAGATCTTCATAGAGCTTAAGCCTTCCTGAGGACAGTGTCATCGGCTGATTCTGGTGAGGTGCTTGCTATCAATTGTAGCTCTGCTGAGCATTGCTCCCCCTCCTGGCATACTCCTATTAGGAACATGCAGAATTCAAAAGGCACTAAGAGGGCTAAGGCTCACATAGTCTATTATTCAGCCTGCGCTGCCTGCCACGTTGAGCTACCACGTAAACACACCTCTTCTCTCTGAGTCCTGTGCCCCTATAGCCCCCCAAGACCCCCCTGCCACCACTGCCGCAACCGTCAGCCCAGAGCCTAGGGCCCCCAGTCCACCGGAATGGGCACAGTTTCTGCCCCAATCCATGGAAAAACTGTCACAGAACCTGGTTCTGACTATGCAATGTCGTCCTCCAGACCCTTCTGGGTCCCTGGACAGAACGCAGCCTGAGGATACCCCTATGGAGGATCCTTCTGAGGTAATCCAGGCAAATGCTTCACCGGTTGCAGGGATCAGGAAAAGGGCACACGGCCGGGTGTCTCCAGCGGGCTCTCCCTCCGGAGCACACAGGGCAGGCTCTCCCACACGCTCCATGGCTTCTGAAGAGCTGGAGGAGGGAGAATGCTGTTTGTACCAGGAGGATTCCTGGGTTTCATCACCCCGAGATGATCAAACTGCAATAGACTCTCTTATAGCAGCAATCAACCAAACTCTGCATGTGGAGGATCCCCCATCCACTACCACTGACCATGCGGTCACCTTTAAGAGGGCAAGGAAACCCCAAAAGGTTTTCGCTGATCACCCAGAGTTTCAGGATATCCTCACAAAGCAAAGGGAGAAGCCTGACAGACGCTTCGGTAACCGAAAGCTCATGGACTCTCGGTACCCTTTTGCCTCACCTGCCCCTAAGGGCTGGGCCGATCCGCCCTCGGTCGACCCCCCGGTCTCCCGCCTTACCACAAAGACACTCCTGTCTTTACCCGATGGTTCTTCCATTAAGGACCCGACAGACAGGTGGAGCACCTCGCCCGCTCTGCTTTTGAGGCTGCGGGTTCCTCCCTCTCGCCCTCCTTTACCTCTGTGTGGGTCGCAAAGGCGATCTCGGTCTGGGCAGAATCCCTTAACACTTCGCTTGAGGAATCCCAGTTCACTCAGACCTTCACAGAGGTAACAGTTCAAATTGCCGCTGCGGCGGAGTACCTCATCCAGGCCTCCATGGACGCTGCTACCTGCGCAGTGTTTGCCGCCTCAAATACCATAGCCATCCGTAGAGCTCTCTGGCTCCGACAATGGCGAGCGGACTCTGCCTCCAAGAAGTCTCTCACGGGCCTTCCTTTATTTCCAGACCGATTGTTTGGCGAACGTCTGGACAAGCTCATTTCTGACACCACGGGAGGAAAGAGTACCTCCCCCAGCTGAAGCCCAGGACGTCCTTCACCAGACGTCCACAGTCCTCGTTCCGCTCCTTTCGGAACTCATTTGGTTGGTCGACATCCCATGCTGTCCCCGCCACCAGCCGCGGACTATGCAGGGACCGACCTTCTCAGCCCTCCCCGAAACCCACTTCGTCATGGCAGCCTAGACCGAAACAGTCCAGGACTAGGGAGACTCGGCCACGACGTTTTCCCCCCTCATGACTCCTCTGGCGCCCCGGAAGACGCACTCATTGTAGGAGGTCGACTGCGGCTCTTTCAACATATCTGGGCTGCTGCCTCAGACGACAAATGGGTGCGAGATCTTGTGTCTTCCGGTTACCACATAGAATTTCGGACCCAACCCCCGAGTCGGTTCTTTCTCTCAAACCCCCCAAAGACTCGAAAACGACGCGAAGCTTTTTTCTCAGCAATCCACTCGCTCCAAACAGCAGGAGTAATAATACCTGTCCCAGACGACGAGAAGTTCGGCGGTTTTTATTTCAACCTCTTTGTGGTCCCCAAAAAGGATGGGTCAGTTTGACCCATCCTGGACCTCAAACACCTAAACAAACATGTGCACGTATGGAGATTCAGAATGGAGTCCCTAAGGTTCATTATTGCATCCATGGTCGAAGGGGAATTCCTCGCCTCCATAGACATCAAAGATGCGTACCTGCACATACCCATCGCCCCAGATCACCAAAAGTTCCTACGCTTCGCAATTTAGGACTCACACTTTCAATTCGTAGCTCTACCCTTCGGCCTTGCCACCGCACCAAGGGTCTTCACCAAAGTCATGGCGGCCGCCATGAGCGTCCTTCATGCCAGGGGAGTAGTCGTTCTCCCTTACTTGGACGACCTCCTCATCAAGGCCCCCTCCTTCCGTGACTGCTCAACCAGCGTACAAATCACTGTGGACACCCTATCCCGCTTAGGGTGGCTAGTGAATCTGGACAAATCATCCCCGATCCCATCACGATCCATCACCTTCCTGGGCATGTCCCTGGACACCCGTCGGGGCTTGATCCTTCTCCCTCAGTACAAGGCGTTCGCTCTTCAACGAGCGGTACGCTGCCTTCTACGTCCTCCGTCTCGCTCTATTCGATTCAGCATGAAAGTGCTCGGCAGGATGGTGGCTGCTGTGGAAGCAGTACCCTTTGCTCAACTGCAGACATCTTCACCTGACGCCTTCAGTCAGGTACGCACTCCGCTGGTGGCTTCAGTCCTCATCCCTATCGAAGGGGAGATCTTTTCTCCCAGTGAACTGGCTGGTCCTGACCACGGACGCCAGCCTCCTAGGCTGGGGAGCAGTGTACCTGCACCACACTGCTCAAGGACGTTGGACGCCCCAGGAGTCTTTCCTCCCCATCAACATCCTGGAACTCCGCGCGATCTTCCTCGCGCTCAGAGCGTTCTGCCCTCTGCTAGCGGGTCGTCAGATTCGAGTCCAATCGGACAATGCGACAGCTGTAGCCTATATCAATCGGCAGGGGGGCACCCGCAGAAAAGCGGCTTATCTCGAGGCCCACAAGATCCTCAGCTGGGCCGAATCGACGGGATCAGTGATATCAGCGGTACACAATTCGGGGGTAGAGAACTGGGCAGCAGACTTTCTGAGTCGCCAAGGCCTGACTGCCGGAGAATGGTCCCTCCACCCAGATGTGTTTCTACACATCTGCACTCGCTGGGGCACACCAGTGGACCTAATGGCTTCAAGGTTGAATGCAAAGGTACCCGCGTTCATAGCCAGGTCACGCGACCCGCAGTCCATCGGCGCGGATGCTCTAGTCTGCTCCTGGCACCACTTCCGCCTGCCTTAAATATTTCCACCTCTACCCCTGCTGCCTCGGGTAATCAGGAAGATCAAGGCAGAGGGAGTCCCGGTGATACTGATAGCACCAGACTGGCCCAGGCGCGCCTGGTACGCCGAATTAGTACAAATGCTCACAGGCGCACCGTGGCGCCTTCCAGACATCCCAGACTTGCTGACCCAAGGGCCCATTTCCCATCAGAACTCCAGAGCCCTGAAGCTGACGGCATGGCCATTGAGACCTGGATATTAACAAGAGCGGGATTCTCCCCCGCGGTTATTGCCACCATGATCAGCGCCCGAAAGCCTGCTTCATCCCGCATTTACCACCGTACGTGGAAAATCTTCCTCTCACGGTGCAGGGAAACTAACGTCCAGCCTATGCCTCTGGCCATCCCCAGAATTCTCGATTTTCTACAGTCTGGCTTGCAAGCGGGGTTGGCTCTCAGTTCCCTTAAAGGGCAGGTCTCAGCTCTCTCAATCTTCTACCAATGCCGCCTGGCTCAAAAACCGCAAGTCAAGACCTTACTCCAGGGCGTTTCCCATCTAGTTCCCCCGTACAAACGGCCGCTGGAACCATGGGACCTCAACCTCGTTCTGGACGGTCTCCAGAGGTCTCCCTTTGAACCTCTCAAGGAATCCTCTCTTGCTCTTCTGTCCTGGAAGGTAACATTCTTAGTGGCAATTACGTCCATCAGACGGGTTTCGGAGCTGGCAGCACTCTCTTGCCGCGAGCCTTCTCTGATCTTTCACCAGGACAAGGTGGTTCTGCGCCCTCTCCCGGATTTCCTTCCAAAGGTTCTTACCCCGTTTCATTTAAACGAGGACATTGTCCTGCCTTCCTTTTGTCCACACCCAGTTCATAGGGTGGAAAGGTCTCTGCATTCGTTAGACCTCGTCAGAGCTATCAGATATTACATATCCAGGACAGCCCCATTTAGGAAAACTGACTCTTTGTTCGTCATTCCTGAGGGGCCTAAGAAGGGACAGGCAGCTTCAAAGGCGACGCTGGCTCGCTGGATTCGCTCTGCGATCCAGGAAGTCTACCGCTTGCAACTCAAGCCCATTCCTAGTTGGCTGCGAGCTCATTCCACGCGAGCAGTTGCCGCTTCGTGGGCCATTCGGCATCAGGCTTCAGTGGAACAGGTGTGTAAGGCTGCGACCTGGTCTAGCCTACATACATTTTCAAACCATTACAGAGTCCATACCCAGGCTTCAGCTGAGGCAAATCTGGGTAGGAAAATTCTGCAAACGGCAGTAGAGCACCTCTCCTGGTTCCTAGTTCTTGGGTTGTGTTGTCTTCTTTTATGTTTCCCACCCATGGACTGCTTTAGGACGTCCCATGGTCCTGTGTCCCCCAATGAGGCGTCAGAGAAAAACGGATTTTTGTGTACTCACCGTAAAATCGTTTTCTCTTAGCCATCATTGGGGGACACAGCACCCACCCTGTTGCCCTGTTGGGCCTTGGTTCTCTCAGTACCTTATTTGGTTATGACTCTTTTTTTTCTCATGTTCCTCTGTTGAGAAGTTTTTACTGTTTTTTTCTCCTACTGCTTGTGTACTAAAACTGAGCTTGCCTGGCCCGGCCAGGGGGTGTATACTGCAGAGGAGGAGCTATGCTTTTGCATCTACTTAGTGTCCTCCTATGGATAGGCAGCATAACACCCATGGTCCTGTGTCCCCCAATGATGGCTAAGAGAAAACGATTTTACGGTGAGTACACAAAAATCCGTTTTTTATTACCCCGATTACCACCACACCAAGGCAATTGGTAAGAGCAGGGTAAAGCGCTGGGCTTGTCGTATATAATGGATGCGACAATTCCGTGGCGCCTGCAGGTTGCTACTTTTAGGATGAGGGCGGTCCAATAAGCATGCACCTCCCCAGTCTAAGAATACCAGCTGTCCGGTTTTATCTTGGCTAGGTATCAAAACTGGGGGGACCGCACATCGTATTTTTAATTATTTATTTAAATAATTAAAAAAAAAAAACCACATGCGGTTCATCTTGAGAGGGTAGGCCTGGGCTATAGGTCATTTGTCCATATGTAATAGGATTATCTGTGTGTGTAAATAATCAAAGTATAGATGTCGTTGCATAATTATCTGTGTGTCTATATGACAATTGCATAGACGCTTCATAATAAGATTCTAAGATGTGTATTAATAAAGATAATGAAGCCAAAATGAACAATGAACAAAGAGGTATTCATAACATACTGAGAGAATTCGTAATCAGTTGGTTCACACCATGTGGGATGTTGACTCCTTGTTCTTGCTCCAAGGTCGAAATCGAATGTTGTATTGTATAATCACAAGATCACAAGATTCTTTAATACACAGGTCAGAAGCTAGCTTCTGCTCAAGCAGTGAACATGTCTCATTGTCTGATTCATCTATATCTGCGCAGATCGATTTGAACTCCGTCTCTGTGACCCTGAGAAATCCCATTTGTGATTTCCCCCAAATCTCCAGCCTTGATAATCTTAAGGCCTTGTGCGCACTAGACGGAATTTCCCGCGTATTACCCGCGGATTTGCTGCATGTTTCGCTGCAGAAAATGTTCATAACATCTCTGCAGTGATTCACCAGCAAATCCTACAGGAAAAAAAAAAATGCTATGCGCACTAGGCGGATTTTGACAGCTCCATGTTTTGCTGCGGGATTCCCGCAGCAAAAACAATTGCATTTCACTTCTTTTCCGCAGGTAGCTGCGGGACTGGCTACCAGAGGAATCTCTAGTAATACCAGTCCTGGCCGCAGTTACATGCACTGAACTCCGGAGCTGTCACCTAAGCTCCGGAGTGCAGTGTAGACTAAACTGCGAGCGCCGAGTGATTGTTTCCCCGGCGATTGCAATTTAGTTCAGGCTGGGCTAATCTCCGGAGCTCAGGTTACAGCTGTAGAAAGGCCGGGCTGTACTCCGGAGCTGTCACCTGAACTCCGGAGATCAGCCCGGCCTGAACTAAACGGCAATCGCCGGGGAATCAATCACTCGGCGCTCACAGTTTAGTCTAGGCTGCAATCGCCGGGGAATCAATCACTCGGCGCTCACAGTTTAGTCTAGGCTGCAATCGCCGGGGAATCAATCACTCGGCGCTCACAGTTTAGTCTAGGCTGCAATCGCCGGGGAATCAATCACTCGGCGCTCACAGTTTAGTCTAGGCTGCAATCGCCGGGGAATCAATCACTCGGCGCTCGCAGTTTAGTCTAGGCTGCACTCTGGAGCTCAGGTGGGAGCCCTGGAGTTCAGTGCAGGTAACTGCGGCCAGGCCTGGTATTATTGGAGATTCCTCCAGTAGCCAGTCCGACGCTGGCTGCAGCATTTCCGCACCAAATCGGCAACAAACCGCATGCGGATTTGGATGCGGATTTCGGTGCGGTATTTTCCCGCAGGTGCGGAAATCTTACTGAGCGTCCGGAATTTTCTTAAGAAAATTCCTTTTTCTAGTGCACACAGGGCCTAAGTCGGAGTCACACCTGGCACGGCCGCACACTCTCCAAACAGTAGCGGGTCGGCTGCATGTAAACTATGCAGCTGAGATGCTCGTGTAGGGAGAGTGTCAAACCGTGCCAGGTGATGCGACGCAAGACTCTTGTGAGTCCCTTGCAAGTGTGACTCTGGCCTTACTTTGATACATGGCCAAGATAAAGCCTGAAAGCTGGGGGCTGCAGCCTGTAGCCGTGGGCTTTGTCTGTGTTGGATACCATAATACAGGGGAACCCTATGCCAATTGTTTTATTTATTAATATATATTTTATACCACGATACTGACCCGCAGACATTTGCACTGCTTTCCCTGCCCACCGATCATCTTGGTGTCTGTGATTGGTTGCAGTCAGCTGACACGCTGCAGCTTAGGGTGGGGGTGTGTCTGACTGCATTACAGTAAATTACACGCGCCGGTGGACAGGGAAAGCAGTGAATATTTAATGAGGGTTAATTGTCAGCTCTGGAAGGGAATGCAAGACCTGTATGATATGAAATAGCAGGGTAAAAATATAAAATATAACTTTTAATAATAAAAGTTAAAAACAGGGGAATGAATCAGACAAAACACACATAAAGTGATAATTCAATAATGATAGAGCTATATAGGCGATATGAATCAGCTGACATACATCGGAGTATCACATAAAGTGCCTGCTAACAAACATATTTGCAGAGGCTGCATAAATGCATAAATACGTTTCGTATTGTCACACTCATCAGGGGAGCTTTCCTGGATTTGTAAAGCCAAGGGTAAAACACCTCTTAACAAGAGGTGTTTTACCCTTGGCTTTACAAATCCAGGAAAGCTCCCCTGATGAGTGTGACAATATGAAACGCGTAGGGAGACTGGAGCACGGTGTTTATGGATCTCAACCTGAGGGGTTGGTGGTAGCTGTGTATTAAATAGCTCCCCCTCTGCGATCCTTCTATCACCAGGGTGTTGAAACAAAAGCTATACCGGTGAGACCGTTCTATTTATTTGCCTTATATGTCAAGGTATTTATGCAGCCTCTGCAAATATGTTTGTTAGCAGGAACCTTATGTGATACTCCGATGTATGTCAGCTGATTCATATTGCCTATATAGCTCTATCATTATCGGATTATCACTTTGTGTGTTTTGTCTGATTCACTCCCCTGTTTTTAATATTTATTATTAAAAGTTATATTTTATATTTTTACCTTGCTATTTCATATTCTACTTGATTGGGTATCTGCTCCTGCTATTACTACTTGAATGCGTGACCTGGAAGCAGTTGCTACCATGGCAGAGCCTTGGTGAGTACAGCGTGCGCTCCTACCCCCCTATTCCGTCTAATAACATTTTTAATCTCCGGATTCTGGTCCCCATAGGGGACCAGATTCCAAACCGCAGCCGGATTTAAAAAAAAAAAAAAAAAAAGAGAGAGAACATGGACCCACCAGTCCCGGTTATCTGCAAGTACGCTCATCTCTAGTCACCAATTTTCTAAGTACATTTATTTCTCCACGTGCTATTGACAAGACTTTCTCACCAGATGTTGGTAACAACCCATCTAATCCACACAGAAAAATAAATCAAGCCATAGACATCCATAAATTAAATGACAAATCTGAGTTTTTAGCTCCCTTAACATGCTATTTACCACAGCCAGTAAAGGCTAATAATGCAGAATCCTGTTTAATAGTTAACAATTTTTATTAAATTACATATAAACAGGACTAAATATATAGTACAAAAAATTAATCTGTAAGAAATATACTACATATGACTCATAATATTAAACAAAAAAGGAGGAAACTTGTGAGGATACAGATAAAGAATGCCCAGAAAGGACATCCAGGGGCACCAATGGTCAAGTCAGGAATAAAGACCCCTGAATATATCAGGACAGTCAAGAGAAAGAGTCAACTAAGGGTATAGGTTAAAGTAAACCTACATCGAGCCACATGGTGGTGCTATAGCAGCAAAAAATCGCCATGGGTTTATGTGGCAACCTAGATGTCAATAGCCAATATTCATAACATCAGCTTAGCTGAAAATAACAAACATGCCCATTGAAGACTCACCCATAAAGTGCATTAGTGCCTGGATCCAGGCACTAGTGCACTTTATGGGTGAGTTGATTGGGTCAGAATCACACTTGAGCAATACAGGCAACTAGTTTCTCCATTCAGGATGTGTCTTGAAGCTTCATTACTAGGAATGAGCGAATTTATTCACCACTATTCGGTATCCGATGGATAACAGGCTATTTGCAACATTCAGTATCCGATGGATAAAAC
Source organism: Anomaloglossus baeobatrachus (assembly GCF_048569485.1). NCBI lineage: Eukaryota > Metazoa > Chordata > Amphibia > Anura > Aromobatidae > Anomaloglossus > Anomaloglossus baeobatrachus. The sequence continues at coordinate 651,628,461 of NC_134353.1, forward strand.
AACATCCACTCTGATACTTTCATTTTCATTGCAGATTATGGGTGGGCATTGGAGTCATGTGATCAGGAGTCAGAGGAAGGCGATCTGACAGCCTGGAAATGTACACACCGCTGGGGGGAAGAGCGAGGAGAGAGAGATACCACAGCTTGCCATTAGGTTCAACGTCAAATTTTTCGAGTTTTCCATAGATTTACATTGCGCATCAAATATTCGCGAATAGTCGACTAGTGCCGACCTATTCGTCGGATATTCGCGAAGGCGGATATTTAGATATTCGATCATCCCTATTCATTACCAACAAATTCTTTTGTACAAAGTATTAAATAAATTTCAGTAACGTGTTCAATACTTTTTTCCTGTGTAATTTCTCCATTGCTACACATAATTTATGGACATATATGGTTTGATTTCTTTGCCTGTGTGGATTGCATGGGTTGTTACAGACATCTTTGGAAATATATTTCAATAGCACCTTTATAAATGTGACTTGTTCAATACTTATCTTACCCGCCGTATTTAAATATAAAAAAAGGAGGCAGCACATCAAAAATAGTGAAAAAGTAAGGATCTTATATTCACCAACAGATTCCAGAGGATTGCGAAGGTATGGGCTTCCATCACCCCTTCAATCCTGTCTCTCTCACCTCCACCCTATTCAATCCACTCTGCTTTTCTGTCCCTCCTGGACTTCTCTCTCTCTTGTTCTGCATTATATACCAGCATTTCCTTATCTCCCTGAACTAGGACGTTCCTTCTACTATATCTCCTCCTGTGCTGATGTGCCATCCTCTCAAATAACTGCTGCTGCCCGTCATCTCCCAGTCCATCCCCTCTCTCTTCTCTCTGAGGGACCCGGGACCTCTGATGGCACCCAGCCGTATTACAGGAGTAAAAATACACAGTACAAGGCAGTTAATACAAATACAATACAATGTCATTCCAACAATCACCACAGGAAAGTGGGGGTGGTATGGCAGTGGTCACCCTATTACAATCTTTCATGCATAGTCACTTATTTCCCCGCCTACTGGCAGTCCTGGCATCTCTGATTAAATGCAGTCAGACACGCCCCCACCCTGTGTGGCAGAGTGTCTGACTGCTTTTAATCAGAGGCGCTGTGTGTGCGTCTCTATTGGTGTAAAAATAAATAAATACACAAATTACAAAAATTGGCTTAGGGTTATCCCATATTGTGATACCCAGCACAGAGGAAACATACGGTGTGCTTATCTTCGCTGTGTATTAAAATCAGATGGACGGCAACCAGCCTTTCAGCAAATTATTTAAATAATTTAAAAAAGCAGCATGTGATACCTCCCAATTTTGATACAAAGCCATGATAAAACCAACAGCTGGGAGCTGGTATCCTCAGGCTGGTGATACCCATGCTTATTGAGCCCCCAATCCTAAAAATAGCACCCTGCAGCCACCCAGGAGTGTCACATCCATTAGATGCGACAATCCCGGAACGTTACCCTGCTCATCCTGATTGCCCTGGTGTGGTGGTAATCTGGGTAATAAAGGGCTATTGACAGCTCATAGCTGCCACTAAGCCCTAGATTAGTAATGGGGAAGGGTCAATTAGACCCCCCATTACTAATTTGTAAGTGAAAAGAAATAAACACCAAAAAATTCCTTTATTTGAAATAAAATACCAAAAAAAACACCCAATTTCACCCATTTATTAACCCCCTAAACATCCAGGTTCGACATAATCCACACAAGCTCTGCTAAATTACTGAAAGCACAGCACACGGGCATAGAACATGGCTGCCTACTGTGAGCTTCAGGCAGAGACTGAGCCGCAGTGATGAGCAGTGATGTCACTCAGGTTATTTGCAGTCAGAGTTGGAGGTGACCACAGGTAATCATACCTCAGGCAATCTTATTAAACTCAGTGACCTCAGTGAGGTCACTGAGTTCACAAACCTGCATCTCCTGGCAGAAAACTGTGGATTTTTGTTGTCAAGAGATGCAGATTTGGTGCTGAAACTTTTACACCCTATTCCTGCACTCAATCTACACCTCCTGGCAAAAAAATCGCATCAAAACTGCATCATCACACATGCGGTTTTGATACTTTTTTTGCTAGGATGTGTAGATTGGGTACAGGAATAAGCTGTAAAAATTTCAGCAACAAATCTGCATCTCTTGGCAAAAAATGCACAAAAACGGTGCAAGAAGCCGCCAGAAATGGGAGGTTTTTATACGACCAACACTCTAACCCAAAATACAGTTTTGTGAATGTAGTCTAACTGTTCTTTTCATAGTTACATAGCATCATTATTGCTGACTGTGTGACTCTGTAGTAAGCACTTTGTGATCCAGCACACTATGTTGGTTCTTTTCTTGTTTGTCTATCAGACATTTCTCTACTATACTAGATCTCTTGTTCTGCGTGGATCTCTTCAGGTGTCTCCTGAACATGGTTTTGGCTCCCCTTACTGGGCAATTCAGGTATATCAGACTTGTGTGTTGTAACAGAACCTATACCATTCATTTATAGCACTCTATGTGGTTGTTAGACATGCAATAAGTTCAGCAAAATCCAATGTGGGTGATTAATCATTCTTAAAAAAATAACATTATTTTAGGCAAAGTAAAACTTTTTTTTCTATGTCTGTTATTAAAGGTAACCTGTCATAAAGAATTAGCACTAAACTGCCAGTAAAGTGTTGCTCAAGACAGTGACAGGTTGACAGTTGACAATGATGTTGTTCTATAGTCTGGCTTGATTAAGGTCCCACAGGCCAAAGTACATCATTGATGTAAACATGGTGTGCACATATAAAAACAAGTTTCACATATGAATTTCAAACCTTTGAGAACTAGGTTTTGTTTTCAATATTTTCTTGTACTTTGTGTTGGAATAAAGAGTAACAGTCTTAAAAGTACCATAAGTTCTGCTTTTGCTTCTCATTTTGACATGACCCCCATCTTCTTCGTGCATTGTAGTAGACATCAAGCCAAACCACAAGATGGTGAACTAATATCACACCTCAGTGTGTATATACATAGTGCCTTGTGAAAGTATTCGGCCCCCTTGAATTTTTCAACCTTTTCCCACACTTCAGGCTTCAAACATAAAGATAAAAAAAAAAAAATTATGGTGAAGAATCAACAACAAGTGGGACACAATTGTGAAGTTGAACGAAATTTATTGCTTATTTTAAACTTTTGTAAAAAATAATAAACTGAAAATTGGGGCATGCAATATTATTCGGCCCCTTTACTTTCACTGCAGCAAGCTCACTCCAGAAATTTATTGAGGATCTCTGAATGATCCAATGTTGTCCTAAATGACTTATGATGATAAAAATAAGCCACCTGTGTGTAATCTAGTCTCTGTATAAATACACATGCTCTGTGATAGTCTCAGTGTTCTGTGTAAAGCACAGATAGCATCATGAAGACCAAGGAACACAACAGGCAGGTCCTTGATACTGTTGTGGAGAAGTTTAAAACTGGATTTGGTTACAAAAAGATTTCCACAACTTTAAACATCCCAAGAAGCATTGTGCAAGTGATCGTATTGAAATGGAAAGAGTATCATACCACTGCAAATCTACCAAGACCTGACCGTCCCTCAAAAAATTTAATCTTAAACAAAGAGAAGACTGATCAGAGATGCAGCCAAGAGGCCCATGATCACTCTGGATGAATTGTAGAGCTCTACAGATGAGGTGGGAGAGTCTATCCATAGGAAAACAATCAGTCGTACACTGCACAAATCTGGCCTTTATGGAAGAGTGGTAAGAAGAAAGCCATTTCTCAAACAGCCATAAAAAGTGTTGTTTTAAATTTGCCAAAAGCCACCTGGGAGACACACCAAACATGTGGAAGAAGGTGCTCTGGTCAGTTGAAACCAAAATCAAATTTTTGGGCACATTGCCAAACGATATGTTTGGCATAAAAGCAACACAGCTCATCACCCTGAATACACCATCCCCACTGTCAAACATGGTGGTAGCAGCATCATGGTTTGGGCCTGCTTTTCTTCAGCAGGGACAGGGAAGATGGTTAAAATTGATGGGAAGATGGATGGAGCCAAATGCAGGACCATTCTTGAAGAAAACCTGTTGGAGTCTGCAAAAGACCGGAGACTGGGACAGAGATTTGACTTCTAACAAGAATATGATCCCAAACATAAAGAAAAATTTACAATTGAATGGTTCACAAATAAACGCATCCAGGTGTTAGAATGGCCAAGTCAAAGTCCAGACCTGAATCCAATCGAGAATCTGTGGAAAGATCTGAAAACTGCTGTTCACAAACACTCTCCATCCAACTTCACTCAGCTCGAGCTATTTGCAAAGGAAGAATGGGCAAGAATTTCAGTCTCTCGATGTGCAAAAGTGATACATACCCCAAGGGACTTGCAGCTGTAATCGCAGCAAAAGGTGATGCTACAAAATATTAACATAAGGGGACGAATAATATTGCACGCCCCAATTTTCAGTTTATTATTTTTTATAAAAGTTTAAAATAAGCAATAAATTTCGTTCAACTTCACAATTGTGTCCCACTTGTTGTCGATTCTTCACCATAACATTAAAAGTTTTATCTTTATGTTTGAAGCCTGAAATGTGGTAGAAGGTTGAAAAATTCAAGGGGGCCAAATACGTTCGCAAGGCACTGTATATAAATATACTGTGTATATATATATATATATATATATATATATATATAGATAGGTCTAGAAATATTTGGACAGTGACACAAGTTTTGTTATTTTAGCTGTTTACAAAAACATGTTCAGAAATTCAATTATATATATAATATGGGCTGAAAGTGCACACTCCCAGCTGCAATATGAGAGTTTTCACATCCAAATCGGAGAAAGAGTTTAGGGATCATAGCTCTGTAATGCATAGCCTCCTCTTTTTAAAGGGACCAAAAGTAATTGGACAAGGGACTCTAAGGGCTGCAATTAACTCTGAAGGCGTCTCCCTCGTTAACCTGTAATCAATGAAGTAGTTAAAAGGTCTGGGGTTGATTACAGGTGTGTGGTTTTGCATTTGGAAGCTGTTGCTGTGACCAGACAACATGCGGTCTAAGGAACTCTCAATTGAGGTGAAGCAGAACATCCTGAGGCTGAAAAAAAAGAAAAAATCCATCAGAGAGATAGCAGACATGCTTGGAGTAGCAAAATCAACAGTCGGGTACATTCTGAGAAAAAAGGAATTGACTGGTAAGCTTGGGAACTCAAAAAGGCCTGGGCGTCCACGGATGACAACAGTGGTGGATGATCGCCGCATACTTTCTTTGGTGAAGAAGAACCCATTCACAACATCAACTGAAGTCCAGAACACTCTCAGTGAAGTAGGTGTATCTGTCTCTAAGTCAACAGTAAAGAGAAGACTCCATGAAAATAAATACAAAGGGTTCACATCTAGATGCAAACCATTCATCAATTCCAAAAATAGACAGGCCAGAGTTAAATTTGCTGAAAAACACCTCATGAAGCCAGCTCAGTTCTGGAAAAGTATTCTATGGACAGATGAGACAAAGGTCAACCTGTACCAGAATGATGGGAAGAAAAAAGTTTGAAGAAGAAAGGGAACGGCACATGATCCAAGGCACACCACATCCTCTGTAAAACATGGTGGAGGCAACGTGATGGCATGGGCATGCATGGCTTTCAATGGCACTGGGTCACTTGTGTTTATTGATGACATAACAGCAGACAAGAGTAGCCGGATGAATTCTGAAGTATACCGGGATATACTTTCAGCCCAGATTCAGCCAAATGCCGCAAAGTTGATCGGACGGCGCTTCATAGTACAAATGGACAATGACCCCAAGCATACAGCCAAAGCTACCCAGGAGTTCATGAGTGCAAAAAAGTGGAACATTCTGCAATGGCCAAGTCAATCACCAGATCGTAACCCAATTGAACATGCATTTCACTTGCTCAAATCCAGACTTAAGACGGAAAGACCCACAAACAAGCAAGACCTGAAGGCTGCGGCTGTAAAGGCCTGGCAAAGCATTAAGAAGGAGGAAACCCAGCGTTTGGTGATGTCCATGGGTTCCAGACTTAAGGCAGTGATTGCCTCCAAAGGATTCGCAACAAAATATTGAAAATAAAAATATTTTGTTTGGGTTTGGTTTATTTGTCCAATTACGTTTGACCTCCTAAAATGTGGAGTGTTTGTAAAGAAATGTGTACAATTCCTACAATTTCTATCAGATATTTTTGTTCAAACCTTCAAATTAAACGTTACAATCTGCACTTGAATTCTGTTGTAGAGGTTTCATTTCAAATCCAATGTGGTGCCATGCAGAGCCCAACTCGCGAAAATTGTGTCACTGTCCAAATATTTCTGGACCTAACTGTATATATACAGTCGTATGAAAAAGTGTGGGCACCCCTATTAATGTTAACCTTTTTTTTTTATAACAATTTAGGTTTTTGCAACAGCTATTTCAGTTTCATATATCTAATAACTGATGGACTCAGTAATATTTCTAGATTGAAATGAGGTTTAATGTACTAACAGAAAATGTGCAATTTGCATTTAAACAAAATTTGACAGGTGCAAAAGTATGGGCACCCTTATCAATTTCTTGATTTGAACACTCCTAACTACTTTTTACTGACTCACTGAAGCACTAAATTGGTTTTCTATCCTCATTGAGCTTTGAACTTCATAGGCAGTGTATCCAACCATGGGAAAAGGTATATAACAGTCATGGCGAACCTTTTACAGGCCGAGTGCCCAAACTGTAGCCCTAAACCCAATTTTGTTTCCGAAGTGCCAACCAATCCTATTATGTAAATAATTAATTGTAACCTTACCTTTGCCGTCTTCTCTTCTCTTCAGCAGGGGCATCACGCTCATTCTTACCACCCATTGAAGCTGAGCCCCTGCCCTTTCCAGACACAGCAGTTGGATTGATCTTTCTGGAAAAAATTGCAGTATATTAGACAGAGATTTTAGCCTGGAATGCAATCAGATGTCACCCTGTAATCCACATCTACATTTCAAAGTCTGAACATCTTAAAATCCCATAAAGACGTACGAATGGCTCCCCTCCCCATCATTGTGTAGTTCTGTCCCCTTCCTCGGCCACTTCCTGGTAAAAATGTCCCCCATCCTGATATATATTTCCTACATTCTGGTATATTTGTCCCTATCACGGCCCCATCCTGGTAAATGTCCTCCATCCTGGTAAATGTTACCCATTCTGGCATGTTCCCCCATGCTGGTAAATGTACCCCATCCTGACATATTGCCCATCCTTGTAAATGTTCCCCCATCATGGTATGTACCCCATTCCTGGTAAATGTCCTCCATCCTGGTAAATGTTCCCCCATCCCGGCATGTACTCCATTCCTGGTAAATGTCCTCCATCTTGGTAAATGTTCCCAATCCTGGTTAATTTACCCCATCCAGGTAAATGTACCCTATCGTGGCATGTTTCCTCCATCCTGGCATGCATGTTTCCTCCATTCTGGCATGCATGTTTCCTCCATCCTGGCATGCATGTTTCCTCCATCCTGGCATGCATGTTTCCTCCATCCTGGCATGCATGTTTCCTCCATCCTGACATGCATGTTTCCTCCATCCTGGCATGCATGTTTCCTCCATCCTGGCATGCATGTTTCCTCCATCCTGGCATGCATGTTTCCTCCATCCTGGCATGCATGTTTCCTCCATCCTGGCATGCATGTTTCCTCCATCCTGGCATGCATGTTTCCTGCATCCTGACATGCATGTTTCCTCCATCCTGGCATGCATGTTTCCTCCATCCTGGCATGCATGTTTCCTCCATCCTCGCATGCATGTTTCCTCCATCCTCGCATGCATGTTTCCTCCATCCTCGCATGCATGTTTCCTCCATCCTGGCATGCATGTTTCCTCCATCCTGGCATGCATGTTTCCTCCATCCTCACATGCATGTTTCCTCCATCCTGGCATGCATGTTTTCCCCATCCTGGCATGCATGTTTTCCCCATCCTGGCATGCATGTTTCCTCCATCCTGGCATGCATGTTTCCTCCATCCTGGCATGCATGTTTTCCCCATCCTGGCATGCATGTCCCACCCCCATTCTGGCATGCATGTCCCCACCCCATGCTGGCATGTGCGTTCCCCCTCCCCCACCCCATGCTGGCATGTGCGTTCCCCCTCCCCCACCGCATGCTGGCATGTGCGTTCCCCCACCCCATGCTGGCATGTGCGTTCCCCCTCCCCCACCCAAAGCTGGCATGTGTGTTCCCCCTCCCCCACCCCAAGCTGGCACGTGCGTTCCCATTCCCCCACCCCAAGCTGGCACATGCGTTCCCCCTCCCCCACCCCATGCTGGCACGTGCGTTCCCCCACCGCCACCCCACACTGCCAAGTGCGTTCCCCCCCACCCCACACTGCCATGTGCGTTCACCCCCACCCCACGCTGCCATGTGCATTCCCCCCACCCCACGCTGCCATGTGCGTTCCCCCACCCCATGCTGGCGCTGCCCCCCCATCCCCACCTTGGCACAGCCGCACACGAGTTATAAAAAAAAAAGCGCAACACACAACTTAGGCTGCTTTCACACTACGTTTTTTTAACATGCGTCATGAACGTTTTTTTAACGCAAAAACGGATCCAGTGCAAATGCGTTTTCATTTCAATGCATTTGCAATGGACTCGTGTTAACATGCGTTCACATGCGTTTGCGTGCGTTATAGTGAGGATCCAGCGAGTTGCAGTTTTTTAACATTTTCCAAAATCGCTACTTGTAGCGTTTTTGAGCTGCATCCAAATACTGCAAATTGCTGGATCCTGACTAAACAGCACACAAATGCATGTGAACGCTGGCATGCTGATAGACAGGATCCTGCTTGCTCTACTGAGCATGCCTAGAAACCAGCCTCCGTGATCAGTGTCTCTCTCCCCCTCTCTCCTCCCATCTCCCTCCCCTGTCTCCCCTCCCTCTCTGTCTCTCCCCCACCTGAGAGCTGCGGACACTCGTAACCAAGGTAAATATCGGGTAACCACTTCTCTTAGTTACCCGATGTTTACGTTGGTTACGTGTGCAGACGCTCGTAACCAAGATAAATATCGGGCATCCAAGCAAGTTACCCGATGTTTACCTTGGTTACGATCCTCTGCAGCTGTGAGATGCCGGCTCCCAGTCTGTCCCATTCAGTTCCCCTCACTCCCGATAACATGACTCCAATGCCCGCCCCTAAACATCCAGTGACAGGAGCCTGCAAAATAACATGCGTTTGCATGCATTTTTTTGCTGTAAAAGCAGGATCCGCTTTTACAGCAAAAAAACGTTCATGACGCATGTTAAAAAAACGTAGTGTGAAAGCAGCCTTACCTGCACACGCTCCCCCGCTGCGCGCTGCTGGGTCCTCAGTTCCCACGCGGCCAGCAGACAGCGCCGGCGCCACTCCTCCGTCTCCTAGGCAACACACCTGCAGCCTGGGAGAGGTGGAGTGTCAGAGAGGAGGAGAAATGTCTCCTCCGCTCCAACACAGATTTGATCTGCCGGCGCCACTGCACTAGCAGATCAAAACTGCAGAATCGGGCGACAGCACGCGTGCCACCAGAATGGGCTCAGCGTGCCCCTGGTGGCACGCGTGCCATAGGTTCGCCATCACTGCTATATAAGGTGGCCACTTTCAAGTTGTTCTCCTATTTGAATCTCCTATGAAGAGTGGCATCATGGGCTCCTCAAAACAACTCTCAAATGATCTGAAAACAAAGATTATTCAACATAGTTGTTCAGGGGAAGGATACAAAAAGTTGTCTCAGAGATTTAAACTGTCAGTTTCCACTGTGAGGAACATAGTAAGGAAATGGAAGAACACAGGTACAGTTCTTGTTAAGCCCAGAAGTGGCAGGCCAAGAAAAATATCAGAAAGGCAGAGCATAAGAATGGTGAGAACAGTCAAGGACAATCCACAGACCACCTCCAAAGACCTGCAGCATCATCTTGCTGCAGATGGTGTCAATGTGCATCGGTCAACAATACAGCGCACTTTGCACAAGGAGAAACTGTATGGGAGAGTGATGCGAAAGAAGCCGTTTCTGCAAGCACGCCACAGAGTCGCCTGAGGTATGCAAAAGCTCATTTGGACAAGCCAGTTACATTTTGGAAGAAGGTCCTGTGGACTGATGAAACAAAGATTGAGTTGTTTGGTCATACAAAAAGGCATTATGCATGGAGGAAAAAAAACACGGCATTCCAAGAAAAGCACTTGCTACCCACAGTAAAATTTGGTGGAGGTTCCATCATGCTTTGGGGCTGAGTGGCCAATGCCAGCACCGGGAATCTTGTTAAAGTTGAGGGTCGCATGGATTCAACTCAGTATCAGCAGATTTTTGACAATAATGTGCAAGAATCAGTGATGAAGTTGAAGTTACGCAGGGGATGGATATTTCAGCAAGACAATGATCCAAAACACCGCTCCAAATCTACTCAGGCATTCATGCAGAGGAACAATTAAAATGTTCTGGAATGGCCATCCCAGTCCCCAGACCTGAATATCATTGAACATCTGTGGGATGATTTGAAGCGTGCTGTCCATGCTCAGCGACCATCAAACTTAACTGAACTGGAATTGTTTTGTAAACAGGAATGGTCAAATATATCTTCATCCAGGATCCAGGAACTCATTAAAAGCTACAGGAAGCGACTAGAGGCTGTTATTTTTGAAAAAGGAGGATCTACAAAATATTAATGTCACTTTTATGTTGAGGTGCCCATACTTTTGCTCCTGTCAAATTTTGTTTCAATGCAGATTGCACATTTTCTGTTAGTACAATAAACCTCATTTCAATCCAGAAATATTACTGAGTCCATCAGTTATTAGATATATGAAACTGAATTAGCTGTTGAAAAAACCTAAATTGTTATAAAGAAAAAAGGTTAACATTAATAGGGGTGCCCAAACTTTTTCATATGACTGTATGTATGTATATATATATATATATATATATATATATATATATATATATATATATATAATAAAATAAATATATATATATATATATATATATTGTAATGACCAGGGCCCTGAATGTATTGGGGTACACGTCTGGCAGCAGGATCGAGACACACACGAGCACTTTGTCACTTAACAGTCTAGGTGATTTATTCACATACTCAACCACGCAGTGTAACGGGCCACAGCCACTCTCCCGCAGGACAACAATGTCTCACTTCTCTGGCATCAGCCAGTCCACATCCCCTTTTCTCAGGGTGTTACTTTTCAGTCGCTTTATAGGTTTTTACGTCTGCCTTCATCAAGGCGGCTTGCCCTCCAGGGAAACTCTCTCACTGGGCTCACTAACCAGGTCCTCGGACCAGCTCCGTTCTACGGCACCTGCTGTCAGTCCAGAGCCCCAGTAGACTTTGCAGGTCCCTTGACTCTCAGAGCCCTTTACTGTCTCAGCATGCACATGATCTCCTGACCAGGTGCTTTCAGCAAGATGGCTCCCACCTACTCACAGCGATCATGTGACAAACGACAGCTCCATTAAATCCCATGAGACACACCTACGTATGGGAGGTATGTGGATGGTCAGTCCCGTCCATCACTTCTGACCATCCCATGAATCCAGCCCTTAATGTGTAAAACAATCCTCATGGAACTACAAGTCCCAGAGAAACATTCCGGGTCCAGATCGCAGAGGATTTCCGCCTCTGCGACACATACCAGCCATTTACCACATTGCCGGTTGCATCCTTACAATATATATATATATAATATATCTATATCTATATATATCTATATATATAAATATAATATATATATCGAATATATATATATATATATATATATATATATATATATATATATATATATTCAATACGATACAATACACTTTATTGATCCCGTGGGAAATTATGGTATCACAGCAGCACAACTTAACACACACATATATATACAGTGCCTACTAGTAGTATTCAACCCCCTGCAGATTTAGCAGGTTTACACATTCGGAATTAACTTGGCATTGTGATATTTGGACTGTAGATCAGCCTGGAAGTGTGAAATGCACTGCAGCAAAAAAGAATGTTATTTCTTTTTTTTTTTTTTTTTTTTAAAATTGTGAAAAGTTTATTCAGAGGGTCATTTATTATTCAACCCCTCAAACCACCGGAATTCTGTTTGGTTCCCCTAAAGTATTAAGAAGTATTTCAGGCACAAAGAACAATGAGCTTCACATGTTTGGATTAATTATCTCTTTTTCCAGCCTTTTCTGACTAATTAAGACCCTCCCCAAACTTGTGAACAGCACTCATACTTGGTCAACATGGGAAAGACAAAGGAGCATTCCAAGGCCATCAGAGACAAGATCGTGGAGGGTCACAAGGCTGGCAAGGGGTACAAAACCCTTTCCAAGGAGTTGGGCCTACCTGTCTCCACTGTTGGGAGCATCATCCGGAAGTGGAAGGCTTATGGAACTACTGTTAGCCTTCCACGGCCTGGACAGCCTTTGAAAGTTTCCACCCGTGCCGAGGCCAGGCTTGTCTGAAGAGTCAAGGCTAACCCAAGGACAACAAGGAAGGAGCTCTGGGAAGATCTCATGGCAGTGGGGACATTGGTTTCAGTCAATACCATAAGTAACGTACTCCACCGCAATGGTCTCCGTTCCAGACGAGCCCGTAAGGTACCTTTACTTTCAAAGCGTCATGTCAAGGCTCATCTACAGTTTGCTCATGATCACTTGGAGGACTCTGAGACAGACTGGTTCAAGGTTCTCTGGTCTGATGAGACCAAGATTGAGATCTTTGGTGCCAACCACACACGTGACGTTTGGAGACTGGATGGCACTGCATACGACCCCAAGAATACCATCCCTACAGTCAAGCATGGTGGTGGCAGCATCATGCTGTGGGGCTGTTTCTCAGCCAAAGGGCCTGGCCATCTGGTCCGCATCCATGGGAAGATGGATAGCACGGCCTACCTGGAGATTTTGGCCAAGAACCTCCGCTCCTCCATCAAGAATCTTAAGATGGGTCGTCATTTCATCTTCCAACTAGACAATGACCCAAAGCACACAGCCAAGAAAACCAAGGCCTGGTTCAAGAGGGAAAAAATCAAGGTGTTGCAGTGGCCTAGTCAGTCTCCTGACCTTAACCCAATTGAAAACTTGTGGAAGGAGCTCAAGATTAAAGTCCACATGAGACACCCAAAGAACCTAGATAACTTGGAGAAGATCTGCATGGAGGAGTGGGCCAAGATAACTCCAGAGACCTGTGCCGGCCTGATCAGGTCTTATAAAAGACGATTATTAGCTGTAATTGCAAACAAGGGTTATTCCACAAAATATTAAACCTAGGGGTTGAATAATAATTGACCCACACTTTTATGTTGAAAATTTATTAAAATTTAACTGAGCAACATAACTTGTTGGTTTGTAAGATTTATGCATCTGTTAATAAATCCTGCTCTTGTTTGAAGTTTGCAGGCTCTAACTTATTTGCATCTTATCAAACCTGCTAAATCTGCAGGGGGTTGAATACTGCTTGTAGGCACTGTATATATATATATATATATATATATATATATATACATATACACAGTATAACACAATAGTGGGTACACCCCTCACATTTATGTAAATATTTAATATCTTTTTAGATCTCTAAATAACTCATAGCCATTAATGTGTAAGGGACTGGCAACAAAATTTAGTACAGCCCTAAGTGAAAATGGCCAAAGTGTGCCAAATTAGCTTTCTTCCCTCACTGGTGTCATGTGACTAATTAGTGTTACAAGGTCTCAGGTATGAATGGGTAGCAGATGTGTTAAATGTTGTGTTATCACACGCACACTCCCATACTGGTCACTGGAAGTTCAACATGGCACCTTATGGCAAAGAATTGTCTGATGATCTGAAAAAAAGAATTGTTGCTCTACATAATGATGGCCTAGCCTATAAGAAGATTGCTAACACTCAAAAACTGAGCTGCAGCATAACGGCCAAGACCATACAGCAGTTTAACAAAACAGTTTTCATTCTGATCAGGCCTCGCCATGGTTTACCAAAGAAGTTGAGTGCACATGCTAAGCATCATATCTATAGCTCAACGTCTTTTCAAAATAAACGTATGAGTGCTGCAGGCATTGTTGCTGAGGTTATAGCAGTGGGGGGGTCAGTTTGTCTATGCTCAGAACATATGCTGCATACAATATCAAATTGATTTGCATGGCTGTCATCCCGAAAGGAAGCCTCATCTAAAGATGATGCACAAGAAAGCCCTCAGTTTGCTTAAAACCAGCGGACTAAGGACATGGATCACTGGAATCATGTCCTGTAGATTGATGAGACCAAGATAACTTTATTTGGTTCAGATGGTGTCAAGCATATGTGGCAGTATCGAGGTGAGGAGTCCAAATGCAAGTGTGTCTTGCCTGCAGTCAATCATGGTGGTGGGAGTGTCATAGTTTTGAGATGCTTGAGTGCTGCCTTCTGTGGGGAGCAACAGGTCATTGAGGGAACAATGAACCCCAATATCTACTGTGACATACTGATGCAGAGCGTGATCCCCTCCCTTCAGATACTGGGCTGCAGGGCAGTATTTCAACATTATAACAACCCCAAACACACCTCCAAGATGATTTCTGCCTTGCTAAAGAAACTGAGGGTAAAGGTGCTGGACTGGCCAAGCATGTCTCCAGACCTAAACCCTATAGAGGGCATTCTCAAACGGAAGGTGGAGGAGAGGTCTCTAACATCCACCAGCTCCATAATGTCATCATGGAGGAGCGGAAGAGGATTCCAATGGCTTTTGTGAGGCTTTAGTGAACTCCATGCCCAAGAGAGTTAAGGCAGTGTTTGAAAATAGAGGTGGCCTTGCAAACAATTGACACTTTGGGCACAATTTGGCCATTTTCACTTTTGTTGCCAACAGTTTAGACATTAATGGCTGTTGAGTTATTTAGAGGGCAAATTTACACTGTGCTATAGAAGCCGTACACTCACTACTTTAAATTGTATCACAGTAACATATATAATGAAATATTTACAAAAATGTGAGGGGTATACCCACTTTTATGACATACTATATATATAAATAAATATATATATATATATATATATATATATATATATATATATATATATATATATATATATATACTGTGGATATATATAATATGAATTACACCTACCGGTATTTGGTAATTCGGTTTCCAGTAGTCCCTCAGGACAGCACCACAGGAGTTAATCCCCTTGACCTATACAGGGACAGAATCACAGAGAGGTTTAAAAGGCCTCTCCCACCTCCACCCTCCAGTGTCTTTTCAAGTACTTACAGAAGGATGGATACAAACGGTTTATACCAACAAATAGTAACTCATCTGCAAAATAAACCCTAAGGGGAGGGAAATAAGGGTGCTGTCCTGAGGGACTACTGGAAACCGAATTACCAAATACCGGTAGGTGTAATTCATATTTTCCAGAACGTCCCTCAGGACAGCACCACAGGAGCAGTACCAAAGTAATATCTCAGGGCGGGTACAGAAGCCTTAAGGACACAAGTCCCGGGCAAGAAATAGGTTCGACATATCAATCTGTAAAACCAAAAACATGGATAGTAGTAAGAATCTGCAAGCAGATGAAACCCTATGCAGCGCATCTTAAGGGTTACCAAACATGGCTGGTGTAGAATCCATAACACCCAGAACCCACCAATGTCTGAAGAACATTAGAAGGACTAATTCTTTGATAAGTACCGTCGTGTACTGAAAAACTACAAGGTAAATCACCATAGTGAATGAGATATATTCTATACTGTTGAATATTCAGAATAAATGAGACAGCTTATACTACAGAAACCAGATATAGTGAGAAATACCCGAAAAATGGGTTAGATGAACATTCTTAACACCGCAACTATAGAATAGATGTTAAAGTCCTTAACAGTCCTATCAAGGATTGAATAAACCACAGCCCAATAGAATGACCACCGTCGTAGATCAATAATAAACTCGTCCGTGCTTAATAAACCAGGTCAGTACTGTCATCAGCTCTCCTAGGCTCAAACGACTACCCCTGGTCACAGACCAGCCCACCGTTCCACCAGAGGTCACATTCTGGCCCCAGAAACCCAAGATGTCAATGCAGAACTACTAGATCTCGAGTAATGAGATGGACCGTCATGAAAACTAAAGACATGAAGAGTTGGAGTCTGGAAGGCACGTCTTCCGATATTAGCAAGCCAAGTACATCATCCGACCACTTGAGGGAAGTATTGTTCACCATTCCCAAGTTGCAGATGCCAAGTACAGCGGGGTATGGAATCTGGATGTGATGAAAGTGTCCCAGAAAATGTAGGTGGCCAAACATCATATATACTGTATACGGTATATATATTGGAATTTATAGAACTGGTTTGTCATATCCGTGGCTGCTAATACAGGAGCCTAGTGTTACCCTGAGCTGGTGTAAAGAAACCACTACCACCTGGGGCAGACTACCCAACTAGAAATGGACTATACTCCATTAGCATGTAATTACCACAATATCGGACACTAGCGTAAACATACCACACAGTCTTCCATAGTGACCAGGGAACATTTTCTAGAGGAATGAGGGTCTCTAATAATCACAGAGTGATATTTCATTTGACAGCGGTGAGACCCTGGATTTTAGCTCGTGAGAGCAGTGAGCATCTAAGAGGGGGACTATGGAGCTCCCTGCCACAAGATGGTGGAAAAACCTCACAGGTTATTTACGAGATTCTGTATGTTGAACAATGGTCCAGAAAACTAGTCCGATTGCCATCAAAGGACCCGTTACAATAAAACTGGGCTATTACCACGATCGGCTACATTCCGTTCTTTCTATTATAGGATGAACTCGATAAACATTTCTCTTTAACCATAAGTTATAAATGAGAGACCAGAGTTAAGCAACTAAGCACAGCTGAATACTACTGATTAGAAAGGAAGGACCGTAGCTGAACTCAGATTCCTGTTCTGAAGCCGTAATAAGGAGAATTACTAGGCCAACTCAAGCACGGCTGCTTATCACACCAAGCCAAGTGCAGGTCCAGAAGCGTGAGGCCCCTCTAACCAAAGCCGATGCTAGAGACCCAAGATGTGAAGTATGCAGCCCGACGCGCAAGGGACGAGGCACCCGGTGCAAGGCCAAAGGCGCAGAGGTGCAAGGCCAAAGGCGCAGAGGCGCAATGCCAAAGGCGCAAGGTGCAATGCCAAAAGGAGCAATGCCAGAGGCGCAATGCCAGAGGCACAAGGCACAATGCCAGAGGCGCAAGGCACAATGCCAGAGGCGCAATGCCAGAGGCGCAAGGCACAATGCCAGAGGCGCAAGGCAAAATGCCAGAGGCGCAATGCCAGAGGCGCAAGGCACAATGCCAGAGGTGCAATGCCAGAGGTGCAAGGCACAATGCCAGAGGCGCAATGCCAGAGGCACAAGGCACAATGCCAGAGGCGCAATGCCAGAGGCGCATGGCACAAGGCGCAATGCCAGAGGCGCAATGCCAGAGGCGCAGTGCCAGAGGCACAAGGCCAGAGACACAAGGCGCAAGGCCAGAGGCACAAGGCCAGACGCGCAAGGCCAGAAGCATGAAGCGCAAGGCGCAATGCCAGAGGCGCGAGGCGCAATGCGCAATACCAGAGGCGCAATGCGCAATGCCAGAGGCGCAAGGCCAGAGGCACAAGGCGCAAAGCCAGAAGCATGAAGCGCAAGGCACAAGCCCGGAGGCGCACGCCAGGAGGCCCAAGGTACAAACCTAGAGGCCCAAGGCACAAGCCCAGAGGCACAAGCCTAGAGACCCAAGGCACATTTCATTCTGTGCATCCCCTGACTGTGTGTCCTGTTGGGACCCGGTCACTCTCAGCCCTTAGCCACATTGAGGCCTATTTTAGACCAATGGTAAGGTTTTAATATTAGAGAGTGTAGGTACTATCCCAACTGGGTACACCTTGACGTTTGGTGGGATAGCTTTATACTTTTTTTGATCAAAAACAGTGTTTACTAAGTACCCTATGTTTATATGCACTATGCTTTTATTTAGTTACAGCAGGGTATGTTTTCACAATTTTTTCCTTGGTTTCTCTTTGTCTTATGGCCAGTGTGAACATGGTCTCACAAGCTCCATGTATACCATCTCATACTCCGGCTCACTTTTTTGTTTCTATGTAGTTTTTTTGTATTCAATACAAACAGGGAGTGGCCCACTTTTCAGTGAGCTGGGCATTTCATTCTGTGCATCCCCTGACTGTGTGTCCTGTTGGGACTCGGTCACTCTCAGCCCTTAGCCACATTGAGGCCTATTTTAGACCCATGGCAAGGTTTTAATATTAGAGCGTGTAGGTACTATCCCAACTGGGTACACCTTGACGTTTGGTGGGATAGCTTTATACTTTTTTTGATCAAAAACAGTGTTTACTAAGTACCCTATGTTTATATGCACTAAGCTTTTATTTAGTTACAGCAGGGTATGTTTTCACAATTTTTTCCTTGGTTTCTCTTTGTCTTATGGCCAGTGTGAACATGGTCTCACAGTCACAAGCTCCATGTATACCATCTCATACTCCAGCTCACTGCCCTGAAGAAAACCTAGGATGAAACCAAAAATTGCAGAAAAACGGAGACTGGCGAAATGAACCAAGCTCATAACCCGTACTCGTGTGTACCGGCGCGCAAATAAAACGCGACAACTTTGTAACCTTTAGTAGACGGGGTCGGCCACAGCTTTATTTTAACCTTAAACTCACTTTAATAGAATTCCACTCAGAACATGAATAAAATCTCTCTCTGAACCGAAACGGTTGCCCCTCCAGCTCCTGGAGGACATGTGCGTCCTCGGTTCCTTTACTATTGAAAAGACCGCCAGCTGTGACTTGTAAAATTCTCCTTAGCAAATTGAAAACCATAAAAGAGGGAGGGTGGGTGTTGAGCTCTTGTCAGCCGATGCCGGAAAGAAGCAGATAACGAGGGGGGACATATAAGCCGAAGGGCTAAACCAAAACCCCACAACTATAGGGTGAGATCTGTGATGCAGGGGGAGGGGACTCGTGCCATAACCAAGCCATAACACCAGGGCACCCTTGCTACATTCCATAATCTTCTCCTTTTTTTAAAAAAAAAAACTTTAACCATGTGCCCCTGGCACAAAACGCGCTCCCGGACACAAGCCCTATTATTTTCTCCTCCATGCCTGAGCTCTCAGTCAGGGATTACTTGCCTATAAAAGGCTCGTACTCCACCAGACATCAAAGTAGCAGAGCTAGCCCTATTATTGAGAGCAAACTCTGCCAATGGCAAAAACAAAACCCAGTCATCCTGATCCGCAGATACAAAACACCTCAAATAGGTTTCCAAGTCTGGTTTGCTCTCAGTCTGAACATTGGTCTGAGGATGAAACGCAGAAGAAAAAGACAGCCCAATTCCTAATTTAGAACAAATTAGGCAAGAAATCAGATCCAGTCTCATTAAACACATCAAGGAAGTCTGACAAATATTCAGGTACATCATGTGTCTGAGCAGAAATAGACAATACAGAAAAGTCATTATGCATACATTGACACCCCAACTAACCACAGACAAGGATCTTCAATCTAGAACTGGATTATGGGTCTGAAGCCAAGGGAATCCCAGTACCAAAATATCATGCAAGTTGTGTAGTACAAAAAAATTTACAATTATCCTAATGAGCTGGTGCAACCCTCAGTCACCTGGGTCCAAAATTAGGGTTTATTCTATGCTAAGGGAGTAGCATCAATGCCCCTTAACGGAATAGGAGTTTGCAAAGGTAAAATGGGAAAGCCACAACTTTTAGCAAACACAAAATCTATTAAGTTCAGGGCGGAACCTGAATCAAGAAAAGCCATAGCAGAAAATGAGGATAATGAGCAAATTAAAGAGACTGACAAAAGAAATTTAGGTTGTACATTACCCACAGTAAATGAATGAGCAAATCTCTTTTCTCGTTTAGGGCAGACAGAGATAGTGTGAGAAGCGTCTCCACAATAGAAGCACAACTTATTTCTCCGTCTAAAACCCTGCCGCTCAGTATTAAATAGAACCCTATAACACTGCATAGCCTCCGAAGACTATTCTGTAAGCAATACATCTGAACGTATCATTTTGCGCTCGCGTAAACGTCTATCAATCTTAATGACTAAGGTCATAGAGGCATCGAGACCCGAAGGGATAGGAAATCTCACCACAACATCTTTCACAGTATCCGCAAGACCCTTCTGAAAAAGTGCCGCAAGAGCATCATCATTGCATTTGGTAAGGACCGCCCACTTTCTGAATCTCTGGCAAAAAATTTCAGCGGAATCCTGACCCTGGATCAATGCCATCAAAGCTTTCTCAGCTTGATTCATATCATTAGGTTAGTCATACAACAAACCCAGGGCCTGAAAAAAAGAATCCACATCAGCAAGAATCGGATCACCAAGTACCAAGGAAAAGGCCCAGTCCTGAGGGTCACGGTGCAACAAGGACATGACAATCCTAACCTGCTGCATGGGACTCTCTGAGGACTTAGGTCTTAAGGCAAAAAATAATTTACAACTATTTTTAAAGTTCAGGAATTTAGACCTATCCCCCAAGAACAATTCAGGAACGGGAATTTTAGGTTCTACAGCAGGAGTCTAAGATAAGCCGATATACCCTGAACCTCAGAAGCAAGATGCTCAACACCATCAGACAACTGGTTAATATCCATGCCAGCAAAAGCTCTTCCACAGAACTCAAAGAATAAGAGGAAAAATATACAGAATAAAAAAAAAATCCTTCTTTTGAGTACGTTTTTTTGTGTGGCTGGTGGTACTGTCATGAAGCGGTAACTGGGGACGATCACAAAAGATCCCATTAATCAGGAAAAACCAAAGCCACAAGAGTAGTTGGAAACTAAGCTGACCACAATCCCCTATCTATCGGACAACACTAGAAGTAGCCGTGGGATGTTCCTAACACACCTAGACACCTCGTCACTGCTGGAGAAACTTGCTACACCTCAAAGATAGAAATGAGGAATCCTAATTTGCCTTGGAGCATTCCCTAAAGAAATAGCAAGCCCCACACATGTAAGCGACTGATGTAAGAAAACACAATACACAGAAAATATAGATTAGCAAAGGTGAGTGCCGACTTACTAGATACAACAGGACAGGAAAGATAACTGATTGTGGCCAGCAAAAAACCCTGCAAAAAATACCAATCTCCTGATAGAAAAAATATCTGAGACCACACAGTCTCTCCCCCACTATATCAGGTACTCTTGTGCCAGACACTTTTAACAGAACTGCAGATATAATGGAAAGAAACAAAATCACAGAACAAATAATATTCTAAAGTGCAAATAATCCAAACATCAACAGCTTTCTTGCTGCCCTGCTCACAAAAACAGAGAGACAGATCCTCACAAACAAGAAACCAAAACACAGAACAAAATGGAATAAGCAGAAACACCTTTAAGTGCAATTCCAGCAATTAAGCAAAGAAACTAGTAAACTTATCTGGAGTAGATTCAGGCACAGAATAAATGGGAGAAACTGAAGGGAAAAGGAAAACTCCCAGCCATCTTCATAAGCAGCAGGAAACAGTTATCACCGGCAGCCGCCAGGCAGAAAGTGCTCTCCTAAATACACTAGGCTGATCTGCAATAGGACTTCCTGGATTCCTAATTAATTCTATCACCTGTTTGAGTCACAGACTCAGATTCAGCTCCACTACCATTCCTGGCCACTAGAGGGAGCTCCACACCAGCACCCACTCGAATGACATTCACAACAGGAGTGGCAGAATCATGTTATGGGGTTGTTTTGCTGCAGGAGGAAGTGGTGCGCTTCACAAAATAGATGGCATCATGAGTAAAAAAGATTATGTGTCAATACTGAAGCAACTTCTCAAGACATTTGCCTGGAATTTAAAGCTTGGCCAGAAAAAGGTCTTCGAAATGGACAAGGACCCGAAGCATACTGCCAAACTAGTTACAAAGTGGCTTAAGGATAACAAAGCCAATGTCATGGAGTGGCCATCACAAAACCCTGATTTCACGCCTATTTAAAATTTATGGGCAAAGCTGAAAAGGCAGATGCGAGCAAGGCGACTTACAAACATGGCTCAGTTACACCAGTTCTGTCAGGAGTAATGGGCCCAAATTCCTACCAACTATTGTGAGAAGCTTGTGGAAGGATATCAAAAATGTTTGACACAAGTTATACAGATTATGGGCAATGGTACTAAATACTAACGAAACTATGTAAACTTTTGACTTTGAAGAAAGTAATTCAAAATGCCTTAAGAGCATTCTCTCTAATTATTCTGGCATTTGACAAATATAAATAATTTTGGGAATCCTAATTCCTAATTGACCTAAAGGTTTAGTCTGATTTCATGTCAGATAGTGGAAAAAATCATGCATATGTGTCTTGTTAGTGTATCAAAACTTCTGGTTTCAAAGATATACAATATCTTTACATTATATATATAATTTTAAGCACGCTTGATCTAATTTGGTTTTATAATCTAATAATCAGTATGACAAATACTTCAATAGCGGTTGTGTTGATTTTATCCAAGTACTAATTTTGTTTCTACCCAATGAAAATGGCAAAAATATTCCCATGCCAAGATTTATCTACAAAAGAGGCACTATTGCCATCTACTGATCCCAATCCGCAATTACAAGTTGTTGACAACAGGTGGAAAATGTTTTGCAAAATGAAAAATGCGTTTGTATTCCAGGGGTAGATCACTCTTACACAAGTTGAGGATCTGAACAATAAATTCTAAGGAGTTGCTCTTCAGGGTGAATTATTTATCTTGCTTCTTAATTGTAAACAGTCCGAATAATTATAGGGTTAACTTTCACACTGGGGATATCTCAGCACTCCTTAAGTGTTTTAGAAATAAAACATTTTCAAAGGTCAAGGCTGACTCTCTCAGAGCTAAGCCAACTTTTTCCTTTCAAAATCACCCACCTTTGGGTCCCAGGCCATTAATTAGCAGTTAATGAGCATTCTCCTGGGAGCTATTTGGCAAGGAAAACAAAAGCACCCAGAGCCAGAACAGTGGGGGTGTTGTGGGACACTGATCTTTCCCCAGTTTAGAAATTAGAGATCTCTTGGCAGGGATAACGTTGTAAACAGTTTAATCTAAATCTGACAGGGGCGAAGAGGGGGAGGTGGAGTCCTTGCCCAAAAGGCAAAATATAATTAATTGTATCCTCTGTTTCTACGACAAGACAGATCTGGGTAATAATTGAATATTCCTGAACAATGATTGTAAGATTTTTCTGCATCGCATTGAAATCGAATTTCACTTTTTGTGTTTGTAAACATTTGCTTGTCAAAATGAAAGACAAAAAAAAATAGTGTATGCCGTGGTGTCTTCACTCATGGTATAAATCATCTGACCTAGGATGAGGACCTCCATTCTGCTAGTTTCCATCTTGGAGTTAACATTTGTGTTACGTGGATAATCTCCTTGGCAGCATCAGTAGAAGATTAAATATGAAGCATTTGTTAATCTGGAAACAGTTGTGGTGTGACAATATGAAAGCAGGTCTTGTGAGATCTGGCATGTACTTATATGAGGATTATCTCCCATCAGTATGGCACCACAAGGCAATGGTAAAGGGGAAGGGTGATACAAAAATTCCACAATCTGTCTGACTATTCTGTACTGGTTCTGTTATTGCTATTTTAGAGAAGGCAGATATGTACTGATTCTGACTCTAGACTTTAATAAAAAGGAAATATATGTTATTATTAACATTGTAAAATGTATCCCCTTTCATAGAAATTTAAAACATTTAAAATAAAACAAAAAAACTCCTTAGTATTACTTTATCAATTAGAGTTGGTGTAAACTGATTCACACTTCCCAGTCCATTCACAGCTTTTCTTTGATTAGCCCTTACCAAAGCCCCAAAATTCCAAGGACACTGTACATCCATAAATATATATGAGGAATAGTAATAATATCCTACCCATGAATTATTCAAATAGCGTACTATTTAGTATTTGTCTATTTAAGTCAGGGACTCCATAGGATTAGTAACGACCATTTAGGACACCTGGACCTTTTTTTCCCCCTGGGCCTTCTGATGATTCGTTGTGGGCAGGGAAATGCGTTGAGGCCGTGGATATCCGCACCAACTAATAAGGGAAGTGTGTCTGCATATCAGAATGCATTTAGTGATTGTTTAGTTTTGTATACAATCTGCTAAATCCTGCTTTTGATTTGGGGACATCATTGTGGTCTGTTCAGGTATATCAGTCTGTTAAGGGCCTGGTTTGTGAAGTGGTGCACTAGTCCAGCTTACTATATGGGTTAAGTCATGCCTTATGTAGGATGTGCTGGTGGTGAGACTTTGGATTGATTTTTTTTTCCCCTCTCTACCCTTTGTGGCTTTTGGATTCTAATGCACTAATCTATATCTCGTATAGGGCTACACCAGGGCAAGTTAGGGTGAGCTGACACAGAACAGGGGAGCCAAGCTGTTAAGGCCCAGTCACACTAAACAACTTACCAGCGATCCCAACAACGATACAACTTGATAGGGATCGCTAGTAAGTTGCTAGGAGGTTGCTGGTGAGATGTCACACTAAGCGACGCTCCAGCGATCTCACCAGCAACCTGACCTGGCAGGGATCGCTGGAGCGTCGCTACACGTGCAAGCATGCTGCGCTTGGTAACTAAGGTAAATATCGGGTAACCAACACGATATTTACCTTGGTTACCAGCGCACACCGCTTAGCGCTGGCTCCCTGCACACCTAGCCACAGTACACATCGGGTTAATTACCCGATGTGTACTCTGCTACGTGTGCAGGCAGCAGGAGCCGGCTTCTGCGGACGCTGGTAACCACGGTAAACAGCGGGTAACCAAGAAGCCCTTCCCTTGGTTACCCGATATTTACCTTCGTTACCAGCGTCCGCCACTCTCACACTGCCAGTGCCGGCTCCCTGTTCCCTGCTCTCCTAGCCACAGTACACATCGGGTTAATTACCCGATGTGTACTGCAGCTACATGTGCACAGAGCAGGAGCCGGCACTGACAGCTGAGAGCGGCGGACGCTGGTAACGAAGGTAAATATCGGGTAACCAAGGGATGGGCTTCTTGGTTACCCGCTGTTTACCGTGGTTACCAGCGTCCGCAGAAGCCGGCTCCTGCTGCCTGCACATTCAGTTGTTGCTTTGTTGCTGTCACACACAGCGATGTGTGCTTCACAGCGGGAGAGCAACAACTACATTCAGCAACAACCAACAACCTCACAGCAGGGGCCAGGTTGTTGCTGGATGTCACACTAAGCAACATCGCTAGCAAGTTGTGCATCAGCAGCGATGTTGCTAGCGATGTTGCTTAGTGTGACGGTACCTTAAGGGTGTCATACCCTCTGTTTTAAGGTAGGAGCTAAAGTAGCCCTGGCACACCGTTTATTTCCCAATTGTAATAACGAAGAAGATGAAAGTCTCTTTTGAATTTTTATTGAAAAAGATGATACAGTTGCAGAAAGTCCGCCTATGACAATGTTTCGGCCATCATTTCGGCCTTCATCTGGTCGGACAGACTGACTAGACACATATACAAAATAAAACAAACATAACGAGATTTGATCAGTACACATATGGGTGAACATTTTTTGTGTTCAGTGACGTACAAAAAGAAGGTATGAGGGTAATGTGACGTGAGAAATGAGGAGAAGCCAATATCCGTGAACAAAAGACCTTAAATAGAAGGTCCCCACGAAAAGGGGAAGTCGCAAGGTGAGTGCTGTGAGGAAGGAATACGTGATGTCATGTCCTGGGACTAACCTGGTCAAGTAATGATTCCCAGAGGGGCGAAGAAAAATTACAGTACTGGTAAGGATGGCATGTAATGTGAACACGTTATTCATCTATGATAGAGATGAAAGGGGAACAAAGAAGGAGGAATGAGCTGCTGGAATGATGATAACGTGAGCTAGGAAGAATAGTTTTGTATACAATCTGCTAAATCCTGCTTTTGATTTGGGGACATCAGCATGCGATGTTCCCCTTGTTCATTGTGGTCTGTTCAGGTGTATCAGTCTGTTAAGGGCCTGGTTTGTGAAGTGGTGCACTAGTCCAGCTTACTATATGGGTTAAGTCATGCCTTATGTAGGATGTGCTGGTGGTGAGACTTTGGATTGATTTTTTTTTCCCCTCTCTACCCTTTGTGGCTTTTGGATTCTAATGCACTAATCTATATCTCGTATAAGGCTACACCAGGGCAAGTTAGGGTGAGCTGACACAGAACAGGGGAGCCAAGCTGTTAAGGCCCAGTCACACTAAACAACTTACCAGCGATCCCAACAACGATACAACCTGATAGGGATCGCTAGTAAGTTGCTAGGAGGTCGCTGGTGAGATGTCACACTAAGCGACGCTCCAGCGATCTCACCAGCAACCTGACCTGGCAGGGATCGCTGGAGCGTCGCTACACGTGCAAGCATGCTGCGCTTGGTAACTAAGGTAAATATCGGGTAACCAACACGATATTTACCTTGGTTACCAGCGCACACCGCTTAGCGCTGGCTCCCTGCACACCTAGCCACAGTACACATCGGGTTAATTACCCGATGTGTACTCTGCTACGTGTGCAGGCAGCAGGAGCCGGCTTCTGCGGACGCTGGTAACCACGGTAAACAGCGGGTAACCAAGAAGCCCTTCCCTTGGTTACCCGATATTTACCTTCGTTACCAGCGTCCGCCACTCTCACACTGCCAGTGCCGGCTCCCTGTTCCCTGCTCTCCTAGCCACAGTACACATCGGGTTAATTACCCGATGTGTACTGCAGCTACATGTGCATAGAGCAGGAGCCGGCACTGACAGCTGAGAGCGGCGGACGCTGGTAACGAAGGTAAATATCGGGTAACCAAGGGAAGGGCTTCTTGGTTACCCGCTGTTTACCGTGGTTACCAGCATCCGCAGAAGCCGGCTCCTGCTGCCTGCACATTCAGTTGTTGCTTTGTTGCTGTCACACACAGCGCTCCCGCTCTCTCCTCATTTCTCACGTCACATTACCCTCATACCTTCTTTTTGTACGTCACTGAACACAAAAAATGTTCACCCATATGTGTACTGATCAAATCTCGTTATGTTTGTTTTATTTTGTATATGTGTCTAGTCAGTCTGTCCGACCAGATGAAGGCCGAAATGATGGCCGAAACGTTGTCATAGGCGGACTTTCTGCAACTGTATCATCTTTTTCAATAAAAATTCAAAAGAGACTTTCATCTTCTTCGTTATTACAATTGGGAAATAAACGGTGTGCCAGGGCTACTTTACCTCTACCAAAAAAATTTTTCCTGAGCACCTGTGAAGGTGACGCTAGGTCGTTTTTGTTCTTGTAAGGTAGGAGCTAGCCTAGGGCATGAATAGGGCTCATAGCCCTATTAGGGGTCTGTAGTATATATATATATATATATATATATATATACTTTTTGCTTCTACAATCACAGACCTTTCATTATATCTCGATCCCAGGTTGTAGTCCCTGTTTATCTATACCCTTTACAGATGGGAGAAAAAATCCCAATGGATGAGTCATGCGGTGAACACGCAGCCAGTATGTGTATACCGGCGGCAAGTATGCACTACTCACAATCAATGCATAAACAAAAGGACAAAAAATGAGTATCTGTGCAATATAATAAGTTTTATTAGATGACAAACAAGCAAAACAGCAATGCATGCAAGTTTAAAAATAATTACCATAAGATCAAAGGGGCATGGAGTAAGAGTATAGAGTATGAAACAACATATCCAATAGCCATGGGAGAGGCGGAAAAAGTTCACAAAATGTACTCAAAACGTTCAGGTAGGAATGATAAACCAAAACCACCTACAGTAGCCGTGGGAGAGGTAGATGGAGGTATACAGACATGGGCCAGTAACTAAGTGATTCACACAATGGAGCACGATAAGTTATGTCTAGCCGTGGAAGAGGTGACCGCTATATGATGTTGCAAAAATAGCAGTATAAGAGGTACAAAATAATAACAATTAATTACTACATAAAGCGGTCATAGATAATATTAATAAAAAATGGCAATACAGTGCCCCAAAGTGTGGTCACCAAAAACTGGTCCAGGATGTACATAATGGTAATTAGGGATACCTACAAAAATATTTTTGACATACTTCTATATAAAGTGCAAATGCATTAGAATAAAAGGGCAGGCACCCAAAAATACCATGGAACAACAAAAATGTCCCACAGGAACCCACAGCAGGAGATACAAGGTGTTATAAGTATAGAATAAAATACAAAATAACCAAAAGCCGTGGGAGGGGTGGAAAAAGCACACAGGAGTACTGGAAACGTTCAGGTAAAAGTGATGAACAGTATCACCCTCAGTAGCCGTGGGAGAGGTATATGCAAGTATAAAAGTCTGGGTCAGTAAATGTGTGATTCGCACAATGGGGCATAATGAGCAATATCTAACCGTAGAGGGGGTGACCACTATATGATGTTGCAGAAGTAGCCGTGTGAGAGGTAAACAATAATCACAAATACCTGCAACATAAAGCGGTCATAAGTTGTATGTATGAAATAATAACAGCTCAATGCCCAAAAGTGCGGTCACCCGAACTGATCCAAGGTATGCACCATGGAGATTAAGATACCTGACAGGATATGGCATGATTTGATATAAAGTGCAAATGCATAAGAATGAAAGGGCAGGCACCCAAAAAAATACCATGAAATAACAAAAAAATCCCACAGGGACCCACAGCAGGAGGTGTAAGAATATATCAGGATATAATACACATACCCAAAGAGGAGGGATCACCACCAACGCGTGTTTCGCGACGGTATTGTTGCTTTCTCAAGGGGGAGAATCCTGATGGGTTTACAGATGGGTTAATTTCTACTGTGGTGTTTTGTTTACTTGGGTTGTTTTAATTGATGGTAATAAATTGTAGGTTTATATGGATTTTTTCTGAATTCTTTGTTAACCCTATTTATGTAATCCCGTATACATTGTGTGTTAATTTGAAAACTCTTTTAACTTATCTCCCCAACTCTTATCCCAGTATATGCACATCTACAGTATATCTGCTCCTCTTTGTGGGCCTACTCACAAATGTTGAAAGCTTCTCTTCAAAGCTGTTGTAACACTGGTGGGTCAGGACCCACTGCACCATGGGCCAGGCCTACCCTGGAGGGGTGTGGCTAAGTGTCTGCCAGGTCTTCACTAGGGCCTCTGAATGTTGAGGATAGGCTGGAATGCTAGTAGACACCAGATACCCCTCCAGGGCAGTCCCTGTGACTGCAAAAGCTGACCAGACGGTCAGAGGTGAAGAAACAAGGTATAGGAGAGCGAGACATAAGCATAGGCAGATGGTCCGAGGTTGGAGCAGGCAACACAGGCTCAGAGTACAAAGCCAATGTCAGGAACGGAGAGGTCAGACAGGACGGATATACAAGCCGGGTCAATAGAAACAAATGCACGAACAGTACACTAGCAGACAAACTAACTAGGAACCAACATTTGGCAAAGAGTTAAATTCCCTGCAGAGACTGGCCATGCCCCCTAAGACCAAATGGAAGCTATATGCTGATGCAGCAGATCAGAGGAGTGTTGTAAAAGGCAAGTCTACGAGATGACCTAACACGAGGAGACGCCACTGGTGACCATGGTGAGCGGGGTGGTGCTGATGAAGTATGCGAGTTGCCGCCATGACAGTTGTTTGTTAGACTTGGTACTGCTTGTGGCAGACAGCCACAAGCCACACATCATGGGTCCACGAGCCACATTGTTGGGGATCCTTGGTCTAATACATTTGTGGCACTTGTGCATCATATTTCAATGTGTGTCACCTGTGCAGTATATGTCCTTCAGGTAGTGTTCATGTAAAGGCCCCCGATATTGACAGGTTCAGCCTCCAGTATAATATACAGTATATGGTGCTTAGCAGCCAACTGATGGTCAGTAGAGATGTTGATTTTGCATGTCTGATTTTGGCCTGCTGATCGCATTGTTCTCTCATAGAGAACATTGGAGCACTCAGTCAAAAGAATGCTCCTGTGTATGGAAGAATCAGCTGAGATGGCTGTTATCCAAACAATCCACCAAAGCATAGCTTGGTCGACAGTCACCTGATGTGTATGGCTAGGTTAAAGCTTGTTCTCAGTGGAATATATGTGTCCTGTGTCTTCTGTGTTAGTGAATCTATGTGTATTGGTTTGTTACATGAGTAGTCCATGTGTTACGTGTCCTGTGCATGGCCGGCTTTAGGCATGTGCGACTTGTGCGGTCGCACAGGGCGCCGATGGCCATGCTTCAGGGGGGGGCACCGCAGAGAGGTAAGAAGTAAATTTCCTGCCCCTCTGTGTGGGCGGCCGGCCGCCTCTCTGTGCAGGCGGTCGGCCGCCTCTCTGAGTGGGCAGACGGCCGCCTCTCTGTGCGGGAGCCCGCCGCCTCTCTGTGCGGGCGGCCCACCGCCTCTCTGTGCGGGCGGCCCGCCTCCTCTCTTTGCGGGCAGCCCGCCGCCTCTCCATCCTGGAGGCCCGCCGGCTGCCTGCCTCTCCGTGCTGGAGGCCCGCCGGCTGCCTGCTTCTCCATGCTGGAGGCCCGCCGGCTGGATATCTGTCTGTGCAGGCTGCGGTGGCTGTGTGGGGGCTCCTGCTGTGTGTAAGAGGCTGTGTGGGGGCTCCTGCTGTGTGTAGGAGGCTGTGTGGGGGCTCCTACTGTGTGTAGGAGGCTGTGTGGAGGCTCCTGCTGCGTGTAGGAGGCTGTGTGGGGGCTCCTGCTGCATGTAGGAGTCTGTGTGGGGGCTCCTGCTGTGTGTAGGAGGCTGTGTGGAGGCTCTTGCTGCGTGTAGGAGGTTGTGTGGAGGCTCCCCTGCTGCGTGTACGAGGCTGCATGGAGGCTCCTGCTTCATGTAGGAGGCTGTGTGGGGGCTCCTGCTGCGTGTAGGAGGCTATGTGGGGGCTTCTGCTGCATGTGGGGGCTCCTGCTGCATGTAGGAGGCTGTGTGGTGGCTCCTGCTGCATGTAGGAGGCTGTGTGGTGGCTCCTGCTGCGTGTAGGAGGCTGTGTGGGGGCTCCTGCTGCGTATAGGAGGCTGTGTGGGGGCTCATACTGTGTGTAGGAGGCTGTGTGGAGGCTCCTGCTGTGTGTATAAGGCTGTGTGGAGGCTCTTGCTGCGTGTAGGAGGCTGTGTGGAGGCTCCCCTGCTGCGTGTAGGAGGCTGTATGGAGGCTCCTTCTTCATGTAGGAGGCTGTGTGGGGGCTCCTGCTGTGTGTAGAAGGCTGTGTGGGGGATCCTGCTGCG
The DNA here is from genome assembly GCF_048569485.1 of Anomaloglossus baeobatrachus. Taxonomy (NCBI): domain Eukaryota; kingdom Metazoa; phylum Chordata; class Amphibia; order Anura; family Aromobatidae; genus Anomaloglossus; species Anomaloglossus baeobatrachus. The sequence continues at coordinate 651,659,706 of NC_134353.1, forward strand.
TCTGGGAGCTCCTGCTGCGTGTAGGAGGCTGTGTGGGGGCTCCTGCTGCGTGTAGGAGGCTGTGTGTGTGGGGGCTCCTGCTGCGTGTAAGAGGCTGTGTGGGGGCTCCTGCTGCGTCTGGGGGCTCCTGCTGCGTGTAGGAGGCTGTGTGGGGGCTTCTGCTGCGTGTAGGAGGCTGTGTGGGGCATCCTGCTGCGTGTAGGAGGTTGTGTGGGGGCTCCTGCTGCGTGTAGGAGGCTGTGTGGGGGCTCCTGCAGGTATTTGCATATAGTTGTAGTGTTGCCTCTAGATATAACTCCTGTGGACCCCAGACACCCCAGTCTCACCCTGCATTCGTCTATCTTTTATATAGTATCTACTGTATGTGTGCCATGTATATGTAATTTATGCAGTGGCAAAATGACGGGGCCTGTGGGTGATGGTGGCCATTGCTATTTCCTTGGATGCATGGTTGAACACCATTGAGGAGCAGATGGCCACTGGCTCCCTGTATCGCCCTTGCTCTGCAGCTGTGGTCCCAGATAGGTGTAATGACATCAGGTGGAGTCTGTGATGTGATGCCAGTGGGCCCTGTAGCTGCGGCCAGAGTGGGTGCAGAGCATATGTAGGGGGTAATACATATATATATATATATATATATATATATAAAAAAGTATATATATAAGTATATACATATATATAAAAGTATATATATATATATATATATATGACTCGCCCACCCCAGAGCTATGGGACACCCGGTGTCGGGCCGGACTAGTCCGGGGGTCGTCAGTGGTGGCGGGGCCCGACTCCGTGACAGTGGCAGGAGTCAATTAATATGGCTTCAGTGGGGGTGATTAAAGTTTATATTTGTGACGCCACCTGTGGTTTGCGGCTATTGAGCCGCCGCTGCTGTATGGGGCCTCCGGGGTGATGGAACGGCAGCAATGGTGATACTGCTCCCCACAGGTGGAGCGGTGCCCCGGGGCAACAGTTGGTGCTTGTAAGTGTCGATGTAGTTGTGGTGTAATGCAGGGCCGACAGGGCGGTGAAAGGACCGGACACAAACAACAGTCTCTTTACCTTCTCCTCTTTTACTGTGCAAACGGTTAGTCCTGGGAGACCGTTACAGGTGGTAGAGGGCTCCGGCCGGCCTGGAAGTAACTGAGGTATCTTTTTGGCCAGCTGAGTATGAGGCCTACTCTCTGTTCTTTCTTTGCTTTCATAGGACCCTGCACTCTGAGTTAGCAATGGCCCTCTTGCTGCTGGGACCGGTGGTACGTCCCTCTCCCTGTGTGGTAGGCTGCGCAGGCCCTCTCTGATGCTTCTCTGCTGGAGTCCACACCGGGCCCTGGTGATGCAGCTGTACCTTCAGGTTGCTTTGGGGGGCCAGGAGACCTGCAGTTCTCCTGCCCTTCGGATTCGGCTACCAGGGAAGGGTTTTACACCCTGGCAACCACAGACTCCGATGTCTAAGTCTCTTCTGTGCCTCTCTGCCAATCCTGCTTCACTGGGCCAAGCTATTCCAGCTCCAGGCCCCAGTCCACAGGACAGCACTACTCTGCGTCTTCACTCTCCAAACTTCCCTCACAGACTGAACACTAACTCCTCCCTCAGGTCAGGCTTGAGAAATGCTCCCTGGAACTCCAGGTTCAGAGCTCCCTCTGCTGGCCTGAGGGAGAAACTGCGTTGGATGTTGGTACCTACTGGCCAATGATTTCCCCAATTACCTCCAGGCTCAGCATTAACCCTTTGGAGGGGCAATGCTGTTGTGGCAACTAGGTCCTGGGGCGCCACATACCGTATTTTTCCGCTTTATAAGACGCACCGGAATATAAGACGCACCCCAAACTTAGACATAAAAAAAGGTAAAAAAAAGAAAAATGGGGTCCGTCTTATACTCCGGTGTTCTCTTACCAGAGGGGGCAGCAGTGGTGGTGAAGCGGGGTCACAGGAGGCACAGGTTGTGCTGGCAGGCGCGGCGGGTCAGTGGCAGCGGGGTCCGTGGTTGCAGGTGCCGTGGCATCCGTGGTTGCAGGCGCGGTGGCGTCCGCGGTGGCAGGAGCCTTGGGGTCCGTGGTGGCGGCAGCAGCCGTGGCGGGTGAGCCGTGCAGCAGGCCGGTACAGTGAGTGTCCGCGGTCCCGGTTCAGTGGTGGCAGCGGCTGTGGCGACGGCTCAGTGGTGGGAGCGGCGGCGACGACTGCTCAGTGGTGGCAGCGGCGGGGACTGCTTAGTGGTGGCAGCGGCGGGGACTGCTCAGTGGTGGCAGTGGCAGGGACTGCTCAGTGGTGGAGCAGACGGATGCGGTGTTTTCCCAGTGTGTCCGCGGTCCCGATTCAAGTAATGGCGCCCGGAGGGAGGCATGCGCAGATGGAGCTGTCATCCAAGGGCTCCATCTGCGCACGCGCTGACTCCCGGAGCAGCGCGTGCGCAGATGGAGTTCTCATCCAAGAGCTCCACCGGCGCCATCATTTGAAAGTGGGACCGCGGACAACTGGTAACATGCTGCACAGCCGCCCACCCCGCACGCACAGAGTGGCAGCCAGCAGGCTGCCCGCCCACCCTGCGTGCAAGCGGCCGGGTACCTGTGCTTGCGTGCGGTGGCAGCCGGGTACCCATGGCTGTGTGCGGGCGGCAGCCGGGTGCTGTGTGCGGGCGGCACCTGGGTGCCTGTGTGAGGGCGGCAGCCGGCTGCCGCCCGCACGGGCACCCGACTGCCGCTCGCACACAGCACCCGGCTGCCGCCCGCACACAGCCATGGGTACCCGGCTGCCATCGCATGCAAGCACAGGTACCTGGCTGCCGACCCCACACAGCACCCGGCTGCCGCCCGCACACAGCCACGGGTACCCGGCTGCCACCGCACACAAGCACAGGTACCCGGCCGCTTGCATGCAGCCACAGGCACCCGGCCGCCCGATCGCCTCAGACAGGACCCCCCCAGGTACCGCTTTATAAGACGCACCCCCCATTTTCCTCTCAAATTTTTGGGAGGAAAAGTGCGTCTTATAAAGCGAAAAATACGGTGTATATATATATATATATATATATATATATATATATATATATATATATTATACACCCTACATATGCCCTGTACCTGTCACGTATAGTGGGTAATGTAATGTAATTCTGAATATTGACCTGCCATATCCTAAAGGTGTGTGATATGTGCTCTGTTAGGATTTCACTTGCTGATTCGAGTGGTCGCCATCTGATCGCTCACATGTGATTTGCAACGTGTGGTCATCTGCCAAACGACGTCTCCTCCTGTTTTTCTCAAATTGAAAATTATAACAATGAGAGAAGAAGGAGGAGACGTCATTCATTAGATGACCCCCCAGTCCGCAAATCACTGGTGAGCGATCACATGACCACTCAGATTGGCAAGTGAAATCCTAGCCTAGTAGGTGCCGAGGCGGGGGGAATGGATGGTGCGTGCTGGCGTATCGGTGCGGTGCGGCGCGTGGCCCGAAGGCACTCTTGTACTCACTATTACAAACACGCTGGAGTCTCTGGTAAACCAAACAAGATGGTGGATGGTGCCCGCAGCCGGCTGCTCTTTTCCCCTTTTCAGGTTGGTGGTTTCTGCCTTTCTCCTGCACCTCACTTTTGTAGAAAATGATGACTCCTATGCCTGAGCAAACAGTAGTCCGCTCCACAGCCTGATGTATACCAGTAGAGCCCATGTGCCCGCAGACGCTGGCCCGTTGGGTCTCAATGCCTGGGCGGTGGCTTTCTACCCCTATCGTTGGGCTGTTGTCTTCAGTCGGGTCTTAGGTGGGAAAGGGCCTAAAGTCCAGTCCTCAATCAGTTGATTTGACTCGGTCCAGTTGTTTCTGGGCCTCGTACTGGGTCTGAGTACCCCTCCTGATGCTCCGGTTTCCAATCGGTTCCCCGGTTCGGTACCGGCGGGCCACTACCCGGTCCCGGTCCCTTACAGTTCCACTGGCTGTAATCGCAGCTCCTATAGGCGGCCACCACCGTCTGCCTCCTTGCCACGGTACCAGGGCTACGACCCTGTCACCGGTCAGTGTTAATGCTGCAGACCTGACACCTCAGGTCTGCTGCACTTGAACTTGAACTCTCACACCAAATTGACTCAACTGTTTCCTGTCTCAGGCTCTCTGGACTCCTTGGTGGGCATGGCCAACCGCCTGGCCCCGCCCCCCTGGTGTGACCATTGAACACTGAGAGAGGTGACAAGGGTTTTTGTAGGTTGGCTGCTGTCACCTTATTAAGGCGGGAGGTGTTTGTGTAAGGGCCTACCTTTGACTACCTGGCTATTCCAGGGCGTCACACATACACAGGGCCTTTCCCTCATGATGTGTATGTGGTACTGCAGCCTAGTCTATTCAGGTCAGTAGAGCTGAGAGGCAGTGACACATACACAGCACCCCTCGTCCTCAAGGTGTGTATGTGGTGCTGCGCCTCAGTATGTTCAGGTCATTGGAGCTGAGAGGCAGCGACACATATAACCTGAGGACTCTTTATTACATAGAAAGCAGAGATTTTTTTTATTTCGTACATTCCCCTTTAACATTTGTATTTTGGACTTTTTGGTCCAGAGTACACGCAGCATCGGCCGCCGGTTCCATCGTGCATTATCTGGCATCATCCTGTACTTTTATTCTCAGGATTTGTATAGTAGATGCTGATCCCACCAATGGGGCCACGACCTGCGCCGCTCTAAGGTGGGCTTTGCACACTACGACATCGCAGGTGCGATATCGGTGGGGTCAAATCGAAAGTGACGCACATCCGGCATCGCAGTCGATATCATAATGTGTAAATCCTTTTTGATACGATTAACGAGCGCAAAAGCGTCGTTATCGTATTATCGGTGTAGGGTCCGACATTTCCATAATTTGGCAGCAGCAACAGGTATGATGTTGTTCCTCGTTCCTGTGGCAGCACACATCGCTGTGTGAGAAGCCGCAGGATCGAGGAACATCTCCTACCTGCGTCACCGCGTCTCATGCCGGCTCTGCGGAAGGACGGAGGTGGGCGGGATGTTTACGTCCCGCTCATCTTCGCCCCTCCGCTTCTATTGGCCGCCTGCCCTGTGATGTCGTTGTGACGCCGCACGACCTGCCCCCTTAGGAAGGAGGCGGTTCGCCGGCCAGAGCGACGTCGCAGGGCAGGTGAGTGCATATGAAGCTGCCGTAGTGATAATGTTCGCTACGGCAGCAATCATAAGATATCGCTGCTGCGACGGGGGCAGGGACTATCGCACTCGGCATCGCAGCATCGGCTTGTGATGTCATAGTGTGCAAAGCCCGTCTAAGTGTATAGGAATATATATCATCTCTCTATGAAGAGCGGCAGCGCCTCATTCTCCAGATACATGTGCGCCCCATTGGGGGGGATCCGCATATCCATCCATGAATTAATATCCAGGGATACGGCATAAATGGTTGAAATCGGAAGACCTCTAAAAGAACGAGATCAAACATGGTGGATTTGAGGTGCAGATTCTCCAGCACAAATTTGGAGTTTATTGTACATTTGAAGAGCTGAATTTTATTAGGATAGAAAAAAAATTGGCTCCTGTCGTTGTTTGTTTCCTGGGAAACTGGGTAAAAAATCAGTAGGGGGGCACCAAAGGGCAGTTTTGCACAGGGCACCATTCAGGCTAAGGCCGGCCCTGGTCCTGTGTCACGCCGGTGACTCGCACATGGTCCACTCACTGCAGTCACCGCTCTGCTTTCTCCAGCCTCAGACTGTCTCTCTGAGCTGCCTCCAGTAGTCTTTCCAGGTTAGTGCATCCTCTTGCTGCTGGTGAATTTCATCTGGCTATAGAGAGGAGTGGCCAGTTGCTGCAGGTGTTTAACCGCACTGTGTGCAGCAGAATTTTAGTTCCCTGACCTATCACCAAGCAGCAGGGGGTTTATGAGGCAGCTCTTCTCATCACTCCTTGCTTGATGTAGGTTGTAGTTCTTTTCCACTCTAGATTCCTGCAAGACACTTCTTGTATTGTCTCTTCAGTTTTCTGACCCAGCTTGCCAACTCACTTATCCCATTCTCTATGCTCCTTACCATAGCTATGCATTTTAAACATGTGCTGCCTGCCGTGACTCTGGATTCTCTGACTCTACGCCTTTTTCCTTCATTCGCCTACACCTTGCACTTGTGTCTGACATTCTGCTCAGCTACCACAGACTGTGGACTGTCCTGGGAGTACCTTAACCCGAACCCGTCTTTCCTGTAACTGAACATGAACTCATTTTGCCAGTACCTCAACCTGAACCCGTCCTACCAGTACCTGAAATGGAACCCGTCTTGCCAGTACCTGAACAAAATTCAAAAATTGCAGTTGCACTCAAGTAAAAGGAGAAAAAGCAAAAATGTAGATGGTGAATATTGGAATGTGAATACGCATTAATGCTAAGAAAACATGAAAAAAATTCATGGAAAATAAGAGTTACTTAACAAATAAAGGTGGCCAAATTTACTTGTGCCCAAATACCAACGTCATTTCTGGGTCCTATTCTAAATGCTATGCCTCTCTTGTCCAAACTGAACTATTATATGGGCTAGAATAGAACCTACAAAAGGAAAATTAAAAACACCTGAAATAACTAGGAGGAATGCGCTGATAAAGCACATAACTCCATAATACAAACTAGAAAAAATTGCCAGCACTTCCTAATCTCATAGTCTGAACCCAGATGAGAGTTACACCTTGACATGGTTTCTGGTCACAAGTAAATTTGTCCACCTTTATTTGCAAAGTCCATGTACATTTTTGCTAAGTCCTTCTACATTTTTGCTTTTTCTCCTTTTCTTTGAGTGCAACTGCTATTTTTAAATATTGTATGTCATGTTCAGAATGCACCAGTTCAGACTATGAGATTAGGAAGTTTCGGCACTTTTTTCTAGTTTGTATTATGGAGTCATGTGCTTTGTCTGCGCACTCCTCCTAGTTATATCAGGTGTTTTTAATTTTCCTTTTGCAGGTTCTATTCTAGCCCCTATAATAGTTCAGCTTGGTCAAGAGAGGCATAGTATTTAGAGAAGGACCCTGATCAAAGTTACACCTGGACGTTGGTTTCTGGGCACAAATAAATTTGGCCACCTTTATTTGCTAAGCAATTTATATTTTTCAAAGAAATTTTTTCATGTTTTCTTAGCAGTAATGCATATTCACATTCCAATATTCACCATCTACATTTTTACTTTTCCTCTTCCCTTTACTTAAGTGCAACTGCTATTTTTGAATATTGTATGTCATGTTCAGTATGCATCAGTTCAGACTATGAGATTAGAAAGTGATGGCAATTTTTTCTAGTTTGTATTATGGAGTCATGTGCTTTGTCTGCGCACTCCTCCCAGTTATTTCAGGTGTTTTTAATTTTCTTTTTGCAGGTTCTATTCTAGCCCATATAATAGTTCAGTTTGGACAAGAGAGGCATAGTATTTAGAGTAGGACCCAGATGGACGTTGGTATCTGGGCACAAGTAAATTTGGCCACCTTTATTTGCTAGGTAACTTATATTTTTCAAAGACATTTTTTCATGTTTTCTTAGAAGTAATGCATATTCACATTCCAGTATTCAATATCTACATTTTTGTTTTATCTCCATCCCTTTACTTAAGTGCAAGTGCTATTTTTGAATATTGTATGTCATGTTCAGTATGCACCAGTTCAGACTATGAGATTAGAAAGTGTCGGCAATTTTTCTACTACCTGAACTAAAAACCTGTCCTGTCTGTACTGGAACCTGTACTGTCTGTACCAAACCCCAAATCCGTCCTGCCTGGCTCTAGCTCCGAAACCATCCTGTCAGTCACTTGTACCGTCTCCCGCCTGCTGTCCTGTGACCGTCCGGCCTGCCCTCACGTACCTGCATCCCTGATACTTGGGGCCAGCTGCTGCAGTACTGGGGACTGCCCTGAAGTGGTACCTGGTGATTACCAGCGGCTCAGCCTATCCTCACCACCAGAGTCTCTAGTGAACACACGGTAGTCATTTAGTCACACCCCTCCAGGGTAAGTTTGGCCCATGGTGGAGTGGATCCACACCCACCAGCGTTACATCCTGTCTGTTAGTGGCCTTGTAATTGCTAAGTGTGCATGGAGGTGTAGCTTTGTGAAGGGTGAGTTTACATGCACAGGACACAAAATGGCTCCATTGAGGCAGTAAACCCCTCATGTAGATTTACCTCAAATTAGTATGAGTCTCATTTGACTGTTAATGGTCATACAGTTAAGGCAATGAAGCAATCTGAAAAGTGCGCCATTATTTTTTGTTAAAAAACAAAACATATAATAGTTTTGAAGCCAAGCGCTGTGACTGCTAATGATAGCTATATTCTCCATAATCTTTTGTGGAGCTATAAACTTCGCACTTTTTATTTAGAAGTCTAAAGAGAGGACAGAGGCTGGAAATTAGTTAGCTATTAACCGGTATTGTTTTTTTTAATGTAAGTTTATAATGACTGGATTCAAGTCTCATAGAATATGATAAAATGAGAGAGTCCCCCTACCAGTATTTCGTGTCCACTATTTCATTCATAGTCCCTGCACACAAGTTTCAGAGCGGCACCTGGAGCAATCAAAAAAGAAAAGGAAAATGCAAAATCCAGCTGGGGAAATCCTGATTACAACATTCCAAAATTTATTGCATTAATTAAAAATCCAACCTAATTTTAGGTTGAATCACATATATAGGCTAAAATTCTTTGCGAACTCAGTGTTTCGGTGGTTTGTCTTGGTAAGGTATAGAAAGTGCAATGTTGCTAATTTATAATGAAATCCTATATCAAGTGTTGCTATGTAAGCAATGAGATAGCACTAATATAAAATTAGTATCTAAGATGAATTAAGAACAGAACTATAAGGCTGGACTCATACGAGCGTATGGCATCCGATGCAACAGCATCAGATGCGATATGCTAATGACCCCCGGCTCAGGCTCTGCTGTGAGCGTGAGCCGAGTGTCAAGCGACTGTGACCCGATCTTGCAATCGGGTCACAGCTGCGAAGCTGAGGGCGGGCGCTGTGGAGGAGAGGGAGGGGCTAATCCCTCCATCTCCTCCATTGTCAGCCTGTGCGTATAACATCCGAGTGCAGTCCGATGTTTCTCTCACATCCATTCACTTGAATGGGTGCGAGTGATATGGCTGTAGCAGAAAATCGCAGCATGCTGCTACTTTTCTCTCATCCAGATTCTGGATGCGAGAAAAGCTGACAAACTGCTCTCCCTCATTCACTAACATTGGTCATAGTGTAATGCGAGATTTTCTCACATTGCACTCGTCCGATTTTCACGCTCGTGTGAGCGCTCCCTTAGTGTTATTAATAACCATGAGTACAAGACACTATTTATAGTATATAAAATTAATTTTTGTAATGGTAGGTAAGATCACGTTGTACATTTATCCCATGGGTACTCGTGTTTCCAACCCCAAGGTCCATTGACTTTTTCATTATTTATAAACTTCAAAGTAGAACAATCTCTATTATATACTTGTACAAAATGTTTCAAAATGGCTGAGATGGTAACAGCTAAGGAATTAAAAGTAAAAGTAAAATGTCTTCTTATTCTAACCTTAAGGGGACCTGTTGTGCAATCGACATATTAAAGTCTTATTATTTCTATGTCATTGGCTATTTCCCAAAATCTGATATGGGATTTCATCATAAGTTAGCAACATTGCACTTCTGTAGTATACCATGACTAAGGCATACCACGGAAATGCATAGGTATACTAAAAATCTTTTTCAATATGTGTGCTCTCTCCTAGAATTATGTTTGAGTTTTAATTGCTGTAATAAAGTTTTACATTTTTTGACTTTGTAAGGGGGGTCAGCGCTATGCCCACCCCCTGCAGAAGTAGCCGGCACACTGAAGGTTGATGTCTAATGTTATAATAAGTAATGTGTATTGTGTAAGTGGTCACCAGGTGGCAGTGTGGCTCAGGGACAGCAGTCCTGGTACCTGGGTAGAGAGTTCAAGGGTTAAGAAAGAGGAGGAGAGCAGCTATAAAAAGCACAGTAGAAAGGAAGAGAAGTAGGAGAGTCCCTTAGTAGTAGTGACAGATAGAAGCCCCAAAATTGTTGATTCTAATCCTAGGGGTCACCACTACGATCGTGGACACGTGGAATCATGTGCGGAAAGGATTGGCGAATTGCGTCCCCAGAGGCGGGGTATAGTTCGATCGGTCGGGGGAAGGCGTCCGTATTCTCCTGGATCGAAAAGCCGAAGATTCCCTCTGCGAGACCGAAAATCAGTTGTGCCCTCAAGGAGAAGGGTATGTCTTATTCCTGGCTTGAACAAAGACGGAGGAGTGCCGTCATGTGTTTTCCTTCATATGCGCAAGCAGTCCCTGTGGGTGGGATGGAGCGGCCAAAAAGACTATATGATTGGGTCCCTGCTAGAGTGACGTTAGACAGAGGGATGAGAGGCCCAGTGGTGTCTTATAGATCCCAGGTGCCAGGAGGACGGTCGGCCATTAAATTCAATACTGAGGAGGAATCGGGAGGGAACCCCTATGGGAACACAAACAGTGCCCGTGTAGTGAAGAGGGGAATTGTAGCTGTGAATGCTATTGATGTGGAGAGACCAATGAAAAAAGTGGTGAAAAGAGATGCTGTATCCATTGAGAAGAAACCAAGTAAACCAAGTAAAGTTCTGTTGTTTAATGAGAGAACTGTGTTGCAAACTTTCTTGTCCCAGCGTGAAATTGAAATCCAGAGTGACTGGTGTAGTGGACATCCTTTAAGTGGTGTTGTGCCGTGGAGGCATGGGGTTAACGATCGGCTGTGCTGCTGCTGTTGACCCCTGAACACACAACTACCACTGTCTGCCCCATGCCCGCTACAGACTTAGAATTTCCACAAACAAATTTTGGACTTTTCTTTGTTTCTCATAGACTCATAGAAAGTGACTTCCAGTAAATACAGAAACGCTGTGAGCCAGCTAGTTTCAACTGCCATCACATATTGCAGAACAGGACCAGAAGAATAGCAATGCAATCTAACAGTGATCAGGGTATTGCATATTCCAGTTCTATATGGTAACAATACAATAAAATGTAATAAGATTCATAGAAAAAATAAAAGTAAATTCCAAAAAAATAAAACAAAAAAACAAAGCAAACTTATTTTTCTTCAATCAGAAAATGCATTCCAGAACCAGAAGTTTACATACACTATCTAAACAGACACATCTGCATGTTTTGATCACTATCTGACATGAAATCAGAACAAACCGTTTCCGTTTTAGATCAATTAGGAACCAAAATTATTTATATTTGCCAAATATCAGAATAATGAGAGAGTAAGAATGTTTTAAGGCCTTTTTATTACTTTGTGAAAAGTCAAAAGTTTACATACATTTCATTAGTATTTGGTACCATTGCCCTTAAACTATACCTTCCACAAGCTTCTCACAATAGTTGGTAGGAATTTGGGCCTATTCTACCTGACAAAACTGGTGTGACTGAGCCATGTTTGCAGGTCGCCTTGCTTGCACCTGCCTTTTTAGCTTTGCCCATAAATTTTAAATAGGATTGAGATCAGGATTTTGAGATTGGCACCCCAAAACATTGACTTTGTTATCTTTCAGCCACTTTATAACCAGTTTGGCAGTATGCTTTGGGTCATTGTCCATTTGAAAGACCCATTTCTGCCCAAGCTTTAAGTTTCTGGCTGATGTCTTGAGATGTTACCAGAAGTATTGCTACTTAATCTTCTTTCCTCATGATGCCATCTATTTTGTGAAGTGCACCAGTCTCTCCTGCAGCAAAACAACCCCACAGCATGATGCTTCCACCACTGTGTTTCACAGTTGGGATGGTGTTCTTAAGCTTCTAAGCTTCTCCCTTTTTCATCCAATAGTAAGCATGGTCATTATGGCCAAACAGTTCAATTTTAGTTTCGGCAGCCCACAGGACATGTCTCCAAAAATTTGTTCCTGTGTGCATTTGCAAATATTAATCTAGCTTTTTTCTCTTTCTTTTGGAGTAATGAATTATTCCTAGCAGAGGGACCTTTCAGCCCTTGTTGATACAGTACTCGTTTCAATGTTGATAATGACACAATCTTACCAGCTTCCGCCAGCATCTTTACAAGGTCTTTTGCTTTTGTTCTGAAATAAGTTTATGTGGCAATACTAAAGCAACACCTCAAGACATTAACCAGGAACTTAAAGCTTGGGCAGAATTGGGTCTTCAAAATGGACAATGACCTGAAGCATACTGCCAAACTAGTTACAAAGTGGCTTAAGGATAACAAAGGGAATGTTTTGGAGTGTCATAAAGCCCTGATCTCAATCCTATTTCAAATTTATGGGCAAAGCTGAAAAGGCAGGTGCAAGCAAGGCGACCTACAAACATGGCTCAGTTACACCAGTTCTGTCAGGAGTAATGGGCCCAAATTCCTACCAACTATTGTGAGACGCTTGTGGAAGGATATCCAAAAAAAAATAATCAAATCTTTATTTTTATATAGCGCTAACATATTCCACAGCGCTTTACATACATCAGGAACACTGCCCCCATTGGGGCTCACAATCTAAAGTCCCTATGTTTGACACAAGTCATACAGTTTAAGGCCAATAGTACCAAATACTAATGAAATGTATGTAAACGTTTGACTGCAAAAACTAATAAACATGTCTAAAAAAAAATAAATGTTCTCTCTCTCTCATTATTCTGGCATTTGGCAAACATAAATAATTTTGGTTCCTAATTGACCTAAAACGGGAAAGGTTAAGGCTATGTGCGCACGTTGCGTACTAGCCCTGCAGAAATTTCTGCAGCGATCTGAAGAGCACACGTGCGCTTCAAATCGCTGCAGAAAATGTCCGTAGAGAAAAAAAAAAAAAGCCGATTCCATGCGCTCTGCCTGCAGCTCCTGCCATAGACAGAGCAGGAGCTGCCGGCAAAGCGCACGGAAGAAGTGACATGTCACTTCTTAGAACGCAGCGCTTCGGGCAGCAGCCGAAGCGCTGCGCTCTAAGACGCCACGTGTGCACGGCCCAGGGCCGGCTCCAGGTTTTTGTGGGCCCTGGGCGAAATAGTCTCAGTGGGCCCCATCCACACATAGATATGCACAGATACATACACATACAGGCATACGTACGCATACTTATTTAAAGAGAAATTCACAAAAACACATAAATAGACATAAATCTAGACACAGTCATATACACTGACATGCATAGATACACATCATACATGCGCACACACACACACATTATTTTTATATATTTATCCTGTATATATATTTCTAATATTGGGAAGCCGGCAACAGCCTCATTCACCTCCCGGCTTGTCTAACAGACATAGCCGCACATAGAGCACACTAACACTGCTGTATATACATCACAAGAGAGGCTGGGGACAAACACATTACTGGGGGAATGTATATTACTGAGGAAAGGGATATACAGCAATGGGGGGCATACAGCTCTAGAGGAGGGCAGTGACTGAGGTGGGGGGGACAAACAGCTGTGAGGTGGGGGGTGACATGCAACTCTGGGGGTATACAGCTCTGGGGTGGGGGGGGACATACAGCTCTGAGGGGGTATACAGCACCTGGGTGGAGGGAACATACAGCTCTGAGGGGGTATACAGCACCTGGGTGGAGGGGACATACAACTCTGGGGGTATAGTAGTTTGCAGCCCCCATATTGTGTTATGAAGTTTCATAGTTTCATAGTTTTTAAGGTTGAAGGGAGACTCTAAGTCCATCTAGTTCAACCCGTAGCCTAACATGTTGATCCAGAGGAAGGCAAAAAAACCCCAATGTGTCAAATAAGCTCCAATGGGGAAAAAAATTCCTTCCTGACTCCACATACGGCAATCAGACTAGTTCCCTGGATCAACACCCTGTCATAAAATCCAATATACATAACTGGTAATATTATATTTTTCAATTAATGCGATCAGGCTCTGCTTAAATTTTACTTGTGAATCCCTCAATACAACATCATACGGCAGAGAGCTCCATAGTCTCACTGCTCGTACAGTAAAGAGTCCTCATCTGTGATTATGATTAAACATTCTTTCCTCAAGACGTAGCGGATGCCCCCGTGTTCCAGTCGCAGGCCTAGGTGTAAAGAGATCTTTGGAAAGGTCTCTGTACTGTCCCCTCATATATTTATACATTGTGATTAGATCCCCCTAAGCCTTTGTTTTTCCTAACTAACTAACCCCAAGTTTAATAACCTGTCTTGGTATTGCAGCCCACCCATTCCTCTAATAATCTTGGTCGCTCTTCTATCTACCTGTAAGATTATGCTATTTATAACCTTCTATACTTTTGCTAACAAGAAATGCATCCATTCCTCTCTTAAATTCATTCAGTGAGTTGGCCATCACCACTTCCTCAGGAAGAGAGTTCCAGAGCCTCACTGCTCTTACCGTGAAGAACCCTCTTCTATGCTGATGTAGGAATTTTCTTTCCTCCAATCGAAAAGAATGCCCCCTTGTTCTTGTCATAGTCCTTGGTACAAACAGATCATGGGAGAGATCTCTATATGGCCCTCTGATATATTTGTACATATTTATTAGGTCTCCCCTAAGTCTTCTCTTTTCTAGAGTAAATAGACCTAATTTTGATAACCTTTCCGTGTATTGTAATGCACCCATTCCATTTATTATTTTAGTAGCCCGCCTCTGAACCCTTTCAAGTTCAGTAATGTCTTTCTTCAGCACCGGCGCCCAAAATTGCACACAATACTCCAAGTGTGGTCTGACTAGTAATTTGTACAGAGGGAGAATGATGTTTTCATCTCGTGCCCCCAGACCTCTTCTAATGCATCCCATCACCCTATTTGCTTTGTGGCTGCTGCCTGACACTGGGCACTCCAATTTAGATTCTTATTCACTAAGATGCCTAAGTCTTTTTCCATGTCTGATTTCCCCAGCAGTTTCCCATTTAGTAAGTAATCGTAGCATCTGTTTCTCCTTCCCATGTGCATAACCTTACACTTATCTGTGTTAAACCTCATTTGCCATTTTTCAGCCCAATTCTCCAATTTACTCAAGTCCATCTGTAGTTGCAAACTGTCCTCCTTTGTGTTAACTACCTTACATAGTTTTGTATCATCTGCAAATACTGATATTTCACTCTGTAAACCATCCACCAGATCATTAATAAATATATTAAATAGTAGGGGGCCCAATACAGACCCCTGTGGCACCCCACTAGTAACCCTGGCCCAATCTGAGTATGCACCATTAATAACCACTCTTTGTTTTCTACCACTAAGCCAGCTACCTACCCATCTACACACATTTTCACCGAGCCCAAGCTTTCTCATTTTACTTAGCAGTCTTTTATGTGGGACAGTGTCAAATGCTTTACCGAAGTCGAGATAAATGACATCCAATGATTCTCCTCGGTCCATGTGAGAGCTTACATCCTCATAGAAGCTGATCAGGTTAGTTTGACAGGAGCGATCCTTCATAAATCCATGTTGATATGGAGTTAAACAGTTATTAACATTGAGACATTCCATAATAGTATCCCTTAAAAACCCTTCAAACATTTTACCCACAACAGATGTTAAGCTTACCGGCCTATAGTTTCCAGGTTCCCTTTTGCACCCTTTTTTGAATATTGGTACCACATTTGCTAGCCGCCAATCCAGTGGAACAGACCCAGTTTCTATAGAGTCTTTAAATAAAAGGAATAGAGGCCTGTCTATCACATTACTTAACTCCCTTAATACCCGAGGGTGAATGCCATCAGGGCCTGGTGATTTGTCAATTTTAATGTTACTAAGTCGGTTCTGCACTTCTTCCTGGGTTAGGCAGGTCATACTTAATGGGGCATTTACATGATCACTCTGCATTTCCCCTGGCATATGCTTTTCCTGTGTGAACACAGTTGAGAAAAAAGTATTTAAAACATTTGCTTTTCCCACATCGCTTTCTATGATTTTACCCTCATTATTCTTTAAAGGGCCAACACCATCAATTTTAATCTTTTTTCTGTTTATATAATTAAAGAATAGTTTGGGATTTGCTTTGCTTTCCTTAGCAATGAGTCTCTCAGTTTCTACTTTTGCTAAATATATTTGTTTTTTACACATTTTATTTTTTTCTCTATATATTTTTAATGCTTCCTCGCTGCCTTCTTGTTTTAGCTTTTTAAATGCCTTTTTCTTATTATTCATTGCCCCTTTTACATCCTTATTAAGCCACATTGGTTTTCTCCTGTTCCTAGCCCTTTTATTTCTGTATGGTATGGCTAGCTCGCAGTGGGTGTTTAATACCGATTTAAAAATTTCCCACTTATTTTCTGTGCTCCCATTTTTAAGGACATTGTCCCAATCAATTTGGCGAAGATCTTCTCTAAGTTGATCAAACTTTGCTTTCCTGAAATTCAGCGTTTTTGTAACCCCCCTCCAAGGCACCTTACTAAAGGACAAGTGGAATTGTATTATATTGTGGTCACTATTCCCTAGGTGCCCATCCACTCGTACGTCTGTTATTCTATCTGGCCTGTTGCTTAAAATTAAGTCCAGAAGGGCTGCCCCTCTAGTTGGGCCCGGCACAAGTTGGGACAGATAATTATCCTTAGTTACTGACAGAAACCGGTTTCCTTTCTGAGATACACAGGTTTCAGTTTCCCAGTCTATATCGGGGTAATTGAAGTCCCCCATAATAATCACCTCATTGTGATTTGCTGCTTTGTCTATTTGTTTCAATAATACATTTTCAGTGGTTTCTGTTATATTTGGTGGCTTATAACAAACCCCTATGAGGATTTTATTAGTTTTCCCTCCTTGTATCTCCACCCATAGAGACTCCACCTCTTCATTTCCCTCTTGAATATCTTCTCTTAGTCTGGGCTTTAAACTGGACTTTATATATAGACAGACTCCACCCCCTTTCCTTTTTTTACGATCCCTCCTAAACAATTCATATCCTTGCAGGTTAGCCGCCCAGTCATAACTATCATCTAACCATGTCTCAGTTATTCCTACTATGTCGTATTTCTCCTCATACATTACCAGCTCCAGTTCCTCCATCTTATTGGTCAGGCTTCTTGCATTGGTCAGCATGCAGGAAAGAAGTTTTGCTCCCCTTTTCTCAGCTTCCTTCTTAGTACCCTGTCTTGGTTCCTCTTTACGGCATCTAGTATCCTTGATTAGTTTGTCCTTCTGCTGCATGTTCTTGTCTGCTGTTTTTTCTCCCATCCCCTCTTCTTCTAGTTTAAAGCCCTCCTGATGAGTGTGGTAAGCCTTCTGGCGAACGTGTGTTTCCCAGGTTTTGTGAGGTGTAAGCCCCCATTGTCCTCCATATAGTATTATGTAGCCCCCATATGCACTATGCAGCCCCCATATAACATTAAGCAGCCCCCATATAGCACAATGCAGACCTAGATAGCATTAGGCACCTTCATGTAGTATACAGCCCACATATAGCACAATGCAGACACATATAGCATTAGGCACCCTCATGTAGTATACAGCCCACATATAGCACAATGCAAACACATATAGCATTAGGCACCCTCATGTAGTATACAGCCCTAAATACCACAGTGCAGAGCCAGATAGCATTAGGCACCCTCATGTAGTATATAGCCCCTATATACTACAGTGCAGAGCCAGATAGCATTAAGCACCCTCATGTAGTGCAGAGCCCCTATATAGTACACTGCAGAGTCAGATAGCATTAGGCACCCTCATGTAGTATACAGCCCCTATATACCACAGTGCAGAGCCAGATAGCATTACGCACCCTCATATAGTACACAGCACCTATGCTATATAGCACAGTGCAGAGCCAGATAGCATTAGGTATCCTCATGTAGTACACAGACCTATATAGTACAGTGCAGACCCAGACAGCACAGTGCAGAGCCAGATAGCATTAGGCACCCTCATGTAGAATACAGCTTGTATATAGCACAGCCTGTATATAGCACAGTGCAGAGCCAGATAGCAATAGGCACCCTCATGTAGCATACAGCTTGTATATAGGCTATATACAAGCTGTATGCTACATGAGGGTGCCTATTGCTATCTGGCTCTGCACTGTGCTATATACAGGCTGTGCTATATAACATAGCACAGCCTGTATACAGCACAGTGCAGAGCCAGATAGCATTAGGCACCCTCATGTAGAATACAGCTTGTATATAGCACAGCCTGTATATAGCACAGTGCAGAGCCAGATAGCAATAGGCACCCTCATGTAGCATACAGCTTGTATATAGGCTATATACAAGCTGTATGCTACATGAGGGTGCCTATTGCTATCTGGCTCTGCACTGTGCTATATACAGGCTGTGCTATATAACATAGCACAGCCTGTATACAGCACAGTGCAGAGCCAGATAGCAGTAGGCACCCTCATGTAGAATACAGTGATTAATACTCAGTGGCGTAACTAGAGTTTGATGGGCCCTGGTGCAAAATTTGGACCGGGGCCCCCCTCCACGTACACCGAGACTTAGGGTACGGAATAATGACACTGACACTTGGGGTACAGGATAATGACGCTGACACTTGGCTCTTACCCTCAGTACCCTGCTTTCCCATGTTCTGATATCCATCTTGTCCTCAGCACCCAGCTTCCCCATGCTCTGCTATACATCTTTCCCTCAGCACCCAGCTTTCCCATATCAGTGCATGGGAAAGCTGGGTGCTGAGAGATGTACAGCAGAGCATGGGAAAGCTGGGTGCTGAGGGAAAGAGCCTTTTTCCCTCAGGACAAAACATTTCCATCCCATACTTGTATCTTTGTCCCCCCTTGTATATAGATCTCCAAATACTATAATGGCCCCCACATAGCCTTCCGTATAATATAAAGGGTCCCACATAACCCTTGATATATTAGAATGCAAAAGACCAGAAATTTTATGTAAGGGGGTACTCACAATTATTGACCAAGAAAAAAACCCCTTAAAAATACATTTTATTAATTCAAGTTAAAACAATCCCTAGACAAACACACATAAACAGGACAGACAATCCCAAATTCGCCAAGGTCCAGTGGGACCCCTCTGTAGACCTAACAGATAGGAGCAGGCAAATAAATGGGATAAGTCAGATTGTCCCTTAATGAACAATTAATTAATGCTGTATCTTGATAAATCCAATATTGTGAAGGAGTACCAGAGAAAATAATGGTGCAACCAGGGTATGGCCCAAATTCCCTTCAAAGGCCCTGCCTAGCCGCGGAGGTTGGCACCCTAAACCTGGACGCAATGGCGCCCCCGCTCAACGATGACTCACCCTTCTTTCCCTCTACTGATCTCATGTGCAGCTAATCTGGGAAGAGGGGGGAGTGTGGGGAGGTTGCACCAAAAAGCTACTCAAACAAATGAGGACTCAAACACACATATCAATGATACAGTAGGTATTCCATATTATAGAGTGTTAAAGTGGACCAGATCATCAAAAGGGATCACTTTCAATATCAAAGTACAATTTTGGATCCTAAGTGCTAAAAATTCCACTAGCATAAATTTTGTAATTGTCCAACAGGCTTCTAGTTGGACAGATAGATACAGTGAAGTACATTAATGCCTAAATGATGTATTACATACAGCTTCTGTGTACAATAACTAGATCACACGATGGATGCAATCCCCATGCTGACAATCAACAAAACGGAGGCATAAGACTCTTTAAATAAGGTCACCAAAATAAGATCGTTTGATCCCAGAGCAGTCCTCTCTATAAGCTATTAAGGACCATCCAACAAGTTATTCCATAAGTAAGCACTTCACAGAAGGCAAAATAATATAAACTTTCATAGAAGGCACATTACTATATATATTTCACAAGAGTGCAGTGGAGCACAGCTAGAATTAATCAGGTCCAAGTAACCATACACCAAATAAATCCGATGTGAACATAGTACTTATCTCATCCTTGAAGTCCTATGACGGATACCAAGGTGCACACGTGGCTGACTGCAGCCAGTGCTATTTACCCTAATAGGGAGCCCCTGATGAACCCCGATGTGACTCGTGATCGGGGGGAAACGCGTTGGGCAGGTTCTTTAGGTGTCGACTTGGACCCAGGTGTATTTACACCATTCATAGGACTTCAAGGATGAGATAAGTACTATGTTCACATCGGATTTATTTGGTGTATGGTTACTTGGACCTGATTAATTCTAGCTGTGCTTCACTGCACTCTTGTGAAATATATATAGTAATGTGCCTTCTATGAAAGTTTATGTTATTTTGCCTTCTGTGAAGTGCTTACTTATGGAATAACTTGTTGGATGGTCCTTAATAGCTTATAGAGAGGACTGCTCTGGGATCAAACGATCTTATTTTGGTGACCTTATTTAAAGAGTCTTATGCCTCCGTTTTGTTGATTGTCAGCATGGGGATTGCATCCATCGTGTGATCTAGTTATTGTACACAGAAGCTGTATGTAATACATCATTTAGGCATTAATGTACTTCACTGTATCTATCTGTCCAATTAGAAGCCTGTTAGCCTGTTGGACAATTACAAAATTTATGCTAGTGGAATTTTTAGCACTTAGGATCCAAAATTGTACTTTGATATTGAAAGTGATCCCTTTTGTTGATCTGGTCCACTTTAACACTCTATAATATGGAATACCTACTGTATCATTGATATGTGTGTTTGAGTCCTCATTTGTTTGAGTAGCTTTTTGGTGCAACCTCCCCACACTCCCCCCTCTTCCCAGATTAGCTGCACATGACATCAGTAGAGGGAAAGAAGGGTGAGTCATCGTTGAGTGGGGGCGCCATTGCGTCCAGGTTTAGGGTGCCAACCTCCGCGGCTAGGCAGGGCCTTTGAAGGGAATTTGGGCCATACCCTGGTTGCACCATTATTTTCTCTGGTACTCCTTCACAATATTGGATTTATCAAGATACAGCATTAATTAATTGTTCATTAGGGGACAATCTGACTTATCCCATTTATTTGCCTGCTCCTATCTGTTAGGTCTACAGAGGGGTCCCACTGGACCTTGGCGAATTTGGGATTGTCTGTCCGGTCAATAATATATTAGAATGCACCCCCATAGTTCTCCATGTATTACAATGCATTTCCCCAAAGTTCTCCATGTATTATAATTCACCCCATAGTTCTCCATATATTATACTGCACCACATAGTCCTCCATATATTATACTGCACCACATAGGCCTCCAGTTTTATAACGCACACCCATAGTCCATGTATAAGGTAGCCTCCATATTCCTCCATATATTATAATGTAGCACCCATAGTCCTATATGTATTATAATGTAGCGCCATAAATCATCATATTGTATTATGCAGCCCCATACTCCTCCATGTATAATGCACCCCTATATTCCATGTATAAGGTGTCCTTCATTTTGTATTATGCAGCCCCATACTCCTCCATGTATAATGCACCCCTAGTCCATGTATAAGGTGTCCTTCATGTTTATTATGTAGTCCCATAGACCTCCATGTATCATGGAGTCAGCACCCCCAGGCCTCCATGTGTCATGCAGCCAGCAAAATAAAAAAACAAGTACCTCTCTTCTCCTTCCGACCCCTGCGACCGCGGTAGTTACTCCCCTGCCCCGATATCTCACACACCCTGCTCCCCATAAAGCCTGCACCCCCAGATCACACACAATACACCCCCATATCTCACACACCCTGCTCCCCATACAGCCTGCACCCCCATATCACACACACTACACCCCCATATCTCACCCACCCTGCTCCCCATACAGCCTGCACTGCCCAGATCACACACACTACACCCCCATATCTCACACACCCTGCTCCCCATACAGCCTGCACCCCCATATCATACACACTACACCCCCACATCTCACACAGCCTGCACCCCCCAGATCACACACACTACACCCCCATATCTCACACACCCTGCCCACATATCTCACCCTGCCTGTACCCCAACTTACCCCTCTCAAACACTCTGCACCCTTCACATCCTTCTGTCACAGTCTGCACCCCTCACATGCCACTCACCCTGCAGCTGCCCCCTTTCCCCTCATGTCCCCTCTTTTCTTATTACCAGTCATGTGTCCAAATCTCCTTCAAATCTCCTGCAAATCTCCTCTTGCTTTCTGCCCGGCATCCTGTGTCTCCTCCCACACAGTCAAATGGGTGTGACATCATCGCAGGTCCTGCAGGATGGAGATTCCGTCTTCTGTGCAGGTCAGGAGCACTCCTGCAGCTCAGAAACGGCTGGTGGGCCTCTCCAGGTCAGAGGCCCCTCTACTGACACTGGGCTCCCCTGACTCACAGGCCGGCCCCCTGACGGTCGCATTGTCGGCAACTACACAGCGGCACTACACATAGGGGCCCGGCAGCCGGCTCTGCAGAGCGGCTGCCGGGCCCCTATGTGTACTAGTGCCGCTGTGTAGTGGCCGGCCTGTGAGTCAGGGGAGCCCAGTGTCAGTAGAGGGGCGGCTCACTTCTCCTCGTTCCCCCGCTGATCCGGTCTCCTCGGCGCGTCGTCCATTGCTGTCGCTCGCTCTGACCTCTCAGCAGGCGCGCAGTGATGACGTCACCGTGGTCCTCTGCAGAGCTGTCAGAACGCCGACAGTCACAGTGGGGAGAATGATCTCTCTCATCAATGCCCTCAATTGTATCGGCACCTGCGATGCCGAAGCAATTGAAAGCGCGATCCTCGGTGGGGGGCGGTGACAGCACGTCCACCGGGCCCCCCTGAGTAGCGGTGCACCACTCCTGCCACCGCGAGTGGGCCCCCCGGCAGCTCAGGGCCCCGGCATTTGACCGGGTTTGCCGGGTGCTGGCGTCGGCCCTGGCACGGCCCCTGCACAATCTCCATAGACTGTGCAGGGGACGCAGGACGCATGCAGCTATGCTGCGCTACAAAGTGCAGCGTAACTGCATGTATTTACGCAACGTGCGCACATAGCCTTATTCTGATTTCATGTCAGATAGTGAGAAAAACATGCAGATGTGTCTTTCTAGATAGTGAATGTAAACTTCTGGTTTCAAATATATACAGTGCCTTGCGAAAGTATTCGACCCCCTTGAATTTGTCAACCTTTTCCCACATTTCAGGCTTCAAACATAAAGATAAAAATTTAAAATGTTATGGTGAAGAATCAACAACAAGTGGGACACAATCATGAAGTTGAACAATATTTATTGCTTATTTTAAAATTTTGTAAAAAATAAAAAAACTGAAAAGTGGGGTGTGCAATATTATTCGGCCCCTTTAAGTTAATACTTTGTAGTGCCACCTTTTGCTGCGATTACAGCTACAAGTCGCTTGGGGTATGTCTCTATCAGTTTTGCACATTGAGATACTGAAATTCTTGCCTAGTCTTCCTCTGCAATTAGCTGGAGCTGAGTGAGGTTGGATGGAGAACGTTTGTGTACACAGTTTTCAGCTCTTTCCACAGATTCTCGATTGGATTCAGATCTGAACTTTGTCATTCTAACACCTGGATACGTTTATTTGTGAATCATTTCTGGTTTTTAACGTCTCCACAACAGTATCACGGACCTGCCTGTTGTATTCTTTGGTCTTCATGATGCTCTCTGTGCTTTAAACAGAACACTGAGACTATCACAGAGCAGGTGCATTTATATGGAAACTTGATTACACACAGACACAATGTGAAAAGGGCCATAACAATTGCAATAATACAGCAAGGAACCACTAAATAGTGGCCCCAAGGTGGGTATGTTCTTCAAGGAACATATTACAAACAGGAGAAAAGGAAGAACGAAGCCAAAAATTGAAAAATGTATTATTGAATATTTTATTTAAATGTGAAAATTAGGAAAAATTACAAAACACTTAAGATCAGATTCAAAGACAATGAAAGCCAAGTTGCATGATAAATTGCACGAATTAAGACAGGAAAGGAGTTAAGAACCCCCCTCCCAGACGGCACGACCACACACCATTCTTTGTATAAGGTAACAGGGAAAACTGGTGGAGGTGTTCACATGGAGGAGTGAAAAAACTCCTATGGTGAATAGCGAGAGGAAATTTGAGGCTCAGATGTGTGGCATCAAATAACAGGGGAAACTAGTGGAGGTATACATATGAAAAAATAGAAGGACCAATTGGATGGCTCAATGTAGAGTCAGAAAACGGGAAACTGGTGAGGTTTTCACAAGAAGGAATGTGACAGCCTCTAAAGAGTAAGAAAATATACCTCCATCTATGATTGCTGTGTTTCCATTCCACCTATATCAGTGATGGCGAACCTATGGCACGCGTGCCACCAGGGGCACGCTGAGCCCATTCTGGTGGCACGCGTGCTGTCGCCCGATTCTGCAGTTTTGATCTGCTAGTGCGGTGGCGCCGGCAGATCGAATCTGTATTGGAGCGGAGGAGACATTTTCTCCTCCGCTCTGACACTCCTCCTCTCCCAGGCTGCAGGTGTGTTGCCTAGGAGACGGAGGAGCGGCGCCGGCGCCGTCTGCTGGCCGCGTGGTAACTGAGGACCCAGCAGCGCGCAGCGGGGGAGCGTGTGCAGGTAAGTTGTGTGTTGCGCTTTTTTTTTTATAACTCGTGTGCGGCTGTGCCAAGGTGGGGATGGGGGGGCAGCGCCAGCATGGGGTGGGGGAACGCACATGGCAGCGTGGGGTGGGGGGAACGCACTTGGCAGTGTGGGGTGGCGGTGGGGGAACGCACATGCCAGCTTGGGGTGGGGGAGGGGGAACGCACATGCCAGCATGGGGAGGGGGAACGCACATGCTAGCTTGGGGTGGGGGAGGGGGAACGCACATGCCAGCTTGGGGTGGGGGAGGGGGAACGCACATGCCACCATGGGGTGGGGACATGCATGCCAGGATGGGGGGGAAACATGCTTGCCAGCATGGAGGAAACATGCATGTCAGGATGGAGGAAACATGCATGCCAGGATGGGGAAAACATGCATGCCAGGATGGAGGAAACATGCATGTGAGGATGGAGGAAACATGCATACCAGGATGGAGGAAACATGCATGCCAGGATGGAGGAAACATGCATGCCAGGATGGAGGAAACATGCATGCCAGGATGGAGGAAACATACATGCCAGCAGGGCCGGATTAAGGGTGGTGGGGGCCACTGAACATTTATCTTATCCTGTTCTGCCACATTCAGATTTACAGCACTACAATACAGACACAGTCCAGGATAACTCACAGCAGTCACTTATACCCAGAAAGTAGAGTAAGGCTATGTGCGCACGTTGCATTTGTCTCTGCAGAAATTTCTGCAGCAATTTGAACAGCACACGTGCGCTTCAAATCGCTACAGAAAGAGTCCGTAATGAAAAGCCAATTTCATGCGCTCTGAGTGCAGCCCCTCCCATAGACAGAGCAGGGGCTGCATCCAAAGCACATGAAAGAAGTGACACGTCACTTCTTAGAACGCAGCACTTCAGGCAGCAGCCGAATCGCTACACTCTAATACGCCACGTGCGCACAGCTCCTGCATAATCTCCATAGACTGTGCTGGGGACGCAGGACGCATGCAGTTACGCTGCGGTGCAGATCGCAGCGTAACTGCATGCAAATACGCAACGTGCATACAGAACCTTACTCACATATTTTTTATTGATCCCAATGTTAAGG
The DNA here is from genome assembly GCF_048569485.1 of Anomaloglossus baeobatrachus. Taxonomy (NCBI): domain Eukaryota; kingdom Metazoa; phylum Chordata; class Amphibia; order Anura; family Aromobatidae; genus Anomaloglossus; species Anomaloglossus baeobatrachus. Next base: position 651,685,199 of record NC_134353.1, read on the forward strand.
CAGCCAGGGCCGGCTCCAGGTTTTTGTGGCCTCCGGGTGAAAGAGTCTCAGTGGACCCCATCCACACACACACGCACATAGACATACAGGCATACATATATATACATATTTGAAGACAAATTCAGAAAAATACATATAAACAGACAAATATATGCACAGTCATATACACTGACATACATGCAGACACAGACGCATTAGGGCTCGTGCGCACGTTGCGTAATTCCATGCATTTATGCTGCGTATAGCATTGCAGTGTAAATGCATGCGTCCTGCGTCCCCTATACAAGCTATGTAGATTGTGCATGATACATGCGCACGTTGCTTTTTGAACGCAGCGATTTGGGTGCTAAAATGTTGACCCAAATCTGTGAGTTCATAAAATGAGCATGTCAATTATTCCGTGCGCTATGGATGCAGCTCCCGCTCTGTCTATGGTGGGGGAAGCAGCCAGAGCGCATGAAATCGGCATTTTTTGTAAAGCAAAACTGCATCCATTATGCAGTGTTTCTGCAGTGATTTGATGCGCACATGTGCTGTCAAATCACTGCAGAATATTCAGCAGTTACGTGCGCATGAGCCCTTACAAGTATTAATATGGGGAAATCGCCGGCAGCCTCACTCACCTCTCCCGCTTGTTTCCGTCCAGCTCCTTTAGGACGTGTGGCTGTGTTTCACGATGGCTGTCACTAACAGACATGACTGCACACTGACAGCACTGCTGTATATACATCACAGGAGGGGCTGGGGGCTACAATATATACATTACAAGAGGGGCAGGGGGCATAGACGTTACTGGAGTGGCAAACAGCTCTGGTGGTGTACTCATTACTGGGATGGGTGACATAGTGCTCTGGGGGACCCATATAGTTCTGGGGGGCTGCACAGACTGCTTCTTACACACACAGCTCTGACACACACACACACACACACACACACACAGCTCTGACACACACACACACAGCTCTGACACACACACACAGCTCTGACACACACAATGCACCCACCCATCACCCCCCTACACACACACAATGTACCCCCCCTTAACCGCCTACACACACACACACACACACACAATGCACCCCCCATCACCCCCTACACACAATGCACCCCCCTTTACCTACACACACACACACACACACACATACACACACAATGCATCCCCCATCACCCCCTACACACACACAAACACACACAATGCATCCCCCATCACCCCCCCCCCCCACACACACACACACAATGCACCCCCCTTTGCCGCCTACACACACACACACAATGCACCCCCCATCACCCCCTACACACACACACAATGCACCCCCCTTTACCCCTACACACACATACACACACACACACAATGCACCCCCCATCACCCCCTACACACACACAATGCACCCCCCTTTACCTCTACACACACACAATGCACCCCCCATCACCCCCTACACACACACACAATGCACCCCACATCACCCCTACACACACACACACACAATGCAACCCCCATCACCCCCTACACACACAATGCACCCATCACCCCCTACAAACACAATGCACCCCCCGTCACCCCCTACACACACACACACACACACACACACACACACAATGCACCCCCCATCACCACCTACACACACACACACAAAATGCATCTCCCCATCACCCCCTACACACACACACACACAAAATGCATCTCCCCATCACCCCCTACACACACACACACACACACACACTCAAATACAATGCACCCACCATTCCTCCCTACACACACAAATACAATGCACCCCCCATTACTCCCCCCACACAAAACACACACAATGCACCCACCCATCATCCCCTACACACACACACAATGCATCTTCCCATCACCCCCTACACACACAATGCATCTCCCCATCACCCCCTACACACAATTCACCCCCCCATCACCTCTACACACACACACACACAATGCACCCCCCCATTACCCCTCCCCCCTCCCCCCACACACAATACAATGCAACCCTCATCACCCCCTACACACACGAATTACACTGCCCCATCCCTACACACTGCTGCCTCCCCCCCTCCCTCGGAATACAGTACTCCCCCTCTGCCTGTCACAAAGCTGTGTTCCACTTCCTTCACAGATGTTCCCCGTTATGTGTCCTCAGCCCCTCCCCACTCATCATCATTAATTAAACCTGTCTCTTCGGCTCCTTCATGGAGCGCTTACCATCTGATGTCCCCTGTGTGCCGGCGCCCGCAGCACTGTGATGACATCAGCAAGGTGCTGATCTCATCACGTTGCTGCACGTCGGGGGCGGGGCCTAGTCCCGGCGCGCTGTTCAAATGTATTTACATCTGAAAGACGCAAATACATTTGAATAGGAAGAAGGAGGAAGCTGCGAGCACCGGCTCCGGCTCCGCTGCGCTCCTCTGCATTGTGTGCATGCCCGGCACGCAGCACACAGCAGAGCCGGCACAGCACAGCGCTGCCTCCTGCTCCTGCTGCAGCTAGTGTGTCGGGCCTGCATGCACACACTGCGGAGGAGCGTGGCTGCACATACAGCGGCCCATTACACCGTGCCCCTGCTTCTAGGAAGCTGGGTACGCCCATGACTGCCGCAGCACATAGCAGGGAGCTCATTGGCACACCTCTGACCCCGGAAGTGCAATCGCTGGTACTTCCGGGGTCATTCAGCGTCCTGTGCCCGCAGTTTGTTTTTGCGTCTTAAAGACGCAGATACAAATAAATGCCGGTGCACCGCCTCCCCCCCCCCCCTCCGAAAACACAGCTGATTTATTAGACTGTCTTTACGAAGGGGGAGAGGGTGTGAAGAAAAAAAAAATGCTGACAAGTATGGTCCTGGTGGTGGGGGCCCCCTTAGAAGCTCTTTTGGTGGGGGCCCCTGGGCTGGAGCCCCGCTTGCCCCGCCTATAATCCGGCCCTGCATGCCAGGATGGAGGAAGCATGCATGCCAGGATGGAGGAAACATGCATGCCAGGATGGAGGAAACAAACATGCCAGGATGGGGAAAACATGCATGCCAGGATGGGGAAAACATGCATGTCAGGATGGAGGAAACATGCATGCCAGGATGGGGAAAACATACATGCCAGGATGGAGGAAACATGCATGCCAGGATGGAGGAAACAAACATGCCAGGATGGGGAAAACATGCATGCCAGGATGGGGAAAACATGCATGTCAGGATGGAGGAAACATGCATGCCAGGATGGGGAAAACATACATGCCAGGATGGAGGAAACATGCATGCCAGGATGGAGGAAACATGCATGTCAGGATGGAGGAAACATGCATGCCAGGATGGGGAAAACATGCATGCCAGGATGGAGGAAACATGCATGCCAGGATGGGGAAAACATGCATGCCAGGATGGAGGAAACATGCATGTGAGGATGGAGGACACATGCGTGCCAGGATGGAGGAAACATGCATGCCAGGATGGAGGAAACATGCCTGTCAGGATGGAGGAAACATGCCTGTCAGGATGGAGGAAACATGCCTGTCAGGATGGAGGAAACATGCCTGTCAGGATGGAGGAAACATGCATGCCAGGATGGAGGAAACATGCATGCCAGGATGGAGGAAACATGCCATGATAGGGTACATTTACCAGGAAGGGGGTAAATTAACCAGGATTTGGAACATTTACCAGGATGGAGGACATTTACCAGGAATGGGGTACATGCCGGGATGGGGGAACATTTACCAGGATGGAGGACATTTACCAGGAATGGGGTACCTGCCATGATGGGGGAACATTTACAAGGATGGGCAATATGACCACAAAATACCTTTTTAAATACATATATAAGGCCAGTAACTGAGGTTATATATCCAACAAAAAACAAAGTTTACGGCCAAAATATAACAATTTTATTGATCAAATCACATAAATACATAATAATACAACAAGGTACCACAGGTATAAAACGAGGGGGGGGGGCAGAGGAAAATAGAATTAATCAATATGGGATAAGAAAAAGTCCACCAGTACATCCATAATTGTAAAGTACAAATGTAAAGTGCATAGTGCTCAAATTTATACTGGATAAATATAAAAGACAGTTTCCTCCCAATTGAAAACCAGGGAATAAGGTGCAAGTGCAGCCAATTGCAGCTAGATTTGATCAGGAAGACCACACAGTTTGCTCAAAGTGAGTTGCACATATGAATAACAATGGAGCATGATTTGAGAAAAATCTATACAAACATTATAGTGTGCACACGCTGCAAGAAAAGGCTGATAGCTGCTGAGGAGAACAAGCAGGGAAAATCCAATTCCCGGTATGATAATTAAAGTAAAGCTTATAAATAGCACTGCATACCTCTGTCCCGTACCCACGCTTCCGACGTACGTTTCGTCACAACTTCTTCAGGGAGCGTGTGTTGGAAGGGTAGGGGGAGGCTTTTAAAGACATCGGTGGCCAATAAACAGCTGAACATCAGTCAGCTGATAAATCGGGTGAGTCACATCACGGCGCATGAATCCTCCACACGTGCCGTAATCAAGGGGAGACGTGGTAGCGGACAGCGGGGAGAAAAGCATCAGCAGTCGTCATGGAGACGGCGCCTGCGCTCAAACCCCCTATAGCCGCCGACAAGTCAGCCCACGGCCGTGTTTTAGAGCATGCGCACTAACTCAAAAATTGGACTTGGTGAATTGAATGAAATGGAGCGCATTCCCGCAGTTAATCCCACCGTGAGGTAGAAGTCAGGAAAGCTCACATAGGAATATAAAAACTATGCATTCGAAAAGGCTCTAATTATTATATGTAGTTACAATCATACATGTGAACAATACGGACCTACAAGTTGCAAAACTATATATAGCAAAACCCTACAACCATATAATTAATGTGATACAATAAAAAAAAAAAACAAAAAAAAAACCCCATAAGGGGTTTATACAATAGTGAATATATCCAAAATATAAATATATAATTATATATAATAATATACATACAAGTAATAGTACTAGCATAACCCCAGTCATACACTAGTGAGATTGTAAAACCAAACAGTTTTATGAGCAACCAAAATTGCATGAAACTTTTTTTTATATATAAATAAATAATAAAATAGAAAATGTGAATAAACAGTGAATATATAGGACCAATGTGTTTACATAAATAAAGGACAAATATAGTTAATTATGGAAATGCGCACATAACCCATGCACGCATAGCAACAAAAGCACCAACTATACATAAAATCAGAGCAATTATGATGCATAATCGAAGAATGACGCAAGAATACGAATCTTCTCCAGTTCAACTCAGCATCCAACTACCCGAGACGAAAAAGGTAAATGGCCGCGACTATAAGGGAAAGAAAAATAATTAAGATCAAGAATACAAAACAAAAAAGTAATTAAACAGCCCTAACCCCTAAAAAACCCTGACCCCTAAAAAGTCCGAAATACATAAAATCATAAACCATTTTCTATAAAAATGACGCAAAACCAAAATTCTCATTAAGACCCTTTGGTGCAACTGTGTTCAACCTGTAGATCCATCTACTCTCTACTTGTGACAACACTTTAAATAAATTGCCACCCCTTTGACCAAGAGAGACCTGATCAATGGCAATAATGGAAAGTTTACTGGCATCACAGTTATGCCATAATTTGAAGTGTCTGGCAATAGTTTTTAGTTGTTCATCAAATTTGGAATTTTTAGCCTTTTCAATATCCCGTACGTGTTCCCTAACCCGGAATTTTAGTTCTCTGGTCGTCATCCCCACGTACACCTTCTTGCAGGGGCATGTGGCATGATATACAACACCTCTAGATGAGCACGTTAATTGATGTAAAATTTTGTAGGTGCGTGTTTGATCACCGTTGGTGAATTCCCTACTTTTCCTTAAGTTGAGACATGCCCTACATAAACCACAGGGAAAGAAACCTTTTATTTCACCTGATTGGACTGTGCTCTTAGGTTGATAATGGCTCTTCACCAATAAATCTCTGAGGTTGGCACTCCGACGGGCTGTAATCCTAGGTTCAGATTGAAGAGTCCTTTTTAATATTGGATCAGTAAACAGTACTCCCCAATGGGTTTGAATGATATCTCTCAGTCGTGTCCACTGGCTATTAAATTTAGTAATTAGCCTTACCTCGTTACTTGGAGCCAGAGATTTATTTGATGGTTTGTACAGTAATTCATTACGAGATACTGATGTTGCTCTTTTCAGGCCATTACGAATATTTCGGTGGCTATAGCCTCTCTCACGGAACCGACTATATAGGTCCTTTGATTGTTTACAAAAATTATCCTCTGTAGAGCAGATTCTCTTTGCTCTCAAAAATTGCCCGATTGGAATTCCTCTGATTGTTCCCTTAGGGTGAGAAGATTGGGCATGTAAAAATGCATTGATAGACGTAGCTTTCCTGAAAATATCAGTTTTGAGGCAACCATCAGCTGTAATTCTAACATCAATGTCCAAAAAGCTCAACCTGGAACCACATTGAAACATGAGCCTGATATTAAGTGGATTATCATTTAGCCTCAACATCATATCATCCAATTGTTTTTGAGACCCTTCCCAGATAAACCCTATATCATCAATATACCGTATCCAATGATGGATACGGTCAATCTGATCAACTGGGTTACTCATAAAGATCTCCCTCTCCCAAGCCCCAAGGAATAAATTTGCATATGAGGGCGCACAAGACGCCCCCATTGCAGTCCCCTGGAGCTGGAGGTAAACTTGATCTTTAAACAAAAAACAATTGTGTCTCAAAATGAAATCCAATAATATCAGGAGCAGTTCAACTAATCGTGGCTCGATATTACTATTCCTCATAAATCACGTCACAGCCCTTAAGCCATCCTCATGCCTGATAGAAGTATAAAGGCTTTCCACATCGGCAGTAACCATCATCATTTCGCTTTGTAACTGTAAATTATCAAAGTGGCTCAGTGCCGAGGTGGTGTCCCGTATATATGATGGTAGGGTCTGGACCAACGGTTTCAAATAAAAATCTATTACCTGACAGACCACCTCACAGAGACCACCATTACCCGACACAATGGGTCTCCCAGGAGGGTCGGTCTCACACTTATGAATTTTAGGCAATAGATAAAGGGTGGGCAATCTGGGTTTCTTACACAGCATAGCTTCAAAAAGTTTTTTTGAAATAATATTTTCCTCATAGGCCCTCTCCAGAATCACCATTAAATCCTGTTGGAACTTGGATAATGGATTCTAACTAAGTCTTTTATAACACTTGCCATCAGACAATTGTTTAAAAGCCTGTTTCTCATAAAGCTTGTTGCTCCAGATCACCAGATTGCCCCCCTTATCCGCCGGTTTGAAAACAACATCAGACCACGACTTCATTTCATTTAGAGCTACTCTCTCTTGATCATTCAAGTTGGATGATTTATTGATTCCAAGTTTCTCAATGTCCTGAGAGACCAATTTAACAAAAATGTCAATCGCAGGACAGGTATTTAAATTAGGAAAAGTAGAGGATCTACGATAAAGGTGTGTGGGATACTTACTACAGTTATCATCCTCTTCCTCATTGGCCAAACTCTCAAGAATTCTTAGTGCTTCAATCTCCTTCTCACTCTCAAATGGAGAAGTATCCAATTCAGATGACCCTTTTTCAAAGTGCCGTTTCAATATTAATTTTCGGGCAAATAGATGTACATCCTTTATTATTGTGAATTTATCTATGTCACAAGTGGGGGAAAAAGTTAGTCCCTTCTGCAAAATGCTTTCCTGTAAAGAGGACAGAGAATGATCAGACAGGTTAATTACCTTAGGGTGATCATCCCTCTTTTTCTTGCCAAAACTATCCATACTAGTTTGTATACTCCTCTTCACTCCCTGTCGGGTACGGAATGAATGTGAATTCATATGTTCACTGTCTTGATGAGAAGTACTACTGCTCGCCTCAGAGGACATAGAAGAAAGAGAACTTTTACGAGGTATTCTGGGATTTTGGTTAAACTTTTTATACTGCCATCGATAAATTTTCCCAGTTTCGTAATCTTTAAGATCCCTCTGGTATTTTTTCAATTTTAAAGAGCTGACATCCTGTTCTAATTTATTCAAACTTTTGTCCAATTCTTTATCAAATTCTTCCAATTGTTCACTAGTAAGATCTTTTTCAAGTTCTTAGTAAATACTTAATAGTTGTAGATCCACCTCCTCAATCAATTTATTCTGTTTTCCAATGATGATCTCAATAAATGATAATGAACATTGAGTCGCCACTTCTTCCCATCTCTTAATAAGAGCGTCATCATCAAGGTCAAAGGATGGGTAAATTTGCACCCTTAACCCCTTCACGACCGCGGGCCGTAAAATTACGTCCTATTTTAACGTGACTTAACGACCAGGGACGTAATTTTACGGCCTAAACTTCATTTGATTGCCGTGGCCATAGCAACGGCTTTCAAATGATGTCCCCTGCTGTTTCTTACAGCAGGGGACCTTTGCTTGACCCCAGGGGGGGTGGCATCGCCACCCCCCATAGGCGATCGATGTGATTGGCTGTTCAAATCGGAACTGCCAATCACATTGATCACGCTGTTTTCGGCAAAAAAAAATGCCAAAAATAGCGTGATCTTGTAAAATCCAGCTAGGACCGGAGCTGCAGCAGCTCCGATCATTGGCTGGAAGCAAGCAGACACCGTGGCCCCCCCCCTGCAGCACTGATTGGAGCGATCGTGCAATGACGCGCAATCGCTCCAATCAGTGTGCAGTGGGGCGGTCTGATCTGCCGGTGGCCGCCCTCCCCAGGCCTGTGCTGGTCTGGGGACCCTCCCCCAACATGTCTGCAGCGTGCAGCACTGGCTGGTACTAGTGGTACCACGCCACCGCTGCCGCTGCTGTCACGTCACGTCGCAGGAGCGGTGAGTATTGTGCTCACCTTGCAGCCCCTGCGCGTGCCCCCCTGCGATCTGCCCCCCCCCCAGACATCCCGGTCTGCCCCCAGCATTCCCGATCTGCCCCCAGCATTCCCGATCTGCCCCCAGCATTCCCGATCTGCCCCCAGCATTTCCGATCTGCCCCCAGCATTTCCGATCTGCCCCCAGCATTTCCGATCTGCCCCCAGCATTCCCGATCTGCCCCCAGCATTTCCGATCTGCCCCCAGCATTTCCGATCTGCCCCCAGCATTCCCGATCTGCCCCCAGCATTTCCGATCTGCCCCCAGCATTTCCGATCTGCCCCCAGCATTTCCGATCTGCCCCCAGCATTCCCGATCTGCCCCCAGCATTCCCGATCTGCCCCCAGCATTCCCGATCTGCCCCCAGCATTCCCGATCTGCCCCCCGACATCCCGGTCTGCCGGCCTCCCCCGTGATCTCTATTCTGCAGCTCCTCCGGTATCTCCCTCATCTGCTCTCCCCCTCCCCCTCTGCTCTCCCCCTCTGCTGTCGCTCTCCCCCTCTGCTGTCCCTCTCCCCCTCTGCTCTCCCCCTCCCCCTCTGCTGTCCCCCCGACGTCCTCTTACCTGTCTTCACCGGCCGATCACATCTGCCTCCATCGCTGGGTCCTTCTTCCTGGGTCTTCTGCTGAGCTGTCCAACTTCCTGCCTGCTGGCTGCTGCTGCAAAGCTGTTCCTCCTGCAAATCCTCTGGGTAATGTGAGTATAACTTTTTTTTTTTTTCTTTTTTTCCTCTATCCCCTGTCAATTCTTACACCTCATGCGTCCGTGCGTCCCGCCGAGCGCTGATCAGGGATGCAGATAACGTATCTGCATCCGTGGTCAGTTTTCGGCGGGACTTTTTTTCCCGTATTCCCGACGCTTTTTGTATTGCATCAGTCCGTGCGTCCCACCGAGCGCTGATCAGGGATGCACATAACGGATCGGCATCCCTGCTCAATTTTTGGCGTGACAAAAAGCATCGGGGATACGGAAAAAAAAGTCACGCCAAAAATTGAGCAGGGATGCCGATCCGTTATGTGCATCCCTGATCAGCGCTCGGCGGGACGCACGGACTGATGCAATACAAAAAGCGTCGGGGATACGGAAAAAAAAGTATCGCATCTGTCCGTGCGTCCCGCTGAGCGCGGATCAACATCCCTGCTCAATTTTTGGCGTGACTTTTTTCCGTATTCACGACGCTTTTTGTATCGCATCCGTCCGTGCGTCCCGCCGAGCGCTGATCAGGGATGCAGATAACGGATCTGCATCCGTATTCAGTTTTTGGCGTGACTTTTTTCCGTATTCACGACGCTTTTTGTATCACATCCGTCCGTGCGTCCCGCCGAGCGCTGATTAGGGATGCAGATAACTGATCGGCATCCCTGCTCAATTTTTGGCGTGACTTTTTTCCGTATTTGCGACGCTTTTTGTATCGCATCCGTCCGTGCATCCCACCAAGCGCTGATCAGGGATGCACATAACGTATCTGCATCCATGGTCAATTTTTGGCGTGACTTTTTTTTTACGTATCCCCGACGCTTTTTTTATCGCATCTGACCGTGCGTCCTGCAGCGGCCGATCAGTGCACTGCGTCTGTGCGTTTGAAAAGTCAAATGGCGCTCCTTCTCTTCTGAGCCCCGCCATGCGCTCAAACAATTACTTTCCACCACATATGAGGTATCTGCGTACTCAGGAGAAAATGCACAATACATTTTATGGTGCATTTTTTCATGATAGCCTTGTGAAAAAAAAGCTACCTAGTTGAAGCAACCGTTTTGTGGTAAAAAAAAATGTTTTTCTTTTCACGGCTCAACGCTATAAACTTCTGTGAAGCCCCCAGGTGTTCAAAGTGCTCACCAAACATCTAGAAAAATTATTTGAGGGCTCTAGTTTCCAAAATGGTGTCACTTGTGGGGGAGCTCCACTGTTTAGGCACCATAGGGGGTCTCCAAACGTGACATGGCGTCCGCTAATTATTCCAACCAATTTTGCTGTCAAATGGCGCTCCTTCTCTTCTGAGCCCCACCATGCGCCCAAACAATTACTTTCCACCACATATGAGGTATCTGCGTACTCAGGAGAAAATGCACAATACATTTTATGGTGCATTTTTTCCTGATAGCCTTGTGAAAAAAAAAGCTACCTAGTTGAAGCAACCGTTTTGTGGTAAAAAAAATTTTTTTTCTTTTCACGGCTCAACGCTATAAACTTCTGTGAAGCCCCCAGGTGTTCAAAGTGCTCACCAAACATCTAGAAAAATTATTTGAGGGCTCTAGTTTCCAAAATGGGGTGACTTGTGGGGGAGCTCCATTGTTTAGGCACATCAGGGGGTCTTCATACCCCACATGGCGTCCGCTAATGAGTGCAGCTAATTTTGCACTCAAAAATTCAAATGGCGCTCCTTGCCTTCCGAGCACTGCCGTGTGTCCAAAGATTTGATTTCCACCACATATGAGGTATCTGCGTACTCAGGAGAAAATGCACAATACATTTTATGGTGCATTTTTTCCTGATAGCCTTGTGAAAAAAAAAGCTACCTAGTTGAAGCAACCGTTTTGTGGTAAAAAAAAATTTTTTTCTTTTCACGGCTCAACGCTATAAACTTCTGTGAAGCCCCCAGGTGTTCAAAGTGCTCACCAAACATCTAGAAAAATTATTTGAGGGCTCTAGTTTCCAAAATGGTGTCACTTGTGGGGGAGCTCCACTGTTTAGGCACCATAGGGGGTCTCCAAACGTGACATGGCGTCCGCTAATTATTCCAACCAATTTTGCTGTCAAATGGCGCTCCTTCTCTTCTGAGCCCCACCATGCGCCCAAACAATTACTTTCCACCACATATGAGGTATCTGCGTACTCAGGAGAAAATGCACAATACATTTTATGGTGCATTTTTTCCTGATAGCCTTGTGAAAAAAAAGCTACCTAGTTGAAGCAACCGTTTTGTGGTAAAAAATTTTTTTTTTCTTTTCACAGCTCAACGCTATAAACTTCTGTGAAGCCCCCAGGTGTTCAAAGTGCTCACCAAACATCTAGAAAAATTATTTGAGGGCTCTAGTTTCCAAAATGGGGTGACTTGTGGGGGAGCTCCATTGTTTAGGCACATCAGGGGGTCTTCATACCCCACATGTCGTCCGCTAATGAGTGCAGCTAATTTTGCACTCAAAAATTCAAATGGCGCTCCTTGCCTTCCGAGCACTGCCGTGTGTCCAAAGATTTGATTTCCACCACATATGAGGTATCTGCGTACTCAGGAGAAAATGCACAATACATTTTATGGTGCATTTTTTCCTGTTACCCTTGTGAAAAAAAAAGCTACCTAGTTGAAGCAACCGTTTTGTGGTAAAAAAAAAAATTTTTTCTTTTCACGGCTGAACGCTATAAACTTCTGTGAAGCCCCCAGGGGTTCAAAGTGCTCACCAAACATCTAGAAAAATTATTTGAGGGCTCTAGTTTCCAAAATGGGGTCACTTGTGGGGGAGCTCCATTGGTTAGGCACCTCAGGGGGTCTTCAAACCCGACATGGCGTCCGCTAATGAGTGCAGCTAATTTTGCGTTCAAAAATTCAAATGGCGCTCCTTCCCTTCCGAGCTCTGCCGTGCGCCCAAACAATTGATTTTTACCACATATGGGGTATCAGCGTACTCAGGAGAACATGCACAATAAATTGTATTGTGTGCTTTCTCTTTTCTCCCTTGTAAAAATGAAAATTTTATGGCTAAAGTAACATTTTTGTCTTAAAAAGTAAAATTTTCATTTTTTCCTTCCACATTGCTTTGGTTCCTGTGAAGCACCTAAAGGGTTAATAAACTTCTTGGATGTGGTTTTGAGCAGTGTGAGGGGTGTAGTTTTTAGAATGGGGTCACTTTTGGGTATTTTCTGTCACCTAGGCCTCTCAAAGTCACTTCAAATGTGATGTGGTCCCTAAAAAAAATTATTTTGTAAATTTTGTTGGAAAAATGAGAATTTGCTGATGACCTTTGACCCCTTCTAACTTCCTAACGGAAAAAAAATTTGTTTCGAAAATTGCGCTGATGTAAAGTACACAAGTGGGAAATGTTATATAGTAACTATTTTGTGTGACATATCTCTCAGATTTATGGGCATAAATTTTCAAAGTTTGAAAATTGCGAAATTTTCAAAATTTTCGCCAAATTTCCTACATTTTCACAAATAAACGCAAAAAATATCGGCCTAAATTTACCACTGACATGAAGTACAATATGTCACGAAAAAACAATCTCAGAATCGCCAGGATCCGTTGAAGCGTTCCAGAGTTATAACCTGTCAAAGTGACACTGGTCAGAATTGCAAAAAATGGCCCGGTCATTAGGGTGTTTTAGTGGCCGTGGGTGAAGGGGTTAAACCTCTAGGGATAATTTTCTGTGAAAAATAATTATCCAGAGAGGTTTTAGTCCACCATAAACGGGTCTTCTTAAAAATAAGATAGAGTAAGATTTTTTGGTTTCTAAAACGTCATTTCGGACTTCTTTAAAAATACCTGAGGCACCATTATTAAAAATAGTACTCGCTTTTGATTGCCAGATTTTCTCCCTGGCTTTTAAATCCATTGTGGAGTAAAAAGGATTTTTAAATCTGTTGAAAAAACAGGAATATTTAATGACCACAAAATACCTTTTTAAATACATATATAAGGCCAGTAACTGAGGTTATATATCCAACAAAAAACAAAGTTTACGGCCAAAATATAACAATTTTATTGATCAAATCACATAAATACATAATAATACAACATTTTTATAGAAAATGGTTTATGATTTTATGTATTTCGGACTTTTTAGGGGTCAGGGTTTTTTAGGGGTTAGGGCTGTTTAATTACTTTTTTGTTTTGTATTCTTGATCTTAATTATTTTTCTTTCCCTTATAGTCACGGCCATTTACCTTTTTCGTCTCGGGTAGTTGGATGCTGAGTTGAACTGGAGAAGATTCGTATTCTTGCGTCATTCTTCGATTATGCATCATAATTGCTCTGATTTTATGTATAGTTGGTGCTTTTGTTGCTATGCGTGCATGTGTCCTGTTCTAATTTATTCAAAAGTTTGAATAAATTAGAACAGGATGTCAGCTCTTTAAAATTGAAAAAATACCAGAGGGATCTTAAAGATTACGAAACTGGGAAAATTTATCGATGGCAGTATAAAAAGTTTAACCAAAATCCCAGAATACCTCGTACAAGTTCTCTTTCTTCTATGTCCTCTGAGGCGAGCAGTAGTACTTCTCATCAAGACAGTGAACATATGAATTCACATTCATTCCGTACCCGACAGGGAGTGAAGAGGAGTATACAAACTAGGATGGATAGTTTTGGCAAGAAAAAGAGGGATGATCACCCTAAGGTAATTAACCTGTCTGATCATTCTCTGTCCTCTTTACAGGAAAGCATTTTGCAGAAGGGACTAACTTTTTCCCCCACTTGTGACATAGATAAATTCACAATAATTAAGGATGTACATCTATTTGCCCGAAAATTAATATTGAAACGGCACTTTGAAAAAGGGTCATCTGAATTGGATACTTCTCCATTTGAGAGTGAGAAGGAGATTGAAGCACTAAGAATTCTTGAGAGTTTGGCCAATGAGGAAGAGGATGATAACTGTAGTAAGTATCCTACACACCTTTATCGTAGATCCTCTACTTTTCCTAATTTAAATACCTGTCCTGCGATTGACATTTTTGTTAAATTGGTCTCTCAGGACATTGAGAAACTTGGAATCAATAAATCATCCAACTTGAATGATCAAGAGAGAGTAGCTCTAAATGAAATGAAGTCGTGGTCTGATGTTGTTTTCAAACCGGCGGATAAGGGGGGCAATCTGGTGATCTGGAGCAACAAGCTTTATGAGAAACAGGCTTTTTAAACAATTGTCTGATGGCAAGTGTTATAAAAGACTTAGTCAGAATCCATTATCCAAGTTCCAACAGGATTTAATGGTGATTCTGGAGAGGGCCTATGAGGAAAATATTATTTCAATAAAACATTTTGAAGCTATGCTGTGTAAGAAACCCAGATTGCCCACCCTTTATCTATTGCCTAAAATTCATAAGTGTGAGACCGACCCTCCTGGGAGACCCATTGTGTCGGGTAATGGTGGTCTCTGTGAGGTGGTCTGTCAGGTAATAGATTTTTATTTGAAACCGTTGGTCCAGACCCTACCATCATATATACGGGACACCACCTCGGCACTGAGCCACTTTGATAATTTACAGTTACAAGGCGAAATGATGATGGTTACTGCCGATGTGGAAAGCCTTTATACTTCTATCAGGCATGAGGATGGCTTAAGGGCTGTGACGTGGTTTATGAGGAATAGTAATATCGAGCCACGATTAGTTGAACTGCTCCTGATATTATTGGATTTCATTTTGAGACACAATTGTTTTTTGTTTAAAGATCAAGTTTACCTCCAGCTCCAGGGGACTGCAATGGGGGCGTCTTGTGCACCCTCATATGCAAATTTATTCCTTGGGGCTTTGGAGAGGGAGATCTTTATGAGTAACCCAGTTGATCAGATTGACCGTATCCATCATTGGATACGGTATATTGATGATATATGGTTTATCTGGGAAGGGTCTCAAAAACAATTGGATGATATGATGTTGAGGCTAAATGATAATCCACTTAATATCAGGCTCACGTTTCAATGTGGTTCCAGGTTGAGCTTTTTGGACATTGATGTTAGAATTACAGCTGATGGTTGCCTCGAAACTGATATTTTCAGGAAAGCTACGTCTATCAATGCATTTTTACATGCCCAATCTTCTCACCCTAAGGGAACAATCAGAGGAATTCCAATCGGGCAATTTTTGAGAGCAAAGAGAATCTGCTCTACAGAGGATAATTTTTGTAAACAATCAAAGGACCTATATAGTCGGTTCCGTGAGAGAGGCTATAGCCACCGAAATATTCGTAATGGCCTGAAAAGAGCAACATCAGTATCTCGTAATGAATTACTGTACAAACCATCAAATAAATCTCTGGCTCCAAGTAACGAGGTAAGGCTAATTACTAAATTTAATAGCCAGTGGGCACGACTGAGAGATATCATTCAAACCCATTGGGGAGTACTGTTTACTGATCCAATATTAAAAAGGACTCTTCAATCTGAACCTAGGATTACAGCCCGTCGGAGTGCCAACCTCAGAGATTTATTGGTGAAGAGCCATTATCAACCTAAGAGCACAGTCCAATCAGGTGAAATAAAAGGTTTCTTTCCCTGTGGTTTATGTAGGGCATGTCTCAACTTAAGGAAAAGTAGGGAATTCACCAACGGTGATCAAACACGCACCTACAAAATTTTACATCAATTAACGTGCTCATCTAGAGGTGTTGTATATCATGCCACATGCCCCTGCAAGTAGGTGTACGTGGGGATGACGACCAGAGAACTAAAATTCCGGGTTAGGGAACACGTACGGGATATTGAAAAAGCTAAAAATTCCAAATTTGATGAACAACTAAAAACTATTGCCAGACACTTCAAATTATGGCATAACTGTGATGCCAGTAAACTTTCCATTATTGCCATTGATCAGGTCTCTCTTGGTCAAAGGGGTGGCAATTTATTTAAAGTGTTGTCACAAGTAGAGAGTAGATGGATCTACAGGTTGAACACAGTTGCACCAAAGGGTCTTAATGAGAATTTTGGTTTTGCGTCATTTTTATAGAAAATGGTTTATGATTTTATGTATTTCGGACTTTTTAGGGGTCAGGGTTTTTTAGGGGTTAGGGCTGTTTAATTACTTTTTTGTTTTGTATTCTTGATCTTAATTATTTTTCTTTCCCTTATAGTCGCGGCCATTTACCTTTTTCGTCTCGGGTAGTTGGATGCTGAGTTGAACTGGAGAAGATTTGTATTCTTGCGTCATTCTTCGATTATGCATCATAATTTTATGATTTTATGTATAGTTGGTGCTTTTGTTGCTATGCGTGCATGGGTTATGTGCGCATTTCCATAATTAACTATATTTGTTCTTTATTTATGTAAACACATTGGTCCTATATATTCACTGTTTATTCACATTTTCTATTTTATTATTTATTTATTTATATATAAAAAAACGTTTCATGCAATTTTGGTTGCTCATAAAACTGTTTGGTTTTACAATCTCACTAGTGTATGACTGGGGTTATGCTAGTACTATTACTTGTATGTATATTATTATATATAATTATATATTTATATTTTGGATATATTCACTATTGTATAAACCCCTATGGGGTTTTTTTTTGTTTTTTTTTTTTTTGTTTTTTTTTTTATTGTATCACATTAATTATATGGTTGTACGGTTTTGCTATATATAGTTTTGCAACTTGTAGGTCCGTATTGTTCACATGTATGATTGTAACTCCATATAATAATTAGAGCCTTTTCGAATGCATAGTTTTTATATTCCTATGTGAGCTTTCCTGACTTCTACCTCACGGTGGGATTAACTGCGGGAATGCGCTCCATTTCATTCAATTCACCAAGTCCAATTTTTGAGTTAGTGCGCATGCTCTAAAACACGGCCGTGGGCTGACTTGTCGGCGGCTATAGGGGGTTTGAGCACAGGCACCGTCTCCATGACGACTGCTGATGCTTTTCTCCCCGCTGTCCGCTACCACGTCCCCCCTTGATTACGGCACGTGTGGAGGATTCATGCGCCGTGATGTGACTCACCCGATTTATCAGCTGACTGATGTTCAGCTGTTTATTGGCCACCGATGTGTTTAAAAGCCTCTCCTACCCTTCCAACACACGCTCCCTGAAGAAGTTGTGACGAAACGTACGTCGGAAGCGTGGGTACGGGACAGAGGTATGCAGTGCTATTTATAAGCTTTACTTTAATTATCATACCGGGAATTGGATTTTCCCTGCTTGTTCTCCTCAGCAGCTATCAGCCTTTTTTTGCAGCGTGTGCACACTATAATGTTTGTATAGATTTTTCTCAAATCATGCTCCATTGTTATTCATATGTGCAACTCACTTTGAGCAAACTGTGTGCTCTTCCTGATCAAATCTAGCTGCAATTGGCTGCACTTGCACCTTATTCCCTGGTTTTCAATTGGGAGGAAACTGTCTTTTATATTTATCCAGTATAAATTTGAGCACTATGCACTTTACATTTGTACTTTACAATTATGGATGTACTGGTGGACATTTTCTTATCCCATATTGATTAATTCTATTTTCCTCTGCCCCCCCCCCCTCTTTTTATACCTGTGGTACCTTGTTGTATTATTGTGTATTTATGTGATTTGATCAATAAAATTGTTATATTTTGGCCGTAAACTTTGTTTTTTGAAGGATGGGCAATATGTCAGGATGGGGTACATTTACCAGCATGGGGGAACATGCCAGAATTGGTAACATTTACCAGGATGGAGGACATTTACCAGGATGGGGCCATGATAGGGACAAATATACCAGAATGTAGGAAATATATATCAAGATGGGGGACATGTATACCAGGAAGTGGCCGAGGAAGGGGACAGAACTACACAATGATGGGGAGGGGAGCCACTCGTACGTCTTTATGGGATTTCAAGATGTTCAGACTTTGAAATGTAGATGTGGATTACAGGGTGACATCTGACTGCATTCCAGGCTAAAATCTCTGTCTAATATGCTGCAAATTTTTCCAGAAAGATCAATCTAACTGCTGTGTCTGGAAAGGGCAGGGGCTCAGCTTCAATGTGTGGTAAGCATGCATGAGCGTGATGCCCCTGCTGAAGAGAAGAGAAGACGGCAAAGGTAAGGTTACAATTAATTATTTACATAATAGGATTGGTTGGCACTTCGGAAAAAAAATTGGGTTTAGGGCTACAGTTTGGGCACTCGGCCTGTAAAAGGTTCGCCATGACTGACCTATATGTTTTAACTATACATTTCAGGTGGTTCTACCTTCTCCGATTATTGACAGTTTCCCCTGTTTTTTGACTTATACACTTGTTTGTATATGGAGGTGAAGCAGTGTGTTTCAGGTGTGCATTAAAATAAATCCACAGTTGTGTCTCTAATTAACTCAGATATTACCAATAAACCTACCAGAAGCTTCCAAAGACATGACGTCTGTTACAGAGGGGGCAATTGAATAAAAAAAAAAAAATGAAATCAATCGTCGCCCGAAGTCCGTCGGGCAGGTATTAAAGCCACTAAGAGACAGGAGGGCGAAATACAGCAACTCAGGAGAACCAAAGGAAACAAAGGGGATGTTGTAAGGGCACACCCCAACGTGTAGCGTGTCCCTGTTAACCTCACAGGTGCACTAGTAATGGTCACGTGTGTAGGGACACGTCAAAACCGAAGGAAACACAACAGGTATCGGTCACGTGTAAAGGGACACGTGACGGGACACACTGACGCTGCAGACTGGTCACGTGCGTAGGGGGCACGTCAGACCATAAGGACCCTGACCCTCACCCTGCCGAAACACAGCTGTACCTAGATACGAATATTTGGTACCAGTGCCTGCCCTAAAATCACTTGCACACTGGCACATACACACAAGTCTACCACTGGCACTGCAGACTACTGGTCACATGCGAAGGAGCAAGCACGTCAGAACATGTGGATCACCTGGTTAGCGTTACTGAGTACCCGAGGAAAGATCCATACAAACACCTGCCACAAGCAGTGCACGATATGGCGCTGGAACCCAATCACTCCAACAGCCAGGATAGCCATCTTAGCTGTCAGTATTCAGTATGTGACGCTCGCGACCCGATGGGCTGAGCTAGAGACCCTTTATTGCCACCTCCCTGGCCCAGACCACATGGCATGTGGTAACGGCATCGGCTGCAGCCATACAGAGGCTGCCACATCATCGCTGATGTCACTAATGACCAATCAGTGGCCACCTTGTCATTGATAACATCACGCACATGCTCAGTTTGGCTGCATGAGCACTTAGGCTCAGGAGGATACAAAACTCTAGCCACCTGATGCCTCAAGCAACGGCCAGGTGGCGCTGCAGAGTTGACCGACCCAAATGTGGGAGTTAATGATGGGACTGGACCGGTTTGAGGCACAACAGAACCCCGAACCATAACAATATCATCATATGGGCTGTCCCGTATTGCTTAAAGGCATAGTACTCTTAGGGGTACTTTACACGCTGCGACATCACTACCGATATATCGTCGGGGTCACGTAGTTAGTGACGCACATCCGGCGCTGGTAGCGATATTGCAGCATGTAACACTAATGAGCAACGATCGCAAAATCATTCCAAAACAGTGATCGTTGACATGTCGTTCATTTCCTTAATATCTCTGCTGCCACCGGTACGATGTTGTTCATTGTTCCTGCGGCATCACACATCGCTATGTGTGACACCGCGGGAGTGACAAACATCTCCTTACCTGCGTCCACCGGCAACGCGGAAGGAAGGAGGTGGATGGGATGTTACGTTCCGCTCATCTCCGCCCCTCAGCTTCTATCGGATGGCCGCTCAGTGACGCGGCAGTGACATCGCTATGATGCTGAACGCCCCTCCCCCTTGAAGGCGGTCATAGCGACGTCGCTGTCAAGGTATGTGTGTGTGACGCTGCCGTAGCGATAATGTTCGCTACGGCAGCGATCACATAATATCGCACAAACGCCGGGGGCAGGTGCAATCGCGCGCAACAGTGTAAAGTACCCCTTACTGTATGTCAACTTTTAATTTTGCAGAAAGTAGAAAATTGTGAGCTAATAAACTTTTCAAAACATCAAGAGGGCAAAAGAACCTGCAAATTATTTTTTTTATAATGGAATTTAATGATAGATGTTTCCAAATTTGTTCACTTTTCCATAGTCAAATTTTTGATCAGTCTGAAAAAAAGCCAAAACAGTGTTCTTCCCCTTTAAAAACTGACACTAAACATGAGCCCATTTGAAGATGTATTAGTACAATATACTGTCTATAGGACAGCATTAATGTTTATTGAGATCTAAGTGTCGGTACGTGGACAGGTAGAGTTGCCTTGTCAGCAGCAGAACCTTATGTTGTGTCTGACCTGGTGACAGAGATCACCAAACTTTTGATGCTTATTAGATATCACCTACTGTTTTCTAAAGAGGATTACCAACATTAATGAGTTAAGCTCAGCTGATATATTAGGTGGCTTAAACATTGGAACCTTCTATTCATAACATTGGATGAAGAAAATAATTATGGAGGGTGTGTTACAGGAAAGTCTTTCCTTGCTATGTTCTCAGCTGGAAATATTCAGGGTTAGTCTCCGTGGAAAGGCTTGATATTAATGGGTGATAAGAATCCATGACCTTGTTCAGGAGATATCATCATATTTCAAGTATTAATTACTATTATGATCATTAAGAAATGTCTTTTAATTCATTTTCATACATGGTATTCGTAAGTCAGAATGTACATTGTGTCAAAAAAACTGAAGTGTTTTCATGATACTGTACTTTTCTTTGTTGGCTCCATTCCTGGTGTTGGCTTACAGTCTAATAACTGATGTGCAACAAGACAAGTTGAAAAAGTGAAAATCTGGATATTAAGACTGATGTGATTGTAGCGTACCACGGGGCCTTAGGGTACTTGTCACCGGGCCAGTGGTTCCTTGGGGTAGCTGTGACTGGCCTGACCCGGCTCAGTGACCCCGTCAGCTACATTTAAAACAGAAACAGCAAACGGACAAGTATCTAATACAGATGGGGATGGAAGGAGGGTGACGGGCCCCTGGGAAGCGTGTCACCGGTTGCAGTGGTGACTGGGGTCTTGGCCTCCTCTGCCGCCAACCCTTCCTGCGACTAGTCCTCTCCCAGGGGTAGTACTGGATGGGGAATGGGGATGCTTCGCAGCGCCACCCGTTGTATACGTCCAGGAACTAGCCGCCACTTCACAGTCTCTCTCCAGGGCAGGTGTTATGTGCAGCCGGGATGGTCTCACTCCCCACGGGCAGAGCGGGGTACCCCAGGAGATTGGTGAGAATGGGGGCGGCAGCTTGGGCATCTCGTGGGTCGGACATCTGTCCCATCTCCCCAGGCTCCCTCTCTGCTGCCACGACGCGGCCACCCGAACTGGGGCTCTGTACCTCTCCTGTGCTCAGTCCTGTGCTCTGGCGACTGCTCCCCTATTAGTCCATGATTACAAGTGCCGGGTCCCGTCTCACTAGGTGTTACTGGTCCCAGCTTGGTTGTGCTGTCTGTTCGGTGTTACATCCAGACAGCTCTGTTCTGCCTTCCTGAAGGCCTGACAGCCTCCCTTCAGGGAGATACACACCGTGCGTCTGCTCTGTCTCGTGTCAAAGATTGTTCAGCCTGGCTAAAAGTATCTCTACTTCTAACTGCCCATGCCCCCACCTTTGCAAGATGTTATGGCGACCTGGGTCTGCTAGGAACTGGCTAAATCACTTCCTGACTGTGTTTGTAGAAACATTGTTAATCCTTTCCTAGTGACTGTAAACTTACCAGATTAACATCTTGACCTGCTCGGGAAGGATATAATGATTAATATACCCTGTAGCGACCAGTCTCAGGGGCTCTACATGATACCTCTCCCTCGAATTGGCATGTGGGGTTCAAAGATCCTCTAAATGTATTAATCATATTGAACAGCTAAAAAAACGCATCTTATGGTATTTAGCCCCTGCCAACCTTGCTCATTATGTATCTGAATATTCGCTGTTGTGCTGGAAGGGATGCCAGCAGATTGGTTCCCTGGCTCACGCCTGATGGACTTGCCCTAAAGTTGCAACGTTCTGGTCATTGGTATTTGGTCTGATTCTTGAACTGACGGGTCTCGTCCTGATACCTTCCTCAGGTCTAGCAGTGTTAAATCTTGGAGAAGACTGTCTCCCATCTAAACTTAGGGGACTTATAATTCATATCCTATTAGCTGCTAGACTGTGTTTAAGCACATTGTGGAAGTCAGATGGATCCCGTCACATCTCGAACTTTATAACCAAATTAATTCTAGCTTCCAGCATGAATATTGTTTAGCGTTGTCTGTCAATGCCAAAGCTTTTGTGCTTAAAATGTGGCACCCTTGGCTGATTTCTGTACATGCACCATGCATTTTAATGTAGTAGTATTTGCATTAAATCTATAGTTTTATAAGGTCGTGCCCCCCCCTTTTTGTTTTGTTACTGACGGTTTACCAGGAGTCATTCCTTTGTCTATGTTGTTTTATGTTGTTATTGTAAATGTTTGTATGCAAAAAAAATAAATAAAAAAATATATATTGGAAAAAAAAGACTGATGTAATATATTTGGACTCTGTAAATGCATTGGATACTGCAAGACACAACAGCTGTGCATTGAGGTTTCAGAACCAGAGACTAGGAGTCTCTGTATGCACATGAGAAAAAACTGGCTAAAGGGTCTTCTCGAGTTTAAAACTTAGTTTATCTATTATTCCTTTTAGAATGACTAGAGCGGTTTTTTGCATGATCGACCACTGCTCCATTCAGGCAGCGATCTTCAGACCCCTGTTCTCGGGATCGCTGGGTTGCATGACGGTCGGAACCCCAGAAATCGAAACGTTATCTCCTATTCCATGTTTAGGGGATAACTTTCAAAGTTGAGAATACCCTTTAAGGGACAGGATACAAAGAGTCATTCGAAATAGTGCATTTACTAAATGGGATAAGATAAGCAGACTTTGATGATGACACAAAACTTTGTAGGATAATGAAAACTGAGCTCGATGGTATATTATTACAAAAACATCTGGATAAGATGTCTGCATGGGCAAATACATGCTAGATGAACTACATGTTCATGAATGTAGAGTAATCCAATTAGGCTGCATATACATTAATTTGAAATATACCAGGGATTTTAAGATTTTAAGGTGTATAAAAAGATAGTATATCAGACTACAGGGGGCTGAATACAAATGCATTTCACAATTTTCATATATATATATATATTTCATATATATATGTATATGTATATATATATATATATGTATATGTATATATATATATATATATATATATATATATATGTATATGTATATATATATATATATATGTATATGTATATATATATGTATATGTATATATATATATATGTATATGTATATATATATATATATATGTATATGTATATATATATATGTATATATGTATATGTATATATATATATGTATATATATATATGTATATGTATATATATATATGTATATATATATATATATGTATATATATATATATATGTATATATATATAATATATATATACACATACACACTGTATATATATTTACTTATTTATTTTTTTTTTTTTAATTATTTAGAAAACCATGTATCCATTTCCTTTACACTTCACAAGTGCTTGCTACTTAATGTTGGTATACCACATAAAATCCCAATAAAATACATTTTAGTTTGTGGGTGTAATATGAAAAATGTGAAAAGTTAATGTGGCGCCCCTGAAGCTTCAGGTGCCACAGGGTTCTGCACCCCCATTAGGGTGTAGTACCTATTCCGGGTCCAGGGAAGGTCGATGCCAGTTTCCTCTTACACAAACATACAGTCAGTGGGTTGCCCTCCCCAATGGGGACTGGGCCAAGGTCGGATCACAGTAGGGAGTCACTACAGCGGTGGGTTTACAGGACACCACTGCACCAGGGGCTCCCCGATCCAATGCAACCGGAGACTCAGGGTCAGGGAGTAGCAGCCATCAAGGGGAGTCAGGAGCACACAGTGGAAAGAGCAGGTTGACCTAGTGAGAGTATTGAACCAGCCAGTCACAGCGGCTGGGGGCAACAGCTCAGAACACACAACACAACTACAACAAAGAAGGAGAACAGCTTCAGACACAGAGCAGAGCGGACGTGCCGTGAGTGTGTCGCCCAGGGTTATGGGGTACTCGGTCCCGGGCGGTGTATAACTGGGGAATGTCACTTTGGTGGCCATTGCCCTGTTCCGTGCCTTGGGTGCTTTTTTGAAAAGGGGAATATTTACAGGGGATTGTTGTATAAAGTTTATATGTGACACCACTTGCGGTTTTGCGGCCATAGGGATGGAGCCGCCGCTGTACAATGTTCACTACTCGGGCTGGTGTTAGTGGCAGCATGGATGGTAGGCTCTCCGCAAGCAGGGCCAGGTACCAGAGGATAGGTGTTGCAGGTGAGTGTTGAAAGAAGGTAGGCCACAACGGGAATTTCAGTGTAACTGGTTCTTTTTACTCACTGCAAGCTAGTAACTGGTCACCCGAGGCTGGCTGGTCTTAACCGCAGGTCCCCTTTGTTCCAGTGATGGTTTAGTGACCTGGTGGCTTCTTTCCCCTGCACCTGTCTTTGGTTGGTGGGTTCCCGTGGTGTAGAGCGGCTGGGGGTCCCCTCCTGGTTGTCTTCTTCAGCAGTGCGTATGACGGTAGCGTGAACCCTGTGGGGTTGGAGTCTTTGGTCCTGTCCCCAGTTCTCCCTTTGCTACTGAGTCCCGAACTTCAAGGTCAGTGAGGTGCTTGATGGTCCCCTCACTGTGCAGATTTGATCAGGTTTGCCTGGAGCTTTTGCCTGACCTAGGATTCTGTACCCCGTTGGTGCGTAGTTCCGGGAGTACTCCACCGTACTCAACCGGCAACTAACCGCCTGGGCGCTCAGGTCACTTTTCACTCCTGTCAGTCCGTCTGCTCACTTTCACAGTCTCTGACACACTCTCCTCGACTACTACCACTACTGTGTCTCTTCTCCACTGTCTGACTCTTCACTGTCTGCCCCTCCCACCTGGTTGTCTAGTGGACTGGATTGGCTCCACCTCTAGGCGGCCATCCATTGGTCCAACCCTAGCCTTGTACCATTCTATGGGGGATTATTGGGGAAAAACAGGGATTATCTGGAGTGTTTGCATGTTACCGGCACTGGTCTTCTTGGTCCCTAGGGGGTAGGTCCTGCATCTTGGTGGGGATGCAGTACCTTGTAGCTCTCTGATGGCTTCAGTGGCGCTACATTCCCCCTTGGTTAATTCCAGCTTGTCCTCGGGCTGCAAGTGATACAGGTTACACTTTTTATTTTTGCACACATAAACATAACAGTTAAACATTCTTCCCACGCAGGGGAGGTTCAGACTTTAATGTTTCTTAAACTGGAGTACCCCTCTCCCTTCACCCACCACCCAAGGGTCCTGGTCCCAGAACCCTCTAGGAGGCAGGTCACCGGTTTCTTTAGTGACCAGGTCTCGGCCTACTCTACCGCAGACCTTTCCTCCAATCTTCCTCTCCTTGGTGGCGGTGTTAAACAGGGTCGACTGGTGGTTGTACTCTGGTGATGCACAACTGGTGCAACTATTTTACAGGTAAAGTTTTTGGCTGCTGACAGTGCTGCAGCCTGGGTCCTTTTTTACATCAAACTTTGTGCGAACAGGTTACTGCAACATGGTTAACTTTTTCTTCTATTGTCCATATTCATCAAACATTCAAAAATTAGGTTATATTAACATTTTTAACTGGAACAGTCAAACAAACAAACAACTGGTAGAGCAACAGGTCATAGCTACCAAGGTTTTGGAAAGGGGCCATCTGGTTCACTTGGCCTCCTGAGATCAGCATTCATAGTCTGGGTACACTGGTCCCGTGCATATGCACTGCCTCCTGGTGGCAGCTGGGGGACTGGTGCTGAAGTGGGAGCGGGGGCTGACTTTTCTGCAAGGACCTCTACATCTAGGGCATACCAGCCCCGCTCTCCACAGTGCCGGGTGTAGGCAACTTTGTCCCCCACATGCAGATCCCGGTGGGGGGGGTGCTCTGGGGACATGGGGACTCCCTCCTTCAGGCCGGGCTGCGCAATGAAACCCTATCCCCTTTTGATACTGAAGCGCTCCACCACTCCCTGGTACAGCAAGCCCGGGCCCGGTAGCTGGCAAGCCGCAAGCACTGCTTCTCCTGGAGGTTCTTGGCCTCCGTCTGCACCTGCCTGACTTCCCGCTGCTCCTGGTCCCGGGCCAGCTTGGTGATGATGGCCTACCACCCCCGCAGGTGTCCTCCTCAACATGGGCCTGTTCCAAGGTGACAATCGCTGACTTCCCGCTACCTGGTTCAGGGTAGCTCGCTGCCGGGTCCCCGACAGTTACTGGGCACAGTACCTGGGGATGGTCGTCAGCGCTGACAGTGGCCTCCTCCACGGCTCCTGATGACGCTGTAGCGTGGGCTGTCGTCACTGGGTCAGATTGTGCAACTTGATCCTTCTCCAGCGGAGAAGGTGATGTGGCCGGGTCTCATCTGGCCGGGGATGCCTGTACCACTTGGTCCTTCTCCGTGAGAGAAGGTGATGTGACCCATTCAGGTCTCGCTGGCTCTGGCGGTGATGCGGCCTGGTTGAGTATGGATCCCGGTATCTGGGTCGGTGCAGCCTGGTCAAGCCACGCTCCTCTCTATTGTGCCCGCATGGCTGCCAGCACTCCCATCATCTCCGCCTTGCACTCCTCGATACGCTGCAGGTGCTCCGCACACAGGGTCCAGCACAGCCGTTGGACCTCTGCATCCAGCTTCATCGCGGTCCAGGTCCCTGGGCGACCTGGTGCGCTTGCACGCTCTCCCGGTGCAGACATGTTGTTGCTGGGTACAGTCCTGGAGGCATTCTGTGGTAGGGCTTCCGTGCTCCCTGATTCCGGTTTTGTTTTACATTCTGAACACTCCGAGGGGGCAGGGCTTTCTTTTCGCGCCTTTCTCACTGCTGTGGCGCAGTTACTTTTACATCAAAAATGGCGGCGGTTTTTCAAGCAGTAAAACACAGTCCATAAAACACAGACCGGGTCCAGTTCAATCCTGTTCATGACGCCAGGAAAAAGCTGTGTCGCCCAGGGTTATGGGGTACTCGGTCCCGGGCAGTGTATAACTGGGTAATGTCTCTTTGGCTCCGTGCCCTGGATGCTTTTTGAAAAGGGGAATATTTACAGGGGATTGTTGAATAAATTTTATGCGTGACGCCACTTGCGGTTTTGCGGCTATAGGGATGGAGCCGCCGCTGCACAATGTTCACTACTGGGGCTGGTGTTAGTGGCAGCCTGGATGGTAGGCCCTCCGGAAGCAGGGCCAGGCCCCAGAGGATAGGTGTTGCAGGTGGGTGTTGAAAGAAGGTAGGCCACAACGGGAGTTTCAGTGTAACTGGTTCTTTTTACTCACTGCAAGCTGGTAACTGGTCACCCGAGGCTGGTCTTAACCGCAGGTCCCCTTTGTTCCAGTGATGGTTTAGTGACCTGGTGACTTCTTTCCCCTGCACCTGTCTTTGGTTGGTGGGTTCCCGTGGTGTAGAGCGGCTGGGGTTCCCTCCTGGTTGTCTTCTTCAGCAGTGCGTATGACGG
Source organism: Anomaloglossus baeobatrachus (assembly GCF_048569485.1). NCBI lineage: Eukaryota > Metazoa > Chordata > Amphibia > Anura > Aromobatidae > Anomaloglossus > Anomaloglossus baeobatrachus. The sequence continues at coordinate 651,713,338 of NC_134353.1, forward strand.
TAGCGTGAACCCTGTGGGGTTGGAGTCTCTGGTCCTGTCCCCACTTCTCCCTTTGCTACTGAGTCCCGAACTTCAAGGTCAGTGAGGTGCTTGATGGTCCCCTCACTGTGCAGATTTGATCAGGTTTGCCTGGAGCTTTTGCCTGACCCAGGATTCTGTACCCCGTTGGTGCGTAGTTCCGGGAGTACTCCACCGTACTCAACCGGCAACAACCGCCTGGGCCCTCAGGTCACTGTTCACTCCTGTCAGTCCGTCTGCTCACTTTCACAGTCTCTGACACACTCTCCTCGACTACTACCACTACTGTGTCTCTTCTCCACTGTCTGACTCTTCACTGTCTGCCCCTCCCACCTGGTTGTCTAGTGGACTGGATTGGCTCCACCTCTAGGCGGCCATCCATTGGTCCGACCCTAGCCTTGTACCATTCTATGGGGGATGATTGGGGAAAAACAGGGATTATCTGGAGTGTTTGGATATTACCGGCACTGATCTTCTGAGTCCCTAAGGGGTAGGCCCTGCATCCTGGTGGGGATGCAGTACCTTGTAGCTCCCTGATGGCTTCAGGGGCGCTACACAAGCAGCTCTGTGGGCCAGGGCGTTCAACACGGTCGCTGGGGAGAAGCAGGCGGCTGCTTCCACAGTACCGGCGCTGTCGGGATACAGAATCCTAGGGCAGATATACTTCACGTTATCTGCCAACTATGCAAGGGTCACGGGGAACGGCTACAACAGTCACCGGACCCGTCCCAACGAGTCTGCAGCAAATAGCATATAGGTTCCAGGGTTGAGGACCGGCCCCACAATGGAACCGCGCTATCAGCATACAGAACGGGACACTTTACTGACACCGGTTTCCCCAAGTGCTTCACGCCACGGGGGTCCGATACTAAGCGCATCAAAATGAAAGGGCTCACAGGCTGACACACCGGACTTGACCTTTCATGGATCCGGGATCGGCTGAAGCCCGTTGCACCGGTGATCGGTAGTCTGGGGCAGTGCCTGAACTACCTTTGAGTAAAAAGACCTGGAACCGCAGCCCCTGTCTCTGCCTCTCCTTTACCGTCGCCTTCGCCCAGCCCTGCGGCGCCAACGGAGACTACCACTACCCCGCCATCTTCCCGGGGCCCGCTCCGCCTATGGGGAGCAATACCATCCCGGCTGCACCCGACATCTTCCCCGATGAGAGACCCTGCAGCGGTGGCCCATCCCTTGCCGCGTACCACAGGTGGCGTCACAATCATAAAAGACTTTCCTAAGCCTCCAACTACCACCTCCATCGTACCTACCACCCTCCAACCCTCCTTCCTGTACACCTCGGGGTAATGGAATGGGGCCAGGCCACCCTGTGACATCGCAGAGGATCTGCACCCCCAGCCCGGCAATGAGTAGGTTAAAACACCTGCCCCGTGGGGTGCTACATTAACAGGGAAGGAATACTTTTTCAAAGCACTGTATATAGTATCTGTAAAATTTCATGCAGCCAGGAAATTCTGAATAGCCTAAGTATGCATGTTTCTTTCTATAAACATAAGGAAGTAGGACGCTTCCAGATGATCTGTCATGATCGATCATTTTGAAATCAGATCTCTATTCCCTCCAATATCTGCAGTTGGGAGGCCCTTATAGACATTACATATTCGGTTGATACACCTAAAATCAACAGGTTTGCTATACAATTATCTATTCCCTATATAACTCTGAACTTGTCCTTCTGTCCAAAGTCTGTGTGTCAAGAAGACACGCCGCAGCTCCTGATTGACTGCAACAGTGCATGAGAGACCTGCCCCGTTCAGTCACAGCCCACAGCTCTTTACAGAACTTAAACAGTGAGAAAGATCGCTTTGGTTGTCTATAGCCATTGCAGAAGTAACTGGGCCTCATTTATGAGAATTGCCTCACAGTAAGATCATTCTGGTTGCCTATAACCTCTGCAGAAGTAACTGGGGCCTCATTTATTAGAATTGCCTCACAGTAAGATCATTCTGGTTGCCTATATTCTCTGCAGAAGTAACTGCGGCCTCATTTATGAGAATTGCCTCACAGAAAGATCATTCTGGTTGCCTATAGCCATTGCAGAGGTAACTGGGGCCTTATTTATGAGAATTGACTCCTAGTAAGATTGTTCTGGTTGCCTATAATCTCTGCAGAAGTAACTGGGGCTTCATTTATGAGAATTGCCTCACAGTAAGATCATTCTGTTTGCCTATAATCTCTGCAGAAGTAACTGAAGCCTCATTTATGAGAATTGCCTCACAGTAAGATCATTCTGGTTGCCTATAGCCATTGCAGAGGTAACTGGGGCCTCATTTATGAGAATTGACTCACAGAAAGATCATTCTGGTTGCCTATAGCCATTGCAGAGGTAACTGGGGCCTTATTTATGAGAATTGACTCCCAGTAAGATTGTACTGGTTGCCTATAATCTCTGCAGAAGTAACCGGGGCTTCATTTATGAGAATTGCCTCACAGTAAGATCATTCTGTTTGCCTATAATCTCTGCAGAAGTAACTGAAGCCTCATTTATGAGAATTGCCTCACAGTAAGATCATTCTGGTTGCCTATAGCCATTACAGAGGTAACTGGGGCCTCATTTATGAGAATTGACTCCCAGTAAGATTGTTCTGGTTGCCTATAATCTCTGCAGAAGTAACTGGGGCTTCATTTATGATAACTGCCTTCCAGTAAGATCATTCTGGTTGTCTGTAGCAACAAGAGTGCAGCTTTCAGCATTGAAACTACTGAGGTAAAGTAAAAGCTGAGGTCTGGTTGCTGTGGACAACTAGGCGCTTATCTAGCGTAACCAATAATCTTCTATTTCCACTATATAACGCTGAACACATCCTTCTGTCCGAAGCCAAGCAGGTGCATGCACAGTGCTATGTTCACGTCATCTCCACCTGCCCACACTAGCGTCATGCTGATGGAGGGGAGAGGCAAGAAACTGCCCACCCACATCATACACGTCATGGTAAAGGAGGTCAGCAGTGTGCAGATATCATGTGACCTGAAGATGGCCGTGCCTGTATGCAGGCTGCTGACCGGTGAGCTGTGGTGCCGGGCACGGGCTGTGAGGGCCGAGTTTGTAGGATGCAGGGGTTTGGCTTCTGCACCAGGAAGTGTGGGGTCTCCATGGATCCTGCACGGTGCTGTATGTTTAAAGATGCCGGTAGTGGTGTGTCAGAGCAGTATGACCGTGCAGTAAGAAATGGAGGATTTGCTTAAGCAGGTACAGCACTGCGGGGGCTAGTCGAGGTCACTGACGTCACGGCACCGACTACAAGGGTGGCGTGCTTCTGCTCTCTGTTATCTGCCAATACACACATGCGGCCAATTCACTGACGTCACCTGGGCCAACCAGAAAAGTGTGTGCTGCTGCTCTGTTATCTGCCAATACACACACACACATGCGACCAATTCACTGATGATACCTACGCCGACCTATACACACTTCTGCTGTCTGTTATCTGCCAATCACACAGTTGAAACCAAACGTTTACATACACTATCTAAAAAGACACATATGCATGTTTTCTTTATCGTTCCTTTGGGAGACCCAGACCATGGGTGTTTAGCTTCTGCCTCCGGAGGACACACAAAGTACTACACTTAAAAGTGTAGCTCCTCCCTCTGAGCTTATACACCCCCTGGTAGCCAGTCCTAGCCAGTTTATTGCTTTGTGTCAGGAGGCATACATCCACACATGCATTCTCATCTGATTTGTTTGACTTTTGGAAAGAGTTTGAAGAAAAGCGGGTCCATGTCTGGACTCCCGGCATGTCCCTTCTCACCCCACTGTGTCGGCGGTGTTGTTAAGGTTGATTTACAAGGCTGCAGCCTTACATGCCGCGCTCCTTCACCATCCCTTCTGGGCTCTGGCTTGAAGTGGGAGCCAGCACGGTCTCCATGCTTGGCAGGAGTCCGGTCTCCATCCACAGCCCCTTGAGGATTCTGTTGGACCGGAGCACTCATCCCCAGGGACATGGCCCTGCGTCTCAGCAGCTAAGTACCTGAGACGTTTATGTTGGGGGTCCCGGTTCTTTATTGTAAGGGGAGAGTATGCTGTATGTGATTGTTTTTAACGTTTCCGGCGGGTTCTCTAGCTTTTGCCTGAGAACCGCGCCGATGGTGCCTGCTTGTCGGCCTCGCCGCTTAAATTTAGGCCTCGGCTTCGCCGGAGGCCTAGTTTCATTTTCCTGCCCTCGCATGTCACTCATGCAGAGGGACAGGTTCGGCTCCTCCCGGCGGCCGTTCTACACAGAGAAGGGACACTCCCCACTGCTGGGGCGTCCCTCCTTCCCTGCAGGTCTCTATAGCCCTCCAGTTCCCGCTCTTTTATAGGATTCTGCATCTCTGCTGAGGTGCTGCGCACTGGGGGACCGGGCTTCGGGATCTGGAGGGCACACAACACCACGCTCAGCGGTCTGGTAAGCCACAGCCGGTCACCGGTTGTTGACCTCTGTATATTCAAGGAGCAAGGCTCCAAAGCTTTATTCTGCATGCACTGCATGTAAGCTCCTGCTGCCTGAGCCGAGCATTTATCCACACTGTGATGTCTGCTCTAACTTGGCGGTGCCACAGCCTGGAGTCTCACCCCCAGTGGTCTCTCAGGCTGCTGCTGCACCTGTGATTGACCCCCGGCCTGGGTAGAGTCCTTTTCTAGGTCCATATCCCAGTCATTTGCTGAGTCCATGGGACTTTTGTCCAGGACTTTGATGAATATGCATCAGCCCCCCTCACAGGGTGCCTCTAATTCTATTGACAGAGGACTCCTATCCTCTGACCTCCGTCCATCGGAGCTCACGGAGGATTCATCATCTGATCCCAGACCCCGTCCTTCTAAGAGAAGGCGCAGGGTTTCCTCCCCCTCCCCATCCCACGGCTCTGTCTCAAGAGCTGACTCTCAAGATGAGGAGGATGCCCTCACTGGGGGCTCGGAGGCTATGTATCCCATCGATTTCTCTGAGGGTGACTCAGATCTTAGTGATTTGATTGCTTCTATTAATTCTGTGCTGGATCTCAATCCGCCAATGTCAGAGGAGCAACTCTCTTTGGCAGAAAAACATCAGTTTACCTCGCCTAAGAGAGTGAAGAGTGTGTTCTTTAACCACTCCAGTTTTCAGACCGCTGTGACCAAACCCAGGGCCTGCCCTGACAAACGCTTTCCAAAGCGTGGTTCTGATGACCGGTTTCCATTTCCACCTGAGGTGGTCAAGGAGTGGTCTCACTCCCCAAAGGTAGACCCTCCGTTGTGTCGGTGGCTGACGACACCTCACTTAAGGATTCCACTGACCGTCAGAGTGACCTTCTGGCCAAATCTGTGTATGAAGCTGCGGGGGCCGCGTTTTCCCCGACTTTTGCAGCAGTGTGGGCTCTCAAAGCCATCTCTGCTTCTCTAGAGGAGATGCATTCCCTCACCAAGGAATCTATGCCTGAGATGGTTACCTTAACTGCTCAGGCTTCAGTTTTTTCATCTTATGCCATGTCTGCCATGCTAGAGGCTTCTCACCGCACTGCGGTGGCTTCGGCTAATTCCCTCGTTATCCGCAGGATCTTGTGGCTTCGAGAGTGGAAGGCAGATGCTTCTTCCAAGAAGTTTCTTGATGGGCTCCCTTTTGCTGGTTCACGGCTGTTTGGTGAACAGCTGGATGAAATCATTAAAGAAGCTACTGGCGGGAAGAGTACTTCCATGCCACAAACCAAGACCAGGAAACCCGCCCAGGGTAGGAAGCAATCGAGGTTTCGTTCCTTTCGTTCCTCCAACTGGTCATCCTCTAAGCCTTCCGCCTCGTCCGCTAACTCAGCCAAGGATCAGAAATCCAACTGGCGCCCAAAAGCGCGTCCGCAGAAGACCGCAGGAGGTTCTGCCACTAAGGCAGCTTCCTCATGACTCTCGGCCCGCTCCAGCCGCGTCCTTAGTAGGTGGCAGGCTCTCCCACTTTGGCGTCGCTTGGTTAAAGCAAGTCTCCGATCAGTGGGTGAGAGACATCAAATGTCACGGCTACAGGATAGAATTCTCTTCCAGCCCTCCAAACAGATTTTTTCTCTCAACTCCCCCCTGCTCCAAGGCCGCCGCCTTCTCGCAGGCCGTGGCGTCCTTGCAGGCAAACGTAGTGATTGTCCCAGTTCCCGCTCAGGAACGGTTCAGAGGTTTTTACTCAAATCTCTTCCTAGTTCCAAAAAAGGATGGTACCTTCCGGCCCATCCTGGATCTCAAGCTTCTCAACAAGCATGTCCGGGTGCGGCATTTTCGCATGGAGTCTCTGCGATCAGTCATTGTCTCTATGACCCAAGGGGAGTTCCTGGCGTCCATCGACATCAGAGATGCCTATCTACATGTGCCAATCGCAGTGTCACATCAGCGTTGGTTACGTTTTGCGATAGGAGAGGATCATTTCCAATTCGTGGCTCTCCCCTTCGGGTTAGCCACGGCCCCTCGGGTATTCACCAAGGTCATGGCGGCAGTGATTGCGGTCCTGCACCTCCAGGGGTTAGCAGTGCTTCCTTATCTGGACGACCTTCTGGTCAAGGGTACATCCAGCGCAGACTGTCAGCGGAGTGTTTCGCTCACTCTCGCCACCCTAGCCCAATTCGGGTGGATTGTCAATCTTCCCAAATCCACTCTGACTCCGACCCAGAGTCTCACGTACCTAGGGATGCAGTTCAAGACTTTGCCGGCACTTGTGAAGTTGCCCTTAATCAAACAGCAGTCTCTCCGGCTAGCGGTGCGCTCTCTCCTGAGGCCCCGCCGTTATTCCCTCAGGCGCCTGATGCAGGTGCTGGGTCAAATGGTGGCCTCCATGGAGGCGGTTCCCTTTGCCCAGTTCCATCTGCGTCCTCTGCAGCTGGACATTCTCCGCTGTTGGGACAAGCGGCCTTCCTCCTTACAGAGGTTAGTGGCTCTGTCGCCACGGACCAGGAGCTCTCTTCAGTGGTGGCTTCGACCCCTCTCCCTGTCCCAAGGGCGCTCCTTCCTGACTCCGTCCTGGGTGATTCTCACCACGGATGCCAGCCTATCCGGCAGGGGAGCGGTACATCTCCACCACAGAGCACAGGGCACTTGGACTCCGTCCGAGTCAGCCCTTTCAATCAATGTGCTGGAAACCAGAGCTGTGCTTCTAGCTCTCCTAGCCTTTCACCACCTGTTGGCGGGCAGGCACATTCGAGTCCAGTCAGACAACGCGACAGCGGTTGCCTACATCAATCACCAAGGCGGGACACGTAGCCGAGGTCCAACGCATTCTTCAATGGGCGGAGGACTCCAAGTCCACCATATCCGCAGTCCACATCCCTGGCGTAGAAAACTGGGAGGCAGATTATCTCAGCCGTCAATCCGTGGACAGTGGCGAGTGGTCCCTGCACCCGGCAGTGTTTCAGTCAATCTGCCGCAAGTGGGGCACTCCGGACGTGGACCTAATGGCATCCCGTCACAACAACAAGGTTCCGGTTTACGTGGCTCGCTCCCACGATCCTCAGGCCTTCGCCGCGGACGCTCTGGTTCAAGACTGGTCCCAGTTTCGTCTGTCCAACGTGTTTCCCCCTCTAGCTCTCTTGCCCAGAGTCCTGCGCAAGATCAGAATGGAGGGCCGTCGAGTCATCCTCATTGCACCGGACTGGCCCAGGCGAGCTTGGTATCCGGACCTGCTCCAACTGTCCGCGGAGATGCCGTGGCATCTTCCGGACCGTCCAGACCTGCTCTCGCAAGGTCCGTTTTTCCGCCCGAATTCTGCGGCACTCAAATTGACGGCGTGGCTCTTGAGTCCTGGATTTTGACGGCTTCTGGTATTCCTCCTGAAGTCATCTCCACTATGACTCGGGCCCGTAAGTCTTCCTCCGTCAAGATCTATCACAGGACTTGGAAAATTTTCCTGTCCTGGTGTCGCTCTTCCGGCCATTCTCCTTGGCCATTCTCGTTGCCGACCCTTCTGTCTTTTTTACAGTCCGGTCTGCAGCTAGGACTGTCCCTCAATTCTCTCAAGGGACAAGTCTCAGCTCTATCAGTGCTGTTCCAGCGGCGTCTCGCCCGGCTGGCTCAGGTCCGCACCTTCAAGCAAGGTGCGTCTCACATCATTCCGCCTTATCGGCGGCCCTTGGATCCCTGGGACCTTAACTTGGTCCTCACGGTATTGCAGAAACCCCCTTTGGAGCCCCTTAGGGAGGTTTCTTTGTATTGTCTTTCTCAAAAGGTGGCCTTTCTAGTTGCCATAACTTCTCTCAGGAGAGTCTCTGATTTGGCTGCGCTCTCCTCGGAGTCACCTTTTTTGGTTTTTCACCAAGACAAGGTAGTTCTCTGTCCGACCCCGGACTTTCTTCCTAAGGTGGTCTCTCCCTTCCACCTTAACCAGGATATTTCCTTGCCTTCCTTCTGTCCGGCCCCTGTTCATCGCTTTGAGAAAGCGCTGCATACTCTAGATCTGGTGCGTGCTCTCCGGATCTATGTGTCTCGCACCACTGCGCTTAGGCGGTGCACCTCTCTTTTTGTGCTAACCACAGGGCGGCGCAAGGGTCTCTCTGCTTCTAAGCCGACCTTGGCCCGTTGGATTAGATCGACCATTTCGGACGCCTACCAGAGTACTCAGGTGCCTCCCCCGCTGGGGATCAAAGCACACTCGACCAGAGCTGTCGTTGCCTCTTGGGCTTTTAGGCACCAGGCTACGGCTCAACAAGTCTGTCAGGCTGCCACTTGGACTAGGCTGCATAACTTTTCGAAGCACTACCAAGTGCATGCTCATGCTTCGGCAGATGCGAGCTTGGGCAGATGCATCCTTCAGGCGGCTGTCGCCCACTTGTGAAGTTAGGCTCCGCCTACTTCTTAGTTTTTTCTGTTTATTCCCACCCAGGGACAGCTTTGGAACGTCCCATGGTCTGGGTCTCCCAAAGGAACGATAAAGAAAAAGAGAATTTTGTTACTTACCGTAAATTCTTTTTCTTATAGTTCCGTATTGGGAGACCCAGCTCCCTCCCTGTTGCCTGTTGGCAATTTTCTTGTTCCGTGTGTTATCACCGGCTGTTGTCATGGACAGAGTCTCCGGTTGTTCCGGTTCTTACTCGGTTCTACTTGTGGGTGGCTATTCTCCTTCAGCTTTTGCACTAAACTGGCTAGGACTGGCTACCAGGGGGTGTATAAGCTCAGAGGGAGGAGCTACACTTTTAAGTGTAGTACTTTGTGTGTCCTCCGGAGGCAGAAGCTAAACACCCATGGTCTGGGTCTCCCAATACGGAACTATAAGAAAAAGAATTTACGGTAAGTAACAAAATTCTCTTTTTTCTCACTATCTGATAAAATCAGAATAAACCTTTCCCGTTTTAGGTCAATTAGGATTACCAAAATTATTTATATTTGACAAATTCCAGAATAATGAGAGAGAGAATGTTTTAAGGCATTTTTATTACGTTCTGCAAAGTCGAAAGTTTACATACACTAAGGGGTACTTTGCACACTACGACATCGCAAGGCGATGCTGCGATGTCGAGTGTGATAGTCCCTGCCCCCGTTGCAGCAGCGATATCTTGTGATCGCTGCCGTAGCGAATATTATCGCTACGGCAGCTTCACATGCACTTACATGCCCTGCGACGTCGCTCTGGCCGGCGACTCGCCTCCTTCCTAAGGGGGCGGGTCATGCAACGTCACAGCGACGTCACACGGCCAATCGAAGCGGAGGGGCAGAGATGAGCGGGACGTAAACATCCCGCCCACCTCCTTCCTTCCTCATTGCAGCCGGGACGCAGGTACGGTGATGTTCCTCGCTCCTACGGCTTCACACACAGTGATGTGTGCTGCCGCAGGAACGAGGAACAACATCGTACCGTCGCTGCTGCAAAATTATGGAAATGTCGGACCCTACACCAATCATACGATAACAACGCTTTTGCGCTCGTTAATCGTATGTAAAAGGATTCACATACTGCGATGTCGAGAGTGACGCCGGATGTGCGTCACTTTCGATTTGACCCCACCGACATCGCACATGCGATGTCACAACGTGCAAAGTACCCCTAAGAGTACTATGCCTTTAAACAATATGGGACAACCCATATGATGATGTCATGCCTTTGGAGGTTTCTAATAGGTTTATTGGCAACATCTGAGTTAATTAGAGACACACCTGTGGATGTATTTTAATGCACACCTGAAACACACTGCTTCTTTTTGTTGCATCATGGGAAAGTCAAAAGAAATCAGCCAAGATCTCAAGAAGAGAAATGTGGTCTTGCACAAGTCTGGTTTATCTTTGGGTGTAATTTCCAGATACATGCAGATGCCTTGTTCATCCGAACAAACAATTAAGGTACATTCACACGATCGTCCAGTTTTTGCAGTCCGCAAAAAAGGGTCTACTTATGCATCCGTGTCACAACCGCATCGGTCCGTGTGCCATTCGTGTGACTTCTGTTTTTTTGCAGACCACAAAAATAATGGAAGGAGGGTTACATACAGTCACTTTTTTTGCGTTTTGTCCCTGCGTTTCGGAGGACTGGCAGGTCAATCCCCCGCTGACTCGGGGTCGGCAGGGGATTGATTCCCGCTATCTGGCCAGATGCTGCTCCCCATATAAAGCCCATGTGGAACAGAATCCGGTGCAAAGGGGTAGGAGCAAGCGCTTCATACTCACCGATCACTGGGGCGGCTATCACACTGCTCCCGCGGCAGCTCTTTCTTCTTTCCGAGCCAGCCGCTCATTAGTCACATACATATTCACTGCTTCCCTCGCTCATTGGCGTCTGTTATTGGTTGCAGTCAGACATGCCTCCACGCTGAGTGACAGCTGTCTGGCTGCAACCGACCACAGCCGCCGGATGGGTGGGTCTATATCGTACAGTAAAATAAATAAATAATAATTTTAAAAAAACGGCGTGCGGTTTCCCCAATTTTGTTACCCAGCCAAGATAAAGCCTCACGGCTCAGGGCTGGTATTCACAGGCTTGGGAGACCCATGTTATTGGGAGTCCCCAGCCTAAAAATATTAACCAGCAACCGCATGTAATTGCCGCATCCATTAAATGCGACAGTCCCAGGACTTTACCAGACTCTTCCAAACTCCCTGGTGTGGTGGCAATGAGGGTAATAAAGAGTTAATAGCCTATACCTACCACTAAATCTTAAATTAGTGATAGCAGGCGAGAGACACCCCCTCATCACTAATCTGTAAATGAAAGTAAATAAACACAATTTGAAATAAAAGACAAAAAAGCACCCTCTTTCACCACTTTATTAACCCCCAAAACACCCTTCCAGGTCCGACGTAATCCATATGAGGTCTCACCATGCTTCCAGCACAGCTACATCTGAATCTCACAGCGAGACGATAGAACATGACCACCTGCTATGAGATTCAAGCCACAAGTGAAATGAGCCACGCAAATCTGCGGAGATGTCACTCAGGTGATTTCCGGTCACTGGTGAAGGACTTCAACTGTGACCGTACATCACCTGAGTGACGTCACTGCTAGTCACAGCTCACGATACTTGATGTGAGAACGCAGCGGACCAAGGAACTCAGTGACGAGCGCTGACGTCACGAGTTCAGTGGAGCTCATGTCATGACTGCAGGTAATGAACTTAGCTAACCTCATGATGTTGGCACTCGCCATAGATAGATAGATAAGAAAGACATATAATGTTCCACTCCCATGCATTTTGTAATCTTGCACACTTTAGTGCCTTTCATGTGGCACTAAAGGGTGTTTAGGCTTGTACTTAGCCAAAAAAATAAAAAATTAAAAAAACCACATAGGATTCCCTCTATTTTTTGTAGCCAACTAGGGTAAACCAGATGGCTGCAGCCTGCAAACCACAGCTGGCAGCTTCACTCGGCTGGTAATTTAAAACAGAGGGCATCCCATGCTGTTATTTTAAATTAAATAAATAATTTAAAGCAAAAAACATGGGGTCCCCCCCCAAATTCGATCAACAGCCAAGGTAAAGTGGACAGCTATGGTGTGGTATTCTCAGACTAGGGAAGTCCACGGTTATTGGACACTCCCCAGCCTAAAAATAGCAGACCACAGCCGCCCCAGAAGTGGTGCATCCATTATATGTGCCAATCCTGGCGCTTTGCCACAGCTCATCCTATTGCCTTGCTGTGGTGGCAAGTGGGCTAATATATGAGGATGATACCAGCTATGTAATGTCACCTGGCATCAAACCCTGGCATTAGTGATGTCACTGAATCTATCAGATACTCGACATCACTAACCCAGTCAGTAATAAACAAAAGATGACAAACACATTTTTATTTGAAAAAATACTCTCCAACACATTCCCTCTTTCACCAATTTATTTGAAATAAAAATCAAATCCGGGTCCAGTGTAATCCAATAAGGGGGTCACACGATGATCCATGCTCACTGTCCCAGTCAGTGAAGAATAGAATGTTCCCTATTGGCTGGGAGAGCAGTGCAGTGACCTGAGCTAACGTCAATAGGTCAGCCCAGTCACCACAGAGCATGACGAGCGCCGACGTCATGAGGTTAGCTAAGTACATTACCTGCGGTGTCCAGCCATCATACCTCTCAGGAAGGAGACAGGTTCTGTGTACCAGAGATGAAGTGCTTTGGTCACATATGCATATCAACCAAAGAACAAAAGACCTTGTAAAGATGCTGGCAGAAGCTGTTAAGATTGTATCATAGTATCATAGTATCATACTTTTTAAGGTTGAAGGGAGACTCTAAGGCGGGCTTTGCACGTTGCGACATCGCAAGCCGATGCTGCGATGTCGCATGCGATAGTCCCTGCCCCCGTCGCAGCAGCGATATCTTGTGATAGCTGGCGTAGCGAACATTATCGCTACGCCAGCTTCACATGCACTCACCTGTCTTGCGACGTTGCTCTGGCCGGCGGTCCCGCATCCTTCCTAAGGAGGCGGGTCGTACAACGTTAGAGCGACGTCACATGGCAGGCGGCCAATCAAAGCGGAGGGGCGGAGATGAGCTGGATGTAAACATCCCGCCCACCTTCTTCCTTCGTATAGCCGCCGGCGGCAGGTAAGGTGATGTTCCTCGCTCCTGCGGCTTCACACACAGCGATGTGTGCTGCCGCAGGAACGAGGAACAACATCGTACCTGTTGCGGCATCGGCATTATGGAAATGTCGGAGAATACACCGATGATATGATAACGACGCTTTTGCGCTCGTTAATCGTATCATATAGGATTTTCACACTACAATGTCGAAAGTGACGCCGGATGTGCGTCACTTTCGATTTGACCCCACCAACATCGCACGTGCGATGTTGCAACGTGCAAAGCCGCCCTAAGTCCATCTAGTTCAACCCGTAGCCTAACATGTTGATCCAGAAGAAGGCAAAAAAAACCCAATGTGGCAAACAAGTTCCAATGGGGAAAAAAATTCCTTCCTGACTCCACATACGGCAATCAGACTAGTTCTCTGGATCAATACCCTGTCATAAAATCTAATATACATAACTGGTAATATCAAATTTTTCAAGAAAGGCGTCCAGGCTCTGCTTAAATGTTAGTAGTGAATCACTCATTACAACATCATGCGGCAGAGAGTTCCATAGTCTCACTGCTCGTACGGTAAAGAATCCTCGTCTGTGATTATAATTAAACCTTCTTTCCTCAAGACGTAGCGGATGCCCCCGTGTTCCAGTCGCAGGCCTAGGTGTAAAAAGATCTTTGGAAAGCTCTCTGTACTGTCCCCTCATATGTTTATAGATTGTGATTAGATCCCCCCTAAGCCTTCGTTTTTCCAAACTAAATAACCCCAAGTTTAATAACCTGTCAGCCCACCCTTTCCTCTAATAATCTTGGTCGCTCTTCTCTGCACCCTCTCCAGTTCAGCTATGTACCTTCTTATATATCGGTGACCAGAATTGTACACAGTATTCAGCGGTCGCACTAGTGACTTGTACAGAGGTAGAACTATATTTTTTTCATGAACACTTATACCTCTTTTAATACATCCCATTATTTTATTAGCCCTGGCAGCAGTTGCCTGACACTGTCCACTAAAGTTAAGTTTACCATCCACCCATACACCCAAGTCTTTTTCTGTGTCTGTTTTACCCAGTGTTCTACAATTAAGTACATAATTATACATTTTATTTCCTCTACCCAAGTGCATGACCTTACAGTTATGGCCAAAAGTTTTGAGAATGCTACAAATATTAATTTTTACAAAGTCTACTGCTTAAGTTTTTCTAATGGCAATTTGCATATACTCCAGAATGTCATAAAGAGTGATCAGCTTAACAGCAATTACTTGCAAAGTCAATATTGGCTAAGAAAATGAACTTTAACCCTCAAAATACATTTTAACATCATTGCATTCCTGCCTTAAAAGGAGCGGTTAACATTGTTTTAGTGATTGTTCCATTAACACAGGTGTGAGTGTTGATGAGGACAGTGCTGGCGATCAATCAGTCATGGTTAAGTAAGAATGACACCACTGGACACTTTAAAAGGAGGCTGGTGCTTGGTATCATTGTTTCTCTTCAGTTAACCATGGTTATCTCTAAAGAAACACGTGCAGCCATCATTGCTCTGCACAAAAATGGCCTAACAGGGAAGAGTACCGCAGCTACAAAGATTGCACCTCAGTAAACAATCTATCGCATCATCAAGAACTTCAAGGAGAGAGCTTCCATTGTTGCCAAAAAGGCTCCAGGGCGCCCAAGAAGGACCAGCAAACGCCAGGACCGTATCTTAAAACTGTTTCAGCTGCGGGATCGGACTACCAGCAGTGCCGAGCTAGCTCAGCAATGGCAGCAGGCTGGTGTGAGTGCTTCTGCACGCACTGTGAGGCGGAGACTGCTTGAGCAAGGCATAGTTTCAAGGAATCCCCTTTTCGATTGTTTGGGACATCTGGAAAACAGCTTATTAGGAGAAGAAGAGGTGAGCGCTACCACCAGTCTTGTCTCATGCCAACTGTTAAGCATCCTGAAACGATTCATGTGTGGGGTTGCTTCTCAGCCAAGGGAATCGGCTCACTCACAGTCTTGCCTAAAAACACAGCCATGAATAAAGAATGGTACCAGAATGTCCTCCAAGAGCAACTTCTCCCAACTGTCTAAGAGCAGTTTGGCGCCCAACAATGCCTTTTCCAGCATGATGGAGCACCTTGCCATAAAGCAATGGTGATCACTAAATGGCTCATGGAACAAAACATAGAGATTTTGGGTCCATGGCCTGGAAACTCCCCAGATCTTAATCCCATTGAGAACTTGTGGGCAATCATCAAGAGACGGGTGGACAAACAAAAACCAACAAATTCTGGCAAAATGCAAGCATTGCTTATGTAAGAATGGACAGCTATCAGTCAGGATTTGATCCAGAAGTTGATTGAGAGCATGCCAGGGAGAATTGCAGAGGTCCTGAAGAAGAAGGGTCAACACTGCAAATATTGACTTGCTGCATTAACTCATTCTAACTGTCAATATAACCTTTTGGTACTCATAATATGATTGCAATTATATTTCTGTATGTGATGTAGACATCAGACAAACACAATTAAAAACCAGAGGGCAACAGATCATGTGAAAATATAATTTTGGTGTCATTCTCAAAACTTTTGGCCATGACTATACATTTATCTACATTAAACTTCAATTGCCACTTCTCAGCCCAATCCTCCAATTTACATAAATCTCCCTGTAATATAAAATTATCCTCCTCTGTATTGATTACCCTGCAGAGTTTAGTATCATCTGCAAATATTGAAATTCTACTCCGCATGCCCCCAACAAGGTCATTAATAAATATGTTGAAAAGAAGCGGGCCCAATACTAACCCCTGTGGTACTCCACTATGAACTGAGTCCCAGTCCGAGTACGTACCATTAATAACCACCCTTTGTTTCCTATCACTGAGCCAGTTTTTAACCCAGTTACACATATTTTCCCCTATCCCCATTATTCTCATTTTATGTACCAACCTTTTGTGTGGCACCGTATCAAAAGCTTTTGAAAAGTCCATATACACAACATCCACTGCATTTCCCTGGTCCAGGCTTGATCTTACCTCTTCATAGAAGCTGATAAAATTAGTTTGACAGGATCGATCCCTCATAAACCCATGTTGATACTCTGTCATAAGGTTATTTTTCTTGAGATACTCCAGTATAGCATCTCTCAAGAAACCCTCAAGGATTTTACCAACCGTAGAGGTTAAACTTACCGGCCTATAATTTCCCGGCTCAGTTTTTGTCCCCTTTTTGAATATTGGCACCACATTTGCTATGCGCCAGTCCTGCGGTCCCGACCCTGTTATTAAGGAATCTGTGAAGATTAAAAATAATGGTCTATCTATCACAGAACTCAATTCCTGTAGTACTCTGGGGTGTATGCCACCCGGGTCCGGAGATTTGTCAACCTTAGTGATTTCGAGGCGGCGGCGTACTTCCTGCTGGGTTAAGCAGGTAATATTCAAGGGTGAATTTATGGTATCACTGGTCATGTCATCTGCCATGGTAGATCGTGTCAGATTGTGTCATTATCCACAGTAAAATGAATACTGTATCAACATGGTCTGAAAGGCCACTCTGCCAGGAAGAAGCCATTACTCCAGAAGAAACATAAAAAAAGCCAGATTAATGTACACAGGAATAAAGACCTTAATTTTTAGAGACATGTCCTGTGGTCTGATTCTGATGAAACTAAAATTCAACTGTTTATCCATAATGACAATCGTTTGGAGGAACAAGAGAGACGCTTTGAAGCCTAAGAACACCGTCCCATCTGTGAAACATGGGGGTGGCAGCATCATGTTCTATGGTTGTTTTGCTGCACGAGGGACTGGTGCACTTCACAAAATAGATGGCATCATGAGAAAAGAAGATTATGTGGTAATACTGAAGCAACATCTCAAGACATCAGCCAGGAATTTAAAGCTTAGAAGGAAATGGGTCTTCCAAATGGATAATGGCCCAAAGCATACTGCCAAACTGGTTACAAAGTGGCTTAAGGATAACAAAGTCAATGTTTTGGAGTGGCCATCACAAAACCTAGCCATTTGGCAATGGTACCAAATACTAATGAAATGTATGTAAACTTTTCTTTCTCATTATTCTGAAATTTGGAAAATATAAATAATTTTGATATTCTTTAATGACCTAAAACAGGAAAGGTTTATTCTGATTTCATGTCAGATAGTGACAAATACATGCATATGTGTCTTTTTAGATAGTATATGTAAACTTCTGATTTCAACTCTTATATATATGAGAATATATGTATATATATATATATATATATATATATATATATATATATATATATATATATATATCATTCCAGTCACTATATAATGTTTAATGTGTCATTCTGTCCAATATTCCAATCATTTGGTTGACGCGTGCGCAGTGCTATGTTCATGTTGTAGTTGAATTCCTCAATAAATTGGCACTGGAGTCAGCGCATTCATGTTACGCCAACTCCGTCACCATTTTATTGAAGACACTGTCTCTGTGAATATCACTAATCACCAGTTTGTTTCAGATGATATTCATCAACACAGTGTCTTCGGTAAAATGGTGCTATAGTTGGTGGTATGTGCGCCATAGGGATGATGGTGGCAGCTGCGACACAAAATTTATATAAAGAGGAGGAAAACAGCCAGGAGAAGAATAAATAAAAAAGATCCCACCCACAAAGTCCCACCCCATTCTAAATCATCGACACCTGGGCGTAGAAATGGTTCAGTAGCTAATTAATATACAGTGTATGGCTGTATGCAGTCTGGACTGTAGTGCTAGATCCAAGATGGTTGGGAAGTATGACACTACTATGCAGTAGGATGAAGTTTGGTAGGTACAGTTACTATAACATAAACTGTAAAAACTGGCAGTAAAAAGATCGGGGCAGGGAGAAGCCACCAGGGACGTGTCTCCAACTAGTCACCCAAAATGCATAGACCCCGACTGGCTTTTCAAAATATGTATTCTCTGAAATGCATATTTTGTATCTCTGATTTTAGACTCCTCTGGCTGTTATTTATTCCAGGTACATCAAAAGCATTGGCAGTTGAAATTCAACAGGATGGATCCTTCCCATATCACAAGACCCCCAATACAGATTAGATTAAAGTCCCCCAGGTCCTGATGAAATTCTCTCCATCGGATGACTTTGGCCCAATGCAAATGAAAGCCTTTAGTTTACCAAGAAAGTAAAATGTATTTGACATTCGTATAAGCAAGGTTAATGTTGACCTTTTAGGCTATGTGTCCACGCTGTGGATTTGCCGCGGATTTACCGCGGATTTCCCGAAAATCTGCAGCAGCGGCAGTTCCAAGCCATTTCAATGGCATTTTGGAAATGCTGTGTCCATGCTGCGGATTTTTCCGCTGCGGATTTGCCGCGGATTTTGATGCGGAAAAATCTGCAGCATGTCAATTATTTGTTACGGATTTGGGTATAGAATGGGGAAAAAAAAAAAAATCCGCATCAAAATCCGCGGTAAATCCGCGGCAAATCCGCGGGTTTGCGGGTGCGGATTTGCCGCGAAAGTCGCGGATTTTCATGCAGAAAAATCCGCAGGTACATTCTACCGTGGACACATAGCCTTATTGTACCCAGCCCATATCCTTGAAAGTGGCTTTTATCAGACAGTATATTCTTTCTTTGGTGGTAGTGAATGACATAATTTACATTGTTAGTTTGGAAATGCAAAATTATCAACCTTATGAAAACCAAACAAAGTAGATTTTAATTGCAGCAGATGAAGCTCTTAGCCTCCAGGATTATCTGATTGAATACCATAAGTGATTTTCTATTTGGTTGAAAGGTTTTTGGAATCCTACAAAACAAGTTCAGAATATTCCATACCAGCATCAATGTACTGACGTAACTACACTTCAAACCTTATTCCTCGGCCACATATAGCTAGCTGCGTTTAGTCCAAAGGCTAAGTGGTTATTCAAGAGGCGTAGCTAGAGGTTCAGCTCAGAGAGGTGAAACATCTGAGTGGCCCCTAACCAGGTAACCATGTGTACTGTTCTGTTTGCTGTGTCTCTCAGTAATCACACTCAGTGGAGATCTTCAGGCTCTTTATTAGGTGATGTTGTCAGCCATTACATCTCCCTCTGCTGCCTGCACTCTGTCTGCAGTACCAGCGAGTTCCCACTTACTTGTGGTGAATACATACAAGTAGTGAGACCCCTAGAGGCCCCTAGAGGCCATACAACATATACATATTGCTACATCCTTTCTCTTTAAACAAGAAGAACAATCAAACTTAATAAACACAACAGTTAACCACCAACTTTAGCTTTAACAGATGACTAACGGTTGGCATGAGTCTTTGTACGTCTACTCATGAGCCGGACTGCTGTCTATGCCTTGGGTGGGTGTGTTTCTATGATCCAGTATAGACAGATATACATCAGAACCTGCCTGTTTTGCTTTTTTAGGAGTCTTTTGGCCGTTTCTACTGCCGACTCTGCTTTGCCATTACTCTGTGGATATCTTGGAGAAGACGTCTGGTGTTCAAATTCCCATCTCTTGCTAAAAGTTTTAAACTCTTCTGAAGTAAACTGAGCTGCATTGTCAGAGAACACGATAACCGGACTGCCATACCTGGCGAAATGGGCCTTGAGTTTTTTAATCACTGTTCTCGCCCTTGTGTCCGTAACAAATCAGTCTCCCAAAAGTTAGACAAATAGTCCACTTTAATCAGGTATTCTTTGTCATTCCATGTGAACACATCTGTTCCAATTTTTGACCAAGGCCTCTGTGGAATTTCATGAGGTTGCAATGTCTCCTTTTGTTGCTTATCACTGCAGGATGCACATATTTCACATAGTGCTATATAGTTTTTAATGTGGTCATTCATTCCTGGCCAATAAATATATTCTCGTGCTCACCGTTGACATCCTTCCCTGCCTAAGTGAGAAGAGTGCAGTGTTTCCAGTATGTCTCTCCTGAGTGCTGCTGGTATAACAGCTCTGTCTCCTTTAAAGATGATTCCTTGCTGCACTGACAGTTCATCTCTTATGTGGAAGAATGGAGAAACTTCCCTTGGAGCATGCTGCTTTTATTTTAGCCAGCCCTGCAAGATGACAGGCTTTAAGATCTGGAGAATTTTATCCTTCTCTGTACAAGTCTGTATTTGCTTCAACTTGTCTTTTGACACTGCCAGGTAGTCACACATATTGATGGTTTCAATTTCGTTCTCCTCATCATTTGTGACAGGTAGTTATGCTCTGCTTAACGTATCTGCAATCAGTAAGTCTCTTCCTGGACAGTAACAGATGTCAAAATCGTATTTCTGTCGTAACAGCATGCGCTGTAGTCTCTTTGGAGCATTTAGTAGTGGTTTCTTTGTAATGCTCTCCAATGGCTTGTGATCAGACTGCTCTGTTACTCGTTGACCATAGGTGTACTGGTGAAACTTCTCCATCCCAAATACCACAGCCAGTAACTCCTTCTCAATCTGAGCATATCCCTGCTCTGTTGTTGTTAGGGCTCTGCTTGCAAACGTGATTGGCTGTTTGTTTTGCATTAGTGTAGCTCCAAGGCCTTTTACTGAAGCATCACACTGTACCACCACTTCTCAATCTGGGTCGAAATACTTCAGGGTTGCTGCATCTGCAATAGCCTTCTTTACTGACCGGAAAGCAGTTTCTTAGTTTTTAGTACATTCCCAGAGCACATCTTTGTGGGTTAGCTGTCTCAGTGGCTGACACATATCTGACTGATGCTTGCAAAATTTGGAGAGATAATTTACCATGCCCAGAAATCGTTGTACTCCACACACATCAGTTGGGGTTGGCAAATCTTGAATTGCTCTCACCTTTTCTGGATCCACTTTTACACAATTTGAGGTCAGAAGATGTCCAATATATGCAACTTCTGTCATTTTCAGTTTAAATTTGTCCAAGTTCAGCTTTATTTGTTTTGCTCTACATCGGTCCAAAAATTGTATCATCTTCTGATCATGATCCTTGATTGCAGATTCCATATCTTCGCCTTCTCCCACTATAAGGATATCATCTGCTATTGTTTTTACTCCAGGAAGTCCTTCCAAAGCCTGCATCAATTTCTGCTGGAACATCTCCGGAGCAGGTTTTAGGCCCATGGGCAGTCTCAGCCATTTATAGCATCCAAATGGTGAAGAAAATGTTGTCAATAAACTTGATTCTTCAGTCAGTTCCACATGCCAGAATCCATTTTTTACATCACATACAGAAAATATTTTAGCCTTTCATAGATCTGGGAGAACATCATCCATTGTTGGCATCGGGTAATGATTTCTTTTCAGTGCCTTGTTGAGTGGCTTCGGATCAATGCATATTCTTAACTTGCCTGATGGTTTCTGCACTATGACCAAGCTGCTGATCCAATCTGTACTCTTCTGGACTGGTTCTATCATGCCTCTTTTCTGTAAATCTTGTAGCTCTTCTTTCAGTGGTTGCATTAAAGCTACAGGCACCCTTCTTGTAGGTAATCTGGTAGGCTGCACGGTTTTATCAATTTCTAGCCTGTATTTACTTTCAAAACACCCATCACCTTCAAATAAATCAGTATACTCCATTTTTATTTTTTTGAAAGTCCAAATTGCGCTCTGCATTTAGTTTGGGATTTGGTATATCCTGGGAAACTTCAACAGACATAATCTTCTGAGACTGCACTGCTTTTACTCCCAGTATTGGTACATGGTTCCCACCATGCAGCACGGTAAATTCAGCTCTGTAACTTTTCCTGTTACATGGGTTCCGTATTTTGAGCTTACATGTCCCCATAGGTTTCAGAACACTTTTGTTGTACATCACCAGTACCTTGTTAGTTGGCTCAATGGACACCTGTTTGTTCAGCAGAGCACTTGGAATCACATTGCAGCTTGCGCCACAATCCAGCTGAAATCTAATGGGCTTCTCATCCAACGGGAAGGTTGCATAGAGCTGCTTGGCATCCTTGACTACTGGCTGCCTGATTACATTGACATTCTCTGTTGCAGGTTGCAGCTGTAGCCATGTAATGTCCTCTGCACTGTCAGTGTCTGGTGTCACAGTGTGGACCTGTCTATGCTGTTTGCTTGTTCCCAGCCTGCAGACAGCTGAGAAATGATTCTTCTTGCCACATAACCTGCAGGTTTCGCCATATGCTGCACACGTGGTCTTATCTCTCTCATGTCTCTTACCACAATATTTGCAGTGGATCGTGCCTATAGGGGAGCTTAGTCTTGTCTTTCCTTTCATAGATACTACATGTACCTTATCATCATCACTGGTGCCTGCCATCATCTTCAGGCTGTGCTTTGTCAGCTCAGCAGCCTTGCAGATTTGCATGGATCTCTCTAAGGTCAGCTCTTCGTCTCTGAGTAACCTTTCTCTGAGGCGAGTGTCCATGATGCCACATACAATTCTGTCTCTTATGACGCTATCTCTGATTTTCCCAAAGCCACATGTTGCAGCCAATGTCCTCAGCTATGTCACATATCTGTCTCCATGTTCATCATCCTTCTGCTGTCTTGTGAAAAACTTGTATCTCTCCACAGTCTCATTTCTCTTGGGGTCACAGTGCTTATCAAATGCCTCCACAATGTCTGCTTTGACGAGGCGGTCTGTGTCTGGCAGTAAGGTCTAGGCTAGTTCTCTGCCTTTTTCCCCAATTAAGTAAAAAAACAGCTTTACTTTACGTTTGTCATCACTGGGGTCCACTGTCAGATCCACATACAGAGTAAACTCCTCTTTCCAGTGTCTCCATGTCTGGGATAGATTACATGATGAGACATCCAGTTTCTGAGGGGGCTTCAGACCAGTCTCCATCTTGTAGTAATGACAGGAAATCTGTACTCACAGTTGCTATGATGTTCTGTACAGTCCCAGTCTCACACACAAGCTCTGAGGATTTGCAGGTGTGTCACATGAAGGTTCTGTGCCCAGCTGCCACCATGTTCTGTTTGCTGTGTCTCTCAGTAATCACACTCAGTGGAGATCTTCAGGCTATTTATTAGGTGGTGTTGTCAGCCATTGCATCTCCCTCTGCTGCCTGCACTCTGTCTGCAGTACCAGCCAGTTCCTACTTGCTTGTGGTGAATACATACAAGTAGTGAGACCCCTAGAGGCCCCTAGAGGCCATACAACATATACATATTGTTACATGTACAACTACGGTGGGAAGCCTATGTAAGCCTAAGTATAGGGAAACATTAGCAGATGACTGAGCTGTTACTGTACTTAAAATCACTATATATTCAGTAGATACAGTTGACACCAGAAGTTTACATACACTATTTAAAAAGACACATATGCATGTTGTTCTCACTATCTGACAAGAAATCAGAATAAACCTTTCCTGTTTTAGGTCAATTAGGAACCAAAATTACTTATACTTTCCAAATGCTAGAATAATGAGAGAGAGATTGTTTTAAGGCATTTTTATTACTTTCTAAAAAGTAAAAAATTACATACATTTCAATAGTATTTGGTACCATTGCCTTTAAACTCTATGATGTGTGTCAAACTTTTTGATATCCTTCCACAAGCTTCTCACAATAGTTGATAGGAATTTGGGCTCATTACTCCTAAGAGAACTGGTGTAACTGAGCCATGTTTGTAGGTCGCCTTGCTCTCACCTGCCTTTTCAGCTTTCACCATAAATTTTCAGTAGGATTGAGATCAGGACTTTGTGATGGCCACCCCTAAACACTGACTTTGTAATTTTTAAGCCATTTTGTTACTAGTTTGGAAGTATGTTCCGGTTGATTGTCCATTTCGAAGACCCATTTCCTCCCAAGCTTTAACATCCTTGCTGATGTCTTGAGATGTTGCTTCAGTATTGCCACATAATCTTCTTTCGTCATGATGCCATCTTTTTTGTGAAGTGCACCAGTCCCTCCTGCATCAAAACAACACCACAACGTGAGGCTGCCACTGTGATGCCCCTGGATTAGTCAGGTCGTCACAGGGTACTGCACGCTCTTTATCTCACAGTGCAGGACTCAACCCCCATGGTTCTGGGTTCCCAACTGCCTCCATCAGCATCCACAAATCTCAATCACACTTCACACCACACCCTGTCAGGCACACCAGTGGGCTGCTAAGCTGGAATAGAACCGCCCACCTAGGGGTCAGGCATGGAGGTGGGAGGTGACAAGTCAGAGCAGTGGTAGCCCTCGAGCTGTGAGGAGCTTGTGGAAGCTGGGAGTTGGAGCTCCCAGGGGAGAAGTAGATTGGGTTGCAGATGGTGGTCTGACCCAGATGAGTCGGAGACCCGGTCGCGGGATATTGGGACTGGGTGCCTGGCTGAGTCTAGGAGGACGGTCGGCAGCTGCAGTCCAATAGCTGGTCTGGGGCCGAAAGCACGTTGGGATACTGGACCCTAGGTCGGGGAGAGGCTTCAAGCAACCCGGCAATTAACCTGCGGAGGATAGGATCTTTATGGACTGTCCCCATGAAGCTCAGAGATCAGGGGCACTAGCGCAACGAGGGGGATAGGGCTTTCCAAACAAAGCAGCCCACTGAAATCCCAAGCGTGAGCTCCTGGGAGCAAGCTCCTTTACTACCCATAGTAGGGAGTGGGGCCCGTGGAGGGTAACGTCATCTGGCTGCCCCACTCCATCACCCCGGGTACGCCCAATGGCAGCGGCGGTACTCCCTATTACCGCACACCATGGGTGGCGTCACGAACTATATAATTCCCCTGTAAATAACCCCCATCACGTTTTAGAGTGACCCTGAGCCCCTGGGTCCGGAGACCCTCGAGCCACGAGTAGCGACACCCGGATCCGAGCGGTTCGACCACTGCTGGGGCGGTACACCACCCCTGTCTTTCACAGTTGGGATGGTGTTCTTAGGCTTCAAAGCTTCTCTCTTTTTCCTCCAAACATAACAATGGTCATTATGGCCAAACAGTTAAATTTTAGTTTCGTCAGACAACAGGACATATCTCCAAAAATTAAGGTCTTTGTTCCTGCGTGCATTTGAAAACATTAATCTGTTTTTTTTATGTTTTGTTTGGAGTAATGGCTTCTTTTTGGCAGAGTGGTCTTTCAGCCCATGTTGATACAGTACTCGTTTCACTGTGGATAATGACAGAACCTTACCAGCTTCCGCCAGCATCTTCACAAGGTCTTTTGCTTTTGTTCTTGGGTTGATATGCACATGTGTGACCAAAGCACGTTCATCTCTGGTACACAGAACTTGTCTCCTTCCTGAGCAGTATGGTAGCTGGACATTACCATTTTGTTTGTACTTATGTATAAATCTGGAAATTACACTCTAGAATGAACCAGACTTGTGAGGTTTTCGGACTTTTTGCCTTGTTTTGTCATTTTGCTTTAATCTGTTTTTTCTTCATTGGCCATCTTGCTTCCTGTTCTGTTGCCCTCACCATTGCCCTCAATCAATATGTATTCCTCAGCTTCTATGTTCCCGCCCTGTTCCCTGCCAATTACCTGCTTAAGCCATCTCAGCTGATGGACCAGTGCTTCTGAATCCTGTTTGCAGTCTGCCTGTAACCTGGTCTCCTGAAGTCTTTGGAAGAACTACTTTTCTGCCATCCTCTATTTTGGATCCCTGGAACTCATGTCCACACAGGACCCTTCTGCTCTGCCATGGACATTTACAAGTACAGTAAGAGAGACTGAATTATACTTTGACACTTCTGCTGAACTTGGAGGATTCATTCCTGCTTAATTTGTTCCCAGCCTCTGCAAACTGCAACTGTTTAACCCTTCATGTTTTGGGCACTTAATTGTATGAAGTAATACAAGAACTGTTTAGCAAACCTGTGTCTCTGTGTTTCCCTTGTACCCTTGCACTAGACTCTATACAAACAGTATTTAACACCTTACACTTGTGCAAGTTCACAATTTTCTTCCTGAGATCTTGCCTGATTTCTTTTGAATTTCCATGTTGCTACACAAAGAAGCAGTGTGTTTCAGGTTTGCATTAAAATACATCCACAGGTGTGTCTCTAATTAACTCAGATGTTGCCAATAAACCTATCAGAAGCTTCCAAAGACATGATGACATCATCTTATGGGCTGTCCCATGTTTCAAGCCATAGTACTCTTAGTGTATTTAAACTTTTGACTTTGCAGAAAGTAATAAAAATGCCTTAAAACATTCTCTCTCTCATTATTCTGGCATTTGGCAAATGTAAATAATTTTAGTAATCATAATTGACCTAAAATGGGAAAGGTTTATTCTGATTTAATGTCAGATAATGAGAAAAACTTGCATATGTGTCTTTTTAGATGTAATGTAAACTTCTGTTTTCAACTGTAAACACCGGTATTACCGCCATACAATGACCATAAAAGTGGTAGATACCAGTCCTGCAGAACATGTAAGAGATTACAGTTATAGGTGGTGATTTACAAGTGATGTTCTTTCTGATGGAGTGATTCACTTTCCTGTCTTTTCGACCTGACCCAGACCGACATAACAACTCATCTGCAGAGATTACAACAAAGACACATCTGACTCCTCACATTTTCAGCACAGTCCCCATCTGTGGCCAACCTGCACAAACTCCTCATCCTGCTGATATCCCAATAATGATCAACTGTTGTTGTATGTATCCCTATTACTGCACCTGCTGTTTGGTACAATACCAGGGCTCCACTTACTGCAGGCCTGAATTCACCTGCGGTCTACAGAACGAAGAGTGGTAGTGCAGGGTGATCGTGTCTCCCTGCTCTGCCGCAGAGTTTATCTGTAACGGCACTGTGCACGCTAAGAGTTTACAGTATGTACCTCTGTGTGTGGGCCCCTGAAATCATGAGGCCTAGGGCGATGGCACCCTCTGCTCCCTGGTAGCTACTCTACTGCATTGTTCATATACAATGAGAATACTTTTATTGACCTGTAGACTACGGTACATA
Organism: Anomaloglossus baeobatrachus; assembly: GCF_048569485.1. Taxonomy (NCBI): domain Eukaryota; kingdom Metazoa; phylum Chordata; class Amphibia; order Anura; family Aromobatidae; genus Anomaloglossus; species Anomaloglossus baeobatrachus. The sequence goes on from NC_134353.1 coordinate 651,740,127, forward strand.
CTGAATTATGTTTGCCATTTAAAGGAAACCTGTCAGGTCCAATGTGCACCCAGAACCATGAGCAGTTCTGGATGCATATTACTAATCCCTGCCTAACTGTCCCTGTATACACTAGCATAGCTAAAGAGATCTTTAGAAAAAGTATTTCTAAATATCTTTGATCATATGCTAATGAGAAAAGGGACTAGTCACGAGTAGTAGTTCCTGCGCTCATTCTACCCTCTTAGCATGGTAGCACAACCACAAGATGCATTTATTTATGCTACTAGAAGCTGGGACAGGTAGGCAGGAATTAGCAATATGCACCCAGAACTGCTCGTGGTTCTGGGTGCATATTGCACCTGACAATTTCCCTTTAAGTCACTGACACATTATTGTGTACGACCATTTAGAGACTTTACTGAATGATATGTATAGCACAGTATCTTATAAGTAACCCAGGAAGGACTGGAACGAGAAGTGATTTCAAAAGTATCATTAATGACATCTCGGTGACACACTATATTTGTAACTATGTTTTAAAAGTTATTTTACATGACTAAGACAAGGCTATTAAAGGGAACCTGTCATGTCTTATAATGCTATTAAATTGCAGATATACAGTAGTTTATTCCTCAGGTTAATAGTGTTATAAAGGTGCCAGGACACTGTACAAAAAGTGTGGCACCTATGAGAAAATTAATTTTATTCCTCCAGGACCTGCCATATCTCAGTCATGCTGGCATGCCACGCCACGGCTTCAGTCGACGCTCACTATACTACATTGAAGTACTGCAGAGCCGGTTGTGAAAGTATCGGGAAGTGCTTTCTGCTGCTGTTCACAGTGTAGGGAGCGGTGACTGAAGCTTGCAAACCTATATGACTGAAATACAATTAACAACAGGAGATTCATAAAGCACACAAAATATAAAGAGATCAAAAGCATGGGAACTTATCTTGCCACGAGTCCATTGAACTGTACCGCATTTTTGACGGATCCGGCATTGCAGCAGAATACCGCTGATATGCGCGCAGCTTAAACAACCGGAGGACAGGGAGTATATAATGCAAAATCAATTTCTTCTTATATCACAAACACCAACAGTTACGAAACACAATAATAGAAAGGACAAAATGCTGCATAAATATACGGCAAGGGAAGATGTAAAGAGAGTAGCTGCCACTATTGATAATCATATGCTTGGACAGAGCAGAAATCAGATGAACCACTCATTACTGTATTTCACATAAAGTTCACAAGCCCAAATTGCTTACAAGTCAAATACATGCTTAAAGGCTCTATATCTAACCCATGTCCAGCAATACAAAGACACCCCTAGACTGTAGAGACCCCAACGTATGTTTCGCTTTTTGAGAGATGGAAAAATGAACTGCTTCCTCAGGGGCATATCTCTCAAAAACATTGTTGTTGCGTGTGATGCTTGATAGCATCAATCTTATTTTATTCCAGGGGCTTGTTTGTTCTGTCTAGTCTGGAAGCTATGGGGTTAATCATTTTTGGTTTCTGTCTATTGTTAGCACTGGGTGGGGCTGTTCTATTTAAACGCCAGAGAGCCAGCACCCACTACAAGTCACTAGAGATGCTATCCTGGTTTGTGCCTCTCACCTGTGTTTTGACCTGTTAATTACCATTGAATGATCTTGGCTTGACATTTGACGACCTGCTTGTTTTTTGATTCTGTACCTGACGTGACCTTCTGGATCTGACCCAACTTCCTCACTATTTTTCTTGCCAGCTTGTACCCCCAAACACCAGTTAACTCTGTGGTCCTTACCTAGGAACCTCTGTTTAACTCAAGATCCCTGTGTATAGGAGTTACAGGGTAAAGGCCAGGGCAACATCTGGGAAATGGAGTATCTTGCGCCATGCATGTTTGTGGTAGCCATTTTGGAGCTCCCAGGTAACTACTAACAGTGCACATGTGGCATAGACCTGAATTTTCAGCTTTTGCTTAAAGGGTGGTTGCTTCAAAGTGTATTGGTTTAAAAGTTGCACCACATCATTTTTTTTTACTGGGATATGGTTGTTAATAAAATACTGAAAAAAAGGTTGAGGTGACCTCACAAATAACTGATATTGTAGAAATAGAAATTGTATCTTTCATGCCAACCATGTGTATTGTGATGTTTTAATTAACTTAGACTCCTGAAACCTGTTACTCCTTCATATAACACTGAGACCTGTCTGCATCCTGCAGAGAAGCTGTGTTTTAACCTGCCCTTGCAATAGTAAGGCTGCTTTCACACTACGTTTTTTTAACATGCGTTATGAACTTTTTTTAACGCAAAAACGGATCCAGTGCAAATGCGTTTTCATTTCAATGCATTTGCAATGGACTCGCGTCAACATGCGTTCACCTGCGTTTGCGTGCGTTATAGTAAGGATCCAGCGACTTGCAGTTTTTTAACTTTTTTCAAAAACGCTACTTGTAGCATTTTTGAGCTGCGTCCAAATACTGCAAATTGCTGGATCCTGACTAATCAGGACGCAAACGCATGTGAACGCTGGCATGCTGACAGACAGGATCCTGCTTGCTCTACTGAGCATGCCCAGAAACCAGCCTCGCGTGATCAGTCTCTCTCTCCCCCTCCCTCTCTCTCCTCTCTCCCCCGCCTGAGAGCTGCAGACGCTCGTAACCAAGGTAAATATCGGGTAACCGCGGGCTTAGTTACCCGATGTTTATCTTGGCTACATGTGCAGGGAGCAGGCAGCCCTGCTCCTAGCAGCTAAAGACGCTCGTAACCAAGGTAAATATCGGATATCCAAGCAAGTTACCCGATGTTTACCTTGGTTACGAGCCTCTGCAGCTGTCAGATGTCGGCTCCCAGTCTTTCACGTTCAGTTCCCCTCACTCCCGATCACATGACTCCAATGCCCGCCCATAAACTTAAAGTGACAGGATCCTGCAAAATAACACATGCGTTTGCATGTGTTTTTCTTTGCAAAAACAGGATCCGCTTTTGCAGCAAAAAAACGTTCATGACGCATGCTAAAAAAACTTAGTGTGAAAGCAGCCTAAGTATGGCTTTTTGTTTAGTAAACTCCTAGTTATTATCCCATCTAGATTCTAATGCCAGGAATTTAAGTAGGACCAGTACCAAATTCTTTTGCACACTTACTGTTCTACGTTTTTCACCATTGTTAAGATCCATTTTTACTGTTCTACGTTTTTCACCATTGTTAAGATCCATTTTTACTGTTCTACGTTTTTCTACCATTGTTAAGATCCATTTTTACTGTTCTACGTTTTTCAATTCTTTTGCATATGTAGACAAGATCTAATTTTACATAAATGGGGTCCTGATAATTTTCAGTTCCTTTGCTGATTACCGTTGATAAGATAGTTGTCCAGTTACCACCATGTAAAATATAAATCTATGATATTTTGGACATAGAAATTACAATACCTCATATCAACACCTCCAATGGGGCTACCATAGCACCGTAACCACAAGGGCCAGCATCAATACTCAGTGCAAGTGCTGAGGCCCTGGAAAAATGGGGGGCCCACTCACCATTGGAAGAGCCGGTGACCTTCTCTGTGCCCCTGGGCAGATTTCCGAGGACTGCAGTTCTTAGACTGGCAGCCGCATTTTGCTGGCTGTTGGCCCTTTAAACCGGCCCTACACTGCAAGCATAGAGTTAGTGGGTGGAGATAGTGCGTGATGCAGTCCTGCTCCAGCATCCCCCAGTGCTGTATGTGCACCCAGTAATGTGTATGTGCCCCAGTAATGTGAATGTGCCCCAGTAATGTGTACAACCCACAAATAACATGTATGCCTCGCCCCCCAGTAATGTGTATGCAATTAGGGATGTCTATGACCGCAAGTGATGTCTATGCTCCCCAGTCTCTCCAATGATGTCTATGTGTAGCACCCCTGAGCCACTCAGGGCACTACAAGGAACTGCATCTGTCGCGGGCGGCGGGGCGCTGCGCTCGCCAACGCTCGGGTCCGGCGCTGCGGCTGCTGCTCGGTGGCTCGAGCGGTGGACCGGATCCGGGGACTCAAGCGGCGCTCCTCGCCCGTGAGTGAAAAGGGGGTGGTTTGTTTGGGGATTTAGTCCGTGATGCCACCCACAGGTTGTGGTGAAGATGGGCACCACCGCTGCTGGTGACGGGGATCCCGGGAGCGATGGTAGGGAGCAGCTGGGATGTTGTTTTCCCCCTCCGTGGGTAGGGGTTGGTGGTCCCGGGGCCCGGTGGTGTGACGGGGAGGCAGGGTTGGTGAGGTGCAGGGTTGCAGGGACAGCGCGGCGCAGTGCCGGATGGCACGGGTGTACTCACTCAGCAATAGATGCACAAAGTCTCCGGTAAACCAAACGGCTGGATGGACGGGTCCCGCAGCCAGCTGCAGTGTCTCTCCCTGGACAGGTGATGGTGGTTGTCTCTCCCTGCACCTTTGTGTACTGTCTTGACTACGATGGGTTCCCAACGGTAGTCTGCTCCCCGGTGTATGGATGCCGGAGGAGCCCTTTTTGCCTGCAGGTGCTGGCCCTTGGGTCTCTAGCCTGTGGCGGTGGCTGTATACCCTCACGGTGCGGACGGTTGCCTTTTGACGGGACTTGGTTGTTGGGAAACCCCTGGGGTTCCTGTCACACTCAGATTTGACTGTTAACGGCGGCTCCAAGCCTGGTCGGGGTCCAATGGCCCTGCCTGTGTGTGCTGGCTTCACTTTGCTCCCCGGTCGGTACCGGCGGGCCGTCGCCCGTCCCCGGTCCTACGGTTCCGCGTTGCTCCACCACTCCTGCAGACGGCCTCCACTGAACTCCTAGGTGGGTGGGGCCAACCGCTTGGCTCCGCCCCACCTGGTGTGGACATCAGACACTGGAGGGAGGCAAAAAGGATTTTTGTTTGGCTGGTGTCCCTGTCTAATGGGGGTGGGGGGTGTTTGTATGTTATCTGTGACGACCTGGCTAGGCCAGGGCGCCACATTCCCCCTTGGTGAAATGCAGACCGTCCGCGGGCTGCCCGTCCATCACCGGTTTTATTTACTTATTTATTTTTTTCAAAAGCTGTAAAAAGATATAAATAACATGGAAACATTTCAAACATAAGCATTTCTTGTGAGGACACTTAAACGTTGCACATATATAACATTTTTAATAATAACTGACGGACGGATGGATGTCTTCCGCTCTCCCACCCAAGCAACCTAGCCCTGATGCTGCCCCTAAGAAGTGGGTAGCACCCCTTGACCCAAGTCCAGGTTCAGGCTGCCCGAGCGGGAATGGGTACGGTTACTCGCACCCGGCTGTCACTTCAGGGGACCCCACGTCCTTGGGGGACCACTGACCCCCGGAGGATGGCCACTGGTTCTGGTGGTGGCCGGGCCCCAACCTACTCTGCTGCAGGCCCTTCCTCCAATCTGCCTCTACCGGAGGCGGCTCCAACGGAATATCACCCCTCAACTTATTTACAAGCCCACCAGTTCGTGGGTGGCCTGCCAGTTCTCGACCATGTCCATGAGTAGTCTCTCATGCAGGTAGTAAACATATAGGGTCCCTCCGGGGACAACTTGCCGGCAACGGCCGGAATAATCACACAGTCAATCAGGTGAAGCTTCGGTTTGATTTACTGTCATTCATTCACATATTTACATATTTAACATATGACACCCCTAGATGGTAGTTTCCCTGTACCTAAGCGGGGGTTGGCCTAGGTTGGTGGCGTGTGGACCTTCTGGGCCCAATGCTATCAGTGGAGGGCAAGGGGACAGAGGAGACAGTCAGCTCCTCTTCCCGTCTACTGTGTGTGGCCGGCGGAGACTCAGGGGGACTGGGTACAGGTGCAGCCCTGGGCACTGGTTCACTGGTGGGTACTTCCGTCTCCTTTTCCTCCACGGGTTGTGGGAACATTATCACCGGAATGAGCACCGCGCCGTTCTGTGTAGGCCAGTCCGCTGGGAAATCACCCATTACTGTGTGGATCACCTCTTTCTCCTTCTCCCCGGTGGGTCTGGGGGTTGGAACTTCAGCTGCTACCTTCAACGGCAATGGGCACCTCTTCATGTGGTCCCTGGACACCGTGGCCGAAGTCTTCCCCTGGTCACGACTAATCTGGTAGGCCTTCTCATTCTCCCATTCGGTGGGTTGTATGACATTCGGGGTCTTTTCCCACTGGTCGTCGAGCTTATGAGTTCTTCTTTTCCGTTTCAACACTACATCTCCAGGTTTAAAGGGGTCAGCTGGAGCCCGCTTGTTGAAACACTGTTCCTGCTGTTCCCAGCTCCGACACAGGTTCCTTTCCACGTACTCCTGGACCTGTCGGTACTGCGCTCTCCGCCGAGTGTCCCATCCAGCAGTCGAAGGGAGTGCCTCTGGAGCTTCCAAACCTATTTCTAGGTCTACTGGCAGCCGGCCTGGCCGAGCCCTCATCAGGTACGCTGGTGTACATTTGGTAGAGCTGGAAGGGATGTTATTGTACATATCGACCAGGTCAGGCAGCTTTTCTGGCCACAGGTTCCGCTCTTCTAGCGGTAACGTCTTGAGGAGACCCAGGACCAGATGGTTCATCTTTTCACACATGCCATTGGTCTGGGCATGGTAAGGCGTGGTCCGAATTTTCTTGCAGCCGTACAACTGGCAGAATTCTTGAAACACCTCCGCTTCAAAAGCCGGGCCCCGGTCGGTAAGCACCCTCTCCAGGTACCCGTGTGGTCGGCAGAAATAGGCCTGGAATACTCTAGCGGCGGTACGGCCGGTCAGGTCCTTGACTGGGACAACCACCATAAATCTTGAATAGTGGTCCACAATGGTTAGAGCGTAGGTGTACCCACTTCGGCTAGGGGTGAGCTTCACATGGTCGAGGGCGACCAGCTCCAGCGGCTGATGAGTAATGATTGGGCGCAAAGGGGCCTTCTGGCTGGCCTTGTCCCTTCTCAGTGCACAGGGTCCACATTCTCGGCACCAGGCCTCCACAGACTCCCGCATCCCACTCCAATAGAATCGCTCCCTCAACAGCATCTCCAGCTTCTTCCACCCAAAGTGCCCGGCACCGTCATGGTAAGCCTGTAGAACTGTGGGCACACTAGCTTGGGGAACCACCAGCTGACGAACCTTCTCATGGGTCTTCGGGTTGATCAGTTCCCGATACAGTGTCCCCCGGTCCAGATGCAGCTGGGCTCGTTCTTTCCACAGCCGTTGGGCCTCAGGTGGAGCAGCGGGGTCCAGTCCAGTGGAACCTTGTTCAATCATGGTCTTGACCAGTTGGACGGCAGGCGCTTGGTCTTGGGCTTCTGGCCATCCCTGACTTGGTAGCGGGTCCAGGCTCGCCTGTTGCTGCTGGACATGCAGCTTCTCGACCGGTGGCTGGTGGAATGCGGGCAGCTCGATTTCTTCGAGATCGTCGCCTTCCGGTCCCTCATCCGATAGGTGGGGCATCCGGGATAGCGCATCCGCGTTGGTGTTCTTGCGGCCGGCTCAGTACTTGATCGTGAAGTCATAATTAGACAGCCGGGCTACCCACCGCTGCTCCAATGAGCCTAGTTTGGCCGTGTCCAGATGGGTTAACGGATTATTGTCCGTATAGGCGGTGAACTTAGCGGCTGCGAGGTAATTGCGGAACCGCTCAGTAATGGCCCACACCAGAGCTAGGAACTCAAGCTTGAAGGAGCTGTAATTCTCAGGGTTCCTTTCCATGGGCCGGAGTTTTCTGCTGGTATAGGCGATCACTTTTTCCCTTCCGTTCTGGACCTGGGACAGGACGGCTCCCAAGCCTACATTACTGGCATCGGTGTAGAGGATGAATGGGAGATTATAGTCGGGATACGCCAGGATTTCTTCCCCAGTCAAGGCCGTCTTCAGCTGGCGGAAAGACTCTTCGTGTTTCGCTTCCCAGGCCAACGGGGTTCCAGAGGGCCTGCCACCCTTGGTCTTTCCCACGAGGAGGTCTTGCATGGGGGCGGCCATCTTCGTATACCCCTTGATGAAGCGACGATAGTAGCCCACCAGGCCCAGGAACTGTCTCACCTCTCTCACCGTGGTCGGTCTCGGCCAGTCCTGAATGGCAGTGATCTTCTCGGGATCTGGGGCGACGCCTTCCGCTCTCACCACGTGTCCGAGGTACTGTACCCTGGCTTTCAGTAGTTGGCACTTGGAGGGCTTCAACTTCATCCCATATTTGGCTAGGGACGCGAACACTTCAGCCAAGTGTTCCAGATGAGCCTCGTACGTCTGGGAGTACACGATCACGTCGTCCAGGTACAGTAGGATCGTTTCGAAGTTGAGATGTCCCAGGCAGCACTCCATGAGCTGTTGGAAGGTTCCAGGGGCATTGCACAGCCCAAACGGCATGCTGTTGAACACGCAGAGTCCCATGGGAGTGGCGAATGCAGTCTTCTCACGGTCCTCTGGCGCAACCGCTACCTGCCAGTACCCGCTAGTAAGGTCAAGGGTAGAGAAGAAGTTAGCAGTTCTCAGTGCAGCTAGTGACTCTTCGATATGGGGGAGAGGGTAGGCATCTTTATGCGTGATCTGGTTGATCTTCCGGTAATCCACACACATTCTCATGGTGCCGTCCTTCTTCTTGACCAGCACCAGCGGGGCTGCCCAGGGACTACAACTATCCCGAATGACCCCTGCCTCCTTCATGTTCCTCAACATGTATTTAGCGCATTGATAGTGTGCTGGCAGAATGGGCCTGTACCTCTCTTTGATGGGTGGGTGTAGGCCTGTAGGGATATGGTGTTGAATCCCCTTAATCCTCCCGAAATCTAAGGGGTGCTTGCCAAAAACCTGCTCATACTCTTGCACTACCCTGTATTCCCCCTCTTTGTGATGCATGGGTGTGGTTTCAGTACCTACGTGTAGTTCCTGGCACCACCCCTCCAACTGTGCAGAGGGTGTATGGCTACTGACAGGGGATGCCAAGGTAGGAGGGACAGCTTCGTGAATGGTGTGAGGGTCTAAGGTGAGCAACTTGGCGAGGGTAGCATAACGGGGGAGCCTGACTTCCTCCTCTCCGCAATTCAGCACTCTTACAGGCACTCTCCTCTTTTTAACGTCAACCACCCCTCCGGCCGCCATCACTGTGGGCCAGTGTTCCGAAGGCATGGGTTCCACCATCGCCGGGTAGTTGCACCCCTGGGGGCCTACTGCTGCCCTGCACCAGATCATCATTTCACTCTGGGGTGGCACTACTAAGGGGGCCACATCCATCACCCTCACTCCACCAATCTCTCCGGCAGTCGAGCTCACTTCTTGCCGATACAGCAGGGCCCGGATCTCACGCTACACAGCCCTCTGTCGGCCCCCTCCTGCGGTGGCGGCCAACTGCTGCAACAGATTCAGCACCTCACTCATACAATGCTCCATGACGTTGGTCCCCAAGATTACTTTCGGGGTATGGTCACTGGGTTCATTCATTACTACAATCATCCCTTGATTCTTTAACTCCGCACGTCCCACAGTCAGGGTCACCTGCTTGTATCCCACCTGGGTTAGTGGGAGTCCATTGGCTGCAATCAGGGTCAGGCTATCATCAGAGGGGGCAAGTTCGTCAGTGCCCCAGTACTGCTGGTACTGGGTATATGGTATAGTGGTTACCTGTGATCCTGTGTCCAAGAGGGCCATGAGCGGGATGCCGTCCACCGCCAGGGGGATGATGGGGCGAGCTCCGACGTACCAGTCTCGCCAATCAGGGGTGCCGTTGGTGTCTACTCCTGAGGATTGGCCCTTGGCCCCAGGGGTTGCTCGTTTAACGGGCACCGCCTAGAGTAGTGGCCAGGCTTGCTGCACCTGTAACAGATAGGAGGCCCATACCGTGAGTCATTGGTCCTTCTCCGCTGCATCCAGGGGACGTCCTCCGGGCTGGATCCCTCCTGGGGGCTTGTCTCTCATCGGAAGCTGGAGTGCGGCGAGGATCTTGGCTAGGTCTCCATCCATGCGGCGGACCTGGGCTGCTAGTTCCTCCATCATCCAGAGGGGTGCAGCAGGGGCCGGTAGAGCCGGAGGTAGAGGTGCGACCGTGATAGGGGCGGTCTCAGCCGGCCACGGGGCCGCCTCAGGAGCGTCTGGTGCTGGGGCCTGCAGGGCCTTGATGGCCCGCTCTTTCAGTACTGCAAAGTCCAGATTGGGGTGTTCTAAGGCCCACAGCCACAGCTGCTTGCGGTCTTCCACGGACCCCCGCCCCTGCAGGAATTGCTCTACTAGCATCTTATTACTGTCCACATCATTGATAGTGTCCACCCGCTTCAGCGTACGGAGGGCTGTTTGCAGGCGCAGGGCATAGTCTCTTACATTGTCCGCAGGCCGTTGTCGGCACTGATAAAACTGCATCCTCAGCTCCGCTTCGGTGCGGGTCTCAAAAGCGATTTGTAATTTTTCAAAAATGGTAGTCACTGAGGCCCGGTCCGCATCGGTCCAGGTCTCCGCCTCCTGCTCAGCCGCGCTGGTTAGCTGCCCTAGCACTACCGCTGCCCGTTGCCTATCAGCCAAGGGATATAAATCGAGGACCGGGCTAATCTTTTTCAGGAACACCTGCAAAGCATCAGGCTTCCCATCGTACTGCGGTAGCCAGGTATCACCGGGCACATAGGGCAGGGAGAACGGCATCACCTGGACGACCGCTGGACCCGCGCCCCCCCCCGCTCTTGTGACCGGAGCAGGGGCTATCCCGTTTCCATCTACGGGTGCGGCGGGAGCTGCAACTGCCACTCCTCCAACAGCTCCGTCGGGCGCAGACATCTTATTCCCGTCCCCCCTTGGTACTCTTCAGCACTTCCGTTTGTTGGGGGCGGGGCTTCGCTTTCGCGCCTTCCCTGCTCGGAGAAGATGCTCGAGCGGTAGATTTTCGCGCCAAGATGGCGGCGCTTCAAAATTTTCGGCCGGACGCCGCCGCTGGAGATCACAAGGCGCACTTCTACTGGTAAGTAGATGGGCTCAATCCTGTTCGTGACGCCAAGTTGTCGTGGGCGGGGAGGACGCCGTCGCTGCTGCGCTCTCGCTAACGCTCGGCTCCGGCGCCGCTGCGGCTGCTGCTGCTGCTCGGTGGCTCGAGCGGTGGGCCGGATCCGAGGACTCGAGCGGCGCTCCTCGCCCGTGAGTGAAAGGGGGTAGTTTGGTTTGGGGATTTGGTCCGTGACGCCACCCACGCGTTGTGGTGAGGTTGGGCACCACCGCTGCTGGTGACGGGGATCTCGGGAGCGATGGCAGGGAGCAGCTGGGATGTTGTTTTCCCCCTCCGTGGGTAGGGGTTGGTGGTCCCGGGGCCCGGTGAGATGAGGGAGGCAGGGTTGGATGGGTGCAGGGTCGCTTGGACTGCGCAGCGTGGTGCCAGACGGCACGGTAGTAATCACTCAGCCACAAAGGTACGCAAAGTCTCTGGTAAATCAAACGGCTGGATCGACGGGTCCCGCAGCCGGCTGCTGTGGCTTCTCCTGGACGGTTAGTGGTGGCTGCCTTTCCCTGCATCTTTATGTATGTTCGGTCCCGATGGATTCCCACCGGTAACTCGCTCCCCAGCGTGTGTATGTGCCGGAGGAGCCCTTTTGCCCGCAGGCTCTGGCCCTTGGAACTCTAGCTGTGGCGGTAGCTGTATTTCCTTCTGTTGGTTGGACGGTTGCCTTCAATCGGGTCTTGGCCGTTAGGAAACCCCTGGGGTTCCGGTCACTGACGGATTTGACCTCTAATGGCGACTCCAAGCCTGGTCGGGGTCCGTAGGCCCTGCCTGTGTGTGCTGGCTTCACTTCGCTCCCCGGTTCGGTACTGGCGGGCCACCGCCCGTCCCCGGTCCGGCGTTGATCTGCCTCTCCTGCAGACGGCCACCACCATCTGCCAACTTTGCTCTTGGTGCCCGGGCCACACACCCAGACACGGTCAGTCTGCTCCTCTCCTACCACTTCCCTAACTGTTCTCTGCACTGACTGACTTCCTTCTCTGGCCTCCAGGACTGTGAACTCCTCGGTGGGTGGGGCCAACCGCCTGGCTCCACTGTCGCGGGCGGGGAGGAGGGTGTCAGCACTGCGCTCACCCCTCTGCTCGGGTCCGGCTGCTGCTGCTCAGTGGTGGCTCGAGCAGTGGGCCGGATCCCGGGGGTTCTCGAGCGGCGCTCCTCGCCCGTGAGTGAAAGGGGATTGGGTTGTTGGGATATTGTCTATTGTCCGTGACGCCACCCACGGCTGTGGTGATTTGTTAGCACCACCGCTGCTCGGTGTGGGGATCCCGGGAGTGATGGTGTGAAGCAGCAAGTTGTTGTGTTGCCCCTCCGTGGGTAGGGGTGGTGATCCCGGGGCCCAGTGATGAGGTGGGAGATGCAGGGCTTGGTGGGCGCAGGGACGCGGGGGCAGCGCTGTGCCTTGCGGCACTGTGGTACTCACTCAGCCTGAGACGTTGACACAGTTCTCGGTAAAACACATGGCTGGAAAGACGGTTCCCACGGACGGCTGCACTTGCTTTCCCCAGTAGGTGACGGTGATGTCCCTTTTCCTGCACCTAATGTTGTTGATGGTCTCGATGGGTTCCCACCGGTAACCCGCTCCCCGGCTTCAAGCTGGACCGGAGGAGCTCTACTCTTTGCCCACAGGCGCTGGCCCTTAGAAACTGGTGCCCTGGCGGTGGCGGTGTCTCTACTGTAATGGTTGGGCTGTTGCCTTCAATCGGGACTTGGTTGTTGGGGGATCGACGTCCCCTTCACTGACGGATTTGGCAAATTATGGCGACTCCTAGCCTTGCCGGGGTCAGAGAGGCCCCTGCCCTGGTGCTGACTGTCCTTTGTACACTGCTCCAGACCGCCGGGCCACCACCCGTCCGCGGTCCTTCCAGGAACTTCCAAACGGTCACCCCTCCGGACAATCACCGCCGTTGCTGACCTTGCTGACTCTGTCCTGCACACAGCTGGACCCACTTCAGGCTTTCTTACTGTCACCGCTCTTACTTTCCTCCTTTTCCACTTTACTTCCTTCACTTCACTACTTTCACTTCCTTAACTCATCTTAGCTGTTTACTCCTTCACTTCCCTAGCTTATCTGCTCTCAAGCTGTTCCCTGAGCTGACTGCCTGGTTTCTCCTGCCTCCAGGGCTGTGTACTCCTCAGTGGGGGGAGCCAACCGCCTGGCCCACCCCCTGGTGTGAACATCAGCCCCTGGAGGAAGGCAACAAGGATTTTCGGTTAGCTTTGATGTTCCTAACTGGGGTGTAGGGTGTGGTGGTGTGATGACCTGTGACCCCTGGCTTGCCCAGGGCGTCACATTCCCCCTTAGCAAAATGCAGACCGTCCACGGGCTGCCTGTCCAACACCGGTTTTATTTTTCTGAAAATGCATAAAAGTTAAATGGTAACATATTTACATTTTTAATAATTCTTCCCATACGGGAGGCACATTTCTTAAACGTTGCATAACGGTTCACGGTTACGGTTTCCGCTCTCTCCCACCCAAGCAACCTGGCCCTGATGCTGCCCCTAAAACCCAGGCAGCACCCCTTGACCCACAGTCCAGCTCAAGTTACCCGAGCGGGATCTGTCCTTCCCCTCCAGAGGGTAGCCACCGGTTCCTTTGGTGGCTGGGCCCCAGCCTGCTCTGCTGAGGGCCCTCCCTCCAACCTGCCTCTCCGGAGGCGGCATTGCGGAAACGGTAACGGTAAACAAGTTATTTACAAGCCACTAACGTTTGTGGTTGCCCTGCAAGTTCTCGGGCTTGTCCATGAGCAGTTCCTCATGAACAAAACCAAAAGAAAAAAACTCCTAAAAAGGTACTTTATTCTAAACAGTATTAAAAGTTATAAGTATAAAAACAATGCTCATACATAATCATTACAGTGGTACATTTAAGTGGGTGTAGAAGGGTGTTAGATCCGATTGGTGGGGACAGTGCTGGTTGTTTGCTGTTCTCAGGGTAGGGGCAACAATAATAGTTGCACTTCTTGCTCAAATAGATATAAATACGGGGATTGGGGAATGTAGTATCTATCCCTCCCTTTCCCCTACCTACCAGCGGAGTTGCACCATAAGTTATTGGGTACCCCCCGCTCCACGTCGTCTCTCCCTAATATCTCCCTACAACTAGTCAGTTGAAATCGGGAGACCCACCACCAAGGAAAAATAGTCGTGAAAATAGTCACAATAAGTAATTAAGATATATATAGATATATTAAAGCCTTTTATAGATATTTATATAGATCTCAGACCAAAAAATTAGTTAATATATATATATGGATGTAAAATCCCAGCAGGGAATGACTTATCTGCCGAGACCATCCAGTATTCTATCCCGACGCGTTTCCCCCCTATATTTTTTTCTAGGGGTTCATCAGGGGAATGATCCGAGGTAGATCTCTAGGAAAAATACAACATATCCATAATATAATCTCTTGTTCTATTCCAAAAAATCTAAGAGGTTCTCAACAAACAGTGGAACCACTAATAATAGTGTATAATGGGGACATACCTTATAGCTTCATAAATGACGATCAGAAAAACAGTGTGGCATCAGCCGCCCATAATAGGGTTAGTAATTCAATCTGTAGTGAATCGCTGCTTTCAGAGTTCTGCAGGTCCCATAATATCGGCTATTATATCGTGCAGCTTCCCTTAGCCATCACTGTCTTATAAATGATTTAAAATCTTGCCGTTCCCGCCTCCCAGTTTCGCGCCGGAAGTGCTAGATATGTCACTTACGCATGCGCTCACTGGGACTGCATCGTGACGCACCATGGCGACCAACCGGAAATGATCCGGAGGTCACTTCCGCAGCTGCGCAGTATGGTGCGTTCCATGGAATACTAACCGGAAACGGTCATCCGGCGTCACTTCCGGTATGCGGCTTTTCTATTCCTCCCCATATTCTGCGTTCCACAATGCCTCACTGGAAGCAGCCAGTGACATCACTTCCAGTGTACGGCTCCTCTAAGTATCCCCACACATGCTGCATTAAACAGTTCCAAATCGGAAATAGCTAGTAGCATTATTTCCAAAAATGCATGTTCTCCAGTCCTCAATGTAACTCCTCACAGCCGTATGATTTTTTCCCTTACCTTCCAGGACATGTGAAAGATACATGTCCCGGTATCTTATTTATATTATCTGTCTTATATATGTTGATGTCTCTACAAAATTATTAATCTGGGGAAATTTAAGGTATTTCCATCTAATAAACCCCATGTATGCCACACACATGATGATGGCCCATAATCTAGGAAGGAAATCTATTTTCGGTTATATAGGAGTACATAGGAGGCAATTAGAGGATAGGGAGAACTGATCTCAATGAGAACCTATAACCTAATTGCACAAAGGTGAGTTAAATACATATATTAAAGTTCTGACATCAGATATCAACTGTCAGACAAAACAACAACAAAAATTATCGAAATTAGCCTGGCTACACTTGTACTTATGATACCTCTCGGGTATAGCAATATATACTGAAAACTCATATGACACTCTTAGATAAAGCTGGTGTAACTAAGAACCTCGTTAAGTCCTTTTGGACTGACTGTATCAAGTAGGAATGTCCACCGTGCCTCTCTCTGAAGGATTTTAATATCCCAATTACCTTTCCTGATTGGCCTAGGGATGAATTCGATTCCCTGGAATCGTATGCTTTTTAGATCTCCTTGATGACACATGTTCACATGTCTCGCTATAGGCGTGTCGCGTTTGTGAATTATGTCACCTATGTGTTCTCCTATGCGGACACGTAATTGGCGTTTTGTCTTGCCAATATAGCTAAGCGGGCATGTACACGTACATCTATATACTAAACCCTCCGTCCGGCAGTTCGCAAAGTCCCTAATGTAGAAAACTCTTCCCGATTGATGATTGCTGAAGGTTTTGTTCTGATCAATATAGGGACAAAACTTACAAGACCCACACCTAAAAGTCCCGTGAGGCTTTCTTTCTAGCCATGAACCTGGTGCTTTCTCTGCCACATAGTGGCTATGTACCACAAAATCTTTGATAGTTTTGCCTCTTCTATAAGTAACGCTCGGATGGGGTGTGATGTACTCACAAATATCAGGGTCCGATCTTAATATCCCCCAATGTCGTCTTAGTATATGCATGATCTTGGTATTTTCATCATCATATGAACCAATCAGTCTAGTGATCTTTTCTTGTTCAGGTTTGGGCTTAGGAGTTAGCAATGTAGCCCTCTTTTGGCCCCAAGCAGACTTAAAAGCTGTCTGGATTACGTGTTCAGGGTACCCCCTTTCTCTAAAGTTATCGCTAAGGCCATTTGCCCTCTGTTGGAAATCCTGCAGCGAGGAGCAGTTTCTCCTAAAACGGAGAAACTGCCCCTTCGGAATACCCCTGCGTAGGGTCTCAGGATGGTGACTCTGCCATCTAAGCAAACTATTTGTTGCCGTTGGTTTGCGATAGACTGTCGTCCCCAAAGTACCATCAATATTTTTGGTTAGGAGGATATCCAGGAACGGCAATCTATCGCCTCCCACCTCACACGTAAACTTGAGTCCAAAGTTATTGATGTTTAGATGTGCTACAAACTCTAGAAAGGATGCTGCATCCCCTTTCCAGAGGACGAGGATGTCATCTATGTAACGACCCCAGAAAATGATCTGGGGGTTCCACGTGACATCCTCGTCCCCAAAAACCACAACATCCTCCCACCAGCCCAGGTACATGTTTGCAAAGGTGGGAGCACAAGGGCTCCCCATTGCAGTACCCCTGAGCTGGTGGTAGAACTTGTTATGGAAGGTAAAGTAATTGTGGGTAAGTACAAAGGTGAGAAGTTTGATTATAAAGCAATTATGTTCTCTATATTGTACCCCTCTTGTTTCCAAAAAATACTCAACTGCTCTGATGCCGTTGTCGTGTGGTATACAACTATACAGTTGTTCAACATCGATTGATGTAAGGATAGTATCCTCATCAATATGTATACCATCTAATTTACTCAGCAAGTCTGATGTATCTCTGATAAAGGAGGGCTGTATGTTCACAAACTCCCTCAAAACTTTATCCAAATAGACACTGGGGTTTTGACCCATAGCATCAATACCTGATACTATGGGCCGTCCCCTCAGGGGGTATATCCCCTTATGGATCTTCGGTGTGGAGTAAAAAGTAGCTATTGTCACATCCTTTGGGGCCAGGAAGTCCATTTCATCCTTAGAGATGAGTGTCAACTCAAAACCTTCCTGCAAGATTTCAGTAAGGGCTACCTTGAACTCAGAGGTAGGATCTACGGACAGAACAGCATACGTGGTTTTATCCGAAAGCAATTGGAGGCACATAGAACGATATTGATCCGTATTCATAATCACAATATTGCCCCCCTTATCGGAGGGCTTTAGTGTTATGGTCTTATTTTGGTCAAGGGACAAAAGGGCCTCTCTTTCTCTTTGTGTGAGATTACTTTTGCTACTGGTTAAACCAGGTCTTATCTTTCGTATCTCCTTTGTCACCAGTGTTGAAAAGATGTCAATACTTGTACAGTCAGTAGGAGGAGGCATCTTCCTATTCTTAGGTTTAAGGTTCGTGAATGGACCAGCGCCCTTATCTGTTCTGTCAGTCTCTGACAAGCTTGCCAGTAGTCTGACGTCTGGGAGCATACTAGGGGATATCCCCAGTCTCTGGCACTCATTCAGATCGTTATGCCTAAAATGCTTCCTCCATCTGAGCTTCCTCAGAAATAGCTCGAGGTCTTTGACCCAGACGAAGGAGTCAAAACGTGTAGTGGGAACGAATGATAGACCATAGCCAAGAACCCTCTCTTCCATTTGAGACAATCTATAGTTGGATAAGTTGACAATCTGTTGACCGTCAATTTGGCCTCTATTTACCATTTTTTGGCCCTTCTGTTGTGTCTTTTTCGGAAGGGATAAGGATCCCTCATCCCTAAAAAATTGTTCTGATGTACAAAAGAGGCTGAAGGTCCAAAGGAAGAGGAGGGTTCCGAACCCGAGGCTTGTACTCCTCGTTGGTCCTGGTTTCCATAGTGAGTTTTGTTTTCCCCCAGAGTGCCACATCCTCTGGTCCCACCACGTCCAGCAGACTGAGTACCTCCCCTGGGTCTGTTTTGACTTCTCTCTCTCGATCTACTCTCAGAGTCTGAGAAGTCCGAGGACGATATATCACCTCCTCCTTCTGTAAGATTGTAGGCCCTTCTCTGCTTAAAATCTTCCAGATCCCTAATAAAATGTTTATGTTTACGGCTCTTAAGATTTTGTTGATATTTTTCTACTGCACCTTGTAGTGCCAATTCCTTGATCTGGAAGTCAGAGTCGGTATTAAATTTCAGGGCCTCTTCTCTGAGAGTAGTGAGAGTCTTGTTCGTCTCCTCAAATTTCTTTTTCTCCTCTTCTAGGAGGATATTCATGAAGCGGAGTGAGGAGGCCACAGACTCCTCCTCCCACCTCTTAAGGAGAAGGTGTGTCTTAACTCTCTCTGCTGGAATCAAATTGATTCTCAATCCTCTGGGTACTATATTATTTTTTATATAGTGTTCCAGGGATTGTAATTCCCACCAACTTTTTGCGTTGTCTATATATGCTGTTTGTAACTCAGAAAACACCACTCTGAGGTTTCTTTTCGTTGGGTTTGTTGTTTCAAGGTTTTTGTCAGAAAACACCTCTTCAGCGTCACTGAGCCATCGATTGCTATTCAAGGGCCCCGAGAGGAAGCCAGCCATGTCAATTGTGCAATTAGGTTATAGGTTCTCATTGAGATCAGTTCTCCCTATCCTCTAATTGCCTCCTATGTACTCCTATATAACCGAAAATAGATTTCCTTCCTAGATTATGGGCCATCATCATGTGTGTGGCATACATGGGGTTTATTAGATGGAAATACCTTAAATTTCCCCAGATTAATAATTTTGTAGAGACATCAACATATATAAGACAGATAATATAAATAAGATACCGGGACATGTATCTTTCACATGTCCTGGAAGGTAAGGGAAAAAATCATACGGCTGTGAGGAGTTACATTGAGGACTGGAGAACATGCATTTTTGGAAATAATGCTACTAGCTATTTCCGATTTGGAACTGTTTAATGCAGCATGTGTGGGGATACTTAGAGGAGCTGTACACTGGAAGTGATGTCACTGGCTGCTTCCAGTGAGGCATTGTGGAACGCAGAATATGGGGAGGAATAGAAAAGCCGCATACCGGAAGTGACGCCGGATGACCGTTTCCGGTTAGTATTCCATGGAACGCACCATACTGCGCAGCTGCGGAAGTGACCTCCGGATCATTTCCGGTTGGTCGCCATGGTGCGTCACGATGCAGTCCCAGTGAGCGGATGCGGAAGTGACATATCTAGCACTTCCGGCGCGAAACTGGGAGGTGGGAACGGCAAGATTTTAAATCATTTATAAGACAGTGATGGCTAAGGGAAGCTGCACGATATAATAGCCGATATTATGGGACCTGCAGAACTCTGAAAGCAGCGATTCACTACAGATTGAATTACTAACCCTATTATGGGCGGCTGATGCCACACTGTTTTTCTGACCGTCATTTATGAAGCTATAAGGTATGTCCCCATTATACACTATTATTAGTGGTTCCACTGTTTGTTGAGAACCTCTTAGATTTTTTGGAATAGAACAAGAGATTATATTATGGATATGTTGTATTTTTCCTAGAGATCTACCTCGGATCATTCCCCTGATGAACCCCTAGAAAAAAATATAGGGGGGAAACGCGTCGGGATAGAATACTGGATGGTCTCGGCAGATAAGTCATTCCCTGCTGGGATTTTACATCCATATATATATATTAACTAATTTTTGGTCTGAGATCTATATAAATATCTATAAAAGGCTTTAATATATCTATATATATCTTAATTACTTATTGTGACTATTTGCACGACTATTTTTCCTTGGTGGTGGGTCTCCCGATTTCAACTGACTAGTTGTAGGGAGATATTAGGGAGAGACGACGTGGAGCGGGGGGTACCCAATAACTTATGGTGCAACTCCGCTGGTAGGTAGGGGAAAGGGAGGGATAGATACTACATTCCCCAATCCCCGTATTTATATCTATTTGAGCAAGAAGTGCAACTATTATTGTTGCCCCTACCCTGAGAACAGCAAACAACCAGCACTGTCCCCACCAATCAGATCTAACACCCTTCTACACCCACTTAAATGTACCACTGTAATGATTATGTATGAGCATTGTTTTTATACTTATAACTTTTAATACTGTTTAGAATAAAGTACCTTTTTAGGAGTTTTTTTCTTTTGGTTTTGTTCATATTGACTCCTATCACTATATAATTTTTGGTTATAATTAATTGACATGGCTGGCTTCCTCTCGGGGCCCTTGAATAGCAATCGATGGCTCAGTGACGCTGAAGAGGTGTTTTCTGACAAAAACCTTGAAACAACAAACCCAACGAAAAGAAACCTCAGAGTGGTGTTTTCTGAGTTACAAACAGCATATATAGACAACGCAAAAAGTTGGTGGGAATTACAATCCCTGGAACACTATATAAAAAATAATATAGTACCCAGAGGATTGAGAATCAATTTGATTCCAGCAGAGAGAGTTAAGACACACCTTCTCCTTAAGAGGTGGGAGGAGGAGTCTGTGGCCTCCTCACTCCGCTTCATGAATATCCTCCTAGAAGAGGAGAAAAAGAAATTTGAGGAGACGAACAAGACTCTCACTAATCCTCAGAGAAGAGGCCCTGAAATTTAATACCGACTCTGACTTCCAGATCAAGGAATTGGCACTACAAGGTGCAGTAGAAAAATATCAACAAAATCTTAAGAGCGTAAACATAAACATTTTATTAGGGATCTGGAAGATTTTAAGCAGAGAAGGGCCTACAATCTTACAGAAGGAGGAGGTGATATATCGTCCTCGGACTTCTCAGACTCTGAGAGTAGATTGAGAGAGAGAAGTCAAAACAGACCCAGGGGAGGTACTCAGTCTGCTGGACGTGGTGGGACCAGAGGATGTGGCACTCTGGGGGAAAACAAAACTCACTATGGAAACCAGGACCAACGAGGAGTACAAGCCTCGGGTTCGGAACCCTCCTCTTCCTTTGGACCTTCAGCCTCTTTTGTACATCAGAACAATTTTTTAGGGATGAGGGATCCTTATCCCTTCCGAAAAAGACACAACAGAAGGGCCAAAAAATGGTAAATAGAGGCCAAATTGACGGTCAACAGATTGTCAACTTATCCAACTATAGATTGTCTCAAATGGAAGAGAGGGTTCTTGGCTATGGTCTATCATTCGTTCCCACTACACGTTTTGACTCCTTCGTCTGGGTCAAAGACCTCGAGCTATTTCTGAGGAAGCTCAGATGGAGGAAGCATTTTAGGCATAACGATCTGAATGAGTGCCAGAGACTGGGGATATCCCCTAGTATGCTCCCAGACGTCAGACTACTAGCAAGCTTGTCAGAGACTGACAGAACAGATAAGGGCGCTGGTCCATTCACGAACCTTAAACCTAAGAATAGGAAGATGCCTCCTCCTACTGACTGTACAAGTATTGACATCTTTTCAACACTGGTGACAAAGGAGATACGAAAGATAAGACCTGGTTTAACCAGTAGCAAAAGTAATCTCACACAAAGAGAAAGAGAGGCCCTTTTGTCCCTTGACCAAAATAAGACCATAACAATAAAGCCCTCCGATAAGGGGGGCAATATTGTGATTATGAATACGGATCAATATCGTTCTATGTGCCTCCAATTGCTTTCGGATAAAACCACGTATGCTGTTCTGTCCGTAGATCCTACCTCTGAGTTCAAGGTAGCCCTTACTGAAATCTTGCAGGAAGGTTTTGAGTTGACACTCATCTCTAAGGATGAAATGGACTTCCTGGCCCCAAAGGATGTGACAATAGCTACTTTTTACTCCACACCGAAGATCCATAAGGGGATATACCCCCTGAGGGGACGGCCCATAGTATCAGGTATTGATGCTATGGGTCAAAACCCCAGTGTCTATTTGGATAAAGTTTTGAGGGAGTTTGTGAACATACAGCCCTCCTTTATCAGAGATACATCAGACTTGCTGAGTAAATTAGATGGTATACATATTGATGAGGATACTATCCTTACATCAATCGATGTTGAACAACTGTATAGTTGTATACCACACGACAACGGCATCAGAGCAGTTGAGTATTTTTTGGAAACAAGAGGGGTACAATATAGAGAACATAATTGCTTTATAATCAAACTTCTCACCTTTGTACTTACCCACAATTACTTTACCTTCCATAACAAGTTCTACCACCAGCTCAGGGGTACTGCAATGGGGAGCCCTTGTGCTCCCACCTTTGCAAACATGTACCTGGGCTGGTGGGAGGATGTTGTGGTTTTTGGGGACGAGGATGTCACGTGGAACCCCCAGATCATTTTCTGGGGTCGTTACATAGATGACATCCTCGTCCTCTGGAAAGGGGATGCAGCATCCTTTCTAGAGTTTGGAGCACATCTAAACATCAATAACTTTGGACTCAAGTTTACGTGTGAGGTGGGAGGCGATAGATTGCCGTTCCTGGATATCCTCCTAACCAAAAATATTGATGGTACTTTGGGGACGACAGTCTATCGCAAACCAACGGCAACAAATAGTTTGCTTAGATGGCAGAGTCACCATCCTGAGACCCTACGCAGGGGTATTCCGAAGGGGCAGTTTCTCCGTTTTAGGAGAAACTGCTCCTCGCTGCATGATTTCCAACAGAGGGCAAATGGCCTTAGCGATAACTTTAGAGAAAGGGGGTACCCTGAACACGTAATCCAGACAGCTTTTAAGTCTGCTTGGGGCCAAAAGAGGGCTACATTGCTAACTCCTAAGCCCAAACCTGAACAAGAAAAGATCACTAGACTGATTGGTTCATATGATGATGAAAATACCAAGATCATGCATATACTAAGACGACATTGGGGGATATTAAGATCGGACCCTGATATTTGTGAGTACATCACACCCCATCCGAGCGTTACTTATAGAAGAGGCAAAACTATCAAAGATTTTGTGGTACATAGCCACTATGTGGCAGAGAAAGCACCAGGTTCATGGCTAGAAAGAAAGCCTCACGGGACTTTTAGGTGTGGGTCTTGTAAGTTTTGTCCCTATATTGATCAGAACAAAACCTTCAGCAATCATCAATCGGGAAGAGTTTTCTACATTAGGGACTTTGCGAACTGCCGGACGGAGGGTTTAGTATATAGATGTACGTGTACATGCCCGCTTAGCTATATTGGCAAGACAAAACGCCAATTACGTGTCCGCATAGGAGAACACATAGGTGACATAATTCACAAACGCGACACGCCTATAGCGAGACATGTGAACATGTGTCATCAAGGAGATCTAAAAAGCATACGATTCCAGGGAATCGAAGTCGTCCCTAGGCCAATCAGGAAAGGTAATTGGGATATTAAAATCCTTCAGAGAGAGGCACGGTGGACATTCCTACTTGATACAGTCAGTCCAAAAGGACTTAACGAGGTTCTTAGTTACACCAGCTTTATCTAAGAGTGTCATATGAGTTTTCAGTATATATTGCTATACCCGAGAGGTATCATAAGTACAAGTGTAGCCAGGCTAATTTCGATAATTTTTGTTGTTGTTTTGTCTGACAGTTGATATCTAATGTCAGAACTTTAATATATGTATTTAACTCACCTTTGTGCAATTAGGTTATAGGTTCTCATTGAGATCAGTTCTCCCTATCCTCTAATTGCCTCCTATGTACTCCTATATAACCGAAAATAGATTTCCTTCCTAGATTATGGGCCATCATCATGTGTGTGGCATACATGGGGTTTATTAGATGGAAATACCTTAAATTTCCCCAGATTAATAATTTTGCAGAGACATCAACATATATAAGACAGATAATATAAATAAGATACCGGGACATGTATCTTTCACATGTCCTGGAAGGTAAGGGAAAAAATCATACGGCTGTGAGGAGTTACATTGAGGACTGGAGAACATGCATTTTTGGAAATAATGCTACTAGCTATTTCCGATTTGGAACTGTTTAATGCAGCATGTGTGGGGATACTTAGAGGAGCCGTACACTGGAAGTGATGTCACTGGCTGCTTCCAGTGAGGCATTGTGGAACGCAGAATATGGGGAGGAATAGAAAAGCCGCATACCGGAAGTGACGCCGGATGACCGTTTCCGGTTAGTATTCCATGGAACGCACCATACTGCGCAGCTGCGGAAGTGACCTCCGGATCATTTCCGGTTGGTCGCCATGGTGCGTCACGATGCAGTCCCAGTGAGCGGATGCGGAAGTGACATATCTAGCACTTCCGGCGCGAAACTGGGAGGCGGGAACGGCAAGATTTTAAATCATTTATAAGACAGTGATGGCTAAGGGAAGCTGCACGATATAATAGCCGATATTATGGGACCTGCAGAACTCTGAAAGCAGCGATTCACTACAGATTGAATTACTAACCCTATTATGGGCGGCTGATGCCACACTGTTTTTCTGATCGTCATTTATGAAGCTATAAGGTATGTCCCCATTATACACTATTATTAGTGGTTCCACTGTTTGTTGAGAACCTCTTAGATTTTTTGGAATAGAACAAGAGATTATATTATGGATATGTTGTATTTTTCCTAGAGATCTACCTCGGATCATTCCCCTGATGAACCCCTAGAAAAAAATATAGGGGGGAAACGCGTCGGGATAGAATACTGGATGGTCTCGGCAGATAAGTCATTCCCTGCTGGGATTTTACATCCATATATATATATTAACTAATTTTTTGGTCTGAGATCTATATAAATATCTATAAAAGGCTTTAATATATCTATATATATCTTAATTACTTATTGTGACTATTTTCACGACTATTTTTCCTTGGTGGTGGGTCTCCCGATTTCAACTGACTAGTTGTAGGGAGATATTAGGGAGAGACGACGTGGAGCGGGGGGTACCCAATAACTTATGGTGCAACTCCGCTGGTAGGTAGGGGAAAGGGAGGGATAGATACTACATTCCCCAATCCCCGTATTTATATCTATTTGAGCAAGAAGTGCAACTATTATTGTTGCCCCTACCCTGAGAACAGCAAACAACCAGCACTGTCCCCACCAATCAGATCTAACACCCTTCTACACCCACTTAAATGTACCACTGTAATGATTATGTATGAGCATTGTGTTTATACTTATAACTTTTAATACTGTTTAGAATAAAGTACCTTTTTAGGAGTTTTTTTCTTTTGGTTTTGTTCATATTGACTCCTATCACTATATAATTTTTGGTTATAATTTCCATGAGCAGTTCCTCATGCAAAGCAACTTAAACAGTCCCCACGGGGACAACGGTGCCGGCTCCGGCCGGTTCAATCACTGTTAGACAATCTGGTTAAACTTCGGTAATCATTTTCATCATTTTCAAACATAACTTCAGACAAACATGAACTCAGTGGTGGCCCCAACGGGGTCTGCTGCAGCGGGCATCCGCTGCCCTACTCCGGACTTTCAGCGGAGGTGGGCCCATCCTCTACCACCAGCATATCAAACATGCACTGACATGCCTGCCGTGGCAGGGGTACCCGGTACCCATTTCCACCGGTACGCGGGGTATGGAAAACCACGGGGTCTCCTACATAGCGGGAACGCTCACTTGCCTCTTCAAGCTCAACAGCGGACCCGGGGCTGGGCAGGAGTCGTCATCTCTTGTTCCTGCGTCAGGCGGGTTGCTGCCAGCTGTCGCAGCCTCCTGGCCTCCAGCATCCAGCACTTCAGCCCCTTGTGCGGTAGCACGGAGCAGCAGATTAGTCGAGCTTACACTAAGGCGCCCCATAAGTAACGGCAAGGGTGATGCATAGGCCAAGACTGGGCCGGGCCCCTCAGCCGCAGCGGCCGGTCCTGGTAGGACATAGGGACGTGGGTCACCAGTCGACTCTGCTACATCCATTTCCCCTCCGCACATCGGGGCAGTTGTAATCAGCTCCTCCACCTCGTTAGTCCACTGCTCCATCATCCGGAAGATCTGATCCTGCTAACGCTGGTGGAATTGCATCACCCGGGCCTTCATCCAGGCCACGGTTCCAGGCTCAGGGTCTGGCACAGTCACTGCCGGGACTTCTGGCACCATGCTGTTAAGGGGCCGCGGTTCTAGCGGTTCCCCCTGGGGTACTTCAGGGACGTCCCGGACGTCTGCAGCCGGCTGGTCCGCCGGAGTGGCTGGGCAGGGTATCGCTACCAGTTGGGCAGGTAGCGGGCCTAATGGCGGAGCGGCAGCAGCTATCACGGGTAGCGAGGAGAAAGGCAGGATGACCGGAAGCCGGCCGGGCCCCTCAGCTTCAATGGCCGATCCCTCAGGAATACAGGGGCGTGGGTCGCTTACCCGCTCCTCCAAATCCTCTTCTATCTCGCGTCTCCACATAGCAGCCACCACGTCCGCCATGTCGGTCTCCCACTCCTCCAGGAGGAGTTGCATATGGGCCTGCAGACGGTTACTCAGCGGAACGGTCCGATCCCTCAACCACGTCGCCGTGCCGGGCGCGGGGGCTTCCTCGTTGGGAGTTGGGTTGTACATCTTGGCAATCGTGCCTTCCAGGAACCCAGCATTGCTGCAGAGTCCTGGCGTCTCTGCTTTTATAGCTGCTCTCACATGCAGCCAGCCGCCATCGCGTCCCCCTTAGCTCTTTCCGGCCCCTCCTCTCTTGGGGCGGAGTTTTGGCCTTCGCGCCTCTGCTACTCGAGAAGACGCTCGAGCGGGAACTTTTCGCGCCAAAGATGGCGACTTCTGAAATTTTTCGGCCGGATACCTCCGGCGGTTACAAGGCGCACCTCTACCCAACGGCAGAGCGGTAAGATCCTGTTCGTGATGCCAAGTTGTCGCGGGCGGGGAGGAGGGTGTCAGCACTGCGCTCACCCCTCTGCTCGGGTCCGGCTGCTGCTGCTCAGTAGTGGCTCGAGCGGTGGGCCGGATCCCGGGGGTTCTCGAGCGGCGCTCCTCGCCCGTGAGTGAAAGGGGATTGGGTTGTTGGGATATTGTCTATTGTCCGTGACGCCACCCACGGCTGTGGTGATTTGTTAGCACCACCGCTGCTCGGTGTGGGGATCCCGGGAGTGATGGTGTGAAGCAGCAAGTTGTTGTGTTGCCCCTCCGTGGGTAGGGGTGGTGATCCCGGGGCCCAGTGATGAGGTGGGAGATGCAGGGCTTGGAGGGCGCAGGGACGCGGGGGCAGCGCTGTGCCTTGCGGCACTGTGGTACTCACTCAGCCTGAGACGTTGACACAGTTCTCGGTAAAACACACGGCTGGAAAGACGGTTCCCACGGACGGCTGCACTTGCTTTCCCCAGTAGGTGACGGTGATGTCCCTTTTCCTGCACCTAATGTTGTTGATGGTCTCGATGGGTTCCCACCGGTAACCCGCTCCCTGGCTTCAAGCTGGACCGGAGGAGCTCTACTCTTTGCCCGCAGGCGCTGGCCCTTAGAAACTGGTGCCCTGGCGGTGGCGGTGTCTCTACTGTAATGATTGGGCTGTTGCCTTCAATCGGGACTTGGTTGTTGGGGGATCGACGTCCCCTTCACTGACGGATTTGGCAAATTATGGCGACTCCTTGCCTTGCCGGGGTCCGAGAGGCCCCTGCCCTGGTGCTGACTGTCCTTTGTACACTGCTCCAGACCGCCGGGCCACCACCCGTCCGCGGTCCTTCCAGGAACTTCCAAACGGTCCCCCCTCCAGACAATCACCGCCGTTGCTGACCTTGCTGACTCTGTCCTGCACACAGCTGGACCCACTTCAGGCTTTCTTACTGTCACCGCTCTTACTTTCCTCCTTTTACACTTTACTTCCTTCATTTCACTACTTTCACTTCCTTAACTCCTTAACTCATCTTAGCTGTTTACTCCTTCACTTCCCTAGCTTATCTGCTCTCAAGCTCTTCCCTGAGCTGACTGCCTGGTTCCTCCTGCCTCCAGGGCTGTGTACTCCTCGGTGGGTGGAGCCAACCGCCTGGCCCACCCCCTGGTGTGAACATCAGCCCCTGGAGGAAGGCAACAAGGATTTTGGGTTAGCTTTGATGTTCCTAACTGGGGTGTAGGGTGTGGTGGTGTAATGACCTGTGACCCCTGGCTTGCCCAGGGCGTCACACCACCCCACCTGGTGTAGACATCAGCCCCTGGAGAGAGGCAACAAGGATTTTGTGTCTGACTGATGTGCCTGTCTCAGGGTGGGGGTGTATGTTGTAGTACCTGTGACGACCTGGCTAGTCCAGGGCGCCACAAATACAAACAGCACTTGAACTCAGACACAGACTTTTTTAAAAGTCCGTGTTCAGGTTAGAGCTCTAGACACACACTTTTCTGTACGAACCCCGAAATTTACTATTTGGGTTCGCTCATCCCTACACATAATGATATCACATTCAGATATAATGGGAGGTCTGATAGTACAACTTAAAATGGAGTAATGTTCAAATTTCTATGCTCACTTTCATAGTCATTACTAACTGCACTGGATGGAAAGAGGTCCTTTTAATTGTTGGGCTGAATAGCAGCAGCCGTGCCAGTGCCTGGTACCCAGTAGTTATGCATTGTGTATATCATGTATGGTTTGTCTTTAGTGGGCTACTAATAATTTGTTGAGGTTTAAATAATTAGGAGCGATTAACCTGTTTGTAAAGGCCCCTTTACACACTGCAACATCGCTAGCAACATCGCTGTAGCGTCACCGGTTTTGTGACGTAATAGCGACCTCCCCAGCGACATTGCAGTGTGTGAAACACATCAGCGACCTGGCCCCCGCTGTGAGGTTGCTGATCGCTACAAATCTTTCAGGACCTTTTTTTGGTCCTTTGTTTCCCGCTGCGCAGCAAGCATTGTTGTGTTTGACACCGTTACAATGACTTCGTTAGCGACTTCCCTTTCAAATAGCTGCTTTGACACATCCCCAACGACCAGGGAGGTCGTTCTGCAGGTCCGTATCGCTGCTGCGTCGTTGGCCAGATCTGCCTATTTGACAGCTTATCAGAGACTTTCCAGTGATCCCGGCCAGGTCGGGATCACTGGTGGGATCGCTAGAAAGTCTCAGTGTGTAAAGGGGCCTTATCTCTTTCCACTACAGTTATCTTATGTACACATTCTTACATGTTTGAACTCATTTACATACCTTGCACATTTTCTCTTTGTCTGTATAATCCAGAGGTGAGATCTACATTTTCCTGTTTTTCAACCATTGATAAAATAGACTAAAAAGAATAGCGAAGAAATTGAGAATTAATTAACCCCTTATATACCTTTTGATGATACCTTATAGGTGGTACTCCATTTTTTCTCCATGTCATGTCAGAATTTATGTATGGTAGCTACATTTTGAGGATTCATATTTTATATTCAGATTCATTGAGGGCCCTTATCGTGCGTTTTCTTTTTGAAAACTTGATATTCACTAACTTCACATCCTTTGGTAAGCCATACTGAGTCTTAAGGGCGCTTTACACGCTGTGATGATGTCGCTAGTGATCGTTTGTGGTTCGCAGGCAAATCTCTGCCTGTGGCGGACAAAATCGGTAGGACAAGTCACACATACTTACCTTCCTAGCGACGTCGCTGTGGGCGGCGAACAACCTCTTTTTTAAGGGGAGGTTCATGCGGCGTCACAGCGACATCAATCAGTGGGCCACCAATAGAAGCGGAGGGAAGGAGAGCAGCCGCATTCATGTCACTCCCACCTCGTTGCCGGAGGACGCAGGAACGCTGTTGTTCGTCGTTCCCGGGGTGTCCCATGTAGCGATGTGTGCTGCCTCAGGAACGACGAACAACCTGCGTCCAGCACGAGCAACGATATTTGGAAAATGAACGACGTGTCAACGATCAATGATTTGGTGAGTATTTCTGATCGTTAGCGGTCTCTCGTACGTGTCACACGCAACAACATCGCTAACAAGGCCGGATGTGCGACACGAATTCCGTGACCCCCAACAATATCTCATTAGCGATGTCGTTGCGTGTAAAGCGGCCTTAACTTTCATTAGTTACAATGCCCATTAGCCACTATATTTGAGCTAATTTACTATGTACTGTTTTAGTGCATTTTCCAGTGACCTTGCCTCTTGATTCTCATCAATCTACTCATTATCGATTTGCCTGTGACTACTAACAGGCTTTCTCTGGTATATTCACCTTTTTCCTCTTTTTTTCTCTTTTATTTAAACTCCTTATCAATTATTACACATCATTACATCAATTCTTTATTTGTCAGATAAAGATAATACCATCTTGATCTCTTATATACAGCTGGGTAAGCTCTTTTTTTTTATTTTCACTAATTTTCACTATTTTCTCCATACTTCTATTATTACTACTTTTTCTTTCATTTTGTATTCTTCTTTTTCTTCCTTTTACTATGCACAGTCCCTTTCCTCTTCCCTTTCCCCTCATCCCTCCTAGCTCGCTATATCATGTTTGTTCTGTATGCACCATTTTTGTATTTTTGCATAGTCTTGATTGAATGGCCGATTTATTTGTAATTTTCAATGGACATCTGATTATAATTTTTTTGTTGACTAATTTTGTTATGTTCTTTGTATGTTTCATCAGTTCCTACTGACGAAGGTTGATGTTTTGACCGAAACGTCTTTTGATCTAGCTGTGAACTGTTGGCTGTAAAGAATAAATCAATTAATTATATCTACTCTTGGAGTGCCTAGTCTCATTATCTTGTTACGGAGTTGGACCCTACTAGTGCACCCATTTCCACAGAAGTGCCATGTCCTCATATTCTACTAATAATTTGATGGAGATGAAATATAAACCTGTAGCTCCACTTATCCTCATTAGAATATTAGTACATCCGAACCTGGGTCATACATTTCCTTTTCATGGCCTGAATTCTTTAAAGATGGATAAAGCTTATGTAGGAAGAACTAAATGTCCTAAAGTGCCACTTAGAGGACTCTTTCTATCGCATTAATGAATGACTTCCCTCTCTAGCTAGCACTCTGAGCTCATTTCCATCAATGAGATCAATTCCACAACATTACTTGCCTTAGCGTAGAGTGTTTCTCTATGTATAAGGATTTCTTCAATATTCTATAATTTATTAGCTTTATATGAAATATGATGCAGGTATGTAGGTTGTTGAAAGCTTCAGTGGACCAGGGGCCATGATATATTAATTTTATGATTATTTTATTGCCTTACACATTAATAAATATTTCATGATAAAGTAGCCCTTACTATGTACATTACAATAATCCTCTAGTGAATTCTATTATAAGGAGTACGATCCTCCGGTAGACTGTAGCTGTCAGCTGGTATGCAGATCAGAGTCACTCTCAATCAATAGACATTGCATTCTGTTACATTCCACTTCTGAAATTAAATACATTATTTTGAACCCATGAAATTATATTTTTGTCAGTTCTATACCCGTGAAATTAGATTTAAAGATTATTTTACTTTGCATGCTCCACACTTTTATATATCATTTCAATTAGGATCTAAATATTGATCTTAACAGCAAGGTGGTTCTCATCAAAATCTTTAACCCCTTCACCCCCGGGCGACTTTCCGTTTTGTTTCTTTTTCTCCCCTTCTTCCGAGAGCCGTTACTTTGTTATTTTTCCGTCAATCTTGCCATATGAGAGCTTGGTTTTTGCGGGACGAGCTGTACTTTTAAATGAAACCATAAGTTTTACCATATAATATACTGGAAAACAGCAAAAACATTTCAAGTGCGGAAAAACTGCAAAAAAGTGTGATCGCACAATAGTTTTTGGGATATGTTATTCACAGTGTTGACTATATGATAAAACTGATGTGTTGGTGTAATGTCTCAGGTTGGTACGAGTTTATAGATTCCAAACATGTATAGGTTTACTTTTATCTAAGGGATTAAAAAAAATTCACAAGTTTGTCCAAAAAAGTTGTGGCCGTTTTGCGCCATTTTCCGAAACCCGTAGCGTTTTCATTTTTCGGGCTCTATGGTTTATTTTTTGTGTCTCGAGCTGATGTTTTTAATGGTACTATTTTTGCGCAGATGCTACATTCTGATCACCTGCTGCTATTGCATTTGGCGTAAAATTTGTGGCGACCAAAAAAACTTAATTTTGGCGTTTGGAATTTTTTTGCCGCTACGCCATTTACCGATCGGATTAATTGATGTTATGCTTTGATAGATCGGGCATTTCTGAACGCGACGATTACAAATATGTGTATATTTTTTATTTTTTTTTAACCCTTTAATTTTCAATGAGCTGAATGGGGGTGATTTGAACTTTTCGGGTTTTTTTTTGTTTTTTTGTTTTTTTTAAAACTTTTTTCAACTTTTTTTTATTTTACTAGTCCCCCTTGGACAGTGATGGCGAACCTATGGCACGCGTGCCAAACTGGGCACGCAGAGCTCTTTCTGTCGGCACGCATGCTGACGCCTCATGCAGCCTCTTGCACTGCTGGCAGATCGCGCCAGCAGTTCAAAGTTGTGCTGCAGCAGAGGAGACATTTCTAGGAGACAGCGGGAGCATCAGTAAGCGGCGCCGGCGTAATGACGTCTTGTGGCTGCATGGGATCTGAGGACCCAGCGGCGCGCAGCAATGGAGCGTGTGTTGGAAGATGAGTTGTTTGGGGGTTTTTTTTTTGTTTTTTTTAAAACTGTGTGCGGCTGTGCCAAGGTAGGGAGACCGTGGCAGCATGGGGGAAACGTGGCAGCATGAGGGAAACATGGCAGCATGGGGAGACATGGCAGGATGGGGAAACATGGCAGCATGGGGGAAACATGGCAGCATGGGGGAAACATGGCAGCATGGGGAGCCATGGCAGCAAGGGGAGACATGCCAGGATGGGGAAAACATGCCAGGATAGAGGTACATAGACATGCGAGGATGGGGGAGATATGCGAGGATGGGGGAGACATGCCAGGATGGAGAAAACATGCCAGGATGGGGGAAACATGCCAGGATGGGGGAAACATGGCAGAATCGGGGTACATAAACATGCCAGGATGGGGAAACATGAACATGCCAGGATGGGGAAACATGAACATGCCAGGATGGGGAAACATGAACATGCCAGAATGGGGAAACATGAACATGCCAGTGTGATTGTGGAATATGGGGGGTTGTGTATCATGTTGTGAAGGTTCATATTTTAGGCGTGGTTCTCTGTCCATTCTATGTATTCTTGGGTGAACATTGTGTTGTCTTTAGGTAATCACCCCCTGTAGTGTTCCTGTCCCTAGGTCTGGGGGAGGGGAGCCTGGGATCCACCTAAACTCTCTGCTTACCTGATGATTAGTCATTCTGGGTGAGAGGAACATGCCAGGGTGGGGTACATTTACCAGGATGGGAAAACATTTACCAGGAGGGAGGAACATGCCAGGATGGGGGAATATGCCAGGACGGGGTACATTTACCAGGAAGGAGGACATTTACCAGGATGGTGGAACATTTACCAGGATGGGGTACACCATGATGGGGTACAATTACCAGGATGGGAGCATTTATTAGGATGGGGGAACATGCCAGGATGGGGTACATTTACCAGAAAGGGGAACATTTACCAGCATGGGGAAACATGCCAGGAAAGGGGACATTTACCAGGATGGGGGACATTTACCAGGATAAGGGACATTTACCAGGATGGGGGAACATATTAGGATGGGGTACATTTACCAGGATGGGGAAACATTTACCAGGATGGGAAATATGCCGGGATTGTGTACATTTACCAGGATGGGGCCATGATGGGGACAAATATACCAGAATGTAGGAAATATATGTCAGGATGAAGGTCATGTTTACCAGGAAGTGGCCCAGGAAGGGGTACATAACTACACAATGAAAGAGGAGGGGAGCAAGTCATACGTCTTTATGGGATTTCGAGATGTTCAGACTTTGAAATGTGGATTATAGGGTGAAATCTGATTGCATTTTATGCTAAAATCCCTGTCTGTCTAATTTGCTGCAATTTTTTCCAGAAAGCTCAATCCAACTGCTGTGTCTGTAAAGGGCAGTGGGAGAGGCTGAGCTTCAATGTGTGGTAAGCACGCATGAGTGTGATGCCCCCTGCTGAGGAGAAGAGAAGACTGAAAAAGTAAGGTTAAAATCAATTATTTACATAATAGGATTGGTCAGCACTTTGGAAAAAAATTTGGGTTTAGGGCCACAGTTTGGGCACTCGGCCTGTGAAAGGTTCGCCATGACTGCCCTAGGGGACCATAAGGTTCAGCAGTCTGATCGCTCTTCCATTTCTCCAGATCACAGCTACACAGCTGAGATATGGAGAAAAGCTGATTTTCTCTCATACACGGCCCTCTGCTGGCAGTGAGAGAAAGTGACTCATGATAGCTACAGGAGTCATCACATGACCCTGTGCTACCATGGCAACCACCGGAAGTCACGTGATCACATTACGTGACTTCCGATGGGGGTGGGTAAGTTATCCTTATGGCAGTGCGCTGATACATCTCGCTGTCAGAATTTGACAGCGAGATGTAAGGGGTTAATAGTCGCGAGTGGAACACTATTCCACTCACTCCTAGCAGGCACACATGTCAGCTGTTGAAATCAGCTGATATGTGCGCAGATCGCCGCGGACTGCCCACGGCAGCCCGAAGGGATTAACCTCACACGATCCATGACATACCCAGTACGTCATGTGTCGTGAAGAGGTTAAGGATGTACATCTTACACTAATATAGTATACTTTTTAAAATGTACTAAGTATACTGAATATTTTATTATTAAGCAAGTGAGTATTTTGATCATATCATCATTTTTAAGCAGATTTTACAACTCCTAGTCGTATAAACTTAAATGCTTATTGGATGAAGCAGATTAGGTGATGTGTATTTGTGTAATGAGGAAGGATGTGGCCTAAGGATATGAACACCCTTTATCAAGGGGTGTAAAATTATTAGGCAGTTTGTTTTTCTTAGGGACCTAAAAAGAGATTTAACTGATTCTGAAAAGTTTATAATTGTTAAAAGTCTTACAGGTGATGAAACACTCTTGAAACTGCTAAGATATTGGGGCGTGATTACAGATCCATCAAAAATTATGTTGCAAAGAGTCAAAAGGATCACAAAAAAGTTATTGAAATAAAAGCACACACTAATTGCCAGCACTTTGAGAAGGATCAAATGTGAAAAAAACAGTAACTCATTATCCTATAGTGCTGACCTCCATGAAGTTCCTAGAAGTACAAGGTGTCCAGTGTTCAGAGACATGGCCAAGGTAAGGAGGGCTGAAACATGATCACCACAGAACACGACACATAAGTTCAAACATAACGACTGGGCCAAGAAATATCTTTAAAAAGATTTCATGGACTGATCAGATGAGAGTGATTCTTGAAGGACCAGATGGATGGGCTGAAGACTGGAGCACTAATGGGCACAGATCTTCACTTCAACTCACACGCCAGCAAGGTAGAGGTGGGCTACTACTATGGGTTTGTATTATTAAGCCCTTCATGACATTTGACATACCCATACATCATCATTGGATAGGGGTTCCCGACCGATGACATATAGGTACATCATGGTGATCGCACGGGGCACGGGAGCTGTGATCACAAGAACGCCACCGGGAGCTCAGCTTACGTGACAGGCCCAGCTCTCACAGCCAGGACTGGTGCTTGGACTAACTTAGGCTAGTTAACCCCTTAAATGCCACAATTGATATCGATCGCAGCATTTAGGAGGTTGGGAAAGTGAGTGCGCTAGCTCTCCAGTCCGATCGGCGGCACCACAAGGGCCCAATTGTTGTCATGACAACCGAAGGTCATCATGATGACTTCTGGGTCAGACAGCGATAGCAAGCCTTTAGACCATGCCAGGGGCATAGTCTAAGAGGCTTCTGTCAGTGCAGCACTTACAAGTATAATACATTGCTATGCTGGTGCAAGGCAATGCCTTATATCAGCAGTCAGAGTAGTGTAAGTTAAAGTCCCAGAGAAGGAGTAAGTTAAAAATTAGAAAAGTTTTTTTAAAAATTGTAAAATCATTTAAAAAAAAAAAAATCACAAAAAAAATATATCAATAAATACGTATATTTATGTAAAAGTAAACAAAAAAATACATATATTTGGTAGCGCTATGTCTTAGATAACCTTACCTATAAAACTGTTACACTATTTAACCCCTTCAGTTAACACAGTAAAAAAATAAAAAATGTGACAAATACCTATGCTTTTTCATAAAACCACCAAACAAAAAGTGGAATAAAAGGCAATCAAAAAGTTGAATGTACATAACAATGATATAGCTGAAACTATCCTGTTGTCCCGCAAAAAACAAGCTGCCAAATAGCTCCAGCAGCAGCAAAATAAAAATGTTATAGCTCTCAGAATATAGGGATGCAAAAAGAATCCTTTTTTTCTATCAAATCGTTTTTATTGTGCAACACCAGCAAAACAGTATTATTATTATTATTTATTTATAGAGCACCATTAATTCCATGGTGCTGTACATGAAAAGGAGTTACATACAGAATACATACACAAGTTACAGTAGACAGACTAGTACAGAGGGAAGAGGGCCCTGCCCTTGCGGGCTTACATTCTATAGGATTTTTGGGAGGAGACAGTAGGTGGGGTGTAGATTGGGCGGCAGCTCCGCATGGTGGTCGGGCGGCAGCTCCGCATAGTAGTGAAGCAGTGAGGTCATTGTAGATTATAAGCATTTCTGAACAGATGGGTTTTCAGGTTCCGTTTGAAGCTTGCAAGGGTAGCAGATAGTCTGACGTGTTGAGGTAGCGAGTTCCAGAAGACTGGGGATGCTCAGGAGAAGTCTTGGAGTCGGTTGCGTGAGGAGCGAATGAGAGAGGAGGAGAGAAGGAGATCTTGGGAGGACCGGAGGTGACGTGTTGGAGTGTAGTGGGAGATTAGTTCAGAGATATACGGAGGAGACAGATTATGCACAGCTTTGTAGGTCAGTGTTAGTAGTTTGAATTGGATACGGTGGAAGATTGGGAGCCAGTGGAGGGACTTGCAGAGAAGAGAAGCGGGGTGGTATTGAGGAGAGAGGTGGATCAGTCGGGCAGCAGAGTTAAGGATGGACTGGAGAGGGGCGAGCATGTTAGCAGGGAGGCCACAGAAGAGGATGTTACAGTAATCGACGCGGGAGATTATGAGGGCATGCACTAGCATTTTTGTAGATTGCGAGTTGAGGAAAGGACGGATTCTGGAAATATTTTTGAGTTGAAGACGGCAGGAGGTGGTGAGGGATTGGATGTGTGGTATAAAGGACAAGGCAGAGTCAAAGGTCACTCCGAGGCAGCGAACTTTGGGTACTGGCGAGAGCCTGGTGTTATTTATTGTAATAGATAGATAAGGTGGCGAGTGTAGGTGAGATGGAGGAAAGATGCTTAGTTCAGTTTTGGCCACATTGAGCTTTAGGAAGTGAGAGGAGAAAAAGGAGGATATAGCCGATAGGCACTCCGGGATTCTGGACAGCAGAGATGTGACATCTGGACCAAAGAGGTAGATTTGAGTGTCATCGGCATATAGGCTATGTGCGCACAGTGCATTTTTCGCGGCGTTTTTGCGCGTTTTTCGGGTGCGTTTTTGGCCTCAAAACTGCAGGACTTTGCTTCCCCAGCAAAGTCTATGAGTTTTCATTTTTGCTGTCCGTACACATCTGTTTTTTTTACCTGCGTTTTTGAGTTAAAAAAAAAAAATGGACATGTCAGTTCTTTTCTGCGTTTTTCTGCGTTTTCCCCCCATGCAATGCATTGGAAAAACGCAGCAAAACGCAGAGATCAAAAACGCATCAAAACGCAGCCAAAAACGCACCAAATCGCGGCAAAAACGCATGCGTTTTTTGATGCGTTTTTTCAACGCAGGTGCGTTTTTGTGCGTTTTTAGCGGCCAAAAACGCACAAAAACGCAGCGTCAAAAAGACGCAGTGTGCGAACCTAGCCTTAGGTGGTACTGGAAGCCATGGGACTTTATGAGTTGTCCCAGGCCAAATGTATAGATGGAAAAGAGTAAGGGTCCCAGGACAGAGCCTTGAGGGACACCAACAGAGAGATGGCGGGATGAAGAGGTTGTGTGGGAGTGGGAGACACTAAAAGTGCGGTTGGAAAGGTATGAAGACATCCAAGAGAGGGCGAGATCTCTGACACCAAGGGAAGAGAGGATCTGCAATAGGAGGGAGTGGTCGATGGTATCGAAGGCTGAGGACAGGTCTAGAAGTAGGAGTATGAAGAAGTGCTTGTTAGCTTTGGCAGTAAGTAAGTCATTCGTGATTTTAGTCAGGGCAGTTTCAGTGGAATGATGTAGACGGAAGCCGGACTGTAGGTTGTCAAAGAAAGAGTTAGGGGAGAGGTGGGAGGAAAGTTCAGCATGGACGTGCTGTTCCAGGAGTTTTGAAGCAAATGGGAGTAGTGATATGGGGCGGTAGATGTTAGTAGAGGTTGGGTCGAGGGAAGGTTTCTTTAGGATAGGTGTGACTGTTGCATGTTTAAAGGCAGAAGGGAAGGAACCAGTCGTTAAAGATAGGTTGAAAAGATGGGTTAAGTCTGGAATAAGGATAGTGGCGAGCTTGGGGAGGAGGTGGGATGGGATGGGGTCAAGTGCGCAGGTGGTGAGGTGTGCTTTTGAGAGAAGATGTGCAAGCTCTTCTTCGGTGATGTTAGGGAGAAAGTTTATGGGGGAGGGGCAGTGGTCTGTTATGTGAAGGGGTTGTGGTGACTGAGCAGAGAAGACTTGCCTTATTTGGTCGATTTTTTTCTTTGAAATAGGTGGCAAAGTCTTCTGCAGAAATGAGTGAGGTTTGAGGGGGCAGTGGTGGGCGAAGGAGGGAGTTGAAAGTATTGAATAACTGTTTGGGGTTGTGTGTTGAAGAGGATATGAGGTTTCTGAAGTAATCCTGTTTAGTGGAGGTGAGGGCTGAACGAAATGTGTGAATTGCATTTTTGAATGTGGTGAAGTCTTCCTGGGAGTGCGTTTTCTTCCAGCGCCGCTCTGCAGCCCCAGACACTTGCCGTAGTTTTTTAGTGAGGCTGTTGTGCCAGGGCTGTCTATTGCTTCGTCTCACTCAGCCATGCACAAGGGGAGCGACTGAATCAATAGCTGATGTGAGAGTGGTGTTGTAGAAAGTGGTGGCACTGTTTGTGTCATGGAGTGACTATATGGAGGACAGCGGAAGGATAGAGTCAGAAAGGGTGTGCATGTTGAGGTGTGCAAGGTTTCTGCGGGGATGTGCTAGGCGCTGGACGGGGGGGTAGGAGGAGGACAGGGCTGAAAAGGTCAGCAGATGGTGGTCAGATAGGGGGAGGGGGGAAGTTGTGAGGTCAGAAAGGGAACAGAGATGGGTGAAGATAAGGTCTAGTGTGTGTCCATCTTTATGGGTGGCAGAGGCGGACCACTGAGTTGGACCAAAAGACGAAGCGAGGGACAGGAGTTTGGAGGCTGCCGACTGGCAGTTGTCAGTGGGGATGTTGATGTCACCCATGATGATGGTGGGAATGTCAGCAGAGAGAAAGTGTAGAAGCCAGGCAGAGAAGTGGTCGAAGAAGGTAGTGGTAGCACCCAGGGGTCTGTATATGTCAGCCACTTGGAGGTTAAAGGGAGAATAGATTTGGACAAAGTGCAGTTCAAATGAAGGCAGGACAAGGGAGGGTAGAGGTCGGATTGGATTAAAGCTCTAGTTGTTATGTGACGCCCTGGGCAAGCCAGGGGTCACAGGTCACAACATCACATGCACCCCACATTCCCGGCAGGTACACCAAGGCTAACCTAAAATCCTTGTTGCCTTCCTCCAGGGGCTGATGTCCACACCAGGGGGTGGGCCAGGCGGTTGGCTCCGCCCACCGAGGAGTTCACAGCCCTGGAGGCGGGGAAACCAGGCAGTCAAGCTAGGAAGGAGGAAGTAGAAGGAGGTGGTAGAGGAGCTTGAGAGAGTAGTTAAAGTGGAAGACTAAGTGAGAGTAGTGACAGAACAAGGAACAGTTAAGCAAGCCTGAAGTTGGTTCGGGTGTGTGCCCCGGACTGAGACAGCAAGGTCAGCAGACGGCGGTGACAGTCTGCAGGGGGACTGCTTGGAGGTTGCTGGAAGGACCGCGGACGGGTGGTGACCCGGCGGTACCGGAGCGGTATACAAAGAACAGTCAGCACCAGGGCAGGGGCCTTTCGGATCCCGGCAAGGCTAGGAGTCGCCATAATTTGCCAAATCCGTCAGTGAAGGGGACCTCTGTCTCCTAACAACCAAGTCCCGATTGAAGGCAACAGTCCGACCGTTAAGGGGAGACACCGCCACCGCCAAGGCACCAGTTTCCCAGGGCCAGCGCCTGCGGGCAAGAGAGGGGCTCCTCCGGCTCATGTCCAGGTCGGGGAGCGGGTAACCGGTGGGAACCCATCGCTACCAAAAAGACTTTACATAGGTGCAGGGAAGAGACCGTCACCGCTAACTGCAGGGAACATCAGCACCGTAACCGTCCGAGGGACCCGTCCAACCAGCCGTTTGTTTACCGAGAACTGTGTCGTGTTTACTGGCTGAGTGAGTACCTCCGTGCCGTGCGGCACAGCGCTGCCCCTGCGCCCCTGCACCTCCACAGGCCCCATACCCGCCTGTCCACCATACCAACCCCATCACTGGGCCCCGGGATCACCAAACCCCCCTACCCACGGAGGGGCAAATCAACAACTGGCTGATCCATACCATCATTCCCGGGCTCCCCAGACAGAGCAGCGGTGGTGTCCACTTAATCACCACAACCGTGGGTGGTGTCACGGACCATAAACTATCCCAACAACCAATACCCTTTCACTCACGGGCGAGGAGCGCCGCTCGAGTCCCCGGGATCCGGCCCATCGCTCGAGCCACCGAGCAGCAGCAGGCCGCAGCAGCCGGACCCGAGCAGTGGGAGAGCGTGGCGTCCCCTCCTCCGCCCGCGACAGTTAGAAAGACGGAGGCCCACTCCTCCACCCTGTCTATTGCCAGGGCGAGGAGTGTGGTTGAAGTGGAGGCCGCTGTAGCACAGCACAGCAGGGGAGGCAGTGTTGGAGGGTGTCAGCCATGTTTCGGTGAGGCCCAGAAAGGAAAGATTGTTGGAGGTAAAGAGATTGTGAATGATGTGCAGTTTATTACAGACAGAACGGGCATTCCAGAGAGAGGGAGCGGTGGAGTAGGTGAGAGGGGAATGGATTTTATATTGGAGAGATTGTGGTAGTTTGTTACATCTCGTGGCTCTCCTGAGGCAAGGACTGAGGCAGTCTCCCATTCCTTGCCTGCCACGAGCACTCCTGCTCAGCAGCGCCGAAGGTCTGCCAGACTGCGCAGTGTGCAGGAGATACCTTCTCAGAGAGGCAGCAGAAGGGTGACACCTAGTGGTTCTCCTGTTACAAGGAGTGAAGCGGTCTCCCATTCCTGGCCTGCCGCAGACTCTCCTGCTCAGCGGCCCCGAAGGTCTGCGAGGCTGCGCAATGTGCAGAGGTTTACTGCTCAGGGAAGCAGTGAGATTCCCGTTATCTCTGCACATTGTGAGACCGAGGATCCCGCCTCTATTTCCCAGAGGCAGGAGGGTGAGCATGTGCAATGCGTGGTGGGTCCTGATTCGCTCACTGACGTCACACGGCTTGATGACAAGGCTGGTGACGTGGTCAATCCTGACTGGCCAGGCTGGGACGTCGTGGACCCTGATTGGGTCAAGTCCGTCATCTCCGCCTCGCGCCCGCCCTCGGGTGGAGCTGCACCTTCTTAAAAGCTCCCCCTGCCATCATGGCGGCGCGCGACCGTCCTTCTATGTTTGGATGTCTGGCAGCGTGCTGCCACGCCACTGCTCAGGCATTACTGTCTCTTGTGGGCTTGGCCCTTGCTGCTCCGGCAGTACCTCGTTTGCAGGCCGTGTTCCTGCCTTGCTGCTCCGGCAGTACCCCCGTCAACAGGCCGTGCTCCTGTCCCAGGTGAGCTCCTCAAGTCTCCATTGGACTCACCTGCTTATTGAAAGCACACGTGCGTGGGCACCTCTGTGCTACCCTCGTGCCATATTCTCGTGACTTCCACTGGCACACGTGCGTGGGCACCTCTGTGCTTCCCCGTGCAACAGGTACACCGAGACGTGAGATCTGTGCCATACAACCCTCACGGGTTAGGGCAGATCGGTGTACATAGAGCGTCTGTGACATTCCAGACGATCGCTAGCAGCAACCCGCTCACTCTTCACCCACCATAGCGGCGGTCCCTTACACCGCACAGTGGACCTTGACCGGCGGAAGCAGTCCATTTCCCATCTTGGCACGCTTCCCCGGGTCCCCCTCGTAACATTACGGTCGCGCCAAAGGTCTGGCTATGGCTGAAGAGCAGCAGCAGTTGCTGCGTTATGTGCAGCAGTTGGAGTCACGATTGGCAGCAGTGGAGCAGTCTTCCTCCGATAAGACTACTCTGACGACAGTCGCCACCCAGGCGGCTACCCAGGCTGTGCTATTGGGCGGAAGGTCTCCTCGCCTTGCGCTTCCAGAGCGCTTTAGCGGCAACAGCTCTGAGTGCCGTGGTTTTATAAACCAGGTTACCACCTACTTAGAGCTGTCCGCGACTCTTTACGCTACCGAGAAGGCGAAGGTAGCCTTCGTCCAGTCCCTGCTCACAGGGAGAGCGCTGAAGTGGTCCACGCCGTTGTGGGAGCGCGGAGATCGTGTGGTGAATAACTTAGCAGCTTATCTTGGGGCCATGAGAATGGTGTTCCTCGGGCCTCAAGTCACCCACGATTCCGCGCTGCGCCTCCTACGACTTCGGCAAGGGTCTGCTTCAGTCGGGGACTTTGCTGTACACTTTAGGACACTGGCCGCAGAGCTAGACTGGCCGGATAAGGTCCTTGTCCCTGTGTTTTGGGAGGGCCTGGCAGGGTTTGTCAAAGACGCACTGGCCACATGTGAGGTGCCTGCCACTTTAGAGTCCTTGATTCAGGTTGCCTCTCGCATAGACATCCGCCAGGCGGAGCGAAGGCTCGAGGTCTCTTCAGCACCCACGTCTTCTCGGCCTAAAAAGCGTCTGACTCCCGTCTTCCATCAGACAGGTCCCCCAGCCAGTCCTGTAGGCGACTCCGTGGAGTCAATGGAGGTGTCCAAGGTGGTCTCCTCTGCCCCAGGTTCTCGGTCTTGTGTCATCTGCTTTTCCTGTGGGCAGAGGGGACACATAGCTACCCGATGTCCCAAACCGTCGGGAAAAGACAGCATCTAGTTTCTATCAGAGGGGGGACTCTAGACGCTACCTCTCCCTCTAGGTTGACTATCAGCGCCCAGTTGCAGTTCGGCACTACTCTCTTCTCTGCCCTGGCTTGCTTGGACTCAGGCGCTGAAGGCAATTTCATCTCGACCTCCCTGGCAACCCGATACTCAGTTCCCCTGGTTCTGTTGCCCAAGCCACTCAGGGTCCGGGTAGTCGACGGGTCCATACTACTCGATCCTATCACCCAGATCACTATCCCTCTCAGGATGGATGTACCACCGGGACACCATGAGCAGGTGTCCTTCCTGGTGCTTCCAGGGGGGACGGATGAGATCCTACTGGGCCTTCCCTGGTTGAGACAGCATGCTCCTATACTCAACTGGGCAACAGGGGAGATCTCATCCTGGGCAGGATCCTGTAGAGAGCACCTCGTGACTACCGAACCACCCGCTACCATTAGGTCGGTTGGGTCCTCAGGGAATACTGAGGGGCCGGGTTTACCGACACCTTATGAGGCCTACAGGGATGTCTTTTCCAAAAGGGCCGCAGATACTCTTCCTCCCCACCGGCCATATGATTGCCGAATAGACCTGAAGCCAGGCTCCGAGCCCCCTAGGGGCAGAGTGTATCCACTCTCTGCTCCAGAGACGGAGGCTATGTCCAAATATATTCAGGACAGCCTGGCGAAGGGGTTCATTCGCAAGTCTATTTCACCGGCTGGTGCAGGGTTCTTTTTTGTGCAGAAGAAGGAAGGGGATCTGCGCACCTGTATCGATTACAGGGGATTAAATGCAATCACAATCAAGAACAAATACCCTTTGCCCCTCATTACTGAGCTATT
The DNA here is from genome assembly GCF_048569485.1 of Anomaloglossus baeobatrachus. Lineage (NCBI taxonomy): Eukaryota > Metazoa > Chordata > Amphibia > Anura > Aromobatidae > Anomaloglossus > Anomaloglossus baeobatrachus. Next base: position 651,783,998 of record NC_134353.1, read on the forward strand.
TGATCGATTCCGCGGGGCAAAGGTCTTCACAAAGCTGGATCTACGCGGGGCGTATAATCTAGTGCGAGTCCGAAAGGGCGATGAGTGGAAGACCGCCTTTAACACCAGGGACGGTCACTACGAGTATCTAGTAATGCCCTTCGGACTCTGCAATGCCCCCGCCGTATTTCAAGACTTTGTGAATGACATTTTCCGGGATTTGTATCTTTCCGTGGTTGCATACCTGGATGACATTCTTATCTTCTCCCCCGATCTTACCACCCATCGGAGGGATGTCATCCGAGTACTTAAGAGGCTCCGCACCCATTCGTTATATGCTAAGCTGGAAAAGTGCGTTTTTGAACAGGAATCCTTGCCGTTCCTGGGGTACATAGTGTCCAGTCAGGGGTTAGCAATGGATCCGGGGAAGTTGGAGACAGTGATGAACTGGCCTGAGCCCCGCTCGCTGAAGGCGATCCAGCGATTCTTGGGGTTTATCAATTATTATCGCCAGTTCATTCCCAACTTCTCGACGGTGGCAGCACCCATCATTGCCCTTACCCACAAGGGCGCTAATCCCAAAGCATGGACACGGGAAACGGTAGAGGCATTTCACACTCTCAAAACTCACTTCTCCAGAGCTCCCATCCTTCATCGTCCAGACATCTCCAAACCCTTCCTACTGGAGGTAGACGCCTCTTCGGTCGGTGCAGGTGCAGTCCTGTACCAGAAAAACGAACGAGGAAGGAAACATCCATGTTTCTTTTTCTCCAAGACCTTTTCTCCGGCCGAGAGGAACTACTCCATAGGGGATAGGGAGTTACTGGCGATGAAACTAGCATTCCAGGAATGGCGGCATCTCCTGGAGGGTGCGAAGCATCCATTTGAGGTTTTTTCTGACCACAAAAACCTCACATACCTCCAGACAGCACAACGCCTGAACCCAAGGCAGGCCCGTTGGTCTTTATTCTTCTCCCGGTTCCGCTTTATTATCCGCCACCTGGCCGGTGAGAAGAATGTACGGGCCGATGCCTTGTCACGTTGTATGGTTGTGTTGGAGGAGGACGAGGAGGAGCCTCGTCTTATACTACCCCCGGACAGCTTGAGGATGGTCACTCCCACTTCTTTGGACCAGGTGCCACCTGGCAAAACCCTCGTTCCCCCTGAACTACGGAACGAGGTGCTATCGTGGGCCCATGCCTCCAAGGTCGGGGGTCACTTCGGGGTCAAAAGGACCAGAGACCTGGTGACCAGGCATTATTGGTGGCCGAGACTACCCCAGGACATACAGGAATATGTGGGAGCCTGTATGTCGTGTGCTCGGAATAAGCCGTCCCGGCAGAGACCGGCAGGTCTTCTTCACCCACTGCCAGTGCCGGATCGTCCCTGGGAAGTGGTAGGGATGGACTTCCTGGGAGATCTGCCCAAATCAGCAGGGCACAGGGTCGTATGGGTCATCACGGACCACTTCTCTAAAATGGTCCACTTGGTGCCTCTCCCACGACTCCCGACGTCACGTGCTCTCGCCACCTTGTTCATTCGGCATGTATTTAGGTTGCATGGCATGCCTGACAAGGTGGTGAGCGACCGGGGTCCCCAGTTCGCGTCTCGCTTCTGGAGAGAGCTCTGTAAGCTCCTGCAGATAGAGCTGAACATCTCCTCCGCATACCATCCCGAGACCAATGGACTAGTGGAGAGGACTAATCAGACCTTGGTAACTTACCTCCGCCATTTTATATCCGCGCACCACGACAACTGGGCTAACCTCCTTCCTTGGGCCGAATTTGCCATTAACAATTCGGTCCATGAATCCTCTGGCCAGACTCCGTTCCTACTCAATAACGGACAACATCCCAGAATCCCGGTTCCGATGCCCATTACGTCACCCGATACTAGAGTGGAGGATTGGGCTACCAAGGCCCGGGAGATCTGGGATGACACCCAAGAGGCTCTTAAAAGGGCTAAAGACCGGATGGTGACAACGGCTGATGTTCGCCGCCGCCCTGCACCATCCTTCGCCCCTGGTGACCTAGTATGGCTGTCCTCTAAGAATGTTAACCTACGGGTACAGGCAGCCAAATTCGCCCCTAGGTATCTGGGTCCGTTTAAAGTACTACAGCAGGTAAACCCAGTGGCATACCGACTCCAGCTCCCTCCACGCTGGGCTATAGCCAACACCTTTCACGTGTCTCTCCTGAAACCCGTACGACTTAATAAATTCTCGGGGTCCCTGCCGGCTCAAACCGACTCCCCGTCCGACGACCCTGAGGTGGCAAAACTTGTGGAGACAAAAGTCATACAGGGCAAAAGGTACTACCTCGTGGAGTGGGCCGGCCGTGGTCCGGAGCATAGATCCTGGGAGTTGGAGGATCATATCCGCGCCCCGGGTTTGATAGCGGCCTTCGAGCACGGACAGGGGGGGGGGCCTAGACGGGGGGGTAATGTTACATCTCGTGGCTCTCCTGAGGCAAGGACTGAGGCAGTCTCCCATTCCTTGCCTGCCACGAGCACTCCTGCTCAGCAGCGCCAAAGGTCTGCCAGACTGCGCAGTGTGCAGGAGATACCTTCTCAGAGAGGCAGCAGAAGGGTGACACCTAGTGGTTCTCCTGTTACAAGGAGTGAAGCGGTCTCCCATTCCTGGCCTGCCGCAGACTCTCCTGCTCAGCGGCCCCGAAGGTCTGCGAGGCTGCGCAATGTGCAGAGGTTTACTGCTCAGGGAAGCAGTGAGATTCCCGTTATCTCTGCACATTGTGAGACCGAGGATCCCGCCTCTATTTCCCAGAGGCAGGAGGGTGAGCATGTGCAATGCGTGGTGGGTCCTGATTCGCTCACTGACGTCACACGGCTTGATGACAAGGCTGGTGACGTGGTCAATCCTGACTGGCCAGGCTGGGACGTCGTGGACCCTGATTGGGTCAAGTCCGTCATCTCCGCCTCGCGCCCGCCCTCGGGTGGAGCTGCACCTCCTTAAAAGCTCCCCCTGCCATCATGGCGGCGCGCGACCATCCTTCTATGTTTGGATGTCTGGCAGCGTGCTGCCACGCCACTGCTCAGGCATTACTGTCTCTTGTGGGCTTGGCCCTTGCTGCTCCGGCAGTACCTAGTTTGCAGGCCGTGTTCCTGCCTTGCTGCTCCGGCAGTACCCCCGTCAACAGGCCGTGCTCCTGTCCCAGGTGAGCTCCTCAAGTCTCCATTGGACTCACCTGCTTATTGAAAGCACACGTGCGTGGGCACCTCTGTGCTACCCTCGTGCCATATTCTCGTGACTTCCACTGGCACACGTGCGTGGGCACCTCTGTGCTTCCCCGTGCAACAGGTACACCGAGACGTGAGATCTGTGCCATACAACCCTCACGGGTTAGGGCAGATCGGTGTACATAGAGCGTCTGTGACATTCCAGACGATTGCTAGCAGCAACCCGCTCACTCTTCACCCACCATAGCGGCGGTCCCTTACACCGCACAGTGGACCTTGACCGGCGGAAGCAGTCCATTTCCCATCTTGGCACGCTTCCCCGGGTCCCCCTCGTAACAGTAGTTACTAGTATGTGGGGAGTGATAAATGGGTGATAAAGAGGGGTGTACCATCAGTGGGAGGCCAGGGTTGGGAGATATGTCACCAGCAGTGAGAAGAAGTAGAGAAAGGGAGAGCAGGTGGGAAAAGGAGAGTGGGTGGCATGGTCTGCGTGATATAAGGAGCGATCTGAGGTTTAGGAGCAGGTCAGCAGATGAGGACAGATGAGAAGGCAGGAGGGAAGGTGAGATGAATATTTGTTTGGAGAGTGCTGGGGTGTGGGGGTAGCGAAGGAGAGTAAGGAGGAGAGGGGCAAAGACTGTGAGGGCATAGGTGAACATGGTGGGAGTAAGGTGTCAAGTCTGGGATTTAACAAATAAATTGTGACAGTGATAAACTCAGTTAGAAAGACTAATATTTTATCTTCTGGTCACTTCTGGGACATTTCTGGTATATTTCTGACACTCCACTTAATAGATCCCTCTTATGAGATCACACCAGACCAGGGTCATAACAGACCTGCACCATCAAATTTATACATTTCTGAAGGCCTAGAGATTGACTCTGGTGTGATCAGAGGGAAGGGGTCGTACTAAGACAGAGCACAAAAACACACCAGTGGTAAATTAGCAGAAAGGCACTACAAGAAGCATTTGGACTACTTCACAGCAAGATGGCTATACACTTGAGATGGAGAAGATATAGTCAGGTGTGATCTAGGATCAAAGAGTAAAAAAGAAGAAAAAAAAAAAACTAATTCAAAGGGAAGACAGTTGTTGAAGGAATATGACATACCAGTAGAAATATTGATACAGGACAGAATAGACTTCAATGAAAAGGGCAGTTGTTGAAGGAATATGACATACCTGTGAATGAAACAGATGGATTGTCAGGTCAAAATAGGTGGTCGCATTCAACATAAACAATATAACTATAGTATTGCTGTAATTGTACTGACACAGAATAAAGCTGTCTTATCACTTTTACCACAAATGAAATGGCTTTAAGAACTGAGCACCTAAAGCATGCATGGTGAACACTGAAATGTGAATATGTATTATTGCTAACCAATTGGAATATAGGAGGAATTCAAATAATAATTAACAAAACAAAAAAATTTCTAAAATGTACGATTTTCATTAGATATACTTAAAAACACAATAAGTGGATGTATATAAGAAAAAGCACTCCATAAAAAAGTAACCGGAAGGATCAAGTAGGGTGAGGTAAGCAAAGATACATAGTGAATCTAAAGGGCCCTACTGTTGCCCTCAAGGTCTCACCCTACCTTGCTCTAATGGTGCCCTAATAAAAAGCAAATGGCGCCCCCGCTCACCGAAGACTCACCCTTGGAGACCCTAATGAGTCACTAAACTGAATCCTGCTGACAACATCGTTATCCACAAGTTACAGGTCTTACGAAGGAGGTTAAATAACAAAGCTAAACAATTATAACAACAGATGTATCCACTAACAACATACCATGCTGAATCATGATAGATCCAGCATGAAAACCCATTCAATCCACACCACAGAACCCAGTAGGAATGAAATTGGGAACCCCCAAAAAGTGTGCAAAACAAGAGCTATAGGTCAGACTATAAGCAAAGAGAAAAGCCAAAAAACTTCCCTTATAGATGTGGTCATCCAAAAAACAGTCTCAACGCGTTTCTCCTGTGTTTCAGGTTCATCAGGAGGCCTGGCTGGGGTTAGATCCCTAGATGGTGTGGAATTTCATTCCTACTGGGTACTGTGGTGCACACCAGTAACCCTAGTGTATTGAAGGTCTTGCCCTTCACTATCTTGATGGCTAAGATTCCCTTCACCTCAAAGACATATTCTAATCCAATATGCGCAGGCACGGAGCAAGGGTCCTTAAAGAAGTGACTCAGGATAACTGGTTTTAGAAGAGATACGTGAAAGAAGTTGAGTACATGTAGCGAAGTGGGAAGCTTCAACTGGTAGGACACAGCATTGATTTGCTTGATGATCTCAAAGGAACCGATAAAGGGAGGACCCAACTTATAAGATGGAATCTTGAGACGATTGTATGTAGAGGAGAGCCACACCTTTTCTCCTGGATGAAAATATGGAAGACCCATGTGTCTCTTGTCAGCATACCTTTTCAGTTGTTCAAGCGCTTTCTCAAGATTGTCTTTGGTTTATTCCCAGATGTTGGAGACATCCACAGTGAGAACATCAGCTGCATAAATGCCAGAAGCGGTAGACACCAAAAGGAGAAGATTAGGCTGCTGACCATAGACCACAAAAGATTTCACAGAGGTCTTGCTTACATGATTATTATACGAAAATTCTGCCCAGGGTAAAACCTCAAACCAGAAAAAACAAAGAAAAACACAACTCCTAAAATGGATATTTTATTAATATTAATATTAAAATCGTTAAATATAAAAGCTAAATTGCTTCTAGTGTCTACACATTATAGACCAGTCAGGTGGGTACCCATAACTTTATGATGTACCTCCGCTGGCAGGTAGGCAATAAGGGAGGGACAGATAACCCCCTATTCCCTAATCATAGGACGACTACCTTAAAATTATAACTATTTAGTTGGCTTACCTACAGCTAAGAGACTACCATCACTCATTCCACCAATCGTCTCTACCTTTTCACACTCACCTCACCTGACTGGTCTATAATGTGTAGACACTAGAAGCAATTTAGCTTTTATATTTAACGATTTTAATATTAATATTAATAAAATATCCATTTTAGGAGTTGTGTTTTTCTTTGTTTTTTCTGGTGTAATACTCCTGCTTCAAATTATTTTTTCGTTATAATTAAAACCTCCAACCAGTCATCGTAATACACATTCGTAAAATGCTGCAAAAAATTAGAGAATATCTGATTGACCCCCTCCACCTGATCAGTGGACTGAAGATGGTATTCTGAAGAGAAATCCAAGGATACATTCAAGAGTTTATAAGTAACTCTCCAGAATTGGCATGTGAACGGGATACCCCTATAGAATATAGTGTCAAATGTGAACTCGTGGCGGTGGAAAATGTGTTGGATGGACTTCTAAAGGCCGCTTTACATGCAACGACATTGCTAACGAGATATCGTTGGGGTTACGGAATTCGTGACGCACATCCGGCCTTGTTAGCGACGTCGTTGCACGTGACACGTACGAGCGAACGCTAACGATGCAAAATACTCACCATATCGTTGATTGTTCACACGTCGTCCGTTTCCCAAATATCGTTTCTGATTTTGGATGCAGGTTGTTCGTCGTTCCTGAGGCAGCACACATCGCTACGTGTGACACCCCAGGAACGGCGAACAACACAGTACCTGCGTCCTCCGGCAATGAGGTGGGTGTGACTTTCATGCGGCTGCTCTCCACCCCTCCGCTTCTATTGGACGCCTGCCATGTGACGTTGCTGTGACGCCGCACGAACCGCCCCCTTAGAAAAGAGGCTGTTTGCCGCCCACAGCGACTTCGCTAGTACGGGTACTAGCTATTTTGTCCACCATGGGCAGCGATTTGCCCGTGATGCACAAACGACAGAGGCGGGTGCGAATGCTAGCGACATCGCTAGCAATGTCAAGGCGTGTAAAGCCCCCTTTAGTGAGCACTGGAAGAGTTAGAAGACGAGGCAATGGGGTAAAGTGACCCATCTTTGAGAAGCCGTACACCACCATCCAGATGATACAGCATCCAGAGGACAGCGGAAGATCCATAACAAAATCCATTGCGATGTTCTGCCAGGAAGCTGAAAGAATGGGAAGTGGTAATAGACATCCATATGGAAGTTGCTTGAGTGTCTTTTTTCATGCTCACAAAAGACAGGCAGAAAAGAAATCCACAATATCTTTTCGCATGGTAGACCACCAATGTCGCAAGATAAGTTGGGTGGTCTTTTTCTACCTGACATGGCCAGACAACATTGAAGCAGAGCAGAACTTGCTTCCTATCTGGGTCCTACACAAAAGTCTTCCATGGAGGAATCTGAGATAAGTTTAGTAATCATATTGGAAGGCATGATATGTTGATGCTCCTCCTCTTGGTCGGTGGGACGGAAGGACCTTAAGAGTGCATCCACATTGATATTCTTGTCTACTGGCGAAAAATTAAGAACAAAGTGAAAGCAGGCAAAGAACAGCGACCCCCTAGCTTGGGGCAGATTCAGCCTCTGTGCACACTACAGGTAAGACAAATTCTTATGGACAGTGTAAATGATGACTGGATAAACTGCTCCTTCGAGTAGGTAATGCCACTCCTCTAAAGCCATCTTAATCACCAACAACTCAGGATCGCCAATTCAGTTCAAGAGCAGAGAAGACCTTGGAGAAGAAACCACAAGTTACCATTCGCCCGGAGGAAGAATTTTGCATAAGAACTGCCCCTTCCGTAGAGGACAAAGCATCCACTTCCAGGAAGAATTACTTGTTGATGTCAGGCCTATGGAGCACAGGAGCAGATGGAAAAAACTATTTTAAAGAGAGAAATGCGCTCTCAGCCTCCGGAGTCCAAATCTTAAGATTAGTGTTCTTGCAGATCATTGCTGAAATTGGGGCAGTCCGAGACGAGTCATGAGAAAAAACAGGCGGTAATTGTTTGCAAATCCTAAAAGTCACTACATTTCCTACACGCCAACAGTACGAGGCCATTTGAGAATAGCAGACACCTTTTCTTGATCCATTTTCAGTCCCATGTCTGAGATGATGTATCCTAGGAAGGGAAGAGAGGAGTGTTCAAAGATGTGTTTCTCAAACTTGGCATACAGGCGATTCTCCATAAGTCTTTGCAAGGCCAGGCGAATATTCTTCCTATGAGAAGGCAGATCTGGAGAGAATACCAGAATATCTTCCAGGTAAAACACCACGCAAGAGTAAAGGTGATCTCTGAAGATGTCCCAAAAAGCCCAACTCGGTACTTATAGTGACCGTCCGGGGTGTTGAAAACGGTCATACACTTGTCTCCTTGGCGTATGCAGATTTGTTTATCAGATCAAGCTTGGAGAAGATACTGACACCTCTAAAGGCTACTTTACACACTGCGATATCGGTCCCGATATCGCTAGTGTGGGTACCCGCCCCCATCTGTTGCGCGACACGGGCATATCGCTGCCCGTGCCGCACAACATCGCCCACAGCCGTCACACATACTTACCTGTCCGGCGACGTCGCTGTGACCGGCGAACCGCCTCCTTTCTAAGGGGGCGGTCCGTGCGGCGTCACAGCGACGTCACTGAAACGTCACTGAACCGCCGCCCAATAGCAGCGGAGGGGCGGAGATGAGCGGGACATAACATCCCGCCCACCTCCTTCCTTCCGCATAGCGGCCGGGAGGCAGGTAAGGGGAGCTTCCTCGTTCCTGCGGCGTCACACGCAGCGATGTGTGCTGCCGCAGGAACGAGGAACAACCTCGTTACTGCTGCAGTAACGAGATTTGCCGATTAGCGATTTTGCACGTTTTTGCAACGATGCAAAATCGCTTATCGGTGTCACACGCAACGGCATCGCTAATGCGGCCGGATGTGCGTCACGAATTCCGTGACCCCAACGAGTTCGCATTAGCGATGTCGTAGCGTGTAAAGCCCGCTTTAGATGATCAAACAGTGTCGGAATTAAGGGCAACAGACATTTGCTTTTAATCATGATCTGGTTGAGACCTTGATATAAGGCCGGAGAGATCCATCTTTTTTTAAAAACGAAGAATCCAGCTCCTGTCAGTGAGAAAGACTTTAGAATGAATCCCCTTGCTCAATTCTCCTTGATGTAATCGGACATGGCTTGGGTATCTGCCTGAGAATTGAGGGTAAATATGGAGGTGAGGATCCTGGAAGCAGGTCAATGGGACAATCGTACAGCTTATATGGAGGTAACGTCTCTGCTTCCTTCTTATCGAAGACATCAGCGTATGACCAGTAAGTGGGTGACAGAATCGGCAGACTAGATGGTGTCACCAGTGGCCATACCAGACGATTAGGGGTGCTTCACACATAGCGAGATCGCTACTGAAATCGCTGCTACGGCACGGTTTTGGTGACGCAACACTGACCTCATTAGCAATCTCGCTGTGTGTGACACTGAGCAGCGATCTGGCCCCTGCTGCGAGATCGCTGCTCGTTACACACAGCCCTGGTTCGTTTTCTTCAAAGGCGCTCTCCCGCTGTGACACACAGATCGCTGTGTGACAGCGAGAGAGCGACGAAATGAAGCGAGCAGGGAGCAGGAGCCGGCATCTGGCAGCTGCGGTAAGCTGTAACCAGGGTAAACATTGGGTAACCAAGGTGGTTACCCGATATTTACTTTAGTTACCAGCCTCCGCAGCTCTCACGCTGCCTGTGCTGCCGGCTCCGGCTCTCTGCACATGTAGCTGCAGTACACATCGGGTTAATTAACCCGATGTGTACTGTAGCTAGGAGAGCAAGGAGCCAGCGCTAAGCAGTGTGCGCGGCTCCCTGCTCTCGCGGTTATGATCGCTGCTTCGGCTGCTGTGTTTGACAGCTAAGCAGCGATCATAACAGCGACTTACAAGGTCGCTGTTACGTCACAGAAAATGGTGACGTAACAGCGACCTCGTTGTCGCTGTCGCTTAGTGTGAACCAGCCCTTAGGAACGAGACACATTTTGTGGCAAGACAATACTCAATGCAGCACCTCACTGGCTCTCTAATCTAGGATGGGCTTGTATACACATAGCCATGGGAGGCCCAAAAGAAGTAAATTTGACAGGCTAAGAAGCACATGAAAGGCAATCTTCTCTGTATATAGCATCCCTATCCGAATTCAGTAACAAAATGAACAGTTTTGGATAGGGCTCATCCATTGACAGATGAGATCATCAAGGTACCCTGAAGGCATCGGACAAGAATCTGATTCCGATCCATCATGGAAAGTAACATGAAACTTCTAGCCAATCCAAAATCTCAGTGAACCGGGTAACTCCACATAACACGGTTACTAACAGAGAAAATGGTGGAGAGTAGTTGCCCTCGCCCAGGGTAGCCTTTCCAACAGACCATTTATTTGGGAGTTTTACAATTTCTCAGTACAAGAACGGATAACATGTTCCATGCTATTACAGTAGTAGCACAATCCCTTGGCACGACAGTGCTCAAGCCTTTGCTTAGCCAGCTTGACACAGTAAACCTGTAGAGGTTCAGGAGTTACAACCGATGCAGAGGGTTGGGGAATGAGCAGTCTCTGGAAGGATAGAGCCAGACTCATAGGTTTTCCTCATGTGTGAACTCTCTGGAGCATTCCTGGAACCTAAAGGTACCGTCACACATAACGAGATCGCTAGTGAGATCGCAGCTGAGTCACGGTTTCTGTGACGCAGTAGCGATCCCGTTAGCGATCTCGTTATGTGTGACACCTACCAGTGATCAGGCCCCTGCTGTGAGATCTCTAGTCGTTGTGTAAGGGGTGGGCAGACCCCTTACAAAGAAGCACAGTGTACCCGGAACGTTGTTATTAATAAAATTGTTTTTATTGTTATTACATTGTTTTAGTGGGTCCCCCTAGTGGCCAGGTGGGACGGCTGTCTCACAGAAACAGGTGGTAGGAGGAGCCGGCAGCAGAAAGGGGAGGGAGGAGTAGTGTTGTGGAGGAAAGTGTGAGATCCAGAAGGCAGTTGTGTCCGGGACGGGAGAGAAGAAGCAGAGAAGGGGCAGAGTGTGGGAGCTGGATGAATAGGGAAGCCGGAGAGAAAAGGAGCGGGCGGAACCTCAAAGTGAGAAGCAGTACCGGTGTGGGTCCAGTCTGTGGGTAGCCGTAGTGGGAGCCAGGTGAAGCAGATTAGCCGGGCACATCCCCACTGGAGGAGACGTCAGGACAGGCTTTCCCCAGCTAAAGAAAGCGTGAAGTCATCTGTAACTGCCGGTTGTGTGAAGAACTGTAAAATAAAGAATGTCTTTTGTTTGCACCGAATCATGCCTGGAAAGTGTTTGTACGTCGGACGACATTTGCACCACCACACTCTGCCCCACCAAGTCATCTCCTGTCCCGATAGTGACGGCGGAGCCAGGGGTAAGCCTGAGAGAAAAAGGGGCCATGACTACAATCCCCGAGGCACCCCTGGCACCCCGTTACATGTGGCGTAGTTGGCAGGATGCGGATCGTATGCAAGGGGTCCCGACCCAAGAAGACGGAGATCAAGTGGTGCCTAGGACACAGGATCCGGATTATGGGAGAAGAGTCCCGATCCCTTGGTGGGAAGAAGAAGTAGTGCCTAAGGCGTTGGACCGGGCACAAGATGGCGGCAAGATGGCCGTCGTCTTCAAGGACACAGAAAGCGCGCAAAGAATTGGCGCCAAAAGAAGAGCCTGGGGCTGGCCGGTGCCGAAAAAGAAGTTCGGAGTACTCCGCCCAAAGAGGGGAGGTGCCGGTCCCAGGGCACGGATGAAGACATGTGAAGTGGGCGGTGTTCCAGAGAAAAAGAAGAACCGCCGCGGAGGGGTCGACCTGATGTGTGAGACTGGGGGTGGAGTATACCCAAGAGCAGGAAAAGTAAGCCCGCCTCCACTTCCTCCAGCATCTCCACCGACCCTGACGCCCTTACCAGAAACACGTACTGCAGGCAAGATGGAGAACTCCGAGGGACAACAAGCTGCGTTGGTCGCGCCTGGTCTGGACAGAAGACACCAGAAGCAGATTGCGGCTGCGTCTGCGGAGGGATTTCCCTCTCACTTACCGGCTGTGCCCGGAGGACCGGGACGGGCCACAAAAGTGACCTGGTTTACGACGTGGGACGCTGTGACCGAAGAGACCACGACCGAGGTCCGAGCGACGTACACCGCTCAGCTGCCGTCGGGGAACCGGCCCCTGGGAACCCCATACCCATACCTGGAGATACCCCCACCAGTCGCGGTGGGATCTTCGACACACGTTCCAGTTCCGGCTCCGGAAGAATCACACGCCCGGAAGCTAGAAAGAGACGAGTGGGGTTTCTTTTGGGACCCAGTACAGCCGTCACCCCTGCCTCAACGAAAGTCCCCATCTCCAGAACCGGATCCGGTACAGGAGAGGCTGCTGGCTGAGACCGTGGCCCGGGAAATGATGGCTGGTCCCCGGAGTGCGGAGTTCGAACAACAGTGTACCATAGGAACTGTGGTAAAGTTTAACCAGAAGGAGGGGTATGGTTTTATCGAGGATGAGGAAACCGGTGATACTACTTCTATAACCGGGTGAACCTGGACATTGAAGGCCTGCCGCAACGCCTGCACACTTTATATCCGGGAGAAAAGGTGCGGTTTATGAGAGAGGTGGGATGCCGAGGCCTCTTTGCGGTCGGAGTAACCCGGATGCCTACTACCCAAGAGGCTGCTCAATGGCAGCAAGAACTGGAGTGGGAGGAATGCCAGTACCGGCGGCGGGCACAGCAAAGTCCGGTACTAGCTGAGCTCTCCCACCCGAGACGCACACTGGCCATAGCCCCGGAAGTCCTGCCCGGACCGAGCGCTGACCCGGAGAAGGGAACCCCGGCGGTGCTGGCTATTCACCAAAACCTGACTACTCATCCGGTAATCGTCATGGGCAGCCCCCAGCTGTCCCGTGCAGCGACCCCCTCACCCCCGTCGGGGGTAGAAGAGACAAAGCCGGAGACTGAGACAGCGGAGCAACCCGCCAATTACGAACCCTTCCGGAGGCTGCGCCGGTTGCCCGGGCAGTCCTTGTCGGATTACGTGAAGGCCCAACGAGCTGAATGGCAACGTGCCTATCATCCGGAGTGAATATTCAAGACCGGAAGATGGCGGGCCTGTTTTTGTTAAACACCGGCGTTGTTTTGAGCCGGAAGAAGTTGTGCTGTTTGTAACCGTTCAAATTGCTGAGCCCGGAGAGAGCCTGATGCTGGACTGAGCCAGGGGCTCCCTCCGCGTTGTTAAGAAGATTTTGCCAAGTTGTGTTCCTGCCGTCTAACGTCTAAAACCGGGAGTGCTGCAAAAGCCTCCGGGCAGAAACTCCACTAAGACCGGGAGTGCCTGCCGACGGCCTCCGGGCACGACTAAGACCGGGAGCTTCCAGGAGGGACTCCGGGCGCTGGACTGATGCGCCCCTTGCGGTTGCCCAAAGGTGAACATGCTCGTAGTTTCATTGAAATGACGTTGTTTCCTTTTATGTGTAGTTTTAGATTCATGCCTTGCCGGGAGGCTTAGGCTTAAAGAGGGGAGGTATGTAAGGGGTGGGCAGACCCCTTACAAAGAAGCACAGTCTACCCGGAACGTTGTTATTAATAAAAATGTTTTTATTGTTATTACATTGTTTTAGTGGGTCCCCCTAGTGGCCGGGTGGGACGGCTGTCTCACAGAAACAGGTGGTAGGAGGAGCCGGCAGCAGAAAGGGGAGGGAGGAGTAGTGTTGTGGAGGAAAGTGTGAGATCCAGAAGGCAGTTGTGTCCGGGACGGGAGAGAAGAAGCAGAGAAGGGGCAGAGTGTGGGAGCTGGATGAATAGGGAAGCCGGAGAGAAAAGGAGCGGGCGGAACCTCAAAGTGCGAAGCAGTACCGGTGTGGGTCCGGTCTGTGGGTAGCCGTAGTGGGAGACAGGTGAAGCAGATTAGCCGGGCACATCCCCACTGGAGGAGACATCAGGACAGGCTTTCCCCAGCTAAAGAAAGCGTGAAGTCATCTGTAACTGCCGGTTGTGTGAAGAACTGTAAAATAAAGAATGTCTTTTGTTTGCACCGAATCATGCCTGGAAAGTGTTTGTACGTCGGACGACATTTGCACCACCACACTCTGCCCCACCAAGTCATCTCCTGTCCCGATAGTGACGGCGGAGCCAGGGGTAAGCCTGAGAGAAAAAGGGGCCATGACTACAATCCCCGAGGCACCCCTGGCACCCTGTTACAGTTGCAGAATGGTCCAGGCCATTTTTTTCAAAGGCGATGTCCTACTGGGCAGGACGCATCGCTGTGTTTGACACTGTGTGACAGGGTCACAGTGACTGCTGAGATTGTTATACAGGTCGCTACTGCGACCTGTATTGTTCCTGCATCGCTGGTAAGATCTGACTGTGTGATATCTCACCTGCGACCTCCCAGCGACTTACCTGCGATCCCTATCAGGTCGCATCGTTTTCGGGATCGCTGGTAAGTCGTTGTGTGTGACTGGGCCTTAAGTCAAGCTCCCAGCAGTGATCATGTGAGAAGTGCTGCTGTTTCAGGACCACCCATAGATCACAGCATGTGATGCTATTCAAACTGACTAAGCAATCACGCCGATCGGAGAGCAGAGACTCCTGTAATTTGTCACCACATTGCTGGCCGCGTCAGTCAGCTTTCAGGGACTGCTGACGACCCTGACCTGTCACTGTATGACTGTTCAAGTTCATGACGGGCATAATCTGTCATAATGAGGGAATTGACACCTGCTTATGAAGGATTATACCTGTCATTGGTCGTTAAGGGGTTAAAGTCAATGGGCGGTCCTGAAGCAGTTAATGATAGAAAGTAAATGGGATTTATAGTACTCTCATGTCCACTGTCTTTCTTTTTACGCAGCATAAACTGACTTGCAGTGCGATCTTGAAATCTGCAAAATCAATTCCTCTTGCGGTAAATATGTGGATTCTCCTCATAGACTTGAATGACATAAAGAAAATAAAAAATTGTTCAAAAGAACTGAAGTCCTCAGTGATTCATACCTTTTAATTCTGTATTATAAAGAAAATATGCATGTGTTTTTAGTGCAGTTTTGCTGTGGAAAATGCAGTAAAAAAGCATGTAGCCTGCAAATGACTTTATCAATGAAGTTTTATCAAAACTAAGTAACAGGAAGAATTAAACACAAATCAGTTATTTCAATCATGACATATCACTGTCTCATGTAAAAAAAATGCACTAAAAAACAATGAATACATTGAATAAATGCAAATAATCTAAGATAGCGAATTAGTGCAGAAAATCATTAAAAACTCCTCAAATACTCATTGTTGTATCTTACCTAAATCCCCCCAATAAATCCACACTAGTTATATACCATAAATGACACATTTCCCACTGAAGAGTAATTCTCTCAAAATATGGCTTCCAGATCGTATACGATCCTATATGAGATTCTAGATTGACCATTTAGTTCTGTTGGTGGTAAACCTGTAATTTACGCGATCACTGCTTATGTTGACAATTGTCGCTGTTCTTGTGCCTGTTTAATGATTTCATAACTGGCACTGAGGACTTAGTTTTTGGTCACTGATTTTCGTTCTGGTTTCTGTAAAACGGAAATCTGTAAGAAAAGTCTTTAAATTATCAAAAAAACCTCGTACTATAACAATATACATTAAAGGTTAATTGAAAGCCTTCAAAATAGTTTGAGTCAAGCGATGAAACTTCCAGAGAGTTTAATGAGATGTCATGAGGATTGAGTTGTCCCAGTAGACAGGGGCTACAGAAAGGAGTGGGTCGTATATTCTTTTTAAGCTGCAATCTCTCTCCTCTTATTTTGTGTGGGCGGCACGTCACCCCCACCACGACTTGTTTCAGAGGTAAGTCATTTCCATTTTTCTGAGTATGCATTAGTTTCTCTTTTACAATCATGGGTCACATTGTAGGTGAGAGCTTGCAGCCAAACATATTTATTTTAGTTGGAATTTCTGAAATAGGTGTAATGGTGTATAACATTCTATAGCTTTTAGGTACATTGTGATCAATCAGAAATATAACATGTTATAATTTAAATTATCTACAAATTCGGTCCTTGAGCTTAAATTTTAGGAATTACGGTTATTGACATACTGATGGGGTCAGCGATGATGATGAATATAAAGCGCTACAATATATGATAGCGATATAAAAGTAATATATAATAAATAAATAAATATGTAGAAAATTACATGCTGCATAAAAGCAGTGAATATTTTTAGCATAACATTTTTCTTTGTCTTTCTATTATTATTATTATTATTTGTTTATTAATACGAACATATTAGATTAAAAAAGATTTAAAAATGTAATCAACACAGTAATGTACATAATAAGGTTCTACACAGACAAAAGAGCCTTTGTCCTGCTGTTAAAATAGCCATTAAATTAGAAGAGGACAGGATGATGGCTATGATGAACTATACAGCGCTAATGTGTAATACAACCAGTGGGAAACCTGGAATAATAATAGTAATAGAAAGAAGCCAAAGGCGGTTCACAGAAGTCAGATTTGTGTCATTTCTGTTCATTTCCTGCACATTTTATTTGTTAGAGTCCCTTGTAGTTTTTTTTTTTAATTTTTATTTTACAATCCAGCTGTTAGTATTGTTTGAGACTTTTATTTTTAATATAATAGCTTCCTTACTACAGTGTAAAAACACATTTAAAGGCTGGAGATCACTGAAGGAGTAAAAAGAAAACAATCTTATTTCTGGTGATAGGAGGAGATGCCGGCTTTCTTTCCACCAGGTGCAATTTTACCATAGATCTGGACAAAGGATGATTTATTCCATATGTCTCATTCTGTAAATATATCTGTTTTCAGCATATTTTACAGGGTAATTTTTACTTTTATATAAATAAATATGGAAAAAATAAGTCTTTATACAGAAACTGGAAATTATTAATTACTAGAAATAGGCCCGATGCTATCGCATCGGGAGTGCAGTGAAATGAACATCTGTCTATGCTTATTGGTGCTGACAGGAGCAGTGGACATGTGTCACACCATTTGCGCTTTTTGAGCTAATTAAATGTGTTAAAGGCTGTGTGTATTTTTATTGTAAATAAACATAATGTGTATGTATTTTTTTTTCTTTGTCTCTCGTCAGTGCCACTATGTCTCTTTGCTCGCCACAACATTGCTCAAGGCATGGCGATGTCAGGCAAGGGCGGACCTAACCGGGCACGCCTCCTTACTGCTCACTACACCGCATTGTGGGATATGGTTACATCCGCAACTGGCAAATATCTATGTAGCTGTATATGTGTGCATATGGCTGTACGCTGTGTGTAGGTGTCTGTGTGTATATGGCTGTACACTGTGTGTACGTGGCGTCTGTGTATATGTGTGTGTATATGGCTGTATGCAGTGTGCAGGTGGTGTCTGTGTATATGTGTGTGTATATGGCTGTACTCTGTGTGTACATGGCGTCTGCGTATATGTGTATGTATATGGCTGTATGCTGTGTGTAGGTGTCGTCTGTGCATAGGTGTGTGTGTATGGCCGTGTAGGTGTCTGTGTGTGAATATGTTTGTGTATATGGCTGTACGCTGTGTGTATGTGTGAATATGGCTGAACGCTGTATATGTGTCTGTGTGTGTATATTAAATGGCTGTACACTGTGTGTAGGTGTCTGTGTGTACAGTCATGGCCAAAAGTTTTGAGAATGCTACAAATATTAATTTTTACAAAGTCTACTGTTTAAGTTTTTCTAATGGCAATTTGCATATACTCCAGAATGTCATAAAGAGTGATCATCTTAACAGCAACTACTTGCAAAGTCAATATTGGCTAAGAAAATGAACTTCAACCCCCAAAACACATTTCAACATCATTGCATTCCTGCCTTAAAAGGAGCAGCTAACATTGTTTTAGTGATTGTTCCATTAACACAGGTGTGGGTGTTGATGAGGACAGGGCTGGCGAACAATCAGTCATGGTTAAGTAAGAATGACACCACTGGACACTTTAAAAGGAGGCTAGTGCTTGGTATCATTGTTTCTCTTCAGTTAACCATGGTTATCTCTAAAGAAACACGTGCAGCCATCATTGCTCTGCACAAAAATGGCCTAACAGGGAAGAGTATCGCAGCTACAAAGATTGCACCTCAGTCAAGAATCCATTGCATCATCAAGAACTTCAAGGAGAGAGCTTCCATTGTTGCCAAAAAGGCTCCAGGGCGCCCAAGAAGGACCACCAAACGCCAGGACCGTATCTTAAAACTGTTTCAGCTGCGGGATCGGACTACCAGCAGTGCCGAGCTAGCTCAGCAATGGCAGCAGGCTGGTGTGAGTGCTTCTGCACGCACTGTGAGGCGGAGACTGCTTGAGCAAGGCCTGCAAAAAAGCAGCAAAGAAGGGCAGCAAAGAAGCCACTTCTCTCCAGAAAAAAACATCAGGGACCGACTGATATTCTGCAAAAGGTACAGGGAGTGGACTGCTGAGGACTGGGGTAAAGTCATTTTCTCAGATGAATCCCCTTTTCGATTGTTTGGGACATCTGGAAAACAGCTTATTAGGAGAAGAAGAGGTGAGCGCTACCACCAGTCTTGTCTCATGCCAACTGTTAAGCATCCTGAAACGATTCATGTGCAGGGTTGCTTCTCAGCCAAGGGAATCGGCTCACTCACAGTCTTGCCTAAAAACACAGCCATGAATAAAGAATGGTACCAGAATGTCCTCCAAGAGCAACTTCTCCCAACTGTCCAAGAGCAGTTTGGCGCCCAACAATGCCTTTTCCAGCATGATGGAGCACCTTGCCATAAAGCAAAGGTAATCACTAAATGACTCATGGAACAAAACATAGAGATTTTGGGTCCATGGCCTGGAAACTCCCCAGATCTTAATCCCATTGAGAACTTGTGGGCAATCATCAAGAGACGGGTGGAC
The DNA here is from genome assembly GCF_048569485.1 of Anomaloglossus baeobatrachus. NCBI lineage: Eukaryota > Metazoa > Chordata > Amphibia > Anura > Aromobatidae > Anomaloglossus > Anomaloglossus baeobatrachus. The sequence continues at coordinate 651,802,992 of NC_134353.1, forward strand.
AAACAAAAATCAACAAATTCTGGCAAAATGCAAGCATTGCTTATGCAAGAATGGACAGCTATCAGTCAGGATTTGATCCAGAAGTTGATTGAGAGCATGCCAGGGAGAATTGCAGAGGTCCTGAAGAAGAAGGGTCAACACTGCAAATATTGACTTGCTGCATTAACTCATTCTAACTGTCAATATAACCTTTTGGTACTCATAATATGATTGCAATTATATTTCTGTATGTGATGTAAACATCAGACAAACACAATTAAAAACCAGAGGGCAACAGATCATGTGAAAATATAATTTTGGTGTCATTCTCAAAACTTTTGGCCATGACTGTATATGTGTGTATGGCTATGCGCTGTGTGTAGGTGGTGTCTGTATATGTGTGTGTATATGGCTGTATGCTGTAAGTAGGTGGCATCTGTGTATATGTGTGTGTATGGCTGTATGCTGTGTGTAGGGGTCTGTGTGTGTATATGGCTCTATGCTGTGTGTATGTGGCTGTACGCTGTGTGTAGGTGGCATCTGTGTATGTGTGTGTATATGGCTATACGCTGTGTGTAGGTGGCATCTGTGTATGTGTATATGGCTGTACGCTGTGTGTAGGTGGCATCTGTGTATATGTGTGTGTATATGGCTGTATGCTGTGTGTAGGTGTCTGTGTGTATATGTGTGTGTATATGGCTGTATGCTGTGTGTAGGTGGCATAAGTGTATATGTGTGTGCATATGGCTGTACATTGAGTGTAGGTGGCATCTGTGTATATGTGTGTATATGGCTGTACGCTGTGTGTAGGTGGCATCTGTGTATGTGTGTGTATGGCTGTACGCTGTGTGTAGGTGGTGTCTGTGTATATATGTGTGTATATGGCTGTACACTGTGTGTAGGTGGCATCTGTGTATATGTGTATGTATATGGCTGTCCGCTGTGTGTAGGTGTCTGTGTGTGTATATGTGTGTATATGGCTGTATGCTGTGTGTAGGTGGCGTTTGTGTATGTGTGTGTATATGGCTGTACGCTGTGAGTAGGTGGCATCTGTGTATATGTGTGTGCATATGGCTGTACGCTGTGTAGATGGCGTCTGTGTATATGTGTGTGCATATGGCTGTACGCTGTGTAGGTTGCGTCTGTGTATATGTGTGTGCATATGGCTGTATGCTGTGTACAGGTGGCGTCTGTGTATATGTGTGTATTCTCTCTGTCTCTCTTCCCCTCCCCCGGAGAAAACACGTGTCTTTATTTACCTCTCTCCAGCAATGCTGTCTCTGGCTCTGCTGTCACCCGCTCCTGACCAACACTCATTATACTCACTGAATATTCAGTCCACAGAGGAGCTGGAAGACGGAGCAGCGCTGGGGACTTCAGTGCTGGGGACCGCATCGCTAGGGACTGGGAATATCCAGGTGTGTGTGTATGTGTGTGTTCAGTGTATCAGATCTGGTGAGAGGGGCTGGTGGCATACAGCTCTGGGTAGCGGGGGCCCCACGTACAGCGCTGGACCCGGTGACGTTCCTTGATGCTGCTGCTCCTCTCCCTCCAGTCTCTTCATCTGTGGGACAGGAGCAAAGCATGTCACATGGTAGCTCCGCCCACAGATGAACTTCTGTACAGAAGCAGCCGAACGGTCAGCAGTGCACTCTGGGCTACAGGTGCCGGGCTTAAAGCGCCGGCAGCCAGGGAAGTGCGGCTGCCGCTGACCCATACGTTAGCAGCAGCACAGAGTCAGAGCCGTTTGAAGTAGCGATTGGCTCTGCTGTGCTCACGTGGATAGGAGGGAGAGGGAGAGAAAGCGAAATGGGAAGCGTGACTCACTGCCATGACAACTGGAAACAGATCGCAGTTTCCGCTACTTGTGCACGCGCAGTTCATGCCCTGATCTGCGGTAAAGTGTATGTCTGAACTGCGCCTGCGTAACTGCCTGCCGCGGTGCATGATGGAATAGGAGAACAGACAAAACTGGTAATTATGTATGTAGAAAATTATGTTACCGGCAGCAATTTACTAATATAACCCTTAACAATGTAAACCCAAATAATCAAATGAACAAGATGATCACTTTTGGACACCATTTTACAGTTTATGTATAGAATGAATCTATGCAAGCAGTTGGGTAACTTATGTATACTTTATATTCCCTAGTAATGCTGAGTTTCAGTCTGAATTATAGTTCAGAGCTGTATTCACAATGCTGCTAGTTAGCAGAGTGCAGAGCTCCATTGCTTTTAATATACTGTAATTTTTGGTTTATAAGACGCACCGGATTATAAGAGGCACCCGAAATTTAAAGGAAAAAAAGGTAAAAAAAAAAAGGGGGTCTGCTTTACAATCTGGTGGTGTCTTATCGCGAGTGGGCGGCAGCGGTGGTGTAGCGGGGTCACAGGAGGCAGGGGTGGTGGAGGAATAGGGCGATGCTGTGGAAGCTGTAATGGGGCTGTGGGGGCTGTGCTGGGGCTGCAGGCCGTGGGCGTTTTGCTGTGCTGAAGCTGTGGGCGATGTGCTGGAGCTGCGGGCAAAGTGCTGGAGCTATGCTGTGCTGGGGATGCAGGCCGAGGGCGCCATCTTTAAAATGCCTGGAGTCGGCATGTGCGCAGATGGAGCTCTCGTCTCAAGATCTCATCTGCGCACACGCCATTTCTGGCCCAGTGATCTCCCAGCAGCGAACTTAAGGAAAATGGCGCCTGGAGGTGGCATGTGCACAGATGAGATCTTGAGCTGAGAGCTCCATCTGTGCACGCGCCGACTCTGGGTGTCATTATTTTGAAGTCCACACCGCCAACATTTTCAGGTTGGTGCCCGCAGCCCCAGCACAGCACAGCTCCCTAGGCCTGCAGCCCCAGCACATCGCCCGCAGCTTCAGCACAGTGCCCGCAGCCCCAGCACAGCAAAACGCCCATGGCATGCAGCCCCAGCACAACACAGCTCCAGCACATCGCCCGCAGCTTCAGCACAGTGCCCGCAGCCCCAGCACAGCAAAACGCCCATGGCCTGCAGCCCCAGCATAGCGCAGCTCCAGCACAGCGCAATCGGCATTACTGATGCGACCCCTCTCCACCATCCCTGGTAAGCAACATTCAGATTAGAAGACGCACTCCTCACTTTCCTCCCAAATTTTTGAGAGGAACTTGCGTCTTAAATAATCGGAAAAATACGGTACATTACTGCCATAAGATAGTAAATCAGTAAGGCAAGCTCTGTTTATATTTTGTGTAGTACGACATACAGTAGTATTTGCTCTGGAGCTAGCAGAATTGTGAACCCAGCTCTGTACTTGGAAATTAAATAGTATGAATGCAATGTGTTTACTTAGAATAATACATTTTATATAAACTAGTTCTAAAAAGAAGCTGCAAAAGGTAATCTAACAAATACATTTCGTTTCATGAACTAACATGATGTTAAACAAAGGAAAGTAATTAGTCCCATGACGTCTTTTCCGGAGTGCACCGTTCTCAAGCCTCCTGGTTTCCTTGTTTCCCATGGGGCGGTGCTCAACTGATTGATTGACCGTAGAATCAATGCAATGCTTGGCCAAACTGTGCACTCTGTATCTGAAGCATGCTCCAGCAAACCCGTGCAGTGCAGCGCTTACAAGCTCAATAATTGAGAATGAGCTGTAATAAACAATAAAATACGCATGAGTAATTATCAGGAGAACAAGGCATCATTTTAATAAGTAAATTGAAAAATTGCTTGTTTTTACAAGTACTGTCCAATTTTACACATCTTTTAATTGGGAATAACCTTTTAAAGCTTGTTTTCTGTAAACTTGGCGAAAAGACTTGTATGTCTCAAAGGTTTCTATTACAGAAGTTAATCCCCATTATGCATTGTTCATGCCACAATTCAATCATTATGTTTCCGCTTATACAGTATTATTAATAGGCCCAGGTAAATGGCACAATAATAAATCTTTTATAATGATTGTGACAGACTGTTTTGTAAACATGGAAAAATTGTGTTGCAAAATCAATCACACGGAGGGTTGCACAACTGTCTCTGATCCAAGGGCCACATTGTCAAATATTATCAATTTTAAGAGCAACACTAGAAATCAAAGGGGTATGAATAGTGATGAGTGAATAGTAAACTATTCGGGTTCGGATTATTTGTACCTAATACTATTCCAGTATTCGTCATAAATAACGAACCTAATGCAAGTCAATGTGGAACACAAGTATTTTTCTTGCAGATTTCCCATAAAAATGCTCGGGTTCCCCATTGACTTGCATTAAGTTCTTAGATGTAACAAACACTGGAGTAGTACTCGGTATTCGGTAAGGATAATATGAACCTGAATTTTTCACTATTCGATCATTACTAGATGTTACTAGCTGTAAAATGTATTGAATATCAAGAGTGTATGCCTAATGAGTCTGACAGTTGGACTTTCCACTTTCAGGACTCTCACCTTTTAGGAGAATGGAGATCCTCTTATCTTCCAATCAGCACTCCAGAGAAGGCTAGACTTGGTATGCGTGTGACTCTCTCCATTATAGACCGTGAGTGAGTGTTGTGCCAACAGTCTTGCATTTCACAACTTGTATAAACTGCGGACGAGAGAGTCACATGAATAGGCTACTACTAATAACCTATGTTCTCATTGTTGGATGGATAAACAGTGGTCAGATGACCTAATTTTTCTAATATATGATGGAACCAAGGTGTCTTCAGAGTGCACTTTTAATTACTTACCATTGCTCTTATACTCCTCCTCTCTCTAACATATGAGCAGCCACACACACAGACAGATATTTCTATATCTAAACAGATGGGGGTAAAAAGCATGGCTTTGTGAGCCACACTTGACCCATGGGTTGTACACCCGATATATAGAGGAAGCACTTACTTTGTAAATTGTACTCCAAATCTACCTGTATAATTGGGGATCATTTGAAGCTTTTTTCTTGGCATTGTTATCAGTCTGTCTAAGTTTAGTGTTTTATATCCATCATAACAACAGAACCTGAGGACTATTGTATAAGTCAGGACGGTCTGCCATTCTTGTCTCCATTATGCATACACTAGGTTAAACAAAGGCTTAGTCATTCTTCAATTTTAAAGGACTAAACTTTCATTCAATTCCTAAAAATGTTACTTCTTAACATGGCGCTCAAATAGGGGTTAACAGGGCCACAGCTACGGAAGGTGAACAATATATTATGTGCATTGACTTCTGTAAGCGAAATAAGTGACCTTGTCTATTCCTCAGGGTTATAATACCAAGATCAGAAACAAATGTCATTCCTTCAGGAAAGAATGCAGGGTGAAAAAAGTCCATGGCATCAACCCAACAGAGGTAGGGTAAGAACCAAAATGAAAGGGTGAAAACACCATATTTCTTCATTTCCAAGACTCTCTGAATATCACATGGTAGAATATGTTGGCTGTCATATCGGAGGCTTCTCCTTAGAAATAACTTGGTGATGGATCCCAGACATACAGAATCACTAGTAATAAAGGTGTAAGCACTGCCCTAAACTCTGCATTATCTCTAATTACAGATCGGTGTGTGTAGAGTTCAGTCTGGTAAACGGTCAGCTTTTCATTGTACACTATGTCCCCGCACATGTACTCTTAGGCTCCCGCAGTTATAATTAGAATACAATTTGTTAAAATATCAGGTGTCTATCCTGTTTCCTCTCTCTATTTTTAGTATATGTAAAGAGACGTGAAATTCAGTCCAAAATTAATACATAACTCATTGTGGTGGGTATCAAATGGTTTGAAGCAGATGTAATAATTATACCTGAACCTTTTCTGTAGGGGGAAAAAAAGTACGTTACTGGTAAAACCTATGAACATGAGTAATTACTGACAATTTCATCTGTCATCTGGGCATCTGATTGATGACTTGATATATGTCTTGACCTGAGAGGACCACACAGGTTCAAGTGATCATGTTAAATAAACATCCGTATAGCGTAACAGCTATCCCGCAGCTGAGATATCATTCTAATATCAGTTTTAAGGGCTTAAAGGCACAGTAAAAGCAGAATCAAGTAAAGAAATTGATGATGGTGATGATGATGATGAGTCTTAACTACTCAATACTACACATAATTTCGGCATTAAAAGGGTTGTCTAATGTATCTTTATTTTAACAAATGTGTGGGTCCATGATTTTGTATGATTTAGTGATATATATATATATATATATATATGTATTACAAGTTCTTTTCTTGCACTTGTTACTACAGTTTTCCTCTTAAGGGGGCTTTATACGCAACGACATTGCTAACGCGATGTCGTTGGGGGTCACGGAATTCGTGACGCACATCCGGCCTCGTTAGCAACGTCGTTGCGTGTGAAACGCACGAACGACCACTAACGATCAAAATTACTACCATATCGTTGATCGTTGACACGTCGTTGTAATCTCAAATATCGTTGCTGTTGCAGGACGCAGGTTGTTCATCGTTCCTGTGGCAGCACACATCGCTATGTGTGACACTGCAGGAACGAGGAACAACATCGTACCTGTGGCCGCCGGCAATGAGGAAGGAAGGAGGTGGGCGGGATGTTCCGGCCGCTCATCTCCGCCCCTCCGCTTCTATTGGGTGGCCGCTTAGTGATGCCGCTGTGACGCAGAATGAACCTCCCCCTTAGAAAGGAGGCGGTTTGCCGGCCACAGCGACGTCGCTAGCCAAGTAAGTATAGTGTGACGGGTGCTAACGATGTTGTGCGCCACGGGCAGCGATTTGCCCGAGACGCACAACCGACGAGGGCAGGTGATTTCACCAGCGACATCGCTAGCAATGTCGCTGTGTGTAAAGTGGCCTTTAGACTGCACAACTTTCCTGTATTCAAAAGGGCTCCTGGTGGAGGAGCATCTCACCAGACCTGTCCATCAGCCTCTTTCAACTCAAAAACACTTCACATGGGAAAGTTGTTTCTCAATTGGAGGGGGCAATGAACAGGTCTGACCAGTCTATCAGTCTCCTTCAATTAAAAGATAGCTTTCCCATATGAAGTGTTTTCCATTGGAGGTGGCTGATGAACTGATCTGGTCAGGAGCTCCTCCACCAACAGCCATTTTAAAAATAGAAGAACTGTGCAGCCTTGAGGCTTGAAAGCTGTACTAACAAGTACAGTAGAGAACCTGTTATACGTATAACATGTCCCCAGCACATCTGTAAAAAAAAAAAAAAAAAAGGAGACCACTCTTGCAGTAGCGGAATTTCTCTTCTGGGCAAGTGAGGGTGACTTTTTTATTTTATTTGTGCTATAATCTTTACAGTGGAGGACAGCAAATTCAGATCTTAAAGGCTATTAAAAAATTATACACAAAGTATGTTAGAAAATATAACTTTTTTCTTAACCCAAACATACTTAAAGCATGTCATAGTCAAGATAATCTCCTTCTATCTTCCCTTCTTTTACTTGTATTCCTTTTTTTAAAACAAACGAATTATACATGTACAGCAGATGAAATGTCTTGAATACGTCAGCAATTTTGCATGTAAATATATTTGTAAAGGAGCTATTGACATGAATTTCTCACAAGATGTCGTAATAACCCATCCAATCCACACAGCCAAAGAAATCAAACCATAGATATCCATAAATTTAGTGATGTGTGATAATGAGAAATGACTGGAAAAAATTATTGAACACATGAAGAAAGAGAGGTGGAAAAAGACATGGAAAGTCATGGCACCCACTGAAATGTATCAATAGAAAGCAATCCTGTCACTTAGTGAAATATAATATCAGCTGGTTTAGCTGATGACCTATAAAAAGGTGTCTCCTTACCAAGGTGTCACACAAGAAACATCTCATGATGGGTAAAATCAGTGACCTGTCTCAGGACCTTCACAACCTTATTGTTGCAAAACTTACTGATGGCATTGGTTACAGATAAATTTCTAAAGGACTGAAGGTTTCAGTGAGCACTGTTGGGGGTTTAATCCAGAAGTGGAAGGAGCATCATTTCACCATAAACTGGATAAAATCTGGTGCTTCCAGCAAGATTTCAGACAGAAGAGTGTAAAGACTTATCAGAATAGTTCTGCAAGAGCCAAAGACCACCTGTGGAGACCCACAGAACGTCCAGGAATCAGTAGCTACTATAGTTTCAAAGAAAACAATAAGTAATGCACTCAACCTTCATGGCATGTATGCATGCTCACCATCCAAGACTTCATTGCTGAACAAAAAGCATGTTCAAGAGCCTTTAATGTTTGCTTAACAGCACTTAAGGCCCAGTCACACACAACGACTTACCAGCGATCCCGAAAACGATGCGACCTGATAGGGATCGCCGGTAAGTCGCTGGGAGGTCGCAGGTGAGATGTCACACAGACAGATCTTACCAGCGATGCAGGAACAATACAGGTCGCAGTAGCGACCTGTATAACGATCTCAGCAGTCACTGTGACCCTGTCACACAGTGTCAAACACAGTGATGTGTCCTGCCCAGCAGGACATTGCCTTTGAAGAAAATGGCCTGGACCATTCTGCAACGACTAGAGATCTCACAGCAGGGGCCTGATCGCTGGTAAGTGTCACACATAACGAGATCGCTAACGGGATCGCTACTGCATCACCAAACGGTGACTCAGCTGCGATCTCGCTAGCGATCTCGTTATGTGTGACACTACCTTTAGACAAGCCTGGAGTTTACTGGGAGAATATAGTCTTGTCAGACGAGATCAAAATTTAACTCTTTGGATACCATAATACACACCATGTTTGGAGGCTAAAAGACACTGCATATCACCATAAAAACACCATTCCAACAGTAAAGTTTGGAGGTGGGAACATCATGGTGTGGGACTGTTTTTCAGCCTAAGACACTGGCAAATTTCATTTAATTGAAGGAAGGATGAATGGACAAATGTACTGAGACATTCTTGATAAAAATCTGCTGCCATCTAAAAGGATGATGAAGATGAAATGAGGGTGGACATTTCAAGAAGACTGTGATCCCAAGGAAACTCTCACTTGTTTTCATGGAAAGAAAATAAATCTGTCAGTCACCTGACCTGAATCCAATAGAAAATTTATGGAAAGAACTCAGAGTTCATAGAAGGAGCTCACTGAACCTTCAGGATTTGAAGAGTTTTTGTGTCGAAGAATGGCCCAAAATCACACCTGAGCAATGCATGTGACTAGTTTCTCCATAAAGGAAACGTCTTGATGCTGTAATCACCAACTAAGGATTTTGTACGAAGTATTAAATACATTTCAGTAAGCGTGTTCAATACTTTTTCCCTGTGTCATTTCTCATTATTACATCACTAAATTTATGGACATCTATGGTTTGCCTGTGTGGCTTGTTACTGACATCTGGGGAGGCATTCATGTCAATAGCACCATTAGAAATTCTGTATATTAACTTAGAAAATTGGTGACTGTGTTCAATACTTATTTCACCCACTGTATATAGTTGTAGCTTTTTCTGGATCAAGCTTCATTTTAAGAGAAATCTAATGCATGCCTCACAGTTTGTATGCTATACATTATAGAAATAAAATTTACATTAAATTTTATATCCATCTCTATTGTGCGCCTAGATGACCTCTGCAAATTACAAAGTTCCAGGAAATCAGACTAATATTGATGAGTTCATTCTCTTGGGATTCACTAATTTTAACATAAAGATTCAGTCATTTCTTTTCCCCCTTTTCCTCTTTATCTACGTATTTACAATTCTGGGCAACCTCACAATCATCACCGTGGCCACCCTGGATTCCTTTCTTCACACACCCATGTACTATTTTCTCCGGAACCTCTCATTTCTTGAAATGTGCTATATTACAGTGACCCTTCCCAAGCTGCTCCACACCTTTGTGGCCAGGCGGAAGATAATATCCTTTTCTGCATGCCGCACACAGATGTATTGCTTCTTTACTCTTGGGGTCACTGAGTGCCTTCTCTTAGCTGTCATGGCATATGACCGCTTTGTAGCCATCTGCAACCCCTTGAGATACTTTTCAGTAATGAGCAAATCTACATGCTTAAAAATGGCTGCTGTGTCTTGGATCTCTGGTAACCTTATCTCCCTTGGACAGACTGCCTCTATTTTTTCCCTTCCCTACTGTGGTCCTAACCTTATTAACCACTTCTTCTGTGACATCCCTCCAGTGCTAAAGTTGGCTTGCACTGATGTTTCTGGTAATGAGATTGCGGTTTCAGTCACTGGTTTTCTTGTCCTTCCGTTACCTTTTGCTCTTGTACTTTACTCGTATGGACGCATCATTGCTGCTATTATGCGCATAAGCACCAATAAAGGACGGCAGAAGGTCTTCTCTACTTGTGCCTCGCACTTCATCTCTGTCACACTGTTCTTTGGAACTGGAGCTTTTACATATGTTAGGGTAAAAACTAGCAATACTCCAGATAATGACAAGATACTGTCTCTGCTGTATAGTGTAGTAACTCCACTTCTAAATCCTCTTATATACAGTTTACGAAATCAGGAAGTTAAAGGAGGACTCAAGAAACTCCTGCACCAAAAAGGAGGAATGAAGGAAACAAAACTATCTACAAATGTTAAATCGAGAAATAATGACAAATGAAATATTATTGAAATATTAAAATATTATATTATTGAAAATAACAATTTCTTTGGCAGAAAGACACCTTGTTATACATTTATTCCAACTCTAAAATACCAACTAGTTTATAAAAATTAGGTAAAACAAAAAGTACAGTGCAATACACACACACACGCACACACACACACACACACACACACATACACACACACACATACACACACATACACACACACACACGCACACATACACACACACACACATACACACATACACACACACATACACACACACACACACACACACACACATACATACACACACACACACACACACACACATACATACACGCACACACACACACACACACACACACACATTGCCATATATATTTCAAGGTGCCTTTTCAGGTAACAAGCCTCAAACTGCTGATCCATATGCTTATACATTGACCAGCAAAAGGGTAACAATGTTTTGAACTTTTGACTTTCAGGCTCATATCTCACCAATCACTACAGCTATGAACGCATGATTACCTTCATTTTATAGACAATTATCTTGGCTATCTCATATATGAGTTTGACTTGTAACTGTTTAGCATATGAATAGTTATGCAGATTCATGTCATGTCACTGCATTGTCATTGTTTTTCTCCAAAAAATTTTACATTTTTATTTTTTTGGTAGTAATTTGTAAATAATAGTTTCACTTTCAACACTGCCTGAATCCTTCTGGGTATGCTCTTGATCAGATTCAAGCAAGTCTAAACTGAAATTTGATCCCAAGCCTCCTCTAGACGTAACAATGTAGTGCATACTGGTCAATTCAGTTGAGTATGCACAGTTGAAACCAGAAGTTTAAATACACTATCTAAAAAGTCACATCTGCATGTTTTTCCTCACTATCTGACATGAAATCAGAATAAACCTTTACCATTTTAGGTCAATTAAGAACCAACATTATTTATATTTGCCAAATGCTAGAATAATGATTATTATGTCTTTAAAAATTTTGGGACAGCCCATATGATGATGGCATGTCTTTGAAAGCTTCTAATAGGGATATTGCCAATTAATCTAACTTTTTGTGAGTAGTGTATATGTTACAGGCAATGTATGAAAACCCAGCATTCTATAGAATACCTAGGCAATGTATACAATCCCTGTCGTTTTCAGGCAAGGTATCAAATGTCTGCGTTGTTCTATACTTTTCCTAGGCATTACATAAAATGTCTAGGTATTATAAAGAATGACAAGAACTGCTCAGGCAAAGTCTGATATAATGCCCAGATTGGAAAAGTCTTTAGTAACAAACAGTCAAAAAACTAATGAAATAAGTAACAAACAGTCAAAAAACTAATGAAAGAAGAAATCCTAAATGAACAACAGGATATCTTTACTGGGAAAAATACAAAGAAATAGAAGTGTCATTCCTGACTATTAGTCTTTAGTAAGAAACAGTCAACAAAATGAAAGAATAAATGCAAAATGAACAACAGGATATCTTTGCTGGGAAAAAAAAGAAAAGGAATCTGAAGTGTAATTCCTGACACCTAATTTTGGACGGACCACCCCTGTAGTATTCTACACTCCGCCTGTTTGTCATTTAGGTATTCTATAGAATGACTAAGAAATGTATGAACATCTGATGTATTTCATACTTTGACGACCTATTTCCGGCATTGTATACATTGCCTAGGTATTCTATAGAATGCCTGTTTTTACACATTGCCAGTAACATATATACCACAATTAGCCTTATATTTTAAAGTGTCAAGAAATATGTGTCCTCCCTAAAAAAAATTGTTTAAAAGAACTGAGAGTCCTCAGTGGTTGATACCTTTTAATGGCTAACTGAAAAGATGGTAATAATTGCAAGCTTTCGAGACTACTCAGGTCTCTTCATCAGGCATGGTATAAGACAAAATCTGAAGAGTCACATATTTATACACAACAGGACATATGTCATCTTTTCAGTTAGCCATTAAAAGGTATCAACCACTGAGGACTCTCAGTTCTTTTAAACAATTTTTTTTATCTCTACTGGCTAACACGGTACAAAGATATATTTTACTTGTATCCTTCTCCCTATGCTTTCTGAACTATTTACCACAAGATCATTTTGTAGAAGCATCATCACTAACACCAGCAAACAAATGTGCCACCTTTGCAGCAGAGAAACCCACAATAAGGGCTCGCTCACACCGTCTGAGTAGTACGATCTGATTTTTTTTGCTAATAGCATTTAGACCAATGTTATTCAACGGGGCAGAGCTGATGAACAATTTTTTTTCACTGATTAAGTCACACTGCAATTTGGCTCACAAATCAGACAATGTGCACTCATTCAAGTCTGAGTGCAGTTCGATTTCCAAGGACTCGCAGAATGGAGAAGATGCATGGTGGAACAAGGGGCTACTGGCAGTAGGGTTCTGTGAAGGCCTTTTTACTCTGTGGGGGTAACATACGGTGAGTGGGAGGCATATTTATTGGCATCCTACTCTATGAGAGCCATGAGAGGGTTATCGTAGTGAGTGAGAACACTAAAGGGCAATAGGTGAAAAATTACTGTGTAAGTACTGCAATACAAATCCCTCTTCCTGTCTTTAAAACGTGCAGTAGGATGCATACCCTCTAGTAACTGTACATATGCGCCATTTTACCCTAGCTACTCCAACGAATATACAGTCATGGCCAAAAGTGTTGGAACCCTTGAAATTGATGCAGAATATGAAGTATTTTTCCCAGAAAATTATTGCAATTACACATTTTTGTAATACATATGTTTATTTCTTTTGTGTGCATTGGGTCAACACAAAATAAACTAAAAAAAGTAAATTGGACATAATTTCACACAAAACACAAAAAATGGGTAGGGCAAAACTCTTGGCAACTTTCCAAAATTTTGGGTTAACAACTTTGTTTCAAGTATGTGATGCTCAATCATACTCACCTGTGACAATAACAGCTGTGGGCAATATGAAAATCACACCTGAAACCATAAAAAAGGGAGAAATCTACTCAATCGCTGCAATGTGTATCTGTGTAAGCCACACTAAGCATGGAGAACAGAAAGAGGAGAAAGACTTGTTGGAGGACTTGAGAACCAAAATTGTTGAAAAATTTCTCAAGGTTACAAGTCCAACATCAGAGTGCTTGATGTTCCTTTGTCCATGGTGTGCAACATAATCAAGAATTTTTCAACCCATTGTATTGGATTGTATCTAATCTCCCTTGTCGTGGACAGCAGAGAAAAATTGCTGAAAGGTTGCAAAGCACGATACCAAAGGACCCTACTGCTGACACAGAGACATAAAAAAGCTAGACTGCAGTCTGCCAAAATATAAGTGAGTAAGCTAAAATCCTCCGAGGAAAGCATCTTATGGACTGATAAGAGAATATAGAGCTTTTTGGTAAAGCACATTATTTTACTGTTTATCGAAAAAGTAATCAGGGCTAGAAATAAAAGAACACAGTACTTACAGTCAAATATAGTGGAAGTTCAAAGATGTTTTGAGTTTGTTTTGCTGCCTCTGGCACTGGGTGCCTTGACAGTGTGTATAGACATATATTTCCAGGACTTTTGCTATGGGGACCAACGATTTCTATGTATGCCACTGGGTAAGTGCACAGTTTTGTTATTTGTTGCAGAAATTTCTGCACCATTTCTGCATTTATTGTAAGGAAAAAATCAGTTGCAAAACCGTGCGGTTTTGATGCATTTTCGGTGCATTCGTGATGTATTTTTGCCTCACTTTTTTCTGGTACAGATTTTTCCCATTCACTTGAATGGGCGAAATGTGCAGCAAAAATGCTGAAAGAATTGACATAGTGCAGATTTAAATCTGCACCAAATTTGCAAGGAGAAAATACTCAGCATGTGAATTACACTTCAGAATTCTCATTGACTTTGTTGGCATCAGGATTATCTTTTTTTGTTTTTTTTTTAGGTTTTGTGACAAATCTGCTCTCAAAAATGCATAAAAAACACAATGTCTGCACACAGCCTAAGGGATATTTTGCACACTACGACATCGCAGGTGCGATGTCGGTGGGGTCATGTCGAAAGTGACGCACTTCCTGTGTCGCTCTCGACATCGTAGTGTGTAAATCCTAGATGATACGATTAACGAGCGCAAAAGCGTCGTAATTGTATCATCGGTGTAGCGTCGGCGAATTCCATAATTACGCTGACGCGACAGTCCGATGTTGTTCCTCGCTCCTGCGGCAGCACACATCGCTGTGTGTGAAGTCGCAGGAGCGAGGAACATCCCCTACCTGCGTCACCGCGGCTCCCGTCGGCAATGCGAAAGGAAGGAGGTGGGCGGGATGTTTACATCCTGCTCATCTCCGCCCCTCCGCATATGTAGTAGTAACTGTACATATGCGCCATAACACCCTAGCTACTCCAACGAATATACAGTCAAGGCCAAAAGTGTTGGAACCCTTGAAATTGATGCAGAATATGAAGTATTTTTCCCAGAAAATTATTGCAATTACACATTTTTGTAATACATATGTTTATTTCTTTTGTGTGCATTGGGTCAACACAAAATAAACTAAAAAAAGTAAATTGGACATAATTTCACACAAAACACAAAAAATGGCTAGGGCAAAACTCTTGGCAACTTTCCAAAATTTTGGGTTAACAACTTTGTTTCAAGTATGTGATGCTCAATCATACTCACCTGTGACAATAACAGCTGTGGGTAATATGAAAATCACACCTGAAACCATAAAAAAGGGAGAAATATACTCAATCGCTGCAATGTGCATCTGTGTAAGCCACACTAAGCATGGAGAACAGAAAGAGGAGAAAGACTTGTTGGAGGACTTGAGAACCAAAATTGTTGAAAAATTTCTCAAGGTTACAAGTCCAACATCAGAGTGCTTGATGTTCCTTTGTCCATGGTGTGCAACATAATCAAGAATTTTTCAACCCATTGTATTGAATTGTATCTAATCTCCCTTGTCGTGGACAGCAGAGAAAAATTGCTGAAAGGTTGCAAAGCACGATACCAAAGGACCCTACTGCTGACACAGAGACATAAAAAAGCTAGACTGCAGTCTGCCAAAATATAAGTGAGTTAGCCAAAATCCTCCGAGGAAAGCATCTTATGGACTGATAAGAGAATATAGAGCTTTTTGGTAAAGCACATCATTCTACTGTTTATCGAAAAAGTAATCAGGGCTAGAAATAAAAGAACACAGTACTTACAGTCAAATATAGTGGAAGTTCAAAGATGTTTTGAGTTTGTTTTGCTGCCTCTGGCACTGGGTACCTTGACAGTGTGTATAGACATATATTTCCAGGACTTTTGCTATGGGGACCAACGATTTCTATGTATGCCACTGGGTAAGTGCACAGTTTTGTTATTTGTTGCAGAAATTTCTGCACCATTTCTGCATTTATTGTAAGGAAAAAATCAGTTGTAAAACCGTGCGGTTTTGATGCATTTTCGGTGCATTCGTGATGTATTTTTGCCTCACTTTTTTCTGGTACAGATTTTTCCCATTCACTTGAATGGGCGAAATGTGCAGCAAAAATGCTGAAAGAATTGACATAGTGCAGATTTAAATCTGCACCAAATTTGCAAGGAGAAAATACTCAGCATGTGAATTACACTTCAGAATTCTCATTGACTTTGTTGGCATCAGGATTATCTTTTTTTGTTTTTTTTTAGGTTTTGTGACAAATCTGCTCTCAAAAATGCATAAAAAACACAATGTCTGCACACAGCCTAAGGGATATTTTGCACACTACGACATCGCAGGTGCGATGTCGGTGGGGTCATGTCGAAAGTGACGCACTTCCTGCGTCGCTCTCGACATCGTAGTGTGTAAATCCTAGATGATACGATTAACGAGCGCAAAAGCATCGTAATTGTATCATCGGTGTAGCGTCGGCGAATTCCATAATTACGCTGACACGACAGTCCGATGTTGTTCCTCGCTCCTGCGGCAGCACACATCGCTGTGTGTGAAGTCGCAGGAGCGAGGAACATCCCCTACCTGCGTCACCGCGGCTCCCGTCGGCTATGCGAAAGGAAGGAGGTGGGCTGTAAACATCCCGCTCATCTCCGCCCCTCCGCTCCTATTGGCCGCCTGCAGTGTGACGTCGTAGTGACGCCGCACGACCCTCCCCCTTAATAAGGAGGCGGTTTACCGGCCATATCGACGTCGCACGACAGGTAAGTGCATGTGAAGCAGACGTAGCGATAATATTCGCTACGGCAGCTATCACAATGATATTGCAGCTGCGATGGGGGAGGGGACTATCGCGCTCGGCATCGCAGCATCGGCTTGCGATGTCGTAGTTTGCAAAGTACCCCTTAGTGTAGTGTGCTTAGTGTAGAGCTAGGGTACTAGTACTAGGGTAATAAAGTTGTTTCATAACAGAAATGAAATAAAAATAAAAATAAAAAATATTACAATATACATCTTTTTAAATGTTAGCAAAAGCAGAAAATGACTGGGAGATCAAAATACAATCTATCGTTACATTTGTATTTTTGTCAAATTACAAAGCATGTGCTTAGGGGAAAAGGATTTCAATACTGGACATGTGGTAGCAACTCAAGGAGTGCTGACTGTTCACCATTTAGGAGGCACAAAATACTTTCTTTGCCTTTGGCAAACAATGCTACACCACTGTATACCGTATATTATATTTTAAGTAGTCAGTGATTGAGAAGTGTGTCAATCAACATATAATGCCTGTGATTATTCTAGCTTTGCGCATTTCTGAGAATGGAGATTATAAAACATAAATTGACTGAATAAGTTGCTTGCCCAATTCAGGAACACACCAGAGTTACTAAGTAAACCTTAAAGGGAATTAAACCTTAAGGGTATGTGCGCACGTTGCTTTTTACCTGCTTTTTACTTGCTTTTTACCTGCTTTTTTGCTGCTTTTTCTTCTGCGCTGTTTAATGCCAAAATGGATGTGTTCTTCTATTCAAGCAAAGTCTATGGGAATTTGGGTTTCTTGTTCACACTATGTTGTTCAAAATGCTGCCTTTTTGTGGCAGAACTTTGGTCAAAAACTCAGCTTTGCAGTGCAAAACCCAAATGGCAAAAACAATTGACATGTTGCTTCTTTGAAAAGCTGAGTTTTTGACCAAAGTTCTGCCACAAAAAGGCAGCATTTTGAACAACATAGTGTGAACAAGAAACCCAAATTCCCATAGACTTTGCTTGAATAGAAGAACACATCCATTTTGGCATTAAACAGCGCAGAAGAAAAAGCAGCAAAAAAGCAGGTAAAAAGCAGGTAAAAAGCAACGTGCGCACATACCCTAAAGGGAATCTGTCACCACCTTGACCTTTTTAAACTGTTAATATGGGCATACAGGTTATAGAACGCTGACAATAGTCTTACCTTTAGGCCTAAGCCACATGGCAAGAAAATCAGTGTGAGTGGAGTGCGATAAAAAAAATCGCATTCCACTCGGACCAATTCTAGCCTGTGTGTCAGCGCACATGAGCGATTATTTTCTCAGCCCTAATCGGACCGAGAAAACAATCGCAGCATGCTGCAACTGTAATGCGAGACTGTTTTCTCTCGCACCCATTCAAGTGAATGGGGAGAGAGAAAAATCGCACTGTACTCGCGATACACCAGTGTACCGTGCGTGCAGAGCGAGAATCGCAATATCCGGCTACGGAGGAGAGAGGGAGAGAAATCCCTCCCTCCCCTCCTCAGTGCCGGCCCGCCCCCCTCAGCTGAGGTCCGCTCGCACAGTCGGACCTCAGTCGCATGGATACTAGCATGACACTCGGCTCCTGCTATGCTGCCAGCGCGAGCCGAGTGTCATGCGAGCATCGCACTAGTGCCCCGTCTGGCCCTGGCCTTATGGCTCATATCAAAAGCCTTGTTGTGGAAAAATCATCTTTTATCACTTTATGTAAATTACCTCTTCCAAGCTACGGGGGGATGCGGCCGGGAAGATAACTCCACCTCCAGAGATTTTTATAAATAAAAGGGGCGTTACCAGTGTGACACATGTAACTGACACAGAACAGAAGAAATTAAAATTATCTTCTTTCAAACACATCTTTTGCAGCTCCCTGAGCCCTGCTTCATTGCAACAATATTGCAACACTGTTTTCCTGCAAGCTGGAGGCTGAAGCGGAGAGGCACCTGCAGAAGTGTCAGTTAGGCCTAAGACACACGCGAGAAAAATGGTGCCAGTGGAGTGTGATTAAAAAAAAAATCACATTCCACTCGGACCAATATTAGCCTGTGTGTCAGCAAACATGAGCGATTATTTTCTCAGCCCTAATCGAACAGAGAAAACAATCGCAGCATGCTGCAATTGTAATGCGAGACTCTTTTCTCTCGCACCCATTCAAGCCTATGGGGCGAGAGAAAAATCGCACTGCACTCGCGGTACACCGGTGTACCGCGAGTGCAGTGTGAGAATGGCAATAGCCGGCTACGGAGGGGAGAGGGAGATAAATTCCTCCCTCCCCTCCTCTGTCTCGGGCCGCCCCTCCTCAATGTCAGCCCGCCCCCCGCAGCTGAGGGTCGCTCGCATGATCGGACCTTAGTCACAAGCACACTCACATGACATTCGGCTCCCACTGTGCTGCCAGTGTGAGCTGAATGTCATGCGAGGGGATCACAGTAATCCCCGTGTGGCCCCAGCCTTATAATCACACTCAGCTCTACAGTAAGAGCTGAGAGCGTCCATTACACATCACACTGGTAACGCCCCTTTTATTTAAAATATGCATTGGAGGCGGAGTTATCTTCCAGGCAGCATTCGTCCTATAGCCTGGAACAGCTTATATACATAAATTGATAAAAGATGATATTTCAACAACAAGGCATCTGATATGAGACATACAGGTATGGATTTTTTAGCATTCTATAACCTATATGCCCATATTAACAGTTTAAAAATGTCAAAGTGACAGATCTGATTTAAGGATCTGACACTGTCATGGCTTCTGATCTATGGGAACTATGATGCAAGTGTATAAATAGCCTGGTGTCATAGAATAGCTCACAAAAAAGTTGTTCCAGAATATGAAAAAAACAACACAAGACACTTGATTATATTTAGCGTTGTAGTGCGAGTTTACTTTTTGTGAGGTTTGCCAAATGACATTCATAGTTCTGACCTTTGTAATTCAGGATCTGGCTGCACACTGACATGCTCGTACAATGTGCTCTTATGTGTTGTGAATGGTGGGGTGTAGTTAGGATCTGACATCCAGCTGTGGAAAATCTAAATGTCGTGTGCAATGTATTAATGAAAAGATAATTGAAACATGATGAATACCAATGTCTTCTGCTTCACTAATTTATAGTACATTAATTTTAACACATATTTAAGATTAATAACACAGATAAAATACGTGTATTTTTAATACATACTGATTGAGGTTTTTATTCTTCTACTCTTCTACTCTGGTACATCTATTTCTTTAAAGGGAGCCTGTCACGTAAAAAAAATGCTTTTAACCTGCACATATAGAATCAATCTGCATGTTAATAGTATTTTTAAGCTATGTGGACACAAATTTAGAGCCTAGCTACTGTGCAGAAATTACCTTTATTCTTACGAGCAGCCTCTAGCTTTCAGTCATAGAGGATTGGCAAGGCGCGCCTTCAGTCTCAGTTCAGTACATAGTGAGCAGAGGATGTAACATCACACTCATCTGTGTATCAGTCCTGAGCCAGCCTATCAGTCAGTTCCGGGGAGTGGTTATATACACTGCTCACTATATACTTATTGGTTACTGAAACCGTGCCTCTATGACTGAAAGCCCAAGGCTTCTTGGAGGAATAAAATTAATTTTCTCCAAGCAGCAGGACTCTCAGTGCAGTGACTGTACGACTTCACAAAGCTGTAAAACTGTAGATTAATCCTATATCTATAGGTTAATAGTGTTTTTTGACATGGCAGGCTCCCTTTAAAGAATTATTCTCGTTTTCTTTCTTCAGGAGAAATATGGAAGTTGTACGTCATAAGGGTGGACAGTGTGGTGGTTATATTTTATAAGATGGGATGGTATGGAGGCAATATTTTAGAGGAGTGGAAAGTTTATACGTAATGTACCATAGGATGAACAGTGTGGAGAAAATATTTTGTGCAAAGAGCACACTGGAAGGCAATTATGTATTCAGGGTAAAAAAATGGGCAGATATGGGATATTATAATAATACTGTTATTTTTAATCCCTTCATGACCTTTGATGTACCTGTGCTGTTTTAATGTATCCTTGATAGTTCTGTTAATGCACTTATGCAGTATTGATGTTTTTGGTGCTGTATTCATGTATTGATGATAGTTTTGGTGATGTATTCATGTCATTTTAGTGTTTTTTATGCAATATTCATGTACAGATGGTTGTTTTAGTGTTTGTGTTCATCTTCTGATGGTGATTCTGCTACTGTTTTCATAATGATGGATCTAGTGATGTTTTCATGTACCAATGGTGTTTCTGGTGCTGTAATCATATATTTATGGGGTTGTCCGCTACTAGGACAAACCCTTCTCATTCCCAATGTTTGGCCTCACTTAAAATTTAAAAAAGCTTATACTTCTGTGCTGACACCATTCCAGCAGTTCAGACACACACATGCCCGTGGCTCACATGAAATTGTGACGTAATGCAAGCATGCTTGCAAGCCTTGATACCATAGTCTCCACCAAATCCTGTTCCAGCTGAAGTTGCTACTCTGGTAGCAAATCCAGCTCCGGGCTCTGGCCCTCATTTGTCTGCTCCTCCACGGTTTGACGCTGACCCCAATCAATGTAGGGGATTCATAAATCGGTAGTCCTTGCACTTTGAACTTTTGTCTCATCACTTTGGTTTGGACTGAGCCAAAATGGCTTTTATGATGTTTCACATGACCGACGAAGTACTTGCTTGGATCAGTCCATTATGGGAGAGAAGTGATTCTGACATCCTGAACCTGCAAATCTTTCTAGAGGCGTTCTGCAAGGTATTCATTTAACTGGGTCGAGTCTCCTCAACAACATCTTCACTCCTTAGAGTTCACCAGGGAAGTCTCACCATAAGCCAGTATGCCATCTGTTTACGCACCATGTCTTCCGAACGAGGCTGGAATAATGAAGCGCTGGTGGCTGCATTCTGTGAAGGACTGTCAGGCAAAATCAAGGACAATCTTGCCAGCCATAATGCACCTACTTCCCTGGACGACCTGATATCTCTAGCTATCTGCATTGATCGCAGGTTCCAAGAACATTCCAGAGAAGTGACCTGAGAGAGGAGATTGTTGCGCCTAGCTCCTACATTCCACAGACCCATCATGCCACAACCCGTGGTCCCCGATGCTTCCCCTGAGCCCATGGAAATGGATTATTTTAATCAGGCAAAGCCCTGCAGAAAGAGCCAACTTTCTGAGGTGCAACGGGCCTACTGCAGAAGTCCTACTCACTTGATCCGTTTCTGTCCTAGAAAGCTGGGAAACTTCCAAGCCTAGGCTCCGTTGGAAAGGCTACCCTAAGTGAAAGCAAGTCCTCTTCATCCTTATCCATATCCGTCTCTGTATTCCGTGGCATCACCCAATTCATCAAGTCGGTCTATCTGGACTCTGGTTCCGCCGGGAACTTCATACAAAAGGCCATTGTGGACCGGTAATGTAGCGCCCTTGAGCCATCAAGAGCTACAGGGCATTGCATCCTGTCAGAGATGCTGAGCCTGCCCCCAGGGACCCAGAAGACCAGTGCCGGTAAGACCAAAACACTCATGTGTCGCGGGCGAGGATGACGCCGCCGCTGCTAGTCGCTCGCTAACGCTCGGGTCCGGCGCTGCTGCGGCTGCTCGGTGGCTCGAGCGGTGGGCCGGATCCGGGGACTTGAGCGGCGCTCCTTGCCCGTGAGTGAAAGGGGTGGTTGGTTTGGGGGGTTTAGTCCGTGACGCCACCCACGGGTTGTGGTGAAGGTGGGCACCACCGCTGCTGGTGACAGGGATCCCGGGAGCTTTGGTAGGGAGCAGCTGGGATGTTGTTTTCCCCCTCTGTGGGTAGGGGTCGGTGGTCCCGGGGCCCGGTGGTGTGACGGGGAGGCAGGGTTGGTGAGGGGCAGGGTTGCAGGGACAGCGCAGCGCGGTGCCGGATGGCACGGGTGTACTCACTCAGTAAGAGATGCACAAAGTCCTCGGTAAACCAAACGGCTGGATAGACGGGTCCCGCAGCCGGCTGCAGTGTCTCTCAGGTGATGACAGGTGATGGCGGCTGTCTTTCCCTGCACCTTGATGTACTTGTTTAACTACTATGGATCCCCAACGGTAGTCCGCTCCCCGGTGTATGGATGCCGGAGGAGCCCGTTTGCCCGCAGGCACTGTCCCTTGGGTCTCTAGCCTTAGGCGGTAGCTGTATACCCTCACGGTGTGGGCGGTTGCCTTCTATCGAGTTTTTGGCTGCTAGGAAACCCCTGGGGTTCCGGTCACACTCGGATTTGACTATTGTCAGTGGCTCCAAGCCTGGTCGGGGTCTGATGGCCCTGCCTGTGTGTGCTGGCTTCACTTCGCTCCCCGGTCGGTACCGGCGGGCCAACGCCTGATCCCGGTCCTACGGTTCCGCGTTGCTTCACCACTTCTGCAGACGGCCACCACCGTCTGCCAACCTTGCTGTCAGTGCCTGGGCCACAAACCCAGACACCCAAGTGTTTACTCCTCGCTCTTCAAACTCCAAAACTACTCAACTCACACTTTTCCCGCCTCCAGGCCTGTGAACTCCTCGGTGGGTGGGGCCAACCGCTTGGCTCCGCCCCACCTGGTGTGGACATCAGACACTGGAGGGAGGCAACAAGGATTTTTTGTTTGGCTAATGTTACTTTCTAATGGGGTGGGGGGAGGTGTGAGTGTTATCTGTGACGACCTGGCTAGTCCAGGGCGCCACATTCCCCCTTGGTGAAATGCAAACCGTCCGCGGGCTGCCCGTCCATCACCGGTTTTATTTTTTTTTTATTTAAAACTGTATAAACATAAATAACATGTAAACATTTCAAACATAAGCATTTTTGTCAGGACACTTCAAACATTGCACATATAAAAAACATTTTTAATAATGATGGACGGACGGATGTCTTCCGCTCTCCCACCCAAGCAACCTAGCCCTGATGCTGCCCCTAAGAAGTGGGCAGCACCCCTTGACCCCAGTCCCCACGTCCAGGGGGACCCCTGACCCCCGGAGGATGGCCACCGGTCCTGGTGGTGGCCGGGCCCCAGCCTGCTCTGCTGCGGGCCCTTCCTCCAATCTGCCTCTCCGGAGGCGGCAACGGTTTCCATCCCAACACTTATTTACAAACCCACAAGTTCGCGGGTGGCCTGCCAGTTCTCGGCCATGTCCATGAGTAGTCTCTCATGCAGGTGGTAGACACATAATGTCCCTCCGGGACAACTTGCCGGCAATGGCCGGAATAATCAAGTGGACAATCAGATGAAGATCACGGTTGATTAATGTCATTCACTTAAACTGCTGAGGGTCCCAACGGGGACAACTTTATGCAACAGCGGACCACTGCCACTACTGGAGATCACCATCACCACTCGCTTCCTCCGGATCCGCCCTAGGACTGTATGGCGGAGGAAGTGACCGGGGCTGCTCGTGGTCATCATGGCTCACCCTTCTCTGGACATCCAGGGCGAACCAGCCCCTCTCTTCCAGGTGACAGGTAAATGTGACCAACTCTCCCGCACAAACGTCACTCTCTGGATGGCCCAGGGACAGCTGGCTGTGCACATCTCGCCTGGAGAAGAACGCCTCGACCCCCAGGCTTGGCTCGTGAATAAACCCCCATCCACGCCGGGGGTAGAATTGCCGGACTTGACCTTCAAAGATCGGGCCCCGAGCTTCGGGAGAGGCTCTCCGGAGAGCATCCTTTGCCTCTACAATGCGGGCCAGGATAGCAGCCTTCTCTTTCTCCCGGGCCTCTGTCTCCCGGCCCATCAGGTTTGGCTGCCGCTCCCAACATGGCGGCTCCTCCTGCGCGGGGGTTGGGCCCAGCTGGTACCCCCCGATGCGGGCCACGCCCGGCACCTTCTGGTTAGGGGGGCACCGCTGTGTCACGGCCTGGTTTGCTGCCTTGCAGCAAAAGAAGAGCTTGTTAATCAATTGAAAAAAACGCTCATGTTGGAGAAGGTGATGGTGGAGAGGTGCAAAGAAAGGATGACAGCAACATTTTTCAGTAAATGGATAAAGTTCATAAGCGTTATATGTTCTAGAGAAGAAACAATACAAATAATGTCCACATTTGTGTCTACGGAATGGTACATGAAGGAAGACCTGTCAGGGTCCCTGTGCGAGCTGAAAATATAGTTGGTCAAATTCTGGGTTGTGTCGCATGGCGAGGGGAGGGGGAATGGGAGGGATAGTGTCTACAAGTAATGTTTGTAACAAGTTATCAAGGAATGCTGAAGGGGGGTAGCGGAGACTGAACAATGGAAATATACACTGACGAAGAAGGGGAAGGAGCAAATTTGATGACCGTGACAAATATTTGATCGATAAATTGTAGAGACTATGTTATTTGATATTTTGATTTGTTGACCCTTATTTTCTTCATTCTGTACCCTATTTTACCATTTACAAGAAAAGAAATAAAAATTTGTTTTAAAAAAAAAAAAAGGAACCTGTCACCAGATTTTTCCCTATTAAACTAAAAGAATCACCTTCTGCAGCTCCTGGGCTGCATTCTATGAAGATGCACCTTGGCCCTGACTCCCCTTCCAGGCCCCAAAAATAACTTTATACAACCTGGCCGTTAGGTATGCTAATTACCTGTGTTGGCCAGATAGGCGGGCTTATTTTCTACTCCTGTCCGCCCTCCTGCCGCTGATCGCCGTCCTCCTTTCTTGATTGACGTAATGACGCCTCTGTCATCATCCTCGTCGCACTTTCAAATCTTGCGCCTGTGCAGTTATGACAGCTTGCGCAGGCGCAGTTCGCTCTGCCATATCGTGGGCAGAGCAGAAAACATAGCTGCCCTCGCTCGCGCTGGTGAGTTAAATGTCCAGGCGCGATATGGGCTGATACGAGGATGGCGCATTTAGCTCACCGGCGCAAGCAAGGGCAGCTATGTTTTCTGCTCTGCCCACGATATGGCGAGCTGCGCCTGTGCAAGCCACCATAACTGCACAGGCACGAGATTTGAAAATGCAACCAGGATGATGACAGAGGCGTCATCACGTCAATCAAGAAAGGAGGACGGCGATCAGCGGCAGGAGGGGGGACAGGAGCAGAAAATAAGCTTGCCCATCTGGCCAACACAGGTAATTAGCATACCTAACGTCCAAGTTTTATAAAGTTATTTTTGGGGTCTGGAAGGGGAGTCAGGGCCAAGGTGCACCTTCATAGAATGCAGCCCAGGAGCTGCAGAAGGTGATTCTTTTAGTTTAATAGGGAAAAATCTGGTGACAGGTTCCCTTTAAGCGGATGTCTTCAACAAGAAGGAGGCTGAGACACTTCCTCCACATAGGGGAATCATACAGCCTATCAACCTACTTCCTTGTTTTTCACCTCCCCACAACAGATTTTAGCCTCTGTCCCAGGCAAAGACCTAAGCCATATCTGAGTACATCAAGGAATATCTGGCAAGGGGATTTATCTAAAAGTCTTCCTCTCTGGCCAGAGCCGGGTTCTTCTTTGTAAAGAAAAACGATGGTTATATTCAGCAATGTATTGATTATAGAGGTCTCAACCAAATTACGGTCAAGAATAAGTATCCGCTGCAAATTATACTAGAATTGTTCAACCATCTCTAAGGTTCCAAGATCTTCTCCAAGTTAAACCTCTGAGGTACATATAACCTTGTCCAGATATGGTCTGAAGACTGCCTTTAATACCTGTGCCAGCCACTATGAGTATCGAGTAATGCCTTCGAGCTCAGCAATGCACCGAAGGTTTTCCAGGAATGTGGGAATGATATCTTCCAAGATTTGCTCTACTCATGAGTGGTGGTGTACCTGGATGACATTCTTGTGTTGTCTCCAGATCTACCAACACAAAGGAGGAATATTTGCAAGGTTCTACAGAGCCTGAGGGAGAATCATTTATACTCCAAATTCAAGAAGTGCCTTTTTTGAATGGACCTCTCTTCCCTTCCTGGGTGACATTATCTCTTACTTCGGCTTGAGGATGGATCTGTAGAAGGTGTACAGTAGGTGATTCTGAAGTGGCCTCATCCTGATGGAGTGAAGGTAATTCAGCAATTCCTGGGTTTAGCCAATTATTACTGCTAATCAATTCCACAATTCACAATTCACGTCTCGTATTCTCCTTATCACCTTAAGATGGACCTTAAGGTGGACCTTAAGATGTGGACTCCAAAACCAGAGATTGCCTTTACCGCCCTCAAGCAGACCTTCTCTTTTTCTTGCGCATTGCATACACTGAAGATTAACAGACAATTTTTCTTGGCAGTGGATGCTTCATCCTCCGGGGCCAGTGCAGGCCTCAAGCAAAAGTCGGCTACCAGTAAGATGGTAACCTGTGGGGTTTTTTTCCAGGGCCATCTCTGCTCCTGAGCACAGGTACTCGATTGTCGACAGAGAGTTTTTGGTGATCAAGATGGCTCTAGAGAAGTGGCGATTACAACTGGAAGCTGAGTCAACTCCAACCCTGATGGTCACTGTTCTTCTTTGACACTGTTCTGCATTTCCGGCTGGCTGAAAAGAATGTCAAAAGGGTACTTTACACACTGCGATATCGTTACCGATATCGCTAGTGAGCGTACCCGCCCCTGCCAGTTGTGCGACACGGGCAAATCGCTGCCTGTGGCGCACAACATCGCTTACACCCATCACACATACTTACCTGCCTAGCGATGTCGCTGTGACCGGCAAACCGCCTCCTTTCTACGGGGGAGGTTCGTTTGGCGTCATAGCGACGTCACTAAGTGGCAGCCCAATAGCAGAGGAGGGGCGGAGATGAGCGGGCCAAACATCCCACCCACCTCCTTCCTTCCTCATTGCCGGCGGGACGCAGGGATGGTGAGTTTCTTCGTTCCTGCGGTGTCACACATAGCAATGTGTGCTGGCGCAGGAACGACAAACAACCTCGCCACTCACCTGTTTTTTATTGTTGGAGCGACCTCTCCAATACCAATGATTTTTACCTCTTTTGTGATCGTTTTAGGTTGCTCAAAGGTGTTACATGCTGCGATGTCGCTAACGACGCCAGATGTGCGTCACAAACACCGTGACCCCGACAATATATCGTTAGCGATGACGCAGCATGTAAAGCACCCTAAAGTAGATGCACTTTCCATGTCCTTTCTGTCAGCCAACGAGGAGGAAGAGCCTCAACACATTTTTGATCCATCGTTTCTGCAACCCGTTTATATCCTAAGATGTGACCCTGCATACATCTCGAGATTATGATCAGCGCCACCTCGGTCCCTTCAAACTCTGCCTCTTCTAACTACATGTAAGTGAATGATATCTCTACGTCATCCTTATGGTGCCCTTCGTCTCGCGCCTGCACAGTGGAATCGGACACCTGAGCTGGCAAGCCTTACTGTGCCCTATTGAACAGCCCAGTGATTCCAATAAGCAGATATGAAGCTTCAGGCACTGTGTAGATGATGTAGAGACACCATCCACTTACATGCAGTTAGAAAACGCAGCATTTGAATGATCTAAATCTTGAGGCACCCACTGGACCTGACCAACTAATTTACATACAGAGCGGGACAAGTATGAATCACTTTTCCTGAGGTATGCAGGGGCACATTTGAGGATATAAAGCGGTTGCAGAACGACCTTCACATGATCTTAAAGGCAATTGGCATTATTTATAAGAGAAAAAACTGTGGACATGTCCCCTTTAAGCTGTGTAGAAGTGGGTTTGCCATGGGGAATTTTTACCCCAGGTGTTGGAAAACCTAAATTTACCTATAGCTCACAAATTTTAAAGCAAAGAGCTTGCAAGTGTTCTCTCCTTGCCTGGTAAACTGGCCACCTTTAATACATTGCAGAAGTGACTGGTAACTAAGGCAATGAGCAATGTACAATAGAACTGAAAATCCTTCCATTCTTCGGAACAGAGAGGATTTTTTTATAAGTGATAAGTTGCAAAGTTGCTTGTTTTTACAAGCACTTTCCAACTTTACCTATTTCTCATATCGAGACAAGCCCTTTAATTTACATCTAAGGTGTGCTCATAATATATCATGTTTCTTTTGAGAGAAAAAACAGCTTATTGACATCCGTTCCTTATAAATACCTTGCTGCTTCATTGCAATGTCAGTTGTGTCCTGTGACTGTCACATGGCACCCAGTATGCGGAAACGTAGGGATTAAAAATATATAATAGTCTCCTGTCTAAAGAACAATGTGACTTTTAAACAGTTTAGAAATAGCATACCAGCCAGATTATAGACATTAGTACACTAAAGGTCTTTATTGCAATTCCAGCTATATACGCTACACAAATATTTAATCCCAGGATCTGTAAAACTGTGTTTTGAAAGCTGGCTAATGGTAGTGTCATCGACCCTGAGCTTGGAGTGGAGAAAGAGTTCACTTTTTCAACCCACTAAAGTTCTACCTATGGACATATGTTTAAAGAATACAGCAGTGTGTATATCCATTGCCATAACTTAACTCGCATGGTTGAGGTAATAGTTTCCAATAGCATCAGTAAGAACGACAACGGGCAGCACAATTATCAGATATACTTCATATGGCAAGAAAATTATAAAATAAAAACCTTTATGGGAATAAAAAACCTAAATACCGTTTTCAAAGGTTTATTAAACCTATTTTGTAAAGCTACTTTCATAGAATCAAGTTAAATGGGCTTATTGTAATATCTTTCCAGTGGTACCAGAGGCCTATACAGATGGAGGTTCGCAGATTTCCAAAAATTGTATATGGTTTGCTCTCCTTAACTTAGCTCTGATGTCTTTGCTGCTGTTCGCATGACACTTGGCATTTCACATTTCAGAGCAGGAGAAATAGAGGTATAGCCAACAGTAGACACAGGACTAGTTATACAGTGGGTGAAATAAGCAGTGAACACGTCACCAATTTTCTAAGTACAATATTATTTAGAAATATATTTCTAAAGGTGCTATTGTCATACATTTGTCACAGATGTCGGTAACAACCCATCCAATCCATACAGAGAGAATATAGTCTGGTCAGATGAGACCAAAATTGAACTCTTTGGATGCCATAATATACATCATGTTTGGACGCCAAAAGGCACTGCGTATCTCCCGAAAAAAATCATCCCAACCATGAAGTTTGGAGATGGGAACATCATGTTGTGGGTTTATTTTTCAACACACTGCACTGGCAAACTTCATATAATTGAGGGAAGGATTAATATTGAAATGTACAGAGACATTCTTGATAAAAATCTGCTGCCAGGATGATGACGATGAAAATAGGGTGGACATTTCAGTAAAACAATGATTCCAAGCACACAACAACCAAAGAAACTCTCAATTGTCTACAGAGACAGAAAATAAAGCTGCTAGAATGGCCCAGCCAATCACCTAACCTTAATCCAATAGAAAGTTTATTAAAGGAACTAAAGCTCATAGTTCATAGAAGGAGCCCATAGAACATTCAGGATTTGAAGAGTGTTTGAGTGGAAGATGGCCGAAATCACACCTGAGCAGTGCGTGTGACTACATCTCCATACAGGAGGCATCTTAAAGTTGTGATCACCAAAAAAAGCTTTTGTACAAAGTATTAAACAAAATTTAGTAAGTTGAATACTTTTTTCCTGTGTCATTTCTCATATACAATATTACATTTATAAACATCTATGGTTTGATTTCGTTGGCTGTGCGGATTGGATGGGTTGTTACTGACATATGGTGAGAAATTCATGGCAATAGCACCTTTTAGAAATATATTTACTTAGAAAATTGGTGAGATGTTCAGTACATATTTCACCAGCTGTAATTATGTCTTTTTACCTAATCAAAATATTATTGGGTTCCTTCATGACATAACGGCTTGATTATTGTCACACCCTGTTCTGTGGCTTAACCCTCAAAAATGTGATCCTTAACTCTGCTGTTTGACGTAAGTACCTCCCCTCTGACTTTTCCACCATCCACATGCCACAATCTGAGTTGCCAACCATCCAGAAGTCCCAGGATACTTTTTTTTTTACCCTGTTTGTAGAAAAAAATGTAAGGTGTCCATGATTTTTTGTAAATTGAAGAAACTTGTACAGATTGTTTTGACTGTAATTATCATCATTTTACAGTTTACAGTGAATGCAGCTAATATTTTCATATCAGAAATATTGGTAGTAACTATGTATCACTTACACTGATGAGCAAAAGTGTAATATTGTAACAGACGTCTATCCCAACACCATACGACACACGGTACACATGCCTGGAATGGTGGCCCGAAGCCTTGACTTCAATATCATTATAAGAATGTGGACTTTGCAAAAATGTATGAAAATTTGACAGTAGAAGATTGGAAACGGGTGATTTGTAGCGATGAGAGGAACGTCAATAATTAAGCTCTGATGGGTGCAAATGGAAGAAATAAGAGAGAAAGGGGCTAATGAATAGATGGGGTTGTTTCACAGTTTAAAGGTGTGGAATACTTGACAATGATCGACGGTCGTCTCAAGGCTGAGCTATATGTGAGTATTATACAAGACGAATTACTTCGTACACTCGAGTACTATGTGTGTGAAAAGGACAACATAGTGAGTGTTCCAACAGGACAATGACCCATGGTATACATTGAGATTGGCAAAAAAATTGTTTCATGACAATGAAATAGAGGTGCTGGATTTGGCCACCACAGTCCCCATATCTCAATCCAATCGAACACTTGTAGGTAGAGTTGAAGAAAAAGCTGTATACATACCTAAGTGAGTTGACCAGTATGCACCAATATTGGGAACATGTAGAAGAGACCTACAATAGACAGACTAGTACAGAGGGAAGAGGGCCCTCCCCTTGCGGGCTTACATTCTAAAGGGTTTTGGGGAGGAGACAGTAGGTGGGGTGTAGGTAGGCCGGCAGCTCCGCACGGTGGTGGGGTCATAGGGTGTAATCATTATGATTTATTATCATTTTAATATGTGTCCGTAAAAAATATTGTCAGTCCTTGATTTTTTGATAAGCTGTCCAGAAAAAATAAAAAGTCAAGTTGGCAACTCTGGCCACAATCTTCACCTTTAATGCCACTCCATTAATTGTTTGCATAGCTACCACCATTGTTTCTATCCCAAGTTTCTCTAGACTACTGGTTCAGACTGACCCATCAAAGAATGTTATGGTGGGCCCAAGCTCTGAATGAATATTGGCTCTAAAAAAACAGTACAGTAAACAGTACAGTAGAAGGCATCACTATTTACAGGTAATTTTGAAGTCAAACACCATTTGGATTCATTACGATACAATTATGGAATTATTACTTATTGTTTTATTCAATATTACCTAATAGACATTATTGATTTATGTGCCATATACTTTAAGATGAATGTTAAATCTGTTTTTGCTTATTTGCACTTGTATATTGTTTCTGTGGTTCATTTATTTACCACTTTTCACATTATCTGACTTCATGGCATTATTAGTGTTCTAAATAAAAACCAGCAATACTAATGGAGCAGAATACATTAATACATTAGGGTGTTAGCACATTCGATTGTGGCTAGAACTTTGGGAAACATTTCTCCACACTGGTTAATGTTGTCAGACAAGTGCAAAAACAGGTTTTAGAGCCAGTTAAACCAGGCAGAATCCCCATTGCTGTGAAGAGTATAAGAGACCACCCCCTGTTCCCTCCACCCCTCTCAGAGTTTTGGCATTTTATACAATGGACCAGTTGATGAGATGTTCCAGCTTCTCAATCCCTCAGGATGAGGTTAGCAATGGGGAAGACACAGCAATAAAGCTGTATTGTTCTCTTGCAAATTGTTGACTATGCAAAGAGAATATCAGTAGCACAATAGGTTCTGTGCTGAAGAGCTTGCAGTCAATATTCTCAGAATGTGTTTATCATTTTTATTGTAACATAGCTCTATAACGCTGTGAATATTGAAAAAAATAATAATTTCACATATAAAATATGGCAATAAGTCAAAGATCAAACATGGCAACAATGAAAAGAGCATTTTTATTCTACCCATTAGAATTGAACATATTTTTGGTCCTCAAGTTCACTAGAGAGATATATGCAGGGGTGTACGTGAGGGTTTACATACAAGAATAATGAAGAAACATGATCATTCTTTTATTGTTAAATAATCCTTACAGTTTTATAATGTAAGGATAAGACCAGCACTTACCCCTAGTAAGCATGCCTAGAAGTCAACTTTGTTTTGTCCAATTATTCCAAAAAATCTCTTCTAATGCAGTAGCATGTGACCAGACCTGTCCATCAGCCTCCTCCAATTTATGGATTGACTGGTCTGGACACATGCTCCTCCAGACATTTTGTGTATAGGAGCGCAGAGCAGTCTGTGAGGAAAGCTGCATTGACAAGGGAGGAGGATAATCTGTAATACTTATATATTAGTTAGGTTGGTCCACACTGCATGTTTGCCCACTGTCGGGTGCATATGCTCAGGATGTATGTGCCCAACAGTATGCATAGTAAGGATGGATGCCAAGACATTGGTCCACCACAGAGACCCACCATAAATAGACGTATATCACATGGTATATATTTATTTGCAGTAGCCCTCTGTGTAGGAAAGGGCACTCTGCTTCTCTTCAAGAAAAATGGTAAATCTGGCACTTATAGAAAATGCTTAAGATTGATAATTTTATACCATCAAAAAATGAAAAACATCCATCAATGTAAGGAACAAAAGTACTAATAGAAAAACAAGTTCTACGTAGGAGTGTTATGTGAACCCTGAAACGGCTAATGACTTTCTCACCATTCTCCTGTGCACCTACCGGTTCTGCAAATACCACACATTTGAGAAGGTGAGCTGAAATAATCCATCTTGTTTTCTATATTCCCCCTTGCCTTGCAGATTGTAAGCCCATGCAAGAGGGTCCTCTTTCCCTGTATATCAGTTTGTCATTCAATTAATCACATTTATTGTACGTATTCCTTATGTAATATATGCGAGCTGTATATTGTTATTTTGTATGTTTGCCGCTTTGTCATTTGTACAGCCCTCTGGAATTAAGAGCAATAAAAAAATAATATTAATTAGTGCAACATAAAATCTCCTCCTATAGGGTTTGTACACAATGCTTTCTGTTCTGTTTCGAAACAAGCAGAACCTAATGTATAATCTGTAAGTATGTTCTTCTAAAATGCCTATTGTGCACTGGTATGCTGGTAGATTTATATAGGCACTGATAAGACAAGTACTCGGGCAGGACTACAGCAGGACGTACTCTAAAAATAAAAGCATGTAGCATGATGTAGCATGATGCCCTAACTTTGGCTCCTTGCCATATCTGAAAATTAGTTGGTTTTCAACACGTCACATTGGTTCTTCACTATATAACCTGTTGTATTGTGAAGATATGATGAGTGTAACTCCAAACATGATGGTTACATCTAAGGAAATGGCATAAATTTCATTTGACACATAATCAAGAAAAAGCAGTCACACTCAGATCACACACATAAGACATCTGGCCAGTTGCCCCATGTTGGCAGTAGGATTGCATTGTGTTTGGCTAGTGTTCCAGAGAAAGACAAACATAACATTACATGTGCATACAATAGAAATGATTTCAGGGAGGGAAAGGCACGGTAGACTTTGCCTCTT
The DNA here is from genome assembly GCF_048569485.1 of Anomaloglossus baeobatrachus. NCBI lineage: Eukaryota > Metazoa > Chordata > Amphibia > Anura > Aromobatidae > Anomaloglossus > Anomaloglossus baeobatrachus. The sequence goes on from NC_134353.1 coordinate 651,837,194, forward strand.
GTACGTATTAATTTCATTATGGGAATGCCTCTGCCATTTTGCTATTAACTAATAAGTATAAGTTTACGAAAAGGATTAATTCCACAAATGTGCACTCGGCTTTGCAAGGGAGTTGTCAGTTTACTTATACATGTACCATGAACACATGAACAGTGTGTCTCTGATACATTTCACTAATAAACTCCAGCTTGTTTTACATTTTCTTAAATATATTATTAAGGATGCCTGTGTCTTTTCACATCATTAGTTGGTGCTAGCAGAACTCAAATCTCTTGCACTTCTCAACAATGGCAGTGTAAAGCTATGTTTGCTGCTTGCTGCTGAGAAATCAGTTTTGTGAAAATGCAAATGCTGCTCTATTGATGCATAAAGCAGAAGATAAATCTCTGTCATATGCATCAATAAAGTGGCATTTGCAGATTCACATCAATTTCATCTCTCATCAGCAAGCAACAGATACAACTCAACTAAGCTCAGTCTCTGTATACAGGCCCCATCTTGCAACATATCTATCCTCTCAGCTCCCTGTATACAGTCAATCCTAAAATATCTCTCCTCTTCGACCCATATATACAAAGCTCCATTCTGCAGAATCTCTCTCCTCTCAGTCCCCACCTGCAGTATATCTCTCGTCTCAGTTCCTGCACAAAGCGCCTTCTCCTCATAGCATCTATAGACAAAGCCGTTTCATGCAGTATATCATTCCACTTATTTACAAGTGTCGCGGGCGGGGAGGGGGACGCTGCGGTGAGCCGGATCCGGAGACTCGAGTGGCGCTCCTCGCCCGTGAGTGAAAAGGGGTGGTTTGGGTTTGGGGAGTTGGTCCGTGACGCCACCCACGGTTTGTGGTGAGGTTGGGGGCACCACCGCTGCTCTGGACGGGGATCCTGGGAGCGATGACAGGGAGCAGCCGAGATGTTTCTTTCCCCTCCGTGGGTAGGGGGATTTGGTGGTCCCGGGGCTCGGTGAGCTGGGACGGGGGAGGCAGGGTTGGTGAGGTGCAGGGTCGCGGGGGCAGCGCGGTGCCAGGCGGCACGGTGGTACTCACTCACTCCAATGATGGATACAGAGTCTCTGGTAAAACAAACGGCTGGATGGACGGGTCCCGCAGCCGGCTGCTGTGGTTACTCCTGGTAGGTTGGTGGTGGCTGCCTTTCCCTGTTGTGTATCTTCGGTCCCGATGGCTTCCCACCGGTAACCCGCTCCCCAGCTTGGATATGGGCCGGAGGAGCCCCTTTTGCCCGCAGGCTCTGGCCCTGTGAGTTCTAACTGTGGCGGTAGTTGTGTTTCCCTTTCTCGGTTTGGACGGTTGCCTTCAGTTGGGTCTTTGTTGATAGGAAACCCCGGAGGTTCCGGTCGCTAGCGGATTTGACCGGTTTAACGGCGACTCCAAGCCTGGTCGGGGTCCGCAGGCCCTGCCGGTTTGTGCTGGCTTCTCTTCGCTCCCCGGTTCGGTACCGGCGGACCACAGCCAGTCCCCGGTACTACGGTTCCGCGTCGATCGGCCTCTCCTGCAGACGGCCACCACCGTCTGCCAACCTTGCTCTCGGTGCCCGGGCCACATACCCGGACACGGTCAGTCTGCTCCTCTACCACTCCTTCCTTCTCCTTCACTCTCTCTAACTGTTCTGACTTCCTTTTCCGCCTCCAGGACTGTGAACTCCTCAGTGGGTGGGGCCAACCGCCTGGCTCCACCCCACCTGGTGTGGACATCAGCCCCTGGAGGGAGGCAACAAGGATTTGTGTGTGACTCGTGTGCCTATCTCGGGGTGTGGGGTGTGTTGTTGCAGTACCTGTGACGACCTGGCTTGTCCAGGGCGCCACACAAGCACACAGGCACACTACCGATTCCTGGATTGAGCTCCTGCAGTGTAATGAAAGAGGCTCAGCCCCTTTCCATGACTTCAACCCTGACAGGAGGAGCTTTATTCTATACATGTCCCAGATCAGAATTATGCTGGCAGGAAGCCATTACTGACCATGAACTGGAGCTAAAGGAAGTTTCAATGGCAAATGAAGGGTAAAAAGAACCTGGATGGTCAGCTTTAGGGAGGTGATACGTGCAGGAAGATTTTAAAATTTCCAGTATTAGATCAGAAAGACTCTGTAGACAGTAGAGTGTGAAAAGTCTTCTTTCCTCATCACACCTGGTACCTCCACCATTAAATCAGAAAGACCAGTATGGACAGCAGTGTGAGCAGACTCTTTTTACCTCACACTCGTGGTATCTCTATTATTAGACCAGAAAGACTGGATGGACAACAGTGTGAGCAGTATCTTCTTACCTCAGCAACCATAAAATCTCAAGTATTAGATCACAGTATCTAGTGGGAGCACAGCTTCCTACACATGAAGAGAGGAGGACAGGGCATCCTGCTGAATACCTGCTCTATTAACTATCTAGGACAGGTTTCAGTCAGTGCAATAAGATTTTTTAATGCATTATTTGATTAGCTCCTTATTCAAAAGAAGAGTGATATATGAATTAAAGGTATTTTGGCATTTATTTACAATGACATTTCTTTTATTTATTTATTTATTTATTAATATACATTATTTGTTTCTTTTCCTAGAGAATCTCTAGCTGCAGAGATGAAAGCAGAAGCCAAGCAACCATAAAGGTTTCTTCACCATCTTCCTCTCAACTGGAATTGCTTTTTCCGTCTCGGAGCTTCTCATGTGCAAGTGTACCGCCCCGTGCTCGGCAGCCGAGCCGCTCGAATCCGGACCTTCAGTGCGTGGCTCGAGGGTCTCCGGATCCGGGGGTCTCGCGGTCACTTCAACTGAAAGGGGGGTTGTGGTTTGGGGACGTAGATGTACGGCCGGAGCCGTGTTAAGTTCGTGACGCCACCCACGGGATGTAGTGAAGGTGGACACCACCGCTGCAGTTACGGTGCACCCGGGGGAGATGTCTGGCAGCAAGTTGTTAACCCCTCCGTGGGCAGGGATGGTGGCCCTGGGACCTGTTGGGGGTGTTTGGCGGTGCAGTGAGATGGGCGACTGGATGGTGCTGCTGTACTCACTATTAGTAAACACACGAGTCTCTGGCAAACCAAGGCGATGGTGGTCGGTGCCCGCAGCCATCTGCAGTCTGGTCCCCCCACCCGGCTGGTGGTCTCCGTCTTTCTCCCGCACCTGTGCTGGATGGTGGACTGCCCGTGCTTGCAATTTCAGGAGTCCGCTCCCAGCTTGTGGTCGCCTAAGGAGTCCTTTGCCCGCAGACGCTAGCCCGTGGGATCTCTGAGCCGTGGCGGTGGCTGCTTATCCCTCTCGTTGGGCTGTTGCCTTCAGTCGGGACTTTGGGTGGGACAGGACCTCTAGTCCTGGCCGCAATCAGTTAACTAGCTAGCCCCCAGTAGTTTCTGGACCTAGCTTCAGGGTCTGAGTACACCACTCTGTGCTCCGGTCTTTGTGTCGGTTCCCCGGGCGGTACCGGGGTGTGCCACTACCCTGTCCACCTTGGTTCCACCGAGCCGTCTTCCTGGCTCCTGCAGACGGAGACCGCCGTCTGCCTCCTAGCCAAAGGTACCAGGGCTGCTACCCTGGCACCTGCTCAAATTGGTTTTTCTCCTCTGCTGGAGCTGCACACAGCTCCAGCCCACACACCTCTCCAACTTGAACTCTAGACTTGTTCTGTTTACTTTCCCGCCTCAGGCTATCTGAACTCATTGGTGGGCGTCTTCCAACCGTGTGGTTCCGCCCCCTGGTGTGTCCATCAAGCCCTGAGGGGGGTGACTGGGGTTTAAATGTTTGGCTGTATGTTACCTATGAGGGACAGGTGTAATGCGGGGCCCTATCTGTGACTACCTGGCCCAGCCAGGGTGTCACACTCCCCCTTGGTTAACCACAGACTGTCCGTGGGATGTCTGACCATCACTGGTTTATTTTGCTTTTTGAACTGAAAAAGATAAAACATGTTTACAAGTATAACAACTTTTGTACAATCAAGCATATTTTTGTTTTCTTCCCTTACGGGAGGCAGTTTACTTAAACGTTGCAATAAAACATTTTTATTAACTGGGAACTGGACGGGACCGGATCCTTTTCCTTTTTGCCCACCCAAGCAAACCTAGCCCTGATGCTGCCTCTAAAAACCAGGTCAGCATCCCTTTTTCCCCAGTCCAGGAAATGGGTTCAGGTCCGGGTGTTGCCCACACGGGCCGGGTAATAAGTTCCTTACCTGGCAGTCTCTCTCAGAGGCCCCACGTCCAGGGGACCCCTGACCCGGGGGTCGTCACCGGTCTCACTAGTGACAGGACATCAGCCTACAACTTCCCGCAGGCCCTTCCTCCAACCAGCCTCTCTGGAGACTGCAGGACTATGAAAAGGGTGGTCAGGGACTATTTACAAAGCCCAATAGTTTTTAGGTCGGCCTGGAAGTTCTCAGCCATGTCATTATTTAACTTTTAAACGGGAACGTCAACTTGGTCCCAACGGGGACGGGCAGAAAGGTAGCCGGGAACCACTACCACATAACACTCTGAATCTGGTGAGAATTTCGGTTAATTGGCATTCATTCACACATCTATTTACACAATCAACATACAACACCCCTAGATTGCAGTCTCCCTGTATCTGAGAGGGGGCTGACCGAAGTTAGGGCATGTGGACCTTCTGACCCCAATACTCTCATGTGGGGCAGGTGGAGGAGAGAGGACGGCAGGTCCCTCTTCTTGAGTGTCAGGTATGGCTGGCAGAGACCTGCGGGGGCGTGATGTAGGTGCATCCCTGGGCGCTCGTTCTGGTAGCTCGCTGACGGACCTCTCTGGCTCTATTTTTTCCACGGGTTGTGGGAACATTATAACGGGAACAATCACCGCGCCATTCTGCATAGGCCAATCAGCTGGAAAATCACCCATCACTGTGTGGATCACCTCTTTCTTCTTTTCCATGCTCGGCGTGGGGACAGGAACCTCGTCCCTCAGCTTCAGGGGCCCTGGGCATCTCTTCAGGTGGTCCCTGGAGACAGTGGCCGTGGTCGCGACTAATCAGATAGGTCTTCTTGTTCTCCCATCCGGTAGGCTGTATGACGTAGGGGGTCCTCTCCCACTGATCATCAAGCTTGTGCATCCTCCTGAGCCCGTTGAAGCGTTGTTCCTGCCTCTCCCGGCTTTGACACAGATTCCTTTCCACATACTCCTGGATCTGCTTCTGTCGCTTGGCATCCCAGTTGGCAGTGGGGGGAAGAGTTTCAGGCACCTCTATGTCCAATTCTAGGTCCACTGGCAGCCGTCCCGGCCGAGCTCTCATCAGGTACGCAGGTGTGCACTTGGTGGAGCTGCAGGGGATGTTATTGTACATGTCCACCAAGTCGGGCAACTTCTCGGGCCACAAATTCCGCTCTTCCAAGGGCAGTGTCTTGAGGAGATTAAGGACCAGATGGTTCATCTTCTCACACATCCCATTAGTCTGGGCATGGTAGGCCATGGTCAGGATCTTCTTGCGCCCTTACAGGTTGCAGAAATCCTGAAACACCTCCGCTTCAAAAGCCGGGCTCTGATCTGTGAGCACCTTCTCCGGGTAGCCATGCGGCCGGCAGAAGTAGGCCTGAAAGGCTCTGGCTGCAGTGTGGCCAGTTAAATCCTTGACTGGGACAACCACCATGAATCTCCAGTAGTGGTCTACGATAGTCAGAGCATATGTGTATCCGCTCCGGCTAGGCGCAAGTTTGAAATGGTCCAGAGCGACCAACTCCAACGGCTGGTGGGTGACAATCGGCTGCAGCGGGGACTTCTGACTGGCTTCGCCCCTTCTTCTCAGTGCACAGGGACCACACTCTCGGCACCAGGCCTCCATGCACTCCCACATCCCACTCCAGTAGAAGCGCTCCCTCAGCAGCATCTCCAGCTTCTTCCAGCCGAAGTGCCCTGCGCCGTCATGGTAGGCCTGCAGGACCTTGGGCACACATGTCTGGGGTACCACCAGCTGGCGAACGTTTTCATGTGTTTTCGGGTTAATCAACCCCTATACAGCTTGCCTTGATGCAGGTAGAGGCAGTCCCTCTCTTTCCACAACTGCTGAGCTTCAGAGGGGGCTGTAGGGTCCAGCCTGGAAGCACCTTGGGCAATCATCATTTTGACAAGCTAGACTGCGGGCTCCTGATCCTGAACTTCCTGCCACCCCTGGCTGGGCATCGGGTCAAGGTTCGCTTGCTGCTGGCCAACACAGGGTTTTTCGTACTTTGGCTGATGAAACTCGGGCAGCTCGATCTCCTCCAGACCGTCTTCCTCTATCCCTTCATCGGGCAGGTGTGGCATTCGAGACAGGGCGTCTGCGTTGGTGTTCTTATGGCCAGCCCTGTACTTAATGGTGAAGTCATAGTTGGATAGTCGGGTCACCCATCGCTGCTCCAAGGCACCCAGTTTGGCCGTGTCCAAATGGGTAAACGGGTTGTTGTCCGTGTATGCAGTAAACTTCGCTGACATCAGGTAATGTTTAAACCTTTCCGTTATCGCCCAGACGAGGGCCAGGAACTCCAGCTTGAAGGAGCTGTAATTCTCGGGATTCCTCTCTGTCGGCTGGAGCTTCCTGCTTGCATAGGCGATCACCTTCTCCCTTCCATCTTGCATCTGGGACAGGACCGCACCTAAGCCCACATTGCTGGCGTCAGTGTAAAGAGTGAACGGGAGGCCATAGTCGGGATAAGCCAAGATTTCTTCCCCTGTCAAGGCCGACTTCAGCTGCTGGAAGGACTCCTCATGCTTCTCACCCCAGACAAACGGGGGTCCGGGAGCTCTGCCATTCTTGGTCTGTCCCACGAGGAGGTCTTGCATGGGCACGGCTATCTTCGTGTATCCCTTGATAAAGCGACGATAGTAGCCCACCAGGTCCAGGAACTGCCTCACCTCTTTTACTGTGGTAGGTTGTGTCCAATTCTGGATAGCGGTGATTTTCTCGGGATCCGGGGCCCCGCCCTCTGCGCTCACCACATGCCCGAGGTACTGCACTTTGGGTTTTAACAGGTGGCACTTAGAGGGCTTTAACTTCATCCCATACTTAGAGAGGGCCGCGAACACTTCTGCTAGGTGCTCCAGGTGGGCTTCATACATTTTGGAATAAACGATCACATCATCCAGATACAGTAGAACAGTCTCGAAGTTGAGATGCCCCAAGCAACATTCCATGAGCCTCTGAAAGGTTCCCAGGGCGTTGCACAGCCCAAACGGCATACTGTTGAACTTGCAGAGTCCCATCGGAGTAGCAAATGCAGTCTTCTCGCGGTCTTCTCTTGCAACCGCCACCTGCCAGTAGCCACTAGTAAGTTCAAGGGTAGGGAAATAATTAGCAGTCTTCAGCGCAGCCAGCGACTCTTCAATGCGAGGGAGAGGGTATGCATCCTTATGCATTATCTGATTAATCTTCCGGTAATCCACACACATTATCATGGGACCATCCTTCTTCTTCACCAGCACCAACGGAGCTGCCCAGGGACTATAACTATCCTGGATGACCCCTGCCTCTTTCATGTTCCTCAACATATCTTTGGCGCATTGGTAGTGTGCAGGTGGGATCGGTCTGTTCCTCTCTTTAATGGGTGGATGTGTACCTGTGGGGATATGGTGCTGAACCCCCTTAATTCTCCCAAAGTCTAACGGGTGCTTGCTGAAAACCTGCCCATACTCTTGCACTACCCGATATACCCATTCTTTGTGATGAATGGGTGTGGGCTCGATGCCGACATGCAACTCCCGGCACCACTCCTTTAACTGTTTGGGTGCAGGGTCCCTGTCTGAATGCAGTGTGGTGGTCGTGGCAGCTGTTTCATGGATAGCGTGTGCGTCTACAGTGAACAATTTGGCTATGGTGGCGTAGCGGGATAGCCTGACCTCTTCCTCTCCACAGTTCATCACTCTCACGGGCACTCTCCTCTTCTTGACATCAATCACCCCTCTGGCTGCCATCACTGTGGGCCAATGCTCCGAAGGCAGCGGTTCCACTACTGCTGGGTAATCCTGTCCCTGGGGACCTACTGCTGCCCTGCACCAAATCATCATCTCACTCCGCAGCGCCACCACCAAAGGCGCTGTGTCTATCACTCGCACACCACCGATCTGTCCACCTGTCAGATTCACCTGTTGCCGCTGCAGGAGGGCCCGGATTTCGCGTTGCAGAGCCCTCTGTTGGCCCCCTCCCGCAGTGGCAGACAATTGTTGCAACAGGCTCAACACCTCCCCCATGCAGTTCTCAATCACATTGGTCCCTAGGACCACTTTTGGGTTATGGTCACTGGAATCATTCTGCACCACAATCATCCCCTGACGTTTCAGCACTGTTCGCCCTATGGTCAAAGTCACTTCCTTGAACCCCACTTGGGTCATAGGGAGTCCATTAGCCGCGATGATGGTTAAACTATCATCCGGAGGGGCAAGTTCGCTATCAGACCAATACCGTTGGTACAACGTATAGGGTATAGTCGTTACCTGCGATCTGGTGTCGAGAAGGTCCATAGTCGGAATACCGTCAACTGCCAGGGAGATGATGGGGTGACCTCCAACGTACCGGTCCCGCCAGTCAGCTGGGCCTTGAGGATCTACTCCTGAGGATTGGCCCTTGGCCTCAGGGGTTGCTCGCTTAACGGACACCGTCTGGAGTAGTGCCCGGTCTTGTTACACTTGTAGCAAACAGGTGGTCCATACCGGGTATCGTTATTCCTCCTACGCTGCATCCAAGGGATGTCCTCCGGGCTGTCGGCGATCTGTATCTTTTCCGCTGGCTTGACTTTCGTCTGTAGCTGCAGGGCAGGAAGGATCCTGGCGACGTCATCATTCAGGCGCTGAACTTGCGACAGATCTTCCGGAGCTCCGATGGCTGCGGCAGGGGCCAACATGGGGGCTGCTACTGAGATGGGAGCGGTGTCAGCCGGCCAAGGTGACGAGTCGGGAGTACCAGCATCCGGCACCTGGAGGGCTTTGATGACCCGGTCTTTTAGAACTGCAAAGTTCAGGTCGGTGTGTTCAAGAGACCACAGCCGTAGTTGTTTGTGATCTTCGGTGGACCCCAGCCCCTGTAGGAACTGCTCTACCAGCATCTTTTTACTGTCAGTCTCATTGATGGGGTCCACCCGCCTCAGCGTACGCTAGGCCGTCTGTAATTGCAAGGCAAGTCCTGCGGCCGCTGCCGACAATGGTAAAACTGTATCCGCAACTCCGCTTTTGTGCGGGTTTCAAAAGCGATCTGGAGCTTGTCAAAAATGGCGATCACCGAGGCCCGGTCCGCGTCTGCCCAAGTCTCCACCTCCTGCTCGGCGGCGCCAGTCAGCTGCCCTAGGACTACCGCTGCACGCTGTTTGCCGGTCATGGCGTACAAATCGAGGATCGTGCATATTTTCTTCCGGAACGTCTGCAAGGCATCAGGCTTCCCATCGTACTGGGGTAACCAGGCAGCACCGGGCACGTAGGTCAAGGAGATTGGCATTACCTGGGTGACCGTTGGAGCCGCGGCCTCTCCCGCTCCTGCGACTGGAGCTAGCGCCGCCACATTCCCATCATCAGGCGCACCTGCAGGCGCCACCGCTCCAGCGGCTGGCGCCACTCCGCCATCAGGGTTCGGTGCGGACATCTTCCCGCTTTTCCCCCTTGGTCTTTTCGTGGCACTCCACTAGCCGGCCAGAAATTTTCGTTTTCTCTACGGCCGTGTTCCCAGGGGGTGGTGCTTCAGTTTCGCGCCCTTTCTCAGGGTATGAGACCTTGGGCGGGAACATTTGCGCCAACAAGATGGCGACAAGATGGCGGATTCTGAAAATCTTGGCAACGGATCACCGTTGACTTCAATAGTGATTCCCTACTAACATTTAAGCAGAGCCTGGATGCCTTTCTTGAAAAATTTAATATTACCAGTTATGTATATTAGATTTTATGACAGGGTGTTGATCCATGGAACTAGTCTGATTGCCGTATTTGGAGTCAGGAAGGAATTTTTTCCCTATTGGAGCTTGTTTGCCACATTGTTTTTTTTTGCCTTCCTCTGGATCAACATGTTAGGCTATGGGTTGAACTAGATGGACTAAGGGCGGGTTTCCACGTTGCGACATTGCACGTGCGATGTCGATGGGGTCAAATCGAAAGTGACGCACATCCGGCGTCGCAGTCGATATCGCAACGTGCAAATCCTTTTTGATACGATGAACGAGCGCAAAAGCGTCGTTATCGTATCATCGCTGCAGCCTCCGACATTTCCATAATGCCGGTGCAGCGACAGGTGCGATGTTGTTCCTCGCTCCTGCGGCAGCACACATCGCTGTGTGTGAAGCCGCAGGAGCGAGGAACTTCAACTTACCTGCCGCCGGCTGCAATCAGAAGGTCGGAGGTGGGCGGGATGTTTACATCCTGCTCATCTCCGCCCCTCCACTTCAATTGGCCGCCTGCCGTGTGACGTCGCAGTGACGCCGCACGGCCTGCCCACTTAGGAAGGAGGCGGGTCGCCGGCCAGAGGGACGTCGCACGGCAGGTATGTGCGTGTGAAACTGCCGTAGCGATAATAATCGCTACGGCAGCTTTCACTAGATATTGCACGTGCGACGGGGGCGGGACTATCGCTGCAGCATCGGTAACACATTGTTACCGATGTCGCAGCGTGCAAAGCTCGCCTTAGAGTCTCCCTTCAAACTTAAAAACTATGATACTATGATACTATGAATACAAGGCGCACTTCCACAAGGTAAGTGGATGGGTAAGTATCCTGTTCACGGCGCCAGAAATTGAGGTGTACCGCCCTGTGCTCGGCAGCCGAGTCTCTCGGATCTGGACCTTCAGTGGGTGGCTCGAGGGTCTCCGGACCCGGGTGTCTCGCGGTCACTTCAACTGAAAGGGGGGTTGGGGTTTGGGAATGTAGATGTACGGCCGGAGCCGTGTTAAGTTTGTGACGCCACCCACGGGATGTGGTGAAGGTGGACATCACCGCTGCAGTTACGGTGCACCCGGGGGAGATGTCTGGCAGCAAGTTGTTAACCCCTCCGTGGGCAAGGATGGTGGCCCCGGGATCCGTTGGGGGTGTTTGGCGGTGCAAGGAAATGGGGTACCGGAAGGTGCTGCTGTACTCACTAGTAGTAAACACACGAGTCTCTGGCAAACCAAGGCGATGGTGGTCTCCGTCTTTCTCCTGCACCTGTGCTGGGTAGTGGACTGCCCGTGCTTGCAACTTCAGGAGTCCACTCCCAGCTTGTGGTCGCCTAAGGAGCCCTTTGCCCGCATCAATTTCTTGATTTGAAGACTCCTAACTACTTTTTACTGACTTACTAAAGCACTAAATTGGTTTTGTAACCTCATTGAGCTTTGAGCTTCATAGGCAGGTGTATCCAATCATGAGAAAAGGTATTTAAGGTGGCCACTTGCAAGTTGTTCTGTGACGCCCTGGGCAAGCCAGGGGTCACAGGTCATTACACCACCACACCCTACATCCCAGTTAGGAACACCAAAGCTAAACTAAAATCCTTGTTGCCTTCCTCCAGAGGCTGATGTTCACACCAGGGGGTGGGCCAGGCGGTTGGCTCCGCCCACCGAGGAGTTCACAGCTCTGGAGGCAGGAAGTACCAGGCAGATTAGCCCAGGCAGGGCTTGAGTAAACAAGAAGTTAAGCTAGGGAAGTGAAGTGGTAAAGGAGAAGTTGAAGGAAGGTGAAAGGTGACAGAAAGAAAGCCTGAAGAGAGTCCAGCTGTGTGCAGGACAGGGTCAGCAAGGTCAGCAACGACGGTGACTGTCCAGAGGGGTGACTGTTCGGGAGTTCCTGGAAGGACCGCGGACGGGTAGTGACCCGGCGGTCTGGAGCAGCGTGCAAAGGACAGTTAGCACCAGGGCAGGGGCCTCTCGGACCCCGGCAAGGCTAGGAGTCGCCATAATTTGCCGAATCCGTCAGTGAAGGGGACGTAGATCCCCCAACAACCAAGTCCCGATTGAAGGCAACAGTCCAACCATTAAGGAGGAACACCGCCACCGCCAAGGCACCAGTTCCTCAGGGCCAGCGTCTGCGGGCAAAGTAGAGCTCCTCCGGTCCAGCTTGAAGCCGGGGAGCGGGTTACCGGTGGGGACCCATCGCTACCAACACAGAAACACTAGGTGCAGGTCAAAGGGACATCACCGTCACCTACAGGGAGAGCAAGTGCAGCCGTCCGTGGGAACCGTCTTTCCAGCCGTGTGGTTTACCGTAAAACTGTGTCCACGTCTCAGGCTGAGTGAGTACCACAGTGCCGCAAGGCACAGCGCTGCCCCCGCGTCCCTGCGCCCACCAGGCCCTGCATCTCCCATCTCATCACCGGGCCCCGGGATTACCAACCCCTACCCACGGAGGGGCAACGCAACACCTGGCTGCTCCGCATCACCATCCCCGGGATCCCCATATTGAGCAGCGGTGGTGAAATCACCACAACCGTGGGTGGCGTCACGGACAATAAACTATTCCCACACCCAACAACCCCCTTTCACTCACGGGCGAGGAGTGCCGCTCGAGAACCCCCGGGATCCGGCCCACAGCTCAAGCCACCACTGAGCAGCAGCCGCCGGACCCGAGCAGAAGGGGTGAGCGTAGTGTGCTGACACCCTCCTCCCCGCCCGCGACAACTTGGCGTTACGAACAGGATCTTACCGCTGCCGTTTGGTAGAGGTGCGCCTTGTTACTGCCGGAGGTATCCGGCTAAAAAAAATTCAGAAGTCGGCATCTTTGGCGCGAAAAGTTCCCGCTCGAGCGTCTTCTCGAGTAGTAGAGGCGCGAAGGCCAAAACCCCGCCCCGAGAGAGGAGTGGCCGGAAAGAAGCTAAGGGGGACGAAATGGCGACTGGTCGCATGTAGCCGCGGCTATACCGATAGGGACGCCGGGATCCCACGATCCGCTGACCCCTGCAAAGAATGGCCGCTCCACCTAGCTATGCGGAGGCTACTGAGCCGGTGCCCGGAACAGCGGCATGGCTGAGGGCCCGAACGGCAGGGATCTGCCGACACTACCGGAGCCAGATCTGCAGGCTGATGGAGCAGTGGACCGCGGAGGTGGAGGACGTAGCTGCAGTTGCACGGGTGTATGGAATGGAGGCCATGGTGGAGGAGCTGGTGAGTGACCCACGCCCCTGTGTCCCCGAGGGACCGGCCGTTGCGGCTGAGGGACCCGGTCTACCTCTGGCCCCCATGCCGCCTCCGTCCTCCTTGCCCGGGCACCGCGCTGCACCTGGCTCGTCACGCGTGCACCCCTTTGTGACAGTGGCCGAGAGAGTGGCGAGTCTGGAAGCTGCGGCAGCTGGCGGCCAACCGCCTGGCGCAGGGACGGACGATAGTGATTCCGGGCCAGACACCGAGCTCATTTCGGAAGAGGATGAGGGAGTCGTCGCTCTGCATGGCATGGAGGCCACATACATCCCCCGGAGTGGAAATAACGGGTATCGGGCGGCCCTTCCTCGCCGCGCTTGCTATGCGCTGGAGGGGCTGGTGCCCGTGTTCTTCCACCCAGAGCCGGGTGGGGAGGACGAAAGTGCACAATAAAGGCAGCGGGATACCGTTGCACCGTCCCCGTTGGGACCACCTGTGTGTTTAAAAGTTTTAAAGTTGAAGGTTTCGAAATGATGAAAATGAGTAATTGATGAGCAAGTAACCTGATTGTCAGCAACTGTGATTTGAAACCGGCCGTTGCCGGCACCGTTGTCCCAGTGGGGACCGTTTAAAAAGTTTGCATGGGAACTATCCATGGACAAGCCCGTGAACTTGCAGGGCAACCACAAACGTAAGTGGCTTGTAAATAAGTTGTTTACAGTACCGTTTTCCGCATTGCCGCCTCCGGAGAGGCAGGTTGGAGGGAGGGCCCTGTTAAAAAATATACTCTTAAATATATTTTTCTTCAAATACGTAAAGCCGCATGAAAGAAAGAACTTCCAAAAATGTAAAAAATAAATGTATTTTATCTATTTAAAAATGGTTGCCAGGGTTCAGTTACAGAAAGGAAAAATAATATACTTTGATAGCTTACGCAAAGAGTTCATTTAGTCCATACTGATCAATGGGAAGTCTTTACCCATCTTTCTTTGGTTCCTGAATGGCAAGGCAGGGGATGTCATCTCTTAGCGTGTCTTCATCTTTGCAGCCTCGAGTCTTCTCACAGCAGGCAATGTGGAGGAGCGACCATAGCCCCCTCCATCGTGTGTTATATAACAACTGTCCAGTCCATATAGGGTGTTTAGTTGAATATAGCTCCATATGACATAAGCTTCTAGAAGCTACCAGAAGCTTCTGGAAGGATTTATATATATCCTTCCATGCTCAGCATATATATATATATTCAATATGGATATTTTAATACTTATTCCTTATAAAAACTTTATTAATATACTATGCCCTTCAACATAAACAGAACTGTAGACATATATGTCTTACTATGAAATATTTGATAACTAGATGTATTAATTTTAATGTTTTTACAAACCCCCCTTGAAGCGGGTGGAGTAACCCCGAAAATTAATTAATACATCATTAAAATAACAAATCTTCTTTCCTTATTTGGTGATAACGGATTAATATTAATAATAATGATGAATAATAATTAATTTGCATTATTCATGTTGTAAGTTCAATAATATAATAATGTGGATAATGTTATGATAGGCCATGACTGATCAATCATATAAAAATATAATTATACTTTGCTAGACCTAAAAAGAAATGCAAAAAAACAAATCCGGTCACCATATGATGTCCTCTGAGTTGATGTCTTCTTATCTCCGATGCAATCCGGCATAAACACAGTCTCTTAGAAATAAATCCTTTGATAAAAATGGATGGTTACCAATTTATACAGTCCCATATTGCGTTTATCATTGTTAGATCAAAGTCCATAAACTTTATTTTTTATTACAAAGTCCATAGCCAATGTTGATAAACCACAGTTCATGAGTGTAGAAGAATAGCAAAAGTCTTTGATGTCTGTGCAGTGTAATTTGCATTAGTCACCTTGTATCCTTCATGCTGCCTGTTGTCAAATCCTAGAACAGATGTTAAGACGTTCTTGGTCAGCACGACAGGGGTTAACTTTGACACGTCATTGTTCTTCTTAGTATCTGTAGGGAGGTCTTAATGCACAGACCATGTGTCATTGTCCATCCTGGAATCAAAGGACCACTATGTTTCTGAGATGCAAACGCGGTAAGTGTATTTTGTATGTAACACAGTCTTATTTGAGACGTTACCTTTTGGACCTTTTTGCAGAATCCCTTTTAACTTTAGGAAAATTATAAAGTCTTTTTATCTTTTGTAATCTTGATTGAAGACTTCATTCCCTAATCTAGATACCAAATATGGCAATAACTATCACTAATAAATGTCACAGTGTATCATAACTCTAATACTATAATACCATGTCATTATTATTATCGTAGAAGTATTAATATAATTGATACTCAGAATGATAAAAATACTGCATAATGGTATAGACAATAGTATTTTCTTGTAATGACCTTTTTGTCGTTGGTGCATTACCCTTCCAAACCCATAGGTGGCAATGTGTTGAATGTAACCAAAATATAATATAAAATATGAAACAATATAATGTGTACCTATAACATGTATCATATTATAAATATGAAAGCAACAATGTGGCTTATTTAGTTAGATCATTTGTAAAATTATAAACCAAAGCAAATAACCTTTTGGAAAAGACTGGATGATTTCATCAAAACACAATAATACCCATTATAAATTATTATTGATTAAAAATATAATATATATTATTTGTAAATTTAGAAAGGTAAACCTAAATGTACCTTGATCTTCCATCTTTATTATTCTAATTTAATTTATTTGATTTGTCTATTATTTATTAAATAACCTACTATAAGAAAATGTGTAACTATAAGTAATGCTTCATCCTTATTGTGTTAACATACTAATATAAAAATAATGTATTACTAGAAAGTAAACAATTGTATATATTGATGAAGGAAGTATCTTTTCTTCCAAAAAAATGGAACTTTTCCCTTTTAATATGATTCATATTTAATAAAGTAATATTCTTATATTCGATATTACTGAACTAAATATTAAAGTGTTTTCTCAATTGAGATATTTAAAATCTGAAGAAAAAAATAAAAATTGTAGAATTTAAGATTTTGATTAAAAATGTGAATATTAAATAATAATTAATATAAAAAAAATAGGAATAAAAGGAAAAATGAAAATTGGAATAAAAATAAAAATTGAAATAAAAATAAGGCCTTCTATGTATATAACACCTATGTCTTTAATAATACATAACCTTAATGTTACCAATATCTTATAGGATTTCCATACCTATCAGTAACCTATAAAAATAATTAAGTCATGTAACCTTGCAAATAATACACTTCTCTTAGTATATAAATGCATTATGATATACTTCAAATATATTTTTTATTCCCAATTCTTCCTTTGTACTTGAAATATTAATTATTAAAGTATCCTGAAAACACATATATTATCAAATATAAATGTGTGTGATTGAGACCAAACCTCTCCCTTTCAATATCATGAAATATGATATTATAAAAATTAATATGTTTAGATTAAATTAAATTAAAATTTGTGTTGTATATCTTCAAGACCATATTATAAATATCACTTCCATATTTGAAAAGAAAAATGATTTTCAATCTATGTACCAATAAAAGAAGTGACTAACACAAAAGATATAAGAAAATCAAAACGTTATAACCTTATTCTAGAATGTAACTCTTCAGAATAAACCCTTAATAAAAAATCCTAATATCTCTATACTAAAGAAATGTCTAAGAATAAGATATATATATCCGGTATAAATTCCTTCATTTATACCTATGTACTATAACTTATTATCTAATAGTATACATACATATATATTATAACCTCGAAGTTAAAACAAAAATTCCCTTTTTTTTTTTTCCCCTCTGGATCCAAGTACTTTGACTTTAGCAGCTGCTCAGACAATCAATCATTCATAGACACATCTATGCACACAAGACTGTCATGTTCTTTAACATATACTTCTACATAGAAACTGACAAACACATATCCCTTTTTTTCCCAATATTCTATGCGCATTTCAAAAATTATGTTACTAATTTGAAGTACTTCTTGAAAAATACAAATTCCAATGTATTACATACTGTACATTTGACCATGGAACCGACAGACATTTATTATTAGCTTTAGTACCAAGTCACATGCTCTGATACGTGCAAAGAACACCATTCCAAAACAGCAAGCAGTTTTACTACACTTCAAAGCTCAGACTACATTTCTAATAACTCTAAAGAAGATATATATTCATAAAAGAAACGTTAAAGCAATAATACTCTGGCAATTGGTACCTGAGAAAATAATAATTATTAATTAATCGTGCTTTTGCGTTTAACCTTATCCAATAAAATATATGTTACCTGATTGAGGACAAGAACAAATGTATAAATAAAAGTTAATACTTCATCAATCTGCTTTACTGATAAATTCTGAGGGAAATAAAAGAATAAAATTATTATCATATTTATGATAAAAATGAAACACTTAGAATCTGTTACTTTCTCTTATTATTTTATTTTAAATATTATTATTCATATACAGAGATCAAATTATTAATTATAACATTAAACTATCATTTTACTAAATGAAACTATGACCTTAATTTACTGTCACTACCTTTAATATATATATATATATATATATATATATATATATATATATATATATATACATAGATTCACTGTATATGAATAAACATACTTATCAAACAATAAAATTAATTTACCCAGAAATCCACTTTATCTTGCTGAAGACCAAACCTAAATTTTTCTTCAAAGATTCGATTTATGAGGTCCATTTTAAACTTATAGGAATCTCTGAACTTATGTAATTCAAGGTTTTCTGTTATATGAGAGAGAATGTCTCTCTCTGAAAGACCACCCAGCTGTTGCTGGCTGTCAAATCCTGACCCAGGGAGAGGATCTCCACAAGACACCTGTTTCTGGTTTTCAAAGCTTTTACTCATCATTTGTCTGGAATCCTCAATCCCAGTGACCGATCCCGTCACTGGTGACAAGGGTTTTTCCTGTGGAAAAAGACTTTTAGACGACAAAAATTGGGGTGGATTGTATGGTTTGAAACACGTATGCATCTTCCTCCGAACTTCATACACCCTGTCACAGAAATATCTGGATCTGGGAGACACTGTTGATTTTTCGCAAAAACTCTCCCTTTTTTGTGTTGGTTTTTCAGAATTAATTAATTTCTGTTTTGATTGACTTTGGCGACTTCTAACAAAATCGATAAATGTCGTACATTCGAATAGGGACTTTTTATTTAATGCCACCGCACAGGCGGCATTGTCAAGGAAATGAAATTTCTTGATGAATAAACGTATCATTCCATCCAATCTGACATTTGGAATGACCGCCCTATACAAACGTTCAAAAACGGACATAAATGAGAACGTACTCTCATTCTGTTCAATTTGTAATTCCTACATCATCTCATAATTTGGATCAGATTCATTCCTTGCACAGAAGATGAGATTTTTCAGCCTTATGATATCATTATCATTTGAACCATCAAATGTCTCATTGTCAGAAGACTTTTTTAATGCCAATTGTCTAAAGAAATGCTGAGGTAACCACATACGGAATAACTGATTCGTCTCACTATTGGTTAAATTTAACTTCTCAACGGAACTTTCAAATATCTCTGAATTTCTGCAAACATGTATTTTAGGATTATATGCGGGAATTAATTTGCATATGTCCATTAGACTCTTTCTAAGTCTAATTCCTAAAATTTGTCTGTTTTATTTTTAGAAACTGATCGTCGCCATTTTCTCTCTCCACGTGTCCTTTCTGCACGTCTCCCACTCTGGCTCCTCCCCCTTCTGGCTTCTCTACGTCATTTCCTGCTTCTTTCCCAGTGTCCTGAAAATGACCTTGATTAGGTAGCACATGTCTGCCGCCATTATCAAAATTCTGATTTGCAAAATTACAGCCAACATTACAGTCAGAATTCACAATATCACTGACTGACATTCCAGGTTCTAAGCAGTCTTTGGATTTCTCTGTCACTGACTCTCCTGACAATTCAGGTTGTCTATTTCCACCATTTTTACACTTTTCTACGATTAACTTGTGAAAATCATAGACTAAATGACAGACATTTTTGATTTTCTGTTTCTCTCTATTAAAAGACCTTGCACATTCTATACGTGAATTCTCAAGTTCACATTCCCCATAAAAGCGTAACCAAATCTCTTCCACATTAGAAATATCTGAATAAGTGAACTGAAGTTTACTTTGCTTAACATATGAAGAGATAAAATCCATTTTCTTACCTGAAATGATCAGATGATCTGATGGATGATCCTGTAAGACTTGATTCACTTTGTTCAACAGGTCCAATACTTCTTATGGACTGACTTTATCTTTCTTGCTCAAAAATACGTCAAAAGTTAACTTCTGTGGCTTTGTAAAAACTTTAAAGTTCATTCAAAAAAAAAACTTTCATGCAACTTGACTTATACGTAATTCCTAGGTTCTGCGTGATTTTTTATAAATTGTCGATTCCTGATCCTTTGCAGGAGATACTTAAAATACTTATTACTTCGACCCCCCCTTATGCAAAGTGAAGGAACAACAAAAAATATGTAAAAAAAAATCACGAATGACTGAGCTCGCCAAAATGTTAAAAAATATACTCTTAAATATATTTTTCTTCAAATACGTAAAGCCGCATGAAAGAAAGAACTTCCAAAAATGTAAAAAATAAATGTATTTTATCTATTTAAAAATGGTTGCCAGGGTTCAGTTACAGAAAGGAAAAATAATATACTTTGATAGCTTACGCAAAGAGTTCATTTAGTCCATACTGATCAATGGGAAGTCTTTACCCATCTTTCTTTGGTTCCTGAATGGCAAGGCAGGGGATGTCATCTCTTAGCGTGTCTTCATCTTTGCAGCCTCGAGTCTTCTCACAGCAGGCAATGTGGAGGAGCGACCATAGCCCCCTCCATCGTGTGTTATATAACAACTGTCCAGTCCATATAGGGTGTTTAGTTGAATATAGCTCCATATGACATAAGCTTCTAGAAGCTACCAGAAGCTTCTGGAAGGATTTATATATATCCTTCCATGCTCAGCATATATATATATATTCAATATGGATATTTTAATACTTATTCCTTATAAAAACTTTATTAATATACTATGCCCTTCAACATAAACAGAACTGTAGACATATATGTCTTACTATGAAATATTTGATAACTAGATGTATTAATTTTAATGTTTTTACAGGCCCTCAGCAGTGCAGGCTGGGGCCCAGCCACCAAAGGAACCGGTGGCTACCCTCTGGAGGGGAAGGGCAGATCCCGCTCGGGTACCGTGTGCTGGACTGTGGGTCAAGGGGTGCTGCCTGGGCTTTAGGGGCAGCATCAGGGCCAGGTTGCTTGGGTGGGAGAGAGCGGAAACCGTAACCGTAAACCGTTTGCAACGTTAAAGTAATGTGCCTCCCGTTATGGGAAGAATTATTAAAAATGTATATATGTTACTGTTTTACCATGTTATATTTTGCAGAAAAATAAAACCGGTGTTGGACGGGCAGCCCGCGAACGGTCTGCATTTTGCTAAGGGGGAATGTGACGCCCTGGGCAAGCCAGGGGTCACAGGTCATTACACCACCACACCCTACATCCCAGTTAGGAACACCAAAGCTAAACTAAAATCCTTGTTGCCTTCCTCCAGAGGCTGATGTTCACACCAGGGGGTGGGCCAGGCAGTTGGCTCCGTCCACCGAGGAGTTCACAGCTCTGGAGGCAGGAAGTACCAGGCAGATTAGCCCAGGCAGGGCTTGAGTAAACAAGAAGTTAAGCTAGGGAAGTGAAGTGGTAAAGGAGAAGTTGAAGGAAGGTGAAAGGTGACAGAAAGAAAGCCTGAAGAGAGTCCAGCTGTGTGCAGGACAGGGTCAGCAAGGTCAGCAACGACGGTGACTGTCCAGAGGGGTGACTGTTCGGGAGTTCCTGGAAGGACTGCGGACGGGTAGTCACCCGGCGGTCTGGAGCAGCGTGCAAAGGACAGTTAGCACCAGGGCAGGGGCCTCTCGGACCCCGGCAAGGCTAGGAGTCGCCATAATTTGCCGAATCTGTCAGTGAAGGGGACGTAGATCCCCCAACAACCAAGTCCTGATTGAAGGCAACAGTCCAACCATTAAGGAGGAACACCGCCACCGCCAAGGCACCAGTTCCTCAGGGCCAGCGTCTGCGGGCAAAGTAGAGCTCCTCCGATCCAGCTTGAAGCCGGGGAGCGGGTTACCGGTGGGGACCCATCGCTACCAACACAGAAACACTAGGTGCAGGTCAAAGGGACATCACCGTCACCTACTGGGAGAGCAAGTGCAGCCGTCCGTGGGAACCGTCTTTCCAGCCGTGTGGTTTACCGTAAAACTGTGTCCACGTCTCAGGCTGAGTGAGTACCACAGTGCCGCAAGGCACAGCGCTGCCCCCGCGTCCCTGCGCCCACCAGGCCCTGCATCTTCCATCTCATCACCGGGCCCCGGGATTACCAACCCCTACCCACGGAGGGGCAACGCAACACCTGGCTGCTCCGCATCACCATCCCCGGGATCCCCATATTGAGCAGCGGTGGTGAAATCACCACAACCGTGGGTGGCGTCACGGACAATAAACTATTCCCACACCCAACAACCCCCTTTCACTCACGGGCGAGGAGTGCCGCTCGAGAACCCCCGGGATCCGGCCCACAGCTCGAGCCACCACTGAGCAGCAGCCGCCGGACCCGAGCAGAAGGGGTGAGCGTAGTGTGCTGACACCCTCCTCCCCGCCCGCGACAGTTCTATTTGAATCTCCTATGAAGAGTGGCATCATGGGCTCCTCAAAACAACTCTCAAATGATCTGAAAACAAAGATTATTCAACATAGTTGTTCAGGGGAAGGATACAAAAAGTTGTCTCAGAGATTTAAACTGTCAGTTTCCACTGTGAGGAACATAGTAAGGAAATGGAAGAACACAGGTACAGTTCTTGTTAATTTATAACAACAATCTGGGCACTATAATGCTCAGATAAGAAGTGGAGCTGAATGCATAGTAATTCTTGAAAAGTACAAAACTTTATTTATTACAAAATCACAAGTAAAAACAGGAAAAAAGCCCTCAAAGTGGAGCACATCATCCCCAGTTAATAACCCTCAGAGAAATATATACAAGGATACATGCACAGGTATATTTATATATAGCCGCGACTGGCTGATAACAGAGACAACAGAAGTCTATTAGTCTCCTCAGGCATATATAAGCCAATTTGGAATATCAATGCTATATCAGCCAGTAAATAGCAAAATAGTTAGGTGCTACTATTCATGAAAATGTTCAAGATCATGTCACCTGCCCATCAGCACCAGATAACATGTGCATTATTAAATGAGCTATAAACAGCGTGCAAATAACACACTGGTTTGCAACTGCATAAATCTACCATGCTGATGAGGAGGTGGTGAAGAGACAAAACTTCACAGAGCTAATTAACATTCAGTAAGCACCCATGGTCTATCATGAAACACTATATGGCTGATAACAGAGACAACAGAGGTCTATAAAGGCCCCGTCACACTAAGCAACATCGCTAGCAACATCGCTGCTAACGAACAACTTTTGTGACGTTGCTAGCGATGTTGCTGTGTGTGACATCCAGCAACAACCTGGCCCCTGCTGTGAGGTCGTTGGTTGTTGCTGAATGTCCTGGGCCATTTTTTAGTTGTTGCTGTCCCGCTGTGAAGCACAGATCGCTGTGTGTGACAGCGACAGAGCAACAACTGAATGTGCAGGCAGCAGGAGCCGGCTTCTGCGGAGGCTGGTAACCAATGTAAACATCGGGTAACCAAGAAGCCCTGTCCTTGGTTACCCGATATTTACCTTTGATACCAGCCTCCTCCGCTCTCACTGTCAGTGCCGGCTCCTGCTCTGTGCACATGTAGCTGCAGCACACATCGGGTTAATTAACCCGATGTGTGCTGTAACTAGGAGAGCAAGGAGCCAGCGCTAAGCATTGTGCGCTGCTTCCTGCTCTGTGCACATGTAGCTGCAGCACACATCAGGTTAATTAACCCGATGTGTGCTGTAACTAGGAGAGCAAGGAGCCAGCGCTAAGCATTGTGCGCTGCTCCCTGCTCTGTGCACATGTAGCTGCAGCACACATCGGGTTAATTAACCCGATGTGTGCTGTAACTAGGAGAGCAAGGAGCCAGCGCTAAGCATTGTGCGCTGCTCCCTGCTCTGTGCACATTTAGCTGCAGCACACATCGGGTTAATTAACCCGATGTGTGCTGTAACTAGGAGAGCAAGGAGCCAGCGCTCAGTGTGCGCTGCTCCCTGCTCTCTGCACGTGTAGCTCCGTGCGGTGGTAACCAAGGTAAATATTGGGTTGGTTACCCGATATTTACCTTAGTTACCAAGCGCAGCATCTTCCACGCGGCGCTGGGGGCTTGTCACTGGTTGCTGGTGAGCTCACCAGCAACTTGTGTAGCGACGCTCCAGCGATCCCTGCCAGGTCAGGTTGCTGGTGGGATCGCTGGAGCGTCGCAGTGTGACATCTCACCAGCAACCTCCTAGCAACTTACCAGCGATCCCTATCGTTGTTGGGATCGCTGGTAAGTTGCTTAGTGTGACTGGACCTTTAGTCTCCTCAGGCATATATAAGCCAATTTAGAATATCTCTCCTGTCTCAGCCGGCAGATGACAAAATAGTTCGATATAAACCATTAGGTGCAACTATTCCTGAGAGAGTTCAAGATAATATCACCTGCCCCTCAGGTGCAAACCAGTGTGTCATTTGCACATGTCCATGCCCGGCGACCATCAAACTTAAATGAACTGGAATTGTTTTGTAAACAGGAATGGTCAAATATACCTTCATCCAGGATCCAGGAACTCATTAAAAGCTAAAGGAAGCGACTAGAGGCTGTTATTTTTGCAAAAGGAGGATCTACAAAATATTAATGTCACTTTTATGTTGAGGTGCCCATACTTTTGCACCGGTCAAATTTAGTTTAAATGCGGATTGCACATTTTCTGTTAGTACAATAAACCTCATTTCAATCCAGAAATATTACTCAGTCCATCAGTTATTAGATATATGAAACTGAAATAGCTGTTGCAAAAACCCAAATTGTTATAAAGGAAAAAGGTTAACATTAATAGGGGTGCCCAAACTTTTTCATATGACTGTATCTTAATAAAGGTAATATAAATTAGGTCTTGTTGTAATGTCAATATAACAGGGAAGATTAAAGTGATTGTCTCTCGTTTGTTCTTCCTGAGCGCATCATTCCTCTGATCTCCTGTTTATGGAATGTGGTGTGCTATTACTTACAGCAAAGAAGGGCAGCAGTGTGTACATAGCCCAGGCCAAAAACTAATACTCTACCAGGATACAGCTAAACCCCCACTAAGTGGAGGCATCACAGGTGCAGGAGAAGCAAATCACACACACACCTCCATGGAATGGATGAGGCGATTGCTAGATGATAAAACTGCACACTGATGGCTTTCATAGAGCGCTGTTCACACATGCAGATGCACAGTCACAAGCCCGCAGCCTATTAAGTGACGCCCATACTATTAGATCAGGAGGGCTGACAAGCCGTACCCCACCTTGGTACCATGCAGGGACAGAACTCTAAAATGTAAGGCCCAACAGAAAGGGACCTGGCTGTATCCTGTACAAAAAAATATAAGGTTTTGGTTGGTATTTATGGCCATAATACGGAAGCCTACAACCCTCGCCACGGGAACCTCATGCTTGTAGGTCGAAACAATAAATATAAAAATAGCAACAAAAAGAAATTAAGTATTACTTAATTTTTGGAGGATATTTATTTCTCTTTTTGTTGCTATTTTTAGATGTGGTGTGCTCCTGAAGATTGATAGTTTGAGTTGGTGGCATGACCAATAGGAGTCAATGGCCCAAAGTGCGCACTCTCCAATGCTGCTAGCCAAGGCAACTTTACATATGCAACATCAGAGGAATGCAGGAGCTCTGAAGCTGACTGGGTCCAGATATCTGGCCAGCGTCTGAGCAGGACATGCTAGCTGTGTAGCAAACAGTTTACAAGCGCGTGCTGTTTGGTTAGTAAACTGACCACTGCTGAGGTGACCAGTAACCTAAGCAATGACCTATACATTGAAAAATCCATTCATTCTGGAGAATGAAGAGGTAAATTTGAAAGTTTCTTGTTTTTACAAGCACTTTCTCATTTTCGTGAAGGAATAAAATTTCAAAGGGGTTGTAAGAGATTAATATAAAATTATACTCTGCACTATTACTGATCAGCATTTATGGAGTTCCATGGCTACTAGAAGTTCACAGTGTACGTTGTCAAAGTATAACAGATGCTTAGCGCCCCTGACCCATCAGGAACTACAGGGAACTGAACTGCATCCTGTTAGAGATGCAGGGCCTACCCCCAGGGATCCAGAAGACCAGTGCCAGTAACACCAAAACACTCATACAAGCCCTGTTTTCCTCTCCCCCAAAACTGGTGACAGGCTAGGGTTGGACCCAAAGGATGGCCACCTAGGGTGAGACCGATCCAGTCCACTAGACAACAAATAAACCTCAAAGGATAGACACGGGGTACTTCAACTATTAATACCTAAAAAAAAACCCCATAAAATTCAAATACTTTATTAATAAAACCAAAACAAAGTGCAAATTAAAAACAATGTTGTTTAGAGTGCATATTCAGGTCACAGGGATAATCCTGGGCAAATTCCCTATTCTCCCCCTTCCTGACCACGGGGGTTGGCACCCTATTTTAATGCACGCAGTGGCGCCCCCGCTCGACGTGGACTGACCCTTCAAACCCTATCCTGACAGTCTTATTAGTGCTGCTGATCTCTATATGGGCCTTTACATAGTATTTTGGTGAGATTCTCATACATCCATTCAGACACTCTAAAGAGACCTATATTGGATAGATATTCCAGGTTCTACCCCTTACTATATTAAATTTTTCATATCCAATATTGTATGAGACACATAGTCAGTTTCTCCAGCCAAAAGGCACAGTCCATGTAGCCTATACACCAAACTTCTAGATGTCACTCATGAATGGTGTAGCCAAATGGCTACTGCGCGTAGCTCACTGCCCGATGCGTTTCTACTCTCGGACCATAAATCGAACGGAGGTTCATCAGGGGCTGTCCATAGCGAAATCGCATAGATGGCAGACTGAAACATCAATGTGTCTACGTTAGAGGACTGATCACCTTTCCATAGAGTCACAAATATAGTATTGCACAGATAATCCATTACTCACATTGTTATTGTGCCATGAATAATCAATTGATCCTCCAATGAGGTGCTGTATTTAACTGTAAATCAACATATAATATATAAGCCCATCACGTATTTCTCATTGAATTCAATAAAGTTCCATTTCCAGCCGTACTTACTTAGAAATTTCACTGCCCAGTTGTACACACTTTGTTTGTGCCACAAAACATAAACCGATCCTCCAATGAGGTGCTGTAATTAGCTGTGAACCAATAGATAAATACATACATGACTTTGACACCCTGATGGAATTAGAGGAGGAAGGGAGTAGGACGATGGGCGAAGGCCCATTCTCCACACTCAAAAATAAAAGTACAAGGATGCCTCCCCAGGGTGAACATGATAGTACGGAGATATTTTACAAATTGGTGACCTCAGAGCTGACTAAAGCCTGCTTTACACCTTACGATCCAGCTTACGATATCGTATGCGATCGTAACCTCCCCCATCGTATGTGCGGCACGTTCAATTTGTTTCATGTGCCGCACAAACGATTAACCCCTGTCACACGTACTTACCCGTCCATACGACCTCGCTGTGGGCGGCGAACTTCCACTTCCTGGAGTGGGAGGGACGTTCGCCGTCACAGCGACGTCACGTGGCAGCCGGCCAATAGAAGCGGAGGGGCGGAGCTGAGCGGGACGTAAACATCCCGCCCACCTCCTTCCTTCTGCATTGCTGGCCGGGAGCCACAGGACGCAGGTAAGATCTGTTCATCGTTCCCGGGGTGTCACACACTGCGATGTGTGCTACCCCGGGTACCATGAACAATCTGACGTTCAGTTCTAGAGAAATGAACGATGTGTGTGCGATGAACGTTTTAGCGTTGTACTGCAATGTACCTTACGATGCCGGATGTGCGTCACTTACGACGTGACCCCCACCGACACATTGTAAGATACATTGCAGCGTGTAAAGCGGGCTTAAGATTGACCCAAAATGCAATCCCGCCCAAACAAACATGACCAAACAAGAGAGAGAGGCTTTAAAGAATTTGGAAAAAAACCTCGAAATAATTGTAAAACCGTCTGATGAAGGCGGGAATACAGTAGTCATGAATAGATGTGAATACCTACGGATGTATCTGGCACTCCTAAACGATAAGGACACCTATGAAGTCGTGAGGAAGGATCCAACTGACACCTTCAGGGGTGAGTTGAAGGAGCTATTGACGATGGCTTGGGATGATAAACTAATTTCTAAAGAGGAATTTGAATTCCTACTTCCCAAACACCCTAAGATAGCAACGTTTTATACAGTACTGAAAGTGCACAAAGGGCTTGATCCCTTGAAAGGATCGAAGGTGTGGTTTACCTTTGCACATGTACATGCCCACTCAACTATGTAGGCAAGACCAAAAGGCAGTTTAGAACTAGAATTAGCGAGCATCTAGGGGGCGTGAGGAACAAAAGAGACACCCCCATTGCTCGCCATATAAATAGTTGTCATGGCAGCGATGTGGGAGTTCTCTCGTTCAGGACCATCGAGACTATCCCGATCCCTGTAAGGAGAGGAGATTGGGACAAAATGATCATCCAAAGGGAGACTCGATGGATCTTTTGGCTGCGACCTACACATCCAGAGGGGCTCAATGAGCAGTTGAGCTTTGTGAGCTTCATCTGATCAACGTAATTATGGGCATAATCCAGGAAACACATAAGTCTCCTTCCATGGGAAGGAGAGTGTTCTAATTTAGGCTACAGGGAATAGGTAGCCAACAATGTTACCATCTTATTGTATAAGACCAAATGTATAAATGTAGGTTGAGCTTAATGTTTAGACAATAGTTTTATACAAAATGAGTGGACTGTTTCTGCCATAGAGTTCCCCCCTTCTCTTTAGGTTAAAAGGTCAAAATTATGTAGATGGATGGGGTGTAGAGAGTGATTGTTCAGTCTATAGGTAGTCTCTGGTGGGGTGACATATATACGATTTAATGGGATTACAGTACAGAGTGTGAGGTGATTAAGGTCTCAATACACGGAATGTCTCAATTAGATCCCTAACTGAATACTTCTTTTGGAATCCTGAGGTATGAATAAGGAGGGACTATTTAATTCATTCTGAGTCCCAGGACTGGAAATCATGCAGTTCCCCTTTAAAAGGAAAGAGGGCAAAATGACGTGGTGTTTAGCATATGCACGACCTGACTACCAGTAGCGGAAGTGAAGCAATATGACGCCGCTCTCATATGAGCGGTTTGCTGACAGCGAGGATTGCTAGTAAATTAGTCTAACACCCCTTTCATGATGTGGACCAGTTAACTACAAAGACTGGAAATGGGGCGGAGTAATAAGACTCTGACCTCCAAGACCGGAAGTGGGGAAATCCCACAAGATTATCAGGAGACGTAACAGCTGACGGATGAGACCGGATGTGCGGCATTGAGCATCGCTTATGGGAGAGATCAGCTGACAATCAAGTACCAGGGACGAGGTAGGTTGACGCCTCCTCCATAGCGTGCTCGTCTTCACTAAGAAATAGACCGGAAGGGAGGTAGTATGACGTTGTGCCTGGAGGGAGATTTAAATCAGGCGCCATTACACTCCATACCATCGGCATGCGTCCTGCCTACATACCCAGTGAGACATCTGAGTGAGACATATGAGTGAGTATTACTGGAGATGGGACTTGTTTTTGACCAATGAAAAGCAGGGTTGATATATATGTATATATTTATCTATTGGTTCACAGCTAATTACAGCACCTCATTGGAGGATCGGTTTATGTTTTGTGGCACAAACAAAGTGTGTACAACTGGGCAGTGAAATTTCTAAGTAAATACGGCTGGAAATGGAACTTTATTGAATTCAATGAGAAATATGTGATGGGCTTATATATTATATGTTGATTTACAGTTAAATACAGCACCTCATTGGAGGATCAATTGATTATTCATAGCACAATAACAATGTGAGTAATGGATTATCTGTGGAATACTATATTTGTGACTCTATGGAAAGGTGATCAGTCCTCTAACGTAGACACATTGATGTTTCAGTCTGCCATCTATGCGATTTCGCTATGGACAGCCCCTGATGAACCTCCGTTCGATTTATGGTCCGGGAGGAGAAACGCATCGGGCAGTGAGCTACACGCAGTAGCAAAGCAGTAGCCATTTGGCTACACCATTCATGAGTGACATCTAGAAGTTTGGTGCATAGGCTACATGGACTGTGCCTTTTGGCTGGAGAAACTGACTATGTGTCTCATACAATATTGGATATGAAAAATTTAATATAGTAAGGGGTAGAACCTGGAATATCTATCCAATATAGGTCTCTTTAGAGTGTCTGAATGGATGTGTGAGAATCTCACCAAGATACTATGTAAAGGCCCATATAGAGATCAGCAGCACTAATAAGACTGTCAGGATAGGGTTTGAAGGGTCAGTCCACGTCGAGCGGGAGCGCCACTGCGTGCATTAAAATAGGGTGCCAACACCCGCGGTCAGGAAGGGGGAAAATAGGGAATTTGCCCAGCATTATCCCTGTGACCTGAATATGCACTCTAAACAACATTGTTTTTAATTTGCACTTTGTTTTGGTTTGATTAATAAAGTATTTGAATTTTATGGGGGTTCCACTAGACAACAACCAGGGAGGAGGGGCCATACAGTATCATAGTATCATAGTTTTTAAGGTTGAAGGGAGACTCTAAAGGCTACTTTACACACTGCGATATCGGGCGCGATATCGCTAGTGTGGGTAACCGCCCCCATCTGTTGCGCGACACGGGCATATCGCTGCCCGTGCCGCACAACATCGCCCACAGCCGTCACACATACTTACCTGTCCGGCGACGTCGCTGTGACCGGCGAACCGCCTCCTTTCTAAGGGGGCGGTCCGTGCGGCGTCACAGCGACGTCACTGAAACGTCACTGAACCGCCGCCCAATAGAAGCGGAGGGGCGGAGATGAGCGGGACGTAACATCCCGCCCACCTCCTTCCTTCCGCATAGCGGCCGGGAGGCAGGTAAGGAGAGCTTCCTCGTTCCTGCGGCGTCACACGCAGCGATGTGTGCTGCCGCAGGAACGAGGAACAACTTCGTTACTGCTGCAGTAACAAGATTTGAGAATGGACCCCCGTGTCGCCGATCAGCGATTTTGCACGTTTTTGCAACGATGCAAAATCGCTTATCGATGTCACACGCAACGGCATCGCTAATGCGGCCGGATGTGCGTCACGAATTCCGTGACCCCAACGACTCCGCATTAGCGATGTCGTAGCGTGTAAAGCCCGCTTAAGTCCATCTAGTTCAACCCGTAGCCTAACATGTTGATCCAGAGGAAGGCAAAAAAAAAAAACAACAATGTGGCAAACAAGCTCCAATGGGGGAAAAAAACCTTCCTGACTCCACATACGGCAATCAGACTAGTTCCCTGGATCAACACCCTGTCAGAAAATCTAATATACATAACTGGTAATATTAAATTTTTCAAGAAAGGCATCCAGGCTCTGCTTAAATGTTAGTAGTGAGTCACTCATTACAACATCATGCGGCAGAGAGTTCCATAGTCTCACTGCTCGTACAGTAAAGAATCCTCGTCTGTGATTATGATTAAACCTTCTTTCGTCAAGACGTAGCGGATGCCCCCGGATTCCCCCCCAGTCAGTTAGTGGAAGTGAAAGGAGTTGGACGTAATGGTACTGACGGGGGAGTGTAGCAGTGACCTGTCAGGCTCAGGCGTGTGGTTGCCGGGAGAGTACGGCAGTGTACTCGCTGAACCATAGCACCAGCGGGGTGCAGAGCCCTAGGTCAGGGAAACACTCCAGGCAGACTTGATAAAATCTGCACGGTGAGGGGATTATCCAGACTAGGACCTCACGGACCGTAGAGTTCGGAGCACAGCAGTGACGGGAGAACTTGGGACCGGGAATAGAGAACTGACTCAACAGAGTTCAAACTGCCTGCCGTACGGACTAGAGCCGGAAGACAACCAGGAGGTGACCCCAGACGCTCCATGCCACGGGAACCCATCAACCAGAGATGGGTGCAGGGGAAGTAAGCCACCAGGTCACCACACCGGCACTGGAACTAAGGGGAACTAAGGGGACCAGTGGTGAGAACCAGCCTCCATCAGGTGGCAAGCATCACCATCGTGAGTAAAGAATCAGTTACACTGCAATCCCTTGTGTGGCCTACCTACTTTCTGCGCCCCGGTATTACTAACGGACATAAGCAACAATACGATCATTTACCCCCTGGTGCCAAGCCCTACTTGCGGAGGGCCACAACATCCTGGCTGCCATTAAAATCAGCCCCAGCAGTGGGAGACTATGCAGCGGCGGCTCCATCCATATAGCCGTAACCCACAAGTGGCGTCACGACAAAAACTTTATTATAATCCCTGTAAATACTCCCCCTTTTAAAAGCGCCCCCCAGGGTCACGGAACTGGGCACCGGCCATCACAGGTAACATTTCCCAATGAAACCAGGCCCGGGACTGAGTACCCCAATGCCCTGGGCCAGGTCAGATCCATACACTATTGTTAAGCCCTCGGTTGCGGGTCGGTCTCCCAAGAGATCGATGTTCTCCCTTCAACTCCATTCCTGCCCCTGGGTCAGTCTCCGCTGCTGGCTCTGCCACTGCTACACGGTGTGTCATTCAACCTGCCTGCAGTGCTGTACGTTCACTCCCGGAACTTGCGCTCTCTGAGCAGGTCATCTGGGAGCGCGCTTAGGCGGCACGTGCCGCATTCTGCTGTAATTTAAAGCATCAGTGCACCTGCTCCTTGTTGTGCTCTGATTCTAATTGCAGGATTTCGCTGTGTTTATAAGGCACCTTTTCCCTATGGTTGGTGCCTGGACAACGTGCTCACTCCTTTGGAACGTTGCTGGGGTTCAGGCCCTCAGCTGCAGTGCTCTGTGCTCTCCTACTGTGCTGTGCAAGATACTTCCTTCTCTCTCCACAAAATCTCCTGCAGCCAGTCCGTCAGTCCTGGCTTCACTGCATGCTTCAGATTCCACTTCTGCTGTTTTAACCTCCGTGGTCATTTTGGAACCTTCAGGATTCCTTCAACGGCTGTATCCGTTTCGCCGGGATGGTGCAGAGCATTCCAGATTCTCTCCTCTGATTGAGCCAGCATTGCACAGTTTAGTTTGAACTTCTACAGACTATTTGAGTTGTTCCTTTGGCTAGCGGCTTCCTGACATTCCGGGGCTGTGCCGGGATAATC
Organism: Anomaloglossus baeobatrachus; assembly: GCF_048569485.1. Lineage (NCBI taxonomy): Eukaryota > Metazoa > Chordata > Amphibia > Anura > Aromobatidae > Anomaloglossus > Anomaloglossus baeobatrachus. Next base: position 651,869,673 of record NC_134353.1, read on the forward strand.
CCTGTGTAGAGGTTCCCTCGCTGGTTGCTCCTCCAGCGGTATTCAGCGTCGTGACCCTTAGGGCCCTCTCTCCCTCAGCTTTTATTCGCCATCTCTTTAACTAAAACATCTTCTGTTTTCTCCAAGTTCTGTTCAGTCTCTTGGTGTATTGGATAATCTGCTGCCATCGCCCACCCAGTGGTCCAATGAGTCCACAGAATCATTTCCACGCCTCAGCAGCTGACAACTACTGTATGTAGTGGTCGTTCTTGGTTAGCGCAGTTCTACTTTTAGTGAATGCTCACTACGTAGTGATAAAGCTATATATAAGCGATCACAGAGAAACGGGAAAATAATTGAAGTAACATCATAAAAAAATGTATCAACATTAGTTATAATTCCCTTGTATTGGACCACCCATCTGAAAAAACTTGAACCCAAACATTAACAACTGTGTATATAAAACACACATGGAGTAACATTTTTATAAAAGGTAACCTTTATTGGTAGAAAAGAACAAACAACAGTTATATCTTAAAAAAGTTTTTCTAATCATTAATCATAGGTATTATACAGAGGACTTCCATTGCCACTATATCCCCAAATTAATGACCAAACAAAAAGAGAATCATAATAATTCTTTGTTGCATTGTGACAAACATGCCGGTATACAATGTGATATAATCTTAATTAAAGGAAACCTGTCAAGTGTAATATGCACCCAGGACCACGAGAAGCTCTGGGTGCATATTGCTAATCCCTGCCTAACTGTCCCTGTATACACTAGCATAGATAAACAGATGAACACATACGATAAAAGATCTTTTTCTAATGAGCTCGGGGACTAGTCCCAAGGGTGTTGCTTCCCTTGCTAGTCGGCTCCATTAGCATTTTAGTACACCCCTGTGGGTGTGCTAAGATGCTAATGAATGTGCAGCGTCAGAGGATGATCTCACTCACCTCTGCGCTGCGATCACCGCCTGACCTTGGATTTTGGCTCAATGCGCATGATCTCGGACTTTCGGTCGTGCGCACTACTTCAGTTTGAAACCAGGACGCGTACATCAGGCTTCATAGTGCGCATGACCGAAACTCCGGGGTCATGCGCACTGAGCCGAAATCCAGCGTCTGGTGAAGATGGCAGCACTGAGGTGAGTGAGATCATCCTCTGATGCTGCACATTCATTAGCATGTTAGCACGCCCACAGGGGCGTACTAGCATGCTAATGGAGCCAACTAGCAAGGGAAACAACACCCTTGGGACTAGTTCCCGCACTCATTAGCATATGATAAAAGATATTTAGAAATACTTTTTCTAAAGATTCCTTTATGTGTACTAGGGGTTAGGCAGGGATTAGCAATATGCACCAGAATATCTTGTGGCTATGGGTGCTTATTGGACCTGACAGGTTCACTTTAATTTGCACACAACGGAACACTCCCATAATTAGTTTATTTAATATATGGGAAAAAATTTTTCCCCTATCAGCAGTATATACGAAATCCCTTATTGGCAATTTTTACCTTTTCGTACCATCTTCCACTATGTTCATGAGTATTTGCGTATGATATGTATCATCTATTTGACATATGTGAGATATACTATATTTCATAACACGGTGAAAATGTTACTCCATGTGTGTTTTATATACACATTGTTAATAGTGTATAAAGCTGTTGTGTTCTAGTTCCATAACTGTATTATTATTATTATTATTATTTATTATTATAGCGCCATTTATTCCATGGCGCTTTACAAGTGAAAGAGGGTATACGTACAACAATCATTAACAGTACAAAACAGACTGGTATAGGAGGAGAGAGGACCCTGCCCGCGAGGGCTCACAGTCTACAGGGAATGGGTGATGGTACAATAGGTGAGGACAGAGCTGGTTGCGCAGTGGTCTACTGGACTGAGGGCTATTGTAGGTTGTAGGCTTGGTGGAAGAGGTGGGTCTTGAGGTTCGTCTTGAAGCTTTCCATGGTAGGTGAGAGTCTGATGTGCTGAGGGGGATGCACGGGAGAAATCTTGTACGCGATTGTGAGAAGAGGAGATGAGAGGAGCAGAGAAGGAGATCTTGTGAGGATCTGAGGTTGCGTGCAGGTAGGTACCAGGAGACTAGGTCACAGATGTAGGGGGGAGACAGGTTGTGCATGGCTTTGTATGTCATTGTTAATGTTTTGAACTGGAGTCGTTGGGTGATGGGAAGCCAGTGAAGGGATTGGCAGAGTGGCGAGGCTGGGGAGTAGCGAGGGGAGAGGTGGATTAGGCAAGCCACAGAGTTTAGGATAGATTGGAGGGGTGCAAGAGTGTTGGAAGGGAGGCCAGAGAGCAGGAGGTTGCAGTAGTCGAGGCGGGAGATGATGAGGGCATGCACTAATGTTTTTGCTGATTCTTGGTTAAGGAAAACACGGATCCGGGAGATATTTTTGAGTTGTAATCGGCATGTGAGACTGAGGAGAGTGAGCAACCATCAAGTTTGATGGAAAGGCTTGTTGGAGGAGATGAGTGAGGAGGGGGAAAGACAATGAACTCTGTTTTGTCCATGTTAAGTTTTAGGAATCGCGCAGAGAAGAAGGATGAAAAAGCAGACAGACATTGTGGGATTTTGGTTAGTAGAGAGGTAATGTCAGGTCCAGAGAGGTAGATCTGTGTGTCATCAGCATAAAGATGATACTGGTAGCCGTGGGACTCTATGAGCTGTCCCAGGCCGAAGGTGTAGATGGACAACAGCAGGGGTCCAAGAACTGAGCCTTGGGGGACACCGACAGATAGGGGGCGAGATGAGGAAGTGGTGTGAGAATGGGAGACGCTGAAAGTACGGTCAATTAGGTATGAAGAAATCCAAGATAGGGCCAAGTCTGTGATGCCCAGAGATGAGAGAATCTGTAGTAGGAGGGAATGGTCTACTGTGTCGAAGGCAGAGGACAGGTCCAGTAGGAGGAGGATAGAGTAGTGTCGCTTGGCTTTGGCGGTTAGTAGGTCATTAGTGACTTTAGTTAGGGCAGTTTCAGTGGAATGATGCGGTCGGAAGCCAGATTGTAGCTGGTCAAAGAGGGAGCAGGATGAGAGGTATGAGGACAGTTCAAGATGGACATGCTGTTCTAGCAGTTTTGAGGCATAGGGGAGAAGGGATATGGGGCGATAGTTTGACAAAGAGGATGGGTCAAGGGAGGGCTTTTTGAGGATGGGTGTAATAGAGGCATGTTTAAAGCATGAAGGGAATACACCAGTTGTTAGTGATAGGTTGAAGAGATGGGTTAGGGCTGGGATGAGGACTGCGGTGATGTTGGGGATGAGGTGGGATGGGAGCGGGTCCAGTGGACAGGTTGTTAAATGTGACTGTATACTTCTGATTGATGACCCAAGTAGGTCATGAAGATATTAAGCCCACCATATACATTGGATACAAATCAATCGGTCGATCATTTGACCAGCAACTATCTGGGACATATCTCTCTTACACAGGAGCGTTAGTTTTTGAAGAGCTCTGCTGTTTTCTTTATGATATATGTCTTGCAGCAACTTATCTCTGAAAGACAATTTGATTGGCTATCCCGGATCTATATTTCCCTAGACAATAACTTGTTCAGGGCCCCCATACACTTTAGACTGTCGGACAAATTTGTTGATATCAGTGGGCTCTGCCAACATTAGTATAATGGGTGTGTGGGGGCTTTAGCCCTGGATAATGCCTTTAAACAACTCAAGAAGATAAGAGGATGTGCAAAAAAAATTAAATTATTCTAAATACTGTCATAATAGTCTAGGCTATTATTATTTCAATGCAAACTTCTGTACAAATTATTTGGATTTTTTATTTAACACAGATCATGACCTTGTATACCCTGTGCACTCTTGTTGATTATGGAGATCCTACAGGAACAATTTGTACTGACCTGAGCTGTAGGGACAGACTTTTCAGCATAAACAAAATCCATTTTTACACAGTCACTCTGAAACAGAAATACTTCAAAGGTTAGAGCCACAAAAAGATTTTAAGGTACCATCAAATAAGTGCAAAGTAATTTAGAATTCAACAAAATCAAAAACATGGCAGGGCAGAGTGAGCAAGACTGGCCAGTTCAGAAATTAATTTTCTTAAAAAAAGTATAAGTATTTTGTGCTAAGATTTTGGGACTTTGGGGGAATGTTAAAATGTTTGAGAAGCTATGGCTGCAATGTGAATATGACGAGTGATGGACCAGTAGACTTATTTGGGATTGGGATAGCCGTTGGAGACCTCTGATGTGTATGTTTTGTTTTATTTGTGTTACTAGTAGTTCCTCCTGCACAGCGGGATGAACGGGATGGTTGCTATACTGCAGTTGGAGGGTATTCTAAGTGTGTACTAAATGGGATGTAGTACTGGGGAGGAGGGTTGCTGCCGGGGAAGGGGGCAGGAGGGGGAGGGAAAGGGGTAATAGATATGATAAACTTAATTTGGATGCCGATTTGTTATACTGTTGTATGTATTCTGTTTTAATAAAAAAGTATTTGATTTAAAAAAAGATTTTGGGACTTTCTTCTTTAAACAGTTATCCACTACTCAGACAAATCCTTCTCAATTCCCATGTTTGCCCCTAGTAAAATAACAGCACTTATGCTCACCTGCGGTGCCTGCATCGTTTTAGAGGCGTCAGGACTGCCTTTCACGGGGACTGTGTCAAGCTGTTATATCACAAATTCCTTCTGGCCAATCAGCGCTGGCTTCACACTCCCCGACTTTGGATGAATCACATGAGATTAGCTGCTACTCTCTCATCCTCTAGATGTAAGTGATTTGTCTAATGTAGGAGAGAGTGAAGCCATTGCTAATTGGCTGGAGGGAACAAAGTCACATGATCCCCAGGAGAGGCAGTGCCGACACCGCTGGAACTGCATCAGTACGGGAGGTCAGTGTTATTTTACTTGGGACAAACATACAGATTGAGAAGGGTTTGTCCAAGTATTGGGCACCCCTTTGAAGGTTTTCCACTCTTACAAGCTAATTGTAACTGAAGACATGAAATATCTGATACTCAAGCAACAATTTAGTAGCATTGATGGCGTATCAAAGGCATTTTCGGAATTTTACACTTTATATGACAAGATAGGACTATCGAGTCTGAAATAATGGTTACAAAATACTTGGTTTAACTATAACTAGTAGTGATAAGTGAGCACTAAAATGTTCAGTACTCAAATTGAGCAGGTAGAACTCTGGAACAGGCTAGATTCGAGTAACGAGTATAATGGAAGTAAGGCTGGACTCAGACGAGCGTATGGCATCGGATGCGAGAGCATCGGATGCGATATGCTAATGACTTCCGGCTCAGGCTCTGCTGCAAGCGTGAGCCGAGTGTCATGCGACTGTGACCCGATCCTGCAATCAGGTCACAGCTGTGAAGCTGAGGACGGGCGCTGTGGAGGAGAGGGAGGGGTTAATCCCTCCATCTCCTCCATTGTCAGCCTGTGCATATATAGCACTGCACTGGGATAACATCTGAGTGCAGTCCGATGTATCTCTCGCACCCATTCACTTGAATGGGTGCGAGGGATACGGCTCTAGCAGAAAATTGCAGCATGTTGCCGCTTTTCTTGCATCCAGAATCTGGATGCGAGAAAAGCTGACTAACTGCTCTCCCTCATTGACTAACATAGGTCCGAGTGCAATGCGAGATTTTCTCGCATTGCACTCTGCACTCGTCCGATTTTCACGCTCGTGTGAGCGTACCCTTAATGAGAAACTCAAGTAATTTTCTGGGAGACACTACAAAGAGGGCTGGGCAGGCCTTAAAATCGCTGAAATGAGTGGAAACAGCAATGAAATTGGAATAGCATGGGGAAGATGCCTGAACACATCTCTGACTCCCACATTGCTGCTGGGAACAGTGTAATCAGAGTATTAAGCCACTTCTACGGACTGCCAATAAAGAATACAAAAAGGAAGATAAAATTGATTTCATAGGAAAAAATGTTAGGAAACATTCTTTCCTGTATAATGGCCTGTGTATAAGGCAATATAAGAAACAGGACAAAGAAACCTCCTTCTCCGCACTTTAGGTTATGGTCACATGTAGTGTTTTTGCACTCTCATTGCTTTAAATGTTGCTCTTTACTTTTTGAAGGAGGGATTCTGAACTTCCCAAATCCTATGCAGACAATGCAAGAACTGACAAAAATTAGAAGGAAGAGGGACTCCAATACACTCTGTATTAGGGGCTCATACACGTTCTGTTTAAATTGTTAAATAGTGGAACTCCTTGACTCATGAAGCCTGTGCACTACGTGCAAGGGTTGCCGAACATTAGAAGGAGGTACTGCAATACACAGTGGCGTAACTAGAGTCTGATGGGTCCCGGTGCAGATTTTAAGCCGGGGCCCCCACATATGTTCATCAGAAGTATGGGTCATTGTAGAAGTCTAAATCCTATGAAGGCATACAAGTTGCCCCCCCTTCATTGTGTAGTAATGTCCCACATCCTGGGCCACTTCCTGGTAAATATGTCCCCCATCCCATCATGACCCCATCATGGTATATTTCCCCATCATGGCCCCATCCTGGTGTATAACCCCATCATGCCTATATCCTGGTATATAGGGCCCCATCCTGGTATATATGCCCCCATCATGGTGCATCCTGGTACATACGAGCCCCATCATGACCCCATCCTGGTATATATGGCCTCATCCTGGTATATATGGCCCCATCATGGTATATATGTCCCTATCATGGCCCCATCCTGGTATATAGTCTCCCATCATGGCCTTATCCTGCTATATATGTTTCCATCATGGCCCCATCCTGGTATATATGGCCCCATCATGTCCCCATCCTGGTATATAGCCCTATCCTGGTATATGTCCCCCCATCCTGTCATATATGTCCCTATCATGGCGGCCCCATCCTGGTATATAGCTCTCATCATGGCCCCATCCTGGTATATATGTTCCCATCATGTCCCCATCCTGGTTTATATTGTCCCATCATGTCCCAATCCTTGTACATAACCCTATCCTGGTATATGTCCCAAGCATGTCCCCATCCTGATATATAGCCATCATCCTGGCATATAGCCCCCATCCTGGTATATAGCACCCCATCCTGGTATATAACCACCCTTCCTGATATATAGCCCACCAATCCTTGTATATAGCCCCCTCATCCTGATATATAGCCACCAATCCTGGTAAATAGTCCCCCGATCCTGGTATATAGTCCCCCTGATCCTGGTATACAGCCCCCGATCCTGGTATATAGCCCCCCTTATCCTGGAATATAGCCCCCTACCGCACCGAGTAAAAAAGAAAAAATAATAAATGATTGTACTCACCTACCCTGCACTCCCCCGGCATCTTCCTGCAACGCTGGCATGTTGGCAACTGACCAGTGTGTAAGTGGCGCAGTACATGTCGTCAGTGTCATGAGCAGCCACTTACAGCACCGGCATCTGTCAACATATTCTCTGCTCCCCATGTCCAGGATTATGCGTGTGGGGAGCAATGAATATTCATGGCCTTAATTTGCGGCCGGCACATCACAGTGCAGGGACCCAACAGGTCTCTGTGCTGCAATGTATTTCAGCTGGATGCGTGCCCTCGGACACACATCCATCTGAATCAGGGGCTAGGTGGGCCCCCTGCACCCCTGGGCCTGGTCGCCGTGGCGATCTCTGAAATTGCGGTCATTACGCTACTTATAAAACACCCTGGAAGACATGTGGAGTGAGGCCTCAGAAAATATTTTCTTCCATTATTAAGAGTGGGACACCTAAACTAGTAAAGTCTATGCAATATATTCAAGGGATACCAAAATTTAGATGGAGGGACTGCAATAGACCCTGGAAGACATGTAAAGGAAAGCCTCAGAATTTATTTTCCCCATTATTGAAGGGAATCTGTCACCAGATTTTTTTTTACATCAGAGAGAGTAGCAGCGGGACCCTGAAAGCTTCAAGCCGAGGGGTCACATGAAAACACCTAAACATTAGTGCAAGGAGGCAGGTCAAGACCACTGGCAGCATCAAAGGGAGTGGATTCCCGGACGAGCTCCCCCCCAGAGAGCCAGCGGCACCCAGAGACTTGGTTTACCTTTGTGTCAGAGTCGCACCACTACTAGCAATACCTGAGTGAGTATGCTGTCCTCCCCTGCTTCCAACCTACACCACGCTCCCATACACTTCCATCATCCAGAGTTCCGTGGCCTCCCCTACCCGTGGAGGGAACGTTATCTGGCTGCCCAACTCCATCTCCCCCGGGTACTCCCATCGGCAGCGGCGGTACTCCCCTTACCGCGAACCATGGGTGGCATCATGAACTCTTATCCCCTGAACATACCCCCTTTTCATTTGAAGTGGCTTCGAGCCCCTGGGTCCGGAGACCCTCGAGCCACAGCAGACCCTGGATCTGAGCAGTTCGACCGCTGCAGGGGCGGCACACGTATCTGAGTAATTAGGGACGGTGCAGTCTAGGGATGTCAACACCCTTTATCAAGGTGTGCAGAATAATCAGAAGCTTGTTTCCTCAGCCAAAATGTGCCAAGAATAAATTGTTCAAAGTCTTACAGAGGGAACCAACACTCTTGTATCTGCTTTGAAAAGTTTTGTTGCAAATAGTCAACAGGGGCGCAAAAAGTCTGTTATAAAAAGGCAAGAGAGTGCAGAAATTCATCTGTGTGAAAGCCTAAACAAACACTGAGTGTATGCCCATAGCCCTAAGGCTATGTGCCCATGCTGCAGAAAATTTGTTGAATTTGCAGTGATTTTTTCACGGAAATTCCGCTGATTTTTCAAAAATATGCAGTACAGCGAGTCTCCCAGCCATTTCTATGGCATTTGGGGAGTGTTGTGCCCATGCTGAGTTTTTTTTCCCCGCATAATAATGCGGATTTCCCTGCGGAAAAATCTGCAGCATGGGAATTATTCCTGCGTATTTTTCCGCACGATCCCATATTTACCTGCCTTGATAGAAGACACCATGAGGAGCACAGTGGAGCCAGGAACAGGAAGCAGGAGGTGGGCGGGGCCTGCACGAGCTCTAGTCATGTGACAGCATGAGCTAGTTCAGGCCCACTCACTTTCTCCGGCAATGTGCAGGCAGACACGGCTGAAAGGTGAAGTGCTGCGTGATGGATGTAAGTATGAACGCCCCGATCACTGCAGCACTTGTTCTGCATTGAGGATGCAGTGCCGAAGCCATAGTACTGTATCCTCAGTGCAGAATGGCAGCAGCATATCCGCATGACATTCCGCAATAAAACCACAGCATGGAAACAGACAAAGTTGTGCTGCGGTTTTCTGGGAGCTCCTGCGGAATGTCCTGCGGTTATATCCGCAGAACACTTTCCCCGTTGGCACATAGCCTTATGGGTACTTTACACACTGCGATATCGTTACCGATATCGCTAGCGATCGTACCCGCCCCGTCGGTTGTGCGTTACGGGGCTCGTGGCGCACAACATCGCTAACACCCGTCACACGTACTTACCTTCCCTGCGACGTCGCTCTGGCCGGCGTGCAGCGTCACAGCGACGTCACACGGCAGCCGTCCAATAGCAGAGGAGGGGCGGAGATGAGCGGCTGGAACATGCCGCCCACCTCCTTCCTTCCTCATTGCCGGTGGACGCAGGTAAGGAGATGTTCGTCGCTCCTGCGGTGTCACACGTAGCAATGTGTAGTGCCACAGGAACGCCGAACAACATCGCTATTGACCAGACAACGATTTTTCATAAATAAACGACCTCTCTCAGACAAATGATTTTTGCCTCTTTTGCGATCGTTTAAGGTCGCCCCAGCCTGTTACACGCTGCGATGTCGCTAACGACACCGGATGTGCGTCACAAACACTGTGACCCCGATGATATATCATTAGTGATGTCGCAGAGTGTAAATGGCCCTTTAGGATTTGTCAGCACATTGAATATTTGTTTGCAGAAATTTCTGCATCTTCTGACAGGAAAAACCCAGAGCAAAAACGTGCATTTTTGCCTCTGTTTTGATGATTTTTTTTTTATTGCTTTCAATGGTGAAAGATGCAGGCAAAAGTCGTTGAAAGAAAGAATTGACATGCAGATTATTTTCTGCACCAAATCTGCAAGGGAAAAAAATTCTACATGTGCAGGTTTCTTATTAACTTTGCTGACATAAGGATTTGCTTGCTGTTTTGTGACAAAATCACTAAAATTGCATCAGAAAACGTGATAAAAACGCACTGTATGTCCTCGGGACTGGCCTAGGGAAGTCGAGGTGCTGGAAGACGGCCGAGGCAGTGATTAGACACAGGTGGCCGTGGAGAGAACAAGGGAGAACTAGAGGCTTAAGGCCCCGTTCCACGCAATGACATAGCTAACGAGATGTTGTTGGGGTTACAGAATTCGGGACGCACATCCGGCCTCGTTAGCAACGTCGTTGCGTGTGACACGTATGAGCGACCGCTAACGATGCAAAATACTCACCAAATCGTTGATTGTTGACACGTCGTCCATTTCCCAAATGTCGTTCCTTGTTCTGGACGCAGGTTGTTTATAGTTCCTCAGGCAGCACACATCGCTACGTGTGACACCCCAGGAACAACGAACAACACCGTACCTGCGTCCTCCGGAAACTAGGTGGGCGTGTTTTCCATGCGGCTGCTCTCCACCCCTCCGCTTCTATTGGACGCCTGCCGTGTGACGTCGCTGTGAAGCCGCACAAACTGCCCCCTTAGAAAAGAGGCTGTTCGCCGGCCGGCAAACAGCCTCTTTTCTAAGGGGGCGGTTTGTGCGGCGTCACAGCAACATCGCTAGGAAGGTAAGTTTGTGTGACAGCTCCTAGCGATATTGTGCGCCACGGGCAGCGATTTGCGCGTGACGCACAAACGACGGGGGCGGGTGCTTTCACGAGCGACATCGCTAGCGATGTTGCTGCATTTAAAGCCCCCTTAAGGTCCGGCAGCTGGAAGACTAGGTCCCAGGCAGTGGGTTAGGCCAGACGAAGTACCCCGGGAAACAGAGGTACCAGAACTGGGTGTTATTGGCCATGTCTGTTGTGAAAGTGAAAGAGTTAAATAAATGTTGTTTTGCCCAGAGCTTTGGTGTCTTGTGTTTAAGGCAACCATCCAAGATAGCGACCAGCTGAGGGGTAACGGATACTATCCTGAAGACTACAGTAAGTCTGCAGAAAATTTAACAACAAAACTGCACCTTTTGGCCAACAAACTAATCAAAAAACACATCCGTTTTTGGTGCGTTTTGCTACGTTTATGTCCCATGCGTTTTTTAAGTGAAATCAATGCCTGGAAAGGCTATTAAACGCAGGACAAAAATGCACAAAGAATTGACATGCTGCAGTTTTATTTTCAGCCCAAAACGGCAAAAAAAAAGCAACAAGCACACAGCATTTCTGAATTATCATAGACTTTGCTGGGTAAAGGAGAGAGATGCAGTTTTTGGCAAGAAACTGCACCAAGAAACGCAGCAAAAGGCGGCCAAAAACTCTGAGTTCACATGAAGTCTTAAGGGGGCTTTACACGCTACGACATCGCTAATGCGAAGTCGTTGGGGTCACGGAATTGGTGACGCACATCCGGCCGCATTAGCGATGCCGTTGCGTGTGACACCTATGAGCGATTTTGCATCGTCGCAAAAACGTGCAAAATCGCTCATCGGTGACATGGGGGTCCATTCTCAAATATCGTTACTGCAGCAGTAACGAAGTTGTTCCTCGTTCCTGCGGCAGCACACATCGCTCCGTGTGACACCGCAGGAACGAGGAAGCTCTCCTTACCTGCCTCCCGGCCGCTATGCGGAAGGAAGGAGGTGGGCGGGATGTTACGTCCCGCTCATCTCCGCCCCTCCGCTTCTATTGGGCGGCGGTTCAGTGACGCAGCTGTGACGTCGCTGTGACGCTGAACGAACCGCCCCCTTAGAAAGGAGGCGGTTCGCCGGTCACAACAACGTCGCCGGGCAGGTAAGTACGTGTGACGGGTCTGGGCGATGTTGTGCGGCATGGCAGCGATTTGCCCGTTTCGCACAACAGATGGGGGCGGGTACCCACGCTAGCGATATTGGTACCGATATCGCAGCGTGTAAAGCCCGCTTTACTGTTGCACACACACCCCGAAGAGGTTTAAAAGCACCGTCTCACCCTGATGAAGGGGTGCAGAGCCCTCACAACCCGGCGCCCATACCTTCTTTCAATGTCACAAAGCAAAAGCGATAGCTAAGTGGCTCAGTGAATAAAACATAGACATTTTAGGTTCAATTATAGGAAACTCCCCAGATCTCCCATTGAGCGCCTGTGGTCACGGTCAAAAGGCAGGTAATCAAACAAAAACACAGAAATTGTGATAAATTCTAAGCACTGATCAGGGAAGAATGGGTTGTCATCAGTCAAGATTTGGCCGAGAAGTCATTGATAAACTTGATGTATTTGTCAAGAAAAGTATAAAACTTATGAAATGCTTATAAACATACTTCAGTAAGCATAGAAATTTCTGCCTAAAAGATCTAAAAACAATGAAGCATGGGGGTCCAGTTGGCAGCGGACATTAGTCAACTCTACAAATTGAATTATCTTCCTCTCTTGCAATCTATTAGAACAGACTGCGCAAGTTGGGGGAAGGGCTACTTTACTTGGTTCGGGAGGTGTGCAATATTAAAGATGAACATACTTCCTCGGCTATTATACCTCTTTCAGTCCCTGCCGATTCGGATCCCGGGCTCCTTTTTCGGGGATGTGGCTTCACTACAAACTAAATTTATCTGGGCAAATAAACCGGCGAGAATTTCCCGTTCCCTACTGTGTAGACCTAAGAGCAGAGGAGGTCTGGGAATCCCCGACTTGAAAAAATACTACTGGGCTACTCACATGGTCAGGGTACTAGACTGGTGCTGCCACTTTAAGACAAAGGCATGGGTGGCACTGGAACAGAGTTTCTCGGACATACATCTCCCGGCCACTCCCTGGCTTTTGCACTTTTCCCCGACAAATTTGAAATCTCACCCACTTATTGGAGCTACCCTGGAATGCTGCTCGAAAAACGAGATTCGGCGCCTTCTCCTCCCTGTGCCCTCTTGCATGTCGCCCATATTGGGAGATCCGGAGTTCCGCCCTGGCCTCTCGGACCCTGCCTTTCGGGGTTGGGTTCAGGGGGGTAGATTTAGAGCTTGTCATCTGGGAAGAGGGGGGGATTGGCTACCTCTTGAGGATATCCGTAGTCTCCTGACCCCGAATCCCATGGGGAGATGGAGAGCGACGCAACTGAGGCATTTTCTGCGCTCCCTCCCCTGCTTCACTCAGTATGCAGGGCCCCCCACGAGGTTTGAAAAACTGTGCTTAGAGGGGGGTGTTCTTCGGCATTCGCTCTCCTTAGTGTATACCATGCTAGCAGACCCAGGAGACTTGCCCATTCCGGCATACCTGCAGCAGTGGGAGAGGGATCTGGGGATGGCCCTAACTGTCACGCAAAGAGACAAAATTTTAATGTTAGCACATAAAACATCGATCAGCTCCAGATTGCTGGAGGCCAACTATAAACTGCTGGCAAGGTGGTATAGAGTCCCGTCTAGGCTGCATAGGATATTCCCCTCAGTGGACCCTGCGTGTTGGCGGTGTGGATTGGAGGAGGGTGACTATGTACATGTCTTCTGGTCATGTCCCTCTTTGCAGAGGTTTTGGTCAGAGGTGAAGCAGGTAATCAGACAGGTGACTGGGACGAAGGAGACACTGGGACCAGAGCTGTTTTTACTACAATTAACGGGACTCCCGATCTCTAAATATAAAAGTTCCTTGCTGAGATTCCTAGTCATGGCCGCCAGGTCCTGTATTCCTCTTGGCTGGAAGTCTACGGACCCCCCCACGGTGGCTCAGTGGGTATCAAGGGTCAACGACTTAATGCACATGGAGGATTTGACATCCTCTCTTAATGATCGCCGGGGGGACTTCTACAGGACATGGCTTCCATGGATGGAGTTCACCTCCTCTACAGACCACATAAGACTGCTCTCTGACCCGCGGGAGCGCCCTGGTGGGGGTGTGGGGTAATCCCCCTGGACTTTCTCCCCCCCCCTTTTTCTCCCAAACCCCCCACCATTCTTCCCTCTTTCCCCCCCCCCCTTTTTTTTTTTTTTTGTCTTTTCCCTCTCTCTTTCTCTTCTTTTCCCTCTCCCTCTCGGTCTCCTTTCCCCCCCTCTTCTCACCTTTTTTTCCCTCACCCCCCTTTCTCTCACCTTCTTCCTGTTCCTGATACACAACTTATGATGTTCTCTTTTAGGACTTTCTTTTCTCTCATTCTGCTAAATGTTCTTCTTTCTTTGTATAGAGTTGGTTCTCAAAATAAAAGGTTAAAATCAGACCAGACTCGTAGGGATGGCAGACGGGATGCATAAGGATACTGGAGGTCAGGATTTATGTCAACGTTATATCCCTGATATTTTTCATGTTGCTCCTTGTGGAGCAGAAAGTTTTTTCAATGTCACGAGTTGGTATGTAAAATAAAGAATTTAAAAAAAAAAAAAAAACAATGAAGCAGTACACTTTGTGAAAACCAAAACTTGAGTCAGTCTCTAATCTGGGAGCCACAGCTGTATAATGAAGGTGTAAAGCTGGTGTCACACATAACGACAACGACATCGCTGTTACGTCACCATTTTCTGTGACGTAACAGCGACCTTGTAAGTCGCTGTTATGATCGCTGCTTAGCTGTCAAACACAGCGACGCAGCAGCGATCATAACGTCGCTACATGTGCAGAGAGCAGGGAGCCGCGCACACTGCTTAGCGCTGGCTCCTTGCTCTCCTAGCTACAGTACACATCGGGTTAATTAACCCGATGTGTACTGCAGCTACATGTCACAGTGCAGAGAGCAGGGAGCCGTGCACACTGCTTAGCGCTGGCTCCTTGCTCTCCTAGCTACAGTACACATCGGGTTAATTAACCCGATGTGTACTGCAGCTACATGTGCACAGAGCAGGAGCCGGCACTAGCAGCAAGAGCGGCGGAGGCTGGTAACGAAGGTAAATATCGGGTAACCAGGGAAAGGTCTTCCCTTGGTTACCCGATGTTTACAGTGGTTACAGCTTTCCGCAGCTGCCAGACGCCGGCTCCTGCTCCCTGCTCGCTTCATTTCGTCGCTCTCTCGCTGTCACACACAGCGTCACAGCGGGAGAGCGACGACGAAAAAATGAAGCAGGACATTCAGCAACGAGCAACGACCTCACAGCAGGGGCCAGCTCGTCGCTGGATGTCACACACAGAGACAGCGACGTCGCTGCAACGTCACAGAAAATGGTGACCTAGCAGCGACTTCGTTGTCGTCGTCGCTGTGTGTGACACCACCTTAAGAGCCCCAATGTTTGTTCATTAAATTAGATATTGAGGATGTGAAAAATTACCATGTTTCGATTCCGATCAGAATTCTTTACCAGGCATACATAAAATTTCATAACACAATGATTCATAATCTGATGGGGAATGGTAAATCCTATAACAGGAAATAGAATTTTTCTGTGTAAAATAATAATAAAAAGTGTTGCCATGTAATAGGTTACATAGAAGAATATAATAAATACATAGAAGAAATAAAAAAATAATAAATAATAATAATATTAAAGAGAAAAAATAAAATAAAAGGAATTCATAAATAAACAGTTTCTTCTAGAAACTGTATAAAGACAAACGCTTTGGAATAGATCTCATGATGGTATTCTGATGTTTGTGTAGTGAAGTATTTTTATTTAGGGGAATATCCTGCTAATAAATAGAAGCTGCATATTAGTTTTATATTAGTACATCTTGATGTGTAGGGATATGTACACATTCTGTTTCCACAGTGTTTTTTTTTCTGCACCAAAAGCCAGAATGGAGCAGAAAAAACACACAGCATGCATATTTTTTTTTTATGTTCAAGTGCTTTTGTACGGCGTTTGTACTTGCATTTATCTGAATGAATGAATGAATGAAAAGTGCTGCAAAATTGCTGAAAGGATTGACATGCTGTGTCTTGATAAAAATGCAGCAGGGCTCAAATGCGTGGGTAAAAACCCCAGCATATGCATGAGATTTCCTGTAAAACACTGCTGTGGCGCTAATCACTACACAGACCAGTCAGCTACCAAAAGAGCACGTCAAGATTAAGGGCATAGACAGGTCTAAGTTCAGAGTCAAAATACCTATAGGGTAGCGGGTCAGAAAAGACAAGGCAAAAGGATGGTCAAACGAAATTATATGTCTGGCAGCAAAAGATCAATCCACAGAGCACAGGTAACTGAGGCCAACAAGCACCGCAGAACTGAATGCTAACTGGCAATGCTCTGGGATAAACTGCTAAGCTAAATAGCTGGGCAATTACCAGGAATAGGGAAACCTGCAGAAACCCAGCATCTCCCAGTATGAGATTGGACGACTGAGCTGTCACTCAAAACACTGACACCCAGGTACAGCTTGGATGACTGAGCTGTCACTCACCCAACAGACAGCTCAGCACGCCCCAGGTACAGCTTGGATGACTGAGCTGTCACTCACCCAACAGACAGCTCAGCACGCCCCAGGTACAGCTTGGATAACTGAGCTGTCACTCACCCAACAGACAGCTCAGCACGCCCCAGGTGCAGCTTGGATGACTGAGCTGTCACTCACCCAACAGACAGCTCAGCACGCCCCAGGTACAGCTTGGATGACTGAGCTGTCACTCACCCAACAGACAGCTCAGCACGCCCCAGGTGCAGCTTGGATGACTGAGCTGTCACTCACCCAACAGACAGCTCAGCACGCCCCAGGTACAGCTTGGATGACTGAGCTGTCACTCACCCAACAGACAGCTCAGCACGCCCCAGGTGCAGCTTGGATGACTGAGCTGTCACTCACCCAACAGACAGCTCAGCACGCCCCAGGTACAGCTTGGATAACTGAGCTGTCACTCACCCAACAGACAGCTCAGCACGCCCCAGGTACAGCTTGGATGACTGAGCTGTCACTCACCCAACAGACAGCTCAGCACGCCCTGATCACTGAGCGGAAGAATTGGAGCAAATGCATATTTTATGTACCAAAACACTTCGTAAAAAGTGCTGCAAAGAACCCCAAGAGTGAACTACCCTAAGGGGTGCAGTAACCAGACATTAAAGTACTGATCTTACTGAAAAATATTTGTTCATGAAATGTAGTGATTATTTCCAATTCAACCTACAGGATTACAGCCTGCCCCTATTTCTCTACTACTTTAATTTTACTTCTCATATAAGTAAAGAAACCCAACGACATGTAAATAAAGCGTGTAATAGTCCGGTGTGCACTGGAGGGGGCACTGCAATTCTTATACTGTACTGCCAACCTCAATCTATAACATGTATCTTTAATTTTATTCCTTGCGCAATAATGTGTGTAGCCATAGTCAATATTTAGATACATTAAAGGTTTAGCAGTCAATTTCACAACCCCCGTTATGTAAGCAATGTGATTTTAACTAATCTCGTATTCAGCACCGTATTTCCAACTGAAAAGACACATGCATTATATTTGTGTCAATTTCTAACTTTAGGAATATAGGCTTTATTGAGATGCCAAAATGTGAAATAAAGCTCTCCCAATGTCAGCTCACATCATTAACCTGAATCCTGCCTTTATGCTAATAAAGTCCAAAGGCTGAAACAGATTTATTGACAGATGAGCCTGTGGTTGTCTAATAACTCAGTATCAGTACTAGAGAAGTTTCTCTACTTTTCTTTATATACGGTAATATTAATTAGTTAGACACCCTATTCCTAAACCATGTGCTTTAATATAGAGTTTAGCCCTTTTTTGCAACTATAACCATATATTCTGTGAAGGCCTTGAATTTGGAAAGTATTTGTATTATTAGACAACAGGGTCTGAAATATAATTGGGGGTTCCATTGTTGTGTTTAGTGGTGTTGAGATCGGAGTTCTGTGTAGCCACATCAAACTCATCAAATCACGCCTTTATAACCCTCTCTTTGTGCACATGAGTATATTAATGCCTAAACTGGAAAGGGGCAGAAAAGTAGTTAAAATAGTCAATTGTCTAAAATATAAATAATAAAGGGGTTGTCCACTGAAGGGGTTGTCCACGCATGTAGTTCTTTCAAAGAGAAAGTCCAGCAAACCCTTTACATGGCTAGTCCGTCTGTCATGTCCCCACCGGAGTCTGCTCCGGTGACTTCTGCTTCGATCACTAGGCGCCGCCATATTTCCTCCGTGGGTGATGCTGGTGACAGGGGAGGTGTCAGTACCAGTGGCTCTAGTGGGTGCAGGCTCCGCCCATCCACTAGGCTGGATTTTCCTGGGGCCTGCAGTACCACTGGCTGACGGTTGTGAGGTGTGTCTTCCAGCTGAAGTTACCACCTTTCAGCTATAGCCAATGGGAAGACACCACACCCTTATTATTCCCCCTCCTGTCTGGAGGTTGCTGCCAGATATAGTCTTGAAGTTCACTGCTTGTCCCTGGTTCTCGCCCTGCTCTGTATATAGATTCCCGTGTTTGACCCCTGTCTGCTCTATGACTACTCTCCTGCCTGCCGTTTTTGTACCTTGCTGCCATCTCCAGTTTTTCACCTTAGTCTGATACCTGACTATGCTCTTGTCTGCCGATTTTGTCACTTTTCTGTATCTCCTGGTTTGACCCTGCCTGACAACTACTCTTCTTGGAATTGCAGCCTTCCACAGGTAGCGATCTCCGGGGGCCCTATAGTAATCCCCTGTATAGGGGTTAAAGTGTTTCGGGGTTTTCGGGAGCCTGCTTAGTGAGCGGCTTGCCTCTAGCCTGTCCGTGCCAGCCATCTTGAGACTCTGCTTCCAGGCAGATGTCACATTGTCCCTCCATCACTGGGAAATCAGTATTTGAACTGATATGCAAATGAGACTGAAGATCTATTTTTAGAACTAATGCCTCTGTCACTCCAACTCTATTCCCTGCCCAGCACCGCCTCCTTGACTAACAGCTCCGTGACTTCAAGCAAGCAAGCCGTCAGTCAAGCAGAAGAAGGAGGTTCTGGGCAGGGAATAGAGCTATTCTTCAGGCCTACAAATAGTTCTTCAGCCTAATTCATATATCACTGATTTATTTTAGTAATGGAGGATTGTGCTGGCCATGTAGATGTATTGGTGGACTTGTTCTTGAAAGATTGAGATGGACATACTGTATAAATAATTTGGGGGGTGAAATCTTGCTGAGAGACTCTTTTCAAGTGCTTTAGGTTCCATGCAAAATAATACAATTTTCTCATCTCCGGCATTGTCAGTGTTTTAGTGATGTCTGTGCCGTGTCTACCATAAAAGTGCTGCAGCCGATCAGACATAACACTGAACTCACACTGCGCTTAGATATCCAAGTTTCATAGTTTCATCTGAGGGAAGTGTGATCGAAGAAGCCCATGAGCGGCTGCTGACTAGCTGCAGCACTAATGTTACATAGCATTGGCATGTGAGTATCAGTGTGAGACGTAAGTTTTTATTATTTTACACAGCATTTAAGAAGGTCCATGTACTGGACAACCCTTTTAATATTTTCTTTCACTAAAAAAAAGCCATCGTCCAAACACTAAAAACAGTGCCATACTATTATATTTTCTTCTACCAAGTTTAACAGTAAGCACTCTGAATATCTGTAACTAGAGTTCTCCAGGCAGCCACCAAGCCTAGATTTGTCAATCATCACAGTGCCCAATAATGAAAAATAATTTATCATTCCAGAGAATATGTTCCCACTGCCCCAGGGTCCAGTGGCAGCGTTCATTACACTAGTTGAGGCTTGGCATTGTGCATGGTGACCTTAGGCTTGTCTGCAGCTGCTCAACCATGGTAATCCAAGCTCATGACAGAGAGTTCTTGTGCTGATGTCCCTTCCACAGGCAGTTTAGAACTAAGTATAAAGTGAAGCAACAGAGAACGTAATGGCCCCAACCTTTGATCGTTAGTGTGGGCTACTGATATGTGCCTGAGCTGTGATTACTCCTAGATGCTTACACTTTACAATTATAGCAGTTGACTAGAGAAAATCTAGCGAATCAGTAATTTCCCAAACTGATTTGTGCCACTAGTAGTAACTTACGTCAATACCATGGTTAAAATCACTGGGCTTTTTACTACAATTCACACTTCTTTCTGTTGCAGATCTCAACTTTCAGTAGAATCATTCAGTACTCGTGCAATGTGGGTGAATGAACTGTTTTACTTGATACATACAGAAACTTACAACATGGAGGATTACTGTAATGAACTGACACAAAGGAAACCAAAGAGGTCGACCAGTAACAAACAAACTCAAACAGTTCATACAGCGCCATTTGCTATCTGCTCAGTACAGCCCATCTAGCATAATTCTTCAGCTTTTACTATTAATTCAACACACTCAACGCTTGTTCATGAAGATTGTAAAGCCGTGTGCCAGTTTGTTTTATAAGTTTCCAATGAGTTTGGCTGAAATACCTGAATACGGAAAAAATTCTCCAGCAGCTCGGTAGATAAGATAAAAGAGTGAAGTTTATTAAAGTCCTATTAAAAAAGCCATGGGAGCAACAAAAGGGAACACAGTCAGGTACTCAGCCTAATCCTACATGTTTCGGCGTGAAGCCTTAGACTTGGAATACCTGAATACCTCCAGAAATTTTTGGCTATACTTTTTGCCATATGATTTATAAACTTTATGGTGAACATGGCCAGCAAAGCCATTAGGCTTATGCAGACAAACTTTATCAAAAGCAATCAGAATTGTGATCAGTGTATTATTTATTCATTTATTATGCATTGCTTATACAGCATCATCATATTCCGCAGCACTTTACATTCATCAACATCATCACTGTCCCCTTTGGGTTTCACAATCTAAATTCCCTATCATAATGTCTTTAGGGCGTGGGAGTAAACCAGAGAACCTGGAGGAAATCCACATAAACAGGGGGAGAACATATTAACTCTTGCAGTTGTTGTCCCTGGTGGGATCTTTGAGCTACGTTATAGATTGCAACTCAGGAACAGAACAAAAAAGTAATATGAAAGACCGCATTGAATATTTTGAGAACCGCTGTCATAGCAACAATCTACGTATCGAAGATTTACCAGAGTCATTTCAACAGCGGGACTTAAAGGCTTTATGTGAGAATGACCTCCCTAAACCTCTAGGTTTGCATCAAGGCAGAAAACTGGAAAGGGCCCACAGGGCTGGTCCCCCTTTGGTGGCCTCTGATAAACGAAGTCAAGTCAAGTCATTATGAAGTATCTGGATTTTAATGACAAATTCAATATTATGCAGGCATATAGAAGGCAAGCTCAACCTATGATGTTATGTGGTCACAAAGTCCTTCTTTTCGAAGAGTTTTCTGCTGAAGTGACCAGAAAACACAGGGCCTTCAGTCCTATCTGTACTAAACTGTACAAAGCAATGTCAGTTTCCAAATAAGATATCCGGCGGTTTTGATGCTGAAAAGAAGGTAATGGCCCTATCCACAATTTTACATCTCCGGAAATGGCCAACATCTTTGCCAATAAACTCGACAAATGAGGTCTACTCTTCCCAGAAAAACAATGGTCAGAGTTGTTTGCAGAATCCAGCAGAACTCTCAAACTGAATCCCCCAGGAGAACGGTGACCAACTACTCATCATACAAAGGGTCCAAAGTGATAGTTATTAGGGATAATTGAATACCTCAAATATTTGGCTTTGCGAATATTCAACGAATAGCTCTCTGCTATGCGAATATTCTATGCACAATGTAAACCTATGGGAAGCCCGAATAGTTCCGAATAGTTGTTATTCGGGTTTCCCATAGAATTACATTGTGCATCGAATATTCACAAATAGTTGAATAGCGGCGACCTATTCGGCAAATATTCGCGAAGCCGAATATTTAAGATATTCGCTCATCCCTAATAATTATACTATCATGCACTGTGTGCAGAATTATTAGGCAAATGACTATTTTGATCACATGATACTTTTTATACATGTTGTCCTAATCCAAGCTGTATAGGCTTGAGAGCCAACTACCAATTAAGTAAATCAGGTGATGTGCATCTCTGTAATGAGGAGGGGTGTGGTGTAATGACATCAACACCCTATATAAGGTGTGCTTAATTATTAAGCAACTCCCTTTCCTTTGGCAAAATGGGTTAGAAGAGAGAGATGACGGGCTCTGAAAAATCCAAAATTGTAAGATATCTTGCAGAGGGATGCAGCAGTCTTGAAATTGCCAAACTTTTGAAGCGTGATCACCGAACAATCAAGTGTTTCATGGCAAATAGCCAACAGGGTCGCAAGAAGCGTGTTGGGCAAAAAAGGCACAAAATAACTGCCCATGAATTGAGGAAAATCAAGCGTGAAGCTGCCAAGATGCCATTTGCCACAAGTGTGGCCATATTTCAGAGCTGCAACGTTACTGGAGTATCAAAACGCACAAGGTGTGCCATACTCAGGGACATGGCCAAGGTAAGGAAGGCTGAAAAATGACCACCTTTGAACAAGAAACATAAGATAAAACGTCAACACTGGGCCAAGAAATATATTAAGACTGATTTTTCAAAAGTTTTATGGACTGATGAAATGAGAGTGACTCTTGATGGGTCAGATGGATGGGCTACAGGCTGGATCAGTAAAGGGCAAAGAGCTCCACTCCAACTCAGATGCCAGCAAGGTGGAGGTGGGGTACTGATATGGGCTGGTATCATCAAAGATGAACTTGTGGGACCTTTTTGGGTTGAGGATGGAGTGAAGCTCAACTCCCAGACCTACTGCCAGTTTCTGGAAGACAACTTCTTCAAGCAGTGGTACAGGAAGAAATTGGTATCATTCAAGAAAAACATGATTTTCATGCAGGACAATGCTCTATCACATGCATCCAACTACTCCACAGCGTTGCTGGCCAGTAAAGGCCTAAGAGATGTAAAAATAATGACATGGCCCCCTTGTTCACCTGATATGAACCCCATAGAGAACCTGTGGTCCCTCATAAAATGTGAGATCTACAGGGAGGGAAAACAGTACACCTCTCAGAACAATGTCTGGGAGGCTGTGGTGGCTGCTGCACGTAATGTTGATCATTAACAGATCAAGCAACTGACAGAATCTATGGATCGTAGGCTGTTGAGTGTCATCATAAAGAAAAGTGGCTATATTGGTCACTAATTTTTTGGGATTTTGTTTTTGTATGTTAGAAATGTTTATTTCTAAATTTTGTGCTGTTATATTGGTTTACCTGGTGAAAATAAACAAGTGAGATGGGAATATATTTGGTTTTTATTTAGTTGCCTAATAATTCTGCACAGTAATAGTTACCTGCAAAAACAGATCTCCTCCTAAGATGGCCAAATCTAAAAAAAAAAAAAACCTCTCCAACTTCCAAAAAAATTAAGCTTTTATATTTGAGTCTTTTGCGTTGATTGAGAACACAGTTGTTGATCAATAATAAAAAAAAATCCTCTAAAATACAACTTGCCTAATAATTCTGCACACTGTGTACATACATGTATTTAGCTTGCTGATTGTGAACTTGTCTTATTAGAATACAGAGCTCCACCATGAGTTCAGGGCATCTTTTTGGTTGTTTTTTTTTCTAGCAAAACAGAGTTGGAATTACTTACTCCAGCTAGCTTAATTGTCCTTGGCAGTTATGTTAAATATTTGTCTTGTAGATTTGTACTATATCATAAGTTTCCTTTTCTTTTTGATGGCAATCATACTTCTATCTATGGTAAGTCATTAACAAAAGTTGTCACCAGCTAAAATTGATATTATATGACCCCATATATAGAGAGATCCCTTTTCAAAATCTGATTATGAAAGTTGTCTCTTGGAATGTTAAAGGGTTGCGTTCCTCTCAAAAACGCATGAAGGTCTTTAGACATTTAAAATGCTTCAAGCCAGACATTGCCCTCCTACAGGAGACTCATCTCCCTGAGACTGACTTTGCCAAGATGCAGAAAGTATGGGTGAGCAGTGTATATGGTTCTCCATCGGTCCTTAGGAAGACAGGGGTTAGGATTTTGATTATTAAGCATTTTACGCATCATCTAGTTAATCAACAAACAGATAGTGAGGACAGGCTGTTACATCTAACACTATCTACACCAGACGGGGATATTTCTTTTTGTAATGTATACGGACCCAATGTGGGTAATAAATCATTTTTTAGCCCTTAAGGTACCGTCACACATAACGAGATCGCTAGCGAGATCGCAGCTGAGTCACGGTTTCTGTGACGCAGTAGCGATCCCGTTAGCGATCTCGTTATGTGTGACATCTACCAGCGATCAGGCCCCTGCTGTCAGATCTCTAGTCGTTGCAGAATGGTCCAGGCCATTTTCTTCAAAGGTGATGTCCTGCTGGGCAGGACACATCGCTGTGTTTGACACTGTGTGACAGGGTCACAGTGACTGCTGAGATCGTTATGCAGGTCGCTACTGCTGTATTGTTCCTGCATCGTTGGTAATGTCTGACTGTTTGACATCTCACCAGCGACCTCCCAGCGACTTACCTGCGATCCCTATCAGGTCGCATCGTTTTCGGGATCGCTGGTAACTCGTTGTCTGTGACTGGGCCTTTAGAAACTAGAATTCTCCTTGACCCCACACCAAACAAGATAGTGGGAGGAGATTTTAATACTGTTGCTTCTGTACCTGAGGATACATCTGCTTATTCTCAATTGACCTCATCACATGATAGGGTCCTCGCCCCTTTACTATCCACATGTGATTTGAACGATTCTTGAAGATTTCTTCACCCCAGCGATAGAGACTTTACATATTACTCGCATGTTAATGTCTTCTGGTCTCTTAAGCTGGGTTTACACACTGCAACATCGCAAAGGACATCGCTGTAACGTCACCGGTTTGGTGACGCAATAGCGACCTCCCTAAGTCTCTGCTAAGTCTCTGGTGAGCGTTCAAACAGGCAAACCTGGCCAACAACTCAACAGCGATCCGGACCTGCAGAGCGACCTAGCTGGTTGTTTGGGGACGTTGATAAGCAGCCTTTTGAAAGGGAAGTTGCTAACAAAGTTGCTGCAAAGTCTTCACACACTGAAACTTCATGCTGCACAGCGGGAAACAAAGGACCTAGGAATGGTCCTGAACGATTTGTAACGATTACAACTTCACAGCAGGGGCCGGGTCGCTGATAAGTTTCACACACTGCAAAATCGCAAACAACATCGCTATTGCGTCACAAAACCGGTGACGTTACAGCGATGTCGTTTGAGATGTTGCAGTGTGTAAACCCAGCTTTATAGATTACATGCTAATCTCCCTGTCTCTTTTACCTAAACTAATTAATACCCGTATAAATAACATTGTCATTTTGGACTACTCCACCATGATCATGGAACTGGCAAATTCTCATCCCAAGGGCTCGAATTTCCTTTGGAGATTTCCTAACTATTTTTTTCAAAGATGATTCATTCATATTCTCTCATAAACTATGCTGGCAGGAATTTGTAACTGATAATGGGGTACATCAACACAATCCCTCTTTACTTTGGGAAATAGCCAAAGCAGTCTTACACGGGAAAATTATGGCAGATTTATTCTCCCACAAGAAGAGTACTCTAAAATGGTATGGGAAACTATCCGCAAACTTAAGCAAGCATATGGGTTACAAAGCAATCTGAATTCAAAACAGGCTGGAGAAATTGTATAGTTCACTTTTACAGATATGGTAATAAAGTTCGTTTAATGATGGCTAATCTAGCCAAAGGTATGAGACCACTACAAGGCATCTTTCAATTAAGAAACTCAAAAGAAAAAGCCTCAGATAATAATATACTGGGTTCGTTTTATAGTGATCTCCATAAAGATTCCAAAAAATGTGCAACCTTTTCCAGCACCCTCCTAGAAAATGTTAATATGCCCATTTTCTATGAAGAACAAAAAACCTTCTTAAACAGGCTCATCTCTCGACATTATAGACACAATCAAAAACTTGAAGCCATGTAAGGCCCCAGGACCTGATGACTTCGCTAATGAATTCTTCAAAATACTTGTTTCTGAAATCTCTCCTCTATTGGATTCACTATTCAACAAAATCTTACTTGGTGACCCAATTTTCTTATCGACTAACATGGCTTACATAAAACTAATACCGAAACCAGGTAAAGAGCCACTATCTACAAGCTCTTACAGGCCAATTTCTTTATTTAACTCCGATGTTAAAATAATTTCTAAAATAATGGCAGAGAAACTGGCCTCTATTATCCCAGATTTTATTTCACCTTCACAGGCAGGATTTCTTAATGTAACGCCTGCATGGATCCACAGACTCAGATGGGCTGTAATGGGGAGGCTAGAGGGAAGCCACTCACCAAGCAGGACCCCCAGAACCCTGAAACCCTTTAACCCCTCTACAGGGATTTGGAATTACACAGGTAACTGGAGATCACTACCTGTGGAAGGCTGCAATCCGATGAGAGTAGTAGTCAGGCAGGGTCAAACCAGGAATTGCGGAACAGGGACAGAATCGGCAGGCAATGATGTAGTCAGCAAACGTAGCAGAGGTCAAATCCGGATCGGGCAGCAAGGTACAAAAACAGTAGGCAGGAGGGTAGTCAGAAAACACGCAGAATCACCAAACAGAATAGGACGTAACAGGAGCCAGGAAAATTAGAACTATCTCTGGCAGTGGTCATGTGACAGGAGGGGGAATAAGAAGGGTGTGGTGTCTTCCCATTGGCTGTAGCTGAACGCTGGCAACTTCAGCTGGAAGACACATGCCACCCACAGTCAGCCAGCGGTACTGCAGATCCCAAGCTAACCCAGCCCAGTGGATGATCGGAGCCTGCGCCCACCACTGGCATCGACTCCTCTCCCATCACCAGCACCATCCACGGCAGGAACACTGCGTCACCTGGCGATCGGAGCAGAAGTCGCTGGAGCAGACTCCGGCGGTGACGTAACAGTACCCCCCCTCCACGTGGGGCCTCCGGACCCTCAAAACCCAGCTTACCAGGAAATTGGAGGTGAAACCGCCGGACCAGACCCTTAGCATGAATATCGCTCGCAGGGACCCATGACCTCTCCTCAGGGCCGTAACCCCTCCAATGCACAAATACTGTACCGCCCCCCTGACAATACGGGAATCAAATATTCTCTGTACCTCATACTCCAAGTTACCTTCAACCAAAACAGGAGGAGGAGGGTCACTGACTGGGTGAATGGGGACACGATATAACTTGAGGAGGGACTTATGGAACACATTCGATATCTTAAAGGATGGGGGAAGTTGCAGGCGGAAGGCTGTGGGATTAATTACCTCGATTAACTCATAAGGTCCAATAAACCTCAGACCCAGCTTAGCAGAAGGGACCTTGAGTTTAATATTCCGTGTGGATAACCATACCTTGTCCCCAACTCCAAGGCTAGGGCCCTTGGAACGTCTCTTATTAGCAGAGGAGGCTTAACCAACCTTTGCCTTCTTCAGGTTCTCTTTCACCTCAGAGCAGATAGCCTTCAATTTGTCCACAGTTGATTCAGCCTCAGGAGTATCCACCACAGCGGAAGAAAAAGAACCAAAGCGTGGATGCAACCCTAAATTGCAGAAAAAGGGGGTAGTCTTGATGGATTCCTGATACTGATTATTGATAGCGAACCCAGATATTCTACCCAGTCAGACTGACGGTCAGACACATAACTCCGGAGATATTGTTCAAGGGTTTGATTCGAACGTTTGGTCTGACCATTGGTCTCTGGGTGGTAGGCAGATGAAAAAGATAGTTCTATATTGATCTTTTTACAAAACGCCCTCCAGAATTTCGAGACGAACTGTGTTCTTCGGTCAGAAACAATATTTTCTGGAACCCCGTGTAACCGCACAATATTCCTAATAAACAACTTGCTAAGAGTTTCGGAATTGGGTAATCCGGACAGAGGAACAAAATGACACTGTTTGCTGAATCTATCCACTACTACCCAGATACAGGTCTTCCCTTCTGAGGGAGGAAGGTCAGTGATGAAGTCCATGGAGAGATGTGTCCAAGGAGTTACTGGAGTATGTAGGGACTGGAGAAATCTGGCAGGGCGGTTACGGGGTGCCTTGGCTCGAGCACAAATTTCACAAGCCAGTACATATTCCTTACAATCTTTCGCTACGGTTGGCCACCAAAAATACCTGGTTGCTAATCGGAGGGTATTGCCGATACCAGGGTGACCTGCCAGCAGAGAATTGTGGGATTCCTGGAGTACCCGTAAGCGAAGTGAGGGGGCGACAAACAGTTTATGGACAGGGTGGTTTCAGGAGCTTGGTCTTGGGTATTATGGACCTCTTCTATCAAATCTAAGGAAACAGATGACATAATAATGCCTTTAGCTAAAATATGCACTGGTTCAGAGTTTTCAGACTGAGAGGGACAGAAGCTACGGGAAAGTGCATCAGTTCTGGTGTTCTTGGTACCGAATGTTACCACAAAATCAAATCTGGAGAAGAACAATGCCCACCTAGCTTGCCTAGGATTGAGTCTCTTAGCAGATTCCAGATTCTTATGGTCTCTGATGACTGTGACCTTATGTTTGGCGCCGTCGAGGAAGTGGCGCCATTCCTCAAAGGCCCATTTAATTGCCAACAGCTCACGATTACCAATGTCATAATTTCTCTCTGTGGGAGAAAACTTGTGGGAAAAGAAGGCACAAGGACGAAGCTGAGTGAGAGACGGAGTACCTTGTGATAGCACCGCTCCCACTCCAACCTCGGATGCATCGACTTCCACAATAAATGGATGCATAAGGTCAGGCTGAACCAGAAATGGGTCTGAGGAGAAACATTCTTTTAATTTTGAGAAGGCATGGATCGCCTCTGGCTTCCAATTAACCACATCAGCCCCCTTTTTAGTCAAATCGGTGAGGGGTTTGGCAATTTTGGAAAAATCTCTAATAAATTTGCGGTAATAATTAGCAAACCCAAGGAAACGCTGCAAGGCCTTCAGAGACTTGGGTTGTACCCACTCCTTAATCGGTTGAAGCTTAGAGGGAGCCATGCGGAAGCCTTCTGCAGACAATATATAACCCAGGAAATTAACCTCTGCCTCAAAAAAAACACATTTCTCATATTTAGCAAATAGGAAGTTCTCCCTGAGTCTCAGGAGTACAGTGCGTACATGTTGGACATGTGACGTAGCATCAGGAGAATAAATCAGGATGTCATCCAGATAGACCACCACATATTGACCACAAATATCTCTGAAAATGTCATTAACAAAGTTCTGGAACACAGCCGGCGCATTACTTAATCCAAAAGGCATTACCAGGTACTCATAGTGTCCCTCTGGAGTGTTAAATGCCGTTTTCCACTCATCTCCTTCTCTGTTGCGGATTAGGTTATATGCTCCCCTGAGATCCAGCTTGGTGAACCACCGGGCTCCTATGAGCTGGTTAAACAGATTGGGGATGAGTGGCAGAGGGTACTGATTCTTTACAGTAATAGCATTAAGTTCACGGTAGTCAATACAAGGTCTGAGGCCACCATTTTTCTTATCAACGAAAAAGAATCTAGCACCGACTGGTGACCTGGATGGTCTGATGAACCCTCTCTGCAGACTGTCTGCTATATAATCTTTCATGGCCTGACGCTCCGGACCAGAAAGATTATACATTTTACCCTTGGGGAGTCGGGAATTGGGGACCAAATCAATGGGGCAGTCATAATCTCTGTGCGGAGGTAATTTTTCAGATTCAGATACAGAAAAGACATCAGCAAAATCCCTGAATGTATGAGGTATGAAGATAGGTTCAGCTCTAGTAAGGTTAACAGATAACGACATACACGTCTCCTGACACTCAGGGCTCCAGCGCACAATCTCACCCTGCTGCCAGTCTATGACCGGGTTATGTTGCGCAGCCATGGCATGCCCAATACCACTGCTGACATCAGATTCTCAAGAACAAAAAATGACACTGATTCTACATGCAGAGCACCAACAAGCATGGAGATCTCTGGAGTTACAAAAGTAACCACACCCTGAGTGAGAGGGGTGCTATCAATAGCAGATATTCTAATAGGTGCATTTAACTTTAGCAAAGTCAAACCCAGCTCTTTTGCTACAATAGTGTCTATAAAATTAGCAGCAGAGACACAATCAACAAAAGCATGCAGCCGTACAGATTTTCCCTGGTGAGACAATGAGACAGGTAACATTAACCTCATAGGGTCTGCAGGAAGTACCTGGGCACCTGAGCAGGTATCCTGGGGTCCACTCAGGTGGTGCTGCTGCCTTGGAAGCGATTGCCTCTCTGATCCAGGCACTCCATGTTTGGCTCCACAACGTGATCTGCTCCCTTGGAGTCGACGGGTCTCTGGACATGCTGAGATAGGTGCTGCAGCAGGGGCTTGGACCTGAGCGGACCTAAGATCCTGCACTTGCTGTGTAAGTCCATGTACAAGGCCAGAAAGGGTGTGCACCTGATTTAGCACAGCATGGAGAGAATCCATTTTTTTTCTCTCTCTCCTAGTTAGATGGGCCAGAGATAATGTAACGCCTGCCTTGATCCACAGACTCAGATGGGCTGTAAAGGGGAGGCTAGAGGGAAACCACTCACCAAGCAGGACCCCAGAACCCTGAAACCCTTTAACCCCTCTACAGGGATTTGGAATTACACAGGGAACTGGAGCTCAGTACCTGTGGAAGGCTGCAGTCCGATGAGAGTAGTAGTCAGGCAGGGTCAAACCATGAATTGCGGAACAGGGATAGAATCGGCAGGTAATGACGTAGTCAGCAAACGTAGCAGAGGTCAAATCCGGATCGGGCAGCAAGGTACAAAAACAGTAGGCAGGAGGGTAGTCAGAAAACACGCAGAAGTCAACACACAGGAATCACCAAACAGAATAGGACGTAACAGGAGCCAGGAAAATCAGAACTATCTCTGGCAGTAGTCATGTGACAGGAGGGGGAATAAGAAGGGTGTGGTGTCTTCCCATTGCCTGTTGTTGAACGCAGGCAACTTCAGCTGGAAGACACATGCCACCCACAGTCAGCCAGCGGTACTGCAGTTCCCAAGCTAACCCAGCCCAGTAGATGATTGGAGCCTGCGCCCACCGCTGGCATCGACTCCTCTCCCATCACCAGCACCATCCACGGCAGGAACACAGCGTCACCTGGCGATCGGAGCAGAAGTCGCTGGAGCAGACTCCGGCAGTGACGTAACAGTTAAAGGGTGGTCAGCAACTTTAACTATTAGAAGGGTGCTTTTAGTATTAGGTAAAATATATTCTTCTATATATCTTCTAAGGATAAGATCACTGATAAAAATACTCCTGCTTTAATCACTATTGATGCGGAAATGGCCTTCAACAATATTAAATTGGATTAGTTATATTCGCTGTTATCTTGAATGTCTTTGGCAGGTCCCTTTCTCAACTATTTATCCAAGCTGTACTCCTCCCACAGACCTCAAGTTTACACCCAGGGCTTCCTGTCAAAGCCTTTGCCTTTGGAAAAAGGAATGAGACAAGGTTGTCCGCTGTCTCTGCTTCTTTTCAATGTGATAATAGAGTCACTAATTCATGTTCTATCGAATCCAAATACTTTTACAGGTATCTAGGTTAACAATAAAATACAGGCAGCCTTCTTTGCCGATTATATTATCCTGTTTCCTAACACCCATTTACCAAAAATTATCAATGTTCTGAATGAATTTGGATTGTATTCAAGATTTAAAATTAATGCTGATAAATGTTAATGACTTTCCTTAACTGAGAAAGGAAAAACCCTTCTTCAGAATCCTCAGTCAGAGGTATAGCCCTGAGACCATCATATATACCGTAACATATCTAGGAATTAAAATCAGATGTCTTCCATCATCACTATATTCTCTCAACTACCCCCCTTTATTGAATAAAATCAATGTCCAATTAAAGTCATGGCAAGACCTTCCACTATCATTTATGGGCAAAGCTTACCTCATCAAAATGATAAGCATGGCCAAGCTAATGTATCATTTACAAACCCTCCCACTCCTAATCAAGCACTCTGATGTTAATTCATTTAATAAAACCTTTAGTCATTTCATATGGAGGGGGAAATGTCCCAGAATCAGTCTGCCTAAACTTATGGCCTCAAAGGATGATGGGGATATACATTTTCCTAACGCTAGAAACTATAACCTGGCATGCCTCACACACTATAAAGTGGATTGGATCCACCACAGACATTCTTATTCTGACTTCAGTTTAGAATCAGACTTTGCTTACCCCCTTAAGCAAACAGCAATCCTTCACTCACCTCTTGATTCTCTGCCTCCTTTAATCAAACACTCAATAGTTTTCAGAGATACGATTTCAGCTTGGAAAGCGATCAGGAAAAAATATAGTCTCTGCTTTAGAAAATCAAAACATCTCCCTTTATGATCCGATCCTGAATTCTCCCAGGGCATGGAAAATAAGCTTTTTTCCATGTGGTGCAAGGCCGGTATATCTAAATTTCCCCATCTTCTCCACCCAACAGAAGCCAGGTGGTTGACAAGCATGGAATGTCTTGAAAAGTATCACCTTCATCCTTCACACTGCTTCCAGTTTGAGCAAATTAGACTATCAAATATGTTTAACTTGCGGAATGTAACCTTTCAATCTAAAGAAAATGATCTGGATAGTATCTTCCTTTATCCAATGGGGACCCCATCAATATCAATACTTTATTCCATGATGAAACCCAACCTATTGGGAGTGCATCCTGACGCTTTCTTTAAATACTGGAGGCTACGGATAAATGATATTGCTCTTCCTTTCAGGATTAGAAAGGGTTGGTCTATTTTCCGAAAAAACATTCTTTCAGATTTTCAGATTTGACAAATACTCTCTTGAGCTCTCTAAGTAGCCTATCTTCTTTAGAAGCACTAATGCATTATTGGGAAAAAGTGGGAATGGATTCTAGCATGTACAAAGGCCCTCCTAAACTTCTACACACTGTACTGCTACTATTCAAAAAACTATAACATTACATAAAGATTTAGCAAAGTGATGCTATTACAGATAAAGAGGCGCAAGCAGGTAAATTTCGTCTGAAATGGAAACAGTTTATTGAGAAGTTTTGCAATAAGGAGAAAAAAAAGAAAATGATTGAACCTTTTGTTTTTACTGCATGGTATATCCTGGAAGAGCTAAAGGATAATTTGGGTTATCTCCAGATAGACAGTTAAGAAGTGCGAGAAGGTGATTCAGTGGCAAATATTGAGATCTGTATTTTTATTTTATTTTCTAAAGTTAACTTTTATGATGGCTTATTGCAAAGTTAGTTTATTTATATTTTCCAACTATTGTTTCAGCTGTTAGCTGACCACACTGATCTTTACTATTTAAAGAGAACCTGTCACCAAGTTTTTCTCTTATGAGCTGTGGCCATCACCAATGAGCCCTTATATACAGCTTTCCAGAATGCTTTATATAAGTGCCCAGGCCGCTCTGTATAAAATAAAAAAAACACCTTTATTATACTTACCAATGGGGCAGTGTGGTCTGATGAGTGTCGCTAATCACTGTCCAGCTCCGCCTCCATCTTGTGCAATCGCCGTCCTCGTGCCAATCCCTGTGTGCATGACGCGTCCTACATCATCCACACAGAGTCCTCCACTGCACTCCTTCACAGGCGTATGTTGATCTGCCCATCTGAGGATAGAGCAAAGTCCTGTAATGCACAGGTGCGAGAAAAGGTCAAAGATTGCCTGTACTACAGTACTTTGATCTGCCGTCAGCCAGGCAGCTCAAAGTGCGCATGCGCAGGAGTGCAATGGGGCCATTCTGTGAATGAGGAGGCGCCGGGCCAAGAGCAGCGACACCCATCGGATCGGACAACCCTCTAGATGAGTATTTAAAGGTGTTTTTTATGTTCAACAGAGCGGCCTGGGCTCTTATATACAGTATTTTAGAATGCTCTATATAAGGGCTCACTGGTGGTGGCCACAGCTCATAGGGGAAAATCCTGATGACAGGTTCCCTTTAAAAGATAAACATGACATATTTAAATGAGATATTCCCAGTCTACGTACTGAAAAGAAAGTTATCAATCATTTGTGTTGATAATATTGATGTTATTGTTAGAAAATGTTCAATAAAATCTAATATATAAAGCTGAGTGTATGTGTGTATGTGTGTGTATGTATGTGTGTGTGTGTGTGTGTGTATGTCCGCTAAAGGAATCTGCACTGTCGCATTTACAATCACGAAATTTTGCACATGTGCCTCATATCACTCAGGGAACGTCATGGACTATGTTTGGACAGGAAAATGTAACCCCGCGCTTTACAGTTAGTCTCCAAAATCCTGCCTCCATTAATCTGAATGGAGGTGGGAGATACGGGCTATTAATAGCAACAGTCAGTAGTTACTATAGGAACAAAATAAACTGTTAGTATAAGAAGCCGATGTGTGAGGTAATAAGATGTCGGTTGGGAGACGGATAGAGAGAGACAGAAAAAGACAGACAGACAGAGACACAGACAGAGACAGACGGGGAATGAGACAGAGAGATAGAGACAGAGACAGATGGGCAAAGAGACAGACGGGCAAAGAGACAGACGGGCAAAGAGACAGACGGGCAAAGAGATAGCCGGGCAAAGAGACAGCCGGGCAAAGAGACAGCCGGGGACAGAGACAGACGGGAAAAGAGACAGACGGGGAAAGAGAGAGCCCTGGAAAGAGACAGCCCTGGAAAGAGACAGCCGGGCAAAGAGACAGCCCTGGAAAGAGACAACCCTGGAAAGAGACAGACGGGCAAAGAGACAGTCGGGCAAAGAGACAGCCGGGCAAAGAGACAGCCGGGCAAAGAGACAGATGGGCAAAGAGACAGACGGGCAAAGAGACAGACCTGAAAAGAGACAGCCCTGGAAGAGACAGATGTGCAAAGAGACAGACCTGGAAAAAGACAGCCGGGCAAAGAGACAGCCGGGCAAAGAGACAGCCGGGCAAAGAGACAGACTGGGATAGAGACAGACTGGGAAAGAGACAGAAGGGGAAAGAGACAGATGGGGAAAGAGACAGACGGGAAAAGAGACAGACAGGGAAAGAGACAGCCCTGGAAAGAGACAGCCCTGGAAAGAAACAGACCTGGAAAGAGACAGACGGTGAAAGAGACAGATGGGTAAAGAGACAGCCCTGGAAAGAGACAGCCCTGGAAAGAGACAACCCTGGAAGGATACAGCCCTGGAAGGAGACAGACTGGGAACAAGACAGATAGACAGATAGAGAGAGACAAACAGACACAGACAGACACAGAGAAAGAGAGAGACAGAGATAGAGACACAGAGATAGAGAGAGACAGACAGAGAGACTGATACAGAGAAAGACAGAGAAACTGATACAGACAGAGACAGACACACAGAGACAGACAGACAGAGACAGACAGAAACTCGAAGAGAGATAGTTACTATCCTGGGCAATGCCCAGGTACAACAGCTAGTTTATCTATAAAAAAGAAAATTAACATAATGCAGGGGATAAAGCTTGCTAGATCTGCCAAACCAGCAAACAAAATAATAAGCGATTTAAGAAACTGGGAAGAAGGTTTCCACTGGATCCAGCTGTTTGAGGATCGATAACTGGGCACTGAGAGGTGCAGGAGAGCCCTTGGATTCATGCCCCATCATTCCCCGATCCTCTGCTTTCAAATGACATGATATTGTGGCACCATTGCACAGTAGTAATACCCAGTAGTATTGTATAGAGGTTTAGTGTTCATTGTCAGGGCCGGCGTCAGCACGCGGCATACCCGGGCAAATGCCGGGGCCCTGGAGAGCCGGGGGGGCCCACTTGGCCTCGTCAGTTCTGGTGCCCCTTGGCCGGGGCCCCCTCGCCTTAGTTCTGCTGCCCCCGGGCCGAGTTCCGGGGGTCCGCAGTCCTCGCCAGGAATCTGCAGCACCGTCCCTTTAAGGCGCGCAGACTTCCTGGTTTGAACGTCATCTGTGGGCGGAGCTACCGACCGGCCTGCTCAGTCCCACAGATGAAGGAGTTGCAGTGGCAGCCAGCGACCCCCAGCACAGCTCTTCTCTCCGGCGCTGTGTGGGCCCCCTCTCCACCGTGACCTGAGCGGTATGTGCCCTCCCCGCTCCCCGATTTATGTGCCCTGGTGAGCTGTATGGGCTTCTCCCCCCTTAGGTGTATGCCCTGCCCCCCCCGGTGCTGTATGTGCTGGCCCCTGGAGCTGTGTGTGTGCCCCCCAGAGCCGCGTGTGTGGGCCCCTCAGAGCCACGTGTGTGTCTGTATGTAGCAGAGCTATGTGTGTATGTATGTAGCAGAGCTATGTGTATGTATGTAGCAGATTCATGTATGTATGTAGCAGAGCTATGTGTGTATGTATGTAGCAGAGCTATGTATGTAACAGAGCTATGTGTGCATGTATGTAGTAGAGCTATGCGTGTATGTAGCAGAGCTATGTATGTATGTATGTAGCAGAGCTATGTGTATATATGTAGCAGATTTATGTATGTATGTAGCAAAGCTATGTATGTAGCAGAGCTATGTATGTAGCAGAGCTATGTGTGTATGTATGTAGCAGAGCTATGCATGTATGTAGCAGAGCTATGCGTGTATGTAGCAGAGCTATGTGTGTATGTATGTAGCAGAGCTATGTGTATGTATGTAGCAGATTTATGTATGTATGTAGCAGAGCTATGTATGTAGCAGAGCTATGTATGTAGCAGAGCTATGTGTGTATGTATGTAGCAGAGCTATGCATGTATGTAGCAGAGATATGCGTGTATGTAGCAGAGCTATGTGTGTATGTATGCAGCAGAGCTGTGTATGTATGTAGCAGAGCTATGTGTGTATGTATGTAGCAGAGCTATGTGTGTATGTATGTAGCAGAGCTATGTGTGTATGTATGTAGCAGAGTTATGTGTGTATGTATGTAGCAGAGCTATGTGTGTATGTATGCAGCAGAGCTATGTGTGTATGTATGTAGCAGAGCTATGTGTGTATGTATGTAGCAGAGCTATGTGTGTATGTATGTAGCAGAGCTATGTGTGTATGTATGCAGCAGAGCTATGTGTGTATGTATGCAGCAGACCTATGTGTGTATGTATGCAGCAGAGCTATGTGTGTATGTATGCAGCAGAGCTATGTGTGTATGTATGCAGCAGAGCTGTGTGTGTCTGTATGTATGTATCTAGCAGAGTTGTGTTATGTGTGTCTGTATGCATGTATGATGTGTATCTATGTATGTCAGTGTATATGACTGTATAGATGTGTCAGTTCTATATGTATTTTTGTGAGTTTGTCTTTAAATATGTATATGTATGTGTACGTATGTGTGTGTCTGCGTGTGGATGGGGCCCACTGGGACTCTTCCGCCCGGGGCCCACAAAAACCTGGAGCCGGCCCTGTTCATTGTGATTGAGTTCCGTGTACTTACAGAGGAAAGATTTTCTATTACTAAAAGCAGGGTAAATGTTTTCATTTACTTCAGAAGGGGCACTGGCTGTAAATATTTACTTCAGGCGGGAATATGGTGATTATTTTTAATTTCAGATGGCTCAGTGGACAGTATTATTCATTTTAGGAGCACACTGCATATAATTATCTAATTATTCATTTCCCTGGACATAGTAAGCATTATTATTAACCTCAGAGGGCATATTGAATATCATAATTCATTTCCAGGGGCACAGTAGATAGTAGTCTGAATCTATTCATTGACACAGCGGACATTATTATTTTGGGAGCATATTGAATAGTAATTTTTATTACTATTTTCACAGAGAACAATTTGTAGCAATATAATATTTAGTGGGGCTACGGTGTATGGAGATATTGTTTTCAGAAGAAACTGTGTGTTGCAGTATCAAAGTGTAGTAGAGTGGACTGTGGCCTGCAACCCCCCGGAAGACGTCCTGATTGTTACAAGAATGTGCCAAGTGTATTTCTATGTATTGTAGTGCTAGGATGTGCAAATTCCTTAGGCTAGTTTCACACTTGCGTTGAACGGTATCCGTTGCATTGCGTTGTGTGACGGATGCAACGGATGTGTTGCATATAGTGGCACAACGGATGCAACGGTTGCTGCAAAACAACGGAATCCGTTTTGATTTTTTTTTTTTGTTACAGTTTTACCAGCGGCAGACTATTGTGAATGATCAGCTGATCGCTCCCTGCAGCCGGCCGCCGGGTGATCAGCTGATCGCTCCCTGCAGCCATCCTCCGGGTGATCAGCTGATCGCTCCCAGTAGCCGGCCGCCGGGTGATCAGCTGATCGCTCCCTGCAGCCGACCGCCGGGTGATCAGCTGAGCGCTGTCACTTGCCGGCCGCCGGGTGATAAGCTGATCGCTCCCTGCAGCCGGCCGATCAGCTGAGCGCTGTCACTTTGCCGGCCGCCGGGTGATCAGCTGATCGCTCCCTGCAGCCGACCGCCGGGTGATCAGCTGAGCGCTGTCACTTGCCGGCGGCCGGGCATGCCGGCGGCCGGTCGCTCAGCTGGGCGCTGTCACTTGCCGATGGCCGGGCGCTCAGCTGAACGTTCGGCCACCGCGAGCCAAAATAAAGTTTGTGATTTAAAAAAAAAAAAAGAGCATGTGCAGTGAAATCCAGAGGATTCCGCTGCTCAAAACAACGTTACATGCTGCGTTCCTCCCACTGGGTGGAAGCAACGGAGCGTTGCCCAGCGGAAGCAACGTAGGTCCTTTTGGTACAATCCGTCACCCATTCAAGTCTATGGGAAACAGCGGAATCCGTTAACGGATTCCGCTGTTTTCCAAAAGGGCGGATTGTAAAGGAAGGATAACAACGCAAGTTTGAAAGTACCCTTACGTGTGGTCATGACACAGTACTGCTAGCCACCAATAGGTGTCATTGGTCCTGGGCTCCTTAGCTGGAAGGGGAGCTTCAGGCATAATGTTTAGTGGCAGGACTGAAAGGGTTGGCTACGAAGAACCCAGCCCACAGTGAAGGGAATGTAGTGTAAAGCATTTCCTAGTTTTAGGCCTAAGCCACACGGCGAGAAAAACAGTGCGAGTGGAGTGCGATAAAACATCGCATTCCCCTCGGACCAATTCTAGCCTGTGTGTCAGCACACATGAGCGATTATTTTCTCAGCCTTAATCGGACTGAGAAAACAATCGCAGCATGCTGCGATTGTAAGCTGAGTCTCTTTCTCTCGCACCCATTCAAGTGAATGGGGCGAGAGAAAAATCGCACTGCACTCGCAGTACACCGGTGTACTGCCAGTGCAGTGCGAGAATGGCAATAGCCGTCTACGCAGTAGAGAGGGAGAGAAATCCCTCCCTCCCCTCCTGAGTGCCAGCCCGCCCCCCGCAGCTGAGGTCTGCTCGCACGAACGGACCTCAGTTGCAAGGACACAAGCATGACACTCGGCTCTGCTGTACTGCCAGCATGAGCCGAGTGTCATGCAAGGGGATCGCAGTAGTCCCCGTGTGGCCCTGTGGCGCCCCTGACCTGGTCAGGCACCACTGAGTACTGCACCCATGCTGGGGACAGTACAAAACAGGTAATCCAGAAGGCTGACCGAGGTGTGACTACACAGGCGCATAGTGATCAGGTCTCACACATTTACCTTTGAGAGGACCCCTGGGGATCCCAGGAGGGGGCGAAGCCTCCATCTCCACTCGAGGGGTGGAGGGGGCGAAGCCTCCATCTCCACTCAAGGGGTGTGGTAGAGAGCCTGGTTGCTAGGTGACGTAGGCAAGAACAGGAGAGGAGGGAAGAGTGAGCCGAAGACAGTTGAGTGGTGAAGTTCAGGGAGGGCAGAAGCAGACCCTGTAGCTCTACACAATTCTGACAACGTACGCGCAGTGACTACCGACGGGGGAGAATGGTCACCTGGTAGTGCTGCCCGAAATCCACACACAGCTAAAGAGAGAGCAACGGAGTGGAAAGTAAGGAGACTGTCAGGGAGGTACCAGGCCCAAACGGGTAGCAGGTCCCGGGGCAGGGATAGATCCACCTGTCCTTTGCCAAACCTGCATGAGGGGGCACTTTACACCCCCAAGACAACACCACAGAGTCCGCAGCCACGTAGCAAAGTGAGGGCCCATAGCTCACAGGAGGCAAGCAGCCGGAGTGACCTGGTCCAGGCTACAAGCAAACGGGCCAAAAAGAAGGGGAGAGAGGCACCAGCAACTTCCCTGGGCGACCCCAGCAGGGCTTCAAGCAGGGGTTACCCCAAAACACAACGGGCTAAGGAAGGCGAGTTGGTAGCCACCCTCATAAGTCAGCCTGAAGGACACCTGGTTCCAGCCTGGTTCATCCCAGCTACGCCCGGGTTACTCACCCTGCCACCATCAGTGAGTAAAACCCCTGAAAGACATCCTGCTTGTGCGTGTGAGTTATTCTGCGACTTGTAGTTCCACACACCTACACGGGACCCTGGGGCATGCCTCACTCTCAGGAGGCTATTACAACTGACTGCACCTACCATCAGCCCCAGGCACCCCTAACCTGCAGTGGCGGTCTCCACTGACCGCAATTCTGAGAGTGGCGTCACGACAATCAACATAGAGGAGTTCCTACCTGTGACAAGATCCAGCCGCGTGGAGTCCCTGAAGGTAATGCACCGCTGCACCGACACCGAACCTCGGGGCCCCACAGCCCCAGCCTTAAAGAGATAACGTGAGAGTCAGTGAAGAGTAATGAAGTAGATGTAGCAGAGTGGAGAGTGTGGTGTGGAGAGGAAGGAGCAGGCAGAAAACTATGCAGGAGGAGGAAAAAAGATGACTGGATCGGACAACAGCTTCACAGCTTCGGTGAGGTGAATAGAGAAATCAGAGAGTGCTCCACTTGCCAAGCAGACTGCTGTTGAGTGATAGTGTAGCGCCCCTGAAGTCATCAGGAGCTACAAGGTACTGCATCCTGTCAAAGATGCAGGGCCTACCCCCAGGATCCTGGAAGACCAGTGCCGGTAACAGCAAAACACACTATAATCCCAGTTTTTCCCTTCCCCAATGACTGGTGACAGACTAGACTTGGAACCAATGGATGGCCACCCAG
Organism: Anomaloglossus baeobatrachus; assembly: GCF_048569485.1. Lineage (NCBI taxonomy): Eukaryota > Metazoa > Chordata > Amphibia > Anura > Aromobatidae > Anomaloglossus > Anomaloglossus baeobatrachus. Next base: position 651,910,525 of record NC_134353.1, read on the forward strand.
GGGTGGAGCCGATCCAGTGCACTAGATGACAACCAGGTGGGAGGGGACAGACAGTCAGACAGAGAGTTGGATTGAGTAGGTGGAAGTGAAGGAGATGGACGTAACCCCACTGACGGGAGTGACCTGAGGGACCGGGCGTGTGGTTGCCGGTGAAGTGCTCCCGGAACCATAGCACCGACGTGGTACAGAATCCAAGGTGAGGCAAACGCTCCAGGTAGACCTGATAAAATCTGCACAGTGAGGGGACCATCCAGGACCTCACTGACCAAAAAGTCCGGGGGCACCAGCAGTAACGGGAGAACCAGGGACCGGAACCGAACACTGACCCTACAGGGTTCAAACTGCCAGCCGTATGGATTAAAGACTGAGAGACTACAAGGAGGGGACCCCAAGACGCTCCAAGCCACAAGGACCCACCAACTAGAGAAGGGTGCAGGGGAAAGAAGCCACCAGGTCACCAAACCGGCACTGGGACTAAGCGGACCAGTGGTAAAAAACAGCCTTCCTCCAGGTACCAGCCACCAAACCACTGTGAGTAAAGAACCCAGTTACACTGCAATCCCGTGTGTGGCCTACCTTTTTTCCACGCCTAACTCCATCACCTACCCCCTGGGGCTCCAGCCTTACTTGCGGAGGGCCCAACATCCAGGCTGCCACTAACACCAGCCCCAGCGGTGAGAAACTGTGCAGCGGCGGTTCCATCACGAACCCGCAAGTGGAGTCACGATACAAACTCTATAAACATTCCCCTGTACATAATCCCCCTTTTAAAAGAAACCTCAGGGTCACGGAACTGGGCAACGGCCACCTAGTGAACTGATCCCCGTATATATACGGCCCGGGACCGAGTACCCCATAGCCCTGGGGCGGGACAGCGGGGCCACTAGCACTGCAGGACCGAGGCTTTAGGAGTCATCTTGTTTAATTACAGAGCCATGCAGTTACTCTAGCCATGGAGTTAGATGGTTGTAAAGCTAGGGGAGAGATGAAGCGTCCACCTCCACCCTCATTGGTAACAGTAATGGAAGAGCCAGGTTGGACTACGAATTGAATGCCTATTGTCAGCAACATGTTTAAAACAAGTGTTCAGTAAAGTATTAGAAATTTTGAAAAGTTGTGGACTCATCTCTAATAATGCTGAATGTGGCGTCGCACACTGTGAACGAGATCCAGGAAGACCGGCTGATGACCAGGACGTCCCACTGCAATCAGGTATCCTCTCCACAATTACTTCACCCTCCACTCAACTCCCTGTGTCTGTAACTTGCCGTGGCGGGTTGAGAACTGTAGCCCTCACCCAAGACTACTACCCCTGGCTACGTTACAATAGTCAAGGGGACAGTATGCAGCAGTATTCAGAGTTAATATAGAAGGTAAGGATCCAAAGACATATACACCAATGAGCAAAAGGTTAAAAAAAATTTGAACATTTGAGTTTCAGGCTCCATATCTCACCATCCACTACAGCTTTGAGCATGAAACTATCTTCATTTTATAAACAATCATGTTGGCTAGCTCATATATAAATTTGACTATTAACTATTTAACATATGATTAGTTATTAAGATTCTAGTCATGTCACTGTATTGTTACTGTTTTGCTCCTGGTGGTGGAAAAATCTTTCTCTTCCTGTATACAACAAATTACAACCTGTTCTCACATTCTCTAAGGCTATGTGTGCAGTTTGCATTTTTTCCTTACGTTTTGGTTGCGTTTTAAACTGCATCGTGTCAAAATGGATGCGTTTTGCTTCCCCAACAAAGTCTAGAAGTCAAAATTTCCATTTGCACGTTGTTTTTTTAGGCAGCGTTTTATTTGACAAATATTTGTCAAAATCGTTGCGCAAAAAAAAGCAGCATGTCCCTTCTTCATTGCGCTTTGGTTGCATTTTCCACTCATTGAAATGAATGAGGTGTGTCAAAACGCAACCAAAATGTTTAGCGTACGTTTGCATTGCATTTGGATTGCATTTTGGATTCGTTCTTGTCAAAAAAAACGCAGGTCTCTCTCTCTCTCTCTGTTGGTCTCGGTCTCGCTCTCTCTCTCGGTCAGTCTTGGTTTCTCTCTCTCTCTTTCTGTCGGTCTCTCTCTCTCGGTCTCTTCCTCTCCCTCTCTCCTTCATACTCACCGATCACTGGTGCGGCTGTCACAGTGCTCCCGCAGCCTCTCCTGCTTCTGAAAGTGCCTGTCGCTCATTAGGCTCATCTCATATTCACTGCTTCCCCCGCCCACTGGCGCCTATGATCGGTTGCAGTCAGACACATCCTCACGCTGATGACAGCTGTCAGACTGCTACCAATCACAGCCGCCGGTGGGCGGGTCTATATCGTGCAGTACAATAAATAAATAATTTAAAAAATGACGTGCAGTCCCCCCCAATTGAGAGACAGCCAAGATAAAGCCTCACACCTTCTGGCTGGTATTCTCAGACTGTCATTTTTAGGCTGCCCCCAGCCTAAAAATATCATCCAACAGCTGCACGGAATTGCCGCATCCATTAGATGCGACAGTCCTGGGACCTTGCCCGGCTCATACCGATGACCCTGGTGCGGTGGAAATCGGGGTAATAAGGAGTTAATGGAAGCCCATAGCTGCTACTAAGCCCTAGGTTAATCATGACAGGCGTCTATGAGATACCCCCCATGATTAATCTATAAGTGAAAGTAAATAAACACATACACCCAAAAAATCCTTTATTTGGAATTAAAGACAAAAAAAACACTCTCTTTCACCACTTTATTAACCCCCAAACACCCTTTCAGGTCCGATGTAATCCACACGAGGTGCCACGACTCTTCCAGCTCTTCTACATCGGAAGGTCACGGCTAGCGGCCATAGGGCACGACTGCTCTCTGTGAGCTCCATGCAGCAACTGAAGTGAGCTGCATGATCAGTGGGACGTTATTCAGGTGATTTGCGGTCACAAGTGAGTCCTTCATCTGTGACCGCAAATCAGGCCGCGACACAGAGACAGAGCCACGCAATGACCACAAACTCGGGTGAAACGCTGACGTCACAGCTGCAGGCCCCACACTACTGCCTGTGTCGTGGCACTGACCTCAAAGGTTCAGCCAAGTTCATTCTCATCACATGGCTCTGTCTCCGTCTGCTGTCAGCAATCTATTCTTTCTATTTATTTTTTCTATCTATCCCTCTATCTATCTATCTATCTATCTATCTATTCTAGCTATCTATCAAATCCTATTCTATCATATTTTATTTCTCCTTTAAAAACGCACTATCCAAAGTGCAGCCCAAACGCAGGGAAAACGTATCGAAAACGCATTCCTTTTTTTCCACTTTTTTTTTTATCAAACGCAGTGTTTACATTTGTCAATAGTTTGCATTTTTGTTGTAAAACCAGAATGCAGCATGTGGACATAGCCTAATAGCTCAGTGTATTATTAGGTTGATTCCGAAGCAAAAGGTCACTGGTTCAAATTGAGGAGCAACCATAAAGAAGATTTCCCAAGAAACAAGAAACGGCATCATCCAGTTCATCAATAGCGGTGTCTCATTGAACAAAGATAGGTAAACTGCATCATGTGCATCATGTGAGCGCCATGACTGTTGGAGGGATACGAAATGAAGTCCGGCCAGCTATTCAAAAGCCAAGAAGTGGACGTGCAGGCAAAATACTGAATTCAACAAGTTGGCTCATCAGAAGGTTTGTCAGTTTTGCAGCTACAAAAACTACAGTGGAGGTGGCTCGTTCGCTTCACAATAGTGAGATCACAGATGTCCATGCAGGTACCATGCAACGCACGTTACACGTGTCTGGAATGACGGCCTGAAAAAAGGTGAAGAAGTCTCAAATTCAATATTGTTTAAGAGATGTCGTCTTGAGTTCGACAAAAAAGTACAAAAAGTAAACAGTAGAAGATTGGAAACAGGTGGTTTGGTGCAATGATAAGAAAGTCAATAGACTAGGTGGTGATGGGTGCAAATGGGTCTGTAAGAAGAAATGCGCTAATTGATCAAGAAAATGACGGTGCTGTCAAGTTCAGTGTGGACGCCTAATGATATGTGGTTGTTTCAGAACCAGAGGCACTGGATATTTGACCAGGATCGATGATGGTCTCAATGCTAAGCTGTATGTGAATATCCTACAAGATGAGTTACTTTGTACACTCAGGTACTATGGGTATAAAAAAGACTACATAGTGTTCCAGCAGGACCTGAAGCATAAAAATAATTCAATGACAATGAAATAGAGGTGCTGGAATGGTCTCCATAGTCTCCAGACCTCAACCCAATCGAACACTTGTTGATAGAGTTGAAGAAAAAGCTGTATACATACTCAAGTGAGTCAATCAGCATGAACTAACATTGGGAACATGTAGAAGACTCCTGGGGTCAGCTTTCGGTCAAGACATACTTGAATCTGATCGAGAACAGGCCTAGAAGGATTTAAACAGTGTTGAATTCAAAGGTAGATTTACCAAATAGTAACAAAATAATAAAAACTTAAATTTAGATTTTTTTTGGGAGCAAAACAATAACAATGCAGTGACATGACAACAATCTGCATAACTAATCATATGCTAAATAGTTGCAAGTCAAATGTATGTATGCTTGTTTAAACTCGCATGTGGCAAGTAATAGGTATGGGCAATATGAATATCATATCTGAAACCTGATGAAAAGAGAAGTTGACTCAATCTTTGCATTGTGAGTGTGTATGCCACACTTAAGCTGGGTTTACACACTGCAACATCGCAAAGGACATCTCTGTAACATCACCGGTTTTGTGACGTTATAGCGACCTCCCCAAGTCTCTGTTGAGTCGCTGGTGAGCTGTCAAACAGGCAGATCTGGCCAACGACGCAACAGCGATCCGGACCTGCAGAGCGACCTAGCTGGTTGTTGGGGACGTTGTAAAGCAGCTTTTTGAAAGGTAAGTCGCTGTAAAGTCCCCTTTACACACTGAAACTTTCTAGCGATGCATGCTGCACAGCGGGAAACAAAGGACCTAGGAATGGTCCTGAATGATTTGTAGCGATCACAACTTCACAGCAGGGGCCAGGTCGCTGATGTGTTTCACACACTGCAATGTCGCTGGGGAGGTCGCTGTAACATCACAAAACCGGTGACGTTACAGCGATGTCGTTTGCGATGTTGCAGTGTGTAAAGCCACCTTAAGAATGGAGAACAGAAAGAGAAGAAAAGAACTGTCTGAGGACTTGAGAACTAAAATTATTGAAACATATCAACAATTGAAAGGTTACAAGTCCATCTCCAGATATCTTGATGTTTCTTTGTACAGTATATGGTATTCAACATAATGAAGAACAACCCATGGCACTGTAGCTAATCTCCCTGGACGTGGATGCCAGAGAAACATTTATGAAAGATTGCAATGCAAGATAGTACGAATGGTGTATAAGCAGGCGCAATCAAGTTCCAAATAAATTCAAGCTGTCTTGCAGGTTCAGGGTGCATCAGTGTCAGCATGAAATAGTCGTCGAATTTTGAGTTAAATGAAACAATATGGCAGGAGACCCTGGAGGACCCCACTGCTGATACAGAGACATAAAAAAGCTAGTCTGCAGTTTGCCAAAATGTACGTGAGAAAGCCAAAATTGAAGCAATTGTACCTATTGACTCCAAGTATTTCACTAGATCACTAGATAATAGGTGGTCAATGACTCTTGGTCAACTCTTCTGATAATTCTTTCCCCTCCACTATCTGAAATCTTGCAGTGAGCACCTGATCGTGGCCAGTTCATGAGGAAATTATGCTCTTTCCACTCCCAAATTATGGCCCCAACAGTACTCACTAGAAACTTCAGTAGATTAGAAATTCTTCCATACAAAAGCAGGTCAAATATTTCCAACCTGAATATCAACATCCATAATTTCAGGACAGACACACAGCAAGAGGAGAGGATGCCCATATATTCCATTGGGAAAGCACCAATGTTTTTTTACTTAAATCTGAGGCTAAAGTCACTTCATATTGATTATGGGTATTAACTCTCATAATTAAATCCTGTACAGTAAAAACATTATGAGACTTCCATTTTAAAGCAATACAGTATCTAGCAGATGTAAGAATGTGAGTAACAACCATTATCAACTCGTGGGGCAGAATATCCAAACCTATATTTAGTAATGCAAGTGGAGGGTTAAGGTCTATTCAAAACCCTATTAAGGAGAATAACAACTTAGCCACTGAGTGCCAAAAAGATGTTATTTTAGGGCACGGCCACCAAATATGCGCAGGGGAACCTCTCTGAACAAATCCCCTCCAACAAAGTGGAGAGTAATTTGGAACTATATGCACCAATCTAGTAGGGCACAGATACCAGCCCATATGCATCTTTTTTATTTGCTCCAAATGGTTTAAACAGGAGGATGTTGTTTGAACACATTTAGCTGCTACCCTCCATTGAATTGGAGATGATGTAAACTGCAATTCTTTTTCCCACCTTTCCATATATGGGAACTTTAACTCCGCTGATCATCCATTTAGTAATTTATAGAGAAAAGAAAGACCTTATATCTCAGGATTATCCTTACGAAGAAATGAAATCAAGGGGGAGAAAGGCAAAGCAAGAGACCATCCAGTACAAGAAGTCAAAAGATGTCTAATTTGTAAAAATTGATAGATACAAGACTTCGGTAAGGAAAACCTGTTTACCAAATCCGAGAATGAATGAAATCTTCTGAATGCCACATTTTTCCCAGAAGGCCAGATTAAGAAATAGGGCTAAGGTTTCCAAAGAGCGGATGGCAATATCTCAGTGTAAGCCCTTAGTCATCGCCTTATCCCACCTGTTTCATAGTTTCATAGTTTTTAAGGTTGAAGGGAGACTCTAAGGGCGGCTTTGTACGTTGCGACATTGCACGTGCGATGTCGATGGGGTCAAATCGAAAGTGACGCACATCCGGCGTCGCAGTCAATATCGCAACGTGCAAATCCTTTTTGATACGATGAACGAGCGCAAAAGCGTCGTTATCGTATCATCGCTGCAGCCTCCGACATTTCCATAATGCCGGTGCAGCGACAGGTGCGATGTTGTTCCTCGCTCCTGCGGCAGCACACATCGCTGTGTGTGCAGCCGCAAAAGCGAGGAACATCTCCTTACCTGCCGCCGGCTGCAATGAGAAGGACGGAGGTGGGCGGGATGTTTACATCCTGCTCATCTCCGCCCCTCCACTTCAATTGGCCGCCTGCCGTGTGACGTCGCTGTGACGCCGCACGACCCGCCCCCTTAGGAAGGAGGCGGGTCGCCGGCCAGAGGGACGTCGCACGGCAGGTATGTGCGTGTGAAACTGCCGTAGCGATAATAATCGCTACGGCAGCTTTCACTAGATATTGCACGTGCGACGGGGGCGGGACTATCGCTCCAGCATCGGTAACACATTGTTACCGATGTCGCAGCGTGCAAAGCCCGCCTAAGTCCATCTAGTTCAACCCGTAGCCTAACATGTTGATCCAGAGGAAGGCAAAAAAAAAACAATGTGTCAAATAAGCTCCAATGGGGAAAAAAATTCCTTCTTGACTCCACATACGGCAATCAGAATAGTTCCCTGGATCAATACCCTGTCATAAAATCTAATATACATAACTGGTAATATTATATTTTTCAAGAAAGGCGTCCAGGCTCTGCTTAAATGTTAGTAGTGAATCACTCATTACAACACCATGCGGCAGAGAGTTCCATAGTCTCACTGCTCGTACAGTAAAGAATCCTCGTCTGTGGTTATGATTAAACCTTCTTTCCTCGAGACGTAGCGGATGCTCCCATGTTCCAGTCGCAGGCCTAGGTGTAAAGAGATCTTTGGAAAGGTCTCTGTACTGTCCCCTCATATGTTTATACATTGTGATTAGATCCCCCCTAAGCCTTTGTTTTTCCAAACTAAATAACCCCAAGTTTAATAACCTGTCTTGGTGTTGCAGCCCACCCATTCCTCTAATAATCTTGCTCGCTCTTCTATCTACCTGTAAGATTATGCTATTTATAACCTTCTATACTTTTGCTATCAAGAAAAGCATCCATTCCTCTCTTAAACTCATTCAGTGAGTTGGCCATCACCACTTCCTCAGGAAGAGAGTTCCAAAGCATCACTGCTCTTACCGTGAAGAACCCTCTTCTATGCTGATGTAGGAATTTTATTTCCTCCAATCGAAGAGAATGCCCCCTTGTTCTTGTCATAGTCCTTGGTACAAACAGATCATGGGAGAGATCTCTATATGGCCCTCTAATATATTTGTACATATTTATTAGGTCTCCCCTAAGTCTTCTCTTTTCTAGAATAAATAGACCTAATTTTGATAACCTTTCTGTGTATTGTAATGCACCCACTCCATTTATTATTTTAGTAGCCCGCCTCTGAACCCTTTCAAGTTCAGTAATGTCTTTCTTGAGCACCGGTGCCCAAAATTGCACACAATACTCCAAGTGTGGTCTGACGAGTGATTTGTACAGAGGGAGAATGATGTTTTCATCTCGTGCCCCCAGACCTCTTCTAATGCATCCCATCACCCTATTTGCTTTGGTGGCTGCTGCCTGACACTGGGCACTCCAATTTAGATTCTTATTGACTAAGATGCCTAAGTCTTTTTCCATGTCTGATTTCCCCAGCGATTTCCCATTTAGTAAGTAATCGTAGCATCTGTTTCTCCTTCCCACGTGCATAACCTTACACTTATCTGTGTTAAACCTCATTTGCCATTTTTCAGCCCAATTCTCCAATTTACTCAAATCCATCTGTAGTTGCAAACTGTCCTCCTTTGTGTTAACTACCTTACATTGTTTTGTATCATCTGCAAATACTGATATTTTACTTTGTAAACCATCCACCAGATCATTAATAAATATATTAAATAGTAGGGGGCCCAACACAGACCCCTGTGGCACCCCACTAGTAACCCTGGCCCAATCTGAGTATGCGCCATTAATAACCACTCTTTGTTTTCTACCACTACACCAGCTACCTACCCATCTACACACATTTTCCCCGAGCCCAAGCTTTTTCATTTTACTTAGCAGTCTTTTATGTGGGACAGTGTCAAATGCTTTACCGAAGTCGAGATAAATGACATCCAATGATTCTCCTCGGTCCATGTGAGAGCTTATATCCTCATAGAAGCTGATCAGGTTAGTTTGACAGGAGCGATCCTTCACAAATCCATGTTGATATGGAGTTAAACAATTATTAACATTGAGACATTCCATAATAGTATCCCTTAAAAACCCTTCAAACATTTTACCCACAACAGATGTTAAGCTTACCGGCCTATAGTTTCCAGGTTCCCTTTTACACCCTTCTTTGAATATTGGTACCACATTTGCTAGCCGCCAATCCAGTGGAACAGACCCAGTTTCCATAGAGTCTTTAAATATAAGGAATAGAGGCCTGTCTATCACATTACTTAACTCCCTTAATACCCGAGGGTGAATGCCATCAGGGCCTGGTGATTTGTCAATTTTATTGTTACTAAGTCGGTTCTGCACTTCTTCCTGGGTTAGGCAGGTCATACTTAATGAAGCGTTTACATTATCACTCTGCATTTCCCGTGGCATATGATTTTCCTGTGTGAACACAGTTGAGAAAAAAGTATTTAAAACATTTGCTTTTCCCACATCTCTTTCTATGATTTTACCCTCATTATTCTTTAAAGGGCCAACACCATCAATTTTAATCTTTTTTCTGTTTATATAATTAAAGAATAGTTTGGGATTTGTATTGCTTTCCTTAGCAATGAGTCTCTCAGTTTCTACTTTTGCTAAATGTATTTGTTTTTTACACATTTTATTTTTTTCTCTATATATTTTTAATGCTTCTTCGCTGCCTTCTTGTTTTAGCTTTTTAAATGCCTTTTTCTTATTATTCATTGCCCCTTTTACATCCTTATTTAGCCACATTGGTTTTCTCCTGTTCCTAGCCCTTTTATTTCCGTATGGTATGGCTCGCTCGCAGTGGGTGTTTAATACCGATTTAAAAATTTCCCACTTATTTTCTGTGCTCCCATTTTTGAGGACATTGTCCCAATCAATTTGGCGAAGGTCTTCTCTAAGCTGATCAAACTTTGCTTTCTTGAAATTCAGTGTTTTTGTAACCCCCCTCCAAGGCACCTTACTGAAGGACAAGTGGAATTGTATTATATTGTGGTCACAGTTCCCTAGGTGCCCATCCACTCGTACGTCTGTTATTCTATCTGGCCTGTTGCTTAAAATTAAGTCCAGAAGGGCTGCCCCTCTAGTTGGGACAGATAATTATCCTTAGTTACTGACAGAAGCTGGTTTCCTTTCTGAGATACGCAGGTTTCAGTTTCCCAGTCTATATCGGGGTAGTTGAAGTCCCCCATAATAATCACCTCATTGTGATTTGCTGCTTTGTCTATTTGTTTCAATAATACATTTTCAGTGGTTTCTGTTATATTTGGTGGCTTATAACAAACCCCTATGAGGATTTTATTAGTTTTCCCTCCTTGTATCTCCACCCATAGAGACTCCACCTCTTCATTTCCCTCTTGAATATCTTTTCTTAGTCTGGGCTTTAAACTGGACTTTATATATAGACAGACTCCACCCCCTTTTCCTTTTCTCACGATCCCTCCTAAACAATTCATATCCTTGCAGGTTAGCCGCCCAGTCATAACTGTCATCTAACCATGTCTCAGTTATTCCTACTATGTCGTATTTTTCCTCATACATTACCAGCTCCAGTTCTTCCATCTTATTGGTCAGGCTTCTTGCATTGGTCAGCATGCAGGAAAGAAGTTTTGCTCCCCTTTTCTTAGCTTCCTTCTTAGTACCCTGTCTTGGGTCCTCTTTACAGCATCTAGTATCCTTGATTAGTTTGTCCTTCTGCTGCATGTTCTTGTCTGCTGTTTTTTCTCCCATCCCCTCTTCTTCTAGTTTAAAGCCCTCCTGATGAGTGTGGCAAGCCTTCTGGCGAACGTGTGTTTCCCAGGTTTTGTGAGGTGTATCCCGTCTCTTGCGAGAAGTCCATCGTAGAGGTAATTCACTCCATGGTCCAGGAATCCAAATCCTTGCTGCTGGCACCATCGTCGTAGCCAGTTGTTCAAATCTAATATCCTATTCCATCTTCTGACACCATGGCCATCGACTGGGAGGATTGATGAGAAAACAACCTGTACGTTCCGTTCCTTTATTTTCTTCCCCAGAATTTCAAAGTCTTCACAAATAGTTGGTAGATCATTTCTTGCCGTGTCGTTTGTTCCTACATGTATCAATAGGAACGGGTATTCGTCCTTGGATCCGAGGATAGTTGGTATCCTGTTGGCCACATCCTTGATTTTTGCGGTTATGTCCGGCCTGCAGATAGTTGCCTCCGTGCCTCTTAGTAGTGAGTCGCCCATAACTACCATTCTTCTTTTCTTTCTGGACGCACTGCTTGTTGCTCCTGAGTGCTTTTGAGTGTCTTTTGTTTCTGCTTTTGTTGACAAAGTAAGGCTATGTGCGCACGTTGCGTACAGTCACTGCAGAAATTTCTGCAGCGATCTGAAGAGCACATGTGCGCTTTAAATCGCTGCAGAAATGCCCGTAGTGAAAAAAAAAAAAGCCAATTCCATGCGCTCTGCCTGCAGCTCCTGCCATAGACAGAGCAGGAGCTGCCGGCAAAGCGCACGGAAGAAGTGACATGTCACTTCTTAGAACGCAGCGCTTCGGCAGAAGCCGAAGCGCTGCGCTCTAAAACGCCACGTCCGCACGGCCCCTGCACAATCTCCATAGACTGTGCAGGGGACGCAGGACGCATGCAGTTACGCTGCGCTACAAAGCGCAGCGTAACTGCATGTATTTACGCAATGTGCGCACATAGCCTAACTTCTTTTGATGATACTGTGTCTTCTCCTGTAGATATGGTATCATCCTGAGCTGTGCCATTTTAGTTCTCCAGCATGAGGGCTTCATATTGGTTGCTAAGCTGTGTGGGTGGTGACGACCACTTGATACGCTGGCTTCTTTTGGTCACATGTGTCCACTTTTCAGCCTCTGTATGTGTTCTGAAGCTTTTCTCACTTTCCATATCATGAATGGTTGCTTCTGTCTCGTCCAAGAAGTCCTCATGTTCTTTAATTAGCTTTAAAGTTTCTATTCTTTCTTCCAGTCCCTGCACCTTTTCCTCTAAGAGGGCAACAAGTTTGCACTTTTGACAGGTGAAGTTGGATTTTTTTGTGCGGCAGATCCGTAAACATGTAGCATGTGTTGCAGGTGACCATGTGGATTCTCTTCTCTTCTCTTCCATATTGCTGATGTAGCGTGTGACAGGCGAAAGGTTTTGCGATGTCCTCAAACAGCGAGACCCGGCAAGTCCCAGCAATCGATCAGCTTACGGCGACTCTTCTCCTCTTCCCAGAATTCACTGGAAATATGCAAATGAGCTTCCTGCTTCTCCAATCTATGTCCTCCAATAGATATCCGAGGACATAGAACGGAGATATTATTTTCTCTTTTTATTTCGCTATGGGGTCCTGCATGGCAAGTGTGCATACAGTTAATGGAGGTTGAGTGCATTAGTTATTGTTGCCTTTGAAGCAATTGTACCTGCTGACTTCAAGTATTTCTCTAGATCTCCATTGGTGGTCATTGACTTTTTGTCAACTTTTCTGATAATTCTTTCCACTCCACTGTCTGAAATCTTGCAGTGAGTACCTGATCATGGCCGGTTTATGGGGAAATTATTCTCTTTCCACTCCCAAATTATGGCTCCAACAGTACTCACCTAGAACTTTCAGTAGTTTAGAAATTCTTCCGTAACCAATGATATCAGTATTATAAAAGATAATAATGAGGTATTTATAGAGGACAAAGAAAAGGCTGAGATATTAACCAAGAGAACATCTGTGTTCATTAATGAACTGACTGTTCCAGATCGTTCAACAAGATAAAAAACAATGTTTACCACTTGATATAAATTATTTAACACAAGAAGAAGTATGCATCTGAGCAAATTGAACATTGATTATTCTCTAGACCAGATAGCATCCATCCATGGATAATCTGGATAAGATGTCAGAATGGGCAGACAGTTGGCAAATGAGATTTAATGTAGATAAACGTAAAGTAATGCACCTAGGACAGAGTAATCTTATTGCTGCATATACATTAAATGGAAGTAAACTCAGGACTACAGAACAGAAGAATGACTTGGGGATTCTGGTTACAAGTAAGCTGAGCAGCAGCACTCAATGTCAAGCAGCAGCTGCAAAAGCAAACAAGATTTTAGGGTGTATAAAAAAAAAAAGATTAAATCCCGTGATCCCAATGTATTGTTAGGCCTGCATAAATCACTTGTTAGACCACATCTAGAATGTGAAATCCAGTTTTGGACTCCACATTTTAAAAAAGATATTCAGAAGTTAGAGTCAGTTCAACGGCGGGTAACTACCGTGTTTCCCCGAAAGTAAGACAGTGTCTTACTTTCTTTTTACCCCCAAAAGTGCCACTATGTCTTACTTTCGGGGTATGTCTTATATTGGAAAAAATCCCACAGCAATCGCAGCAAGTCTCCATGCAATGTACCGTATGGGGACTTGCCGCGATTGCGCCCTAAGTGTACCGCAAGTTAAGGAAACTTAACCACCAGCGGCTGCACATTAGGGCACTGAGGCTGTGTGATTTTGTATGTTGTCCATGGTCCTGATGGACCACGGACAACATTACTGCAACATCTCAACATTTCTCGGTAGCCGAGCGCTCAGCTGAGCGCCCGACCGCCGGCATGTGTCAGCTCTCAGCTGAGCGCTAAGCCGCCGGCATGTCAGGGCGTTCAGCTGAGCGCCAGACCGCCGGCATGTGTCAGCTCTCAGCTGAGCGCTAAGCCGCCGGCATGTCAGGGCGTTCAGCTGAGCGCCAGACCGCCGGCATGTGTCAGCTCTCAGCTGAGCGCCCTGACATGCCGCCGGCAAAGCGCTCAGCGCTTTGCCGCCGGCATGTCAGGGCTCTCAGCTGAGAGCTGTCACATGCCGGCGGCATGTCAGGGTGCTCAGCTGAGCGCTCGGCCGCCGGCATGTTAGGGCGCTCAGCTGAGCGCTTTGCCGCCGGCATGTCAGGGCTCTCAGCTGAGAGCTGTCCCATGCCGGCGGCATGTCAGGGTGCTCAGCTGAGCGCCCGGCCACCGGCATGTTAGGGCGCTCAGCTGAGCGCTTTGCCGGCGGCATGTCAGGGCGCTCAGCTGAGCGCTTTGCCAGCGGCATGTCAGGGCTCTCAGCTGAGCGCTCGGCCGCCGGCATGTTAGGGCGCTCAGCTGAGCGCTTTGCCGGCGGCATGTCAGGGCGCTCAGCTGAGCGCTTTGCCAGCGGCATGTCAGGGCTCTCAGCTGAGCGCTCGGCCGCCGGCATGTTAGGGCGCTCAGCTGAGCGCTTTGCCGGCGGCATGTCAGGGTGCTCAGCTGAGCGCTTTGCCGGCGGCATGTCAGGGCACTCAGCTGAGCGCTTTGCCGGCGGCATGTCAGGGTGCTCAGCTGAGCGCTCGGCCGCCGGCATGTTAGGGCGCTCAGCTGAGCGCTTTGCCGGCGGCATGTCAGGGCGCTCAGCTGAGCGCTCGGCCGCTGTAACTGTACTGTAAAGAGGAAAATAAATAAATAAATTTTTACTACGTCTTACTTTCGGGGTACGTCTTACATTAGCCGACCCCCCCAAAACCCCCGCTACGTCTTACTATCGGGGGTGTCTTACTATCGGGGAAACACGGTAGATTATTGCAAGGAATGGAATGTGTGGTCAATATAAAGGATTGGCACATGACCTATTACTTCCAAAGACAATACTAAGGACCAGGGAACACTCACTGTGGGTGGAAGAAAGGCGATTTTGGCAGCTAAATAGGAAAGGGTTCTTTATAGTCAGATCGTTGAATGCCCTAACGCAAGAAGTACTAATAGCAGACACTATAGCAACTTTTAAAAAAAAGGCTGGATGATTTCCTCAGTACACATAACATTGTCGGTTATAGATAATTTAGTGGACAAATGTATAATTGGTGGAGGAAGGTTGAACTAGATGGACCTAGTTCTTTTTTTTAACCTAAATAACGAAGGAGCCACCTGTAGTATAAAGTTGACGCTCCACTATAATGGGGATAATGGCTAACAGGTGTTTCCATATAGTAGTAGTGTGGGCCAATTCCTCCTGTGGGCCCCAGAGGCTGCAGTCCGACCCTGGTTGTGTGCATCATTAACCAGCATGGTTTATATCAATATCTGCTAAACTACTGACTTCCAGGGTTTCTGAAGCTGCAGGACATGACGTTTGTTTATAATTGAGTAGACAGACTGTCTGGATTTTGACCAAAATCTTTTACTGCATTGTTATAATGCTTCATTTATTTTTTTCTTATGTACTTCATAACACTTTAAGGTCCAGTTTGTAAATATAAGCTATGTTGAGAAAGATTGTCCCCTTTGTCTTTCTTGCATGCCTTTTCTGTCTACTGATAATCTCCAATAGTCTTAATGCTCATTCCTCTCATGCATCCCATTCCTCTACACATAGGAGCAAACATTCTGTCATAAAATAAAAGTGATCATAAACCTCAGTAATATTGCACTGTACTTCCATTTAATTTACTCTACTAAATCACAAACACTATTTGCAGGAATATTGTCTGAAAAGGAACTTGTAAAGATGTCTCTGCAGTCCTATCTGTGCTTACCCGGTTATAGACCAAGAGGAGCTGGGCCGACTGATATACAGTATACAAGTGAGTAATAAAAGATTCAGTATAAAGCCCCCGTCACATTTAACGACTTACCAGCGATCCCAAAAACGATGTGACCTGTTAAGGTTTGCGGGTAAGTCTGTGGGAGGTCGCTGGTGAGATGTCACACAGTCAGACCTTACCAACGACGCAGTAACAATCAGCGACCTGTATAACGATCTCGGCGGGCGTTGGGACTGTGTTAGGAGGTCGTTGGTAGGCGTCAAACACAGAGATGCGTCCTGCCCAGCAGGACATCGCCTTTGAAGAAAATGGTCTCAACCATTCAGCAACAACTAGAGATCTCACAGCAGGGGCCTGATCGCTGGTAGGTGTCACACATAACGAGATCGCTGCTACGTCACAGAAACGGTGGCCTTAACGTTAGTACTTTATCCACTCAGATCCCTGCTATCTCTGTGCTAAGGAACTTTACATCTAGATAGTTGTTGGCAGAATTAAGCTGGGTTCAGACATAGCGACAGCGACAACGACGTCGCTGTTACGTCACCAATTTCTTTGACGTAACAGCAACCTTGTAAGTCGCTGTTATGATCGCTGCTCAGCTGTCAAACACAGCAGAAGCAGCAGCGATCATAACAACGCTGTGCTACATGTGCAGAAAGCAGGGAGCCGCGCTTAGCGCTGGCTCCCTGCACTCCTAGCTACCGTACACATCGGGTTAATTACCCGATGTGTACTGCAGCTACATGTGCAGAGAGCAGGATCCGGCACTGGCAGCGAGGGCGGACGCTGGTAACGAAGGTAAATATCGGGTAACCAGGGAAAGGTCTTCCCTTGGTTACCCGATGTTTACCCTGGTTACAGCTTACCGCAGCTGCCAGAAGCCGGCTCCTGCTCCCTGCTCGCTTCATTTCGTCGCTCTCTCGCTGTCACACACAGTGATGTGTGCGTCACAGCGGGAGAGCGACGACCAAAAAATTAAACTGGACATTCAGCAACGACCGGCGACCTCACAGCAGGGGCCAGGTCGTTGCTGGATGTCACACACAGCGACAGCGACGGGACGTCGCTGCAACGTCACAGAAAATGGTGACGTAGCAGCGACATCGTTGTCGTTGTCGCTGTGTGTGACACCACCTTTAGTCAACAGTGAACCACTATCTTTCCTGACTCCCTGTACATATTAGTGCTTGGGCAAGAATTTAGGTGTTCTCTATGGGGAGGAAAGAAGTAAGCTTATCTACAGGGACGAAAGTAATGAGCATTTGATTTCAAATTGCCCTATCATCATTTTCCTAAAATCCTTGATGGGGAGTAGTTGGAGCCCACATATAAAAGGTGGCCATAAAATAACTAAGGCTACTTTCACACTTGCGTTGAATGGCATCCGTCACAATGCGTTGTGTGATGCATGTGACAGATGCGTTGTAAATAGTGTCATATAAAGGCAACGGATTCCTGTGAAATAATGCGTTGCGTTAAGCCGAGAGAGAGCCCCCATCATCACCACACATACCCTGGCACTACAGCCCCCATCATCATCACTGCACATACCCCGGAACTACAGCCCCCATCATCACCACCACACACACTGGCATTACCACCCCCAGCATCATCACTGCACACACCCCGGCACTACTGCACTCCTCATCATCGCACACACCCCGGCACTACCGCTCCCATCATCCCCACACACACACAGGCACTACCGCACTCATCATCACCGCACACACCCCAGCACTACCGCCCCCCATCATCATCACCGCACACACCCTGGAACTACCGCCCCCATAATCATCACCGCCACACCGGCACTACCGCCCCATCATCATCACTGCACACACCTCGGCACTACCGCCCCCATCATCACCGCACACACCGGCACTACCGCTCCCATCATCCCCGTGCTACCGCACCCATCGTCACCGCACACACCCCGGCACTACTGCACTCAGTATCACCGCACACACCGGCACTACCTCAGTGACGTCCCCGCTGACAGCATGTCTCCCTTCAGTTTCTGCGTGGAGCTCACAGTGAGCGGCAGTGTTCTACTGTCGCTCCTGTCAGCTTCATGTAGCAGAGCTGGATGCGTTGCGGGACCTCGTGGATTACGCCGGACCTAGAGAGGTATTTGGGGATTTTAATAAAGTGGTGAAAGCGGGTGTTTTTTTTGTCTTTTATTCTAAATAAAGTATTTTTCGGGTGTATGTGTTTATTTACTTTCACTTACAGGTTAATCATTGTAGGTATCTCGGGGAGACGCCTGCCATGATTAACCTAAGACTTAGGGGCAGCTATGGGCTGCCATTAACTTCTTATTACCCCGATTGCCACCGCACCAGGGCAATTCGGGATGAACCTGTTAGAGTCCCGGGACTGTCGCATCTAATGGATGCAGCACTTCTGGGTGGCTGCTGGCTGATATTTTTAGGCTGGGGGGCTCCCCATAACGTGGGGCTACCCATCCTGAGAATACCAGCCTTCAGCTGTGTGGCTTTATCTTGGCTGGCATCAAAATTAGAGGGAACCGCATGCCGTTTTTTTTCAATTATTTATTTATTTATTGTACTGCACGATATAGACCCGTCCACCGGCGGCTGTGATTGGTTGCAGTGAGACAGCTGTCACTCAGCATGGGGGCGTGTCTGACTGCAACCAATCATAGGCGCCGGTGGGCGGGGAAAGCAGTGAATACTAGATGGAATAATGAGCGGCCGGTATTTTCAAAAGCAGGAGAAGCCGCCAGAGCTTTGTGACAGTCGTGCAGTGCCGCTTCGGTGATCGGTGAGTGTGAGAGTGGGGGGGAGAGGGGGGAGAGAGACCAGGAGTGATTTTAAATGATTTAGATCATTCTGCTGGACATGCTGAGCATGCACAGTAGAACGTGACGGGATCCGTCAGCGGATTCCACTGCTTAGTACATTGCGGCGGAATCTGCCCCCATAAACAATCATTAGACACCTTGGCGGATTCTAACGGAATCCATCAAGGTGCGATATTTTAACGACCCAAAAAACACTACATGCAGTGTTCCCTCCACCCGACGCTGCGTCAAATTAATGATGCAGCGTTGTCCAGCGGATACAACGCAGACACTTGTGTTACAGTGCGTCATCAATACAAGTCTATGGAGAGTAGCGCAGTGCGTTAACGGACTGCGCTATTCTCCATAGTGGCAGAATGCGCTGAACGCAAGTGTGAAAGTACCCTTAAGGTGTTTGGAGCCATATGCAGATTTGACCCAGTGGACAGAATTGGCTGAAAATTGGTATGTATGCTATTCAAGGCATGGGGAAACAGAAGGCATCTTAAAAAAAAACTTATACCTAAACTCCCCACCAGGTGAATAAGTGGCACTGTACAGTGAATGCTTTGCAACTCACTCTGCAAGATGCCTTTCTCTTTGTCGGATCGTGAACTGTTAGTGCGGTTGTTTTATGAGATTGCCAGGAATGCTATAGCTGCACTGAGAGCCTTTCGTTGTTTGAAAGACCTTCACACACGTAGCGGTCCAATGGCTGTCAATTCGCTGAGACAGATGATGACACGTTTTGAGGCAACATAGTTACTGAGTGTTCAGCCAGGGCGCGGGCGACAACCGGTAAGCAGAGAGGTTGTGGAGGACATTGCCACTGCTGTCGTGGAACAGGGCACGAACAACCCTGCTGGGGAACAGCAGTGCACACAGTTTTTCCAGGCAACTGGGGCACCCATACTGCACAGTATGGAAAGTTCTCTGAAATGACTTGCGGGCATACCTGTACAAAATTTGCCATCATCAACAACTTCTTCCTTGTGACAATGATACCCGCATGACATTTGCATTCATGTTTCTGGCAAAAGTGGAAGTGGATGGCAATTGGCCACGGAATGTTCTGTGGTGCAATGAAGAGCATTTTTACCTGAATGGAATGGTGAACACACAAAACTGTCGCATATGTGTGACGCCCTGGCACCATCAGGTGGTCACAGAAAGACAGAACACCCCGCATAATATCTTCCCACACTAATTACCATCAGCCACAAAATCCTAGCCACCCCCCTCAGGTTAATAAGGACACACCAGTGGGCAGGACCAGGTGGATTCGGAGCGCCCACCTAGTGGTCTTGAGGATATGGGGGCGGGAACCAGGCAGTTGGCAGTTCAGTTTTGAAGTGGAGAATTGGAGTTAACAGCCTAGTGAAGTGTAGCCAGGGTAGTGGCCATGGTCATACTGGCTAGGTGGCAAGCAGTGTACCGTGTCCAAAGGCAGCGGGAGTCCGGTCGCGGGAGATCCAGAGTGGACCGGGACAGGGTTGGAGCCCGCCGGTATCGACCGCGTAAATCCGGTCCGAAAACCGTGCACAGGCGCGGTACCTTGACCCTAGTTAGAAGACGGTTGCAAGCCCCTTCTCTAATTCACTAGGCTGGGAGCAAGGTTACAGGCCTTGTTCCAGAAGTGTTAGCCCAGATAGAGCAAAACGGCAGCCCACCGCGGGGGATTGGGTATCCGCAAACACCCACTGAAATCCCAAGGGTCAGTTTTCGCGGACACGTCTCCCAACCAGAGTATACTGGGAGCAGACTTCCCCATTGCATACGGAGTTGTCCAGAAGTGAAAAGAATTACAAAGTGCCAGAGGAAGGGATATCGGTGCACCAACCGGGTGTGGGACCCGAGTACACCCGAATGCGGCGGCCGGCCACTGACACCTTGGTTTACCAACAGACTCGTGTGCAATTATTCAACAGTGAGTACACCGACGTCCCCCGGTCCGGCCCAGCGCACCACCTCCGGCCCACATCACTCCCCGTATCCTGGACACTGAGCCCCGGGGCATCTACCCCTACCCACGGAGGGGTTAACACCCAGCTGCTATTCCATCGTCCCCGGGTGCTCCCCAACAGCAGCGGTGGTACATCACATTACCACACACCGTGGGTGGCGTCACAAAGTATTTACAGAAATCCACAGGGCCTATATGGACTGTTCCCATGAAGCTTAGAGATCGAGGGCACTATCGCAACGAGGGGGATAGGGCTTTCCAAGCAAAGCAGCCCACTGAAATCCCAAGCGTGAGCTCCTGAGAGTAAGCTCCTCTGCCACTCTTAGCAGGGAGCAGGGCCCGGAAAGCTCTAAGCTGACGGGCCAATTGAATACTCTAAAATACAGTGCCAGGAAGCAGGCCACGGACCACCAGGCAGTACAGCAGGGGACGGGACCCGGACGAGCTCCCCAAGAGGGCAGCGGCACCCAGAGACTTAGTTTATTACGTTGTCAGCGTCTGCTTTCTTGATGAGTACCTGATTAACCCCTCCTCCCAACCAGCCCTGCACTCCCCCTGCACTGTCGCCCACCATCCAGAGTCCCGGGGCCTTCCCTATCCGTGGAGGGAAAATGTCATCTAGCTGCCCCCATTCCATCAACCCTGGTACTCCCAACGGCAGCGGCAGTACTCCCTATTACCGCACACCACGGGTGGCATCACGAACTATATCTCCCCTGTAAATAACCCCTTCTTCATTTGAGAGTGTGGCCCCCGGCCCCCGGAGACCCTCGAGCCACGAGTAATCACCCCCGGACTCGACCGGTTCGACCACTGCAGGGGCGGCACACCTCAAGGGGGTTCCGCTGCATTCGCCAAAGGTAACTGTTTGGTGTGACTTCACCTCATCATTCATCCTCGGACCGATGTTTTACGAAGAAATGAGGCCAACTGGGGTTGCTACCTGTTCCGTGATAGTAGCGAGATACCAGACAATGCTGGAAACAGTGGTCGCTCCACAACTCCAACAGCGGCAGTGTCTTCAGATGACCACCTTCATACATGTCAGAGCACCTCACATCGCAAATCGTGTGAAGAACGTTCTGCGTACACATTTTCCAGATGACAGGATTTTGAGCCGCTCCTTTGCTAATGCATAGCCACATCGTTCGCCCAATCTCAATCCTTGTGATTTCTGGTCGTGGGGACACTTGAAAGATCATGTTTATCGCGGAAATGTCGACACCCTGGCTGGCCTCAAAGACCGCATCATTTTGGAAGTGCACAGCATCCCACCAGACATGTTACACGAAAGCGTTGAGCATGTTCTGCAGAGGATGAATATGATCACCATGCATGATGGCGGCCATATTGAACAGTTATGCTAGTCTGTGGAATAATTGTGACATCTACAATTATCGACACACGGTTTTTGGGCCGCTCACTCACTATACAGCGCCACGTTTTCACCTGGTAGGGAGTTTTGGTACAAAAACTTTTTAAAGATGCCTTCCATTTCCCCATGCATTGAATAGCATACATACCAATTTTCAGCCAATTCTGTCCACTGGGTCAGTCTGCACATGGCTCCAAACTCCTTAGGTTATTTTATGGCCACCTTGTACATCAGATGATTGTCCAATCCTGCCAAAGTTTGAGTTTTATCTACTTTAAATGGAACTTGTCACCAGATTTTGGCTTTCTAAATTAAAACTAGCACCTTAAGCAGCACCTGTGCTGCATTCTATAAAGGTGCATGTTACCCCCTGACTCCCCCTGTAGACCACACAAATACCTTGAATAAAATCTCCCACCCTGTATGTAAATTGTCTGGACTGATTGGGGTCCTAATCTGCACCTCCTGTCCCTCCTTTCCCTGTCCTACTATGCTGATTGACTTGGATGACACCTCGGGTGCCATCCATGTAGGTGGGCAAAATCTTCGTAGACCTATTCCTTGATCGCGCACTTCGCTCTGCCCTGTGGATGACATCACCCACTTTAACCACATTGCCGGGCAAAATCTCACGCCTGCGCAGAGAACTCACTGGTTTGCACAGGCGCACCTATGTTTTCGGCTCTGCCCACAACAGGGCAGAGCAAACTGCACCTGCGCAAGATAGGAATATGGAGATTTTGCCCGCTTACATGAATAGCGTCTGTGGCATCATTCACATCAATCAGCACAGGAGTAGGGTGAAAGGAGGGACAGGAGGTGCAGATTAGGATGCCCATTGGGCTGGACCGGACAATTTATGTACAGGGCGGGAGATTTTATGAAGGTATTTTTGGGGTCTACAGGGGAGGTCAGGTGGAAACGTGCACATTTATAGAATGCAGCACTGGCGCTGCTTAAGGTGCTAGTTTTACTTTAGACGATTGCATTGACTGACTAGAACCGCCTACTGGACTCTTAAGCTTAGTCAGAACCAGAATTTAATTGAACAACTTACTAGTTATTCTGAATCTTTTTCCGCAAAACTAATGGGTACTTTGCACGTTGCGACATCGCTACTGCGATATCGTCGGGGTCAAATCGAAAGTGACGCACATCCGGCGCCGGTAATGACATTGCAACGTGTAAAGCCTAGATGCGCCGTCAACGATCGCAAAAGGCGTCGTAAATCGGTGATCTGTGTAGTGTCGGTCATTTCCATAATGTCGCACCAATAGGAGATACGATGTTGTTCCTCGTTCCTGCAGCAGCACACATCGCTGTGTGTAAAGCCGCAGGAGCGAGGAACATCTCCTTACCTGCCTCCACCGGCTATGCAGAAGGAAGGAGGTAAGCGGGATGTTTACGTCCCGCTCATCTCCGCCCCTCCACTTCTATTGGCCGCCTGCCGTGTGACGTCGCAGTGACGCTGCACGACCCGCCCCCTTAGGAAGGAGGCGGGTCGCCGGCCAGAGCGACGTCACAGGGCAGGTAAGTGCGTGTGAAGCTGCCGCAGCGATAATGTTCGCTACGGCAGCTATCACAAGATATTGCATGTGCGAGGATGCTAGCGATGTTGCAGCGTGCAAAGTACCCCTTAGAATAGCCAAGTCCGAGTCCGGACCTGAATCCAAAAAAGAATCTGTGGAAAGAGCTGAAAACTGCTGTTCACAAACGCTCTCCATCCAACATCACTCAGCTCGAGCTGTTTGCAAAGGAAGAATGACCAAGAATTTCAGTCTCTCGATGTGCAAAACTGAGAGACACATACCCCAAGTGACTTGCAGCTGTAATCGCAGCAAAAGGTGGCGCTACAAAGTATTAACTTAAAGGGGCCAAATAATATTGCACGCCCCACTTTTCAGTTTATTATTTCTTCTAAAAGTTTTAAAATAAGCAATAAATTTCGTTCAGCTTCACAATTGTGTTCCACTTGTTGTTGATTCTTCACCATAACATTGAAATTTTTATCTTTAGGTTTGAAGCCTGAAATGTTGGAAAAGGTTAAGACCACTGCAAAATTTTCTGATTTTTCTCTTTATATTTTTGAGTAAAATGTAAATTGTTCCTTTATTCTATAAACTATTGACAACATATATACAATATATAGTTGTATAAAAATATTAATTTAAAAAAAATGACGTAGCGCTCCGCGGTATTTTTGATTCTCAGCGCAGATATAGCGGACGGCTACGGGCTGTCACCCTCACCCCCATCTGCCTGGCTTTACCTTGGCTGGCAATCAAAATACAGGGAAGCCCATTAATTTTTTTTTATTTTAATAAAAATAATAAAAAAAAATGCGTGGTCTCCCGCCGTATTTTGATCGCCAGTAAAGCCAGGCAGCTGGGGGCTGGGATTCTCAGCAGCTCGCGGGTGCCCCTGGAAATGGTGCATTGTTTCTTAGCGCCATATCCAGGGGCTTTACCCAGCTCATCCAGCGGCCCTGGTGCTGGGTGGCTTGCTAGGTAATAAAGGGGTTAATACCAGCTTTGTATTCTCAGATTGTACTAAGCCAAAAATTCATTGTGTCACACCAAATTAGACATGGCCACCATGAATTTCTAGTAAATAGTAAAACAAAAACACAACACAGAGAACTTTTAGAAAAACATTTAGAGACTCCATCTTTATTATAAAAAATCCATAGTCCACAGGGACAGCAATGTCACCTCTGCTTCATCACTCTGTACAGACAGTCTATACAGTGTGAGAAGCAGAGAGAGCAATGATCAATGTCAACTCTGCTACATCATTGTGTACAGCAGCGGCTATACAGAGTGAGATGCAGGTGTCGCGCCCCAGGGGCAGCCGAGCTGCTCAGATCCGGGCAAGACCGTGGCTCGAGGGGTTCCCGAGCCCAGGGGCACTGGAGACAGACCCAAGTAATAAAATAAAATAAAAATAAATAAAAATAAAAAAAAGGGAGTCCAGTCACTAAGTGCAGTTTAACAGGTTTACTTACAGCCTGGGAAAAGCTGCCTTGGGATGTGCCAGGACCCGGTGTGCCGTCCTCCTGGAATCTGTACCAGTTTAACCTGGGGGCCACTTTCCCCATCTTGCACTCGTGTCAGTCTTTGGAAGTCCTCACCAGCTTGGAGCTTCTGGAGGGCCTCCTGGTGTCCCGACCTAATGCTGGCGACGTGAGCTATTTAAGGGGTATTCCCCCCCCCCGTCTCCCTCTTTGTTGCTTATCCTCAGACCCTTTTGTGGTTGGCTGATGCACCATGAAAGTCCACCTGCCTGCATTATTAACAGGATACTTAAAGTCTGTCCTGTCCTGGGAGATCTGCACCCCTTGCGTGCTGAACTTCAGTGAAGTACTGGGCGTCTTGTCCCTAGGGTTCCTCTTGTACTGGGAGCTCATCCCCTCGCTTCCCCTGAGTTCCTCCTTTTAGTGGCCGGGCCTCACCACCCAAGTTCTGGTCAGCTGCTGTCAGGTTGCTCTGTCCCCTAACAGCTCTTCCTCCTCACACACACAATGCAGTCTCCTTCACTCCACACTGCTCGAGTCCCAGCTCGACTCTCCTTTCCTTTTCACCTTCTTCTCTCCACACCCAGTCACTTGCTCCTCCCACCGGTTTAGGTCTCTCCCTCACCCCAGTTGGCTGCCTGTCATCACAGTGTCCAGCCCTGTCACCTGGTACTGAAGGAGTCTCCCATCCCGTGTGTGAGCTGTGCAAATGTCATGGTGAGCTGGTGTATGTGTGGACTGGTACAGATACACAGGATTCGGGCTGATACAGAGTTGTTACCTTTTTGTGGCACCTGGTTTACCGCAGGGGCGTCACACAGGCTGACACTGAGGCCGGAGTTCCACTTACGTGTGACTCGTGCAGTCTCGCATCGGTATCTCCCCAAATGGACTGACACTCTCCGAACACGAGTGCCGACTGCTCCTGTCAGGAGAGTGTGCGGCTGTAGCGAGTGATGCTGATGAGACACTAGCACAGTGACAGTCAAACTTCAGTTATTAGGACCTTCAAGACATCATAGTCATGTGACCAGTCTGTAGCCAATGAGGTATTACAGCATTCACACGTGACTGGATCACATGGCTATGACGTCATTGAAGGTCCTTTAGTAGTCAGTGCTGGTTACCGGGCGGCACAGCAATGACCGGACAACGCGGAAGCAGAAGCGCCGGAAGGCAGAGTCTGCAGGACGCGTCGCGGAACTTGTAAGTATAATCATAATGTTTTTTAATAATGTGATTTTTTTTTTTTTTCAGTCCCTGGACCCGATCTGTACCCGATCTTTAACACAAGCTTCCTAGGAAAGCTCGTAATCGGGCTCATGTACACGATCGCCATTGCTTTTTTTGCGGTGGTACGCGCCGGTACGGCGTACCGGAAAATCTGAAGAGCGCTGAGGATAAGCACCTCTCGCTCTGTCCACATGGCTAATTTACAAATTTGCTATATCATCAGCCATTGGCTGGAGCAGGGTGACCTCTGTGTCCCCCCTCCTCTGATCTGATTGGAGCTAGCATCCATGTGACGCTATCCCTCCAATCAGATGTGGAGGGGCGGTGGGTGCCCGCCCTCTTCAAGATTTTCATGGACGCTGAAGATCGAAGTCACGGCCGGTCACCCCAATCTGCTGCCATCCAGGTAAGGTATTTGCTCCCCTCTGCTGTCTTCCACTCCCTCCCCCGACCTCCGTTACCCCCGTCGTCCGATTCAACCCCCCCACCGACCTCCACTCTCTCCCACCTGCCCTGTAATCACTGTGCTGCTCCTGCCGCCGGCGATCGGGTCCCCCAGTGCTCACCCCCCCGTTCCCCAGTGCTCACCCCCCCCCTGCTTCCCCCTGCTACCACCGGCGCCATGTTCACTCCCAGCTACTAAGCGGGAACACTAGAAAAAAAAATCTCACACTTACCGGTCTGCAGCCTCCCGGGACATGTGTGATCGGCTTCAGGACCTGCCGGTAATCAGCAGTCACGCTACGGCATCAGCTGACAGTCTACGTCCAGCGGTGGGGCCGGCTTTTTACCGCCCAGCTGGTTTAAGCGATCAGGTGATGCTCTGAGGTGACTGCAGCAGCTGATTACCGGCGGCTCCTGGAGCGATCAGTCGTGTCCCGGGATTTTGCAGACAGGTGAGTAGTTTTTTTTTTGCACTGATGCATCAGCTGATTGTATAAACGGCTTTTATACAATCAGCTCATGTGTGATGTGATTCATGTCCTTTAACCTGACATCATCTGATCGCTTTGCCTTCCAGCAAACCGATCAGATGATATTGGTTCCGGATTGGACGGCGTGGGACCCTTGACCCAGGATTACTGTGTAGGGGGGTCCTTTATTTCAATAAAGATGGAGTCACTAATTGTGTTGTGTTTTATTTCTAATAAAAATATTTTCTCTGTCTTGTGTTTTTTTTTTTTATCTTTACAAGAAATTCATGGTCGCCATGTCTAATATTGGCATGACACTATGAATTTCGGGCTTAGGGCCAGTTGATAATATACAGCTGGACCTAACCCCTTATTACTCAGAGAGCCACCCGTCACCAGGGCCGCTGGAAGAGTTGGATACAGCACCAGAATATGGCGCTTCTATGAAAGCGCCATTTTCTGGGGCTTGGGCACTCTGAGCTGCGGATTCCAATCCCCAGCTGCCTAGTTGTACCTGGCTGGACACAAAATGTGTGCGAAGCCCTTGCAATTTTTTTTTTCTTAAATTATTTCATAAGATTCATGAAATAATTAAAAAAGGGCTTCCCTATATTTTTGGTTCTCAGCCGGGTACAAATAGGCAGCTGGGGGTTGGGGGCAGCCCGTACCTGCTTGCTGTACCTGGCTAGCATACAAAAATATGGCAAAGCCCACGTCTTTTTTTTTACATTTTACGTTTTTGGGCAAAAAACTCCTGCATACAGTCTTGGCTGAAGGATGCTGAGCCTTGTAGTTGGGCAGCTGCTGTCTGCTCTCCTGCATACACTAGTGGATGAACTATGCTGAGCCTTGTAGTTCTGCTCCCCCTGCCTCTCTCTCCTGCATACACTAGTGGATGGAGTATGCTGAGCCTTGCAGTTCTGCTCCCCCTGCCTCTCCTGCATAAACTAGTGGATGGAGTATGCTGAGCCTTGTAGTTCTGCACCCCCTGCCTCTCTCTCCAGCATACAGTACCGTATGTAGTAAACCGTGCACAGGATCTCCCAGCAGCACGACAGCAACAACAGCACTCCCTCCCACTCCTCAAACTCGGCCGGCTGACAGATCCTCCCCACCCCCTCAATCTTGGCCCCTGGCGCTTAACAGCACCAACCCCCCCCCCCCTCCCCGCCCCCCGCGCTCCTCGTCTCAGAGATGCGCACCAGCAAATATTTTTTTTTTACAAAAACAGCAGCTTACAGTTCAGGATCGCCCATCCCTATTATTGGTGCAATATAAACTCATGACCTCCTCTAAACAACAGTGCTAATCACCATACTTCTTTACAACAATCAAATGACTTTGTGAAATTAACACTGTTATGAAGACCAGTTCTTACTTTCCCTGTGATGCTGTTTATTCTTAAGATGAATAGTCAAGTGGGATCTTGTGGACATAGAAGAGCCCGTATTCTGCTCGTGTGAAAAATGCCTCAAACTGACCTCCTGAAATTAAAAGTCTTGTCAGGCACATGGCAGCTCCCTGCGAGTCTATGTTCATCCTCCAAGGCCAGAGCAGGCAAATCGATAATACCAATGCCACTTTTAGTTACACCAGTGGGACATCCTAAAGACGGGCAAGAAAACTATAAGATTCAACCCTTCAGAAAATGAAACTGTAAAGATTCTAAAGCAATTAAATATATGCATATCAAGCTCTATGCATTTAGGTTCGTCCTTGGAGTGACCTTTATTTTAAGGACCCTTACAGACAGACATCAGAGATAAAGGTTTTTCACAGTTGCCAGTATTAACAATTTCCTGTCTAAGAATATTGATTATAAATAATATTTTTCTGTTTTACAGTTTAATTCTTAGAGTAAATCTATTTTTCTGATCTATTTCTTTTTGGTTACCATAACAGAAGTTAATACCTTTATATGGATTGCATTTATTTTTAAGGAGTAATCGCACACAAGGAAAGCTAGGATGTGGTAAAATGCAATGTAACGTGACTGATCTCAAGATGCTCATTCATGGCAAGACTCTTGAGTTGCATTTTTTAATTCTGATTTATGTTATCCTCGCCTATTGTACCATTACCCATTCCCTGTAGACTGTGAGCCCTCGCGGGCAGGGTCCTCTCTCCTCCTATACCAGTCTGTCTTGTACTGTTAATGATTGTTGTACGTATACCCTCTCTCACTTGTAAAGCGCCATGGAATAAATGGCGCTATAATAATAAATAATAATAATAATGTGCGATAATGAATATTTGAATATAATATCACATCATCGACACAGATCAAAAACTAATGTCTTTTTCAGCAGCCTTAAACTGGATTGCATTAATTATGAAAATATAAAAATAGACAGTTCCAAATGGGTAATACAATAAATCCGACTTCTCCATCTGCAGAGTTTGCACAGAAGCTTGCACAGACACTCAGACTGACATTCCAAGGCTCAATAACACACAGTACCAAGGCTATGCACAGTAGCACACATCCAGACACACTGATGTGCCTGAACACACTGTTCTGTGGGGGGTGAGGATGTTGTTTGTCTCACTGCTGTGCTTCTCCCCATCTGCCCCTCCCTCTTCACCCCCTCCCCTTCTCTTTTATGCCCTCACCTAACTGACCCCCTCACACCCTCCTCTTCTGTCCTAGATTTAAGAGTTCTGGCTCCATTCCCTGTATTACTCGTTGTGAAAGTCAAGGGAGAGACCGTGTAAAGAGGGAGGAATTGTGAGACTGTAAGAGGCCCAAAGACTGCAACAAATAGCTACGAGAGACAGACACCTAAAGTGTCATAGGATCCGGAAATAAAATGCAAAGGCCGCAATAAACAGACAAAGCAGGGGCCTATTGCAAATCAAAAACCATTATACCCTGTGACAACAACCGCCATATTTGCCCATAAAACTGTTCTCGACTCTTTGTATCCTCATATTACTGGAAGATTTTCATGAAAGACATTAGAATTCTCCATACAAGTACTTTTTCAGTCTCCCAAGCATATCCTCACCCAGAATGGTATACCGATAAATGATAATTATTGTAAATGTACCGTACAGAATATTCGTGTAAAAGTGACTTAAATGTCTCATATGTGTCTCAAATCATTTCATCTGCTGTTTGCATGGTTTCTTCAGCAAACACAACAATCTGTGTCAAAAATACGAGCAATATACAGTAATTTCCCTTACCTTTATATACTTTCTCTCCTTAAAGGAAAACTGTCACCAGATTTGTCCCTTATGGACCACGGCCACCACCAGTAAGCCCTTATATACAGCATTCTAGAATGCTGTATGTAACATAAAAAAACATCTTTTATTATACTCAACTGTGGGCTAGTCTGGTCCGATGGGTGTCACTGGGAGGAAACAACAAGACAAATAGAGAATTTCACAACAACTTCAAGCACCACGCAATATTATCACCAGCAAGACTGTGACAAACCAGCACATAGACCCACACAGCAATAAGCTATAGTCGGCATGAGAAGTCAGATTCCACCATTATAAAAAGGAGGGGACCAAATGTGATAAGTTTCCACAACATGTGATCCTAGCGCTAAACAGCAAGATAGCAGAGATTATCTCTTGCTGGTCTGACCATTAATAAGCACACACCTGGTCGACGCCCAAGCCAGCCTGTGTAACTCTGAAGCACCAGAGAAACCATAGAGTTGAGTGTCAAAATCTGTAGTGTGAACAGCGTTTGATGCCGCCATCATACTTGACAAGTTTTGAGCAAAACTACATGTGACAGTACCTTTCCCTCTACGAGGGGCCTCTGGACCCTCAGGACCAGGTCTCTCCAAATGACGGCAATGAAATGCTCTAAACAAGCGCTCCGCATGAATATCAGAGGCTGGTACCCAAGTTCTCTCCTCAGGACCATAACCATGCCAGTGAACCAAGTACTGTAAAGAATGAAAAACAACACGAGAACCTATAATTTTTGATACCTGAAACCCCAAAGATCCATCAACTAAGAATGGAGGTGGAGATAAGGGAGAAGGAGCTTCTGAACCCACAAATTTCTTTACAGAGATTTGTGAAAAACGTTATTGATTTTATATGATGCTGGTAACCCAAGGCGGAAAGCCAGATGATTAACGACAGCAGTGATTCTGAATCTACCAATGAACCGAGGACCTAACTTAAGTGAAGGCGCCTTAAGCTTAACCCCTTCAGCCCCGGGGCACTTTCCGTTTTTGCGTTTTTGTTTTTTGCTCCCCTTCTTTCGAGAGCCGTAACTTTTTTATTTTTCCGTCAATCTTGCCATATGAGGGCTTGTTTTTGCGGGACAAGTTGTACTTTTAAATGAAACCATAAGTTTTACCATATGGTGTACTGGAAAACAGCAAAAAAATTCCAAGTGTGGAAAAACTGCAAAAAAAAGTGTGATGGCACAATAGTTTTTGGGATGTTTTATTCACGGTGTTCACTATATGGTAAAACTGATGTGTGGGTATGATGCCTGGTCGGTGTGAGTTTGTAGACACCAAACATGTATAGGTTTACGTGTATCTAAGGGGTTAAAAAAAATTCACAAGCTTGTCCAATAAAAGTGGCGCACATTTTGCGCCATTTTCCAAAACACGTAGAGTTCTCATTTTTTGGGATCTATGGCTCAGTGGCGGCTTATTTTTTACGTCTCGAGCTGTCGTTTCTAATGGTACCATTTTTGCATAGATGCTACGTTTTGATCGCCTCTTATTGCATTTTGCGTAAAACTTGCGGCAACCAAACAACTTAATTTTGGCGTTTGGAATTTTTTTGCCACTACGCCGTTTACCAATCAGATGAATTGATTTTATATTTTGATAGATCGGGCATTTCTGAACGTGGCGATACCAAATATGTGTATATTTATTTATTTTTAAACCCTTTAATTTTCAATGGGGTGAAAGGGGGGTGATTTGAACTTTTAGGTTTTTTTTTTTATTTTTTAAAACTTTTTTTAACTTTTTTTTTATTTTACTAGTCCCCCTAGGGGGCTATAGGGATCAGCATTCCGATCGCTCTTATCTATCTGCTGATCACAGCTATACAGCTGTAAACAGCAGATTCAGTCACTTTCTGTTTCTCTCTGCTCGCGGCCGAGGGAAAACGAAAGTGAAACTTTCACACATGTCAGCTGTTGAAAACCCACTGTGGCAGGGGGCGGGGCTTAACGGGACACGCTCCATAACGGATATATCCGTCCATGGTCGTGAAGGGGTTAATGTTTTTTTGTGGACAACCACACCAGATCACCCACACACAGGTCCAGACCAGGCACATGTCTACAGTCAGCCGCACCCTTATACTTAGAGCCAAAGTTATGCAAATGTTGCTGAATCTTCTCCCATGTAAACAATAGTGTTGAGACCAATTGGTCCTGACCAGGTACCCCAGAGCAGTGCCCCTCCAGAAATGTACAGAACTGGGGATGATGACGATAAACAATACGGGTATACGATGCCTTTGAGTGCGCACAGGTAGCACACCCAGACACATAGGTGGATTCTGGGCCACCAAAAGTGATGCAATATGAGATTCAGAGTACTATTCAGCCCAGGGTGACCAGCAAGGACAGAATCATGATGCTGCCCCAGACCCATATGACGAAGTTTCTGGGGAACAAATGATTTGTTAGCTTGGACCCGAGATGGTGCCTCACCTTGGGCCTCAGCAATCTCAGATTCAACTTCAGTACTGAGTGATAACACCACCAATCCCACCTGAAGGTTGGGGACAGGCTCATCACAAGGTTCCCCCCCACTCTCCCAAAAATTCCTACATAATGCATCGGCTTTAGTGTTCTTAGACCTTGGACGATAAGTTTCAAAAAAGTTAAACCTATTAAAAAATAATGACCAGTACGCTTGTCTTATGGTCAGTATTTACAATAACAGGATGGACAGCTCATTCAATAAAGTGTCGCCACTCCTCAAATGCTAATTTGATAGCAAGTAATACAATATTACCAATATTGTAATTAGGTTCAGCCAGAGATAACTTCTTAGAAAAGAAGGCACGTGGATGCAGTTTACCAACAGATGGACCTTGAGACAATACAGCTCCTACCCCCACCTATGATGCGTAAACCTCCGCCATGAAGAGTTGAGAAACCTCAGTTTGTACTAATACGGTTGTCGACACAAAGCATTTTATTAAACAGTCAAATGTTTTAAAAGCGTCCTCAGGCAAATATGAAAAGTTCAAACCTTTTTTCGTCATGTCAGTTAGAGGTCTTGCTATAATCAGAGAAAATTTATATAACCTTCCTGTAATAATTTGCAAACCCCAAAAAATGTTGCAGCGCCATGACACTCGGCGAGTTTTGAGCAAAACTCAGTGTGACAGCACAATACTTTGCTCTGGCCACAGCAGGGCAGAGCAAAGTGCGCATGCACAAGAGCACAATGGAGGCCTCTGTGTGGATGAAGTAGGATGCGTCATCCACACAGAAGCTGGAAAGGAGGGCAGCGATGGAAGGAAGAGAGGAGGCGCCGGACCGAGACCAGCAAGATCCACTGAATCAGAGTATAGCTTGTGACTATACTGGTGGGAGATACAAAAGCTGTGGTTCAATCAAACGTTGGGAGACAGTATCGCCTGGTATAGAGGCAGTGGAACTACTGGTCCCGATTTTGGATCTCATGGACTGAGGGCATCTTGTTTTGGCCATCCACCCAGAGTTGCTGTAAGACCATGGACAGAAGAATAAAAAGTAAATAAAAGTAATTGCATTGTTAGCCTGCATAGGTGATTAATAGAATCCACAACCTCAAATCTTCACAAGTGGTGGCAGTAGTGCGATCACCTATCTGTGGACAGCTTACCAAGGAAAGTTACTGAGTGCTGACTTGGCAGAAAAGATGGCAGACTCCATCTGTATGAGGCTCAAGAAAGAGGAGCTGAGAGCCCTTTGCTCTGGAAAAGAGCTAGAGTGGATGTCAGAGGAAAACCCTAATACAACGCTTCGTTGAGTGGGACCAAGAACACCCACAGGAAGGGTCAGTTCACATGTAGAGTATGGAAGCATTGTGCAGGTACCATAGCTCAGGACTGTCATCCAGTTGGTGGAGAATCAATAGTATATTAATCAATATACTCATTATGTGGCTGGTGATAGTAGACCCAGAGGAGCCATCACTACAAGGGGTTTCACATGCATTCCCAGGTGATGGGCTCAGTCTCAAGAAAATACCTCCATTAACACACAGTTAACATTGGGGGGAGGGGGTTCCTGGGGCCAGACTCAAACCTGGGGGGTGGTTTTAGGTACTTACGACACTGATGAGGAGATGGGGGTTGTTGCCGGTTGGCGTTGGATACATGTGTTATATCGTGGTATCTGTCGCCTGCAGGAGTATAGGCTATGACTGCAGACTATACTAGCTGGAGATAAAAAGCTGTGGACTAACCAAAAGTTGTGAGACTGTGGGTATTGCCTGGTATCAGTGCAGTGGAACTATCTTTCCCAATTTGGTATCTTGTAGATTGGGGAATTCTTGTTTTGGCCATCTATGCGAAGTTGCTATAGGACTTAAGACGGTGAACAGAAGAATAAAAATAGTTGTATCATTAACCTGCTTAGGTGATTAATACATCCCACAACCTTAGATCTTCACATGAAGTATCAGTCATGTTGGTATTCAACATGCTTTGTTTTCCCGTAAGATTTGTGCTGCCACTTGCTTTTTACCTCGAAAAAGAGTGGCATACCGTCAATGGAGGCAGACCACTCGTATACTATATTACATGTGATCCGGGGGGGGGCGGTGTCAGCACCGACACTGGGCCCCCCTTACTGGTGGATCCCCGCCCATCATCGAACGTTCAGTTGTATCAGCATCATTGAAAGCAATGATAAAAGAGGGAGCGGAGCACTCCCTCCCTCATCATGTGCAGTGTCTGCAGCGCTCTGACAGCTCAGCACAGTGGAATACAATGATATCACCACTGTACTGAGATGTGCAGAGTGCAGGACTCAACTGGGGAACGAGGAGAGGGGAGTATTTTTATATTTAATCAATGAGTACATGGTGGACAATGCATAATGCTATGTGGGGGTGCATAATCATATATGGGCTGCATAATACTATATGAGGGCTGCACAATGCTATATGGGGCTGCATACTACTATATGCAGGCTGCATACTACTACATGGGGGCTGCATAATGCTATATGGGGCTGCATAATGTTATCTGAGGCTGCATAATACTATATGAGGCTGTATAATACTACATGAGGATGCATAATACAATATGGGGCTGCATAATATTATATAGGGCTGCATAATACTATATGGGGCAACATACTGCTCTATGGGGGTACATAATATTATATGAGGCTGCATAATGCATGGGGGTTGCATAATACTATATGAAGGAATATGGGGAGTGTATTATATATGGAGGAATATGGGGTGCATTACATGATATGAAGGACTATGGATGGTGCATTTTAATAAATGGAGAACTATGGGTAATGCATTATAATATGTGAAGGACAATAGGTTTTTACTACATGGAGGACTATGTGGGGCCCATTAATATATGGAGGACTATGGGGTGCTTTATAATATATGGAGGACTATGTGGGGCCCATTACTATGAGGTGCATTATAGTACATGGAGGATTATGAGAGAGCATTATACTTTATGGAAGACTATGGGGTCTATTAGACGATATGGAGGACTATGTGGGGCCCATTATACTTCATGGAGGACTATGGGGGGGCCCATTATTCTTTACGGAGGACTATGGCAGGGCATTACTATATGGAGGACTATGTGAGGCCGATTATACTATATTGAACGCTTTATGGGTCCATTATAATATTTGGAGAGCTATGAAGGAAGCCTTTATACTTTATCTAGAGTTTTATGTGTGCAAGAAATTATATAGTGATATGGTCTGTGTGGGGTTTATCATACTGTGCGGAGGGCTGTGTGGTGACCATTATATGATTTGGAGGGATAGTAGGAGCCATTACACTATATGTAGGCCCACTATACTGCATGGAGGGCTGTGGGGAGGGTTTGACCATAGTTGGGGATCTTACTGTGTCAGGGTCACTATTCATTGCTGGGGTAGTTGAAGGGGGGTACCATAGGGTCATTATAATGTGAGAGTGGAGGGTACTGTGTAGAAATTTACTTTGGGGTATCATACAGTGCTTGTGGGGCACTTTTGTTGCCATCATACTTTATGGCTACAATGAAAGTGGTTGAACCTATGTTTCAATAGGAAAAAATTACTTTGTTAGGGCTGCAAAGGTGTGAAATATGCTCTTCTGTGACTCCGCCGAATATTATTATTTTGGGTTTTTTTTGAGGAGTGGGCCCAATTAGAAATTCTGCTATGGGGCCCCATGATTACTATGCAAGCCCTGCTGGAAAATACAAAGTTTTATTTATCTCAGCATGCATGTTTATGGTCGGGGGTTTACAGGTAGCCATGTCAGTATTTGGCCAACAGGTCTTTATATTTGTAATCCAGACCTATTGGCTGCTGTACTCGCTATGCTCCTGTTCAAATCATTACAAATATTTGTAATGCACATTTATAGTGCACAAAATGATAAAGTTATGCTTCAGCTATTGCTGTGTTCAGCAAAATGGAAAAGAAAATATGATTTATGTTTCTATCTTCTTCACTTATTTCTGGTAACAATTACTCTGTTGCCTCTGACACATAAATTGTCTATCTGTTCATCACTCTATGTCCCTGACACAGATCAGGGTCCTATTGGAAATCCATAACCAGCATTCCCTGTGGCAACAACCGCCCCATTTTCTCATAAAACGGTCATGTTCCCCATGTCTGCTGTGCCCCACTCTTTGTAAACTTATATCACTAGAAGATGTTCATGAGAGTAATTCTAATACTCCGTCCACGCTTCTTAGTGTTTGTCTTCTGGAAAATGGACACTGGAAACATTGACATTGAGTTTGCAGTGATGATGTGAAAATTGCTATCTGAAAAACTGACAAGTAATTTACGCTTATCTCAAGACAGTGGCAAGAAAATCAGAAAAAGAAGAATCTGATTACAAGAATTACTATAAAAACTTATACACATTGGATAAGACTGGGAACTTCTTCCAGGAGGATAATTGACCAAACAACAGTGAAGACCTGTTCTACAAGGTGAGACATTCTAGAAAATATTCCATCTCCATTTCTCTGTACAATCTTCTCTCTTTAGGACTCTTCCCCTTCCTTCTAAACTGTCTATTTCATGATGAAAGCCAAGATCTCACAGTTGGAAAATAACAAGATGGAAACCAGCCAAAAACAAGAAAGGGAAAGATAGAGAACCTGTTTATATTGAAAAGGGTGCTAACAATGAATGTTTAGCCTGTTGTGGAGATAACTGTGGGTTATGGACAACTCCCTGAATCATTACTGAAGGTATCGCACTAAAAATCTATGGAGACACTTATCTAATTTATAACTTAATGATGTATTCATATGAAGAGATACCTACAGTAGTATGTCATGTATGTGGTCATTACAGTCTCTAGTTGGACAGACGACCAATGCATTCACATAGTGTCCGAAGAGAGATAAGTGGGACGGGAAGTTGACTGCTTTACATTAAAGACATAGTAATTGTGTTTGGTTTATGAGAACGCTCCATGATACTCGTTCATGTGACACACCCGCATATGCACGGAGGCAAACTACAGGTGCAGTCTCGTTTGGACGGGCTGTAACCACTATCATCTCCCATTCCCCAGTTGATAGCCCTAGGGAAAGAACATAAGCCAAATTAAATAAGTAGAGGAAGCAATGCAGCAATATAACCCAGCCTTACCACACACCTAACAAAGATCAACTGCTCACATACTGACTGACAAACGTTTACCTAACTTATTACCTCCAGTATTTCATGAAAACTCAAATCTGGGGGGAACCATTATTCCTAAGGTACATGTACACAGGTTATATAGGTTAGGTTATATTTTACCTAGGAAATTCAATATAGATATCAGTGGGAGAATACCTTTATTTACGGAAGTTACTATAGTTTTTATTTTATGTTACTAATGCACTGTACTGTAACTAAGAGTAGTTATTATAAGTTAACTAGTTCCTGGAATTCAGTAACATAACATATAGGAAATCAATTTCTTAAAGAGGACCAGCCACCAGGATTTTGCTATATGAAGTAAAGGCAGTGACATACAAGCACTAAGATGCTGAATCCAGGCATACCTGTTGTAGAAAGATTCGATGCTTGGTTGAGGAAATATCTTTAATCAAAGTTGCAAAAATGCACTGCACTTTTGATTGATGGGTGCCCTGGGGGTGGGCCTTTGTGGGTCGGGTCCTCAGCGTTTATTCCTCCTCCTCCGGCATCCTCCTGGCTAGCGCATTGTTGGTGGCTCTTGTGCATTGACACAGTAATTCTGTTTTCATTATAATGGCGCCAGAGTTCGCGCATGCGCGTACTGTGATGACAAGCGTCATTTTATTAAAGACACTGTGGCATGTGCAGATTTTGTTTTACATCTGTGCACGCATCCTGCCGCTCATAGTCTTCAATAAAATGGCTCTGAAGATTGTGGACTCCAGCGCTATTTTAATGAAGACAGAATTACTGTGGTAATGTGCATGTGTGCCGCCCCCGTGCCAGCAGCCGATGCTGCTCGGATCCGGGCCTTTAGGGGTTGTGGCTCGAGGGTCTCCGGACCCGGGAGTCTTGCGGACATGCCGAATAAATGGGGGGACGTAGATGTACGAGCTAGGCCGTAGTAAGTTTGTGACGCCACCCACGGTGTG
Source organism: Anomaloglossus baeobatrachus (assembly GCF_048569485.1). Lineage (NCBI taxonomy): Eukaryota > Metazoa > Chordata > Amphibia > Anura > Aromobatidae > Anomaloglossus > Anomaloglossus baeobatrachus. The sequence continues at coordinate 651,949,242 of NC_134353.1, forward strand.
TGGTGAGGTGGGACACCACTGCTGCTGTTACGGGGCACCCGGGGAAGATGTTGTGCAGCAAGTTGTTAACCCCTCCGTGGGTAGGGATGGTGGCCCCGGGTCTCGGTGGCTCGGTGCAGGTGATGGAGACCGCAGGGGATGTTGGTGTACTCACTGTTAGTAAAACACTCAAGTCTCTGGTGAATCAAGGTGATGTTAGCTGGTGCCGTGGCCGGTCGCGATCGGGTCCCCCACCCGGCTGGTGGTCTCTATCCTTTTCCTGCACTGCTTTGTGTAAGGTGGACTTTCCTAGTGTGAAACTCAGGAGTCCGCTCCCGGCTGGATGTGCCTAAGGAGCTGTGCCTGCAGACGCTGGCCCGTGGGATCTATGGGCCCTGGTGGTGACCTCTTATCCCTAATCGGTGGACTGTTGTCTTCTATGAGGGACTTTGGGTGGGACAGGACCTCTAGTCCTGGCCTCAATCGGTTAATTAACCAGTGCCACTTGGTTCTGGTCCTGGCTTCAGGGTCGGAGTACCCCCCCTTTGTGCTCCAGTTTCCGGGTCGGTTCCCCGTGTCGGTAACGGCGGGCTACAACCCTGTCCCGGTCCACCTCGGTTCCACCGAGCCGTCTTCCCGTCTCCTGCTGATGGAGACCACTGTCTGCCTCCTAGCCAGTGGCACCAGGGCTCCTACCCTGGTACCGTCAAACTTGAACTTCACTGCTGGAGTTACACTTAGCTCCAGCCCACACTCCTCTCCAAACTGAACTCCAAAGCTAGATCTCTATTTTCCTGCCCTGGGCTGTCTGGACCCCTGGGTGGGCGTGTCCAAACCGCCTGGTCATGCCCACTGGTGTGTCTATCTTTCCCTAAGGGGGTTACTAGGGTTTTCTGGTTGGCTGTATGTTTCCTAGTGAGGGAACGGTGTTGTGCGGGGCCTAACTGTGACTACCTGGTTTTGCCAGGGCGTCACACTCCCCCTTGGTTAAACACAGACCGTCCGCGGGCTGTCCGACCACCACCATTTATTTAACTGGAAAAAAGATAAGAAGAATAACACAGTTTCAAGTATAATAACATATATACAATTAGGTATACTTTGTTTTCTTCCCTTATGGGAGGCATGTTACTTAAACGTTGCACATACAAAACCGGGACGGGAAGGACCGGGTCTTTCTCACTTCACCCACCCAAAACAACCTATCCCTGATGCCACCACTAAAACACAGGTTGGCACCCCTTGCTCAAGTCCAGGGTAGGTCCGGGTGTTGCCCAAACAGGCCGGGTAAAAAGTTCCTTACCCGGCAGTCCTTTTTCAAGAGCCCCACGTCCAGGGGACCCCTGACCCGGAGGGTAGTCACCGGTTTTGCTGGTGACAGGGCCTCGGACGACTCTACCACAGGCCCATCCTCCAACCAGCCTCTCCAGAGACTGCAGCTTGGTGAAAATGTTGGTCAGGGGATTATTTACAAAACCCAAAAGTTTATGGGCTGGCTCGCAAGCTCTAGGCCATTGTCTTTTAACTATGAAACTGGGAACTCGGAAACTCACACAATCCCAACAGTGACTTTAACTGTGGGGTAGTCGGGAACCGCTACCACTGCTGCATGAGGCCGTATAGCTCACTTGGCCCTCGGGGGTCAGCATTCCGGGACCAGCTGCAATGCATCCCGAAGCTTTGAACTTCCATCGGTAACGGAGGTGGTATAGCAGGTGACGGGTCCCGCAGCTGGCTGCAGTGTTGGTGTTCTCCCCGGACAGAGTGATGGTGGCTGTCTTTCCCTGCACCTTGTTAGAATGTTCTGACTCTTGTGGTTGCCCACCGGTAGTCCGCTCCCCGGCGTATAGGTACCGAAGGAGCCCGTTTTGCCAGCAGGCACTGCCCCTTGGATCTCTAGCCTATGGCGGTGGCTGTGTATCCTCACGGTGTGGACTGTTGCCTTCTGTCGGGTCTTGGTTGTTAGGAAACCCCTGGGGTTCCGGTCACTTTCGGATTTGACCATTGTCGGCAGCTCCAAGCCTAGTCGGGGTCCGATGGCCCTGCCTTTGTGCTTAGCTTCACTCCGTTCCCCGGCTCGGTACCGGCGGGCCACCGCCCGACCCCGGTCCTACGGTTCCACAGAGATCCACTAACTCCTACAGACGGCCACCACCGTCTGCCAACCTTGTTGTTTGTGTCTGGGCCCCTACCCAGACACCGACAGTTTCTGACCTCTCACTTTCACCTCCAAACTTCATCTGTCACTTTTCCCGCCTCCAGGCCTGTGAACTCCTCGGTGGGTGGGGCCAACTGCCTGGCTCCGCCCCACCTGGTGTGGACATCAGACCCTGGAGGGAGGCAACAAGGGTTTTTGTCTGACTGGTGTGACTATCCAGGGGAGGGGGTGTGTGTGTTGTTATGTCTGTGACTACCTGGCTAGTCCAGGGCATCACAGATACGTTTATCCGAGTCACAAGCCTCAGAAATCGCAGGTTAACAGCAGCTCAGATTGGAGACCAGGTCAATGCCACAGAGTTTTAGCAGCAGACATATCTCTAGAACAACTGTTAAGAGGAGACTTTGTGCAGCAGGCCTTCATGGTAAAATAGCTGCTAGAAAACCACTGCTAAGGACAGGCAACAAGCAGAAGAGACTTGTTTGGGCTAGAGAACACAAGGAATGGACATTAGACCAGTGGAAATCTCTGCTTTGGTTTGATGAGTCCAAATTTGAGATCTTTGGATCCAACCACCGTGTCTTTGTAGAAAAGGTGAACAGATGGACTCTACATGCCTGGTTCCCACCGTGAAGCATGGAGGAGGAGGTGTGATGGTGTGGGGGTACTTTGTTGGTGACACTGTTGGGGATTTATTCAAAATTGAAGGCATACTAAACCAGCATGGCTACCACAGCATCTTGCAGCGGCATGCTATTCCATCCGGTTTGCGTTTAGTTGGACCATCATTTATTTTTCAACAGGACAATGACCCCAAACACACCTCCAGGCTGTATAAGGACTATTTGACTAAGAAGGAGAGTGATCGGGTGCTACGCCAGATGACCTGGCCTCCACAGTCACCAGACCTGAACCCAATCGAGATGGTTTGGGGTGAGCTGGACCGCAGAGTGAAGGCAAAAGGGCCAACAAGTGCTAAGCATCTCTGGGAACTCCTTCAAGACTGTTGGAAGACCATTTCCGGTGACTACCTCTTGAAGCTCATCAAGAGGATGCCAAGAGTGTGCAAAGCAGTAATCAAAGCAAAAGGTGGCTACTTTGAAGAACCTAGAATATAAGACATATTTTCAGTTGTTTCACACTTTTTTGTTAAGTATTTCATTCTACATGTGTTAATTCATAATTTTGATGCCTTCAAATGTGAATCTACAATTTTCAGAGTCATGAAAATAAAGAAAACTCTTTGAATGAGAAGGTGTGTCCAAACATTTGGTCTGTACTGTACATAGAAAATAAATTACTTTGCCCCTTGAAGGGAATCTGTCAGCAGGTTTTTGAGATGTAATTTGAAAAGAGCAGGAGATAGACACAGACACACAGAGTTTGCTTCAATTTATTACCCTATGTGGTATTGATTACTTATATTAAAGACGTTATCACCTTGATTATCATTGCCCGGACTACACTAGTCCGACCATGCACCCTCTAATCAGCACCTCTCTGTCTATAGATTTTGTACATAGAGAGCCTGGTGTGGGCGGGTGAACTTTTTTGAGTTCTGCTAAATCAATAAACTCTGATTGTGTCACAACTGCTGTATGTAGTAAATAAAGTGATACATCGCTGGATTCAGGATCTCTTTGTCTACATCATGCTGCTCTCAGATGAGGTAGCAAAAACCTGCCGACAGATTCCATTTAACCCCTTAACGACCTTGGACGTACTGAGTACGTCATGGTGACATGGTGCTAAACGACCCATGACGTACTCAGTACGTCCTGGCGAAATCGCGGTCCCGGAGCCCCGGGGAGTGAAATTTATTTACTTAAACGGTGGATTCGGGAAGGAGGGGACCTCTGCCTGACGTCAGGAGGGGTGATGCCTCCTCCCCGAACCTACAGAGGCTGTGATTGGCTGACGAACGACGCTCAGCCAATTACAGCCACTGTAATGTTCCAGCCATTGAAAATGGCTGGAACATTGAAATCCAGCCCTGATCAGTGCTGCTGTAGCACTGGCCATTGGCTGGAGCTGGGTGATCGATGCTTCACCCGCCCCCAGCTCTGATTGGAGAGACCGGTCTTGTGACCGCTCTCTCCAATCAATGTGGATCTGCGGCCTGTGATCGTCCCTAGAAGCCTAGGAGAGCGGTAAGTTGTTGTCCCCGCCGCCCGCCCCTGTCCCCGATCGCCCCTCCGCTCGCCCCTGTCTCCGATCGCCCCGCCGCTGCTCCCGCTTCACCGCTGTCCCCGCCGCTGCTCCCGCTTCACCGCCGCTGTCTCCGATTGCCCCGCCGCTGCTCCTGCTTCACCGCCGCTGTCTCCGATCACCCCGCCGCTGCTGCCGCTTCACCGCTGTCCCCGCCGCCATGCTCCCGATGCACCGCTGTCCCCGCTGCCATGCTCCCGCTGCACCGCTGTCCCCGCCGCCGCTCCCGATCCACCGCCGTCCCCGCCGCCATGCTCCCGCTGCACCGCTGTCTCCGCCGCCATGCTCCCGCTCCACCGCTGTCCCCGCCGCCGCTCCCGATCCACCGCCGTCCCCGCCGCCATGCTCCCGCTGTCTCCGCCGCCATGCTCCCGCTGCACCGCTGTCCCCGCCGCCGCTCCCGATCCACCGCCGTCCCCGCCGCCATGCTCCCGCTGCACCGCTGTCTCCGCCGCCATGCTCCCGCTGCACCGCTGTCCCCGCCGCCGCTCCCGATCCACCGCCGTCCCCGCCGCCATGCTCCCGCTGAACCGCTGTCTCCGCCGCCATGCTCCCGCTCCACCGTTGTCCCCTCCGCCGCTCCCGATCCACCGCCGTCCCCGCCGCCATGCTCCCGCTGCACCGCTATCTCCGCCGCCATGCTCCCGCTGCACCGCTGTCCCCGCCGCCGCTCCCGATCCACCGCCGTCCCCGCCGCCATGCTCCCGCTGCACCGCTGTCTCCGCCGCCATGCTCCCGCTGCACCGCCGTCCCCGCCGCCATGCTCCCGCTGCACCGCTGTCCCCGTCGCCGCTCCCGATCCACCGCCGTCCCCGCCGCCATGCTCCCGCTGCACCGCTGTCTCCGCCGCCATGCTCCCGCTGCACCGCTGTCCCCGCCGCCGCTCCCGATCCACCGCCGTCCCCGCCGCCATGCTCCCGCTGCACCACTGTCCCCGCCGCCATGCTCCCGCTGCACCGCCGTCCCCGCCGCCATGCTCCCGCTGCACCGCTGTCCCCGCCGCCGCTCCCGATCCACCGCCGTCCCCGCCGCCATGCTCCCGCTGCACCGCTGTCTCCGCCGCCGCTCCCGATCCACCGCCGTCCCCGCCGCCATGCTCCCGCTGCACCGCTGTCCCCGCCGCCGCTCCCGATCCACCGCCGTCCCCGCCGCCATGCTCGCCACTGTCCCCGCCGCCGTCGCACCCACCTTTTTCAGCCGCTGCTGCCCCCGATCGGCGGCGGCCGCCGCCGCCTCCGTCATCGGCTGCCCCTTCTCCATCGCCACACCACCTATCCCTCCATGTGCTGCAAGCCACCCTCCCCCCACGTGGGGGGAGGGTGGCTGGCTTGCAGCACATGTGGGGGGAGGGTGGCTGGCTTGCAGCACATGTGGGGGGAGGGTGGCTGGCTTGCAGCACATGTGGGGGGAGGGTGGCTGGCTTGCAGCACATGTGCTGCAAGCCACCCTCCCCCTACATGTGCTGCAAGCCAGCCACCCTCCCCCTACATGTGCTGCAAGCCCCCCTCCCTCCCCCTACATGTGCTGCAAGCCCCCCTCCCTCCCCCTACATGTGCTGCAAGCCCCCCTCCCTCCCCCTACATGTGCTGCAAGCCCCCCTCCCTTCCCCTACATGTGCCATCTCTCTCTCGCATCAGACTCTGCCCCCCTCCCCGATCTGCTGCCTGCTCTCTCCCATTTTCCATCTACTGCCCCCTCTCACCCTCCTCGATCTGTTGCCTCCTTCATCTGCTGCCTCTTCTGTCTGCTGTGATCCTGCTGCCTAGATCCATCCTGTAAGGTAGGTATCCCCATCTCGCCTTCCCCCCCCCCCCCATCCTCTGCCGCTTCTCCATCCGCTGCGCCATTTCCCATCCATCCGCTGCGCCATTTCCCATCCATCCGCTGCGCCATTTCCCATCATCCATCCGCTGCGCCCTTTCCCATCCTCTGCCGCTCCTCCACCCGCTGCGCCCTTTCCCATCTTCCATCCGCTGCGCCCTTTCTCATCTGCTGCCCCGCCCTCTCGCATCGCATTATCCAGCGCAGTTGCTCGCTTCCAGACTGCAGTGGATGATGCGATGCGAGACTCGTGCATTGCTCTCACGTTTGGCACTGGTCTTAGTGGCAGGCGCCCTTTTTTTTTTTTTTTTTTTTTTTTTTTTTTTACTGATGTCTGTATTTTTTATTTCGCCAAACTAATTTTTTTTGTATGGGGGGGGGGTCTAGTTTCCAAAATGGGATCACATGTGGGGGAGCTCCATTGTTTAGGCACCTCAGGGGGGTCTCCAAATGAAACATGGCGTCTGCTAATAATTCCAATCAATTTTACTGTGAAATGGCGCTCCTTCTCTTCTGAGCCCCGCCGTACGCCCAAACAATTGATTTCCACCACATATGAGGTATCGTCGTACTCAGGAGAAATTGCACAATACATTTTATGGTGCATTTTTTCCTGATACCCTTGTGGAAAAAAAAGCTACCTGTTTGAAAAAACAATTTTGTGGTAAAAAAAAGAATAAAATATTTTCACGGCTGAACATTACAAACGTTTGTGAAGCCTCCAGGGGTTCAAAGTGCTCACTAAACAGCTAGATAAATTCCATGAGGGGTCTAGTTTCCAAAATGGGGTCAATTGTGGGGGAGCTCCATTGTTTAGGCACTTCAGGGGGGTCTCCAAATGAAACATGGCGTCCGCTAATAATTCCAACCAATTTTGCTGTGAAATGGCGCTCCTTGCCTTCCGAGTCCTGCCGTGCGCCCAAACATTTGATTTCCACCACATATGGGGTATCTGCGTACTCAGGAGAAAATGCACCATAAATTTTATGGTGCATTTTTTCCTGATACCCTTGTGATAAAAAAAGCTACCTGGTTGAAGCAACAGTTTTGTGGTAAAAAAAAATTTTTTTCTTTTCACGGCTCAACGTTATAAACTTCTGTGAAGCCCCCAGGGGTTCAAAGTGCACATCAAACATCTAGAAAAAATATTTGAGGGCTCTAGTTTCCAAAATGGGGTCATTTGTGGGGGAGCTCTATTGTTTAGGCACCTCAGGGGGTCTTCAAACCCGACATGGCGTCCGCTAATGAGTGCAGCTAATTTTGCACTCAAAAATTCAAATGGCGCTCCTTGCCTTCCGAGTCCTGCTGTGTGCCCAAACATTTGATTACCACCACATATGGGGTATCTGCGTACTCAGGAGAAAATGCACGATACATTTTATGATGCATTTTTCCTGATACCCTTGTGAAAATACTAATTTTTATGGCTAAAGTAACATTTTTGTGTTAAAAAAGTAAAATTTTCATTTTTTCGTCTACATTGCTTTGGTTGCTGTGAAGCTCCTAAAGGGTTAATAAACTTCTTGGATGTGGTTTTGAGCAGAGTGAGGGGTGCAGATTTTAGAATAGGGTCACTTTTGGGTATTTTCTGTCGCCTAGCTTTCTCAAATCACTCCAAATGTGATGTGGTACCTAAACAATTTTTTTTTGTAAATTTTGTTGGAAAAATGAGAAATTGGTGATGAACTTTGAACCCTTCTAACTTCCTAACGGAAATTTTTTTTTTTTTCAAAAATTGCGCTGGTGTAAAGTAGACATGTGGGAAATGTTATTTAGTAACTTTTTTGTGTGACATATCTCTCAGATTTATGGGCATAAAATTTCAAATTTTGAAAATTGCAAAATTTTCAAAATTTTCGCTAAATTTCCGAAATTTTCACAAATAAACGCAAAACATATCGGCCTAAATTTACCACTGACATGAAGTACAATATGTCACGAAAAAACAATCTCAGAATCGCCAGGATCCGTTGAAGTGTTCCAGAGTTATAACCTGTCAAAGTGACACTGGTCAAAATTGCAAAAAATGGCCGGGTCTTTAAGGTGAAAACAGGCTGGGGGCTGAAGGGGTTAAAAGTGCCCATAGTATTCTTCTTGTCAAAGTGAATGTTCACTTGTGGTAAATATTGGTTAATATATACGGAAATTGCAACTGAAAGAAAAATAAATTTGCAGGATTCATGGGAAATTACAAAGGTGTAGCTTGGAGTTGATCACAGGGGGCGAAACACATCTGAGTGAACCCTCAACCCAGGTAACGCATGTTTACAACTAGAGAGTCACATCTTAATTATAGTAGGAACAGTCACGTCTAAAATTGTTGGCACCCTTAAAATGGTTCCAGAAATGAAGTATTTTTCCTAGAACATTATTGCAGTTACACATGTTTTGTTATGCAGATGTTTATTTCCTTTGTGTGTTTTGGAACAACACAAAAAAACTGGAAAAAAGGAAAATTAGACAGAATTTCACACAAAACTGACACTCAAAGTGGGTTTTACCAACAAAAAGATGGTGTGTTTCTGGTAATGTATTCTTGTGGTGTTATTAGATCTGATCCTGAACACATGCAACAATCTGTAACTTGTAAGATTACATTATACATGGCTATGTTAATAGAATATTGTGCCATCTGACAAGTTAACGGTTACAATGTTTTTATTTATGTTAGGGTCATTTAAGGAGCTGTCTAAGTTTTTGCTGAAAGTCTGAAAGTCTGAAGTCACACTATGTGACTACAGACTCCCGCATTCTCACAGTGTGCACACTGCACGCTGTCAGGATATTCTGGTGCCATGGGTGAGATTGGGAGGTCAGGAAACCACATCTATGAGACTTATATAGAAGCGGTTACATGCCTGGTCTTATGCAGTACAAGTGAATTGAATGAGGCCAAACACGTCTAGTCAGAGTGTGGTCGGAAGAAAACAAATGGCATTTTTGCACTCACATGGCCGTCCACTCTTGCCGCCGGCATTGGAAAATCCGAAATGTGTGCAGTGCGCGGTGTGAAAATTCAAAAGTCTGCAGTCATCTAGAGTGACTGGAAACTTTCAATACATACCTGGACAAGCCTTTTAATTATAAAATTAAGCACTGTAGCATGCCCAATCCTAACAGCGTGTAATATACTCCCTGTCAGGATTCAGCTCTGCTTTCTGATTCCAACTGTCATCACATAGCCAATTACCTCATATGCAATTTTCATACTTACGGTGACGTGACATCAATTTGTTCTTCCTGCTTCTCTCTATGTAACAGGAGCTGTCGTTTTCCACTGAACATTGAGAGAATTATGAAGAACAGCTCATTGGCACGTGGCTGTTACTGTGCAAATCGCATATGAATAAGTGGTCACATGAGTACTCAAACCGCATATGGGGGGGCCGCAAAAAAAAGTGTTTGCCCTGGATCCAAAGGTGGGAGATAGTAATAGGGTGTGCTTATGCACTGAATTCAGGAGGATGAGAGTATGGTGATTGGGTAGGGAATGTAGAAAAGTGAAGTAAAGAAGGAGGTCTTGTGAGGAGCATATATTACATGTGGGGAGACATCTAGGGATGAGTTTGGAAATGTATGAAGAAAACATATTGTGGACTGCCTTTTAAATCATTGTCAATAGTTTAAAGTGGATCCACTGGAAACCAGTAAAAGAATTGGCAGAAGGGAGAGGTGGAGGTGTAGTGAGGGGAGCGGTGGATCAATCTGCCAGCAAAGTTAAGGAAAGGCATTAGAGGTAGGAAAGTGTTAATTGGGAAACCACACAGAAGGATATTGCAGTTGTCGAGGCGGGAGACGATGAGGGTTTGCACTAACATTTTAGTAGATTCGGGATTCAGGAAACGAAGATTCTGGAAATATTTTTGATTTGGAGCAATAGGAGGTGGTAAGAGCGTAGATATGTGGTGTGAAGGATAGGACAAAATGAAAGGATACTCTGAGGCAGTGGACGTCCGGTACAGAGGAGAACGTGATGTAATTTATCATGATAGACAGATCTGGGGTTGAGTGAAATGGAGCTAAACTTATTAGTTTGGTTTTGTGTCTACATTAAGTTTTAGAAAGCATGATGAGAAGAAGCAGAATATGGCTGATAGATACTATGGAACTGAAGACAGCAGAGACATGACACATCTAATATATAAAGCTGAGTGTGTGTGTGTGTGTGTGTGTGTGTGTGTGTGTGTGTGTGTGTCCGCAAAAGGAATCCGCACTGTCGCATTTACAATCACAAAATTTTGCACAGACACTCTATGTGACTCAGGGAACGTCATAGACTATGTTTTGCCGGGAAAATGTAACCCGGCGCTTTACAGTTACTCTCCAAAAAACCTGCCTTCATTAAAGTGAATAGGAGCCTGGAACTACTGGTTATTAATAGGAACTGTGATTGGTTGCTATAGGAACAAAAGACAGCCACAGTATAAGAAGCTCATGTGTTATGTAATATAATGTCGGTGGGGAGACAGCTAGAGAGACAGAGAGAGACAGACAGAGAGAGAGAGACAGACAGACAGGGAAGGAGACAGACAGGGAAAGAGACAGACAGAGAGAGAGACAAACAGAGACAGACGGTAAAAGAGACAGACAGACGAGTAAAGAGACAGAGACAGACAGACAAACGGGGAAAAAGACAGACAGAGACAGACAGATGGGGAAAGAGACAGACAGACAGATGGGGAAAGAGACAGACAGGGAAAGAGACAGACAGAGACAGATGGGAAAAGAGACAGATGGGAAAAGAGACAGAGGGAAAAAGAGACACACAGAGACAGACAGAGACAGACTGGGAAAGAGACAGACAGAGACAGATGGGGAAAGAAACAGACAAAGACAGACAGACGGGGACAGCAAAAGACACAGACAAAGAGATGGACAAAGACACAAAGGGAAAGAGACAGGAAAAGAGATGGGGAGACAGACGGGGAAAGAGACAGACCTGGGAAAGAGACAGATGGGGAAAGAAACAGAGAGATAAAGACATACGGGGAAAGAGACAGACAGACAGAAACAGACAGACGGGGAAAGAGACAGACGGAGAAAGAGACAGACAGAGACAGGCGGGGAAAGAGACAGACAGACGCAAACTGGGAAAGAGACAGACAGAGACAGACAAAGACAAATGGGGAAAGAGACAGACAGAGACAGACGGGGAAAGAGACAGACAGAGACAAACGGGGAAAGAGACAGACGGAGACAGACAAAGATAGACGGGGAAAGAGACAGACAGAGACAGACGGGAAAACAGACAGACGGGAAAAGAGACAGACAGAGACAGACGTGGAAAGAGACAGACAGAGACAGATGGATAAATAGAAAGACAGAGACAGATTGTGAAAGAGACAGACAGAGACAGACTGGGAAAGAGACAGACAGAGACAGACGGGGAAAGAAACAGACAAAGACAGACAGACAGGGAAAGAGACAGATCTGGGAAAGAGACAGACCTGGAAACAGACAGATGGGGAGAGAAACAGAGAGATAGAGACAGATGTGGAAAGAGACAGACGGGGAAAGAGATAGACGGGGCAAGAGACAGATGGGGAAAGAAAAAGACAGACAGACACGGAGATAGAAACACAGACACAGATAGAGACAGACTGATACTGAGGCAGACAGAGAGATGGAAACAGACAGAATGAGACAGACACAGTGACAGTTACTATCCCGGGCAACGCCCGAGTACTACAGCTAGTAATAAAATAATTCCCAAAGTGCTCACTTAAGCAATAAATAGTATTAATGCCCCTAAATAAAGTAAGAGCAAAAACTGGACACATTTGACCTGACAATAAGTTCTCTATAAAGTGTCATTTTGATATGTTACCCTAATTTTCCCCTTCACTTCAGTGGGATTGTGTGACTACAAAATCTCTAGGGCCTAATATTCAGAGGAGACTTCTTGCTTTCTAGCAACTGATGAACACACCTCCATTGCTGTCTTGAGATATGTCAGAGGACTATTATTTTAAAGTCTTAAGAATACCACACACCGTTTTCTTTCAGAACCCCTCTAAATGACTCTTAGGAAACAGTTGTGAGAAGACAGGCAAGAAATTAAAATCTAGCCTACAGGTTTTTTCTATACAAACATATTGAAGGACCTTTATTACGCTGAATGTCTCATTTCTTCTTTACTATCATGATCAGAGATAAAGACCCCTAGACTAACCTGTTCTCAGGCACACCTGTTATTGAAATTTACAAGCTTAGCAAGTAGGAGACCCGAAAAACAACTCGCTCTGATTGAGTATGCTACTGGAATGCCCTGTACCAAGGAAAAGACATGAAGCTAGGTGGAGACCTCCAGGAGACGGCTCAACACAGACATATCTTTGTCCCAGCTCACTCTGTCACTTGCATAGATTCCTTGGCAGAAAGATCTCTATGTTCTGCCAATGTATCCACATCATTTAAACATATAGTGCTCGTCTTTCCCTGCACTCTGCAATTCCATGTAACTGACAAGCTCTCTGTTCTTTACTGTAATGTCAAAATGGAGAAAATTCTGTTACGAAGTGACCTCCTCAGTCTGGTTACTTTAAAAATGGATTGTAGGACAGCCTTTTACTTAAAGTGAATCTGTCACCAGGTTTTTGCTGCCCCATCTAATATAGACCTATTTCCAGCAATGTATTAGTTACTGGTCTACGTGTTGTATTTTTTTTTATAAATTCAGTGTTTGTTCTGTTGCAGATCTACCAGTTTGCTGAATGCTGAGCCCACACCACAGATTATGTACAACCTGCCAATTAGGGGTGGGGGCGGGTTATTCCAGTCTCACAAATATGGAGGACTACATGTCACGAGACAACAAGTCCTCTAATGATAATTACCTGCTGATAGAACTGATTTTATTGAAATGACGCAAAGTAGTCCAGTGTGTGACACAACGCTGGATTCAGGGTCTCTGTCCTCACACTGTGCTATTCTCAGGTTAAGATGCAAAAATCTGGCATCCTAACCAGAACTATTGGCATGCAGGTTTTAGTCATAGTTTAACTTATGTTTTTTAACACATTTAAGCGACCCTCCACTCTAGAACTGAAACATGACTGTACATTTATCATATATAGTCCCCTTACCTTGTACCCTCCTGTTGTCTTCATCTGCCGCCTCTTCCGCTCAGATCGGCATTCCAATCCTCCTCTAATATGTCTGCTACATCTCTGGCTTTTTTCCTGTGCCATACCATAAGATATCTAGGGACAGTGTGGTGCAGCAAAGGAAATCTAGGGACAGTGTGGTGTAGCATAGGAAACCTAGGGACAGTACAGTGTAGCCTAAGAAATCTAGGGACAGTACGGTGTAGCCTAAGAAATCTAGGGACAGTATGGTGTAGCATAGGAAATCTAGGGACAGTATGGTGTAGCATAGGAAACCTAGGGACAGTACAGTGTAGCCTAAGAAATCTAGGGACAGTATGGTGTAGCCTAAGAAATCTAGGGACAGTATGGTGTAGCATAGGAAATCTTGGCACAGTATGGTGTAGCATAGGAAATCTAGAGACAGTATGGTGTACCATAGGAAATCTAGGGACAGTATGCTGTAGCATAGGAAATCTAGGGGCAATGTGGGGTAGCATAGGAAATCTAAGGACAGTATGGGGTAGCATAGGAAATCTAGGTACAGTGTGGTGTAGCATAGGAAATATAGGTGCAGTATGGTGTAGCATAGGAAATCTAGGGACAGTATGGAGTAGCATAGGAAATCTGGGAACAGTGTGGTGTAGCATAGGAAATCTAGGGACAGTATGGTATAGCATAGGAAATCTAGGGACAGTGTGGTGTATCATAGGAAACCTAGGGACAGTATGGTGTAGCATAGGAAATCTAGGGACAGTACGGTGTAGCCTAAGAAATCTAGGGACAGTATGGTGTAGCATAGGAGATCTAGGGATAGTGTGGGCCTAGGAAATCTACGGACAGCGTAGTGAAGCCTAGGAAATCTATGGATAGTGTGGTGTGGACTTACAGGAAGCAATATCAGTGGAATGCCGATTTGAGCACAAGAGGCAGTAGACTGCAAAACGGAGGGCAACAGAGAATTTTATAACGCACAGTACAGACCAAAAATTTGGACACACCTTCTCATCTCTAGAACAACTATTAAGAGGAGACTTTGTGCAGCAGGCCTTCATAGTAAAATTGCTGCTAGGAAACAACTGTTAAGGACAGGCAACAAGCAGAAGAGACTTGTTTGGGCTAAAGAACACGAGGAATGGACATTAGACCAGTGGAAATCTCTGCTTTGGTCTGATGAATCCAAATTTGAGATCTTTGGATCCAACCACCGTGTCTTTGTAGAAAAGGTGAACGGATGGACTCTACATGCCTGGTTCCCACCGTGAAGCGTGGAGGAGGAGGTGTGATAGTGTGGGGGTGCTTTGCTGGTGACACTTTTGTGGATTTATTCAAAATTGAAGGCATACTAAACCAGCATTGCTACCACAGCATCTTGCAGCGGCGTGCTATTCCATCCGTTTTGCATTTAGTTGGACCATCATTTTCAACAGGACAATGACCCTAACCACACCTCCAGGCAGTGTAAGGGCTATTTGACTAAGAATGAGAGTGATGGGATGCTACGCCAGATGACCTGGCTTCCATAGTCACCAGGTCTGAACCCAATCGAGATGGTTTGGGGTGAGCTGGACCGCAGAGTGAAGGAAAAAGGGCCAACAAGTGCTAAGCATCTCTGGGAACTCCTTCAAGACTGTTGGAAAACCATTTCTGGTGACTACCTCTTGAAGCTCATCAAGAGAATGAAGAGTGTGCAAAGCAGTAATCAAAGCAAAAGGTGGCTATTTTGAAGAACTTAGAATATAAGACATATTTTCAGTTGTTTCACACTTTTTTAAGTATTTCATTCCACGTTTTCATTCATAGTTTTAATGTCTTCAATGTGAAGCTACAATTTTTAGAGTCATGAAAATAAAGAAAACTCTTTGAATGAGAAGGTGTGTCCAAACTTTTGGTGAGTACTGTAAATAAACAGTCACTTTTCAGTTCCAGGATTTAGAGTCACCTGAAGCTTAAAACGCCCAGATTATTCAGTAAAGTCTGAGACTAAAGAAATTTTAGTGTACTAGTATCAAGGTTTTGTGACCAAAACATTGTTTTTTAAGGTAAAGCTAATTTTCAAACTGTAAGTTGATATGTCGCGGGCAGGGGGTGACTGACCACGGCAGGGAAGGCTACCCGAGGCGCTCGGATCCGGGATCGTGTATGGGCCTCGAGTGGCAGCCGGATCCGGGGCTTGTGCAGCGGCCCGTCGCCCACAACAATAAAAAAAGGGGGTATTTACAGGGGAAGAGTTTGTCAGTGATGCCACCTGTGGGTTGCGGTGATGGTTGGTGACACCGCCACTGCCTTGGTATGGGATTGCCCGGGGCTGATGGAGCGGGGCAGCAAGGTGGAATCCCCTCCACGGGTAGGGGAGGTGTAGTCCCGGGGCCCAGAGCATAGTGAGGGATTGCAGGGAGCAGTCTTTAGGAAGGAACCGGATGGTACCGGTGTACTCACTGTGGTAATAAAACACACAAAGTCCATATTGTAAACCACGGCCGGATGCCGGTAGCCTCAGGAGGGTTGTGCTGGGTCCCGCACACGAGCTGACAGGGCAGGGGCCTTTCCTCCTGCACTTGTAGTTTCTTGTGTGTTGACTTAATCCGCATAAAACGGGAGAAGTCCGCTCCCTGTGTCATGTACTGTGGGAGCCGTTGCCTGCAAAATCTGACCCGTGGGATCTCTGTGGGTTCTGGCAGATACCCTATCCCCCTTGTTGGGCTTCCGTTTCGCTCTCTGGGATACTCGTGGGACAAAATCTGGAACCTTGTCTCCTGCTGGCTAATCGGTAAAGTGCTTGAAGTGGTCCTTGCCCTGGGGTCCAGGTACCCCGACTGTGCACGGCCTCCAGACCGGATTCCCGCTGTCGGCACCGCCGGGCTACAACCCTGCCCCAGTCCACTTAAGGTCTCCCGTGACCGGATCTCCATCACCTGTGGCCCTGCTCTGCCATCTACCACCTAGTCAGCTCAGGTAGTCCGGTAGTCCAGGGGCTCCAACCCCTGACTACCACTTCACTCCTCTCCCTTCCTCTCTCCAGACTCATCTGACTTCAACTCAGTTCTGTGTCCCAACTCTCACTGATGTGTTCCCTCTACTGACACCACAGGACCACTAGGTGGGCGTTTCCATCCGCCTGGTCCCTGGTGTGTCCCTATTGTCCCGGGGGGGTGACTAGGCTTTTGTGGCTGGTGTTACCTGTATGTGGTGTTGTGTTGTTAGGCCAAGGGGGATGGAGTCCTGCACCAGAAGGATTTGTGCAGTCTCTGTGACAACCTGGTTTTGCCAGGGCGTCACAGATACACAGCAAACTCAGTCATTTAAAGGCATATTCCCATCTCTAGGATCCTATCTCAATATGTAGTATGTCTCCTACCTCATGTTCAGGGCATTGCAGGACCTTAGGTATCCATCATGCGTACGACCGCTCATATAGTCACAGTTAGTTGCTAGTGGTCATAATCATGGATACCTCATCTCCTGGAATGCCCTGCACATGAGGTAAGAGACATGGATATATCAGGAGAACTATACTATATTTCTAATTGGAGGTATTTGCTAATATTATTATTACACCTACTACATATTGGTATAGGATCTTGGTGATGGGAATAACCCTTTAATGTCTATGGTGCAAACAGTATCTTAAAACAGATGAAGACAGCAATTTTCCCCATTCATAGACAGACATATTTTCATAGTTTAATAAACAAGAGCACTAGGAGTATTAGTGCAAAAGTAGAAATTTATTATAGATATCAATAAATAGCAACAAGTTAGACAAAGGACGTTTTATAGGCAAGGTTGAGGGAATAAATACCTGGGTCCCAGAGACCACACTAAAGAGCCTTATGTGGAATCAATATATAGGGGCTTGATCAGGTTAATCTACAGGTAATCTGAATAAATATACAATTGTGTAAGGTACTGAATCACATAGATCCCAGTAACAAAGTAAAAATAGTAGATCCTGTAAGCCAAGCTTGATTTCACAAAGGCTCCCATATTAGTACATGTGGTTACTAGGTTAAGTAGGTACATACAGGGTATACATAGAGTCCTATCACTAAATCAGTAGTGGCAGATCTATGTTTGCAGTTTAAGGTTTGCAAAGTAACCATTACATTTCCACAAGGTAGGGTTGACACCGCTTCTTCCGGGAGAAGTCAACCGCGAAACGGCCGTCGGAGGTCCCCTCTGGTCTGGCCTGGCCCCTGCACCACCACTGTACTTAGGTAAGCACTCTGCCACCCTACCTTGTGGAAATGTAATGGTTACTTTGCAAACCTTAAACTGCAAACATAGATCTGCCACTACTGATTTAGTGATAGGACTCTATGTATACCCTGTATGTACCTACTTAACCTAGTAACCACATGTACTAATATGGGAGCCTTTGTGAAATCAAGCTTGGCTTACAGGATCTACTATTTTTACTTTGTGACTGGGATCTATGTGATTCAGTACCTTACACAATTGTATATTTATTCAGATTACCTGTAGATTAACCTGATCAAGCCCCTATATATTGATTCCACATAAGGCTCTTTAGTGTGGTCTGTGGGACCCAGGTATTTATTCCCTCAACCTTGCCTATAAAACGTCCTTTGTCTAACTTGTTGTTATTTATTGATATCTATAATAAATTTCTACTTTTGCACTAATACTCCTAGTGCTCTTGTTTATTGAATTGTTCCTGGAGTGTGCTGTCTCGGGGTTACACTGGAGGGTTAACATTATACCCGGTCCGGTGTCGCCCATAATGAGACTCTAAGCTATAACCATGAGGCTCTTTGTTTGGATATTTTCATAGTTTGTAGCACACTTTTTAGGACCTCTAAAGTTTTCCTTATTCAGTAATTTAAAGAATTTCTCTTTTTTTCTCATGATACATTGGGCCAAACTTTTATATTATTTTCATAGTCTATCATATTTATTTATTTACTATTATGTTTATTATTTGTAGGAAATGAAATTGGGAGAAAATGCAAAGAAGAAATATTTGTATATTTTTCCACACTTTCTATTTTTCCTAAGACCACAGTAGGCCACTAAAACACTTTTTACATCTTGATTCCCTTTGTGTAACTATTAATTTTTATATCTGACACTTTTTTCTTATTTTTCCCTTTTTTCTTATTATTATTATTATTCATTCATTCATTCATTCATTCTTCTTCATTCTTCTTTTTATCTTTCTTTTTTGTGCTCCCCATAAGGTTGTTAAAGACTTCAAGGGACATTTTATTATTATTATTTATTATTATAGCGCCATCAATTACATGGAGCTTTATATGTGAAAGGAGTATACATAATAGAGACAAGTACAATAATCATAAATAATACAAGGCATAGACTGGTACAGAAGGATAGAGGTCCCTGCCCATGAGGGCTCATAGTCTACAAGGAATAGGTGAAGATACAGTAGGTGAGGGTAGAGCTGGTTGTGCGGCGCTATATCAGACTGAGGGTTACGGCAGGTTGTAGGCTTGTCGGAAGAGGTGGGTCTTCAGGTTCTTTTTGAAGCTTGGTAAGGTAGGCGACAGTCTGATGTGTTGTGGCAGAGCATTGCAGAGTATGGGGGAGGCACGGGAGAAATCTTGGATGCAATGGTGGCAAGAGGAGATGAGAGGGGAGTTGAGAAGGAGATCTTGTGAGGATCGAAGGTTACGTGCAGGTAAGTACCGGGAGACTAGGTCACAGATGTAGGGAGGAGACAGGTTACAGGGCAAATTCAGTTACCTGATTGCACTGCATAGTTGATCAGGTACACACAGTAGTTGTTCAGTGATGAACAAGTACTTAACCTTGTATGCGGCTTGATTCATACGTACTTTGAAAAGATTAACCTGCCCAATTCCAGCCTTGCTGAAGCATCCCCAAATCATCATCGATCCTCCACCAAGTTTCACAGTGGGTGCAAAGCACTGGCTTGTACACCTCTATAGGTCTCCGTCTAACCATTAGTCAACCAGGTGTAGGGCAAAGCTGAAAATTAGGTAAAGAAAATTCAACAAACATCTTTGTGAAGGACATATGAATCAAGCCGCATACAAGGTTATCCTGGAAAAACAGTTGCTTCCTTCTACTCAGGCAATGTTCCCCAACTCTGAGGACTGTTATTTTCCAGCAGGACAATGCACCATGTCACACAGCTAGGTCAATCAATGTGTGGATGAAGGACCACCACATCAAAATCCTGTCATGATCAGCCCAATCTCCAGACCTGAACCCCATTGAAAACCTCTGGAATGTAATCAAGAGGAAGATGAATAGTCACAAGCCATCAAACAAAGACGAACTGCTTAAAGTTTTGCACTAGGAGGAAAGCCATAAGGTCACTCAAAAGCAGTGTGAAAGACTGGTGGAAAGCATGCCAAGACGCATGAAAGCTGTGATTAAAAATCATAGTTTTTCCACAAAATATTGATTTCTGAACTCTTCCTAAGTTAAAGCATCAGTATTGTTGTTTCTAAATGATTATGAACTTGTTTTATTTGCATTATTTGAGATCTGAAAGCAATGCATTTTTTGGTTATTTTGACCTTTTTTCAGTTGCAGAAAATAAGTACAAAGTTTACTGCTTGGAAATTCGGAGACATGTTGTCACTAGTTTAGAGAATAAAAGAACAATTTACATTTTACTCAAAAATATACCTATAAAGAGGAAAATCAGAAAAACTGTATATACCTGGGTGGGAGACATATCTGCCAGGAAGGGGCCCAAGATGGGGGGGCATATATTCCAGGACGGGGGACATTTTTACCAGGAAGAGGTCCAGGATTGAAAAATATATACCAGGATGGGCAACATATTTACCAGAAAGGGGCCCAGGATGGGGAACATTTATACCAGGATAGGGGTCATATTTACCAGGAGGAGGCACATATTTACCAAGGTGGGGGACATACGGTATATATCAAGAAGAGATTCAGGAAGAGGGAATTCAGTGCAGGATAGGGGACATTAGTACATAATGAAGGGGGCATCACTTATGTCTTTATAGGATTTAAAATGCTACAACAGCCCAGCCCATACATCTGACAAACGTGCTGGAAGACGGAGACCCTTAAGGGCCTCCATCCAAATTTTGCACCGGAACCTATCGGACTCTAGTTACACCACTATTTATATAGCAGTACTGCAGATAATAGACTGTGAACACATAAAGCTCATTTTACAGCTCATAAAGCATTAATAAAACTGCTACTGTACACAGAAATGCCTATAGGATTCAGTGAACCTAGTGGTTATCATTAATTCAAGCTGATTAGGTCACAACTAAATGCAAGAATATGTATGAAACTGGTGATGCATTGTCACTAGTGACTTCTCATGGCATAGCAACGCTTTTCTACTGGTTCAATCTGTGTAATGATTCGATGCAATTTTGTATAATTGTTAAATAGGTTCTATGAGATTAGAAAAAAACAGCTGCTTTCTTCCAAAAACAGTGAAAAAAGAGAACGCACTACATAATTGGGTATCCACAGGAAATCGTAAGGGGGAGACAGGGATGTGCTCACCTCATGACGTCAGAAATTAATCAATCAGCCACTGCTGTATACACAAGTATGTACAGTTAGGTCCAGAAATATTTGGACAGTGACACAATTTTCGCGAGTTGGGCTCTGCATGCCACCACATTGGATTTGAAATGAAATCTCTACAACAAAATTCAAGTGCAGATTGTAACATTTAATTTGAAGGTTTGAACAAAAATATCTGCTAGAAATTGTAGGAATTGTACACATTTCTTTACAAACACTCCACATTTTAGGAGGTCAAAAGTAATTGGACAAATAAACCAAACCCAAACAAAATATTTTTATTTTCAATATTTTGTTGCGAATCCTTTGGAGGCAATCACTGCCTTAAGTCTGGAACCCATGGACATCACCAAACACTGGGTTTCCTCCTTCTTAATGCTTTGCCAGGCCTTTACAGCCGCAGCCTTCAGGTCTTGCTTGTTTGTGGGTCTTTCCGTCTTAAGTCTGGATTTGAGCAAGTGAAATGCATGCTCAATTGGGTTAAGATCTGGTGATTGACTTGGCCATTGCAGAATGTTCCACTTTTTTGCACTCATGAACTCCTGGGTAGCTTTGGCTGTATGCTTGGGGTCATTGTCCATCTGTACTATGAAGCGCCGTCCGATCAACTTTGCGGCATTTGGCTGAATCTGGGCTGAAAGTATATCCCGGTACACTTCAGAATTCATCCGGCTACTCTTGTCTGCTATGTCATCAATAAACACAAGTGACCCAGTGCCATTGAAAGCCATGCATGCCCATGCCATCACGTTGCCTCCACCATGTTTTACAGAGGATGTGGTGTGCCTTGGATCATGTGCCGTTCCCTTTCTTCTCCAAACTTTTTTCTTCCCATCATTCTGGTACAGGTTGATCTTGGTCTCATCTGTCCATAGAATACTTTTCCAGAACTGAGCTGGCTTCATGAGGTGTTTTTCAGCAAATTTAACTCTGGCCTGTCTATTTTTGGAATTGATGAATGGTTTGCATCTAGATGTGAACCCTTTGTATTTACTTTCATGGAGTCTTCTCTTTACTGTTGACTTAGAGACAGATACACCTACTTCACTGAGAGTGTTCTGGACTTCAGTTGATGTTGTGAACGGGTTCTTCTTCACCAAAGAAAGTATGCGGCGATCATCCACCACTGTTGTCATCCGTGGACGCCCAGGCCTTTTTGAGTTCCCAAGCTCACCAGTCAATTCCTTTTTTCTCAGAATGTACCCGACTGTTGATTTTGCTACTCCAAGCATGTCTGCTATCTCTCTGATGGATTTTTTCTTTTTTTTTAGCCTCAGGATGTTCTGCTTCACCTCAATTGAGAGTTCCTTTAACCACATGTTGTCTGGTCACAGCAACAGCTTCAAAATGCAAAACCACACACCTGTAATCAACCCCAGACCTTTTAACCACTTCATTGATTACAGGTTAACGAGGGAAACGCCTTCAGAGTTAATTGCAGCCCTTAGAGTCCCTTGTCCAATTACTTTTGGTCCCTTGAAAAAGAGGAGGCTATGCATTACAGAGCTATGATTCCTAAACCCTTTCTCCGATTTGGATGTGAAAACTCTCATATTGCAGCTGGGAGTGTGCACTTTCAGCCCATATTATATATATAATTGTATTTCTGAACATGTTTTTGTAAACAGCTAAAATAACAAAACTTGTGTCACTGTCCAAATATTTCTGGACCTAACTGTATGTTCACATTGAGTTTTTGAGGAGTATTTGGAACAGGAACCGAGAAGAAACTGAGTCGAAACTCTCCAAATCTTTAAAAAACTCAATACTCGATCTTTTCATAGCAAAATGTTGCCACACTTGCTAAATGTTGAAAAATTTTAGGCATCCAAAAAAATTACTCAATGGGGCGAGACCAAAAAACATTCACGCAAAACATGTGTCTTTTTAATGTCACAATGAATGAATCAACCACAAAAAAGGAACAATTTGGCACAAATTAAAAACAAGGTTAAACAAAATAAAACTAGATTAAAAATAGGCACAAATGCAATAATGAATCCAGGCCAGTGTTGCATGTGTATTTCTACTCTAGAAACATTCCCTGTGGAAAGGAAGGAAGCTTTGAAAAATAGAATGAATTATTTATGCAGAATGCAACTTTTAGTAATAAAAAAATAGTGGAAATGATTTTCAAAATAACTGCATAGGAATTAGCAGGGTTGTACCTAATACACTATTATGAATGGTCTGCATGTCATCACAAAGATAAAAATATAAAGGATGTGGTCTAGAATGTCAGACTCTCCAGTAATGCTGATGGATAATGCCTTTTATAATGCAGGATTCATTTCCCTCCCAAGGACATACAATTCCCATAAAAGCAGACTAAATTCAGATCAATGATTAACCAATACAAACAATGGAAAAATAAGTGTTCTCTCCATTTTTTATACATG
This sequence comes from Anomaloglossus baeobatrachus, assembly GCF_048569485.1. Taxonomy (NCBI): domain Eukaryota; kingdom Metazoa; phylum Chordata; class Amphibia; order Anura; family Aromobatidae; genus Anomaloglossus; species Anomaloglossus baeobatrachus. Next base: position 651,972,425 of record NC_134353.1, read on the forward strand.
AAAGGCTAAACATTGACTAGGCAGATGAAGTTTTTGGGATAATACTTCTGTGCACCAGGACTGTTGTCACATTTGTGGCCATTTCATGAAGGATTTTATTATTCATTACTAAAAGATGTGCCCTTTTGTAAAGGAATAATGTGTTGCTATGCACATGACTGCTCAGGTCTCCTACAACGCTTGGCAGCAAATAGTTGTCCCTGCGGAGACTTCTGAGATTGGACATGGAGAGTATTTACAATGCACAGGAGACATTGAATGGCACTGAGCTTCATTTATATCGGAAACCACAATGTTTACATAATGGAAATAAACGGGGTGCTACCGACTTACAATGAGGGCCATTGGATACAACCACCCAAAACTCCAGTGATCAGTTGCTAGGAATGGGGGAAGCAGCAGCCACACATTTAAAGGAAAGGCCAACCACGTTATACATGGTGATGTCAAGTCCTCCACATTAGGAGCTTCTGTTTGCTATTAGTACTTTTTGTTCGTATAATACAATAATTTACTAAACGTTGCAAATTAGGTTAATTAACAAAACGTACAAATTTTCTTCTGTTTGCAATAAATCAAGCAAGGAGCAAATAAAATACATGAACACAATGAATGTAATAAGTGGTTTCTCCAAATTTCACACTACTGTAGTCTCATAATTATTCATCCCCTTTATAATATGTCTTTCGTACTTAGCCAATTCCAAAGAGAAATGGACTCATATTTCTCAGGAATGCTGCTACGGTAGAAGCTGGTGTCTTGAGGTCTGGGGACCGCAGGCGATGGAGCAGGAAGGCTGTGGAGCGGGGGACCGGGAAGCCTGGCACGGGAGCGGCGGAGCGCGGCCTGGGAGCGGGGAAGCGTGGCAGGGGAGCCGGTAAGCAAGGCAGAGGGGCCGGGGAGAATGGCAGGAGAGCCGGGGAGCCTAGCAGGGGAGCCGGGGAGCGTGACAGTACCCCCTCCCCCACGCCCCCCTCCCCGCAACCGGGACAGGAAGGCACGAATCAGAGGAGTGCCAACATTCTCCCGGGGCTCCCAGGACCTATCCTCGGGACCATACCCCGCCCAGTCCACCAGGAAATAGTGCCGACCACGTACGGTCTTCATGGCCATGATATCCCTTACCGCATAGATGTCATCGTCAGCGATGGGAGGAGGAGCAGTACCAACCTCAGCGGAGAAGGGACCAAGGACAACAGGCTTGAGCAAGGAGACATGGAAAGAGTTGGGTATCCGCATCGTGGCCGGGAGCTGCAGCTTGTAGGAGACAGCATTAATCTTGCTGACGACTTTAAACGGCCCGATGTAACGAGGACCCAACTTGTACGATGGCAACTTCAATCGGACATACTTGGATGCAAGCCAGACCAGATCACCAGGGGAGAAACACGGGGGATCCAAGCGCCTTTTGTCCGCATGTCTCTTCATCCGCAAAGAAGCCCGCTCAAGGGAGGTCTTGACAGAGCTCCATATGGCCTAGAAGTCCTGGACCAGAGCATCTGCTGCGGGGACATCGGAAGCCGAGGATACTGGCAACGGAACCGAAGGCTGAAGTCCGTAAACGACTCGGAATGGAGAGCTGGAGGTGGACTCGCTGATGTGATGGTTGTGGGAGAACTCAGCCCAAGGAAGAAGCGTGGACCAGTCATCGTGATGGGCATTAACGTAGTGGCGCAGGAAGGAGGTCAGGATTTGATTGACCCGCTCCACTTGCCCATTCGACTGAGGATGGTAGGCCGAAGAAAAGTCCAGAGATACTCCCAGATGTTTGCAGAGGGCCCTGCAGAAGCGCGAGGTAAACTGAGTTCCCCTGTCGGACACAATGTGTGCGGGAAAGCCATGCAATCGGAATATATGTTGGATGAAGGAGTCAGCTAGCTCCTGGGCAGAGGGCAGCCCGGCCATGGGAATGAAGTGAGCCATTTTTGAGAAACGGTCCACCACAACCCATATGACTGTGTGTCCAGAGGATAAGGGTAAGTCCGTAATGAAGTCCATTGCGATATGTTGCCACGGAACAGAAGGAATGGGCAGAGGCAGGAGACGTCCATATGGTAGGTGCTTGGGTGTCTTGTTCCGGGCACAGGACGGACAGGCTGAGACGAAGGTTGAGACGTCTTTACGGAGGGACGGCCACCAGTAGTGACGGACAATCGTGCTCCAAGTCTTCTTCTGACCAGCATGGCCGGCGATTTTCGAGGCATGGCCCCAGTGCAGGACTCTCTGTCTGTCAGTATCTGGGACATAGGTTTTCCCAGGGGGTATCTGAGTTACAGTGACAGGATTCACCGGCATGATGTTGCTGGGGTTGATGATGGGCTGGAACGTCTCCTCTTCCAACTCCACGGGCACTAGGGACCTGGACAAAGCGTCTGCCCGCACGTTTTTATCCGCAGGCCGAAAATGGAGTTGGAAATCAAATCGGGCAAAAAACAAGGACCAGCGGGCTTGTCGTGGGTTCAGTCTTTGGGCTGACCGCAGGTACTCCAGATTCTTGTGGTCTGAGTATATGATTACAGGGTATACTGCTCCCTCCAAGAGGTAGCGCCATTCCTCCAAGGCAAGCTTCACGGCCAGTAGCTCCCGATCCCCGATGGTGTAGTTGCGTTCGGGTGCCGAGAAGCTCTTGGAGAAGAATCCACAAGTGACCATCTTGCCGGAGGGGGAGTTCTGCATCAACACTGCTCCGGCTCCTGAGGAGGAGGCATCCACCTCCAAGGTGAACTGTCGGTTCAATTCAGGGCGATGGAGAACCGGGGAGGAAGCAAACGCCTGTTTCAAGGAGCAGAACGCGGCATCGGCCGCCGGGGGCCAGTCCTTAGGATTAGCTCCTTTCTTAGTCAAGGCAGAGAGAGGCGCAGTCAAGGCAGAGAAATGCGGGATGAATTGCCGATAATAGTTCGCAAAGCCGAGAAAGCGTTGGATAGCCTTCAGTCCGGAAGGAGGAGGCCAGTTGATGATGGCAGACACTTTCTCTGGGTCCATCTGCAGGCCAGTGTCCGAGATTACATAACCCAGGAAGGGAAGAGATGACTTTTCAAAGATGCATTTCTCGTACTTGGCGTACAGACGATTCTCTCTAAGCCTCTGGAGAACTAGCTGCACGTTCTCTCTGTGGGTCTGTAGGTCCGGAGAGAAGACCAGGATGTCATCCAGATATACCACGACACAGACATAGAGGAGATCTCTGAACACGTCGTTCACCAGTTCTTGGAAGACTGCCGGAGCATTACACAGACCAAAGGGCATGACACAATACTCGTAGTGCCCATCACGAGTGTTGAAGGCGGTTTTCCATTCGTCTCCAGAGCGAATGCGAACCAGGTTATAGGCCCCACGAAGGTCCAACTTGGTGAATACACGGGCTCCTCGGAGTCGATCGAATAGTTCGGGGATAAGCGGCAGAGGGTATTTGTTCTTTACGGTGATCTGGTTTAAACCCCGGTAGTCGATGCAAGGGCGCAGATCACCTTCCTTTTTCTTGACAAAGAAAAACCCTGCTCCGGCAGGGGATGAGGACCTCCAAATGAACCCCTTTGCCAGGCTCTCGGTAATATAGGCAGACATAGCTCGTGTCTCCGCAGGGGACAAGGGATATATTCTTCCTCTAGGAGGCGTGGTTCCTGGCAGTAAATCGATGGCGCAGTCGTAGGGACGATGAGGCGGTAGTACCTCCGACTCCTTTTTATCAAAAACGTCCGAGAAGGACCAGTAGGCAGAAGGCAGTCCTGGTAGAGACTCTGGAACCGGAGGGCGTCGAACGGGCTGGATGGTTTTCAGACATCTCTCGTGGCACGAAGAGCCCCATCGGGTGATTTCACCTGTACTCCAGCTGACCGACGGTTCGTGTGTCCGTAACCATGGGAGTCCCAGCAGGATCTGATGAGACATACGCGGGAGGACGTAGAAGGTGATCTTCTCGGTGTGTAGAGCACCGATCCGTACTTCCACAGGCTTGGTGATCAGGGAGACGGTGTCAGAGAGGGGTCTCCCATCTACAGAGGCGATCACCAGCGGTTTCTCTAGTGGGAGGACAGGCACCTGGTATTTATCCACCGTGGCCTGCTGGATGAAGTTGCCTGCTGCTCCGGAATCAAGATACGTCTCTGCCGTGAACCGGGTCTCTTCTGTGTTGACTTGAATAGTCCAGGTAACGGAGTCTGAGAGTGTCCCAGCACCTAGGGTGGCCTCTCCTACCAGGCCTAGGCTTTGGAGTTTCCCGGCTTCTCGGGACAAGAGCGTAGCAGGTGTGTGCCAGCTCCGCAGTAGAAGCAGAGACCTTTTGCTAGTCGTTCTGCTCTGCGTTGCTCAGACTGCCTCAGGCGGTCAATCTGCATGGGCTCGTAGGTAGAAGCGCCAGGTGACGCCGACTGGGGAGCGATGGGCTTCAGTGGTGGGGAGGCGTGCCGCATCGGACGCCTCTCGCGGGACACCTCTTTGGATCGTTCCTGAAAACGAAGATCCACTCGAGTCGCTAGAGCAATCAGGGCATCCAAGGAGGACGGCACGTCCCGACCCGCCAGCTCATCTTTAATCCGACCCGAGAGTCCCTCCCAGAAGGCGGCGGTTAGGGCCTCATTGTTCCACCCGAGTTCCAAGGCCAAGGTGCGAAACCGAATGGCGTATTGGCCCACCGTCAGAGTCCCCTGACGTAGCCGGAGGAGGGATGAGGCAGACGCAGAGGCGCGTCCGGGCTCGTCAAAGGTGCTACGAAATGCCTGCAGGAACTCCTGGATGTTGGTAGTTACCGGATCCTCCTTCTCCCACAAGGGGTTCATCCAGGCCAGTGCCTCTCCTTCCAGATGGGACATCATGAAGGCGACCTTGGCTTAGTCAGATGCAAAAAGGTGCGGCAGCTGCGTGAAATGGAGGGAGCACTGATTAATGAATCCCCTGCAGGTCTTGGGATCACCGGCGTACCGGGGTGGTGAGGCCAAACGGAGTTTGGAAGCATCCGAGGAGGCTGCCACGGGAGCTGCGGTCGTGGGTTGTGCAGTGGGAACCCGAGATGCCACAGGCGTGGCCGCTGCTTGTAGCGCGTTCAGACGGGCATCCACAGAAGTCATGAAGTTCAGCATGCGGGTCTGGGTCTCGCGCTGTCGTGTGAGTTCCTGCTACAGGGCCGCTAGTGCTTCGGCGGGATCCATGGCCTGTTCTAGCTGTAACGTCCGGGTGGTGGAACCTCTGGACCGTAAACCGGTTTCCCTTGAGGAGGCAGCCAGGCAGGTCACCCCGCCAGAGGGTCTGGGTGCACGGCAGCCGAAGCACTATTGGTAGCCGGACAGTCCGTATGGGAGCAGGAAGGGTGGATGGTGTTCTGGACGGTGGTCCGGGTGACAAGGCTCAGAGTCCGAGGCCAGGTGGTAAGGTCAGGCGGGATCCGGGACTTGCTGAGCGATGGAACCGGTCACCAAACGGAGCCAGGGACTGGAGACTGGCGGAGCTGCAGAGATGGTGGAACATCCGCCGAAGTCACCGTCAGGGTATAGGAATGAGCGTGGTTCGGAGCGGCTGGCGTGGCAGGACAGGCTCTACGAGACAGGACAGGGTTAATGCAGGCAAAGTACAAGGCAAAGCAATAGGGGACCTGAACACTAGCTTACTAAACACGTAGAACAGGCCCCGCCCACCAGGAAGGTGAATCTTAATATACCCTGTACCTGTCTAAGCAATTTCCTGTTTCAAGGTGCTGGCCCTTTAAGAGAGGGTCAATGACCGCGCGCGCGCCCTAATGCGCATGCGCGAGGCCCGGGTGCCAGAAGCCAGAGGAGGGAGCGGTGAGGAGGAAGCAGGAGAGCCGGGCTGAGGCCGAGCAGCCGACGGGCGCCGGTAGCGGGGACCGGGCTGCCTGGGGACCGCAGGCGATGGAGCAGGAAGGCTGTGGAGCGGGGGACCGGGAAGCCTGGCACGGGAGCGGCGGAGCGCGGCCTGGGAGCGGGGAAGCGTGGCAGGGGAGCCGGTAAGCAAGGCAGAGGGGCCGGGGAGCATGGCAGGAGAGCCGGGGAGCCTAGCAGGGGAGCCGGGGAGCGTGACACATATAGAGTCATGGCACCCTTAAAATTTATGGGCAAAGCTGAAAAGTCAGGTACGAGCAAGGCGATCTACAAACATGGCTCAGTTATACCAGTTCTGTCAGGAGGAATGGGCCCAAATTCCTGTCAACTATTGTAAGAAGCTTGTGGGAGGACATGCGAGATTTTCTCATATTGCACTCGTGCGAGTCATACGCAAGTGTGACTCCAGCGTAAAGGCCGCTTTACACGCTGCGACATCGCTAGCCATTGCTAGCGATGTAGAGCGCGATAGCACCCGCCCCCGTCGGTGGCATGATATGTGGTGATCGCTGCCGTAGTGAACATTATCGCTACGGCAGCGTCACACGCACATATCTGTGCAGCGACGTCACTGTGACCGGCGAACCGCCTCCTTTCAAAGGGGGCGGTTCGTTCAGCGTCACAGCGACGTCACAGCAGCGTCACTGAACCGCCGCCCAATAGAAAAGGAGGGGAGAAGATGAGCTGCCGGAACATGCCGCCCACCTTCTTCTTTCCTCCTTTTCCGGTGGACGCAGGTAAGGAGATGTTTGTCATTTCAGCGGCGTCAAACATAGTGATGTGTGCTGCCGCAGGAACGACAAACAACATCATTACTGCAGCAGCAACGATATTTGGGAAGTGGGGGGCATGTCACCGATGAGCGATTTTGAACGTTTTTGCGATGATTAAAAATCGTTCAAAGGTGTTACACACAACGGCATCGCTAAAGCAGCCGGATGTGCATCATAAATTCCGTGACCCCAACGAGATCGCTTTAGCGATCTCGTAGCGTGTAAAGCCACCTTAAGGGTGATTTTCTGCTCCAGAAAAGCATCAGTAATGTTTGATACCTTGTGGCTCCACATGTTTTAACCCATGTTTCAATAAAGAAGAAGATTTTATTTTATCTTCAATTGTGGATGTGCCAATTACATGAATAAAGAGGAACTGCCCATTCAAAAAAAGCAGATGTTAAAGGGGTGGTTCACTGCTTAGCTTTACGAGCCACATCGATATAACATTTAGAAACAAGGCTTCTCTCAAATACTTTGTTTAGTCAATAGTGTCTCTGAGCGGCGCTATTGCGGTCCGCTCATCCCCATCGCGTGGCCCTCGGAGCTTCATGACCTCTGAGATCCGGTGATGCCACGTCAACTTCCAGTTGCCCCGACATCACCGAGGCCAGCCCCAGTCTACATGAGTGACTGGGCTGTCGGCAGAGCGCCGCAGGCCGGAGCGATGCTGGGCTGTGATGTGCGAGGAAACTCCGCCCATAGCCCAGTCACTCACGGAGACTGGGCCGGCCTTGGTGGTGTCGGGTCAACTTGAAGTTGATGTGACGTCACCGGATCTCAGAGGTCACGTATCCGAGGGGACTAGCGATGGGGATGAGTGGACCGAAATAGCGCCGCTCAGAGGCACTATTGACTAAACAAGGTATTTGAGATAAGCCTGGTTTATGAATGTTATATCGATGTGGCCAGTAATGCTTAAGTACTGAACCACCTCTTTAAGTTACAGAGCATGAGATTTGTTGCAGTTTCTGGACATATCAGACTGGTACAATGGCTAAATGCAGTTTTAACTTGTGGTGATGAGGACAGCAGGATCCCGCGGGCACACATCCAGTTGAAATGCTTCATGCCGCAGAGACCCATTAGGTCCCTGTACTTCGATACACGCTGCCGGCCAAACAGAAGCCGGTAGCTTTCATCTGTTTCCCAGTGACTGAGGGCAGTGCATGACAATGATGTAATGCGTTGCAATAGCCCCAACGCCGATGAAAGCTGCCAGCCACTGCACACTGGCTACAGAGGAGGACACCGTACAAAGTGGGAGGCGGGAAGGGTGAGTACAATGGGTTTTTTTCTGCGTTAGACGGAACAGAGACATATTTACCAGCATGGGGATATACACTGGAGATCAAAATTAGAGAAAAATGTATGATCCCTTGATTTTTTCAGAAATAATGTAATCTACATTGATCATTGTGATGGTGGGATATGGTGTACTGTATATCCTGTTGTGTAGATTCGTATTTTAAGCTTGGTTCCCTGTCCATTATTTTTACTGCTTGTGTGTACATTGCATTGTCTGTAGGTAATCACCCCCTGTAGGGCAAGGTTATAGCTTCTTGAAGCTCTTCTATCCCTAGGTGTGGGAGGAGGTGGGCCTGGAATCCACCTAACCTCTTTGCTTACCTAAGGTGATGAGTCAGTCTGTTTGGAGAACTTGAAGAGAGAAGGATTGATCTTCTGGGAAAAACTGTGGCTTCTCAGAGTCCTGGACATTTATCGCTTACCGGACTATATTTGTGTTACTGGACTAATTTCACCCTCTAATTTGTGGATTATGTTATGGACCATTTGATTTGCTTGGAATAAATTCCCTTTGGATTGTACAGCCATGATTGTGTGATATGGGAAAAAGACCCCGTCACAATCATCATTTGAAGTTTTTTTTGTAAGGTGTACACCATACCACTAGAACAGTGTTTTACAAAAGATCCAAAGTTTATCAACATTAAATCTTTATTTTGCCCAACACGTAATGATCATAATTTGAGAATAACAATGACTGTAACACAGAGAAAGATTATATGTACATTTTCTGAAGGTAACAACAGTCACCAATCAGTAGGATGTGTACAGGCCTTTGCTTTGAATGACTTCAGCACATCTGCAGCCACAGGACATCAGTAGTCTCTCACACTGCTCTAGTGTGATTTTGGTACACTTCCAGTCTCCTCCACGGTTATTTGACTGTTGTGGTTTTCTTGGCCAAAACTTTGTCACAAAGGATTTTCCAAAGGTTTTCTATTGGGTTTATATTAGGACTCAGGGCTGGCCATTTCATTGTTTCAATGTTTTGTTTCAAGGAACTTCTTTACCTGTTTTGCTGTGTGACAGGGGGCATTGTCCTGCATGAAAATTGCGGGCTGATTGAGTGATGAACGAAAGTAAAGACCCACGTGTTGTTGAAGAAGGTTCTGATACACACTTGCATTCACTCTGTCATGTAGCTGTATGAGAGGTCTAACTCCTGCTGCAGAAAACATTCCCCAAACCATGACACTACCTCCACCACCTTTCACTGACTTCTTAACAAACTTTGGGTTCAGTCTTTCCCCAGTTTGTTGACGAACATGTTTCCCACTGCAAATTCATCACTAAAATGAACTGTGGACCACTTCTCTGTCCACACCAAATGTGAGTCTAGCCTTTTGATTCTTTCTGCTAATGAGAGGTTTGGTCACTGCAGAGTGGGCTTTCAGTCCAAATGATCTTAAACATCGTGACACGATGAAGAAACAGATCCTTTATCCTGTTCAGTGCTGAACTGGGGAGCAACTCCAGGTGCAGTGTTGAAACGAATATCCATGGAGATTCTCCGCATTATCCTTTCCTCTCTTGCATTTGTCTTAAGAGGGCAAGTAGCCTTCTTAGGGGACTTGAAACAGTTTGTGATGCAATACAGTGGAACCTTGGTTAACGAGAACAATCCGTTCTGGGAGTGTGCTTGTTAATCAAGTTACTCGTTCAGCAAAGCAAGATTTCCCATAGGAAATCATTGCAATGCAGACAATTCGTTCCACAACCTGTTAAATGTCCCATTCCACACACGTACAAACACACACAAACACACACAAACACGCAAACACACATATTATGCTCACCTTACCTTCTGTTCCCTCGCCGGCCTCATGGAACTTGTAGTTGTGGCTGACAGGGGAAGTACCTCCCTCATCGCTATAGGATGTGTATCGGCAAGCCTCGTGACGAGGGTGGACCTCCCCCTGTCAGCCGCTACTCAAAGGCAGCGCGCTGGCTAATCAGAGGCAAGCGGCTTCTGCCTTTGACGTCAGCGCGCTGGGAGCGGAAGGTCCGGCATCGGTCGCGATGGTTACCCGATACACAGCGTGTATGGGTGAACTACAAGTTCCATGAGGTCGGTGAGGGAACGGAAGGTAAGGTAAGCATAATATGTGTGTGTGCATGCGTGTTTGTCTGTGTGTGTGTTTGTGCATGCTTGTGTGTGTTTGTGTGGACTACAAGAGCGGGTTAGAGCGCAGTGGATGTATGGAACCGGAAGTGTGTGCAGTGAGTATTTTGCTCGTACAGCAAAGCTTTCTCACAAACCGGGTTACAAATTTACAGCAAGCTTTGCTCGTTCACCAAAATACTCGATAACTGGGTTAGTCGTTAAGCAAGGTTCCACTGTATTCTCAAAATCACAGACTTTGAATGACCAACTTCTCTTGCTATGACTGATGATTTCAGTCACTTTGGAACGGCACACCATTTTTACGTCAGTGCACACTAAAAGTTAAATTGCCAGTTAAATAAGGTTTGTCAGATAATTAAAGAAATTAACACCAGGTGCCAGATTAGCGCCAATAACTTGCAAGTATATGAAAGTATTCTCTCATTTTAATCAGGGTTCTTTTTCATTTATCCCATTTACATTTTTATTATGTGCATTACAATAAATTCAATTTATGAAATAAGCTTAAAATACTGCTAGTTTAGTCATGTTAGGATATAATCACATATGACTACACAATGACATTAACATTTATGAAATTGTGTGTTGTTCTTTAATTTTGATCTCCAGTGTATATATCAGTAGGGGGACAGTATATACCGGGAGGGGCCCAGGAGGGAGACAGTAGATACCAGAAGAGGTCAGTATATACCAGGAGGGGGACAGCAGATACCAGGAGGGGGACAGTAGATACCATCAGGGTCCCTGGAGGGGGACAGTATATACCAGGAAGGGTACAGCTAACACTACAGTTCAAAAGTTTAAGGTCATCCAGACAATTTTGTCTTTTCCATGAAAAATCATACTTTTATTTATCAAATGAGTTCCATAATGAATAGAAAATATAGTTCAGACATTGACTAGGTTAGAAATAATGATTTTTACTTGAAATAATAATTTTCGCTTTCAAACTTTGCTTTCGTCAAAGAATGCTCCCTTTACAGCAATTATAGCTTTGCAGACCTTCGGCATTCTAGCTGTTAATTTGCTGAGGTAATCTGGAGATATTTAACCCCATGCTTTCAGAAGCCCCTCCCAAAAGTTGCATTTTCTTGATGGGTACTTTTTGCGTACCATACGGTCAAGCGGCTCCCACAATAGCTCAATAGGGTTGAGATCTGGTGACTGGGCTGGCCCCTCCATTACAGATAGAATACCAGCTGCCTGCTTCTTCCCTAAATAGTTCATGCATAATTTGGAGGTGTGGTTTGGGTCATTGTCCTGTTGTAGGATGAAATTGGCTCCAATCAAGCACTGTCCACAGAGTATGGCATGGAGTTGCAAAATGGAGTGATAGCCTTCCTTATTCAAAATCCCTTTTACCTTGTACAAATCTCCCACTTTGCCAGCACAAAAGCAACCCCAGATGCTTGACAGATGGCGTCAGGCACTCTTCCAGCATCTTTTCAGTTGTTCTGCGTCTCACAAATGTTCTTCTGTGTTATTCAATCACCTCAAACTTTGATTCATCTGCCCATAACACTTTTTCCAATCTTCCTCTGTCCAATGTCTGTGTTCTTTTGCCCATATTAATCTTTTCCTTTCATCAGCCAGTCTCAGACATGGCTTTTTTTGCCACTCTGCCCCGAAGGCCAACATCACGGAGTCGCCTCTTCACTGTAGACATTGACACTGGCATTTTGCGGGTACTATTTAATGAAGCTGCCAGTTGAGGACCTGTGAGGCGTCGATTTATCAAACTAGATACTTTAATGTACTTGTCTTGCTGCTCATTTGTGCAGCGGGGCCTCCGACTCTCTTTCTACTCTGATTAAAGCCTGTTTGTGCTCTCTGAAGGGAGTAGTACACACCTGTTATGATCCGATGTTCAATGACTACCATGAACACAATTCACACAATTCACCAGAGTCGTAGGTAATAAAGTACCGACCGCAAGTCCTGAACTTAACACCACACTAGAAGTAGCTGGGCAGCATACCTAACAACCTAGATGCCTCAAACCCAGCCAGAGGACTACATAACCTACAAGACAGAAAGTAGAAAGAAACTATCTTGCCTCACAACAGATTTACCCAAAGAAAAATAGGCAGCCTCCCACATGTACAGACTGTGAGCAAGGATGAAAGACACGGACAAGCTCATCAGCATGAAGCTCAGAGGCTAAAACCCAAGAGTTATCCTCCTGTCCATATCCCTTCCACTTCACAAGATACTGTAGTTTGCATCTAACAAGACGAGAATCCAGGATCTTCTCCACCTCATACTCCAACTCACCATCGACCAACACTGGGCCAGGAGGGGCCGCAACGGGAAGCCAGGAGTACAAGAGTCAGATTCCTATTATCTCAGGGATTTCAGACAACTGGCAAAGACAAACAGCCAGCACACACCTATATCCAAAATCAAAGTTTGAGCTGCCAACCAGGTGTGTAGAACTGAGGAACAGAATCCAACCCACTAACATCAACAACCACAGGAGGGAGTCCAAGAGCGTAGCTCCACCAGACAGCATTCACAACACACATCGTTGTAGGAAATCTTCAGTTTCTTGGCAATTTCTCGCTTGGAATATCCTTAACTTCTAAGAACAACGTTCTTCTAACGTGAGGCCATTTGTGCAGTGGGGCCTCCGACTCTCTTTCTACTCTGATTAAAGCCTGTTTGTGCTCTCCTCTGAAGGGAGTAGTACACACCTCTTATGATCCGATGTTCAATGACTACCATGAACACAATTCACCAGAGTCGTAGGTAATAAATTACCGACCGCAAGCCCTGAACTTAACACCACACTAGAAGTAGCTGGGCAGCATACCTAACAACCTAGATGCCTCAAACCCAGCAGAAAGTAGAAAGAAACTATCTTGCCTCAGAGAAGATTTACCCAAAGAAAAATAGGCAGCCTCCCACATGTACAGACTGTGAGCAAGGATGAAAGACACGGACAAGCTCATCAGCATGAAGCTCAGAGGCTAAAGCCCAAGAGTTATCCTCCTGTCCATATCCCTTCCACTTCACAAGATGCTGTAGTCTGCATATAACAAGACGAGAAGGATCTTCTCCACCTCATACTCCAACTCACCATCGACCAACACTGGGCCAGGAGGGGCCGCAACGGGAAGCCAGGAGTACAAGAGTCAGATTCCTATTATCTCAGGGATTTCAGACAACTGGCAAAGACAAACAGCCAGCACACACCTATATCCAAAATCAAAGTTTGAGCTGCCAACCAGGTGTGTAGAACTGAGGAACAGAATCCAACCCACTAACATCAACGACCACAGGAGGGAGTCCAAAAGCGTAGCTCCACCAGACAGCATTCACAACACACATCGTTGTAGGAAATCTTCAGTTTCTTGGCAATTTCTCGCTTGGAATATCCTTAACTTCTAAGAACAAGAATAGACTGTTGAGTTTCACATGAAAGTTCTCTTTTTCTGGCCATTTTGAGAGTTTAATGGAACCAACAAATGTAATGCTCCAGATTCTCAACTAGCTCAAAGGAAGGTCAGTTTTATAGCTTCTCTAATCAGCAAAGCTGTTTTCAGCAGTGCTAACATACTTGCACAAGGGGTTTCAAGGGATTTGTAAACATCCATTGGCCTTCTAACACAGTTAGTAAACGCAAAGTACAATTAGAACACTGGAGTGGTGGTTGTTGGAAATGGGCCTCTATACACCTATGTAGATATTGCATTCAAAACCAGACGTTTGCAGCTAGAATAGTCATTTACCACATTAACAATGTATAGAGTGTATTTTTGTTTAATTTAATGTTAGCTTCATTGAAAAAAATGTGTTTTTCTTTCAAAAATAAGGAAATAAGGGACCCTAAACTTTTCAAACTGTAGTGTATAACAGGAGGGCTCCAGTAGGGGAACAGTAGATACCAGAAAGGGGACAGTAGATACCAGGAGCAGGACAGTATATATGAGGAGGGCCCCAAGCGAGCGACAGTAGATTCCAGGATGGGCACACTATAAACCAGGAGGGGGACAGTAGATACCAGGAGGGAGACAGTATATACCATGAGGGTCTCTGGAGGGGAATAGTATATACCATGAGGGGGACAGTATATAACAGAAGGGCTTCAGGAGGGGAACAGTAGATACCAGAAGGGGGGCAGTAGATACCAGGAGCAGGACAGTATATACTAGGAGGGCCCCAGGAGAGCGGAGAGCGACAGTATAAACAAGGAGAAGCCCGAGAGCGGAACAGTATATACCAGGAGAGCCACATAAAGGGGACAGTATATGTCAGGAGAGAGACTGTAAATACCAGGAAGGCCACAGGATGGAGACATATATACTAGGATGGGGACATATATACCAGGATTGGGACATTCTTACCAGGATTGGGGACATATTTGCCAGGAAGGAGCCCAGGATGAGGTACATAAGAACAGGATGCAGGGCATTACTACATATAGGCGGAGGGCAACTCATATGTCTTTATAGGATGTATATATGCATATACATACATCTGACCAAAATGCTGGCGGGCGGGGCCAGGTCCAAATCTTGCACCGGGGCAGATCGAACTCTGGTTACGCCACTGTCTGGAGAACATTGAAGCCTGTGTTCTGACTAGGATGTGGCATATGCAGAACATTGAAAAACTGTCTATGTTGGTTGTCTATGGGCTACAGAGAAACTATATCCTATTTATAAAGGATCTGACAAAACTCACTAGGTACAAAGTTGCCAGTTTTTGCTCTTATTTAATTCGTACTACTCCCTTGATTATTATTATTTTTTTTAATCTTTCTTATGTTTCCAGACACATTGGCCTTTCTATTTAGTGCGCCTAGTACATGAATTCTTATGGTCTTTACCAGGAAGGTGTTACTGTCAGTGTAATTATGCAGAGAACACACGCCCCCTGATAATTATTATTATTATTTATTATTATAGCGCCATTTATTCCATGGCGCTTTACAAGTGAAAGAGGGTATACGTACAATAATTCTGTGAGTCACGCCCCCTTGTAAAGATAATATAAATTAGCACTAAATAAAATGGTCCATATCTCTGGAACATATGGAGAATTAAAAAAAAAAGAAAGGATGAATGCCCAAGGGAGCAGCAGGAATAAAATAAGAGCCAAAACTTTCCACTTTTGACCTGGTAACAGTTTCTTCTAACTTCCCTATAGCTTGATTGCTATATCATGATTGCTACAATTGCTATTCCCTAATATCCAGATTGAAATGTTATTATAAGAGCTGTAGACCTGATGCCTGTTTTCTGTTCAGAGGACTCCACAACCCTCTTGGCCTCAATCAAGTACTGTAAGGAATCTCCTGTGTGACTTGTTTATTTAAGAAGGGGGTTTCCACGAGCAGGACAGCTGTAACAACTTCAGTGTTCCCCTCACCACATGGGAAGCCATAACATAATATGCTTGGATCCTATCCTCAAGGTGATACCTAATTAGAGGTTGTCCTGAGGTCACAAATACCTGCCTGATACAAGAAGATAAACGCTAAACATACAAAATTATAGATAACATCTTTGTGGCTATAGACGAGGGCACAATCTGCGGCTACTCTGCGGTATGTATTAGGTGTAGTCTATATTGGTTTCTTCGGTAAAAATACAGTTATGATAAATCACACAAACAAGTGTAGAACATAGTAGCGTAGACATAGGAAGATTCTACTGCAAAAAGATGTGGCTGGAAATAGTGACCTTTTCTACATATAAATAGATGTACGTTAATGGATGCTCTCTAGTCCCCGCCACTGGCCTAGATGTAAAAAGATCTTTATAACGGTCTCTGTATTGTCCCCTCAAATATTTGTACATTGTAATAAGATCACCACTAAGCCTTCATTTTTCCAAACTGAATAACCCCAAGTTTAATAACCTATCTTGGTACTACAGTCCATGCTTTAATATCTTTGGTTGCTCTTCTCTCCTCCCATTCTAGTTCAGCTATGTCCTTCTTATTCACCGGAGACCAAAATTGTACAGAGCATTCTACAGTAAGTGTGACCTCACTAGTGATTTGTAAATGGGCTAAAACTAAGTTCTCATGAGCATCTATGCCTTTTTTTAATGCATCCCACTATTTTATTAGCCTTGGCAGCAGTTACCTGACACTTGTCAATAAAGTTGAGTTTGCTGTCCACCCATACTCCCAAGTATCACCCAGTGTTTTACAATTAAGTACATCATTATGCATGTTTGTCCTCTGCCCAAATACTTAAACATTTATCCGCATGAAACTTCTTCTAGCTTACATAAATCCTTCTATAAAATTAAATTGTCCTCCTCTGTACTGATTAACCTGCAGAGTTTAATATCATCAACAAATATTGAACTTCTACTCTTTATGTCCCCTAATAGGTCATGAATAAATATTTAAAAAAGAAGATAGCCCAATACTGATCCTTGCGGTGCCTTACAGGGGTAGGAATAGAGGCATTGGCTGGAGGGAGCTATGCATAAAGTAACCGTCTTTACTGAGCATAAAAATTATCTGTATGTCAACGCTGCTAAATGCTTGACTACTAGACAGGCCCAGTATGCCCTTTTTTGTTGCTCGGTTTGATTTTTTTGTGACTTACTGTATCTCCCTGGTACTAACAATGCTAAAGCCAGTGCTTTGTCACATAGTTTTGTCCAGAGTTGACAGACAAAAATTCAGTAAAAATTATTAATGAAGGGGTGGTGAAGGGTGCTCTGGGGATTGATCTCAGACAGCGCATTGTTGAGGTTCAGGTTGGTGGACCGGAGGGCTTGTCACCTGACAAACTGTTTGTGCCATCCTCACTTCGTACTGACCTTCTTAACAAAGTTCATGACTCTGTGTTGGCCGAGCATCCTGGTTCATCTGCCACCCTGAGAGGTGTTTCCAAGTTTTTTTGCAGCAGAGTGCTCAAAAGGATGTTGACGAGTATGTTCATAAGTGCAGAAATTGTGCTGGGTCTCTTGTCAGGCTCTGGCAGGCTTTCTTTTGCCTAATGAGGTTCCCTCTCAACCTTGGACTCAATTGTCCATGGATTTCGTCACGGATTTGCCTAATTCTATTGGTAATATGGTAGTATGGGTGGTGGTGGACCGTTTCAGCAAGATGGTTCACTTTCATCCTCTACTACAATTCCCTAAGAGTTTAGCTACATCGTTTATCTCTCACGTCGTTACGCTACATGGTGTTCTTAAAAACATTTCCGATAGAGAAGTTCAGCTTTTGACCAGTTTTTGGTGTAGCTTTCGCACCAGGTTAGGGATTAAGCTTTTGTTCTCTTCAGGTTATCATTCTGAGACTAATGGCCAGATGGTGAGAATGAACCAAGCATTAGAACAATATCTAAGATGTTTTCTTTCTTCTAATCAAGAGGACTGAGAGGATTTTCTTCCTCTGGCTGAGTTCCCTCTCAATAACTACACATCTACTGCTACCCATACCTCTCTTTTTTGTTGTGTGGGTTTTCATCCAGTTATTGGTAATTTTAATGGTTTGTAGTTGGCGGTCCCAGAGAAGGAAAGATATACTTCTAGTTTGATTAAGGTCTGGAGAGAAGTTGAAATAGGTCTTTTGACAACTCGTGATCCGATCAAGAGAACTGCAAACTGCAGACATATGAAGGTTCCTTTCTTTAAGGTTTTAAGGTAGGAGATTTTGGGTGGCTATGCTCTAAAATTCTGTCTAAAAGTTCCATCAAGGAAACTTGCTCCTAGATTTGTCAGTTCTTATAGAGTAATTAAAATCATTAATCCTGAACTTCAGATAGACGGAGTCTTTAAGAGCTTTCAACAATATAGAGACATTCTGTTTACCATATAGGGGCTTTTATCAGTATCTTCAACTTCTTCATGTGTGGACTAAACAAGACAAAATTAAAAGGCGTTTAGAGAACCATCATTTAACGATTTCAAATCATACATGTACATAAGGAGTAATCTCAAGATATTATAGGCTATTGTTAACGCAATTCATGCTTAAACACCCGCTAAATATTAAAAAAAGATTGAAACAGGATATTGGTCACATTAGCCAAGAACCCTTCAATAGTTGCTTCAACTCCGCAAGTATCTACAAGTTAGGCTCAGAGAGTATCCCAATTATTTTTATTATATCGAGTTTATAGAACACCCATATTTCTTCATAAGATAGTACTAAGAGCAGATGATACATGTCCCAGGTGTAGTTGGGCCAGTGGATACACTACATATGTTCTTGTCTTGCGCCTCACTTGGGATTTTTTGGAAACGCACAGTGATTTATATAAATAATATATTCAATATAGATATTCCTGTACAGCCATTAATATGCGTTTTGGGATATGTTGATGGGGTTCTTGAAGATGAGAATGACTCAATCAAAAGGATAGTATACCAAATAAGAAAACATAGCTTTTCACTGGCTAGATAGCTCTCCTCCAAGGTTTGGCAAGTTTTTGGAAAAAATGAAACAATTAGATTAGAAGAAGGTGTTTACAAAAAAAGAAAAGCCATTAGCAAATATGATAAGATATGGGCATGTTGGAGGGTATATCATGGTACATCAGTTATGTCTATTCTAAATGTGATCAGGTGATAAGGATTCTGTTAAGGAAGTGGAATTAGGTGAGAAGGGTCCTTAACTGGGAGTGATATGTAGGTTGGTAAATTGTACTGTATTAAATGAATATGTTGTCTCATTTGTCAAAAAGGTCGTTGGGCTGAAGCTTGAATATTCCATTATCTAATATATAAAGCTGAGTGTTTGTATGTATGTATGTATGTGTGCATGTATTAGTGTATGTCCGCCAAAGGAATTCGCACCGTCACATTTACAATCATGAAATTTGATGGGTTTTGATGGGAAAATGTAACCCCGCACTTTACAGTTACTCACCAAAAATCTGCCTCCATTAAAGTCAATAGAGCTACGAGCTATTAGGTTATTAATAGGAGCTGTAATTGGTTACTATAGGAACGAAAGACATTGTTAGTATAAGAAGCATACGTGTGAGGTAATATGATGTTGGTGGAGAGATGGATAGAGACAGAGACAGAAAGAGAGAGACAGGGAAAGAGATGGATAGAGAAAGACAGACAGTCAAAGGGACAGACAGAGGCAGAGACACAGACAGACAGGGAAAGAGACAGAGAGACAGGGAAAGAGACAGACAGGGAAAGAGACAGAGAGACAGGGAAAGAGACAGACAAGTAAAGAGACGGAGAAAGAGACAGACGGGGAACGAGACAGACGGGGAAAGAGACAGACAGGGAAAGAGACAGACAGGGAAAGAGACAGACGGGGAAAGAGACAGATGGGGAAAGAGACAGACAGGGAAAGAAGCAGAGACAGACGGGGAAAGAGACAGACGGGGAAAGACAGATGGGGAAAGAGACAAAGACAAGGAAAGAGACAGAGAAAGACGGGGAAAGAGACAGACAGGGAAAGAGACAGATGGAGAAAGAGGCAAACTGGGAAAGAGACAGAGACAAGGAAAGAGACAGAGATAGATGGGGTAAGAGACAGTCGTAGAAAGACAGATGGGGAAAGAGACAGAGACAAGGAAAGAGACAGAGATCAGGAAAGAGACAGAGACAGACGGGGAAAGAGACACACGTGGAAAGAGACAGATGTGGAAAGAGACAGACGTGGAAAGAGACAGACGTGGAAAGAGACAGACGGGGAAAGAGACAGACGTTGAAAAAGACAGACGTTGAAAAAGACAGATGGGGAAAGAGACAGACGGGGAAAGAGACAGACGGGGAAAGAGACAGAGACAAGGAAAGAGACAGAGACAGATGGGGAAAGAGACAGATGGGGAAATAAACAAACGTGGAAAGAGACAAACCTAGAATGAGACAGACGGGGAAAGAGACAGACGGGGAAAGAGACAGACCTGGAATGAGACAGACGGGGAAAGAGACAGACCTAGACTGAGACAGACCTGGAAAGAGACAGACGGGGAAAGAAACAGAAGGGGAAAGAAACAGATGGGGAAAGAGACAGACGGGGCCAAAGACAGATGGGGAAAGAGACAGAGAGACAGGGAAAGAGACAGACAAGTAAAGAGACAGAGAAAGAGACAGACGGGGAACGAGACAGACGGGGAAAGAGACAGATGGGGAAAGAGACAGACGGGGAAAGAAACAGAGACAGACGGGGAAATAGACAGACGGGGAAAGAGACAGACAGGGAAAGAGACAGACAGGGAAAGAAACAGAGACAGATGGGGAAAGAGACAGACAAGGAAAGACAGATGTGGAAAGAGACAGAGACAAGGAAAGAGACAGAGACAGATGGGGAAAGAGACAGACAGGGAAAGAGACAGATGGGGAAAGAGACAGACCTGGAACGAGACAGACCTGGAATGAGACAGACGGGGAAAGAGACAGACCTAGACTGAGACAGACCTGGAAAGAGACAGACAGGGAAAGAAACAGAAGGGGAAAGAAACAGATGGGGAAAGAGACAGACGGGGACAAAGACAGATGGGGAAAGAGATAGACGGGGAAAGAGACAAACCTGGAATGAGACAGACCTGGAATGAAACAGACGGGAAAAAAGACAGAAGGGAAAAGAGACAGACGGGGAAAGAGACAGACCTGGAACGAGACAGACCTGGAACGAGACAGACCTGGAACGAGACAGACGGGGAAAGAGACAGAAGGGAAAAGAGAAAGACGGGGAAAGAGACAGACCTGGAACGAGACAGACCTGGAACGAGACAGACGGGGAAAGAGACAGACGGGGAAAGAGACAGACCTGGAACGAGACAGACCTAGAATGATACAGACAGACACAGAGCTAGAGACAGACACAGAGCTAGAGAGAGACATACAGAGAGACTGATAAAGAGACAAAGAGACTGATACAGACAGACAGAGACACAGAGACAGACATCAGACAAAGACAGACAGAGACTGGGAGAGAGGCAGAGAGACAGTTACTATCCCGGGCAACGCCCGGGTACTACAGCTAGTACAGTTCTATATGTGAAATAGTATAACAAATTCCTATTTTTATTAGTTGAATACTCTACCATTGCATATGTTGTGTAAGGCCCCTTTCACACATCAGTTTTTTGCCTTCAGTCATAATCCGTTTTGTGACGGATCCATTGCAGATTGTGTAATAACTGATGCGACGGATTCCTGAAAAAAACGGATCCGTCTTTTTTTTTGTTCAGGCGAGAGGGAGAGAGAGAGAGAGACAGACTTTTTTTCTGCTCTGTTATAAAAACGGAATCCGTCAACGGATCCGTTATTTGATGGATGACAATGGATCTTGCGCCCATAGACTTTCATTACAACAAACGACAGATGCGGACAGATCTGTCGCAGTACGTATTTTCAGCGCACACAAAAAATGTAACTATGGACATTTGACAACGGATCTGTCGTACGACGGATTTAACGTGAGGCCATCCATCGCTAATAAAAGTCAATGAGAAAAAAACTTATCCAGCGCTGGATCCGTTTTTTTCACAATTTGACAGATTGTGACTGATGGCAAAAAACGGATGTGTGAAAGGGCATTAGATTTGCGATTGTGATCACTGTACTATAGAGATGGGCAATGGGAGGGGGAGGGAGTTTTCTTTTTCTGTAAAACTTTGAAATTTAATAAAAAGTTAACTGATTTAAAAAAAAAAATATCATAAATCCTGTGATGGTTAAGCTCCAACTCCCGGTTGCATGAAAGATTAATAATTCTTTCCATTACTCGCGTAAAAAATTTGAAGGGATGCTGGGTCCTCAGGATATCACTGAGGTTAACTTAGAGGAGGACAAATAAATTTATTTTTTAAAAAAGTTTAAAATAAGCAATAAATTTTGTTCAACTTCACAATTATGTCCCACTTGTTGTTGATTCTTCACCATAACATTAACATTTTTATCTTTATGTTTGAAGCCTGAAATGTGGGAAAAGGTTGAAAAATTCAAGGGGGCCGAATACTTTTGCAAGGTACTGTAGGTGTTGCTAAGGCCTATCATGAACTTTAGGCCATATTTGAGCGCATGCAGGAGGTAGTTGGTGTTGAACAATAAATGTATGTGTTATTTGTTTAGGTTATTACCCACCCTTTCTGGCTAAGCAGCCGTTGTATATTATAATTTGTTCGGTCATTCCAGGAGACACTGAGAAAGGACCCTTCATCAAAGTTCACTGTATTTATATTGGGGCTATATAATATTTAGTTGAGATTTAGATTGAATTTATGGTAAGTTTGTAAACTGTTGTGCTATACCGCCGGTGGCTCGTATAACACAACCATTCAATTCTTTCAGAGTAAAGGTTATGAATAAGTAGTTGACGGTTGAATTATCCAATCACGCCTGTAGGTAACGCATAGTGTTCATATTGTAGATGACACATATTGTAAGACGCCACACTGTATAGCACAAGGGTCTCAGCTTCTTCGCTGAGTGTCTGTGAGTGTTTTCCTCTGTTTTGATTACATTCATATCCAAATTGTAGTAAAGAACTTTTGCTGGTTGAATTAGTTTTGGAGCCATCTATTTCCAGTTCGTGACTTCACTGTATCCTAAAGAGCCTACCTGTAACGCCTGCCTGGATCCACAGACTCAGATGGGCTGTAAAGGGGAGGCTAGAGGGAAGCCATTCACCAAGCAGGACCCCCAGAACCCTGAAACCCTTTAACCCCTCTACAGGGATTTGGAATTACACAGGGAACTGGAGATCACTACCTGTGGAAGGCTGCAGTCCAATGAGAGTAGTAGTCAGGCAGGGTCAAACCAGGAATTGCGGAACAGGGACAGAATCGGCAGGCAATGACGTAGTCAGCAAACGTAGCAGAGGTCAAATCCGGATCGGGCAGCGAGGTACATAAACAGCAGGCAGAAGGGTAGTCAGAAAACACGCAGAAGTCAACACACAGGAATAACCAAACAGAATAGGACGTAACAGGAGCCAGGAAAATCAGAACTATCTCTGGCAGTGGTCATGTGACAGGAGGGGGAATAAGAAGGGTGCGGTGTCTTTCCATTGGCTGTAGCTGAACGCTGGCAACTTCAGCTGGAAGACACATGCCACCCACAGTCAGCCAGCGGTACTGCAGATCCCAAGCTAACCCAGCCCAGTGGATGATCGGAGCCTGCGCCCACCGCTGGCATCGACTCCTCTCCCAACACCAGCACCATCCACGGCAGGAACACGGCGTCGCCTGGCATTCGGAGCAGAAGTCGCTGGAGCAGACTTCGGCGGTGACGTAACACTACCCCGGTACACTGCTTACATTACCTTTACCCATTTATGAATTGTTGTACGAACATAAGAGTGTGCGATCCAGGCTTCAGGCTTTGTCAACTTTAATGATTTTGAGGCGGCGTCTTACTTCCTGCTGGGATAAGCAGGTGTCCTTTAATGGAGAATTTAAGTTATCCCTGCTCATGTTGTCTGCCATAAGATTTTCTTGTATGAATACCTTCGAGAAAAAGGAGTTTAGCAGATTGGCCTTTCCCTCATCCTCTTCTATTTCAGCCAGACTATTTTTGAGGGGACCAACACTATCATTATTGAGTTTCTTATTGTTTATGTAGTTGAAGAATATTTTTGGATTATTTTTACTTTCTCTGGCAATGACCCTGTGTCACAATCTTTCCTGCCTTGATTTGCTTTTTACAGAATTTATTTCATTTTCTATAATTAACTAATGCCTCATATCCTAACCCCTCTCCACCACGCCACCTCGAAATTTCATTACTTATGCCCAGGACACTATCTGCACTATCTTCCCCTCCTGTACAGTAATTTCTCTTCCCACCAATCCCTAGTTTAAACACCCCTGCAGCCATCTAGCAATTTTTCCCCCAGCACAGCTGCACCCTCTCCATTGAGGTGCAGACCATCCCTAGCGTAGCACCTATAGCCAACAGAGAAGTCAACCCAGTTCTCCAGAAACCCAAAACTTTCCTTCCTATACTAATTCCTTAGCTAATTACTTACTTCTTTAACAACATTCAATCAGTTTATTAACACTTTATGTGCTTCTGAGGATATGAAGCAATATGGGAGTTCCCAACATGAAAATGTTACTCTTTCCTTCAAAAATGTTACTTTAGTTCCAACTTTTGCATTTTCACAAGGGTAGCAGGAGAAAATGCACCATACAATTTGTTGTGCAACTTCCTCTGAGTACTCCATAAGTGTTGGTTACAACTACTGTTTGGGCGCATGGCAGAGCCTGGAAGGGAAGGCTCGCCAATTGAATCTTGAGCGGAAAATTGGCTGAAGACAATAGCGGATGCCATGTCGCATTTGGAGAGCCCCTGTTGTGCCCCACAATTGACCCCATTTTGGAAACTAGATCCCTCAAGGAATTTATTTAGATGTGTGGTGAGTACCTTAAACAAACAGGTTCTTCATAATAATCTATAATCTTGAGCCATGAAAATTAAAAAAATAATTTTTTACCACAAAACTGTCACTTTAACCCCAATGGTTCATTTTCACAAAAGGCAACAGAAGAAAATGGACAGTATAATTTGTTGTGCAATTTCTCCTGAGTTCGTCAATACCCTGTATATGGGGTGAAACAATTCTTTTGAGGCACAGTACAAAGTGAAGAAGGGAAGATGCGCCATATTGGAGTTCAAATTTAGTTGGAATGATTGGCGGGTGCCATGTCAAATTGGCAGGGCACCTGAGGTGCCAGAATGGTAGAAATCCCTCACAAGTGACTCTATTTTACAAACTGCACCCCCCAATGAATTCATCTAGGAGAGTAGTGAAAATATTGACACCACAGATGTGTCATAAAATCTTATAATACTGGGCAGTGAAGAAAAAATAATATATACAGTATAACTAAAATGTTGATTTAGCCCCAGATTTCCAATTTTCACAAGGGGAATAGGTAAAAAAAAAAAGGCCCCATAATGTCGTACACAATTTCTCCTAAATGTAGCAATACCCCACACATGAATGAACAGTACTGTTTGTCACACGGCAGGGCTTGGAAGGAAAGGAGCGCCATTTGACTTTTGAAGCACAGATTTTTCTAGAATAGTTTGCAGACTTAATTTGCAGAGGCCCTAAGTGCAAGAAAAGCAGAAACCCCCTCAAGTGATTTTGAAAATTACACCCCTCTGGGAGTTCATCTCTGGGAGCAGTGGCAATTTAGTCTCTGGAAACACGTGGAGGCAAATGCAGTGAATGTTGCAGAATTAACAATAAGCCCTTGCAATGCCCAGTACATTGTAGTGCCCCTACATTATGCTCAGCTAGTGCTTCTGGAGACACAACCTAGTAAATTAAGCAGGCATTCTCACGACAACAATGCCAAACATGTGGATGATAACTGTGGTTTAGAGACATTGTAGTGCTCAAAAGGGAGAGGGGTATTTGGATTTGGGAGTACAAACTTTGCTGGATTTCTTTTTTTGGGAGGAGCCATAGTGCTTCTCCAGAGCTTTTGTGCTACCAGTAATGTGGAAGCTCCCTATATTTCCATTAATAGATGACGGAACAGAGTGGGATTTGTGTTTTTGTGGGTTGCGTTGAATGCTATTTGGTGTCCATTTGCTGTACAGAATATTTACATTTTGGATCAGTTCACTTTTATCCTGTGCTCTTTGCTGAGCACTTACATCAGGGTTTCTATCTTCATCTCCAAAGTATGTGATTCAGGTGAAACCCCCGATGAATCCATTCACTAATGAGGCAGTAGTTACTCTGGACACTGAGCTTTGCTCAGCTTTGTCCGTCTTTTCAAAGGTGCATAAAACTATTGTTAACCGTGCTTTTGTGCACACCAAAAAAGACAAGTAAAAATATGGACACCGCCGGACCACAGGCAAGACTGGAGTTCAAAGTGACTCCCTCTGCCTCATTTTAGTGAACTTGCCATTGGGAACTTTGTCTGAATCACGATTGTCAGAGATTTACACTTAATCTCCACTGTAAGAGCTCAGTGTAGAGTACAGGATAAATGTGAGCCGCGCCTTACTGCGATCTGTGGGAGGCAAAATGAACAAATCAACAGCAGTTAAAGAAAAGGCTTTATTACTTTTTTATACACCGTTCACCTTTTGGTATAAGTGATAGGGCGGATTCATTCCTCAGATCATAATGATTACAGGGATACCAGATTTATATAGGTTTGACAACTATCACACTTAAAAACTATTTTTTACAAAACAAAGTATTTTGCATCACCGTATTTTGAAGGCTATAGTTATATTGTTTTTTTTGTGGGATGAGTTGGAGTTTTTATTGGTACCATTTTAGGCCACATACTATTTTCTTATTAGCTTTTTTACTTTTCCGCTGATGGAGCTGTATGGTAGCTTGTTTTCAGCAATACCATTTGTATTTACATGTGCCTTTTCGATAACATTTTAGTTAACTTTTTTTGTCAGTTGTATGGTGAAAACACAGCTTTTACTACTTGTTTTTTTTTTTTAAGGTGTTCACTGAAAGGGTTAACTAGTGTGACAGTTTTATAGATCGAGTTGTTCCAGACTCAGCAATACCAAATATACAAACTTTTATTTTTTACATAAATATGCATATTTTTACATTTTAACTTCTTTTTTACTTAGTTCCTAAATGGGACATTACCTTTTAATGCCCTGATCACTGATATAATGTATTGCAATGTACCAGAATTGCTATGTATTATAGCTGTGAGTACTGTAGCACTGACACAAGCCTCGGAGATCATGCTCCTGGCATAATCTCAGAGCATCAGAGCAGAGGCTTCTTGTAGCTGGGTGACCCGGAGATCGTCATGACAACCTCAGGTTTCCATGTGTGGGGGATCATCCCTGGCTGTGAGGGCCGGGGCTTGGCTGTGATGTAAGATAGAGCTCCCTGCAATGATCGCGTCATTAGTATAGAAAAACAGGGTCTTCTGCCCGGGTAACCCAGATCTCTAGGTGAACACCATCTTGAACTGTGTCGGAGTCGAAATGACGGGAACACAGAAGAATCCTGTGGTGGAGGAGGAACTCATGGGCTCCCTACTCCACCATTCTCCCTCCTGTAGGCCACAAGTTACTGTAGGCATTCAGCAGACAAGAGAACTGCATCCCAGTGCTGACAGAACAATAAAGTTGTTGCTGTGCTGGTCCACATTCTATGCAAAGGAGAAAGGCCTTGGTTACTCTGATTAAGTCAGTATAAACATTATTTTTTTATTTCAGGTGGCATAAAGGTGACATTATTCCTATTGAAGGAGGCAATAAGAGTTCATTATAACGTCTTTAGAGGGCACTAAGGAAGCATTAGTTATTTCCAAAGGGGGTACTGTGAGCATCATTAATTTTAAGGGGTGGTCAGGTGGCATAATTTGTTTTAAGGGGGAATACAGGGGGTGATATTATTATAAGATCATTATAAGGAGAAGTTATACTTTCCTTGTCCCATGAGCTGGTAACCAATGCTATGCCCCCGGTGTAGATGCTGATGTTAGTCTGAAATCTGTGTAAAGCTGGCAACACACATAAAATAAGTGAATGGTCATTATCTGAGAGCTGTTTACCCTGAATCTCCACCATAAACGTGCACATTCTGCTTGGCCAAGCAGGGATGTTTATTTCAAAAGGGAGAGAGTTCTCTCTGGCACCAGCTTATCTGCCATTGGAGGAAACGCCTAGAAAAGCCTTTACATATGGGGAAGTTTGAATGCTGTCAATGTGTATTGGCATATTTAGTATAGGCCTGTTTGTGCCTTTCAAATTTTATAAGAGACATTCCTGATCCCAGATTCCCCCAATTCCTTCTACAAATAAGATAACCATTTACATGCTTACAATCATTATACGTACAAGGACTGGCTGTTTGAATGTGCGATGCAAGTCATAAAATGTATCAAAATGGAAAATGTTTGCACGAATATGAAGAAAGTATCATAGTATCATAGTTTTAAGGTTGAAGGGAGACTCTAAGTCCATCTAGTTCAACCCGTAGCCTTACATGTTGATCCAGAGGAAGGCAAAAAAACCCCCAATGTGGCAAACAAGTTCCAATGGGGAAAAATTTCCTTCCTGACTCCACATCCGGCAATCAGACTAGTTCCCTGGATCAATACCCTGTCATAAAATCTAATATACATAACTGGTAATATTAAATTTTTCAAGAAAGGCATCCAGGTTCTGCTTAAATGTTAGTAGTGAATCACTCATTACAACATCATGCGGCAGAGAGTTCCATAGTCTCACTGCTCGTACAGTAAAGAATCCTCGTCTGTGATTATGATTAAACCTTCTTTCCTCAATACGTAGCGGATGCCCCCGTGTTCCAGTCGCAGGCCTAGGTGTAAAAAGATCTTTGGAAAGGTCTCTGTACTGTCCCCTCATATATTTATACATTGTGATTAGATCCCCCCTAAGCCTTTGTTTTTCCAAACTAAATAACCCCAAGTTTAATAACCTGTCTTGGTATTGCAGCCCACCCATTCCTCTAATAATCTTGGTCGCTCTTCTCTGCACCCTCTCCAGTTCAGCTATGTCCTTCTTATATATCGGTGACCAGAATTATACACAGTATTCTAAGTGCGGTCGCACTAGTGACTTGTACAGGGGTAGAACTATATTTTTTTCATGAACACTTATACCTCTTTTAATACATCCCATTATTTTATTAGCCCTGGCAGCAGTTGCCTGACACTGTCCACTAAAGTGAAGTTTACCATCCACCCATACACTCAAGTCTTTTTCTGTGTCTGTTTTACCCAGTGTTCTACAATTAAGTACATAATCATAAATGTTATTTCCTCTACCCAAGTGCATGACCTTACATTTATCTACATTAAACTTCAATTGCCATTTCTCAGCCCAATCCTCCAATTTACATAAATCTCCCTGTAATATAAAATTATCCTCCTCTGTATTGATTACCCTGCAGAGTTTAGTATCATCTGCAAATATTGAAATTCTACTCCGCATGCCCCCAACAAGGTCATTTATAAATATGTTGAAAAGAAGCGGGCCCAATACTGACCCCTGTGGTACCCCACTATGAACTGAGACCCAGTCCGAGTACGTACCATTAATAACCACCCTTTGTTTCCTATCACTGAGCCAGTTTTTAACCCAGTTACACATATTTTTCCCTATCCCCATTATTCTCATTTTATGTACCAACCTTTTGTGTGGCACCGTATCAAAAGCTTTTGAAAAGTCCATATACACAACATCCACTGCATTTCCCTGGTCCAGGCTTGAACTTACCTCTTCATAGAAGCTGATCAAATTAGTTTGACAGGATCGATCCCTCATAAACCCATGTTGATACTCTGTCATAAGGTTATTTTTCTTGAGATACTCCAGTATAGCATCTCTCAAGAAACCCTCAAGGATTTTACCAACCGTAGAGGTTAAACTTACCGGCCTATAATTTCCCGGCTCAGTTTTTGTCCCCTTTTTGAATATTGGCACCACATTTGCTATGCGCCAGTCCTGCGGTACCGACCCTGTTATTAAGGAATCTGAGAAGATTAAAAATAATGGTCTATCTATCGCAGAACTCAATTCCTGTAGTACTCTGGGGTGTATGCCATCCGGGCCCGGAGATTTGTCAACCTTAGTGATTTCGAGGCGGCGGCGTACTTCCTGCTGGGTAGAAGTTGTGTAGATAGCAATGTAAATACATGGCCGAAAGTGTTGGCACCCTTGAAATTGTACTTGAAAATTATTGAAATTACTCATGGTAAGTTATACATGTTTATTTCCTTTGTGAGTATTGGAGCAACACAAAAAAACACAGAGAAAAAAAAACAAATTGGATATAATTTCACACAAAACTCAAAATTATTGGGACAAATATGTGGATAAACAATTTTGCTTTAAGCATGTGATGCTTGTTCAAACTCAATTGTGACAAGTAGCAGGTGTGGGCGATATGAAAATCACACCCACACCTAAAACGAGATAAAAAGAAGAGAAGTTGATGCAATCTTTGCATTGTGTCTCAGTGGCCAGACTAAGCAAGGAGAACAGAAACAGGAGAATAGTACTGTCTGAGGAACTGAGAACCAAAATTGTTGAAAAATATCAACAAACTCAAGGTTACAAGTCAATCTCCAGAGATATTGATGTTCCTTTACCCACTATGCGCAAAACTGAAAGGCAGCCGCAGGATAGTCCGGATGATGAATAAGTAACCCCAGTTAAGCTCCAAAGAAATTCAACTGGTCCTGCAGGCTCAGGGTGCATCAGTGTCAGTGCGAACTATCCATCAACATTTGAGTGAAATTAAACACTAAAGCATAAAGCCCAGGAGGACCCTACTGCTGACATAGAGACATTAAAAAGCTAGACTGCAGTTTGACAAAATGTATGTAAGCCATAATCCTTCTTTGAAAGCATCCTCTCTACAGATGAGACCAAGATAGAGCTTTCTAGTAAAGCACATAATTCTACTGTTTAGCGAAATGGAATGAGGCCTACAAAGAAAAGAACACCGTACCTACAGTCAAATATGGTGACAGTTAGAAGTTTTGGGGTTGTTTTGCTGCTGCTGGCACTGGGTACTTTGACTGTGTGCAGGGCATTATGAAATCTGAAGATTTCCAAAGGATTCTGGGTCACAAGTAGTGTCCAGTGTTAGAAAGCTGGGTTACGTCCTAGGTCATGGGTCTTCCAGCAGGAAACTGACCCCAAACATACCTCAAGAAGCACCTAGAAATGAATGGAAAGAAAGCACTAATGAGTTCTGATGTGGCCAGCAATGAGTCTGGAACTAAATCCAATTGAACACTTGTGCATAAATCTTAAAATTGCTGTTGGGAGAAGGTACTCTTAAAATATGAGCAACCTGGAGCAGTTTGCAAAAGAAGAGCGGTCCTAAATTCCAGTTCAGAGGTGTAAGAAGCTTGTTCATGGTTATAGGAAGCGACTGATTGCAGTTATTTATTTCCAAGGGTGTGCAACCAAATGTTAAGTTGAGAGTGCCAACAATTTTGTCCTGCACATTTTGGCAGTTTTCTGTGAAAGTATGTCAAATATACCTTTTTTGCAGTTTTTTTGTGTGTTTTTCTAGTACACACAAAAGAAATCAATATATGAATAAAAAAACGTGTCTAACTGTAATAATGTTCTGGGAGAAATACTTCATTTTCTGGAACAATATCTAGGGGGCCAACACTTTTGGCCATGACTATATATGGGGAAAGTAGGGGAAGTACAGTAGATATGTATGTGGGGAAAGATGAACGTAGGGAAAGAAAATGAGAAATGAACGGTGAATGGGCTTAAAATGAAAAGTTATAAAATGTGGGAAGGTGTAGAAATATAAGGTATACAATACTGGAGGAAGAATGCCTGTTCTTATGACTACTATAACATACTGCTGAGTTCTGGGTGGAGGAAGATAAAGTAAGTAAAACATGCACAACAGTCCTATGAAGGACCGAGATACTGATGATTTACAGAAAAGGCAGAGGATGAAGAGAAGGAAGTATAGTGAGACAGAGTCTGTCACCTGAACAGCGTCTGATGCCGCCATGACACTTTGTGAGTTTAGAGAAAAACATCATGTGACAGACACCTTGAGGTGCTCACTAAATATCTAGAGAAATTCCTTGAAGGTTCTATTTTCTAAAATGGGATCACTTGTGGGGGATCTCCAAAATCCCTTCAAATGTGATGTGGTCCCTAAAAAAAATGGTTTTGTAAATTTTGTTGGAAAAATTAGAAATTGCTAATAAACATTGAACCCTTCTAACTTCCTATAAAAAAATGATGTATCAAAAATTGTGCTGATGTAAAGTAGACATGTGGGAAAAAAAGGGAATTTTGTTTACTTACCGTAAATTCCTTTTCTTCTAGCTCCTATTGGGAGACCCAGACAATTGGGTGTATAGCTTCTGCCTCTGGAGGCCACACAAAGTATTACACTTTAAAAAGTGTAACCCCTCCCCTCTGCCTATACACCCTCCTGTGGACCACGGGCTCCTCAGTTTTGGTGCAAAAGCAGGAAGGAGAAAAATTATAAATTGGTCTAGGGTAAATTCAATCCGAAGGATGTTCGGAGAACTGAAGACCATGAACCAAAAGAACAATTCAACATCAACAACATGTGTACACAAAAAAACAACCAGCCCAAAGGGCACAGGGGTGGGTGCTGGGTCTCCCAATAGGAGCTAGAAGAAAAGGAATTTACGGTAAGTAAACAAAATTCCCTTTTTCTTTGTCGCTCCATTGGGAGACCCAGACAATTGGGACGTCCAAGAGCAGTCCCTGGGTGGGTAAAAGAATACCTCAATCAAAAGAGCCGAAAACGGCCCCCTCTTACAGGTGGGCAACCGCCGCCTGAAGGACTCGCCTACCTAGACTGGCGTCTGCCGAAGCATAGGTATGCACTTGATAGTGCTTCGTGAAAGTGTGCAGACTAGACCACGTAGCTGCCTGACACACCTGCTGAGCCGTCGCCCGGTGCCGCAATGCCCAGGACGCACCTACGGCTCTGGTAGAATGGGCTTTCAGCCCTGAAGGGAGCGGAAGCCCAGAAGAACGGTAGGCCTCGAGAATCGGTTCCTTGATCCACCGAGCCAAGGTTGACTTGGAGGCCTGAGAGCCCTTACGCTGGCCAGCGACAAGGACAAAGAGCGCATCTGAACGGCGCAGGGGCGCCGTGCGAGACACGTAGAACCGGAGTGCTCTCACTAGATCCAAAGAGTGCAAATCCTTTTCACACTGGTGAATTGGATAAGGGCAAAAGGAAGGCAAGGAGATATCCTGATTTAGATGAAAAGGGGATACCACCTTAGGGAGAAATTCCGGGACAGGACGCAGAACCACCGACCTTATCCTGGTGAAAAACCAGGAAGGGGGCTTTGCATGACAGAGCTGGAAGCTCAGACACTCTCCGAAGTGATGTGACTGCCACCAGGAAGGCCACCTTCTGCGAAAGACGGGAGAGAGAGACATCCCGCAGCGGCTCAAAAGGCGGCTTTTGAAGAGCCGTCAGGACCCTGTTAAGATCCCAAGGTTCCAACGGACGTTTGTAAGGTGGGACCATGTGGCAGACCCCCTGCAGGAACGTGCGGACCTGCGGAAGTCTGGCTAGACGCTTTTGAAAAAACTGAGGAGCCCGTGGTCCACGGGAGGGTGTATAGGCAGAGGGGAGGGGTTACACTTTTTAAAGTGTAATACTTTGTGTGGCCTCCAGAGGCAGAAGCTATACACCCAATTGTCTGGGTCTCCCAATGGAGCGACAAAGAAACACATTTTTGCCTCTAAAAAGAAGCTTTAACCCAAAATCTATCATTTTCACAAGAGTATCAGGAGAAAATGCACTGCACAATTTTTTGTGCAATTTCTCCTTAGTACGTCAATACCTTATATGTAGTAGAAATCTGTTGGGACGCATGGCAGGGCTCAGAAAGGAAGGAATGCCATTTGACTTTTTGAATGCAAAATTAGCTGGAATTGTTAGCGGACGCCATGTCGTGTTTGGAGAGACCTTGATGTGCCTAAATAGTGGCGCTCCAGCACAAGTGACCCCTCAAGTAATTTATCAAGGTGATTGGTTAGCACTTGGTGCTTCACATAATTCTATAACATTGAGCCGTGAAAAAGAAAAAATACATTTTTAACCACAAAAATGTTGACTTAACCACAATTTTTCAAATTCACCAGGGTAACAGGAGATAATAGACCATACAATTTGTCGTGCAATTTCTCCTGAGTACACCAATACCTCATATGTGGGAGAAAGACTTCTGCTGCCTTATTACAGTGAATTTTCTGTTAGAAATTTTGACTGACTCAAGTTTCCCAGAGATTTACACGTAGTCCCCGATGTAAGCCGTCAGTGTAGAGAGCAGGATAAACCTGAGTCGCTCTGTACTGCTATGTACTACTATTGGAAGGCAGAAGGAACATCAACAGCAAGTTCTCATGTCTCGGTACTCTGCTGTCACCCTGTGCCCTTCTCGCAGCAGTCTCTCATGACTTGGTGCTCTGCAGTAAACCCTTGTTCCTCTCTCAGCAGTCTCTCCTATAAAGAGAGAGGGGAGCCAGCACGATCTGAAAATGGCATGCATCATATAAAAAGTGCAAATTCACAGATTTATTCCAACTGTACTATAATATAAATTGAGATTTTTAGCAAATAATTGATCAATTCTTTGAGCCACCCCTGCCAACGTCACGGCAAATCTCAATAGGGGGGTCCTATCAGGCGTGCATAGCATGGTGGTGACCAGCCACCAGACATTGGTAGCATAACTACAACCAGAGAGAGAGGGGAGCCAGCACGATCTGAAAATTGCTAATTAAGCACCATACTTGGATCTGGTCCGCCTTTATCAATGGTTGCTGTCTGGCACTG
Source organism: Anomaloglossus baeobatrachus (assembly GCF_048569485.1). NCBI lineage: Eukaryota > Metazoa > Chordata > Amphibia > Anura > Aromobatidae > Anomaloglossus > Anomaloglossus baeobatrachus. The sequence goes on from NC_134353.1 coordinate 652,006,708, forward strand.
GTCAGATCTGATATAGTCCTGGAAGGTGTAGAGCTTGCTCCACATACTGGGACCTGGGCTGGCCTCTATCCATAATTGCCTCTTTTGCAACATGGAAGCGGCTATATACAGGTCACAGGTATGTGTGCTCCATCATGGTTCTGCTTTTAACTTTATCTAGGAGGCCGCATGGCACATGAAATACATAATATAGGTTAGGACCCCCCTATTGAGATTTGCCGTGACGTTGGCAGGGGTGGCTCAAAGAATTGATCAATTATTTGCTAAAAATCTCATTTTTTTTTATTATAGTACAGTTGGAATAAATCTGTGAATTTGCACTTTTTATATGATGCATGCCAATTTCAGATCGTGCTGGCTCCTTTTTTGCAGTCTCTCCTATGTCTTGGTGCTCCGTCGTCACCCCTGTCCTTCTCTTAGCCGTCGCCCCAGGCCCCTCTCTCCTATGTCTCGGTGCTCCGCCATCACCCTTTGTCCTTCTCTCAGCAGTCTCTCCTGTCTCGGTGGTTTGCTGTCACCCCATGTCCCTCTCTCTGCAGTCTCTTATGTCTTGGTGTTCTGCTGTCACCTCTGTCCCTCTTTGTACAGTCTCTCCTATATCTCGGTGCTCTGCCGTCATCCCCGTCTCTCTCTTGGCAGTCTCTCCTTTCTCGGTGGTCTGCCGTCACCCCCTGTGCCTCTCTATGCAGTCTCCTATGTCTCGGTGCTCTGCCATCACCCGTCCCTCACTCAGCAGTCTCCTATCTCTTGTGCTCTGCCGTCACCTCTGTCTCTCTCTCTCTCAAAAGTGCCCTGTGTCTCATTGCTCTGCCGTCACCCCTGTCCCTCTCTCAGCAGTCTCATATGTCTCGGTGCTCTGCCGTCACCCCTGTCCATCTCTTAGCAGTCTCCTATGTCTCAGTGCTCTGCCGTCACCCCTGTCCTTAGCCGTCACCCCCATCCCTCTCTCAGCAGTCTCCTATGTCTCGGTGCTCTGCCGTCACCCCTGTCCCTCTCTCGGCAGTCTCCTATGTTTCGGTGCTCTGCCGTCACCCCTGTCCCTCTCTCAGCAGTCTCCTATGTTTCGGTGCTCTGCCGTCACCCCTGTCCCTCTCTCAGCAGTCTCCTGTGTTTCGGTGCTCTGCCGTCACCCCCGTCCCTCTCTCAGCAGTCTCCTGTGTCTCGGTGCTCTGCCGTCACCCCCGTCCCTCTCTCAGCAGTCTCCCTATATCTCGGTGCTCTGCCGTCACCCCCGTCCATCTCTCAGCAGTCTCCTATGTCTCGGTGCTCTGCCGTCACCCCCGTCCCTCTCTCAGCAGTCTTCTGTGTTTCGGTGCTGTGCCGTCACCACTGTCCCTCTCTCAGCAGTCTCCTATGTCTCGGTGCTCTGCCGTCACCCCCGTCCCTCTCTCAGCAGTCTCCCTATGTCACGGTGCTCTGCCGTCACCCCCGTCCCTCTCTCAGCAGTCTCCTATGTCTTGGTGCTCTGCCGTCACCCCTGTCCCTCTCTCAGCAGTCTCCTATGTCTCGGTGCTCTGCCGTCACCCCCGTCCCTCTCTCAGCAGTCTCCCTATGTCTCGGTGCTCTGCCGTCACCCCCGTCCCTCTCTCAGCAGTCTCCTATGTCTTGGTGCTCTGTCGTCACCCCTGTCCCTCTCTCAGCAGTCTCCTATGTCTCGGTGCTCTGCCGTCACCCCCATCCCTCTCACAGCAGTCTCCTATGTCTCGGTGCTCTGCCGTCACCCCCGTCCCTCTCTCAGCAGTCTTCTGTGTTTCGGTGCTGTGCCGTCACCCCTGTCCCTCTCTCAGCAGTCTGTCCTATGTCTCGGTGCTCTGCCGTCACCCCCGTCCCCCTCTCAGCAGTCTGTCCTATGTCTCGGTGCTCTGCCGTCACCCCCATCCCTCTCTCAGCAGTCTTCTGTGTTTCGGTGCTGTGCCGTCACCCCTGTCCCTCTCTCAGCAGTCTGTCCTATGTCTCGGTGCTCTGCCGTCACCCCCGTCCCCCTCTCAGCAGTCTGTCCTATGTCTCGGTGCTCTGCCGTCACCCCCGTCCCTCTCTCAGCAGTCTCCTATGTCTTGGTGCTCTGCCGTCACCCCTATCCCTCTCTCAGCAGTCTCCTATGTCTCGGTGCTCTGCCGTCACCCCCGTCCCTCTCTCAGCAGTCTGTCCTATGTCTCGGTGCTCTGCCGTCACCCCGTCTCTCTCTCAGCAGTCTGTCCTATGTCTCGGTGCTCTGCCGTCACCCCCGTCCCTCTCTCAGCAGTCTGTCCTATGTCTCGGTGCTCTGCCGTCACCCCTGTCCCTCTCTCAGCAGTCTCCTATGTCTCGGTGCTCTGCCGTCACCCCCGTCCCTCTCTCAGCAGTCTTATGTGTTTCGGTGCTGTGCCGTCACCCCTGTCCCTCTCTCAGCAGTCTCCTATGTCTCGGTGCTCTGCCGTCACCCCGTCCCTCTCTCAGCAGTCTCCCTATGTCTCGGTGCTCTGCCGTCACCCCCGTCCCTCTCTCAGCAGTCTCCTATGTCTTGGTGCTCTGCCGTCACCCCCGTCCCTCTCTTAGCAGTCTCCTATGTCTCGGTGCTCTGCCGTCACCCCCGTCTCTCTCTCAGCAGTCTGTCCTATGTCTCGGTGCTCTGCCGTCACCCCCGTCCCTCTCTCAGCAGTCTGTCCTATGTCTCGGTGCTCTACCGTCACCCCTGTCCCTCTCTCAGCAGTCTCCTATGTCTCGGTGCTCTGCCGTCACCCCCGTCCCTCTCTCAGCAGTCTGTCCTATGTCTCCCTGCCGTCACCCCGTCCCCCTCTCAGCAGTCTGTCCTATGTCTCGGTGCTCTGCCGTCACCCCCGTCCCTCTCTCAGCAGTCTCCTATGTCTCGGTGCTCTGCCGTCACCCCCGTCCCTCTCTCAGCAGTCTGTCCTATGTCTCGGTGCTCTGCCGTCACCCCCGTCCCTCTCTCCTATGTTTTGGTGCTCTGCCGTCACCCCCGTCCCTCTCTCAGCAGTCTCTCCTATGTTTCGGTGCTCTGCCGTCACCCCCGTCCCTCTCTCAGCAGTCTGTCCTATGTCTCGGTGCTCTGTCGTCACCCCCGTCCCTCTCTCAGCAATTTGTCCTATGTCTCAGTGCTCTGCCGTCACCCCTGTCCTTAGCCGTCACCCCCGTCCCTCTCTCCTATGTCTCGGTGCTCTGCCGTCACCCCTGTCCTTCTCTCAGCAGTCTGTCCTATGTCTCGGTGTTCTGCCGTCACCCCCGTCCCTCTCTCAGCAGTTTCCCATGTCTCGGTGCTCTGCCGTCACCCCTGTCCCTCTCTCAGCAGTCTCCTATGTCTCGGTGCTCTGCCGTCACCCCCGTCCCTCTCTCAGCAGTCTGCCCTATGTCTCGGTGCTCTGCCGTCACCCCCGTCTCTCTCTCAGCAGTCTGTCCTATGTCTCGGTGCTCTGCCGTCACCCCCGTCCCTCTCTCAGCAGTCTGTCCTATGTCTCGGTGCTCTGCCGTCACCAGTGTCCCTCTCTCAGCAGTCTCCTATGTCTCGGTGCTCTGCCGTCACCCCCGTCCCTCTCTCAGCAGTCTCCCTATGTCTCGGTGCTCTGCCATCACCCCCGTCCCTCTCTCAGCAGTCTCCTATGTCTTGTTGCTCTGCCGTCACCCCTGTCCCTCTCTCAGCAGTCTCCTATGTCTCGGTGCTCTGCCGTCACCCCCGTCTCTCTCTCAGCAGTCTGTCCTATGTCTCGGTGCTCTGCCGTCACCCCCGTCCCTCTCTCAGCAGTCTGTCCAATGTCTCGGTGCTCTGCCGTCACCCCTGTCCCTCTCTCAGCAGTCTCCTATGTCTCGGTGCTCTGCCGTCACCCCCGTCCCTCTCTCAGCAGTCTGTCCTATGTCTCCCTGCCGTCACCCCGTCCCCCTCTCAGCAGTCTGTCCTATGTCTCGGTGCTCTGCCGTCACCCCCGTCCCTCTCTCAGCAGTCTCCTATGTCTCGGTGCTCTGCCGTCACCCCCGTCCCCCTCTCAGCAGTCTGTCCTATGTCTCGGTGCTCTGCCGTCACCCTCGTCCCTCTCTCAGCAGTCTCCTGTGTCTCGGTGCTCTGCCGTCACCCCTGTCCCTCTCTCAGCAGTCTCCTGTGTCTCGGTGCTCTGCCGTCACCCCTGTCCCTCTCTCAGCAGTCTCTCCTATGTTTCGGTGCTCTGCCGTCACCCCTGTCCCTCTCTCGGCAGTCTCTCCTATGTCTCGGTGCTCTGCCGTCAGCCCTGTCCCTCTCTCAGCAGTCTCCTATGTCTCGGTGCTCTGCCGTCACCCTCGTCCCTCTCTCAGCAGTCTCCTGTGTCTCGGTGCTCTGCCGTCACCCCTGTCCCTCTCTCAGCAGTCTCCTGTGTCTCGGTGCTCTGCCGTCACCCCCGTCCCTCTCTCAGCAGTCTCCTATGTCTCGGTGCTCTACCGTCACCCCTGTCCCTCTCTCAGCAGTCTCCTGTGTCTCGGTGCTCTGCCGTCACCCCTGTCCCTCTCTCAGCAGTCTCTCCTATGTTTCGGTGCTCTGCCGTCACCCCTGTCCCTCTCTCGGCAGTCTCTCCTATGTCTCGGTGCTCTGCCGTCAGCCCTGTCCCTCTCTCAGCAGTCTCCTATGTCTCGGTGCTCTGCCGTCACCCTCGTCCCTCTCTCAGCAGTCTCCTGTGTCTCGGTGCTCTGCCGTCACCCCTGTCCCTCTCTCAGCAGTCTCCTGTGTCTCGGTGCTCTGCCGTCACCCCCGTCCCTCTCTCAGCAGTCTCCTATGTCTCGGTGCTCTACCGTCACCCCCGTCCCTCTCTCGGCAGTCTCCTGTGTCTCGGTGCTCTGCCGTCACCCCTGTCCCTCTCTCAGCAGTCTCCTGTGTCTCGGTGCTCTGCCGTCACCCCTGTCCCTCAGCAGTCTGTCCTATGTCTCGGTGCTCTGCCGTCACCCCTGTCCCTCTCTCTGCAGTCTCCAATGTCTCGGTGCTCTGCCGTCACCCCTGTCCCTCAGCAGTCTCCTATGTCTCGGTGCTCTGCCGTCACCCCCGTCTCTCTCTCAGCAGTCTCTCCTGTGTCTCGGTGCTCTGCCGTCACCCCTGTCCCTCTCTCTGCAGTCTCCAATGTCTCGGTGCTCTGCCGTCACCCCTGTCCCTCAGCAGTCTCCTATGTCTCGGTGCTCTGCCGTCACCCCCGTCTCTCTCTCAGCAGTCTCTCCTGTGTCTCGGTGCTCTGCCGTCACCCCCGTCCCCCTCTCATCAGTCTGTCCTATGTCTCGGTGCTGTGCCGTCACCCCCGTCCCTCTCTCGGCAGTCTCCTATGTCTCGGTGCTGTGCCGTCACCCCCGTCCCTCTCTCATCAGTCTGTCCTATGTCTTGGTGCTCTGCCGTCACCCCCGTCCCTCTCTCAGCAGTCTCCTGTGTCTCGGTGCTCTGCCGTCACCCCCGTCCCTCTCTCAGCAGTCTCCTGTGTCTCGGTGCTCTGCCGTCACCCCTGTCCCTCAGCAGTCTCCTATGTCTCGGTGCTCTGCCGTCACCCCCGTCCCTCTCATCAGTCTGTCCTATGTCTTGGTGCTCTGCCGTCACCCCCGTCCCTCTCTCAGCAGTCTCCTATGTCTCGGTGCTCTGCCTTCACCCCCGTCCCTCTCTCGGCAGTCTCCTGTGTCTTGGTGCTCTGCCGTCACCCCCGTCCCTCTCTCAGCAGTCTGTCCTATGTCTCGGTGCTCTGCCGTCACCCCCGTCCCTCTCTCAGCAGTCTGTCCTATGTCTTGGTGCTCTGCCGTCACCCCCGTCCCTCTCTCAGCAGTCTGTCCTATGTCTCGGTGCTCTACCGTCACCCCTGTCCCTCTCTCAGCAGTCTCTCCTATGTCTTGGTGCTCTGCCGTCACCCCCGTCCCTCTCTCAGCAGTCTGTCCTATGTCTCGGTGCTCTACCGTCACCCCTGTCCCTCTCTCAGCAGTCTCTCCTATGTCTTGGTGCTCTGCCGTCACCCCCGTCCCTCTCTCAGCAGTCTGTCCTATGTCTCGGTGCTCTGCCGTCACCCCAGTCCTCAGCCGTTATCCCGCGCCCCTCTCTCGGCTGTCTCTGCGCGGCCCTCCCCTCGGCCCCTCCCCTGGCTGTCTCTTTCCCTGGGAGTGTCTATGAGCCTTTGTCTGGGTGTCTCTCAGATCTCGCAGACAGCTGCACAGAGAGGACCCCAGAGACAGCTGATAGAGGCCGGAGCCGATCACAGTGAGTGTCCCCTGCCGGAGTGTGAGGTGACAGTGTCCTGGGCGCGCTTTGCTTTTCGTGCCTCCATGTATGTTGTGTGCCGGAATGTGTGCAGCCTGCAGTGCTGTCATAGGAGGGAGTCCGCGTCATGGTGCTGATAGCCGTGCGGCAGATGGCGAGTGTATAATCATGTGCACGTCGTGTGTCCTTGCATGTAATGTCAGCAGTGTATTGTGTCTGTTCTGGTGGCTTATCTGAATTCACAGCACACACTTCAGCGTGCATACATGTGCACGAGCAGCTGTGGTACTACAAGGCACAGCATGCACAAGACGCATCACGTATACGCTATATACACTACAAGGTGCCACAAAGTGGAATAAACATCTCTCCTTTCAAGAAGAAAAAGCCACGCCCACCGCTGTCATGGACCGTCCTCGGGTAACCACGCCCACAGAGCTGTAGTCACACCCACCAACATTCTGACACTTCTCGTAGCCCCGCCCACGGTGCATTGTCCCCACGTGTAACAACAACACAGCGCTCCGTGCTCACACCTGACAGGAGAGCTGCCCCGGGTGTGGGGGGGGTCATGGGGGCGCCTTCGTGTGTGGTGCACGGTGGGTTTATGGGGGCCTTCTTCGTATGTGGTGTACTATGGAGTTTATAGGGGTCTCCCTCCTGTGGTGTACCATGGGATAAGTGAATTTCCCTTATGTGAGATATGGGGGGGCTCCTTCGAGTGCAGTGGAATATGGGGGGGCTCTCCTGTGCTGTACGAAGGGGTAATGAGGGGGTCCTTTTGTGTGGGGTGTGCAGTGGGCTTATGGGGGGCTCCCTCGTGCTAATGGGGCACAACCTCGTGTGGTGTACAGTGTGAAAATTGAGTACTCCCTTCCGAGGAAAATGGGGCAACCTTGTGTGGTGTACGGTGTGACAATGGGGTGCTTCCTTCTGAGGAAATGGGGGAGCAAACTTATGTGTGTTGTACGGTGTGATAATGGGGGGGCTTCTTTCTGAGGGAATGTGAGGCAACCTTGTATGTGGTCTAGGGTGTGGTTATGGGGGCCTCCTCGTGTGTTGGTGTTATGGGGGCCTCCTCGTGTGGCGCGTGTTGGTGTTATGGGGGCCTCCTCGTGTGGCGCGTGTTGGTGTTATGGGGGCCTCCTCGTGTGGCGTGTGTTGGTGTTATGGGGGCCTCCTCGTGTGGCGCGTGTTGGTGTTATGGGGGCCTCCTCGTGTGGCGCGTGTTGGTGTTATGTGGGCCTCCTCGTGTGGCGCGTGTTGGTGTTATGGGGGCCTCCTCGTGTGTTGGTGTAATGTGGGCTTCCTCGTGTGGCGCGTGTTGGTGTTATGTGGGCTTCCTCGTGTGGCGCGTGTTGGTGTTATGTGGGCTTCCTCGTGTGGCGCGTGTTGGTGTTATGTGGGCCTCCTCGTGTGGCGCGTGTTGGTGTAATGTGGGCCTCCTCGTGTGGCGCGTGTTGGTGTTATGTGGGCTTCCTCGTGTGGCGCGTGTTGGTGTAATGTGGGCTTCCTCGTGTGGCGCGTGTTGGTGTTATGTGGGCCTCCTCGTGTGGCGCGTGTTGGTGTAATGTGGGCTTCCTCGTGTGGCGCGTGTTGGTGTTATGGGGGCCTCCTCGTGTGGCGCGTGTTGGTGTTATGTGGGCTTCCTCGTGTGGCGCGTGTTGGTGTAATGTGGGCTTCCTCGTGTGGCGCGTGTTGGTGTAATGTGGGCTTCCTCGTGTGGCGCGTGTTGGTGTTATGTGGGCCTCCTCGTGTGGCGCGTGTTGGTGTAATGTGGGCTTCCTCGTGTGGCGCGTGTTGGTGTTATGTGGGCCTCCTCGTGTGGTGCGTGTTGGTGTTATGGGGGCCTCCTCGTGTGGCGCGTGTTGGTGTTATGTGGGCTTCCTCGTGTGGCGCGTGTTGGTGTTATGGGGACCTCCTCGTGTGGCGCGTGTTGGTGTTATGTGGGCTTCCTCGTGTGGCGCGTGTTGGTGTTATGGGGGCCTCCTCGTGTGGCGCGTGTTGGTGTTATGGGGGCCTCCTCGTGTGGCGCGTGTTGGTGTTATGGGGGCCTCCTCGTGTGGCGTGTGTTGGTGTTATGGGGGCCTCCTCGTGTGGCGTGTTTTGGAGGCTCCCTCGTGTGGCTTGTAGTGGAGTTATGGGGGGCTCCCTCTTGTGGTTGTAGTGGAGTTATGGGAGGCTCCCTCTTGTTGTAGTGGAGTTATGGGGGGCTCCCTCGTGTGGCTTGTAGTGGAGTTATGGGGGGCTCCCTCTTGTGGTTGTAGTGGAGTTATGGGAGGCTCCCTCTTGTTGTAGTGAAGTTATGGGGGGCTCCCTCGTGTGGCTTGTAGTGGAGTTATGGGGCCACCTCGTGTGGCTTGTAGTGGAGTTATGGGGGCCCCCTCGTGTGTAGTGTATGGTGAGGTAATGAGGGGCTTTCTCCTATGTATGTCCGTGGTGTATGACTAGAATAAATGAGGGTCTCCGTCTTCTATGTGTATGCTATGTAACTGGGGTATGCATCTGTCTGTAGTTCAGAATATAATGTGCTCACCCTCCAAAATCTAAAAAATCTTAACCCTTTGTTCTGGGTTGTACATACATATAAGTGTGAAGATGTCTATTAATACACTGCTAGATATCTCCTTTGGGCCGCGGTTACATATTCTGCACACACAACTGACAGTTTCTCTCTTTTTTTTTCTTCCTAAAATTGGAATAAGATACAACTAGGACGATGTTTTTCTTCCCCATTGGGTAAAATCTCGGCTTAGGCAACAACAAAGAGTAAATTAAGAATTGATAAACAAGCCTGCCCACAAACTACTGTTACTGCCTCCTGGCACAAGGAATCTACCGGAGGTTTTCTATACACTCCTATAATAAAGCATCTATAGGATAATAGGCTCAGTTTAGAAGGCCCCCCGCCTGACATTGTGAGTAAAGCTGAACACAGGGGGTCGTGGGTTCTGGAATGCAGTGTTAATCATCGTTCTTTCTTCATTAGCTGGATGCTTGGTAGTTCAGCCAGAGCTGCTAGACCCCGTCTATTATCCATACCATTTGTGCCATCCATACTAAAAAATCTAAACATATTTTTCTTCAAATATGTGCACACATAAGAATTGTGTATAATTACTGGTTAAAAACCATAATTTGTATAGGTTATGGAAATTACCAATGGAAATGTATCCTGTATGCTGACGCTGACGAGTACAAGAACATTATCTAGCAAGAGTGTAAGATTTTCTCATTTTATAGTGCTCCTGTGTGTTTGTATTGTGTGTATATATAATAGATACACTGAACAAAAATGTAAACTTAACACTTATTTTTGCTTCCATTTTTCATGAGCTGACCTCAAAGATCTAAGACTTTTCTATGTAACAAAATGCCGCTTTCTTTCAAATATTGATCATAAATTTTTCTATCTCTGTGTTGGCAAGTAGAGATGAGCGGACACCTGAATTTTAAGTTTGGTGTTCGTATCGAACACGGACTACAACAACAAAAAATCAGTGTTCAAGTAAAGAATTCAGGTGTATGCAAACCACTTGAGTGAGCAGCATTGTGCTCGGGTACGCTCGGTGCTCTGTCCAGTGCGAGCCGCTTGCAGTGTGTGAATGACTCACACTGGGGGTAAAATCAGCCTAAAGGCCACTTTATACACTGTGATATCGGTACCGATATCGCTAGTGTGGGTACCCGCCCCCATCGGTTTTGCGACACGGGCAAATCGCTCCCTGTGGTGCACAAGATCGCCCAGACCCGTCACACTACTTACCTGTCTAGCGACGTCGCTGTGACCGGCGATCCGCCTCCTTTCTAAGAGGGCGGTCCGTGCGGCGTCACAGCGACGTCACTAAGCGGCCGCCCAATAGAAGCGGAGGGGCGGAGATGAGCGGGACGTAACATCCCACCCACCTTCTTCCTTCCTCATTGCGGGCGGGACGCAGGTAAGGTGAGGTTCCTCGTTCCTGCGGTGTCACACGGAGCGATGTCTGTTGCCGCAGCAACGAGGAACTACATCGCTACTGCAGCAGCAACGATATTTGAGAATGGACCCCCATGTCACCGATGAGCGATTTTGACCGTTTTTTGCGACGATTAAAAATCGCTCATAGGTGTCACACGCAAAGACATCGCTAAAGCGGCCGGATGTGCATCACAAATTCCGTGACCCCCAATGAGATCGCTTTAGCGATGTCGTAGCGTGTAAAGTAGCCTTAAGGCTATCTGCGCATGTTGCCTTTTTCGTGACCACAAAGATGCAGCGTTTTTGGCCGCAAAAACGCACTTGCAGCAAAAATGCAGCGGTAAAAAAAGCATGCGTTTTTACCGCGTTTTTGGCTGCGTTTTGCTACCTTTTTCGAATGCATTGCATGGGTGTAAAAACGCAGAAAAGAATTGACATGTTGCTTTTTTTTTTTTTACCTCAAAAATGCAGCTAAAAAAAAAAGCACTGTGCAGACAGCAAAAATGAAAACTCATAGACTTTGCTGCGGAAGTAAAGTCATGCAGTTTTCCGACCAAAAACGTACCCAAAAAACACGCAAAAACGCACCGTCCACACAACCTTAGCAGATGTAGTGTGTACAAACAAACATAATAATTAAAGAGAACCTGTCAAGTGAAATATGCACCCAAAGCCACAAGCAGTTCTCTGTGGATATTGCTAATCCCTGCCTAGCCATCCCTGTATACACTAGTATTGATAAAGTGATCTTTTGAAAAGTATTTCTAAATATCTTTTATCTCATGGTAATGAGCACGGGGACTAGTCCCAAGGGCGTTATATTCCCCGACTAGTCTGCCCTCTTAGCATGTTAGCACGCCCACAGGGGCATACTAACATGCTATTCAATGCAGCCGATCTAGAGCAGCCCAAACATGCTCAAAGGGTGACATGTTTGGTGAATATGCTGGCCGTGCAACATGAGGCGATGGTTGTGGATGAATGGCACAACAATCGGCCTCAGCATCTCATCACGGTATTTATGTGCATTTAAAATGGCATCAATAAAATGCACCGGTGTTCGTTGTCCATAACATACGCCTGCCGATACCATAACACCACCGCCACCATGGGCCACTTGATTCACAATATTGTCATCAGCAAACCGCTCACCCACACGACACCATACATGCAGTCTGCCATCTGCCCTGCCGTAAAAAATGGGATTCATCCTGTACTTTACTATTGTAGCTGATGAAGACAATTATAATAGCAGAATAATCGTAGTTATATCAACCTTAATTAATTTCAATATTTTAACAGCAAGGTCTTGAATTACAAAAATCTCCTAGGAGACACTAATATAAAAAAATAAAACTTAACATTTAATACCTCAGTTAAAAAAGTGAACAGGGTCACTGGAGATCGTGACATTCTACACAACAAACAAAAAACAAAAAATATACATCTGGTGTTTGATCACAGCCCTACACGGACCATCACAAAGGTGTAGAGAGCACACAATAACACCCAGTATCAAGGTTAGGCTATTCAAGGATCAACATCGATGTATATGACACATCAAATTTGTCCATACACACACCATGGACATGGAGACCCAAAGATTATCCCCTGTTTAACTATTCAAGGAACTACCCTCCTCACCAAGGGGTTCCGTCAACAGAAAGGGAACAGGTTTCACCAACCGTAAGCGGGCTATGTTTATGCAGCAAACCTGGAAAATCGATTCTCATATATCGAGTGTACTTGCTTCCTCGGTTTACTTAGGCATTACAGGTGAAACTTCCATCAATGTATACATATAACTTCCGACGCGTTTCATTATATTCCTCAGGGAAGTCAGTAATACAGATATTAGGGTTATACCACAATCATAGGGGCAGGCATCCCCGGTGGAACCCCAGTGCTGGACTGAAAATGAAATAGAAATCACCATAAGTCCACCACTCAAAAGACATCATTGTAACAGAATATAAAAAAAGAAAACAAAAAACCCAATCAGGGCACTCACCCAAGAAACAAGTCCTCTAAATCCTGGTGCTAGGCCATATCAACTGCCCATTTCTGAACGCACACTAGAACGGACAAGTCTATATTAATCCACCGCTTATTACAGAATCATAGAAGGAGATAGTCCCACATCAGGAACACTCACCAAGACACGTCCTCCACATGTATTCAGTTCAAAAAAGTGCCGCGCTGCCGGCGTCATGAGCCGCGCCATCTTATATCACGCGCGCATGCGCAGTACACCCCATTCAGTTGTGTGACGCACAACCGGAACCACCCGATACCGGAAGTTAGTGCGTCATCTCAGCAAGCCGACCACATCATCATATGATGCCGGCCACCCATCCGGTGACGCTATTTCCGGAAAATGGAACGCAAGCCTGAACAAATATCAAGTAATCGCGTCATTGCTCTATTAACGCTTGCGCTTCAACGTTGAAATACATCAGTAGTGAAAGAGTACAAAACCCATTCACAGCGTTTCAAGACCATCTAGGGCAGTATGCAAACGTTAATAGCGCAAGCGTTAATAGAGCAATGACGCGATTACTTGATATTTGTTCAGGCTTGCGTTCCATTTTCCGGAAATAGCGTCACCGGATGGGTGGCCGGCACCATATGATGATGTGGTCGGCTTGCTGAGATGACGCACTAACTTCCGGTATCGGGTGGTTCCGGTTGTGCGTCACACAACTGAATGGGGTGTACTGCGCATGCGCGCGTGATATAAGATGGCGCGGCTCATGACGCCGGCAGCGCGGCACTTTTTTGAACTGAATACATGTGGAGGACGTGTCTTGGTGAGTGTTCCTGATGTGGGACTATCTCCTTCTATGATTCTGTAATAAGCGGTGGATTAATATAGACTTGTGCGTTCAGAAATGGGCAGTTGATATGGCCTAGCACCAGGATTTAGAGGACTTGTTTCTTGGGTGAGTGCCCTGATTGGGTTTTTTTTTTTTTTTGATATTCTGTTACAATGATGTCTTTTGAGTGGTGGACTTATGGTGATTTCTATTTCATTTTCAGTCCAGCACTGGGGTTCCACCCGGGGATGCCTGCCCCTATGATTGTGGTATAACCCTAATATCTGTATTACTGACTTCCCTGAGGAATATAATGAAACGCGTCGAAAGTTATATGTATACATTGATGGAAGTTTCACCTGTAATGCCTAAGTAAACCGAGGAAGCAAGTACACTCGATATATGAGAATCGATTTTCCAGGTTTGCTGCATAAACATAGCCCGCTTACGGTTGGTGAGACCTGTTCCCTTTCTGTTGACGGAACCCCTTGGTGAGGAGGGTAGTTCCTTGAATAGTTAAACAGGGGATAATCTTTGGGTCTCCATGTCCATGGTGTGTGTATGGACAAATTTGATGTGTCATATACATCGATGTTGATCCTTGAATAGCCTAACCTTGATACTGGGTGTTATTGTGTGCTCTCTACACCTTTGTGATGGTCCGTGTAGGGCTGTGATCAAACACCAGATGTATATTTTTTGTTTTTTGTTTGTTGTGTAGAATGTCACGATCTCCAGTGACCCTGTTCACTTTTTTAACTGAGGTATTAAATGTTAAGTTTTATTTTTTTATATTAGTGTCTCCTAGGAGATTTTTGTAATTCAAGACCTTGCTGTTAAAATATAAAAATAGCTGATGAAGACCCAAATATAGGGGTCAAAACGTTAATAATCTTTCTGTATTGCCTGTATAATAAATTCCTTACATCCATTTTGGAGTGCCAAGTTCTTTTATAAATAGCAATCAGTTGACAGATCCGTTTTCTATAGACTCCCTGTCACGGGGTGTGATTGGACAACGGGACCGGGACTCCTAAACTGGCTCATAGGCTAATGGGCCTTAGCTGTCCCTGATTCCAGAGATATTTCTAATGGTGAAGATGTCTGGGTCACCATCCTTGCCCTGTTCCTGGACAGCCCTGATATAATACCCCTCTCCACAACCTCCGATCAGGGCGCTGCTGACATTCGCTGTGTTCACCCCAGTGAGAATACTCGCATCTCCACAAGCATAAATTGACATGCTGCAGCTTGGGAAGCCACGTTGCATGTCAGTTTACGCTGCGTAAAAAAGCACATTGGGCATGGGCTTTCTATAAATCCTATCCACTGTGCTTGTACTGTACAACCCAGCGTTTTGGACACAACAAAAACGCTGCTTCAAAAACGCTGATCATGGGCACATACCTTTAGATCTTTGAATTCAGCTCATGAAAATTGGGAGCAAAAACAAAACTTGCATTTATTTCTTTATATTATAACAGTGGATTCTTCATTACATTTTGTCCATGTTCCATGTGTAAACCAAGCCTCAGGTGGCAATCAGAACTCCTTAGGGGTATAAAGCTGAAAATGCATTTATGGCATAAGCACACTAGACGTAGGCTCTTGGGCATGCTTTATTGATTTTTCCAACTCATGAACACATTTAGTCATATGACCTAGTGGTTTTTTTTCTCCTGAAAGCAGATACTGGTTACCCACAGGAAATGGGTCATTCCGTGTCAAGTGGACCAGTTTTAAAAATCGTCCCCACTCGACGTTCTCCGATTTTGCTGAAAATTTATAAGGATGTACATGTATGTTTGAAAAGAGGTTCTGTAAATTTTTAGGGCCAGATCTCAAATACATTGGGCACTGTTGACCTTTCACTGGAGGGTCCACCAAGCCTGCGGCTTCAGCTAAGAGGATTTTGCAAACTTTGGCACATAGCCATTAGAGTTCTATACTGGCTATGATGCTGAAATTTGGCATACTAGCTCAACTTTTGCTGCTAAACACGATAAAATTATTACCGGCTATGACAAAACAATATTTCGGCCGCAATTTTGTGTCAAAGTAGCTTGCAAAACGCCTCGCATAAAATTTATGCCAAACTTTGCCCATATATAACTCAAGACCAAAAACCAATAGGAACTGGTGCTTTACCCTGTACACCAAACATCTTCATGACTTTGCATTGCTGCAATATCACGGTCAAAGCATATGTATTTGTGGAAATATTCACACCCACATGATGAAAAACTTAAACAAACCGAATTTTACCTATTTTTAGGTCAAATTTCCCAAAAAGGGGTACCCCTAAAATATATTAATTCTGTTATCATTTGAAAGAGCACATTTTTCTCTACAAGGATCATTGGGGGTTTTTTTGGAGTCTCTCCATTTAAGAAAAGAAAAATGCCACTGAACATGGTGTTATTTATTAATACGCAATGAATGCTAACTGCAGTATTCAAACCCTTGCGTTGGTCCATGGTGGTTATACCACAACCAATTCCCTAACAATTGGTATTATAATCCTATTAAGAATTGTAATAATGCTGTCTTTCGAGAATTGGCAGCCCCATCGCCTAGGAGCCATGGCCGATAGCCGTGCAAGGCAAGTCGCGGGTGGTCTCTTTATCGCAGGTTCCAAAGCCTGAGGGTGGGTGTCTTTGCCTAGGATCCCAAGCCTAATATTGGGTATCTTTTGTTGGTTCCCAAGCCATAATGTTCAGTCTAAGTGGTCTGGAATTGTTGCTGAATTTGCAATGAAAGATGAAGGGTCATTTGACACCCTTGAAATGTGAATCTTTTTGTCATCAATTGGCACAAACTGGTGATTTTCTCTTGTTCCAGCAATTGTATGTCCATCTTTGAACCTTTCCTCTTGAACCACCCGTATTTCGTCAATTTTTTCTTTTGGAACAAAAAAAAAACCGCCTCCAAGATCATATGCAAATATATAGTAGGTGTAATAATACGAGGGGCTGCTGATACGTCTTTGGCTTTACCCAGAAAGAAACGAGATAGGATGAAACTTTATATTTATTCCACATACTCTCCACTGATGTCAGCACACTTCTTACATAGGCATTCCAAGTTCTGTAAGCCTAGCAAAAAGAAGGATTTCAATTGTGCCTCAAACAAGGCATCCAAAGCAGCCATGGCATAAGAAATGGTGTGAAATTTGGTACCCTTGAGGTGTTTCTTCAGGTTTGGAAACAGATGATAGATGGGGGGAGCTAGATCTGGTGAATAAGGTGGGTGGTCAACCAGCTGGAAGCCCAGCTCTGCCAGTTTTGGCGTGGTCGCTTGTGCAGTGTGAGCGGAGGCGTGGTCTAGCAGGAACAAGATTTCTTTGGACAGCTTGCCACGCCTTTTGGCCTTCAGAGCTGCCTTCAGTTGGTCCAGAAGTACAATGTAATACCTTGCATTGATGGTGGAACCCTTTTGAAGGTAGTCCACTAGCAGCACACCCTCCTTATTCCAGGACACAGACACCATCACCTTAGAGACTGATTTTTGCACCCTGAACTTCTTTGGATGAGGAGAACCACTGTGCCTCCACTCTTTTTACTTCTCCTTGTTTTCAGGATCATACAAATCATTCCAGGTCTCATCCCTAGTGACCAGTCAATCCAGGAAGTTCTTATCAGTCTGGGAACGCTGACAAATGGACCGGGACGTTTTCACTCGCATGCTTCTCTGATCTGTTGTCACACATTTGGGGACCCACTTTGCAGATAGCTTCCTCATGTTCAAATGTTCATGGATAATGACACAAACACATTCACGGGAAATCCCCATGATGTCTGCTATTGCTTTAGCTAAAATTCATCAATTCTGCAGTATGTGGTTGTGCACAGCATTGATGATCTCCGGAACAACAACCACTCTCGGTCGTCCAGGAAGTTCCTCATCATTGGTGCTGAAGTGGCCCGTTTTAAATTTGTCAACCCAGTTCTTAACTGTGGAATATGAAGGTCCATTAATCCCCCAATGTCTGTGACATATCACCATGAATATCTTTCGCTGACTTTCCTAGCTGAAACAAGAATTTTATCACTCCTCTGCTCTCAGTTGCTGTGAATATTGCATTAGACTCAGCCATTTTGTTTTCCCGCGTGCGTAGAACACTGTTGCCATAAGCAACAAACAATATTTTGAAAACATATATTAGACACATAAGGCTCCTTTCACATTGCGTTTTTCTCTACGTCCACGTTTCTGCAGACGGACACCCGAACGTAGGTGTCCGTCTGCAGAAACGTATATGTGCACAAAATGGCACAAAACAGAGCACACGCTAACGCAGTGCACTCCATAACAGTGAATGGCCCTGTCGGGCGCATGCGTCCGGAGCACGCTTTGCAGAGTGGGGGAGGGGCGGTCCGGACGGATGCCCCGACGGGACCTGTGGACGTTTAGAAAAACGCAATGTGAAAGGGGCCTAAGACTTTCAAGTGATGTACATTTGTTACCATAGGAACAAAAAAGATCACAAAGCCAAAGACTTATCAGCAGCCCCTCGTAATATTAGCAAATATCTCCAATTAGAAACGTAGTATACGGTAATTCTCCAGATACAGCCATGTCACTTATTTCATGTGCAGGGCATTACAGCTTAGGTTATGACCTGGACCAACTAACTGTCAATATATAAGTGGATGTAACCATGGATACCCAACCTGCAATACCCTGCACATGAGGTAAGAAACATGGCTATATCAGTAGAACTATACTGCATGTCTAATTGGAGGTATTTGCTAATATTATTACTATTATTACACCTACTCGATATTGGAAAACGATCTTGGAGATGGTAATAACCTTTAATTCAACAATATATTTGTACCATTTTGTAAGAATAAGTTTTATTGCCCTTAATTTTGACCCCTGACCTGTTTTCTTCTTCCCCAATACCTGGGGAATTGTAAGTCCATGAGCACAGGTTCCTCTCCAGTCTGTTCCTCACTGTGACTGTGATATTGTTTATTGCACTTGTATTTTACATATGTATGTCTACCACTCTTCACATGTACAGCACCATAGATAATCACTAGTCCGACGAGACGTGCCCTAACTAGAACAGACTTGCTTCATAGGCGCTAATCCCAACCCTCCAGGCATGATTGACTCTATCTACAGCAATTGTGTCATGTGAATTTGCACAACATTTTTCCGCCATGTCTGCAGAGATCACAATCGTGCATTCTCCCACCTTTTTTTTCTCCCTGGACAGGTGCAGTGAAGCCTGGAGAACTCTTCCTGTCCAAGGAGGAAAGAAGTTGCTTGAATGTACATGATGTAGTCGCTGAGGTCATGCTGTGGACAGTGTGAGGTGTCAGTCAGGCCCGTGGGGTGTGATTAGCGACTGAGAAGCAAGACTATTCTAGGAACGGCAAGCCTCTTCAGACTTGTCATGATTTACTTTAAAGTACCATTAATACCAGGGTGCTGTACATTTGAAAAGGGGATAGATAGATAGATACATATATACATATACTGTATACATACAATGCATAAATATATTACTAAAATAACAGACTGGTGCTGGGGGGATAGAAGTTACAATTCACAAGGTATCGAAGGAGGTACTAAGTCAGGGGGTCGAAGATGATTTACATATGTGAAAGAAGGCAATAAAGGGTATTTTTGCAGAGATAAGATTAACAAGATGGTACATCAAGTGCATGATTGTATTGCTGAATTATGTCTCTAAATGATTATGGGGAGGTAGGGAGGCCTGTGGGACCTGCCAGGTTCCCTTTCAACATGAATGATGTTTTTGAAGAAATCTCTCCAGAAAAGTACCATTATTAAAACTTATCACTTATGTACGGTACAGGTAACTAGTGTCTGCTCTCCTGGGGGGTACCATTGCTGGATTTGTCACCAAGCAAAAGATCAAAATTCATTTGTCACCCATTTCAATGGGCAACAGTGTCATATGAAACTGATGGATTTAGGGCACATCGTTCGTCCCAGCCAAGCATGTCATAATGCCAAAGGCGTACTGTGTTACAAATATTCACATTCTTGCAGTGATGGATGAAGTTCTGTAGACGCTAGGAACCCGCTAAACCAAGAAATTATTTTGACTTCTACAATTGGATTAGTTAAAACATTTTTTTTCCTGTGCTGAAATAATCTTACAGTGACAAGCAAAAGGGTAACCATGTTCTGACCTTTTTCACTTTCCAGCTCCATATCTCACCATCCACTACAACTTTGAGCGTGAGACTACCTTCATTTTATAGACAATCATCTTGGCTATCTCATACAGAAATTTGACTTGCAACTATTTAGCATTTGATTAGCTATGCAGATTCTTGTCATGTCACTTTATTGTTACTGTTTTGCTCCTGGTGTTTGAATTTTTTTTTTCTTCCTGTATACTACAAATGAAAACCTATTTTCACATTCCCTAATAGCTCAGTGTTTTATTAGGTTGATTCACAAGCGAAAGGTCACTGGTTTTAATTGAGAAGCAGCCATGAAGAAGATTTCCCAAGAAAAGAGAAAACCCATCATCCAACTCATCGATAGCAGTCTTGTGGTAAAGAAAATTGCCAAACTGCGCCATGTGAGTTGTGAAAAAGAGAGCGGTTACGCACAATGGTCCAATGCTTATACTGCAGCAATCATGCATATCGGCTTTGGCGATAATCCCTAGTGTTAGACATGTGGTTCTCACTGTGACAAGCAGTCCATGTCCTTATAAATCAGGAAAAAGTAGTGGTACTCACCTTATTAAAAAACCACACTTTATTTCATATTCTTTAAAAATGGTTAGCAGTCTGATACAAGTTTTACAAGCTTCTGCATCATGTGAGTGTCATAACAGTTGGCAGAATACGAAATAAATTGCGTCCATCTATTCAAAAGCCAAGAGGTGGATGTTCAGGCAAAATATCGGCGTCATCAAGTCGGTTCATAGCAGGTTCTATCAGTTCTGGTACTACAAACATGGCAGTGGAGCTGGGTCCTATGCTTCATAATAGTGAAGTCAAAGACTTCCATGCAAGCACCATGCAACATGTTATACAAGTCTGGTATTATGGCCCAAAAAAAGGTAAAGAAGCCTTGAATTCAATATCCTCATGAGAAGCGTCGGCTCAAGATTGCATAGAAGAACAAAAGTGGACAGTAGAAGATTGGAAACAGGTAGCCTGATGATATGGGGTTTACAACTCAAGGCGTTGTATGCTTGACCAGGATCAATGGTGATCTCAATGCTGAGCTATATCTGAGTATCCTGCAAGACGAGTAACTTTGTATACTCAAGTACTATGGGTATGAAAAGTACGACATAGTGTTCCAGCAGGACAACGACCCATAGTATACTTTAAGATTGGTGAAGAAATGGTTCAGTCACAATGAAGTAGAGGTGCTGGATTGGCCACCACAGTCCCCATATCTCAACCCAATTGAACTTGTGGGTAGAGTTGAAGAATAAGCTGTATACATACCCAAGTGAGTCGACCAGTATGCACCAATATTGGGACTGTGCCGAAGACACCTGAAATCAGTTTTCAGTTTAGATATGCTTGAATCTGATCATGAGCATGCCCAGAAGGATTCAGGCAGTGTTGAAAGCCAAAGGTGGATTTACAAATTACAAACAAAATAATAAAAATTTAAATTTATTTTTTTTTGTTTGTTTTTTTTTTAGGAGCAAAACCGTAACATTGCAGTGACATGACAAGAATCTGCATAACTAATTATATGCTAAATATTTTCAAGTCAAATTTATGTAAGAGATATCCAAGATGATTGTATATAAAATGAAGGTAGTGGATGGTGAGATATGGAGCCTGAAAGTCAAAAGTTCAAAACATTGTTGCCCTTTTGCTCTTCAGAGTATATATGTGCCCCTGCTATGTGGGAAGGGGGAGGGAGCAAACGAGTATACAAACAGGACAGCATGGCTCTTTCTGTAAGATAAAACATTTCCCTACCTGTTTTTAAACATGTTTTGCCTCACAGAAAGATTCAGCTGTGATCCCATGATATCCTGTCTGTATACTCTTTTGCTTCCTTCTCTGCCCTGCCCAGGAGCTGTGGTATGATCAGACCCTATTCTCTATACAGTCAGACACGGCCATTACACAGTACATTGCAGGGACACATTTATAAGATTATTTCCGTACAGGAAAAAAATGTTAACACATCCAATTGTGGAAATTAGTATTAAGGGGGCTCTACACGGTAGCGATATCGGTACCGATATCGCTACCGTGCGTGCCCGCCCCCATAGTTTGTGTGACACGGGCATATCGCTGCCCGTCGCGCACAAAATCGCGCTCCCCCGTCACACGGCTTACCTGCCCTACAACGTCGCTCTGGCTGGCGATCTGCCTCCTTTCTAAGGGGGCGGGTCGTGTGGCGTCACAGCGACGTCACACGGCAGGCGTCCAATAGAAGCAGAGGGGCGGAGATGAGCGGGACATAACATTCCGCCCACCTCCTTCCTTCCGCATTGCCGGTGGAGGCAGGTAAGGAGAAGTTCCTCGCTCCTGCGGTGTCACACACAGCGATGTGTGCTGCCGCAGGAACGAGGAACAACATCGCTAATGAGAGATAAACGATTTTTTTGTTTTAGGACGAGCTCTCCGCGGCAAACGATTTTGGCCGCTTTTGCGATCGTTTTAGGTCGCACATAAATGTCACACGCTGCGATATCGTTAATGACGCCGGATGTGCGTCACAAACAACGTGACCCTGACGATAAAACATTAACGATATCGTAGCGTGTAAAGCCCCCTTAACTCCAATATCTATTGATCAAAAAAGGAACTTTATTCTTGGGACAATCTCTTTATCTGTTGTTTTATTATGCAAACCCAATTCCAAAAACTTTAGGATGCTGAGTAAAATGTAAAGAAAAGAATGCAAGAATTTGGATTTTATTCACAGCAGAACATAGAACAGAATGTGAAAGTTAGACACTTTTCCATGTCTACCATTGTGTGCCATCCCCTCTTCTTTGTCCAACAGTCTGGGAAGTGAGGAGACCAGTTGGTGGAGTTTGGGAGAGTAGTGTTGTCCCATTCTTGTCTGGTGCAGGATTCTAGCTGCTCAACAGTCCTGGCTCTTCTTTGCTGGGTTTTTCTTTTTCATAATGCACCAAGTGTTTTATATTGGAGAAAGGTCTGGACTGCCGGTGGCCAGTTTATCATCCGAACACTCCACATGCTGGTGTGATGGCTTTAGTATGTACGTGGCTTTGCATTGTCTTAGCTGCCCATGCCATCAACACCACCCCATGCCATCAGGGCTGCAGGCTTTGGCACAGTGTGCGGATATTCAGCTGATAATAAGCTGTATGGTCCCTCTCTTCTTGAATTTGTCTGATACGGTGTCCATGATTTTCATTAAAAAATTCAAATTTTTATTAATCTGACCACAGAACAGTTTTCCATTTTGCCTCAGATCCATTTGAAATGAGCTTTAACCCTTGGAAGACTGCAGCGATTCTGGATTGTGTTGATATATGGTATCTTCTTTGTATGATAGAGCAGGGTTCCCCAACTCCAGTCCTCAAGGCCCACCAACAGTGCATGTTTTCAGGATTTCCTTAGCATTGCACTGCTGTTGGAACCAGCACCTGGGCAGGTAATTACATTAACACCTGTGCAATACTAAGGAAATCCCAAAAACCTGCACTGTTGGTGGGCCTTGAGGACTGGAGTTGGGGACCTCTGTGATAGAGCTTAATATTTTTATTTGTAAGATGCAGTGAACTGTGTTCATGATTTCTGGAAGTATTCCTGAGCCCATGCAGGGATTTGCATGACCATATCATGTCTGTTTTTAATGCAGTGCTGCATAAGGGCCCATAGATCGCGATTATTCAATATTGACAATCGGCCTTGCCCCTTGTGAGCATGGATTTCTCCACAATCTCTAAATCTTTTGGTGATATTATATACTTTAGATGGTGGGATATTTAATTTTTTTACAATTTTACTTGAGGAATATTTTTCTGGAATTATTCCACAATTTTTAGACATATTTGTTCACAAATTGGTGTACCTCTGACCATGTTTGCTTTTTTGAGACTGCCTTTCTAAAAGCCTTTTTCTTATACAGTCATGTGTCTCCGTTGAAAATTGCCCCTACAGCTATTTACTATTAGTACCACTTACTGTGGCCGGAGTCACACTTGCGAGAGACTCGCATCACATCACCCGGCATGGCCTGCCACCCTCCGGACGGGAGCGTCTCAGCTGCATAGAAATACATGCAAGCAACCCGCTCCTGTCAGGAGAGTGTGCGGCCGTGCCGGGTGATGCAATGCGAGACTCGCACGAGTCTCTCGCAAGTGTGACTCTGGCCTTTTTCAGCTTTTTTGTTACTTAATTTCTTTGACATGTTGTGTTGTCATTAATTTCAAAATCGTTTTTTTTTTTTCCAAATGAAATGTAAAAATGTCTAACTTTTACCTGATATGTGTTCCATGTTCTACTATAAATAAAATATGTTTATAAGAGATTTTTACAAATCACTTGTTTTTTAATACATTTTACACAGCATCTTAACTTTTAGGGGGGAATTGGGATTGTAGTAAAACATTCAACTGTACCTTTATGTCACTGTTAAATGTGAAGTCTCTGAAGAGAGTTATCATTGCCTTTTTTGAGGAGATTTCTTAATGTTTTACATGTACTTCTCTTGATGGGCCACCATATGTACACATTTCTTGTCATTTCAGCCTACATGACTAAGTAGATTTGGTTTAGGTTCACGTATATTCTGGCTTGGACTAGAACTGGTTGGAATAGTCACGTACCACGATCAGACCTGTTAAACTTCATTCAGATAGCAAATTGTCACCTGTAGATGTCACAGCTTTTTCCACTTCTGTGAGAACTGTTCTTCCATTTTTCAGACCACAGTATCTTATCACCTCTCATTTGGAAAGGTACCTAGTAATATATATTTTCCGGAAACCTTCCAACCTTTCAGGAAAAATATAATTAGAAAATCTGGTTGGGCACTATTGACAGAGACGGGACTAGTCTGGCACTGCCCCTGGCCGGCTTTTTCCAGTGTTTCTCGAGGTGATTGATAAGTCTCTCACATTGGAAGAAGTAGGCCAGAGGTGGCACTTGAGTAGCCTAATCTCTGGCGCTGGACCCAAACCAAATCTGCTAACTATACAGTATACCACATAAGTGAGTACACCCCTCACATTTTTGTAAATAATTTTATATCTCTTCATGGGACAACACTGAAGATATGACACTTTGATACAATATAAAGTAGTCAGTGTACAGCTTGTATAACAGTGTAAATTTGGTGCCCTATAAATAACTCAGCACACAGCTATTAATACCAACTGTTGACAACAAAAGTGAGTACACCGCTAGGTGAAAATGGCCAAATTGTGTCCACTTAGCCATTTTCCCTCCCTAGTGTCATGTGACTCCTTAGTGTTACAAGGTGTGAGCATGATTCCCACTCTTCGGAAACTGGGCCTCTAGGCAATATAACGACTCCAAATACACCTCCAACACGACCACTGCTTTGCTAAATAAACTGAGGTTAAAGATGCATGTCTCCAGACCTAAACCCTATTGAACATGTGTGGGGCATCCTCAAACGGAAGGTGGAGAGCGCAAGGTCTCTAACATCCACCAGCTCCGTGATGTCATCATGGAGGATGGAAAAGGATTGCAGTGGCAACCTTTGAAACTCCATGTCCAAGCGAGCTAAGGCAGTGATTGAAAATAATGCTGGCCACACAAAATATTTGGGCACAATTTGGCAATTTTCACTTAGGTATGTACTCACTTTTATTGTGAGCAGGTTTGACATTAATGGCTGTGTGTTGAGTTATTTTAAGGGCACACCAAATTTACACTGTTATACAAGCTGTACACTGACTACTTTACATTGTATCAAAGTGTCATACACTGACAAGCAAAAGGGTAACACTTTGAATTTTTGACTTTGAGGCTCCATATCTCCCCATCCACTACAGCTTTGGTTGTGAGACGACCTTCATTTTATAGACAATCATTGTGGCTATATCATACATAAATTTGACTTCCAGCTTAAATTTGACTAGCATATGATTAGTTATGCAGATTCTTGTCATGCCCCAGCATTGTTACTGTTTTGCTCCTGGTGGTGGAAAAATCTTTTTTCTTCCTGTATACTAAAAAATTACAATCGTTTCTCATATTCCC
The DNA here is from genome assembly GCF_048569485.1 of Anomaloglossus baeobatrachus. Lineage (NCBI taxonomy): Eukaryota > Metazoa > Chordata > Amphibia > Anura > Aromobatidae > Anomaloglossus > Anomaloglossus baeobatrachus. The sequence goes on from NC_134353.1 coordinate 652,031,842, forward strand.
TAGTAGTTCATTGTGTTTTTTGGTTGATTCCCAAGTGAAAGATCACTGGTTTGAATTGAGGAGCAGCCTAGATGACAATTTCCCAATAAAAGAGGAATCGCATCATCCAGCTCATCAATGGTGGTCTCTCACCGGTCTCAGTTGGAAGAAAACAAAATAAAGTCTGTCCACGTACATTACTCAAGTCTGGAATGGTGGCTTAAAAAAAAAGATGAATTATAATAATATTTATTCACTTATATAGCGCCATTAATTTCACAGCACTTTACATACATTGGCAACACTATCCCCATTGGGGCTCACAATCTAAATTAGGGATAGGGATCTTTCTTTGGAGTGTGGGAGGACACCGGAGTACCCGGAGGAAACCCACGCAAACACGGGGAGAACATAAAAACTCCTTGCAGATGTTGTCCTTGGTGGGATTTGAACCCAGGACCCCAGTTTTGCAAGACTGCAGTGCTAACCACTGAGCCACCGTGCTGCCCGATGAAGAATCCTTAACATCAATATCATCATAAGACACGTCTGATGAAGTTTACAAAAAAGTATTACAGGTCAAAAGTGGAAGATTAAAGCAATAAGATGAAAGTCAATCGACTAGACTCAGGTGCAAATGGGTCTGAAAGAAACCAGGGAAAAGGGGGCTAACAAATCAAGAAATTGAAGGAACTGTCAAGTTCGGTGGAGGAAGCCTGATGATATGGAGTTGTTTCACAGCCAAAGGTGTTGGTTACTTGACCAGGATTAATGGTGGGCTCAATGCTGAGCTATATGTAAGTATCCTACAAGATGAGCTACTGTGCTTCTTAGACTCTGGTACTATGGGTATGAAAAGGACGACATAGTGTTCCAGCAGGACAACGACCCAAAGCATACGTCGAGATTGTCAAAGAAATTGTCCCCCGCAGTCCCCAGATCTCAACCCAATCGAACAGTTGTAGGTAAAGTTGAAGAATAAGCTGTATACAAACTCAAGTGAGTTGACCAGTATGCGCCAACATTGGGAATATGTAGAAGAGACATAGGATCAGACAGGCTTGAATCTGATTGAGAGCATACCCAGAATGATTCAGGCAGTGTTGAAATCCGAAGGCGGATTTACAAAATACTAGCAAAATAATAAAATGTAATATTTAGGATCAATGCAGTGACATGACAATAATCTGCATAACTAATCATATGCTAAATAGTTGCAAGTCAAATTTTTTATCAGATAGCTAAATAATTGTCTATAAAATGAAGATAGTCTAACGCTCAAAGCTGTAGTGGATGGTGAGATATAGGTCCGTAAAGTCAAAAGTTCAAAACATTGTTACCCTTTTGCTTGTCAGTGTATCTTCAGTGTTGTTCCATGAAAAGATTTAATAAAATATGTACAAAAATGTGAGGGATGTAATAATTTTTGTGATATATTGTATTTTCTCTAAAACGCCTGAGCGTCTCAAAGAGAAATGTACCTGGCTGTAATCATGGTCTGGACAGCATGAATCAGCTGACTTCGTCTTTAGAGTCACACGTGACAGATTTGTTGCAGATATTTGTGTGATCTATTCCGTTGATCTGATTAGGGTTGGTTTGGCTGCAAATTCTATTCATGTTTCATTTTTGCTTTTTGTGAAAAAGGTCATTGCCAAATAGCTGGAATATTGAAGCATATATGTATAATGGGGATGGTAATGTGCATTCTGTACATATATTCTACAGCATGGAATAATTTTGTGCAAACCATATTCAGGTATATGGGAAAGGCACAGAAATCTTAGCCGTAGCTGCCTAGTCCCACATACATGCTACAGCAAATCTGCCGTATGTGACTGTATCCTGACTGTTATTTACACCGTGTGTGTTGGACATGTGATTCTACGCCGGTTTGTAATACCAGTATGCGGGTCTTACTCTAATTTTCATTTATATAATGTAAGCCACATGATCTGAAGTATAAAATAAAAATGACACTTCATGGTTTTATAGTTCAAACTATAACATTAGTGATGTTAGTAGAAGGATACGGTGGGTGAAATCATCATGGATTTACTTTTTTTTTTTTTTAGATACAGCGGAACCTCGGTTTATGAGTAACTTGGTGTGCGAGTATTTGCTATACGAGCAATGCTTTGCTGTAAATTTGTAACTCAGTTTACGAGCAATGCTTTGCTGTACAAGCAAATACCGCACACACTTCCGGTTCCGTACTTTCACCGCGCTCTGACCCGCTCTTGCACTCCGCACAAACACACACAAACACGCACACACACATATGCTCACCTAACCTTCCATTCCCTCGCCGGCCTCCTGGTTCTTGCAGTCCGCAGGTACAGGATGTGTATCAGGTAACCACCGCAAGGATGGAGGAACTTCCGCTGTCAACGCTTCACAAAGGCAGCGCGCTGACCAATCAGAAGCAAGCGGCTCCTGCATATGATGCTGACAGCGGAAGCTCCTGCATCGTTGCGATGGTTACTAGATACACATACCTGTGGACTACAAGAACCAGGAGGTCGGCGAGGGAACGGAGGGTAAGGTGAGCATAGTGTGTGCTTGTGTGTTTGTGCTCTGTGGAATGGCACAATAGGGGACCATGATGGGACATTGAACAAGTTGTGGAACTAATTGTCTGAGCTTTTATTATTTCCTACGGGAAATTTTGCTTTGCTGAACGAGTAACTTTGTTAACAAGTACACTGCCAGAACAGATTGTTCTCGTAAACCAAGGTTCCAATGCAATTCATTTTAATTGCCAATGTCAGAACTGTCGTGTATATTCACCGTAACGGCTATCCAGGAGCATGGTGGCCTATATCAATAATTGGAATATTTTGATGTGTCTTTTTACATAACTGTGCCCAGATGTGGATTTCTAGAAGCGTTAATTGATTTTGCTTTGGAAATATAATTGCAGTTTATGACCAGCTGAGTGAATCACGTCACATGAAAAGAACAGATTGTCTTTAATTAACATTCAAGCTGCATAGTAAAAAAGCAAGAAGCAGGCAGAATCCTGTGCAATGTTCGGGCATATCGTGTCTGGGTGTTCTTTCCGATATTGTCACGACAGATGTGCACATTTGCCCAGTGATATATACCAGTGTACACACTCTACCAGCCTGTGCTTTTCTGGCTGTCATGGGCTTGATCTTGTGACCTTCAAGATTTGAAGGGCAAAAGCTGCGTAACTCCTGGGAGCCTTGCCATAACTCCGCTGCCTGGGACATACCATTATTTAAAGGGGGAGTTCATATGACAGGCCATATGTGACTAAATGAAGGGAGAAACAATATCATTGCCTGGTTTGTGGATTTCATTATGCCAAAAGACATGGGGAAAGAAGTGAAAAACGAAGGCTTCCCATTCTGCTGCCATAAGCACATAGAGCAGAATAAGCAGCCTTGCTTTAAGGTGTGTCACACCTCTACATCTACTGATTTCAGGATAAGGCGCTCCTATCACATAGTTTCTGCTTGTTTATTCATTTTCATAGCACTAGAATTATTTCCGTTGATTTAGAACTGCGTGGTGACATTCACAGTTCACAACCATTTTATATATTTTGTTTACAACACACAACAGTTTTATTGTCACATAGAAGAATTGGTGAAACAGAAAGTATCACCCCCTACCTTCAACTAACCAATCAGGTTATCAAACTGGAAATTGACTGGTTGCACTGGCTTTTTAGTGTGCACTTTGTGTATTGATAAAATCATGAACCAGCATAGGAAGCACAAGTTTCGTTCAGCACCATGTGATGGTAGAGATTTCTGGCGTCAGTGTATCCGCCCATGTGTCTATAGAGGCATGTACGCTTTACACTTGTATTCTGCAGTCATTCTTGTATTGGAAAGCACAGCCGGAACTTTTTTCCATACAATCAAATGTATACAGAAAGCCAAATCCTACATTATCATCATACATAGTGGTTAAAAAAAGACCTAGGTCCATCTAGTTCAGCCTTCCTCCACCAATTATACATTTTGTCATTAAGGGCCGCTTTACACGCTGCGACATCGCTAGCAATTGCTAGCGATGTCGAGCGCGATAGCACCAGCCCCCGTCGTACGGCCAATATGTGGTGATCACTGCCGTAGCAAACATTATCGCCACGGCAGCGTCACACTCACATACCTGTTCAGCGACGTCGCTGTGACCGCCGAACAATCCCTCCCTCAAGGGGGAGGTGCGTTCGGCGTCACCGCGACGTCACTAAGCGGCCGTCCAATAGAAGCAGAGGGGCGGAGATGAGTGGGACGTAACATCCCGCCCACCTTCCTTCCTCATTGCCGGCGGCCGCAGGTAAGGAGAGGTTCCTCGTTCTTGCGGTGTCACACATAGCGATGTGTGCTGCCGCAGGAATGACGAACAACATCGTACCTGCAGCTGCAACGATAATTGGGAATGGACCCCCGTGTCACCGATGACCGATTTTGAACGTTTTTGCAACGATTCAAAATCGCTCATAGGTGTCACAGGCAACGACATGGCTAACGTGGCCGGATGTGCGTCACAAATTCCGTGACCCGTAGCGTGTAAAGCGGCCCTTAGTCACTTATAACCAACAATGTTGTGTGTACTGAGGAAATCATCCAGCCCTTTTTCAAAAGCTGTTATAGTATCTGCCATTCCTACATCTTGTGGTAGGGCATTCCACAGTCTAACTACCCTGACTGTAAAGAACCCTTTCCTATTTAGTTGCCGCAATCGCTTTTCTTCTACTTGCAGTGAATGCCCCCTGGTCCTTAGTGCATATAGTGTATGTAGTGTATATTTCCTTATACATCATATTAATATTATATAAATATTAATAAATAATAATAAAATAATACAGCAAAAAGATATATTTGTAATGTTAGCCAATAGGTAGAAAAGTCTTAGAATTTCACCAGTTTGTAATATTTTACCTCCATACTGTTATTTTAAATAGAGTTCAATGGCAGATGTATGGAATTGTATGGGCACACAGTTATATTGTATCTAATCCGCTCCCATCCTCCGATACAGCACAGACAAGGGCTCGCCAATGTGGGCACACGCGTGACGTCAGCTCACCGCCCATAGAAGCCAATGATAATACGTCGGGCCCTGCAGACATCATTAGAGTTGTGCATCTTGATTTTCTTTGTAACAAGACGTTACTTTGCATGAAACATTTGGTTAATAAAAAAAAATACAAAAAAATGTAATTGCACTGACCGGCAAATGCGGCTATGAGATCATTTATTCGGCTGGGAAAGATACATAATTGATTCCACAAAGATTTGATTAGAAGTCTTCCTGCGGCCAATGTGAAAAACAAGGACGGGGGCGCTTAGAAAGTGCAGCTCTCAAATTCTGTTGTTTGTCTCTTGCTTTGTAGCAACAAATTGCCACATTTTAAATGATTATTATGATACTAGAAGGTGGCCCGATTCTACGCATCGGGTATTCTAGAATTTCCGTATTGTGTAGTTAATGTATGATTTTTGTTATATATATATATATGTGTTGTTGTGTGTAGTTACCAAGTGTTTGTGTAGGGCGCTGTACATGTTCTGGGTGTTGTCTGGGTGTGACGGGGGGTGAGAGCGGTGTTGTATGTGTGTTGCGTTGTTTGTGGAGCGCTGTGTGTCTGTAGCGTTGTGTGTGTTGCGCAGTTTGTGTGGGTGTGGTGTGTTTTGGGGGGAGGTATGTTTTGTGCAATGTGTGTGTGTTGCGTGGTATGTGCGTATATTTATGTATGCCGCGATGTCTGTGTGTTGGGTGTTGTGTGTGTGCAGCGTTGTCTGTGTGTGTGGGTGTCTGTGTACGGCGGTGTTTGTGTTTCCCAGTGTGTGTGGTGTGTTGTGTGTGTGTGTTGGGGGGAAGTGTGCAGCTCCCATCGTGCTCCATCCCCCATGCTGTGCACCCCCCATCGTGCTCCATCCGCCATGCTGCGCACTCCCAAACGTGCTCCATCCGCCATACTGCGCACTCCCAAACGTGCTCCATCCGCCATGCTGCGCACTCCCAAACCTGCTCCATCCGCCATGCTGCGCACTCCCAAACGTGGTCCATCCGCCATGCTGCGCACTCCCAAACGTGCTCCATCCCCCATGCTGCGCACCCCCCCATGTGTGTGTGTGTACTCACCTGGGAGTCGGAGCTTCGTGTCAGTTGGGCCAGAGCGAGCGTGCATTGCGTGAGGGGGGCGGGGCCTGCAGAGAGTCGGGGTGAGAGGCCAATCCGTGTGGGGGGGCGGGGCCATGGCGAGCCCAGCGGCCAATCAGCTTTGTGTGTAAGGACACAATTTTGGATCCAGACAGACAGACAGACAGAATAAGGCAATTATATATATACTAGAAGGTGGCCCGATTCTACGCATCGGGTATTCTAGAATTTACGTATTGTGTAGTTAATGTATGATTTTTGTTAGATATATATATTATATATATATATATATATATATATATATATATATATATATATATATATATATATATATAGATGTTGTGTGTAGTTACCAAGTGTTTGTGTAGGGGCTGTACATGTTCTGGGTGTTGTCTGGGTGTAGCGGGGGGTGAGAGCGGTGTTGTTTGTGTGTTGCGTTGTGTGTCGTTATTTGTGGAGCGCTGTGTGTCTGTATCGTTGTGTATGTGTGTTGCGCGGTTTGTGTGGGTGTGTGTGTTTGTTTTGGGGGGAGGTATGTTTTGTGCAATGTGTGTGTTGTGCGGTATGTGCGTATATTTGTGTGTGCCGCGGTGTTTGTCTGTTGGGTGTTGTGTGTCTGCTGCGTTGAGTGTGCGTGTGAGTCTGAGTGTGCGTGTGAGTGTGAGTCTGAGTCTGAGTCTGAGTGAGAGTCTGAGTCTGAGTCTGAGTCTGAGTCTGAGTCTGAGTCTGAGTGGCGGCCAATCCGTGCGGGGGGGTCGGATCCGAGGCGAGCGGCCAATCCATGCGGGGGAGGAGCCGAGGCAAGGCGAGCGGCCAATCCGTGCGGGGGGGCGGGGCCATGGCGAGCCCAGCGGCCAATCAGCTTTGTGTCACCGTAAGGACACTTAGTGTCACCGTAAGGACACAATTTTGGAGCATGACAGACAGACAGACAGACAGAATAAGGCAATTATATATATAGATAGATGTTGCTAATTAGTAACTAAGGAGAAACGTCAGAATTTTATATGACAGGCAGAAATCGGAAACCAAACTGTATCCCTTTAAGGAGGACCTGTTGGGTCCCTTCTCCTGTCTGCTTTACCACTTGTATTCCTCATAATATCACAGTCCTGTAACCTCTTATAACTGTGTATTCCTCCTAGAAAGGTAGGGCTAAATTGACAACTGGGTGTTCCTAGCTGGGGGGGTGTCTGTGCACTCTGACACTGGCCAATCAGGGCTCACAGTCCAAGACTGTTTATGGTCACATCTCTGACAAAGTGAAAGGTAACACCCAATTGTCTATTAATATATACATTATTATGAGAAATTACAAAGTAATGGCACAATGAAAAGTTATTAAAAAAAAAGCAAACAAAACAGAATTGTTTATTTTTTATTAAGGAATGCAAAAGCAAACTTGCCACATCTCACAGGTCAGGACTCGCCTGAGCATGCATGTGTATAAGGGATGGAAGTAAGCTGCTGCCAGACATGGATTGGGACCATGCTGAGTGTATGTGGGAGGCTGAGATACCAAACCATGCTTGGAGCACCAAAGGTGGTCTCTACCTGCTCCACAGTCCTGTTTACGAGGGGTGGAAACATAACCTGGGCATATGGTGCAGCTGTACAGGCTTCCTGAACAGTATGCTATATAATGTATGGCCCTGGGACGTTTACAGGGGGCTGCAGCCTGCAGCTTGGTAGAATGGGATGTCCCCAGTGGGCAGAGACTAGCAGGGCTTGTGGGTGGGTCTATCTATTGGGCAATGCTTTCCAACTCCAGAATAGTGCTTGGAGAATAGATCAGGCTTGGAAGTGGTAAGTGACAGTGTTCCCTAACAGTGCGACTCATGTTTTCTAATGTGGATCGTGCAGTGATAATTATGGACATGCTGTGCAAGTGTTTTTGCTTGTCTGGTGTGTATTTAATGTGCGAGCTGTGCTTGTGTCATGTGTGCATATATATGATGTGTAATGTGTGAGCTGTGCTTGTGTCATGTGTGCATATATAGTATATGACGTGTGTAATGTGTGAGCTGTGCTTGTGTCATGTGTGCATATGCAGTATATGACGTGTGTAATGTGTGAGCTGTACTTGTCATGTGTGCATATACAGTATATGACGTGTGTAATGTGTGAGCTGTGCTTGTGTCATGTGTGCATATACAGTATATGACGTGTGTAATGTGTGAGCTGTGCTTGTGTCATGTGTGCATATACAGTATATGACGTGTGTAATGTGTGAGCTGTGCTTGTCATGTGTGCATATACAGTATATGACGTGTGTAATGTGTGAGCTGTGCTTGTGTCGTGTGTGCATATACAGTATATGACGTGTGTAATGTGTGAGCTGTGCTTGTCATGTGTGCATATATAGTATATGACGTGTGTCATGTGTGCATATATATGATGTGTAATGTGTGAGCTGTGCTTGTGTCATGTGTGCATATATAGTATATGACGTGTGTAATGTGTGAGCTGTGCTTGTCATGTGTGCATATACAGTATATGACGTGTGTAATGTGTGAGCTGTGCTTGTGTCATGTGTGCATATATAGTATATGACGTGTGTAATGTGTGAGCTGTGCTTGTGTCATGTGTGCATATACAGTATATGACGTGTGTAATGTGTGAGCTGTGCTTGTGTCATGTGTGCATATACAGTATATGACGTGTGTAATGTGTGAGCTGTGCTTGTCATGTGTGCATATACAGTATATGACGTGTGTAATGTGTGAGCTGTGCTTGTGTCGTGTGTGCATATACAGTATATGACGTGTGTAATGTGTGAGCTGTGCTTGTCATGTGTGCATATATAGTATATGACGTGTGTCATGTGTGCATATATATGATGTGTAATGTGTGAGCTGTGCTTGTGTCATGTGTGCATATATAGTATATGACGTGTGTAATGTGTGAGCTGTGCTTGTCATGTGTGCATATACAGTATATGACGTGTGTAATGTGTGAGCTGTGCTTGTCATGTGTGCATATACAGTATATGACGTGTGTAATGTGTGAGCTGTGCTTGTGTCATGTGTGCATATACAGTATATGACGTGTGTAATGTGTGAGCTGTGCTTGTCATGTGTGCATATACAGTATATGACGTGTGTAATGTGTGAGCTGTGCTTGTCATGTGTGCATATACAGTATATGACGTGTGTAATGTGTGAGCTGTGCTTGTCATGTGTGCATATACAGTATATGACGTGTGTAATGTGTGAGCTGTGCTTGTGTCATGTGTGCATATACAGTATATGACGTGTGTAATGTGTGAGCTGTGCTTGTCATGTGTGCATATACAGTATATGACGTGTGTAATGTGTGAGCTGTGCTTGTCATGTGTGCATATACAGTATATGACGTGTGTAATGTGTGAGCTGTGCTTGTGTCATGTGTGCATATACAGTATATGACGTGTGTAATGTGTGAGCTGTGCTTGTGTCATGTGTGCATATACAGTATATGACGTGTGTAATGTGTGAGCTGTGCTTGTCATGTGTGCATATACAGTATATGACGTGTGTAATGTGTGAGCTGTGCTTGTGTCATGTGTGCATATACAGTATATGACGTGTAATGTGTGAGCTGTGCTTGTGTCATGTGTGCATATACAGTATATGACGTGTGAGCTGTGCTTGTCATGTGTGCATATACAGTATATGACGTGTGTAATGTGTGAGCTGTGCTTGTCATGTGTGCATATACAGTATATGACGTGTGTAATGTGTGAGCTGTGCTTGTCATGTGTGCATATACAGTATATGACGTGTGTAATGTGTGAGCTGTGCTTGTCATGTGTCTGACATGTGCACAATGCTTCTAATATGTGCTCTGTGATTCCCTGTTGTGTGTTCTACATGTTTTCGTAGTATGAAATATTACTTAAAGGGGTTTTCCACTTTATTTTACTTTTTTCATTTTATGCCCATAGGTTCGCAATAGGGAATAATACTAAAATCAGGGTTTCGGCTCTATGCTGCTGCAATGGTCTGTTGTCCGGCTGTAGCAGTGACGTCACGGCTAATCACTGGACCCAGCAGCTTGTGCGTGACCACTGAGACATTGGCTACAGCATGCAAATTGCCCTGTAGCCATGATGTCACCGCTGCAGCCTGTCAACAAAGACCAGAGCAGCGGAGAGACGGTGCTGGGCCCCAAGAGGATGAGTACCTGGGCTTTCATTATTTTTTCAGTAGCACCAGGCTATGAACATAAACATTATAATAGCCATTCTAAGTGTTGTGAGCCCAGGCACAATTCTTGCACGGGGTCTTTGCTGTCGGTGTTGGCCTGTATCATATACTACTCTTGCCTATGAAAATAGCTCTGAACTCTTCTGTTCTGGAGATGAGGGCTGTGTGAAGGATTCCAAAAAATGTATCCTGTACCACATCTTTTTTTTCTAGTCCCTTTTACATATTTGCTGACCGTGTGGATCTTGATGGCTTTGGAAATTTTCAGTTTTGACGACAATTAACATGGTTCATTCAGGACAGCGTTCCTCTTTAATATTCTGTGCCAGTTCTCCCACAGCTCTGTTTGTACATGGTGTTAAATGCCAGGCTGGCAGGAAGCAAACAGTTGTGTCAGAGGCAGTGTTTTGTAGTCCTTGATAGAACGGACTGTGGGTGGGCAAAGAGAAAAGGGTGGTTGCTAGGTGAGAGAAAGCTGGGGCTTGTCCGTTTTCAGGAGTATGATTGATATTTCTGCTGTTCTGGATCTAATTGATATCTTGAAAGTATTTCCGCAGGCTTGGCCCTGCTCTGTACCCAGTCAACAAGGTGAAACGGCCACATGTCTTCACTTCTCAAGTATTTTTCCTTGACCTTGTAGCCACTTTATATTAGTAACTTTAAAGGGAGCATGTTGCCTTGCGAAATGTGACTTTACTTTCAGATATAATAAATAATTGGGGAAAAGCCCCCAAAAAAAGGAATAGAGATGATTTGTATTGCATAGTTTGGTGTAGACAGCTGCAAAAAGAAAAATTAACACCCACACTGCTGTAGAGCAGGCTGCCAGTCAATGTATTGAGGAGTGATTATAGCGCAGTGACTGTAAGGCTACATGCACACGCTGCTTCTTTTTCGTGTTCACAAACTGCAGCCAAAACTGCAGCTTGTCAGAGAGAGCCTGGAAATGTCACAAAAAATGTAGGTGCTTTTTTGGTGCGTTTTTGGCTGCAGTTTTGTCAACAATTGTTTCATGTATTTTTCAGTTCAAACAAGCCCATAAAGCTTGTTGAATTGACAAAAAAAATGTAGAAATAAATAAATAATTAAAAAAAACTGGCGTGCGGTCCCCCCCAATTTTAATGCCAGCCAGATAAAGCCATACGGCTGAAGGCTGGTATTCTCAGGATGGGGAGCCCCACGTTATGGGGAGCCCCCCAGCCTAACAATATCAGTCAGCAGCCGCCCAGAATGGCCGCATCCATTAGATGCGGCTGTTCTGGGACAGTACCCGGCTCTTCCTGATTTGCCCTGGTGCGTTGGCAAATTGGGGTAATAAGGAGTTATTGGCAGCCCATAGCTGCCAATAAGACATAGATTAATCATGTCACGCGTCTCCCCGAGATACCTTCCATGATTAATCTGTAAGTTACAGTAAATAAACACCCACCTGAAAAAATCCTTTATTAGAAATAAAAAACACTAACAAATTCCCTCGTTCTCCCATTTTAATAAGCCCAACAAAGCCCTCCATGTCCGGCGTAATCCAGGATGGTCCAGCGTCGCTTCCAGCTCTGCTGCATGGAGGTGACCGGAGAAGCAGCAGACACCGCCGCTGCGGTCAGCTCCACGCAGCAACTGAAGAGAGCCGCGCGATCAGATGAGCTGTCACTGAGGTTACCCGCGGCCACCGCTGAATCCAGCGGTGGCCGCGAGTAACCTCAGTGACCGCTCAGCTGATCGCGCTACTGCGTGGAGCTGACAGGAGCGTGCAGGAGGGGACTATCAGCGGCGGCGGTGGCAGCGAGAGGGGTCCATCATCTCCCCTGTGCATGCACGCTGGGGGCAGCGGTACTTTGGGGAACACGTGGAGGACGGGACTATCAGCGGCGGCAGCGAGAGGGGGATGGACATTGGCAGCTGAAAACATTGATTTTTCCCTCTCGCTGCCGCCGCCGCTGATAGTCCCGTCCTCCACATCATCTCCCCTGTGCGTGCACGCTGGGGACAGCGGTACTTCGGGGAACACGTGAAGGACGGGACTATCAGCGGCGGCGGCAGCGAGAGGGAAAAATCAATGTTTTCAGCTGCCAATGTCCATCCCCCTCTCGCCGCCGCCGCTGATAGTCCCGTCCTCCACGTGTTCCCCGAAGTACCGCTGTCCCCAGCGTGCACGCACAGGGGAGATGATGTGGAGGACGGGACTATCAGCAGCGGCAGCGAGAGGGAGATGGACATTGGCAGCTGAAAACATTGAGCTGGGGACAGCGGTACTTCGGGGAACACGTGGAGGACGGGATGGGACGGGACGGGAACACGTGGAGGACGGGATGGGACCACTTGTGTGTTACCTCACTTCCTGACAAATCACCTGCGTTTTTGGTACCAAAAACGCAGGTAAAAGGCAGGTAAAATGCACCACTTGTGATTAGCATGCATCTTTCCTGCTTTCTTGATGCCCTCATTGATTTCAATGGGTGACAAATGTTGACAAAAACGCAGGAAGAATGAACATGCTACATTTTTTTTGTCACAAACTTTTGACAAAAAAAACGCTGACAAATAAACTGCAAAGTGCGCATGACAAATCTGACTTCTCATAGACTTTGCTGGGAAGTCAAATGTCAGAAAGATCTGCTGACAAAACTGCAGCCAAAAAAGCAGCAAAAAAGCAGCAAAAAAAGCAGCGTGCGCATGTAGCCTAACAGCCCCCATCACCACCCCAAGGACTGGAAGTGAGTGGCTACAGGGGGAATAGAAGTTAATTTTCTCCCTGTAGCTGCTGTTCCAGTACGACAGCCAAACATGATTTAAAAGCTATTTACTTGCACATAACCACTATATCTATAGGTTACCTTTATCTTCCACCTCAAGACCTGCATATAAGGAATTAAATTACATTATATTATTACACTATAGTGTAAAACACATGCATTTTAATGACCCCTGTCACCATCTTTTACCCTTCTTGGCCTTGCCTTGCCCACCATACTTTTCGGTTTGAAATACACTTCCAAGCTTAAATGTAGATCTTTGCCTAGAACCTTAGAAAAAGTAATTTGTAAAACTCCTACCCCGTAGGCTAAAAGATATACAGCAGTCCGCTGGGCCTGTCCGGATCATACCAGCCACCTGTTGAAATTTGATCTCATACTGCCTCTCCTTTGCTTGATGTGGACATCCACTACACATCATATATGCGCCACTTAAGATCTCTAAAGCACAGCGAAGAACCATTTTGCCTTTGCAGGGCAGGGGATTTAAAGGGGTTGTCCAGTCATGTAATATTGATGGTCATCAATATCCGATTGGGGGGGGAGGTGTCAGAATCCGCTGTTTTTAGCTTCGATAGTGGCCGGATGTTAACGCTGAACAGCACAGTTCCATTTATTGAATAGCAGCTGCTGGCGGTTCAATCCTTGGCAGTGTACGGAGCTGTGCTGTTCATTTCAGTTCACTGTTTACATCCAGATAATAACGGATGATCGGACCACCACCGATATTATGTTGATGTCATTTTACCAATAATAGGTCATCAATATTACGTCCTCTACTACCCCTTTAACTTTCTTCTTTCTTGCGCTCTTGCCATTCAAAGTTGACTCCCCTACAATATTTATCCTATGCTTTGCAATGGAAATTATAAGCAGCATGTCATCCACATCAAAGGCGCGAAGAGCTATGAGGTTGAGAAGACATTTCCAAACTTCAAAAGTGCAGTGGGAATGATTTAGAAGAGTGAAATCTGATTGCAGGTTCCTTTTTAAGTGTAAAAGCCATACACCGTGCCGCAAAAGAGAGAGAAATGGAAGTCAACAAATAAACACATTGCCACCAGGGGTATAAATATAGCTCGACAGTTCAGACGATTCTCTGCTTGAAGCTTATTTTCAATTATTTCTACAGAACATCATGCAGTGATTTTCCTCACGATACTGTATGAGAACACTATGGTTTTGTTATAAGCGCTAATGTCTTCAAGGATTGTTTTTACTCTCAGGCCACCATGGATCACACACATTAGATGGAACTCATCGGCGGAATAGGATGAGGGCCAGACAACTCTTTCCTGATAACCTGATCTCCGTTTCCAAAAGAGATAAACCACTGCCAAAGTTGTCTGGCTCTCCCTATTGAAATAAATATGTACGCTCGGCTGAGCCTAGCGTGCATGTATATAGGGGAATCAGAAACTGTCCTCCAAACAAGTATTTGGTTGACTTTTGTAAAAGGGTTAGCCAGGTCCTCTATACTTATCAAAAGGTGACAGCAAATGGCTAGGGAAGCCACTATAGAAGCACAGAAGTATTGTACTATTCTAGTAGAATAGGTGCAGAATACGATGCCACATCAACAGTGCCCCAGATCTCCTAGTTTGGAAATAAGGCCTAAGCCACACGGCGAGAAAATCGATGCGAGTGGAGTGCGATAAAACATTGCAAGTGAATGGGGTGAGAAAAATCGCACTGCACTTGTGGTACACTGGTGTACTGCCAGTGCAGTGCGAGAATGGCATTAGTCGGCTACAGAGGAGAGAGGGAGAGAAATCCCTCCCTCCCCTCCTCCATGCCAGCCCGCCCCCCGCAGCTGAGGTCTGCTCGCAGGATCGGACCTCAGATGCAGGCACACTCGTATGACACTCGGCTCCTGCTGTGCTGCCAGCACGAGCCGGGTCTCATGCGAGCATCTCAGTAGTGCCCCGTTTGGCCCCAGCCTAAAAGGTGCTGGATACCCCCTTTTAAAGGGGTCTAGCAAATTATGTTAAAAGCCACAGATAGGCTCTCTATTTTCTATGGCTGCATCCTCAATGCTCTTCACTGATATACTAATGTGGCGCCCCTGACCTGGTCAGGCACCACTGAGTACTGCACCCATGCTGGGGACAGTACAATACAGGTAATCCAGAAGGCTGACCGAGGTGTGACTACACAGGCGCATGGTGATCAGGTCTCACACATGTACCTATGAGAGGACCCCTGGGGATCCCAGGAGGGGGAAAAGCCTTCACCTCCACTGGAATAGTGGAGGGGGCCAAAAGCCTCCATCTCCTCTCAAGGGGTGTGGTAAGAGAGCCTGGTTGCTAGGTGGCGTAGGCAGGCACAAAAGGGAAAAGAGAAGGAGGAGTAAAGAGTCTGCAGCAGAGTGTGGAGGAGTGAGGAGCAGGAAAGTGAGGCTCTGACAGGAGCAGCAGTGAAGGTCCCAGATGTGAGCCGGTTCAGTGCAGAGTCCAGGGAGCTCGAGTGAGGAGCAGATCCCGTGGGCTGCTGTAGTCTGACAGCGTCCGCGCAGTGGCTACCGACGGGGGAGAACGGTCACCTAGGAGTGCTACCCGAAACCCATCTCCAGCTAGAGAGAGAGCACAGAGTGGGAAGTAAGGAGACTGCTAGGGAGAACCAGGCCCAAACGGGCGGCAGATCCCGGAGCGGGGATAGATCCACCTTTCTCTGCTAAACCTGCCGGTGTGGGGCCCTCAAAGCCCACACCACAACAACTAAAAGCCGCAGCCACGTAGCCACAGTTAGGGCCCACAGTTCACAGGAGGCAAGAAGCTGGAGTGATCTGGCCCAGGCAACAAGCATACGGCAAACGAAGGGGAGAGAGGCTTCAGCAACTTCCCTGGGTGACCCCCATAGGGACTAAAAGTCGGGGTTACCCCAAACCACCAAGGGCTAAGGAAGGCGAGTTGGTAGTCACCATCAGAAGTCAGCCTGAAGGATACCTGGTTCCAGCCTGGTTCATCCCAGCTACGCCCGGGTTACTCACCCTGCCACCTGAAGTGAGTAAAAACCCTGAAAGACATTCTGCCTGTGTGGAGTTATTCTGCGCCTTGTGGTTCTACGCACCTACACAGGGCCCTGGGGCTTGCCTCACTCTCAGGAGGCTATTCCAACTAACTGCACTCACCATCAGCCCCAGGCGTCCCTTAACCTGCAGTGGCGGTCCCCACTGACCGCAATTCTGAGAGTGGCGTCACGACAAATAGAAGATTTCCTACCAGTGACAGGATCCAGCCGAGTGGAGTCCCTGAAGGTAATGCACCGACACTGCACTTGTGGGGCTTCACACTAACTGCATTTGCTGTCACAGCTAGTACCCAACATGTGGCTACTGAGGTCAATCACTGACCTCCTCAGTATGTGGAAACAACAGAATACAGCAGCACCCTATAAGCACTAAGATATAAACAAACATAGAATATATGAAAGTTAAACTGCATTACTATATGGAATATACTTGTAAAAATTAAGGTACTTGGCACATAAATTGGCCAATTCATGAGAGCCCATCAACCACGGCAAGGTGATCTTTATTTGATGGGACCCTAAAAATAATATTTATCAAACATGCCTCTCTCGAACTCTCTCCTCAGGATGTGTCCCAAGACTGCTTAGGCCATTGATTGATTTGAGCCATCACATGGGTTTTTACAGTTTTAACAGTGATGAATATATTCAGTATT
This sequence comes from Anomaloglossus baeobatrachus, assembly GCF_048569485.1. Lineage (NCBI taxonomy): Eukaryota > Metazoa > Chordata > Amphibia > Anura > Aromobatidae > Anomaloglossus > Anomaloglossus baeobatrachus. The sequence goes on from NC_134353.1 coordinate 652,048,591, forward strand.
AGTTAAAGGGAACCTGTCAGGTCCAATATGTACCCAGAACCATGAGCACGTCTGGGTGCATATTGCTAATCCCTGCCTAACTGTCCCTCTATCTAGTAGCATAGATAAAGAAATCTTTAGAAAAAGTATTTCTAAAGATCTTATGCTAATGAGCACAGGGACTAGTCCCAAGGGCATTCGTTGTTGCGCTCATTCCACTCTCTTAGCAAGTTAGCACACCCACAGGGGCGTACTAACCTGCTATTCAATGCAACGTCACCAGCGTTCACTGTGTCCCTGCTTCTGAATGTCGGTCACTTCCAGTCATATGCAGTAGACCTCTCTGAAGGCGGGATGTGTACTCACATGACCAGAAGTGCACGGCATTCAGAAGCGCGGTCACAGCAAAGAAAGGTATGCGCGTCACCACTGGTGATGCTGCATTGAATATCATGTTAGTCCGCCCCTGTGGGATATAACGCCCTTGGGACTAGTCCCCGTGCTCATTAGCATAAGATACAAGACCTTTAGAAATACTTTTTGCAAAGATCCCTTTATCTATGCTAGTGTATACAGGGACGGTTAGGCAGGGATTATCAATATACTGTACACCCAGAACTGCTCGGGGTTCTGGGTGTATATTGCACCTGACAGGTTCCCTTTAATTACAGCAGTACTGCTGCCTGTTGGCATCTTTTTATAAAGGGCTGGTCACCAGTATCAGATCAGTAGAGATCCCACATCCGGCACCTCCACCATTCAGATGTAAAACGTGTACAGAGCCAGGACTGCACAGCTCCGTACACTGTGTCCTGGCCGCCCTTGGCTGTTACAACTGATCTCCTATTGAAGTGATAGTGGATAAGGTATAAATGAGGAGCATAACTGGCAGACTAGTAGTAGATGGAAAAGATTCCTTAGTACTAGTCCGGTAGATGTGTTTTTGGCTAATATGTGAATAGTTTTGCATTACAAATGCATCCTATCATTGGTCATTGAGGTGAAGACGGCGAATAGAGAAGGCTCACCTCTATTTTCTAACAATTAATCCTTCTACTGATATTACATATTCTTTTAGTGTCTGCTTTTTCTGATTTTCGATGTTTTCAGTTAGCTTTATGTTTGATTATGGAGCAGTCTTCTTGCCTAAACGGCAAGTGTGAAAGCGAAGCATTATTTACCGTAATTTTTGTTTGTTCTTACTTATTGACCGCGCTGCCTTTTCTAACCCTATGGGACTCCACATTTCTATTTTGTGCAGTGTATTAAAAAAACTAAATCTGAACTTTTTTTTATATAAACCACAAAGCAATGTTTTTTGTTTTTTGTTTTTTTTTGTTGTTTTTTTTAAGGTCAATCTTGCATTATTTCTCACATAATCTAATAACTGGTCGTTATAAAACCTCTCTTTGCTCTCCTCTTGTCTTCTGGATCAGCGATCTCCTAAATTTCTCAGTGAGTTCCCTTAAATTTAGAAGCTACTACCTCAACTGATCAGACTCTTTCTTTCCCCACCTTTGAAACCTTCCAAAGACGACCTTAAAAACCCATTTCTTTAGGAACGCCCGCAGCCTACAATAACCCTGCTGCCTCCATACTGCCATATGGGCTCTTTCTGCCCTCACCCTCTGTGTACTTTCTCATTCTTTATCAAAATTGGATTTTCTGACGCAGCAGTTCGTGTAGTTCGTGATTTGTGTTCTTGATTATTACGTAATGTTATATTTTATGTGTGGTTTTTTTTTTTTTAATAAACTTTACTCAATTTATCCTATACTAGTTGGGGCAGAGTTTGATATTTTGGATCCAACAATTTGCCCATTTTAGAAAAAGTCTAAATCTGCCTATATTTACTTTTATTTTATATATTTTTTTTTTATTATTATTATTTTTGTGTGTTTTAGATCTGGAGATGTCGGAGTTACAGGAAGTTCAGATCACGGAGGACAATGCTCTTATGCAGGACCCCTTAAAGGTAAGATTATGGCTCTTAACATGTGCTTATACCTTGTAACCACCTCCTTAATTATACTCATCAGAAACCTTTCTTCCCCATCCAGGTAGCTGAGCTAGCCGCAAAGCTACTTCAAGTCCAAGAGCAGGTATGACTGTGTCTGTATGCTTTTGTGATTGAAAAGCCATCAACTCTTATTTGGAAGGGCATGTTTGTATGTCAAGTGTATAACAGATACATGTGTTATCTACGTGTAATATGGTTATTCTTTATCTGCTTAGTTATTTTTACATGTCTTTTATGGATGGTATTTTGTTTTGTGCATGGGGTATTTTTTATATTTAATGCTTAAAGGGAACCTGTCAGGTCCAATATGCACCCAGAGCCACGAGCAGTTCTGGGTGCATATTGCTAATTCCTGCCTAACTGTCCCTGTATACACTAGAATAGATAAAGAGATCTTTAGAAAACGTATTTCTAAAGATCTTTTACCGTATGCTAATGAGCGAGGTCACTAGCCCCCTGGGCATTAGTTCCCCTTGCCAGTCGCCCCCATTAGCATGTTAGTACACCCCTGTGGGCATGATAACATGCTAATGAATACGCAGCGTCACAGGATGATCTCACTCACCTCTCCGCCGCCATTGCGTCCGACAGGGGATTTCAGCTCAGTGAGCATGACCCCTGAGTTTGGGTCATGCGCACTTTGAAGCCGGGTGTACACGTCCTAGCTTCAAACTGCAGTAGTGCGCATGACCCAAACTCAGGGGTCATGCACCCTGAGCCGAAATCCCCCATCAGACGCGATGGCGGCGGAGAGGTGAGTGAGATCATTCTGTGACGCTGCACATTCATTAACATGATAGCATGCCCAAAGGGACATACTAACATGCTAATGGGGGCAACTGGCCGGGGAACTAACGCCCAGGGGACTAATGCCCTCGCTCATTAGTATACAGTAAAAGATCTTGAGAAATACTTTTCTAAAGTTCTCTTTATCTATGCTACTGTATACAGGGACGGTTAGGCAGGGATTAGCAATATGCACCCAGAAATGCTCGTGTTCTGGGTGCATATTGGCCTGGCAGGTTCCCTTTAATTTGGCTCTTCTTTAAAGTGAATTGTTCAGGATTTTGATACCTAATTTGAGAGCAGCATAATTTAGAGATAGATACAGTAATATGTCACTTACTTGGCTTCTTGCTGTAGTTTCAATAAAATCACAATTTTCTCAGCAGGAAATTATAACTAGAAGACTAGTAAACATCCTCCATATTCATAAATTTTGTATAATCCTACCCCCACCACTGATTGTCAGCTTTCAGTGTAAATGTGCATAGACAGAAAGCTGCCAATCAGTGATATGGGTGGGGCTATACTGAACTCAGCATTTAGAGAACTAGTAGATCAAAACTACAGCAAGCAGCTCAGAAAGTGACACATTGCTGGAATCAGGGTCTCTGTCTCTATATCTTGCTGTTCTCAGATGCGGTAACAAAAACCTGGTGACAAATTCCCTTTTACTGTATTTATCTCACATGGTATGGCGCTATTCATGTAATACTTATCCTAATACCAGACTGTTTGGATGTTTTATAGGTTTTTAAGGCATTCTGTTCACAAAAGTCATATTTAATAAATCTGTTATAAAATTGTATTTCTCTTAGATTATAACTTTGTACTTACCAAAGCATTAGTGAAAATAGAAGCAAAGAGTAATGATAAACTACTAAGATGTGACATGTTCTGTCTTTATAACCAATACATATTACACAGAGCTTATATCAAATGAGTTTGAGTATTTTGGATGATGCAGCAACTCCTTTTATTTGGCGTTGTATATCAGTGTCTGTTTACAGAGTTGTGTACTATTGTGTTTGTGTGCCCTTTAACTCTATACATAGTTATTCTCACTTATCCACGGTCCTGCTGTGCTTTATGTACTATTAATGGTATTCTAAATGAAGTTACTTAGTGTGATTCATGCAGATTATATTACAAGGTATGAACTCTGTATCGTCATGTGGTATTGGAGTTGACTTGTGTTTGGGAGGCATCAGTATTAATATTCATTGGATTACATACAGGGTGATTCAAAAACGATGGTGCAAAATTTTATATGGTCTGTATTCATCACCGAGAGGAAATAACACAAATTTATTAGGACAAAATCATTCACGATCTATCCAAGTTTTATCTGTATGTTCAAAATGGTTTCAATTGGTTTATCATGATTTCATCTCCTGAATAAAGCTGTATGGCTTAAATGGAACCTGTCACCAGATTTGGTGACTATAAGCTGCGGCCACCACCAGTGGGCTCTTATATACAGCGTTCTAACATGCTGTATATAAAGGCTGCTTTACACCAGACAATCTATCGTGCGATAGATCGTCAGGGTCACGGTTTTTGTGACGCACATCCGGCATCGCTGGCGATGCCGGCCTGTGTGACACCTCCTAGCGACGCAGTATCGCTCACAAATCGTGAGTCGTGTACTGGTCGCTAGGTTCCATAATATCAGTTCTGAAATCGGGCGCCGGTTGTTCATCGTTCCCGTGGCATCACACGTCGCTCCGTGTGACACCACGGGAGCGATGGACATCGCGTACCTGCCTCCCGCGTTAGCCGCCGGCTCTATGTGGAAGGAAGGAGGTGGGCGGGATGTTTACATCCTGCTCATCTCCGCCCCTCCGCTTCTATTGGCCGGCGGCCGTGTGACGTCGCTGTGACGCCGAACGTCCCTCCCACTCCAGGAAGTGGATGTTCGCCGCCCACAGCGAGGTCGCACGAGAGGTAAGTATGTGTGACGGGGGTTACCGACTTTGTGCGCCATGGGCAGCGATTTGCCCGTGACGCAAAAAGGACGGGGGCGGGTACGATCGATTGTGAAATCGCACAATCGGTCGTACCATGTAAAGCAGCCTTAAGAGCCCAGGCCACTAGAACGTAAAAATCACTTTATAATACTTACCTAAAAGGTGAGTACGGTGAAGACAGGTCAGATGGGTGGCTCCGTTCTCTGGGTACGGCGCCTCCTCTTTGTCCTTCTTCTGAAGCCCGTGTGCGTGACGCGTCCACGTCATACACACAGGCCAGCACTGAGGTCCTGCACAGGCGCACTACAATACTTTGATTTGCCCTGAGCAGGGCAGATCAAAGTATTGTAGTGCGCCTGCGCAGGAGCTCAATGCCGGCCTGTGTGAATCACGTAGGACGTGTTATGCACCCAGGCTTCAGAAGAAGGAGGACAAAGGTGGCCAAAAGAGGAGGCGCCGCACCCGGGAATGGAGCCACCGATCTGACCCGTCTGCACCAGACTGACCGTTTAAGTAAGTATTATAAAGTCATTTTTATCTTCTACACAGAGGCCCAGGGTTTTATATACAGCATGTTAGAATGCTCTATATAAGAGCCCAGTGGTGGTGGCCGCAGCTTATATTAACCAAATCTGGTGACCGGTTCCCTTTAAAACACAAACGATTTCGTAAAGATACGTCATACTGTGCTTTGTGGCATCTATAGTTCCATACTCAGTGGCCTGAATGACTTCTAAGACTTCGCTTGTACATGGCTCAATTCCTGGTCACTGTCTCTTCTGAAGAATTTGGGTGGCCCGGGTGTTTTCCCAAAATGTAAACAATCAGTGGTTTAAAACCCAACGCAAAATACAGTTTTACCAAATTTATTCTATAAGTGTCGCTGTACCACAAACCCCCATTTACTGCTGTTACTTTACCTTTAGGCTTTTACTTTTGCACCATCCTTTATAAATCTCCCAATATTATACACAGTATATCATAAATTGAATTGTCTTAAAGAGGAAGACGACTGCTCTACAATATACGCTGAATTTGCGGGCGCTGTAAAGTCCTACTCCCGGTTATATACACTACATAACTAACATATAGATACACCCTCTCAGTGTTATCAACTCCTCTTCTGAACAAAATCTAAACCATATAGTGCTGAAACCACGGCTTTCTTGTGTTCTGGCTACTGTATACTTAACCCACATTTGCTGTATTTGTGCAGGAGCAAACAATACATTGAGCGTGCGTTTTACTGGTCTTGTGTTGATGTCTTCCCGCATTCTGGTGGATCTCAGTCTCACTATTTGTGTATCTCATGGTATAGAAACATTCAATCGAAACTCCCTATGGGATGGTGACAGTCACAATTCAGGGCTCCCCCAAACCCAAGAGGCCAGCGATTGTAACATTCCATGATGTGGGGATGGACCGTGAGTATGAGGGCTGTCTGCGTTCAGCCATTCATTGTTGATTGTTGTGTATGTCTGTCTCGGTTGTGTCTCGTGGTTCTCTGTTTGTCTGTCCAGTGCTCGTGGGGGCTTTTCTTTCCTTGTAGTGCTATTTTTCATGTATGACCCTAAAGAGCTCTTAACCTCTTGCAGTCTAATTGCTGCCCTGTGTAAATTGCTCTTATTATTTTTTTCCCATTTCCGTGTGACTTGCCTTAGTGATTGAGGCAGTGCAATAGTAGGGTCACAAGACAAGGATTTCTAGGATCCGGCTAGTTGTTGCCATCACGGTGGACAATTTGTAGGCTAAATGGAAAGCTTTAAATCACTACATAGACATGTCCAGAATAAGAAATAGTTGTTCACTACCCTTGAGACCTCACTGAAACAGCCGCTTCCAGTTTCTACATCTGATGAGGATAATGACATTTTTCTTCTAATTGCGCACCTCTTGTCCTTGTCTTACGTAATTTATTTTTCTTAGTGTCACCCCTTAATTTTTTTTTTCTCTCTTCCATCTTATTTTTCCTTTCTCAGATAAAATGTGCTATAAAATGCTCTTTGAAAACGAGGACATGTACGAGATTGTGAAGAATTTTGTTGTTTGCCACATTGATGCCCCAGGACAAGAGGAGGGGGCAGCTGTCTATCCTGCTGGGTGAGGTTTCTGTATTATGTGGGTAGCCATGCAGCTATTAGCGAGTGGTCAGACTGTCACTTGGCTGACATCTGTCAGCCTTAACTCGTGCACTTTTCACTAGTGTATGTGTTTGCAAAAATGCTGTCGGGTATAAAGGATTGCCCAATACTTCTGGCACCATTTCTAGAATTGGTCTTGTCAAGCTACATATGGAATATGGCAATCCAAAATCTAGAACTACGTGTAGAAGACAGTCAGGTAACCTCATAGCTGCTTGGGTTTTGGTGGGTGCCCAAAGGATTAGTAGGATTTTGTTACAAAATTGTAATGACTATATGCAGCTTATAGATTGCCTATGACCTCTTATATGCTACTTGCCTAACCCCATAGTGATAAATACATCTTTTTTATATAAGTTAATAACACTACAGCTGACAACCTGCTGCACCAGTCACGATCAGCGTTAGCACCTACTATTGCTGTTTAATCCCTTAAATGCTTCTGTCAATAGAGACTGCAGAATCTAGATGGTTAACAGAGTGTCGGGGCTCCTGTTTAACGCCATCGGCATCCTGAGATGATGATTGTGTGGTCCTGATGGTTTCAATGGCAGTTCACAGCCACATAACAACCTTACAGTCTGCCACCAATAGTAACCGGTTCAGACACTAGTAACTTTTTGGTGGTAAAAACAACCTTTTACTTTCCTGTCATGCCACTTTACATTAATTCTTGAAAGCATTGGAAGGGTTAATAAACTACCTGACAGCAGTTTTGAATATATTGAGAGGTGCTCTTTTTAAAATGGTACCACTTTGGGGGGTTTCCAATATATAGATCCTCTAAGGTCACTTCAAATCTGAATAGATGTCTAAAAAATTACGTTTTGTAAAGTTCATTGAAAAAATGAGAACTTTTTAAACCTTCTAACATTCTAATAAAATAAAATAACATTTTAGAAATGGTGTTAATGTAAAGCAGACAGGAGGGAAATGTTGTTTGTTAACCCTTTTTGTGGGGCATGACTGTTCCGGATTACATTTTTGTGAAAATCTCAACATTTTTGATACATTTATAATATTTTTTATAAAGAAACACAAAACATATGAACCTACATTTACCATTATCATAAATCATAATGTGTCATGAAAAAACAGTCTCAGAATCACTGGGTTATGTTAAAGCGTTCCAGAGTTAAAATGACATAAAGTGACACCGGTCAGCTTATAAAAATTTGGTTGAAGATGTGGAATAATATTTCTACATGAAGGTATACAGAGTGTTATTATCCAGTCTATTCTTCCTTTTTATTCTCTTTTTATATTATCTTAGGTACCAATACCCATCACTTGATCAACTAGCTGAAACCATCCCATGTGTGCTGCAGTACCTGAAGTGAGTCATTGAGTGTGTATAGAGCTGAAGCTTGATGGAATACAAACCTTCATGGCTAATGTGTAACTTTTTGTCTTTTATTTATTTATTTTTCTCTATAGTTTCCCGAGTATTATTGGGATTGGTGTTGGTGCTGGGGCATACGTCTTGGCCAGATACACGGTAAATAACACAGTTTGTCTTATCGTTGGAAACCAAACTTCATGAACCTGGATAACCAAAAAAAACAAATTGTTCTTTCTCAGTTTCCTTTCCTTCAGCCATTAAATTACCATAAAAATAGTATAAAAAGCCCTACTACATTTCTAATTGGAGGTATATACTAATATTATTATTACTACACCTACTACATATTGGGATAGGATCTTGGAGATGGGAATAACCCTTTAAAGGCCTTCATACACAGTAGACTCGGGTTAGCCAAACACGCTGATATTGTCGGGATCAGCCAACAATCGAATATGTTTGGGGACGTCCCGATTCTCCAGTGATAAATAAGGGATGACAGATGATGCCAGGGAAAAGAAAGATCCGTCCTGGTGAATTACGTCACCGCAGCCTTTTGTTCGTCAGTAAGCTGCTGTCACAGGAGAGCTGTAGCAGTTCTCCTATAGAGCACACATGAGTGCTCGGCCAAGCCGAGTATTACTCTGTATGGACACGTCAGGAGAGAAAGTAGATGGCCAAACCACCTTCCGGTCAATCGCTATACAATGTGCATAGGGGCCTTAGATTTTAATAAATGTGCCACAATATAGTTTCCAACTGCTTTATCCCATATTATGGTTTTACTATAGTATTCACCCCAACATTAGCTGCAGTGTCATACCTAATCCGCTTAAAGCTGGACTCGCACATTTGTGTATTTGAAGCAGATTTTGAAAACCTAAAACCCACAGCATTTTACAGTACACAGAAAGTGGATGAGCGTTAACTTAATTTCATCCACATGCTTTTTTTGTTTTTGTTTTTAGGTGCAGAATATGCACAGAAATTGGCTTTTGCTTCCAAAATCTGCATCATGCCAGTATCGGTTGCAGAAAAGCACTTTTTTGGTGATGTTGTTACCCATTTATTTCAGCTGAAACAATAAATCTGCCAGTTAAACCGCTCACCTTGCATTGTATTGTTGCACTCTTTGTGCGTTTCTGTACCTAAAGATGTGCATGGATTTTGGATGCAGAAATACCACACAAAATAGGAAGCATCACTTAGCATGTTGGTGCTGCCAGCCTGTTCCTACTTAGTCTTTGTAAATATATATGCAGTTTCCCTCCAACCTTTTGTGTTTATACATGCTCCGCTTTTCAGATCTGACTTTGATCCCTCGGTTAGATTGCTTGTGTCCATTGTTTCCCATCTCTTAGACCTTCCTCTCTTTGTCTCAATATGTGCCCGCTTCCAGTGCCATATCTGGCAACCATTTCTGCTTTTGAGAAGTGTTTACATGCTCTTTCTTATGAAGAACATACAACTTGTTCCGTTCTAAATAAGTGTTGTTTTTTTTTCCAAGATAGCCATCCAATGCTTTGTCCCAGAGGCCGCCAATGAGTTAAGCCTGCTTTACACGTTACAATTGCGTGTGCGATCTCGTATGCGATCGCACACGCCCCCATCGTTTGTGCGGCTCGTGCAATTTGTTGCACGAGCCACACAAACGATTATTTGCCATCACACGTACTTACCCCTCCATACGACCTCGCTGGGCGGCGAACATCCACTTCCTGGAATTGGAGGGACGTTCGGCGTCACACGGCAGCCGGCCAATAGAAGCGGAGGGGCGGAGATGAGCGGGACGTAAACATCCCTCCCACCTCCTTCCTTCCACATAGCCGCCGGCGGGAGCCACGGGACACAGGTAAGCTGTGTTCATCGTTCCCGGGGTGTCACACACTGCAATGTGTGATACCTCGGGAACAGTGAACAACCCGACGTTCAATTTTTAGGAATTGAACGACGTGCATGTGATGAACGTTTTGACGTTCAATCGCAATCGCACGGAGGTTTCACACACTTCAATTTAACTAACGATACCGGATGTGCGTCACTTAAGATGTGACCCCGCCGACACATCGTTAGATAAATTGTAGCTTGTAAAGCCCGCTTTACTCTACGAGGGGCTGCTGATAAGTCTTTGGCTTTGTGACTCTTTGGTTTCTATGGTAACGAACGTTACATCACATGAAAGCCTTATCTGTCTAATATATTGACACACCCACGCCGGGGCCGTGGGGTTACTCGTTAATGGGCCGCGGTTCAGTTTCTGCGATACTGCAGTGGCAAGGCCCGGTTTCATGACCCCGGCGGTATCAGTTAAAGTAGAAATGATGGGGATGGTAGTTCGTGACGCCACCTGTGGTATGCGGCCAGTTAGCAGCTGCCACTGCGGGATGAGGACCCCCGGGGCAGATGGTGACGCAGCTTGGATAGTATTGTTCTCCACAGGTAGAGCTAGGCCCCAGGGCGGATGAGGGTAGTAGTCGGCGGGGACACAGTGCCGGAAGCGCAGGCGAATAACGGAGCGACACAGGGAAGCAGCCTCAAGGTTTTTACTCAGTGTAGCAGGTTCCAAGATAACACGACTAGTCAGTGACCGACTCCGGAGTGCTGGGTTCCACTGTGAAGGGCTCCAGCCAATCCCGGGTAGTTCGAAGGTCAAGTCTAGTACACCTTTCTTATGTACCTTCACTGGTCGTCTTCCTGCGCTGACTTTTCTCCAGCCTGTCCCGCGCCTACACACACAGTGCCCTAAGCCAGTGTCTGCGGGCCCTGTCAGGTGGCTTGAAACTCTATCCCTTGGCCCTATGTGGTCACCTTCCAGCGGATTCATGTGCGGAGTTGGCTTTGGTACTAGATGTGTCCACAGCCTCTGGTTTTACTAGCGGAGCACGTTGGTTCTTCTTCTGTAGCCTAGGGACCAGTCCCCATTCTGCGGCCAAGTCCTTCCACTCCGATGCTGTATGTGGAACGAGGCCATAGGAGTATGGCGCACTTCCCGTGGGCTCTAGGACCCTTTCTGTCTTGTGCCTGGGTTAAGCTGCATCAGCTCCAGACCACAGGTCTTCACTCCTCCACTGCTCCTTCTCGACCCTCTCTAACTACAATCTCCCCAATTCACTAGACTCTACCCCCAGGCCCTGTCGGATTAGGGGGGAAGGAGGAACCATCACCAGTGGTGGCTATACATAGCTTTAATGGAACCAAGCCCTAACCCTGACCCGGTGGAGCTGCTAATTGAGCTGTTGTGTGTTTTGTGTGCATACCGGTGGGTGACCTCTTCCGTACTCGGGATTGGATACCACACCTCTGGCGGAGGTGCAGTACCTCTGTGGTGACTGAAGCCTCAGGGGCGCTGCAATATGTTTTCAAAGTTTTGTGTTTGTTCCTTATGGCAACAGTGTTCTACGCACCCAGGAAAACAAAATGGCGGTGTCTAATGCGATATTCACAGCAACTAAGAGCAGAGGAGTGATAACATTCTTGTTTCTGCAAGGAATGTCCGGAAAGGATATTCATGGTGATATGTCGCAGACATTCGAGGACCAATGCCCTTCATATTCCACAGTTAAGAACTGGGTTGCCAAATTTAAAACGGGCCACTTCTGCACCAATGATGAGGAACGTCCTGGACAACCGAGAGTGTTTGTTGTTCCAGAGATCATCGATGCTGTGCACAACCTCATACTGGAGAATCGACGAATTTCAGCTAAAGCAATAGCAGACATCATGGGGATTTCCAGTAAACGTGTTTGTGTCATTATCCATGAACATTTGGACATGAGGAAGCTATCTGCAAAGTGGGTCCCCAAATGTTTGACAACAGATCAGAGAAGCATGCGAGTGAAAACTTCCTGGTCCATATGTCAGTGTTTCCGGACTGATAAGAACTTCATGGATCAACTGGTCACTAGGGATGAGCTAATAGACCGAAAACTGATTACTTTAAAAACAATTTTTATTTATAAACATTAAAATTATTAATTTAAGCTATATCTAATCATATGTAGCTATATCGGTCAGTGAACACACAGCCAGTCGTGCAGAGCTAGATATACTCTAAGGGGATATTACACTAGGGAGATTGTGGATAGCCCAGAGTAGTTCTTCTTGATAGTAATCGTAATATCAACTAGGATGTTGGACAAGGCCAGGTCATAGATCCCTAGTCCTTCTCCTTCCTGGCCGCGGAGGTAAACATCATAAGGTTTCGGGCGCCCCCGCTCCTCGTCGGCTATCCTTAGTAAGCCCTAAATCTGCCTGTGTGTCAATAATTGACCTAAAGCCCAGAAAGTGTGGTTAGTGCTGAAGTCAGGGTTATTCAATCACACTAGGTGCATAGTCAATTTGCTAATAGATATTTGATATTTCTTTGTCGCTCCATTGGGAGACCCAGACAATTGGGTGTATAGCTTCTGCCTCCGGAGGCCACACAAAGTATTACACTTTAAAAAGTGTAACCCCTCCCCTCTGCCTATACACCCTCCCGTGCATCACGGGCTCCTCAGTTTTGTGCTTTGTGTTGAAGGAGGCACACATTCACTCAAGCTCCACATTTTAGTCAGCAGCAGCTGCTGATTATATCGGATGGAAGAAAAGAGGGCCCCAGGGCCCCCGGCATGCTCCCTTCTCACCCCACTAAGTCGGCGGTGCTGTTAAGGTTGAGGTACCCATTGCGGGTACAGAGGCTGGAGCCACATGCCGTTTTCCTTCCCCATCCCTTAGAGGCTCTGGGAGAAGTGGGATCCTAACCGGTCATCCAGGCACTGGGACCGGGCTCCCTCCGCAGCCCCTGTGGGAATCTGCCGGACAGGAGACTTAATATCATCAGGGACAGGCCCTGCATCCAAAAGGTACTCTGTGTCCCCTTGGGGACGGTGTATGGAGCACTCGTGTCACAGACACTGCAGCGGCTGCTGTATTTTTATGACGGCCGGGACTACCGCGCCGACCGTGCCTGTTGGTCGGCCGCGGTATTAAATTTAGTCCCCGGCTTCTGCGGCCTAGTACCATATACTCCCGCCCCCGGGCCTGCCAGTCAGGGGTAAGGGCGGGACGGTCGACATGACGTCGACAGTGAGGGCTGGAGCATACTTTAGGTGTCCTCCTCCCCCCTCACTGATCACTGTGGGGCACCAGATTCCCGCACTTTATTAGTCGCCGCCCACGGCCCCCTCCTCCCCTGAGAGCTCCGGCAGCCATTTTTACAATCATTCTGCCGGTGGAGGATTTCAGGAACGAGCTCTGCAGCTCTGGGAGGCCCAAGGCAGGGAATCTGGTGGACACACAACCGCTTTGGGCGGTCGGTAAGCCACACCGGTCACCGGTGCTGGTCCCCCCAGGGTGCCGAAGTGTATATATTTATATATATCTGTATACATTTTCTCTGTTCGGCCGCATTGCTTTTGCTTTGGCTATATACCCTCAGTGATCACTCTCCTAGGAGACAACAGCATGTCGTTCACAAGGAGCAAGGGTGCCAAGACACAGGGTTATTTTGCAACCTGTACCTCTTGTGCGGCTATGTTACCTGCAGGTTCCACCTACCCTCACTGTGAGCAATGCTCGGCCCCTGTTGCACTCGCTCAGCCGGAGCCTCGGGCACTGGTGGGACCCTCGGCTCAGGTAGAACCGCCGGCTGCCCCTATCCAGGTGGCAGGGACAGAGTTTGCAGTTTTGGCTGAGAAACTCTCTGAGTCGCTTTCACAATCCATGGCGCAGTCTATGGACAGATGGTCTGCTAAAATACTAGAAGCCTTGCAGTCCAGACCGGTCCTTACACAGGCCCCGGGCACTGTAGGATCATCGCCCCCAGGCCCCTCTCGGGCTGCGCCGCAGCGTGCTCCTGGGGTGGCCCCTAGGTCTCACGGGGAGGACTCCGGCACGGACCACAGTCCCAGACCGGCTAAGCGGGCTCGCTGGGAATCTTCCCCGACTTCATCACGCTGTTCGGGGTCTCAGCTTGATGACTCTCTGGAGGAGGAAGCGGATGTCGCAGCTCAGGGCTCTGAACCTGACGTTGCTCTCAATCTTGATACTCCTGAAGGGGACGCCATAGTAAATGACCTTATAGCGTCCATCAACCAGGTGCTAGATCTCTCTCCCCCAACTCCACTTATAGAGGAGTCGGATTCGCAGCAGGAAAAGCACCAGTTTAGGTTTCCCAAACGTACACGGAGTGCGTTTTTCGATCACTCTAACTTCAGAGAGGATGTCCAGAAGCACAGAGCATTTCCGGACAAGCGCTTTAATAAGCGCCTTAATGACACACGTTACCCCTTCCCCTCTGACGTAGTTAAGGGTTGATCTCAATGTCCCAAGGTGGATCCGCCAGTCTCTAGACTGGCGGCTAGATCCGTAGTATCAGTGGCAGATGGTTCATCGCTCAAGGATGCCACTGACAGGCAGATAGAGCTCCTGATGAAATCCATCTATGAAGCCACAGGCGCGTCTTTTGCCCCGGCCTTCGCAGCCGTGTGGGCACTCCAAGCTATCTCAGCTTGTCTGTCTGAGATTAATGCGGTCACACGTACCTCTGCTCCGCAAGTTGCGTCCTTGACTTCTCAGGCGTCGGTATTTTCATCCTACGCCATGAATGCCGTCCTGGACTCTGCTAGCCGTACAGCGGTAGCGTCCGCCAATTCGGTGGCAGTCCGCAGGGCCATGTGGCTATGCGAATGGAAGGCAGACTCTGCTTCCAAGAAGTTCTTAACCGGTCTGCCATTTTCCGGCGACCGATTGTTTGGCGAGCGATTGGATGAAATTATTAAGCAATCCAAGGGATGGGATTCGTCCTTACCCCAGTCCAAGCCAAACAGACCTCAGCAACGGAAAACTCAATCGAGGTTTCGGTCCTTTCGGCCCTCAGCCAGGTCCCAACCTTCCTCGTCCAACAGGCCACAGAAGGGCCAGAGGAACTCTTATTCATGGCGGTCTAAGTCACGTCCTCCAAAGGCCGCCGGAGGCACCGTCTCCAAGGCGGCCTCCTCATGACTTTCGGCCTCCCCAAACCACATCCTCGGTCGGAGGCAGGCTCTCCCGCTTTTGCGACGCCTGGTGGCCATATGTCCAAGACCGATGGGTGAGAGACATTCTGTCTCACGGTTACAGGATAGAGTTCAGCTCTCGTCCCCCGACTCGTTTCTTCAGAACATCTCCGCCCCCCCGAGCGAGCCGAGGCACTTTTTCAGGCGGTGAACACTCTGAAGACAGAAGGAGTTGTGATCCCCGTTCCCCCTCAGGAACGTGGTCGCGGGTTTTACTCCAATTTGTTCGTGGTGCCAAAAAAGGACGGATCATTCCGTCCCGTTCTGGACCTCAAACTGCTCAACAGACATGTGAGAACCAGACGTTTTCGCATGGAATCTCTCCGCTCGGTCATCGCTTCGATGTCCCAAGGGGACTTCCTAGCATCAATCGACATCAGGGATGCTTATCTCCATGTGCCGATCGCACCAGAGCATCAACGCTTTCTGCGTTTCGCCATCGGGGACGAACACCTTCAGTTTGTGGCACTGCCGTTCGGCCTGGCGACAGCCCCACGGGTCTTCACCAAGGTCATGGCAGCCGTTGTGGCGGTCCTACACTCTCAAGGCCACTCGGTGATCCCTTACTTGGACGATCTCCTAGTCAAAGCACCCTCCCGGGTGGCATGTCAACACAGCCTGACCGTGGCTCTGGAGACTCTCCAGAGATTCGGGTGGATCATCAATTTCCCAAAGTCAAAACTGACACCGACCCAATCACTGACTTACCTCGGGATGGAGTTTCATACTCTCTCAGCGATAGTCAAGCTACCGCTGGACAAACAGCGTTCGCTGCAGACAGGGGTGCACTCTCTTCTTCAGGCCCAGTCACACCCCTTGAGGCGCCTCATGCACTTCCTGGGGAAGATGGTGGCAGCAATGGAGGCAGTCCCCTTTGCGCAGTTTCATCTGCGTCCACTCCAATGGGACATTCTCCGCAAATGGGACAGGAGGTCGACGTCCCTGGACAGGAACGTCTCTTTCCCTGGCAGCCAAAACCTCTCTTCAGTGGTGGCTCCTTCCCACTTCTCTGTCGAAGGGAAAATCCTTCCTGCCCCCATCCTGGGCTGTGGTCATGACGGACGCGAGTCTGTCCGGGTGGGGAGCGGTTTTTCTCCACCACAGGGCTCAGGGAACCTGGACTCCGACAGAGTCCTCCCTTCAGATCAATGTTCTGGAGATAAGGGCAGTGTATCTAGCCCTGAAGGCGTTTCATCGCTGGCTGGAGGGCAGGCAGATCCGCATACAGTCGGACAACGCCACGGCGGTCGCGTACATCAACCATCAAGGCGGCACGCGCAGCCGTCAAGCCTTCCAGGAAGTTCGGCGGATTCTGCTGTGGGCGGAGGCCACAGCATCCACCATCTCCGCAGTTCACATCCCGGGCGTAGAAAACTGGGAAGCAGACTTCCTCAGTCGCCAGGGCATGGACGCAGGGGAATGGTCTCTTCACCCGGACGTGTTTCAAGAGATCTGTTGCCGCTGGGGGACGCCGGACGTCGATCTCATGGCGTCTCGGCACAACAACAAAGTCCCGGCATTCATGGCACGGTCTCAAGATCACAGAGCTCTGGCTGCGGACGCATTAGTTCAGGATTGGTCGCAGTTTCGACTACCTTATGTGTTTCCTCCTCTGGCAATGCTGCCCAGAGTGTTACGCAAGATCAGGTCCGACTGCCGCCACGCCATCCTCGTCGCTCCAGACTGGCCGAGGAGGTCGTGGTACCCGGATCTGTGGCACCTCACGGTGGGTCAACCGTGGGCACTCCCAGACCGACCAGACTTGTTGTCTCAAGGGCCATTTTTCCATCTGAATTCTGCGGCCCTCAACCTGACTGTGTGGCCATTGAGTCCTGGATCCTAGCGTCCTCAGGGTTATCTCAAGATGTCATTGCCACTATGAGACAGGCCAGGAAACCAACGTCCGCCAAGATCTATCACAGGGCTTGGAGGATCTTCTTATCCTGGTGTTCTGATAAGGGTTTTACCCCCTGGCCATTTGCCTTACCCACCTTTCTTTCCTTCCTTCAATCCGGAATGGACAAGGGTTTGTCTCTCGGCTCTCTCAAGGGACAAGTTTCGGCGCTTTCCGTGTTTTTTCAAAAGCGTCTAGCCAGACTTCCGCAGGTCCGCACGTTCCTGCAGGGAGTTTGCCACATAGTCCCACCTTACAAGCGGCCGCTGGAACCTTGGGATCTTAACAGAGTGCTAAGGGCTCTTCAGAAACCGCCTTTCGAGCCGCTGCGGGATGTCTCTCTATCACGTCTTTCGCAGAAGGTGGCTTTTCTAGTGTCGGTTACATCGCTCCGGAGAGTGTCGGAGCTAGCAGCGTTGTCATGCAAAGCCCCCTTCCTGGTTTTTCACCAGGATAAGGTGGTTCTGCGTCCGGTCCCGGAATTCCTCCCTAAGGTGGTATCCCAGTTTCATCTCAATCAGGATATTTCCTTACCTTCATTTTGCCCTCATCCAGTTCACCAATGTGAAAAGGATTTGCACTTGTTAGATCTAGTGAGAGCACTCCGGCTCTACGTGTCTCGCACGGCGCCCCTGCGCCGTTCAGATGCGCTCTTTGTCCTTGTCGCTGGCCAGCGTAAAGGGTCGCAGGCGTCCAAGTCAACCTTGGCTCGGTGGATTAAGGAACCGATTCTTGAAGCCTACCGTTCTTCTGGGCTTCCGGTTCCTTCAGGGCTGAAAGCCCATTCTACCAGAGCCGTGGGTGCGTCCTGGGCATTGCGGCGCCAGGCTACGGCTCAGCAGGTGTGTCAGGCGGCTACCTGGTCTAGTCTGCACACTTTCACGAAACACTATCAGGTGCATACCTATGCTTCGGCAGATGCCAGCCTAGGTAGGCGAGTCCTTCAGGCGGCGGTTGCCCACCTGTAAGAGGGGGCCGTTTTCGGCTCTTTTTATCGAGGTATTCTTTTACCCACCCAGGGACTGCTTTTGGACGCCCCAATTGTCTGGGTCTCCCAATGGAGCGACAAAGAAGAAGGGAATTTTGTTTACTTACCGTAAATTCCTTTTCTTCTAGCTCCTATTGGGAGACCCAGCACCCGCCCCTGTTCCCTTCGGGCTGTTGTTCTGTTGTGTACACATGTTGTTCATGTTGAATTGTTCCTTTGGTTCATAGTTTCAGTTCTCCGAACATCCTTCGGATTGAATTTACCTTAGACCAATTTATAAGTTTCCTCCTTCCTGCTTTTGCACCAAAACTGAGGAGCCCGTGATGCACGGGAGGGTGTATAGGCAGAGGGGAGGGGTTACACTTTTTAAAGTGTAATACTTTGTGTGGCCTCCGGAGGCAGAAGCTATACACCCAATTGTCTGGGTCTCCCAATAGGAGCTAGAAGAAAAGGAATTTACGGTAAGTAAACAAAATTCCCTTCGTTTGTTGGTCATAGGGAAAATCCCCATACAAAGTAGTTGTAAATATGCTCCCCTTTGCAGATGACCAACAGCATTAATATGGACCTGCAAGACCAGTAGGGTAAACTTATCTTGCTGGAGAAACAACCTCACAGAAGATTTCCGACGCGTTTCCCCCACTTTGTTCGGGGTTCATCAGGGGATGTTACCATCTCGTGACAATGCACATAATCCAGGTCACCTATTAGTTTTCTGTGTCCTGCCAACAGATCCCTCAAGAAGACTGTAAACGATGGTCAGGTGGTCCTCCTGTCCAATGCAGAGTGGACCTCAGCACCTCACCCTGTCAGTATAGGGCTGAATAGGATCCTATTCTTGAGGGATCTGCATATTAATGCTGTTGGTCTTCTGCACTGGGTAGCGGATTTTTGATAGCTACCTGTTAGCTCCTTCTCACCCTTTAGATTGTACCTGAGGGGAGCATATTTACAACTACTTTGTATGGGGATTTTCCCTATGACCAACAAACATATCAAATATCTATTAGCATATTGACTATGCACCTAGTGTGGTTGAATAACCCTGACTTCAGCACTAACCACACTTTCTGGGCTTTAGGTCAATTATTGACACACAGGCAGATTTAGGTCTTACTAGGGCTAGCCGACTAGGAGCGGGGGCGCCCGAAACCTTATGGTGTTTACCTCCGCGGCCAGGAAGGAGAAGGACTAGGGATCTATGACCTGGCCTTGTCCAACATCCTAGTTGATATTACGATTACTATCAAGAAGAACTACTCTGGGCTATCCACAATCTCTCTAGTATAATATCCCCTTAGAGTATATCTAGCTCTGCACGACTGGCTGTGTGTTCACTGACCGATATAGCTACATACGATTAGATATAGCTTGAATTAATATTTTTAATGTTTATAAATAAAAATTGTTTTTAGAGTAATCAGTTTTCGGTCTATTAGCAGTTTGAATTCTCTAAATCTCTTATTTAAATTGGTGTGTATCACTAGGGATGAGACCTGGATTTATTTGTATGATCCTGAAAGCAAGTCAAAAGAGTGGAGGCACAGTGGTTCTCCTCGTCCAAAGAAGTTCAGGGTGCAAAAATCAGCCACTAAGGTGATGGCGTGCTGTTAGTGGACTACCTTCAAAAGTTTTCCACCATCAATGCAAGGTATTACATTGAACTTTTGGACCAATTGAAGGCAGCTCTGAAGGCCAAAAGAAACAGCAAGATGTTGAAAGGAATCTTGTTCCTTCAAGACAACGCTTCCGCTCACACTGTTCAAGTGACCACGGCAAAACTGGCAGAGCTGGGCTTCTAGCTGGTTGACCACCCAACTTATTCACCAGATCTAGCTCCCTCCGACTATCATCTGTTTCCAAACCTGAAGAAACGCCTAAAGGGTACCAAATTTCACACTTTTTCTGATGCCATTGCTGCTACGGATGCCTGGTTTGAGGCACAACCGAAATCCTTATTTTTGCTAGGCTTACAGAACTTGGAATACCGATCTAAGAAGTGTGTTGACATCAGTGGAGAGTATGTGGAATAAATGTAGTTTCATCATCCTAACTCGTTTCTTTCTGGGTAAAGCCAAAGACTTATCAGCAGCCCCTCGTATATGTGCTCATGATTGCTGGTTTTATGTGGCCAAACACATAAAAGGTTTCACTCCAATACAAGCCTGTGTGATATTTGTACCAAATGGACAGCTACCCAACAAACTTGGTAAAGTTTGATCATCATTGCATTTTCTTGGTGCCCTACAGTTGGTGGGCATCATTTACCATCCTCTGAAATGAGATTTTCTAAAAGCTGGCTGACCGTGACTTAAAATGGCATTCTTTTATAAGGACTTTTGGACTTTTGCTTAAATTCACACTTTTTCGTAAGTGTTTGTATGATAATTTTCATGCATTTCTCCATCTTATTACAGCTTTCACATCCTAACACTGTGGAGGGATTAGTTCTCGTTAACATTGATCCAAATGCCAAAGGCTGGATGGACTGGGCAGCACATAAGGTAAAACAAGACTCCAGTTTTTCGTGACATTCTGGGGGGATTTACTCTGTGTAACTTTGTAATATGCCAGTTTTAATGGGGTAGTCTCACCTATCTATTGTATAGGGAATACCTTACCGGTCTTTGGGGGTATGACCGCTGGGATGCCCACTGTTCCCAAGAACTGGGGCTCTGAAGACAAATGGTTGATCATTTGCACTGCCATTCCATTAATTCTTTATGGGAGTGCCAATAACCAGTCAAGCTTTGCACTCTGCTATCTCTGGTGTGCAAGATCAATCATCTTTCCATTCACACAGGGCTTTTTGAGGTCTCTGGGGGTCCCTTCGGTCGGAAAGTTATCTTCTCTCTAATGGATAGGTGATAACTTCCAAACTTGGATACACCTTTAAATAGAAGCCCTTTGTAGCAATATGCTACAGGAGTGCACCAAAGTGTGCAACTTTTTTCCATCCGAACACTACCACTAAAAGATTAGTACCCCCCCCCCCAATGTCTGTTGCATTTTATTGCTCATGTTGTTTATATTTTCAGTATACTCCTTTTATACTTCAGTTACATCGCCTGCCTCCGCCAAGTCACACGGTCACGAGTTTTATTTATATATAGATGAAACTGATAATACTGTAATGTGGTTTTCTCTTCTCCAGCTTACAGGCCTCACTTCATCCATCCCGGAAATGATTCTGTCACACCTCTTCAGTCCAGTAAGTAAACCCACTGTAATTAAAGCCACATTGATAGCAGCACGGATAACATTCTTACTCTTATTGCCTTCGTTGGATATGTTTGTGCAGGAGGAAATTTCTGGAACCTCAGATGTTGTGCGTCAGTACAAAACTGCCATTTTGAACTCCCCTATTCTTGGCAACAACCAACTGTACTGGAACAGCTACAACAGGTACCATGCTGGAGTTCAATGTAGTAATGCTGGTGTTGAACCTTCCTATTGTTTTTGCATCCCACTATTTGTGCAAAAAGGTTTACATAACCTTGTTCTAGTTTGTTCTTATTTGCTCCTTTTTAACATCCACTGTTTCCCAAACACATTGTGCTGCCCATTGGTAAACATGTTCTTAACTCTTGCTGGGAATTTCTGTTGCATGGGAATTTTTCAGAAACCTCAAAGTTATTTCAAATTAAGGAGCAACTCCTGGATTATGTAGCTGTTCTGTTGCAGGAAAAGATCTTTATATGACTAAAGGGTGCTTTACATGCTGCGACATCGCTAGCGATTGCTAGCGATGTCGTGCGCGATAGCACCCGCCCCCGTCGTACTTGCGACATGTGGTGATTGCTACCGTTGCGAACATGCACATACCTGGTCAGCGATGTAGCTCCTTCAAGGGTGAGGTGCGGTCGACATCACAGTGACGTCACAGCGGCGTCACTAAGCAGCCGCTCAATAGCAAAGGAGGGGAGGAGATGAGCGGCCGGAACATGCCGCCCACCTCCTTCCTTCCTCATTGCCGGTGGACGCAGGTAAAGAGATGGTCCTTGTTCCTGCGGTGTCACACACAGCGATGTGTGATGCCGCAGGAACGAGGAACAACCAGCGGCATGCAACAGCAACGACATTTGGAAAGGAGCGACGTGGCAACGATCAACGATTTTTGCCGTTTTTCCGATCGTTGCTCGTCGCTCCTAGCTGTCACATGCCGCGATGTCGCTAACGGCGCCGGATGTGCGTCATAACCACCGTGACCCTGACGATATACCGTTAGCGATGTCGCAGCATAGAAATGGCCCTTTAGGCTATACAGACAAAACAGCCCCTGATATCTTGTATATGCATTATATTTCTGTAAGTTCTTACTAGTCTGACTGAATGTAGTGTGCTATAATTGACTTAAAGGGGTTGTCCAGGCTTGGGGCGCAAGTCTGCAGTCCAGTTATGTGACTGCAGACTTGTGAATGCTCACATCATGCACACTGATCAGGATTCTGTGGTGCCCCAAGCAGGCGGTCGCGTGAGCACAACTATACGATTTGTATACATCCAGTCGAGTGCCAACTACACGTGCACAGCCACAGTCAATTGAAGTGAATTGAGCACTGTCGGACATGTCTAATCAGGATGTGGCCGGAAGTCTGCAAATCTCATACTTGCGGTCACATGATTGCCTGCATCGGAGATTCCTGACCGAATGCACATTGCGCTGTGAGAATGCACAAGTCTGCAGTCACATAGCGTGACTGCAGACTTGTGCCCCAATTCTGGACAACCCCTTTACTCACCATTTACTCTTTACTGCATATGGTATTATTTAATAGAAAATGTAGCGCAGGATGTCTAGTTTCGACAGCACCTCAGTGATGCAGGGAATAGGGGTTAGAAAGTTACTATTTGCCATGCATAGAAAAAAAATACGCTTTTTTTTATTCTACTGTCGTCACTGTCAACATTGCGTTGTACTTTATGTTTTTATATAAACAAAACTTCAAACTTTAATGTTCTCATTTGTTTACCTGCAGTCGCCGAGATCTGAACCTGGAACGTGGAGGGGATGTCACTCTGAAGTAAGCAATATGAAGTCATAGAGATGCTTATTACCTTGTACCCCACTAAAGACCCTAATCTGGGGGGATGAACACCTGAATGATAATTTGTGTAAATGTTCGTTCCCAATCACTGACTCAGGTAAACTTGTCTGGCAACAAACCACAAATGTGAAAACATTCTGGACTCTGATCTTATCTTCTATGTGGACATCATGTGAACAGGAATGTGCTGTTATAACGTGACGTATTTTGTAAGAAAATCCAAACATAATTGAACTAAAGGAGTACCAGTCAATTTTCGAATAGCGAACATTACTGGTAGATAAACTGCCCAAATAAATGATCTTTTTATCTACAAGTATTGTGACTTACCTGGTAGTAACAAAGTAGAGTTGACAAGGATTCGATCCAGCAATCCTGTAGAAAAAAAAATTACATCTCTAATTAAAAACTATGTTGAGAAAAAAAAAGGGGGGTGCAAAAATGGGGAAGAAGAGGTCGGTAATAAGATTACATGAAAAGGTGACGCGTTTTGAATCATGGGTTCTGGCTATGATCAAGAACTGTGTTTCGAAACAAGTCAGCTTTTCATGTAGTTTTATTACAGTCTCTCCTTCTGCAGATCCCTCTTTTATTTTGGTTTTAATTATATTTTTAATTAATGATGTATTTTTTTAATTTACAGATTCAAAATCTTGTCACCTCTACTTTACTACCTGGGAACGAACCATCAGAGACTAATCCATGTATCCCTTTAAACTGAATTATGATCAAGTGAAGGATCGGCACTCAAGTAATTTCATTTGATGCTCTTTTTGCCATGTGTCCAAAAAATTATTTTTCATATCGTATATCACTCGTTTCGGCTGAATAGCCTTCCTCAAAACAAGACACTGTTTTGAGGAAGGCTACTCAACCAAAACGCGTCATATGCGATATGTAACTATGTGATATGTAAAAGAATTTTTGAGCACATGGAATAAAGAGCATCAAATGAAATTACGTGAGTGCGGATCCTTCACTTAATCATGCGATTTGGGAGAGCCACCCTATGATATGGGCACCACACCACATATTCATGAGGCGTGCCTACCTGGACTTGATTGGAATTGAAACTGAATCATGGGATTAGAGTCAGTAAAATTCCTTGGGGAGATAAGTTGTTTTCACTTTTTTGATATTCTGACTATTATTTTTAATCTGTAGGTGCCCTGTGATGTTGGTAGTTGGTGACCAAGCACCTCATGAGGATGCAGTGGTAAGGGAAAATGCATTTATGTTACTGGGTAGATTTTTCGGGTGGAGTGGGTAGGGGGAATCTTCTGTTATGACGCCTGTTGTTCCCTTACAGGTGGAATGCAACTCAAAACTGGATCCAACCCAGACTTCATTCTTGAAGGTAAGTTAGAAGATAACTTGAATAACCCAGCACTGGTGATTTCACACAACTACAATGTAGAGTGGTGTTAGGTGGCTTAGAGATAAGGAGACCTACTGCGTGGCATGGACCCGCCATCCTACTATACACAGACTGGCATTCCGTACAGATTGCCCTTGTAAAAACTCCCAAGGTTAAAACGTTGGAATATGATCCGTTAATTAACCACCCACCGGAATAAATAAACACACTGAAGCATTACAGCCTGTTTATTGTACTGGGATTGTTACGAAATTATATCTATGGGCAACTGTTCTTTTCGCGCACAATTCCACAAGCTGTGACCGAGGTGCGAGCTTGATTTATATTGAGAGATAAACTTGTCTAGATTTTACTGTACTATTTAAAGATTTCTAAACTGTAGAGTAATGATTCCTGCAGAAGTAGTGCTCTAGTATCAGTCCATTCCTTTTCCCGTTTACTATGGAACCGAAGGCAATTTCTATTTTATGTTGGGGTTTTTTTAAGATCGGTTTCGCATGAGTGTATTTCACCATCTGTATATGGACCGGATTGACCGTGGGTCTTCTGACTCCATCTTACGCCTTATAGGCTATGTGCCCACGGGACTCTGTATCTGCGGATTTTTCTGCATCAAAATCCGCAGCTTTCCCCCGGAATCCGCACCTTTTCATAGGTGCGGATTTGATGCGGATTTGACGCGGATTTGACGCGGATTTAACATGGATTTTGTTGTGGATTTTGCGATTTATTTATTTATTTTTTTTTCAATTGAATAGGCAAAATCCGCACGAAAATCCGCAACAATAATTGACATGCTGCAGATTTTTCCGCACGAAAATCCGCATGATTTCCGCTGCGGAAAAATCCGCAGTGTGAGCACAGCATTTCCCAAATGCCATAGAAATGGCTGGGGAGTAGCTGTGCTGCAGATTTCTGGAAAATCTGCGGCTTTTCCGCGAAAAATCTGCGGCAAAATCCGCGCATTTTCCGTAGTGTGGGCACATAGCCATAGACTCACATGAGGCTGTAAGTTCAGGTTGGCAGATTTGCTGCCAGACTCTGCATTGTGGTCTATGTACAGACCATGAACTATGGCTGTGTGAACCTGGCCTAGCAGTGAAGAAATACTTGTAATATAAAGCTTTGTAAAGCCTGAATTTTCTGGGATAAATACTAGAAATGAAGGTTAGCATTTTTATTTTAGAAGCAGTCTAGGTGAGTGTTAGCATTCATTTAAGAGCCGGCGACTCTCCTGACCCGAGCATGAGAGCCATATAGAACAATATGAAGTGGTCTCGTTCGGGTCAGGAGAGCCGCGGCCAGTCAGGCATTTTGATGCGATCGTCGTCTGTGTTATACGGCCATTTGACCCCAACCATAGAAGTATTCCTATGTGATATCCATGTACTGACTACATAAAGACAAATATGCATTTCAAACGAAGAGACATTGTTATTGAAAACATTTAGTATATATTTTATTTATGGCTGGAAAGGGAAGGGTCAGGTTGTCCCTAAAGGGTATGTATCACCAGATTTTTGCCACCTAATCTGAGATCCGCATAACATAGAGACAGGGATGAAACCTTTGATTCCAACAATGTGTCACTTACTAGGCTGCTTGCTGTAGTTTTGATAATCTACTGATAAAACATGATTTTATCACTAGAAGACTAGTAAACTTTCTGCCCGGTAGTCCTTCATATTCATGAGCAATGTAAAACCCCTCCCCTTCTACTGATTGGCAGCTTTCTGCCTATGCACAGTACACAAAAAGCTACCAATCAGTGGTGTGGGCGGGGTATAAAGAGCTCAGCATTTAGAGAACTAAAAATGGGGAGACAAAGGGCGCAATAGGGTCTTACCCGATATAACAAGTGGTGATAGGAAAGGAACAGTAACACTCACCTGATAGGGTTGTGCCAGTCACAACTCCTTCAAAAGCATGTGAGTGTCCGTGTGATTCAAGCAGCGGCCCCGTATATCAATATAGAATGTCAATTAAATATAGAGAGGAAACACGGGTATATGCCGCGCTAAAAACCACTGAAGTTGAAATTATGTGAAAATTTCTCTTTTATTTACAGCATTCCTACGCGTTTCAGAGACAAATACCGTCTCCTTCTTCAGGGAAAAAAGAAATCAATGATGATTTCTTTTTTCCCTGAAGAAGGAGACGGTATTTGTCTCTGAAACGCGTAGGAATGCTGTAAATAAAAGAGAAATTTTCACATAATTTCAACTTCAGTGGTTTTTAGCGCGGCATATACCCGTGTTTCCTCTCTATATTTAATTGACATTCCATTTAGAGAACTGGTAGATCTGCAGCAAAGTAAGTGATGCATGGCCAGAAAGATGGGTTCTGCCCCTAAATTATGTTGCTCGCAGATGCAGTAACAAGAACCTGGTGGCAGACTCTGTTTAAACTTTGAGAGTTCATAATATTCTGGTGTCAATGATTAAGTATATATTTATATACTGGGGCTGTTTCTACAAAAATATTCGAATCTCAGATGTCCTTTTAATGCGATCTAGCCTCTAAATGACACAACTCCTCCAACTTTTCTACTTGCTCAGTTTACACAGTTCAGGAGGCTATATTTAGGTACTGTAGGACTGGGGAGGCCCGCTTGGCAGATAGGAATACTCATGCTGCCAATAGTACACACAGAAATAGAGTTTTGGGATACTTGATGGTTCGGGAGACAGTAAAATTAAACTTGAGACTTGAACAGGTTTTGCTGTATATTTATTTCAGATGGCAGACTCTGGCGGACAGCCACAGATAACACAGGTAAAACTCATGAATATTGCCAAAGAACAAACATTATTTTTATTATTTCTTTTTTATTAGTGAGGATTTGAAATTTGCTAGCAAATTAGGACATTTGGGCATGATGTGGCAAGAGTCCCCACCTAAGACTTGCCTGTATGCGCTACCATGTCCTATATAATGAGACCATTTGTTTGAATGGACACTTATAGTATGGAGTTAGCGTTAGCGTTGGACCAGCTAAGCGTTAGCTGGTTTACTATATGGTAACCTATGCTGTTCTCATTAACTAAAATGAGTTGTGAAACATTCTTTTTTATTTTCTGTTTGTGTGTATATACAGTATATGTAGTGTATATATGTGTGTGTGTGTATATATATAATATATGTGTGTGTGTGTGTGTGTATATATATATAATATTATTATTATTATTATTATTATTATTATTATTATAGCGCCATTTATTCCATGGCGCTTTACAAGTGAAAGAGGGTATACGTACAACAATCATTAACAGTACAAGACAGACTGGTATAGGAGGTGAGAGGACCCTGCCCGCGAGGGCTCAGTCTACAGGGAATGGGTGATGGTACAATAGGTGAGGACAGAGCTGGTAGCGCACTGGTCTACTGGACTGAGGGCTATTGTAGGTTGTAGGCTTGTTGGAAGAGGTAGGTCTTGAGGTTCCTCTTGAAGCTTTCCATGGTAGTGGAGAGTCTGATGTGCTGAGGTAGAGTGTTCCAGAGTATGGGGGATGCGCGGGAGAAATCTTGTACACGATTGTGGGAAGAGGAGATAAGAGAGGAGCAGAGAAGGAGATCTGGTGAGGATCTAAGGTTGCGTGCAGGTAGGTACCGGGAGACTAGGTCACAGATGTAGGGAGGAGACAGGTTGTGCATGGCTTTGTATGTCATGGTTAATGTTTTGAACTGGAGTCGTTGGGCGATGGGAAGCCAGTGAAGGGATTGGCAGAGTGGCAAGGCTGGGGAGTAGCGAGGGGAGAGGTGGATTAAGCGGGCTGCAGAGTTTAGGATAGATTGGAGGGGTGCAAGAGTGTTGGAAGGTAGGCCAGAGAGCAGGAGGTTGCAGTAGTCGAGGCGGGAGATGATGAGGGCATGCACTAATGTTTTTGCAGATTCTTGGTTAAGGAAAGCACGGATTCGGGAGATATTTTTGAGTTGTAATCGGCATGAGTTGAAGAGGGCTTGGATGTGTGGCTTGAAGGATAGATCAGAGTCGAGGGTCACTCCAAGGCAACGAGCTTGTGAGACTGGGGTGAGTGAGCAACCATCGAGTTATAGGTTGAAGAGATGGGTTAGGGCTGGGATGAGGACTGCGGTGATGTTGGGGATGAGGTGCGATGGGAGCGGGTCCAGTGCACAGGTGGTTAGATGTGATCTTGAGAGTAGAGTGGAGAGATTGTTTTCTGTCATGGTGGAGAAGCTGGATTTGGAGGAAGAGGGATGAGTAGCTATGATGAGGGGCTGTGGTGATTGTGGGCCAAAGCTTGCTCTGATGTTGTCAATCTTCCGCTTGGAGAAAGAGGCAAAGTCTTCAGCTGAGAGGAGAGGAGAGGGAGGTGGTGCCGGAGGACGGAGGAGAGAATTGAAAGTGTTGAATAGCTGTTTAGGGTTGTGAGAGAGAGAAGATATGAGGGATGAGAAGTAGGTTTGTTTTGCAGCAGTGAGTGTGGACTTGAAAGTGGTGAGGGACTCTTTATATGCAATGAAGTGCTCAGTGGAATGAGACCTCTTCCATCTGCGCTCAGCAATTCTGGAGGCCCGTCTTAGTTCTTTAGTCTGCCTTGTGTGCCAGGGTTGCCTGTTGATTGTGCGGGTTTTGGTGTGTGTGAGGGGGGCAGCTGATTCGAGAGCTGCAGAGATTGTAGTGTTGTATAAAGTTGCAGCGGCATCTGCATCATGTAGAAATGCAATGTCTGTGAGGGGGAGAAGGGACTGAGAAAGGGCGTGTAAATCAATGTCTTTGATATTTCTGTGAGGGTGTGAAAATTTGTGGAGGGGGGGTTGCATACTTGGAGAAGAGAGGGAAGAGAATGGCAGTAGGTTGTGGTCAGACAGGGGGAGGGGCAGGTTAGAGAGGTTAGATAGGGAACAGAGGCGAGTGAAGATGAGGTCCAGCGTGTGGCCATCTTTGTGAGATATTTGTGAGAATTTGATATATCTATCAAATTCTATATTTGTGAACATAAATTTGATATTTGTCAGAATTTGATATATCTATCAAATTCTTTTTTTTATGTGTGTGTATGTATATATCTATATATATATATATATATATATATATATATATATATATATATATATATATATATAATATATGTACATGGATGTGTATATATTTGTGTGTGTGAGTGTATATATTGTGTGTGTGTGTATGTATATGTGTATATATGTATATATATATATATATATATATATATATATATATATATATATATATATATATATATATATATATATATATATATATATATAATATATATATATATATATATATATATATATATATATATATATATATATATATATATATATATATATAATATGGCGTATATATATTTATATAATATATTTATTTTTTAAAAATATAAATATATAGATTTTCTTTTTATTTCATCTTCTCATTTTTTTTGTACATGGTTACAAAAGCAACCATCTTCCATGATCTTCTGCATTTGTGTAGAGGTCCTTGTGCAGGAATGACGGGTTCGCTCTGGCCATCCTCTACTGGGCATGATTGATATTGTGTTATCTGCTGTACATAGAGGTGTTATCTGTCATTATCCTGCCTGTGATGATAATCCGATAACTACTGATCTCTACAAATTGGAAACAATCAGACTAATATTAAGCTCAGTGGCCAGAATGTGTTTTTTCATTATAGATATTGATATTGATATGGTAAATTTAAAAAAAGAAAAACAAAAAAAATCATAAATGAAAAAAAATCCATTTTATCTCCTTTAGGATTTATTGCAGATTCTAGATTGCATAATAATTGTATTTTTTACTCAGTGTCACTATTCTTTTCAATATACTAAAAATCCATCACGAGGATAATACAAATTGTCCAGGGAAAGATGTTTGTAGTCACATTGGCTATTATTATAGAATGCTATTCTGACTTTTCATTATTTTTTCCATGCTGTTATAGCCTGGAAAACTCGCTGAGGCTTTCAAGTACTTTGTTCAGGGAATGGGCTACAGTAAGTACTGACCTTTCTATTCCCGATACTGACTACATACGTTTTATCATCCAACGTAGGAGCTTACAGCTGTCCTCTTATAATGGCGGCTTTAAAAGCAATTGTATGCTCTGCAGACTTAGCAGCTTAGCTGCGTTGCAGGACAGATGTTGGTCTAGTCCAGCTACAGGCGAGTTTTAATTACTCATACATATAAATGGCTCGCTCAAATACAACAGAATGCTTGGCTGCAGCCCTCGAGCTGAAATATAAGGGTTTAGATCATGAACCAATACACAACATGAACGCTTCTTGTCAACCTATATGAATTCCACACCTACATAAAGGGGGTAGTACTACATTGGATAAGCCCCTTACTATGTACCTACAAATCCAACATAAGCGAATACAAAAATAGTGAATCTTTTTTATTACATAATAATAATAATAATAATAATAAAAAAACAGTTAAAAGTAAGATAAATTATTAATTATTTAATCCTTGTCTGGTACCATGGGGTCAATGTGACCCCATGCAGATTGATACACCTAGTGATTTTTTTCATGGTAACAGACAAGGGTTAAACACCACAAAGTACATTCTAAGAGCACATAGCATCAGAAACACTATACTCAGCGTATATTGCCAGCAAACGGTAAAAGCTGTGAATCATAAGTCAATAATCAAAGCAGCTCAGAATACAACAGTATAAGTAAATACATAAGCCAGTAATGCAAAAACCAACGTCGTTACTGACAAACACAGCAGCCGTATCCCAATTCGTTGGAATGGTATCTACTTACATCTGAATCACAGCTTTTATCGTTTGTTTAGTACAGTATTGTGTTTCTGGTGCTACAACCACTTAAAATCCAATATGCAATGTTTAATTAGTAGTCATAACACATCCACTTTCTTATAACTATAGTCATTCTTTTAACTGTTTTTATTATTATTATTATTATTATTAATAATAATAATTATTTTTGTTGTTGTTGTTTGCTCTACCTTAACATTGAAAGTGCAACACCAAGAAGGAAAAGTTGAGGAGTTATGGAAATTGCAGGATGGATGGACATGTTAATGATATGCAAATAATTAAATAATAGAAATAACATTCTCAAAACATCTCGATTTATTCAGTATCGATTATAAGTACAATGTTCCAAAAAACAGGCACCTACAAGACTTAGAATGCTATCAATGGGGTTATTAAATGATTGTCTGAGGAATGGTCTGTATTTGGGCACACAAATCATCAAGATCCGCTGCTGACAACTTGCTGTGCAATAAAGAAAAAGAAATATAGGACCCGCACACCTATTTGTATTAATTACAATATACCGATACATACGTACATGGTGCAGCAGCACACTGCAATCAATGAATACATAAACTCCAATATTGCTATAAACATTTAAAATGTAAGTTACTTAGTTAGCAACTTTTGATCAAACAGCGCAAAAGCCATCCAACCACGTGAAGGTGTGCCTTTTATTATGTAGATGCTGAATAGGAGGGAGCAGATTATGATTAACATGTAGAAGGAGGGAACAGGGGAGAGTTAAGTTAGTGTATTGAGGTGATAGGCCTGTTTACATAGATGTGTTTTTAGAGCATGCTTGGAAGATATCAGGGCTGCATATTAGTCGGATCGTTTTTGTTTGGTAGTAAGATCCAGAACACTAGTGCAGCACGAGAGAAGTCTTGGATATGTAGGTGTGAAGTTCGGATTATGGAGGATGTAAGAGATCAGGTACAGAATGGAGAGCGTGGGAAGGGTGATAGAGATGAGGGAGGAGATGTAAGGTGGTGCAGAACTGTGAAGAGCTTTGTGAGTAAAAGCGATAAGTTTGTATTGTATCCTGTTGCGGATGGGCACCAGTGTACTGACTGGCACAAGGTGGAAGTATCATTGAAGCAGTTGGAAAAAATATGACCCTAGAGGGCACATTCATTACGGATTGGAGAGGAGAAAGTTTGGTTAGAGAAAGACCGATCAGTAGAGAGTAGCAGTAGTCCAGAGGAAAATGAATAAGAATGACAGTAAATGTTTTTGCGGTTTCAAAGGTGAGAAAAGGTTGGATTCTAGAGATGTTTTTAAGATGCAGGAAACATAAGCGAGATAGTGATTGGATATAGGGAATAAAGGAAAGTTCTGTGACAAATATAGCCCCCTGACAGCGACCGTGCTGCTTGGGAGTTTTGGTTGAGCCACCAAAAGTAAATGAAATATCAGGTATAGGTTGGTTAGTAGAGGGAGGAAACGAAGTTCAGTTTTGGAAAGATTTAAGTGGGCTTTTTACGCTACGATATATCATACGATATGTCGTCGGGGTCACGTCGTAAGTGATGCACATCCGGCATCATTTGACATATCGTAGCGTGTGACAGCTACGAGCGAGTGTGAGCGAGCAAAAATACTCACCTTATCGTTGCTCGTTGACACGTCACTCATTTTCAAAATATCGAACGTCCTGCGCACCGGTTATTCATTGTTCCCGAGGCAGCACACATCGCTCCGTGTGACACCCCGGGAACGATGAACTGCAGCTTACTTGCGTCCCGCCGGCAATGGGGAGGGAAGTAGGTGGGTGGGATGTTTACGTCCCGCTCATCTCCGCCCCTCCGCTTCTATTGGCCGGCCGCTGTGTGACGTCATTGTGACGCCGAACGTCCCTTCCCCTTCAGGAAGTGGATGTTCGCCGCCCACAGCGACGTCGTTTGGAAGGTAAGTACGTGTGACGGGGGGTTACAACAATGTGCAACACGGGCAACAAACGATGGGGGCGGGTGCGATCGCACGATTAATTGCAGCATGTAAAGCAGGCTTTAGTTTCAGATAGAGGAAGGACATGATGTTAGAGACAGCAGACAGACAATCACTGGTATGTTGTGTTAAGGTGAGGGTGATGTCAGGAGAAGAGGTATATAATTGATTGTCATCAGCATATAGGACTGAAAACCAAATCTGATGGTATGTCCAATAGGGTAAGGATATGTGCGCATGCTGCGTTTTTTGCGTCTTTTTTGGGTGCGTTTTGTTCTAAAAACTGCATGAATTTCCTTCCCCAGCAAAGTCTATGAGATTTCATTTTTAATGTCCGCACATTTTAGGTTTTTTTAGCTGCGTTTTTGTGGTGACCACAAAGATGCAGCATGTCAATTCTTTTTGCGTTTTGTCCCTGCGTTTTGGGAGGGCTGGTATTTGGCCAGATATTGTTCCCCTTATAAAGTCTAAGGGGACCAGAATTGGGCGCAAAGGGGTAGGAGCAAGCGCTACATACTCACCGATCACCAGTCGGCTGCCACACTGCTGCCGCGGAAACTCTTTCATCTTCCAGAGCCAGCCGCTCATTAGACTCATAACATATTCACTCCTTCCCTGCTCACCGGTAGCTGTGATTGGTTGCGGGCAGACCTGCCCCTACGCTGAGCGACAGCTGTCTGACTACAGCCAATCATAGACGCCGGTGGGCGGGTCTATATTGTACAGTAAATTAAATAAGTAAATTTAAAAAAAAAAAGACGTGCGGTCCCCCTCAATTTTGATAACCAGCAAAGATAAAGTTTCACAGCTGAGGGCTGTTATTCTCAGGCTGGGAAGACCCACGTTATTGGAAGCCCCTCAAGTCTAAAAATATCAGCCAGCAGCCGCCCAGAATTGCTGCATCCATTAGATGCGACAGTCCTGGGACTCTACCCGGCTCATCCCGATTACCTTGGTGCGGTGGCAATCGGGTTAATAAGGAGTTAATGGCAGCAGCCCATAGCTGCTACTAAGTAGCTTAGTGATGGCAGGCGTCTGAGACACCCCCTCATCACTAAGCTGTAAGTGAAAGTAAATAAACACAATCACCCAAAAAATCGTTTATTTGAAATAAAACACAAAAAAGCCCCCTCTTTCACCACTTTATTAATCCCTAAAACACCCCTCCAGGTCTGACGTAATCCACACGAGGTCCCATGACACATCCATCTCTGCTACATCTGACAATCACAGAGAGCGGCTATATAGCACGACCATTCTCTGTGAGGGTCAGGCCGCAAGTGAAGTGAGCCGCATGGGATCAGCGGTGGCTTCAGCTGTCACTGCACGTCAGCTGACTGAAGTCACCGCTGATCTCACGCTCACTTCACGCGATAACGGCTGAAGTGAGCCGCGAGATCAGCGGTTACTTCAGTCAGGAGATGTGCGGTGACAGCGGGAGTCCTCCACTTGTAACCGCATATCAGGCCGCGGCTAAAGTGAGCGCGAGATCACCTCACATCACCTGAGTGACGTCCGCGCTAATCCCGCGGCTCACTTCAGTAGAGGTTTGACAGGTGTAGGACTCCTGCGTTTTTTTTAAGCCAAAAACGCTGCTCAAAGTAGTTACCACAAAGATAAAAATGCTGCAACTTTGTGGTCACCTCAAAGATATAAATGCTGCATCTTTGTGGTCACCACAAGATAAAAATACTGCATCTTTGTGGTAACAAAAAACCCGAAGCATGCGCACATAGCTTAACTGTATAGAGAAGGGAAGGGGGCCTAGGGCTGAGCCCTGAGAAACCCCAATAATAAGGGGATGAGGAGAAGAAGGGGAGCCCGCAAAAGATATAGTGAAGGAGAGGTCAGAGGAGAACCTGGAGAGAGTGGTGTGCTTGAGCCTGATATTGCAGAGCATAGTGAGAAGGAGCTGGTGATCCACAGTGTCAAATGCGGCAGAGACATCCAGGAGAATCAGCAGGGAGTAGTGTCTATTAGATTTAGCTGTTAATAGGTCATTAGCGGCTTTAGTAAGAGCAGTTTGAGTAGAGTGAAAATTGCGGAAACCAGATTGTAAAGCTGGGTTCACACATAGCGACAGCGACAACAACGTCGCTGTTACGTCACCATTTTCTGTGACGCAACAGCGACCTTGTAAGTCGCTGTTATGATCGCTGCTTAGCTGTCAAACTCAGCAGACGCAGCAGCGATCATAACGACACGCGTCGCTGTGGAAGCCATGCTGCACTTGGTAACTAAGGTAAATATCGGGTAACCATTACCCGATATTTACCTTGGTTACCAGCGCACATGATTAGCGCTGGCTCCCTGCTCTCCTAGCCAGGGTACACATTGGGTTAATTACCCGATGTGTACTCCGGCTCCGGTTACGTGAGCAGGGAGTCAGCGCTAAACGGTGTGCTCTCACGCTGCCAGTGCCGGCTCCCTGCTCACGTAGCTGGAGTACACATCGGGTAATTAACCCGATGTGTACTCTGGCTAGGAGTGCAGGGAGCCGGCACTGGCAGCGTGAGAGCGGCGATGCTAGTAACTAATGTAAATATCGGGTAACCAAGGAAAGGGCTTCTTGGTTACCCGATGTTTATCGTGGTTACAGCTTACCGCAGATGCCATACGCTGGCTCCTGCTCCCTGCTTGCTTCAGTTCGTCGCTCTCTCGCTGTCACACACAGCAATGTGTGCTTCGCAGCGGGAGAGCAACAAGCAAAAAATGAAGCAAGCACATTCAGCAACGAGTGGCGACCTCACAGCAGGGGCCAGCTCGTTGCTGGATGTCACACACAGCGACAGCGACGGGACGTCGCTGCAACGTCACAGAAAATGGTGACGTAGCGTCGCCGTCGCTGTGTGTGACACCACCTTTAAGGATTGAGAAGAGCATTATCTGAGAGATAGCAGATTAGAAGAGAGTGGACCAAACATTCCAGAAGTTTAGAAATGAAAGGGAGATTATAGACAGGTCTGTAGTTAGCAACACAGATCTGGTTGAGGGAGGGTTTTTTTAAGTAAAGGGATGATGATGATGATGATGATGATTGTCACAAACCACCGGGGGGGTCACTCAGAAATCCCCCGCGCTGGCTACCAGTACGTCACAATCGGGGGGTAACAAGTGGGGGTCACCCCTACTTTATACCTCCCGACCGACAGACAGAGCACGTGACGCGCTCTCTAGCGCCCCTCTTATAGTCAGGCCAATTATGGAATTGCCCGACAATAAGCAAGGAGGCCGCTATACTACTTATGCCGATTATTGAAGGGTCCCCGGTGAGAGTAAGGTATATATTCCCCCGACCTCCGCGGGCGGAATATATAATATCTTCCCGAATCTCACTGGCCTCCCCACAATAATCCTTGGCACAACTCGCTGCCACCAACCGCTTCACGGTAACTATTAGCCGAACACACAGACGTGGGATTCAAGATCGAGATAACAGAACAGCCCAGGATTAATTATATAATTTAATCGCCTAAAGCACACTAGAAACTACAATATATACAATAGGGAATCTACAGAATATACAGTTATGTCAGAGTACAGTTACAGATAAAGCATGGTTTACAAACAGGTATGCAAATTCAATCAGTTACCTTGTTTGTCTGGCCACAGGGGGGCGCTGTAGACCAGGTTTCTAGGAACTCCCACAGATGTTTCCTGCACGTGCCCCCAGCGAGAAGAACACTGGAAAATGGCCGAAGTAGGGTTATCAACCTGGGCAGATCCAGGTCCCCTCCTACCTTAGTGACCTCACAGGGAAGCACTGCCACTCCCCCTGCATGGATCAGAATTATCCAGCAAAGGGGATATTGGCCATAACTTTGCCTGGGAGCGTCGTAGGCAGACGCCAATGCTCTCATTGTGACAGTTATGAATTTAGCTACAGAACGAGGGGACTCATGACCTGTCTACGAGTTCCCATATGGCTGATATCACGCCTGGGGTATTTCCCAAGCTCCCCCTTCCATAAAAAAGGTGTGCCAGCATCGTCCGCCTGCGCAAACACCATTTTTATGGTTGCCATATTTATCGGAGATATGGCTTGCGAGATATGAACCATTTTTTACT
Organism: Anomaloglossus baeobatrachus; assembly: GCF_048569485.1. Taxonomy (NCBI): domain Eukaryota; kingdom Metazoa; phylum Chordata; class Amphibia; order Anura; family Aromobatidae; genus Anomaloglossus; species Anomaloglossus baeobatrachus. Next base: position 652,085,970 of record NC_134353.1, read on the forward strand.
GGAGTCGTTCTGTCTGGCTACTTCCAAGCCTTGCTAATGAGATACAACTCTTGTTACAGGGTGACGGCAGGGAGTCATCCTGGGTCCATTGTCCTCACATCATCTCATCTCCATATCAGAGGAGATGGCTGTTGGAGGTGTAAGTGGGATGTGACACCTTCACAGATGCTGGACATTTGAGAACAAGAAGGGAGGGGGGGCACTGCCAGGGAGTGATGAGAGCAATTATGACTTCTAGTCATAATTCCTCTTCATATCCCAGGATTTACCTCACACCTCCCCCCTTTTGAGGGCGCTAGGGGGCAGCACACTCCGGTGTTCCCCCGTGCGCCCGTCCGCGACCTCTCCTTGTCGGGACAGCCCGTCTGCGTTACCGTGGTCACGGCCCCTTTTGTGGCGAATGGTGAAGTCGTATTGCTGGAGCGCAAGGCTCCATCGCAACAATCGCCCATTCGTCCCAGAGACGGTGTGCAACCAGCTGAGGGGATTGTGGTCCGTCTCCACGATGAAGTGGCGCCCGTATAGATAGGGTTGCAGACGCTGCAGGGCCCACACTATGGCCAGGCACTCCTTCTCCATTGTAGAATAGGCCACTTCCCTTGGTAACAGCTTCCTGCTCAGGTACAAGACTGGGTGCTCTTGGCTCGCAGAGTCCACCTGGCTGAGCACCGCACCGAGGCCGAAGTCACTGGCGTCGGTCTGTACTACAAACGGCCGCGTGAAGTCGGCTGCCTGTAGCACGGGCGGGCTGGACAGGGCGTCCTTTAGGGCCCGGAAGGGGAGGAGGGTGGCCCACAGCTGGGACCGTTGGTCCTCCAAGAGCTGGTGGCCAACCTCCACATCCTCAATGGATCCGCCTGCCCTAACCTGGGCTAGCATATCCAAGAGGGTTTCCGCTTCTCCCTCCTCGGGCAGGTTGCACACGGGGAGCGCACATGCCTCCCGCTCATGATGTGCCTTCATCATGTTCACATGGAAGGGCTTTCGCCTTCCACGGGCGGGGTCCAGGGTGACCAGGTACGTTACAGGGTTGAGCTGCTGGTACACGAGGTATGGGCCTTCCCAGGCTGCCTGAAGCTTGTCCTGTGGTACGGGGACCAGTACCCACACCTTTTGACCCACTTGGTAGGTCCTCTCACAAGCGTTCTGGTCGTACCAACGCTTCTGATCGGCCTGGGCTTGAGCCATATTGTCGTGTACCAGTTGCGTCAAGGCCTGCATTTTGTCCCGGAAGCGCATGACATACTCGATAACCGACACTCCAGGGGTGGCCAAATCCCCTTCCCAAGCCTCTTTCACCAGAGCCAGGGGGCCCCGCACACGTCGCCCGTACAGGAGCTCAAACGGTGAGAATCCTGTTGAGGCCTGTGGAACCTCCCGGTAAGCAAATAACAGGTGTGGGAGATACTGCTCCCAGTCACGCCCATGGGAGTCGACCAACATCTTAAGCATCTGCTTTAAGGTGCCATTGAACCGCTCGCACAGGCCATTAGTCTGTGGATGGTACGGGCTGGCCACCAGATGTCGCACCTGGACTTGCTTACAGAGGGCCTCCATCAGCTGGGACATGAATTGGGTCCCCCGGTCAGTGAGCATTTCCTGGGGAAAACCCACTCGGGAGAAAATCTCCAGCAATGCGGTGGCCACCTTGTCAGCCCGAATGGACGACAAGGCCACTGCTTCTGGGTACCGGGTGGCATAGTCAACTACCGTCAGTATGAAGCGTTTCCCGGAGCTGCTGGGGATGGCCAGCGGGCCGACCAGATCCACAGCCACCCTCCTGAAAGGCTCATCGATGATGGGCAGAGATACCAGTGGGGCTTTGGGGCGTGGCCCCGCCTTCCCCACTCTCTGACAGGTTTCACACGAACGGCAGTAGGCAGCCACATCGGCCCCCATTTTTGGCCAGTAGAAATGCTGGTTTAACCTGGCCTTGGTCTTAGCGATCCCTAGGTGTCCGGCCATCGGAATCTCATGTGCGATCCGCAACAACTCCGTCCGGAACGGATAGGGTACCACCAACTGTCGGTCCCTGGGCCACGCCTCCGGTGAACCCTGCTGGACCGTGGCCCGGTACAGCCGTCCTTGGTCCCAGACCACTCGCTCCGGGTCCGAGGGAGGCTGTGCCGCCTGCTCCTTAAGAGCTTTCAGGCTGTCGTCAGCTTCTAACGCTGCCTGAAACCCCTGACTAGATGTGGCCAGAATCGACGAGACTGTCACATCTTCAGTCAGTACCCCGGGACCTGTGTCCTGGCCTCCACCTGACTCGGCTGCCACTTGGTCAGAAGGGGAAGAGCTATCGGACCTCCGGGAGGCCCCTTGGCTTCCAGCACTCCCACTGCGGGTGACAGCGGCCACAGCCGCTGCGACCGTGGGTCGTGCCTGCTCCTCCTCCGTTCCTGACCAAGTCGCCGGTTCAGGCAGACCTACCTGGCTTCCTGACACCCCGGTTGTGGGGGAACCATGCACCGAGATCTTACCTGGGAGCACTTCCGCTCCTGGACCGGCCCCAATCTCACCTGCCTGTTCCCCCTCTGCAGCAACAGAACCCCGCTGTGAAATCTCTGGGGACCCCACATTTGCTGTGGTAGCCCCCACCCCACACACTGGTCCTCCCCCTGCAGCACCCTGCTCTCTGCTTATCCCTGCAGAGGGCAACAGATCCCAGCTCACAGGCTGGTTACTTGTAGAGGCATGGTCACACCTTTCTCTGACCCCCTCCCCTGTCACAGCTGCAGCTGAGTGTGTGTCTATGGCGTCTATGCAAGCAGAAATATCAGAGTTCACTCCCTCCTCCCTTACATCATTCATAGATAACACATTAACATTGTCCAGAGGCACGTCAGCACTGGCTGAAGGTTCAGCATTTGGGGCGGGGCCAAACTGGGAGGTTATTTGCCCCAAATCTGTCCCAAGTAGCACGTTTGCAGGGATCCGATCAGTTACCCCCACCTCCCTCACCCCTCGCCCTGCGCCCCAGTCCACATAAATGTCAGCAACAGGCAGCGCCGGGTCAATGCCTCCAATCCCGGAGACAGCGAGGGTTTTTCCAGGGATCAAGTCTTGGGGGGACACCATCTCAGGCCGCACCAGAGTCACCTCCGAGGCGCTGTCTCGCAGTCCTATGGTCACAGACTGGCCGACGGTGACAGGTTGGAAGCTGTCCAGGGACCTACCACCACCCCCACCCACACAATACACCTTGGGCGGCCCTTGGGACGGGGACGGAGCCGGGGCCTTGGGACGCTGAGGGCACATGGCCTTGAAGTGTCCAGGTAGGTTGCACTGGTGGCACCGTCTTGGTTCCGCCACGGGCCTGGAGAGGGGAGTTGAGGGGGACACCCCCTGCAGTCTAGGGGCAGGTGGGGCAGTCGCAGAATTCATCTTACCCCCTCTCCAGGTGCTGCTGGTGGCCGCTCTCCTGGCCTCAGGGGCCCGGTTGTTGGTGTAGTCATCGGCAAGGGCAGCTGTAGCCGTGGACCCCTTTGGCTTCTGGTCTCGGATGAACTGGCGGAGATCCTCAGGGCAGTTCCACAAGAGTTGCTCCGTGATGAACAAGTCCAGGATCTCCGGTCCGGTGGAAAGCTGCAGGCCTTGGGTCCAGTGGTCGGCAGCTCGGGCAAGTGCCCGCCGGTGGTCAGCCCAGGAGTCCTTTGGTCCCTTCTGTAGGCTCCGGAACTTCTTGCGGTAGGACTCCGAGGTGAGGTTGTACTGTTGGATCAGGGCCCGCTTGATGGTGTCGTAGCCCTGATCTGCCTCAGCAGGCAAGTCCCCAAGGACATCCAGGGCCTTACCCCTTAAACGGGGGGTCAGGTATTTGGCCCACTGGTCCTTGTCCAGATGGTGCTGCAAGCAAGTCCGTTCAAAAGCAGTCAAGAAAGAGTCCAAGTCTCCATCCTTCTCCAGCACTGGGAAGTCCTCAACACGGACCTTTGGAAGTTTGGTGTCTTGAAGGTCACGTGTGGCTGATGAGGGCCGGAGCTGAGCTAGCTGCAGCTGGTAGTCACGCTCTGCCTGTCGCTCTCGCTCTCGCTCTTCACGCGCTGCTTGCCGCTCCGCAGCCTCACGCACTGCTTGCCGCTCCGCAGCCTCAGCATCACGCGCTGCCTGCCGCTCTGCCCTGTGCTCTGCCAGGAGTCCCTTGTAGCCCTCCTGGTCTCCAGCCTGGAGAAGGGCCATAGCCATTTGAAGAAGGCTATCCGAGCCTCCCAGGCTCGGTGGAATGGCACGTGGTGATCTGCGGCCCGCTGCGGAGCCTGGTGATTCACTGTCCATTGCAGAGCGGAGGGCTGGCATCTGGCTTGTTGAGGACCCTTGGGTGAGCTGCTCCTCCTCTTGTCCAGCAGTGCCCGGTTGTGCAATGTCCTCTGCGGAGCTGTTTTCTGGCGTCGAGCTCCTGGAGGACTCGTGGGCAACCTCCTCATTACTGCCCACAGCACCGTCCTCCCTCTCTTCGGCTCCTGCTTTAGCATTGGCCAGTTGCATAGCTCTGCTCCTGGTGCCATCAGCCATTCTTGCAGACTTTTGGTCACTGACACAGAACTGACACCTGATGCCTCCACACACCTTACAGTATCTGCACTCTGACACTCTAGTGTTGAGCTAGTCTGAAGACCCCAGCAGCCACAGCTGCTGCAGGCAGTCTTTAGTGTCTGGGAGTATGGGTCTCACACTCACACACACTATTATCTCGATCCCACCGCTTGCCACCAATATGTCACAAACCACCGGGGGGGTCACTCAGAAATCCCCCGCGCTGGCTACCAGTACGTCACAATCGGGGGGTAACAAGTGGGGGTCACCCCTACTTTATACCTCCCGACCGACAGACAGAGCACGTGACGCGCTCTCTAGCGCCCCTCTTATAGTCAGGCCAATTATGGAATTGCCCGACAATAAGCAAGGAGGCCGCTATACTACTTATGCCGATTATTGAAGGGTCCCCGGTGAGAGTAAGGTATATATTCCCCCGACCTCCGCGGGCGGAATATATAATATCTTCCCGAATCTCACTGGCCTCCCCACAATAATCCTTGGCACAACTCGCTGCCACCAACCGCTTCACGGTAACTATTAGCCGAACACACAGACGTGGGATTCAAGATCGAGATAACAGAACAGCCCAGGATTAATTATATAATTTAATCGCCTAAAGCACACTAGAAACTACAATATATACAATAGGGAATCTACAGAATATACAGTTATGTCAGAGTACAGTTACAGATAAAGCATGGTTTACAAACAGGTATGCAAATTCAATCAGTTACCTTGTGCGTCTGGCCACAGGGGGGCGCTGTAGACCAGGTTTCTAGGAACTCCCACAGATGTTTCCTGCACGTGCCCCCAGCGAGAAGAACACTGGAAAATGGCCGAAGTAGGGTTATCAACCTGGGCAGATCCAGGTCCCCTCCTACCTTAGTGACCTCACAGGGAAGCACTGCCACTCCCCCTGCATGGATCAGAATTATCCAGCAAAGGGGATATTGGCCATAACTTTGCCTGGGAGCGTCGTAGGCAGACGCCAATGCTCTCATTGTGACAGTTATGAATTTAGCTACAGAACGAGGGGACTCATGACCTGTCTACGAGTTCCCATATGGCTGATATCACGCCTGGGGTATTTCCCAAGCTCCCCCTTCCATAAAAAAGGTGTGCCAGCATCGTCCGCCTGCGCAAACACCATTTTTATGGTTGCCATATTTATCGGAGATATGGCTTGCGAGATATGAACCATTTTTTACTGGAGTCGTTCTGTCTGGCTACTTCCAAGCCTTGCTAATGAGATACAACTCTTGTTACAGGGTGACGGCAGGGAGTCATCCTGGGTCCATTGTCCTCACATCATCTCATCTCCATATCAGAGGAGATGGCTGTTGGAGGTGTAAGTGGGATGTGACACCTTCACAGATGCTGGACATTTGAGAACAAGAAGGGAGGGGGGGCACTGCCAGGGAGTGATGAGAGCAATTATGACTTCTAGTCATAATTCCTCTTCATATCCCAGGATTTACCTCACAATGATGATGGCGTTTTTAAATGAAAAGGGAAAGATATCGGATGAAAGAGAGGTTAAATATTAATGACAGCTGGGGAGAGGAACTAGAGGAGGTGTGAGAGAATAGATCACTGGTGCAAGTAGGAGGTAGTAGGGCGAGAAGAAGCGATGAGCCGGGTCAGTTCTTCTTCTGTGACAGGCTTAAAGAAGTGAAAAGGTTTTGGTACCGTTAGCCAGTTGAAAAATTATTGAATGTTCTCAGTGAGAGGAACAAAATTATAATCTTGTGATACCTTTTAATGGCTAACTAAAATAAAATAAAGTGATGTTACAAAGCTAGTGGAAGCAGAGCTGGGGTTGGGAGAGATGTCGCCAGCGAATAGGAGGAGACAAAAGAAAGAGTAGGTGATTAAGTGATTTGTGTGTGTTTTGTGCACTGTGTGATGGTAGTGGATGGTTTGGAGTGAATAAGAAATGTCAGCAGAGCCTCAGTGTTCTACTTGGGAGAGGGGAGAAGGGAGGGTCTGATATGGAGAGAGTACACATAATGTGTAAGCGGACGGTATCGGTGAGAGAAGGCAGCAGCAAAAACATACGAGCCAGAGATATGACGTATAAATAGTGAAATACAGCTGGACTACTGTGAGCAGCCCGCATGACCTCAGCACACTACCCTGGCCTACAGCGTCTCTTGTCTCTCATCAACCACATCCTGACGTCATCGATAGGAATTGCAAAGGGAGGTTTCCCGCAGCGGATCTTGATGATCTCTGTGGTAAAGTGCATTCAGCATGGCAGAACATTCATCAGGCAACCATTAATAACCTCATTGATAGCATACCAAAACGTATAATTGTGTGTATTTTTGCACATGGCACTCATACTCGATATTGAATAAATCGAGAAACTTTGCAAATTTTGTTTCCATTTTTTCATGATTTGCATATCATTAACATTCTATCCATCCTGTGATTTCCATACTTCCACAACTTTTCCTTCTTTGTGTAGCAGTTGCTATGTTGAGGAATGTAATATCAATAAAGATTTAGTATTTTTGGTATTCGGTTCCACTGTGTATTTGTTGATGTTTATTTTACAATTATATTTGAGGACCTCTTAGGGAAACATTTCTCAAGAGATGAACATGCATTATTGTTTCATGCTTGCTATAATTTCTCTTGTGGCTAATCCTGCATTGGTTTAATATAAACAAAAAAATCCCATTAATTTTCCTTTCTGACCGCTGATAAAGCACCAATTACGGTACATGTTGTAGTGTAAGTACAGACAGGTCTTTGGCTTAGCTGCCATTTTTAAATTCCCAAATCTAGACTCCTCAGGGTTACTTTAAACTGTACACCATGCTCTAATGTTTATGAGCCATTATCTAAAGTGTTTATGTCATTGAATAATTTCAGTCAGTACAAAGATTTTGGGTTTTGATATTGTAGATTGGTGAATAAGAAAAGCAGCTTCCTAAGCTCACTAATCTCTAGTTGGTTGTTATCTTCAACCTTATAGTCATTGAATGGAGCAGCAGAGAGCATGTCTGACCACCAGTCCAAATGTCTCCTTAAGAAGCAAAAAGGAATGGGGCGCATGCATGACCACCATTCATTTCAAATGCGTCATCATGCAGCGAGAGGGAACTGGGGTCATTCAGATATTTGCATATAGGGTTATAAATATCATTTGTAAGAAAACCTTTAGGATTTCTTAGTGGAAAGCCATAGACCTGTATCTTCTGTACCATGGATATTGATCTTTCTTCAGAAGTATGGATGCTTTATCCCGAGTCTGACAACAACTGAGTGTAAGGATGCTTTGATGCTGGTCTTGCTCCATAGAGTCACATTTCAGGCCCTGTCCTTACTGATGTCCTCCGTAGTTCCAGTAGTTTTCATTTGTCTTGCTATTTCTTCTCCTCAGTCCCCCACATTCTGGATAAGAAGCGCAGTATGGGGTGAAGTATCTTTGAAGAACTTATCAATCCCCCATCCTTCTTCATTGCTCTTGGTCCTTGCACCCTTTCTGCCTCTTCTCACCCAGCTTTTGTCCAGGTGCTTGGGCATGAGACACTCACCTCACCTTTTGTGTGCTACAATGTACTTTTATATCTTGTGTGAGCTTACACCTATACCAATGCCTTTTGTGCAGGACGAGCTGACCTCATTGCAGCTTGTTTAGACAACGGAGGAGTTCACATTTTTTGCCGGATGACCCTGTGACCTTTCACCTGTTACCTATAAGCATGGCTCGCCTACTTCAGACCTGTAGTTTCCAAGATCCCACAGCTACACCACATGTCCTTTTAGCTTTGTCACTGTGATGTCACTTATTTCTGGAAATGCTTTATCTGTTATATTATTTAAGTGGAGGGATTCACTTAGACCACAGTATTGCAGACCTTGTTTAGTTTCTGCACATTTAGCAGAGTTGTGTCCACAATTTAGATACATAAAGTGGTAATTGTCACGTGCGCTGGAGGAACTCAAATGAAGATCCCAGTCTCTCCATCCGTCCTTTCGTTCTCTCATTCTTTCTTTTTTTTTTTCTCTTTCTCATTGCAGTGGCATCCTCTTGCATGACTCGTCTGTCTCGCTCGCGCACCGCCTCTCTATCCAGCGAGGGGAATCGTTCACGCTCCCGTACCCTGTCGCAGAGCAGCGAGTCGGGGGGAGGACCACCAGGAACATTCACGGAGGTGACCTGCTGAGAAGCCGTGATGCTGGGGACATGTGATCACCCCCACTCTGTTTGAGGGGAAGGCATTTTAGCAGAGCTAATTATGCTGATTAGAAAACTAAAAACAAACCCAGACTTCACATGAGAGATAACAAGATGTCTGTACCTGTCTTTCCTTCTCTTCTATCTCCAGATTTTTATGACCCTTTTTTCTGATCACTTTGCCTTTCTTGTTTTATACTTACAGTTCCTATACTTGTGTAAGAGATTTGCAGGGTTTGCTTAACTCCGAGTAGCATACAGCTGAATAGATTAACCTGAGATCACAAAGGATATGTAGTTCTCTAATATTTATCTATCTTCAGTGTATTCTGTAATTTTTTTATTTTTACTTTTACCATTGCCCTTCCCTTTTTTGATCTCTCCAAAAGCCAGGCAGACAGTCCTTTACAGCTTCACCTCCATGTATCTCTAACTCATTGTATTACCCTAACAAGCCCTCCCTGGCACATAATATGTTATAATGTGGGGTAACTTCATCTCCTAGCATTATGCCCAAAAGAAATTGAGCGGGGGGGACTTGCGGGGAAAGTTCTCAAAGGTCCAACCACTGGAATACTTATTTTTTAGGTCACTGTAAAGATTGCAGCACAATGGAGAATAGCGCAAAAGTATAAGATTGCTACTAAGAAGCTCAAAGCTGCTGTCTTTAAGTAAACTCTGCTTCCTTTTAATGCTTTACCTTGCAGTAGTAGTGTTTGATGCCTTTTTATACTTTGCCATAACTCTTCCCCGCTGCCACTTGCTCAGGGTTGCTTCCGTGAGTCTTAGGGGGAGATTTTACTATACTAGTATTTTTGCTTTTAAGTTGTAAAAACATGTAGATACAGCACAGATTAGATGCTTCTTTTTTTTTTTTTTTTTTTTAAATAAACTTGTAGATTGGTTGGGGGACATGTATAGTTAGAAGATTACGTGTCACGTACTTTCATCCTAGTTCAAAATGGCATCCTACCAGTAATGGCCCCATTGTAGATACAAGCTGGTGATGTCACATTTATATTAATGCTTAGGTGTACAAACAATGAAACATAATTGTCATTGTAGAATTGGAGTCCGGATAATACTTGGGACATTTATAATATAGCCACTTATCAGCTATCCTCCTCTGACCCTTTAAGTATATTAATTCCATTAAAGGGGTACAGAGGATATTTACTTATTAATTTCCATAGAGTATGCTAAATTATGCCTTCATCAAGATCATGGACAGCTCAGAATTGCTAGTGCCAATTGTAAAACATGACTTCAAGACAACAATCAGTATTGTACTATGATCATTGTGCCAACCATACACTAGCTTTCACTAATTCACCTTGAGTGTTCCTCACAAAACATAAGAGTATGTGTATAAACATTACCTATATCCTTCACTAAAAAGGCCGGAGATACTTTATCTGCTATTTATCCATTGAAAATAAAATTGTTATCGTTGATGCTTGACTATGAATTTGTGGAGCAAAGAGTGGGAATTTATAAGCTTTGCTTGTCTTTCTGTTACTAAATGAGATGCTGAAATGTAACCATGCCGAGGGCTGTATGCCCGCAGATTTGTGGTATTCACGCTCCCAAAGTACTAAAGCTGGCACTGTTCTCTACTCATTATAGTGAGTTCTGCACTCTATACACTGTAATGCTAAAGGGATCTGGTGGTAACAATGTCGGCGAAGAGCGAATGTATCCATAATTTAAGCACCAAATCCAGCTGATATAACAGATCTTGAAAGGTCTGTCCTAAGCTGGTCATGCAAAGTAGGTAGTTCAACAGACAATCTACTATCTGCCCTCCAACACTTGTATTTGGGGAAACCTGGATCAGGCATGTTGGATGTCAGTATGCACAATCTTTATATTTTCTTGTCCTGGGAAATACACTGCACTAGATGTGTCCAGCAGTTCATTATTTCCTAATCCTCTGAAACACTTGAACACCACTTCAAGCACGCAAGTTGCAGGAGGTAACCAACAACTATCTAAAGTGCATGGCCAGCTTAACCCCCTTTTTTTGTGGGAGGAATCCCACTAATTGAAGACAAACAGCAAATCTGAATAAACTTGTGGATCGACATAGACCTTAGTAGTCTTGAGATTTTGGTTAATGCTGTAGTAGTCATCCACGGTACAGGCATACCCACCCCTGTTTGTTATGTGGAAGGAAAAACTCAGATTGAGTTGCTGCCCCTATGTGCATACACATATATATATATATATATATATATATATATATATATATATATATATATATATATATATATATATATATATAAATATGGGGTAGACATTTTGTGACTCTGACCCTAATGAAAGTTGACTTTTTCAAGTTTGTATAGAGAAAGGCGCAACATCACAGTTTCAGTCTCTATGTTCTGAAGGGTTGATGTATAGAAGGGGGCATTCTGTATAGGATTCATTTTGTTGTATTCTTATATTTTTCTGTTTTTAGTTTTTTTCCTCACACTGTAAAATAAAATATTAAAGAGAAATGCCTCTTGTCATCATTTCTAAGGTTTTATTGCAGCAATTATGACTAGCTGCAGCATTTATTGGACCCGTTTGGCCTTTTCCATTCTTTTTACATTGTGATTCAAGTCATCTGAGGGATTTCTTATTGGATTTTAAACTCTCTTGAACCTTATACTGTAATGGCAGACACACTAGTGTATGGCCACCATAAGATATAATTTCTGCGATAAGTCAGTAGTTGTCCCAGCTATCCATTCCAAACTCCCCATACACATATATGATCAGCTTGTGCATGTGTTGGTTTTTTTTTAACTGGAACATAATGAAATGTAAGCCATTGGCAGGCACCTCTGGTGGTGGCTTCTTTTTATTGTGGACTGAAATGTGCAGAATGAACTTCAGCCAAACACCTAAAAACATTACATGGTCGGTTGTTGGGTTCAGCCCACATTAGCGTAGTGTAAATCTAAGGGACCAGGTAAATTATTTCAAGGGTCGAAATTTAGGGTAAGTGGATGTATGGAGTGAATACCATGTCCACAGGTGCTGGACTAGGTTTCCAGATGACTTTTTTATTGGCCACATCATTTTGCCAATGATACTTCACTTTCACCTATAAAATCGCACTCCTATCATATATTAAAAAATGGGGTATTATCGAAACATGCAATCAACAACTCATTTTAACTCAGTCCACCACTATGAAAACCATAAAGCAGAAGTGATCCTAGCGATTAGTAGGGCCCAGTGTCGAAACTCCACCATTATTATTGTATCAATAACACCAAAGGATAGGAAACCGCTTCTTTTGGTTTATTGGGCATAGACCTATTTTTTGTTGCCTGTGTGTTTTTCAAGGGTAAAAAACGCTGTACCAGCAAAGTGAATGTGATTTCTGAAGTCTCATGTACATGCTGATTTAATTTTTCCTTGATTTGAACCATCAATGTTTTTTAAATCTGCATCATGTCAATTCTTTCAACATTTTTGAAACATCTTTCACCCCTTCAAATGAATGGGGGGAAAAAGGCAGGTAAAAAATGCTGCATTTTTCCTGCCAACACTCTGATTTAATTGCTGAAAAATCTGTGCAAATACTCAACAAGTTTGTGAAGATCTGAGGTTGTGGGATGTATTAATCACCTAGGGAGGTTAACAATGCAACAATTTTTATTTCTTCCGTACATGGTCTTACAGCAACCATAGTCCTTATGCTCCTCTAGATGCCGAGTATCATGACTGTAGTGCCTTTATCCAGGTCCAGCCAGCAACAGCAGTCCTTAAGGCCTAAAACACACTTCCGCAAAAAAAGTCCGTGTGACACGGTCCGTTTTTCGGGTCTGTGTTCCATTTTTTTGGGGCGTTTCTCCGGTACGTGTGGCATCCGTGTGATGGCGTATGCGAGCCGTGTGTACGTGTAAAATGTCCGTGTTTGTGTGTAAAATGCCCGTGTATGTGTACGTGGAATGTCTGTGTGGAATGTCCGTTTGTGTGTTGCACAATGTTGTTGATACATGTCGGCTGACAGCAGACAGAGTTGCGCGATGAGAATGAACTCGGGTGAACTTCACCCGACTTCATTGTCATGCCGCGGCTCTGTCTATGTGCCGCGTACGGATTAGCAGTCACCTGTGAAGGATTCACCAGTGACCGCTCATCCCCCGAGTGACTGAAGTGAGCAGCCCTCTCTCATACTTACCGCTCCCCGATCACCAGCGTGGCGAGGAACAGCTGTGCAGAGAATACGCGGCAACAATTACTTTGAATATGCTGGCCGCTCATTAATCAATCTCGTATTCCCTGTTTTCCCCACCCACAGACACCTGTGATTGGTTGCAGTCAGACACGCCCCCCACGCTGAGTGACAGCTGTCTCACCGCACCCAATCACAGCAGCCGATGGGCGGGTCTATACTGTGCAGTAAAATAAATAAATAAATAATTAAAAAAAACCGGCGTGCGGTCCCCCCCAATTTTGGTCCAGCGTTGCTTCCAGCTCTGCTGCATGAAGGTGACCGGAGCTGCAGAAGACACCATCTCTCCTGTCAGCTCCACGCAGCAAATAAAGGGAATAGCGCGATCAGCTGAGCTGTCACTGAGGTTACTCACGGCCAACGCTGAATACAGCTGATCGCGCTATTCCCTTTTATTAGCTGCGTGGAGCTGACAGGAGCGGCGGTGTCTTCTGCAGCTCGGGTCACATTCATGCAGCAGAGCTGGAAGCAACGCTGGACCATCCTGGATTACGCCGGACATGGAGGGCTTTTTTGGGCTTATAAAATTGGTGAACAAGGCAATTTGTTAGTGGGTTTTTTTTTTCTAATAAAGGATTTTTCGGGTGTGTGTGTTTATTTATTGTAATTTACAGATTAATCATGGAAGGTATCTCGGGGAGACGCCTGACATGATTAATCTAGGACTTATTGGCAGCTATGGGCTGCCAATAACTCCTTATTACCCCGAATGCCAATGCACCAGGACAAATCGTGAAGAGTCGGGTACAGTCCCAGAACTGTCGCATATAATGTATGCGGGAATTCTGGGCGGCTGCTGACTGATATTGTTAGACTGGGGGGCTCCCCATAACGTGGGGCTCCCCATCCTGAGAATACCAGCCTTCAGCCGTATGGCTTTATCTGGCTGGTATTAAAATTGGGGGGGACCGCACGCCGTTTTTTTTAATTATTTATTTATTTTACTGCACAGTATAGACACGCCCACCGGCTGCTGTGATTGGGTGCAGTGAGACAGCTGTCACTCAGCGTGGGGGGCGTGTCTGACTGCAACCAATCACAGGCGTCTGTGGGTGGGGAAAGCAGGGAATACGAGATTGATTAATGAGCGGCCGGCATATTCAAAGTAATTGTTGCCGCGTATTCTCTGCACAGCTGTTCCTCGCCGCGCTGGTGATTGGGGAGTGGCATGAGCCGGGGGAAGAAAAAAACCAAGCGCCAATGTAAGTATGACAGAGAACAGCAGAAAAAAAGGTAAGTATACTGAATTTAATTTAAAAAATAAAATAAAAATAAGATTGCTAGTGTAAAAACGCACACGCACGAAACGTGCTGAACACTGACATACTCCCATGTGCGGTCCGTGCAGGCACGGACCCATAGACTCTAGCGGGTCCGTGCCTGCGTGCTGCCGGCCAAAAACGGACATGTCGTCCGTGCAGAAAAGCGCACACACGTACTTAACACATGGACACACGTTCCGTGTGATTTTACGTATGTGTGCCATCTACCATTGAATAACATGGGTCTCCGTGTGTACGTGTCTCCGGTACGTGCAAATACGTACCGCACACGTACAAATTAAACGGATGTGTATTGCGGGTCTAAGATTGTTCCTCAAATCTAGGTGACTGTTATCACAACTGTAGCACGTGTATCCAGCTACAAAATCTATAGTCCATTCATGGTCACCAGGACCTGGCCGCTCCATGTCACCGCACCAACACGCTAAGCATTTTTCTCACTTCCCCCTTCTCCTGCGATCAGCCCCTTGGTTGAAGAGAGATAATCACATCCCCTCTTAAACATTTGTTACATGTAACTCAAAGTAAGCAGAAGTTTTCAGAAGCCCAGTCTGAGATGATGTGCATTGGAGAAACCACTTGCAGAGAAGAACCAGATGCAAGACACTGAATCCTTCTGTAGGTCTGATAACATGAGTGTTCATGGAGGGCAACTAGGATGACAGACTGTTACAACCCCTTCTAATTGTCTACAGACAAGTGACCTTAAACTGACAAGCAAGCAAACCCCTAATAATAAAACACAACAATAAGATTGACGCAACCAGCGCTCCGTGCTGGAAAAAGTCCAATAGCCTTTACTTCGTGGCCATCTCCTCACAGTGTTCACTTACCCTTATTTTCCCTACATAATAAAAAAGGTGAAGCTTTTATAACAATACTGGTACACATTACAAGTGGCGTGTGAATTAGGGATGAGTGAGCACTAAAGTGCTTCTTACTCGAATCAAGTGTGTCAGATGCTCAAGCCCGCTCGATTCAAGTAACAAGTATAATGGAAGTAATTGAAAAATTCAAGAATTTTTACAACAGCCCCCCCGCCCATCCAGGAGGGCTGGCGGAGTCTGAAGATTGCTGAAATGGATGAAGGCAGCAGTCAAAAGGAATGGGAACAGCATGGATAAGATGCCTTGATGCATCTCTGACTCCCAGGTCGCTGCTGAAAAGTTAACAATCAAATCATTTTAAAAAAAAGGGTGTAGTCCCCCTCATTTTTTTGATAAGCAGCCAAGGTAAAGGAGACAGCTGTGGGCTGGAATTACCAGGCTGGGAAGGCCCGTGGTTATCTGGCCCTTCCCAGCCTAAAATTAACAGCTCATAGCCACCTAAGAATTAGTGCATCACATTAGTACTGCGCCCTGGCTCTTCACAATTGCCTTGATTCAGTGGGATAATGGAGTTGATGGCAGCTGTGTAATGTCAGCTGGCATCAAACCCAGGGGCTAGTAATGGAGAGGGGTCTTATCAAACACTCCCATTGCTAACCCTGTAAGTTAAAAAAAAAACACAGGAAAAAATAGTTTATTTGAATAAAGACTCCCCCACACTTTCCCTCTTTCACCGATTTATTTAAAATGTAAAAATTTCAAGCTACAGAATTTTATCATGAAAGTAGGGCATTTAAAGGGAACCTGTTAGGTCCAATGTGCACCCTGAACTATGAGCAGTTCTGGGTGCATATTGCTATTCCCTGCCTAACCATCCCTGCATCTGGTAGCATAAATAAAAAGATCTTTAGAAAAAGTACTTCTAAAGATCTTTTATTGTATGCTATGGAGCTCGGGGACTAATCCCAAGGGTGTTAGTTCCCTTGCTAGTCAGCCCCATTAAGTTTATACCTCAATTTACAAATAAAGGGAGGAACCCAATTATCAAAAAACCATAAAGAAAAAAATTCCTATATTAAAATTACCAAAATGTTATTAGTCATTTACTAAAAAACTGTCAGTGCAGTCAAAAACAGAATAGCCACTTAAAAGTGGTTGGGCGGGTGAAAAGGACAAGTGCGCCAGATGTCGATATTGAGGATATTGGGTATATAGGAGGGAAAGGGCCTATCCTAGCCCTATGAATTTCAAATTTATATATGAAATATAGGAGGCATTTCTTCTGATACCACTAATGAGATAGGACCCAGATTCATGTGGCGCTACCAGGCACAGAAACCGTATCTCCATTGTGATATCGGCTGTAGAGACTGAACATCTCCTGATGAACCCCCAGACATCCTGAGGGAGAAACGCGTTGAGATGAGATGACAAGCGATATGATAAGTACTCTAATCAGATTGAGATGATTAATACTATAACCTGAGATGGGTGTGCAGGTGCTAAAGCACTTTTTTGAAATTGTATTTGTATTGACATGTCCTTTAGGATAGAAGTATTGCCTGTTTATCCTTTAGGGGATTACTGTAATTTGATATTATATAATGACTCTATAGAGTAGTTACCCTGATTGGGGAACTACTGTATTTGATATGTATTGACTCTATAGAGTGGTTACCCAGACTATTAAGGTTTTTTTGACCTGCACGTTTTTGCACATACACTATATGGTGATGGTGGTTTTGTGGTTTTGGAGGGACAGTAAGGGACAGCCGCCGAGGAGCGGGGGCACCGAGTGTTAGGGTGTTTACACTCCGCTGGGAGGTAGGGGAAATTCATAGGGCTAGGATAGGCCCTTTCCCTCCTATATACCCAATATCCTCAATATCGACATCTGGCGCACTTGTCCTTTTCACCCGCCCAACCACTTTTAAGTGGCTATTCTGTTTTTGACTGCACTGACAGTTTTTTAGTAAATGACTAATAAAATTTTGGTAATTTTAATATAGGAATTTTTTTCTTTATGGTTTTTTTAGTCAGCCCCATTAGCATGTTAGCACATCCCTGTGGGCATGCTAACAAGCTAATGAATGCGCAGCGTCAGAGGATGATCTCACTCACCTTTCCGCTGCCATCACCGCCCGACACTGGATTTCGGCCCAGTGCGCATGATCCCAGACTTCCGGTCATGCGCACTACTTCAGTTTGAAGCCAGGGCGCGTACACCCGGCCCTCAGAGTGCGCATGACTGAAATTCAGGGAAACTCTGGAAATAGCAATATGCACCCAGAACTGCAAGTGGTTCTGGGTGTATATTTGACCTGATAGGTTCCCTTTAAGCAGAAGCATGCAATGGTGATTTCCTCATCTCAAACTTATTATTCAAATATAAGCCGGATTGCTTAGTATTAAAATTGCCCACAAAAAGTTTTGTATAGGATGATGTCAGACATGTAGGTGCACAGTGTCTGGCTTACCGCCTACTACTGACACCCATACTATTAGACTAGGCGGGCTGCGCAGCAGTATATAAGTGCACCACACCTGAACAGAGAAACCACTTTACAAGGCCTACATAATAGGCGTCGCTGCAATACAACATGAAGAAAAAATATATATACCGTATTTTTCGTTTTATAAGACGCATCGGATTATAAGACACACCCCAAATTTAGAGATAAAAAAAAAAATGGGGTCCGTCTTATACTACGATGTCTTACTGGAGGGGGGCAGCAGTGGTGGAGGAGCGAGGTCACAGGAGGCAGAGGCTGTGCTCGCAGCGGTGATGGGTCAGTGCTAGCGGCGGCGGGTCAGTGAGGGCAGCGGCGGGTCTATATATTACAGCGGAAGCTGCGGTGGTTGTGTGGTGGAGCAGGCCAGTGCGGCGAGTGTCCCAGATGCTCTGTCCGCAGTCCGGGCTTCAAAGAAATGGCGTTCGGAGCGGTGCCTGCACAGAAGGAGCTCTCATCCAAAAGCTCCATCTGTGCACATGCTGACTCCGGGCATCATCATTTGAAGCACGGACCGCGGACACACCATCTAGGACACCCGCCGCACAGCCATCGCAGTCTGCCACCCGCCTACCCGCACAGAGAGACAGCCGGCCCGCCGGCACAGAGAGGCAGCCGCCCACACGCACCGACAGGTACCTGGCCACCCGCACAGAGATCCACACAGACAGCCCCCCGCCAATTTTCCTCCTTTTAAGCTATATTGGGATTTTAAGACGCACCCCTCATTTTCCTCCCAAATTTTTGGGAGGAAAAGTGCGTCTTATAATCCGAAAAATACGGTAATATATAAGAGGTATTGGTTAATATATTGGCCAAAATACTCAAGCTCGCAACTCAAACATCAAGGGTCCTTCTGTCTTGGAAGTGACTATACTGATATCAAAGCTAAGCCATAAGAAGAGGAATTACATTTTCTCCCAAAATTTCAAGAATTACCACAGCAAAAAATTGGCAACATAATTTACCTACCCAGAATCTAATGCACTGTTGCCCTTTTTTTTGCTGTGTTTAATCACTGTACCTACCACAAAGTGTAAGGCAGCTCTGTATTGACAAGACACACCTGCCCACACTGTAACACCACCACCAGCACCAAAGACTCATCTGGTGACTACAGTGGCTGAGGCTTAGTGTTCTCCTCGATGTCTCTAACATCGTTGGTGACCATTATTTCCCCTCTGCATTGAGACACCCACTGGCCCCTTGTCCGGCAAGATGATGATGCCTGTGCCTGGTGGTGTGGTCAGGTTCCCTTATAGGTTGTCTAGCACACAAGACCACATGGATGTAAATGATTTTGAATGATCTCACATAACACTTGGGTGTCTCTCACCTCCCTTAAATGTTCCTGGAGTTTTGTGTCATTCATCATCTGATTCTGAATGGCATTGCTCACAATGAAGTAGTCATCAGTGTGGAATCTTGCCAAAGGACGTCAACTTCTATGCTTTCTGTGACTTCCTGTCATCCTGTATCTCTGTTGCAACTTTCTGATGACACTGCTAAGAGCAGATCAAAGTATTGTAATGCACATGCGCAGGCGTTCTTTGACCTTTCCCCATGCCTGCACTTTACAGTGCTTTGCTCTGCCCACAGCAGGGCAAAGAGAAGTGCACAGGAGCGCAATGGAGGACACTGTATATATATATAGTATATATAGTTACTTAGGTTGAAAAAAGACCTAGGTCCATCTAGTATGGATGAAGCAAATGGAGGACGGCAATAGCGAAGATAGAGGAGGCGCCAGGTCAAGACCAGCAAAGCCCAGTGGACTGGACCGAACCGCCCCGCAGGTGAGTAGGTGACAGGTTCCCTTTAACTGTTCAAAATGCCAGTAATTTTGACCAGGGGTGCCCAAATTTTGACATGCCAATTTATGTCCCCATCCTGGTTTGTATGTCCTCATCCTGGGGCCACCCTAGTATATTTGGCCTTTTCCTGGTATATATGTCCACATCATGGGCCCATCCTGGAATATATGTTCCCATTCTGGTATATATGGCCCTTTCACGCCACACACAGTAAAAAAATAAACAATTCTACTCACCGTCCCTCCACTCTCCCAATGCACATTTTTTACACCATCCAGTGCACCAGCAGAACAGAGTACAGTCTGACGCATAGTGAATGACGGTGCAGGAGTATGTCAAGCTCAATATTGATGCCAATATTGATGCTAAATACAAAAGGGTTGGACCCTTTTGTATTTGGGCTTCAAAAATGGAAGAGTGTCATGTGCTCGCCAGTCACGCCTTGGAGGTTTAGTCATGTCCGGCAGCCAGTGTGCTCTCAGAACGTGTCTTCAGAGCTACTGATGGTGTCTGATGGATAAGCGCATCCGTCTGTCCCTTGAAAGTGTAGACCGCCTAACTTTTATCAAGATGAACAAGTCATGTGTGATAGTGTGATATTGTGGGTTATGTACCATTTGGAGTGGGTTGGTGTTTGGGTGTGGTTCACTGTCCATTGTTTGTATTGCTTGTGTGTACATTGTATTGTCTGCAGGGTTATAACTTCTTGAGGCGCTTCTGTCCCTAGGTATGGAGGGAGGTGGGCCTGGAATCCACCTAACCTCTTTGCTTCCCTGGGAGAATGAGGCAGTCTGTTTGAGAACTTGAAGAGAGAAGGACGAAGATTGAACCTCTGGGCTGAAAGTGCGGCTCTTCAGAGAGATGTGGACATTTATCCATTACTGGACTATATTCGTGTTTTCATAACTAATTTTACCCTCGGTTTTGTGGATTATGTTATGGACCATTTGATTTGCTTGGAATAAATGCTCTTTGGATTGTACAGCCATCTCTCACTCTGTTGATTGTGTGTTATGGGAGAAGGACCCTGTCACAACTAGTGGCAGCAGTGGGATCAACAGAGAGCAGCCTAATGGAGAACCACCCACAGAGTGAGTACAGAAACTGGACCGCATCCAGTCTAAAGAAGAGGGCCAAAAATCTGGGCCTGAACTACCATGGACTGAGTAAAGAAGCCTTAATTGATCTACTTGTGGGTGAGTGCCAGTCCACCTCCTCCCAGATGTCTGACGGACAGGCACTGGGAACGGGGATCCCTGCCCCAAAAAGCCAGTGGTTGGTGTGGTTCGAAGAAGAGATGGCAGCTCTGGGCCCAGGTGTATCTCAGCAGTGTAAGGAGGAGGCTGCTCCCCGAGCACAGCGGAGACAAGAAGCAATGTAGTCCGACAGAGGGAGTAATGTGAGTTGGAGTGTAAACTCAGCGATCCGGGAGCATGTACGGATCACCCGGGCAGACTTCAAGCCATTTGATGAGGCTTCTGGAGATGTGGAAGGGTTCTTCAAGGACTTTGAGTAGCAGTGTGCGGTAATGGAGGTTCCCTACTCTGGCTGGATGCATTTGTTAGTGGGACTACTGAACGGAAGCCTTGCGGAGGCTTATTGCACCATTGACTCACAGCAGAATCGGGATTATAACATTGTAAAGCGGACGTTTCTGGATTATCATGCTATCACCCCAGACTCGCATAGGGCACAGTTCCGAGACCTCCCATGCACAACGGGGGGGGATCGTTTAGGATGTATGCCCATAAGATGTCCCAGGCATGTCGGAGATGGCTGGAAGCAGAAAATGCCTTCAGTGTGGAAGACGTTATGCAGGTGTTTATTAAAGAACAATTTCTTTACAAGTGTCCTTCAGAAATACGGGAGTGGGTCAGACAGCGGACACCGTGCACCTTAGATAGAGCTGCTGCCCTGGCTGATGAGGCCCTTACTATCCAACCACAATGGAGAGGGCTTCTGGACAATAAGCCACAGCCTGCTCCTGCTCCCCAGCCCTCTTCTGTTATATCTGCCCTTCCAACCAGCCACAGGCCAATGACAACCACGGCTCACAATCCTGGGCCCCAACAGTTCCTACCACGCCCTGGGGGAATCACAGAGAGTAGATGTTATGGGTGCGGGCAACCTGGGCACCTGCAATTCAGTTGTCCCACAAGGACTCGGAAGGACCCCCACACACCTCCATCTCATCCGGTGCATTTTGTGTATTCCATCCCGCCTAAGGAAGAGTTACCACCACCTCCATCAGAGTGTACCGCTGACCCCTGCACCATAGATGCCCCTGTTGGAGTGTATGGCCTCTGGCCTTTGTCACCAGGTTCTCCTACTGCCTACTCCAGAATGCACATTAGAAGGAGTACGACGCAGAGGAGATGTTATCGATGTGGGCAGCCTGGGCATTTGCAAAACACTTGCCTGCTGGTCGATTGAGGAATTACCTTGCACCAAATCGATCTGTTCATTCTCTACAGCCAAATACAAGGGGGGAAAGAGTTCTCACCCCTTCAAGTTGACTTGCCTAATGACTCAGACACTCGTGGTCGACCACTAGGGGTTTATGGGGTGCAAGCCACAGCCCCGATTTCCTCTCACCATCAAAGTAAGCACTTACAGGAGGTTGTGCTGGATGGACAGAGATTCATTGGATTTTGTTACTCTGGGGCATTTCTCACAATAGCTGATCCTCGGGTGGTTCGGCCTGAGGCAATACATCATGGACCAGGGATTGTTAGTGAATTGGATGGAGGACAAAGGAGGAATATCCCAAAAGGCGACTGTAGGTCTGGACTTTGGCTTTGGGGTCAAGTAATGGATGGTTGGGGTGATGAGCGGCCTGCCTGCAGATATTCTTCTAGGAAATGATGTGGGAGATTTACAATGCCGATTTGTGTGTGTAGGAAACACAGTTTGAGTGAATGAGGACACAAAGTGAACCTTGTCCTTCCAACCCTACCGCTGTACAAGGGACTATCTACAGCTTCTCCATCCAATACAAGCGTGGAAGCCAACACCAGAATGCTGATGGACTGTCCTGGCAAGTAGAACCATAGACTATCAACAGCTGAGCAACATGGACTTAAGTAAGATGGCCAGAGGTCTGTGTAGACCTCATAGCATACTCACTTATTCAGAAGGAGGGAGAGGTTGTGATGGTGTGATATTGTGGGTTATGTACCATTTGGTGTGGTTTGATGTTTGGGCATGATTCACTGTCCATTGTTTGTATTGCTTGTGTGTATATTGTATTGTCTGCAAGGTTATAACTCCTTGAGGCACTTCTGTCCCTAGGTGTGGGGGGAGGTGGGCCTGGAATAACCTCTTTGCTTACCTGGGGTAATGAGGCAGTCTGCTTGAGAACTTGAAAAGAGAAGGACGAAGATTGAACCTCTGGGCTGAAGGTGCGGCTCTTCAGAGAGACCTGGACATTTATTCATTACTGGACTATATTTGTGTTTTCTTTACTAGTTTTACCCTCAGTTTTGTAGATTATGTTATGGACCATTTGATTTGCTTGGAATAAATGCTCTTTGGATTGTTCAGCCATCTCTCGCTCTGTTGAATGTGTGATATGGGAAAAAGACCCCGTCACATCATGGATCTCCAATAACTTTTCCACCCAAGTTGCAGACGGTGCAGAATAGGCAATGTTGAACTTTACAATGTGCAGAACTGATCTTGCATTACTGCAGTCTGTGACACCTTTGTCGTGGTTTCTGTCGTTATTGCTGCTGATGTTAACAAGTGCCTTGGTGGTGCAACAATCAAGTGGTGTGTCCACCGCTGTTACTTTTACACCCTGTCTTTTTGTTCTATATGAAGCACCTTCTATTCCTCCTCCTTTTGCTTCCTCCTGAGTCACAACAAGACTATTTTTTTTTTTTTAAATGAAGACTCTTATCTACGTCTCCTTGTTGTGTGTTGCATGTAGTGGCCGGGGTCTCAGAGCACCAGGCCTACACCTGTCACTCATCCACTTCTTCATTTGAACGCTGTAAATGCTAGGGCCAGACACTGTGTGGTGCAAGGTCCCTGCCACACTGCGGTCAAAAGACTCTATGGGTACTGTGGGGCTATTGATGAAACTGTCCTGTTGTTTGCCGATATTTTTTGGGAATGTGGAGACTCCAAGATGGGTCTCCAAGTTTTGTCCTGTCTGTAGTGGCCGGAATCTCAGAGCAAAATGCCTAGTCCTGTCACTCATCCATCCATCCACCTCTTGATTTTAAAGCTGTAAATGCTGGGCCAGACCCTGTGTAGTACAAGGCCCACGGCTGACTGTTATGCAAATAGACTATGGGTACTGGGGGGTAATTGATGCTTCTGTCCTGCTGTCTGCCCATAATTTTTGGAAATGTGGAGACTCCAAGATAGGTCTTCAAGTTTTGTTTTGTCTGTAGTGGCAAGGATCTCAGAGCAAAAGGCCTACACCTGGCACTTATCCATACACCCACCTCTTCATTTTAAAGCTGTATGTGTTGGGCCAGACCCTGAGTGGTGCAAGACCCATGGCTGACTGCTGTGCAAAGACACTATGGGTACTGTGGGGCAATTGTTGCCACTATCCTGCGGTCTGCCCAGAATTGTTTGAAATCTGGACACTCCAAGATGAGTCTCCAAGTTTTTTCTTGTCTGTAATGGCAGGGATCTCAGAGCAACAGGCCTATTCCTGTCACCCATCCAAAATTTCTTATGCTAACAGTCTAGAAAATGAATGGCTGTCTCACAACAGTGTGGCTCCACTGTCAAATGGTTTGAGCTGTTTTGACAGCTTTTGATCCCCCTAAAGGTGATGTCTCTGCCTTTTTTTGCATGCCATTGAATTCAATAGCTTTGGCTAGGATCGGTGATCTGTTCGGTGAACTCAAGCGGATTTGGCAATCTTGCACCGATCTGATCCTTGGGAGGTTTGCTCATCTCTAGACATGATATATACCAGTCATGGCGAACCTTTTACAGGCCAAGTGCCCAAACTGTAGCCCTAAACCCATTTTTTTTTTTCCGAAGTGCCAACCAATCCTATTATGTAAATAATTGATTGTAGCCTTACCTTTGCAGTCTTCTGTTCAGCAGGGGGAATCACACTCATGCATGCTTACCACACATTGAAGCTGAGCCCCTGCCCTTTCCAGACACAGCAGTTGGATTGATCCCTCTGGAAAAAAATTGCAGCATATTAGACAGAGATTTTAGCCTGGAAGGCAATCAGATGTGACCCTGTAATCCACATCTACATTTTAAAGTCTGAACATCCTGAAATCCCATAAAGATGTACGAGTTGCTCCCCTCCCCTTTCATTGTGTAGTTACGTCCCCCTTCCTGTACCACTTCCTGGTAAACATGTCCCCCACCCTGATATATATTTCCTACATTCTGGTATATTTGTCCCCATCATGGCCCCATCCTGGTAAATGTACCCCATCCCGGCATATTCCCCATCCTGGTATATGTTCCTCCATCCCGGCATGTACCCCATTCCTGGTAAATGTCCTCCACTCTGGTAAATGTACCCCATCCTGGTAAATGTACCCCATCATTGTAAATGTATCCCATCCTGGCAAGTTCCCCCATGCTGTTAAATGACCCCATCCTGGTAAATGTACCTCATCCAGGCATGTTCCCTTATCCTGGTAACTGTTCCCTTTCCTGGTAAATGTCCCCTTTCCTGGTAAATGTACCCCATCCTGGTAAATGTCACCCTTCCTGCTAAATGTTCCCCATCATGGCATTTGTCCTCATCCTGGCATGTTCATGTACCCCCATCCTGGCATATTTCCCCCCATCCTTTCATGTTTCCCCCCATCCTGGTAAATGTATCCCCCATCCTGGTAAATGTACCCCCCATCCTGGTAAATGTACCCCCCATCCTGCCATGTTTCCCCCCATTCTTGCAGCCATGTTTCCCCCTATCCTTGCAGCCATGTTTCCCCCATCTTTGCACGTTTCTCTCCATCTTTGCATGTTTCCCCCATCCTTGCAGCCATGTTTCCCCCATCTTTGCACGTTTCTCTCCATCTTGGCATGTTTCCCCCATCCTTGCAGCCATGTATGCCCTGTGCTCTGTTTGCTTGCCCCGCGCTGTTTGCTTGCCCCGTGCTCTGTTTGTTTGCCCCACGCTCTGTTTGTTTGCCCCGTGCTCTGTTTGCTTGACCCATGCTCTGTTTACTTGCTCCGTGCTCTGTTTGCTTGCCGCGTGCTCTGTTTGTTTGCCCCGTGCTCTGTTTGTTTGACCCATGCTCTGTTTACTTGCTCCGTGCTCTGTTTGTTTGCCTCGTGCTCTGTTTGTTTGCCCCGTGCTCTGTTTGTTTGCCCCGTGCTCTGTTTGTTTGCCCCGTGCTCTGTTTGTTTGCCCCGTGCTCTGTTTGTTTGCCCCGTGCTCTGTTTGTTTGCCCCGTGCTCTGTTTGTTTGCCCCGTGCTCTGTTTGTTTGCCCCGTGCTCTGTTTGTTTGCCCCGTGCTCTGTTTGTTTGCCCCGCGCTCTGTTTGTTTGCCCCGCGCTCTGTATGTTTGCCCCGTGCTCTGTTTGTTTGCCCCCGTGCTCTGTTTGCCCCCGTGCTCTGTATGTTTGCCCCGTGCTCTGTATGTTTGCCCCGTGCTCTCATGTTTGCCCCGTGCTCCCATGTTTGCCCCGTGCTCCCATGTTTGCCCCGTGCTCCCATGTTTGCCCCGTGCTCCCATGTTTCCCCCATGCTCCCATGTTTCCCCCGTGCGCTCCATGTGTGCCCCGTGCTCCCATGTTTGCCCCGTGCTCTGTCTGTTTGCCCCGTGCTCCCATGTTTGCCCCGTGCTCCCATGTTTCCCCCGTGCTCCCATGTTTCCCCCGTGCTCCGCATGTTTCCCCCGTGCTCCGCATGTTTCCCCCGTGCTCCCCATGTTTCCCCCGTGCTCCCCATGTTTCCCCCGTGATCCCATGTTTGCCCCGTGCTCCCTTATTTCCCTCGTGCTCCCTTATTTCCCTCGTGCTCCCATGTTTCCCCGTGCTCCCATGTTTCCCCCGTGCGCTCCATGTTTGCCCCGTGCTGGCTCTGTCCCCCACACCTTGGCACAGCCGCACACAGCTTAAAAATAAAAAAATAAAAAAACTCACCTTGCAGCACCGCTCCATTGCTGCATCCTCAGTTCAGTTCCCGCGCGGCCACAAGACGCCGACTCCGCCTACTGATGCTCCTCCGTCTCCTAGGCAACAGGCCTGCGGCTCAGGAGAGGAGGCGTGTCAGAGCGAGGAGAAATGTCTCCTCTGCTAAACACCACTTTGCACTGTCGGCGCGATCACACCGACAGTGCAAAGTGGCTGAAGGTGGCGACAGCGCGCGTGCCAGCAAAAAGGGTTCTGCGTGCCCAGTCTGGCATGCGTGCCAGAGGTTTGCCATCACTGATATATACACTGAACAAAAATATAAAAGCAACACTTTTGTTTTTGCTCCCCTTTTCATAAGCTGGACTATTTTTATGTACACAAAAGGCTTTTTTCTCTCAAATATTGTTAATAATCTGTGTAAAGGGTACTTTACATGCTGCGACATCGCTAGCGATCTCGTTAGCGATGTGAAATTCTAGATCGCAAGTGCGATCTTTCGAGATCGCACATAGGTCATTTTACGCATGTGCGATCTCGAAAGATCGCACTTGCTATCTAAAATTTCACATCGCTATTGAGATCGCTAGCGATGTCGCAGCATGTAAAGTACCCTTTAGTGAGCACTTCTCTGTGTGGCATATCAAGATGCTGATTAGACAGCATGATTATTGCACAGGCATACCCCTTTGGCTGGCCACTTTAAAAGGCCACTCTAAAGTGTGTAGTTTTACAGTATTGACGGGTTCTAGGAGAGGGAAGTGGGGTCAGGATCTAGTGTGACTACCATTTGCCTCATGCAGTGCAACACATGTCCTTTGCATAGAGTTGATCATGCTATTGAGTGTGGCCTGTGGAATGTTGGTCCACTCCTTTTCAATGACTCTGCAATGTTGCTTGATACTGGCAGAAACGTGAACATGCTGAATGGGTGACATCTGGTGAGTAAGCTGGCCAGGCAAGAACGGGGATGTTTTTTAGCTTCCATGAATTGTGTACATATTCTTGCAACTTGGGGCCGTGCATTATCATTCTGCAATATGAGGTGGTGGTTGTGGATGAGTGGCACAACAATAGGCCCCAAGATTTCGTCACAATGACTTCAAAATCACATCAATATAAAGCATGTTCGTTGTCCATAACATACGCCTGCCCATACCATCAACGTACCTCCACCATAGGCCACTCGAATTCACAATGTTGACATCTGCAATCCATTCACCCAAGCGACGCCATACACGCAGTCTGCCATCTGCCCTGTGCTGTGAAAATCAGGATTCATCTATGAAGAGAACACTTCTTCAATGTGCCAGATGCCATCCAATGTAAGCATTTGTCTACTCAAGTCGGTTACGCCGAAGAACTGCAGTCAGTTGGAGCCCCTGATGAGGACGACAAGCAGGCAGATGAGCTTCCTTGAGACGATTTCTGACAATTTGTGCAGAAATGCTTTGGTTCTGCAAACCGATTGTTGCAGCAGCTGTCCGGATGGCTAGTCTGAGATGATCTTGGAGGTGAAGATGCTGGATATCAAGATCCTGGGCAAGTGTGGTTACATGTGGTCTGCGGTTGTGAGACTAGTTGGATGTACTGCCAAAATCTCCAAAACGTCTTTGGAAATGGCTTATGGTTGAGAGATGAAATTCAATTCACAGTCAACAGCTCTGGTGGACACTCTTAAGGCCCCGTTACACGCTACGATTTATCTGATGTTTCCGTGATGCACTTCCGTCATCGTTAGCGACGTCGTTGCTTGTGACACCTACGTGCGACTCCGAACGATCGCAAATAGGTTGAAAATCGTTGATCGTTGACTTGTCGTTCAGTTTCAAAATATACAGCAGACATATTCCTACGTTTGACACCCTGCCATCGACGAACAACATCCACACGACCTCCTTGGTCAAACAATAACAAAAACGATGTTGCTTCGTTTGTGAGATGTGTACGTGTGACCGCTACTAAACGACCAATGTGCGATCTCGGCAAATCGTAACTATCTGGGCGTGACTCATCGCTACTGAGATCGTCAGATAAATCGTAGCGTGTAATGGGGCCTTTAGATTCAGCATGCCAATTACACGCTCCCTCAAAACTTGTGACATCTGTGGCATTGTGGCATGTGATAAAACTGCACATTTTAGAGTGTCTTTTTATTGCAGACAGCCATAGGCACAGCTGTGCAATAACCATGTTGTCTAATTAGCATCTGAATATGTTTGAGAGAAAAAGGGCTTTTGTGTACATAGAAAAAGTCTTTTTTGAAAAATGGGAGCAAAAAAAAAAGTGTTGCATTTAATATTTATGTACAGTGTGTTTATACATATACAATGGAACCTTGGATTACGAGCATAATTGGTTCCGGGAGTGTGCTCTTAAACCAAGTTACTCTTATATCAAAGCAAATTTTCCCATAGGAAATAAATGAAACAAAGACAATTTGTTCCACAACCCAAAAATATTTACTGTACTTATACAAACTTATTACAGTAATACAAAATAATGTACTGTATTCATATAAAATTATGACAGTACAGCAGTACAAAATACTGTACAATAAAAAGCATAAAGCAAATTAAACTGCACTTTAGCTTACAATAAAATTGGTGTGCGAGAGATACAGTACAAGTAATGTGCTGTTCTAATTAGCAGAAAGAAAGTACAATACTGTATCCACAATTGCAAATTGATAGACGTGCTGTATAGTATATACTGTGCTGTACAATGAAAACCAGAAGTTTGTTCCAGCTCACCTGATCCAAGAAACCATCAATTTTGGAACCGTGCAGGGAAGAAAAAGTCGGCAAGACTGTGTCAGAAGATTCAAGGAAGGATATCCAGCAGCTTGATCCAAATTTTTTTCTAAAAAATACCTTTATTGAAATACAAGGATAAAAAGTAGAAAACAATATTTGGAATTCAACAAAAGTAACAACCCCAAAACAAACAACAAATTACCCGTGTTTTTTTCCACCAAATATACTAAAAAAATGTTGACATTGTTCACATTATCAGGAAGTTTCTTCCCGTTTTACTATCGGATGACATCTTAGGCTAAGTTCACATTTCCGTTGATTTGTATCAGTCACATGCGTCGCTTGACGCATGTGACTGATGCGCTGTTCAACGCTGTACAACGGATGACAAAGAACAGAATTCTTTGTCGGATTCCGTTGTGTGCGGAGGGCGGAGTTCTGGGGCAGAGCCGAGCGGGGGGCGGGGCCAGGCGCTGAGGATGTCAGTGGAAGTGCTGCGGTCTGCATGGCTGGGGACAGGTGAGTGTATCTGTGAGTGAGTGAGTGTGTGTATGTGCATGTATGTATGTATGTATGTGTGTGCACATGCAAAGTGCGGGAGGGGGCGGAGCCGAGCGGGGGGCGGGGCCAGGCGCTGAGGATGTCAGTAGAAGTGCTGCGGTCTGCATGGCTGGGGACAGGTGAGTGTATGTGTGAGTGAGTGTGTGTATGTGCATGTATGTATGTATGTATTGTGAGGTATCAACCGGCTGTATTACAAAGGGCCGGTATGTTTTGCAGAAGCGTGGGTGCTCTGCAATGTGAAGCTGGCTGGGACCTGTGGTTCCACAGGATTGCATTACATGCAGAGCCATGGAAGGGTGTGTGATGCTGATTACACACTCCTTACCACCTGTGGGTGTGGCTCCATGGGTTAAAGCAATCCTGTCTCTGAACCTGGAAGAGTGTCGAGGGCAGTCTAGGGAGAGACTGGCTCTAGACTTCCAGTGTGTGTGCTGGAGATGGAGAGAGCAGAAGCAGGGTGTTTTGCACTCCTCCGGAGACCTTCTTCTGAAGGAAGGGGCTTTTAGGTCCATGTGTAAAGCCATGTGGCTGGAGCCAGGGGAAACCTGGAAAGGACACTAGCCACCTTAAGAGGAAGGTAACTGGGATTGGACCTGGGGTCTGGATACTGACAAGGGTCAGTGACACATGGGTGGCAATCCAAAAGTGTGTGGACTTTATATTATGTGTTGGTCTTTGAGGAGAAAGCCAACGAACGGCATCTTTATGTTATGTGACCTGATATGGTTTATGGACCTGTTAATAAACCAGATGGTCTGTTAAAGAGACCAATTACTCTGGCGTGCTTTAATCCCGCTACCTGATGTGTGGCCCACATACACTTGGGGCCCACATTGTCACATTATGGTGGAGAATGCGGGCATATGGCCTGGTTGCTAGGGGCAACGCAGCCTGGTTGCTAAGGGCAATGCAGCCTGGTTGCTAAGGGCAACGGTCTAGGACATATTCCTGTGGATACGGACTGCTTGCGGTGGATCGGCGGGTCCACGAAAATTTTTTTTGGAAGCGGTTTGCGGTGGATCGGCGGGTCCACGAAAATTGTCTGCGCACTCAAGCAGCTGGCGGTGGATCGGCGGGTCCACGAACAGGGACAGCGCTCTCAAGCACCTGGCGGTGAATCAGCAGGTCGTTGGGGACCTGTGCTGCAGTGGCGAGAGTCAAGCGACTGGAGGTTCCAGGCCAGCCGGAATTGCGAGGCCCTGCTTGGTGAGCAGTGATACACCACAAGCTGGAGACCCTGGTTGTACGGGCGGTACAACCCGGAAAGGTTAGTGGTTCTCTAACCCCCCCCCCCTGTCTTTGACCACCGGGTATTACCCATTGGAGCGCCCCTCCTGTTCCTCTTTTCGTTGCAGCATGGAGGAGCTCCTGAACCAGCTGCTGCAGAGCCAGCAGCACCAACGGCATGTGCCTGGAGGTCCAGTGACAGCAGTGGGGGCTAAAAGCCAAAAAGAGGGAATGGTCCCTGCGGACGTTGTGGAGGAGCTGTACCTGGTCCAGGGACAGCAGGAGCTGTCAGTGTGTAGCGATGTCGCAGCCATGGACCAGTTTGAGCGTACCCGTCGGGGGCCAGTATGGACACTGGGTGCCCAGGGAGACAAGGGCAAACGGTGTGAACTGGGGGCTAAGGACATTGCATGGAAACCGCAAAAGGGGGCGGAGTCCCAGAAGGGAATAGTTGCCCATAAGGGGGTGGAGTCCCATAAAGGGGTGGTTGCCCATAAGGGGGTGGTTGCCCATAAAGGGGTGGTTGCCCATAAGGGGATGGAGTCCCAGAAAGCGGTGGTCCCCCAAAAGGGTGCGGAGCATCCCAAATCCAAGGGTGAAGTGGCGCAGATGGACTGTAGCCAGGGACAACAGTGTTCATGCCACAAGTGTCCTGTTTGCAATATAGACCACCCATCCGACGAGAAGCCACGTCTGTGTTCCGTGGAAGTGGATGGGGAATCTGTAACAGGAGTCGTAGACTCAAGGAGCTTGGTGACCCTGGTGAGGGCCACCTCTGATGTCCACTTGATTCCTGGAAGGAAGATCCACGTCGGCTGCACTCACAGTAATGAGACAGAATACCCGGTCTCCAGAGTGGTCATTAAGACAGCCTGGGACAGTGGTTCTCATGATGTTGCTGTAGTCTCAGATTTACTGCACCCAATTATTATAGGTTGGGACTCTAAATTATTTGTGCACTTGTGGAAGCAGGGGGACGTATACGGTTGCTTGTGTAAGAGCCGGAACAGCCCAAAGGAAACCCCACCACATTGGGAGGTGAAAAGGGGTCCTTGTTGTGCAGTTATGTGTGGTAAGGAGGAGATAGCACCTCCTAAAATTGACTGTCCTAAGTTAGGGGTGACCAAAGACAATGATGGACGGACCCAACTTAGTGTCATAAGGACTAAGGGAATAACCGATAGTGTGACCGTTAAAAACGGGGTAGCTCCAGAAAGGGAGGCAGATATCTGGTTAAGTGGGGACATGATAGTCCAGGATGCCAGGGGGAGTGATGATGACTCCAGTAAAGACACTGACTCTAGTAAGGTGACAAACGAGTACAGTGTGGTACAGATGGGCGAGAAGGGCAAAACTTCCTCCCGACGCCGAAGACGTAATAAGCGCCGAGAGGGGGCACAGTGTAGGCCGTCTGAGGGTGCAGAGAAAGTGATATGCCTGGTTAATGAAAACATGGTGCTAGTAACACCTGCTACGGAAGAGTCAGACAGTGATATCCTGCAAAAGAAAGAGGAATCAAAGACTGAACTGACACATTGTCACGACAGAAACCAGCAGGGTGAAATTGCAGGGGAGGAACCGACCAAAGACGTAATGGCGGTGTCTCCTATAATTTCCATGCATGAAGCTGGAGGTCTGTTGGATAATAGCGCTGTACGAGATGACATCCTACAGAACAATATAGGAGAAGGAATCCAGGGCAGTGTTGGTGGAGTACAAATCCACAAAGGTCATGGTGAGCAGACTGGTAAGCTACCCAGTGGTGAAGTGATGAATGTTGAAAATGGTGCCAAGGTTCTAAGAAGAACAGAGTACCGTGCTGAAGGGCATAACACCCTGGTAGAAGGCGATGCTGTAAATGCCCAAGAGAAGGCAGAGGGTGACACTGCAGAGACCCAAGTGGAAGTTGGAGGGAATGCAGTGAAGTCCCAAGACACAGCAGGTGCTGTAAAAGCGGAAAGAGCCTCTGAGGAAGAGGTGAAGTCTGGACATGAGGTCTCATCAGAAGCTGAGAGCCTGACTGACTCAGTGGGTAAGACCAAGATCGCAGACAAGAAGATTGGCTCAGCTAAGAGCCTGAAACCCAAACGTTCTGAAGCTGAGATGGAAGAAGCCTCAGAAATAGTGTGTCGTAGACCAGAGAGGTCCGCAAGTGAAGACTCATTCAAGAGGATGAGCAAAGACCATCTGCAACAAGAGATACTTCTTAGGCAGGCTACTGAGAGTCGAGTAAGGGAGCTGGAGAAAGAAGTGGCTGAGCTCCGAAGTCGCTTGGCAGAGTACCAGTCCAAGTCCCAGGGAGCCTTGGAGCAGATGGAGCAGCGAGTGTCAATCCTGACCAAACATGTTGAAGCAGGGGAGGCCCAAAGAGAGCTGACTCTGGAAGCTAAACTTGACAAGCATGTGGCAGGGATGAATGAGACTTCTGTAGTCAAGTGCATGGTGGATATACCTAAGGACTTAAGAGAAGCGTGTGCCACCGAGTGCATGCATGACGAATTTAAGAGAGCTGTGGAAGCGTGTGAGGTCTACTGTACCCCAGGGGCTGAACAGTTAGTGATATTGTCCACCAGGGAAATTACTGGGCAGCGGGTGGCTATTCTAAAGGACATGCACTTCAGATGTGTTCGTATGAAGTGGCAAGTCCAACTGCAAAAGGAAGAAGCCACTAGACAGCTAGAGTATAAAAGGAAAGCGCAGAGTCTGGCGGAAGATATTGTCCAAGTACCCCGGGCTCTGGTGGGGAGAGTCATTGGAAAAACCGGACGAGTCATGCAAGACATGGTGAATAAATCAGGATTGGTGAGATTAAGAATCCCTGCTGCTAATGAGAGCAAGATACCCAGGGAAGCTGGTATGGTTCCGTTTGTCTGTGTCGGGACTGTAGAGAGTCTTGGAAACATTCGAAGCCTTATTGAATATCGGGTACACCATGTACGTGACATGGAGCGGTTGTGGCAAGAAAACCTGAAAATTAAGGAGCAGCTTCGCCAACTGTGTGGGGGACAGCAGCCGTCTTCCACCCGTTGTTCAGGGGAAAGAAGTGGAAGATGGCGTGTCGGTCCAGTAGTTCAGACGCGCGATAAAAGGAATCGCCGACAGAGTGGTAACCTACGATGTACTGTAGATAGTGGCTGCTATGAGCTTAGAGTTCCCGACAGTAGCCTTGGGGGTACTCGAGAAAGCCTAGGTTCGGACAAGACTGTAGGTTTGACTGGGGACATGTCTCTCTACTACGGTGACCCTGGGAGGGGGTCAGGGAGAGAACGGTCTGGAAATGGGACGTCCTTTAACCCTAGGTTGACCAGACAGGGTTTGGTGACAGTGTCGGGCGATGCCTCAGGGACTACTGCTCTTGGACGGCCCTCTCAACTGGTGGGGCATGGCAGCGGGGATGCCCTGTCTCGCGGCCCCAGGTCATTGGCAAGTGTTCTCCCCTACGGGTTTGAACAGAGGGGGAGGGTATGTGAGGTATCAACCGGCTGTATTACAAAGGGCCGGTATGTTTTGCAGAAGCGTGGGTGCTCTGCAATGTGAAGCTGGCTGGGACCTGTGGTTCCACAGGATTGCATTACATGCAGAGCCATGGAAGGGTGTGTGATGCTGATTACACACTCCTTACCACCTGTGGGTGTGGCTCCATGGGTTAAAGCAATCCTGTCTCTGAACCTGGAAGAGTGTCGAGGGCAGTCTAGGGAGAGACTGGCTCTAGACTTCCAGTGTGTGTGCTGGAGATGGAGAGAGCAGAAGCAGGGTGTTTTGCACTCCTCCGGAGACCTTCTTCTGAAGGAAGGGGCTTTTAGGTCCATGTGTAAAGCCATGTGGCTGGAGCCAGGGGAAACCTGGAAAGGACACTAGCCACCTTAAGAGGAAGGTAACTGGGATTGGACCTGGGGTCTGGATACTGACAAGGGTCAGTGACACATGGGTGGCAATCCAAAAGTGTGTGGACTTTATATTATGTGTTGGTCTTTGAGGAGAAAGCCAACGAACGGCATCTTTATGTTATGTGACCTGATATGGTTTATGGACCTGTTAATAAACCAGATGGTCTGTTAAAGAGACCAATTACTCTGGCGTGCTTTAATCCCGCTACCTGATGTGTGGCCCACATACACTTGGGGCCCACATTGTCACAGTATGTATGTGTGTGTGCACATGCAAAGTGCAGGAGGGGGCGGAGCCGAGCAGGGGGCGGGGCCAGACGAGGGTGTCAGTGCTTGTCTGCATGGCTGGGGACAGGTGTGTGTGTGTGTGTGTACATACATGTGCGGAGTGCGGGAGGGGGCGGGGCCGAGCGGGGAAGTGTCGGCCTCCCTGCACACGTAACCAGCCTAAATATCGGGTAACAGCAAAGCACCCGATGTTTACCTTGGTTACCCGATATTTACCTTGGTTACGGGCCTACACCGCTTAGCGCTGGCTCCTTGCACCGTAACCAGGGTAAATATCGGGTAACCAACCAAAGCTGGTGACGTGTGCAGGGAGCCAGAGAGCATGCGCAGCGAAATCCGACGGATCTCGCTGCTCAAAAAACGTTACATGCTGCGTTCCCCCCGCCCGGCGGTCAGTCGTTCAGTCGGGCGGAGGGTGCAACGCAGCATCATCAGTCACAATCCGCTGCTCATACAAGTCTATGGGAGCAGCGGAATCCGCTAAACGGATTCCGCTGTTTACAAGAGCAGCGGATTGTGACTGATAGATTTTAGCGGAAATGTGAACTTAGCCTTACAAAAAATACTTGATAGTGCTGTCAAGTTTGTGTCCAGAAGAAATCCGGGAGCGGACTCCTGCGTTACACACTGGGAAGTCTATAAACCATCAGCCCGGGTGTGGGACCAGATAAACCCGTCTGCGGCAGCCGGCCACCATCACCTTGGTTTACCAAAAGACTTATGTGATTAATTCAATAGTAACTTTCCCGGCCTGACCGGGTGCACCGGCCCCTGCCGTCATCATCCCCTGCACAGAGACACTGGGCCCTGGAGCATCCATCCCTGCCCACGGAGGGGTTAACATCCAGCTGCCAGCCCATAGCCCCTGGGAGCCCCACAACAGCAGCGCTGGTGCTACATCTCACCACACACCGTGGGTGGTGTCACAAACAGTTTTTTAACAACCCCTGTACAAATACGTTCCCCCTTTTTATTCGAAGTGTCCGCGTGACCCCCGGGTCTGGTAGAGTCCCTTGAGCCATACTGCAGATCCGGATCCGAGCAGCACGGCTGCTGGCACGGGGGTGGCAGAATATCACACGACTATATCAGTTCTCTTATATCCAGGGGCCATTGTGAGCGGTGCCATTAGAACACGAGACTGCTCACTGCATCCTCCGGGACATAATGAGAGCAGCTTAGGAGCTGCCAAAAATGACCTCAGGTGAACTCAGGGCCGGACTGTCTGACTGCGTGTCATGGTGGCAGAGCAGTCTGACAGTCTGGCACTGAGTTCACCTGAGGTCACTTATGATGGTTCTCACAGTACCTACCTCTATTTGACCTGTCAGTTGTGACCTCAGGTGAACTCAGTGCTGGACTGTTGGACTGCGCTGCTGGCGTGACACAGAGTTAGACAGTCTGGCACTGAGTTCACCCTAGGTCACTTCTGGTGGTTCTCACAGTACAATCTGTGGACTAGCCAATGTAGCTCACTAAATAGCTTTTGAGAATTGTCCAATTATTTTTGGTTCCTGAGAGGGAATCTATCCCCACAATTGACCTATCTATCCTATTAATATGGGCATACAGGTTATAGAATGCTGGATAAAGTCATACCTGTATGTCTCATATCAGATGCCTTGTTGTGGGTGAATCATCTTTTATCCCTTTATATAAATAAATAAATAAACTGTTCCAGGCTATGGGGCAGGTGAATTCACACCTATTGCCAATCCACATGATACGTATATATAGCCTGGGTCTCAGCTTCCCATACACGGTAAGTTTTTTAACTGCATGAGAGGACACACACAAGCTAGGGACCCCAACGTAGAGAAATACTTTGGCGTAGTGTTGGGGCTCTATTGCATTGATTAATTCAGTAGCTAAATTTCTCTTGATTCATATGTTCATGGCAGTAATGCAGGTTCCATTTTTCACATTTCATTCTTACATATAGCTATTGGATTTTTCGAGTCAGTATTCACACAGCAGTTTCTGCTATTTCATGTATTCCCCTTACATAGTCACTGGTGTGCATACCTTATCTCCATATAGTGATGTTTTTTCAGGTTTTTGCACCCAGTTCAGACAAAAAATGGAGTTCCAAACGTTTTCCCTTATTTATCCCTTTAAAAAAGAGCCAGCTACTTATTAAAGAGCTACAATTTCTAAATCCTAACTCCAATTAGGATGTTAATACACTCAAATAAAAGCTGAGTGTCTACACTTTCACCCAGGGCTGGCTCCAGGTGTCCCTGGGCATCGGGCGAATGGGTCTCCATGGCCCCCATCCACATGCACACACACATAAACATAGACGTACACATACAAGCATATAAGTACATATACATATTTGAAGAAAAATTCACAAAAATACATATGAACAGACATAAATCTGTATACAGTCATATACACTGACATACATAGATATACACATCATACATACACAGACACACACACACACACACACACACACACACATTAGAGATATTTTGTCTCTTTCCAGCTTCTTCCGGGCTTGTGGTTGTGCAGGGCATGCTGCTTGATGGCTGTCACTAGCATACATGGCCACACATGGTGCACACTTACACTGCTGTATACAGGGCCAGCCTTATGGGTACTTTGCACGCTGCGACATCGCTAGCATCGGCTAGCGATGCCGAGCGCGATAGCACCCGCCACCGTCGCACATGCGATATCTTGTGATAGCTGCCGTAGCGAACATTATCGCTACGGCAGCTTCACACGCACTTACCTGCCCTGCGACGTTTGCTCTGGCCGGCGACCCGCCTCCTTCCTAAGGGGGTGGGTCATGCGGCGTCACAGAGACGTCCCACGGCAGGTGGCCAATAGAAGTGGAGGGGCGGGGATGAGCGGGACGTAAACATCCCGCCCACCTCCTTCCTTCCGCATAGCCGGTGGAGGCAGGTAAGGAGATGTTCCTCGCTCCTGCGGCTTCACACACAGCAATGTGTGCTGCCGCAGGAACGAGGAACAACATCGTATCTCCTATTGGTGCGACATTATGAAAATGACCGACGCTACACAGATCACCGATTTTCTACCCTTTTGCGATCGTTTATCGGCGCATCTAGGCTTTACACGTTGCGACGTCGTTACCAGCGCCGGATGTGCGTCACTTTCGACCCCAACGATATCGCAGTAGCGATGTCGCAATGTGCAAAGTACCCCTTAGGCCTGTTTCACACATCCGGCATTTCGCCAGATTGCCAGATCCGGCACACTCCAGTACACTGTAAATACTGTACAATGGCATCGCGGCAAGCTCTGGTCACATGCTCCGGTCACGTGACAGCATGTGACCAGAGATTGCAGCAATGCCATTGTACTGTATTACACTGTGTTGGGATCAGCATTTACTATACAAATCCTGTGGATATGATATAAATGTACAGGGTGAGAATACAAAATATTGCACTATGTAGCCAGTGTCCTGTAGTGCTTGTACTCAGGACCACAAAGGCCCAAATACAGATGTTAAAGTGGATTGTACAAAATTAGAAAAAATAATGTGTCTTGGAGTTATATTTGGTGCTGCCTCTCAGCTCCATTGACCTGAGCAGACTGAGGTGCAGTACCACATACACAACATGAGGACGAGGGGCACTGTGTATGTCTCGCTGCCTTTCAGCTCCACTGCCCTGAGCAGACTGAGGTGCAGTATCACATACACACCATGAGGTCGGGGGAAGTGCTATGTATGTGTCGCTGCCTCTCAGCTCCTCTGCCCTGAGCAGACTGAGGTGCAGGACCACATACACAACATGAGGACGAGGGCGTTGTGTATATGTCTCGCTACCTCTAAGCTTCACTGCCCTGAGCAGACTGAGATGCAGTACCATATACACAACATGAGGACAGGGGGGTGCTGTGTATGTGTCACTGCCTCTCAGCTCCTCTGCCCAGAGCATACTAAGGTGCAGAATTACATACAGAACATGAGGACAGGGACGCTTTGTATGTGATGCTGCCTCTCAGCTCCAATGCCCTGAGTAGACTGAGGTGCAGTACCACATACACAACCGGAGGACAGAATGCGCTGTGTATGTGTCACTGCCTCTGAGCTCCACTGACCTAAGCAGACTGAGGTGCAGAATCACATACACACCATGAGGATGGGAGATGCTTTATACAGCACAGCAGGTGGCCCCCACACAGCCCTCCACACACAGGAGGAGGCCCCACACAGCCTGCTACGCACAGCAGGAATCCCAAACACAGCCTCCTATGCACGGCAGGAGCCCCCCGCACAGCCCTCCACACACAGCAGGAGGCCCCCCCACAGCCTTCTATGCACAGCAGGAGGCACCTACACAGCCTCCTACGCACGGCTGAAGGCCCTCACACAGCTCTCCACACACAGCAGGAGGCCCCCCACACAACCTCCTATGCACCACAGGAGATCCCCACACAGCCTCCTACACATGGCAGGAGGCCCCCACACAGCCTCCTACACACAGCAGGGGCCTCCACATAACCTCCTATACATAGTAAGGGCCCCCACATCGTCGTGTTTCCTGAGTCTAAGCATGGGAGTGCTGGCTGATGCAAGTACCTAAGGAATAGCAATACATTATTGGACAAACTACTATATGATCCAAGGACGACATATAAAAGCGACCCTGTGAACAAGGCCACACTGGCCGAAACGTCAAAATAATTGGTCATTTTTTCACCTGGTTCTATGTTTTTTCTATTTAATCTATTAAAATGTCATCACCATTTGGCACAATAGAGTGTGC
This sequence comes from Anomaloglossus baeobatrachus, assembly GCF_048569485.1. NCBI lineage: Eukaryota > Metazoa > Chordata > Amphibia > Anura > Aromobatidae > Anomaloglossus > Anomaloglossus baeobatrachus. Next base: position 652,125,907 of record NC_134353.1, read on the forward strand.
AGTGTTTTTCCACAGATCCCATAGACATTAAAAAATAAATAAAAATAAGAATATACTCACCTAATCCTGATTCCCAGCACCACAGCCTCCGTCTCCTCTTCTATGGCGGCCTGCAGAGGCAGCGCAATGCAATGACGTCACTGCGCTGCCCTCGTGGGCACACCAACGTCTGCTAAGACACAGGCTTGTAGCAGTCTGCGGCTTAGGAGACGAGCAGTGATAGAGCATGAAGCTCTGTGATCTGTCACAGGATTGAACTGTATCAGGGGTAACGTGACGCGGACACAGTTCAATGCGGTGGACGCAGAAGATTTGCGGCTCCGGGCAAGAAGTTAGGGGCCGGAGCCCTGGATCTTTGATGCCAGCCATGTACTCAGCCGACGGGTCCCCTTTCTGTCCAGTTCGGGAGCCCGCCAGGGTATTGACTGGTCACTCAGTGTGCCAGACTGACACTGGATAGATGACAATTAGATAAATGGATATCAGACAGATAGATAGATAGATAGATAGATAATAAAGATAGATAATAGATAGATCGATAATAGAGATAGGCAGATAGATAGAGGGATAGATAGAGGCATAGATAATACATAATTGAGATAGACAGCTAAGCTGGTGTCACACATAACGACGACGACAACGACGTCGCTGCTACGTCACCATTTTCTGTGACGTTGCAGCGACGTCCCGTCGCTGTCGCTGTGTGTGACATCCAGCAACGACCTGGCCCCTGCTGTGAGGTCGCCGGTCGTTGCTGAATGTCCAGCTTCATTTTTTGGTCGTCACTCTCCCGCTGTGACACACACATCGCTGTGTGTGACAGCGAGAGAGCGACGAAATGAAGCGATCAGGAGCCGGCACTGGCAGCTGCGGTAAGCTGTAACCAGCGTAAACATCGGGTAACCAAGGGAAGACCTTTCCCTGGTTACCCGATGTTTACGCTGGTTACCAGCCTCCGCTCTTGCTGCCAGTGCCGGCTCCTGCACTGTGACATGTGGCTGCAGTATGCATCGGGTAATTAACCCGATGTATACTGTAGCAAGGAGAGCAAGGAGCCAGCGCTAAGCAGTGCGCGCGGCTCCTTGCTCTCTGCACTGTGACATGTAGCTGCAGCACACATCGGGTTAATTAACCCGATGTGTACTGTACCTAGGAGAGCAAGGAGCCAGCGCTAAGCGCGGCTCCCTGCTCTCTGCACATGTAGCACAGCGACGTTATGATCGCTGCTTCTGCTGTGTTTGACAGCTAGAATATCAACAGAAGAAAAAAGACAGGTATTTTGCCGCGCTTGAAGACCATAGACTATGATGTCAGGCAAATGATTCTTTTTATTTCATCCTACGCGTTTCGGAGACCACAACTGTCTCCTTCTTCAGGGAAAGGAACTTTCCTTTCCCTGAAGGAGACAGTTGTGGTCTCCGAAACGCGTAGGATGAAATAAAAAGAATCATTTGCCTGACATCATAGTCTATGGTCTTCAAGCGCGGCAAAATACCTGTCTTTTTTCTTCTGTTGATATTCTACTTGTGCAACAGGGCTGCTGCTGGACCTTTTTGGCGCTCACGTTATGCTGTTAAAGGAGTTGTGACTGGCACAACTCGATCAGGTGAGTGCATCACTTTTACATGATCTTTCCCACCCAATATATCGGGTAAGACCCTATTGCGCCTTCTCTCTCCTATTTAGTGTTTGACAGCTAAGCAGCGATCATAACAGCGACTTACAAGGTCGCTGTTACGTCACCGAAAATGGTGACGTAACAGCGACGTCGTTGTCGCTGTCGCTTAGTGTGACACCAGCTTTAGATAGAGGGATGGATAATATAATACAGATAGATAGATAGATAGATAGAAACCCCATCTTGACAGAAAAAAATAGAAATGTAGACATTTTTGCAAATTTACTAAACAAGAAAAACCTGAAATATCACATGGTCCTAAGTATTCACACCCTTTGCTCAGTTGACTGGAAGCACCCTTTTGAGCTAGTACAGCCATGAGTCTTCTTGGAAATGATTTTCCACCTGGATTTGTGGATCCTCTGCCATTCTTCCTTGCAGATCCTCTCCAGTTTCGTCAGCTTGGATGGTGGACAGCCATTTTCAGGTCTCTCCAGAGATGCTCAATTGGGTTTAGGTCAGGGCTCTGGCTGGGCCAGTCAAGAATGGTCACAGAGTTGTTCTGAAGCCACTCCTTTGTTATTTTAGTTGTGTGCTTAGAGTCATTGTCTTGTTTGAAGGTGAACCTTTGCCAATGTGGCGCCCCTGACCCGGTCAGGCACCACTGAGTACTGCACCCATGCTGGGACAGTACTTCCAGGTAATCCTAAAGGCCAGAATGAGGTGTGTACTCACAGACACATAGCAACCAGTTATCCCACACCATTAGATGGGACCCTTGGGCAGTCCCTGAAGGGGTCTGGCCTTCAATTCTTGTCAAGGGGTGTTCATAGTTACCTCAGTGGTACCAACCCCAGAGTCTGCCTGTTGAGGGGCATGGCTCTGCACCACCAAGGGGGCATGCCTGTTTATGGGGCCTGCTCTCCAACACAAATACGAAGCAGGTACGCCTGTTTATGGGGCCTACCCTACGCCACCAGGACAAAGAGGACTGTCGCCGGAATGGTCTGCTACGGACCAGGTCGAGACCAGGTCACCAAAAGGACTGGTGATCACTCCGTATTCGGGTCTTGGGTTAAAGACTCGTTGGTGGTGGGTGTTGATGGTATGGTACCTGGTATGTTTATATGTAAATATCTCCCCTGTGAGGAAAAAACTTGTGTTATGCTTTTCTTGTCTTTGCAGCCCGAGGACGCGCTGTTGATAACCAAGGGGGAATGTGGCGCCCCTGACCGAGTCAGGCACCACTGAGTGCCGCACCCATGCTGGGACAGTACTTCCAGGTAATCCTAAAGGCCAGAATGAGGTGTGTACGCACAGACACATAGCAACCAGTTCTCCCACACTATTAGATGGGGCCCTTGGGCAGTCCCTGGAGGGGTCTGGCCTTCAATTCTTGTCAAGGGGTGTAGTGGAGGGGCTGGGAGCTAAAGTGCAGAGGTTGTCAGGAAAAGAGTGGAGCAAGCCAGTCTGGTAGTGCTGAGCGGCGGTCACTAGGGGATACACACGCTCACACTAGTCAAACCCTGCGCGGTGTAGTGACAGTTGGTGGGGGAGAACGGTCTCATGGTCAGTCAGTCAGACAGTCAGTCAGTACGAGGTTGCCGGTGACTAGGCACATACGGGGAACAGGTCCCTAGAGCAGACTTCAGTTTTAACTACCTGCTAAACTTGCCGGTGAGGGGAACTACGAATACCTCACCAACCTTACAGAGTCCGAGCCTCAGCAGCAACACAGGGACCCATAAGGGGACAGAGCTTGAAGCCATCTCACCTGGTCCACGCTGCCGGCAAACGGTCCAAAAAGGGGAGAAAAGGCAGTTGTGACTCCCTGGATAGACCCCACGGTACTTCAAGTCAAGGGTTATCCGAACACAGAAGTGCTAGGAAGGCGAGCCAACTAGTTACCCTCAGACTGGTCCGAAGGAGCCCTGGTTCAACCTGGTTTATCACAGCATCGCCCAGGTCAGCTCACCATAACACCTGAGTGAGTAAAAAGCAGTTGAAAGACTTTTGGACTGAGCCTGAGTTATTCTGGGACCTTTTGTTCTACACACCTGAGCCCCTGGGGCCTGCCTCACTCACGGGAGGCCACACCATCTGACTGCAGACCCCATCAGCCCCAGACACTCATAAAATCTTTAGTGGCAGTCATCCATATCCCTGACCACAAGCCGTGAGTGGAGTCACGACACATACAAAATCCGACATACCTGTTTGCCATATACTGAAGAAGACCCTGTGGTGTCCCTGACGCTGGATCGATGTCCCTGGGGCGACACACCAAGTCTGAGGTCCAGAGCACTCTGGAAGAGGTTTTCTTCCAGGATATCCCTGTCCTTGGCCATATTCATCTTTCCTTCAATTGCAACCAGTTGTCCAGCATGATGCTGCCACCACCATGTTTCACTGTTGGGATTGTTTTGGACAGGTGATGAACAGTGCCTGGTTTTCTCCACACATACCTCTTAGAATTATCACCAAAACAATTCTATCTTTGTCCCATGTGTTTTTTTGAAAACTCTATGCGGGCTTTCATGTCTTGCACTGAGGAGAAGCTTCCGTCGGGCCACTCTGCCATAAAGGCCTGACTGGTGGAGGGCTGCAGTGAGAGTTGACTTTGTGAAACTTTCTCCCATCTCCCTACTGCATCTTTTGAGCTCAGCCACAATGATCTTGGGGTTCTTCTTTGCCTCTCTCAAAAAGGCTCTTCTCCGATGATTGCTCAGTTTGGCTGGACAGCCAGGTCCATGAAGAGTTCTGGTGATCCGAAACTTCTTTCATTTAAGGGTTATGGAGGCCACTGTGCTCTTAGGAACTTTAAGTACTGCAGAAATTCTTTTGTAACCTTGGCCAGATCTGAGCCTTGCCACAATTCTGTCTCTGAGCTCTTTAGGCAGTTCCTTTGACCTCATGATTCTCATTTGGTCTGACCTGCACTGTGAGTTGTGAGGTCTTATATAGACAGGTGTGTGCCTTTTCAAATCAAGTCCTATCAGTTTAAATAACACAGCTGGACTCCAATGAAGTGAAGGAATAGCACCATCTCAAGGAGGATCACAAGGAAATGGACAGCATGTGACTTAAATGTGAGTGTATGAGCAAAGGGTCTGAATACTTTTGAACATGTGATATTTCCATTTTTCTTGTTTAATATATTTTCAAAAATTTCTAAATTTCTGTTTTTTTTTCTGTTAAGATGGGGTGCAGAGTGTATATTAGGGAAAAAATGAACTTTTTTAAATTTACCAAATGGCTGCAATGGAACAAAGAGTGAAAAATTTAAAGGGGTCTGAATATTTTCACTACCCACTGTAGATAGATATAGATAGGTAATATAGATAGGTAAGATAGATAGGTATTGTACAGTATGCAGGGCACACACACCTTATACATAACACATACAAGACAGCACAGTGGGTCTGCAGTAGCAGCTTCTATGGCCGGAGCAGTGCAGGCGCTCATCCCCCATCTACTATCTATCTATGCCTTGAAATTTTGTGAATCCTGCAGAATATTCCATATTTCTGCATAAATTTGACCTAAAACTAGAGCTGAATATCACACAAGTCTTAACCTCTTCCTGACCTTGGACGTACTGGTCTGGTACGTCCAAGGCTGTGTCCCTGCACTGACATTAAATCCTGTCTGACCACAGGATTTAATATGCTTCAACAGGGATTACGTCATTCCCTGCATCCATCAGCAGTCCCATGACATGATCGCGGGGCGCCGATGGTTTGCAATGACAGCTGGGGGTCAGCTGATGATCCCCGTGTCTGTCGTGAAGAATCTTCTTGTGAACGTCGGCTGTGAGCGACATTCATAGGAAATTGTGGTTTCTGCTCTACAGAGCGGGTTTGATGCTGATCCTGCCCTGTACAGCAAAAGTGAGCGGACATTTGCAGCTTCAAGTCCCCTAACGTGACTATTAAATACAGTATAAAGTGAGAAAAAAAGTTTTTAAAAAATATGAGAAAAAAATAACATAAAAGTTCAGATCACCCCACTTTTGCGCCATTAACACTAAAACAAAACAAAAAATACACAGATTTTGTATTGCTCCACTCAGTAATGTGCGATCTATCAAAATATCAAACAAATTAATCCAATCGGTGATCAGCATAACAGAAAAAAAAATCCAAATGCCAAAATAATAAGTTTTTTGGCCACCACTACATTATAATAAAATGCAATAAGAGGCGATCAAAACATCACATCTACCCAAATATAGTATCAGGAGGAACGCCAGCGCAGGATGCAAAAAATGAACCCTCATACAGCTTCAGATCCCGAGAAATGAGAACGCTACGGGTCTCGGAAAATGACGCCGGAAGAGATTTTATTTTTTTTTTACAAACTTCTGATTTTTTTTTTCACCAATTAAATAAAAGAAAAACTATACATGTTTGGTATCTATTATATAGTATAATGCACTCCCCATAGTCCTCCATATGTTATAGCGCACCCCCATAGTCCTCCATATATTATAGTGCAGCCCTATAGTCCTCTTTATATTATAATTCACCCCATTTTCCTCCATATATTATAATGCACCCATCATAGTCCTTCATATATTATAATGCTCACCCCATAGTCCTCCATATATTATAATTCACCCCTATAGTCCTCCATATAATATAATGCATGCACCCCATTGTCCTCCATATATTATAATGCACCCCCATAGTCCTACATATATTATAATGTACCCCTATAGTCCTCCATATAATATTATGCACCCCATTGTTCTCCATATATTATAATGCACTATCCGTTGTCCTCCGTATATTAAAATGCACCCCCATAGTCCTCCATATAATATACTGCACCCCATAGTCCTACATATATTATAATGCACCTCCCATAATCCTTCTTACATTACAATGCCCCTCCACAGTCCTCCATATATTATAAATATATTATAATGCACCTCCTATAGTACTCCATATATTATAATGTACCCCCATAGCTCTCTATGTAGTATAATGTGCCCCCATAATCCTCCATATATTATAATGCACCTCCTATAGTCCTCCATATATTATAATGTACCCCCATAGCCCTCCATGTAGTATTATGTACCCCCATAGTTCTCCACCATTGTATTCATTGAATTTAAAAAACAAAACTTCTTTAACACTAGAACTACTGGACTCGTGACACCTATATAGAAATACATAGTGCAAAGTAGTCAAAATGACTACCTCAGTAGTTCTAGTGTTAAAAGGAATTTGACACAATAATCAAATCTGGTGATCCACTTATAGGACACGTACACCATCTTGGATGCAGTACTTGTCTACAACAGGTAAATGTTGTATTAGTATTAGGCAGTAATGATGACATCACCTGAATTCCTGCTCCCTGAAGCGCCCCCTCTGCTGTCTGCCAGCCGACGCCCTATGCGACCGCACCATTCGCATATAAGTAAAGCCGGCCATGGCTGTATATACATCACAGGGGAGGCTCGGAGCTTACATGTTAATGGGGGTATACAAGTAACTAGGGGGCATACACGTTACTGGGATGTATACAATTTACTGGAGGTCATACACATTACTGGGGTGGGGAGGCATACAGTTCTGGGGGCCATACAGCACTGGGGTGGCATAAAACACTGGGGGTCTGGGTGGCATACATGTTACCAGGGTGGGTCATACAGCACTGGGGGGGCATATGTCTTAGTGAGGTGGAGGGGCTTACAGCTCTGGGTTTCATTCAGCTCGGGGGGGTATTCAGCTCTGGGGGTGGGCATACACATTACTGGGATGGGGGCATAGAGCACTGGGGGAATATACACATTTCTAGGGTGGGGATAAATGGCACGGGGCATAGACATTACTGGGATGGGGGGCACACAGGTGTACCTGGGGTGGGGGCATACAGCACTAGGGGCATACAGCTCTGGATGGCATACACATTACTCGGCTGGGAGCATACAGCACTTGGGCTGAGCATTCAGCTCTCGGGGGGGAATACATGTTAGGCTAGGTTCACATTTCCGTTGTTTTGCATCAGTCACAATCCGCCGCTATGATAAACAACGCATCCGTTTGGTGGATTACATTGTTTCCCATAGACTTATAAGAGCGTCGGATTGTGACTGATGCCCTTGCGTTGCATCCTCCGCCCGACTGATCAGTCGTGGAACGACTGACCGTCGGGCGTCAGGAACGCAGAGTGTAACGTTTTTTGAGCAGCGGAATCCTTAGGATTTCGCTGCGCATGCTCTCTCTCAGCTGATCGCCCGGCAGCCGCCTTCTGTGAGCGATCAGCTGATCACCCGGCGGCCGGCTTCTGTGAGCGATCAGCTGATCACCTGGCTGCTGTGAGCGATCAGCTGATCATCTGGCAGCCGGCTGCTGTGAGCGATCAGCTGATCTCCCGGCGGCTGACTTCTGTGAGCGATCAGCTGATCACCTGGTGGCCGGCTGCTTTGAGCGATCAGCTGATCACCCGGCAGCCGGCTGCTGTTGTGATGCCCTGGCAAAAACCAGGTAGTCACAAATAGGCACCCGCATAACACCATCCCCCACTTAGGAAACACACAGCCAACCTAAAACCCTAGTCACCCCCCCCTTAGTGAAAGATAGACACACCAGTGGGCGTGACCAGGCGGTTGGACATGTCCACCCAGGGGTCCAGACAGCCCGGTGTGGGAAAAACAGCAGTGCTAGTGAGAGTGGAGTTTGAAGAGGAGTGTGGGCTGGAGCGAAGTGTAGCTCCAGCAGGAAAAGTTCAAGTTGAACGGTACCAGGGTAGGAGCCCTGGTGCCTTTGGCTAGGAGGCAGACGGTGGTCTCTGTCAGCAGGAGACGGGAAGACAGCTCGGCAGAACAGAGGTGGACTGGGACAGGGTTGTAGCCCACCGGTACCGACACAGGGAACCGACCCGGAAACCGGAGCACAAAGGGGGGTACTCGGACCCTGACGCCAGGACCGGAAACAAGCGGCCTGGTTAATTAACTGATTGAGGCTAGGACTAGAGGTTCTGTCCCACCAAAAGTCCCTCATAGAAGACAACAGCCCACCGATAGGGATAAGAGGTAACCGCCAGGACCCATAGATTCCAGGGCCCAGCGTCTGTGGACACGGCTACTTAGGCCACATCCAGCCGGGAGCGGACTCCTGAGCTCCAGACTAGGAAGTCCACCTTACACAAAACAGTGCAGAGGAAAAGAATCGAGACCACCAACCCGGGTGGGGGACCCGAATGCAACTGGCCGCGGCACTGGCCACCAGCACCTTGGTTTACCAGAGACTTGTGTGATTTATTGACTGTGAGTAATCAAACCTCCCCCTTGCCGTCGCTATACCCTGCACCAGACACTGGGCCCCAGGGAAACCATCCCTACCGACGGAGGCGTTAACATCCAGCTTCTGCTACATCTCTCCCGGGTGCCCCATCACAGCAGCGGTGGTGTCCCAACTCACCACGCACCGTGGGTGGCGTCACGAACTTAAAATGGCCTAGCCCGTACATCTACGTCCCCCTATTTATTTGGCGTGTCCGCGAGACCCCCGGGTCCGGAGACCCTCGAGCCACTACCCCAGCAGGCCCGGATCCGAGCAGTGCCGGCTGCTGGCACGGGGACGGCACACACCGAAACTTGGCGTCACGGACAGGATACTTACCAATCCACTTACCTTGTGGAAGTGCGCCTTGTATTGGACAGTCAGCGGTGATCTGTTGCTAAATTTTCAGAAGTAGCCATTTTGCCGCCATCTTTGGTCGCGAAAACTACAGCCCAGCGTCTTCTTCCCCGAGAAAAGGGCGCGAAAGCCAAAGCCCCGCCCCCTGGGAACACGGCCGGAAGGTGAACCCCGAGGTCGTAAAATTAAACTAACAGGCCGCAAAAAGAAGTGCAAAAGACCAAGGGGGAGCAGCGGGAAGATGTCTGCACCTAACCCTGATGGTGGAGTGGCGCCGGCCGCTGGAGCGGTGGCGCCCGCATATGTGGCAGATGCCGGAAATGGGGCGGCTCCCGCTCTGGTCGCAGGAGCGGGGGGAGCTGTAGCCCCGGCGGTCACCCAGGTAATGCCGATCTCATTGCCCTACGTGCCCGGTGCTGCTTGGCTACCCCAGTATGATGGGAAGCCTGATGCCCTGCAGATGTTCAGGAAGAAAATCTGTACCATCCTCGATTTGTATGCCATGAGTGGCAAGCAGTGTGCATCTGTGGTACTCGGGCAGCTGACCGGCGTCGCTGAGCAGGAGGTGGAGACTTGGGCAGATGCCGACCGGGTCTCGGTAACCGCCATTTTTGACAAACTGCAGGTTGCTTTTGAGACTCGTTCCGAAGCGGAGCTGCAGATGCACTTTTATAACTGCCGACAGTACCCGCAGGACAGTATTCAAGACTACTAAGCTAAGCCAGCAGAGAAGATACAACTCGCCGACAGCCCGGAGGATGTCCCGTGGATGCAGCGGAGGAGGAGCAACGACAGCCGATATGGACCACCCATCTGCTACAAGTGCAACAAGACTGGTCAATACTCCCGCCGGTGTCCTGTAAACGAGCAACCCCTGAGGCCAAGGGCCAATCCTCAGGAATAGACCCTCAAGGCCCAGCTGACTGGCGTGATCGATACATTGAAGGTCGCCCCATCATCTCCCTTGCTGTGGACGTTATCCCGACGTACGCCCTTCTTGACACCAGTTCGCAGGTAACGACTATTCCCTATATACTGTACAAGCAATACTGGTCTGACAGCGAGCTCAACCCCCCGAACGCCAGTTTAACCATCATTGCAGCTAATGGACTCCCTATGACCCAGGTGGGGTTTAAGGAGGTGACCTTGAAGGTGGGGCGGGTAGAGCTGAAGTAGCAAGGGCTAATTGTAGTACAGAATGATCCCAGTGACCGTAACCCAAAGATGGTCCTAGGGACCACCGTGATTGAAAACTGCATGGGGGAAGTGCTGCACCTATTGCAACAACTGTCTGTCACAGCAGGAGGAGGCCAGCAGAGGGCTCTGCAACGTGACATCCGGGCTCTCCTACAGCGGCAACAGGTGAACATGTCAGGTGGAGAGAGTGTGGGTGTGCGAGTGATGGATGTGGCTCCTCTAGTGGTGCCTCCGCGAAGTGAAGTGATGATTTGGTGCAGAGTAGCAGTGGGTCCCCGTGGACAGGATTATCCGGCGGTGGTGGAGCCTCTGCCTTCCGAGCATTGGCCCACAGTAATGGCAGCCAGAGGGGTGATTGATGTCAAGAAAGGACGAGTGCCTGTGAGAGTGATGAACTGCGGAGAAGAAGAGGGTAGGCTACCCCGCTACGCCACCATTGCTAAATTATTCACTGTAGACGCAGACACCATCCACGTAGCCACCTTCACTATCACCACATCACAGCCAGGCAGTGACACCCCATCCTAACAGTTAGAAGAGTGGTGCCAGGAGCTACATGTCGGCACCGAATCCACACCCGCACATCACAAGGAAGGGGTGTACCTGGTAGTGCAAGAGTACGAGCAGGTATTCAGTAAACACCCGTTAGATTTTGGGAGGATTAAGGGGGTTCAGCACCATATTCCCACCGGCACACATTCACCTATTAAAGAGAGGTATAGGCCGATTCCACCTGCACATTACCAGTACGCCAAAGATATGTTGAGGAACATGAAGGAGGCAGGGGTCATCCGTGATAGTTGTAGTCCCTGGGCAGCTCCGTTGGTCCTGGTAAAGAAGAAGGATGGCACCATTTGAATGTGTGTGGATTACCGGAAGATTAATCAGATAACGCATAAAGATGAGTACCCTCTTCCTCGCATTGAAGAATCATTGGCCGCGCTGAAGACTGCTAATTATTTCTCTACCCTTGACCTCACTAGTGGCTACTGGCAGGTGTTGGTTGTGGAAGAAGACAGCGAGAAGACTGCGTTCGCCACCCCGATGGGGCTCTGCGAGTTCAACAGCATGCCTTTTGGGTTGTGTAACGCCCCAGGAACCTTTCAGAGGCTCATGGAGTGCTGCTTGGGACATCGCAACTTTGAGACGGTCCTGTTGTACCTGGATGACGTTATCGTCTACTCCAAGACGTATGAAGCCCATCTGGAACACCTGGTGGAAGTGTTTGAAGCCCTCTCCAAATACGGGATGAAATTGAAGCCCTCTAAGTGCCATCTGCTGAAGCCCAGAGTGCAGTACCTGGGGAATGTAGTAAGCGCCAAAGGTGTGGCCCCGGATCCCGAGAAAATCACTGCCATCCAGAGTTGGCCACAGCCTACCACAGTTAAAGAGGTGCGGCAGTTCCTAGGCCTAGTGGGCTACTACCGTCGCTTCATCAAAGGGTACACCAAAATGTCCGCCCCCATGCAGGACCTCCTTGTGGGGTAGACCAAGAATGGCAGAACTCCCGGGCCCCCGTTTGTCTGGGGTGAGAAGCACCTTCCAGCAACTGAAGTCGGCCCTGACTGGAGAAGAAATTCTGGCCTATCCTGACTACGGCCTCCCATTCATTCTCTACACAGACGCCAGCAATATGGGCTTGGGTGCTGTCCTGTCCCAGATGCAAGATGGCAGGGAAAAGGTGATCGCCTATGCAAGGAGGAAGCTCCGGCCGACAGAAAGAAGCATAAAGAATTACAGCTCTTTCAAATTGGAGTTCTTGGCACTCGTCTGGGCGATAACGAAGAGGTTCAAGCATTACCTGGCATCGGCGAAGTTCACCCCCTATATGGACAACAACCCTTTGACACACCTGGACACGGCAAAACTGGGGGCCCTGGAAGAGCGCTGGGTAGCCCGGCTAGCCAATTATGACTTCACCATTAAGTACAGGGCCGGCCGCAAGAACACCAACGCGGATGCCTTGTCGTGGATGCCGCACCTACCCGATGAAGAGGTGGATGAGGATGGCTTGGAGGAAATCGAGTTGCCCGAGTTCCATCAGCCAAGGGATGAAAGGCCTTATGTTGGCCAGCAGCAGGCAAACTTTGACCTGTTACCACGCCATGGGTGGCGAGAAGCTCAAGATCAGGAACCCGTGGTCCGGCTACTCAAGATGATGATTTCCCAAGATGCTTCCAGGTTAGAGCCTACTGCCCCCTCAGAAGCGCAATGGTTATGGAAAGAAAGGGACCGCCTCTACTTGCAACAGGATAAGCTGTACAGGGGGTTGATCAATCTGAAGACGCACGAGAAGGTCCGCCAGCTTGTGGTGCTACAGGCATGTGTACCCATGGTCCTGAAGGCTTATCACAATGGGGTCGGACATTTCGGCTGTAAAAAGTTGGAGATGCTGCTGAGGGAGCGCTTCTACTGGAGCGGGATGAGAGCGTCCATAGAGGCCTGGTGCAGAGTGTGGTCCCTGTGCGCTGAGAAGACGGGATGAAACCAGTCAAAGGGCCCTGCTGCAGCCAATTGTCACCCGCCAGGTGTTTGAGCTGGTCGACTTGGACCATGTCAAGCTCATGCGTAGCCGGAGCGGCTAAACGTACACCCTAACCATCATGGACCACTATTCTAGGTTCATGGTGTTGGTCCACGTCAAGGACTTAACAGGCCGCACTGCAGCAAAGGTCTTCCAGGCGTACTTCTGCCGGCCGCATGGTTACCCGGAGAAGGTGCTTACAGACCGGGGCCCAGCCTTCGAGGCAGGCGTTTTTCAAGAATTCTGCAACTTGTATGGGTCAAGAAGATTCGAACCACGACCTACCATGCCCAGACTAACGGGATGTGTGAGAAAATGAATCACTTGATCCTTAACCTTCTTAAAACCCTGCCTCTGGAAGAAAGGAACTTGTGACCCGAGAAGCTGCCCGACCTAGTGAACATGTACAATAATATCCCATGCGGCTCCACTAAATGCACGCCTGCGTACCTGATGAGGGCCCGGCCTGGGAAGCTGCCAGTGGATCTAGAATTGGACGTCGAGGTGCCTGAGACCATCTCCCCCACTACCAATTGAGACGCCAAGCGTCAGAAGCAGTACCAGTAGATCCAGGAATATGTGGAAAGGAACCTGCGCCAGAGCAGAGAGAGGCAAGAGCAGCGTTTTAACAAACGAGCCCGGGCTGCCCCCTTTGGACCAGGAGATGTAGTGCTGAAGAGGAAAAGAAGGACGCATAAACTAGATGACCAGTGGGAAAGGACCCCTTATGTTATCCAACCCACTGGATGGGAAGACCAGAAAACATACCTTGTCAGTCGTGATCAGGGAAAGACTACGGCCACTGTTTCCAGGGACCACCTGAAGAACTGTCCAGGGCCCCTGAAGACGGGGGAAGAGGTCTCCCCTCCTACGCTGAACGTGGAGAAGAAGAAAGAGGTGACCCACACTGTGATGGGTGATTTTCCGGCTGATTTGCCTATGCAGAATGGAGTGGTGATTGTTCCCGTTATCATGTTCCCGCAACCCGTGGAAGATAGAGAGCCAGAAGAGCCTATCAACAATACACCAACACCAGCACCCAGGGATGCACCTACACCCCGCCCCCGTAAGTCTCTGCCAGCCATACCTGACGTTGGGGAAGAGGGATCTGTACTTCCCTCTCCCCCACCGGTCCCATGCGAACCTACAGTGCTAAGAAGGTCCACACGCCTTAACTTGGGTCAGCCACCGCTCAGGTACAGGGAGACCGCAATCTAGTGGGTGGTGTCTGTTCACTGTGTAAATATGAGTATGAATGAATGCCAATCAACTGAGGTTGTCACAAGATTAGATGTTTAGGTAGTGGTTACCGGCTACCTTCAGTTTAAAGCCCACGTTGGGACCGTGTGCTTTGATGTTCCCGTTTTTACAGTTAAAAAGACAATGGCCATGAACTTGCAGGCCAACCCAAAAACTATTGGGTCTTGTAAATAGTCCCTGACCAACCTTCTCACCGTGCCGCAGTCTCTGGAGAGGCTGATTGGAGGAAGGGCCTGCGGTAGAGTCGGCCGAGGCCCTGTCACCAGGAAAACCAGTGACTACCCTCCGGGTCAGGGGTCCCCTGTACATGGGGCCCTTGAAAAAGGACTGCCGGGTAAGGAACTTTTTACCCGGCCCGTTTGGGCAACACCAGGACCTGTCCTGGACTTAGGAAAGGGGTGCACACCAGTGCTTAGCGGTGGCACCAGGGGGCAGGTTGTTTTGGGTGGGTGAGGTGAGAAGGACCCGGTCCGTCCCGTCCCGGTTTTAAGGTGCAACGTTTAAGAAAAAATGCCTCCCGTAAGGGAAGAAACCACAAATGCTTGAATGTAAATATGTTAGTATGCTTATAATCTGTTTTACCCTTTTTATCTTTTCCAGTTGAATAAATGTTGGTGGTCGGACAGCCCGCGGACGGTCTGTATTAAACCAAGGGGGAATGTAACGCCCTGGCAAAAACCAGGTAGTCACAAATAGGCCCCCGCATAACACCATCCCCCACTTAGGAAACACACAGCCAACCTAAAACCCTAGTCACCCCCCCTTAGTCAAAGATAGACACACCAGTGGGCGTGTCCAGGCGGTTGGACATGCCCACCCAGGGGTCCAGACAGCCCTGGGCGGGAAAAACAGCAGTGCTAGTGAGAGTGGAGTTTGAAGAGGAGTGTGGGCTGGAGCGAAGTGTAGCTCCAGCAGGAAAAGTTCAAGTTGAACGGTACCAGGGTAGGAGCCCTGGTGCCTTTGGCTAGAAGGCAGACGGTGGTGTTATGATCTGGAACCATGGAAGATCACCACAAATTATTGGCAAAAAGGTGACAAGAGCCTTGGCAACTAATCTGGCCGCCATCCCCTTACTAACCAACACAACTAGAAGTAGCCGAGGGGTGAACTAACATCCTGTGCACCGCGAACCCAGCCGGAGAACTAACTATCCTAAAGGTAGGAAAGATGAATAACTCTCTGCCTCAGAAAATAGACAAGAATAGCAAGCCCCCCACATTCAAAGACTGCGGTGATATAGGAAAAACACAATACACAGGTAGATGACAGGATTAGCAAAAGGTGAGGCTCCCGCTGACTAAAATAGGAAAGGATAGGAAAGGGACTGATGGTAGCCAGAGAAAAACCCTGCAAAATACCAACTTCCTGATAGTACAAAAAGGCCCTCAGATCGCTCAATCTGAACTCCGTCCTATACCAGGTGCCCTTGTCATACCAATGAACAGAAAACAAGAATTATAACAAATTCAACAAGCCATAAACACATGGACCCAAAGGAGCTATACTCCACACAGACCTGCAGGGAGTTCCTCAACAATCCACTGAGGAGAAAAATCCCTGGAAGGAAATAAACTTAAACCAACCACAACAAATGACAAACCCAGATAAGCAAAAGAACCAGGCAATAAATAAAAAGCAAGAACTTATCTGGAGTGGATGTGATGTAGAGCAGGATTAAGCAGGCTAGAGATACAAAGAACAACTGACATCCAGCAACAGCCTGCAATCAGACCAGGACTTAAATAAGCAGAGAGTTAGGAAAGGAAACACCCACTGCACAACCCACCTGGTCTCTGTCCAAACCCTTCCTGGCCACCAGAGGGAGCCTCCCAGCAGCCAAGACATAACTAACATTCACAACACGGTGGTCTCCGTCAGCAGGAGATGGGAAGACGGCTCGGCAGAACCGAGGTGGACCGGGACAGGGTTGTAGCCCACCGGTACTGACACAGGGAACCGACCCAGAAACCGGAGCACAAAGGGGGGTACTCGGACCCTGACGCCAGGACCGGAAACAAGCGGCCTGGTTAATTAACCGATTGAGGCTAGGACTAGAGGTTCTGTCCCACCCAAAGTCCCTCATAGAAGACAACAGCCCACCGATAGGGACAAGAGGTCACCGCCAGGGCCCATAGATCCCAATGGGCCAGCGTCTGCGTGCACGGCTCCTTAGGCCACTTCCAGCTGGGAGCGGACACCTGAGCTCCAGACTAGGAAGTCCACCTTACACAAAACAGTGCAGAGGAAAAGGATAGAGACCACCAGCCCGGGTAGGGGAACCGAATGCAACCGGCCGCGGCACCGGCCACCAGCACCTTGGTTTACCAGAGACTTGTGTGATTTATTGACTGTAAGTAATCAAACCTCCCCCTTGCCGTCGCTATACCCTGCACCAGACACTGGGCCCCGGGGCAACCATCCCTACCCATGGAGGGGTTAACATCCAGCTGCCGCTACATGTCCCCCGGGTGCCCCATCACAGCAGCGGTGGTGTCCCAACTCACCACACACCGTGAGTGGCGTCACGAACTTAAAACGGCCTAGCCCGTACATCTACGTCCCCCCATTTATTCGGTGTGTCCGCGAGACCCCCGGGTCCGGAGACCCTCGAGCCACTACCCCAGCAGGCCCAGATCCGAGCAGCACCGGCTGCTGGAACAGGGGAGGCACACTGTGAGCGATCAGCTGGTCTCCCGGCGGCTGGCTACTGTGAGCGATCAGCTGATCACCCGGCGGCCGGCTTTTGAGAGCGATCAGCTGATCTCCTGGCCGCCGGCTAATGAGAGCGATCAGCTGATTGTTCACAATAGCCGGCTGCCGGGAGATTATCTGATTGCTCTCAAAAGTCGGCGGCCGGGAGATCAGCTGATCGCTCTCAAAAGCCGGCGGCTGGCTATTGTGAACGATCAGCTGATCGCTCTCATTAGCTGGCAACCGAGAGATCATCTGATCGCTCTCAAAAGCCGGCGGCTGGCTATTGTGAACGATCAGCTGATCGTTCTCTTGCTCTCGTTTTACAATGGAATCCGCTTTCTAATTCCAATTATTGTCATCCGTTGTACAACGCATCAGTCACAAGCATCAAGCAATGCATGTGACTGATGCAAAACAACGGAAATGTGAACCTGGGGTTGTGAGGCATACAGCTCTCGTGGGCATACAGCTCTGGAGAGGCATTCAGGTCCTCCTGGTGTCTGGGTCCTGCCGCAGGCAGCTTGGACTGTTTAAGGGAATATGTCCTGGTACTGTGGCGCCCTGGACTAGCCAGGTCGTCACAGATAACACACAAACACCCCCACCCCCATTAGACAGTAACATTAGTCAAACGAAAACCCTTGTGGCCCCCTCCAGGGTCTGATGTCCACACCAGGTGGTGCAGAGCCAAGCGGTTGGCCCCACCCACCGAGGAGTACACAGGCCTGGAGGCGGGAAAAGTGAGAGAACAGTTTAAAAGTTCGAAGTGAGAGGCGCAAGCACTTGGGTGTCTGGGTTTGTGGCCCAGGCACTGACAGCAAGGTTGGCAGACGGTGGTGGCCGTCTGCAGGAGTGGTGAAGCAACGCGGAACCGTAGGACCGGGGTCGGGCGTTGTCCCACCGGTACCAACCGGGGAGCGAAGTGAAGCCAGCACACACAGGCAGGGTCATCGGACCCCGACCAGGCTTGGAGCCGCCGACAATAGTCAAATCCGAGTGTGACCGAAACCCCAGGGGTTTCCTAACAGCCAAAGACCCGATAGAAGGCAACCGCCCACATCGTGAGGGTATACAGCTACCGCCTAAGGCTAGAGACCCAAGGGCCAGCGCCTGCGGGCAAACGGGCTCCTCCGGCATCCATTCACCGGGGAGCGGACTACCGTTGGGGATCCATAGTAGTCAAACAAGTACATCAAGGTGCAGGTAAAGACAGCCGCCATCACCTGTCCGGGGAGAGACACTGCAGCCGGCTGCGGGACCCGTCCATCCAGCCGTTTGGTTTACCGAGGACTTTGTGCATCTCTTACTGAGTGAGTACACCCGTGCCATCCGGCACCGCGCCGCGCTGTCCCTGCAACCCTGCACCTCACCAACCCTGCCTCCCCGTCACACCACCGGGCCCCGGGACCACCGACCCCTACCCACGGAGGGGGAAAACAACATCCCAGCTGCTCCCTACCATCGCTCCCGGGATCCCCGTCACCAGCAGCGGTGGTGCCCACCTTCACCACAACCCGTGGGTGGCGTCATGGACTAAATCTCCCAAACCAACCACCCCTTTCACTCACGGGCGAGGAACGCCGCTCAAGTCCCCGGATCCGGCCCACCGCTCGAGCCACCGAGCAGCAGCCGAAGCAGCGCCAGACCCGAGCGTTGGCGAGCGACCAGCAGTGGCGGCGTCCGCCATGCCCGCGACAATACCCTCTTTTCTGCTGATGCCTTGGACGTTAGTGGTGGCAGATGAGTCCTGAAAACCCACCCGCCTGGCAAAGTTAACAGATGGCTTGAAGTCCTGGTCTGTTTGTAATGGGATCAACCATTCAGACTGCATCATCAATGTAGAAATGGATTTGAACATTGCTTCAGCACTTGCCCACAAGGGGGCAGTGTCAGACTGTGCAATCACAGACACAGAGGTGGGAAATCCCCTACAGCTTGTGTGTTCTAACCAGGAAAAAAAAGAGCGGGAGGACAGTACAGACCCGGAGCTCAGCCAGCACAGAGCTACGTGTGGTCTCCCTGAACAGAGGGCTCTTTTGCAACCAGATTCTTGGAAGAATCACCCTGTGAAAGTGGTTTCTGCCATCCCCGGTTTGCAGGACTTTGTTTTCACCGAGGATCTAACCGGACTGCAGAGCATCGCGCCCGGAGTGCATATCCAGGGGCTGTGACAACTTGACTGCAGAGCATCGCACCCTGAGTGCAAGTGCAGGGGCCGTTACCGACACAAGGGAGCCATCCGTGCAACCGTGACCTCCCTTCTTCTGCTCGGTATGCCCCGGGACTAAGAGACTGACTAGAATCCGTTACCAGCGGGAGAAGATCAAAGGAGAAGACCGAGGAGCTGCATCCCTTCAGCGCTGCACCGGGACCCATCATTGTGAGACTCCAGGCCTGCGACGTGGGAGCGGCATCTTCTTCTGGGATAGACTGGTACGTGATTGTAGGGAAAGTTAGGGAAAGTTGCCGCCATTTCTTTGTGTTTTTCTCTTTTCTTTTTTTTCCTTGCTGCGTACCCGGAAGGAGTGAAGATCCGGGGACTCCACCATACACATGTGCGCAGATAGTTCGGTTGACTGTGTTATAAATATGTTTCATAGTAAAGAAATGTTACTACCGGTAAAATCTGAGTATGGGGATTTTGTTGGAATAGAGCATACACACACACCCGCGGCCCTACCACCGGTCGCTTCATGTTCTGGATCTGCAACCCGTGCGTGCAAAGTACTGTGAGCCCTGGATGTCCACCCCACAGGATCCCTCTGTCCTTGGAGCTTGCTCTCTCGCTCTCCAGCTACTTTTCTCCTCTGAGTGGCTGATCTTTCTACTCAGGTCTTTGCGGATTCTTTGCTACTTACAATATGTCTCAAGAGTCTGTGGTCTGTCTTGACACCTTTCTTAAACTCCTCTCCAACCTACTACTTCCTCCTCCTAAACTCTTCTGACTGTCCCTTTGTTTACCCACACTCCCCAGGTCACTCTCTCCTCCCACAGGTCTGGTCTCTTCCTCCCAGTTGGCTTCCTGTTATCTATCAGTGCCCAGCCCTGTCACCTGGCTAGGTGAGGCTCACAGCCTGGTACAGCGAGTGTAAATGTCCTGGTGTGCTAGTGTGTGTGTAGTGACTGGCACAGTCATGCAGGACCCGAGCTGTTAACTTGTTGTTATCTTTTTGTGACACCTGGTTACCGCAGGGGCGTCACAATTACCATTCCCCTTGTTAGACTTTACAGAGACACATCATGTTGACAAGTAATCAACAGCTGTCAATTTATTTATATATTTTTACAGGAGGAGTTAACAGAACAGTGATATATTGTGCAAATTTTAAGCCAAGATATTTACAGTTCTCATTTTAAGACTGTACTTTACAAGATTGACCAGCAGGTGGCAATTCTATACTTGTTTTTGCCAATACTGACAAAAGGCATTTCATGTTATTAGTGAGAAAGGAAGAAAGGGTTCCATACCGACAGAAGTATCGGGACAGATACTATATACAAGTACACAAGCTTTTAGGACATTGTATTGTAAATCCATAGAAACTAACTATTCTGTGTATGCTGTTGTAACTGTAAGTGCTGCGCAGGCAGGGACTGGCTGGCATATTTTAGCCTGGGGGGCAAGTACACAGCAGTGGTCCGTGAGTTGCAACCCATCATAAAAAGAAGACGGTTGTGTTATTGGCATTCCGCACACCTATGCAATTACAGATAAAGGTTGCTGTCTGTCAGGCCTCATTCAGACGTCCATGTTGCATGTATGTGTCCTGTCCATTTTTTTCTTCACGGATACAACACGTACCCATTATACTCTATGTGCTATTCACGTCTATTTTTTTCCGAGAACGATGTGTTCATGCAAAACTCATGAAACAGATCTGTTTTCTCCAGTATCATGCAGGAAGAGGGCCAATACAAATCTTTGGATCTGTGAAAAACACATACAGCACTCAAATGGCATCCATAATCTGTCAGTATTTAACAATGTATAGTATGGTAGAAGCTTTGCAATTTATCCATCTATCAAACTAGCTGTGAAAAACACAGATTGTAAAAACAGACCCAAGCACATATGAAAAAGTGCTGCAAAACACTGATGACTCTAGTACCACTTTTTCACATACGTGTGTAACGGGGGCAGGGGGCGCCTCAGGGGGTGTAGTCGGGTCCCCTCGCCTTGTGGGCCGCAGGCTGACCCCCGGCCCGGCCGTCACTAGTAAGACAGGGGTGTTGTTTGTGGGGCAGAGTGTGGGTGGCAGGGATGCGTTCGTGCCGGTACCTGAGTTCTCCGTTACGCCGTTTTCCCTCGGCTCGCCAGCCCCTTCATCAGTTACAGAAAAGAGCCACTGACAGGCAGCTGGTAAACTAAGAAACATTTTATTGAACGAGGCTTCCATTTTCTGTTACACTTCTCAGCAGCAAGTTACTTCAGTACTTCACTTTAACGTTACAGATTACGTTCCTTCCTGACGGTTTCCCCTTTTTTGCTGACGGTCACTCTCCTTCACCTGCAGGGGACACTTGTTAACCCCCTAGTAGCTGTACTCTGAATCCTGAATTACTGCAGGGCAGATCTAGCACACACTACCGGTTCCGGATGAGTTCCCACTCCTCTTTACACCTTTCAGCATCAAGTCACATCGGTTTACAGGTTACACTTCTTGCTGACGGTTTCCTCTTTCCCCGGTAACTTTCCCTCGCCTGCAGGGGACATGCGTTAACCCTCTAGTAGCTGCACACTGAACCCGGATCTATAGGGCAGATCTAGCACAGACTACCGGCTCCGGATAAGTTCTCACCTCTCCACTTCTTTGCCGGGGAACTAGTTCTCTTGCTTTCTACGGGCGTTCCCGTGTACCTCCACTTCTTTGTCTGCGCACTCACTCTGGCTGCCTGCCACTTTTTACTCACACACTCTGCCCCGTCACCTCAGACTTCTCTCTCTTCTCCAGTCACATCTCACTGCCCTCTGCACACTGCTCTGCCTTCAGAGACCTCCCTTCCTTCCCTGCCACTGTTACCAGGGGAACCACTGCTCTACACTGGCACCTAGTGGGGAAACTGTTTAATCACTACAACAACAGGTAACATTTTACCATTAACATTTAACATTTGCCACCATACTATGTGGCGTCTTCAGGGGGGGGAAAACCGCTCCTTCACTACCAGGGGTCCGACTACCCCTTACATTCCTCCCCTCTTTAACCTCAGCCTCCTGGCGAGGTTCGTACCTGCAAAACAACACATGTAGGAAAACACAATACTTAAAACACACAGACTGGCACACAAGGTTGGTGCCCGGAGTCCCTCCAGGGAAGCTCCTGGTCTTAGTCGCACATCTGCCCGGAGGCCCTCCTCAGGCGCTCCCGGTCTTAGCTGACCTTCTGCCCGGAGGCTATTTCCAAGCGCTCCCGGTCTTTGGGTGGGCAGAAAATAACAAGACAACAAGATTCCTTCTTAACAGTCACGGAAGGAGTCCACGCACAGCTCTGCATTAAGCTCCTCCCGGGTTCAGTACTTTTAACGTTACTGTAACTGGAAACATTCACTGGCTTTCAACAGTACTGGTTTTCAACGGCAAACAAATCACTCTCTTCCGGACGATTACCTCTGGTTCTGGGATATCTTGCCAGTACGGGGCCTTAACTCCTGAGGGGGGCAGAGGGCCTACCTTAACAGACGCGGGCGCCTCCGGAATCTGTACGGATGCTCCTGGTGGCCCGCTCCCCAGAGTCAGCCGGGACTTGTAGGTGGCCCAGACTTCCGTCGTCGTTTCCACGGTAACGGCATCCCATGAGGTAAAAAACGTGACCTTTGCTGGTTTCTCCGAGACTCCAGTCACGGCCGGTATCATGCTTGCCGGCAACGTGATGGTGGGTAACTCTCCCACCGAGCTCTCCATCGGACGTTCTCTTCTGCATCCTACGGGCACCAGCGCGCCCGCTACGGCTTGCTTGTCTGTCCTGGCCTCCATTCTGTTTAGCGCAGGTAACTGGAACTGTTGCTTCTGCTGCTGGGATTGCAATGGAGCCGGGGAGGGTGGAGGCGGTTCTTCTTTTCCCGCTTTAGCACACACTCCGCCCCCGGCTTCGCCCACCAGGTCTGCATAGCGTTGATGACGCCTTTTCTTTCTTGCGGCGCCGCCCACGTCTCTAGACCTCTGCAGCTTCTTGGGGCAGGTACCTCCCCTCTTTGGGCGGTGCACTCTGGGCTTCTTCCTCCCAGGCCAGCCCAGTGTTTTTCGTTTGGCGCCAACTTTTCGCGCCTCTGCTGAGTCCATCAGGACGGCCGCCATCTTGCCGCCATCTTGTGGCCTGTTCAGTACATCAGGCACCACTTGGTCTCTGCTCGGGGTTTCTCTTCTGCGGGCTTGATCCTGCCGACTACGCCAAAATGTAACGGGGGCAGGGGGCGCCTCAGGGGGTGTAGTCGGGTCCCCTCGCCTTGTGGGCCGCAGGCTGACCCCCGGCCCGGCCGTCACTAGTAAGACAGGGGTGTTGTTTGTGGGGCAGAGTGTGGGTGGCAGGGATGCGTTCGTGCCGGTACCTGAGTTCTCCGTTACGCCGTTTTCCCTCGGCTCGCCAGCCCCTTCATCAGTTACAGAAAAGAGCCACTGACAGGCAGCTGGTAAACTAAGAAACATTTTATTGAACGAGGCTTCCATTTTCTGTTACACTTCTCAGCAGCAAGTTACTTCAGTACTTCACTTTAACATTACAGATTACGTTCCTTCCTGACGGTTTCCCCTTTTTGCTGACGGTCACTCTCCTTCACCTGCAGGGGACACTTGTTAACCCCCTAGTAGCTGTACTCTGAATCCTGAATTACTGCAGGGCAGATCTAGCACACACTACCGGTTCCGGATGAGTTCCCACTCCTCTTTACACCTTTCAGCATCAAGTCACATCGGTTTACAGGTTACACTTCTTGCTGACGGTTTCCTCTTTCCCCGGTAACTTTCCCTCGCCTGCAGGGGACATGCGTTAACCCTCTAGTAGCTGCACACTGATCCCGGATCTATAGGGCAGATCTAGCACAGACTACCGGCTCCGGATAAGTTCTCACCTCTCCACTTCTTTGCCGGGGAACTAGTTCTCTTGCTTTCTACGGGCGTTCCCATGTACCTCCACTTCTTTGTCTGCGCACTCACTCTGGCTGCCTGCCACTTTTTACTCACACACTCTGCCCCGTCACCTCAGACTTCTCTCTCTTCTCCAGTCACATCTCACTGCCCTCTGCACACTGCTCTGCCTTCAGAGACCTCCCTTCCTTCCCTGCCACTGTTACCAGGGGAACCACTGCTCTACACTGGCACCTAGTGGGGAAACTGTTTAATCACTACAACAACAGGTAACATTTCACCATTAACATTTAACATTTGCCACCATACTATGTGGCGTCTTCAGGGGGGGGAAAACCGCTCCTTCACTACCAGGGGTCCGACTACCCCTTTCACGTGCTTAAACGCAGACATGTGAATGAGGCCTAAGGGTATGTGCGTACGCTGTGTTCTAGCTTGACAACTAAAATGCAGCATTTTGACAACTGTTAACACTGCATGTGACTAAAAAAAATGCATCCAAAACGCATGCATTTTGGATGCGTTTTGAATGCATTTTGGATGCATTGTTGACAGTGCGGTGCCACTCGGCTCTGCTACATCCCCATAGAGAATGGCTGGCTTTGAGACAGAGCTGCACGATCAGAATGAACTTGGATGAACTTCACCCGACTTCATTGTCATCGCGCTAATCTGTCTGTGTGCCGCGGCCTGAGTGACTGAAGTGAGCCGATCGATCAGCGGTGCTGTCACTCAGGTTACCCGCGGCCAGCTGGAGTCCACCCCCAAGACCGCAAATCACCTAAGTGAGGGCACCGCTGATCACCTCAGTCACTCGGGCGACTTGCTGTCACATTTGGAGGATCCAGTTGTAACCGCGGGTAACCTGAGTGATTTCACTGCTGATAGCGTGACTCACTTTCGTTGCTCCGTGGATCTGACAGCTAGCGGTCGTGCTCTATGGCCACTCAGCTTTCGATGTAGCAGAGCTGAAAGCGTCGTGGGACCTCATGTGGATTACGTCGGACCTGGAGGGGTGTTTGGGGATTAATAAAGTGATGAAAGAGGGTGTTTTGTTTTGTCTTTTATTCCAAATAAAGGATTTTTTGGCTGTATGTGTTTATTTTCTTTCACTTACAGGTTAATCATGGAAGCTGTCTCATAGACGCCTGCCATGATTAACCTAGGACTTAGTGACAGCTATAGCCGGGTACAGTCCCAGGACTGTCGCATCTAATGGATGCGGCAATTCCCGGCGGCTGCTGGCTGATATTTTTAGTCTCGGGGGCAGCCTAAAAACGATAGGCCTCCCCAGTCTGAGAATACCAGCCCCCAGCTGTGTGGCTTTATCTTGGCTGGGTATCATTTTGGGGGTTGACCGCACATCATTTTTTTAAATTATTTATTTATTTTACTGCACGATATAGACCCGCCCACCGGCATCTGTGATTGACTGTAGTCAGACAGCTGTCACTCAGCGTAGGGGCAGGTCTGCCTGCAACCAATCACAGCCACCGGTGAGCAGGGAAGGAGTGAATATGTTATGAGCCTAATGAGCGGCCGGCTCTGGAAGTTGAAAGAGTTGCCGTGGCAGCCGACTGTGATTGGTTGCAGTGAGACTGCACACTGTCACTCAGCGTGGGGGCTTGTCTGAATGCAACCAATCATAGGCGCCGATGGGCAGGGGAAGCAGTGAATACGAGATTGAATAATGAGAGGCCGACATTTTCAAAAGAGGAGAAGCCACCTGAGCTTTGTGACAGCTGTGCAGCGCCGCGCCGGTGATCGGTGAGTATGAGAGAGGGGGAAAGAGGGAGAGAGAGAGAGACCGACCGATAGAGAGAGAGAGATCGACCAACAGAGAGAGACCGACCAACAGAGAGACCGAGACTGACTGAGAGAGAGAGAGAGACCTACACCGACAGAGAGATAGAGACCGACTGACAGACAAAGAATGAGTGGGTGGAAAATGCAACCAAAAAGAACAAAAGAAGTGACATGCTGTTTTTTTAAACGCATCAATTTTGTCAAATATTTGCATCCAAAATGCTGCGTTTAAAAAAGTAACTTGCGCATGGAATTTGCTGACTTCTCATAGACTTTGCTGGGGAAGCACAAAACATGCATTTTGACAATGACACACTGTTTTAAACGCAGCCAAAACACAGGGAAAAAGCACACGTGCGGACATAGCCTTAAAGCGCAAACCTGCAGGTGCAGCCGTAGTCAGTGACATAAGATCATAATAACCTTATCTCTAGTTCACCTAATCATCAGCATCCCAAAAGAAAAATCTTTATAAAATTCATCATACAGGGAACTCTGCATATCAAACAGACTTTATACAGAAATATCTTCACCAAAGACATGACACTATCTTTGGTGAAGAAGAAAAAATTATATTCACCTTCATTGTAAAAAAAAAGTTAATCTAAGGCTAAGGCAAAATATAAATTTCATACAGTCGCATCTTTTTAAAGATCACTCCACATCAAACTCCATGGCACCCAAAGGCATCTCAAGGCTCGGGCCCACTGGTCCAGGAAACCATTATCCAGCCCCATTTCCGTGAGATGGTTGGATTGTCATTGTAAATAAGCACTTGAACCTTGCCTCTCCCCCCATCTCATTGTAGATTGTAAGCTCTCACGAGCAGGGTTGTATTTTTGTCCCTCTAAATATTGTATTTCTATAACTGTTACTTGTTTGTATATGATCCTCCTGAATTGTAAAGCGCTACGGAATATGTTGGCGCTATAGAAATAAAGATTATTATTATTATTATTATTATTAAAGATGCACCATAAATCTAACCTAGAGCTAGTTGTTACACTGACCATTAAGATCTGCTGACTGCACTACATGTACGGAACGGTAATACACTGTGCGAATAAGAGATTTACTGCAAAAAACAATGTGCTGATGAGAACAATAATTTTTAAGTGACCTTAAAAATTATATCACCCAATGAATGTAAATTTTGCTCATTCATCAGGTGTTGGCAGCCTGTTCAGGCTGCATAATTATAGGGAAACAAAATATCATGGGATGTGACACGGTAACTTTGAATGGGGGCACCTAGACTGGCCCTCAGCCTAGAAACCCTAAGCTGTCCCTTATTCCAGAGGTACTTCAGATGGTGAAGTGGTCTGGATCACCAGCATAGCCTTGACTCCTGTTCAACACTGGTCTAATACCCCCGGGGAGGGCCAGCAGTGGAGCACCCTACGGGGTCTTGGGGGATATTCATCACCAGGCCAGTGAGGGTCAGGGGATGTCACGGTTAGCCCTGCCCAGTTTCGTGACCCCGAGGTGTCCACAAAAAGGGGAAGTGGAGAAGGATTGTGGGATGATGGGAGTCGAGGAAGGTGGGAGCAGTAGTTGTTTCGTGATGCCACCTACGGTATGTGGCCAGGAATTAGCCGCCGCTGTGGTCGCTGTCCTCTGGGGCGGATGGTGTAGCAGCTAGGATAGTTCAGCTCCCTTCAGGTGCAGCTAGGCCTCAGGGTGGATGATGGAGGTAGTAGTGGCCGTTGGCGCCGAAGCGCAGAGCGCCGGCAATGAAGGACAGACATGGTAGTTGCGGTTCCAGGTCTTTACTCACTGTCCTTTGGTTGTCCAGGAGTACTGGTCTCTGCCGTGATGGGCTCCAGCCAATCCCAGATAATTCTGAGGTCACCCCCGGTGTTCCCACTGTGTATCCTTTCTGGTCGGAGTCCCTCCAGTCTCTTGCTTGGATAGAATGTGGAACAGGCTGCGGGTGTTTCCTGCACTCTCTGCAGACCCTGGAATCCCCGGTAGCTGTAGAGAGCCCGGAGTGAGCTGCCTGCTCCAAGCCACGGGTCTTGTAGTGCTCCCAGAAGAGTAAAAGGTGATGCCTGTATCGAAGTCCCGACTGTCCTCCTCACCTCAAGCTGTGCGCGGGGTAAAACTGACTAAAGTGTGAGATGCTCCTTCCTTTTCCCAAAGTGGTGCCAACCCCCCAGGTGGTTGTCCTAGTGATCGGGAAAGTCCCATGCCTCGTGATGGGCACCCCCTATCTACCCTAGGCCAACCCCAGTGGCAAGCACCTGTGTGTGGTTTGTGGATGTGAGAAACACCAGCGGTTAACCTCTTCCTTACCTGAGATGAGTACCGCACCTTAAGTGAAGCCTCAGGGGCGCCACAAGAGGAGTGATGAATCCCACAAAAACAGACTGACAGGGGAAAACTAAAGCTCAAACTCACTGCAAGCACACACAGGGGGTAAAGACAATACGTGCTCAAGGAGAAATAAAGTACAGGGAGGAAATAAACAAACAAACTTGTCCTCTTCAAGTACCCCGCAAGAGTGACCTTTATGCAAAGTACAGAATTGAGGATGTTGACTGTACCGCCCCAGGGCTCGGCCGCAGCCGAGCCGCTCGGATCCGGGCTCGTCGGTGGGTGGCTCGAGCGCCTCCGGACCCGGAGGTCACGTCGTGCTGAAGGGAGGCTGGCGCTACGTGAGGGGATTCGGTGGGGAGGTTCACGGCCAGAGCCGCGGTTTTGGGTTTAAGTTCGTGACGCCAACCACGGGTCGTGGTGAGTGTGGACACCACCGCTGCCGTTGACTAAACTCCCGGGGACGGTGTTGCACAGCTAGGTGTTAGCCCCTCCGTGGGTAGGGGGCTGATGGTCCCGGGGCCCGGTTGTTGAGGTTAGGATGTGGGGGTGCGGGCACGCTGGTGCGATGCGGGGCGGTGCGTGGCCCGAGGGCACTGTTGTACTCACTATGACAGATACACCGGAGTCTCTGGTAAACCAAAAAGATGCTGGTCGGTGCCCGCAGCCGGCTGCGTCTGGTCCCCCACCCGGTTTGGTGGCTCCCGCCTTTCTACTGCACCTCGTTTTGTGGACTTTGACTGCCTGCGCTTCCGCGACGGGAGTCCTCTCCCTGGCTGTGTGTGTCGGGAGTGCCCGTTTGCCCGCAGACGCTGGCCCGTGGCATCTCTCTGCCTGAGCGGTGGCTTTCTATCCCCCTCGTTGGGCTGTTGTCTTCAGTCGGGACTTGGGTGGGAAAGAACCTAAGGTCCAGACCCCAATCAGTGAATTTGACTCGGTCCAGTGGTTTCTGGGCCTTGTTCTGTGTCTGAGTAGCCCTCCTGGTGCTCCGGTTTCCAGTTGGTTCCCCGGTTCGGTACCAGCGGGCCACTACCCTGTCCCAGTCCCTTACGGTTCCACCAGCCGTCTTCCCAGCTCCTGCAGGAGGTAACCACCATCTGCCTCCTGGCCACAGGGTATCTGGGCTATGACCCAGATCCCTGACAGACGTTTTCTCCTTTCTACTACTCTCCTCTTCTCCCTAACTTCCTCTGCTTGCTTTTCCCGCCTCAAGCTATCCGAACTCCTCGGTGGGCGTGGTCAACTGCCTGGCTCCGCCCCTGGGTATGTACGTCAAAGCCTGAGAGGGGAGACTCAGGGTTTCTTAGGTTGGCTGCTGTTACCTTTTTAGGGGACTGGTGTTTGTGCAAGGGCCTGTCTGCGACTACCTGGCTAGCCCAGGGAGTCACATTGACCATAGACACAGAAGAAGGGAGATGAATGGCAGTAGAAAGGAAGAAAGGATCCGGCACGAATTCCTCTTAAGATAAAACCATCTTGATCTTTATTGAAGCATTAAAAATAGCATGAAGACCGAGGGCAAGATACTGTATTAGTACATAGGAGTACTTAACGCGTTTCGGACTTCGAGCATAAAAGCAACAGAGTCTTTAATCATAAGCAATCCGGGTGGCAGGTGAGCTGAAAAAACTTTTTTCCTTTTGTATACAGAAGAAGGGAGACAAACCAGAGGACTGAACATGGTGATTGTTAATAGCAAACTCAGATAGAGGGAGGAACAACTCCTGGTTATCAGAGGCAAAACAATGTAAATACTGCTCCTGGTTCTGATTCATGCTCTTTGTTTGCCCATGACATTGTGGATGGAAAGCCGATGTGTGAAACAATTATACCCCAAGCAAGAGCCGAATGCCCTCCAAAGATTTGCAATAAATTGAGTACCCCTATCAGACACAATGTCAGACAGGATTCCATGGAGTCTCACAATCTCCTGATTAAATATCTGAGCTAACGTCTTAGCATTAGGTTAAGGGTACCGTTACAATTTAGCGACGCAGCAGCGATCCCACCAGTGATCTGACCTGGTCAGGATCGCTGCTGCGTCGCTACATGGTCGCTGATGAGCTGTCAAACAGGCAGATCTCACCAGTGACCAGCCCCCAGCCAGCAGCGACGTGCAAGCGACGCTGCGCTTGCACGGAGCCGGCGTCTGGAAGCTGCGAACACTGGTAACTAAGGTAAACATCGGGTATGGTTACCTGATGTTTACCTTAGTTACCAGCGCACACCGCTTAGCTTAGCGTGTGCAGGGAGCAGGAGCCGGCACTGGCAGCGTGAGAGCTGCGGAGGCTGGTAACGAAGGTAAATATCGGGTAACCACCTTGGTAACCACCACATCTGTTCAAGGTTTGCTAGGTACACTTAACAGCTGCAGACACCCAGATGGCTTAGACCTCTTTCACACATCAGTTTTTTGCCATCAGGCGCAATTCGGCGAATTGGGAAAAAAACGGGTCCAGCGCCTGATCTGTTTTTTGATCATAGACTTGTATTAGCGCCGGATTGCGACGCATGGCCTCTCATTTCATCTGTTGTACGACGGATCCGGCAAAAATTGTCTGTGCGGCCGCCGGAAGCAACGTCCAAAGGAACGTTTTTTTGGGATCGTCGAAAAAACGGAAGGCAACGGATTTTTACATTCTCTCTCTCTCCTCTCTCTCTCTCCTCCATAGCAAATAACCTTTGGCCTGAAGGGAAAAAATGAGACTGTTTTTTTACCAGGTTCAGTTACAAGTGAAAAGGTTTTGGTACCGTGTTAGCCAGTTTTCAACTTTACCAGGTTCGTCACATCCGTTTTGCCACAATCTGCACAGACTGGATTGTGCCTGGCGGCAAAAAACTGATGTGTGAAAGAGGCCTAATTACAATGCACACAGGTGGTTCACATAGGAAACCACATCTTCCGGATTTTGGGCCACCAAAATTCACTCAACAGGAGTGCCCTTCACCCCAGGGTGGTAGGCCAGGATAAAATCAAGATTTTATCAAGGTTCAGGGGATCAAATGACCTATAAGCTGGAACCCCCAATGGTGCCTCATCCTGGGCTTCAGCAATCTCAAACTCAACCTCAGTACTGAGTGCTGACACCACCACTTCCTTCTTCAGGATGGGCACTGGTTCCTCTTACAGTTCCCCACCTGGAAAACCTCTGGACAATACATCTGTCTTACTGCTTTTAGAACCAGGACTGTAAAAAAAAATGAAGAAAGAAGAAATGGCACTTCCTTGTAGGTGTGATGCCCTGGACTAGTCAGGTCGTCCCAGGTAGTCACACACAACACCACACCCTTCCCGATTAGGTGACATCAGTCAAACTAAAAACCTTGTCACCACCCTCCAGGTTTGATGTCTACACCAGGGGGGCGGAGCCAGGCGGTTGGCTCCACCCACCGGGGAGTTCACAAGCCTGGAGGCGGGAAAAAACAGACATAAGTTCAAGTGACAGTGCAGAGTAGTTTTGACAGTGGAGGAGAGAGGTTGAATCCAAGGGCAGACCTGCCGCCAGGCCTGCCATAGACTACTCCGGTGGCTGGGTCAAAGCACAGTCACCTTTGGCAAGGAGGCAGACGGTGGTGGCCACCTGCAGGAGCTGGGATTACAGCCGGTGGAACCGTAGGGACCGGGGTCGGGCGGTGGCCCGCCGATACCGAACCGGGGAACCGATTGGAAACCAGAGCACCAGTAGGGGTACCCAGACCCAGACGAAGCCCCGAACCAACAGGGCCGAGTCAAATCAACTGATTGCGGACTGGAAGTAAGGACTTATCCCACACAAGTCCCATTAGAAGACAACAGCTCATCCATACAGGGTGGAGCCACCGCCAAGGCATAGAGACCCAAAGGGCCAGCGTCTGCAGTCAAACGGGCTCCTATGGCATATACAAGTCGGGGAGCGGACTACCGGTGTCTAGGCATAGGAGTCAAACATTTACACACAGAGGTGCAGGAGAAAGGCGGAAACCACCAACCTATACCGGGAGAAGCTGCCGCCGGCTGCGGGCCCCGTTCATCACTCCGTTTGGTTTACCAGAGACTCCAGTGTATTGTGTCAGAGTGAGTACACCAGTGCCTTTGGGCACCGCGCCGCACTGCACCAGTGTCCAACACGCATCATCCGCTCCCCAGCCTCAGCACCTCCCTCGGGCCCCCGGGACCATCGCTTCCCTACCCACGGAGGGGTCAACACCAAGCTGCGCAACACCGTACCCGGGAGGCCTAGTTAACGGCAGCGGTGGTGTCCATCCATTCACCACAACCCGTGGGTGGCGTCACAAACTTACAATCCAAACCAAGCAACCACGGCCCCAGCCGTGGAACTCCTCACCCAAGTCCCCGTTTGTAGCGCCATCTCCCTTGCAGAGCGACGTGACCCCCGGGTCCATGAGAGGCTCGAGCCAACACCCGCAGTACGAGCACGGATCCGAGCGGCTCGGCGGTCGCAGCCGAGCCCACAGGGCGGGATATAAAGAGAAATAGGGGTGTTATTCAGGTTCCAAAGCCGTACAATGTAATTAAACAAGGCACTCCTGAACTTCAAAGTGATGCAAGTTTATTTAATGTGCATGAAATAACGTTTTCGGTCCACTACGGACCTTCCTCAGTTACACATTCGTGGAGTGGACTGGAGGCATAGGATGGCGTGAGGCACGGTATCCAACGCTGCATGGGGGCAGCCCCCAAAATGTTGAAGCGCCGCAGATGTGTCGCGGGCGGAGGAGGGGACGCTGCGCTCTCCCACTGCTCGGGTCCGGCCGCTGCTGCTGCTGCAGCTGCCACTGCTCGGTGGTGGCTCGAGCGGTAGGCCGGATCCCGGGGACTCGAGCGGCGCTCCTCGCCCGTGAGTGAAAAGGGGGGATTTTGATTGTGGGGGATTTAGTTATTGTCCGTGACGCCACCCACGGTTGTGGTGATATTGGTGACACCACCGCTGCTCTGGACGGGGATCCCGGGAGCGGTGACAGGGAGCAGCTTTGTTGTTAGTTCTCCCCTCCGTGAGTAGGGGGTTGGTTGTCCCGGGGCCCGGTGATGGGGGTAGGGATGGATGACAGGCGGGTTACAGGGCCTGGTGAGGTGCAGGGTCGCGGGGGCAGCGCTGTGCCGCACGGCACGGTGGTACTCACTTAGCCACTGATGAAGACACAGTTCTCGGTAAAACACACGGCTGGATGGACGGGTCCCACAGACGGCTTCGGTGTTGTTTCTCCCGGCAGGTTGGTGATGACTGCCTTTCCCTGCACCTATGTACGGTAAACGGTTCCAATGGGTTCCCACCGGTAACCCACTCCCCGGCTTGGATGTGGGCCGGAGGAGCCCCTTTTGCCCGCAGGCTCTGGCCCTGGGAAATGGTTGCCTTGGCGGTGGCGGTGTCTCCCTCACTTGGTTGGACTGTTGCCTTCTGTCGGGACTTGGTCGTTGGGAAACCCAGGAGGATCCCTTCACTAACGAATTCGGCAAATTCACGGCGACTCCTAGACTTGCCGGGTTCCGTAAGCCCCTGCCAGATGGTGCTGGCTTCTCTTTGCGTACCGGTCCGGTACCGCCGGGCCACCGCCCATCTACAGTCCTTACGGTAGACTCCGATAGGCCACTCCTTGCCGCTCCATTCGGGCCACACACCTGGACCAACTTCAGGCTGCCCAGCTGTCCTTTTCCTCCTCTCTCAACTCCACTCAAAAACTGATCTGCCTGGTTTTCCCGCCTTCAGGACTGTGAACTCCTCGGTGGGCGGGGCCAACCGCCTGGCCCACCCCCTGGTGTGAACATCAGCCCTTGGAGGAAGGCAACAAGGGTTTTGTGTCTGACTTAGGTGTGCCTGCTGGGAGTGTGGGGTGTGTGGGTGTTGTGCTCTGTGGCCCCTGGCTTATCCAGGGCGCCACATTCCCCCTTAGTTAAATGCAGACCGTCCGCGGGCTGCCCGTCCATCACCGGTTTTATTTTCCCAGCTGAAAAATAGAAAAAACGGTAAAACACAAATTACAAGTATACTAACATCTTCCCACATCGGGAGGTACTCTTACTTAAACGTTACGGTTACGGCTTCCGCTCTCTCCCACCCAAGCAACCTGGCCCTGATGCTGCCCCTAAGCAAACAGGCAGCACCCCTTGACCCCAGTCCAGCACAAGTTGCCCGAGCGAGATCTGTCCTTTTCAGGGGACCCACGTCCATGGGGAACCCCTGAAACCCCCAGAGGATCGCACCTGCTCCACTGCGGGCCCTTCCT
The DNA here is from genome assembly GCF_048569485.1 of Anomaloglossus baeobatrachus. Lineage (NCBI taxonomy): Eukaryota > Metazoa > Chordata > Amphibia > Anura > Aromobatidae > Anomaloglossus > Anomaloglossus baeobatrachus. The sequence goes on from NC_134353.1 coordinate 652,160,280, forward strand.
CCAATCTGCCTCTCCGGAGGCGGTTACGGTGAAAGCCATAAGATAATCATTTACAGATCATTTACAGGCAAGTTTGTGGTTGCCCTGCCAGTTCTCGGGCTTGTTCATAAGGAGTTCCTTATGTAAAAATGGTGACGGGGGTCCCATCGGTTTTAATCAGCAGCAAATCAGGTGGTAAATCAGATGACTTCATCGGTAGATTATTCTTATCATTCTTTTAACTTTGAACACTACTTTCACACACACACACATAATTTCTCCCCCTTTAAAGAGTAGTTTCCCTGTACCTAAGTGGAGGTCTACCTAGGTTGGGACGAATGGACCTCCGGGGTCCAGTGTCAGTGGAGATAGGAAGTGGGGCAGAGGGAAAAATCAGTTCCTCTTCCCTGCTATCGTGTGGGGCAGGCGGAGGCATAGGGGAGCTGGGTACAGGTTCATCCCTGGGCACTGGCTCATGGTCGACCGCTTCCATCACTTCTTCATCCATGGGTTGTGGGAACAGTATCACTGGAAGAATCACCGCGCCATTCTGTGTGGGCCAGTCCGCTGGGAAGTCACCCATCACGGTGTGGATTACCTCTTTTGCCTTTTCCGCCGGTTTAGAAACCGGAACTTCAGCCGCTGCCCTCAATGCTGGTGGGCACCTCTTTAGATGGTCCCGGGAAACCGTGGCCAAAGTGCCCCCTTGGTCACGACTGATCTGGTAGGCCTTCCCATCTTCCCATCCTGTGGGCTGTATGACATATGGGGTTTGCTCCCATTGATCATCCAGCTTGTGGGTCCTCCTCTTCCGCTTCAGCACTACATCTCCAGGCTGGAAAGGGCCAGCAGACGCCTTCTGATTGAAGCGCTGCTCCTGTTGTTCCTGACTCCGACTCAAGTTCTTCTCAACATATTCTTGAATCTGTCGGTACTGCACCCTCCGCCGAGTGTCCCATTCAGCTGTCGAAGGGAGTGCTTCTGGGGCTTCCAATCCCATATCCAGGTCCACCGGCAGCCGGCCAGGACGAGCCCTCATCAGGTATGCTGGGGTGCACTTCGTTGAGCTGGAGGGGATATTGTTGTACATATCGACCAAGTCAGGTAGCTTCTCCGGCCACAGGTTCCGCTCTTCTAGCGGCAACGTCTTGAGGAGGCCCAGGACCAGGTGGTTCATCTTTTCACACATGCCGTTGGTTTGGGCATGGTAAGGCGTGGTCCGGATCTTCTTACAGCCGTACAACTGACAAAATTCATGGAACACTTCCGCTTCAAAGGCCAGGCCTTGGTCAGTAAGAACCTTCTCAGGGTATCCATGTGGTCGGCAGAAATAAGCCTGGAACACTCTAGCGGCGGTACGGCCAGTTAGGTCCTTGACTGGGACAACCACCATGAACCTTGAGTAGTGGTCTACAATGGTTAGAGCATAGGTGTACCCACTTCGGCTGGGGGTGAGCTTTACATGGTCCAGGGCGACCAGCTCCAGCGGTTGATGTGTAACAATCGGGCATAGGGGCGCCTTCTGGCTGGCCTCGTCCTTCCTTCTCAGCGTACAAAGGCCACACTCTCGGCACCAGGCCTCTACAGATTCCCGCATTCACTCCAATAGAACCGCTCTCTCAACAGCATTTCCAGTTTCTTCCATCCGAAGTGTCCAGCACCATCATGGTATGCTTGTAGGACGGTGGGCACGTTAGCCTGGGGAATCACCAACTGGCGGATTTTCTCATGAGTCTTCGGGTTAATCAGCTCACGGTACAACTTCCCCTGGTGTAGATACAGCCGGGTCCGTTCTCGCCACAGGCGTTGGGCTTCAGCAGGGGTGGCAGGGTCTATTCCAGCAGCGCCCTGTTCCACCAAGATCTTGACTAAGTGAACAGTGGGTGCCTGGTCCTGAGCTTCTTGCCACTCCTGGCTGGGCAGCGGGTCCAGGTTTACCCGTTGTTGATGGACATGGACCTTCTCAGTCGGTGGCTGATGAAATGTAGGCAGCTCAATCTCTTCGAGGTTGTCATCCTCTGGCCCTTCGTCCAACAACTGGGGCATCCGAGAGAGTGCATCGGCATTAACATTGGCACGGCCGGCTCTGTATTTGATGGTGAAATCGTAGTTGGCTAGCCTAGCCACCCACCGCTGTTCCAACGCGCTCAGCTTGGCGGTGTCCTGGTGGGTCAACAGGTTGTTATCCGTGAAAGCGGTGAACTTAGCCGCTGCCAGGTAATAGCGGAACCGCTCGGTGATAGCCCACACCAGTGCCAGGAGTTCAAGCTTGAAAGAGCTGTAGTTCTCGGGGTTTCTCTCAGTCGGTCGAAGCCTTCGGCTAGCATAAGCAATCACCTTCTCTTTTCCGTCTTGGACCTGGGATAGGACTGCCCCAAGCCTACATTGCTGGCATCGGTGTAAAGGATGAAGGGGTGGTTGTAATCAGGGTATGCTAGGATTTCTTATCCGGTCAGGGCCGCTCTCAGCTGACGGAAGGATTCCTCATGCCTTTCTTCCCACACCAATGGGGCTCCTAGAGGTCTACCACCTTTGGTCTGTCCCACAAGGAGGTCTTGCATGGGGGCAGCCATCTTCGTGTACCCCTTGATGAAGCGACGGTAATACCCCACTAGGCCCAGAAACTGCCTCACCTCTTTCACCGTGGTCGGCCCCGGCCAGTCCTGAATGGCGGTGATTTTCTCAGGGTCAGGGGCGACACCCTCTGCACCAACCACATGCCCCAGGTACTGCACTTTGGGTTTCAGCAGATGACACTTTGAGGGCTTCAACTTCATCCCATATTTGGCAAGGGACGCGAACACCTCGGCTAGGTGCTCCAGGCGGGCTTCATATGTCTGGGAGTACACAATCACATCATCCAGGTATAGCAGGACGGTCTCAAAGTTTAGATGCCCCAGACAGCATTCCATCAGCCGTTGGAAGGTTCCCGGGGCATTGCACAGCCCGAAAGGCATGCTATTAAACTCACAGAGCCCCATAGGGGTAGCAATTGCAGTCTTCTCTCGGTCTTCTGGTGCCGCAGCCACCTGCCAGTACCCACTGGTGAGGTCAAGGGTGGAGAAGTAATTAGCGGTTCTCAGCGCAGCCAGAGATTCCTCAATGCGGGGCAGAGGGTAAGCATCCTTATGTGTTATCTGGTTAATTTTCCGGTAATCCACACACATCCGCATGGTGCCATCCTTCTTCTTAACCAGTACCAACGGGGCGGCCCAGGGACTACAGCTGTCCCTAATAACCCCTGCCTCCTTCATGTTCCTCAACATGTCTTTGGCACATTGGTAGTGTGCAGGAGGAATAGGCCTGTACCTCTCTTTGATAGGGGGATGCTCACCGGTGGGGATATGGTGTTAAACCCCCTTAATCTGCCCAAAGTCTAGGGGATGTTTGCTAAAAACCCGCTCATACTACCGTACCACCCGGTATACCCCTTCTTTGTGATGTGTAGGGGTATCGTCAGTGCCTACGTGTAGTTGTCGACACCACTCGTCTAACTCCCTTTGGGATGGGTGAGTGCTGGCAGTAGGTGGTGAGGTTGGGGGGACGGCCTCATGGATGGTGTGAGGATCCAAGGTGAACAACTTGGCAAGGGTAGCGTACCGGGGAAGCCTGACTTCTTCCTCCCCGCAGTTCAGCACCCTCACGGGCACTCTCCCCTTCTTTACATCCACCACCCCTCGGGCGGCCATTATTGTGGGCCAGTGTTCAGAGGGCATGGGCTCTATCATGGCGGGGTAGTCACGCCCCTGGGGCCCTATCGCTGCCCTACACCAAATCATCATCTCGCTCCTGGGAGGCACAATCAAAGGGGCAACATCCATCACTCTCACTCCACCAATCTCTCCTCCTGTCGAGTTCACATGTTGGCGGTACATCAAGGCTCGGATCTCACGCTGCACAGCTCTCTGTCGGCTCCCCGCCACCGTGGCGGCCAGCTGCTGCAGTAGGGTTAGCACGTCACTCATACAGTGCTCCATCACGTTGGTCCCTAACACTACCTTCGGGTTATGATCACTGGGTTCATTCATTATCACAATCATACCCTGGTGTTGCAGTTCAGCTCGCCCCACAGTCATGGCCACTTGTTTGTATCCCACTTGGGTCAATGGGAGTCCATCAGCAGCAATCAGTGTTATACTGGCATCTAAGGGAGCCAGCTCGTCTTTTCCCCAATACCATTGAGACAGTGTGTATGGTATGGTGGTTACCTGTGATCCAGTGTCCAGGAGAGCCATCACCGGTATGCCGTCCACAGCCACGGGGATGATGGGCCGGGCCCCGATGTACCGGTCCCGCCAGTCTGGGGGGCCATGGGGTTCTACTCCTGAGGATTGGCTCGTGGCCCCAGGGGTTGCTCGTTTAACGGACACCGTCGGGAGTAGTGGCCGGGTTTGCTGCACCTGTAACAGATTGGGGGTCCATTCCGTGAGTCATTGGCCCTTCTCCGCTGCATCCAGGGAACGTCCTCAGGGCTGTCGGCGAGCTGCATCTTCACCGGGGCCTGGGATCTGGTCGGAGGCTGGAGTGTGGCAAGGATCTTAGCGAGGTCCCCATCCATGCGGTGAACCTGAGCGGCGAGCTCTTCCATCGTTCCACTTGGGGCTGCAAGCACTGGAGGTGCTGATGGGGTAGGGGCCACCACGACGGGAGCGGTCTCAACCGGCCATGGGGCTGGCTTAGGAGCTTCACATGCAGGAGGTTGCAGAGCTTTGATGGCCCGTTCCTTTAATACGGCAAAGTCCACATCAGGGTGTTCTAGGGCCCACAGCCGGAGCTGTTTGCGGTCCTCCGAGGACCTCATCCCCTGCACAAACTGCTCACTTAGCATCTTGTTACTGTCCACACTATTGATGGTGTCCACCCGCTTCAGTGTGCGGAGTGCGGTTTGCAGGCGCAGGGCATAGTCCCGAATGCTATCTGCGGGTCGTTGTCGGCATTGATAGAACTGCATCCGCAACTCTGCCTCGGTACGGGTCTCAAATGCAGTCTGCAGCTTTTCAAATATGGTGGCTACAGAGGACCAGTCCCCCTCGGCCCAGGTCTCCACCTCTTGCTCAGCCGCGCCGGTTAGCTGCCCCAGCACTAGCGCTGCACGTTGCTTATCAGTCAGGGGGTACAGTTCTAGTAGCGGACTAAGTTTTTTTCGGAAAACCTGCAAGGCATCAGGTTTCCCATCGTACTGCGGTAGCCAGGCAGCTCCGGGCACATAGGGCCAGGAGAACGGCATCACCTGAGCGAGAGCTGGGGCCGCGGCACCCCCCGCCAGCGCGGCCGGGACCTAGGCAGGCCTATTCCCATCTGCGGGTGCTTCCGCGGCTGCGTCCGCCGCTCTTCCAGTGTCTCCGTCGGGCGCAGACATCTTGTTTCCGTCCCCCTTAGTCTCTTTCCGGCTCCTCCTCTACTGGGGCGGGGTTTTGGCCTTCGCGCCTCCACTGCTCGAGGAGACGCTCGAGCGGGAACTTTTCGCGCCCAAGATGGCGGCTTCTGCAAATTTTCAGCCGGACACCTCCGGCAGTAACAAGGCGCACCTCTACCAGACGGCAGAGCGGTAAGATCCTGTTCGTGATGCCAAGTTGTCGCGGGCGGAGGAGGGGACGCTGCGCTCTCCCACTGCTCGGGTCTGGCCGCTGCTGCTGCTGCCGCTGCTCGGTGGTGGCTCGAGCGGTAGGCCGGATCCCGGGGACTCGAGCGGCGCTCCTCGCCCGTGAGTGAAAAGGGGGGATTTTGATTGTGGGGGATTTAGTTATTGTCCGTGACGCCACCCACGGTTGTGGTGATATTGGTGACACCACCGCTGCTCTGGACGGGGATCCCGGGAGCGGTGACAGGGAGCAGCTTTGTTGTTAGTTCTCCCCTCCGTGGGTAGGGGGTTGGTTGTCACGGGGTCCGGTGATGGGGATAGGGATGGATGACAGGCGGGTTACAGGGCCTGGTGAGGTGCAGGGTCGCGGGGGCAGCGCTGTGCCGCACGGCACGGTGGTACTCACTCAGCTAATGATGAAGACACAGTTCTCGGTAAAACACACGGCTGGATGGACGGGTCCCACAGACGGCTGCGGTGTTGTTTCTCCCGGCAGGTTGGTGATGACTGCCTTTCCCTGCACCTATGTACGGTAAACGGTTCCAATGGGTTCCCACCGGTAACCCGCTCCCCGGCTTGGATGTGCGCCGGAGGAGCCCCTTTTGCCCGCAGGCTCTGGCCCTGGGAAACGGTTGCCTTGGTGGTGGCGGTGTCTCCCTCACTTAGTTGGACTGTTGCCTTCTGTCGGGACTTGGTCGTTGGGAAACCCAGGAGGTTCCCTTCACTAACGAATTCGGCAAATTCACGGCGACTCCTAGCCTTGCCAGGGTCCGTAAGCCCCCTGCCAGATGGTGCTGGCTTCTCTTTGCGTACCGGTCCGGTACCGCCGGGCCACCACCCGTCCACGGTCCTTACGGTAGACTCCGATAGGCCACTCCTGCAGACGGTCACCACCGTCTGCCAACCTTGCCGCTCCGTTCGGGCCACACACCCGGACCAACTTCAGGCTGCCCAGCTGTCCTTTTCCTCCTCTCTCAACTCCACTCAAAAACTGATCTGCCTGGTTTTTCCGCCTCCAGGACTGTGAACTCCTCGGTGGGCGGAGCCAACCGCCTGGCCCACCCCCTGGTGTGAACATCAGCCCTTGGAGGAAGGCAACAAGGGTTTTGTGTCTGACTTAGGTGTGCCTGCTGGGAGTGTGGGGTGTGTGGGTGTTGTGCTCTGTGGCCCCTGGCTTGTCCAGGGCGCCACAGATGCGTTGGTCAAACCAAAGGGTATCACCAGATTTCCAAAGTGACCCTCAGGTGTATTAAATGCCGTTTTTCACTCATCTGCCTTGTTGTTCCCTAATAAGATTATAGACCCCCCTGAGGTCGAATTTGAAGAACCACTTTGCACTGGAAAGCTGGTTAAATAGGTCCAGAATCAGAGGCATAGGATACGGATCATGAACTGTAATCTGATTAAGCTTCCGAAAAGCTAGACACAAATGTAGTCCACTATCTTTCTTTTTTCCAAAGAAAAATCCTGCCACTATCAGGGACAAAGACGGCCTAATATGACCATTGACCAAATTGCCAATCATGAACTCCATAAAAGCTTGTCTTTCTGGACCGGACAGTTTATACATTCTGCACTTGGGAAACTTGGACCGTGGCTGCAACCTGATGGTGTAGTCATAATGTCTGGCAGCAGCTCCTGAAAACCATTCTCAAAGAACATGTGGCGCCCCTGAGGCTTCCATCGCCACAGGTCATTGCACCCCATCCAGCGGTGTGATGCCCATTCTGGGTGAGGAAGGGTGTGAACACCGGTCACCTGGTAAATCTACACTACACCCATTGCTAGGAACACACTGGGACCAGGGATAGTGGCAGTTCCCCTCCCATGCTGCATGCTGGGAGGGGCCGTAAGACCCATCCCTGCTCCTATAGGGTAGATCAGAGCAACTGGGGAGGTGGGAGGAGCCACAAGAGTGCAGACACAGAAAGGAAAGTCTAGAGTGAGTAGTTAGAGAGAGGGTGGGAAAGGAGAAGGAGGCCTGCAGGAGGCAGGCAAGGAGGAGAAGTGAAAGGAAAGAGAGCTCCAAGTCAGTCAGGAGCTGAAACGAAGAAAGAGACGCTTCCTGGTGAAGATCCTGGGACTCAGAGGGTCCAGGTACCACCAAGCAGGGAACAGAAGGGGTCCCAGGGCCACGGGTAGCTGTAGAGCTGCGGTGGCCTGTTCCACAGGAACATCGGTGGAGGGATCAAGCTGCAACAGGGGACGGTCCCTAGAAACCGGAGGAGTGCAAAATCATCTCCAAACAGTAAAAACAGAGGCCCAGGGAAAGTTGTAAACTCCCCGGGCCACAGCCCACAGCAGCACCTCTAGAAAAGGGGTAATCAGCCGACAGGTGACCCCCCAGCCTGGAGGCTGTAGTGGAGGCCAAGCCAGGTTTACCCTACAAAAAGGCAAGGCTTAGGAAGACAGCGGAAGACAGAGACACTTAAGAGAAGGGCACCGGGTTTTGCTCCAAGAATCACCCAGAAACGGCGGAGGTCCCTAACAGTGGTCCCAGCAGTTCAAGGGTTCCTGCCGGCCTTGACAAGAATTGTGAGTAAAGAACTTGAACTGCACCCTTGGAGTGGTCTCTGTTATTTCAGCTGCTTGGACTTCGACTACACCGTAGACTCTCACGAGCACCAACAGTGCCCCGGGACATTGTTCCACCTGTGGGGAGCAGTACCACCATTGCTGCCATATCATCACCCCGGAGGCCTCACACTGCAGCGGCGGCTTAATAGCCACATACCACAGGTGGCGTCACGAACACAAACTTTAATTCATCAGCCATATTTAAACTGACACCCACCAGGGCCACGGAGTCGGGCCCCGCCACCACTGACGTCCCCCCGGACTAGTCTGGCCCGGCACCGGGTGTCCCATAGCCCTGGGGTGGGCGAGTCAAACACATCACTAAACTCATACAACGGTTAAGGGATAATAGTGGTTTCGGTTAAGACACAGGTCCCCAGACAGTGTATCTTACTCTAAAGGGTGCTTTACACCCTGCGACATCAATAACAATATATCGTCGGGGTCACGCCGTTAGTGACGCACATCCGGCGCTGTTAGCGACATCGCAGCACGTGACACCAAGGAGCGACGATCAACGAGCACAAAAACGTGAAAAATCGTTGCTCGTTGACACGTCGCTCCTTTTCCAAATATCGTTGCTGCTGCAGGTACAATGTTGTTCATCTTTCCTGCGGCAGCACACACCGCTATGTGTGACATCGCAGGAACGACGAACATCTCCTACCTGCGTCCACCAGCAATGAAGAAGGAAGGAGGTGGATGGCATGTTCCGGCTGCTCAACTCCGCCCATCCTCTGCTAATGAACGGCTGCCGTGTGACGTCGCTATGACGCCGCACGAACCACCCCCTTAGAAAGGAGGCGGTTTGTCGGCCAGATTGACGTCGCAGGGAGGGTAAGTCCGTGTGATGGGTGTAAGCGATGTTGTGCACCACGGGCAGCGTTTTGCCCGTGACGCACAACCGACGGGGGCGGGTACGCTCGCTAGCGATATCGGTACCAATATCGCAGCGTGTAAAGTACCCTTAAGAGCTCAACTGAACATTGCCCTGGGTCATCCAGTTAACTAAAGGGTTGTGTAAAGTGAACCATGGGAATCCTAACACAATTTGTGCAGGTAGGTCCTTGAGCACCTGGCAGGTAATACGCTCAGAATGAAGTACCCCAATGTGGAGTTCTGTACACACTCCTTGAAGACCCCTTAGGAGAGAGGTGACGAGTTGATGGCAAAAATCCATATAGGACTGGATAACTCATCAATCCTTAACCCAGAAAAGCAAACAAATAGGACCACTATCAAGAAACACCTTACTGGAGACCACTTGACCCCCTATTTTTATTTTGCAGGTAAAAGACACTGAGATACCATGGTGGAGAACATATGTAGATCCAGGTAGGAATCCTCCAATCCCCCTGGGCCTAATAGTTTTTCGACACCCAACCTCTCTTAGGCACCAAGGGACAAACGCTCCCTTTTTGCCGCTGTAAAAGCATACCCCTTTTAGGAGTAGGGGACTCTCTCCTCACCTGATATGTCCCACCAAGCTGCATGGACTCGAACGAGGCCCCCGAGGGTGATGCAGGTGCTGCTGCCCCTTCCCAGATAGATTTGGTATTATGAGACCTCTGACGGAACTGACGATCTATTCGAATTACCAGAGCCATGGCACACTCCAGAGTGTGAGGAGTCTCATACATATCTAAGGCCTCCTCTACCCTTTCAGAAACAATTGAAAAAACTGAATCTTAAGAGCAGGGTCATTCCACTGTGTGTCCACTAACCAATGCAAAAATTCAGCACAGTAATCCTCACCCCTCCGATTCCCCTGTTGAAGTGAACAGATCTTGGACACCTTATCAGGATCGTCAAAGATAAGACCGATGGCAGAAAAAAAAGTCCATAGGCCCAGACAAAGGGGAATCAGGAGGCAAAGAAAATGCCCACAATTGTGGGCGAGACCACAATATCCACACGCAGTGTCTTGCTCCCAGAAGAAAGAGGACGCTGGCAGAAATACAACTTACTTGCCTCCTGGTAGAAGACAAACCGGCTGCGATCCCAAGCAAACCGCTCCAGAAAAGGCAGTTTAGATTCAGGTGATCCGGCAACCAATCTGAACTGAGCTGAGGTAGAAGACTGAACCTGTAGTTGAACCTCAGCTACCTGGAGTGACAGCGCCTGCATCTGCTTTGCAAGGGAAGTAACAGAGTCCATGAGGAAATTTAATTATGGCAGATTATAACATCACGGGGTGTGACACAGTAACTTGGAATGGGAGCGTCTAGACTTCCCCTCAGGCTAGGGACCCTAAGCTGTCCCTTATTCTACAGGTACTTCAGATGGTGAAAAGGTCTGGACCACCAGCGTAGCTCTAACTCATGATCAGTCCTGGTCTAATACACCCTCTCCTCCAACCCCGGGGAGGGCCAGGACAGGAGTGATGAATCCCACAAAAACAGACAGACAGGGGAAAACCAAAGCACAAACTCACTGCAAGCACACACAGGGGTAACGATAATACGTGGACAGGAGGAAATAAAGTACAGGGAGAAAATAAACAAACAAGGAGGATAGTTCCACAGCACCCCATATAACATTCAGCAGTTCACCAATAGCTGGAACACCACACACAATGACCAGTATTGCCAGAGATATAATTGGCATGGAAGAACAGATTCCACCATCTTTTAAAGGGTGGAGGTGGCAGTGATAGGTCTTCAATAACCTGTGACTCTAGCAGCAATTCAAAAGGCAGCAGAAATTAATTCCAGAAAGACACATCACCAGTGAGCATAAAATTAGTCGACGCTCGGCTCTGACAGAGCAACTCAAAAGCACTAGGTGGCGTGTTAGACTCTGCAGTGTGAGCAAGGTCAGAAATGGCCATGACAACTTGTGATTATAGAGCAGGTCACTGCATGACAAAAGTTTCTAGGAAGCTGCATTCACACGAATCATCCATTGTAAATGGATCTGTAGGGTTGTTCACATTACAATCTCAGCATCAGTCAAATGAGTACTTGCTACAGAAAAAAATAAATAAAAAATAAAAAAGGTTAGAAGTACTACTTTGAAAAGCCATAGATTGTTATGATAAAAGTAAAATATATCTTTGTACCGTGTTAGTCAGTAGAGATAAAAAAAAATGTTTAAAAGAACTGAAGTCCTCAGTGGTTGATACCTTTTAATGGCTAACTGAAAAGATGGTAATAATTGCAAGCTTTCGAGACTACTCATAGAAGTGTCTTTAGTTCCATAAAGATATAGAAGTGTCTTTAGTTCCATAAAGATTGTTATGGGCAGATGTAGTACACTTAAGCTTATGGTTGGCTATATTTAAATGTAGATTGAAGGAGATGAACAGTCACATAACCTCCTGTATACAGCATGAGCCCACAAATAGCCTCTATATACAGTATAGCCCCTAAACAGTATGAGCTCCACATAGCCTCCTAATATTCATTATAAGCCTCCACAAAGTCCCTATATATAGTATGAGCCCCCATATAACCTCAATATATAGTATGAGCCCCCAGATAACCCCTATATACAGTATAGCCCTATATACAGTAAGAGCTCCAAATAGCCTCCAATATTCAATATGAGCCTCCACAAAGCGCCTATATACAGTATGAGCCTCCATATAGCCTCCAATATACAGTATGAGCCCCCAAATAGCCCCTATATACATTATAGCCCTACATACAGTATGAGCTTGACATAGCCTCACAATTCAGTATGAGCCTCCAGAAAGCCCCCTATATACAGTATGAGCCTCCACAAAGTCACTATATACAGTATAAGCCCCCCATAGCCTCCAATAAACAGTATGAGCATTCAAATAGCCCCCATATACAGTATAGCCCTATATACAGTATGAGCTCTAAATATCCTCCCAATATTCAGTATGAGCCTCCACAAAGCCCATATATACAGGTTGAACCGTCTCATGGTCCCCTATATTGGGGTTCACACACACGGATAAAAAAAAAAAACAACAACCCCATTCTCACCTCACTCCTGCTCCCAGAAATTAGCCTCCACTGCCGTTGCTGTCCTTCGGGGTGGATGGTAATAGTGTGGCGCCCTGGACAAGCCAGGGACCGCCACAGAGAACAACACCCACAACACCCCACACTCCCAGCAGGCACACCGAAGTCAGACACAAAACCCTTGTTGCCTTCCTCCAGGGGCTGATGTCCACACCAGGGGGTGGGCCAGGCGGTTGGTCCCGCCCACCGAGGAGTTCACAGTCCTGGAGGCGGGAAAAGTAAACAGTTTAGTCTTGGAGGTTAAAGTGAGAGGAAGGAAAGTGGTAGTGGAGCAACTAACTGACAGCGTCCGGGTGTGGCCCGGGCTGTAAAGCAAGGTTGGCAGATGGTGGTGACCGTCTGCAGGAGTGGCCTATCGGAGGCTACCGTAAGGACCGTGGACGGGCGGTGGCCCGGCGGTACCGGACCGGTACGCGAAGAGAAGCCAGCACCATCTGGCAGGGGCTTACGGACACCGGCAAGGCTAGGAGTCGCCGTGAATTTGCCGAATTCGTTAGTGAAGGGAACCTCCTGGGTTTCCCAACAGCCAAGTCCCGACAGAAGACAACAGTCCAACCAAGAGAGGGAGACACCGCCACCGCCAAGGCAACCGTTTCTCAGGGCCAGAGCCTGCGGGCAAAAGGGGCTCCTCCCGGCTCATATCCAGGCTGGGGAGCGGGTTACCGGTGGGAACCCATTGGAACCATCTACCGTACATAGGTGCAGGGAAAGGCAGTCATCACCAACCTGCCGGGAGAAACAACACCGCAGCCGTCTGTGGGATCCGTCCATCCAGCCGTGTGTTTTACCGAGAACTGTGTCCTCGTCTTTGGCTGAGTGAGTACCACCGTGCCGTGCGGCACAGCGCTGCCCCCCGCGACCCTGCACCTCACCAGGCCCCGTAACCCGCCTGCAATCCATCCGTACCCCCATCACCGGGCCCCGAGACAACCAACCGCCTACCCACGGAGGGGAGAACTAACAACAAAGCTGCTCCCTGTCACCGCTCCCGGGATCCCCGTCCAGAGCAGTGGTGTCACCAGTATCACCACAACCGTGGGTGGCGTCACGGACAATAACCAAATCCCCCACAATCAAAATCCCTTTTCACTCACGGGCGAGGAACGCCGCTCGAGTCCCCGGGATCCGGCCCACCGCTCGAGCCACCACCGAGCAGCAGCACCAGCAGCAGCCGGACCTGAGCAGTGGGAGAGCGCAGCGTCCCCTCCTCCGCCCGCGACAATAGCAGCCGAAGATGGTATCGCTCCCCACAGGTGGTGCGGGCTCCGGAAAGGATGATGAGGGGAGTAGTGATGGCAATGGCCTTTGGCGCTGAGGCACGGGGCGGCGGTGCCGGTAATAAGAGTCTTAGTCAGATGCTGCGGTTCCAGGTGTCTTTACTCACTCTTTGTGCCGCTCGCCCTGGTAGTACCGGTCACCCGGTGTGATGTGCCTTGTCAACCTCGAATAAGTTAGAAGCATTCACCGGTGTTTGAAAGAAGAAAGTCCTTTTTCAGAGTTGCCCTTCCAGCCATGAGGAACCTGAGCTGAGCACTCCGCTCCAAGCCCCGTGAAGAGAAGAGAAGTGGTGATGGTGGCGTGTCCCAGAACTGGTGTCCCTGGTCAACTGACTGAAGATTGTGTGAGTTTGCTCCTACTTCAACCCCAAGTGGAACCCGCCCCCCAAGTGGCTGGCTTCAGTGACCGGGGAAGTCCCATGCATTGTGATGGCCATCCCCTTGTCCCATGCATTGTGATGGCCATCTACCCCGAACCATCCCCCCACATGAGAAGGCTCCTAAGATGTATGTAAAGTGTGAATGTGGAACACCAGTGATTAACCCCCTCCTTACCCAATTTGAATATCCTTCCCTTGCTTGCTTCATGTCTATATACGGCTGGCTGCTGTGAACCATGCTGGGACCGAGGATACTTATCTGGAGGAATTATTCAGGCTGACTCCTACACTGGTGAGTGGTTTGTCTGTTCAGTGTTTACACCTTAAATAAGGTGCAATACTCGGTGGAGACTGGAGCCTCAGGGGTGCCACACAGGGTCCCACACAGCAGACACAATGAAGTGACATCCTTAGGTCTACTGTCTCAATTGCACACAGTGATTGGTGAAGGAAGGAGCTGTGTGCAGTGTCCTCCACAAATGTATTAACTGGTACTGCATCTGTGAAGCCCCACAGGTGTGTCGGTGCATTACCTTCAGGGACTCCACGTGGAGGGAACAGTCTGGTCACAGGTAGGGAACCTTCTCTTTAGGATTTTCATGACTCTCAGTATTGCGGTCAGGGACCGCCACTGCAGGTCAAGGGACGCCTGGTGTTGTTGGTAGGTGCAGTTAGATGGTGTGGCCCCCTCAAGAGTAGGGCTGGCACTAGGGCCCGTTTTGAGTGGGCGGAACCACAAGGCGCAGAATGACTCAAACACAGTCCAGGCAGTCTTTCAGGGTTTTTACTCACAGTTGATTGCAGGGTGAGTAACCCGGGCGTAGCTGGGATGGACCAGGCTGGAACCAGGTATCCTTCCGGCTGGCTGATGAGGGTGACTGCCAACTCGCCTTCCTAGCCCTGTGTGTTTTGGGGTGACCCCTACTTGAAGCCCTGCTGGGGTCGCCCAGGGAAGTTGCTGATGCCTCTCTCCCCTTTTTTGGCCCGTTTGCTTGTAGCCTGGACCAGGTCACTCCGGCTGCTTGCCTCCCGTGAACTATGGGCCCTCTCTTTGCTACGTGGCTCCGGACACTGTGTGGTATGGCGTGGGTCTGAAGTGCCCCCACCGGCAGGTTTGGCAGGAGAAAATTGAATAAATCTCTGCACTGGGAACTGTTACCCTTTCGGACCTGATACCTCCCTAGCAGTCCCCTTACTCTGCCACCCCATTGCTCTCTCTAGCCTTGGGTGGATTTCAGGTGGCACTACCAGGTGACCGATCTCCCCCGTCGGTAGTCACTGCACGTAGGTTGTCTGACTAGTGGCAGCCTCAGGTCTCCTCTTTGCGTCTGCTCTCACTGAAGCTCCACTTCAGACTGGCTCACTACTCCTCTCTCCACTGTGCCTGCCTATGCAACTTAGCAACCAGGCTCTCTACCACACCCCTTGAGTGGAGATGGAGGCCACGCCCCCTCCTGCATTCCTCAGGGGACCACTCAAAGGTAGATGTGGGAGACCTGATTACTATGCGCCTGTGTAATCACACCTCGGTCAGCCTTCTGGATTACCTGTGTTGCACTGCCCCCAGCATGGGTGCGGTACTCAAAACCACCAGGTACCATACATCACCACCCTCCACCCACAAGTCCGTTAACCCACCCAAAACCCTCTCAGGAGGCAGGTCACCGGTCCTTTTAGCAACCAGGTCTCTCCCGTCGAGCCGTGCCTTCAGCCACTTCTGGCAGGATGTAGAGGCGGCTTTCTTGGTCTGGTGGTTTCAGGGTATACCTGGCTTGGTGGAGCCGCGCCTTTAGCCTCTTCTGGCAGGATGTAGAGGCAGCCCCCACAGTTGGTGCTGACCAGGTACACTCTTTGTGTTGGAGAGCCAGGCCCGTTAAAGGTTTCCGCTGCTTCCCATAGACTTGTATGGATGATGGATTGTGACAGAAGTATCTGCGTTGCTTCCGCTGGCCGACGCTGTGTTGCTTCCACAACGAGGATTTATTTTTAATTGGTGAACGGGGAGTCTTTATCCAAATAAATATTTTTTTTCCTGTGTGTGTTTTTTAACTCTACACTTACCAAGTTAGTAATGGGGGTGTCTGATAAACGCATCTCCATTACTAACCCCTGGGCCTGATGCCAGCTGTCAATTCACAGCTGACATCAACCTCAAAAGTATTACCCCGATTGCCACTGCACCAGTGCAATCGGGAAGAGCCTGGCAAAGCTCCAGAACTGGTGCATCTAATGGATGCTCCACTAATAGGGTGACTTGTGGCTGCTATTTTTAGGCTGGGAAGGGCCAAATAACCATGCATCTTCCCAGCCTGATAATACAAGCCTCCAGCTGTCTGCGTTATCATGGCTGGGTATCAAAATTGGGGGGGGGGGCCGCAAGCCTGTTTTTGAAATTATTTATTTCAATAATTAAAAAAGCCGCATGGGTCACTCTTATTTTGATACACAGCCAAAATAAGCACATGGCTAAGGGCTGCTGCCTTTAAGCCGTATGTTTTATCTGTGCTGGGTATTATAAGATAGGGGAGCCCTACGCCAATTTATTTATTTATTTTTACACCACTATAGAGACACACACAGCTTTTGCGATTGTAAGCAATCAGACACACTGTCTCACAGGGTGGGGTGTGGTCTGACTGCAATCAATCACAGACTGTCAGTGGGCAGGGGAAGCAGTGCATATGCTTGAGGTTAATAAGCAGCCACAGAAGAAGCATTACAGCCGTGTGGAGACTGGTAAGTATAATGCACCTGCTCTAATACCCCTAGTCCTTTCTACCACCAATTTAAGGCACATGATTTGGGTCCCCTTAGACTTATATGGGCATCGGCATCAGATATCTGGAATTAATTCCGGATCCGAACTGAGGGTTTTTTTTAAATCTGGTTGGACCCGCCAATTCCAGATATCTGTAGGTTCTCCCATCACTACTACTACAATATGTAGAACAATTAAATTCTTTTCACTCCTCTGTCTGAAATTTTGCATGGAGCACCTGGTCGTGACCAATTTATGGTGAAATTATGTTCTTTCCATTTCCACATTATGGCCCCGACAGTGCTCACTGGAACCTTCAGTAATTTACAAATTCTTTTGTAACCAATACCATCAGTATGTTTTGCAACAATAAGGTTGTGAATGTTTTGAGGCAAATCAATGGTTTTACCCATCATGAGATTATGACATTAAACAGATAAGCATTTATGATTAAAATACATTCTAGTTTCAGACCACCCCCTTAGGGTTATTGTGAATTGTAGTGACATCAGGGTATGACTATAGTTGCCACGAGATTATACTGTATAATCTCGTGGCAACTATAGTCATACTCTGATGTCACTACAATTCAAAATAACCCTAACGGGGTGGTCTGAAACTAGAATTTATTTTAATTCTAAATGCCTATCTGTTTAATGTCATAATCTAATCTATCTCCAATCTTTTTTGTAATATACTTTAATTAAAACGTCCCTACTGTTCCCCCTCTACGCTAATTGTTTTTATTTTTTTTTACTACTTCCTCTTTGACAATGTTTCGTTTGAGAATCCCAGTGCATGCTAAGAAAGTCATCATCGGACTTCCAGGAGGCGGAGCTACGAGGTAGCTGCTTTTATCATGAGCTCCTGCAGCAGCCTAGGCCAAAAACGTTATCCAGGCCCATCCTAACATCTAAAGGATGCAGGGATAAGGCCAGGACAAGGGGCGCACATCAGGCCCGGCTCTCCTGATACTCCGGAGGTGAAAGGTGTATGCTGCACCACAAAGAAAGGAGTGCTCTGACACAAAGCACCAGGCTGCAGGCTGTGTGCTGTGCTGCACAGAGGAACGCTGCCCATCCTCCCTGCTCCCCCTGCAGCTGTGCCACTGCAAACGGAAAGCACCCGGGACCTGGTAAGAGAGGGGTTAAATATCGGGCACTAACATCCAGAAGGAAACAGGGAAGGGGACTGAAGTGCTTCCAGCGGCAGCCATAGTTTTCAGTGAACTCTCACACACTCCCCTCCCTGCCACAGAAGAAATAGTGAAACACTGAGCAGCAGCAAGCTCAGCAAACAGGACTGCACGCTGTGTTTACCTGTCACACAGAGCTCCGTGGACAGGCCCACTGTCTGAGATACTGTGAGTGAGGAGGGAGCTGAGAGCCCCTGGAGACATTCGGCTGTGAGAGCAGGTCAGGAGATAAACAGGGGGCTGAGGAGGGGGCAGATACATCCCTGCAGGTCTCATCTTACATGGCTGCTGCACAAGGCCTGTAATCTGCAACAGTAAACAGAGGCAGATAAGCCTGAAGTGCATCACAGCTCAACTTGATTAACCCCTACTCCACCACTTCACCAGCACTGACAGTATAGTAGAGGGTGAAAAACAAAAAGAAGTGGGATCAGTCATCTGGCCTGCCTCCTGCCCTTCTGACTGGTGTTTTTTAAGTATCATCTATACACTCTCATACACAGCGTGGAAATAATTGTGAAACAGCCAAGTTTACCACACAGATGTAATTAAGCTTATGTTATTGTGACGTCACCACAGTCTCTAAAGAAGCTCCATATTTACAGTTCTTACTATGGATAAATTTGTGGGTTAGAGCAATGCCACACAACCAAGTAAAGGAAATAGACCGCAAAGACGAAACCAAAATGCACCCCCATCACCAGGGGCTTCCCCTGAGGCAACTACAGACCCACCCCAGGCCACTGCTAAGGCTATCACGGATCTCTTGATGCCGATGATTGATGGGCGGCTGGCAGCCTTCCAGTCTTCATTAGACGTTATAGTCACCCAAGTTAATGCCCAGGGTTCAAGGCTAACAGATGTGGAGCAGAGGGTCTCTGACATGGAGGACTCTGTAAAGGAAATTTCAGAAATGCTAGAGAGCAGGAATAAGGACATTGCTGTATTGCTGGACAAGGTAGATGATCTGGAGAACAGGTCCAGACGCAATAATTTAAGGTTGGTGGGCGTCCCTGAATCGGTTCGGCAAGCTGATCTACTGAAACTCACTTCAGAATGGCTACCAGGAGCTTTGAAATTGGATCTAAAGTCGGGGCCAATTGCTATTGAAAGGGCCCACTCTGGGCCCACCTCGAAATGATGGAGAGGTCAGACCCAGACAAGTAATTTTTAAGGTCCTGGACTTCCAAGACAAGATCAGATTGCTGACAGCATTTAGAAAAATTCACTCACTTACCTACAATAACTCTAAACTGCTTTTGTTCCAAGATTACTCAGCAGCCTTGACAACAAGACGCAAAGCCTTCAATCCAGTATGCAAACTATTGGCGGAAAAAAATATTCGCTTCAGTCTACTGTATCCTGCTGTTCTACGCTTCACTACAGGGGGAAAGAATTGGACTTTTGAAGATCCTAAGTTGGCTTTAAATTACCTTCTTCAGGAAAATGGAGCTTCGCCAGCACTCAACATAGACACTTAAATCGGAGACGTCACTGTGCTACAGTTCTGATGTTCATTCTGTTTTTCCTTTTTTTTTCAGTGTCAGGACTGCCAGAGAGGCAGATGACATTGTCATTAGATTAAGGTTTTTGTTTAGATGGGAAGGGGTTAGGGGGCTCTGCGTGCGCACCTTTAGTTTAGCTCTCATATGGGTTGTCGCGTTTACTCGCTGGGATGGACGAGGGAACCCAAATAGGTTGTTTATAATTTTACAATTAATTCCTCCTTCTGGAATAGGATAAATGACTAACACAGAGAGCACAAATGTGTCCACGATTAAATCGCTGTATTGGTGCTCCTGGAATGTTAACGGGTTAAACTCTCCTATTAAGAGGAAAAAAGTTTTAAATTATCTACATCGTTTAAATTGCCATATTGTCTTCTTACAGGAAACACACTGGATGAAGGGCAATCACCCATTTCTTCACAGCAGAAAATATGCCGTATGTGCAGAAGCGTCATTTACGAGAAAACAAAGAGGGGTAGCTATATTGATCAATAAGCATATTAGTCATGAAGTTCTGGAGGTTTCAGAGGACCCTATGGGGAGATTATTATTGGTGAAAGTGAAGATAGAGGGCACTATCTACAACTTAGCAAACATATATGCACCAAATATTCCTGATCCACAGTTCAGAGCCAGATTGATCGAAAGTATCACAGGTTGGGATATGACTAATTTAATTGTAGGCGGAGATTTCAATGAGGCTCATGATGGAATTTTAGACAGGTCAAGTCCCCAGCCATCTCCTCTATTGGCGCTCCGTAGTGGTTTGCAATATCTCGTCAATCAATTGGAACTAATAGACACATGGCGCATGCAGCACCCAATAGATACAGATTATACATTTTATTCACATGTCCATGACTTACATACACGGATTGACTATTGGCTACTAAGCCCAGCACTGACGCCACATTTACTTTCCTCCAACATCCTAGACATTTGTATTTCGGATCATGCACCGGTTACTTTTAATTTGTTATTATCTACCACAATACTACGGGAAAGAAGGTGGAGGTTTCCTTCATATTTATATCAATCTGAGGATTTCAAAGCTTCTTTACAAAACTACTGGAGCTTTTATGAGAAGGATAATCACGAGCATAGTGGGGACGCTGGTTTGTATTGGGCTGCCTCCAAGGCAGTAGTAAGAGGTCAGATAATATCATATGTCAGCCATAAGAGAAAAAGCTCCTGGAACAAACTATACCAGCACAAAAACTTCTCACGCAGGCATATAAAGATTTTAAAAATAACAACACTGATACGACAAAACAACATTTCTTAGAGGCCAAGGAGGCGGCGGACACCTTGGCCCATGAGATGGCACTTAGTAACCTGGACTACCAGAAACAAATACTTTAAATGGTGCGACAAACCTGGGAAATTACTAGCTTCTTTAACCAAACCCTTTAGAACCACCACTAGAATCCACAAAATTAAAAAGAAAGATGGTACCATGGTAACAAAAGATGAGGAAATAATGGAGGAGTTCAGGGCATTCTTTGGCTCGCTGTATGAGGCGGAACCGAGGGAGGTTGACGGGGAAGCTGATTTTATCCATGGTACCGTAGCGCCCATCTTGACAGAGGAACAAAGAGTAGTACTAAACGCCCCTATAAATATTTCAGAAATAGTAAAAACTATTGGCACTCTTAAACTAGCCAAAAGCCCAGGGCCCGACGGATTTAGTAACGAATATTATAAGATCTTGGGAGCCTCTATCGGTCCTCATCTATGTGCAGTGTATAATAAGATACTCACAGATAGAATAATTCCCGACAGGTTCAATGAGGCAAACATTATAGTATTACCTAAGCCAGGAAAAGACCCACTACAGGTGGAGGGATACAGACCCATCTCATTACTCAACTCTGAAAATCTTTTAAAATCTTTACTAAAATACTAGCTGGTAGATTACAACAAGTGATTCCAGATCTTATTCTGCCCTTCCAAACGGGATTCGTGCACGGGAAATCCATCACCTATAACATCAGGACGGCTATTGGGGCTATCTCTTATAGCAGGAAGAATAGATGTACCAAACATATAGTAGTTAGCCTTGATGCGGACAAGGCCTTTGACAGGGTCTCTTGGGCCTATTTACATAATCTTTTGGCATGTCGCCAGGTGGGATCCTGGTTTTGCGAAGCAGTCAAGATGATATACACAGACCCCAAATCCAGACTATCTATAAATAATACATTCTCTGAGCCATTTGAGGTACAGAGGGGAACGAGGCAGGGGTGTCCCTTGTCACCTTTATTGTTTAATTTGGCTCTGGACCCAATGTTGAGGACCCTACATAATTTAGCAATATTTCAGGGCATGAGAGTCGGTGGGACAACAATTAAACTTTTGGCTTTTGCCGATGATATTTTATTGTTTATTGCCAATCCCTCTCAAGCGATTCCAGAGATAATGAACACATTGAATAATTTTGGAAAGGCCTCAGGCTTCAGGGTAAATTACAAAAAAACTGAGGCATTGGCAATGTACAAATCGGGTAAAATTGATAACAACTTATTTCCCTTCCAGTGGTGTACCAGGTCCATTAAATATTTGGGGATTCAGCTCCCAGCAAACCCCTTGTTACTATATCAAATTAATTATAAGCCTCTTATAAATTCATTAATACATCTACTCCAATCTTGGAAACATCTGAAAATATCCTTTTCGGGTCGATGTCACTTAATTAAAATGGTAGCATTCCCCAAAATAATGTTCTTATTTCAGACTCTCCCGTTGCTTCTACGCAAATCAGATATTAAGCTACTAAATTCATCCTTTGGAAAATTAATTTGGGGGCACAAGGGGCGTACTAGGATCAGCTTAATCAAGCTTCAATTACCAAAAGGGGCAGGGGCATAAATCTTCCAGATCTGGGCAGATATAATCTAACAGCAAATTTTAGATATGTGGTGGACTGGGTGCGAGGAGTATCTCACTTTGCCAATGTACAATTGGAACAACAGCTATGTTCACAAGTCTCGTTAACAGCATTGCTGCATTTAGGGAACGAGGAAATACCAAGTGAGGTTAGGGATCATCCAACACTATGGCATACTATACTAACGTGGAGGAAGGTGAGGAAACTTGGTAAAATTAACACTTCAAGTTCCCCATTTCAACCCTTTATTGGAAATCCGAGATTCCTCCAGGGTCGCCCTCTGAGGATTTATGAAACATTGTCAATGCAGGGTTGTGCTTATGCTGCAGATCTAATGGAGCCTGATTGGTCGTTGCTTTCTTACGAGAAGGCGGCACACCGATTTCCAGCTTTTGTGGGTCAGCCTTTTCTTTTTCTTCAGGCGCGTAGCTTGGCTCAAAAATATCTTGTTGACAAGCCAAAGGGAGATCTTGGAGGAAGTGTGGATAACTTTCTTAGGAGGGCAAGAAGCCAGGCGTCCTCGACTTGTCAGGTTTATTCAATGTTGCGTACAGTTTGGACATGGGAGGGGAAAACAACAGGTCCAGCAAAATGGAAGGTAGACATGCCAGAGTTCGAGGTAAAGGATTTTTTACAAGCCACGCTGTTGCAACGTAAATTTCTGTCGTCCAGTAGCTACACAGATATGGCCTTGATGATTCTACATAGAGCATATATTACTCCAAAAATTCAATTAAAAATGGACACAAATGCCTTACACTCTTGTTCTAAATGTGGCATAAGAGACACTGACCTGTTTCACCACTTATGGGACTGTGTTCAGATACAGGGAGTATAGAGAAGCGTTCACTCAGTCTTACAAAATACATACAATATTCAGTTTGCTCTGACACCACAGTGGGCGATTTTTAACATGTTGGAGGAGGCTCAACAAAGTCTTCCGAGAGGTACCAGGGCAATGTTAACTATTTGGGCCTCGGCCACTAGGAAAAGTATCCTACATCTCTGGGTAAATCCTGAAGCACACTCTCTAGCGTTTATCCAAACAAAACTAATGTTCATATTCAAAATGGACTGGCTGGATGCACTGTCGAATAAGGAGAAGTTGACTAAGCGTTTCTTTGAAACATGGTCTTTATTTATACCTAACTTGGCTACAGTGCTTAAGGATAGACTTAAATCTCAGTTTGGACAGACCTCTTGGTACCTTTTTGAACTGCTCAATGGACACATACCAATTACATAAGTTACCATTTTAAGTTGCTTCTGGTCGCACGCAGAGCGGGGGGAGGGGTGGGCGAGACTGTTTTTATTATAATGTCATCAATGAAATGCTTTTTGTATAAGAGCAGATTGTAAAAGAAACTCGGTTAAAATTTAATAAAAAGATGTTTAAAAAAAAAAAAAGAAAGTCATCATCAGGTAGCAGAGGCTGCGGTCACTGCAGAGAAGCAGATATTATCAGGAGACTGGCTGATATTAACAGCAGGCAGCAGGCCTCTAATGTTTGATGTTACCTCCTAGATGTCACAGAGTTTTACACAAAACTGGTCAACAGTCATGGTGGCATCAGACACTGTTCACATTGCAGATTCTGACACTCGCCACACTCGGCCTATGGTGCCTCTGGTGTTTCTGTGAACACAGGCAGACTCAGCTGTTGACCAGCTGTGTGCTCATTCTTAGAAGGCTAACAAGAGTTAAACTCTGCTAACCTGCTTGTTAGGATTCTGGGATCACATGTTGTAAAGAATCCTATCACATCTGCTCCTCTGATACTTAGTTTGGGGGAGATCTTCCACCCATGCCGACTATAGATTTTGCTGTGTCGGTCTGTGTGCTGTTGTGTCCCAGATTTGCTGAAGAGAGAATAGCCTGTGCTTGGTGTTGTGGAGTTTACCCGTTGTATGTTGTTTCCTCCCTGCTCTTGTTTTCCTTCTTATTATCTTATTATCTTATATCTCAGTGTGTGCGTGCTGTGTGACAGAGGTTTTTTTTTTCCTGTCTATCTATTCTTGTGGGTAATCACACTCCTGTCCAGGCTCCCCCTGAGTTATTGAGTATAAGATCAAGGCTGGTCAGGAGGAGGACCAGGAAGGAGATGCAGACATCCCCACCTTCAGGGATATCTCTGAGATTAGGGATAGTTAGGGTCAGTCTAGGAGCCCCAGTTTCCTACTATCTCCTGAGTCCTCATGACACTTGATGGGAAGGGGTAGCAGAAAGAGCAGCTCCGGAGCCACACTGAATTTCAGGTATTGTAAGGATAATAGAACTGCACTGTGTATCTAATCTTTATAGTTTATTAGGGCAGGGACACTAGAATATTTTTTATTTCCCCAGAGTACCCCTTTAAATAAGCAAGGAAGTTACTGTATATTACATAGCACAAAAGTGTGGAGCCCTCCAGTTTATAATATTTTGATTAATTGTCATTGACCTGTAGGACGAAGAGGTCATTGCAATGAATTCATTTCTTCAATAACTTGAAGTGAGTGCTTTTTCACAATGTCGTGGATGAGAGCTTTTTCACCAAGTACTGAAAATGATTTCAATGTGTAGGGCTGTAGTACTTGAGCCAGCCTCTTGTTCCTATATGAGGTTGGTATAAATACGAGGTCATCAACACACTAAAATGCCCCCACAGACATTACATGGCTGTTTGCCGAACGCTGCTCCATTCTTGGCCGACTATCCCATCCACAGTGCGCTTGATCAACCAAGCGCTCCTATGTTGTGTATAAAGCCTGCATTACACGTTGCAATTTGTTGTGCAATCACGTTTGCGATGTGACACGCCCAGGTCGCATATGTGATCTAATGAGATCGCACGTAGGTCGTTCATTTGCTGTCACACGTGCGTTAGTAGTCTATGTTAAATTGATCAATTTTGTGTGCGATCCTTTAGATCATGTGTTCTGTGACGTATGCATTGGGCACCCTTTTTTTCTTTATTTATTGACTTGCCAAGCGTGTGTAATGTGTAGGGATGCGTTTTTACTATGTCATCTGCCATTCAGCTCTGCTACATGGCTGCTAACAGCAGACACAGACAGCCATGTAGCAGAGCTGAATGGCAGACAGCAGACACAGAAAGAGCCGCACGATCAGAATGAACTCGGGTTAACTTCACCCGACTTCATTGTTATGCTGCGGCTCTGTCTGTATGGCGTCCTGATTAGCGGTCACCAGTGAAGGACTCACCGGTGACTGCTAATCTCCTGAGTGACTGAATTGAGCAGCCCTCTCTCATATACTCACCGATCCCCGATCTCCGGCGCGGCGCTGCATGGCATTCACACTGCTCCGGCGGCTTTTACTATTTTGAAGAAGCCGGCCGCTCATTAAACAATCTCGTTTTCCCTGCTTTCCCCTCCCACCGGCGCCTATGATTGGTTGCAGTGAGACAGGTGTCTCACTGCATCCAATCACAGCAGCCTGTGGGCGTGTCTATACTGTGCAGTGAAATAAATAATTAAATAATTTAAAATACCGGCGTGCGGTCCCCCCCAATTTTAAAACCAGCCAGATAAAGCCATACGGCTGAAAGCTGGTATTCTCAAGATGGGGAGCTCCACGTTATGGGGAGTCCCCCAGCCTAACAATATCAGTCAGAAGCCGCCCAGAATTGCCGCATACATTAGATGCGACAGTTCTGGGACTGTACCCGGCTCTTCCCGATTTGCCCTGGTGCTTTGGCAATCGGGGTAATAAGGAGTTATTGGCAGCCCATAGCTGCCAATAACTCCTAGATTAATCATGTCAGGTGTCTCCCCGAGATACCTTCCATGATTAATCTGAAAGTTACAGTAAATAAACACACACACCCGGAAAAATCCTTTATTAGAAATAAAAAACAAACTCGTTCACCACTTTAATAAGCCCGAAAAAGCCCTCCATGTCCGGCGTAATCCAGGATGGTCCAGCGTCGCTTCCAGCTCTGCTGCATGGAGGTGACGGGAGCTGCAGAAGACATAGCCGCTTCTGTAACCTCCATGCAGCAACTGAAGACAGCCGCGCGATCAGCTGAGCTGTCACTGAGGTTACCCGCGGCCACCGCTGTATCCAGTGACAGCGGGTAACCTCAGTGACAGCTCAGCTGATCGCGCTATTCCCTTCATTAACTGCGTGGAGCTGACAGGAGCGGCGGTGTATTCTGCAGCTCCGGTCACCTTCATGCAGCAGAGCTGGAAGCGACGCTGGATTATCCTGGATTACGCCGGACATGGAGGGCTTTTTTGGGCTTATTAAAGTGGTGAACGAGGGTATATGTTTGTGTTTTTTATTTCTAATAAAGGATTTTTTCGGGTGCGTGTGTTTATTTACTGTCACTTACAGATTAATCATGGAAGGTATCTCGGGGAGACGCCTGACATGATTAAGCTAGGAGTTATTGGCAGCTATGGGCTGTCAATAACTCCTTATTACCCCGATTGCCAACACACCAGGGCAAATCGGGAAGAGCCGGGTACAGTCCCAGAACTGTCGCATCTAATGTATGTGGCAATTCTGGACGGCTGCTGGCTGATACTGTTAGGCTGGGGGGCTCCCCATAACGTGGAGCTCCCCATCCTGAGAATACCAGCCTTCAGCCGTATGGCTTTATCTGGCTGGTTTTAAAATTGGGGGAGACCGCATGCCGTTTTTTTAATTATTTAATTATTTATTTCACTGCACAGTATAGACACGCCCACCTGCTGCTGTGATTGGGTGCAGTGAGACATCTGTCACTCAGTGTGGGGGCGTGTCTCACTGCAACCAATCATAGGCGCCGGTGGGCGGGGAAAGCAGGGAATACGAGATTGTTTAATGAGCGGCCGGCTTTTTCAAAATAGTAAAAGCCGCCGGAGCAGTGTGAATGCCGTGCAGCGCCGCGCCGGGGATCGGGGATCGGTGAGTATGAGAGAGGGGGTAAGAGGGATAGACTGACATGGACAGAGAGAGAGGGACAGAGATAGTGACCGACTGACAGAGATTAGTAAATGACAGACATTGTGAGGCACTTCAGAACGCAGCTTTTCAGCTGCGCTCTGAAGCGGACCTTTTTTAAGCTGCGGTGCAGAGCGCACACCTGCGCACATAGCCTCAGACATCAAAATCGTATGAGGGATGTCACACGTTTTAATTGACTAGGTTCGTACAACAAAACGTCCAATGTATGAGGAATAAACGACGTGTATGCGATCACCGTATTTGCGTTCAATCTTGATCACACGTAGGTGTCAAACGCAAATACGTCATGAACGATGCCTGATGTGCGTCACTTACAACTTGACCCCGACGACGGATTGTGAGATATATTGAAGCGTGTAAAGCAGGCTTAAGAAAGCAGCTGGACACTTCAGCCAGCGACTGATTACTGGGAGAACAATACGATCAGCAGTCCGAAATCAGACATAAACGGTCAACATTTTACCCGACAATCAGTTGGCTGGCCCCCCATACACATTGGAATATTGTTTAAACACTTTGATATCAATGGTTCGGCAGGCATTTGTCTAATTTGTAAGAGGAACATAAGGCATCTGAAAATAGGGATAGTAATTAATGCCGCCATGATGATAACCAGATAATACTACTATAAAGTGCCTAAATAATAGTCATAGTTTTCTCATTTCAATTGTTTTTTGTTTTCTTCACATTAACAGCCTATCCAGATGCAGTTTGTTAAATCCAGAAATATTTTGCAATATGCCCCCTATAATTTTTCTGTATTTTGTAGAATAAATGGGACACAGTATGTTTTTTCTGTCAGGTCACAGATGATGTGAGTCAGCTGTCTGATGATAAATATGATCACAAGGGTCTGTTGGCTGCCGTTATCCTAAATCTGGGTTGTTAAAACAATTTATTGACTTCATGTGGCCACAAAAAAGAATATAGACAAACAGCAGTATCATCTTTAAAAAAAAAAAGGAAATAATGGAGCAGAAGCAAACAAACAACTGTGGAATGACTAGAAAAAAGTACTGGTATGACAACATAGGTCAGTGATTATTTCTTTAGCTCATTTTGTAAAGATCATGATGGTATTCCAAACGCATAGTCTTGCATAGAATGCCATTCACACCATTATGTGAGATGCATCTGTGGCGCCCCTGAGGCTTCCGTCGCCACAGAGGTACTGCACCTAAACCAGAGGTGTGGTATCCCATCCTGGGTAAGAAGGGGGTCATCTACCGGTTCACAGACAAAACCTGCACACACCAATTGGTAGGTCACACACCGGGTCAGGGTGTAATGCAGGCACTCCATTAATGCTGAGAGTAGCGACCAGTATACCTGGTTATGGAGCCTTAAGTCCCATTCACTGGCCTGAGAAGGGGTGGAGCCTAGCAAGGGGGAGTGTGGGAGGAGTCAGGGGAGTAGTGAGAGAAACCAGTTAGTTCAAGTTGAAAGTCAGTCAGAGAGAGACAAGGGAGAGAGAGGGAGTCGAGGAGTGTGTGAGGTGGGCTGTCAGGACAGTGACAGCGGACAGAAAGACCAAGTCAGAAGGAGGTTACTGGGTGAAGATCCTGGGGTCTTGCTAGGCACAGGTGACATCGATAAAAGGGATTCCAGGGTGTCATGGAAGTACGAACGTCCCGTGGACCTGTTCCACTAGAAATGCCGGATGGAGGGATCTGGCTGCAACACAGGGACGGTCCCTAGGCAGAAAGACGGAAGACATTACTTTCAGCGAAACCGAAGACCCGGGAGATCGCTTCAGGCGCCTGAGACTACAACCTGCCACAGATCACCTGCAAGGGGGAGCAACAGAAGACCTAGGTCAGCAACCCTTTGGACAGGCTTGGTGGCGGAGGCACAGGACAGCCTAGTGCAGTTCAGCGATAGCGAGACAGCCAGAAAGGACACATTGAGGGTGAGGGGTGCACCGGTACTGACCCTTGAACTATTCGGGATCGGCGGAGGCCCATGACGGCGGATCCTGGTATACCGCAGGTAACCGGTCAGCTGTAGTGTTGAAGCTAACAGTGAGTAAACATCTTGACTGCAAGCCCTGTGTCGTCTGCTTTGTCTCGCACCTCATCAGTAAACACCATAGACTTTACCAAAGGTTGCCCTGGGGTACCCGCTCCACCTGTGAGAGCAAGAAACACCTCAGCTGCCACAACATCAGCCCCGGAGGTCTCTTCCCGCAGCTGCGGCTCCATAGCCGCACAATTCCACAGGTGGCGTCACGAATTTCAATAAACTACAACTCCCATCATCACCCCCCCCATCAGCCACATTAATTGACTCCGCCAGGGTCACAGATCCGGGCCCCGCCACCGCTGACCACCCCGGACTAGTCCGACCCGACACCGAGTCACCTAAGGCCCTGGAGCGGACGAGTCACATCTCTGTCCGGTTAATAGCCTATTACCAAAGCGCCTATTATTAGATAAGGCAGGCTCCCCAGTACCATATGTAAAGCCAACAGGACAGACACTCCACATTAACCAGCCACCACTGAAGGGCCTGGTCTGTACCCTGCATAAAAAACATTCAAAAAAGATATATACCAATACAACGGATGTTTGGTGGATGAGTAAGTGGTTGTTTCATTAGTATTTTATACCTGTGATGCCACATGTCTTTATCATCATAGGGGTCTTCTGCATCCGATTCTGCATTTGTATTTTGACATAGTATACAAAAGTCTGGTTGCCTTTTTTGTGATGTTTTTATACATTTTTGTCCTTTTATCAGGGATGTCATGCAGTGTTCAGGTCCAGACTCATTAGGTGTCACGGCAGTGTCAGGCTCTGTTCACACTGCATAGCCTGACAAGCAACCTGATGTCTTCTAGTTGTTCAACCAGAGCTGTGTATCAGCTGTTTCATGTGCTCTGTTCCTCAGTCTTGCAGGAGTTCATTCCTGTTGACCTGGGGAATTCTTTTAGGAGCTCAGGTTCCTAATTACGAATCACAGCCATCTCCTTTCTATATAAGATTCTAAACCTTGCTACTGAGCGCCAATTATAACTTCAGCGATTCCGGTCTTTGTGGTGATCCAGTTTGTGGTGATCTGTAGTTACTATTTTGAGTGGTGTTGAAGTTCACCTGTTGTGCATTTACTTCCTTCCTTATTCTTTATTCCCCTGTACACATATGGTCTCTCATTTGTGTTTGAGTGCAGTGTGTACTAATTTTGGTTCTCCCTTGTCCTTTCTGTGGGGTTTTCTTACTGTGTTTCTGACCAGCCTCAAGGTGGGGGAGAGGGGGAGTAAGATCAGGGCTCGAACAGGAGTCAGGGTCTCGCTGAGGCCTCAGAGCTGGCTACCATCAAGCCTACCTCTGAGATAAGGGACAGCGCAGGGTCTCAAGTCTGAGGGCCAGCCTACGAGCCCTTGTTCTGTCATTTCATACCCCGAGACATTATAATCGGCCAAACCTATTACACCCATAGACACTGTCACCAGTCTAGCTAAACAAATGCAGGCATTAATACTCCAGGTAGCGGAGCTAAGGGGGGGGCAGTTCAGCTTCAAGCCCAAACTCCTTCTGCGGTGCAGACAGGATTGATGGCCAGTTCTCCAGAGCCCAAACCGCTTCTTTCGGAGTGGTTTGATGGGGATTTCAGTCAGTTTGTCTCATCCTGGGAGGCCTGTAAGTTGTTCTTCTGACTGTGTCTTCTATCTTCTGGGAACAAGGGCCAGTGGATGGGGATCTTTGTTTTCTTTGCTAAGCTGTGATCCATAATCATGGCCCTTTTTGCTGCCTCCAAATTCCTCTCTGTTTGGTTCAGTGGAAGTTTTTTGTCTGCACTCAGTTTCATCTATGACGACTTCGATATGATGTTGTTAGCCAAGTTCAAGATCTGTTCACTAACACAGAGGAATCGACCGATGAAGGATTACTGCATCGAATTCTGGCACTGGTCGTTAGACATACAGTGGATTGACCCAGCTTTCCAGAGTTAGTTTTTTCAGGGCATTTCAGACCGGCTGAAGGAGGCCTTGGTCATGTATGAGACCCCTCCTTCTCTGGAGTCTGCAATGGTGTTAGAAATCCAGATAGATCGCCGGTTTCATCAGAGGTCTCATGAGACCATGTCTATCTGGGAGAGGGCAGCATCTCCTGTGACACCTCCGGAGACCTCAGGAGAGCCCATGCAGCTGGGTGGGAAGACTCAGGTGAAGGGGGAGACTCTTGCTTGTAAATCTGGCAAGGCATGTTTTTTTGTGTGGTAAATATGGGCATTAATTAATGCATCTCCCCTCGTACCTAAGAAAGGTTGGCTGTCAGAAAACTTTTAGGCTCAGATGGATTGGAGGATTCCTGCGTGGGCCTACGCATCTCCTCCATTATGGCTACTCAGTGTTTGTTACCTGCCTGGATAAAGATTGGGGGCCATGTTGTTAAGAAGGTATTTTTGGATAGTGGGGCGGGGACTAATATCATTGATGAGCACTTTGCCCGCTCCTCTAGCTTAAGGGTGTACTAGTTATCCAATCCTATACGGATTATGGCCATTGACTTGTCTCCTCTATCTCAGAGGTTCTTCAAAGAGTGTATTCACGATGTGGAACTCCGAATTGGAGTCCTCCACACTGAGTGGGTCACCTGTCAGGTGCTCAAGGATTTACCAGCACCAGTCATACTGGGGTTCCCCTGGCTCACCCTACACAGCCCTGTAGTTGACTGGAAGACTCAGTCAGGATATCGTTCCGTAGAGTCCATACTGTAAGGCTCGCTTTCCGGGGACCTGTGTTTCTGTTGTTGCCCCCAGTATTTCTGAATCTTTGTCTGAGTTCAAGGATGTATTCTCACAGAAAGGTTATCAGGAGTTCCTGCCGCACAGACGGTATGACTGCACGATAAGGTTAAAACCAGGGGCCAGGTTGCCCAAATGCAGACTGTACAATTTGTCCAGTACAAACAGATTTGCTCTCAAGAAGTATATTACTGAGAGTCTGGCCAATAGGCACATTAGACCTCCGCCCTCTCCGGTTGTGGCTGGGTTCTTTTTTGCAAAGAAAAAAAATGGGGGATTACGACTGTGTCTGAATTTTTGGGAACTGAACCAGATTACGGTTCGTAATCCATTTCCTATGCCTCTTATTCAGGACCTCTATAACCAGATTTCCAGTGCTAAATGGTTTTCTAAACTCGATGTTGGGGGGGGCTATACCCTCATCAGTGTCCGGGAGGGGGGATGAGTGCAAGATGGCATTTAATACACTATGAGAATCTGGTGATGCCTTTTGGGCTAACCAACACGCCTGCTGTATTCCAACATTTTATTAATGATGTTACCAGCACTTCTGGGGCCGCTCATTGTATTCTATTTGAAATAAAGGATTTTTTGTGGTGTGTGTATTTATTTACTTTTAGTTACAGATTACTAATTGAAGGGGTCACATAGACCCTCCCCATCACTAATCTAGGCATTAGTGGCAGCTGTGAGCTGCCATTAACCCCTTACTACCTCGATTGACAATGAACCAGGGCAATTGGGAAGAGCTGGGTAAAGTTCCTGGATCGTTGCATCTAATGGATGCAGCAATCTTGGGCGGCTGCAGGCTGCTATTTTTAGGCTGGAGGGGCCCAATAAGCATGGGTGTTGTGAATATCATCAGAGATGGTACTGTTCCCGAAAGTGTTTCTGGGCTCCCTGTGGGGCTAGTTCTGGTGGTGAGTCTGATTCTACATCTGTCGCTCAGACAGGTGCAGGAGATGATTGCTGTTCCAGGGATCCTATGGAGTCCAGCCTGGGGGAATAAAGGAAGGTAGTTTCTGTCTAGCCTTTGCCGGTGATAATTGTTTCTGCTCCATGAGAAAATGTCTTGAATTTTGTCCTCCAGCTTTGAGGCATTTGCCTTTCCCTGTAGGTTCTGTTTTTCCTTTTTTTTCTGCTCCTTTTTGGATCCTCCAGGAATGATTTCTGCAGTGTTTTTTTATTCTTTTGCATCGGTTTTGTTGCCATGTCATCCTGGTCTGCAGCTATGCCTGATAAGTATTTTTTTTCCATCTGAGATGTAATTAGTTCTCATGCACCTTTTTGTTTCTTGGATGTGAATAGGAGCTTTTCCTGCACTTTGTGTGAGGACGATTTATTCCCAGTAAGAAAGGGAGTTTTTCTCCCAGTCTGATCTATAGTTTGTATTTTTTGTATCTCATGTATTTGCACAAGTTTCTGATATAGTGGGAGAAAGATCATATGATCTTTTAAAGGAATGTTTGATACCATTATTGGGATTTTTTTAGGGTTTTTACTGGCTGCAACCAGGAAATCTATCCTATCGTTTTGTATCTAGCTAGCAGGGCCTCACTTTGCTTAACCCTATACTCTCCATCTGTGTGTTTTTTCTTATATCACCGTCGTTATATGTTGGGGGCTCATCTCTTTTCTTTGGGGCTATTCTGATGGAAGTCAGGATTTCTCATTTCATATTTGAGGTTAGTTAGTTCTCCGGCGGTGACGAGGTGTTTCGGTTGCTTAGGAACGCTCCACTGCTACTTCCTAGTTGTGTTTCTGCAGTTAGTGGATTGCAGCCAGCTAAGTTTCCAACTACTCTTGTGCATTATATTCCATAATTTTTTATGTTTTTTTGCAAGATCTTTAGCGGTCTCCTGACCATAACACATGGGTCTCCTTAACCTGAGACTACCGGGCCACAGATGTTGGCTTTATCATGGCTGGGTATCATAATTGTGGGGGACCACATGCAGGTTTTATAAAATTATTTATTTATTTATTTAAATAATTTAAATTAAAAAAAAAAGACCTTGAACCGCAACGGCCACTACCACCCTACATCATCCTCCCTGGGGCCTAGCTCTAACTGTGGGGAGCTGAACTATCCGAGCTGTGTTATCTTCCGCCCATGAGGACATCACCCACAGTAGAGGATAATCCCTGGCCGCACACCACAGGTGGTGTCATGAGACAACTACTCCCAACATCCCCACCATTTTCCCCTTCATTCCTTCGTGGACACCTCGGGGCTACGAAGCCAAGCAAAGGCCTCTGTGACATCCCCAAGACCTCCCTTTATCACCGGCCCGGTTACTAGTATGACCCCGGCCCCGTGGGGTGCTTCAAATGTGGTTTTATTTTAATACACAGCGAAGATAAGCACAATGCTGGGGCCTGCAGCCTGTAGCTGTAGGCTTTATCTGTGTTGGTATCATATTATGGGGGGACCCTACGCCAAATATTTTGTTTATTTTATACCATGATAGACGCATATAGCGTCTGTGATTGGAAGCAATCTGCTGACACGCTGATGTACCGCCCTGCGGCCTCGGCTGCGACCGCCGAGCCGCTCGGGTCCGGGCTCGTGTGTGTGTCGGTGGCTCGAGCGCCTCCGGACCCGGGGGTCACGTCGCTCTGGAAGGGTGTAGTGGCGGTGCACGCACGGGTTGGTGGGGTGGTTGTGTTGTAAAGTTCGTGACGCCACCCACGGGTTGTGGTGATGGTGGACACTACTGCTACGGTAAAGGTGTGGGGAATCCCGGGAGCGGTGTAGGGGCACAGCTAGGTGTTGACCCCTCCGTGGGTAGGGGATGTTGGTCCCGGGGCCCGGTAGCGAGGGCCGGGGTGCAGGGGCAGTATTGTGGTGCAGCACGGTGCGGTGCCTGATGGCACTGGTGTACTCACGATTAAACCACACAGAGTCACTGGTAAACCAAACGGGGTGACGAACGGGGCCCGCAGCCGGCTGCAGTTTCTCCAGATCAGTTGGTAATGTCCGCCTTTCTCCTGCACCTGTATGTGATCTTGGCTACCGTGCCTGGGCACGGGTAGCCCGCTCCACGGAGTACATGTGTTGTAGGAGCCCGTTTGCCCGCAAACGCTGGCCCTTGGATCTCTGGCCTCTGGCGGTTACTACTATCAGGACAGATTGGGCTGTTGCCTTCAATCGGGACTTAGGTGGGAATGAACCCCTGAGGTCCAGACCGCAATCAGTTGATTTGACTATGGTGGTGGCTTATAGCCTAGTTTGGGGTCTGAGTGCCCTGCCTGGTGCTCCGGTATCCAGTTAGCTCCCCTGTTCGGTTCCGGCGGGCCACTACCCTGTCCCGTCCCTTACAGTTCCGCTGGTCGTATTCCCGGTCTCCTGCAGGCGGCCACTACCGTCTGCCTGCCTGACTGATCTGGGGTCCTAGGCTCCAACCCAGGCCCCACACAGAACTGAGCTCCTCTCTTTCCACTCTCCTCACTTCACTCTCCTAACTGCACTCTTTGTGTTTTTCCTGCCTCAGGCCAGCAGACTCCTCAGAGGTTGTGTCTTTCCACCTGACTCCACCCACCTGGTGTGCCTGTCTGACTCTGAGGGAGGCAATCAGGTCTTCTGGTTGACTGGTGATACCTTACTGGGGTGGGGGTGTATGTGGTGAGTGTAATGACCTGTGACCCCTGGGTGTCCAGGGCGTCACACTGACACTCAGGGTGGGGGCGCATCTGACTGCAACCAATCACAGATGATGGTGGGCGGGGAAAGAATTGCATATGCATGAAGATAAATGAGCATCAATGGAATTGAATGAGCAATTACAGCCGTGCCAGAGCCTCGGTAAGTAAATCCTGCTTGCTCCTATTCCCCTATCCCTTCTACCATAATTTTTAATCACCGGATTCTACTCCCCATAGACTTATATAGTGACCAGCATCTGGCCAGGTAACCAGGATTAATTCCAGGCCGGAACCAGATTTTTTTTTAATATGGTTAGGTTTGTTGTTCCCAGTTATCTGTGAATCCACCCATCACTAATCCTGAGGTTTTTTTGCTGCAAAATTACTCACTCAGAGTTTAATATTCCCTAAAGTTCCCACACAGGTGCAAGGTTTAGATTCCCATGCTCATGTACAAGCTCTCACTGCTGAGCATATTGATTTATGATCTGCAGCATGCATAGATCTACAAGTGTTTAATGTTATCTCGCTGCACCAGTACATGCCCACATTACATGTGACTTTGTATTAATTTTATACATACTCATACAAACAAACAGAGCAGTCGGCTCCGTGCATCATGGCTTCCCATGGCTTGTAATAATTTATCCTTATTATTTTGAATAAGTATACTGCTGTAAAGGCCATGACAGTGTATGGCCCAATTTCCTCCATACCTTCCTTTTTCTTTTACATTCACCTCCCCGCCACTTATCTATATAAATAACCAGACAAAACCTTCTTTGGATAAATTTGGCCACAGCGGCCATTTTATTAACATAAATAACATTAACAATATAAATAACCAAAAATTGGGGGGAGGTCCTTGAAGCTACCAGATCTGGCATATACCACCAAATTACAAGGTATCTCTATTTTACCTTCAGCTGTGAATCCCCAGCTCAAGGGCACCATGCCACAATAAGTGGCCCAAAATGTGTAAGTACCAGGTCTCAGTCCACACTCCTGTCTAGATCCCCATTAAGTTCCAAATCACCAATACCTCTATTCCATCCGGGAGGGAATTATCCATATAAATCCGCCCCAACTTCAACTTTACCAACTCCAAGGACCCCACCCAACTGCCAACACAAACGCGCCCTGAAACCTTAGGTGCGTGCGTCCCCAACCATCTCCAGGGCCCACTTGATCCCATCCTGGATCACAAAAGCCCATAAGTCAATTCCAATGGCATTCAGATGCACACCATCGTCCAGCCAAAAGTTTCCCTCACCCGACTTCAAATCGTGATGTCGCAACCAACACCCCCATTACGAGCTACAAAATGCGCTACCACCCTGTTCAACTTCACCCTGGCTCTATTAATACCCCTCTCCGATCTTGCCGCCCACCACTTCTTCCTAGGAACGATGTCTGACCACACAATCACCACCTTTGGGAATGCTGACCACAACCTCAACAAATCAAAGAGAATATCCCTAATTAACTCCCGCACTGATCTGGAACTTAGGTCATTACCCCCTAGATGTAACACTAGGATGTCAGGCATATTGTCCCACCGAGCCGCCTTATGAACCTCCGGTAACACGCGACTCCACACCATCCCCCTTAGACCCAGCCATCTAATTCTCAGTACCTTTCCATAAAAACCTAACTGTCGTCCATCTGGCCAGACATCCACACGCCGCGCTCCCCAGCAAACATACGAATGCCCCAATATCCACACCAGGTATGGACCAACATCTAAAACAAAGAGAGGGAAAGAACCAAAAAAACACACCTAATTACTAATTATTCAAAAACTCCTGCCAACCTCAACAAGGCCTTAACAAACTAAAATTCATTGACATATGTACGATTTATAATGCAACAAGCTCCACCTCCCAATATTCTGTATATCCTTTGCACCTACCACCCTGGATGCTGCTTCAGTTTCCGCCCCTATCAGAAATGAGTGAGCTGAAAAACACGAAGCCTCCAAACCCATCCCTGTTAAACACTTCCGCATCACCACGGTAAACGGTTATCTGGAGAGGAATGAACCGTCCTTATGACAATGCAGCAGGCCTCCATCCCTTGCCCCAACCACTGATATTCTCTGAAACAACGTACTGGACACATTGTTGAACTGTCCACTGCTCTCAACTTAACCCTTTTTCCCTTCAGCTCCTGGTTTGTCTTGGACGTCCTAATCCAGAATTCCAGCACCTGATCTGAACAAAACACATCAGTTCAAAACAAGCCTCCCATCCTTACTTTGCTTGGTGACACCAATTCCCCCACCCGTAACACCTCAAAAAGGGCAAGAGAAAAGCCAACCGGAACAAAACACTCTTCCAATCAGAACTGCAAACCCCCACCAGCTGCTCCCCAAGCTTCTCCAACATATCAAACGACATTGGCCTCCGCCTGTCCACCCTAGCATGCCCTCTCAGATAAACTTTAAGCACCTGACCAACAAGAAAACCCTTAGTTACGTCTGTCTGCCCTCTAAGTTTGAATCCAAAAGCCAAACCCGCCACAAAGCCATTCATCTTTGCCACGGATCAACCCAACTCTGACACTCTACCAAAAAAAAAAACAATTCCGCTAACATCCTATCCCTATCTGAAAACACATCTCCCCAAAAACATAACCAGGTGCACCATACTTGCCAGGCTGACTCATACGCCTCCCACGTCCTCTCCGTGACCGAGCCCCATATCAACCGACTCACTCCCCGACAACCAGCCACCACAGTTCCGATGGACACTCCACTCCTGTAATCCGAGCCTCCGGGGCTAAGGCATGAAAACGATCCCACTGAAACAGAGACAAAGCATCACCAATAGAATTCTTTACCCCAGGCACATGAACTACCACAAAACAAGCGTTCAGCAGCAAACATCGTAACACTAGTTCCCTCAACAATCTTATCACCGGAGGTGATGAATCCGTGAAGTTATTAATAACAGCTACCACCCCCATATTATCACAATGAAACCTAAGCTTGCGATCTCTAAACTCCTCACCCCAAATAGACACCGCCACCAAAATAAGAAATAACACCAACAACGTGAAATTCTTCAGAAAACCCCATTGCTTCCAGTCCTCAGGCCAACTTCCAGCAGCCTCTACAATAAGCTCCAAATCCTGCACCTCCCGCCGCATCCGTATGAATCTCCCTATCAAAATTAGTATCTGCCTCGCTGTGAATAAGGGACCTTCCATTGTAATCCCGCAAAAAAGTCCCCCAGACCACCAAATCCTCCCTATGCTCTTTTTTCAACCGTACGTATTGATGTGGAGCCCCCCCACTCCTACCCATCATTGCTGTCAATCTCCTGCAAAATATCCTGCCCATTGGCATGATTCTGCAAGCAAAGTTCAACTTGCACAGCAACGACTGCAGCTCCTTCAATGTCAACAAATGAGACCGTCGGGCCCTCTCCACCTCCTGTCACAAGGACACCAGGTTGTCCTCCGGCAACCGACCCCTTTTTCCTGGGTTTCTAATGTATGTTTCTGGGAGTTGTTGCCCATTTGTCTAATATGAGATCCATGGGTGGTCCTTGTCTTTTTCATTCATCTTTGCCACGGATCAACCCAACTCTGACACTCTACCAAAAAAAACCAATTCCGCTAACATCATATCCCTATCTGAAAACACATCTCCCCAAAAACATAACCAGGTGCACCATACTTGCCAGGCTGACTCATACGCCTCCCACGTCCTCTCCGTGACCGAGCCCCATATCAACCGACTCACTCCCCGACAACCAGCCACCACAGTTCCGATGGACACTCCACTCCTGTAATCCGAGCCTCCGGGGCTAAGGCATGAAAACGATCCCACTGAAACTGAGACAAAGCATCACCAATAGAATTCTTTACCCCAGGCACATGAACTACCACAAAACAAGCGTTCAGCAGCAAACATCGTAACACTAGTTCCCTCAACAATCTTATCACCGGAGGTGATGAATCCGTGAAGTTATTAATAACAGCTACCACCCCCATATTATCCCAATGAAACCTAAGCTTGCGATCTCTAAACTCCTCACCCCAAATAGACACCGCCACCAAAATAAGAAATAACACCAACAACGTGAAATTCTTCAGAAAACCCCATTGCTTCCAGTCCTCAGGCCAACTTCCAGCAGCCTCTACAATAAGCTCCAAATCCTGCACCTCCCGCCGCATCCGTATGAATCTCCCTATCAAAATTAGTATCTGCCTCGCTGTGAATAAGGGACCTTCCATTGTAATCCCGCAAAAAAGTCCCCCAGACCGCAAAATCCTCCCTATGCTCTTTTTTCAACTGTACGTATTGATGTGGAGCCCCCCCCACTCCTACCCATCATTGCTGTCAATCTCCTGCAAAATATCCTGCCCATTGGCATGATTCTGCAAGCAAAGTTCAACTTGCACAGCAACGACTGCAGCTCCTTCAATGTCAACAAATGAGACCGTCGGGCCCTCTCCACCTCCTGTCACAAGTACACCAGGTTGTCCTCCGGCAACCGACCCCTTTTTCCTGGGTTTCTAATGTATGTTTCTGGGAGTTGTTGCCCATTTGTCTAATATGAGATCCATGGGTGGTCCTTGTCTTTTTCATTCATCTTTGCCACGGATCAACCCAACTCTGACACTCTACCAAAAAAAAACCAATTCCGCTAACATCATATCCCTATCTGAAAACACATCTCCCCAAAAACATAACCAGGTGCACCATACTTGCCAGGCTGACTCATATGCCTCCCACGTCCTCTCCGTGACCGAGCCCCATATCAACCGACTCACTCCCCGACAACCAGCCACCACAGTTCCGATGGACACTCCACTCCTGTAATCCGAGCCTCCGGGGCTAAGGCATGAAAACGATCCCACTGAAACTGAGACAAAGCATCACCAATAGAATTCTTTACCCCAGGCACATGAACTACCACAAAACAAGCGTTCAGCAGCAAACATCGTAACACTAGTTCCCTCAACAATCTTATCACCGGAGGTGATGAATCCGTGAAGTTATTAATAACAGCTACCACCCCCATATTATCACAATGAAACCTAAGCTTGCGATCTCTAAACTTCTCACCCCAAATAGACACCGCCACCAAAATAAGAAATAACACCAACAACGTGAAATTCTTCAGAAAACCCCATTGCTTCCAGTCCTCAGGCCAACTTCCAGCAGCCTCTACAATAAGCTCCAAATCCTGCACCTCCCGCCGCATCCGTATGAATCTCCCTATCAAAATTAGTATCTGCCTCGCTGTGAATAAGGGACCTTCCATTGTAATCCCGCAAAAAAGTCCCCCAGACCACCAAATCCTCCCTATGCTCTTTTTTCAACCGTACGTATTGATGTGGAGCCCCCCCACTCCTACCCATCATTGCTGTCAATCTCCTGCAAAATATCCTGCCCATTGGCATGATTCTGCAAGCAAAGTTCAACTTGCACAGCAACGACTGCAGCTCCTTCAATGTCAACAAATGAGACCGTCGGGCCCTCTCCACCTCCTGTCACAAGGACACCAGGTTGTCCTCCGGCAACCGACCCCTTTTTCCTGGGTTTCTAATGTATGTTTCTGGGAGTTGTTGCCCATTTGTCTAATATGAGATCCATGGGTGGTCCTTGTCTTTTTCATTCATCTTTGCCACGGATCAACCCAACTCTGACACTCTACCAAAAAAAACCAATTCCGCTAACATCATATCCCTATCTGAAAACACATCTCCCCAAAAACATAACCAG
Source organism: Anomaloglossus baeobatrachus (assembly GCF_048569485.1). Taxonomy (NCBI): domain Eukaryota; kingdom Metazoa; phylum Chordata; class Amphibia; order Anura; family Aromobatidae; genus Anomaloglossus; species Anomaloglossus baeobatrachus. The sequence continues at coordinate 652,201,498 of NC_134353.1, forward strand.
GTGCACCATACTTGCCAGGCTGACTCATACGCCTCCCACGTCCTCTCCGGGACCGAGCCCCATATCAACCGACTCACTCCCCGACAACCAGCCACCACAGTTCCGATGGACACTCCACTCCTGTAATCCGAGCCTCCGGGGCTAAGGCATGAAAACGATCCCACTGAAACTGAGACAAAGCATCACCAATAGAAATCTTTACCCCAGGCACATGAACTACCACAAAACAAGCGTTCAGCAGCAAACATCGTAACACTAGTTCCCTCAACAATCTTATCACCGGAGGTGATGAATCCGTGAAGTTATTAATAACAGCTACCACCCCCATATTATCCCAATGAAACCTAAGCTTGCGATCTCTAAACTCCTCACCCCAAATAGACACCGCCACCAAAATAAGAAATAACACCAACAACGTGAAATTCTTCAGAAAACCCCATTGCTTCCAGTCCTCAGGCCAACTTCCAGCAGCCTCTACAATAAGCTCCAAATCCTGCACCTCCCGCCGCATCCGTATGAATCTCCCTATCAAAATTAGTATCTGCCTCGCTGTGAATAAGGGACCTTCCATTGTAATCCCGCAAAAAAGTCCCCCAGACCACCAAATCCTCCCTATGCTCTTTTTTCAACCGTACGTATTGATGTGGAGCCCCCCCACTCCTACCCATCATTGCTGTCAATCTCCTGCAAAATATCCTGCCCATTGGCATGATTCTGCAAGCAAAGTTCAACTTGCACAGCAACGACTGCAGCTCCTTCAATGTCAACAAATGAGACCGTCGGGCCCTCTCCACCTCCTGTCACAAGGACACCAGGTTGTCCTCCGGCAACCGACCCCTTTTTCCTGGGTTTCTAATGTATGTTTCTGGGAGTTGTTGCCCATTTGTCTAATATGAGATCCATGGGTGGTCCTTGTCTTTTTCATTAAACTGTCGAGTCAGGCGGGCCCATAACCAAAAAATCATCTAATTTATGAATAATGGTGGAAACATCTCGCACCACCCATTCCAAAAATGAACTAAATGCCTTAAAAAACGAGCAAAAAATTGCACAACACATCGGCAAACACTAATCCAAATAAAAATATCCATCTCAATGGCAGCCCAGCAACTGTATACTCTCCGGATGAACAGGTAGCAGCCTAAAGCCTCAGTATCTGTCTTCGCAAGTAATGCCCCCTGACCATAACGCCGTACCCATCGCACCGCCACATGAAACGACGTGTAAGTCACTGAGCACAACTCCGGATCTATGCCGTCATTGACCGACAAATCTTTCGGATACGAGAGATGGTGAATAAGACGATATTTGTTAGGCTCTTTTATAGGCACCATGCCCAAGGGAGAAACCACCAAACCCTCAACTGGAGGAAATTGTAAAGGGCCAGCCATCTGACCAAGCCCAACCTCCTTCTGAATTTTGTCCTTCACCACCTCAGGGTACAACAATGCTGACTGCAATTTTTTTAAAGAAAAGGGGACCTAATGCAACATCGGGGGGATCCTAAAACCATCTTGAAACTCTGAAAAAGAAGAACCGCCCTATCCCTATCCGGGAATCTACTTAGAAAAGGGACCATTGTGTGAAGACGCAATGGTGTCTCCCCCTTGGCTATTTCCGGCATCAGGCTTACCTTTTCCTTTCTTGAAACGCTTTGCTACTTCATGTGAGGACCCACTACAATGCGAGCAGATATGTTTGAACTTACAACTGGGCCCATAGGTACATTGCCCCTCATTAAATTTCCAGCATGCCCCGGACTTTTCACCCTGGCCACTGCTACCAACGCTTCCTGACTGGGACCTTCCAATTGTACCCCCAAAAAAGGACTGACCATATCGAGACGGGGCCATGACCTTCAATTAAAGCCCAATATTCTTTTGATCCCACCTAATACTGGGACGAACCGCCTTTCATTGGCGGAATTGCTAATTGTAAAGGAGCCAAGCTTGGCTTCCGTATGTCCTATGCGCCTTACCTATAGAATCTAAATAACAGAACAATGGTGAACAATTCTCCGGCGCCTTCTCAACCACTACACTTGCCAGTATGGCAAAAGCCTGTAACCAATTCACAAACGTCTGCGGTATCATACTCCACCTGTTTTTTTCCTCTTTTGACTTTTTACTATCATCCTTTTTACTCTTATCCAGATTAAATTTCTACCATGGAAGGAGAGGAAAAATCTCCACGTACTCGTCCTTCCATACTTTTTCCTTTGTCTCCTTCTTCAAATGAGGCACCAATGTCCCCTCAAAATACACATATACCTCACCTTTTGCTCTACCATCTAATTTTATCGCATCCGCCTTATCCTTCTCCGTCTGAACCAACACAGATAACCCACTGGTAACTGTCTCACTGCCTTGACACACACTCCCTCGACTACCGCCTAGCCCTGCTGCACTATCCTGGGTACCTACCCACGCTGCCGTTGGAGACGCCACGGCCCTCCCACCATAACCTCACTCCAGATGCAACAAAATCTCTCTAACGCTACCTAAAAGCTCCCTCACCCCAACAACCTCTACTTCCGGACCCCCCCCTCACCCACTATGGCCCGCTTCCGGGAATGCCAAATGCTCCCCAAATCTTAACTCTGCCACACTTAAGTTCTGGGACATACATAACATAGAGCCATACTCACCAGGCTGCATGGTTGCTGTGTCACCACCAGCCGCCACTCCTGAATCCTGCCATCCGCTCAGAGATGATCCCGACCTGGGGGACTCCCGACCGCCTCCATCTGCCCCATGACTGTCTCCCCTCAACTCCGATAAAACCAGGGGTGGCAAAAGTCCTGTTATATCCAAGTTGCCAGGGGCAACAGATGGTCGCCCGCTCTGCCCTCTGATGTTCTGCCTCCGGCTCCTGCTTCCAGCTTCCTGTCCCAGCATCCATTCATCCTCCTCGGTGCAGGGGTTATCCTCAGCTGCCACAGCTGCAGGGCACCTCAGCCGAAGGACCCACAGAAGGCCCCAGCCTGTCACTGCGCATGCCCCGCCTCCTCTGTACTGACTCCAGGCCTCTTCAGCTTGCAGTCTCCGAATTCCTCGCTTCCTCTTCTTGTCCTCCGGCAGACCCTGAGACTGGAGCATCACTTCCAGGGCCTGCCGTAATCCTGATCTGTGCACGCTGCCGAGGAGTAGAAAGCCCTGCACCAACCACGATCTGCAGCCTGCCTCCTCCCACAGCCCCAGGCTGGCTGACCAGATTTCTCCCCGACCGCGAGCGCCGACCCGATGGAGTGTTCCGGCGCCCGCTGGTGGATGGGTCCCCATAGGGGCTCCGTAGCCGACGCCTGGAGTGAGGGGTCATCTCTGGGATCAGTCTCTCCAGCGGCCACGGAGCCGGACCCCTCGGTACTGCGCTGTGGCATCTCTCAGCAGGTTGGACACCTGCTTCTGCAGCCAGGCTTCGCCACGTACACCCGCAGCCACTCTCAGCCACCCGAACAGAGCCTTCATGTTCACTATAACGGTGAGGCAACTGTGGGGGGTTCACTCCAGTCTTTGGGGCACCCCAATATGGCCTCTCTTACCGCACTTTTCCATATACAGTGCCTACAAGTAGTATTCAACCCCCTGCAGATTTAGCAGGTTTACACATTCGGAATTAACTTGGCATTGTGACATTTGGATTGTAGATCAGCCTGGAAGTGTGAAATGCACTGCAGCAAAAAAGAATGTTATTTCTTTTATTATGTTTTTTTTAAATTGTGAAAAGTTTATTCAGAGGGTCATTTATTATTCAACCCCTCAAACCACAAGAATTCTGTTTGGTTCCCCTAAAGTATTAAGAAGTATTTCAGGCACAAAGAACAATGAGCTTCACATGTTTGGATTAATTATCTCTTTATCCAGCCTTTTCTGACTAATTAAGACCCTCTCCAAACTTGTGAACAGCACTCATACTTGGTCAACATGGGAAAGACAAAGGAGCATTCCAAGGCCATCAGAGACAAGATCGTGGAGGGTCACAAGGCTGGCAAGGGGTACAAAACCCTTTCCAAGGAGTTGGGCCTACCTGTCTCCACTGTTGGGAGCATCATCCGGAAGTGGAAGGCTTATGGAACTACTATTAGCCTTCCACGGCCTGGACAGCCTTTGAAAGTTTCCACCCGTGCCGAGGCCAGGCTTGTCCGAAGAGTCAAGGCTAACCCAAGGACAACAAGGAAGGAGCTCTGGGAAGATCTCATGGCAGTGGAGACATTGGTTTCAGTCAATACCATAAGTAACGTACTCCACCGCAATGGTCTCCGTTCCAGACGAGCCCGTAAGGTACCTTTACTTTCAAAGCGTCATGTCAAGGCTTGTCTACAGTTTGCTCATGATCACTTGGAGGACTCTGAGACAGTCTGGTTCAAGGTTCTCTGGTCTGATGAGACCAAGATCGAGATCTTTGGTGCCAACCACACACGTGACGTTTGGAGACTGGATGGCACTGCATACGACCCCAAGAATACCATCCCTACAGTCAAGCATGGTGGTGGCAGCATCATGCTGTGGGGCTGTTTCTCAGCCACGGGGCCTGGCCATCTGGTCCGCATCCATGGGAAGATGGATAGCACGGCCTACCTGGAGATTTTGGCCAAGAACCTCCGCTTCTCCATCAAGGATCTTAAGATGGGTCGTCATTTCATCTTCCAACAAGACAACGACCCAAAGCACACAGCCAAGAAAACCAAGGCCTGGTTCAAGAGGGAAAAAATCAAGGTGTTGCAGTGGCCTAGTCAGTCTCCTGACCTTAACCCAATTGAAAACTTGTGGAAGTAGCTCAAGATTAAAGTCCACATGAGACACACTAAGAACCTAGATAACTTGGAGAAGATCTGCATGGAGGAGTGGGCCAAGATAACTCCAGAGACCTGTGCCGGCCTGATCAGGTCTTATAAAAGACGATTATTAGCTGTAATTGCAAACAAGGGTTATTCCACAAAATATTAAACCTAGGGGTTGAATAATAATTGACCCACACTTTTATGTTGAAAATTTATTAAAATTTAACCCCTTCAGCCCCAAGCCTATTTTGACCCTAAAGACCAGGCCATTTTTTGCAATTCTGACCAGTGTCACTTTATGAGGTTATAACTCTGGAACGCTTCAGTGGATCCCTGTGATTCTGAGACTGTTTTTTCGTGACATATTGGGATTCATGTTAGTGGTAAATTTAGGCCGATATTTTTTGCATTTCTTTGTGAAAAAAACGGAAATTTCGCGAAAAGTTTGAAAATTTTGTAATTTTCAAACTTTGAATTTTTATGCTCTAAAACCAACGAGACATATGACAAAAAATAATTAATAAATAACATTTCCCACATGTCTACTTTACATCAGAACAATTTTGGGAAAAAAAAAAAAAATTTAAGGAAGTTATAGGGGTTTAAAGTTTATGAGCAATTTCTCATTTTTACAACAAAATTTACAAAGCCACTTTTTTTAGGGACCACATCACATTTGAAGCGATTTTGAAAGGTCTACATGACACAAAACACCCAAAAGTGACACCATTCCAAAAACAGCACCCCTCAGGCTACTCAAAACCACATTAAAGAAGGTTATTAACCCTTCAGGTGCTTCACAGTAACTAAAGCAATGTGGAAGGAAAAAATGAACATTTTACTTTTTGCAACAAAAATGTTAATTTAGCCTCAAATATTGCATATTCACAAGGGTAGCAGGATTAAATGAACCCCCAAAATTTGTTGGGAAATTTCTACTGAACACGCAGATACCTCATATGTGGCGAAAAACCACTGTTTGGGCGCACGGCAGGACTCGGAAGGGAAGGAGCGCCATTTGACTTTTTTGAACAGAAAATTAGCTGGAATCGTTAGCCGCACCCTGTTGCGTTTGGAGAGCCCCTGAGGTGCCGAAACAGTGGAGCTCCCCCACATGTAACCCCATTTTGGAAACTAGACCCCTCATGGAATTTATCTAGATGTTTATTGAGCACTTTGAGCCTCTGGGGCTTCACAAAAGTTAATAGAGTTGAGCTGTGAAAATATAAAAAAAATTTTTTTCCACAAAATTGTTACTTCAACCAGGTAGCTTTTTTTTCACAAAGGTATCAGGAGAAATTGCACCATAAAATGTATTGTGCAATTTCTCCTGAGTACACAGACACCTCATATGTGGTGGAAATAAAATGTTTGGGCGCACAGCAGGGCTCGGAAGGCAAGGAGCGTCATTTGACGTTTCAAACGCAAAATTGTCTGGGATAATTAGCGTATTCCATGTTGCGTTTGGAGACCCCCTGAGGTGCCGAAACAGTGGAGCTCCCCCACATGTGACCCCATTTTGGAAACTAGACCCCTCATGGAATTTATCTAGATGTTTATTGAGCACTTTGAGCCTATGGGGGCTTCACAAAAGTTAATAGAGTTGAGCCGTGAAAATAAAAAAAAAATTTTTTACCACAAAATTGTTACTTCAACCAGGTAGCTTTTTTTTTCACAAGGGTATCAGGAAAAATTGCACCATAAAATGTATTGTGCAATTTCTCCTGAGTACACAGACACCTCATATGTGGTGGAAATAAAATGTTTGGGCGCACAGCAGGGCTCGGAAGGCAAGGAGCGTCATTTGATGTTTCAAGCGCAAAATTGTCTGGGATAATTAGCGTATTCCATGTTGCGTTTGGAGACCCCCTGAGGTGCCGAAACAGTGGAGCTCCCCCACATGTGACCCCATTTTGTAAACTAGACCCCCATGGCATAGAAAAAAAAAACAGCGGCAGATGGGGGGGGCGGCAGATGGGGCGGCAGCAGATGGGGGGGCAGCGGCATATAAAGGGGGCATCTGTGATTGTGAGACGGCGGCTGGGATAGGGTGGGGGCGGATGGGAGAGGGCGCAGTGGATGCAGGAGCGGCAGAGGATGGGGGGAGGGGGGGAATGGGTGGGAAGGGGAGTGGGAGGTGAGATTGGGGATAGTTACCCTACAGGATGGATCTAGGCAGCTGGATCACAGGAGATGAAGGAGGCAGCAGATCGGGGAGGGTGAGAGGTGGGGGAGGGAGTGCAGTGCAGATCACGGAGGAGACAGGTGAGCAGAGCACAGATCACGGGGGTGAGAGGTGAGGGAGAGCGGACAGCAGATCACGGGGGGTGACAGGTGATGGAGCACAGATCACGGGGTGACAGGTGAGGGAGCACAGATCACGGGGTGACAGGTGAGGGAGCACAGGTCACGGGGTGACAGGTGAGGGAGCACAGATCACGGGGTGACAGGTGAGGGAGCACAGATCACGGGGTGACAGGTGAGGGAGCACAGATCACGGGGTGACAGGGGAGGGAGCACAGATCACGGGGTGACGGGAGGGAGCACACATCACGGCGGTGACAGGTGAGGGAGCGCACATCACGGCGGTGACAGGGGAGGGAGCGCACATCCCGGCGGTGACAGGGGAGGGAGCGCACATCCCGGCGGTGACAGGTGAGGGAGCGCACATCACGGCGGTGACAGGGGAGGGAGCGCACATCACGGCGGTGACAGGGGAGGGAGCGCACATCACGGCGGTGACAGGGGAGGGAGCGCACATCACGTCAGTGACAGGGGAGTGAGCGCACATCACGGCGGTGACAGGGGAGGGAGCGCACATCACGGCGGTGACAGGTGAGGGAGTGCACATCACGGCGGTGACAGGGGAGGGAGCGCACATCACGGCGGTGACAGGGGAGGGAGCGCACATCACGGTGGTGACAGGGGAGGGAGCGCACATCATGGCGGTGACAGGGGAGGGAGCGCACATCACGGCGGTGACAGGGGAGGGAGCGCACATCACGGCGGTGACAGGGGAGGTAGCGCACATCACGGGGGTGATAGGGGAGGGAGCGCACATCATGGGGTGACAAGGAGGGGGCGAGTAGCCGATCACGGGGGTGAGAGGTGGGGGGGAGCGGGCAGCACATCACGGAGGTGAGGGGGCGCGCAGCATATAACGGAGGGGAGGGGACAGGCAGCACATAACAGAGAGGGGGCACGCAGCACATAACGGAGGAGAGGGGGCGGTGCCGGGCAGCACATAACGGAGGAGAGGGGGTGGGGCCGGGCAGCACATAACGGAGAGGGGGCGGGGCCGGACAGCACATAACGGAGGAGGAAGCGGGCAGCCGATCTCGAGTGGAGGGGGCTGGCAGCACATCACGGAGGTGAGGGGACGAGCAGCCGATCACGAGGGAAAGGGGCCGGGCAGCAGATCGGGGGGGACCGGTGGCACTGTGGCAGATGGAGGGCGGCGGATCGGGAGGTGGGGGGGTGAGGGTGTGGGCAGCAGATACGAGAGTTGGGGGTGCGGGCAGCAGATCGGGAGGCAGATCGCGGAGGGCAGCGGCGGATCGGTAGGAGTGGGGGTGAGGGTGCGGGCAGCAGATATGAGGGGTGGGGGTGCGGGTGGCAGATCGGGAGGTGTGGGGGTGAGGAGGCGGGCAGCAGATACGAGGGGTGGGGGTGTGGGTGGCAGATCACGGAGGGCAGTGGCGGCGGCGGATCGGGAGGCCGGTTTCATACAGTGCAATGGCAGCGCGGCAACTTCCGGGTCCCATGCTCCGGTCTCATAACAGCATGGTAGGAATAATGTTTGGAACACTATTCTAAGTCCGAACTGGGTGCAAAAACCTAAAAAAACATCACTATGGGGAGATAAGGTATGCACACCAGTGACTATGTAAGGGGAATACATGAAATAGCAGAAACTGCTGTGTGAATACTGACTTGAAAAATCCAATAGCTATATGCAAGAGTGAATATGTGAAAAATGGAATCTGCATTACTGCCATGAACATATGAATCAAGAGAAATTTAGCTACTGAATTGATCAATGCAATAGAGCCCCAACACTACGCCAAAGTATTTCTCTACGTTGGGGTCCCTAGCTTGTGTGTGTCCTCTCATGCAGTTAAAAAACCTACCGTGAATGGGATGCTGAGACCCAGGCTATTTATGCGTATTATATGGATTGGCAATAGGTGTGGTTGGGGAGGGTTCACAAACGAAAAACAACATGAGAGGACACACACAAGCTAGGGACCCCAACGTAGAGAAATACTTTGGCGTAGTGTTGGGGCTCTGTTGCATTGATCAATTCAATAGCTAAATTTCTCTTTATTCATATGTTCATGGCAGTAATGCAGATTCCATTTTTCACATATTCACTCTTGCATATAGCTATTGGATTTTTCAAGTCAGTATTCACACAGCAGTTTCTGCTATTTCATGTATTCCCCTTACATAGTCACTGGTGTGCATACCTTATCTCCCCATAGTGATGTTTTTTTAGGTTTTTGCACCCAGTTCGGACTTAGAATGGTGTTCCAAACGTTATTCCTATTTGTTAGTATTTTTTCGTTTGTGAACCCTCCCCAACCACACCTATTGCCAATCCATATCATACGCATAAATAGCCTGGGTCTCAGCTTCCCATACACGGTAGGTTTTTTAACTGCATGAGAGGACACACACAAGCTAGGGACCCCAACGTAGAGAAATACTTTGGCGTAGTGTTGGGGCTCTATTGCATTGATCAATTCAGTAGCTAAATTTCTCTTGATTCATATGTTCATGGCAGTAATGCAGATTCCATTTTTCACATATTCACTCTTGCATATAGCTATTGGATTTTTCAAGTCAGTATTCACACAGCAGTTTCTGCTATTTCATGTATTCCCCTTACATAGTCACTGGTGTGCATACCTTATCTCCCCATCATAACAGCATGGGACCTAAGCTTGTCGCCCTGCCATTGCACTGTGTACACTCACTGTGCTAGCGTGCTGCAGGGACGATGATGGGGGCGGTCACCGGCAACAGGTCCACTGTGATTTGAGACAGCGGTCACAAGGCCGATCTCTCCAATCAGAGCTACTGGAGCTGGGGGAGGGTGATCCAGTGAGGTCACCCAGCTCCAGCCAATGGCCAGTGCTATAGCTGCACTGGCCAGGGCTGGATTTCAATGTTTCAGTCACTTTAAGTAGCTGGAACATTACAGTGGCTGTGATTGGTTGAGCGGCGTTCGTCAGCCAATCACAGCCTCCGTAGGTCCGGGGAGGAGGCACCACCCCTCCTGAGGTCAGGTACAGGTCCCCTCCTCCCGAATCTGCGGTTTATGTTAACCGATCGCAGTCACCGGAGGCTCTGGTGCCGCGATTACGCCATGACGGAAAGATCCGTCCTTGGTCGTTAAGGCCCAGGGCACCATGACGGATCTTTCCGTCCATGGTCGTGAAGGGGTTAACTGAGCAACATAACTTGTTGGTTTGTAAGATTTATGCATCTGTTAATAAATCCTGCTCTTGTTTGAAGTTTGCAGGCTCTAACTTATTTGCATCTTATCAAACCTGCTAAATCTGCAGGGGGTTGAATACTACTTGTAGGCACTGTATATGTAGCGCCCCTGAAACCATCAGGGTGCTACAAGGTTCTGCATCCCCACCAGGATGCAGGGCCTACCCTCTTAGGGACCCAGAACCCCAGTGCCGGTAACACCAAAAACTCAGGTAATTCCAGTTTTCCCCAACAATCCCCCATACAATGGTACCCAGCTAGGGTGGGACCATGGATGACCACCTAGAGGTGGAGCCACTCCAGTCCACTAGTTGACCAGGTGGAAGGGGCAGACTGTGGAGAGTAAGAATTGCAGTAACTGTAGTGGTGTAAAGGTAGAAGCGAAGTGACACCCTGACTCGGGTTAACGGTGACCTGGTACCCAGGAGAGGTGGTTGCCGGTGGAGTACGGTGGAGGGGACCATCTTGCTGACCCTAAAGAATCCGAAGACTCAGTAGCAACGGGAAAACCGTGGACAGGACCAGAGATTCCAACCTCACAGGGTTCACGCTACCGTCAGGCGGACAGAAGTGGACAAACCACAGAACGGGGACCCCCATTGTTCTATACCACGGGGACCCACTTACCAGAGACAAGTGCAGGGGAAGAAGGTACCAGAGAAACCAGACTGGCACTGGGACGAAGGGAACCTGGAGGCGAAACCAGCCGGTCTCACCATCTCAAGAAAATGAGTAAACCAGTTGCACTGAATACCTGTGTGAACTCCCTTCTTCCGACACCCACTGCACCATACACCCGCTGGGGCAAAACCCTACTTGCGGAGGGACTACCATACTAGCTGCCAATACCATCAGCCCCAGTAGAGACATTCTGCAGCGGCGGCTCCCTATACTTAGCCACAACACCGCAAATGGCGTCACGTATAAACTTTATTCAACAACCCCTGTAAATATCGCCATGACAAAAACGGCCCACGGCACGGAACCGGGTAACGGCCACCACTGTGACATTCCCCAGACGTACATTGCCTGGAACCGAGTACCCCATAACCCTGGGTGCTACATATATACCCCCCAAGTCCCACGCACCTCCCTCATCACCTTTCTCCCCATCCATTAACACTCCATTCCTTCATGGACCAACCCCTGTCATGTGGCCCTCATGCTCATTTCTCTGCTCTGGCCCTTTCTTTTGACAACACCCTCACCCCTGAAAAAGCCACACATGTAGTGGGGTTTCTATCCATCCCTGATTGCCTTATTTTTTTTATTTATTTTTTTTACAGAGTGCCACTACCTTTTTTTGCTCTGCTAACCTTGCTGCTGAGACCTATATAACATTTATTTACATGGTTTGCTAAATTTATCCCATTCCATTGTGTATTTGTGTATTATTATTATATGTTTTTATAGCAATAGGTAGCTAGTCTTATTTGAACTTCATATTGCTGGGTGCTTATTCAGAATTTTGGATTTTTACCGAGCTACCTATATATCGGCATTCAGCGAAGGTGAATATATATATATATATATATATATATATATATATACACACTCGGTGATCCCCTACTTTTTCCTGCAACATGGAAAGAATGTATATTTAACCAGGGGTGTGACTACTGTGGTCGCAGGGGTCGCCATTGCGACCAGGCCCGGCAGGTTAGGGGCCCGCGGCCGCCCTGCTGATCAGCAACCAGCTTCTTTCTGTGAGAGAAGAGCTGCGCTGTTCTGTCACAGACCACGTGGCCACTATATGACCTGGTGCTGCCGCCCCTACACCGGGCCCCCCTCCCCCGTCATCGCACACAGCAATGATGAAGCATGGAGCGGCCTGCGCTGCTCCATGCTTCATCATTCTCCCTCTGTTGCTTGCGCGGTGACGTCACTCCTGTGCGACTGCTGTTGTGAGAGCACAGAGTGCAGGACAGGAGGACGCTGACCGGAGCAGCGGGGGAACAAGGACAGAGGTGAGGATGGAACAGCGGTGGAAGGAGGAAAGAGGTGCGTACTTGTTTTTTTTTTTTTTAAATAAATCAGTCAGTACACGGAGGCCTGGGGCTGGCTGCATGATACACGGAGGCCTGGCTGCATGATACATGGAGGCCTGGGGGGCTGGCTGCATGATACATTGAGGCTTGTGGGGGCTGGCTACATGATACATGGAGGCCTGGGGGGGTGGGGGCTGGCTGCATGATACATGGAGGCCTGGGGGGCTGGCTGCATGATACATGGAGGCCTGGGGGGGCTGGCTGAATGATACATGGAGGCCTGGGGGGGCTGGCTGCACGATACATGAAGGCCTGAGGGATTGGCTGCATGATACATGGAGGCCTGGGGGGACTGCATAATAAACATGAAGGACACCTTATACATGGACTATAGGGGGGCATTATACATAGAGGTCTATGGGGCTGCATTATACATGCTTGCAGGTCTATGGGGCTGCATTATACATGCATGGAGGACACCTTATACATGGAATATAGGGGTGCATTATACATGGAGGAGTATGGGGCTGCATAATACAATATGAAGGTTTATGGGGCTACATTATAATACATATAGGACTATGGGGGCTACATTATAATATATGGAGAACTATGTAGGCTACCTTATACATGGACTATGGGGGTGCATTCTAAAACATGGAGGACTATGTGGTGCAGTATAATATATGGAGAGCAATGGGGTGAATTATATTATATGGATCACTATGGGGTGAATTATAATACATGGAGAACTATGGGAAATTAATTATAATAATTGGAGGTCTATGAGGGCTACTTTATACATGGATGACTATGGGGGTGCATTATAATATATGGAGGACTATGTGGTGCAGTATAATGGAGTACTATGTGGTGAATTATAATACATGGAGAACTATGGGAAATTAATTATAATAATTGGAGGTCTATGAGGGCTACTTTATACATGGATGACTATGGGGGTGCATTATAATATATGGAGGACTATGTGGTGCAGTATAATGGAGTACTATGTGGTGAATTATAATACATGGAGAACTATGGGAAATGCATTTTAATACATGGAGGACAATGCAGGTGCATTCTAATATATGAAGGGTTATGTGGGACCCTTTATACTATATGGAAGGCTATGTGGGGGCCATTATAGTATTTGGAGAACTATTTATGAGGGGGGACAAAGATATGTTGCGGGCAGGGGGACAGACCGTGGCAGGGAGGCTGCTCGAGACGCTCTGATCCGGGGTCGTTGGGGTGGCTGGAGGGGAAGCCGGACTCGGGCCTGAGCACCCGTCTGTCGCCCGCAAGTGAAAAAGGGGTATTATATATATATATATAGGAGCGCCACCCGTTGTATGCGGTGATTTTGGTGGCACCGCTTCTGTACCACCCCGCGGCCTCGGCTGCGACCGCCGACCTGCTCGAATCCGTGCTCGCACTGCGGGCGGTGGCTCGAGCCTCTCACGGACCCGGGGGTCACGTCTCTCTGCACAGGGGTTTGGCGCTACGTGCGGGGGAATGCGGGTGTTGGGTTTTGGAATGATTGTTTGTGACGCCACCCACAGGTTGTGGTGATGGTGGACACCACCGCTGCGGTGAAGGTACGGGGACTCCCGGGACTGGTGTAGTGGCGCAGCTAGGTGTTGACCCCTCCGTGGGTAGGGGATGTTGGTCTCGGGGCCCGATTGTGCAAGGGCCGGGGTGCAGGGCGCAGGGTTGCCGGGTGGCACTGGTGTACTCACTATTAAACTACACAGAGTCACTGGTAAGCCAAACGGAGGGATGGACGGGGCCCGCAGCCAGCTGCAGCTTCCTAGTCGGTTTGGCAATGTCTGCCTTTCTCCTGCTCCTTTGTTTGTAGTGTGACCACTGTGCCTGGGCACTGGTAGTCTGCTCCCCGGCATGTATGTGTCGTAGGAGCCTCTTCTGCCCGCAGGCGCTGGCCCTTGGATCTCTGGCTACTATCCAGACGGGTTGGGTTGTTGCCTTCAATCGGGACTTTGGTGGGAATGAACCCCTGAGGTCCAGACCGCAATCAGTTAATTCGACTATGGTGGTGGCGTATAGCCTAGTTCGGGATCTGAGTACCCTGCCTGGTGCTCTGGTATCCTGTTGGCTCCCCGTTTCGGTTCCGGCGGGCCACTACCCTGTCCCGGGCCCTCACGGTTCCACCGGTCGTATTCCCGGTCTCCTGCAGGCGGCCACTGCCGTCTGCCTGCCTGACTGATCTGGGGTCCTAGGCTCCAGCCCAGGCCCCAAGCAAAACTGTACTCCACTTCTCTCTACTCCACTGTACTGAACTGGACTCCTTCTGTTTTTCCTGCCTCAGGCCAGCAGACTCCTCGGGGGCGTGTCTTTTCACCTGACTCCGCCCACCTGGTGTGCCTGTCTGACTCTGAGGGAGGCAATCAGGTCTTTGTGGTTGATTGGTGGTACCTTTCTAGTGTGGGGGTGTTGGTGGTGAGTGTTATGACCTGTGACCCCTGGGTTCCAGGGCATCACACTTCTGCTGCTGGAGGTGGTGCCCAGGGCTGATGGAGTGTGGGCAGCTGGATGTTATCCCCTCCACGGGTAGGGGAGGTGTTGTCCCAGGACCCCGGTACAGGCGGATGGTGTGACGGAGTACATTCTGTAGGGTTGGACCAGATGGTGTTGGTGTACTCACAGTTCATGAAATAACTTGACACAGAGTCCAGATGGTAAACCAAATCACCAGCAGCCAGTAGCCTCTGGAGGGGAGGTGTTCGGGTCCCACAACTTGGAATTGTAGAACAGGACCCCTTCCAGCTGCACTTTGTGTTTAAGTCTTTTACTATAACCACTCCGTGTGAAACGGGGTAGTCCACTCCCGGTGTTACTGTCTTTTGGGAGACTCGTGGCACGCGAGAACTGACCCTTCGGATCTTAGCAGGCAATTGCGGAGCCCTATCCCCCTCATTGGGCTTCCGTCTCGCTCTATCTGGACTTCCTGTGGGACGAGACTTGAAATCTTGTCCCCGGCTGGTTAATTGGTAAGGGGCTTAAATCTGCTCCTCAACCTAGGGTCCAGGTACCCTGTCTGTGCAAGGCTCCAGACCGGATTCCCGCTGTGGGTAGGGGTGGGCTACGACCCTGCCCCGATCCACTTAAGGTTTCCCACGACCGGATCTCCGTCGCCTGTGGCCCTGTCTACCGACTGCCACCTAGTCAGTTGTCAGGTCGTCCAGTAGCCCAGGAGCTCCAACTCCTGACTACACTGTTCACCGTCTCTCACTCAACTCTCAACTGTCCTCTCAATTGTCACTCTCCGACTGAAACTGACCCCTCCCATAACACCTCAGAACCCCTAGGTGGGTGTCGCCATATGCTTGGCCCCGCCCACTGGTGTGTCCCTATTGTCATGGAGGGTTGACTAGGGTTTTGATGGCTGGTGTTTTGTACCAGTATGGGAATTGTGATGGAGAACCAAAGAGGAGAGAATCCTGCACCTGGAAAAGGGGTGCAGTCTTGTGACACCCTGATTTTGTCAGGGCATCACAGATACAAGCATGGGATGGGAATGTTTTGTGCTGAGGGAAAAAAGCTCTTTCTCTCGGCACCCAGCTTTCCCATGCTCTGCTATATATCTCTCAGCACCCAGCTTTCCCATGCTCTGGTTTTGGGAAAGCTGGGTGCTGAGGGAAAGATGTATAGCAGAGCATGGGGAAGCTGGGTGCCAAGGCCAAGATGGATATCAGAACATAGGAAGAAGGGAATTTTGTTTGCTTACCGTAAATTCCTTTTCTTCTAGCTCTAATTGGGAGACCCAGACAATTGGGTGTATAGGCTATGCCTCCGGAGGCCGCACAAAGTACTACACTTAAAAGTGTTAGGCCCCTCCCCTTCTGCCAATACACCCCCCGTGCTCCCACGGGCTGCTCAGTTTTGGTGCAAAAGCAAGAAGGAGGAAAAAATAATTATAAACTGGTTTAACTTCAATCCGAAGGAAACTCGGAGAACTGAAACCATTCAACATGAACAACATGTGTACACAAAAAAACAGGGGCGGGTGCTGGGTCTCCCAATTAGAGCTAGAAGAAAAGGAATTTACGGTAAGCAAACAAAATTCCCTTCTTCTTTTTCGCTCTATTGGGAGACCCAGACAATTGGGACGTCCAAAAGCAGTCCCTGGGTGGGTAAAATAATACCTCGTAAGAGAGCCGTGAAACGGCCCTTTCCTACAGGTGGGCAACCGCCGCCTGAAGGACTCGTCCACCTAGGCTGGCATCCGCCGCAGCATAGGTATGCACCTGATAGTGCTTCGTGAAAGTGTGCAGGCTCGACCAGGTAGCCGCCTGACACACCTGTTGAGCCGCAGCCTGGTGCCTCAAACCCCAGGACGCTCCCACGGCTCTGTAGAATGGGCCTTCAGCCCTGAGGGAACCGGAAGCCCAGCCGAACGGTAAGCTTCGATAATTGGCTCCTTGATCCACCGAGCCAGGGTTGATTTGGAAGCCTGTGACCCTTTACGCTGGCCAGCGACAAGGACAAAGAGTGCATCCGAGCGGCGCAGGGGCGCCGTACGAGAAATGTAGAGTCTGAGTGCTCTCACCAGATCTAACAAGTGCAAATCCTTTTCACATTGGTGAACTGGATGAGGATAAATAGAGGGTAAGGAAATATCCTGATTGAGATGAAAGGGGGATACCACCTTAGGGAGAAACTCCGGAACCGGACGTAGAACCACCTTGTCCTGGTGAAAAACCAGAAAAGGGGCTTTGCACGACAACGCTGCTAGCTCAGACACTCTCCGAAGTGAAGTGACTGCTACTAGAAAAACCACTTTCTGCGAAAGGCGTGAGAGAGAAATATCTCTCATTGGCTCGAATGGTGGTTTCTGAAGAACCATCAGCACCCTGTTTAGATCCCAGGGTTCTAACGGCCGCCTGTAAGGTGGAACGATGTGACAAACTCCCTGCAGGAACGTGCGTACCTGTGGAAGTCTAGCTAGGCGCTTCTGGAAAAACACAGAGAGCGCTGAAACTTGTCCCTTAAGGGAACCGAGCGACAAACCCTTTTCCCGTCCAGATTGAAGGAAGGACAGAAAAGTAGGTAATGCAAATGGCCAGGGAGAAAAACCCTGAGCAGAGCACCACGACAGGAAAATTTTCCACGTCCTGTGATAAATCTTGGCGGACGTTGGTTTCCTAGCCTGTCTCATAGTGGTAATGACTTCTTGAGATAACCCTGAAGACGCTAGGATCCAGGACTCAATGGCCACACAGTCAGGTTGAGGGCCGCAGAATTCAGATGGAAAAACGGCCCTTGAGACAGCAAGTCTGGTCGGTCTGGCAGTGCCCACGGTTGGCCGACCGTGAGATGCCACAGATCCGGGTACCACGACCTCCTCGGCCAGTCTGGAGCGACGAGGATGGCGCGGCGGCAGTCGGCCCTGATCTTGCGTAACACTCTGGGCAACAGTGCCAGCGGAGGAAACACATAAGGGAGCTGAAACTGCGACCAATCCTGAACTAAGGCGTCTGCCGCCAGAGCTCTGGGATCTTGAGACCGTGCCATGAACGTTGGTACCTTGTTGTTGTGCCGGGACGCCATGAGGTCGACGTCCGGCACCCCCCAGCGGCAACAGATCTCCTGAAACACGTCCGGGTGAAGGGACTATTCCCCTGCGTCCATGCCCTGGCGACTGAGATAATCTGCTTCCCAGTTTTCCACGCCTGGGATGTGAACTGCGGATATGGTGGAGGCCGTGGCTTCCACCCACATCAAAATCCGCCGGACTTCCTGGAAGGCTTGTCGACTGCGTGTGCCGCCTTGGTGGTTGATGTATGCCACCGCTGTAGAATTGTCCGACTGAATTCGGATCTGCTTGCCTTCCAGCCAATGCTGGAACGCTTTCAGGGCAAGATACACTGCCCGAATTTCCAGAACATTGATCTGAAGCGAGGACTCTTGCCGGGTCCACGTACCCTGAGTCCTGTGGTGGAGAAAAAAACCGCTCCCCACCCTGACAGACTTGCGTCCGTCGTGACTACTTCCCAGGATGGGGGTAGGAAGGATTTCCCCTTCGACAATGAAGTGGGAAGAAGCCACCACCGAAGGGAAGCTTTGGTCGCCTGAGAGAGGGAGACGGTCCTGTCGAGGGACGTCAGCTTCCTGTCCCATTTGCGTAGGATGTCCCATTGAAGAGGACGCAGGTGAAACTGCGCGAAAGGGACTGCTTTCATTGCTGCCACCATCTTCCCCAGGAAGTGCATGAGGCGCCTCAAGGGGTGTGACTGGCCTTGAAGGAGAGATTGTACCCCTGTCTGTAGTGACCGCTGCTTGATCAGCGGAAGCTTCACTATCGCTGAGAGGGTATGAAACTCCATGCCAAGGTATGTGAGCGATTGGGCCGGTGTCAGATTTGACTTCGGAAAATTGATGATCCACCCGAAACTCTGGAGAGTCTCCAGGGTAGCGTCGAGGCTGTGTTGGCATGCCTCTAGAGAGGGTGCCTTGATCAACAGATCTTCCAAGTACGGGATCACCGAGTGACCCTGAGAATGGAGGACCGCTACTACAGTAGCCATAACCTTGGTGAAAACCCGTGGGGCTGTTGCCAGGCCGAATGGCAGTGCCACGAACTGCAGGTGTTCGTTTCCTATGGCGAAGCGCAAGAAGCGCTGGTGCTCCGGGGCAATCGGAACGTGGAGATAAGCATCTTTGATATCGATCGATGCAAGGAAATCTCCTTGGGACATTGAGGCGATGACGGAGCGAAGGGATTCCATCCGGAACCGCCTGGTCTTTACGTGTTTGTTGAGAAGTTTCAGGTCTAGGACAGGACGGAAAGACCCGTCCTTCTTTGGGACCACAAACAAGTTGGAGTAAAAACCGTGGCCCTGTTGATGAAGAGGAACAGGGACCACCACTCCTTCTGCCTTCAGAGTGCCCAGCGCCTGCAGAAGAGCCTCGGCTCTCTCGGGAGGCGGAGAAGACCTGAAGAATCGAGTCGGGGGACGAGAGATGAACTCTATCTTGTAACCGTGAGACAGAATGTCTCTCACCCAGCGGTCTTTTATTTGTGGCAGCCAGGTGTCGCAAAAGCGGGAGAGCCTGCCACCGACCGAGGATGCTACTAGAGGAGGTAGAAGTCATGAGGCAGCCGCTTTGTTAGCGGTGCTCCCAATGGCCTGTTTAGGACGTGACTTAGACCGCCATGCATCAGAGTTCCTTTGTTCTTTCTGAGACCTTTTGGACGAGGAGAATTGGGACCTGCCCGCGCCCCGAAAGGACCGAAACCTCGACTGCCCTCTCCTCTGTTGGGAGAGGTTCTGCTTGGGCTAGGGTAAGGATGTATCCTTTCCCTTGGATTGTTTGATGATTTCATCCAGGCGCTCGCCAAAGAGCCTGTCGCCAGAAATTGGCAAACCGGTTAAACGCTTTTTTGGAAGCGGAATCTGCCTTCCACTCCCGTAGCCACAAGGCCCTGCGGACTACTACCGAATTGGCGGTCGCAACTGCCGTGCGGCTCACAGAGTCCAGGACAGCATTCATAGCGTAAGACGCAATTGCCGAGGTCTGGGAGGTAATGGAAGCCACTTGTGGCGCGGCCGCTTCAATTTTCGCTTGACCTGCTGATATAGCTTGTAGCGCCATACGGCTGCGAATGCTGGGGCAAAAGAAGCTCCGATAGCTTCATAGATGGATTTCATCCAGAGCTCCATCTGCCTGTCAGTGGCATCTTTAAGCGAGGCCCCATCTTCCACTGCAAGTATGGATCTAGCCGCCAGTCTGGAGATTGGAGGACCCACTTTGGGACATTGAATCCAACCTTTAACCACTTCCGGGGGAAAAGGATAACGTGTATCCTTAAGGCGCTTAGAGAAACGCTTATCCGGACAAGCATGGTGATTCTGGATTGCCTCTCTGAAATCAGAGTGGTCTAGAAAACATACTCTGTGTACGCTTGGGGAACCTGAAGCGAAATTTCTCCTGCTGAGAATCAGACTCCTCCGCCGGAGGGGCTGAGGGAAGAATATCCAGCAACTGATGAATGGATGCAATAAGATCATTCACTATGGCGTCCCCGTCTGGAGAATTAAGATTGAGAGCGCTCCCAGGATCAGAATCCTGATCAGCTGTTTCCGCATCATCAACCAGAGAATCCCCCCGCTGAGACCCTAAACAATATGATGTCGAGGGAAATTCTAAGCGGGCTCGCTTAGACGATCTGGGGCTAGGTTCTAAGACCGAACCCTCCGTCTGGGATGTATGAGATACCCCGTGAGGACATTGTTGGTCCAACTGAGGGGGGTCAGGGAACAATGATTCAACAGAGTCCCTTTGCTGAGATACCGGTCTGGACTGCAAGGCTTCTAGTATCTTAGCCATAGTCTCAGAGATTTGATCCTTAAAGGCTGCAAACTCAGTCCCCGTCACCTGGACAGTGTCAACAGGTGGCTCCCCCTGGGCCCCTCTTAGCAGAGGATCCGGCTGAGGAAGTGTCACAGGGGTCGAACACTGTACACAATGAGGGTCAGTGGAACCTGCCTGTAGCTGGGTCTTACATGCGGCGCAGGCAACATAATAAGCCTGTGTTTTGGCACCCCTGCCTTTTATGGGCGCCATGCTATAGTTTTCCCTGAGTAACACAATAATAATAATAATAATAATAATTTTATTCATTTATATAGCGCCATTAATTCCATAGCACTTTACATACATTGGCAACACTGTCCCCATTGGGGCTCACAATCTAGAGTCCCTATCTGTATGTCTTTGGAGTGTGGGAGGAAACCGGAGTACCCGGAGGAAACCCACGCAAACACGGGGAGAACATACAAATTCCTTGCAGATGGTGCCCTTGGTGGGATTTGAACCCAGGACCCCAGCGCTGCAAGACTGCAGTGCTAGCCACTGAGCCACCATGCCGCCCTATACAATAGGGTATATAGCCAGAAAGAACTGTGCTCATACAGTGTAAATTATATACAGTACACAAATAATGTACCCATACAATACAGCACCATGGGGCTAGCACCACATGTGCTGTTTACCAGCCGCCTAAGCGGTTGTGAGGCCACCAGAGACCGTGTCTGGGTCTCCCATGAATATGTCCCTCTCTGCAGCGTCGGTGGAGCTGACAGGAATGGCTGCGGCGTCCTGACGAGCTGAGGAAGCTGTGGGCGTGGCCTAGAAAGAGCGCGAAACGGGCGCTCATACTGTGTACAGTGAGGGGAGTGGAGCATGTAAATCATACTCCAGCCCTCATTGCTGCTCGCTCCGTGCAGCGTCCCGCCCTTCCCCTGCCTGTCAGGGCTGAGGGCGGGAGAAAAAAAGGGAAACTAGGCCGCAATGAAGCCGGGGACTGTAGTAATAAACGCGGCCGCCGTAAAAGCGCGGTCGCGTGAAAGTCCCCGGCGAACTACAAGTCCCAGCCGCGCCGCAGTGTCCCGTGGCAACGGCGGTCAGTGCGGTAGCCCTTACATATAAACACACTCAGCGACGCTGAGTGTGTAATGGCACATATAGACCCGGTCAGCGCCGCAGTCCCCGGTGCACTAGCACACCCAGCAAAGCTGAGGTGATGCCGTGCGCGGTCCCCATAGGGATACAGAGTACCTTTAAGATGCAGGGCCATGTCCCTGAACGGTATCGGCTCCTATCCATCAGGCTCCACAGGAGTTGTGGATGAAGCCCGGTCTCAGTGCCTGGAGACCGATAAGATCCCACTTCAACCAGAGCCCTAAGGGGGATGGGGAAGGAAAAACAGCATGTGGGCTCCAGCCGCCGTACCCGCAATGGATACCTCAACCTTAACAACACCGCCGACAAAAGTGGGGTGAGAAGGGAGCATGCTGGGGGCCCTATATGGGCCCACTTTTCTTCCATCCGACCTAGTCAGCAGCTGCTGCTGACTAATCTGTGGAGCTGTGCTGTGCGTGTCTGACCTCCTTCGCACAAAGCAAAAACTGAGCAGCCCGTGGGAGCACGGGGGGTGTATTGGCAGAAGGGGAGGGGCCTAACACTTTTAAGTGTAGTACTTTGTGCGGCCTCCGGAGGCATAGCCTATACACCCAATTGTCTGGGTCTCCCAATAGAGCGAAAAAGAAAGCACGGTGCTGATAGAGGGATTTCAGATCATGGGAAACCTGGGTGCTGAGGGTAAGTGCCAAGTGCCAGCGTCATTATCCCATTCCCCGAGTGTCAGTGTAATTATTCCATACGCAAAGTGTTGGTGGGCGTTGGGGCGGTGCCCAGGTCCAAACTTTGCACCAGGGCTCATCAAACTCTAGTTACGCCACTGTATTTAACACTAAATTAATCTACTATTTCCTTACAAATATTATTCAGTAGAATGCAGGCTGCTGACAATAGCATAACAGGCATAAACAAATTATTGTGAATCCACCCAGGTTACAATTCTCCTGTAGATGTGAAAAAAAAACAAAACAAATTAGAGAAGGAAGACTGCCTGCAGTTCTGCATTTTTATGAACTTTAGGAGACTTGATGACTAAATGATAGATGCCAAATATTTCCACTTTATTTTATTCCTGGATCTAGCTAAAATGAAAATAGATCACAAACAGAACTGATTGAGATTGGCAGAATAACAACAACAATTAGCATAAAATTGATTTAAACATTTTTCTTAGGTTATGCTTTAATACCCCCTTATTTGCTTTGGACCACCTTAAGTGACCTGTTCCTACCAGACATTCTTTTCTTGGATCACAGCAGGTATAATAAAATCCACCATCTGCTCACCATTGATGAGATCAAACATTTCCTTGTCCACCAAAAGAAGTACAGTTGACCTGAGAGAGAGATATTCCATTACCTGCAACTTAAACACTTAGTTTTAACATCACTTAAATAATAACCGTTGTTTTCATTTTTATTCCATAAATCAATACTACACATGAAAATAAGAAAAATATCTCATCAGGGAAATCTGCTTCTTTCTCCCCATGGACTGATGAGTCATTTTCAAAATTCTGAATTCACAGGTAAAAATCTGTATTTAGTGAAGACAGATTTTTACATGGATGATATAGGAGATGACAGTTGGTGCGTATGTAGAGAGAAAAAAGGAGGAAGGAGGAGTTTGAGGCAAGCTACTCCCTCCTCTTCCCTCTCCCATCTACATAAAATCTGATCAGTAGCATCTGCCATTTCCTATCTCAGTAATGTAACATGGAATACAGATTTTTTTTCCCATGAATTGGTGATATAGGTGATATATGAACTGACATTTTAAATAAAAATCAAAATGATGGTTACTCTTAAAGATTACATTTGTTCTCTCCCCATTTGAGCAGCATTGCTACCACCGCCCATCTCAATCTCATATATACCCACCTTATTCGCACCATTCATATACAACATCTCTGCTAGAAGTCTGACCTCAGCGCCATCTTAACTAAAGTGGACCTTCAACTCCAGAGGACTGCTTATAACCCTAACACTAGAAACTATACAAGGTGAGATGGTACCTCACCCCAGCCAGCCATGCTTCATTTTCTGTCAGACTGATATACAGGGGCGTAACTATTGCGGTTGCAGCGGTTGCTATTGCAACCGGGCCCGGGAGGTTAGGGGCCATGGCTGCCAGGCAATCAACAGCCAGCTCCTTTCAGTGAGAGAGGAGCTGCGCTGATCTGTCACAGACCAAGCGGCGGCCATATGAACCGGTGCCTACGCCGACACCGGGCCCCCTGCCTGGTGTCAGCGGCAGAAGCGGCTCCCCCGTCACCGCGCACAGTAAGCGCGGCCGGTGCCGCGCTATGCATTCTCATTCTCCCCCTGTGCCTGCGCAGTGACGTCACTCCCGTGCGACTGCTGTGCTGAGTGCACAGAGCGCAGGACGGGAGATCGCCGACCGGAGCACCGGGAGAATGAGGAGAGGGGAGGACGAGCAGCGTTGGAAGAGGAGACGTGAAGACAGATCAGCGGCGGAAGGAAGTAAATTAGTGAGTACACGGTGGCCAGAGGCCTGGGGAAGCTGCATTATACATGGAGGTCTGGAGAGGCTGCATTATACATGGAAGCCTGGAGAGGCTGCATTATACATAGAGGTCTGGAGAGGCTGCATTATACATGGAGGTCTGGGGAGGCTGCATTATTATACATGGAGGCCTGGAGAGGCTGCATTATACATGGAGGCCTGGATATGCTGCATTATACATAGAGGCCTGGAGAGGCTGCATTATATATGGAAGTCTGGGGAGGCTGCATTATTATACATGGAGGCATGGAGAGGCTGCATTATATATGGAGGCCTGGGGAGGCTGCATTATACATGGAGGCTTGGGAAGGCTGCATTATACATGGAGGCCTGGAGAGGCTGGCTGCTATATTATGCATGGAGGCCTGGAGAGGCTGGCTGCTATATTATACATGGAGGCCTGGAGAGGCTGGCTGCAGTACACATGGAGGCCTGGGGAGGATGGCTGCTTTATTATACATGGAGGCCTGGAGAGGCTGGCTGCTATATTAAACATGGAGGCCTGGGGAGGCTGGCTTCTACATTATACATGGGGGGTGTGAGGGGAATCCAGAGAGATGACGATAAATTATGATATTCAAGCATGTCAGTCAGCCCTCCTGATGTCACCCCCCTCCCTTCTCACATAGAGATCCTTCTCAGATGCCCAGCATCTGGAAAGGTGTCAAATCCAACTACACAGCCAGAAGCAATCTCCTATGATATGGAGATTAGCTGAGCTGTTAACCCTGGGAAGCATCAAAAGAACCAGGAAGACACCCCCCTCCGTGACAGGGTGGTAAAAGTTTGTATCTACCTAGTAGGCTTTGAAGTCTCCAGACAGCCAGGCTCCAGTAGGATATGTGTAATATTTCATGAACCGTGCATCCTATAAATATGGCAGGCAGAAATATGGCATCGGGGCTGGCTGACGAGTTCAGCCCATATTTTATATAGTTGTGGGACCTTGGGAAGTACCCCAAACATGGTATAGGCCAGTGGGGAACCAGCAGACCAGTCATGCGTCCTACCATTTTGAAGCTAAAAACATAACTGTCAAAATGAGAGCATTGGTGTCCGCCGACGTTCCCAGGCAAAGTTATGGCCAATAATCCCTTTGGAATATTACTTTGACTCAAGGAAAGGGGAGTGGCAGTGCTCCCCTGTGAGGTCACTAAGGTAGGAGGGGACAGGGATTGAGCTTGTTAGATAACCTCAGTGCAGCCATTTGCAGCTTGTTCTTGCTCGGGGGTCTGTGTCTGAGAACACATGTGAGGAAGTTCATGGAAACCTGGTCGAACAGCGCTCCCCTGTGACCAGACACACAAGGTAACTGCTTGAACTGTATGCCTGTTTGTAAACCATGTTTTATTTGTAACTGTACTCTGACCTATGTAAATCCTGTAGATTTCATATTGTATATATTGTAGTTTCTAGTGTGCCCTAGGCTGATTAAAATATATAATTAATCTTGGGCTGTTCTGTTATCTCGATCTTGAATCCCACATCTGTGTGCTCGGTTAATAGTTACCGTAAATCGTTTGATGGCAGCGAGTTTGTGCCAAGGATTATTGTGGGGCGGCCAGTGAGATTTGGGGAGGTTTTTATATATTCCGTCCGCTGAGGTCGGGGGAATATATACCCTACTCTCACCGGGAGCTCTTCAATCATCGGCATAAGTAGAAGAGCGGCCTCCTTACTTATTGTCGGGCAATCCCATAATTGGCCTGACTATAAGAGGGGCGCTAGAGAGCGCGTCACATGCTCTGCCTGTCGGGCGGGTGGTAGAAAGGAAGGACGTAATTCACGCTTCCTATACCCCCCTTTCGTGACATATTCCTGACATATTGGTGGCAGCGGTGGGATTTCTGAGTGACTCCCCCGACTGTTCATGACAGGGGGCCTGGAGAGGCTGGCTGCTATATTATACATGGAGGCCTGGGGAGGATGGCTGCATTATACATGGAGGCCTGGGGAGGCTGGCTGCTATTTTATACATGGACGTGTACCACCCCGGGGTTCGGCCGCAGCCGAGCCACTCGGATCCAGGCTCGACGGTGGGCGGCTCGAGCGCCTCCGGACCCGGGGGTCACGTCGCTCTGAAGGGAGGCTGGCGATACGTAAGGGGGTTTCGGTGGGGAGGTTCATGGCCGAAGCCGTGGTTTTGGGTTTGGGTTCGTGACGCCACCCACGGGTCATGGTGAGTGTGGACACCACCGCTGCCGTTGACTAGGCTCCCGGGGACGGTGTTGCCCAGCCAGGTGTTGACCCCTCCGTGTGTAGGGGGTTGATGGTCCCGGGGCCCGGTTGTTGGGGGGCTGGATAAAGGTGCGGGCGTGTTGGTGTGATGCGGGGCGGTGAGCGGCCCGAGGGCACTGTTGTACTCACTATGACAGATACTCCGGAGTCTCTGGTAAACCAAAAAGATGGTGGTCGGTGCCCGCAGCCGGCTGCATCTGGTCCCCCACCAGGTTTGGTGGTCCCCGCCTTTCTCCTGCACCTCGTTTGTAGATTTTGACTGCCTGCGCTTCCGCGACGGGAGTCCGCTCCCCGGCTTTGTATGTGTCGGGAGAGCCCGTTTGCCCACAGACGCTGGCCTGTGGGATCTCTCTGCCTGAGCAGTGGCTTTCTATCCCCCTCGTTGGGCTGTTGTCTTCAGTCGGGAGTTGGGTGGGAAAGAATCTAAGGTCCAGACCCCAATCAGTGAATTTGACTCGGTCCAGTGACTTCTGGGCCTCGTACTGGGTCTGAGTACCCCTCCTGGTGCTCCGGTTTCCAGTTGGTTCCCCGGTTCGGTACCGGCGGGCCACTATCCTGTCCCGGTCCCTTACGGTTCCACCAGCCATCTTCCCGGCTCCTGCAGGCGGCAACCACCATCTGCCTCCTGGCCACAGGGTATCTGGGCTGCGACCCAGATCCCCGACAGATGTTTTTCTCCTACTGATACCTCCTAGACTGCTCTCCTCCCTAACTTAATCTGCTTGTTTTTCCCGCCTCAGGCTATCTGAACTCCTCGGTGGGCGTGGCCAACCGCCTGGCTCCGCCCCGGGTGTGAACGTCAAAGCCTGAGAGGGGTGACTCAGGGTTTTTAGGTTGCCTGCTGTTACCTTTTTAGGGGACTGGTGTTTGTGCAAGGGCCTGTCTGTGACTACCTGGCTAATCCAGGGTGTCACAGACACCTGGGGGGGCTGGCTGTATTATTATACATGGAGGACTGGGGAGGCTGGATGCATTATTATAGATGGAGGTCTGGAGAGGCTAGGTGCTACATTATACATGGAGGCCTTGAGAGGCTGGTTGCTACATTATACATGGAGGCCTGGAGAGGCTGGGTGCATTGTTATACATGGAAGCCTGGAGAGGCTGGGTGCTACATTGTACATGGCGGCCTGGAGAGGCTGGCTGCATTATTATATATGGAGGACTGGGGGGGCTTCATAATACAAAATGAAGGACACCTTATACATGGAATATAGGGGTGCATTATGCATGGAGGAGTATGGGGCTGCATAATACTGTATGAAGTTTTATGGGGTTGCGTTATAATACATATAGGACTATGGGGGCTACATTATATATGGAGGACTATGGAGCCTACCTTATACATGGACTATGGGGGTGCATTATAAAATATTGGGGACTATGTGGTGCAGTATAATATATGGAGTACTATGGGGTGAATTATAATATATGGAGAGCTATGAGAAATTCATTGTAATAATTGGAGGGCTACTTTATACATGGAGGACTATAGGGCTGCATTATAATATATGGAGGACTATGTGGTACAGTATTATATATTGAGTACTATTGGGTGAATTATAATACATGGAGAACTATGGAAGTGTATTCTAATATATGAAGGGTTATGTGGGACCCTTTATACTATTTGGAAGGCTATGTGCGGGCCATTATTGTATTTGGAGAACTACATACAAGGGGGGACAAAGATACAATCAGGGGACGGAAACGTTTTGCTGAGGGAAAAAGGCTCTTTCCCTTAGCCCCCAGCTTTCCCATGCTCTGCTATACATCTTCTCTCAGCACCCAGCTTACCCATGCCCTGCTATACATCTTCTCTCAGCACCCATCTTTCCCATCCTATGATATGGGAAAGCTGGTTGCTGAGGGAAAGATGTATAGCAGCGCATGGGAAGCTGGGTGCCGAGGACAAGATGGATATTAGAACATAGGAAATCTGGGTGCTGATAGAGGGATTTCAGATAATGGGAAATCTGTATGCTTTGAGGGTAAGAGCCAAGTGTCAGCATCATTATCCTGTACCCCGAGTGTCAGTGTCATTATCACGTACCCCAAGTGTTGGTCTATGTGGAGGAGGGGCCCAGGTCTATACTTTGCATCGGGGCCCATCAAACTCTAGTTACGCCACTGCTGATATATGTATCATATTTGATGGCTATGCCTCAAAATGCAAAGGCTATGGATTAGAATATATTTTCTCATTCTCTCTGTAATTGGCCCAAACCTAGTTAAAAAGCTTTGGGAGTTCTCATTGAACAAACACACCTAAAATGTTCTCGGAAACCTACTCCATCATCTCATTTATATTTTTAGCCTAAACAGTGTATTGCCTCAGCCTGGAAAAAAATAGACTTGGATCTCTCTGAGACGAGTCTCCTGGTGTATGATTAATAATAAAATAACAAGGTGGACAGGTTTGAAAAAACTTGGTCCCACTGGGTGGAATAAAGCAGCTACACCCACTTCGCTAGGCCACCCCTTTGCTTGCCGAATTTTACATGCTCCAGCTACCACTGACAGTCGCTGCCTGGAATGCTTACCTTAATCCCCTCTCGGGTCTCTCCAACCTTTGCTATCCTACTCTAGTTCGCACCTATTTGCCCTACTTTTCCTTAGAAGGTAAATGAAAGCTATTATTGATCCTGCCTTGCTGTACCACTAATGACCTTAAGGCTATGTGTCCACGGTAGAATGTACCTGCGGATTTTTCTGCATAAAAATCCGCGACTTTCGCGGCAAATCCGCACCTTATTTTTGCCGCGGATTTACCGCGGAATTGCCGCGGATTTTGATGCGGATTTTTTTTTTCCCCAATTCTATACCCAAAATCCGCACCAAAATCCGCAACAATAATTGACATGCTGCAGATTTTTCCGGATCAAAATCCGCGGCAAATCCACCGCGGAAAAATCCGCAGCATGGACACAGCATTTCCAAAATGCCATTGAAATGGCTTGGAAGTGCCGCAGCTGCAGATTTTCGGTAAATCCGCGGCAAATCCGCGGCAAAATCCGCGCAAAATCCGCAGCGTGGGCACATAGCCTTAAGGTGGCCCAATAACAGATTATCAAGTACCTTCATGTCCATTTGCTTTCATGGTGATTCAAACAATCATCTCCACAACAGTAATTTCTCTGTTCCTTAGGTTACTTG
The DNA here is from genome assembly GCF_048569485.1 of Anomaloglossus baeobatrachus. NCBI lineage: Eukaryota > Metazoa > Chordata > Amphibia > Anura > Aromobatidae > Anomaloglossus > Anomaloglossus baeobatrachus. Next base: position 652,231,132 of record NC_134353.1, read on the forward strand.
TGAAGCACAAAGTAATGGGGTTGCCTGATCCAAATCCACAAGTCTGCACTCAATCTAAAGGCCCATTTACACACAACGACATCGCTAACGAGATGTCATTGGCGTCACGGAATTCGTGACGCACATCCGGCCTCGTTAGCGACACCTACGAGCGAGTGTATATCAAAAATACTCACCTAATCGTTGATTGTTGACATGTCGTTCATTTTCAAAATCTCGTTGGTCATTGTGGACGCAGGTTGTTCATCGTTCCTGAGGCAGCACACATCGCTATGTGTGACACACTAGAAACGACAAACAACACTGTACCTGCGTCCTCCGGCAACAAGGTGGGCGTGTCTTTCATGCGGCTGCTCTCCGCCCCTCCGCTTCTATTGGATGCCTGCCGTGTGACGTCGCTGTGACGCCGCACGAACCACCCCCCTTAGAAAAGAGGCTGTTCGCTTGCCACAGCGACGTCGCTAGGAAGGTAAGTCCGTGTGATGGGGCCTAGCGATATTGTGCGCCACGGGCAGCGATTTGCCCGTGATGCACAAACGATAGGGGCGGGTGCTTTCACGAGCAACATCGCTACCGATGTCGCTGCGTGTAAAGCAGCCTTAAGTGTCACTCTATTTGATTGCCGACTTGTAAAACCTCAAATCACACTCACTGTGCGCTGAGAGGATTCTACAGTGTCAACGCCAGGAACGTCAGTCACATGACTGAAAGTATGCGATATTTAAGAGGGGCTGCTAATGAGTCTTTGGCTTTGTGATCTATTTTTGTTTCTATGGTAATGAATGTTACATCACATGAAAGCCTTATGTGCCTAATATATGTTTTCAAAATTTTGGGTTTGTTGCTTGTGGCAACAGTGTTCTACGCACGCGGAAAACAAAATGGCAGATTCTAATGTGATATTCACTTCAACTGAGAGCAGAGGAGTGATAAAATTCTTGTTTCTGCAAATCAAGTCCGCCAAGAATATTCATGGTGATATGTTGCAGACACTGGAGGATCCTTAATTTTCCACAGTTAAGAACTGGGCTGCCAAATTTAAAACGGGTCACTTCAGCACCAATGATGAGGAACGTCCTGGATGACTGAGAGTGGTGGTTGTTGTTCCGGAGATCATTGATGCTGTGCACAACCTCATGCTTCGAAAAATGTCAGCAAAAGCAATAGCAGACATCATGGGGATTTCCCGTGAAAGTGTTTGTGTCATTATCCATGACCATTCGGACATGAGGAAGCTATCTGCAAAGTGAGTCCCCAAATGTGTGACAACAGATCAGAGAAGCATGCGAGTGAAAACGTTCCGGTCCATTTGTCAGCGTGTCTGGACTCCTAAGAATTTCCTGGATGGACTGGTCACTTTGGATGAGACCTGGATTAATTTGTATGACCCTGAAAACAAGCAGCAGTCAAAAGAGTCACAGCACAGTCCTTGTCTAAAGAAGTTTAGGGTACAAAAATCAGCCAGTAAGGTGATGGCGTCTGTGTTCTGGGATAAGGAGGGCGTGCTGCTAGTGGACTACCTTCAAAAGGGTTCCACCATCAATGCAAGGTATTACATTGAACTTTTGGACCAATTGAAGGCAGCTCTGGAGGCCAAAAGGCACGGCAAGCTGTCCAAAGGAATCTTGTTCCTGCAAGACAATGCCTCCGCTCACATTGCTCAAGTGATCACGGCAAAACTGGCAGAGCTAGGATTTCAGCTGGTTGACCACCCACCTTATTCACCAGATCTAGCTCCCTCCGACTATCATCTGTTTCCAAACCTGAAGAAAAGGTACCAAATTTTACACCATTTCTGATGCCATGGCTGCTACGGATGCCTGGTTTGAGGCAGAACCGAAATCCTTCTTTTTGCTAGGCTTACAGAACTTGGAATACCGATGTAAGAAGTGTGTTGACATCAGTGGAGAGTATGTGGAATAAATGTAAAGTTTCATCATCCTATCTCACTTCTTTCTGGGTAAAGCCAAAGACTTATCAGCAGCCTCTCATATAATCCTGGCCAGAATCAGACTAGACTATTTCTGGCGCTCTCAATAAAAGTGTACTGTGCTAGGCTGGAAAAAATCTAGTGGGATTCTGGCTGGGAGCATACATATCACATACATGCGGTCCTGTGACCGCCATTCCCAGCTTTGACTGCGCTTCTGAATGACGAGCACTTCTGGTCGTGCGCAGTAAACCTTTATGAAGTCTAGACGCATACATCCGGCTTCATACTGTGCATGACCGGAAGCATGGTCATAGCAAACATAGGTAAGTGTGGCGCCCCTGAAGCCTCAGTCGCCACAGGGTACTGCACCTCGGCTGAGGTGCTGTATTCATCCCGGGTACGGAGGAGGTCATTGCCAGTAAACACCACAATCCTCACAATACACAGTTAGTCGCCCTCCCGCTGGGACTGGGTTAGGGTAGGGTGCTGGGATCTTTCAATGAAGTTAGTCACTCACCGGTTCATCGTTGTTTTATTCATAAGGACACATACAGGTGGATGGGGGGAGTGAGGTGAGCTTGGATGACAACAGCACTGTTTCGCACCACAGAGGGCGCTTCGAAAGGTCCAGTGGAACGATGAACCGGTAAGTGCCTCCAACTAACTTCATTGAAAGATTTCTGCATCTCTACCTTATGAGAAAGCACCGCTGCTCTGCTGCCATTCCTCCTGCAGTTCAAGTCGGAAACAGCGAGTCCATCTGGAAGTTTTGTTTAGATGTTGCTAGCTCTTCAAATAATCTGGATTCAGCCATTTTTTTGGCATACACGGTAATCAGTGCCCGGTTATTCTATTTTTTTGTGTAGGATGCTGGGATGGCCACCACAAGGTATGAGACCTCCTGCCCACGAGTTCAGCAACCCGGGTGGAGGAGCTAGACAATGGGGAGTAAGGCGACACACACACGCACAGTCAGTGACGGGGAACAAGTGAGGAGTGGAGAAAAGACGGTGGGGAGAGAGCTGCGCCATAGCTCCCTCAGGACCGAGCACAGAGAACAGGGTGCGGAACCCTAGGCTGGGTGGGTTTTGCAAGTCCCACCAACAGAATCCGCCGAGCAGAAGATTTCTTCTTGCCCACACAAAGTGCCTGGGGCACAGCAGCATACTAGAGCCAGGAGCCGTGACAAAAGAGCGGCACCAGTAAAGATCTTGCGCTGCTTGCCATACGGGACAGGAACGGAGCCAACACAAGGACTCGGTTCCCAGCATAGCTTCAAGCCGCAGGGACTCACACATCACAGGAAGTAGATAAAAGTGCTGTGGAAGAGAAAGCGCAATAGGGTCTTACCCAGGTGATGGGAGGGTGAAAGAAAGTGTTACACTCACCTATAATGGTTGTGCCAGTCACAACCACTATGCACGCATGTAAGAATCCAAGTCCGGCAGCAGTCCCAAATTTGGCTGATAATAGAAAGTAGACGAGCAAAACGGGTTGTAAATCCGCGCCAAGGACTCAGAGGATTCAATGGAGATTTATGCTTCTTTTATTGGCATGCAATTGTCTACGCGTTTCAGGAGTCACAGCTCCCTTCGTCAGGACAGCAGGCAAGGAACATCAAATCTCAAGGGATGTTCCTTGCCTGCTGTCCTGACGAAGGGAGCTGTGACTCCTGAAACACGTAGACAATTGCATGCCAATAAAAGAAGCATAAATCTCCATTGAATCCTCTGAGTCCTTGGCGCGGATTTACAACCCGTTTTCCTCGTCTACTTTCTGTTAACATCACAGGAAGTAGGAAGGACTCACAGAGGGAAGCACTGGCTCTGACCTTCGAACTTTCCAGGGATCGGCTGGAGCCCATGACAGCGAATCTCCTCAGTCCAAAGGCGGTGACATCTCAATGAGTAAAGAACTTTGACTGCAACCTCTGTGTTGTCCAATCCTTCCCGTGCCCTACCCACACCCTACCCCCGCTCGGCAGCAGGAGACTACTATTCCTAACATCCCTGGGGCATGAGCTCTGCCTGTGGAGAGCTGTACCCACTGAGCTGCAATACCATCTGCCCCAGAGGATACGTCCTGCAGCGGCGGCTCCTATGTTAGCTGCAAACCACAGGTGGCGTCACAAATACAAACTCTATTCTCTCCTGTAAATAATTCCGCCATCTTTCTTGACACCGCCGGGGTCACAGAACCGGGCCAGGCTGCTTTGACATCCCAAAACCCCCTACACCGGCCCGGTGATGAGTAATTCCCCAGACCCCGTGGGCACGTCATAAGCATGCGGCACTGCTGGTGACTCAGCATTGAATAACATGTTAGTAAACCCCTGTGGGCATGCTAAGAGGACAGACTAGTTGGGGCTTATAACACCCTTGGGACTAGTCCCCGTGCTCATTAGCATAATATAAAAGATCATTAGAAATACTTTTTCTAAAGATCCCTTTATCTATGCTAGTGTATACAGAGACGGTTAGGCAGGGATTAGCAATATGCACCCAGAACTGCTCGTGGTTCTGGGTGCATATTGCACCTGACAGGTTCCCTTTAATCACAAGCATTGCTATAGATGGGTCCGGCAGAGGGTTCGAGATAATCCAGTAGAGACTAGAGCAGTTAACTGGTGGCACTGTAAACTTTTGATCATGCCTGAATTGTATTGGAATGTGTACTGTAGACAGTGGAAGGATGGCCTATCTCAAGCCCTTAGGAGAAACAGGGTGTGTAAGGGGAAGGCTCCAGCAGCAGAGTTCAAGACGCATTACTCAGCAAATCCATAAAACAAAGCTTTATTCCTAAATTGTAGACATATACAAGGTAGGCTAGGGACATAGCTAAAATATGAGACAGCTGTTTCGTGTGATGACCCTGCTTCCTCAGGCCTACTTGTATCCAGTAGTGGAATGTTTTACACTACACCACATTACTATCTGCTTTGTCAATATCCCAGGCAACCTAGGGTAGAAAAGAATTTAATGTCTGCATCTGGAGGTTAATATCTCCATCTCTGGTGATCTAAGGCCAGGAATTGATTAATGTCAGTATTAAAGGATTATTGTAAAAACGGATTAGCATTATTGTATACCAGGTGTCCGGTGCTTTACTCAGCCCCACTGGCTTCAGTGTTGTGATTGGAGCAGAATGGCTTAGACTACAATGGACAGAGATCCCTTCTCCTCATGTTACCCCTTCTGTAGACTGCTTCTTATGCCTCCGCTCTAGCACAGGCTACTCCCATGGTTTCCCACCATGCTCACACATACTGCTCCTCATGCCTCTATGTTACACAGACCTCTAATATCCTAGTACCTTCCTTTACAGGCTACTCCTATGGTCCGCCATATCCATTTTACAGACTGGACAACGTTTGTATTTTACAGTTTTACTCTATGCACATTGGATTTGAATAAAAACCTATAAAACTCTGAGACCACTATTCTCTTGTAATTCCTTATCATCCATCGAAATCCAGAGCAAATTTCATATGGCTTTAGTACAAATCACAGCCTGGACTCTTCAATGCGGCTTTTCATGATTCCTATCATTCGTACAACAAATAATTGATTGTTACATGTTTTATGATTGTTTGGTATACAGTAAATAGAAATGTGTTTAATAGCACAAAGCAGAATGAGCTTCGTAGCTGGAGGGGGGAATTTATTGTCGTGGGAGTGTCACATCTTCAATTAAGAGAATTTGACTGAGGTCCAACATCTATCTGAATGTATGCAGCATTATGAAAACCCCAACCTTTATATAATGTGCCCTGTCTTATGATACCTCATTTACAAGATACTGTCAGTCATTTCTGGACTACACACACCCATGCAATAGACAAAGTAACACTGCTCCTGTCCTGACATGACTGGAAACTTGGAGAAAAGCCCATTATTGTGATGCAAGGAAGTCATATTTGAGGAAATGATGATGAGCACAGGATATAGGGCTGGAGCTCTTCACTTACATATTGGATATCATACCTGCAGCTTCTAAACCGTGAGTAAAGGACATGTAGACTTTGTGACAGACAGTGGTAGTGGCGATGCTGGTCTATACTGTACAGATGGGTCTCATTCATTTAGGTCGACACCCCATGATGAGCACGTTCTCCTCCACCTTTTGTTTCATCATCTCCTATAATTTACCTATTTCATGCATGTCACGGTCTTACTAGACACTCCTCAGTTGCTTAATCTTGTACTTTACCTTGTTGGCATTACTTATTTAATTTGACCATTTTTTTTTCATCTATTGTAAGGAGAGATTTCAACTAAATAAGGTAAGTGATGACGAACAGAAATTTGTGCATATTGTTGGTGATATGGGATTGTTTGCTGATTAGACAATTTAAATATGCGTAGCAAAAAAGGGAATAATATTAAAATATAACTGTATTGGTATAAAGTAAAAAAAATTATATTTAAATGAAGAACAACACACAGATGACAGTTCACAATATATAGAATGCCAGAAATGGGGTATCAACATTATATATATATATATATATATATATATATATATATCTACATACATATAATATGTGTGTGTGTGTGTGTGTGTGTTAACGTCATATAAGCTGCATATAGCTTATATGCAGGGCTCTGATGTACGCTTTGCTCACAAGCTTTTGCACATCTTGAAAAAGCTTGTGAGCGAAACGTTCGTTGGATTTCTGGGGTCCTGATTTACATGTTGTTTATTTCTGCACGTTATGTGTTGTAACTTTCACATGTGCAGAGCATAGTCATGTAAATTCTATATTGAGCCTATTTCCACTAGTGTTTGAGTATATCCTATACTTACCTAATATTTTTCTCTTCTCTCTCTCTCTGTATGTATATATATATATATATATATATATTTAATATACTGTGTATACTTGCAATATGCAGCTTATATGCCATACATACATATATATATATATATATATATATATATATATATCTTATCTTGATACCATCCCCTCTAGCATTCTATTTCATGCGTGATTTGTTCCCCACTCCATTTTAAATATATCTTTTTTTATTCTATACCAATAAAATTGCATTTTAATATTATTCTGTGGTTATTCACTTTTTTTTTGCTGTGTATATTTATATCCTCTATGTGAACAACCTATATATCTACATAATATATATATCACTATTTACTAGCTGTGCATTTCCGAATTGAGAGCTTGCAAATATATAGAATGGCCATACAATCTAAATTGGATATATATTGCACTAAGTCTACTTTTACTCTCTTTTTTTTGGCCAGTATATAAGCACTTCTGAAGTATGGTAAAATTGAGAACCAGAGTTTTAAAGCTGTTAGCAGATTTTATTAGTGTGGTCATGATCTAAAAAATGCCTAAAATAGTATTATTGCCTAAAATAGGATTTATTAAATATATTCAGTAATTCATTTATCAAACTTCAGTAATTCAAACACTTTTAAATTACCTATTCAACTTTATAAGCAAACTATAATGTTGAATGTTTCCAAAAGATTGTCGTTTTGAGAAGACTACCCCCACAGATTTCACTACTTTGCATGAGGATCACTCATCTAAAAAAATCTATTTACCACTGAAATGTTGCTTGTTGAATCAAGCGTTTTCACCGTAAGTTTTTGCAGACGTTTTGCTATGTAATTTTTGCTTGCAAGGGGACAGGTAATCGTAATAGACATAGGGGTAAAATCACCAAGACTGGCATTTTGCATGCCAGGTTTGATAAACTGTGCTCTGGGGTAAGATGTATCATTGAGAGGCTATTTTAACGCATCGTTCAGCTGCCACAGACATCTTTTAAAAAATGTACTCTTTCATTGGAGTACATTGCTGTTGTAATATTGGCCTCTTTTGTGACACTTTTGAAGCTCTGTTAACTTTTCAAAACTTTGTTGATTTTGGCTAGGACTGGAGTAATGGGGGAAAAAGTCAACACATTTTTGAGAAACTACAAGCTGCACAAAAAAATGTGATATTACACCACGTTTTACACTAGAATTTTGTGCTATGGATTCAAAGCAGTTTACCTGTCCAGTAAAGGCCACATTGAGGGAACCACACTCCACAAACATACAGGTACTCTAAAACACCTTCTGAAAGAGGTAGTAATGGCAGATACTATAACAGCTTTTAAAAAAGGGCTGGATGATTTCCTCAGTACACACAACATTGTTGGTTATAAATGACTTAGTGACTAAATGTAGAACTGGTGGAGGAAGGTTGAACTAGATGGACCTAGGTCTTTTTTCAACCTAAGTAACTATGTAACTATGATATATGAAGAACATGTACAACAGGCTCAAAGACTGAAACCACTCCTTACACACATGCCCCTAAAAACAGAACTTAAGTGGTTGAAGGGGAAATAAAGTCGCCCTTCAACTCCTCCCATGCTGTGCAATGGTGGACCAACCACTTTAAGCAAGAAATCATATTAGACTATAATAATAATAATAATAATATTTATTCACTTATGCAGCACTATTAATTCCACAGCACTTTACATACATCAGGAACACTGTTCCCATTGGGGCTCACAATCTAAAATCCCTATCAGTATGTCTTTGGAGTGTGGTAGGAAACCCACGCAAACACGGGGAGAACATTTAAAATCCTTGCAGATGTGGTCCTTGGAGGGATTTGAGCCCAGGACCCAGCTCTGTAAGACTGGAGTGCTAACCACTGAACCACCGTGCTGACCATACTGATATCCTTATATCACTGTAGCACAGATATGGAATAATAGTGTTTTTTTTTTTTTCATGGACAATGTTAATAGACGTACATGTTTATAAGTGTCATCTGTGTAAATTATTAGTGTCTACATTCACAAATCACAGAAATAAATAAGTGTATGTGGTGCATATACTTAATTTTAGAGTGCAGCAAGAGATTACTAGTAGAAATGGCAGAAGAAACACAACTATAAGCATGAAAATGGGTGTGAGAAATTATATAAAAGTCCCTGTCTCGTTGTATCCATAGGGCTTGCCCATCATCTTATGTGGATTCTTCAATTGTTGCCAAGTTGACATAAGCAGGATTAGCAAATCTCCCACACCCATCCAACCTGGATGAGGTGTGCAGCACACTCCCTTGTACAGCAGAGACATCTGCTGATGTAAGATTCATTTGGTTGAAAGCTGCCCAAGTCCTCGAGGATGAGTGGTTGCAGTTGTCTGCGTCCAGAGACTGATTCTGAGGATGAGGTGAGTGATCTATTCTCTTTGGTTTTCGCTTTAGCAAGTGATTTATTGTTTCAGGATTAACAGTTGTATTAATACAGCATATATAAGCATACTTGTTGAGTAACTTGGCATGTTAGCACACAGCAGCATGTCAGCGTCTTGTGAGATTGTATACTTGCATATGACTTTAAGCAACAATCAAATGACCTCTGATCTCTACCTTGAATGATATGAGAGTCTGAGACATGATATTCAGGCTTGAGTAAAACTCTGGACCAACCCTCTACTATTCTGTTAGGCCTACACCTAATGATGATTTGATTGTAATTTCCTTCCAACAGACAGAATTTTTCATGTAAACTCCATGGTTAGAGATGAGTGAACCTTTCGAGGTTCAGTTCACTGATAGCAATCGAACCGAACCTCCACTGGTGCGAACTTGGCCCGAGCCCGGTTTGAAATCATTGATTGGCAGTTTGAGTCTCCGCCCACATACAGCCAGCCATAAGCAGAACACTTCCAGGGGAAGGTGGGCAGGCTTTTTCACATTTTTTTTGTTACACACTACATCCGATCACGCTGTTGTTACCCCCAGTGTGCGCCGTTCAAACACTGCAAGAAGCTCGCACAGGGCTGAGCACCGAGCGTACGTTAGCATAGAGATGCTCGCGGGAGTGGAGTTTGCACGTACAGCATTCGATTTCCAAACCTAAACTCTGTTTTTTAAAGTTAGAGTTCAGTTCGAAAACTGAACCTTGGGTTTGCTCATCTCTTTTCATAGTACAGTCTGCAGAGGGAATAGCAACCACGACCAGTGAATGTTTATAAAAGAATGCCAGAGTCACATATCTATAACATAGTATAAGTTATAGAGACCAAATATGAAAACGTTTGAGTTGCAGAATAACTTTAGTTTGGACTTGGGAAATAAGACTACAAGAATCATATTAAAGGACCACTGAGCCTAAAAAAACATTGTAAAACTTACAGCTTACAAAAGAACTGACATTTTTTTTATCATATAAGTAAATTGTTAAACATTTTGTTTGTCATCATGTCCCCACCAACCTGAAATGGCTGTTTACAGAGAAAAGTAGGTATAGTAGACTTTAGGTTTAATTAGGTTAAAGAGGACCAACCACCAGTACACCAGTATTTTCCGATATAAACTAAAGCTAGTGCTATACTGGAACTATCATGCTAATTCTAAGAATACCTTTAGTTGTGAGATCGGATGTATAGTTTCTGAAATACAAGCAAGTAAAGTTTGTGAAATGCACTGTTACTTGAATGACAGCAGCTACAGAATATCTAATACACCATATTCCAAATTATTATGCAAATTAGATTTAAGTGTCATAGCATGAAACTCATTGATGGTATTGTGTTTCAGGTTTCTTTGGATCACTGAAATCAATCTCATATACCTGTGATAATTAGATGGGCAAACCCCCGATGTTCGTGTTCGGGAGACTCGCCCAAACGTTTTGTAAAGTTCGCATTCGGGTTCTGATATAACGCGAACTTGCGTCTGAACACTGAACTTGGACTTTACAGTTATGGGATGGGGCTGAGGGGCTGTAAAATAAAGAATACAGTTAATAATAAACACTGTCATTATACTTACAGGTCCCGCGACGTGTCCTGCAGACTCTGTCTCTCGCCACTTCTGCTGCCGAGTACGATCATCGCTGTGCCGCCCGGTAACCACAGGAACTTCCGTGACATCTTAGCATGTGGCTAGTCATGTGTGAATGTTTTATTATCTCATTGGCTACAGACTGGTCACATGGCTATGACGTCATGCTAGGTCCTATGAGTGCATCTCGTCGGTACGTGGTGCTTGCCCAAGCATATCAGTACTCGGTATACTCGGCGAGATGCTCGGGCACATGCTCGGCTCCCCGTCCCTGCATATCGGCGTTCTTTACAGTCAGCCCACATGCAGGGATTGGCTGCCACAGCTGGTGATAAATAGCGGCACCAGGAATCAGATGAACTTTTTCTTAAATTATTTCATGAAATTCATGAAATAATTAAAAAAAGGGCTTCCCTATATTTTTGGTTCCCAGCTGGGTACAAATAGGCAGCTGGGGGTTGGGGGCAGCCTGTACCTTCCTGCTGTACCTGGCTACCATACAAAAATATGGCGAAGCCCACGTCATTTTTTTTTTTAGTTTTCTGGCACTGCCAGTGAAGGTAACACCAAGCAGTGGGGTTAGCAGCCAGTAGCTGCTTGGATTACCCTAAAGGCCGCGTCACATGCTACAATATATCTAACGATATGTCGGTGGGGTCACGGAATTTGCACAAAAACTCACCTTATCGTTGCTCGTTGACACGTCGTTCATTTTCATAATTTCGTCCCATATTCTGTGCACCGGTTGTTCATCTTTCCCAAGGCAGCACACATCGCTACGTGTGACACCTCGGGAACGACGAACACAGCTTACCTGCGGCCGCCGGCAATGCGGAAGGAAGGAGGTGGGCGGGATGTTACGTCCCGCTCATCTCCGCTCCTCCGCTTCTATTGGGCAGCCGGAGTGACGTCGTTGTGACGCCGAACGTCCCTCCCCCTTTAGGAAGAGGATGTTCGACACCTACAGCAACGTCATTAGAGAGGTAAGTACGTGTGACGGGGATTAATGACATTGTGCGCAACGGGCAACTAATTGCCCGTGACGCACAAATGACGGGGGCGGGTGCGATCGCCCATGTGATTGCATGATATATCGTACCGTGTGACGCCGCCTTTAGCAAGCAACGGAAAATGCAGCGGGAGCCCATGCATATTTTTTTTTAATTATTTATTTAAATAACTAGAAAAAAAAGGGCTTCTCTGTATTTTGATTGCCTGACATCACAGTACAGTAAAAATACATAAATCATTAAAAAAAAATGATGTAGCGCTCCGCAGTATTTTGATCCTCAGCACAAATAAGGTGGACGGCTACGTGCTGCCACCCCTATCTGCCTGATTTACCTTGGCTGGCTATCAAAATACAGGGAAGCCCATTCATTTTTTTTATTTAATCAAATAATTAAAAAAAATATATTTGTGAGCTCCCACCGTATTTTGATCGCCATTCAGGTAAAGCCAGGCAGCTGGGGGCTGGGATTCTCGGCAGCCCACAGCCGCCCCTAGAAATGGCGCATTGTTTCTTAGCGTCATTTCCAGGCGCTTTACCAGCTTATTGAGTGGCCATGATGGTGGTGGCTCGCTGGGTAATAAAGGGGTTAATACCAGCTTTGTATTCTCAGATGGACTAAGCCCGAAACTCATGGTGTCACGCCAAATTAGATATGGCCACCATGAATTTCTAGAAAACAGTAAAAAAAGACACCAAGACAGAGAATTTTTTTTATTAGAAATAAAACAAAAAAAAAACATTTAGAGACTCCATCTTTATTATAAAAAAAATCCTTAGTCTGACGTAATCCACAGGGACAGCAATGTCAACTCTACTACATCACGGTGCACAGACAGTGTCTATACATAGTGAGAAGCAAAGCGCAATGTCAACTCTGCTTCATCACTGTGCACAGACACAGTCTACACACAGTGAGAAGCAAAGCGCAATGTCAACTCTGCTACATCACTGTGCAGTGTCTATACATAGTGAGAAGCAAAACGCAATGTCAACTCTGCTTCATCATTGTGCACAGACAGTGTATATACAGTGAGAAGCAAAGTGCAATGTCTACTCTGCTTCATCACTGTGCACAGTGTCTATCCAGTGATAAGCAAAGCACAATGTCAACTCTGCTTCATCACTGTGCACAGACAGTGTCTATACAGTGAGAAGCAAAGCACAATGTTAACTCTGCTTCATCACTGTGCAGACAGTGTCTATACAGAGTGAGAAGCAAAGCGCAATGTCAACTCTGCTTCATCCCTGTGCACAGACACAGTCTATACATAGTGAGAAGCACAGAGAGCCATGTCATCTCTGCTTCATCACTGTGCACAGACAGTGTCTATACATAGTGAGAAGCACAGAGAGCCATATCAGGTCTGCTACACCACTCTGCACAGAGCGATGTAGCAGGCTGACAGTGAGGGGATGATTGCACTTGTGTCTCGCATTGCATCACCCCACTCTCAGGACAGGAGTGCCTCAGCTGTGGGAATACATGCAGCTGACCCGCTGCCATCGGGAGATTGTGCACCGTGATACGATGACACTCGCATCATGGCGCACCACGACCTTTGATGACGTTATACTCACGTGACCAGTCTGTAACCAATGAGGTAATACAACATTCACACGTGACTGGTCACATGGGTATGACATCACGGTCACGGCAGGTTCTTTTAGCCAGAGGTGCTTACCGGGAAAACAGCAATGATCGAATGGACGCGGAAGCAGAAGCGCTGGGAGACAGAGTCTGCAGGACGCGTCGCGAGATCTGTAAGTTTGATCAGAATGTTTTTTTTAATAACGTGCTTTTTTTTACAGCCCCTGGACTAGAACTGTAACACGAACATCCCAGAAAGCTCATGTTCGGGGTCATGTGCACGAACACTTTACAGTTCGGGTTCAGCCATCCCTAGTGATAATTAGTTTGCCAGGTGAGCCCAATAAAAGGAAGGCTGGATGTTCCACAATATTAAGCAGGTCACAGTTTCAAGTAACTTGGGAAAGAAAAAGGATCTCTCCGCTGCCAAAAAGCATCAAATAGTGCAATGCCTTGGACAAGGGATGAAAACAGATATTTCACGAAAACTTAAGCGTGATCATCGTACTGTGAAGAGATTTGTGGCTGATTCTGAGCACATACGTGTTTGTGCTGATAAAGGCAGAATGAGGAAGGTTTCTGACAGGCAAGTCCATTGGATTAAGAGAGCAGCTGCTAAAAAGCCATTACAAACCAGCAAACAGATATTTGAAGCTGCTGGTGCCTCTGGAGTCCCTCGAACCTCAAGGTGTAGGATCCTTCAAAGGCTTCCTGTGGTGCATAAACCTACTACTCGGCCACCCCTAACCAGTGTTCACAAGCAGAAACAGTTGCAGTGGGCCCAGACATACATGAAGACTAATTTTCAAACAGTCTTGTTTTCTGATGAGAATCGAGCAATCCTGGATGGTCCAGATGGATGGAGTAGTGGATGGTTGGTGGATGGCCACCATGTCCTAACAAGGCTGCGACGTCAGCAAGGAAGTGGAGGAGTCATGTTTTGAGCCGGAATCATGGAGAGACATCTGGTAGGCCCCTTTAGGGTTCCTGAAGGTGTGAAAATGACCTCTGCAAAGTATATACAGTTTCTGACTGACAACTTTCTTCCATAGTACAAAAAGCAGAAATGTACCTTTAGAAGCAATCAGAATCATCTTCATGCATGACAATGCACCGTCTCATGCTGCAAAGAATCCCCTGACCTCAACCCTATGGAGAACCTTTGGAGTATCATCAAGCAAAAGTTCTATGAGGGTGGGAGGCAGTTCACATCAAAACAGCAGCTCTGGGAGGCTATTCTGATATCATGCAAAGAAATTCAAGCAGAAATTATCCAAAAACTCACAAGTTCAATGGATACAAGAATTGTGAAGGTGATATCAAAGAAGGGATCCTATGTTAACTAGAGTTGAGCGCGGTTCGCGGTTCGAGGTTCTCCAGTTCGCGGCTCGAGTGATTTTGGGGGCTGTTCTAGATCGAACTAGAACTCGAGCTTTTTGCTAAAGCTCGATAGTTCTAGATACGTTCGAGAACGGTTCTAGCAGCAAAAAGCAGGGCTTTTTACAGCTAGTGTGCAGGAGCCATCGCTGGCAGCCTGCCAGAAGCTGGTAACCAAGATAAACATCGGGTATCCAAGCAAAGCGCTTTGGTTAGTAACCCGATATTTATCCTAGTTACGTGCAGGAAGCCCACATTTCCCCGCTCAGCTCACTCCGCCCCCTCCTGCACGCGGCATGTACACACACACACACACACACTCACCTGTCCCCAGCCAAGCAGTCCACGACACTGACGTCTTCAGCGCCACCCACTTCGCACTCCGCCGCCAGCACACATGGCTCCGCCCACCTGCACTCTGCACACATGGTCCCGCTCGGCTTACCTGCGGTGATGAAGTCCCGACCTCAGTGCTGTCATTGTCCTCCATGGCCGCCGCTTGTCACATCACCTTCTCTCGCTTCCGACCCGAGACTGACTAGCGGTGACGTCACGGGCCGCTCGCGATACTTGGCTGTCAAGGCGGCGGTCATTGAACTCAGTGACAGGTGCTGTCAGCAGTGCAGGAGATCAGCGCAGGTAATGTACCTCGCTGACAGCAGCACTTGTCATCCCCTGCAGTGACCTGGGCTGACCCATTGATGTTAGCTCAGGTCACTGCACTGCTCTCCCAGCCAATGGGGAACATCCTGCTCTTCATTGACTGGAACAGTGTGGATCGTTATGGCAACCCCTTGGATTGCACCAGACCTGGATTTGTTTTTCTTTCTAATAAATTGGTTAAAGAGGGAATGTATTGGGGAGTGTTTTTTCAAATAAAAATGTGTTTGTCGTCTATTTTTGTTTATTACTGACTGGGTTGGTGATGTCGGGTATCTGATAGACGCCTGACCTCACCAACCCCAGGGCTTGGTGCCAGGTGACATTACACATCTGGTATTAACCCCATATATTACCCCATTTGCCACCGCACCAGGGCGCGGGATGAGCTGGGGCGAAGCACCAGGATTGGCGCATCTAATGGATGCGCCACTTCTGGGGCGGCTGCGGACTGCTATTTTTAGGCTGGGGAGAGTCCAATAACCATGGACCTCCCTAGTCTGAGAATATCAGACCCCAGCTGTCTGCTTTACCTTGGCTGGTGATCCAATTTTGGGGGGACCCCTACGTGTTTTTTTTAATTATTTATTTAATTTAAAATAACAGCGTGGGGTGCCCTCAGTTTTGGATTACCAGCCAAGGTGAGGTTGCCAGCTGTGGTCTGCAGGCTGCAGCCGTCTGCTTTACCCTAGCTGGCTACAAAAATAGGGGGAACCCTACGTCATTTTTTTTCTTCATTTTTTTGGCTAAATACAAAGCTAAGCACCCCTTAGTGCCACATGAAAGGCACCAAAGGGTGCAAAATTACAAAATGCAGGAGAGTGGGACATTATGTGTCTTTCTGCCATTATAATGACAGAAAAGACTGATATGAAGTGTACAAGCACAGGAAAATCACCAGAGCGCTCTACGCTGTGAAAAGCAGTAGAAAATGGCACTGGAGTGAACATGTGACCGCCTCATGTAGGATGAAGCTATGGATCCTGGGTAAATTTATGCATTTACCCTCCTTCAGTTTTTTTGCAGTACACAAAAAAAACGGAAGGCACACGGATGACAAACAGATGACATACGGACCGTCTACGGAACGGAAATGGATGCCACACGGATGCACCCGTGAAAAAAAACGGACTGTTTTTTGCAGACCGCAAAAATGGATCGGTCGTGTTAATGTAGCCTTATTCTGATCTGCCGTTTATAAACAGCAGGCAGAAATAAGTGAATAACGCCCCCCAGCGTCAGAAAATCTCCGGGGTTTCAGGGCTAGCTGAGACCATGGATATCATGATTCAGGATGGTTTTTCCGGTCCCCGCTCACGTGATCACAGGTATACACCGTACACCGATGATCACGTTACAGTAAATGACAGCGCCGGTAAAAAATTATTTATCTCCCATCTGGCATCAACAAACATGATAAATCTCCTCCCCGGTCCCCAACGGTCCCCCGGTGTCGCCAAAGTGCCCCCCCTGATGCCCTCCCAGAAATCCAAGATGGCCGCGCGCACAGCAGCGCGCCGGCCGCATTCACCCTACTCCTCTGATTTCTGTCGCATGTGCCATGACACATGCGACAGAAAACTCCTCCCCAGGCCCTGCCAGGTCACCCCCTATAACTCCACCGGTGTTCCCCGGTGTCCCATGGTACCTGTGCAGCGTTGATCCCCCCACGGCCCTCTCCTTCACAATAGACACTGCCGCATGCACAGAGCGGCTGTCAGCTCAGCTTCCTGTGTTCAGACACAGTGAGTGGTGGTTATGCATCTATAAGCTAAATGGGCGGCACGGTGGCTCAGTGGTTAGCACTGCAGTCTTGCAGCGCTGAGGTCCTGGGTTCAATTCTCACCAAGGACACCATCTGCAAGGAGTTTGTATGTTCTCCCCGTGTTTGCGTGGGTTTCCTCCAACACTCCAAAGACATACAGCGCTATGGAATTAATAACGCTATATAAATGAATAAATTATTATTATTACTGCAATGCCCTGCTCATGAGGTAAGGAACATAATTGATCAGGAGAGCTATATACTACATTTCCAAATGGAGGGATTTGCTTTTATAGTTTCCCTGCTGAATGACTACCAAACATGAGAGTCCGTTATACGCCACAAGAAAACACATCTAAATAGCGAGCTCTGTTGTTAAGTATTCATTCAGCTGGATAACTGGACTTAAAGGGGTATTCCATCTCCAGGATCCTATCCCCAATATATAGTAGGTGGAATAGCAATAATATCAGCAAATACCAATATTTGGAAATGTAGAATAGTTCTCCTGATTAGGCATGCCCTTACCTCATGAGCTGGCCATTGCAGCTTTGGTAGCAACCATTACGACATTGACTCTTCTGCTGTGGACCCGGGGAGAGTGAGTGCAGATTCATTGCACCCACACTCCTCACATGAAGGGTCTGCACTCCTAGAAAATGGGGGATACGTTCCCTGAGTGTCTCCCCCCCATATTCTAGACGGTCCAGAGTCGTCGTGGGACCCTTTTATTTTTTTTCTTACAATAAATTGGTGAAAGAGGAAATGTTTTGGGGACTGATTTTTCAAATAAATTTCTTTTGTCGATTTTGTTTTTGTTAGTACTGACAGTTTATGATGTTGGGTATCTAATAAACGCCATGACATCACAAACTGCTGGGCTTGATGTCAGGTGACCTTACAGCTAGTATCAACCCGATTTATTACCCCGTTTGCCACTGCACCAGGGCACGGGATGAGCTGGGGTGAAGAGCCAGGATTGGCGCATCTAGTGGATGCGCCACGTCTGGGGTGCCTGTGGCCTGCTATTTTTAGGCTGTGAAGGCCCAATAACTATGGACCTTCCCACCCTGAGAATACCAGACCACAGCTGTCCGCTTTACCTTGGCTGGTGATCCAATTTGGGGGGACCCTACTTTTTTGTGTAATTATTAATATTTATAAAATAATTATAAAAAAAGAGCCTGGGGGGACCTCAACATTGGATCCCCAGCCACGGTAAAGCTGCCAGCTGTGGTTTTCAGGCTACAGTTGTCTGCTTTACCCTAGCTGGCTATCAAAAATGGGGGGACCCAACGTCATTTTTTTTTTAACTATTTTTTAAATGGAAAAAATTAATGGGCTTCCCTGTATTTTGATTGCCAACCAAGGTAACGGCAGGCAGATGGGGGTGGCAACCCATAGCTATCTGCTTTATCTGCGCTGAGAATCAAAAATACCGCGAAGCGCTACGTCATTTTTTTAAAGATTTATTTTTACAGCACTGTGATGTCCAGCAATCAAAATACAGGGAAGCCCATTTTGTTTTTAGTTATTTAAATAAATAATTAAAAAAAATATATATGGGCTCCCGCTGCATTTTTTGTATTGCTAGCTAAGGGTAATCCAAGCAGCTACTGGCTGCTAACCCCCACTGCTTGGTGTTACCTTCACTGGCAATGGAAAATCCAGGGAAGCATTTTTTATTTTTTTTGCCAAAAAACTACAAAAAAAGGACGTGAGCTTTGCCATATTTTTGTATGCTAGCCAGGTATAGCAGCCAGGTGCTGGAAGAGTTGGATACAGCGCCAGAAGATGGCGCTTCTATGAAAGTGCCATTTTCTGAGGCGGCTGCAGACTGCAATTCGCAGCAGTGGGGCCCAGAAAGCTCAGGCCAACCTGTGCTGCGGATTCCAATCCCCAGCTGCCTAGTTGTACCTGGCTGGACACAAAAATTCCGTGAAGGCTGCATGGGAAGCAGCGTGCAGCCTTCACTCCGTGAGTGATCAGTGCTGCTGGCTGTCAGCGGTAACAGCGGTATTGCTGACAGACGCGTTACCATAGCAACGGTGCTCCCGGAGCCGCGGTTAGCAGTGACGTCACCGCTAACTGCGTTGCTATGGCAACGGTGATCTCCGTTACTGACCGGCTGTGTCAGCCGGTCCCTAACGGAACGGGGAGTTGACCGTGTGCTAGAGCATGTCGCCGGTACACGGCGATACACAAATGTGCACCGTGTACCGGAGAGTGCAATGACAGGTCCTACATGACGCGTCATAGTCATGTGACCAGTCTGTAGCCAATGAGATAATAGCCACGTGACTGGTCACATGGCTATTTTGACGTCACGATAGGTCCTGCATCACTGCTGGCAGTGCTGGTCACCGGGAGGATTCAGCGATCATCGGGTGGAATAGCGGCAGGAGACAGAGTGCAGGAGGGATCGCGGGGACCGGTAAGTGTTATGGCAATGTTTATTAACTGTATGTGTACATTTATAATGCGTTTTTATGTGTTTGTGATTGCCTCCCAATATATCCTATTGGTTCGAGTTTGGTTCGTCGAACGTTCGCCGAATTGAACTCGAACGAGACCTCCGTTCGACGAACCGAACTCGAGCCGAACCACGGCCGGTTCGCTCATCTCTAATGTTAACATGTAACGTGGCCTGTTAGGATGTTTTGGATTTAAATAATTTTTATTTCAGTGATTGTGACCTCCTAATGCGGCAAATTACACAAATGAGCATTTTCAGTTCTTTAAAACATATAAAATGTTTAGAAACTCTACTGTGCCTAATAATTTGGAACAGTGCATTTTGAGTTTTTTTAAATTTTGAAGATTATATTGTTATCATTGGGAGGTTTCTTCAATAAAATTCAATGTATACTCTAATGGGTGATGACTTTTATTAGACCGAAAATCAGAGAAAAATATAATTTGCATAATAATTTGGAACATGGTGTAGGTGAGTCAGGTTTTGCTAGTTATTCATACCCCTGTCTGCCTGCCTTGCCTTCCTCCCTGTCTCTGTTATTACAGGCGGAGGAAGGAGGGAGGAATGATGGGGGACAAAGGACAGGCAGGCAGATAGAGGCGAGAATAACTAGCAAAACCCGACCTACCGATGAAATATTCTGTAGCTGCTATCAAATAACAATGTATTTCACAAACTTGCCTGTATTTCAGAAACTATACATCACACAACTGAAGGTATGTTTAGAATCAGCATGATAGTGTAGGAGTGGCATGGGGCAGTTTGAGTCGCGGGTGGGGCTGAATCCCGGCTGCTGTGCAGCCCTGCAGTGTCCGTCCATGCTCCGGCCACCTCCACAATGAAAGGGGAGGGGACATTTTCTGGGAAGTGTGGTGCACACTACTCACTTGTGGGCCAGAGGCCTCCACTGTCTCAATCTTCCAGACTATTCCTAGGCTGCCAGTAGCAGTTCCCATTCCTCAGTTTCAGTACAGGTCACACAGAATTCAGCAGACGCCAGACAGTTCTCTTCAACTAGAACTTTACTCAGCATTTCCCAATGCAACATATATCTTCACAGTATGTGAGGCTTGAAATCTTTCAGTAACCTTACGGTGTACATTCATATTGCTTTACACCTGGACTTCTCCTGCTCGCTGCTTGAGGACTTCCTAGCACAATCTCTCTCTTGCTTCTGACCCCTTGTCTCTCCCACCTGGTGACTCCTGGTCTCACTTCCCCTGTAGAGAAGGGGGCTTTCAGGTGCTGTCTTAACACCAACCCTGAGACAGAGGCTCCAATAGTCTTCACACCTGGGCTTTTCTGGGTCCAGCCCGCCAGAACGCCTGGCTTAGTAGGGCAGGTTCCTACATCCTCTCTTCACTCTGTCCTCACACCCTCTGCCTTTCTAAGATGGCTGCTGGCAGCCTCTGCTCTGTCTCCACCCACATTAACTATTAATCCTATAAAATACCCGTACTACAATAACCCACCAGTAGATGGCAAAATTACCATATAAAACATCCTAGATACTTCATAACACTCCCTTAGGGACTCTATCACATTAATATTTACATTCTTTACACATACACATATATAACTCAATCCATGGTGTTTGCAGGAAAGCACTGACCATAGGTTACCCTCTTAGGCTAGTTTCACACTTACGTTGAACGGCATCCGTTGCATTGTGTTGTGTGACGGATGCAAAGGATGCGTTGCATATAATGGCACAACGGATGCAACGGATCATACAAAACAACGGAAAGCTTTTTTTTTTTACAGTTTTACCGGTGGCAGACTATTGTGAACGATCAGCTGATCACCCGGCCACCGGGCACTCAGCTGATCGCTCTCAAAAGCCGGCTGCCGGACGATCGGCTGATCGCTCTCAAAAGCCGGCTGCCGGGCGCTCAGCTGAGCGCTCTCAAAAGCCGGCTGCCTGGCGATCAGCTGAGCGCTCTCAAAAGCCGGCTGCCAGGCGCTTAGCTGATCGCTCTCAAAAGCCGGCTGCCGGGCGATCAGCTGAGCGCTCTCAAAAGCTGGCTGCCGGACGATCGGCTGATCGCTCTCAAAAGCCGGCTGCCGGGCGATCGGCCGATCGCTCTCAAAAGCCAGCTGCCGGGTGCTCAGCTGAGCGCTCTCAAAAGCCGGCTGGCTAATGCAAGTCTATGAGGAAAAAAGACATCCGGCGGCAAAAAAAACCGGATGCGTTTTTTCTGCAAAGCGCCGGATTGTGCCTTATTGCAAAAAACGGATGTGTGAAAGCAGCCTTACAATAGCGCCAGTATAGCACTGGCTTTAGTCTATATCTGAAAATCCTGGTGGTTGGCCTTCTTTAAGTTTGTGCGCTGCTCTTGTGGACACAGTTATGCTTTTTCCCTTCCTGTCAGCAGTTGCACTATCTACCATTGTCACACTGGTCTGTGCTATGATTGGAGTTAAAACACTTTTATCAAAGCAAAGATCAGTGAGCTAGTGATAGATAATGAAGATGCTGACAGGCAGGGACCAATGTGATAATAGTGTTACCTCTGCTGTCACCTGTCACCATGCTTGCATACCCTTGCCGTTATTGTTTCCCTTATCCTTACTCAATTACGCTATCCCCAAGCCCCAACACCCCACAAACAAATACTTTGTTCTCCATCCTGCATACACTACACCCTCTTGAGCGAATTTGCTGACTGGCTCTTAAATCTTAAAGGGAATCTGTCACCTGTTTTTTGCTACCTCATCTGAGAACAGCAGCATCATGTAGGCCAAGAGACCTTGAGTAAAATTATATATTGCTTAGTTTACTGGGTGAAGTCATTCTCACATAATCAGAGTTTTTATATTTAGCCCTTGCAGCAGAGCTGAGAAAGCTGCCGCGCCCACACCAGGTTCTCTGTGTGCAATGTTTATAGACAGTGAGGTGCTAATCACAGGAGAGGCATGTTGGACTAGCAGGCATGAGGCGGCTATTCTATCATTGCTAGTCTAGGCAATGATAAGCTCCTGGTGCTAATACAGTCATGCAAGTAAACCACAGCAAGGTGCTTGATAAGAGACGAATCACTGTGTTTTAACCCCTATAGCATGCTGTCTTCAGATTACATAGCAAAAACCTGCTAACAGATTTCCTTGAAATCATTCCTTTTAAAAGAAAAAAAACAAGCTATGCACTCTACTTCGCCTACCTCATTTCCCAATCTCTTTTTCTCTCACTGCTGGTGATGACTCCTAATCCTGGTCATCCCCAGCTGATACCTACTAATATTTATCCTTCCTATTACTCACCAGCTACTAGAATTCTCTGCAATCTCTCTAACCTAGTACATATACTTTCTTCCCTTGTCATAAAAGACTTTGCCCTCTCCTGAATCTCCTCATACCTCACTGATTGCACATTTTACATCACCCATTTCTCTTCTCATCCCAGCCTCTCACTCTCTAATAAGGTCTCAAAATGCTCGGTCTTGGGACCCCTACTTTTCTCCATCTATACGTTTGATCTGGGACAATTTCTAAAGTCCCATGGCTTTATATCTTTTCAAGGGACAACACTGAAGATATAACACTTTGATACAATGTAAAGTAGTCAGTGTATAGCTTATATAGCAAAAAAAATTTGGTGTTTGGTGTGCCCTCTAAATAACTCAACATAGAGCCATTAATGTCTAAATTGCCGGCAACAAACGTGAGTACACCCTATGTGAAAATAGTTAAATTATGTTTAATTAGCCATTTTCCCTCCCTGTTGTCATGTGACTGAGTGGCACAAGGTCTCAGGTGTAAATGGGGGGCAGGTAGTTACATAGTTACTTAGGTTGAAAAAAGACCTAGGTCCATCTAGTTCAACCTTCCTCCACCAGTTCTACATTTGGTCACAAAGTCATTTATAACCAACAATTTAAATTTGATATTATCACTCACACTCTATCATACTGGTCACTGGTATTTCAAAATGGCACCTCATGGCAAAGAATTCTCTGACGATCTGAAAAAAAACAATTGTTACTCTAAATAAGATAGGCTAGACTATAAGATGATCATCAACACCCTAAAACTGAGCTGCAGTACAATGGCCAAGTCTGATGAAGCCAAGGTAAAATTATTTGGTTCAGATGGTGTCAAGCGTGTGTGGTGGCAATCAAGTGAGGAGTACAAAGACAAGTGTGTCTTGCCTACAGTCCAGCATGGTGGTGGCAGTGTCATGGTTTGAAGCTGCATGAGTGCTGACAGCTGTGGGAAGCTACAGTTCATTGAGGGAACCATGAATGGCAACATGTTTTGTGACATACTGAAGCAGAGCATGAACCCCTCCCTTCAGAAACTGGGCCACAGGCCAGGATCCTAACATAACAACCCCAAACACACCTCCTAAATGACCATTTCCTTGCTAAAGAAACTTGAGGGTAAAGGTGCTGGACTGGCCAATCATATCTTCACATCTAAACCATATTGATCATCTGTGGTTCATCCTCAAATAGAAGGTGGAGGAGCGCAAGTTCTCTAACATCCACCAGCTCCATGATGTCGTTATGGAAGAGCATTTCAGTGGCTCCTGTGAAGCTTTACTGAATTTCATGCACAATAGAGTTAAGTTAGTGCTTGAAAATAATGATTGCTACACAAAATAATGACCCTTTCTTCACAATATGTCCATGTTCACTTAGGGGTGTACTCACTTTTGTTGCCAACAATTTAGACATTAATGTCTAACTTTAGAC
This sequence comes from Anomaloglossus baeobatrachus, assembly GCF_048569485.1. Taxonomy (NCBI): domain Eukaryota; kingdom Metazoa; phylum Chordata; class Amphibia; order Anura; family Aromobatidae; genus Anomaloglossus; species Anomaloglossus baeobatrachus. The sequence goes on from NC_134353.1 coordinate 652,255,461, forward strand.
CTTAATGTAATTTATTAATGTCTAATGTCTAACTGTGTGCTGAGATATTTAGAAGGCACCAAATTTACACAAGCTATTATACAAGCTGTACACTGACTACTTTACACTGTATCAGAGTGTAATATCTTCAGTGTTGCCCCATGAAACAATATAAGAAAATATTTACAAAAAGCTCCCTTTTGTGATATACTATACATTTTACTACCAATAACTTCATAAATGACCTACTGTATATCTTAAAGTAGATTTTGACAAATTAAATATACATTGAATTGTTCAGCGCTTACAGTCACCACCAAGGTTTTGAGACTCACACAACCTTTGGTTTTCACAAAGTTTTCTGCTTTATTATTTTAGGCCTTTGAGTCAGATGTTTCTGTGGTAAGTAAAGTACAATTATAAGCATTTCAAAAGTTTTTAAACTTTTATTGACAAATTATTTCTATGCAATAACTCAATACTCAATATTTAGTGTTTTGACCCTTATATTTCAAGACGCCTTCAATTTGCCCTGATGCTGGATATCAGCTTCTGGGTCAAGTCCTGACTGAAGACTTGTTTAATTTCAGCTTGAAGCTTATCACAATTTATGTATTTTTGTCTACCCACTTTTGAAGATTAAAATCGGAGGTGTTTTCTGGTCATCTACCCAAAATGTCAATATTTTGTTCACATGCCAATTAGCTATCACTTTTGCCTTGTGACTTGGTGCGCCATCATACTGAAAATAGCCATTGTTCATCCCCAAGTCTGATCAAGGTCCTCATGGACGATGTTTAGAAATAATTCTTTATTCATGGCAATGTTCTTAGGCAACATTATGAGTGAGCCCACTTCTTTGGATGAAAAGCAACCATAAACCAAGCAACCAGGTGTCAGTGCATCTTCCCAAAGTAAAGAAAACGTTTTGGAGGTTGCCCTGTCAGAAAGGGCAGTAAAGAAGCCATTTCTCTCCAAGAAAAACATCAAGGACAGATTGATATTCTGCAGAACGTACAGTGTTTGCACTGAAATAAAGTTATTTTCTCTGATGAAGTCCCTTTAGACGGTTTGACACATTTGAACAATGATTGTCCGGAGAAGAAAAGATGAGCGCTACCATAATGTCACAAGGAGATTTTTTCAGACATCGCCAACTGTCATGGCAGCATCAGGATCTGTACATAGTCTGGTACTCTGCCTGATATCTTCTCTAATGCCTGTGATTTGTGCAGACAGACTCAGGCGTCAACCCACCGACTTGTAGTTCAAAGCCAGGCTAGCAAAACTTAATTTCTGCTGTGCTGCTTGTTAGTCTCCTTTGATCACATGCTGTGGGGGAGCCAGTCATATTCGCTCCTCTCCTATATATACTGGCTAGACTATTCCATTAATGCCAGGTATAGCTTCCCTATACTGGCCTGGTGAGGTGTTATGATCCACACTTACTGGTTGTTGTAGTACTTCATTGCTGTGAATGGTTGTGGTGTTAACCCTTGTTATCCTTTTGCTGTTGCCTTACTACTCTTGCTTTTCTCCCTTTTTTCTTACCATTTGTTCCCATGAGTTTTCAGTGTGTCTGAGTTTTTGTTTCTCCCTTTCTGTCTTTATCTGTGTTGCCATCACACTCCTGCTCTTCCTTCCCTGGAAGGGGAACAGTTTAGTTCTGGACAGAAGAATAGTAAGGCACAGGACTCCAGCATCTCCACCATCAGGGGTAATCTGGAGGTTAGGGATAGCCTAGGGTCCCCTAGCATGAGGGACAGTATAGGAGCTCCTGTCTTTCACTATCCTGCAATCACATCGTAACACATGTCCTGTGTTATGCAGTAAAATATACAGTAAAATATACTTCGACCACTTATTTCTGGGTTTGCTTTTCTTTTAAGGAAATTCCCATTGAGAACCTGTGGACAAACAAAAGCAAGTGGACAAACAAAAAAACATAAATTGTGATAAACTCCAAGCACTGATTAGACAAGAATCATTTGCCATCAGTCAGGATTTGGCCTAGAAGCTGATTTCCAGCATTCCAGGACGAATTGCAGAAGTCTTGAAAAGTAAGAGTCAACAGTGTAAATATTGAGTCTTTGCATAAACTTGATGTATTTGTCAAAACTGTAAAAATGTATGAAATACTTGTATTTTATCAACTATAGAAACATCGAACTGAAAATGTTTAAAAGCATTGAAGCAACAAACATTGTGAAAACCTACATTTGTGTCAGTCCAAAATTTTTTGAAACAATTTTACTTACAATTAAATTGACACTAATTGTTTAATGTCCTCTTACTAGTACAGGGAAACTCCTGAGCAAGAGCCAAAGGAAGAAGTAGTCAACAAGGTGGATGGAGATGTGATCCTGTCTGCAGCCGTTGCAGGTGCAGCATACAGAGCTCAGAACAATCGAGATCGCGAAAAAGAACGACAAAAAATAAGGGAGCGGGAAAAAAAGCGGGAACATGAAAGGCAGAAAGAAAGAGAGAAAAACATGGAAAGGGAAAAAGAGAGAAGAAGACAAAGAGAAAGACAGAAACAAGCAGAGAAACAAAGGCAGAAACAGGCTGGCAAATTTCGGCAGAGACAAGCAGAGAAACAGAGACTTAAAAAAAAATAAATATCTAGATTTTGTCTGTATACAAATTATATTTTTTGTTTATCCTTGGAAAAAAAAGTAAAAACAATTAACCTCGTGGTATCTTTAGTAACTCACTCTCTAGGTGCCATTTCAATATATATATAAAAAAAGAAATGAACGATGTTATTCATCATTAAAGGGAATCAGTCCGTCACCACTAAAATGCATTTTAAATTTTGAATTGACTATACATTGTTGTAGGACACTTAGGGGTACTTTGCACACTACGACATCGAAATCCGATGCTGCGATGCCGAGCGCGTTAGTCCCCGCCCCCATGGCAGCTACGATATCATTGTGATAGCTGCCGTAGCGAATATTATCGCTACGGCTGCTTCACATGAACTCACCGTCGCTCTGGCCGGCGAACCGCCTCCTTATTAAGGGGGCGGGTCGTGCGGCGTCACTGCGACGTCACACGGCAGGCGGCCAATAGGAACGGAGGGGCAGAGATGAGCGGGATGTAAACATCCCGCCCACCTCTTTCCTTCCACATTGCAGCCTGGACGCAGGTAGCAGATGTTCCTCGCTCCTGCGACTTCACACACAGCGATGTGTGCTGCCGCAGGAGCGAGGAACAACATCGGACCGTCGCGTAATTATGGAATTCGCTGACGCTACACCGATTATACGATTACGACGATTTTGCGCTCTTTAATCGTATCATCTAGGATTTACACACTATGATGTTGAGAGCGACACAGGAAGTGCGTCACTTTCGACATGACCCCACCGACATCGCACCTGCGATGTTGTAGTGTGCAAAGTACCCCTTAAGGCCCTGTCTCACACACATAGATAAATCTGTGGCAAATCTGTGGCAGATCTGTGGCAGATCTGTGGTTGCAGTGAAATTGTGGACAATCAGTGCCAGGTTTGTGGCTGTGTACAAATGGAACCAAATGTCCATGATTTCACTGCAACCACAGATCTGCCAAAGATTTATCTGTGTGTGACAGGGCCTTTAGCCCCTACAACAACCATACTAGACCTGTACCTGTTACTGGTATAGTGCATGAGAAAATAACTTTTTATACAGTATGTATGCAAATGAGGAGGCTTTGGTGCACCCTGGCAGTGGCCAAGAGTTTGTGGCACCATTGCTACTCATTTGCATATTGAGGGACTTTTCCCCTTTTCTATTTTACAGTGCTCGCTTCCCAGAGTGATCACTGCATGAATGTTGCCAGTGTGTGTGCAGTCATGCATGTATACAGGTAAAAGGGGGATAACTCCGGCACACTAATCGTTTCCAGTGGGTATTTGAAGTAAATACACGAAAAAATTGATTTCAGATCCTTTTCTTTTATTAGTTCAAAAAATCCTGAAGAAAGTGCTGTACAAAATAATGTCCGCCAGGTGACGACATTTTGGCCTGAAAGGCCTTCTTCAGGTCGGACAGACTAGATTCAGCAGGTTATATGTAGGATACATATGTACGTAATCAACCATATATATAGTCACATAGTCACAAAGGTCAAAGCGGCAATAGTGTGCAGGATTATTCAATTAAGATGAGTATTTGCAGCAGTTTACTGTATATGGAGGAGATGGCTGTGACTTCAAGGGGTTAACCTGGGAAAGGGGTCCATAGGTTATGTTTGGCAAAATGTCCAGAGACTACCAGGCTACAGGTGCCTGTGGTGTAGTGGTGGTGGCCGACCGAGCGTCCTGTGAGGTCCCAGGTTAACCCCTTGAAGTCACAGCCATCCAGAGACCTACATCTATCTATCTACACATATGTTTACCTGGGATACTTCCCTGCTGATGTGGTATACTCCCCTGCTGATGTAGTAAACTCCCTTTGCTCTTTAACTCAGGTGCAGCAACACATCATTAGAGACCCACATTTCCTATGTGATACCAGACCGTGCGGGATTTACATATACCAAATGAGTCACAATATAGAAGAGTCTACTTGATTGCTTGATTGACCAGTCTCCTCCATATACAGTAAACTGCTGCAAATACTCATCTTAATTGAATAATCCTGCACACTATTGCCGCTTCGACCTCTGTGACTATGTGACTATATATATGGTTGATTACGTACATATGTATCCTACATATAACCTGCTGAATCTAGTCTGTCCGACCTGAGGAAGGCCTTTCAGGCCGAAACGTCGTCACCTGGCGGACATTATTTTGTACAGCACTTTCTTCACGATTTTTTGCACTAATAAAAGAAAAGGATCTGAAATCAATTTTTTCGTGTATTTACTTCAAATACCCACTGGAAACGATTAGCGTGCCGGAGTTACCCCTCTTTTATCAACGTTTTTTCTCCTTAGCACCTATGTGTGGTGACGCGAGGTCTTTTTTCTACAATTTGATGCATGTATACAGGGGTTGCTCATGTTCCCTTCCTAGTCTCCTATCTTCTGATGCTGCTCGCTATACTAACAACACATGGAACTGGTGAGCAGCATCAGGAGAAATTGCATCTGTACACTACGTGCTGCCGGGCAAAGCCAGTGTTAAGGTGCAGACATGCTGGAAGCATTCACACAGTGCTTATGTTCTAGGAAACAAGTATTGTCAGTCAGAAGCAGAAAGACTCCCAATATGTAAATAAGACCAAACACTTGGCCACACCAAGGGTACATCGTAGACTTCTTATTTGAATTAAAAGTTATTTTCTCAGGCACTTTACCAGTAACAGGTAATATGCTAGTATGGTTGTTATAGGATCTAAGTGCATAAAGGCGGCGTTACACGCTACGATTTATCTGACGATATGTCGTCGGGGTCACGGACACACATCCGGCATCGTTAGCGACGTCATTGCGTGTGACACTTACGAGTGACTCTGAACGATCGCAAATAGGATGAAAATCATTGATCGTTGACTTGTCGTTCAATTTCAAAATATTGTTCATCGTTTGGAACGCAGCAGACATATTGCTATGTTTGACACCCTGCAAACGACGAACAACATCCACACGACCGCCTGGGTCAAACAATATATCGCTGAACGATGTTGCGTTGTTTGTGAGATCGTTACATGTGACCGCTAATAAACGACCTATGTGCGATCTCGGCAAATCGTAACTACGATCTGGGCGTGTCACATCGTTTTAGAGATCGTCAGATAAATCGTAGCGTGTAACGGGGCCTTAACACTGTGTAGTCCATTTGAAATGCATTTTAGGGGTGATAGACTCCTTTTAAAATGAATGAGTTACTATGTTGAACAACATATTGACTGTATTATTGGATCTGCATCTCAGAGTAAAAGATCATAGACTTTTTGAGCTTTATCTCCTGCATATGGACTCAATAATACAAATTATTGCAGTATTGAAATGTATTAGGTGTAATATCAGCTATGGTTGTAAAAGAATAAGTGTTGGACTAATTTTTAGGATAACATTGTCATTTTTCAGTATAGGTTATCATGTATGCATACACTACAGGAAGAATAATGCAATACAAAGTTTTGGGTCTTAGTTTGAGCTATTGATTAATGAAAAATAATGAAAGTTAATCTTTAATTTCATGGAATACCTGAGTATAATTATACTGTAGTACGATTTCTTGCCGACTTTGAGACAACAACATAATAACTCAGTGCTATTAACCAGAAATAAAAGTGTTGTATTATTTCCAGTAAATTGAATATGTGCCTAGAGAACCTATTATTGCAATTACTATTTGTTATTAAGATTTTTGGGTAGTAAATGTAACCAGTGCACTTGGTTCCTTACATTGCATCTTGTTAGAAATGAGCCATATTTTACTATAGCTCTAGTGTGTCCGCACATTAAAGGGGTGGTCCAAAGGCTAAATACATTTTCATCTAAATCCCTATCTATTTATTGGGGTAATCTAAACTAATTTCTAATATGGTTGCATTAAAAATTCCCTAATGTTCTCTAACCTCACTATCTAACTCTATTGATTTTTTTTTCCTTTTTCCTGTCTGATGATGTTTTGAATGAGAATCCAGTACATCCATAGTCTTCCATACAGAATAATGCACACCACATAGCTGTCTATATAAGACAATGCACACATCATTGTCATCCATATAGTATTATGGTTATATATGTACTCATTAATTAAGAAGAAAAAAAATACTCACCTCCCCTTGTTCCTCCGCTACTTCGGACTCCATGGTGCGAAGTCTGCAGCTCTGATCATCATAACACAGCGGGAACGCTGTAGTGACGTCATTGCAATCTTTGCGATGACACTTGAACCACCGAGGGAAAATGATGAAGGCGGGAGCGTCAACTCAGACTCACTCAGTCTTTTATCAATGCTTAGATCTGTATTGGCATTGTGGATACAGACACAGTTGAACGCGTGGACGGAGGGGGGAGGGGGGGGCCCGATGCACTGGCAGCGGGCCCCCAGACTCATAGGCCCAATACGCCACTCCAGCTTACCTGGTCCAGAAACACAGAGCACGCTGTTATTGTGCACATTGCAGGGACAGAGCAAAAATCAGACCTGACCCTGAAAGAAGTGTCACTGATGATGCTTCATTACTGGGAGGGTGCAGGGGCTGTGATAGTGACCACAGCCTCTGCCCCATAATGACACTTCATTTGAGAATCCCAGCATGTACTGGGTATTCTCAAATGAAGCGTCATCAGACAGGAAATGGAAACAAATTCAATAAGTAGTTAGTGTAGTTAGTGAACAGTAAGGAAATTTGAATGCAACCATATTAGAAATTAGTTTAGATTACCCCCAAAAAAAGGAAAGGAATTTAGTTGAAAATGTGTTTAGCCTTTGGACCACTCCATTAAGGATTAACCATTCCAATGTGTATTTTTCAAAGCTGACACTCAAATTTATTGTCATGGTTATAACAGCAGACTCAGACAAAAAGCCTTTAGGTCAGTCAATGGGGCTATAGAAAAATACAAGGCACTCCCAAGATTGGCTGCAACGTGTGATTTATTTAATGTGCATAACAACAACAGAACGTTTTCGGTCCGTAGACCTTCATCAGTAAGCACATTCGTGAAGAGGAGTTCAGTGTGGGTGATTAGCGCGGTGTCCACTGCCGTATGGAGGCTGCCAATCTTGGGAGTGCCTTGTATTCTTCTATTGACAAAAGGCCTTGGAACCTGAAGCGCACCCCTACATTTCTTACCATCTACACAGAGGAAGTGCCATTTACTTCTTGTTGTAATCAATGGGGCTAGTCCGTGTTTTTTTATGAGAGATTGGTGCTAACAATGAGTGTGGCGCCCTGGACAAGCCAGGGGCCACAGAGCACAACGCCCACACACCCCACACTCCCGATCAGGCACACCGAAGTCAGACACAAAACCCTTGTTGCCTTCCTCCAGGGGCTGATGTCCACACCAGGGGGTGGGCCAGGCGGTTGGCCCCGCCCACCGAGGAGTACACAGTCCTGGAGGCGGGAAAAGCAGGCAGATGAGTTGAGGAGTGGAGAGAGATCAGTTTGAGAGTGGAAAGTGGAAGGAAGGAAAGTGGAAGCTGAGCAGACTAAAGTTGGTCCGGGTGTGTGGCCCGGACGGAGCAGCAAGGTTGGCGGACGGTGGTGACCGTCTGCAGGAATAGCCTATCGGAGTCTACCGTAAGGACCGTGGACGGGCGGTGGCCCGGCGGTACCGGACCGGTACACAAAGAGAAGTCAGCACCATTTGGCAGGGGCTTACGGACCCCGGCAAGGCTAGGAGTCGCCGTGAATTTGCCGAATTCGTTAGTGAAGGGAACCTCCTGGGTTTCCCAGCAGCCAAGTCCCGACAGAAGGCAACAGTCCAACCAAGAGAGGGAGACACCGCCATCGCTAAGGCAACCGTTTCCCAGGGCCAGAGCCTGCGGGCAAAAGGGGCTCCTCCAGCCCATATCCAAGCTGGGGAGCGGGTTACCGGTGGGAACCCATTGGAACCGTTACAGTACACAGGTGCAGGGAAAGGCAGTCACCATCAACCTGCTGGGAGAAACAACACCGCAGCCGTCTGTGGGACCCGTCCATCCAGCCGTGTGTTTTACCGAGAACTGTGTCCTCATCATTGGCTGAGTGAGTACCACCGTGCCGTGCGGCACAGCGCTGCCCCCGCGACCCTGCACCTCACCAGGCCCCGTAACCCGCCTGCCATCCATCCCACCCCATCATCGGGACAACCAACCCCCTACCCACGAAAGGGAGAACTAACAACAAAGCTGCTCCCTGTCACCGCTCCCAGGATCCCCGTCTAGAGCAGCGGTGGTGTCACCAATATCACCACAACCGTGGGTGGCGTCACGGACAATAACCAAATCCCCACAATCAAACCCCCTTTTCACTCACGGGCGAGGAACGCCGCTCGAGTCCCCGGGATCCGGCCCACCGCTCGAGCCACCACCGAGCAGCGGCAGCCGCAGCAGCAGCGGCCGGACCCGAGCAGTGGGAGAGCGCAGCGTCCCCTCCTCCGCCCGCGACAACTTGGCGTCACGAACAGGATCCTACCGTTCTACCAACTGGTGGAAGTGCGCCTTGTGTGACCGCCGGAGGTGTCCAGCCGAAAAATTTGTGAAGCCGCCATCTTGGGCACGAAGAATTCCCGCTCGAGCGTCTCCTCGAGTAGTGGAGGCGCGAAGGCCAAAACCCCGCCCCTGTAGAGGAGGAGCCGGAAAGAGACTAAGGGGGACTGATGGCGTCTGGCCGCATGTAGCCGCGGCTGTAGAGGCAGAGACGCCAGGACTCTGCAGCGATACCGGGTTCCTGGAAAGCTTTACTGCCGAGATGCATAGTCCAACTCCCAATGAGGAAGCCCCCGCGCCCGGCACGGCGGCGTGGCTGAGGGACCGGACCGCTCCGCTGAGTGACCGTCTGCAGACCCACATGCAGCTCCTCCTGGAGGAGTGGGAGACCGACATGGCGGATGTGGTGGCTGCTATGCGGAGACGTGAGGTGGAGGAGGATTTGGAGGAACGGGTAAGAGACCCACGCCCTTGTATTCCTGAGGGATCGGCCACTGCGGCTGAGGGGCCCGGCCTGCACCCGCTCACCCTGCCTTCTCCCCCGCTACCCGCGTTAGCTACTGCCGCTCCGCCACTAGGCCCGCTACCCGTTCAACCGGTAGCGACACCCTGCCAATCCGCCCCGGTGGACCAACCGGCTGCAGACGCGCAGGGCTGCCCTGAGCTGCACCTGTGGGAGCCACCGAGACCGCGGCCCCTTAACGAAGATGTATCGGAGGCCCCGGTCAGGATGGCACCAGGCGCTATGCCCGAGTCCGGGACCGTGGAGTGGATGAGGGCCAGAATAATAGAGTTCAACCAACGCCAGCAGAACCAGATATGCCTTATGATGGAGCAGTGGACCAACGAGGTGGAGATGCTGATTGCGACTGCCCCGATGTATGGGATGGGAACAGATGTGACGGAGCCGGCAGGTGACCCACGTCCCTATGTCCTACCAGGACCGACCACTGCGGCTAAGGGGCCCGGCCCAGTCTCAACCCACGCATCGCCCTTACCATTACTTATGGGGCACCTCAGCGTGAACCCACCTGACCTACTGCCCCACGCTACTGCGGAAGAATCTGATGTGCTGGATACTGGAGGCCAGGAGGCTGCGGCAGCTGGCGGCAACCCGCCTGACGCAGAGACAAGTGACAGTGACTCCAGTGACTCCAGCTCCGGTGCTGAGCCCACCCCTGAAAGTGAGGAGGCAAGTGAGCGTCTCCGCTACGTGGGAGAACCGGTAGTTTATTACACCGCGCGCAATGGTGGGAACGGATACCGGGCACCCCTGTCACAGCAGGCATGTCACTGCATGTTTGACATGCTGGTGGCGCAGGATGGGGCCGCCTCATCCGAAGAGTCAGAGTAAGGGCAGCGGAGTCCCGTTGCAGTTGTCCCCCGTTGGGACCACCAAAGTAACATTTAAAGGAGTGAAAAGAATGATAAGTGAATGATTAACCAAATATTTACCTGATTGTCAGCCTGATGTGCACCGGTCATTGCCGACAACTGGTCCCCGTTGGGACCCCCTTTACAATTATGCATAAGGGACTGCTTATGAACAGGCCCGAGAACCAGCAGGGCAACCACAAACTTGTGGCATGTAAATAATGTTGTTGTGGCTTTCACCGATACCGCCTCCGGAGAGGCAGATTGGAGGAAGGGCCCGCAGTGGAGCAGGCTGGGGCCGAGCCACCACCAGAACTGGTGGCAATCCTCTGGGGGTTTCAGGGGTTCCCCATGGCCGTGGGTCCCCTGAACAGGACAGAACCCGCTCGGGCAACTTGTGCAGGACTGGGGTCAAGGGGTGCTGCCTATTTGCTTAGGGGCAGCATCAGGGCCAGGTTGCTTGGGTGGGAGAGAGCGGAAGCCGTAACTGTAACGTTTAAGTAAGAGTACCTCCCGATGTGGGAAGATGTTATTATAATTGTAATGTGTTACCGTTTTTCTATTTTTCAGTTTGTGAAAATAAAACCGGTGATGGACGGGCAGCCCGCGGACGGTCTGCATTTAACTAAGGGGGAATGTGGCGCCCTGGACAAGCCAGGGGCCACAGAGCACAACGCCCACACACCCCACACTCCCGGTCAGGCACACCGAAGTCAGACACAAAACCCTTGTTGCCTTCCTCCAGGGGCTGATGTCCACACCAGGGGGTGGGCCAGGCAGTTGGCCCCGCCTACCGAGGAGTACACAGTCCTGGAGGCGGGAAAAGCAGGCAGATGAGTTGAGGAGTGGAGAGAGATCAGTTTGAGAGTGGAAAGTGGAAGGAAGGAAAGTGGCAGCTGAGGAAACTAAAGTTGGTCCGGGTGTGTGGCCCGGACGGAGCAGCAAGGTTGGCGGACGGTGGTGACCGTCTGCAGGAGTGGCCTATCGGAGTCTACCGTAAGGACCGTGGGCGGGCGGTGGCCCGGCGGTACCGGACCGGTACACAAAGAGAAGTCAGCACCATTTGGCAGGGGCTTACGGACCCCGGCAAGGCTAGGAGTCGCCGTGAATTTGCCGAATTCGTTAGTGAAGGGAACCTCCTGGGTTTCCCAGCAGCCAAGTCCCGACAGAAGGCAACAGTCCAACCAAGAGAGGGAGACACCGCCAGCGCTAAGGCAACCGTTTCCCAGGGCCAGAGCCTGCGGGCAAAAGGGGCTCCTCCAGCCCATATCCAAGCTGGGTAGCGGATTACCGGTGGGAACCCATTGGAACCGTTACAGTACACAGGTGCAGGGAAAGGCAGTCACCATCAACCTGCCGGGAGAAACAACACCGCAGCCGTCTGTGGGACCCGTCCATCCAGCCGTGTGTTTTACCGAGAACTTTGTCCTCATCATTGGCTGAGTGAGTACCACCGTGTCGTGCGGCACAGCGCTGCCCCCACGACCCTGCACCTCACCAGGCCCCGTAACCCGCCTGCCATCCATCCCTACCCCATCACCGGGCCCCGGGACAACCAACCCCCTACCCACGGAGGGGAAAACTAACAACAAAGCTGCTCCCTGTCACCGCTCCCGGGATCCCCGTCTAGAGCAGCGATGGTGTCACCAATATCACCACAACCGTGGGTGGCGTCATGGACAATAACCAAATCCCCACAATCAAACCCCCTTTTCACTCACGGGCGAGGAACGCCACTCGAGTCCCCGGGATCCGGCCCACCGCTCGAGCCACCACCGAGCAGCGGCCGGACCTGAGCAGTGGGAGAGCGCAGCGTCCCCTCCTCCGCCCGCGACATGAGCATGCAGCATATTTTTAAATCCCCATTTTGGTCATTATTATGCATTTCTATGCATGGTAATGGGATTGGCACTTGCATTGAATGCAGAATGTCAGTGGATTTAGGTGCTGGATCCTGAACTAGTGAAGATACCTATCCATCAGGGTCATATTAAGCAGTAGGCATTGGAGGACTAGTGCCAAGGGCGGCTCAATGCAGGAGGCACAATCTCATATACATTTGGTTTTTGTTTCCCTCCCTTGCTTTCTTCTGGACTTGCTAGTACAATCGGCAGCTTAATGAGGTAGGGTTGAGCTGCAGGACACTTGAGTCACACTCTGCTGCATACGAGCCGATCTGCTCATCACATGTTCTGGCTAGGAGCTGCTATTTTTGTGTAGGTACACATATAATAATTTCATATTGGATAATCAAGCAATAGCTTCAGCAGCCGTTATTACCAAGCTTTCTAGGGAGTCCTAAATAGAACAGATAACTCTCTAAGTTTAGCAACATTTTCTATTTGGGGCTGTAAGAAATCTAATCCCTATTTTCTCTTCTACAGCCTGTGAGGTCCTGGACACTGTCAGATCAACAGAAGACACAAGTGTCCCATTCAGAGTCGAACTGGGGCCCACCAGGGAAATTCACTCCAGGGGCCCACCCTACAGCGATATGCAAATACCTGTTAGTCGTTATCCTTGACCCTGTTATAGTGGAGCATAGACTGTATAGCACAGGCAGCTCCTGTACATCTACTGTGTGCACACCATAACTGATGTACAATTAGGCCTTGTGCCCATGTGGTGCCCCTGAGGCTTCAGTCACCACAGGGTACTGCACCTCCTTTAAGGTGCAGTGCTCAACCCGGGTCCAGAGGAGGTTGGTGCCGGTTTCACTTACACAACTCATACACACAAACAGGGCTGCTCTTCTTTTACCGTGGATCGGGCTAGTCTTGGGTCAAAAAGGGTCGTGTTGTGAATGTCATCCAAGTGGGTGCTGGTGTGGAGCTCCCTCTGGTGGCCAGGAATGATAATGAAGCTGAGTCTGAATCTGGGACTCAAACAAGTGTTGGAATTAATTTGGAATAAAGGAAGTCCTATTGCAGACCAGCCTGGTGTATTTAGGAGAGCAGTTTCTGCTTGGCAGCTGCCAGTGATAAATTTTTGCTTCAGCCTCTGAAGATGGTTTGGAGTTTGTCCTTCAGTTTTCTCTATTTATCCTGAGCCAGAATTTACTTCAGATAAGTCTGCAGGTTTTCTTTTCTTAATTGCTGGCTTTGCACCTACAGGTGTTTGTGTTTTTTTCCCATTTTTGTTCTGTGTTTGATTTCTTGGATGTGAGTATCTGGCTCTCTCCTATTTTTGAGAGGGTAGTTCCTTCAGCAAGAAACTGAGTTTCTCCCTGTTCTGATTTTTATTATTTGCACTTTTGAATATTATTTGTTCTGTGATTTTATTCCTCCCATTATATCTGCAGTTCTGTTCAAATTGTCTGGCACAAGAGTAACTGATATAGTGGGGGAAAGTCTGTGTGGTCTTAAGGCTTTTTTCTATCAGGAGTTTGGTATTTTTTGCAGGGTTTTTTGCTGGCCGCAATCAGTTATCTTTCCTATCCTGTTGTATCTAGTAAGTCTGGCCTCATCTTTGCTAATCTATATTTTCTATCTGTTTTTTTTTTCTATTTATATTTTCTACTTTCATGTCTCCTTTTTTCTGCAATTTGGATTTCATCCAAGGTTTTCTTCTGGGCAGGTTAAGGCTTCAGCCTGTCTGTCCGGGAGTTGATTCTGTGGTGGAGAGAATGCAGCAGATTTGGGGTCAAGTACTGGACAAATTGTTTCAGTCCCAGGAGAATGCCTAAAGGTTTGCCAACCGGCGTAGGATTATTGGTCCACAGTTTAAAGTGGGGGACATGGTTTGGTTGTCCTCCAAAAATATTCCTATGAGAGTTTCTTCTCCTAAATTTATGCCAAGATTTATTGGGCCTTATAAGATTTAGATTATTATTAATCCCATATCTTTTCGTTTGGCTCTTCCTGAGTCTTTTAAAATTCACATTGTTTTTCATAAGTCTTTGTTAAAGAAACATGTGGAACCAGCAGTTCCCACGGCGGCGCCTCCTGATCCTGTGTTGGTAGAAGGGGTTCTAGAGTATGAAGTAGAGAGAATTTTGGATTCCTGTCTGAATAGGCGAAAGCTTCAGTACCTTGTTAAGTGGAAGGGTTATGGTCAGGAGGACAATTCTTGGGTTTTTGCTTCTGACATTCATGCTGACAGATTGGTTTGTGCCTTTCATCATGCCCATCCTGACAGACCCGGTGGCTCTGGTGAGGGTTCAGTGACCCTTCCTCAAGGGGGGTACTGTTGTCAATGTCATCCGAGTGGGTGCTGGTGTGGAGCTCCCTCTGGTGGCCAGGAATGGTAATGAAGCTGAGTCTCAATCTGTGACTCAAACATGTGTTAAAATTAATTTGGAATCCAGGAAGTCCTATTGCAGACTAACCTGGTGTATTTAGGAGAGCAGTTTCTGCTTGGCTGCTGCCAGTGATAAATGTTTGCTTCTGCCTCTGAAAATGGTTTGAAGTTTGTCCTTCAGTTTCCTCTATTTATCCTGGCCAGAATTCACTCAAGATAAGTCTGCAGGTTTTCTTTTCCTAGTTATGGTTTTGCACTTACAGGTGTTTTGGGTTTTTTTTCCATTTTTGTTCTGTGTTTGTCTTCTTGGATGTGAGGATCTGGCTCTCCCCTATTTTTGAGAGGGTAGTTCCTTCAGCAAGAAATGGCGTTTCTCCCTGTTCTGATTTTTATTATTAGCACTTTTGAATATTATTTTTTCTGTGATTTTGTTCCTTCCCATTATCTCTGCAGTTCTGTTCAAAGTGTCTGGCACAAGAGTAACTGATATAGTGGAGGAAAGTCCGTGTGGTCTTAAGGCTTTTTTCTATCAGGAGTTTGGAATTTTTGCAGGGTTTTTTGCTGGCCGCAATCAGTTATCTTTCCTGTCCTGTTGTATCTAGTAAGTCTGGCCTCACCTTTGCTAATCTATATTTTCTATCTGTGTATTGTGTTACACCGTCGTTACATGTTTAGGGCTTGCTATTCCTTTGGGTACTGCTCCGAGGCAAGTTAGAATTCCTCATTTCTATCTTTGAGGTGTAGCCAGCAGTGACGAGGTGTCTAGGTGTGTTAGGAACATCCCACTGCTATTTCTAGTGTTGTCCGATAGATAGGGGATTGCGGTCAGGTTAGTTTCCAACTACTCTTGTGGTTTGGTTTTTTCCTGATTTATGGGATTTTTGTGATCGGCCATGGTTACCAGTTCATAACAGGGTCACCAGAATGGCTGGGTCTTTAGGACACCACCACACCTGGGATCCCCAATCCACTAGTGATGGGAGGAGCAACCACTTGGGAAAGTAGGAGCAAACACAACAGTTAGAGAGTTCTCCAGCAGGAGAGGATGCGAGCAGTCGGGTTTCACCAGTGGCTCTGGTGGGACACAGGAGTTCATACGGTTGCCGAGGGGAGAGCTTGATTGCTCACTCAGGATTGGCGCTGACAGGGTGCAGAATCCTAGGGTGGATTATACTTCAGGTTGTCCACCAAAATCTGCAGGCTTGGGTGATTGCAAGTCCCTCTGGCCCCCGCAGTTCCCGGAGCACAGTGCCACATAGGATCCGGGGTCATGTTCCAAGGCAGGCCCCACATTAGACCCACAGCACCTGCATACAGGCAGGGAGTAGACACCACCTGTGGGGAGCGAAACCATCTTTGCTGCTACTACCATCCGCCCTGGAGAACAGTGACAGCAGCTGCTAATTCCTTGGCCTCATACCACAGGTGGCGTCACAAAATCAACCTCCACCGTCACCCTTATCCACCCATTCCCCTCCCGTGTGCACCTCAGGGTCACGAAACCAGGCAGGGCCACGCGTGACATTCCCTGACCCTCACCGGCCCGGTGGCGAGTATTTTCCCCAGACCCCGTGGGGTGCTACATCCACAGGGCTTTTTTTCATGCTTTTTTCCTTGATTTTTTTAATCAATAAAAAGCAAGGAAAATGCATCCCAGCAAAGTCTGTGAGAATCGTGACTTGCTGTGGCCACGTTGCTTCTTTTTTCCTTGCTTTTTTGTTGCTGAAAAAAGAAGCAACATGTCAATTGTTTTTGTTTTTTTCCTGCTTTTTTCCCTATCTCAATAGATAAAAAGAAGCATGAAAAAGCATGAAAGCATGAAAAAAAGCTCCAAAAAAGCAGCTTTTTTCCTACCAAGACATGCTTTTTTTTGTGCTGAAAAAAAAAGCACTGTGTTACACTAGTTTGCAGTAAGGGGTTCTTTGGTGAAAACAAGTTATCACTAGTGATGGGCAATCCCCCCAATGGTCGGGTTCGGGGAGCCTCACCCAATCGTTTTGTAAAGATCGGGATCGAGATAACACGATCTTGCATCCGATCACCGATCTTGAACTTTACAGTTATGTGATGGGGTGGGAGAGGGCTTTAAAATAAAGAATATAGTTAACAATAAACATTGCCATTACACTTACAGGTCATGTGACGCATCCTGCAGACTCTGTCTCCCGGCCGTTTCTGATTCTGTGCCGCCCGGTAACCACCGCTGACTAAAAGGACTTCTGTTACGTCATAACCCGCAGCTGCCCCTGGGAATGCACATTGTTTCTTAGCGCCATTTCCAGGTGCTTTACCCAGCTCATCCAGTGGCCCTGGTGTCGAGTGGCATGCTGGGTAATTGTCATGCTCCCGGTGTCCCAGCAGCGCTCCTTACCTACTAAGCCGGTCTCACCATCCAGGCACCGCTCCGTAACCACTGAGCCAGTCACACCTGCGTCACGCCACCGCTCTGTACCCACTGATCCAGCCTCGCCAGCGTACCACCGCTCCTTCCTCACTGGTCCAGTCCATGCGTCCACCAGTCACGCCTGCCATTCCCGCTCATGCTCCCCAGAGTCCTGTTCCTGGTCTCAGGAGTCTGATTCTGACTAATGTTCTGTATAGGACCGGGCCGCGCCCACTCACCTGGTCTTATAGCCCCAGCACTGCTGCAACAGGAAATGACCTGAGGCTGTGCTGGGTATATAAGACTGGCCTCTCCATGTGGGCGGCGCCTGATCATTGCTTGTGTTTCTATGCCTTGTCTTGTGAGCTAAGTGCTCAGGTCTTTGTACCTGTTTCCTATTACTGCCTTAAAGTACGCTGTGACCTTAGTAACCTGGTCCTGTCTTTGCTTCCTGATACCTGCACCCGTTCTTGCCACGTTAGTGCTCCAGCTACCGTGTACCCTGCCCTCCAGGTGGGGTGCTCGGTCCAGTGGATCCACCTCCTGGGCCTACCAGTCCTCCTCGGCCCTCACAGTATGATCAGGCCATGGATCCCGCTGGAGCACAGGCCATTGATCCCGCTGAGGCACAGAAATCAGAGCTGGCTGAGCTGCGCCAGGAGCTGGCACAACAGCGTGAAACCCTGAACCGGATGCTGAAGTTCATGACGTCCGTGGACCACCGGTTGTATACGCTGCAGATCGCCGCCTCGTCCACGCAGCAACCAGTCTCCAGGTCTGAACCAGGTTCCTCCACAGCCTCGCAACTTCGCCTTGCTGCTCCGCCTCGCTACGCAGGGGATCCCAAGTCCTGCCGAGGCTTCCTGAACCAGTGCTCCTTGCACTTCCAGTTGCTCCCGCACTTGTTCACCTCAGACCAGGCTAAAGTGGCGTTCCTTATGTCACACCTGGAAGGTGAAGCCCTGGCCTGGATTAACCCCTTGTGGGAGAACGAGGACCCGATGACCACAGATATCCAGGAGTTCCTGCGAGCCTTCAGGAGTACCTTCGATGAGCCCGGACGAACTACCGCAGTTACCTCTTCGCTTCTCCGGCTACGCCAAGGGACCCTGACCGTCGGCCAATATGCCATCCAGTTCCGCACGCTCGCCTCTGAGCTGGGCTGGAACAATGTGGCCTTGACAGCGGCCTTTTGGGAAGGTCTCTCTGGCCGCATCAAAGACGAACTAGCCGGCCGTGACGTTCCACGCACCTTGGACGCTTTGATTTCCTGGCCACCCGGATTGACCTCCGTTTTCAGGAGCGTACCGAAGAGATAGTCCGGGAGAAGCGACCACCTTGCCACGTCTTGCCCTCACAGAAACCTACCGCACCCTCGTCCCTGCCTTTCCGCGAATCGTCACCAGAACCCATGCAAGTTGACCGTCTGACCCAAGCCAAGCAACGCCGTGCAGAACGGCTCGCCCGGGGCCTGTGCTTCTATTGTGGAGACGGTTCACATATGCTCCGTTCTTGCCCGGAGAAACCAGGTAGACCCCAGGTCCAAGGGATGGTGGGAACCGCCACCTTTGCCACCGAAATCCCTTTGGTTCCAGTTAAACAGATTGTCCGGGTGACGACAGAGGGGACCCGGTTTTCAGATGAGGCCCACATCGATTCTGGGGCGGCAGGCAACTTTATCCACCAGGCCACGGTAGACAAATACCAGGTTCCTGTCACCCCGCTGAAGAAGCCTCCCTGGTTCGCCTCCGTAGACGGCAAACCGCTCTACGAACCTGTCCGGTATACCACTGAGCCCGTGAACCTCCAGGTTGGTACTTCGCATACAGAGACCATCGCCTTCTATGTGATCCCGAGGATGGCTCCTGAGCTCCTGCTGGGTCTGCCCTGGCTTCAAATCCATGACCCTGCCATTAGTTGGCGCTCTGGCGCTATTTCCCGCTGGGGACCCTTGTGTCATGACCACTGCCTAAAGCCTGTTCCTCAGTCCCTGTCACCAGAACCGTTGGAACCGCCGACCCCTGAAGAAGAGACGACACTATCCAGTGTCGTTCCATCGTCCCCAGTCTCTGAGACCTTGATTCCACCATCTTCTGGAGATGAGACTTTGATTCCACCGCCTTCTGGAGTTGGAACTTTGACTCCACCGGCTGCCCAGGATGAGACATTGTCTGATACCCGGTCTGAGACGCCCGATCCGGTCGTCCAGGATTCCAGTCCTGCTTCTGACTGTCCTTCCCTTTGCTTCCGTTGCCACTGCTCGAAAATCTTCGGTTAAGCGTGTTGCGGTCCGGATGGGTGCATGGGGTCAGCCATCCCTCCTTTCCTTTGCGCTGGGTTACGGTCCGGGGGCTCGGTCCCGGGTGCCCCGGGGGTCCTTTGCTCGGAGAGGGGGGCTTCAAGGGGGGGTACTGTCACGCTCCCGGTGTCCCAGCAGCGCTCCTTACCTACTAAGCCGGTCTCACCATCCAGGCACCGCTCCGTAACCACTGAGCCAGTCACACCTGCGTCACGCCACCGCTCTGTACCCACTGATCCAGCCTCGCCAGCGTACCACCGCTCCTTCCTCACTGGTCCAGTCCATGCGTCCACCGGTCACGCCTGCCATTCCCGCTCATGCTCCCCAGAGTCCTGTCCCTGGTCTCAGGAGTCTGATTCTGACTAATGTTCTGTATAGGACCGGGCCGCACCCACTCACCTGGTCTTATAGCCCCAGCACTGCTGCAACAGGAAATGACCTGAGGCTGTGCTGGGTATATAAGACTGGCCTCCTTATGTGGGCGGCGCCTGATCATCGCTTATGTTTCTATGCCTTGTCTTGTGAGCTAAGTGCTCAGGTCTTTGTTCTTGTTTCCTATTACTGCCTTAAAGTACGCTGTGACCTTAGTGACCTGGTCCTGTCTTTGCTTCCTGATACCTGCACCCGTTCCTGCCATGTTAGTGCTCCAGCTACCGTGTACCCTGCCCTCCAGGTGGGGTGCTCGGTCCAGTGGATCCACCTCCTGGGCCTACCAGTCCTCCCCGGCCCTCACAGTAATAAAGGGGTTAATACGAGCTTTCTATTCTCAGATGGTACTAAGCCCGAAATTCATGGTGTCACGCCAAATTAGACATGGCCACCATGAATTTCTAGTAAACAGTAAAAAAAAAACACAACACAGCAAAAAATTTTTTTATTAGAAATAAAACAAAAAAACATTTAGAGACTCCATCTTTATTATAAAACAGCTTCATCACTCTGTACAGACACAGTCTATACAAAGTGAGAAGTACAGAGAGCCATGTCAGCTCTGCTACATCAAGCAAGCTGACAGTGAGGGCGTACATCAGCTGCATGGAAACACATGCAGCTGACCAGCTGCTGTCGGGAGATTGTGCGCCGTGATGCGATGCGACACTCACACAGTGACAATCCAAGTTCAGTTAACAGGACCTGCGAGATGTCATAGCCATGTGACCAGACTGTAGCAATGAGGTAATACAACATTCACACCTGACTGGTCACATGGTTATGTCTTTCAGTCCTTCAGTGGTTACCGGGAGGGCACAGCAATGATCGGAGGCAGAAGCAGCAGGGAGACACAGTCTGCAGGACGCGTCGCGGGACCTGTAAGTATATGATCATAATGTTTTTTAATTATGTGCTATTTTTTTACAGCCCCGGGACCCAATCTGTTACACAAGCTTCCCAGGAAAGCTCATGATTGGGATCATGTACACGATCACTATGTGATATCGCTAGATATCGATATCGCTAGTGTGGGTACCCGCCCCCATCTGTTGCGCGACACGGGCAAATCGCTGCCCGTGCCGCACAACATCGCCCAGAGCCGTCACACATACTTACCTGTCTGGCGACGTCGCTGTGACCGGCGAACCGCCTCCTTTCTAAGGGAGCGGTCCGTGCGGCGTCACAGCGACGTCACTGAACCGCCGCCCAATAGTAGCGGAGGGGCGGAGATGAGCGGGACGTAACATCCCGCCCACCTCCTTCCTTCCGCATAGTGGCCGGGAGGCAGGTAAGAGCTTCCTCGTTCCTGCGGTGTCACACGCAGCGATGTGTGCTGCCGCAGGAACGAGGAACAACTTCGTTACTGCTGCAGTAACGATTTTTAAGAATGGACCCCCATGTCGCCAATTAGCGATTTTGCACGTTTTTGTCAGATGTTTAGGAGCACCACACAGGGGTCAGAGATAATCTGCGGGGACTTTAACACTCCAGTTCTTCGATCTATGGACTGCTCGGCGAGGTCCGCTAAGTCAGGAAAGGAACTGAAACAGTTGGTCGCGGAGTTTCATCTACATGACATATGAAGATACCTTCATGCATCGGAAAGGGACTATTTTTTTTCTTTTCCCCAAGGCGTCGGTCATACAGCAGGATCCACTTCTTCCTGATGGATAGTAAAGGTCCAGTCACACTAAGCAACTTACCAGCGATCCCAACAACGATAGGGATCGCTGGTAAGTTGCTAGGAGGTTGCTGGTGAGCTGTCACACTGCGACGCTCCAGCGATCCCACCAGCAACCTGACCTGGCAGGGATCGCTGGAGCGTGGCTACACGAGTTGCTGGTGAGCTCACCAGCAACCAGTGACCAGCCCCCAGTCTCCTAGTTACAGCACACATCGGGTTAATTACCTGATGTGTGCTGCAGCTAAATGTGCACAGAGCAGGGAGCAGCGCACACTGCTTAGTGCTGGCTCCTTGCTCTCCTAGCTGCAGCACACATCAGGTTAATTACCTGACACACATCAGGTTAATTACCTGATGTGTGCTGCAGCTACATGTGCACAGAGCAGGAGCCGGCACTGACAGTGAGAGCGGAGGAGGCTGGTATCAAAGGTAAATATCGGGTAACCAAGGACAGGGCTTCTTGGTTACCCGATGTTTACATTGGTTACCAGCCTCAGCAG
This sequence comes from Anomaloglossus baeobatrachus, assembly GCF_048569485.1. NCBI lineage: Eukaryota > Metazoa > Chordata > Amphibia > Anura > Aromobatidae > Anomaloglossus > Anomaloglossus baeobatrachus. The sequence goes on from NC_134353.1 coordinate 652,277,437, forward strand.
AAGCTGGCTCCCTGCTCACTGCACATTAGTTGTTGCTGTCTCGCTGTCACACACAGCGATCTGTGCTTCACAGCGGGACAGCAACAACTAAAAAATGGCCCAGGACATTCAGCAACAACCAACGACCTCACAGCAGGGGCCAGGTTGTTGCTGGATGTCACACACAGCAACATCGCTAGCAACGTCACAAAAGTTGTTCGTTACCAGCGATGTTGCTAGCGATGTTGCTTAGTGTGACGGGGCCCTTAGACTGTTCACAAGTGTACGGGTGCTGAAGTGGGTCTGATAACATGGTCTGATCACGCTCCGATAACTTTGGTTGTACAGGACTCTACTAGTGGATTTATGGTGCCTCAGTGGAGACTTAATACTAGTTTACTGAACCAAAAGAACATTCAGGAGGAGGTTGTGGCAGGCCTGTTGGAATACTTTGGGCATAATGACAATGGGGAGGTCTCTGACGAGACCTGATGGGCTGCACACAAATCAGTTATTAGAGGGCAGTTTTTAAAAACTGCTTCATTCTTGAAAAAGCAAAGAGAAGCAGAAATTAAAGAAATTATAGCCCATATTCAACACTTAGAAACTATTAACAAGGCCTACCCGTCGTCTACACTGTCCAGGGAAATTCTTACTTGCAGGTTTCAACTGCGATCCCTCCTGTTGTATCCAGCACCTTACTAGCTAGAAGAACAAAAAAACGGGGAATAAGATCTAAAATTGAATTTTTGAAGGGCCCAGACGGATCACTTATAAGGCACCCTAATGGGATAGCAGACGCTTTTGCCAAGTATTATGCTGCCCTGTACAATTTAAGGGATGACCCGCAAACCCCTCAGCCAACACCGGAAAAAATTCAGGAGTTTTTGGACAGTCTGGAATTGCCTCGGGTCTCAGACTGGCAATTAGAATCTTTAAATCTTCCCTTTACTATACAGGAAATTTTGGACACCATTAGAGCTTCTAAACGAAACTCAGCCCCAGGCCCGGATGGGCTTCCCTATGAATATTATCAGCAATTTGACTCTATTCTAGCCCCTTTTTTACTAAAGATCTTTAATTTGTGGCAAACAACCGGGACTATTTCCTCAGAGAACCTAGAAGTAGTTATCACTACACTACACAAACCGGGGAAAACAGCGGATACCCCTGGGAATTTCAGACCAATATCATTGCTCAACTGTGATTTAAAAATTTACTCAAAAATGGTAGCCACCAGACTCCATAAAATAATCCCCTCCTTGGTAGCCCCGGATCAGGTGGGTTTTGTGGCGGGCAGGCAATCCAAAGATGGCACCAGGCGGATGCTGGATTTAATTGGGGTGATGGAGCAGTCAGGTGTTCCTGGTGTATTCTTGTCACTCGATGCCGAAAAGGCCTTTGATAGGGTGCACTGGAGATATCTGGAAAGAGTGCTCACGAAATTTGGTTTTGAAGGAAGAATTAAGTCATCTGTTTTGGCCTTGTACTCTCACCCAAATGCTTCAGTTCTAGCCTCGGGTTTTCGCTCATTAAAATTTTCTATAACCAATGGCACCCGCCAGGGGTGCCCGCTGTCCCCTATTGTTTTTGCTTTGGTGGTGGAACCTCTGGCGGAGGCGATTAGGGTGAACCCGAACATAACTGGTATAAGGGTAGGGGAGCATGAACATAAATTGGGTCTATATGCGGATGATGTAATAATATCATGTACTAACCTTGAATATTCCTTTCCAGCAGTGATGTCCACCCTGTCGACCTTTTCTGAGGTGTCCTATTACAAATTGAATGCCACTAAGTCCTTAGTACTACCATTTAATGTACCCGCAAGGTCCAGAAGGATTTTGGAGGCAGCCTTTTCTTTCCAATGGGGCGAAGACAGTATCCCTTATCTAGGTATGGTATCCGTTTGCAACCAACCCATTCCCTCATCAGATCCAATCTTGATCACCTACTCAAAAACTTGGGTCAGGATCTAGGCAGGTATGAGAATTTGTCGCTATCTTGGATGGCGAGAATTCAATCCTTTAAGATGACGTTCCTTCCTAAACTGCTGTATATGTTTAGGTGTCTCCTTCTTAAAATTCCATATAGATATTTGATAAAACTGCAGTCGATGACCAATAAGTTTATTTGAGGTAATAAAAGAGCTAGAGTTGCTAGTAAGATTATGCATCTGCCATATGGAATGGGAGGTCTGGGTACGCCTAATGTAATGGCCTATTATAAAGCTTCTCTTATAGAATCACTCAAAGAATAGTGGAACACGGAGAGCTCCCATAGGTGGGTTCAACTTGAGAACTCTCTGACAGACCAGGGTTCGATGAGGAAACTGATGGAGGTGGAATATCTAAAACATTCTAGGTCTACCCTGTGTCTCCCTACTATGACAGCATCGATAGCCATATAGCGCAGTGAGATGATCCCTAAGATCCAGGTCCCGCTGTCAGAAATTTCGCTCAGAGCATTAGAATCCCACATTCCATATACAAATTTGAGTAGATGGGAGGCAGCAGGTTTTGGAGTTTTGGCGGACTTTTACAATGGTGCAGAGATTAGGCCCTTCAACGATATACTTCGGGAGCACCCCTCCCTAAAGGGGTGTTTTTATCAACACCTGCAGATTCGCCATTTTCTAAGCACAAAATTCCCCCCAGGATCAAACCCGACCTTACCCACTGTTAAAGTGCTATTGTTTAAAAAACTATTGAGGCAACCGGGAATCTCTTTAACCTACAAATGGTTGAACAACCCCTCTGACAAGCAAAAGCTCCCATACATGACTAAATGACTAAATCAGATTTAGACATTAACACCTCCCTCTCGGCGTGGCATACTGCCAAGGGGGAGGTAGGCATTAACCATTTGGAACAGCTGAAAAAGGTGCATCTACGTTAGTACCTTACGCCGGCAAAATTGGTGCATTACATTCCCAACTACTCACCGCTCTGTTGGAAGGGCTGCCTCCAGAGGGGATCACTGGGACACTGTTGGTGGCACTGTCCGAGGGTCTAACCTTTTTGGATAGCAGTTTTCAGACTCATTAGCGAAATGGCAGGTGTGCACACCAACCCCAACCCGGGGCTGGCAGTTCTGAATTTGGGCATAGACTCGTACCCGCAGAATTTTAGGGGACTGATTGTGCAAATTCTAATAGCTGCCAGACAGTGTCTGAGCCATTCGTGGAAGGCCACTGAAGCTCCCTCTGGAGCGGAGTTATATAGTAGGATCGACCAACAATTCCAATATGAATACTGCCTTTGTGGCGCCCTGGACTAGCCAGGTCGTCACAAATAACACACAAGCACCCCCACCCCCATTAGACAGGGACACCAGCCAAACACAAAACCCTTGTTGCCTCCCTCCAGTGTCTGATGTTCACACCAGGTGGGGCGGAGCCAAGCAGTTGGCCCCACCCACCGAGGAGTTCACAGGCCTGGAGGCGGGAAAAAGTTTTAGTTTAGTCCAGGAGGTGGAAGAGAGAGGAGTAAACAATTGGGTGTCTGGGTTTGTGGCCCAGGCACTGACAGCAAGGTTGGCAGACGGTGGTGGCCGTCTGCAGGAGTGGTGAAGCAACGCGGAACCATAGGACCGGGGTCGGGCGTTGGCCCGCCAGTACCGACTGGGGAGCGAAGTGAAGCCAGCACACACAGGCAGGGCCATCGGACCCCGACCAGGCTTGGAGCCACCGACAATAGTCAAATCCGAATGTGACCGGAACCCCAGGGGTTTCCTAACAGCCAAAGACCCGATAGAAGGCAACCGCCCACACCGTGAGGGTATACAGCTACCGCCTAAGGCTAGAGACCCAAGGGCCAGCACCTGCGGGCAAACGGGCTCCTCCGGCATCCATACACCGGGGAGCGGACTACCGTTGGGGATCCATATTAGTCAACTAAGAACATCAAGGTGCAGGGAAAGACAGCCGCCATCACCTGTCCGGGGAGAGACATTGCAGCCGGCTGCGGGACCCGTCCATCCAGCCGTTTGGTTTACCGAGGACTTTGTGCATCTCTTACTGAGTGAGTACACCCGTGCCATCCGGCACCGCGCCGCGCTGTCCCTGCAACCCTGCACCTCACCAACCCAGCCTCCCCGTCACATCACCGGGCCCCGGGACCACCAACCCCTACCCACGGAGGGGGAAAACAACATCCCAGCTGCTCCCTACCATCGCTCCCGGGATCCCCGTCACCAGCAGCGGTGGTGCCCACCTTCACCACAACCCGTGGGTGGCGTCACGGACTAAATCCCCCAAACCAACCACCCCTTTCACTCACGGGCGAGGAGCGCCGCTCGAGTCCCCGGATCCGGCCCACCGCTCGAGCCACCGAGCAGCCACAGCAGCGTCGGACCCGAGCGTTGGCGAGTGACCAGCAGCGGCGGCGTCCTCCCCGCCCGCGACACCTTGCCTACTCCCTAAAACAAAAAACTAGAATTCTTACAATATGGGAACCCTGGCTGTCATCCAGCCATGCAATACCTATTACACAACTATTCCCCGAGCAAAGAGCACCTAATTGAGATACAGCTGATGGAATTATAGCCCTGGCTCGGCTAGCCAGGGGGCTAAAGCATTGAGACCCTGACTGAGGCAGCAGTTTATGAGAGAAATCTAGGAGGAGTTGATGGCCCCGGCTGTTGGACTGGGGTTGGTAATGCAGGCAGACATCTAACCCTCTACCCTTACTAACCCCCCCACTTCCCCCACTCCCCCTTTGTTCTTGTTCCCCCTTACTTGAATGAAGTCCCCATCTTTCCTCCCCTCTCCTCCCTCCCCATGTTGTTGTGTGGTTAAGTGTAAGGCAGAGGAATTGTAACCGGATTGTCTTGGAGTATACTAATGTATGGAGCCCTTATGTGCGGGCAGTTGACAAATGTTATCTTAATTTACCATGTATGATTTTATATCTGCCGTGTTTTCAATAAAAACTAATTGGATTAAAAATACAGGGAAGCCCATTAATTTTTTTTTATTTAAAAAATAATAAAAAAGAAAATGTGTGGGTTCCTGGGATTCTCTGCAGCCCACAGCTGCCCCTGGAAATGGCGCATTGTTTCTTAGTGCCATTTCCAGGCGCTTTACCCGGCTCGTCCAGCAGTCGTGATGGCGGTGGCGCGCTGAGTAATAAAGGGGTTAATACCAGCTTTGTATTCTCAGATGGTACTAAGCCCGAAATTCATTGTGTCACGCCAAATTAGACATGGCTACCATGAATTTCTAGGAAACAGTAAAAAAAACACAACACAGAGAAAAAATTTTTGTTAGAAAAAAGCAAAAAACATTTAGAGACTCCATCTTTATTATAAAAAAAATCCTTAGTCCGACATAATCCACAGGGACAGCAAAGTCAGCTTCATCACTGCACAGACAGTCTATACACAGTAAGAAGCAAAGAGCAAAGTTAAAGGGTACTTTACACACTGCGATATCGGTACCGATATCGCTAGCGAGCGTACCCGCCCCCGTCGGTTGTGCGTCACGGGCAAATCGCTGCCCGTGGCGCACAACATCGCTAACACCCATCACATGGACTTACCTTCCATGCGACGTCGCTCTGGCCGGCGATCCGCCTCCTTTCTAAGGGAGCGGTTTGTGCAGCGTCACAGCGACGTCACACGGCAGCCGTCCAATAGCATAGGAGGGGCGGAGATGAGCGGTTGCAACATGCAACACACCTTCTTTCCTTCCTCATTGCCGGTGGATGGAGGTAAGGAGATGTTCGTCGCTCCTGCGATGTCACACATAACGATGTGTGATGCCGCAGGAATGAGGAACAACATCGCTACTGACCAGACAACGATTTTTCATAAATAAACGACCTCTCTCAGAAAAACGATTTTTGCCACTTTTGCGATCGTTTAAGGACGCTCCAGTCTGTCACACGCTGCGATGTTGCTAACGACGCTGGATGTGTGTCACAAACACCGTGACCCCGACGATATATCGTTAGCGATGTCGCAGCGTGTAATTGGCCCTTAACTCTGCTTCATCTTGTGCACAGACAGTGTTTATACACAGTGAGAAGCACAGAGAGCCATGTCAGGTCTGCTAGATTGTTCTGGTCAGTGCAATGCATCAGGCTGACAGTGACGGGATGATTGCACTTGCGCCTCGCATTGCATCACCCCACTCTCCCGACAGCAGCACGTCAGCTGTGGAAATACATGAAGCTGACCCGCTGCCATCGGAAGATTGTGTGCCGTGATGCGATGACACTCGCATCATGGCACACCAGGACCTGTGATGACGTCATACTCACGTGACCAGTCTGTAGCAAATGAGATAATACAACATTCACACGTGACTGGTCACATGGGTATGACGTCACGGTCACGGCAGGTCCTTTTAGCCAGAGGTGCTTACCGCGAGGAACAGCAATGATCGCACGGATGCGTTAGCAGAAGCGCTGGGAGGCAGAGTCTGCAGGACGCATCGTGGGACCTGTAAGTATGATCATAATGTTTTTTTCATAACGTGCTTTTTTTTAACAGCTCCTTAACAGGATCCGAACGGTTGCACGAACAGTAACACGAATGTCCCAGAAAGCTCGTGTTCATGTTCGTTTGCACGAACACCATGTGTTCAGTACCGACATCGAACTTTACAGTTCGGGTTTGCCCATCCCTAACCAGAAGCCGTCTCTTCTGCTGCTGCACCCCAGGCTCACGGTCGCCTCCTCCACTGTGTGGGATCTTCATCTTCCACCAGACTCCTCTTCAGTGGGATCCTCCCAACCCAGGCCGGACCTTCTCTTCCCTTTTCATGGCTGCCACTCCTCCAGACCGGGTATATTTTCTTGCCCTTGGGCGCAGTCTCCACCCCCGAAAGGCAGGGGTATTTCTCCTCCAGTCACCCGCCGCCATCTTTGAGTCCATGCTGCGGTCCGCCATCTTAGATCCCAGTAACATTATTTTTTAACACAGAGCAGCATATTCTGCACCAGGGGTCAGATTATACCTGTCTTCTTGCATTATTAGTTTATCCTGCAGACTACGCTATTTGATGTGAAAGTGGCAGTGGCCATAGTAGTGGGCAGAAGCGAGCCACTGCTTCTAGGCAGTGCTGCTCTTCCGGGCTGTACTCCTGTCACCTCCACACTGCAACAAGGAACACTAAAACTCCACTTCTTTGGGGTTAAGTCAGCTCAGCAATATATCAATTTTTTTTCTCCAGCACTGAATGCTAGTTTGTTTGTGGCGTACTTTATTTAATGTAAAATCAACCGGGTCTCTTCACTCACACTGTCACTGGGCTTCATCATGGACTAAAAAATTTTGAGAAACAATTTAAATAATTCGCAGAGGGGCATTGCAGCTATAAGTCCCCTCACTACTGACAGCCGGACTGGTTTGTCAGGTCTCCGTAAGGAGAATAGTCTTCCCCCGTGATCCCCACAAAGCTTCTAATAAGCCAGATCAGTCACCCACACTTTGCACTGATGAGGGGCAATCACCCCGAAACACTGTGTTTCTGGAAATTGGGATTCTGATCTGGCTTATATCCTAGTTCATATGAAAGGGCTTGTTAAAAGGTCACTTGTGACTTTTAGGATTGCTACTTCCAATAGGTGGTGCTAGAGTTTGTCTCCTTTCCTGGAGAGACAATTTGAATAATTCCCAGAGGGGCATTGCAGCTATACTTAGTCTGCCCCTCACCATTGACAGCCAGACTGGTTTGTCAGGTCTCCGTAAGGAGGATAGTCTTCCCCCGTGATCCCCACAAAGCTTATCATGAGCCAGATCAGTTACACACACTTTGCATTGACGAGGGGCAATCACCCCGAAACACCATGTCTGCAAATTGGGATTCTGATCTGGCATATATCCTAGGTCATATGAAAAGGCTTGTTAAAAGGTCACTTGTGACTTTTAGGATTGCTACTTCCAATAGGTGGCGCTAGAGTTTGTCTCCTTTCCTGGAGAGACAATTTGAATAATTCCCAGTGGGGCATTGCAGCTATACGTCCCCTCACTACTGACAGCCAGACTGGTTTGTTAGGTCTCCGTAAGGAGAATAGTCTTCCTCCAAGAAAGAAGACCTGCATTTTCTCTGATGAAGTCTCCTTCAGACTGATTGACCATCCTAAGACCATTCATGTGTTGAGTTGGAATAATGAATGGTTTCTAAACATCTTCCAATAGCAACTTCTCCTATCGATCCACAAAAAAAAATGAGTCTGAACAATGATTTTTTCCAGACACGACTGTATACAAGCCAAATAATACATCTTAGGTTCCAAGCACTGCTATGTGCCCAAACAGCAGCCATTGACCACAAATGGGATATTGACTAGGGATGGGCGAACCCGAACTATAAAGCAACTCCATGCAGCTTTTTAAAAATGTTTAAATAAGTAATTTTTTAAAAAACAGCATATGATCACCCCAATTTTGATACCCAGCCAAGAAAAAGCAGACAGCTAGGGACTGGTATAATTAGGCTGGGGAGGCACATAGTTATTGGGTCCTCCCTAGCCTAAAAATAGCAGCCCGCAGCCACCTGAGAATTGTCACATCCATTAGATGTGCGAATTCTGGCACTTTACCCTGCTCATCCTGATTGCCTTGGAGCACAGGTAATTGGGGTAATACAAAGGATTAATGACACATGTGATTTGTCAAAATATCACAACTATCATCAAGCCTGAGGTTACTAATGGGTAGGGGTTCATAGATCTCCATTACTAACCCTGTAAGTCAAAAGAAATAAACACAAAACACAGAGAAAAATAATTTCTCTATTTAAAAAAAAAACCCAAAACCTCTTTCTCTAATTTATTAACCCCCAAAACACCCCTGCAGATCTGACATAATCCATACAAGGTTCCACAACGATCTAGGCTCTGCTAATTCTGAGGTCGCAGTGCGTTGTCACATTAGAAAACGTGACCGTTCACTGCAGCATCAGGGACATAGTGATGAAGCCACAGCTGTGAGCGATGATGTCACTGAGTTCACCTGATGTCACAGCTTGGGCTCCCATTGTACGCCCTATAGGGGATTTTCTAATACAGTCATATGAAAAAGTTTGGGCACCCCTATTAATGTTAACCTTTTTTCTTTATAACAATTTAGGTTTTTGCAACCGCTATTTCTGTTTTATATATCTAATAACTGATGGACTGAGTAATATTTCTGGATTGAAATGAGGTTTATTGTATTAACAGAAAATGTGCAATCCGTATTTAAACAAAATTTAACCGGTGCAAAAGTATGGGCACCTCAACATAAAAGTGACATTAATATTTTGTAGATCCTCCTTTTGCAAAAATAACAGCCTCTAGTCGCTTCCTGTAGCTTTTAATGAGTTCCTGGATCCTGGATGAAGGTATATTTGACCATTCCTGTTTACAAAACAATTCCAGTTCAGTTAAGTTTGATGGTCGCCGAGCATGGACAGCACGCTTCAAATCATCCCACAGATTTTCAATGATATTCAGGTCTGGGGACTGGGATGGCCATTCCAGGACATTGTAATTGTTCCTCTGCATGAATGCCTGAGTTAATTTGGAGCTGTGTTTTGGATCATTGTCTTGCTGAAATATCCATCCCCTGCGTAACTTCAACTTCATCACTGATTCTTGCACATTATTATCAAGAATCTGCTACTCCTGAATCCATGCGACCCTCAACTTTATCAAGATTCCCGGTGCCGGCATTGGCCACACAGCCCCAAAGCATGATGGAACTTCCACCAAATTTTACTGTGGGTAGCAAGTGCTTTTCTTGGAATGCCGTGTTTTTTTTTGCCTCCATGCATAACGCCTTTTTGGATGACCAAACAACTCAATCTTTGTTTCATCAGTCCACAGGACCTTCTTCCAAAATGGCTTGTCCAAATGTGCTTTTGCATACCTCAGGCGACTCTGTTTGTGGCGTGCTTGCAGAAACGGCTTCTTTCACATCACTCTCCCATACAGCTTCTCCTTGTGCAACGTGCACTGTATTGTTGACCGATGCACATTGACACCATCTGCAGCAAGATGATGCTGCAGGTCTTTGGAGGTGGTCTGTGGATTGTCCTTGACTGTTCTCACCATTCTTATTCTCTGCCTTTCTGATATTTTTCTTGGCCTGCCACTTCTGGGCTTAACAAGAACTGTACCTGTGTTCTTCAATTTTCTTACTATGTTCCTCACAGTTGAAACTGACAGTTTAAATCTCTGAGACAATTTTTTTGTATCCTTCCCCTGAACAACTATGTTGAATAATCTTTGTTTTCAGATCATTTGAGAGTTGTTTTGAGGAGCCCATGATGCCACTCTTCATAGGAGATTCAAATAGGAGAACAACTTGCAAGTAGCCACCTTAAATACCTTTTCTCATGATTGGATACACCTGCCTATGAAGTTCAAAGCTCAATGAAGTTACAAAACCAATTTAGTGCTTTAGTAAGTCAGTAAAAAGTAGTTAGGAGTGTTCAAATCAAGAAATTGATAAGGGTGCTCATACTTTTGTACCGGTCAAATTATGTTTAAATGTGGACTGCACATTTTCTGTTAGTACAATAAACCTCATTTCAATCCAGAAATATTACTCAGTCCATCAGTTATTAGATATATGAAACTGAAATAGCTGTTGCAAAAAACCAAATTGTTATAAAGAAAAAAGGTTAACATTAATAGGGGTGCCCAAACTTTTTCATATGACTGTATGTAGGCCCCTCAACGTCACTTAAAAACTTAATCTGTCCATAATAATTTTTACGTGTGCATTTCATTAAAAAAAAATGCTAATAATGTTTAATCATTCCAACATCCTAACAAAATAAAATTAATTTTGAAACATGACGCTGACATAAAGCTAGAAGATAGGAATTGTGCAAGTATATATTTAAAGTTGCTAAATATGCTAATTTAAAAAAAAAAAAAAAATAACATTTCAGATATTTTTTGATTAAAATAATGCAAATCAGGGGCGTGACTGGACATGGCTGAATGAGGACGCAGAGCTCATGAGCTCCACAGCACCACCCAAGAATCCACCAGCATCCCTGCTTTAAGATGGGTCGGCCCTCCACCAAAAAGGACAGGACACGCTCATCTACCTGCCTTGCATGCCCACGGAGCAGCCTCCTCCTCCATGTGGCCTACACAGGAGATGGAGAGCATCGCCTGGGTCCCCGTGGTGGGGAGTGAGGGGGATGATCATCCGTCGGAGGGAGTGGGAGACACGCCGCTGCAGGTTCAGAGGGGTGAGTGTGTGCCCGACACGCCGAGCTTGCCAGAAGATCAGCGTGGCGGTGGCGCCATTCCAAGATGGCCTCCACAGCATGTCACTGGCAAAGACCAGCAAGGAGGCAGAGAGGCAACGGTGTAGCCCGCTCAAGGTTTTGCCCCTGCTGCGGCTCCTTGACACCAGTGAGACTTCACTCAGGGTGGGGGGGGCAGTCTATCTGGAGAGCGGCACACACCACTATCCCCAGGACTGATGCTAGAGATGCAGAGGAAGGATGACTGGAGACTCCCTGGGCCTTCCCCCACTTCTGGATCCGGTCGGTCTTGTGGCCCAGAGGGCCCCTATACAAGGGACATTATCTGCCGCGTCCACTTCTATGCTCTTAAGGAAGCTGTCCTGCGGCTGTAAGGAAGAAATCCAACCTTTCATACAACGGAACCCCTATCCGGATTTTGCCGGACCTATCCCAGCTTACCCTGGCTCAAAGAGCAGCCCTTAAACCTCTGCAGGACGCCTTAAAGGATAGAGGCATCCAGTTCTGCTGGGGATTCCCCTTTTCCCTCACTGTCCCCCAGGGCTCAAGATACCACATCTTCCGATCTCATTAAGACCTGCCTTCATTTCTGTCTGGTTTCGACTTGCTAGCTGTGTCCCTCCCCCACTGGGCTAACACTCTACTCCACCCTTGGGGCCCGAGGCAGAGTTCTGAGCCCTCCCAGGCCCCCAACGCTCGTAAATAGTCTGCAGGCCTTCCTCAAAGAGGGGAGAGGTCAGAGGACAGAAGGCGCCCATGTCTGAACCCCTAGGGCCCCCAGGGACTCTACATGAGGATGCTGTCCACTCCCGGGAGCCTGCCTGAGATCCCTGTGATACCTGTCGCTGATGGTAATTGTTAAATGCATATAAGGATGCCGGTGTTTTCGCATAACATTACCTTTCTCTTTTATTATTGCTCAGTTGATTAGGAGTGGTCCTTTGGTTATGCCTAACAACTTTCTCCCCCACATACAGTAGGTTGGGAACCCCTGCCCTGCTGCTCTGAGACAGGCATGCTCCCTTTGAATTGAAGCATTTAGTGTTACGTGTGGAGGCTATCCCTCTGCTTTTGTTTTATATTTCTGTTTTCTTACTCTTTTCCTGTTTCCTATCTACCTCTCTTTATTCCTGGCTTCACCACGGGGACCATGCACCAAACCCACAGTCCTGTATACCCTACACTACAGAATTCCGATTACATTATGGATGGTGGACCTGAACATCCCTTCTTTCAATGTGAAGGGCTTCAACACTCCAGAAAGGCGGGTGCAGATCCTTTATCATTAGTGATGGGTAAATCCCCCGATGTTCGGGACTGGGAGCCTCGCCTGAACATTTTGTAAAGTTAGTGTTCCAGGTCAGAGATAACGCGAACTTGCGTCCAAACCCCAAACTTGGACTTTACAGTTATGTGATGGGACAAACATTGTCATTATACTTACAGGTCCCGAGACGCGTCCTGCAGACTCTGTCTCCCGGCCGCTTCTGCTTCCGGGTGCGATCATTGCCATGCCCCGGGTAACCACCACTGAGAACAGGACCTTCCATGACGTCTTAGCCATGTGACCAGTTTGGTGTGAATGTATTACTTCGTGGGTTACAGACTGGTCACATGGCTATGATGTCATGGAAGGCTCTGTAGTCAGTGGTGGTTACCCAGGGCACTGCTGACCGGCTTCAGCTCTGCACTCAGGTAAAGTCTCTGACTGCTCTCAACTGATTCTGTGTGAGCAGACCTGTGTTTGTCTCCTCGCACAGATGTAGTAGAGCTAACGATGCTTGCCCGCCTTTGGACTATATCAGAGGGGTTTTTTTGAGTAATAAAGATGGAGTCCTAAATGTCTTGTTTTATTTCTAATAAAATATTTTTTCTCTGTGTTGTTGTTTTATTTTACTGTTAAAATAACAGAAAATCACAGACGCTGTTACAGAGTGCATAAGCAAGGATGGTTGACCTTAGGGAGATCAACATCCAACACCGCGGAGACACCATCACGTGTTTCTCAACACAGTGATTCTAGAGCAATGCCCCCTGGGATATATTCAAAACAAGAAAGCCTACGGAGACACCATCACATGTTTCTCAACGCTGGCAGGAAACTAGCCAGGTCTTTCACCCGAAAGGAACAACCACGGGAAGGGCAGTCTCCAGTCAAGGAGACCACCTATGCCAAACATGGTATCCATCCACAGACAGCTGTTTCGGGGTATTTTTCCCTCATCAGTGTGGCGTAGGAAACTGGCTAGTGGGAGCAATGCCTAGTAGAAGACCACATAAGCAAGGATGGTTGACTTTAGGTAGATCAACATCCAACACCGCGGAGACACCATCACGTGTTTCTCAACGCAGTGATTCAAGAGCAATGCCCCATGGGAAATATTCAAAACAAGAAAGCCTGTGGAGACACCATCACATGTTTCTCAACGCTGGCAGGAAACTAGCCAGGTCTTTCACCGGGAGGGAACAACCACGGGAAGGGCAGTCTCATATGTTATATGTCCGGCGGTAACAAGGCGCACCTCTACCAGACAGCAGAGCGGTAAGATCCTGTTCGTGACGCCAAGTTGTTGCGGGCGGAGGAGGGGACGCTGCGCTCTCCCACTGCTCGGGTCCGGCTGCTGCTACTGCTTCGGCTGCGGCTGCTCGGTGGTGGCTCGAGCAGTGGGCCGGATCCCGGGGACTCGAGCGGCGCTGCTCGTCCATGAGTGAAAAGGGTGTTTGATTGTGGGGATTGGATATTGCCCGTGATGCCACCCACGGTTGTGGTGATATTGGTGACACCACCGCTGCTCTAGATGGGGATCCCGGGAGAGGTGACAGAGAGCAGCTAGATGTTAGTTCTCCCCTCCGTGGGTAGGGGGTTGGTTGTCCCGGGGCCCGGTGATGGGGTAGGGATGGATGGCAGGCGGGTTACGGGGCCTGGTGAGGTGCAGGGTCGCGGGGGCAGCGCTGTGCCGCACGGCACGGTGGTACTCACTCAGCCAATGATGAGGACACAGTTCTCGGTAAAACACACGGCTGGATGGATGGGTCCCACAGACGGCTGCGGTGTTGTTTCTCCCGGCAGGTTGATGGTGACTGCCTTTCCCTGCACCTGTGTACTGTAAACGGTTCCAATGGGTTCCCACCGGTAACCCGCTCCCCAGCTTGGATATGGGCTGGAGGAGCCCCTTTTGCCCGCAGGCTCTGGCCCTGGGAACTTTAGCCTTGGCGGTGACTGTGTTTCCCTCTCTCGGTTGGACGGTTGCCTTCTGTCGGGACTTGGCTGCTGGGAAACCCAGGAGGTTCCCTTCGCTAACGGATTTGGCAAATTCACGGCGACTCCTAGCCTTGCCAGGGTCCGTAAGCCCCTGCCAGATGGTGCTGGCTTCTCTTTGCGTACCGGTCCGGTACCGCCGGGCCGCCGCCCGTCCACGGTCCTTACGGTAAACTCCGATAGGCCACTCCTGCAGACGGTCACCACCGTCTGCCAACCTTGCTGATCCGTCTGGGCCACACACCCGGACCAACTTCAGTCTGCTCTACTACCACTTTCCTTCCTCTCACTTCCACCTCCCTCACTGAACTCTCTGCTTTTCCCGCCTCCAGGACTGTGAACTCCTCGGTGGGCGGGGCCAACCGCCTGGCCCACCCCCTGGTGTGGACATCAGCCCCTGGAGGAAGGCAACAAGGGTTTTTGTCTGACTTTGGTGTGCTGACCGGGAGTGTGGGGTGTGTTGGTGTTGTTCTCTGTGGCCCCTGGCTTGTCCTGGGCGCCACACTATTATCAGGGGTTTGCTGTTACTAACAACATGGGGCAATCCATGAACCCCGATGTGTGGTGTAACATTCCAGAACGGAGGGGGAACACTAAGGAGCAGCCCCAGCATCACATTGAATTGCAGGAACTTTGAGGAAGGGAATCAACCAATGAATCTCATCTTTACAGTTTATGAGGGCATGGCCATTAAAACAACTTATCTCCCATTATCAAAGCTTATGAGGGCATCTAGGTTCTTATGGTTTTGCAGTTTGTGAATGCAAATAATAATGTTCACATTCAATCACAGTTATGTAATATACTGAAAATGTTAATGAACTGAAATATAAAAACACATTAGAAAGCTATCCAAGTTTTATTCAATGATTAAAGTGTGTCGACATTAAAGCGGAAAACTCCTTCGCAATCAACAGAGTATGAAAATGCTTCCATGCCTTGATTTTTAGTATATTTCTCAGTTCTACAAAACTGCCACAAAGTGGCGCCAAAGATATTGCTACCATTTTAAACAATTTAAAGGGGTGGGTCACCCATTTTTTTTATTTTCTGTCGAAGTTCTACTTACAATTCTAGGTATTTTCTCCATTGGCTTGTATTTCCATTTCTGGCACTGAGCGGCGCTATGCTGCACGCTCAGTGCCTGTCACATGACCCCCTGGAGCTGTGGCCGCTGGCATCCTCTGACGTCCCGGCATTTCCGGGCTCTCAAACAAGACGGGTACGTCACAGGATGCCGGCGCCACTCAGATTGAGTGACAGGGTTGTGGGCGGTGACTACCGCACGTCACAGCCCAGCATCGAGGGGAGGATCCGGAGGACGTCAGTGTGGAGCCAGAAGCGTCCTGCAGATGGTGAGGCACGGGGCGCCAGTGTGCAGTACAGGGGGGGGGGGGGTCTTCAGCTGAATCCCCCCCTGCACGTAAGTATGTGATCACACTGTCCACCCGCCCGCTCTGCTGCGATGTCAGGAGAGCGGCCGGTGTCGGGCAGTGTGATCGTGTGCTCCTCCTAGCAGCAAGACACTGACAGGCATGTCACCGCTGTGCTCTGCCATCTGTCCTGCTGCATGGGACCAACTGTCTGCACTCTGTCACCTGCACCACAAGTCACAGAGTGGAGACAGTTGGTGACAGAGCACCTCTGCCCCCCCCTCTTCTTTCCCCACTCTCTTCTCCCCCCCTCTCTCTCTTCCCCCCCTCTCTCTCTTCTCCCCCCCCTCTCTCTTCTACCCCCCCTCTCTCTCTTCTCCCCTCCTCTCTCTCTCTTCCCCCCCCTCTCTCTCTCTTCTCCCCCCTCTCTCTCTCTTCTCCCCCCCTCTCTCTCTTCTCCCCCCCTCTCTCTCTTCTCCCCCCTCTCGCTCTCTTCTCCCCCCCCTCTCGCTCTCTTCTCCCCCCCGCTCGCTCTCTTTTCCTCGCTCTCTCCTGGCATGGTCAGTACAGAAATCTCTCTATCGTGGAGGGGTGAGAGGGATTAATTAACATGGAGTCCCTACGGTGTCTGTGTATTTATTTCTAATAAAGTATTTTTCTCTGTGTGATGTCTTTTTTTTTTTTTTTAAACCCTTTGTTGGAGATTCTTAATGGCCAGGTTGAACTTGGCCTGACATTAAGAATCTCGGGCTTTATACCAGCTGGTAAAACATAGCTGGTATTAACCCCTTATTACCCAGCGTGCCACCTGCCACCAGGGCCACTGGAAGAGTTGGATACAGCGCCTGAAGATGGCGCTTCTATGAAAGCGCCATTTTCTGGGGCAGCTGTGGACTGCAATTCGCAGTGGGGGGCCCAGAAAGTTTGGGCACCCTGCACTGTGGATTCCAATCCCCAGCTGCCTAGTTGTACCTGGCTGGACTCAAAAATTTGGTGAAGCCCACATCATTTTTTTTTTTTTTAATTATTTCATGAAATTCATGAAAAAAAAGGGCTTCTCTATATTTTTGGTTCCCAGCCGGGTACAACTAGGCAGCTGGGGGTTGGGGGCAGCCCGTAGCTGCCTGCTGTACCTGGCTAGCATACAAAAATATGGCGAAGCCCACGTCATTTTCTTAAAAACGTTTTCAGGGAAAAACCTTTATAAAAAAAAAAATGCTTCCCTGCATTTCTATTGCCAGTGAAAGTAACACCAAGCAGCGGGGGCTAGCAGCCAGTAGCTGCTTTGGTTACCCTTAGCAATAGAAAATGCAGCGGGAGCCCACAAACAATGTGATTTTTTTTTTTTTTATTTTAATGAATTTTTTTTAAAAAAAATCGGCATGGGCTTCGCCCATCGAGCACCAGAACATTTTACTTCTCATTCATCCCAAGTAATCAGATGACTCCAGTGTCGGCCGATTACTTGTTCTGTGTCTCCCTGCATCCATCGCAGCGTGTACGGGCTGTGAGGTCAGCGGAGTGGAGACAGTGACATGCTCTGCTCTGACACATAGTGTGCTGCATGTCACTATCTTTCTCCACTCTAGGACTTGTTGTGCAGGTGACCGGATGCTACATGTCACTAACTGTCTCCACTATGGGACTTGTTGTGCAGGTGAGAGTGTATACAGTTGGTACTATGCAGCAGAAATCACAGAGTGGGGCAGTTAGTGACATGTATCATCCGGTCACCTGCACAACAAGTCCCAGAGTGGAGACAGTGACATGCTCTGCTCTGACACATAGTGTGCTGCATGTCACTATCTGTCTCCACTCTGGGACTTGTGCAGGTGACCGGATGATACATGTCACTAACTGCCCCACTCTGAGACTTGTTCAGGTGAGAGTGTATACAGTTGGAACAATGCAGCAGAAGTCACAGAGTGGAGCAGTTAGTGACATGTATCATCCGGTCACCTGCACAACAAGTCCCAGAGTGGATACAGTGACATGCAGCACACTATGTGTCAGAGCAGAGCATGTCACCAACTTGCTCTGCTCTGTCACCTGCGGTGCTGCATGTCACGTTTTTGCCGCGATTTGGTGCCTTTTTTGCTGCATTTTTGCTCACTGCGTTTTTAATCAGTGCACAATGCCATTAAAGATTGTTGATGGAAAGAAAAAAAAAAGGTCTGATGTCATTTCCTTATTCTAAATGTTCATTGTATGCAGGAGAGCAAACAGCAGCTGCAGAACTACAAGGCTCAGCATCCTCCATTCACTAGTGTATGCAGGAGAGCAGACAGCAGCTGCAGAACTACAAGGCTCAGCATCCTCCATTCACTAGTGTATGCAGGAGAGCAGACAGCAGCTGCAGAACTACAAGGCTCAGCATCCTCCATTCACTAGTGTATGCAGGAGAGCAGACAGCAGCTGCTGAACTACAAGGCTCAGCATCCTCCATTCACTAGTGTATGCAGGAGAGCAGACAGCAGCTGCAGAACTACAAGGCTCAGCATCCTCCATCCAGGACTGTATGCAGTTTTTTACCCAAAAAGAAAAAAAAATGACATGGGCATCGCCATATTTTTGTATGCTAGCCGGGTACAGCAGGCAGGTACGGGCTGCCCCCAACCCCCAGCTGCCTATTTGTACCCGGCTGGGAACCAAAAATATAGAGAAGCCCTTTTTTTTTTTAATTATTTCATGAATTTCATGAAATAATTAAAAAAAAAAATGACGTAAGCTTCGCCTAATTTTTGAGTCCAGCCGGGTACAACTAGGCAGCTGGGGATTGGAATCCACAGTGAAGGGTGCCCAAGCTTTCTGGGCACCCCCACTGCGAATTGCAGTCCGCAGCCACCCCAGAAAATGGCGCTTTCATAGAAGCGCCATCTTCTGGCGCTGTATCCAACTCTTCCAGCTGCCCTGATGCCGGGTGGCTAGCTAGGTAATAATGGAGTTAGGGCTAGCTGTATATTATCAGCTAGCCCTAAGCCCGAAATTCATGGTGTCACGCCAATATTAGACATGGCCACCATGAATTTCTAGTAATGATAAAAAAAAAAACCACAACACACAGAAAAATATTTTTATTAGAAATAAAACACAACACAATTAGTGACTCCATCTTTATTGAAATAAACCCCCCTCCGCAGTAATCCTGGGTTAGGGTCCCACGCCGTCCAATCCGGATCCAATATCATCTGATCGGTTTGCTGGAAGGCAAAGCGATCAGACGATGTGTCAGGATCAAGTGCCTGAATCACATCACACATCAGCTGATTGTATAAAAGCCGATTATACAATCAGCTGATGCATCAGTGCAAAAAAAATAAATAAATAAATACTCACGTCTGTGCTGATTACCGGTAGCTCCTGCAGCGGAGTCTGATCCTGGCCCATCACTGCAGGAGCTGCTGGTAATCAGCTGATGAAGTCCCCTGACGGCAGGATCAGCTGATAGCCGGCCGCCGGCACCGCGAGAATCGATCAGCTGATGCGTCAGGTGACTGCATCAGGTGATCCACCGCCAGGTCCTGCAAGCTTCGTGCGTGCCCCGGGGAGACTGCACACAGCCGAAGCGGCGGGACCGAGACAGGGGCTGGAAGCAGGCATGGCACCCGGACCCTGCAGACAGGTGAGTATGACATACACACACACATACACACTCACACACACACTGTATATATACACACACACACTGTATATACGCACACACACTGTATATACGCACACACTGTATATACACATACACTGTATATACACACACACACTGTACGCGCACACACTGTATATACACACATACACTGTATATACGCGCACACACTGTATATACACACACACTGTATATACGCGCACACATACACTGTATATACGCGCGCACACACTTTCTTCCCCTGGCTGTGTAGAGCTGCTGCTGTCTCTGTATGATTGATCTCAGTGCATCCACAGGGAAGAGGCAGGGAGGAGGGTTTGGGTGGGAGCAGAGTGGGTGTATTAGACACAGTGGGTGTGTTAGATAAGCTAGACACCGCCCTAGAGCCACAAAGAATTCTGGGACTTGTAGGAACTGAACACAGGAAGTCAGAGGAGAGATTAACCCCATCAGAGCTGGAGCCAGCAATGAGCATGTGCTGCTAGAGCACAATAAAAGGTAATTTTGCTGAAAAAACATAATAGATGTGTTGAGAGGCACATATTAGCAAGATTTATCAGAAAAAAAAAAATCCGTTTTGGTAACTGGACAACTTCTTTAAATGACAACATAAATGTATTCTAACACAGCTAACAGCAATGCCTATGCCTTCCACCAAACTGCCACCAATAGGATTAATATTTAGTACACAGGGCAGATTCTAGCTTTTCTGTTGCTTGGGGCAAAAATCAAAATGGTGTCCATCCTCACAGTGCCATTTAACCCCTTTACCCCCATTTTCACCTTAATGACCGGGCCATTTTTTGCAGTTCTGACCAGTGTTACTTTGACAGGTTATAACTCTCAAACGATTCAACAGATCCTGGTGATTCTGACATTGTTTTTTTCATGACATACTGTACTTCATGATCGTTGTAAATTTAAGCTGCTATTTTTTGCAAAAATATCAGACATTTGGAAAAAAATGTAAAAATTTCACAATTTTCAAACTTTGCAATTTTATACCCATAAATCTGAATTAGAAGCATTCAAAGCTCATTAGCAATTTCTCATTTTTACAACAAAAGTTAGAAAACCATTTTTTTAGGGACCACACCCCATTTGAAGTTACTTTGAGAGGCCTAGGTGACAGAAAATACCCAAAAATGACACCATTCTAAAACCTGAACACCTCACACTGCTCAAAACCAACATCACAGACGTTTATTAACCCTTTAGGTGCTTCACAGGAACTAGAGCAATTTGGAAGGAAAAAAGGAAAATTTTACTTTTTTCCACAATAATGTTACTTTAACCATAACATTTTGAAATTTCACAAGAGTATCAGGAAAAAATGCACCATACAATTTATTGTGCAATTTCTTCTGAGTAAGCAGATACCTCACATGTGGTAGAAACAGTGGTGCTCCCCCACAAGTGACCCCATTTTGGAAACTAGACCCCTCAAGGAGTTTATCTAGATGGTTGGCGAGCAACTGGAACCTCCGGGGGCTTCATAGAATTTTATAATGTTGAGCTGTGAAAGGGAAAAAATACATTTTGAACCTCAAAAATGTCGCGTAAATGCTAAATTTTTCAAATTCACTAGGAGATAATGATGAACCATACAATTTGTTGTGCAATTTCTCCTGAGTATGCCAGTATGTCATATGTGGTGGAAAACTATTTTTGAGGAATAGAACAAAGCAAAGAAGGGAAGGAGTGCCATATTGGAGTGCAGATTTACATGAAATGGTTTGCAGGGGCCATGTCAAATTGGCAGAGCCCTTGAGGTGCCAGAACAGCACAAACCCCCACAAGTGAACTCATTTTACAAACTGCACCCCTCAATGAATTCATCCAGTGGTGCAGTGAGCATATTGACACTACAGATGTGTCATAAAATGTTATACTATTGGGCGGTGAACAAAAAATAATTACATTTTTAACAATAAAATGTTGCTTTAACCCCAGGTTTCCAATTTTCACAAGGGGAATAGGTGAAAAAGGCCCCACAATGTGTTACACAATTTCTCTTGAACGTGGCAATACACCACATGTGACTGTACATACAGTACTGTTTGACCAGTGGCGTAACTAGAGTATGATGGGCTCCCCCCTCCCAACCATGCACTCGGGGTACAGGATAATGACGCCAATACTTGGGGTACGGGAAAATTACGCTGACACTCAAGTTACGGAATTGTGTTATTGACAATAGGCTCTTTCTCTCACCACCCATGTTTCCCTTGATCTGAAATCCCTCTTTCAATCAGCAACCAGCTATCTTATGTTCTGATATCCATCTTGTCCTCAGCACGCACCTTCCCCATATTCTGTTATAGATCTTTCCCTCAGCATGCAGCTTTCCCAAGCTCTGATATACATCTTTCTATCAGCACTCAGCTTTCCTGTGAAAGAGCATGGGAAAGCTGGGGGCTGAGGTAGGGCCGACTGGGACTAAAATTCAGCCCTGGCATTTAGGGGTACACAGGCCCATGTTTTCCATGGTGAATGTGTAATATCTTTGTGCACTTGTAAATTGTATAACACGACCATATAACATGTAGTCATGGCTGCATCCAGTATTACAGCTCAGTCCTATTTATTGCTCTTAGTAGCAGGACCTGGTGAAGCCGCTATTTTCCCTACAGAGCTGGGTCTCACAGATAATGAAGAGGATGCTGTGCTCCATATAATGCTGCGGTCACATAGCTGATGGGCAGGGATACAAAATCAGATCCCCCTGAACTAATATTCATGACCTATTCTACAGATAGGTGATCAGGGAAGCTATTGGTGTCACTGGTGATAATTTTGGGTACATACCACATAGGGTATGTGCAATGACATTTTTTGGGGGCAGATCCAACCATGGAAACTACTATGAAAAATACTGGAATGACCATATGCATCTACTCGCTGTGCACAGGTTCAGGATTTTCAGCATCTTTTACCCACTTCAGGTTTCTAAAACCACCAAGTCATTAAAAGAAGTGACTGCTCCATTCTTCTGGTGTTTTCCACTCGGAAAAAACTCTGTATTTTACAATGCAAATCAATGGGAAGGCTCGGAAGATGCCGGAATCTACACCTCCCAGCTTGTCCTTAACAATGGTAAGGAGATGCTGGGAGTTGTTGTTATCAGACTGCGGACAATACAGGAACCACAATACTGATAAGACGCAGACAGTAGAACAAATAATCATTTATATCCACGTACCTTATAGGTGACATCTTCTGAGTCATTCCCATCCTTTTTGTTTCCACGTAGTACAGACGCCATGATGAGGTTTCGTGCCCACTGCTTGGCTCTGAAGCCCTCCCTCTTTATTCTTCAGCAGCACCTCCCCACACAGCACCTTTACAAATAAAAGTATCATTATACTGCCCCATAAATATAAATATCTCCCATGCTGTGCCCCTGAATAAATAACTGCTGTGCTTCCTTCAGAAAATATCCCCCCACAATGCCCTTATCCAAAATACCTCCCACAGTGCCTCTCTCCTTAATATACCCCCACACTGCCTCTTTCAATAATGTCCCCATACACAGCTTCTCCACACTGCTCTCTATATAATATACCCCCACACTGCCTCTCTCCATAATATCCCCCATATTGCCCCTTTATTATTGTTATCATTATTATTATTTATATATTCCCCTCAAACTGCTGTTTTGTAATCCCCCCCACACACACAATACAATGCACCCTCCATTATCCCTCCCCCCTCACACACACACACACACACACTACAATGCACCCCCTTACCCCTCCACACACACAAACAATAGAATGCACCCTCCATTACCCCTCTCCCCCACACCCACAATACAGTGCACCCCCATTACCCCTCCACAAACACACACACACACACAATACATTGCACCCTGCACGTCGGGGTCAGGGGCGGGGCCCAGTTCCGGCACACTCTTCAAATGTATTTATGTCTGAAAGACGCAAATACATCTGAATAGGAAGGAGGAAGCTGCAGTCACCGACACTGCCACTGCCGCGCTCCTCAGCAGTGTGTTCATGAAGGGAACACTATCACACAGCAGGGCCAGCACAGAACAGCGCGCTGCCTCCTGGTCCTGCTGCAGCTAGTGTGCCCGGCATACACAGACTGCTGAGGAGCGCGGCGGTAACTGCAGATGCAGCGGCCCACTACAGGCACCGGCCCACTACAGGGACCGGCCCATCTAGCATTTGCCAGAATTGCCCTATGGTCAGTCTGGGCCTGGGCTGAGGGAAAGATGTATAGCAGAGCATAGGAAAGCTGGGTGCTGAGGGAAAGAGCCTTTTTCCCTCAGCACAAAACTATCCCATCCCATGCTTTTATCTTTGTCCCTTCTCATATATAGCTCTCCAAGTACTATAATGGCCCCCACATAACCTTCCATATAGTATAATGGGTCCCACATGTATTATAATGCACCTCTCATAGTTCTCCATGTATAAGATAGCCCTTCAATTATGATAATGCACCTCCCATAGTCCTCCATGTATTATAATTCCCCCCATAGTTCTCCATATGTTATACTACATCCCATAGTCTTTTATATATTATACTGCACTCCTATTGTCCTCCATGTATTATAATGCACCCCCATAGTCCTCCATGTATTAGATAGCCCTTCAATTATTATAATGCACCTCCCATAGTTCTCCATGTAAAAATGAATTCACCCCATAGGCCTCCATAGCACCCAAGGATATGGGGTACTCGGTTCTGGGCAGGGTCTCTATTGGGAATGTCACGATAGTGGCCATTACCCGGTTCCGTTCCCTGGGCCATTTTTGTAATGGAGATATTTACAGGGGATTTGTGAATAAAGTTATTCGTGACGCCACTTGCGGTGTTGCGGCAAGAGGTAAGGAGTCACCGCTGCAGTACCTCAACTGGGGCTGATGGTATTGCAGCTAGTATGGTAGTCCAAGTAGGGTATTGCCCCAGCGGGTGTATGGTGCAGTGGGCGTCGGAAGAAGGAGTCCAGAAAAGTATTCAGTGCAACTGGTTTACTCACTTGGATGTTAACTGGTTGCCCGAGGCTGGCTGGTTTCGCCTCTAGGTCCCCTTCGTCCGAGTGCCAGTCTGTTTCTCTGGTGCCTTTTTCCCCTGCACCTGTCTCTGGTAAGTGAGTCCCTGTGCTATGGAACACTGGGGGTACCTGGTATGTGGTTTGTCCACCTCTGTCCGCCTGATGGTAGCGTGAACCCTGTGGGGTTGGAGTCTCTGGTACTGTCCCTGGTTCTCTCTTTGCTACTGAGTCTTCAGATTCTTTAAGGTCATCAAGGTCCTTGATGGTCCCCTTTGCTGTGCAGGTGTTAACAGGTTGGCTTGAAGCTCTTTATTGACCTAGGGTCCTGTACCCCGTCGGTGCATAGTTCCGGGAGTGTTCCACCGTACTCCACCGGCAACCACCCTCTCCTGGGTACCAGGTCACCGTTAACCCAAATCAGGATGCTCCTCAGTAACACCCTCCACCTTCACCAGACTTAGACTGACTTCAACTGACTACTCTCCCCAGTCTGCCCCTCCCACCTGGTTAACTAGTGGACTGGAGTGACTCCACCTCTAGGCGGCCATCCATGGTCCCACCCTAGCTAGGTACCATTGTATGGGGGATTGTTGGGGAAAACTGGGATTACCTGGGTTTTTGGTGTTACTGGTACTGGGGTTCTGGGTCCCTAAGGGGGCAGGCCCTACGTTCTGGTGGGGATGCAGAACCTTGTAGCACCCTGATGGCTTCAGGGGCGCTATACATACATTATACTGCACCCCATAGACCTCCATATATTATACTGCACCCCCATAGACCTCCATATATTATACTGCACCCCCATAGTCCTCTATATATTATAATGCACCCCCATAGTCCTCCATATATTATACTGCATCCCATAGTCCTCCATGTATTATAATGCACTTCCATAGTCCAGGTATATGGTGTCCTTCATGTTGTATTATGCAGCCCACATACTGTTTAATGCACACCCATAGGCCTCCATATAGTATAATGAAGCCCCTTAGTCCTGCATGTTTTATAAAACAGCCCCATAGTCCTTCATATTATTTTATGCAGCCCCCATACTATTTAATGCACCCCCATAGTGCTCAGTGTATTATAATGCGCCCCTATAGTCCATGTATAAGGTGTCATTAATATTGTATTATGCAGCCCCCACACCGTTTAATGCACTCCCATAGGCCTCTGGCCACCATCTACTGATTAAAAAAGAATAAACAAGTCCTCACCTCTGCTCGTACCCCCACTGCTCTGGTCAGAGCATCCTCCCAACCAGCGCTCTGCATGTCTCAGCACAGCAGTCATGAGGTAGTAACGTCCCCGCACTCGGATGCACTGAGACCTCAAGTGCAGGTGTGACGCCCTGGCCTATCAGGTCGTCACAGGGTATTGTGCAACCTGCCCTTCTGCACAGTATCCATCCTCCTTGGTTAATGGATCCCAGTCCTCCGGTGTTGTTAACAGCTAGTCCAATGAAAATCCTAGGAACACTTCCCACTTGAACCTACCAGAAACACCATTGGGGGGCCTGATGGGAATAGGGCCGCCCACATAGGGGGTTGGTGAGGAGAAAGTGAGGACAGTGACAGTTGAGCAAAAAGTGGAGTTGAGTTCTGACAATGGAGCGTGGAGGAAGCTAAGTGACTCTCTGAGAAGGAGAGGTAACGGAGCAGGGCTCCTGAGTACTAGGTGGCAGATGTTGGTCTGGGCCTGATAGGAGCTAGAACCCGGTCGCAGGGGACAGTGTCAAGGGGCACGGACTGCCGAGGAGGGCAGCCGGTGGCCTTGAGCTATCACCGGGCAGGGGCCAGGGCACGACAGGGTACGCGGACCGCAGGCTAGAAAGTAGCTTCACGCGTTTCGGTAATTTACCCGACGGGGGTGAAGACTTCAAGTGTCATCCCCAACCCGCTCCAAAATCGGGGCACTAGCGCACCGATGGGATAGGACTTTCCCACTACAGTCCAAAGAAATCCTACGCGTGAACCGTGAGAGCAAGCTCACTCCGTTAGCCATATGGGTAAGCGGGACCTGGAGAGTTTCATACCAACGGGTCCAAGTGAGACTAAAGTGCCAGGGATAGGGCCACAGACCAACAACAACACCGAGGACACGGATCCAGGCGTGATCCCCGCAGACTACGTTGGTGCTCGGAACTTTTGTTTACAAGCTGTCGGTGTGGTTATTCTGAGACTGAGTGAGTACATTGGAAACCCGATCTGCACCTATCCCCCAACGGCACCCAAACTCCACCATCCATCACCCGGGACACCAACCCCCTACCCACGGAGGGGTTAAACATCAGGCTGCCACACCATCGTCACTAGGCTCCACAACGGCAGCGGTGGTCCTTCATATTACCACGCACCGTGGGTGGCGTCACAAATTTTTCCAAAAATCCCATTGTACATTACACCCCCACCATTTTAATCGAGTGGCCGCGCGACCCCCGGGAGACCCCTCGAGCCACCGCAGATCCGGATGCGAGCGGTGGCAGCGGCCCAGCTGCTCGCCCGGGGGCGGTACACCTCCAAAAACCTGGCGTCACGAACAGGATACGAGCAGGACCCACTTACCTGGGTGACGTGCGCCTTGAAAGCCGAAGACCGCAAGTCAAAATTCTGTTTCCCGCCAATTCCGCCATTTTCCGCCATCTTTTCGCACCAAAACCCTGTCTTCTCCGAGAAAGCGTGCGAAGATTAAGCCCCGCCCCTCATCTTCCTGAAGAGGCCGGAAGCGGAAGTTCCCAGAGGGCCACGGTCAGCGAGAGAGTGCTTTGAAAAGTCCGAGGGGGCGCGCAGAGATGTCGGCCCGGGATGATGGGAATGTGGCGACGCTTCCTTTGCCTGACCAAGGTAACAATGGAACGGCAGACGCCCCTCCGGTCGCACGGTGGTGGAGCAGTTTTTACAGAGCCTCGGGTCAGTAGAGGACTGCAAGCAGCTCCGGCTATGGGCTCTGGAGCATACTGACTTGGACTTTGCTACCCTGAAAGAACGGGCGATTAAGGCCCTGCAGCCCCAGAAGTCTCCTGACTCCCCTTTCCCGGCTTGACAAGCTGAGGCCTCCCCGGCACAAGTAAATCCCTCTGCCCTGGCCTTGCCTGCAGTGACTCCCTTGGCCACAATTGGGAGTGGAGCACCCGACTTATCTACTCAAGTGCAACAACTAACTAAAGACATAGCCCGGATCCTAGAAACTATGCAGCTGAAAATCAGTCAAAGACCACCCCATCAAAGGAGATTCAACTGGCGGATTGCCCAGAGGACTTCCCTTGGATGAGGAAGCGGACCTCCGCGTACAGAGGATGAGGAAGCAA
This sequence comes from Anomaloglossus baeobatrachus, assembly GCF_048569485.1. Taxonomy (NCBI): domain Eukaryota; kingdom Metazoa; phylum Chordata; class Amphibia; order Anura; family Aromobatidae; genus Anomaloglossus; species Anomaloglossus baeobatrachus. The sequence continues at coordinate 652,305,233 of NC_134353.1, forward strand.
CCGGTATGATCAACCTGTTTGTTATAAATGTAACAAGACCGGCCACTACACACGAAGCTGTCCTTTAAACGGGCAGCCCCTGGGACCAAGGGCCAATCCCCAGGAATACTGCAGGTGAGGTTACATGTAGGTTAGGGACCCCAAAAAAAGAGATTACCTTGGCGTCTGGTTTTGGGGCTCCTTTGCATTGATCAATACAATGACTAAATATCTCTCATTCCTATTATTCATAGCAGTTAGGGTATGCGCGCACGTTGCTTTTTACCTGCTTTTTACCTGCTTTTTTGCTGCTTTTTCTTCTGCGCTGTTTAATGCCAAAATGGATGTGTTCTTCTATTCAAGCAAAGTCTATGGGAATTTGGGTTTCTTGTTCACACTATGTTGTTCAAAATGCTGCCTTTTTGTGGCAGAACTTTGGTCAAAAACTCAGCTTTTCAAAGAAGCAACATGTCAATTGTTTTTGCCATTTGGGTTTTGCACTGCAAAGCTGAGTTTTTGACCAAAGTTCTGCCACAAAAAGGCAGCATTTTGAACAACATAGTGTGAACAAGAAACCCAAATTCCCATAGACTTTGCTTGAATAGAAGAACACATCCATTTTGGCATTAAACAGCGCAGAAGAAAAAGCAGCAAAAAAGCAGGTAAAAAGCAACGTGCGCACATACCCTTATGCACATACCATTTTCATATTTTTCACTTTTTTCAGATAGTCCTTTGTATTTTTCAGTCTAGTATTACCATAGCAGTTTTGCTTTTCATTATTCCTATATACATTGTGACTGGTGTGCAACTCTTTATCCTATTGTTTAGTTGTATATTTTTGAGTCTAGCACCTTGTTCACACCATGGTGTTCCAGACATACAATCTTTAATTAGTATGCATTTTCTGTCTGAGAACCCTGCCCCACCCATAGCCATCTGTCTTATTTCATATATATAACTTGGTCCTTTGCTTCCCATACAGAGCAAGTTTTTTAACTGCAGGTGAGGTTACACGTAGGTTTGGGACCCCAAAAATAGAGATTACCTTGGCGTTTGGTTTTGGGGCTCCTTTGCATTGATCAATACAATGACTAAATATCTCTCATTCCTATTATTCATAGCAGTTATGCACATACCATTTTCATGTTTTTCACTTTTTTCAGATAGTCCATTGTATTTTTCAGTCTAGTATTCCCATAGCAGTTTTGCTTTTCATTATTCCCATATACATTGTGACTGGTGTGCAACTCTTTATCCTATTGTATTGTTTAGTTGTATATTTTTGAGTCTAGGACCTTGTTCACACCATGGTGTTCCAGACGTACATTCTTTAATCCCCAGGAATAAACTGTCAAAGCCCAGCAGACTGGAGAGAGCGGTATGTCGGGGGATGGCCCATCGTCTCCATTACATTGGACGGGATCCCCACCTCTGCACTTTTCGACACCGGCTCCCAGGGAACAACCATCCCATATGTACTCTACAAGAAGTTCTGATTTGATGATGACTTGATGCCCCCAGATGACAGTTTGACCATCTATGCTGTTAATGGGTTACCGGTGACTCAAATTGGGTTCAAGGAGGTGACCATAAAGGTGGGATGAGTAGAATTAGTCAGACAAGGCCTGATAGTAGTACAGAATGACCCTAGTGATCGGAATCCGAAGATTATTTTGGGGACAAATGTCACTGAGAATTGCATGGGTGAAGTGTTGTTTTTGCTTCAACAGCTGTCTGAGACTGCAGGAGCGGGGCGACAGAAGGCCCTACAGTGTGAGATCCGAGCCCTCCTGCAGCGGCAACAGGTAAATCTCTCTGGAGGTGAGATAGGGGGTGTACGGGTCATGGAAGCAGCTCCCCTTATAGTACCCCCATGAATTGAAATGTTGATATGGTGTAGGGCAGCTATAGGCTCTTGGGGATAGGGTTACCAGGCAGTGTTAGAACCCCTACACTCAGAACACTGGCCCACGGTGTTCACGGCCAGAGGGGTAATTGATGTCCAAAAGGGGAGAGTGCCCGTGTGTGTACTAAATTGTGGGGAGGAGGAGGTCATGTTGACCCATTATGCCACCATAGCCAAGCTGTTTACAGTAAATGCAGACGACATTCATGCCACAGGGTCTTCAGATGAGCAGAGTCCCCACAGTGTTGATTCCCAGGGTCCGGTAGAGAAGTGGTGTCAGGAGCTACATGTAGGCACCAACTCTACACCCACACATCACAAACAAGGGGTTTACAGAGTGGTTAGGGAATATGAGCAGGTTTTTAGCAAGCACCCACTGGATTTTGGGCGGATTAAGTGGGTACAACACCACATACCCACTGGCACACACCCACCTATTAAGTAAAAGGTACAGGCACATACCACCTGCCCATTATCAATGTGCCAAGGAAATGTTCAGAAGCATGAATGAAGCAGGAGTGATCTGTGACAGCTGCAGTCCCAGGGCCGCCGCGCTAGTGCTGGTAAAGAAGAAGGATGGGACTATGAGGATGTGCGTGGATTACCACCAGATTAACAAGATTACCCATAAAGATGCCTATCCTCTGCCCCGTATTGAGGAGTCACTAGCCGCCCTGAAGTCTGCAACTTATTTCTCCACGCTTGACCTCACCAGTGGATACTGGCAGGTTGCAGTTGCCGAAGAAGACCGGGAGAAGACTGCCGCTACCCCAATGGGCCTATGTGAGTTTAATAGTATGCCATTTGGGCTGTGCAATGCACCCAGGACGTTCCAGAGGTTAATGGAGTGCTGCTTGGGCCATTGTAACTTTGAGACTGTCTTGCTGTATTTGGACGACGTAATTGTCTACTCCAAGACCTATGAAGCCCACCTGAAACATCTGGCTGAAGTGTTCGACGCCTTGTCCAAATATGGCAGAAGCTTAAACCCTCCAAGTGTCATCTGTGGAAACCAAGGGTCCAGTATTTGGGGTATGTGGTGAGTGCCGAAGGTGTGGCACCGGATCCCGAGAAAATCACTGCCATTCAGAACTGGCCGCGACCTACTATCATCAGAGAAGTGCGGCAGTTCCTAGGCTTAATAGGGTACTACCGGAGGTTTGTTAGGGGGTATACCCAAATGGCAGCCCCCTTACAGGACCTCTTGGTGGGCCAGACTAAGCATGGCAAGTCCCTAGGGTCCCCGTTCAAGTGGGGCACGGAACAAGAAGATTCTTTCAAAAAAATGAAGTCTGTCTTGATCTTGGCTTATCCCGACTATGGCCTTCCCTTCGTGTTGTATACCGACGTCAGCAATGTGGGTCTAGGGGCTGTTTTGTCTCAGGTGCAGAAGCATGGGCGTAGGGGGGGCAGGGGGTGATGGGGGGGTGCATTGTGTGTGGAGTAATGGGGTGCATTGTGTGTGTGTGTGTGCGCGCGCGTGTAGGGAGTAATGGGTGGTGCATTGTATTGTGGGTGTGTGTAGGGTGTGATGGGGGGTGCATTGTATTTGTGCGTGTGTGTAGTGGGTGATGGGGGGATGTATTGTGTGTGTGGGGGTTAATGGAGCGTGCATTGTATTTTGTGTGTGTATGTGTGTGTGAGGGTAATGGGGGTGCATTGTAGTGTGTGTGTGTGTGTAGGGGGTAATGGGGGGTGCATTGTGTGTGTGTGTGTGTGTGCATGTGTGTGTGAAGGGGGTGATGGGGGGGTGCATTGTGTGTGTGTGTGTGTGTGTGTGTATAGCTGGTGCATTGTATTGTGTGTGTGTGTGTGTGTAGGGATGATGGGGGGTGCATTGTGTGTGTGTGTGTGTGTGTGTGTAGGTGGTGATGGGGGGTGTATTGTGTGTGTAGGGGGTGATGGGGGTGCATTGTGTGTGTGTGTGTGTGTAAGGGGTGATGGGGGGGTGCATTGTGTGTGTGTAGAGGGTGCATTGTATTGTGTGTGTGTGTGTGTGTGTGTGTGTAGGGGGTGATGGGGGATGTATTGTGTGTGTGTGTGTGTGCGTGTGTAGGGGGTGATGAGGGGGTGCATTGTGTGTGTGTGGGGAGTAATGGGGGTGCATTGTGTGTGTGTGTCTGTGTGTGTGTGTGTGTAGGGGGTGATGGGGGGGTGCATTGTGTGTGTGTAGGGAGTAATGGATGGTGCATTGTATTGTGGGTGTGTGTAGGGGGTGATGGGGGGGTGCATTGTATTTGTGAGTGTGTATAGTGGGTGATGGGGGGATGTATTGTGTGTGTGGGGGGGTAATGGAGCGTCCATTGTATTGTGTGTGTGTGAGAGAGAGAGGGTAAAGGGGGTGCATTGTATTGTGTGTCTGTGTGTGTGTGTAGGGGGTGATGGGGGGTGCATTGTATTGTGTGTGTGTAGGGGGTGAAGGGGGTTGCATTGTGCGTGTAGGGTGTGATGGGGGGGTTCATTGTGTGTGTGTGTGTGTGTGTGTGTAGGGGGTGATGGGGGGTGCTTTGTGTGTGTGTCTGTGTGTGTGTGTGTAGGGGGTGATGGGGGTGCATTGTATTGTGTGTAGTGTGTGTGTGGTGGGGTAATGGAGCATGCATTGTATTTTGTGTGCATGTGAGAGGGTAATGGAGGTACATTGTATTGTGTGTGTGTGTGTGCGCGCGCGTGTGTAGGGGGTGATGAGGGGTGCATTGTATTGTGTGTGTGTGTGTGTGTGTATGTGTGTGTGTAGGGCGTGAAGGGGGTTGCATTGTGTGTGTAGGGGGTGATGGGGGGGTTCATTGTGTGTGTGTGTGTGTGTGTAGGGGGTGATGGGGGGTGCTTTGTGTGTGTGTGTAGGGGGTGATGGGAGTGCATTGTATTGTGTGTATTGTGTGTGGGGGGTAATGGAGCGTGCATTGTATTTTGTGTGTGTGTGAGAGGGTAATGGGGGTGCATTGTATTGTGTGTGTGTGTGTGCGTGTAGGTGGTGATGAGGGGTGCATTGTATTGTGTGTGTATGTGTGTGTGTGTATGTGTGTGTAGGGCGTGAAAGGGGTTGCATTATGTGTGTGTAGGGGGTGATGGGGGAGTTCATTGTGTGTGTGGGGGGGGGTGATGGGGGGGTGCATTGTGTGTGTGTGTGTTGGGGGTGATGGGGGGTGCATTGTCTGTGTGTGTAGGGAGTGATGGGGGGTGCATTATGTGTGTGTGTGTAGGGGGAGGGGTAATGGAGCATGCATTGTATTGTGTGTGTGTGTCTGTGTGTAGGGGGAGGGGTAATGGAGCGTGCATTGTATTGTGTGTGTGTGTATGTGTGTGTGTGTGTAGGGCGTGAAGGGGGTTGCATTGTGTGTGTGTAGGGGGTGATGGGGGGGTTCATTGTGTGTGTGTGGGAGGGGGGTGTGCATTGTGTGTGTGTGTGTGTGTGTGTGTTGTGGGTGATGGGGGGTGCATTGTCTGTGTGTGTAGGGGGTGATGGGGGGTGCATTGTGTGTGTGTGTGTTTAGGGGGAGGGGTAATGGAGCATGCATTGTATTGTGTGTGTGTGTGTGTGTAGGGGGAAGGGAAATGGAGCGTGCACTGTATTGTGTGTGTGTGTGTGAGGGTAATGGAGGTGCATTGTGTGTGTGTGTGTGTGTGTGTGAGGGTAATGGTGGTGCATTATAGTGTGTGTGTGTGTGTGTGTGTGTGTGTGTGTGTGTGTGTGTGGAGAGGGGCGCGGAGTCATTAATCGAGCTATAATTACATTTAATTCTCTTTAAATTTTCATTTCATTCACCTTTTCCGTTCTAATATTTTACAACCTGAACAACCATGGCTTGCCCCCCCCTAGTTTTGATCCTAGGTACGCCCATGTGCAGAAGGGCAAAGAGAAGGCGATCATCTATGCCAGCCGGAAGTTACGACCAACAGAAAGAAATCCAGAAAATTATAGCGCCTTTAAATTGGAATTTCTGGCACTTGTCTGTGCAGTAATAGAACGGTTCAAACATTACCTTGCTGCTGCCAAGTTCACGGTGTACACTGATAACAGCATCCTGACACACCTGGACACTGCGAAGTTGGGAGCTCTGGAGCAGCGATGTGTCGCACGATTGGTTAACTATGACTTTGTTATCAAATACAGAGCTGGCTGTAAGAATACTAATGCAGATGCCCTATCCCGGATGCCCCATTTGTCTAATGATGGTGGAAATGAAGAGGACCTGGAGGAAGTTGAATTACCTGCACTCCACCAACCTCCATTGGAGAGACAATTCGGCTCCAGTGCCCGACAACAGGAGATGAACTGTAACCCGCTGCCTCAACATGGTTGGCAGGAGGCCCAAGATCAAGACCCTGCAATTAAGTTAAGGGGGCTTTACACGCTGCGATATCGCTAATGCGGAGTCGTTGGGGTCACGGAATTTGTGACGCACATCCAGCCACATTAACGATGCCGTTGCGTGTGACACCGATAAGCGATTTTGCATCGTTGCAAAAACGTGCAAAATCGCTAATCGGCGACATGGGGGTCCATTCTTAAAAATCGTTACTGCAGCAGTAACGAAGTTGTTCCTCGTTCCTGCGGCAGCACACATCGCTGCGTGTGACGCCGCAGGAACGAGGAAGCTCCCCTTACCTGCCTCCCGGCTGCTATGCAGAAGGAAGGAGGTGGGCGGGATGTTACGTCCCGCTCATCTCCGCCCCTCCGCTGCTATTGGGCGGCGGTTCAGTGACGCTTCAGTGACGTCGCTGTGACGCCGCACGGACCGCCCCCTTAGAAAGGAGGCAGTTCGCCGGTCACAGTGACGTCGCCGGGCAGGTAAGTATGTGTGACAGGTCTGGGCGATGTTGTGCGGCACGGGCAGTGATTTGCCCGTGTCGTGCAACAGATGGGGGCGGGTACCCACACTAGCGATATCGGGACCGATATCGCAGTGTGTAAAGTAGCCTTTAGTCAAGGTGTTGCTGGCTAGACCTGATGCCCGCCTTGGACCAGGTGCTCCGGAGGAAGCCAAGAAGTTGTGGCAGGATCAGAGTCGACTCTACCTGAACCAAGGTAATCTGTGCAGGAGTCTGATCAATCCCAAAACCCATGAAAGAGTCTGCCAGATAGTGGTCTCCAAGTCCTATGTCTCAGTGGTGCTGGAGGCGTACCATGACAAAGCTGGACATTTCGGTTGGAAGAAATTGGAAATTCTGCTGAGGAGCTGCTTCTATTGGATAGGGATGAGAGACTCCATAGAGGTGTGGTGCAGAAACTGTGGCCCCTGTGCCTTATGAAGACAAGATGGTACCAGTCAGCGTGCATCCCTCCAACCGATTGTTACCAAACAACCTCTAGAGATCGTGGCATTGCATCACGTTAAGTTGACCCCCAGCAGAAATGGGTACACGTACGCGCTCACAATGGTTGATCACTACTCCCGTTTTCTGGTAGTGGTACCCATGAAAGATCTGATTGCCAGTACTGCAGCAAAGGTGTTCCAAGCCCATTTCTGTAGGCCGCATGGATACCCAGACCGAGTTTTCACCGATCAGGGCCCTACATTTGAAGCTGAGATTTTTCAAGAGTTCTGCAGCTTATATGGGTGCAAGAAGATTCGCACTACTCCCTATCATGCGCAGACCAACAGGATGTGTGAGTAGATGAACCATCTGGTGATCAATTTGTTGAAAACCCTCCCTCTTGAGGACCAGAATCGATGACCCGAGAAGCTGCCAGATTTGGTCGACATGAACAATAACATCCCAGTAGAGTCAACCAAGTGCACCCCAGCTTTCCTGATGAGGCCTCGTCCGGGGAGGCTCCCGGTAGACCTAGAAATGGAGGTGGAGTTACCTGAAACTCATGCATCTGGAGAAGATTAGGACTCACGTCGCCAAGCTCAATACAAACAGATCCAGAAATGCATCGAAGAAAGCTTGGGTCAGGTCTGGGAGCGGCAGGAAAGGAATTTTAATAAGCAGGCTAAAGCAGCCCCCTTCGCCCCTGGTGAGGTCATGTTGAAGAGAAAGAGGAAGCAACACAAGTTGGACGACCAGTGGTAGCGAGAGCCGTACGTGATACAGCCTTCCAATTTCGACAACCAGAAGACTTGTCTGATTAGCAAGGATGATGGGTAAACTGTAGCTGCGGTGTCCAGAGATCATTTGAAGAAGTGCCCAGAACCTCTAAAAAGGGCAGAAGAACCCCAGTCCCAGCCTCCTGTGAGAGAAGAAATAAATAGGGTGATTCACACTATTCTAGGTGATTTTCCAGAGAATTGCCCAATGCAGAATGGAGCAGTAATAGTCCCTATGTTAACATTCCCACAATGGAGGAACCAGAGCAGAAAAGGCTTACTGACGCTGCACCCACTCCAACACCTAGAGTACGGCCAGTCCCCTTGCCTCGCACACGTAGGGTTCTGCCAGTTACACCCAACATGGGGGGCGAGGGACCCGTAGAGAGTGTAGATGCTTCCCAAGAAAGAAGTGAGAGTCCAGAACTGAGGAGGTCGACCAGTGCAAACTTTGGTCAACCTCCACAGAGGTACAGGGAAGAGTGTTAAATGCTACAGTATTAACAGTTGCGATGCCATAGATTGTTAGGTATCGGTGTTTAGTTTGTTATTTTTCACAGTTTGTTATTTTCCATATAGAAAATGTTAGGAATCAACCAGTTTTTAATGAAAAGAGTGAAAGTTACCTGATTTTCTACAAAATTGCCAAAGTGTGTACACCGGTACATGGACTCCGTTCATTTTTATATATTTTGAGTAAACATGGACCACGGTCACAGTACTGGCGTGACCAACACAAACTTGTCAAGTCTTGTATAATTGTTGCACCTACTGTGCTAGCCAGAGTCATCAAAATCACAAAACTCGGGACTTTAACCCGGTCACAGACACTTTAGGTTTCCAGGGGGAACAGGTTGTTTGGGCGGGTTATTGGGATCCGGGACGTTGGCACTGGACTGTGCAGGAAGGAAGGGCTGCAACGGAGAAGGTTGAGCCTCCGTTACCCATAAAACCAGTAGCGTCCCACCGTGGGCGACGAACTCTAGTGTGGTATTTTAGTAATGTTAAGTGCATTACCTCCCCTGTGTGGGATGGACTCGTTAAAATAAAAGTATGTCAACCTATTTCTTTTCAGGTCCAGCAAAACAAAATAAACCTCTGACATCCTGTAGCTCGCCGACGAGCTACGTTTAACCAAGGGGAAATGTGACGCCCTGGCCTATCAGGTCGTCACAGGGTATTGTGCAACCTGCCCTTCTGCACAGTATCCACCCTCCTTGGTTAACGGATCCCAGTCCTCCGGTGTTGTTAATAGCTAGTCCAATGAAAATCCTAGGAACATTTCCCACTTGAACCTACCAGACACAATATTGGGGGGCCTGAAGGGAATAGGGCTGCCCACATGGGGGATTGGTGAGGAGAAAGTGAGGACAGTGACAGTTGAGCAAAAAGCGGAGTTGAGTTCTGACAGCGGAGAGTGGAGGAGGGCGAGGTCACGGAGCAGGGCTCCTGAGTACTAGGTGGCAGACGTTGGTTTGGGCCTGGTAGGAGTTGGAACCCGGTCGCAGGGGACAGTGTCAAGGGGCACGGACTGCCGAGGAGGGCAGCCGGCGGCCTTGAGCTATCACCGGGCAGGGGCCAGGGCACAACGGGGTACGTGGACCCAAGGCTGGAAAGTAGCTTCACGAGTAATTTACCCGACGGGGTGAAGACTTCAAGTGTCATCCCCAACCCGCTCCAAAATCGGGGTACTAGCGCACCGATGGGATAGGACTTTCCCACTACAGTCCAAAGAAATCCTACGCGTGAACCCTAAGAGCAAGCTCACTCCATTAGCCATACGGGTGAGCGGAACCCGGAGAGTTTCATACCAACGGGTCAAAGTGAGACTAAAGTGCCAGGGATAAGGCCACAGACCAACAACAACACCGAGGGCACGGATCCAGGCGTGCTCCCGCAGACTACGGTGGTGCTTGGAACTTTGGTTTACAAGCTGTCGGTGTGGTTATTTTGAGACTGAGTGAGTACATTGGCAACCCCCTCTGCACCTATCCCCCAACGGCACCCAAAATCCACCATATAACAACAACGGGCTCCGGACACCAACCCCCTACCAACGGAGGGGTTAAATATCAGGCTGCCACACCATCGTCACCGGGTTCCCCAACGGCAGCGGTGGTCCCTCACATTACCACGCACCGTGGGTGGCGTCACAAACTTTTCCAAAAATCCCACTGTACATATCACCCCCACTCTTTTAATCGAGTGGCCGCACGACCCCCGGGTCCGGAGACCCCTCGAGCCACCGCGGATCCGGATCCGAGCGACGGCAGCGGCCCGGCTGCTTGCCCGGGGGCCAGGATGGAGCAGAGCACACCATATCATCCTTCATCATTAGTTTATGCGATGACAGGCGAGGGTCACTGGCACTGGGCCTCTCTGACTCATGGGCCCCATAGTGGTTTGCCACTGAACAGCACAGCTCCTCTCTCACAGAGAGGAGCCGGCTGCTTCTCTGTTGGGTGGGCACTGGGCCCGGTCGCAGTTGCGATCACTGCGACCACGCTCGTTACGCCTCTGTGTTTGACTGCACAACAGGGCTCAGGAGGGAAGGAATGCCATTTGATTTTTGGAGCACAGATTTTCCTAGAATACACTGTGTGCTGAATTATTAGGCAAGTTGTATTTTAGAGGATTTTTTTTATTATTGATCAACAACTATGTTCTCAATCAACACAAAAGATAAATATCAAAGCTTAATATTTTTCAAAGTTGGAGTGGGGTTATTTTTAAACTTGGCTATCTTAGGAGGATATCTGTTTGTGCAGGTAACTATTACTGTGCAGAATTATTAGGCAACGTAATAAAAACCAAATATATTTCCATCTCACTTGTTTATTTTCACCAGGTGAACGAATATAACTGAACAAAATTTAGAAATAAACATTTCTGACATGCAAAAACAAAACCCCAAAAAATTATGTGACGCCCTGGACCCCCAGGGGTCACAGGTCACTACATACACCCCCACCCCAGTAAGGTACCATCAGTCAACAAAGACCTGATTGCCTCCCTCAGAGTCAGGCTGGCACACCAGGTGGGCAGAGTCAGGCAGATAGACACCCCCCCCGAGGAGTCTGCTGGTCTGAGGCAGGAGAGACAAGCAGTTTTAAGTTAGGAGAGAGGAGTGAAAGGAGTACAGCTCTGCGCGGGGCCTGGGTTGGAGCCAAGGACCCCCGATCAGTCAGGCAGGCAGACGGTAGTGGCCGCCTGCAGGAGACCGGGAATACGACCGGTGGAACCGTAAGGGACCGAGACAGGGTAGTGGCCCGCCGGAGCCGAACCGGGGAGCCAACTGGATACCGGAGCACCAGGCAGGGTACTCAGACCCCGAACTAGGCTATAAGCCACCACCATAATCAAATCAACTGATTGCAGTCTGGACCTCAGGGGTTCATTCCCACCTAAGTCCCAATTGAAGGCAACAGCCCAACCCGTCCAGATAGGTGCCACCGCCAAAGGCCAGAGATCCAAAGGGCCAGCGTCTGCGGGCAAACGGGCTCCTACGACACTTATACGCCGGGGAGCAGACTATCAGTGCCCAGGCACAGGAATCAAGATACACACACAGGTGCAGGAGAAAGGCGGACATTGCCAACCTGACTGGAGAAGCTGCAGCCGGCTGCGGGCCCTGTTCATCACCCCGTTTGGTTTACCAGCGCCTCCAGTGTCTTGTATCAGGGTGAGTACACCAGTGCCCTCAGGCACCGCACCGCGCTGCACCGCAACACTGCGCCCTGCACCCCGGCCCTCACCAACCGGGCCCCGGGACCAACATCCCCTACCGGAGGGGTCAACACCTAGCTGCGCCACTACACCGCTCCCGGGAGTCCCCGTACCTTCACCGCAGCAGTGGTGTCCACAATCACCACAACCCGTGGGTGGCATCACGAACTATCATCCCAAAACCAAATACCTGCATCCCCCACACGTAGCACCAAGCCCCCTTGCAGAGCGACGTGACCCTCGGGTATGTGAGAGGCTCGAGCCACCACCCGTAGAACGTGAGCACGGATCCGAGCGGCTCGGCGGCTGCAGCCGAGGCCGCGGGGCGGTACAATTAGTGACCACCTTTCTTTATGATGACACTCAACAGCCTACCATCCATAGATTCTGTCAGTTCCTTGATCTGTTTACGATCAACATTGCGTGCAGCAGCCACCACAGCCTCCCAGACACTGTTCCGAGAGGTGTACTGTTTTCCCTCCCTGTAGATTTTACATTTTATGAGGTTCTCTATGAGGTTCAGATCAGATGAACAAGGGGACCATGTCATTATTTTTTCATCTTTTAGACCTTTACTGGCCAGCCACGCTGTGGAGTGGTTGGATGCATGTGATGGAGCATTGTCCTGCATGAAAATCATGTTTTTCTTGAACGATACCTACTTCTTCCTGTACCACTGCCTGAAGAAGTTGTCTTCCAGAAACTGGCAGTAGGTCTGGGAGTTGAGCTTCACTCCATCCTCAACCCGAGAAGGTCCCACAAGTTCATCTTTGATGATACCAGCCCATACCAGTACCCCATCTCTACCTTGCTGGCGTCTGAGTCGTAGTAGAGCTCTCTGTCCTTTACTGATCCAGCCTCTGGACCATTCATCTGGCCCATCAAGAGTCACTCCCATTTCATCAGTCCATAAAACCTTTGAAAAATCAGTCTCAAGATATTTCTTGACCCAGTCTTGACGTTTTAACTTATGTTTCTTGTTGAAAGATGGTCGTTTTTCAGCCTTCCTTACCTTGGCCATGTCCCTAAGTATGGCACACCTTGTGCTTTTTGATACCCCAGTAACGTTGCAGCTCTGAAATATGGTCAAACTGGTGGCAAATGGCATCTTGGCAGCTTTACCTCAAGTCATGGGCAGTTATTGTACGCCTTTTTTGCCCAACATGCTTCTTGCGACAGTGTTCAGTATTTGCCATGAAACGCTTGATTGTTCGGTACTCACGCTTCAAAAATTTGGCAATTTCAAGACTGCTGCATCCCTCTGCAAGACATCTCACAATTTTGGACTTTTCAGAGCCCGTCAAATCTCTCTTCTAACCCATGTTGCCAACAGAAAGGACGTTGCATAATAATTAAGCACACCTTATATAGGGTGTTGATGTCATTACACCACACCCCTCCTCATTACAGAGATACACATCACCTGATTTACTTAATTGGTAGTTGGCGCTCAAGCCTATACAGCTTGGAGTATAAAAGTATAAAAATTATCATGTGATCAAAATACTCATTTGCCTAATAATTCTGCACACAGTGTAGTTTGCAGAGCCCCTAAATGCCAGAACAGAAGAAATACCCCTCAAGTGACCAAATTTTGGAAATTGCACTCCTCTGGGAATTTATCTATGGGTGAAGTGACAATTTAGGCGGGCTTTGCACACTACGACATCGCAGGCCGATGCTGCGATGCCGAGTGCGATAGTGCCCGCCCCCGTCGCAGCAGCGATTTGTGGTGATAGCTGGCGTAGCGAAAGTTATCGCTACGCCAGCTTCACACACACACTCACCTGCCGTGCGACGTCCCTGTGGCCGGCGACCCGCCTCCTTGTTAAGGGGGCGGGTCGTGCGGCGTCACTGCGACGTCACACGGCAGGCGGCCAATCAGAGCGGAGGGGCGGAGATGAGCAGGATGTAAACATCCTGCCCACCTCCTTCCTTCCGCATATCCTACGGAAGCCGCAGTGAGGCCGGTAGGAGACGTTCCTCGCTCCTGCGACTTCACACACAGCGATGTGTGCTGCCGCAGGAGCGAGGAACAACATCGGACCGTCGCGTCAGTGTAATCATGGATTACGCCGACGCTGCACCGATGATACGATTACGACGCTTTTGCGCTCGTTAATCGTATCATCCAGCCTTTACACACTGCGATGTCGCATGCGATGCCGGAAGTGCGTCATTTTCAATTTGACCCCACCGACATCGCACCTGCGATGTCGCAGTGTGCAAAGTGCCCCTAAGTCTCTGAAAACACCTATTGTGTCCAACTCAGTGAATGATGCAGAATTAAAAAATGCAAATAAGTCCTTGTTGTGGCCAGTACACTTTAGTGCTTGTACATTGTGCCCAGCTCGTGCTTCTGTAAACCTGCAACCCATACATTTAAGGGGGCTTTCCTCACTACAACAATGCCAAACATGTGGATGCTAACTGTGGTTTAGGCACATTGTGGGGCTCAGAAGAAAGGGGGGCATTTGGATTTGGGAGAGCAGATTTTGCTGGATTTATTTTTTGAGGTGGGGTGCCATAGCGTTTTTCAAGAGCCTTTGTCCTACCAGTAATGTGGAAGCCTACTATATTTGTGTTAACCGATGATGGACCTGAGTGGATACTTGTGTTTTTGTGGGTTTAGCTGAATGCTATTTGGTGGCGATTTTGGTACACAACATTTTGGATCAGTTCCCATTTATTTTGTGCTCTATCCTAAGGACTTATATTGGAGTTTCCATCTACATCTCCAAAATATGTGATTCAGGTGAAACCCACAGTGGATCCATTCACTAATGAGGCAGCAGAGTTAGGGCTCGTGCGCACGTTGCGTAATTGCATGCATTTACGCTGCGTATAGCACTGCAGCGTAAATGCATGCGTCCTGCATCCTCTGCACAATCTATGAAGATTGTGCATGACACGTGCGCACAATGCTTTTATGAACGCAGCGATTTGGATGCTAACATTTTGACCCAAATCCATGCGTTCATAAAATGAGCATGTCAATTATTCTGTGCGCTATGTATGGAGCTCCTACTCTGTCTATGGTGGGGGCAACAGCCATAGTGCATGAAATCGGCTTTTCTGTGCAGAAAAACTGTATCCATTATGCAGTGTTTCTGCAGCTATTTGACGCGCACATATGCTGTCAAATCGCTGCAGAATATTCAGCAGTTATGTGCCCATGAGCCCTTACTCCGGACACTGTTTGGCCTTTATTTAGCAGTGTCTATCTTTTCAAAAGTGAATAAAACTGTTGATGATAGCATTTTTGTGCACGAATAAAAAGAGGTGTAAAAAGATGGACACCGCCGACCACAGGCCAGACGTGAGGTCAAAGTGACTCCCTCTGCCTCATTACAGTGAATTTTCTGTTGGGAGATTTAGAGTATGTGCCCACGATCTGCACACACTGTGTCCAGGACGCAGTGTGTCTTCCCCTGTGAAGACGCAAGTGTTCGCAGAATACCGCAGATGCCCGTGCCCACATTAAGGGTTTGGGGCACTGTGGACTTTCGCTCTGTTTTCCCAGCTCAGGACACTTTCGTCTCTGCAGAATAAACTGATACGCTGCATCTAGGAAAGATAGATCACATCTCAGTTTGCGGAAATAAGAAGCACAGTGGGAAGGAGATTTCTATAAATCCAACCACTGTGCTTGTACTGCACAACGTAGTGGTTTGGACTTAGCGAAAACATGCTGCATTCAAAACGTTGCTATTCCTGATTGTGGGCACATATACTTACACGTAATCCCGATGCAAGTGTTCAATGTAGAGCGTAGGATAAATATAAATTGCGCCATACTGCGATCTTTTAGAGGCAGAATAATCAACTCAATAGCGGTTGAAAAATGTGCTTTATTATTTTACACTGTTCACCGTGCGGTATAAGTGATTCGGCAGCTTTATTCCTCCGGTCAGTACGATTACACCGATACCAGATTCTTTTTTTTTGTTTTTTTTTTTTAGGTTTGCTGAATATCACACTAAAAATGCTTTTTCCAAATTTGAAGGCTATAGTTTTTTTATTTTTCTGCTGACAGACTTATGTGAGGGCTTGTTATTGCGGGATAAGTTGGAGTTTTTATTGGTACCATTTTTGGTCAAATAATAATCTTTGATTACTTTCTATTCCACTTTTTGTGAGGCAGAATCAAAAAGAAACAGCAACTCAGGAATAGGATTTTTTTTATGCCATTCAGTTTTATTCTTCAGGTCAGTACGATTACAGCGATACCACATTTATATAGTTTTATTATGTTTTGCCGCTTTTACACCATAAAAACTATTTTATAGGAAAAAAACAGTTTTTGCATTGCTATATTCTGAGAGCTATAACTTTTCTTTTTGGGCTGATTGAGCAGTATGGTGGCTTGTTTTTTGCAGGATAAGATGATGTCTATTTATATAAGACTTTTTTTATCACGTTTTATTCCATTCCTTTTGTCAGCTGTATGTTGAAAAGACAGTTTTTGCTACGTTGTTTTCTTCACAGTGTTCACTGAAGGGGTTAATTAGTATGACTGTTTTATAGCTTGGGTCATTATGGATGCGGTGATAAGAAATATGTGCACTTTTTTGGGGGGGAGTGAATTTTACACAAACATAACTATTTATTGGAATTTGTTTTTATTTTTTTGTTCTTTATTTTCAGGACTTTTAAAATATTTTTCCTTTTTTTTAAACTTTTGTTTTACTTTTTACTTTGTCATTACATGGGATATTACCCCACAGTACTCTGATCGCAGCTGCAAAGTTCGTCAGTGCTCGATCACTGCAGAACATCGCAGCTGTCGGAGCTGCACTGTGAAAGCCTGTGTGATCATGCTGCAGGTGATCCGAAGGTTGTCATGACAATCTTGGGTCACAATGACAACTTTCAGGCCCTCGTGATTACATCATGGCGGTCCCAATCTGAAGGGAGAGGGAGCGCGATCCCTCTCCCAATCTCCTAAGTGCCGCAATCTGTATTGATTATGGCAATTAGGGGATAAAACAGAAAGAGACGGCACCCTTCTTGGCTGCAAGGCTCGGGGCTCGGCAGTCAGGTAAGCCGAGTCTCCGGCCGTGATCGCGGGTACACAGTCCTCTGTGCCACTGCGATTGTAGGATGTACTGGTAAGTCCCTAGTTGTTAAGTCACGTTAAAATAGGATGTACCAGTCCAAGGTTGAGAAGGTGTTAAACCTGCAGAGAAGAAACACAATTCTGTTATTATTTATCTTGTTTTACTTTTACAGTATTAATTTATTATTATTTAGTCTTTTTAGGGAAGTTTAACCTGTGACTGTCTGATCGCTTACACTTTATACTGCAATACCAAAGTATTGTGGTATGTTGAACAAATCAATGCCTTCTATAAAGCAATACAGCACCAGAACAACCCCCAGTACTTGAACACAGCATCAAAACCACCATCAGCACATAAATACAGTACCAGAACCAACATCAGCCAAGGAATACAGCAGCAGAACTTTCATCAGTACAGGAATACAGCAGCACTTGAACTACCATCAGCACATGAATACAGCACCAGAACCACCATCAGTACATGAATACATTACCAGAACCACCATCAGAACATAAAAAAATCACCAGAACCACGATCAGTACCCAAAAACATTAACAGAACTACCATCAATACATGAATCACCATTTTCTACTGCACATTCCAACATGATGCTCTTAAAAAAAAATAATACGTGTCCATTATGCTCCTGTAGAAAAACATATGTTTTACACTGTGCCACCAAATAATTGATGCTGCGCAAAGTATAACTCCCTCACTCCACCTGTTATGGTACATGATCTCCACACAGTCCTCCCCTATAAAATATTGTATCCACACCCTCTGTCTTTATGAACTTTAAGACACCAAAGCCTCCTGTGATCTATAACCACCACATCATCTGTCCTTATGATTTATAAGTACCACAACATTAGCCTTTATGATCCATATCCACCAAACTGTCTGTTACTATGTTATAATTGTCACACTGTCCACCCTTTATAATCCATAATCAACAAACCGTTCTTATGAACTATAACCTTCACACCGATCGCCCTTATAATCTATAATCTCTTCATTGTATGCCCTTATGAACAATAACCTCCACATCACCCGTCCTTATGAACAATAGCCTTTCTTACAATATTAATCCTCCAATACACAGTATGATGCCCCCACATCTCACCACAGAATACGATTGCCCCCACAGGCACCCATACACAATTTGATGATCCCCATAGTCCACTTATACATGGTATAATGACCCCCATAGTTCCATATTTAAATTATGATGTCCCATATCCCCCTACACAAAGTATGATGTCCCCAGAGTTCCTTATACCGTATATAGTATAATATCCCACAGACCAATATACACAGTAAATTGTCCCCTATATCACTCCTATTTACAATATAATGCCTTACAGTCCCCTATACACATTATGATGGCCCAAAGCTTACCTATACACAACATAAAGGCCCTACAACCCACTATACACGTTATGATGCTCCATAGCTCCCCTTTCCACAATATAATGCCTTCATAACCTCGTCTACACAGTATGCTGTCCCCAGTAATCCCTCTGTACATAATAAAGTCCCATAGCCTCCTTATACAGAGTATGATGCCCCCATAGCTCCCTATACAATGTATGATGTCCCCAAAACCACGTATATACAGTATAATGCAACAACTACACAAAGTATAAGGGTCCATAGCCCCTCTTATACACAGTATAATGCCCAATAGACCCCTGTACACAATTTGAAGGTCTATAAGCCCACTTATCCATAGTATATTGCCCCCATATCTGCAATATGGTGCCACATAGCCCCATAAATATAGAATGATGTTTTGAAGTATTCACATAAACAGTATAATTCTCCCATCGCCCTCTATATACGATATAATGCCGACATCCCTCTTTATACATTATAATAGCCCTCATTTCTTGCTATATACGATATAATAGCTTGCAAATTTCCCTATATACAGTGCGATGACCCCCACATCTCATCTATATAAAGTATGATGGGAGTGGGAGCCTCAGTCAAACTATATATAGGAGAGTTATGGGTCTCCTATATACAGTATGAGGCTCCCACAGCTCCTTCTGTAGTGATATTGCTTACTTGACAGCTTTTGAGGTAGACATGGATGGCAACTTTGAACCAAATGTCCAGGCTGCTTAATTAAAACTGCATAAAACAAGTCACAAACAAGGAAAATAAATGGCTTTTCTTGGTAGGAAAATACTGGCACTTCAGTATTAGACCAGCATACAAGTCCAAGCCTGGAGACTTCACATAGGAGAATGTCTTACTTTCATACACAGACATCTAATGAATCCACCTGGACTTTCTTATGTTTACCATACCACAACCCCAGGTAGGGATATGTGATTAACCAGTCCCACCCATGTCTCTGACTGCTCATATAATTGGCCCTTGTCAGCCCTATTAACCCTCTCAGTATTATATGTACTGGACATAGTTTTCAGGCTTACACCACTGAAGATAACCACCACTGTGATACATAACTCCCCTCTATGATGTGTCCAGCTGTCACCTTACCCCCTATCTACAGTATGATGTCCCCAGAGCTTTTTATATATAGTATGATAGACCCCCCAAAGCTCCCTTTATACAGTATGTTAGCCCCCACACCTCCCTTTATATAGAATAAAGTATGTTGACCCTATAACTTCTTATATACACTATTATGGCAATAATTTTCTGGGAGAAATACTTTTCTGGAACAATATCAAGGATGCCAACACTTTTGGCCATGACTTTACAGTACGATTTCCCCACAAATCCGCATTCACAGTAAGATGGCCTCCAGCTCCCTATATACAGTATGATAGCCCCATAGCTTCCTATAAGCAACATGATCATGATAGCCCATACAGCTTCCTATATAAAGTATGATACCCCTTAAACTCCCTATATACAGTATGATGGTCTCCACAGTTTATTATACACAGTGTTCTCCCTTCTTTCACGTAACGCTGTGAATCTCCGGCATACAGCTAAACCCTCGTTCACATTTCAAATAAACAGACTGAATTCAGTAGCCTTGATTTATTAGCTGGTAACGTGAACTTGATTGCAGTACGTGGAATATACAGTGAGTATTGGAATATCCAAGATACAGGTGAATATGGTATATCCAAGATGCAGTTGAATACGGTATACGGAATACGGAATATCCAAGATACTGTTTTATACGGGTAAAAACTATAACAAGAAAATGATTACAGTCAGTACAGTGTTAATACAGAGTTAACATAGCATAACAGTGCATGAGATACAGTTATAATGAGAATCTAGGTGAAAGGTCACTGCAGCTACAACACAGAAAATCTTATCTATACAAACAAGACAGGGATGACGCTAAAGGTGTAGAATTACAATCTACAATGCATTTACTACACTCTTCCATCTAAGATTCTATCACTAACACATGTAATGTGCTTTGCTCACCGGATTACACTAGGCAGGGGTGAATGTACAGAGAGGTAAGTCGGCAGGTCCTTTCCTAACAAATCCAAACAGAAAATGGCTGCAGGCTTCTTCTCAGCTCAGGAGGAGGGTGTTCGTTACCCAGAATACATTTTGCTTAAAGAGAAACTCAGCAATTCAAAAGAATAACAACGACCTCTAGGGGTTGTAACAGAAATTGCAATGAATGACTATTAGCAGGCTGCCATGAGGCAGAACACTCCCCGCTTGGCGTCAATGGATGCCACTATTTGGTTCTTTTGGGGAAATCAGTAACACTAGTTCGGTTACAGGCCTGAGGAACAGTTTGTTCTCCCCAAGCTTGCACACTCTGACCTCTACCTTACGTACTTTCCCATCCTTGCTGGGAAAAGGTTTGGTGACTAGGCCGAGTGGCCACTCATTCCGATGTGCTTGACTGTCTTTCACAAGTACATCGCCAGTTTTGAGGTTTGGGTTGTCTTTCTGCCACTTTGTCCTGGTTTGCAGAGTGTAGAGGTACTGCCTTTTCCATCTGTCCCAAAAGACATTGGCTACATTTTGTATAACGCGGAGTATTGCGATCTTAGCTCTTTCCAGATTAGAAGCAGTGAATGCATGCTTCCAGTGATGCCATCCTCTACAAGGTCTCTGACTTGTAGGTAGTGTTATCTTGTAGGAAAGAACTACATGAAGTAGAAAAGCGATGGCTCGAATGAGTGACTTCCAAGTCGAGAACCTGCTGAATCGATGAGATTCGAGGTGATTACTTGATGTCACTGTATGTAGAACAGACACTTGAGGACGAAGCTCTTCATTGTCATCTGGGTCCACTAGCTCAAATGTATCAGACTCTCTGATGTCAGGCATCGAACGGTGCAAGAAGGCAGAACCTGTGAACAATGTAGTGTCTCTCAGATGACTTGGTGAAACGGATCTAGTCGCATGGTCTGCAGGATTGTGATGAGTAGACACGTAGTGCCATTGACTAGGGCAAGTGGATCTTCTTATCCTTAGTACCGGTTGCTGACGTAGACATAGAAGGGTCGCGATTCATTGCAGATATACCCAAGTACCACTTTGCTATCTGTATAAAATTCGACGTCTTTGATCTCCAGACTCATCCCATCTGAGATAAGTCCGGCCAATTCAACCGCGAGGATGGCAGCGCAGAGCTCAAGTCTGGGTATCGTGTGTTCACGGAGTGGCGCCAGTTTTGCCCAGCTCATAACTAAACCGATGTGGCTCTGTTCATTCGCATCTGTGGTTTTGAGGTACGCCACTGCTGCGATTGCTTTGACTGATGCATCACAGAAGACACAAAGTTTTTGAGTTTTGACTTCCGTGGATGGCACAGGAGCATACGGTCGTTTTACACGAAGGTCGGTCAAGGCTTCAAGAGACTTCCTCCACTCAATCCACAGATCTGATTTTTCTGCTGGAAGTGGGTCATCCCAATCAGATGTCTCTTGAGTGAAGTCCCTTAGCATCATCTTGCCTTGGATGGTTACCGGAGCCGCGAATCCCAATGGGTCGTACAAGCTATTCACAAAAGAAAGAACTCCTCTGCGCGTGAAGGGTTTCTCATCTTTGTTGATCTGAAAGGTGAAGGCATCCGTCTTCAAATCCCAAAGCAATCCTAGGCTCCGCTGCATAGGAAGGGAGTCAATGCTTAGGTCTAAGTCCTTTAGATCGTTGGAATAGTCTTGAGGGGGAAAGGCTCCCATCAATTCTCGGCTGTTGGAGGCAATTTTATGCAACCTCAGGTTAGACAGAGCAAGCATTTCTTGAGCCCTTTTTAGCAGACTGATTGCAGCCTCAGTTGTTGGTGTGGACTTCAGGCAGTCGTCTACATAGAAGTCTTTTTCTACGAAGGATCTGACATCTGACCCATACTTTTCTTCACCCTCTTTGGCAGAATTTCTGAGGCCGTAGATAGCGACTGCTGGGGAAGGACTTTTCCCGAACATGTGTACCCTCTTCCGGTACTCTGCAATGTCTTTATCAGGGTCATTGTCACGATACCAGAAGAACCTCAAATAGTTTCTGTGTTCCTCTTTGACGAGAAAACAGTGGAACATCTGTTGTATGTCAGCCATGAATGCCACTGAATCCGTGCTGAAACAGAGTAGTACTTCTAGGAGTCTGTTGTTGTCTGGGCCCGATAATAGGACATCATTCAATGAGACGTCTTCACATTTGGCGCTCGAGTTGAATACCACTCTTATCTGGCCTGGCTTTTTGGGATGGTACACACCGAAGATAGGTAAGTACCAACACTCCTCAGAGTCTTGAAGTGCGGGTGCGACCTCCGCGTGGTTGTTCTGTAAGATCTTCTCCATGAAGGTAAAGAAGTGTTCTTTTGTCTCAGGTGACCTCTGAAGTTTGTGCTTGAGGGAGATGAAGCGATTGTAGACCATTTCCCTGTTGTTTGGTAGGCGTCGTCTCCGAGGTCGAAATGGTAGTGGTGCGATCCAACTGTTTGATTTGTCTTTGACTATTTCCCGATCCATGGTGTCCAAGAACATCCTATCTTCTATGGACATCGCTGTCTTGTTGTCTTCCTTTGTCCTGTGGAAGACTGCACACCCTATGTGGTTTTGTTGGAAGGAACTGAGAAAGGGCAAGGCAGAGTGGTGCTGCACGGTAACTCCTTTACCAGCAGACTATTCTGACATGGCTGGAAGAGAGACGGGCGTCCATTTTCTAATGTATTGTTGAGCATACTGTTGACTGAGGTTGGCTTGTGTGCTCCTCCTAGACAGACGTCTCCTATAATGACCAATCCAAGATCGAGCTTCTGTGCGTATGGAGCGTTTTGGAAGCCGTTGATGTATTCTCTAGTCTTGTGAACTCGTAGTATATCTCTTCCCAAGAGTAAAGCTATTGGGGCTTCTGGGTCCAACTCAGGTATCAGGTAAGCTATACGCTTCAGATGGGGGTGATGAGCAGCTACCTCCGGTGAAGGTATCTCAGACCTGTTGTCGGAAATTTGATTGCACTCCAGTATGGTCGGTAATGATAGACAGATCTGGCCATCTACAGACTCCACTTTGTATCCGGTTGCTTTCCTCCCCGCCGTCTCGACAGTACCTGCGCATGTCTTCAAGGAATAGGGAGAACCGGGGCCTACAATGCTGAAGTTGTTGAAGAAGATGGACGTGCCTAGCGATCTGTTGCTCTGGTCATCCAGGATTGCATATATCTTGATCGCTTTGTCCCTATGGTCTGCTGGGTAGACTCGGACAAGGCAGATTTTTGAGCAGGATCTTCCTCCTACAGGTCCTCCGCAGATCTCGGTACATTGAGAGGTGACCTCAGGGGAGTCCACGTCAGTATCCTTCTGCTTGGCATTGTGCTCCTCTGCTTGTGACAACACTCATGGGGGTGGTCCAGGGTGTAAGGCTGTATTGTGATCCTTGCTGCTGCATTCTGCACATTTCACGCTAGCTTCACAATTCCTGGCGAGGTGTGATGTTGAAGCAGATGTTTTCCTTGAGGAAACCTTTGCGATCCTCTAAAGACTTCTCCCTGAAGGCTCTGCATTTTAGTAGCGGATGCGGTTTCTTGTGTAGCGGATACTGCTTACTGACATCTTGAGGTCTGTTCTCTTCTGGAGGTGGCTTACTAGCATGTTGAGAGGGTCCTGTGGAAAAAATGTTAGTTTTATGGACTGCCACGGGTGTCCTACTGAGTTTGACACCGGGGGTAGTGGGACACGACAGGGTGAAGTCAAAACAGGGGTCATTTCTGACTTTAGCTTGTTGAACAACAAAATTTACTAATACAGTGAAAGGAGGAAAAGGCACATTATGAATTTGTTTGTACCGTGAACCACATGTGACCCACTTTTCTTGTAGGTTGTAAGGAAGTTTCTGCACTATCGGATTAACTCCCCTGGCAGTGTCCAGGAAAGCCAATCCGGGCAAATGTCCTTCCTCCTGGGCAACCTGTAACTATCAACAAATCACTCAGTTCTCTAAGTTTTTGATAACCTTTAGGCCCTATCTTAGGAAAACCATCAATTCTTTGGTATAAAGCATTTTCAATGGCTTCTATGGACCCATAGCATTCATCAAGTCTTTCCCACACCTTATGTAGGCCTGTGGCTGGATGCTTTATATTAATGTCTTTTAGGCTATGTGCCCACGGGACTCTGTATCTGCGGATTTTTCTGCATCAAAATCCGCAGCTTTCCCCCGGTATCCGCACCTTTTCATAGGTGCGGATTTTGTGCAGATTTGACGTGGATTTTGTTGCGGATTTTGCGTTTTTTTTTTTTTATTCAATTGAATAGGCAAAATCCGCACGAAAATCCGCAACAATAATTGACATGCTGCAGATTTTTCCGCACAAAAATCCGTACGATTTCCGCTGCGGAAAAATCCGCAGCGTGGGCACAGCATTCCCCAAATGCCATAGAAATGGCTGGGGAGTAGCTGTGTTGCAGATTTCTGGAAAATCCGCGGCTTTTCCGCGAGAAATCCATTTTCCGCAGCGTGGGCACATAGCCTAAGTCGTTTGGCGTGCTCAGCCAACTCATTCCCAAGCCACTTTAATAGGAGATCTAACTCCTCGCTACAAGAAAGGTCCAGACCCTGAATGGTGTTCTGGAACGAGGCTCGCCATTACCTATAGTTCTCAGCTTTGTCAGTGAACTTTACAAGTCCCTTGGTAACCAGTTCTCGGCGAGCAAAGAACTTTGCAAAGTCCATGGTAGCTTGGTTGGTGCTGTTGCGAGCTGGTGTGTTATATTCATGTCTAATGTGTGGTGTATCACCATACCTTTTAGGAGCTTCAGTCTCAGGGTAGTCTGTATAATACCGTTCTGAAGCAAAGGGTGTCCCTCTAATTCGGGATAGAGGTGATACCTTCTGTTCTGTAGAACTGTAGTTATAGTCGACGTCGACCTGCTGCATACTTTCTTGCTTACAGTACTGCAGTTCGGGATTAAGTCTCTGGTAGTCGATGTAAGCTGATCGATGTCGTGGATCAGGGTTGTCATCCGTTCCGGGATGCTGGTGGACATACTCTGAGATGCGTTGGGTTGGATCTTGTTGCTCTACATCTGGTCCAAGTACGTTGCTGCGTTCCTCGGATTCAGAATACTCCACGGCCTCCAGGAACTCTGCTTTGGCTATTGCCGCTGCTCCATCCTTTTCTGCAATAAGTTTGTCCAGAGAGGCCTGCAGGTGTGCTTTTTCAGCTTCTTGTTCAGCTACCAAGCGTGTTCTGTCTGCTTGCAGGCGTGCACTTTCTGCTTCTCGATCTGCTTGCAGATGTGCACTTTCTGCATTTCGGTCTGCTTGTCTTAGCTTTAGTTGCATCTCTTGTGGAGCAAAGGTGGATTTTACTCTTGCAGCCTCAGCTTCTGCACGAGTGAGAGCAGCGAACTCTTCACTGAAGACTTGTTAGAGCAGCTGGCTCGGAACCTTGTCCTAACTGAGGGTGCTCGGGATGCAGACATTGTGCACTTGGCTGTGGATTGATCATAACTTGGGCGGAAATGCTGGGTCTATACGTGAACGGGTTCCGCGTGGCGGAAAAGGTGTCGTGCTTGCTGGGGAGGACTGCGGTCTTGATCCCTGCGGCTGTATGGCGGCTGCTGTAGTACCCATATGCGGTGCAGTGTGGGTGATAGCGGTCCCATGTAGTCTATTCAACTACCGACTGTGGTCAGTATCCGTTTTTACTGTTCTGCCTTCTTTCACGTAACGCTGTGAATCTCCGGCATACAGCTAAACCCTCGTTCACATTTCAAATAAACAGACTGAATTCAGTAGCCTTGATTTATTAGCTGGTAACGTGAACTTGATTGCAGTACGTGGAATATACAGTGAGTATAGGAATATCCAAGATACAGGTGAATATGGTATATCCAAGATGCAGTTGAATACGGTATACGGAATACGGAATATCCAAGATACTGTTTTATACGGGTAAAAACTATAACCTATAACAAGAAAATGATTACAGTCAGTACAGTGTTAATACAGAGTTAACATAGCATAACAGTGCATGAGATACAGTTATAATGAGAATCTAGGTGAAAGGTCACTGCAGCTACAACACATAGAAAATCTTATCTATACAAACAAGACAGGGATGACACTAAAAGGTGTAGAATTACAATGTACAATGCATTTACTACACTCTTCCATCTAAGATTCTATCACTAACACATGTAATTTGCTTTGCTCACCGGATTACACTAGGCAGGGGTGAATGTACAGAGAGGTAAGTCGGCAGGTCCTTTCCTAACAAATCCAAACAGAAAATGGCTGCAGGCTTCTTCTCAGCTCAGGAGGAGGGTGTTTGTTACCCAGAATACATTTTGCTTAAAGAGAAACTCAGCAATTCAAAAGAATAACAACGACCTCTAGGGGTTGTAACAGAAATTGCAATGAATGACTATTAGCAGGCTGCCATGAGGCAGAACACACAGTATGATAGCAGCTACAGCTCTCATATAACCAGTATAATGTATGATAGCACTTACAGCTCCCTATATACAGTATTATGGCCTCCACAGCTTATAATACACAGTATGATAGCAGCTACAGCTCCCGTATAACCAGCATAATATCCCCACTGCTCCCCATTTTTAGTATGATAGCCTCCACAATCCCAAAAATGGAGTTTAATCACCCCCACATCTGTATATTTACAGTATAGGGCCATTCCCTCATACCCCTCGGGGTTGTTAAGAATCGCTTACACGTTTCGGACGTGTTGTCCTTACTCATAGCATCATGAGCAGCTAAAGCTATGAGTAAGGACAGCATGTCCGAAACACATAAGCAGTTCTTAACAACCCCGAGGGGTATGAGGGAATGGTCCTCCTCTTTTGTATATCGATGTCCTAATAGCTATAGCGGCTATCTGCTCTGCCACTTATTTAGGCAGGCAACAGGTTATTTCCAGCTTGAGGCCTGTTGGAGGTTAGCTCCATGCAGGGGTCATTGGACGGCATGATGACATCACTACATCATGCAACTTGAACCCAATGTAAGACAAGCTAGTTAAGGAGATGCACTTTGCAAAGACTATTTTTTTATTATATGATAAGTAGAGTTGAGCGCGGTTCGCGGTTCTCCAGTTCGCGGTTCGAGTGATTTTGGGGGCTGTTCTAGATCGAACTAGAACTCGAGCTTTTTGCTAAAAGCTCGATAGTTCTAGATATGTTCGAGAACGGTTCTAGCAGCAAAAAGCAGGGCTTTTTACAGCTACAGTGTGCAGGAGCCATCCCTGGCAGCCTGCCAGAAGCTGGTAACCAAGATAAACATCGGGTATCCAAGCAAAGCACTTTGGTTAGTAACCCGATGTTTATCCTAGTTACGTGCAGGAAGCCCACACTTCCCCGCTCAGCTCGCTCCGCCTCCTCCTGCCCGCGGCATGTACACACGTACACACACACACACACACACACACACACACATACTCTGCACACACACTCTGCACACATGGTCCCGCTCGGCTTACCTGCGGTGATGAAGTCCCGCCATCCCGACCTCAGCGCTGTCACTGTCCTCCATGGCCGCCGCTTGTCACATCACCTTCTCTCGCTTCCGACCCGAGACTGACTAGCGGTGACGTCACGGGCCTCTCGCGATACTTGGCTGTGAAGGCGGCGGTCATTGAACTCAGTGACAGGGGCTGTCAGCAGTGCAGGAGATCAGCGCAGGTAATGTACCTTGCTGACAGCAGCACTTGTCATGCCCTGCAGTGACCTGGGCTGACCCATTGATGTTAGCTCAGGTCACTGCACTGCTCTCCCAGCCAATGGGGAACATCCTGCTCTTCATTGACTGGGACAGTGTGGATCATCATGGCAACCCCTTGGATTACACCAGACCTGGATTTGTTTTTCTTTCTAATAAATTGGTTAAAGAGAGAATGTTTTGGGGAGTGTTTTTTCAAATAAAAATGTGTTTGTCGTCTATTTTTTTTTATTACTGACTGGGTTGGTGATGTCGGGTATCTGATAGACGCCTGACCTCACCAACCCCAGGGCTTGATGCCAGGTGACATTACACATCTGGTATTAACCCCATATATTACCCCGTTTGCCACCGCACCAGGGCACGGGATGAGCTGGGGCGAAGCTCCAGGATTGGCGCATCTAATGGATGCGCCACTTCTGGGGCGGCTGCGGCCTGCTATTTTTAGGCTGGGGAGAGTCCAATAACCATGGACCTCCCTAGTCTGAGAATATCAGACCCCAGCTGTCTGCTTTACCTTGGCTGGTGATCCAATTTTGGGGGGACCCTACGTGGGTTTTTTTTTTAATTATTTATTTAATTTAAAATAACAGCGTGGGGTGCCCTCAGTTTTGGATTACCAGCCAAGGTGAGGTTGCCAGCTGTGGTCTGCAGGCTGCAGCCGTCTGCTTTACCCTAGCTGGCTACAAAACTAGGGGGAACCCTACGTCATTTTTTTTTTCATTTTTTTGGCTAAATACAAAGCTAAGCACCCCTTAGTGCCACATGAAAGGCACCAAAGGGTGCAAAATTACAAAATGCAGGAGAGTGGGACATTATGTGTCTTTCTGCCATTATAATGACAGAAAAGACTGATATGAAGTGTACAAGCACAAGAAAATCACCAGAGCGCTCTACGCTGTGAAAAGCAGTAGAAAATGGCACTGGAGTGAACATGTGACCGCCTCATGTAGGATGAAGCTATGGATCCTAGGTAAATTTATGCATTTACCCTCCTTCAGTTTTTTTGCAGTACACAAAAAAAACGGAAGGCACACGGATGACAAACAGATGACATATGGACCGTCTACAGAACGGAAATGGATGCCACATGGATGCACCCGTGAAAAAAAACGGACTGTTTTTTGCAGACCGCAAAAATGGATCGGTCGTGTTAATGTAGCCTTATTCTGATCTGCCGTTTATAAACAGCAGGCAGAAATAAGTGAATAGCGCCCCCCCGGCGTCAGAAAATCTCCGGGGTTTCAGGGCTAGCTGAGACCCTGGAGATCATGATTCAGGACGGTTTTTCCGGTCCCCGCTCACGTGATCACAGGTATACACCGTACACCGATGATCACGTTACAGTAAATGACAGCGCTGGTAAAAAAATATTTATCTCCCATCTGGCATGAACAAACACTTCTTCTCCACTTCTTCTCCACTTCTTCTCCACCTTTTCTCCACCTTTTCTCCACTTTTTCTCCACCTTTTCTCCACTTTTTCTCCACTTTTTCTCCACTTTTTCTCCATCTTTTCTCCACCTTTTCTCCACCTTTTCTCCACCTTTTTTCCACTTTTTCTCCACTTTTTCTCCAATTTTTCTCCACTTTTTCTCCGTTCTTTTTCTATGGTCGGTCTACCCATTAGCTCTGCCATGCATACTGTAGCTCTACACCTACTGCAGATGTTACTTTATGATTGACATCTCTTTCGTACCAGAGCTGTCTAAGCCTACTCTGACCCCATATTTGTCATTACTATATTGTCCTTGTACTGTATTATGACATTTGTATCATGTGTTTCATTTCTTGCTGTGTTGCAATTTTTTTGCTGCATCCCAATTGTACCTCTACATTGTTCGAGTTTATGTTATTTTTCTCTCTGTGATACTGATTATTGTAATTTTTCATGATTACATGCAGATAAGTCCAATCTGACGAAGGCTCAGGCCGAAACGTCATTTGTAACTTGTTTTGGACAAAAACATATATGCTTATGAAAAATTTTTTTTTCTTAATACGGACCAATAAAGAGTGATTTTGCATTACTATCCGTTGTGACATACTGACTTAGTCTGGGAGATTTAGAGTGCCGAGGTTACTCACTAATTTTATCTATTATTACCTCTGAGCACCTATATACCAGTGAGCAGAGCTTCCTCTACAGTAGTTCTCCTGATTAGGCATGCCCTTACCTCATGAGCAGGGCATTGCAGCTTTGGTAGCAACCATTACGACATGAACTCTGCTGCTGTGGACCCGGGGAGAGGGAGAGCAGATTCATTGCACCCACACTCTTCACATGAAGGGTCCACACTCCTAGAAAATGGGGGATACGTTCCCTGAGTGTCTCCCCCTCCATATTCTAGACGGTCCAGAGTCGTCGTGGGACCCCTTTATTTTTTTTCTTACAATAAATTGGTGAAAGAGGAAATGTTTTGGGGACTGTTTTTTCAAATAAATTTCTTTTGTTGATTTTTTTTTTTTTGTTAGTACTGACAGTTTATGATGTTTGGTATCTAATAGACGCCATGACATCACAAACTGCTGGGCTTGATCTCAGGTGACTTTACAGCTAGTATCAACCCGATTTATTACCCCGTTTTCCACTGCACCAGGGCACGGGATGAGCTGGGGTGAAGCGCCAGGACTGGCGCATCTAGTGGATGCGCCACGTCTGGGGTGCCTGCGGCCTGCTATTTTTAGGCTGTGAAGGCCCAATAACTATGGACCTTCCCACCCTGAGAATACCAGACCACAGCTGTCCGCTTTACCTTGGCTGGTGATCCAATTTGGGGGGGACCCTACTTTTATTGTGTAATTATTAATATTTATAAAATAATTATAAAAAAGAGACTGAGGGGACCTCCACATTGGATCCCCAACCACGGTAAAGCTGCCAGCTGTGGTTTTCAGGCTACAGCCGTCTGCTTTACCCTAGCTGGCTATCAAAAATGGGGGGACCCAACGTAATTTTTTTTTTAACTATTTTTTAAATAGAAAAAATTAATGGGCTTCCCTGTATTTTGATTGCCAACCAAGGTAACGGCAGGCAGATGGGGGTGGCAACCCATAGCTGTCTGCTTTATCTGCGCTGAAAATCAAAAATACCGCGGAGCGCTACGTCATTTTTTTAAAGATTTATTTTTACAGCACTGTGATGTCCAGCAATCAAAATACAGGGAAGCCCATTTTGTTTTTAGTTATTTAAATAAATAATTTAAAAAAATATATATGGACTCCCGCTGCATTTTTTGTATTGCTAGCTAAGGGTAATCCAAGCAGCTACTGGCTGCTAACCCCCACTGCTTGGTGTTACCTTCACTGGCAATGGAAAATCCAGGGAAGCATGTTTTATTTTTTTTGCCAAAAAACTACAAAAAAAGGACGTGAGCTTCGCCATATTTTTGTATGCTAGCCAGGTATAGCAGGCAGGTGCTGGAAGAGTTGGATACAGCGCCAGAAGATGGCGCTTCTATGAAAATGCCATTTTCTGAGGCGGCTGCCGTCTGCAATTCGCAGCAGTAGGGCCCAGAAAGCTCAGGCCAACCTGTGCTGCGGATTCCAATCCCCAGCTGCCTAGTTGTACCTGGCTGGACACAAAAATGGGGCGAAGCCTACGTCATTTGTTTTCTAATTATTTCATGAAATTCATGAAATAATAAAAAAAGGGCTTCCCTTTATTTTTGGTTCCCAGCCGGGTACAAATAGGCAACTGGGGGTTGGGGGCAGCCGTACCTGCCTGCTATACCTGGCTAGCATACAAAAATATGGCGAAGCCCACATAATTTTTTCAGGGGGCAAAAAACTTCTGCATACAGTCCTTTATGGAGTATGCTGAGCCTTGTAGTTCTGCAGCTGCTGTCTGTCTGTATGGAGAAGAGCAGACAGCAGCTGCAGAACTACAAGGCTCAGCATACTCCATCCAGGACTGTATGCAGAAGTTTTTTGCCCACCAAAAAAATGACGTGGGCTTCGCCATATTTTTGTATGCTAGCCAGGTACAGCAGGCAGCCACGTGCTGCCTCCAACCCCCAGTTGCCTATTTGTACCCGGCTGGGAACCAAAAATATAGGGAAGCCCGTGTTTTTTAATTATTTCACTTATTTCATGAAATAATTAAAAAACAAATGACGTGGGCTTCGCCCCATTTTTGTGTCCAGCCAGGTACAACTAGGCAGCTGGGGATTGGAATCCGCAGCACAGGTTAGCCCGAGGTTTCTGGGCGCCTCTGCTGCGAATTTCAGTCCACAGCCGTCCCAGAAAATGGTGCTCTCATAGAAGCGCCATCATCTGGCGCTGTATCCAACTATTCCAACAGCCCCGGAGCCGGGTGGCTTGTTGGGTAATCATGAGTTAATACTGGCTTTGTTTTACTAGCCAGTATTAAGCCAGAGATTCTTAATGTCAGGCACGTTTGACCCGGCTATTAAGAATCTCCAATAAAGGGTTAAAAAAAAAAAGACACCACACAGAGAAAAAATACTTTAATAGAAATAAATACACAGACACATTAGAGACTCCATCTTTATTACCCCCTGTCAGCCCTCCACGATCCATGGTCTTCTGTCTTTCTCGTTCAACAAATGCAGCTCTGCTCCATCACTGCTGCATGGGGGAAGACGCTGCTTCCCGTGGAGCATTCACTCCGTGAAAGCTGCACGAGAAGCAGCGTGCAGCCTTCACTCCGTGATTGATCAGTGCTGCTAGCGGTAACGCTGACAGACGCGTTACCATAGCAACGGTGCTCCCGGAGCCGCGGTTAGCGGTGACGTCACCGCTAACTGCGTTGCTATGGCAACGGTGATCTCCGTTAATGACCGGCTGTGTCAGCCGGTCCCTAACGGAACGGGGAGTCGACCGTGTGCTAGAGCATGTCGGCGGTACACGGCAATACACAAATGTGCACCGTGTACCGGAGAGATGCACTCGCAGGTCCTACATGACGCGTCATAGTCATGTGACCAGTCTGTAGCCAATGAGATAATAGCCACGTGACTGGTCACATGGCTATTTTGACGTCACGATAGGTCCTGCATCACTGCTGGCAGTGCCGGTCACCGGGAGGATTCAGCTATGGAATAGCGGCAGGAGACAGAGTGCAGGAGGGATCGCGGGAACCGGTAAGTGTTATGGCAATGTTTATTAACTGTATGTGTACATTTATAATGCATTTTTATGTGTTTGTGATTGCCTCCCATTATAGCCTATTGGTTCGAGTTCGGTTCGTCGAACGTTCGACGAACCGAACTCGAACGGGAGCTCCGTTCGGCGAACCGACCTCGAGCTGAACCGCGACCGGTTCGCTCATCTCTAATGATAAGGCCAGAGAGTTGGGGGGAGGGAGGCTGTGGTGGCATCATATGATGTAATGTACTGTGGAGGCCATCATACTGTGAATAGAAAAGATATTGGGGCATTATAATGTGTATAGAGAGCTAGGGGGGCCATCATACTGTGATTATGGGGTCCAAGGCAAAAAGAGGTTTTCCAGCAGAATGTCCGGAAGTATAAAATCAATCTTTATTCCATAGTCATGAGTGTGTGGCATTTGGCTGATCTCAGGTTCTTTTTAGAGCTCGCTTGGGGATTATTATGAGTATAGCAGAATTATTTCCTTTCTGTGCTGAAGGGGTTAAGAGTGCCTTTCTTATATGACTCAGAAACTTTGTAGCTTTAAATCTCAGCTGTTGCACCTTATGACCACTCCCCTCCTCTATTTAAACTCATTCCTAGCTCTCTCCTATGCTGATTATAAATCTTCTATACTGACCACTCTAGTGAAAACTGAAGAGTTCTTTTCAGATGAAGGTGTGTTATCCCTCTCTGGAGAAGCTTTATAGTTCTAGTTTGTGTTTTGTTCCGCTTGTCTGTCTCTCTCTTATTGCAGTAGTAAGACTAGCATCTTGCTGCCCTATACACTAGCTAGAGCTACACCAGGAACATCCAGGGCCTAGGCATGTGATTGCGCATGGGGTTAGTGTTAAGGGGTGACCCTTCGTCCCTCTCCCTATCGCCAAGGCTTCCCTTTTTAGCTTTTCCTGGTGTTCCCCTAATGTGGCATTGCACGCTGTGCGTTTTCTTGCCACGGAATAACACTCATCAATAAGAGCATTTGTGAGGTCAAACACTGATGTTGGATGAGAGGGTCTGGCTCACATTCAGGGGCGTAACGATCGCGGTCGCAGAGGTCGCCACTGCGACCGGGCCCGCAGGGTTATAGGGGCCCGGCAGCCGCTCTGCAGAGCCGGCTGCCGGGCCCCTATGTGTAGTGCCTCTGTGTAGTGGCCGACTGTGAGATCGTTAGGGGGCCGGCCTGTGAGTCAGGGGGGCCCAGTGTCTGCAGGGGGCAGAGGGGCCCCTGACCTGGAGAGGCCACCAGGCGTTCCTGACCTGCTGCAGAGGAGATGTGCTCCTGCACGGCAGACGGAAACCATCCCTACCAGGACCTGCGATGATGTCACGCCCATGTGACTGTGTGGGAGGAGACACAGGATGCCGGGGAGAAAGCAGGAGAAGATACTTCGAACACATGAGTGGTAATGAGAAAAGAGGGGACATGAGGGGAGGGGCTGCAGGGTGAGTGGGATATGAGGGCTGCAGACTGTGACAGAAGCATGTGAAGGGTGCAGAGTGTTTGAGATGGGTAAGTTGGGGTACGGGCAGGGTGAGATATGTGGGTCAGGGTGTGTGTGTGATATGGGGGTGCAGGCTGTATAGGGAGCAGAGTGTGTGACATATGGGGGCAGGGGCATAACTACCGCAGTCGCAGGGGTCAGAAGGAGCGGAGAGGTACTGGTTTTTTTATTTTGCAGGCTGCATGACACATATAGGCCCGGGGAAGCTGCCTGCATGACACATGGAGGCCCTGGTGGGGCTGGCTGGCAGGCTGCATTACACATAGAAGCCCTGGGGGCTGGCTGTTTGACACATGGAGGCCCTGGGGGGGCTGGCTGCATGACACATGGAGGCCCTGGGGCGGCTGGCTGCATGACACATGGAGGCCCTGGGGCGGCTGGCTGCATGACACATGGAAGCCCTGGGGGGGGCTGGCTGCATGACACATGGAGGCCCTGGGGGGGGCTGGCTGGCAGGCTGCATTACACATAGAAGCCCTGGGGGCTGGCTGCATGACACATGGAGGCCCTGGGGGGGCTGGCTGCATGACACATGGAGGCCCTGGGGCGGCTGGCTGCATGACACATGGAGGCCCTGGTGGGGCTGGCTGGCAGGCTGCATTACACATAGAAGCCCTGGGGGCTGGCTGCATGACACATGGAGGCCCTGGGGGGGCTGGCTGCATGACACATGGAGGCCCTGGGGGGGCTGGCTGCATGACACCTGGGGGGGGGCTGGCTGCATGACACATGGAGGCCCTGGGGGGGCTGGCTGCATGACACATGGAGGCCCTGGGGGCTGGCTGCATGACACAGGGAGGCCCTGGGGGGGCTGGCTGCATGACACATGGAGGCCCTGGGGGGGGCTGGCTGCATGACACATGGAGGCCCTGGGGGGGATGGCTGCATGACACATGGAGGCCCTGGGGGGGCTGGCTGCATGACACATGGAGGCCCTGGGGGGGCCGGCTGCATGACACATGGAGGTCCTGGGGAAGCTGGCTGCATGACACATGGAGGCCCTGGGGGGGCTGGCTGCATGACACATGGAGACCCTGGAGGGGCTGGCTGCATGACACATGGAGGCCCTGGTGGGACTGGCTGCATAATACATGGAGGCCTGGGGGTGTGGCTGCATGATACATGGAGGTCTATGGGACTGCATAATAAACATGAAGGACACCTTATACATAGACTATAGCAGCGCATTATACATGGAGGTCTATGGGGCTGCATTATAATACATATAGGACTATGGGGGCTACATTATAATATATGGAGGACTATGGAGGCTACCTTACACATGGTCTGTGGGGGTGCATTATAAAGCATGGGGGACTGTGGTGCAGTATAAAATATGGAGAACTATGGGAAATGCATTATAATACATGGAGGACTATGGGGGTGCATTCTAATATATAAAGGGTTATGTGGGACCCTTTATACTATATGGAAGGCTATGTGGGGGCCATTATAGTATTTGGAGAACTATATATGAGGGAGGAAAAAGATACAAGTATGGGATGGAAATGTTTTGTGCTGAGGGAAAAGGGCTCTTTCCCATGCTCTGCTATACATCTCTCAGCAGCCAGCTTTCCCATGCTCTGCTATACATCTCTCAGCACCCAGCTTTCCCATGATCTGCTATACATCTCTCAGCACCCAGCTTTCCCATGCTCTAATATGGGAAAGATGGGTGCTGAGGGAAAGATGGATATCAGAACATGGGAAAGCTGGGTGCTGATAGAGGGATTTTAGATCATGGGAAACCTGGGTGCTGTGGGTAAAAGCCAAGTGTCAGCATCATTATCCCGTACCCTAAGTGTTGTGTACATGGAGGGGGGCCCCGGTCCAAAGTTTGCACCAGGGCCCATCAAACTCTAGTTACGCCACTGCTCACATTCACTATTCTAATTCATCCCAGAGGAGTTTGATGTGGTTAAGGTCAAGGCTTTTTGTGGACCAGCCAAGTTCTTCTACACAAAAATCACCAAAGCATGCATTTATGGACCTTGTGCACTTAGGGACAGAAAAAGATCTTTCCCCAAACTAATCTCACAACGTTGGAAACATGCAGTTGTCTGAAATGCCTTGTTATGCTGAAGCATTACAATTTCTGAAACTAAAGCCTGCTTTACACGTTGCAATTTCGCATACGATATCGTATGCGATTTGCAACACCCCCATCGTATGTGTGGCACGTTCAATTTGTTGAACGTGCCGCACAAACGATTAACCCCCGTCACACGTACTTACCCGTCCATACGACCTCGATGTGGGCGGCGAACATCCACATCCTGGAGTGGGAGGGATGTTCGGTGTCACATCGACGTCACGCGGCAGCCGGCCAATAGAAGTGGAGGGGCGGAGCTGAGCGGGACGTAAACATCCCGCCCACCTTCTTCCTTCCGCATTACCGGCCGGGAGCCGCAGGACGCAGGTAAGGTCTGTTCATCGTTCCCGGGGTGTCACACACTGCGATGTGTGCTACCCCGGGAACGATGAACAACCTCACGTTCAATTCATGAGGAATAAACGACGTGCGTGCGATGAACGTTTTACCGTTCAATCGCAATCGCATGTAGCTGTTACACACTGCAATGTACCTTACGATGCCGGATGTGCGTCACTTACGACGTGACCCCGCCGACACATTGTAAGATACATTGCAGCGTGTAAAGCGAGCTTAATGGGTGTAGACCAATATATCAAAAACAATCCCATAGCATTATCCTTTTTTCCATCAAACTGTAGAGTTGATATGCAGGCCGGTAACTGTACCGCCCCGTGCTCGGCAGCCGAGCCGCTTGGATCCGGACCTTCAGTGGGTGGCTTGAGGGTCTCCGGACCCTGGGATCTCACAGTTACTTCAACTGAAAGGGGGGTTGTGGTTTGGGGACGTAGATGTACGGCCGGAGCCGTGTTAAGTTCGTGACGCCACCTACAGGATGTGGTGAAGGTGGACACCACCGCTGCAGTTACGGGGCACCCGGGGGAGATGTTTGGCAGCAAGTTGTTAACCCCCTCCGTGGGCAGGGATGGTGGCCCCGGGACCCGTTGGGGGTGTTTGGCGGTGCAGGGAGATGTGCGATCGGAGGGTGCTGTTGTACTCACTATTAGTAAACACATGAGTCTCTGGTAAACCAAGGTGATGGTGGTCGGTGCCGGCAGCCAGCTGCAGTCTGGTCCCCCACCCGGCTGGTGGTCTCTGTCTTTCTCCTGCACCTGTGTTGGATGGTGGACTGCCTGTGCTTGCAACTTCAGGAGTCCGCTCCCGGGTTGTTGTTGCCTAAGGAGCCCTTTGCCCACAGATGCTGGCCCGTGGGATCTCTGAGCCGTGGCGGTGGCCGCTTATCCCCCTCGTTGGGCTGTTGCCTTCAGTCGGGACTTTGGGTGGGACAGGACCTCTAGTCCTGGCCGCAATCAGTTAATTAGCTAGCGCCCAGTAGCTTCTGGACCTAGCTTCAGGGTCTGAGTACCCCCCTTTGTGCTCCGGTTTCCAAGTCGGTTCCCGGGGTCGGTACCAGCGGGGTACAACCCTGTCCCAGTCTACCTCGGTTCCACCGAGCCGTCTTCCCGGCTCCTGCAGACGGAGACCACCATCTGCCTCCTAGCCAAAGGTACCAGGTTTCCTAACCTGGCACCTGCTCAAATTGTTTTTTCTCCTCTGCTGGAGCTGCACACAGCTCCAGCCCACACACCTCTCCAACTTGAACTCTCAACCTTATCTGGCTACTTTCCCGCCCCAGGCTCTCTGAACTCCTCGGTAGGCGTCTTTCAACCGCCTGGTTCCGCCCCCTGGTGTGTCCATCAAGCCCTGAGGGGGGTGACTAGGGTTTAAATGTTTGGCTGTATGTTACCTATGAGGGACAGGTGTAATACGGGGCCCTATCTGTGACTACCTGGACCTGCCAGGGCGTCACATAACTTTCTCCTCGTATTTGTTGAATAAAGACTCATTAAGCAGCCTACCAAACAGAAAAGTGTGATTCGTCACTCTATAGCACACCTTTCCATTGCTCCAGAATCCATTTGGTGCAATGCTTTACACTACTGATGCTTGGAATTGCGTTTTGTGATGTAATGCAGCTTCTTGGCTGTGAAAACTCATGGCATTCACCTTCCAGCACAAAGTTATTGTGTTGGCGTCAACCCCTTCACAGCCTTTCAGGTTTTCATTTTTTCCTCCCCTTCTTCTATGAGTAACTTTTTTATCTTTCTGTAACTATAGCTATATGAGGGCTAGTTTTTTTGCTGGATGAGTTATACTTTTGAATGACACCATTCAGTTTATCATATAATGTACTAGAAAACGGGAAAAATTCCAAGTGCAGTGAATCTGCAAAAAAAGTGCTATTCCCCAATTGTTTTATTTACCATGTTGACTATATAGTAAAACTGATCTGGCGATATGATTCTCCAAGTCAGTACGAGTATATACTATTTTTTTATATTTAAGTTGTAAAAAAAATTGCTTTTGGCGCCATTTTCTGAGAACATAACGTTTTTATTTTCTGAATCTGGGGCAAAGTGATGGCTTATTTTTTGTACTCTGAGCTGACGTTTTTACTGATATCAATTTTGGGTAGACATAATGGTTTGATCGCCTCTTATTGCCTATCAGTGGCCATAAAAACGTGTTTACTAATCAGTTTTTCTTAATATTTTGATAGATCGGACATTTCTGAAAGCAGCAATAACAAATATGTGTATTTTTAAATTTTTTTGCTTTATTTTTAATAGGGCAAAAGGGGAATGATTTGATCTTTTTTTTCATTTTTTTCATATTTCAATAAACTTTTTTCTACTTTTTATTGTATTTACTAGTCCCATTAGGGGACTTGAAGATTTGTTTGTCTGATTGCTTCTGCTGTACAGAACAGTGCATCAGCACAGCCTGTACAGCAGACATCACGACATCCTAAGAATGCCGTCTCACAGCCAGCGTTCACAGGAAAGTGTCACGACAGACACAGGGATCATCAGCTAACCCCTGGCTATTATGACAACTCAACAGCAACACTGCAATGAAGTCATGGGAGCATCGATAGGAGCGGGAAAAGGCGAGTCCATGCCAGAGTGTGTTAAATCCCACTGTCAGAGATTGCCAGCAGGATTTAACTGGTTAACAGCTACGGGCGGTTCTCATCCACTGGCGGCTGTTGGAGGCACTTGTCTGCTGATTAGATCAGCCAACATGTGCAGTGAAAGATGCAGGCTTGGAGTGCGAGTTGGCATCAAAGGCAGGGACACAACCTATGACGTACAAGTATGTCATAGGTGGTGAAGAGGTTAATACTGAAGGACGTTTGGAACGCTTAATTTGTTGTATCAGCAGAGTTATGGGGACTTTTATGCACTATGCACCTCAGAACTTGGCGACACTGCTCTGTAATTTTACTTATTCTGGAGCTTTGTGGTTAAGTTGCTGTGGTTCCTTAATGCTTCAACTTTTTAATTATACCACTTGCAGCTGATCATGGAATATTTGGGAGGGAAGAACTCTCACATAGCGAAAACCTGCTGATAGATTCCGTTTAAAAGATGTGTCCCAATAGTGTCTGTATAGTAGTATAGTTTAGTATATATATATATATATATATATATATATATATATATATATATATATATATATATATATATATATGTATGTGTATATATATATATATATACATATACATATATATATATAAATATATATAACAGATTCTTTTCACGTACTTCTTGGTACAGCCTGAAATAACACATAAGGGAAATTATCATGCAGAACGTTTTCTTATAGCTGCTTTATCATTATTTGAACCAAATTTATCACAGATGTTTTCTAAATTTGGCAAATCTTTAGTAAAACATTTCTATCTACAGCTGATTTTCCATTTTTCCCTCCACCTATAGTGCGTTTGCAACTATTTGGGTAATAATCGCAATTCATACATCTGGCTTAAAGGGGTTTTCCCATGAACAAACTTCATTTGCACTTTCAAATCAGAAGATTTTGGAATAAAATAATTTACACAATTGGATGTATTTCAAAAAAAATGTTCTTGTGCTGAGATAATATACTTATATACTGTATGTGTCCCTGCTGTGTAATGGCCATGTCTGACAGTACAGGTGTGGCTCCCCTGACCTGGTTAGGCACCACTGAGTACTGCACCCATGCTGGGGGCAGTGCAATACAGGTAATCCAGAAGGCTGACCGAGGTGTGACTACACAAGTGCATAGTAATCAGGTCTCACACATGTACCTTTGGGAGGATGCCTGAGAGCTTCCAGGAGGGGGCGTGGCCTCCATGTCCACTCAAGGGGTGTGGTGGAGAGCCTGGTTGCTAGGTGGCGTAGGCAGGCACAGTGGGGAAAGAGGAAGAAGGAGGAACAA
The DNA here is from genome assembly GCF_048569485.1 of Anomaloglossus baeobatrachus. Lineage (NCBI taxonomy): Eukaryota > Metazoa > Chordata > Amphibia > Anura > Aromobatidae > Anomaloglossus > Anomaloglossus baeobatrachus. The sequence goes on from NC_134353.1 coordinate 652,346,060, forward strand.
GAGTCTGGAGCAGAGAGTTGAGGAGTGAGGAGTTGGGAAGTGGAGCTCAGACAGAGCAGACGTACAGAACCCACGAGTGAGCCAGTTTAGTGTGCAGCTCAGGGAGAGCAGACGCGAGGAGCAGACCCTGGAGCTGTTGCAATCTAACAGCGTCCGCGCAATGACTACTGACGGGGGAGATTGGTCACCTAGTAGTGCCACCCGAAATCCACCCAAGGCTAAAGAGAGAGCAAACGGGTGGCAGAGTAAGGGGACTGCTGGGGAGGTACCAGGCCCACAGGGGTAACAGGTCCCAGTGCAGAGATAGATTCATCTTTCTTCTGCCAAATCTGCCTGAGGGGGCATTTCAGACCCTCAAGACAACACCACTGAGTCCGCAGCCACGTAGGAAAGAGAGGGCCCATAGTTCACAGGAGGCAAGCAGCCGGAGTGACCTGGTCAAGGCTACAAGCAAACGGGCCGAAACGAGGGGAGCAGCAACCTCCCTGGGTGACCCCCGTAGGGACTGCAAGTCGGGGTCATCACAAACAACAGAAGGGCTAGAGAAGGCGAGTCAGTAGCCACCCTCACAAGTCAGCCTGAAGGACACCTGGTTCCAGCATGGTTCATCACAGCTACGCCCGGGTTACTCACCCTGCCACCATCAGTGAGTAAAATCCTTGAAAGACTGTTTGGACTGTGACTGAGTCATTCTGCGCCTTGTGGTTCCACACACCTACACAGGGTCCTGGGGCTTGCCTCACTCTCGGGAGGCCACTACATTTGACTGCGCCCACCATCAGCCCCGGGCACCCCTCAATCTGCAGTGGCGGTCCCCACTGACCGCAATACTGAGAATGGCGTCACGACAATCCTAATAAGAAGGTTCCCTACCTGTGACCAGACTGTTCCATCCACGTGGAGTCCCTGAAGGTAATGCACCTGTCGCGGGCGGGGAGGAGGGTGTCAGCACACTACGCTCACCCCTTCTGCTCGGGTCCGGCGGCTGCTGCTCAGTGGTGGCTCGAGCCGTGGGCCGGATCCCGGGGGTTCTCGAGCGGCACTCCTCGCCCGTGAGTGAAAGGGGGTTGTTGGGTGTGGGAATTGTTTATTGTCCGTGACGCCACCCACGGTTGTGGTGATTTCACCACCGCTGCTCAATATGGGGATCCCAGGGATGGTGATGCGGAGCAGCCAGGTGTTGTGTTGCCCCTCCGTGGGTAGGGGTTGGTGATCCCGGAGCCCAGTGATGAGGTGGGAGATGCAGGGCTTGGTGGGCGCAGGGACGCGGGGGCAGCGCTGTGCCTTGCGGCACTGTGGTACTCACTCAGCCTGAGACGTTGACACAGTTTTACGGTAAACCACACGGCTGGAGAGACGGTTCCCACGGACGGCTGCACTTGCTCTCCCAGTAGGTGACGGTGATGTCCCTTTTCCTTGCACCTTTGTTTCTGTGTTGGTAGCGATGGGTTCCCACCGGTAACCCGCTCCCCGGCTTCAAGCTGGACCGGAGAAGCTCTACTCTTTGCCCGCAGGCGCTGGCCCTGAGAAACTGGTGCCTTGGCGGTGGCGGTGTCTCTCCTACTCTGGTTGGGCTGTTGCCTTCAATCGGGACTTGGTTGTTGGGGGATCTACGTCCCCTTCACTGACGGATTTGGCAAATTATGGCGACTCCTAGCCTTGCCGGGGTCCGAGAGGCCCCTGCCCTGGTGCTGACTGTCCTTCGGAACACTGCTCCAGACCGCCGGGCCACTACCCGTCCGCGGTCCTTCCAGGAACTTCCAAACGGTCCCCCTCCAGACAGTCACCGCCGTTGCTGACCTTACTGACCTGTCCTGCACACAGCTGGACTACTTCAGGCTTCCTTTCTGTCACCTTTCACCTTCCTTCAGTTTCTCCTACTCCTCCTTTACCACTTCCACTTCTACTTCCACTTTCACTTCCTTAGCTCATCTTAGCTGTTTACTCCTTCACTCCCCTAACTGTTCTGCCTGGTTTCTCCCGCCTCCAGAGCTGTGTCCTCCTCGGTGGGCGGAGCCAACCGCCTGGCCCACCCCCTGGTGTGAACATCACCCTCTGGAGGAAGGCAACAAGGATTTTTGGTTAGCTTTGGTGTTCCTAACTGGGATGTAGGGTGTGGTGGTGTATGACCTGTGACCCCTGGCTTGCCCAGGGCGTCACACACCGCTACACCACACCTGTGGGGCTTCACACAGGGACATGGTCTGATCATAACACATCTCCTGGAAAGCGGAGAACATAAAGGAGCATAAACACATTACAGCACGGGATTGCAAATAAATCATTATTTCCTTGAGGTAAAACAAGTTTAAAAAATAGGCATGGAAATGTTTTTCCTCACAGAAAGAATTAGCTAATAGCTATGATTACATGCGGTAATGTCTGTACTGTCTAGATATTATCTATTGAATAAAATGAACTTTAAAATTAAATTTGTTCATGGGAAAACCCCTTTAATGGGAACCTATCAGCTCAGACAACACTATCTGCAGATGTGGGATAATCTGTAGGTTAATAGCATTACAATGCTGTCCGTCAACTTCACTAAAAGTAAGCTACTGGGAATAAATTAAAGAAGTGGTTCACCCATATTTATTATTGGCCGCAACGATATTATGTTGAGAAATACGATTTCTCTCAAACGATATAATAATATAATAATAATATTTATTCATTTATATAGCACTGTTAATTCCACAGTGCTTTACATACAATGGCATACCTTGTGTTGCCAATAGTGCCTGTGATTGGCGCTATTGCGGTCCGCTCTTTCCCATCGCCTGACCCCCGGGCTCCGTGACCTCGGGGATCCGGTGATGTCACGTCAACTTCCTGCTCACCTCACATCACCGCGACCAGCCCCAGTATCCGTGAGTCACCAGGCTCTGGGCGGCGTTTCACCGCTCATCACAGCCCAGCATCCCTCCTGCTTGCATGCTCTGCTAGCCACTCATGATGCTGTGTATGGCAGTTGAAATCATGCAGTGACACTTTGATTGATAGCTTGTACTGCAGCGCATCCCTGCAGAGTGAGCTGTCTATCAAAGAGTTTCAGGAGTGCTTACAGCCGCCACTCTCAGTATAGTGAGCTGTGACTGTAGATGCACCATGCATGTTCAGCTCCTAGGAGGAAATAAGTTCATTTTCTACTGGTAGACACACTTTCAGTATGGCGACCGGAAAGCATCATAGCCTGATTTACCTGCATATTAACCCCATATGTACAGGTAAGGCTGCTTTCACACTACTTCTTTTTAACATGCGTCCTGAACGGTTTTTTGCTGCAAAAGCGGATCCTGCTTTTACAGCAAAAAATGCATGCAAACGCATGTGTTACTTTGCAGGATCCTGTCACTGGATGTTTAGGGGCGGGCATTGGAGTCATTTGATCGGGAGTGAGGGGAACTGAATGTGCCAGACTGGGAGCCGGCATCTGACAGCTGTGAGGCTCGTAAGGTAAACATCGGGTATACTTGCTTGGATACCCGATATTTACTTTGGTTACAAGCGTCTGCAGCTGCTAGGAGCCAGGCTGCCTGCACACGTTACCAACGTAAACATCGGGTAACTAAGATAAGTGGTTACCCGATATTTACCTTGGTTACGAGTGTCCGCAGCTCTCAGGTGGGAGAGAGAGACAGGAGAGGGAGGGGGAGAGACAGAGAGGGAGGGGGAGAGAGACAGAGGGAGGAGAGAGAGACACTGATCACGGAGGCTGGCTTCTGTGCATGCTCAGTAGAGCAAGCAGGATCCTGCCTATCAGCATGCCAGCGTTCACCTGCGTTTGCGTGCCGTTTAGTCAGGATCCAGCAATTTGCAGAAGTTGGAAGCAGCTCAAAAACGCTACAAGTAGCGTTTTTGAAAGATGTTAAAAAACTGCAAGTCGCTGGATCCTCACTATAACGCACGCAAACGCAGGTGAACGCATGTTAACGCGAGTCCATTGCAAATGCATTGAAATGAAAACGCATTTGCACTGGATCCGTTTCTGTGTTAAAAAAACGTTCAGGACGCATGTTAAAAAGACGTAGTGTGAAAGCAGCCTAAATAGCGTCTATTATGGTTATAAATTCCCTTTAAACTTTCTTTCTATGGCAAACCAAACCCAGATTATAAAGTCACAGCGGCATAAAAACAAAAAGTTGTAAATAAAGTGAGAAACATTTTTTGTAACTTTTTAAAGACAAAAAATAACAAAGTTGCTAATGTCTTCATCTATTCACCTGTAGTTCCTGAATCAATATGACAAAATACTTTATACAGCTACCCAGCAAAAAAAAAAAAAATATGTCTAGCTATTTATGCATGCAGTTTAGGCACTGGAAAGGTGTACTTTAGATACGCTTCACAGTACAAAGAAATGACTGCTAAGGCCGGTTTCACACATCCGGCTTTTTGCCGTTTTGCCGGATGCGGCGCTCTCCCGTACAGTTAATACAGTACAATGACAGCGCTGTAACTTCCGGGTCACATGCGCCGGTCACATGACAGCATGTGACCGGCGCTTGTTGCGCTGTCATTGTACTGTATTAACTGTACGGGAGAGCGCCGCATCCGGTAAAACGGCAAAAAGCCGGATGTGTGAAACCGGCCTAAGCCTGATTTATTTTCAGATGGTATCTCAAGAAACCTTTTTTCATTTTGTACCATCGTTATTGTCAATGTATGCATTGTTTGACTGATTTTGTCTCTAATAGAGATGAGCAGACTCGCAGATAACCGGGATCGGCGGGTGCCTGCTAAATGGTTTGAAAAATCCAATTTTGTTCCGGAATCCTGTAGCCATATTAATCTATGGGGACCAGAATCTGGAGATTAAAAATGGTGGTGGAAGGGATGGGGGAAGGTAGCATGCACGTTGTACTCACCGAGGCTCCATCATGGCTGGATACTCCTTCCAGACTGCTCAGACAAAAACAAAGAACCATTGCATCCAAATAATAAAGGCCCGTCCTAATGAAATAAAGACAGACACCATTTTGTTGGCAGATATCGGTCACAGCTTTACTGATATATTATTATTTTACAAACTTTTCCAAACTCATTAAAACTTGTAAAACATATTTTATAAACTTTTTTCAAACTCTTTAGAACTTGTAAAGCATAACTTGACTCCAGGTGAGAAGGGACACTCTACCACAGGACTAAGGACTTCCGCTCTCTCACCAGAATGCTGTTGACACATGCTGCTGTGACTTCACTGTACAAACATTTAGAAACTGTTACCAAAAAAGAAAAACAAGTAAAAAACAAGCATTAACAATAGGGAGGGAGGGAGGGAGAGCTGCTCCGGATCCTGGGATACCAGGGGAAGAGGCCGGACACCGGCCCAGACCCCAATATATAGGTAGAAATTACACCCTATAGGTGGGATTGGGAATTCGGGAGGGGCCAGGACGGAGTCCCCTCACAAACAAAGGAAGAGCAGGGCCTGGACGGGAGAGGGGGCTGGACAAAAACAGCATTGGAGGTTAACCCCTTGCTGCACAGTCTGGGGCAGTTTCATTATGCACTACACTGCCCACCAGACTGCACAGACAAAAACAAAGAACCATTGCATCCAAATAAAGGCCCGTCCTAATGAAATAAAGACAGACACCATTTTGTTGGCAGATATCGGTCACAGCTTTACTGATATATTATTATTTTAAAAACTTTTACAAACTCATTAAAACTTGTAAAACATATTTTATAAACTTTTTTCAAACTCTTTAGAACTTGTAAAGCATAACTTGACTCCAGGTGAGAAGGGACACTCTACCACATGACCAAGGACTTCCGCTCTCTCAACAGAATGCTGTTGACACATGCCAAGGAGGAGACCAGTCTCAAACTGAACTCCGACCCCCACCATTTGGAAAAAAGGCTTGCTCCAGGCCGTCCTGGATCATAGATAAAATTGTGTCCAGACCGATATCTGCCAAGAGCACACCATCTTGAAGCATTAACCTTCGGTTGTCACCTTCCAACTAAAATCATCGGAGCAGACAACTGCCTGCTGATGGCAACCACCTCCAACAAGACCTGAGCCATCTCAGGCCTCGAACCCAACCACTAAGCAGTTCGACAGAGTAGAATCCAAGATTGCGACTGTTACCAGCTCTCTGAACAGCTCAAAACACGTAGAAATGGCCAACAATCCAAAAACCTTTTTTTTTTTTTTTTTTTTTTTTTTTAATAGCAATGCCGAACCTTTAAAGAAATTAACTAAAGTAAATGTGCTATAAAATTGGTTACTTCCTGTAATAAATCGTGCGATGCATATCTGACAAAAAAAAGCAGAGCGCAATTTACCAATATGCACTGTATATCAGAGTCTGATAAGACCCACCCTGGCAGCCTCAGTGGCTGCCACAATGAAAAGGAATGAGTTCCAAAGTGATCAGGGGGTGAAAAAACGGCAAGCGGTGAGGCAGCACCGAAAAAAGGAGCGGTAAACTGGTACCTAGTAAGGGGGGACCATCCTAATAAACTAACAGTGAGGTACCAGTAGACCGACAAACAAAAATTCCATCAAACGCAAAGGGCAGGTAGGGCCAGGGGAAGGAACAGTCTAATCCTAGAATCTCTGGCCACTTGGTCAGTTTGGGCTCCTGAATGCGGATACGCATGAAGGATCAATAAGTAGTATGGCACACAATTGAAGGCAACAAAACTATTCTTGGACGGTGTGGCGAGTTCGCTGACTCTGAGGGCCCAGAAAGGCCAAGTTAAAGGTTGTGGACAACAGGGATATCGCCCGTGGGATTGAACAAACAGCCTGCATAGTCAATTAACTGAAGAAGCATCAGGTAAAACATTGGGATGCCTCTTATCTATGGATTGGTGGGACTTAAACCAGCCATTAAAGGGGTTTGCAAATAACAAAAGATTTAGTAACGTAGAACATCTCATCAAAAAATGAAACAAAATACAAATAAATGCTTCTGGGCTACAGAGTCGAAAGAACCAAAGTTATAAAGGTGCATCAAATATTGGAGGGTAACCTCCGAACAGGTAAAGTTATCAGAACCAAGGGACCAGCTACCAGAATACCTATACCTAACCACTGTTTCACGCCTATCCATAAAGTTGCCACTTTGAAGGGGGATCTTAAATCCTAATCTCTGTCAGGAGTTGGTCCCGACAAGATCTCGCAGCGGTGTGGCAATGGCAACCCACCGGGCTGGCATTGGGTACCAGCTGAAAAATCCTGCAAACAGAAACGAGACAATCAATATGGAGCATTACTCTGAGAACCCGTAGCCCATGCTCGGATCCAAATGTGTATTGTATGCAGAGTAACAGCAAACAAAATATTACAGTTGGCTAGTGACTTGTGGCAAAACTCCACAGCAATGACAATAGGGATCAATTCTGAAAGGGAAAATTAGCAGTCAAACAAAAAGTTAACAAGGTGAGGGCCAGGTGCCCCGACACCACTGATTGCTAAAAACAGCGCTAAAACCATCAGAAAAAAGAAGATTGGTGAGCAAAAATAAAACCTGGTTAGACACCACAGAACACATGTTGTACATACACTCATTAAAGGTGAAAAGGAATTGAGACCAAATCAGTAAATCAGAAGTAATACGTAATCCTGTGGTCAGGGTGAAGCGCCCCTCTGGTGAACACAATAATCCTGTGGTCAGGGTGAAGCGCCCCAGTGGACAATGAGAGGCGGTGAACTGCATTTGGCGCAATGTAACTTTCTTGTAAAGACACAAATACTTATAACTATACTATGCCTGTAATTCTAATTAGCTCGGGCTGTAATTCTGACCTCTCTAATGCTGCGGTTCAGTAATATAACATCACATAAGCAACAAAATTGTCCAACAGAATTACCAATTAGACAAAGTGAATGTATTTTCATGGTATGTAGAAAATCCCTTTAAGACTGCACCGTACAAAAACAAAACCCACACTCAATTGAAACAGGGTCTGAATCTTTCGTGCCCTACATTTGTTTGGGGGCAAAGGGACAACAAACTCAATATCAACTGAAAAAATTTAAAAAATTGTTTGCATTATCGAAGTCACTAGAGAATTAAAGAAAATCATCAAGTAGTGAGTGACAAATTTTGAGACCGTCTCACACCACCGCACCCATTGAAGAAATGAACTGAAGAGTTAAAAATAATGGAATGACATAAAGCATCCCATGGGAAGTAAAGAATCGTAATAAAAATTGCCCTACATGCAACAACCCAAACTATGGAACAGTACGGATGAACAGGTAACGGACAAAACACAGATTCGATATCAGATTAAGCAAAAGTGCACTGCGTCCGAACTCCCGTATAAGAGAAATTAAACTGTAAAAAGACACAGAAATCAAAGCTTACTCAGGAGGGATACCATGATTAACAGACCCGCCGTGTGGGTGAAATACAGTAGGTGGTGTATCAATTGAAATTTACCCGCTTCCGTTCTTTTTAGCGACAATAAGGGAGCAATTAGAAAAATTAAATAGAATAAATAAAGTGAAAGAAAAATACAAAACTGATATGACCAGCGCAACCTTATTAAGATATTTGTCAAGCCACAAGGGGCATCTCTGATACCTTTACCGGGGTCGTCTGAGACATTTGTACCATTTTACCGAGGACCCTGGAAGGAGGGTGAGGGTATCTAACAGCCAAATGGCTCCGCAGCAAGCAGAACACTCGTGCTAGGATTGCATAACCCAAAGAACTAGAAGTGTCAATCATTATACAACCAACACGCTCCTGGGCGGCGCACGGCCACCATGGCTGGACCTTGTGAAGCTCCCGGCACAGTGGCCGTGGATTGAAAAGTGGTATACTGGCTTCTGTACGGTCATTAACCTAAGCCAGAAATCCATGGCTTGGACACTCAAACCAATGCCAGGGTGTAGGGGCAAGCCGACGCTGAAAATCCTCATAATACCAACTACACCCATAACCACCATGAGTTTATAGGAACTATAAATTAGGTATTGATAAATGAACATTTCAGGACCACGGTCGGGATGTTTCTGACCCAGGACTGAAAAACCTGTAGCCAATTACTAATCGTTCTCGTGACCCTGGGTTTCTTATCATCAGTACTGGGACAAATATAAGGGTGCCCTCACACGAGCGTATAACTCGCATGAGTATCGGAACGCATCACTCGGTGCGGCCGCACACTCTCCGGACAGGAGCATGTCAGCCGCATAGAAATACATGCAGCTGAGCTGCTCCTGTCAGCAGAGAAGCTAGGCGCGCCGGGTGATGCGTTCCGATACTCATGCGAGTTATACGCTCGTGTGAGGGCACCCTAAACGTGACTTAGTCGACATGATGCTATCACAGGGGGAGTATCCATTAAAACACCACCGCTGACGTGATAGCACAAGACCGCCAGGCATCCTCGAAGCGCCCGATCTCTCAAACAATGAAGATGGAGAATGCCACCTTAAGGAGCTGTAATGCCTTAATCCCCCAAGCCTCCGTGAACACACCGGATGTTGATGTGGATGCCATCTCTGGGGAATTCGCCGTAGATACACCACCGCTGACGTGGGAAGGGGCATACCTCACATCCCCGGGCTGTTCAGTAGCAGACCAATTCCTCTGTGTCTTCGTAGGCTGCACCATAGATGTTCGTGCACACTCATCAGTCACCCTCGAGACGCTTGAGCCCTCAAAAGGAATTCGAAAGGCGACTTCTACCAGATGAGTGTGAACGCCGGCTTCTGTGTGTACGGGAGAAGTTACGTGAAGAATGCCTCAAGCGCCTCCTGCACAGATCCGGCGAGCGACGCTGATCGTGCAGATCCGACCGATGCAAGGCCATGTGCCCACGCTGCGTTCTATCCCTACAGAAATTTCCTCAGCGATCTGAACAGCACACGTGCGCCCCAAACCGCCGCAGAAACAGTCCGTACTGAAAAGCCGACTTCATGCGCTCCGCACGCAGCCCCCCCCATAGACAGAGCGGGGGCTGCATGCAGAGCGCACAAAAGAAGCGACATATCACTTCTTAGAACGCAGCGCCCCGGCAGTAGCCGAAGCGCCGCGTTCCAATACGCCATGTGGGCATGAATTATGCACAATCTTCATAGATTGTGCTGGGGACGCAGGACGCATGCAGCCACGCTGCGGTGCAGAACGCAGCGTAACTGCATGAAAACACGCCACGTGGGCACATAGCCCGACGCAGAGGGGAAGCGGGACCGATCACTGGTAGGACATAAGCAGGACCCCTGTGGTCTGCAAGGATTTAGACATTGTGAAAGTAGCTGTGGATGTGAAGAAGAGGACAGCTTGGGCATCAAGGGTTAATTGAGAACGTGGCAGACCATCACAGGTATGCAGCACAGGAGGGGAGTTAGGGGTGGGGGGGGTGGTGTTCACTATTTGGAGGCTCTGAGCCAGGGATGTAGGCTGGTGAGCAGACACACTGCCCAAAACCTGCAGAAGAGGAAGTGGTGTCATTGTCCATGGCAGTATATGAGGGGTTAAAGTAATACTGCTGTGATGCTAATGCTCTAGAAGTGCTGGGAGCTGCAGGGGAGATGAAGGGGGCGTGGAGCAAACTGTGCTGTGTGAAAACAGGGAGGGGGGCTGAGGGAGCAACAGTTGTGAGATGTTTATTAAAGCCTGCCTGCAGTGCTAAAAGCAGGGACAGGAAAAGCAGGGATGCACGTGGAGCAGGGGCCCGAGGGAAGCCTTCCCCGGCAGGTGCTGCAGGGCTCTGCAACATAGCCTCTAGCTGTGACTGAGGAGAGCTGAGCTCCACAAATAAATGAGCCAGTCATCCCTAACCTTCATGCCACGCATGGGCCTGCAGCGTCTCAAGGATGTGAAGGTCCATCGGGTTTCTCCTGCTTCCACCAGGCAGAGCTGCTCCGGATCCTGGGATACCAGGGGAAGAGGCCGGACACCGGCCCAGACCCCAATATATAGGTAGAAATTACACCCTATAGGTGGGATTGGGAATTCGGGAGGGGCCAGGACGGAGTCTCCTCCCAAACAAAGGAAGAGCAGGGCCTGGACAAAAACAGCATTGGAGGTTAACCCCTTGCTGCACAGTCTGGGGCAGTTTCATTATGCACTACACTGCCCACCAAGTCATGCATTCACTTCCGGAGCTGATAAATGAATATGCACCTGTGATTGGTTGCAGTCAGATGCGCTGCCACACTGAGTGACAGCGTCTCTGACGTTTCCATTTATTTAAATAAATAATTTAAAAAAAACAGCCTGCGGCTCCCAAATTTTGATACCCGACCATGATAAAGCCCAACAGCTGGGGCTGGTATTCTCAGACTGGGGAGGCCTATGGTTATTAGGCCCCCCAACCTAAATAATAGCAACCTGTAGGTGCCTGAGAATAGATCTATTAGATGTGACAAGCTTGGCACTTTACCCAGCTCTTATCGATTCTCCTGATACGGTGGCAAACGCGGTAATGAGGGGTTAATAACAGCGCACAACAGTCATCAAGCTCAAAATTAGTGATGGGGGGGCGTGGCCAGCAGGACATGGAGAAGGAAGCACAGTGGTGAGTCTCTGGTGCATACTGACCCCGTACAGCGGCACACAGCGTTATTTAGCAGCAGCTCCAGACCCGATTGTTAGTGGAAGAAGTCTGGAGTGAGGAGCCATGAAAGAGCAGTGGAGCGGCAGGGGCAAAGGGAGGAAAAGCCCCATCAAACTCACCCAGTTTTACCCTGCAGCAGAGGGCACTCAAAATGGTGCTGGAAAGCACAAGCACAATGTGGCAGTGCTGAAATCCACAACTCCATGCGGGCTGGGAGAGGTAGGAGACATCATGCTTGGGACAGCAGAAGGGAAACATGGAGGGAGCAGCCCCTATAACCGCAGGGAAGAAGAACAGGACTCGGATACACTCAGGGAGCACACGGGCCAGGAGGAGAGGGACCAGGGGAAGGACCCAGTAATCCAGCCCCAGGCTTCCTCTCCTGGAAGAGGCCTGAAAGATACCAGCAGCACTACAGAGTACAGGCATCGCAATGCAAATGTTACAGCTGCAGAGCCACTCAATGAACATACTATGAGACAGCTTAAGTCTGATATAATGTCCACATTTAAAAAAGATATGCAAAATATGCTTAGATCTATGCAAAGGGACATTAATGCCATAGGAGAACGCACGTCTCACATAGAAGATAAGATGGCGGAGCTAACAACGGCGCACAATGAGGTGGTGGATTCAGTTCTGACTATAGATGAAGAGGTAGACGCACTAAAGCTCAAAATAGCGTATATGGAGGAAAGATCACGCAGCAACAACGTCAGACTGAGAGGTATTTCAGAGACGGTTAAAATAGATACTCTCAAAGAATTTCTTACTGATTATTTCTCATGCATGATGCCGGACTCTACGCAGATGGATCTGGTTCTGGACAGAGCCCACAGGCTTCCTAAGCCTAAACATCTCCCAGCCTCAATACCCAGAGATGTAATTGTGTCGCCCCGGGATAAGGGGTACTCAGATCCGGGCCACGGGGTCATTTCTGGGGGTATCACGGTGGCGTGACCCGGTCTGTGATACCAGGCTCCACTGTAAGAAGGGGATTAGGTAAGGGAGATTGTCCGTGATGCCACCCGTGGTGTGCGGTGAAGTAACGGAGCACCGCCGCTGCTGATAATGGATCCCGGGGATGGTGGTGGGCAGCAAGGTGATTTCCCTCCACTGGTAGGGTGCTGGTGTCCCGAGACCCCGGTGAGGTGGTGCAGGGAGGAGATGGAGACCGTCTGAGAGCTCTGCGCCCGGTTGGCCCGGGGGATGTTGTTACTCACAGTTCGCTTTGCAAAAAAATTCACACAGAGTCAGGAATTAACCAGAAATTGCCGGAGTCCGCAGCCTTCGGTACGGAGGGCGTTTAAGTCCCACACACGGTGCAGCAGCCCCTGTTCTTTCCCTGCAGCCAGGTGCCTCTTTCTCCACTCTTTCTCTTTCTCTTTCTTTCCTCCTCAGCCGGGAACAGGGAGTCCACTCCCCTGCAGTGATCCGGGATCTCTTTCGATACCGGCGGGCCACTACCCTGCCCCGGTCACCTCAAGTCCCTTCCTCACTAACAGCCTGTCCCGGCCCTTTTGGAGCACGCTTCTGTAGCAGCCCGGGAGCTACAACTCTGGGCTCCTCTCCCTCTCCCCACACACTCTGCTCCAGCCCCTCCCCTCCTGCTCTGTTTTGTTCTTACACTGGGGGAGGTGGTTTGTCCTGCTGCACTGGTGTGGGATCAGGTTACCAAGGAGGATTAACTCTTTCTGTGACAACCTGGCTTTGCCAGTGCGTCACATAATAGTTAGAATACATTTCTTCCACATCAAAGAAAAAGTGATGGAGGCAGCACGAAACCCGCCATCTCTGCCTGATCGTTTTAACCCCTTAACGACCCATGATGTACTGGGTACGCCATGGATCGTGTGCCGGTAAGCGCCGCCCCCTGCCGCCAGCAGGCGGCGGCGATCCGCGCACATATCAGCTGTTATCAACAGTTGACATGTGTGCCTGCTAGCCGCGGGTGGAATCGCTTCCACCCGCGGCCATTAACCCCTTACATTTCGCTGCCAAAATCTTGGCAGCGATATGTATATGGGCGCCGCCATGACAGTCACTTACCCCGCCCCCACCGGAAGTCACGTGACATGATCACGTGACTTTCGGCGGTTGCCATGGTAGCACAGGGTCATGTGATGACGCCTGTAGCTAACATGACTCACTTCATCTCAATGCCGGAATACAGCCGGCATTGAAAGTGAAGCAGCAAATCTGCAGTTCTCAGCTCTGTAGCTGAGATCTGCAGATAGTGCAAAGCGATCGGATTGCTGATCGCTATAGCCCCCTAGGGGAACTAGTAAAATAAAAAAAAGTAAAAAAAAGTTTTAAAAAATTAAAAAAAAAACAAAAAAAAACTAAAAGTTCAAATCACCCCCCTTTCACCCCATTGAAAATTAAAGGGTTAAAAAAATAAAAAATACACACATATTTGGTATCGCCACGTTCAGAAATGCCCGATCTATCAAAATATAAAATCAATGAATATGATCAGTAAACGGCGTAGCGGCAAAAAAATTCCAAACGCCAAAATTACGTTTTTTGGTCGCCGCAAATTTTGCGCAAAATGCAATAACAGGCGATCAAAACGTAGCATCTGCGCAAAAATGGTACCGTTAAAAACGTCAGGTCGAGACGCAAAAAATAAGCCATCACTGAGCCTCAGATCCTGAAAAATGAAAACGCTACGGGTTTTGGAAAATGGCGCAAAACGTGCGCAACGTTTTTTGGACAAGCTTGTGAATTTTTTTTAACCCCTTAGATACAAGTAAACCTATACATGTTTGGTGTCTGCAAACTCGCACCGACCTGAGGCATCACATAGATACCTCAGTTTTACCTTTTAGTGAACACAGTGAATAAAATATCCCAAAAACTATTGTACGATCACACTTTTTTTGCAATTTTTCCGCACTTGGAATTTTTTTGCCGTTTTCCAGTACACTATATGGTAAAACTTATGGTTTCATTTAAAAGTACAACTCGTCCTGCAAAAAGCAAGCCCTCATATGGCAAGATTGATGGAAAAATAAAAAAGTTACGCCTCTCGGAAGAAGGGGAGCAAAAAACAAAAACGGAAAGTGCCCGGGGGCTTAAGGGGTTAAAGATATATCCATATATGCAGACTTATCGGCATTCACTTTAACACGCAGAAAGGCATTCTCATCATGCACAGGGATACTAAGGGATCACAACATCCCATACAAATGGGGTTTCCCAGTAAAGCTCATAATAACTAAAGATGGGCACAAGCATGTGGCAAGCAGCCCGGAACATGCCTTACGACTCTGGAAGGAGTGGAATCTACCCTCTAGAGCCAGGGAAGGCCTGGAAAGAAACCCACTACCACAACAAATCGCGGAGGAATGGTCCAAAGCATGAATTCTGCATGTAGAGAAAGTGTTTAAGCCGCCAGGAACAGAGATCAAAAAACCGGAATTGAACTCTGCTAATTGATCCTTTACAGAAGAGTTCTTTAGAATTCGCCATCTGGATAAACAGACTGAGAGCAGTAAGGCCCCTCTTTGGGATGAAAATTCGGGTCTGAAGAAGCCGGGGGTCACTTATGGCATGGACCCCATACGATATCGGGACTTGGACATGGACCCTTTTCCTGGATTTCTTGGAGATCTTGGTTTTCTGTTTTTTCTCCTTTTTTTTCTTTTCTCTACACTGAGAATTTACCTAATTTTTTTCTTTTTTTATTCTCTTTGTTTTATTTTTCTGTTTCTCTTTTGAACAGGCATTTTTCTTTTTCCTGATCTACTCCTGGGGAATATGTCAGGGCCCAGGCCAAATTTTGTTTGAAAGGCCTAAGTTTGACTCCTGATACCCGATACGGGAAGCCCATAAGGGCACCCTATGTTTTCGCTCTTGAGAGCAAGGTTACTTGTGCAACAGTTAGGCTATGTGCACACAGTGCGTTTTTCTCGGCGTTTTTGCGCGTTTTTCGGGTGCGTTTTTGGCCTCAAAACTGCATGACTTTGCTGCACACACATTCCCTGTCAGTATTCTTCCCCAGCACCTGACCTGGTATCACTACAGCATTGCAAATAACAGCCCCACATCGGGCTCTGCACCGCACACGCACACATATGGCTCTGCACCGCACACGCACACATATGGCTCTGCACCGCACACGCACACATATGGCTCTGCACCGCACACGCACACATATGGCTCTGCACATGCACACATATGGCTCTGCACCGCACACGCACCCATATGGCTCTGCACACGCACACATATGGCTCTGCACCGCACACGCACACATATGGCTCTGCACCGCACACCCACACATATGGCTCTGCACCGCACACGCACACACATGGCTCTGCACACGCACACATATGGCTCTGCACCGCACACATATGGCTCTGCACCGCACACGCACACATATGGCTCTGCACACGCACACATATGGCTCTGCACCGCACACGCACACATATGGCTCTGCACACACACACATATGGCTCTGCAACCCCCCCCATCCCCATCCCCATCGGGAACACATGTGGAATACATACTCACCCGTCCCCCCTCCCCGCCGCTCCTGCACGTTCGCGCGCTGTCTGTGCTCTGGCCATATCAGTACAGTAGTGACGTCACCGCTGTGCTGAAGAGAGCACAGACAGCAGGAGGGACAGTGATGAGAAGCAGCGCTGCGCTGCATCTCATCAGCACTTTCAAATGTACCGGCATCGGTGATCTGTGATGCCTGTACATTTGAATGTGCGATCCTGAGCAGGGGGCCCGGTGCTGGAGCTGACACCATGGCAGCTGCCGTCAGGCCCCGCCCCCAGGTCACGGACCCCACAGCAGTGCAGGGGGAGGTTACTGGAGAGTAAAAGAGGTGCGGGGGAATGTGTGGGAGGGTGCAGGGAAGGGGGCGGGGCTCATCACACTGTAGACACCCAGCAGGGAGGTGACATGCTGTTTCCACATTTGCATGTCAACATGGCCCTGCCCATGTTGACATGAAATGACCGGAAGCAGCAAAATCGCGGCAGGAGCAGTCACATAACCGCTCTGAGCCTGGGGAGAGGGGCTGACAGCAGGGCAGGTAAGTGGTCTCTATCTACTTACCTGCCCCAATGTAGCCCAATAGGGAAATAAAAAAAAAAATGTCAAAGGAGCCGGATAACCCCTTTAAATACGGACGTCAAATTATATGCTACAGCATTGTCTCTAAGGCTCCTGCACATCCTCCCTGAGCTAATTCACTGGGACCAAGTTGGATTTGTCAAAAATAGACAGACCAGTGACGGAACCCGACGCCTTATTGACTTGATCGCTGAGGTGGAGGTGAGTCGAACGCCTTCTCTGCTCCTATCTTTGGATGCGGAGAAGGCGTTTGACAGAATCCACTGGGGATTCATGGAAAGGACGCTTCGAGGCTTTGGTTTTGAGGGATTGATCCTATCATCCATCATGGCACTATACTCTAAGCCCTCGGCCCAGGTATATTCAAATGGGTATTTGTCCTCAGGATTTAATATAACAAATGGAACGAGGCAGGGGTGCCCTCTCTCCCCCCTGATATTCGTTCTATTGATGGAACCATTTGCTCAGGCCATAAGGAAGGAGAGAAAAATCTCCGGGATCAGTGTGGCAGCCTTGGAGAGCAAGATAGGCCTATTTGCAGATGACGTCATACTATGTGTCACGAACCCTGAGGTCTCCCTACCTCATATATTTAGAATAATTACCCAATTTGGGCAAGTTAGCTACTATAAAATTAATCTGAGTAAATGCTTAATCCTTGATATTGTCAGGGCCAGGTGGACGGGCAGACCCAGGAGGTGGATCCACTGGGCCGAACTCCTAGATGGTGGTAAGGGGTCCGGTAGCTGGAGCACTATAGGCAGCAGAACAGTCCGTGCACAGGAGTATAACGGAGAAGTCCCTGGGACTACGGAGTCACTGGTGGTAGTCCGGGTGACGCAGCTCAGGTTCGGAAGCCGAGAAGATGTCAGGCGGGGTCCGGAACCTTTGGAGCGAGATGACAGGTCACCGCAGGGATCCGAGATGGTACGGACTGTCAGGATGGCAGATGGACTGCGTTCGAGGTTCGAGGTACCGCAGAACCGGATGGCGATGCAGGATCGGCTCTAGAAGATAGAGAGGTAAGTATCTCACAAAACACAAGGAGACCTGACTCCTAGCTTGGTAAAACAAGAAGAACAGGCCCCGCTCCCTTGGACATTAACCCCCTATATACCCTGTGCCTATGTGCATCATTTCCTGTAATTAGACACTGGCCCTTTAAGAAAGGGTCAGTGACCGCGCGCGCGCCCTAATGCGCGTGCGCGCGGCGCGGGTGCCAGAAGCCAGGGAAGGAAGCTGAGAGGAGGACGCAGGGGAGCCGGCCAGGACCTGGGAAGCCGTCGGGCGCCGGGAGCGGAGACCAGGGGGCCTGGGAAGGACGGGCACCGGAGGTTGGAGAGCGGGGAGCAGGGCAGGTGAGCCGGGGAGCGGAGCTGAGGACCCGGGGAGAGTAGCCGAGGACCCGGGGAGCGTGACAGATATGGGCATCCCACAGGCCACAAAACAGAAACTAATGGAACAGTATCCACTGACTTGGAAGGCAGACAAAATCCCATACCTAGGGATTCAATTAACTTATCCGATCAAAAACCTGGGAAAAATAAACTATGCAAATCTATTGCAAAATATAAATAAAGAAATACAAGCATACCCCAAGGCAATGATATCCTGGTTAGGCCGGATATCAGTAGTAAAAATGATGTTATTACCCCAAATCCTATATTACTTTCGCAACCTACCTATTCAAATACCACTGCACACCCTCATTAAGCTCCAGTCAGCTCTAATGAGTTTCATATGGAACCGACAAAAAGCGAGAGTATCGGCAAAATTCCTGTTCATGCCAATAAGGTCAGGGGGGCTAGCATGCCCGTGTGTACGTGCATACTACTGAGCTACTATGCTAAATCAACTGAGATACTGGTGGGATGGGAACTCCCCAAAAGCCTGGGTAAAATTGGAAGCATAACTGGTGGGACATTCCTCTATGGCCTCATATATGTGGTATCTCCGTTTAGCCAAAAAAGAGCAATCACCAGGTTACCCCACAATACGAGCGGGAGCAAACATTTGGTTATCACAGAAGGTGGGGCAGAGACTACTCCCCACAAGAACACATAAGCTCCCGATAACCATTATTGGTAAAATAATCCAAAATATGAATCTGGGGGAGTGGATTTCAAAAGGGATAACCAAGGTAGGAGACATCATGAGTAACTTGGAGCTGAGACCGTTTGGTGACCTTGTTAGCACATTTGGGGTGAATAAGAGGGACTTTTACAAATACCTCCAAATTAGACACTTATTGTTAAATGTGAAAACAAAACAACAGGAGTTGGTATCATCATATGAAAATTTCTTTGAGGTTAATAAAGACACAAAGGGTGGGATATCAAGGACGTATGAAGCCCTGAATGACACACAAAACCCGCACTCCTTACCATATGTGAAGAAGTGGGAAAAAGATTTTCAAACTCAATTCATGGAAGAACAATGGGAGTATTCGTTTCAAATACACAAAAAAATGTCCCATTGTATCAACCATTTAGAGATATCAAGGAAACTCCTATATAGGTGGTATTACATGCCAGTAAAGGTGGTGTCACACACAGCGACAACGACGTCGCTGCTACGTCACCATTTTCTGTGACGTTGCAGCGACGTCACGTCGCTGTCGCTGTGTGTGACATCCAGCAACGAGCTGGCCCCTGCTGTGAGGTCGCCGCTCGTTGCTGAATGTCCAGCTTCATTTTTTGGTCGTCGCTCTCCCGCTGTGATGCACAGATCGCTGTGTGTGACAGCGAGAGAGCGACGAAATGAAGCGAGCAGGAAGCAGGAGCCGGCATCTGGCAGCTGCGGTAAGCTGTAACCAAGGTAAACATCGGGTAACCAAGGTGTTTACCCGATATTTACCTTCGTTACCAGCCTCCGCCGCTCTCACGCTGCCAGCGCCAGCTCCTGCTCTCTGCACATGTAGCTGCAGTACACATCGTGTAATTAACCCGATGTTTACTGTAGCTAGGAGAGCAAGGAGCCAGCGCTAAGCAGTGTGCGCTGCTCCCTGCTCTCTGCACATGTAGCTGCAGTACACATCGTGTAATTAACCCGTTGTGTATTGTAGCTAGGAGAGCAGGGAGCCAGCGCTTAGTGTGCGCGGCTCCCTGCTCTCTGCACATGTTGCAGCACAGCGACACGTGTCGTTATGATCGCTGCTTCGGCTGCTGTGTTTGACAGCTAAGCAGCGATCATAACAGCGACTTACAAGGTCGCTGCTACGTCACCGAAAATGGTGACGTAACAGCGACGTCGTTGTCGCTGTCATTTAGTGTGATCCCAGCTTAAGGCTAAAGAAAATATATCCTCAGAACTCAGATAAATGTTGGAGGTGTAACAACCAGTCGGGTTCATTGCTTCACATCTGGTGGGAGTGTGGGATGATACAACCAGTTTGGACAGAAACACAACAGTGCTTAAGTTCAATACTGGGATATAATATGGAACTGGGCCCCGAAAAAGCTCTGTTGTCTATAGGCCTGGAAGACATGGATTACAATGATGTAATAATAAACGTACAATTTCTGACAGTGGATTGCGTGTAAATGGAAAACACCGCAGGTTCCGAATGCTCAAGAAATATGGGCCAAGATGCAACACAATTGTAGCATGGAGCGGATGATTGCAATTAAAAATAATAGAGGGTTCAACTTCGAAGTAACATGGGGGAAGTGGCTAGATTACTCCGATTCCAGGCGAGAATAGGAGAAGGGGAATGCTGGTGCTCACGTCCATCTGGTGCTGAAGTGGCGGTATAATCATTGGGGTTTGATATTATATGTTGACAGTTCAATTATTAGCAACGAAGGACTTGGAATTTATAATCTTTACTATTAAGGATAACCGACTGGACAAAATAACTCATAACATGTATGTTCAATTTTTATTGTTAAAAATCAATAAAATATATGGTTCAAAAAAAATTAGTGATGGGAAGAAATCTATGAACCCTCCCCATCACTAATCCTATAAGTAAAAAGAAATGCACAACCACTGAGAAAAATCCTTTATTTGGAATAAGTACAAAAAATGCCTCTTCCACCACTTTATTAACCCCAAAACACCCCTGCAGGTCCGACGTAATCCACCCACGGTGATTCAGCTTTGCTACATACCTGAAGTCACAGAATGCGATTATGGAACATGTCTGCACGCTGTTACTGCAGGCAGAGTATAAGTCGCAATCAGCCATGTCATCACTCAGGTAAGTTGCGGTCACAGCAGAAAAGTTCCCATGGTACTCCTTCCCTGAGTGATGTCACTGCTGATTGCGGCTGGCCCGCACCCTCATGCCGGCACTGTCACTGTTAAAGTGCGGGGCCATGTCCCGCTCCCCTCAATCCTTTTACAGTGATAGTGCCGGCCGGGGAGTGTGGGGCAGTCTCTTAAAGAGACAGCGGACCTTTAGCAAAATCCCCACAATTTGCCATAAACACCCTGGGAATCTTATCAGAGTGTTCCAACGATGCTGCACAATTTCCAGTCCCTAATTCAAAAGTTCAGTTTCTTAAAGTGACAGCGCACCTTTAGCAAAAACCCCACCGTGTCCTGCTCCCCGCCAACCCTTTAACAGTGACAGGGTCGGCCGGGGACTGTGGGGCAGCCCGCACCCCCCTGTTGGCACTGTCACTGTTAAAGTGCGGAGTTGTGCCCCACAGCGAACCAGCCTTTTAACACTGACAGTGCCGACCAGGGAGTGTGGGCCAGCCAGCATCCCCCTGCGGGCACTGTGACTATTAATGTGCTGGCGGGGAGTAGGACATGGCCCCACACTTTAACAGTGACAATGCCGGCAGGGGGGTGTCGGCACTGTCAGTGTTATAGGGCTGGCAAGGTGCTCGGCATGGTCTCGTACTTTAAGCCAGAGTGCTTCAGGTCACCAGAGGTCATATTGTTGGAACCCAGTGAACTGAGTGATGTCGCTGTTGTCACCTTGGTCTTTCTTGTTAGTGTTTCCCAGAGCCTGAAAAGATTGGTCATGTTTTTGGTTTCTCCAGGCTTAGATGTAGCAGAGCCAGAACCATCATGGGACCTCGTATGGAATACATCGGACCTACAGGGGTATTTTGGAGTTAATACAGTGGCGAAAAGGGTTTTTTTTGTACAGTGGTACATTGCATAACGAGTAACCCTCTTAACGAGAATTTCGCTTAACAAGCAAAGCTTTCTGTAAATTTGTAACCCGCTTTACGAGAAAGCTTTGCTGTACAAGCGAAATTCTCACCGCACACACTTCCAGTTCTGTCCATCCACCACACTCTGACCCGCCCTTGCGGTCCACACAAACACACACATGTACGCATAAACACACACAAACAGTATTATGCTCACCTTACCTTCCGTTCCACCGCCGGTCTCATGGTTCTTGTAGTTCCCGGGTACATCGCGACGTCCTCGCGGCGAACTACAAGACCCAGGAGGCATGCGATGGAACGGAAGGTAAGGTGAGCATATAATATAACATCATATGTTTACCTTTCGTTTCATCGCCGGCCTCCTGGGTGCTGTAGTGCGCCGCTCCGCTCCAGTCCACGCTGTGTACCTGCAGCCATAGCGACGAGGGAGGAACTTCCTGTCATCGCTAATGAAAGGCAGAGCGCTGGCCAATCAGAGGCAAGCGGCTCTGCCTTTGACGTCAGCGCTCTGGCCGGGAACTTCCTGCCTCGTCATTATGGTAACGCGTTACACAGCCTGGCCCCGTACCAGAGAACAGCAAGTCCCAGCAGACCGGCGATGAAACGGAAGGTAAGGTGAGCATATAATATCTGCGTGTGCGTGCGTGCATGTGTGTTTGTGTGAGTTTGTGTGAGTTTGTGTGTGTTTGTGCATGTGTGGAATGACAGAATAGGGGACCAGGATGGGACATTTTAGAAGTTGTGGAACGGATCGTCAGCATTGCAATGATTTCCTATGGGAAATCTTGCTCTGCTGAACGAGTACCTTGATTAACAAGCACAGTCCCAGAACGGATTGTTCTCGTTAAGCAAGGTACCACTGTATTTTATTCCAAATAAAGGATTTTTCTCAGTGTTTATGTATTTCTTTTTACTTATTACTTATAGGATTAGTGATGTGGGGGTCTCATAGACCCCTACCAATCACTAATTTTGGCTTGATGACAGCTGTGCGCTGTTATTAAACCCTCATTACCCCGATTGCCACCACATCAAGGCAATTGGGAAGAGTCAGGTAAAGCGCCAAACTTGTCACATCTAATAGATGCAACAATCTCGGGCAGCTAGAGGTGGCTATTTTTAGGCTGGGGGACCTTATAATCGTATGCCTCCCCAGTCTGAAAATGGGGGTGGCATGCCGGGTTTTGTAATTATTTATTACAAATTAATTATTTATTTAAATAGTTTAAAAAAAAAAGCCGCATGCAGTTTCTCTTATTTTGATACACAGCCTAGATAAGTGAAAGGCTGGGGGTTGCAGACTGTAGCCTTGGGCTTTATCTGTGCTGGGTATCATAATATGAGAGGTCCCTAAGCCAATTGTTTTATTTATTAATTTTTATACCATGATACTGACCCCGCACACAGTGCCTGTGATTGGTTGCAGTCAGATGCTCTCAAGCAGGTTGGGAGCGCGTCTAACTGCAACCAATTACAGATGCTAGGACGGCCGGTGGGTAGTGAAAGCAGTGCATATCGAAGAGCAATGATGAGCGGCCCAGGAAGTGAAGGAGAGGCCGTGAGAGTAGTTTACAGCTGCAACAGACCCTCGGTAAGTATGAAGCGCTCATTCTTATCTTCTTTATTTTTCCTTTATTTCTCCGGTGCCGGATCTGGATCAAACACACGGAATCCCGGGCCCTGGTTTGGCACCTGGGAATCTTTGAAACCACACGGATATGGACTTTTACAGTCCGGGTTCGCTCATCCCTAGTCTCTAAGTGCAGCATACCAGCATACTGCAAGATCACAAATTGCACTCATACTTATGCTAGTTCAAGGGGTAGTTCACATGGCTGATTGTTAGAGATGAGCAAACCTCTGAAGACTCGAGTTCGGTTCGGTTCGGTTCGTCGAACGGAGGCCCCGTTCGACGAATCTCTCGAACCCCATTGAAAACAATGGGAGGCAAACACAAACACATAAAAACACATAGAAAACACCTTCAAAGGTGTCCAAAAGGTGACAAACAACTCCCAAGACACCACAAACACATGGGAAAGGGACAAGGACATATACTCATGCGAAAACAAAACAGCTGGATGAGGAAAAAGAGGAGGAGACACAGATATAGGCATGTCATGCCCTTCTAAAATCATGTAAAACACATCAAGGGTACTCCAAGCTGAGTCTCCCTTTTTTCCAAAAATTGGGCCCCACAGACACCACTTCAGTGGCATCACTTGTGCCCCAGTTGCAAACTTGACAGGTAGATTTGCATCAAGGACAGTCAAAAATACGCCAGCCTTAACTGTCCCCAGGATGACACCGGGGTAGGTAGCAAAGTCCTTGCTAATCCATGACTTGTTCATCTTGGCTCATTTTTAAAAACACAGCAAGGGGACTCCAAGCAGAGTCTCCCCTTTTTCCAAAAATTGGGCCACACACACCACTTCAGTGGCATCAGTTGTCCCCCAGTTGCAAACTTGACAGGTTGATTTGCATCACAGTCCAAAATATGCCAGCCTTTACTCTCCCCCAGGATCACACAGGGGTAGTAAAGTCCTTGCGGATCCATGACTTGTTCATCTTGATGAACGTTAGTCTATCCACATTGTCACTGGACAGACGCGTGCGCTTATCTGTCAGCACACACCCAGCAGCACTGAAGACACATTCAGAAACAACGCTGGCTGTGGGACACGACAAGATCTCCAAGGCGTAAGTGGCGAGCTCAGGCAATTTTTCAAGATTTGAAGCCCAAAATGAGCAAGGCTCCAGTTGCAAAGTCATGGCATTGATGTTCATTTGGAGATACTCCTGTATCATCCTCTCCAGCCGTTGACTATGTGTCAGACTTCTTGTCTCTTGTGGCCTTGCATTGGATGGTCTAAAAAAATTATGAAACGATTGCAGAAAATTGCTGTTACCAGCACCAGATACGGTGTTGCTGGTACGGTTTGACTGATAATGACGAGGCAGTCCCATGCTTGGCAAGTTACAACTGGGAGATTCACTCCATGCACCACTGGTGTTTGGTGGAAAAGCCGAGCGAAGATTGAGTAACAGCTTCTGCTGATACTCCTGCATATGTGCGTCCCTTTCTATGGCTGGAATTATTTCGCCAAATTTGGACTTGTACCGGGGATCTAATAGTGCAGCAACCCAGTAGTCATCATTACTTCTAATTCGGACAATCCGAGGGTCATGTTGTAGGTAGTGCAGCAAGAAGGCGCTCATGTGTCTTGCGCATCTATGCGGACCAAGTCGTCGCTGTGTTTGTGGCGGCGAGGTGATAACCGTGCTTTCTTCCTCTAACATCTCCCCCTAACCTCGTTCAACTGAAATTTGACCAAGGTCTCCCTCATCTGCTGAGTCTTCCATGCCCATCGAGAGTTCGTCCTCCATTTCTTCCTGGTCTCCTGCACCTTCCTCAACATTTTGTCTGCTACCATGCGCCCTTGTTAATCCCTCTCCCCCACCATCCCATGCCTGCTGCCTTGGTGATGCTGAATGTCTGGACCTTGTAGATGTTGGTATCCCTTGCGCATATGAATCCTCCTGTACTTCCTCCCTTTCCTCTTGTCCCACACCCTGACTCCGAATAGTGTTTAGCGTGTGCTCCAGCATGTAAATGACTGGAATTGTCATGCTGACAATGGCATTGTCAGCGCTAAACATATTCGTCGCCATGTCGAAACTGTGCAGAAGGGTGCATAGGTCCTTGATCTGAGACCACTCCAGCAGTGTGATCTGCCCCACCTCTGAATCTCGTTGGCCCAGGCTATACGTCATAACGTATTGCACCAGGGCACGGCGGTGCTGCCACAGTCGCTGCAACATGTGGAGAGTCGAATTCCAGCGTGTCGGCACATCGCATTTCAGGCGATGAACCGGCAGGCCGAAAGACTTCTGGAGCGATGCAAGTCGGTCAGCTGCGGCGGTTGAATGGCGGAAATGAGCTGAGAGTGACCGTGCCCTGTGCAGAAGCCCATCTAGGCCGGGATAGTGGGTTAAAAACTGCTGGACAACAAGGTTCAACACGTGAGTCATACAAGGCATGTGTGTCACCTTGCCTCGGCGTAGGGCCACACACAGGTTTGCAGCATTGTTGCACACGGCCTTCCCTGGCTGCAGGTTGAGTGGAGACAACCATTTACTAAACTCGCTCGCAAGAGCTGACCACAACTCCTCAGCTGTGTGACTCTTATTTCCAAGACATTTCAAGGTAAAGACCGCCTGATGCCGTTGCGTTCTGCTGCCAGCATAGTAAGGAGGTGTGCGGGATTCCTTGTGCGCAGTTACAACGCGGGTGGCCTGACCAGGCAGGCTTGGGGCAGAGGTGGAGGACCCAGACGAGGTTGAGGAGCCAGAAGCAGTGGAGGAACTTCTACATACAGAGGATTGACGCACAAGTCATCAGGACGGCAAGACTTGTTCAGCAGACCCTTCTCCATCTCTCACCAGAATTACCCAGTGCCCAGTCAGCAACATGTAACGCCCCTGTCCATGCTTACTGGTCCAAGTATCAGTGGTGAAATGCACCCTGTCACACACAGAGTTTCTCAAGGAAGCGGTGATGTTGTGTGCGACACACTGGTGTAGCGCAGGCACACCTTTCTTGGAGAAGTAGTGGCGACTGGGCATCTGGTACTGGGGCACTGCGACTGGTAATAAGGTTCTCGAAAATCCTCTGTCTCCACCAGGCGGAAAGGCAGCATTTCGGTAGCCAAGAGCTTACAGAGGGTGAAAGTCAATCTCTTAGCTCTGTCATGGCTTGGAGGAAATGGCCATTTATTTGTCCACATCTGAGGGACCGAGATCTAGCTGCTGTGTGGAGATGGTATTGAGTAGTGTGTCCCTGGAAAACTGCAGGTCTGTGAGGAAAGTGCAAGCAGAGACATGATGTTGCCTTCATAGTGCTCTTGATGTCTGAGAGAGCTCTACACCAGCACTTGTTTCCCCTTCCAAAACAACTGACGACCTGCCAAGCAAACTGCCTGTTGCAGTTAAAGAGGTGGAAGGTCTGCATGGAAAAACATGTGTGACAGCTGTTCCCACAGTCATAGAGGATGAAGAGCGAGTGGATGCACTTGAAGGGGCAGACGGTGGTTGGCCCGCTTCGCTAGGCCGCATTGTAGCATGGTGAGCTTCCCACTGGGACTTATACTTGTTATTCATGTGACGATTCATGGAAGAAGTTGTCAAACTAAGGAGGTTTTGGCCTCTACTTATAGATTGGCGACAAATCTTTCAGATCACATGATTTGGGAGGTCCTTTGCGATGTCAAAAAAGGACCAGGCTAGGCAAGGCTTATAGCCCATGCGACCTGCAGAGCCACCCCGACTTGTGCTCAGAGGCAGAGTGGTGGCTGAGGATGCAGTTGTTGAAGTGCTTCCAGTACTCCGACTCTGTCCAGGAAGGCACAAGGTAACTTCGTCGTCGGTCGCATCCTCCTCTACCGACTCTGGTGACCTCCTCGAGTGCCTGACTGTGGGTTGACAGTAAGTGGGATCTAGAACATCAAGTGTTGTGTTTGCACTCCCCTCGCCCTCAGACCTAACCTCTTCCTGCCCTGACTGAATAGTTAAGTTGTCATCCCAATCAGGTATATCTGCGTCTTATCGTCATCAGTATGTTCCTCATTGTCTCCACAAACAGGTGTTACTGTTTGGGAATGAGAGTCTACATTATGCTCAGAAACTTAGTCATCAGGGCCTGAATCTGACTCACAAAGCTTCTGGGCATCACTGCAGACCATTTCCTGTTCTGTACTCACTGTAGCTTGGGAGTAGACCTCTGATTCCCAGGCTATAGCGTGACTGAACAGCTCTGCAGACTCAGCCATCTCTGTTACACCATACTCTGCAGGGTGGGTGGAGACTTGAGAGCTGGGAGAAAGCAAGTGCGATTGCAGTGACAACTCAGAGGACTGTTGTTTTTTGGATGTTGAAGTTGAGGTGGAGGAGAGGCCACTTGTTGGAGCACTTGAGATCCATTCAAGCATATTCTTTTTTGTGCATCATCTACCTTTGTTACAGTTGTTTGGTTCTGTAAAAAAGGTAGTACATCCGATTGTCCACGGAAAGTAGTAGACATCTTACTTTTGCTGGAAGATGGCCTTTCTTCAGCAGATGTTAATGTTGCTTTCCCACCTACCCCACGAACACAAACTTTTTTTCCTTTTCCATCATGCCTGTTCCCCTTTCCACCAGCATCTGTCCTTTTGCCACTCATTTTGTTAGCAACAAGATTGGACACTTAAAATGTGGTAGCAAAAATGGAGAGGTGGTGTAGATTGCAGAGGTGGTCTAGCTTTATTGACAGCTGAAGAACCAACACTGACTATCCCAGTCAATTTTAGTATGCCCCAAACAGTGGCAGCACAGTTAGCAATTAGAATTGCGTAGCAAAAATGGACAGGTGTGTAGCATGCACAGGTGCTGTACCGTGATTGGCAGCAAAGGAACACTAAGTTAGTATTGTGACTCCCTGGACTAGCCAGGTTGTCATGGGTAGTCCCATACACACACGCCCTCCCCCCTTAGAAAGGTGACAGCAGCCAAACTACAAAACCTTGTCACCTCCCTCCGGGTTTGATGTTCACACCAGGGGGGGCGGAGCCAGGAAGTGGGCTCCGCCCACCGAGGAGTTCACAGGCCCTGAGGCAGGAAGAACAGTGTAGTTCCCCGTAGGGAGCAGAGTTGGAACCGTAGGGACCAGGGACGGGCGGTGGGCCGCCGGTATCGAACCGGGGAACCGATTGGAAACCGGAGTACCAGGAGGGGTACTCAGACCCAGTACGAGGCCCAGAAACATCCGGGCTGAGTCAAATCAACTGATTGAGGACTGGACTTAAGGACCTATCCCGCCTAAGACCTGTGAGGGCCGGGGAGGACTGATCAGCCCAGGAGGTGGATCCACTGGACCGAGCACCCCACCTGGAGGGCAGGGTACACAGTAGCTGGAGCACTAGTGTGGCAGGAACGGGAAGAACCAGGTCACCAGGGTCATGGAGTCCCATAGGACAGTACAGGAACAGGTGCAGGTATCAGGAAGCAAAGACAGGACCAGGTCACTAGGGTCACAGCGTACTTTAAGGCAGTAATACAGGAAACAGGAACAAAAGGACCTGAGCACCTAGCTCACAAGACAAAGCAAAGAAGCACAAGCAATGATCAGGCCCCGCCCACATGGAAAGGTCAGTCTTATATACCCAGCACAGCCCCAGGTCATTTCCTGTTGCAGCAGTGCTGGGCCTATAAGACCAGGTGAGTGGGCCCGGTCCTATACAGAAACATGTGTCTAAGACTCAGAGTCAGACTCCTGAGACCTGGAAGAGGACTCAGGGGAGCAAGAGCAGGAGCGGCAGGCGTGACCGGTGGACGCATGGACTGGACCAATGAGCAAGGAGCGGTGGTGCGATGGCGAGACTGGATCAGTGAGCACGGAGCAGTGCAATGCAGGTGCGACCGGATCAGTGGGTACCGAGCGGGGCTTGGATGGTGAAACCGGCTCAGTAGGTAAAGAGCGCTGCTTGGACACCGGGAGCGTGACAAGACCCGACTGAAGACAACAGCCCAACCATTAGGGTAACGCTACCGCCCAGGCATAGAACATAAGTAAGGTGCAGGAGAAAGGCGTAAACCACCAACCTGTTAAGGGGAAAACTGCAGTCGGCTGCGGGCACCGTTCACCATCTCGTTTGGTTTACCAGAGACTCCAGCGTGTTTGTGATAGTGAGTACAACAGTGCCTTCGGGCCGCGCACCATGAGGCACCGCACCGACACCCCATCACGCATCCACTCCCCCGCCTCAGCACCTCTCTCGGGCCCCCGGGACCATCATCCCCTACCCACGGAGGGGTCAACACCAAGCTGCGCAACACCGTCCCCGGGAGCCTAGTCAACGGCAGCGGTGGTGTCCATCCATTCACCACAACCCGTGGGTGGCGTCACGAACTCAACTCCTCTACAAATAACCGAGGCCCCGGCCGTGGAGCTCCTCACCAAAGTCCCTACGTGTAGCGCCAACCCCCTTTCAGAGCGACGTGACCCCCGGGTCCGTGAGGAGCTCGAGCCACCCACCGACGAGTACGGATCCGAGCAGCTCGGCAGCCGGCCGAGCCCCAGGGCGGTACACATCGACTCTTCTGGCATCACGAACAGGATTGAACCAATCCACTTACCTGTAGAAGTGCGCCTTGAAGTTAATATCAGCGGAGTCCCCGTTGAAAAATTGCAGAATCCGCCATCTTGTCACCATCCTGTGGCGCGAAGTTTCCCGCCCAAGCCGTCTTCTCCAAGCGAAAAGGGCGCGAAAGTGAAGCCCCGCCCCCTGAGAGCAGAGCGGCGCAGAAAGAAAAAGAGAGTGCCTCAAAAAGACCAAGGGGGGCGGGTGAAGATTCTGCCTCATGTGACCGAGGGAATAAAGGGCAGAGACTCCAGGACTCTGCCACCTGTTGTGTTCCTGGAACCCGAAAGTGCACCATATCCGCCCCGTCCGGAGAGCCAAAGTTCCCCGAGCCCGCGCCCGGAACAGCGGCGTGGGTGGAAGCCCAGACAACCATGATGTGCTGCCGTCTCCAAGCCCAGGTACGCTTTCTTATGGAGCGATGGGCAGCCGAGATGGAGGGGATAGCCGCTGCCGTGAGGGCACATGAAGTGGTGGCAGTGTTGGAGGAAAGGGTACCCACGCCGCTGCGGCTGAGGGACCCGGTCTGCTCATGCCCTCCATACTGCCTCCCTCACTGCCCGTAATGGCCGCCGCTACCTCTCCGCTCGGCCCAGATGCCTATGAGGAGCCGCCTGCGGCCGCAGCACGCGGGCAGCCGCCCGTGCGGCCTGCACTACCCCCGCTCCCGTGGAAGTCCAATTCCCGGAAGGTGCCTGCGCCCGATGTGGTCCCGCCGGTCCCAGAAGGAGCCCTGTTTGAGGCAGGACCTGCTCACAGTGAAACCCGTGAGTCCCAGATATCCATGCAAGCCTTGGGTGTAAGGAGGGCGTACATGGGTGCTCAGCTGCACGTCCGCCTCTCCCCGCCACCTTCTAAGTATGAAGATGAAAAGTAAAAGGTAGCGGATCCCGGCTGCCAAGTTGAAAAGTCCCCATTGGGACCATACTGCCTGTTGGGACTTTGTTTTTGCCCCGTTTTTCTTGAAAAATAGACAAGGCCAAGAACTTGCAGGCCACCCAAAAACTATTGGGTTTGTAAATAATCCCTTGACCGGCCTGGCCCGTTTCACGACCTCCGGAGAGGCAGACTGGAGGATGGGCCTGCAGGAAAGTGATGGCCGAGGCCCGTCACCACTGCAACCGGTGGCGATCCACCGGGTCAGGGGTCCCCTGGACGTGGGGCCTCTGAGAGACCAACAGGTGTGAAACCCTGTACCCGTCCCGTAAAGCAAACCTGGGCCCGTTCCTGGACTGGGGAAAAGGGGTGCTGCCTATTTCTTAGGGGCAGCATCAAGGCTAGGTTTGTTTGGGTGGGCAAACAGAAGGACCCTGTCCCGTTCCCATATTAATAAAAATGTTTGATTATTGCAACGTTTAAAAATATGCCTCCCGTACGGGAAGTTTCAAAATATGCTTGAATTGTACAAAGTTTATTATACTTGTAACCTGTTTTAAATCTTTTCCAGTTAAAGCAACAAATATAAACTGATGGTGGACGAGCAGCCGCGGACAGTCTGCATTAAACCAAGGGGAATGTGATGCCCTGGACTAGCCAGGTTGTCACGGGTAGTCCCATACACACATGCCCCCCCCCCTTAGAAAAGTGACAGCAGCCAAACTACAAAACCTTGTTACCTCCCTCCGGGTTTGATGTTCACACCAGGGGGGGGCGGAGCCAGGCAGTGGGCTCCGCCCACCGAGGAGTTCACAGGCCCTTAGGCAGGAAGAGCAGTGTAGTTCCCCGTGGGGAGCAGAGTTGAAGGGAACAGAGTCTAGTCTTGACAGTGGAGTGGAGTGAAGTTCAAGGGCAGACCTGTACCCAGGCCTGCCGTAGTCTACACAGGTGTCTGGGTTGGAGCCCAGTCACCTCTGGCAAGGAGGCAGACGGTGGAAGCCATCTGCAGGAGCTGGGATTACAGCCGGTGGAACCGTAGGGACCGGGGACCGATTGGAAACCGGAGCACCAGGAGGGGTACTCAGACCCAGTACGAGGCCCAGAAACAACCTGGCTGAGTCAAATCAACTGATTGAGGACTGGACTTAAGGACCTATCCCACCTAAGACCTGACTGAAGACAACAGCCCAACCATTAGGGTAACGCCACCGCCCAGGCATAGAACATAAGTAAGGTGTAGGAGAAAGGCGGAAACCACCAACCTGATAAGGGGAAAACTGCAGCCGGCTGTGGGCACCGTTCACCATCTCATTGGTTTACCAGAGACTCCAGCGTGTTTGTGATAGTGAGTACAACAGTGCCTTCGGGCCATGCACCGCGCCGCACCGCACCGACACCCCAGCACGCATCCACTCCCCCGCCTCAGCGCCTCCCTCAGGCCCCCGGGACCATCATTCCCCTACCCACGGAGGGGTCAACACCAAGCTGCGCAACACCGTCCCCGGGAGCCTAGTCAACGGCAGCGGTGGTGTCCATCCATTCACCACAACCCGTGGGTGGCGTCACGAACTCAAGTCCCCTACAAACAACCGAGGCCCCAGCCGTGGACCTCCCCACCGAAGTCCCTACATGTAGCGCCAACCCCCTTTCAGAGCGACGTGACCCCCGGGTCCGTGAGGAGCTCGAGCCACCCACCAACGAGCATGGATCCGAGCGGCTCAGCAGCCGGCCGAGCCCCGGGGTGGTACAGTATCCCAGAAAATTTTAGCATGCCCCTAACAGTGGCAGCACAGTTTTCAATTAGAATTGCGTAGCAAAAACTGGGCAGGTGGGTAGAATGCACGGGTGCTGTGGGTCACTGGACAGCAAAGGAACACTAACTTAGTATTCCAGACACTTTTAGGATGCCCCAAAAAGTGTCAGCTCTTTGGGGAAATAAAATAGCTTGGCAAAAATGGGCAGGTGGTAGAATGCACGGGTGCTGTGGGTCACTGGACAGCAAAGGAACACTAACTTAGTATTCCAGACACTTTTAGGATGCCCCAAAAAGTGTCAGCTCTTTGGGGAAATTAAATAGCGGGGCAAAAATGGGCAGGTGGGTAGAATGCACGGGTGCTGTAGGTAGCAGGACAGCAAAGGAAGCCTCACTTTCTATCCCTGCTAATGAAAAAATGCAGCAAGGAATTGCCTGAGCTGAGGTAGCCAGACGCTGTTATCGAAAGCCCTGCACAGCGTTAGCACGGACCTGCCTAGCAGTTATGGCTATGAACGCCTGTAAATCAGCCCTGAAAAGAGCTGAAATAACTAGCAGTCCCTAATCCCTAAAGCGCTGTGTAGATTGCACTGTATCTCTATAGCGCACACGCAGCAGAGAGATAATGGCGGCGACGGGGAAAATGGCCGTTGTTCTGGCAACCCTCAATCTGTGCTTTGGAAGACGAGTTGACAGACAGCTTAACTCTTTCCCATCAATGCATTGACTCGGACGCTGGGGGTCCTTTACAACTTTTATTAATGAGATCAGTGTAAAACTACAAGAAATAAATGAAAATACTAAGTATAACATAAAACATATCTGAGATATATAGCATTCCATTCGATACAGGACATGCAGGTTAAATGCACTACATGGCGAATACATATTAGCTATAATGTCTGGATAATACTTGCAGAACAGACCAATTACATTATAATTTGATGAGCCCTAACCAGGGGATCATAACTCACCGACTGTGCTATGTAGAGGCAAACATAAGGAGCAGAGATCTGGAGAGATATTCAGCATGCAGAATGTGTGTCCATGTAACTGAAATGGCTGCTGAAGAAGAAGAAGGGGCAGAGCCTATGCAAGGTCTGATGGGTAACTACATAAGCCTTGGTAGGACAATTTTCATTGCACAGTAACCAGTGAAACATTAAACTAACTGCAGTAAGACAACATTGTCAACAGATGACGCTGTTGGATATCACGACATCAGTATCAATGTCAATTGCTAAATGTTATCTTATTACATGGCATAATAAAATAATTATATGCATTTCTATGAAGGCATGACACTCCCCGTCTGGCATTCTGGGGAATGCCACATAAACTTAAACTAGAGCAATAGAATAAGTTCAGATACAGGTCTAAGAAACAGCTTTCCACTTTGCTTGGGAATCTTGATTTCCACTTTCCTGACCTGTCCGTCTTGACTTGGGAAGACCTTAGTTACCAATCCTAGAGGCCACTCGTTCCTTTTAGACTGAGTGTTCTTCACTAGGACAACATTTCCAGGTTTCATGTTGGGTCTACTATATTGCCATTTGTCTCTTGTCTGTAATGTAGAGAGATATTGTTTTCTCCACTTGGTCCAGAAAAGGTCTGCTAACATTTGAACTCTTTTCCATTGAGATTTGTACAAGTCTTTTGTAGTAAACTCTCCAGAAGTCGGCATACTCACATTAAACTTCTGGGTGAGGAGAGTTGAAGAGGTGAGAAGAGATAGGTCATCAGAGTCATTGGATATGGGAACCAGTGGTCCGGCGTTCATTATAGCTACTACTTCGGCCATGAAGGTTGTTAGAGTCTCATGAGTGAGCTTCGACGGACCAAGTTGCAGAAAGATGGAATCGAGGATTCTGCGAGCGATGCCGATCATGCGCTCCCACACGCCTCCCATATGAGATGAGTGCGGTGGGTTAAAGGTCCACGTACAACCTAGTTCTGAAAGACGTCTTTCTACTTGGTTAATGTCCAGATTTGAGTGAATCTTTAGTTCACCACATGCTCCTACAAAGTTAGATCCTCTGTCAGAGCGTATATGCTTTACATGTCCTCTGAGAGAAATGAATCGTCTGAAGGCATTTATGAAGCTGGATGTGTCCATTGTATCAATGACTTCTATGTGTTCGGCTCTAATACTCAAACATGTGAACAAGACGGCCCAGCGCTTGCTGTTTGCATGTTCTCCCCTAGTCTGACGTGTGACAACTGTCCAGGGACCAAACACATCGAGGCCCACATTAGTAAAAGGAGGTTCGGTACTCAAACGGTCTGCTGGTAGGTCTGCCATTTTTTGGGATTGACATGAACCACGGAGTTTCATGCAGACGATACATTTGAAGATGACTCTACTCACAAGTCGCTTAACTCCTGTTATCCAGAGACCCGCTTCCCGTAGGGCTCCTTCAGTTATCAAGTGTCCTTGATGTCTAACCTGTGCGTGATAAATAGATAGACCATTATTTTTAATCTTCTCAGATTCCTTAATAACAGGGTCGGTACCGCAGGACTGGCGCATAGCAAATGTGGTGCCAATATTCAAAAAGGGGACAAAAACTGAGCCGGGAAATTATAAGCTGGTAAGTTTAACCTCTACGGTTGGTAAAATCCTTGAGGGTTTCTTGAGAGATGCTATACTGGAGTATCTCAAGAAAAATAACCTTATGACAGAGTATCAACATGGGTTTATGAGGGATCGATCCTGTCAAACTAATTTGATCAGCTTCTATGAAGAGGTAAGTTCAAGCCTGGACCAGGGAAATGCAGTGGATGTTGTATATATGGACTTTTCAAAAGCTTTTGATACGGTGCCACACAAAAGGTTGGTACATAAAATGAGAATAATGGGGATAGGGGAAAATATGTGTAACTGGGTTAAAAACTGGCTCAGTGATAGGAAACAAAGGGTGGTTATTAATGGTACGTACTCGGACTGGGTCTCAGTTCATAGTGGGGTACCACAGGGGTCAGTATTGGGCCCGCTTCTTTTCAACATATTTATAAATGACCTTGTTGGGGGCATGCGGAGTAGAATTTCAATATTTGCAGATGATACTAAACTCTGCAGGGTAATCAATACAGAGGAGGATAATTTTATATTACAGGGAGATTTATGTAAATTGGAGGATTGGGCTGAGAAGTGGCAATTGAAGTTTAATGTAGATAAATGTAAGGTTATGCACTTGGGTAGAGGAAATAACATTTATGATTATGTACTTAATTGTAGAACACTGGGTAAAACAGACACAGAAAAAGACTTGGGTGTATGGGTGGATGGTAAACTTCACTTTAGTGGACAGTGTCAGGCAACTGCTGCCAGGGCTAATAAAATAATGGGATGTATTAAAAGAGGTATAAGTGTTCATGAAAAAAATATAGTTCTACCTCTGTACAAGTCACTAGTGCGACCGCACTTAGAATACTGTGTACAATTCTGGTCACCGATATATAAGAAGGACATAGCTGAACTGGAGAGGGTGCAGAGAAGAGCGACCAAGATTATTAGAGGAATGGGTGGGCTGCAATACCAAGACAGGTTATTAAACTTGGGGTTATTTAGTTTGGAAAAACGAAGGCTTAGGGGGGATCTAATCACAATGTATAAATATATGAGGGGACAGTACAGAGACCTTTCCAAAGATCTTTTTACACCTAGGCCTGTGACTGGAACACGGGGGCATCCGCTACGTCTTGAGGAAAGAAGGTTTAATCATAATCACAGACGAGGATTCTTTACTGTACGAGCAGTGAGACTATGGAACTCTCTGCCGCATGATGTTGTAAAGAGTGATTCACTACTAACATTTAAGCAGAGCTTGGATGCCTTTCTTGAAAAATTTAATATTACCAGTTATGTAAATTAGATTTTATGACAGGGTATTGATCCAGGGAACTAGTCTGATTGCCGGTTCTGGAGTCAGGAAGGAAATTTTTTCCCCATTGGAACTTGTTTGCCACATTGGGGTTTTTTTTGTTTTTTTTTTTTGCCTTCCTCTGGATCAACATGTTAGGCTACGGGTTGAACTAGATGGACTTAGAGTCTCCCTTCAACCTTAAAAACTATGATACTATGATACTATGATAATGCCCAACCAGCAGGGAAGCAACATGGCCGTGAGGAACAATAATTGGAGTACACTCGTCATTTTCAAGCTTTGCATTTGAAATTTGTCCCCCGACTCTCAGCAGTCCTTCAGTATCTACAAACGGGTCCAGATTTTTAAGGGGACTATCTTTTGGGACACCTCTGTGGTTCCGGAGGGACTCTAGAGTCTGGGTATAAGCTTCATGCTGTACACAACAGATGATTGCGTGTTTGGCTTGCGTGAGCTCTTCCACTGTGTAAGCTTTATGACAATGATGCCAGCCTTTGCATGGAGCTGGTCTCGATTGTCTGTTTTTAAAGGATCTAATGACATGTATCAGACAAGTCAAGGCTCTGTAGGCCGATCTCCAGGTAGAGAATCTGAGGGAGTGGCTGGAATCAAGGTGCCTGTTGGTGATCGTTGTGCTAAGTGTTGGAACTTGAGGCCGTAGCTCTACATCTGATTCGGGTTCGAAGAGTTCATGTGTATGTATCTCATGAGCAGTGGGTACTGGTTGATACAGAAGTACAGGTCCGACTAGCCAGTTAGTGTCTTTGAGGCGTGGTGCCGATACCGCTCTGGTCGCATGGTCTGCAGGATTATGGTCAGTTGGTATTTTGAATATTTTGTCCATGAAAGCAAAGAAATGTACCTCCATTTCTGGCTTCTTTGAGAAACTGGGCTTTAAGTAGGTAAGGCGCTTTAGTGCCATCTCTTTGTTGTTAGGAAGACGGGGTCTTTGTGGCTTGAATGGTAGTGGAACTACCCAACTGTCGTTTTCATCCTTGTGAAATCCTTGATCCATTATCTCCAGGATGGTCTCATCTTCAATGGAATGGGCTAGTTTATAATCTTCTTTGGTCTTTTGACAGACAGCGCACCCTAGATGATCTTTGTCTCCGTCGCACAATTCATCCATGGCGTATCTGTCTTTCCCACCATTTAAGTGTGCTGAATTGGTGAGATTCTCCTTCACTAGGAATTTGTTGGGGCAGGGTAGGAAAAAGGATGGACGGCCACTCTCCAATATGTTCGTGTAGAGAGAGTGGACGTTGTTCGGCTTGTGAGCATTCCCGAGGCAGACGTCCCCTATAACTACCCATCCTAGATCTAGCTTCTGAGCGTAGGGCGAGTTATGAGGACCGTTTATCTGTTTCCTCACTTTGTGAACTCTGATGATGTCTCTCCCCAGCAAAAGGACCAACTTGGCTTGAGAATTAAGTGCAGGAATGAGATGCGCTATGTTTCTCAAATGGGGATGGTGTAGTGCCGCTTCTGGAGAGGGTATTTCCTCTCTATTGTTCGGGATGGCATTGCACTCGATTAATGTAGGAAGGGGTAAGGATGTCTTCCCATCTAGGGATTCGATTTGATAACCTGTTGCCCTCCTGCCAGATTCTTCACTCACTCCTGTACATGTTTTCAGTGAGTAGGAGCAGCTAAGTCCCTTGATTCCAAAGATGTCAAAGAAAGCTGAGCTGGCAAGTGATCTATTACTCTGGTCGTCGAGTATAGCATAGAGTTTAACCGCTTTTTCTCTGTAACCTATAGGGTAAACTGTAACTAGACAGATCTTTGAGCAGGATTTGTTAGTGAGACCTTCTCCACAAACTTGAGTGCACTGGGGTGACACTTCAGGAGGTGTACTGTCTGTCTCCTCCCCGCCGTGCTCTGTAAGTCGGTCTATGTGCGTGGGGTTCTGTGGAGCTGGCTCTGGGTGTAGAGCTGTGCTGTGCTCTTGACTGTTACACTCCGAACAAGTGATACTGGCATTGCAGTCTCTAGCTAAGTGAGATGTGGATGCACAACATCTGTAACATATGTTGTTTTCTCTGAGGAAGATTCTACGGTCTTTAAGAGATTTTCCTCTAAAACTCCTGCACTGTTGCAGTGGGTGAGGCCTTTTGTGTAGGAGGCACTCTTTGTCTGGGTCAATTGTTAGTGACCCTTCAGGTTCTGTTGTACTGTGGGTCTTGCGAGATGAATCTGTAGCAGACACATTAGTTTTGTGTAGAGTGATAGGTGAACCTCGAGGGTTGCGGACTGGAGCAGGCTTACCTGTTCGTGGGTTGATGGGATCTGCGGTGGAAAGGTCGAAGCTCGGATCATTCCTGATCTTGGCTTGCTGGCGTACAAAATCTACGAAGACGTGGAATGGAGGAAACGGAACGTTGTGACGTTGT
This sequence comes from Anomaloglossus baeobatrachus, assembly GCF_048569485.1. Lineage (NCBI taxonomy): Eukaryota > Metazoa > Chordata > Amphibia > Anura > Aromobatidae > Anomaloglossus > Anomaloglossus baeobatrachus. The sequence continues at coordinate 652,384,895 of NC_134353.1, forward strand.
TTGTAATCTGAACCCCGGTTCAACCATTTCTCTTGCAGACTGTAAGGAAGCTTATTCACTATGGGTTTAATACCTCTGCCTGCATCTAGGGACGCGAGGCCTGGCAGGTCTCCTTCAAACTTGGCGACTTGGAGTTCTACCAAGAGGTCGCTCAATTCTCTTAGCATGTGAAAGCTCTTATTAGAGATCTTGGGAAAGTCCTCCAACCTTTTGAAGAGGGATTCTTCTATCCTCTCTGAAGAGCCATAGCACTCATCAAGTCTCTCCCATAACAGGAACAAACCTTTGCTCGGGTGGTTGATGCTGATATCCCTGATGCGTTTTGCATGTTCTACTGATTCGTTTTCTAGCCACTTGACCAAGAGATCGATCTCTTCATTGGCAGAGATGTCCAGGCCGGCCGTGGCGTTTCTGAAGGAAGCTCTCCACGCTCTGTAACGTTCAGGACAGTCGTTATACTTTAAGAGACCTTTGGTGAGTAACTCACGGCGTGCGAAGAACTTGAGGAAAGCTGGTAGCTCTTGATTTCTGAGAGGGTGGTCCGGATACATGTCACTATGATGAGGTCCCAGTGAGTTATTGTTGCCGTCAAATACGTTGTCACCATGATAGTCACCATCGGGGTCCTCCATCTTGTGGCGGTTCGCTGTGTAGTAGGAATCTACAAACTTGGGTGCAGGTGACACTGATGGTGTTAAGTGGACGGAATTACCTTCATGCTTAACATGGGATGTTTGTTGAATGAAGGTTGATGGCTGAATGGCAGGATTAAGTCTCTCTCTTGGAGCTGAATGTAGACGGTCATCTGATGCGGTATGCTGTAGCACGTAGTCCGAAGTGCGTTGTGAGATATCCCGATGACTAAGTTCGGGTCCGAGCCTTGACCTGAAACTTTTACCGTCGCTGCATGCTGCTTCTTCTAAAGCCTGTACTTCAGCTTCTGCTGGTGCTGCTTCTGTGTCTACAGCAAGTTTTGCAAGGTCGGCTTCTAGACATGCTTTTTCTGTCTTTAATTTCAACTCTTGTTCAGCGAAGGCAGCTTCTAGACGTGCTTTTTCTGTCTTTAATTTCAACTCTTGTTCAGCGAAGGCAGCTCTCACTTTGGCGGCTTCCGCCTTCGCCCTGGCGGTGGCAATTGCAGCGCTACTCACAGACGTCCTTGAAGCTGACGAGCTTACATGGGAGCGTGTTACATAAACTTCAGATCCTCTATCTGACATGGTGTCTGTATGCGGCTTGACTGCTCTCTGATAGAAGTCGACGTCTATGCTTCAACCCCGTTTATAGCAGTCATTTTACTGTTCTGTCACCCTCAATCTGTGCTTTGGAAGACGAGTTGACAGACAGCTTAACTCTTTCCCATCAATGCATTGACTCGGACGCTGGGGGTCCTTTACAACTTTTATTGATGAGATCAGTGTAAAACTACAAGAAATAAATGAAAATACTAAGTATAACATAAAACATATCTGAGATACATAGCATTCCATTCGATACAGGACATGCAGGTTAAATGCACTACATGGCGAATACATATTAGCTATAATGTCTGGATAATACTTGCAGAACAGACCAATTACATTATAATTTGATGAGCCCTAACCAGGGGATCATAACTCACTGACTGTGCTATGTAGAGGCAAACATAAGGAGCAGAGATCTGGAGAGATATTCAGCATGCAGAATGTGTGTCCATGTAACTGAAATGGCTGCTGAAGAAGAAGAAGGGGCAGAGCCTATGCAAGGTCTGATGGGTAACTACATAAGCCTTGGTAGGACGATTTTCATTGCACAGTAACCAGTGAAACATTAAACTAACTGCAGTAAGACAACATTGTCAACAGATGGCGCTGTTGGATATCACGACATCAGTATCAATGTCAATTACTAAATGGTATCTTATTACATGGCATAATAAAATAATTATATGCATTTCTATGAAGGCATGACAGCCGTGTCTTATAAGGCAAGGATATGTGACATGCACAGCCTATGACACATGCCCTTGCTTGTCTGGCAAAAATCCACTTAGCTGTGTGTGTGTCTGTGATTGGCTGACAGCCTGGCTCGCCCCACTGTAGGAGAAAAAAAAATGGTGATTGGCATTCTCTCAGCACTCAGCAGCAGCACTGATCTAAACCCCGTCCCCCCGGCACACTATACTCTGAATTTTGATAATAGCGTGATTCACAGTGACTCACACTATTACAGTGAAAAGCCAGCTAGTAACTAGCTAGGCTTTTTGATGATCGAACCGTTCTCGAACGTTACTCGAACTGTCGAACTTTTAGCAAAGGAGGCCTCACTTTCTATCCCTGCTAATGAAAAAATGCAGCAAGGAATTGCCTGAGCTGAGGTAGCCAGACGCTGTTATCGAAAGCCCTGCACAGCGTTAGCACGGACCCCCCCCCCCCCCAAAATCACTCGAACATGAAATTGGCGAACCTCGAACATCGCTCATCTCTACTGACTTTCCCTTGTTTTGAGAGGTTCACACGAAATCACAGAGACTTGACCCGTATTGATTAGAGTGTTGTATTAAACTTGCTATGTGACAGCAAACAAAATTGGACAGCACTACGATGCCATCCATGTGCTGTCCGTTTGTCATGGACTTTTTGTTGATCGAACCATTCTCGAACGTTACTCGAACTGTTGAACTTTTAGCAAAAGGCTCGAGTTCGTCGAACAACTCGAACACACACCCCCCCTTCCAAAATCACTCGAACATGAAATTGGCGAACCTCGAACATCGCTCATCTCTACTGATTGTTTCCCTTGTTTTGAGAGGTTCACACCAAAGCACATAGACTTGACCCTTATTGATTAGAGTGTTGTATTATACTTGCTATGTGACAGCAAAAAAAGTTGGACAGCACTACGATGCCATCCATGTGCTGTCCGTTTGTCATGGACTGTTTGACAGAAGTTGGGAAATTTTTTTTTCTCCCTACTCAAAAAAAAGGTACCATAAGATTCTGTCCCAACTCTGATGACACTGATCAAAAATACTAATACAGGTGATATACTGTATATCTTTGTATCGTGTTATCCAATAGATAGAAAAAAAATTGTTTAAAAAAACCTGAGTCCTCAGTAGTTGATACCTTTTAATGGCTAAATGAATAGATGGTAATAATAGCAAGCTTTTGAGACTACTCAGGTCTCTTTATCAGGCATGATATAACACAAATTCTGAAGAGTCACATATTTATACTCAACAGGACATAGAATAGTGCAGTAAATAAGACAAGTTAGGCCTCTTTCACACATCAGTTTTTTTGCATCAGTCACAATCCGTTTTGTGACTGATACGACGGATACGTCGCAGATTGTGGTAAAACTTATGCAACAGATCCTGTAAAAAAAACTGGATCCGTCGTACCATTTTTTCCTGACCAGCAGTGATTTTACAACACTTCTGGGCATGCTCGGTTATAAAAAACGTAATCCAACGACGGATCCGTCATTTGACAGATGACGATGGATCCTGTGTTCATAGGCTTTCATTACACAAACGACGGATAGCTACGGATGCGTCGCGGTCCGTTTTTTCGACGCACACAAAAAAGTTACTATGCTTGTTGTCTCCATCACATTTGTTGATGGATCTGTCGTACAACGGATGTAACATGAGGCCATCAATTGCAATCCGTCGCTAATACAAGTCAATGAGAGAAAAACGGATCCAGCACTGGATGCGTTTTTTTCACATTTCAACGGATTTTGACTGATGGCAAAAAAAGGATGTGTGAAAGGGGCCTTAAGTGAAGCAGAACTATCCGTATGGGAAGGGAACAAATAGTTGTGACAGCAAATATTGGAGCAGTTTATAGATAAGGAGTATGAAGGTCTTATTGTCCTCTGAATGAGGTTTTCCCAAAATTCACAAATCTGGAAATCCAGGAAGAGCCATCATTTCATGTGTGAGAACCCACACTGAACAAGTTTCTGGATGGGTAGAGGGTATTCCTAAACCCCTGGTAAAGGATACATTCAGCTGCAAATTAGGACACAACTGACCTATTAAAGAAACTATCAGCAATAGGTCCTCTCCCAGAAGGAACCATCCTCGCCACTATGGATGTGGAATCTTTGTACTTGAATATCCCACACCAGGATGGATTAAATGCCTGCAAAGTCTTCCTGGAAAATACAGGAATTCATGCTGATTCTGTGGTGAAGCTTACAAAATTCATCCTCATCTAATTACTTTGCATTTATTAACCCCTTCAGCCCCGGGGTACTTTCCGTTTTTGCGTTTTTGTTTTTTGCTCCCCTTCTTCCGAGAGCCGTAACTTTTTTATTTTTCCGTCAATCTTGCCATATGAGGGCTTGATTTTTGCGGGACAAGTTGTACTTTTAAATGAAATCATAAATTTTACCATATGGTGTACTGGAAAGCAGCAAAAAAATTCCAAGTGTGGAAAAATTGCAAAAAAAGTGTGATGGCACAATAGTTTTTGGGATGTTTTATTCACGGTGTTCACTATATGGTAAAACTGATATATGGGTATGATGCCTGAGGTCGGTGCGAGTTTGTAGACACCAAACATGTATAGGTTTACTTGTATCTAAGGGGTTAAAAAAATTCACAAGCTTGTCCAATAAAAGTGGCGTACGTTTTGCGCCATTTTCCGAAACCCGTAGAGTTCTCATTTTTTGGGATCTATGGTTCAGTGATGGCTTATTTTTTGCATCTCGAGCTGATGTTTCTAATGGTAGCTTTTTTGCGCAGATGCTACGTTTTGATCGCCTGTTATTGCATTTTGCGTAAAACTTGCAGCGACCAAAAAACGTAATTTTGGCGTTTGGAATTTTTTTGCCACTACGCCGTTTACCAATCAGATTAATTGATTTTATATTTTGATAGATCGGGCATTTCTGAACGCGGCGATACCAAATATGTGTATATTTATTTTTTTTTTAACCCTATAATTTTCAGTGGGGGGAAAGGGGGGTGATTTGAACTTTTAGGTTTTTTGTTTTTTTTTTTAATTTTTTAAAACTTTTTTTTTACTTTTTTTATTTTATTTTACTAGTCCCCCTAGGGGGCTATAGCGATCAGCAATCTGATTGCTGATCGCTATCTGCTGATCACAGCTATACCGCTGTAAACAGCAGAAATAGTCACTTTCTTTTTTCCTCTGCTCCGTGCCGAGTCTAAGCAACAGCTGAAGATGTTCCATGAACACTTTAATCAGTTTCATCCCACCATAAACACAAAACTCTACTCCTGCATTAAAATCAACTTTTTGGACACCATTATCAAGCTACGGAAAAATCAAATAGAGACATCCCTGTACCAGAAGACAATTGACCGTCCAACATACCTTAAATGGGTCAGTTTTCATCCAAAACACATAAAAAACTCTATTGTGTACAGTCAGGCCATCAGATACAATCGCATATGTTACAACCCTACAGATAGAGACAATCACCTTGGGAGCCTCAGAAAGACCTTTTTGAATCAGGGCTACCATCCAAGAGCAATTGAAAACCAGATTACAAGAGCCACCATAATATCAAGAAACCATCTCCTACATTTCAAATCTCAAGAAGAAAAAAACCTCTTGTAATCACCTACAATCCAAATCTAGCAAAAATATGCCCAATTAAAATCTATTTTTCCAGACCCCCCACTTCTGTGTTTTAGACAGCCCCCGAATCTAAGAAGCATCATTGTCAGAAGCTCTCTATCCTCTCCAACAACAGGAACATTTCCCTGCAACCAGAAAAAAATTAAAACCTGTCTATTTATAATGACAACGGACAAGATAAAGATTTCACGTTATGACTACAAGATCCCAGGTACCTTCAGCTGCACCACAACTAATGTGGTGTACTTATGTGGTGCCCTGGACTAGCCAGGTCGTCACAGGTAACATACATACACCCCCACCCCCATTAGACAGTAACATTAGCCAAACATAAAACCCTTGTTGCCTCCCTCCAGGGTCTGATGTCCACACCAGGTGGGGCGGAGCCAAGCGGTTGGCCCCACCCACCGAGGAGTTCACAGGCCTGGAGGCGGGAAAAGTGTCAGAGTAGTTTTGGAGGTTGAAGTGTGAGGAGTAAACACTTGGGTGTCTGGGTTTGTGGCCCAGGCACTGACAGCAAGGTTGGCAGACGGTGGTGGCCGTCTGCAGGAGTGGTGAAGCAACGCAGAACCGTAGGACCGGGGTCGGGCGTTGGCCCGCCGGTACCGACCGGGGAGCGAAGTGAAGCCAGCACACACAGGCAGGGCCATCGGACCCCGACCAGGCTTGGAGCTCCCGACAATAGTCAAATCCGAGTGTGACCGGAACCCCAGGGGTTCCCTAACAGCCAAAGACCCGATAGAAGGCAACCGCCCACACCGTGAGGGTATACAGCTACCACCTAAGGCTAGAGACCCAAGGGCCAGCGCCTGCGGGCAAACGGGCTCCTCCGGCATCCATACACCGGGGAGCGGACTACCGTTGGGGATCCATCGTAGTCAAACAAATACATCAAGGTGCAGGGAAAGACAGCCGCCATCACCTGTCCGGGGAGAGACACTGCAGCCGGCTGTGGGACCCATCCATCTAGCCATTTGGTTTACCGAGGACTTTGTGCATCTCTTGCTGAGTGAGTACACCCATACCATGCGGCACCGCGCCGCGCTGTCCCTACATACAGACCTCAGATGAAGATAGAAAAACTGAATAGCACTCACCGATAGTTGCTGTGAAAAATGTGGATATTTTATTCACATGTGCAGGTGAACATGCTGTGGGCCAAGCGGGGAGGGAGTGAGACGGGACAGGACGTCTGACGCGCTGTCCAGTCTCACTCCCTCCCCACTTGGCCCACAGCATTTCACCTGCACATGTGAATAAAATATCCACATTTTTCACAGCAACTATCGGTGAGTGCTGTTCATTTTTTCTATCTTTATCTACTGTGGATTTCGTTGTGCTTTTGAATTAGCACCCCGTAGCTGTGGAGAATTTTTTCTAGTGGCTCTGTTGCCATCAGATTGCTGCAAATAACCAGCGGTAAAACGCTATGTATGAACATGGACTGAAACATATGCATCTCTGTATACTGAGTAGTGCCCTGTCCTTCTTGCCTTTATTGAAAAGATTAACTTTACTACCATAAGATGACTGAGTCCCACACCAATATTTACTTCTATAGATATTATTTGTTGGACTGTGCTTGAACACCTCTGGATAATCGAACCAGTGATGGATCAAGCTGAAATGAGACTGTTTATTTTGTGCACATTAAAATTTTCTTTGATCGCGGGACCATTAAAAGCTAGCTGAATAAAAAAGATTCACTATACAAAAGCTGTAAAAAAATGTACATAGACTCACACTCCTCAACATTGAATTTTAAGTATCCTATGAGCTGTTTTTCGACACGCCAGGCCACATGTTGCTCGTGCCACTATCAGCAGCCAGCATGGCCTAAATGTGCTATCATGGTCTGCAGCGTCTCCGGACTTTTCTCGCCTTGGGCACATCTGGGATGCCATTGGTTGGCAATTGCATAATGAGTTTCTAGCAGTGGAGTTTGATTATTTGTGCGCCCAAAATCTATAATAATAATCTTTATTTTTTTTATATGCTAAAAAAATATTCTGCAGCACTTTAGAATTCCAAACTTCATACATCAGCAACACTGTCCCCATTGGGGCTCACAATCTAAACTCCTTATCTGTATAGGGGGCTTTACACGCTACGATATCATTAATGTTTGGTCGTCGGGGTCAAGTTGTTAGTGACGCACATCCGGCGTCATTAACGATATCGCAGCGTGTGACACTGACCAGCGACCTTAAGCGACCTCAAAAATGGTGAAAATCGTTCACCATGGAGAGGTCGTCCCAAACTCAAAAATCGGTAAGGGTTGTTTATACAGGTGGTTCATCGCTCATGCGGCAGCACACATCGCTATGTGTGACACCGCAGGAGCGAGGAACATCTCCTTACCTGCCGCCGGCCACAATGCGGAAGGAAGGAGGTGGGCGGGATGTTACGTCCTGCTCATCTCCGCCCCTCCGCTTTGATTGGCCGGCCGCTTAGTGACGTTGCGGTGACGTCGCTGTGATGCCGAACGTCCCTCCCCCTTGAAGGAGGGATTGTTCGGCAGTCACAGCGCCGACGCCGACCAGGTAAGTGCGTGTGATGCTGCCGTAGCGATAATGTTCGCTACGGCAGCGATCACAAACATTCATTAGAACAACCAGAGCAGTGTATATGGACTTCATTAGGAGTAAAAGGCAACAACTTCAATGGAAATGCACAAATAGAAAGGAAATAGAAGTCTTTAAATTTGCCTAAGTATTGTTATATCCCATGGTCAATAATTAACAAGTAATGAGCGCTATAGTGCACATAAAAAGGTTTATTAGACACAAGATACATGGGGTATATCATATAATGGAATGTATAAACAGGTTTAGACAGAGACAAGCGAAAAAATCCCCATATGGGGCCACATGCAAAGTAATTCCTATGTGATCTCCCTGATATATAAAGTGCTGAGTGTTAAATCCAAATCTTATGCATATAGACAAGTGCCAGCCATTACTTAATACAAAATACTGAACAGGGTCAGATAGTCACAGGCTAGAAAACCAATACGCCATAGAAAACAACACCAGCACTATGGATTCATACAGGGAGCTTACCAATGGAGACAAATAGCATGTGGACACACATGGGGACAAGTCCCAACGCGTGTTTCGTGTGACTTCCTCAGGGGACCGTGGACAACAATGGGTAAGTGGATTTATATACTTGCCGAAATCGCATGTAATTTGTAGCACCTGTCGCAATTCAAAGGTCTCAGGGATGCATAACGCTGGTCCGGGCGGCTACTCCGGTGTCACCTGGGTAGGGAAAACCCCTAATGACGTCCGTTTTCCCAGAAGACACTGAGAGGAGAGCCGCTCCTACCGCGCATGCGCAATCCCCGCACCCGGAAGTGCGATCACAAATGCCATGCCAAGTACTGGCAAGGATGAGGGCAAGTCACACCGCTACAAGAGGAGGCATAGGAGCATTATGAAAACAGGTAAACATAATGAAAATGGATCCAGGGAGGACCACAAAAGCGATTAGCACAATTTTTCAATAACAGATCAAGCACAATGCATAATAGCATCCAGTTTAATTTACAAGACAATAGCATAGTATTAGTCAACACTGTGCAGGGTCGACTAAGCAGAGTAGAGTGCTCAAATAGATTTTTTCCTCTCCTCTCCTTTATCCTCCTCCATTTTATTGCCTTTTTTCTGAGCAGCGGGACAAACTCCAAATTTAACATGGGAACATCCGGCAAGGACACAAAAAAAGGGAACACAGGACAAAATGACTGTGAAAAAAAGGGGAACAAAAAAGATCACTTAAAAAAAGGGAATAAAAACATATATGAATATATATGATTAAAAGACTCAAAAGCCAATCATTACAGGAAACAGCAACCAAATAATACCAACATACATCCCGTTAAGGAGAGTTGGGAAATTCCAAACGCAGAATGGATATACTGGATTTACAAGAAAGACGTAAAGGTCTGTCTCTCGTTCAACCCATCGGGTGTCACAGTACCGAGGAGGAATATCCAACAACATTCCACCCGTGCCAACGCCTTATGAATATCCCCGCCCCTAAGTCCAAGGTGCACACGGTCGATCCCCCTCACCTTAAGGCTTGAGGGGTCCGACTCGTGATGCATCCTGAAATGGCAGGGGATGGTCCTAAGGGTGTCAATCTCCTCCGGCTTAACCTGCTTAGCAGCAACTATGTCCCTAATGTGCTCCCTCGTCCGGACCCTAAGTTCTCGACTCGTGAGTCCGACATATATTAACCCACACCCACACGTGGCGTAATAAATTACGCCCGTGCTAGTGCAGGAAATATAATGCCGGATCTCAAACGTTTTGGATCCGTCCGAGGAGGTGAAGGATGTGGCCCTGATAATGTTGCCATGCCGACACGCAAGACATGAGCCACAAGGGACAGACCCACACCTGGGACGTCCCGTGGAGAATGGTAGTCTGTTTTGCGTCACATAATGGCGATGAACCAACATATCGCGCAGGCTCCGTCCCCGACGAGCCGTCATAAGGGGTCGCTCGGGTAGGAAATCCTTCAGCAAAGGTTCTGTTCGTAAAACAGACCAGTGCTTTGTAAGGATTCCTCTGATATGATCCCACTGGTGGTTAAAGGGTGAGACAAAACGGACCTTAGTCTCCACAGGTCGTATCCTCTCCGGATTAAAACGCACCAGGAGCTGGTCTCGTGAGGTTGATTTGGCACGTCTATATGCCTTTTTGATGGATCTCGCGCTATATCCTCTTTCCAAGAATCTATCACGCATCTCACCGGCCCTATCCTCAAATACATTCATGTCAGAACAGATCCGTTTTAAATGAATAAACTGTCCAGTTGGAACAGCATTAATCGTGGATTTTTTCGCTTGTCTCTGTCTAAACCTGTTTATACATTCCATTATATGATATACCCCATGTATCTTGTGTCTAATAAAACTTTTTATGTGCACTATAGCGCTCATTACTTGTTAATTATTGACCATGGGATATAACAATACTTAGGCAAATTTAAAGACTTCTATTTCCTTTCTATTTGTGGATCACAAACAATCGCATGCACGACGGGGGCGGGTACTTACACGCTCGCTATCGCTACATATTGCTAGCGATATCGCTACCGTGTAAAGCCCCCTTAAGTCTTTGGAGTGTGGGAGAAACCAGAGTACCTGGAGGAAGCCCATACAAACATAAGGAAAACAATCAAACTCCTTGCAGATGTTGTCCTTGGTGGGATTTCAACTGAGGACTCCAGCACTTCAAGACTGCAATGCTAACCACTGAGCCACCATGCCACCCATAACCATTTTGAAAGGCAGAACATTAATCAGACAACCATGATTGATAACATGCCACTGTAAAATTATCAGCCAGTAACGTGTAAAATTGATACTTTTTACAAGGTTCAATTTCCCTGCCTGTCAATTCTGTCATAATGTATCCTGTGTACAACAATACAGCATAATTGCCTATATATTGTGTGCTTCCCTCATGGTCCCCAAAATTTGAGTTAATATGGTCTTTGATGCATACACGTGGACATAACATCCTTAAATGGCCTATCTAAACGATCTCAGTAGAATCTATAATAGGCTTTGTACAAATTGACTGTTAGGCTATGTCCGCACGTTGCTTTCTACCTGCTTTTTTGCTGCTTTTTCAACTGCAGCGTTTAATGCCAAAATGGATGTGTTCTGCTTTTCAAGCAAAGTCTATGGGATTTTGGGTTTCTTGTCCGCACTATGCAGTTCAAACTGCAGCCTTTTTGTGGCAGAACTTTGGACAAAAACTCAGCTTTGCAGTGCAAAACCCAAATGGCAAAAACAATTGACAAAAAAGGTAAAAAGCAGGTAAAAAGCAACGTGCGGACATAGCCTTAAAGTATTGGATTAGACAGAATGCACTTTTATCTAGTAGCAGAAATGTGTGGCCAGAGATGAGGTGGTTAAAGGGGTGTGTGGGATGAAAACTCGTCCTCTCCACCCACACCCTTTAGGGCGAAAACAATTATCCCTTTCTAATACACAAAGAAGTTCATTTAGCAGTTAAAGTGACGCATGAAGGAACTTTTCTCTACTTGTTCACTCAATACATTGCCTTTAAAAAAATTTCATTCACATCAAGAAAACCCTTTATTAGTCAGACACTGCTTTGAATGAATATGAAAATCCCAGTGTCAGAGAAACATATGGAATTAATGAAAGTGAAATTCAATGATGGAAGATCAGTACCATATGATGACAATTTATCAGATGGTTCTCATAAGCTAGAGGAAATTAGAAAGCAGCAATATAATCAGCCATCACCAGCGCCATGTCACCTATTTCAAAACCGGAAGTCAATGACAAACTGACGCTTGTGTAAAATGGTCATAGCTTTAACCTCATTTGAGAAATGTCTATACACTCTGTTTTTGTGGTCTAGGGCTCACACATACGAGCGCATAAATTGAAGATTTTCTCGCATTGCACTAGGACCAATGTTAGCAAGTGTTGCAAGTCAGGTCTACGAGTGTTCCCTCAGCTCTAAATGGACTGATAAAACAAATCAGAGCAAGCTGCGTTTGGCAGTGTATATCGGATTACATACACCCATATAAGTCTACAGGTGCGTGCAAAACATCAGACTGCACTCGGATGTCATCTGAGTGCACTCCGATATACACAGAGACAGGCAATGGAGAAGATGTAGAAATTAATCTCTCCCTCTTTGCACCTGTGCTCCGGTTCTCACAGATTCAGATCACAGTATCAGGGCTGCCATCAGGTGCCCTTACTTATATATGGGGCCCGGTGAGCAGAAGCAAGTAGGGAGACCCATACATGCTAACAGCCCAAACCCCACCTCTGTTATTCTTCTGCTAGATGGGCACCAGTGGCAGAGATTGGGGCTGTTAACTTAGCAACAGTCAGCAGGTCAGGCCAGGGACATTGCAGCAGTTAAATCACTGCAGTGGTGGCTGGCCTATCAGTATCTTGAGGTATGCTAATGTAGCATGCCTCAGTGTGTGCACGCTGTTACACACCCACCATGTCTAACCCTCCACCGTGGAGACTGCGAGCAGGTGGGCATCCATTCTGGGCAACGCAAGGTTGTATGTCTGTGACTCTGTAACACTAAGTCCACAATTTCACTACAGTCATAGACCACTGGTGTTGATATGGTTTTGCAGCAGCGCTCAGGATTCTGTGCTGTATGCTCAACTCAGTGCTGGATGCATCTCCAGGGCTGTGTGCCCCCTTGTGCTGTCTGTGCCCCCTACTGCTGTCTGTGCCCCCAATAGTGCTGTCTGTGCCCCTCACAGTGCTCTCTGTGCCGCACAGTGATGTATATGCCCCAACATTTCCTCTGATGTGTATGCCCCCAGCCCCTCCTGTGATGTGTATGCCCCCAGCGTCTCCTGTGATGTATATGCCCCCAGCGTCTCCTTTGATGTATATGCCTCCAGCATCTCCTGTCATGTATATGACTGCACTTCAGACTGAGACAAACCTAAGAAAGCATTGTAAGAAGCAACATGATCAATATCACCTAACTTCACATCTGCACCAAAGAGAAGCAGCTCCAGCAACCACAGTAGGGGTGAGTTAATTGTTTCACTAAATATAGCAGGGTAATTTTTAATTTTTGTAATTTTGTGCAGCCCCAAAGGTTGGTAGAAATTTCAAAATGGCCCTTGGCAGGAAAAAACGTTCCCCACCCCTTCTATAAAGGCTCAATCAGCAGCAAGTGAAAATAGGTCTGCGCTCAGACCGCAGTGCATGGACTGGGCGTTGATCTACTTACCTGAATCCCATATATGCTGAATTCAGGTCAGGAGACCCGCGGAGAGTCCATTCACTGTGGTTCAATTGTCACGGATGGCTAAATGAGCCTTAAAGGGGTTGTCTGGTCTAAACCCACAAGGCTGCTGTTCCTCTAAGTGACACTTTATGTGGCTGCACACTTGTGTATTGTCCCATTGTATTTACTGTGCGCCAGTGTCAGAGTTGGGAACAGCAGTCTTGTGGTTGCAAGACTGCAAAATGCAGACTCCGGGCAGAATCCTAATAGAGGTGCGTGGCCTCACTCAATGCAAGTATATTGAGTGAGCATACGCTCATGTTGAAGATTTATACAGGACAACCCTTTTAAGTTCCCTAACCTTGTTTTGTACTCATCTTCCCAATCTTTAAGCACTGCTGCGGTCCCATGGTGTCATTTTGTGAGCCCAGCTTTTGACTGTCCAGAAGTCAGAAGCAGAGCTCACAAGTGCTCAATGTAAGTCTATGAGACCCAGAAAGAGGCCTGAATGAGTCTCTCATAGACTTGATCTGTTCATGGTGTGGCAGTATTTGTTCTCTGTATGTGGTACCGCATAATTCAGTGACTATGTGGTGGTAATATGTGGTCTGGTCATGGTGTGGTGGTATTTTTCCCTTGTATGTGGTATTGTTTAGTCATTATGTGGTGGTAATATGTTGTCTGGTCATGGTTTGGTGGTATATGTCAATTTTATGTGGTATTATTAAGTCACTATGTGGTGGCAATATGTGATTTGGTCATAGTGTTGTGGTATTTGTCCCTTGTGTGTGGTATCATTGGTCTTGGTATAGTGGATTGTGTTCTGTATAGAGGTCACTTGTTCTCTCTGATATTAGTAAGGGGAAGAATTTGTTTTCCAATAGAGATTAATAACTTGGTTGTTTAACCCCTCCCTGTTCTGTGACTATTAGACGGTAGCAATTATACACTTATCGAAAAAAGTAATTTCCTATCCTAAGGCCACGGTTATACGTTCAGTATTTGATCAGTATTATGCCTCAGTATTTTTAAGCCAACACCAGAAACCGATGAAAAATGCAGAAGTGGTGCATCTGTTTCTTTTATACTTTTCATCTTATTGTTCCATTCCTGATTTTAGCTTACAAACAAGTGATGGAAAATACTGAACGTGTGAACGTGACGTAAGGATAAGTGATAACTTAAGTTATTGATTGGTGGGGTCTGAGTGCTGGGACCAGCAGAAAGTAGAGGCAGAGTTGAGTGGAGGTGGACCTAGGTGGAGCCTGGGTAAAGTCTCAAGGGGACCTAAAAATTTTGCATGTATGGGGTCCTCAAATTCCTGGTGGCAGCCCTGCACAGTATAATGACACTTGGTTCACGCTTCCAGCAGAGTTTCAGCCTAGTGTCATTAGCAGATTTCATTTGATTTTTTTGGATCAAATGCTGTATGTTAGTGTATCCCTTCCTTATGGTTAGTTACAAAGTAAACCACCTCTTGTTTAGAAATCAATGTTGATACACCATGAAATGTTACTGACGTATTCAGCAATGTAATTACTTTTTAATATATTAAGTCTCACTAAAGGTATGTTCACATGACCGTATTTTCAGTCCCAGTGCTGTCCATTAAGAAAGACTGACCTCACTCGGACCAATATTGTTCAATTGTGATGTTAGAATGACCGTTTTATCACATGGAGTAAATGTCTACGGGGCAAAAAAATTGCAGCATGCACAGGTCTCTTCCTTATTTCAGGTGAGATTTACTTAAGTGTATGGCAGCACAAAAAAAATCAGATCCCATATGGGATCATCTGATTTTTATAGATGCAATGCATAATGTAGGAAACTGTACTTGGTCTTGCAAATTTTTAATAATTGCTGATATATAAAAACAAATGCTAGGTAAAAATGAACATATGGATCATGTGTTATTAAGCGTGTACAATCACATTCCGTAGTGCTTTACAGACATAATCATCATCACTGTCCCCATAGGGAACTAAGATTGTGAGCCCCAATCAGTACAAACAAGGGGAGAACGTACAAGCGTCTTGCAGATGTTGTCCTTGGTGGGATTTGAACCCAGTACCCCAACGCTACAAAACAACAGTGTTAACCACTGAGTGACCGTGCTGCCCTATACTGTATAAATGACAATGCAGCTGAAAATTGTATGGCTTTTTTTGGATGGAGATGGATCATTTTTTTTACATGCTCATGTGACCATAGCCCAAGGGACAGATATTTTTCATGATTTGCAATAAATATAGTAAAAGGTTCAAGCCTTAATATAAACTATTTAAAATGTATCAATTGTAGCAAAATGGTATCTATTTTATGTGCAGGTGAAGCTTTGTGCCATTTTTTGCTATTGCTCTATATAAATCAGGGGCAGGGCCGGATTAAGGTTGGTGGGGGCCCCTGGGCAGAAAATCTGGTGAGGGCCCCATAACGTTAACATTTTTAGCCATAACAGTAGAGCACGAACTGTAGCATTTAGATATAAATCCAATGAACATGTATCTTACCCTGTTCTGCCACATTCAGATTTACAGTACTACAATACAGATACAGTCCAGGATCACTCACAGCTGTCACTTATACACACAGTGCAATACAGATACAGTCCAGGATCACTCACAGCCGTCACTTATACACACAGTACAATACAGACACAGTCCAGGATCACTCACAGCTGTCACTTATACACAGTACAATACAGACACAGTCCAGGATCACTCACAGCAGTCACTTATGCACAGTACAATACAGATACAGTCCAGGATCACTCACAGTCGTCACTTATACACAGAAAGTAGAGTTACTCACATATTTTTAATTGTTCCCAATGTTAAGGCAGCCAGGGACGGCTCCAGGTTTTTGTGGTCCCCGGTTGAGTCTCAGTGGGCCCCATCCACACACAGACACGCACATACACATACAGGCATACGTACATATACATATTTGAAGACAAATTCACAAAAATACATTTAAACAGACAAATATATGCACAGTCATATACACTGACATACATGCAGACACAGATGCATTACAGGTGTTAATATGGAGAAGTCGCCAGCAGCCTCACTCACCTCCCCCGCTTGTTTCCGTCCAGCTCCTCCAGGACATATGGCTGTGTTGCATGATGGCCATCACTAACAGTCATGACTGCACACCATGCACACTGACACAGCACTGCTGTATATACATCACAGGAGGGGCTGGGGCCTACAATATATACATTACAGGAGGGGCAGGGGGCATAGACGATACGGGGGGGCATAGACCTTACTGGAATGGCAAACAGCTCTGGTGGCGTACACATTACTGGGATGGGTTGCTTAGCGCTCTGGGGGACCCATATAGTTCTGAGGTGCCGCATAGACTGCTCTGATTCATATATACACACACACAGCTCTGCTTCACACACACACAGCTCTGCTTCACACCACACATCTTTCTTCAGCTCTGCTTCACACACACACAGCTCTGCTTCACACACACACACACACAGCTCTGCTTCACACCACACATCTTTCTTCAGCTCTGCTTCACACACACACAGCTCTGCTTCACACACACACACACACACACACAGCTCTGTTTCACACCACACATCTTTTTTCAGCTCTGCTTCACACACACACACACACAGCTCTGCTTCTCACACACACAGCTCTGCTTCACACCACACATCTTTCTTCAGCTCTGCTTCACACACACAGCTCTGCTTCTAACACACACAGCTCTGCTTCACACACACACACACAGCTCTGCTTCACACCACACATCTTTCTTCAGCTCTGCTTCACACACACACACACACACACAGTTCTGCTTCTCACACACACACACACACACACAGCTCTGCTTCTCACACACTTACACACACAGCTCTGCTTCTCACACACACAGCTCTGCATCACACCACACATCTTTCTTCAGCTCTGCTTCACTCACACACACACACACACACACAGCTCTGCTTCTCACACACACACACTCACACACAGCTCTGCTTCTCACACACACACACAGCTCTGCTTCACACACACACACAGCTCTGCTTCTCACACACACACACACACACACACACACACACACAGCTCTGCTTCTCACACACTCACACACAGCTCTGCTTCTCACACACACACACACACAGCTCTGCATCACACGACACATCTTTCTTCAGCTCTGCTTCACACACACACACACACACAGCTCTGCTTCTCACACACACACACACAGCTCTGCATCACACCACACATCTTTCTTCAGCTCTGCTTCACACACACACACACACAGCTCTGCATCACACCACACATCTTTCTTCAGCTCTGCCCCTATCTGCTCTGATGCCATTATCCTGCTGCTCCGGTATAGGCCGCCATCCTCCTGCTGCTCCGGTATAGGCCGCCATCCTCCTGCTGCTCCGGTATAGGCCGCCATCCTCCTGCTGCTGTTCCGGTGCCGTGGCCATCCTCCTGCTCCGGTTAGTCTCCTCTCCTGGCCGCGGCGTGGGTCTTCTCCGCGGCCGCTCACGTGGGTCTCCTCCTCCGCGGCCGCGCGCGTGGGTCTTCTCCTCCGCGGCCGCGCACGTGGGTCTTCTCCTCCGCGGCCGCGCGCGTGGGTCTTCTCCTCCGCGGCGTCCTGCTGTGACGTCCGCACCATTGGACGCCGCAGCAGAGCAGGGAGCAGGCACACCTCTGACCCCGGAAGTACAGGCGATGGTACTTCCGAGGTCAATCAGCGTCCTGCGCCCGCAGTTTGTTTTTGCGTCTTAGAGACGCAGATAGAAATAAATGTAGGTGCTCCCCCCCTCCTCAAAACACAGCTGATTTAGACTTTCTTTACAGAGAGGGAGCGGGTGTGAAGAAAAGAAAACAAATTGCTGACGGGTGGCAAGTATGGCCCTGGTGGTGGGGGCCCCCTTGGAAGCTCTTTTGGTGGGGGCCCCGGGGCTGAAGCCCTGCCTGCCCCGCCTATAATCCGGCTCTGATCAGGGGTCTTGAACATGTAGCTCGTGGGCCGTATGCAGCCCTGGAGGCTGCTTCTGCTTCTTGCGGCCCGCAGGCACGAAGACCCCTTGACAATCGTGGCCAGTGCAAGGGCCGCTTATGTCAGTACTATATTTCAATTGAATGAAGCTCTGTGCACAGCTACAGTATACCAATGGTAGCCGCCAGCCAATCACAGACCAGCAGGTGACTTCGGCATAAACTAAAGACCCACTTGCTCCTAGTCCTGTTGCTTACCTGAGTGACGTGATATAAGGTTAATTAGGCCTCCACCCCTGGGATAAGAGCCTAGTCCTCCTCTTTATATTCGCTAGGCCCCCTGCTACTGTCGCGGGCGGAGGAGGGGACGCTGCGCTCTCCCACTGCTCGGGTCCGGCTGCTGCCGCTGCTCGGTGGTGGCTCGAGCGGTGGGCCGAATCCCGGGGACTCGAGCGGCGCTCCTCGCCCGTGAGTGAAAAGGGTGGGGATTGATTGTGGGGATTGGATATTGTCCGTGATGCCACCTACGGTTGTGGTGAGATTGGTGACACCACCGCTGCTCTGGACGGGTGATCCCGGGAGCGATGGCAGGGAGCAGCCTGGATGTTAGTTCTCCCCTCCGTGGGTAGGGGGTTGGTTGTCCCGGGGCCCGGTGATGGGGTAGGGATGGATGGCAGGCGGGTTACGGGGCCTGGTGAGGTGCAGGGTCGCGGGGGCAACGCTGTGCCGCACGGCACTGTGGTACTCACTCAGCCAATGATGAGGACACAGTTCTCGGTAAAACACATGGCTGGATGGACGGGTCCCACAGACGGCTGCGGTGTTTCTCCTCCCAGCAGGTTGATGGTGACTGCCTTTCCCTGCACCTGTGTAATGTGTACGGTTCCAATGGGTTCCCATCGGTAACCCGCTCCCTAGCTTGGATGGGTGCTGAAGGAGCCCCTTTTGCCCGCAGGCTCTGGCCCTGGGAACTTTAGCCTTGGCGGTGACTGTGTTTCCCTCTCTCGGTTGGACTGTTGCCTTCTGTCGGGACTTGGCTGCTGGGAAACCCAGGAGTTTCCCTTCGCTAACGGATTTGGCAAATTCACGGCGACTCCTAGCCTTGCCGGGGTCTGTAAGACCCTGCCGGATGGTGCTGGCTTCTCTTTGCGTACCGGTCCGGTACCGTCGGGCCACTGCCCGTCCACGGTCCTTACGGCTAGCTCCAATAGGCCACTCCTGCAGACGGTCACCACTGTCTGCCAACCTTGCTGATCTGTCCGGGCCACACACCCGGACCAACTTCAGGCTTCTCTACTGCCACTTCCCTCCTTCCACTTTCACTTCCAAAACTAATCTGCCTTACTTTTCCCGCCTCCAGGACTGTGAACTCCTCGGTGGGCGGGGCCAACCGCCTGGCCCACCCTCTGGTGTGGACATCAGCCCCTGGAGGAAGGCAGCAAGGGTTTTTGTCTGACTTTGGTGTGCCTGACCGGGAGTGTGGGGTGTGTTGGTGCTGTTCTGTGATGACCTGGCTTGTCCAGGGCGCCACATTCCCCCTTAGTAAAATGCAGACCGTCTGCGGGCTGCCCGTCCATCACCGGTTTTATTTTCACAAACTGAAAAAGATAAACGGTCAACAGGTTACAATTATAATAACATCTTCCCACATCGGGAGGCATGGTTACTTAAACGTTGCTAAACGGTAACGGCTTCCGCTCTCTCCCACCCAAGTAACCTGGCCCTGATGCTGCCCCTAAGCAAGCCGCTCTCAGCTGACGGAAGGATTCCTCATGCCTTTCTTCCCACACAAATGGAGCTCCTAGGGGTCTACCACCTTTGGTCTGTCCCACGAGGAGGTCTTGCATGGGGCGGCCATCTTCGTGTACCCCTTGATGAAGCGACGGTAATACTCCACTAGGCCTAGGAACTGCCTCACCTCTCTCACCGTGGTCGGCCTCGGCCAGTCCTGGATGGCGGAGATTTTCTCAGGGGCGACACCCTATGCACTGACCACATGCCCTAAGTACTGCACTCTGGGTTTCAGCAGATGACACTTTGAGGGCTTCAACTTCATCCCATATTTGGCAAGGGACGCGAACACCTCGGCTAGGTGCTCCAGGTGGGCTTCATATGTCTGGGAGTACACAATCACATCATCCAGGTACAGCAGGACGATCTCAAAATTTAGATGCCCCAGACAGCATTCCATCAGCCGTTGGAAGGTTCCAGGGGCATTGCACAGCCCGAACGTCATGCTATTAAACTTGCAGAGTCCCATAGGGGTGGCAAATGCAGTCTTCTCTGGGTCTTCTGGCGCCACAGCCACCTGCCAGTACCCACTGGTGAGGTCAAGGGTGGAAAAATAGTTAGCGGTTCTCAGCGCAGCCAGAGATTCCTCAATGCGGGGCAGAGGGTAAGAATCCTTATGCGTTATCTGGTTAATTTTCCAGTAATCCACAAACATCCGCATGGTGCCATCCTTCTTCTTAACCAGTACCAACGGGGCGGCCCAGGGACTACAGCTGTCCCTAATAACCCCTGCCTCCTTCATGTTCCTCAACATGTCCTTGGCACATTGGTAGTGTGCAGGGGGAATAGGCCTGTACCTCTTCTTGATAGGGGGGTGCTCACCGGTGGGGATATGGTGTTGGACCCCTTTAATCTGCCCAAAGTCTAGGGGATGTTTGCTAAAAACTCACTTATACTCCCGTACCACCCGGTATACACCTTCTTTGTGATGTGTAGGGGTATCGTCAGTGCCTACTTGTAGCTGTCGGCACCACTCGTCTAACTCCCTTTGGGATGGGTGAGTGCTGGCAGTAGGTGGTGAGGTTGGGGGAACGGCCTCACGGATGGTGTGTGAATCCAGAGTGAACAACTTGGCAAGGGTAGCGTACCGGGGAAGCCTGACTTCTTCCTCCCCGCAGTTCAGCACCCTTACAGGCACTCTCCCCTTCTTTACATCTACCACCCCTCGGGCGGCCATTACTGTGGGCCAGTGTTCAGAGGGCATGGGCTCTATCATGGCGGGGTAGTCACGCCCCTGGGGCCCTACTGCTGCCCTACACCAAATCATCATCTCGCTCCTGGGAGGTACAATCAAAGGGGCAACATCCATCACTCTCACCCCACCAATCTCTCCTCCTGTCGAGTTCACATGTTGGCGGTACATCAGGGCTCGGATCTCACACTGCACAGCTCTCTGTCGGCTCCCCGCCGCCGTGGCGGCCAGCTGCTGCAGTAGGGTCAGCACATCACTCATACAGTGCTCCATTACGTTAGTCCCTAGCACTACCTTCGGGTTATGATCACTGGGTTCATTCATTATCACAATCATACCCTGGTGTTGCAGTTCAGCTCGTCCCAAAGTCATGGCCACTTGCTTGTACCCCACTTGGGTCAATGGGAGTCCATCAGCAGTAATCAGTGTCATACTGGCATCTGGGGGAGCCAGTTCGTCTTTTCCCCAATACCGTTGATACAGTGTGTATGGTATGGTGGTTACCTGTGATCGAGTGTCCAGGAGAGCCATCACCGGTATGCCGTCCACAGCCACGGGGATGATGGGACGGGCCCCGATGTACCGGTCCCACCAGTCTGGGGGGCCATGGGGTTCTACTCCTGAGGATTGGCCCGTGGCCCCAGGGGTTGCTCGTTTAACGGACACCGTCGGGAGTAGTGGCCGGGTTTGCTGCACCTGTAACAGATTGGGGGTCCATACCGTGAGTCATTGGCCCTTCGCCGCTGCATCCAGGGGACGTCCTCAGGGCTGTCGGCGAGCTGCATCTTCACCGGGGCCTGTGATCTGGTCGGAGGCTGGAGTGCGGCGAGGATCTTATCGAGGTCCCCATCAATGCAGCAAATCTGAGCAGCGAGTTCTTCCATCGTTCCGCTTGGGGCTGCAGGCACTGGAGGTGCTGGTGGGGTAGGGGCCACCACGACAGGAGCAGTCTCAACCGGCCACGGGGCTGGCTCAGGGGCTTCAGATGCGGGGGGTTGCAGAGCTTTGATGGCCCGTTCCTTTAATACGGCAAAGTCCACATCAGGGTGTTCTAGGGCCCACAGCCGAAGTTGTTTGCGGTCCTCTGAGGACCTCATCCCCTGCACAAACTGCTCACTTAACATTTTGTTACTGTCCGCACTGTTGATGGTGTCCACCTGCTTCAGTGTGCGGAGTGCGGTTTGCAGGCGCAAGGCATAGTCCCGAATGCTATCTGCGGGCCGTTGCCGGCATTGATAGAACTGCATCCGCAACTCTGCCTCGGTACGGATCTCAAAGGCGGTCTGCAACTTCTCAAAGATGGTGGCTACAGAGGACCGGTCCCCCTCGGCCCAGGTCTCTGCCTCTTGCTCAGCCGCGCCGGTTAGCTGCCCCAGCACTAGCGCTGCACGTTGCTTATCAGTCAGGGGGTACAGCTCTAGTAGCGGACTAAGCTTTTTCCGGAAAACCTGCAAGGCATCAGGTTTCCCATCGTACTGAGGTAGCCAGGCAGCTCCGGGCACATAGGGCAGTGAGAACGGCATCACCTGAGCGAGAGCTGGGGCCGCGGCGCTCCCCGCCAGCGCGGCCGGGACCTGTGCAGGCCCATTCCCATCTACGGGTGCTCCCACGACTGCGTCCGCCGCTCCTCCAGCGGCTTCGTCGGGCGCAGACATCTTAGTTCCATCCCCCTTAGTCTCTTTCCGGCTCCTCCTCTACAGGGGCGGGGCTTTGGCCTTTGCGCCTCCACTACTCGAGGAGACGCTCGAGCGGGAAGTGTTTGTGCCCAAGATGGCGGCTTCTCCAATTTTTCGCCCGGACACCTCCGGCGGTAACAAGGCGCACCTCTACCAGACGGCAGAGCGGTAAGATCCTGTTCGGGCGCCAAGTTGTCGCGGGCGGAGGAGGGGATGCTGCGCTCTCCCACTGCTCGGGTCCGGCTGCTGCTGCCGCTGCTCGGTGGTGGCTCGAGCGGTGGGCCGGATCCCGGGGACTCGAGCGGTGCTTCTCGCCCGTGAGTGAAAAGGGTGGGGATTGATTTTGGGGATTGGATATTGTCCGTGACGCCACCCACGGTTGTGGTGAGATTGGTGACACCACCGCTGCTCTGGATGGGGAATCCCGGGAGCGATGGCAGGGAGCAGCCTGGATGTTAGTTCTCCCCTTCGTGGGTAGGGGGTTGGTTGTCCCGGGGCCCGGTGATGGGGTAGGGATGGATGGCAGGCGGGTTACGGGGCCTGATGAGTTGCAGGGTCGCGGGGGAAGCGCTGTGCCGCACGGCACTGTGGTACTCACTCAGCCAATGATGAGGACACAGTTCTCGGTAAAACACACGGCTGGATGGACCGGTCCCACAGACGGCTGCGGTGTTTCTCCTCCCGGCAGCTTGATTGTGACTGCCTTTCCCTGCACCTGTGTAACATGTACGGTTCCAATGGGTTCCCACCGGTAACCCGCTCCACAGCTTGGATGGGTGCTGAAGGAACCCCTTTTGCCCGCAGGCTCTGGCCCTGGGAACTTTAGCCTTGGCGGTGACTGTGTTTCCCTCTCTCGGTTGGACTGTTGCCTTCTGTCGGGACTTGGCTGCTGGGAAACCCAGGAGGTTCCCTTCGCTAATGGATTTGGCAAATTCACAGCGACTCCTAGCCTTGCCGGGGTCCGTAAGCGCCTGCCGTATGGTGCTGGCTTCTCTTTGCGTACCGGTCCGGTACCGCCGGGCCACCGCCCGTTCATGGTCCTTACGGCTAGCTCCAATAGTCCACTCCTGCAGACGGTCACCACCGTCTGCCAACCTTGCTGATCTGTCCGGGCCACACACCCGGACCAACTTCAGGCTTCTCTACTGCCACTTCCCTCCTTCCACTTTCACTTCCAAAACTAATCTGCCTTACGTTTCCCGCCTCCAGGACTGTAAACTCCTCGGTGGGCGAGGCCAACCGCCTGGCCCACCCCCTGGTGTGGACATCAGCCCCTGGAGGAAGGCAACAAGGGGTTTTGTCTGACTTCGGTGTGCCTGACCGGGAGTGTGGGGTGTGTTGGTGCTGTTCTGTGACGACCTGGCTTGTCCAGGGCGCCACACTACCACTTAATCTTTGCTTTTCTGAAGAACGTACTATCTGGTGGTCCCCCTTGTCACATACAAGAAGTTCCTATGCAAGTCTTGAAGCAGCCAGACCACAGGTCTGTTACTTCTCAACACTATCCTTATCTGACTAATTAAACAGGAAGCTGATTCCTATATGCTCAAATTGTCTCTCCAGTAAAGGAGACAAACTCTAGCACAGCGCCACCTATTGGAAGTAGCGATCCTAAAAGTCACAAGTGGATTTTCAACAATCCATTGCAATATGACTCAGGATATATAAGCCAGATCAGAATCCCAATTTGCAGACACGGTGTTTCGGGGTGCTTGCCCCTCGTCAGTGCAAAGTATGGGGGTGTCTGATCTGGCTCATGAGAAAGCTATGTGGGGACCACGGGGGAACACTATTCTCCTTAAGGAGACTTTGCAAGCCAGTCTGGCTGCCAGGTAAGGGGACTTATAGCTGCAATGCCCCTCTGGGAAATATTCAAATTGTCTCTCCAGTAAAGGAGACAAACTCTAGCACAGCGCCACCTATTGGAAGTAGCGATCCTAAAAGTCACAAGTGGATTTTCAACAATCCATTGCAATATGACTCAGGATATATAAGCCAGATCAGAATCCCAATTTGCAGACACGGTGTTTCGGGGTGCTTGCCCCTCGTCAGTGCAAAGTATGGGGGTGTCTGATCTGGCTCATGAGAAAGCTATGTGGGGACCACGGGGGAACACTATTCTCCTTAAGGAGACTTTGCAAGCCAGTCTGGCTGCCAGGTAAGGGGACTTATAGCTGCAATGCCCCTCTGGGAAATATTCAAATTGTCTCTCCAGTAAAGGAGACAAACTCTAGCACAGCGCCACCTATTGGAAGTAGCGATCCTAAAAGTCACAAGTGGATTTTCAACAATCCATTGCAATATGACTCAGGATATATAAGCCAGATCAGAATCCCAATTTGCAGACACGGTGTTTCGGGGTGCTTGCCCCTCGTCAGTGCAAAGTATGGGGGTGTCTGATCTGGCTCATGAGAAAGCTATGTGGGGACCACGGGGGAACACTATTCTCCTTAAGGAGACTTTGCAAGCCAGTCTGGCTGCCAGGTAAGGGGACTTATAGCTGCAATGCCCCTCTGGGAAATATTCAAATTGTCTCTCCAGTAAAGGAGACAAACTCAGTAACTCAGTAACTCTTCCCATCCTAGGCTGGTCCTCAACTATTAACCCGGTCTACTGCTAAGTCACTGTTGCTGGACACACAATAGATAAAACAACATTTTAAACATAGCAATGTATTATATAATAACAGGATCTTCAAGGGGGAGTGTGGGCAGCTTCTCCACTCCTTTACACATTTATGATGTTAGACACTGTGGGATTTGAGTAGAGGCAGTTCTAGCACTCTGCTCCTATTGAACCGCCGTTGCTTGTGTGAAAGAAGACATCAGGAGGTGGAGATCGAAGCAGTGATTGACAACAGAGTTGCCCCACAGCTTCTAGCACCACCCTCAAATGAATTGTCATCAGGAGGCGGTTCTACAAGCAGTGAGTGACAACCATTAGCAATTCACATGATATGTAGAGAAACAATAATGGCACTCAGTGTTCTTTTAAAATCTTTATTCATTGCTTAAAAAAATAAAATTTTATATTTCTATTCTGCAAGGGAGGAAGCTGATGTCCAGAGGCAACGGCAGCTCGTGTTACACATGCTTCTATAGGTCTCTGACCAGAGGCCTGTAGAAGTATGTGCAATACAAAGTGGAATATTATGCAAAATAGAAATATGTTGCTTTAATTTGCTTTGAATCAGAAATATATATTTTAAAGGACCAGTGACCAGCACAATAATTTCTCTGTGTGTGAGTGGACACTCTTTCAGTTGTCACACAGAAAGTACATAGCATATATAGTCCCTGACAGAAGTTCTGTCGCTTATCCATGTTATGTAAATAAAAGCTTATAACCTGACTTTAAATTCATCCATTGGTTTCATAAATTACTCTTTTGAAAGCTGAAACCCTCCCAAATTTGGTTTAGGTTATGAAAATAAAGTTGATGCAAAGCTGAAATATTGATCATTTAATGAACACAGAAAGGTCAGATTTCGGCAAGACAAAAGTTTTGTCGCCCACAGAAAATAATGTGAAATTCAAACAAATAATTAACTTCTAATACAAAGATATGTTGCATAACATTGGTGAATGAAGTTGGGGTGCTATTAGATCCATATTTAATATTTTGTGTGGCTTCCATGAGCTTGAAAGACTGCATCCATGCGGTTCAACAATGATTCATTCAATGTATTGATGAAGTCATCAGGAATAGCAAAGAATGCAGTTTGGTCTGGGGATGTCACGGGGAAGCCCTTTCGCCCAGTTTTGTGGCCTGAGGTGTACAATAAAGGAGGGAGTGGTAATGGATGATGGTGGAGATTGATTTTGTGAAGCCACCTGTGGTATGCGGCCAGTGAATTAGCCGCCGCTGCTGTCGCTGTCCTCTGGGGCGGATGGTAGTAGCAGCTAAGGTGTTTCTGCTCCCCACAGGTGGAGCGGGCCCCCGGGGAGGATGATGAGGGGAGTAGTAATGACTTTCATCATTGACCAGCGCTGAGGCCCATTGGTTCATCATCCAGTGTAGATGCTCCCTGGCCCATGCAGGGTACTCTTGCAGGTTGTCTAAGAGGCAGACCATGCTGATGTAAACAGTATCGAATGGTCTGACGTGATACTTGGGTGCCTCTCACCAGTAGCATAACTAGAGTTTGATGGTCCCCAGTGCAAAGTTTGGACCTGGGCCCCCCCAACCATACACTGACACTCGGGGTACAGGATAATGACACTGACACTCGAGGTACAGGATAATTACGTTGACATTGAGGGTACGGGACAGTGTTGCTGACACTTGGCTCTTTCCCTCACCACCCATATTTCCCATGATCTGAAATCCTTCTATCAGCACCCAGCTTTCTTATGTTCTAATATTCATCTTGTCCTCACCATGTACCTTCCCCATGCTCTGTTATACATCTTTCCCTCAGCATGCAGCTTTCCCATGCTCTGATATACATCTTTCCCTCAGCACCCAGCTTTCCCATGATATCAGAGCATGGGAAAGTTGGGTGCTTTTATCTTTGTTCCCCCTTGTATATAAGTCTCCAAGTACTATAATGGCCCCCACATAGCCTTCCACATAGTATAATGGGTCCCACATAACCCTTCATATATTAGAATGCACCTCCATAGTCCTCCATGTATTTTAATGCACCTCCCATAGTCCTCCATGTATAAGATAGCCCTCCAGTTATTATAATGCCCCTCTTGTAGTCCTCTATGCATTACAATTCACCCCATAGTGCTCCATATATTACACTGCACACCATTGTCCTTCATATATTATACTGCATCACCATAGTCCTCCATATATTATAATGCACCCCCATAGTCCATGTATAGTGTCCTTTATGTTGTATTATGCAGCCCACATACTGTTTAATGCACACCCATAGGCCTCCATATAGTATAATGCAGCCCCATAGTCTTCCATGTATTATAATACACCTCCGTAGTGCTCCATGTTTTATAATGCAGCCCCATAGTCCTTTATATTATATTATGCAACCCCCATACCCAGGGCCGCCACTAGGAATTTCAGGGCCCCATACTGGCAAAATTTTCGAGGTCCCTTGGGACTCCGCCCCAGGCTTCACCCCAGCTTCGCCCCCACCCATCAAACCTCCTACAGTCTCACTGCCACTCTTGGAAAAACATGTAATATATATATTGTGAGGTATCAACCGGCTGTATTACAAAGGGCCGGCATGTTTTGCAGAAGCGTGGGTGCTCTGCAATGTGAAGCTGGCTGGGACCTGTGGTTCCACAGGATTGCATTACATGTAGAGCCATGGAAGGGTGTGTGATGCTGATTACACACTCCTTACCACCTTTGGGTGTGGCTCCAGGGGTTAAAGCAATCCTGTCTCTGAACCTGGGTGAAGTGTGTCTAGGGCAGTCTAGAGAGAGACTGGCTCTAGATGTCCAGTGTGTGGACTGGAAACAAGTGAGAGCAGAGCCAGGAGCTTTGGGTGTATCAGCCTGCATGGAGGCTGATCACAAGGCTCTGATATTGAGTCTGATGTGAGTGCAGCCAGGCCAGGGCTGTAGGGCCGAATCTCTCCAGGAGGAGAGACAGACAGGGGTCTGCAGAGGGCCCTGGGTGCTGGAAGGAACCTTGGCTAGAGTTGTACGCTGGCAGGAGCCAGAGAGTGGGGAAGTTGCTAAACTTCCATTATGGACTTATTGTTTATGTTTGAGGGCAGTTTATGCTGAGTGTTTTTAATAAACTGCCAGAATTTCTATGAAGAGACTGTGTACGTGTGTTGCTGAAGCTACCTCACACCGCTGCAAGCGAGTGAAACCCCCACGTTGCAGGGCGCAACGTTACGTATGGTGTCTCGAATGCGGGCATGCGGTCTGGTTGCTAGGGGCAACGCAGCCTGGTTGCTAGGGGCAACGGCCTAGGACATATTCCTGTGGATACGGACTGCTTGCGGTGGGTCGGCGGGTCCACGAAAATTTTTTGAAGCGGTTTGCGGTGGATCGGCGGGTCCACGAAAATTGTCTGCGCACTCAAGCAGCTGGTGGTGGATCGGCGGGTCCACGAACAGGGACAGCGCTCTCAAGCACCTGGTGGTGAATCAGCCGGTCGTTGGGGACCCGTGCTGCAGTGGCGAGAGTCCAGCGACTGGAGGTTCCAGGCCAGCCGGAATTGCAAGGCCCTGCTTGGTGAGCAGTGATACACCACAGGCTGGAGATCCTGGTTGTACGGGCGGTACAACCCGGAAAGCATGGAGGAGCTCCTGAACCAGCTGCTGCAGAGCCAGCAGCACCAACAGCATGTGCCTGGAGGTCCAGTGACAGCAGTGGGGGCTAAAAGCCAAAAAGAGGGAATGGTCCCTGCGGACGTTGTGGAGGAGCTGTACCAGTTCCTGGTCCAGGGACAGCAGGAGCTGTCGGTGTGTAGCGATGTCACAGCCATGGACCAGTTTGAGCGTTCCCTTCAGGGGCCAGTATGGACACTGGGTGCCCAGGGAGACAAGGGCAAACGGTGTGAACTGGGGGCTAAGGACATTGCATGGAAACCGCATAAGGGGGTGGTTGCCCATAAAGGGGTGGTTGCCCATAAGGGGGTGGAGTCCCATAAAGGGGTGGTTGCCCATAAGGGGGTGGAGTCCCATAAAGGGGTGGTCCCCCAAAAGGGTGCGGAGCATCCCAAATCCAAGGGTGAAGTGGCACAGATGGACTGTAGCCAGGGACAACAGTGTTCATGCCACAAGTGTCCTGTTTGCAATATAGACCACCCATCCGACGAGAAGCCACGTCTGTGTTCCGTGGAAGTGGATGGGGAATCTGTAACAGGGGTCGTAGACTCAAGGAGCTTGGTGACCCTGGTGAGGGCCACTTCTGATGTCAACTTGATTCCTGGAAGGAAGATCCACGCCGGCTGCACCCACAGTAATGAGACAGAATACCCGGTCTCCAGAGTGGTCATTAAGACAGCCTGGGACAGTGGTTCTCATGATGTTGGAGTAGTCTCAGATTTACTGCACCCAATTATTATAGGTTGGGACTCTAAATTATTTGTGCACTTGTGGAAGCAGGGGGACGTATACGGTTGCTTGTGTAAGAGCCGGAACAGCCCAAAGGAAACCCCACCACATTGGGAGGTGAAAAGGGGTCCTTGTTGTGCAGTTATGTGTGGTAAGGAGGAGATGGCACCTCCTAAAATTGACTGTCCTAAGTTAGGGGTGACCAAAGAAAATGATGGACGGACCCAACTTAGTGACATAAGGACTAAGGGAATAACCGATAGTGTGACCATTAAAAGCGGGGTAGCTCCAGAAAGGGAGGCAGATATCTGGTTACGTGGGGACATGATAGTCCAGGATGCCAGGGGGAGTGATGATGACTCCAGTAAAGACACTGACTCTAGTAAGGTGACAAACGAGTACAGTGTGGTACAGATGGGCGAGAAGGGCAAAACTTCCTCCCGACGCCGAAGACGTAATAAGCGCCGAGAGGGGGCACAGTGTAGGCCGTCTGAGGGTGCAGAGAAAGTGACATGCCTGGTTAATGAAGACATGGTGCTAATAACACCTGCTACGGTGGAGTCAGACGGTGATATCCTACAAAAGACTGAGGAATCAGAGATTGAACTGACACATTGTGACGACAGAAATCAGCGGGCTGCAAGTGCAGAGAAGGAGCCAACCAAGGACGTAATGGTGGTGGTCCCCATGATTTCAAAGTGTGAAGTTGATAGTCTGTCAGGCGAGAGTGGTATAGGAAATGGAATCCTAGAGAGTGTGGGGGAAGGAATAATCCCCAACAGTCGTGGTGAGCAGACTGGTGAACTACCAAGTGCTGGGGTGGATGACAGCGAATTTAGCCCCAAAACTCTAAAAGGAACAGAGTGCCATGTTGAAGGGTGTGACACCCAGGCTGAGGGTGGCACTGCAGAGACCCCAGAGGAAGGTGAAGATAATGCAGTGAAGACCCAAGAAACAGCTGGCGCTGAAGTGAAGAGAGCCTCTGAGGAGGTGAAGTCTGGAGCAAAGGTCTCATCCAGGACTGGGAGCCTGCCTGACCTGCTTGCTAAAACCATGATGGAGGATATAGAGACTGTCATGGGTAAGAAGAGTAAGAAACCCAAATGTTCTGAAGCTGAGTTGGAAGAAGCCTCAGAAATAGTGTGTCGTAGACCAGAGAGGTCCGCAAGTGAAGACTCATTCAAGAGGATGAGCAAAGACCATCTGCAACAAGAGATACTTCTTAGGCAGCCTACTGAGAGTCGAGTAAGGGAGCTGGAGAAAGAAGTGGCTGAGCTCCGAAGTCGCTTGGCAGAGTACCAGTCCAAGTCCCAGGGAGCCTTGGAGCAGATGGAGCAGCGAGTGTCAATCCTGACCAAACATGTTGAAGCAGGGGAGGCCCAAAGAGAGCTGACTTTGGAAGCTAAACTTGACAAGCATGTGGCAGGGATGAATGAGACTTCTGTAGTCAAGTGCATGGTGGATATACCTAAGGACTTAAGAGAAGCGTGTGCCACCGAGTGCATGCATGACGAATTTAAGAGAGCTGTGGAAGCGTGTGAGGTCTACTGTAGCCCAGGGGCTGAACAGTTAGTGATATTGTCCACCAGTGAAATTACTGGGCAGCGGGTGGCTATTCTAAAGGACATGCACTTCAGATGTGTTCGTATGAAGTGGCAGGTCCAACTGCAAAAGGAAGAAGCCACTAGACAGCTAGAGTATAAAAGGAAAGCGCAGAGTCTGGCGGAAGATATTGTCCAAGTACCCCGGGCTCTGGTGGGGAGAGTCATTGGAAAAACCGGACGAGTCATGCAAGACATGGTGAATAAATCAGGATTGGTGAGATTAAGAATCCCTGCTGCTAATGAGAGCAAGATACCCAGGGAAGCTGGTATGGTTCCGTTCGTCTGTGTCGGGACTGTAGAGAGTCTTGGAAACATTCGAAGCCTTATTGAATATCGGGTACACCATGTACGTGACATGGAGCGGTTGTGGCAAGAAAACCTGAAAATTAAGGAGCAGCTTCGCCAACTGTGTGGGGGACAGCAGCCGTCTTCCACCCGTTGTTCAGGGGAAAGAAGTGGAAGATGGCGTGTCGGTCCAGTAGTTCAGACGCGCGATAAAAGGAATCGCCGACAGAGTGGTAACCTACGATGTACTGTAGATAGTGGCCGCTATGAGCTTAGAGTTCCCGACAGTAGCCTTGGGGGTACTCGAGAAAGCCTAGGTTCGGACAAGACTGTAGGTTTGACTGGGGACATGTCTCTCTACTACGGTGACCCTGGGAGGGGGTCAGGGAGAGAACGGTCTGGAAATGGGACGTCCTTTAACCCTAGGTTGACAAGACAGAGTTTGGTGACAGTGTCGGGCGATGTCTCAGGGACTACTGCCCTTGGACGGCCCTCTCGACTGGTGGGGCATGGCAGCGGGAATGCCCTGTCTCGCGGCCCCAGGTCATTGGCAAGTGTTCTCCCCTACGGGTTTGAACAGAGGGGGAGGGTATGTGAGGTATCAACCGGCTGTATTACAAAGGGCCGGCATGTTTTGCAGAAGCGTGGGTGCTCTGCAATGTGAAGCTGGCTGGGACCTGTGGTTCCACAGGATTGCATTACATGTAGAGCCATGGAAGGGTGTGTGATGCTGATTACACACTCCTTACCACCTGTGGGTGTGGCTCCAGGGGTTAAAGCAATCCTGTCTCTGAACCTGGGTGAAGTGTGTCTAGGGCAGTCTAGAGAGAGACTGGCTCTAGATGTCCAGTGTGTGGGCTGGAAACAAGTGAGAGCAGAGCCAGGAGCTTTGGGTGTATCAGCCTGCATGGAGGCTGATCACAAGGCTCTGATATTGAGTCTGAGGTGAGTGCAGCCAGGCCAGGGCTGTAGGGCCGAATCTCTCCAGGAGGAGAGACAGACAGGGGTCTGCAGAGGGCCCTGGGTGCTGGAAGGAACCTTGGCTAGAGTTGTACGCTGGCAGGAGCCAGAGAGTGGGGAAGTTGCTAAACTTCCATTATGGACTTATTGTTTATGTTTGAGGGCAGTTTATGCTGAGTGTTTTTAATAAACTGCCAGAATTTCTATGAAGAGACTGTGTACGTGTGTTGCTGAAGCTACCTCACACCGCTGCAAGCGAGTGAAACCCCCACGTTGCAGGGCGCAACGTTACAATATATATACACACACACACACATATGTCCTTCTGGTATATATGACCCCTTCCCAGCCCACTCAAGGTGTATATGTCTTGCTCCTGGTATAGATGTCACATCCCGGGGGCCTCCTGGTGTGTATGTGTCTGTGTGTGTCTGTGTGTGTGTGTGTATATATATATATACAGTGCTGGCCAAAAGTATTGACATCCCTGTAATTCTGTCAGATAATACTCAGTTTCTTCTTGAAAATGATTGCAATAACAAATTCTTTGGTATTATTATCTTCATTTGATTTGTCTGCAATGAAAAAAAAAATTGTCATAAAGCCAAATTGGATATAATTCCACACCAAACATAAAAAAGGGGATGAACAAAAGTATTGGCACTGTTTGAAAAATCATGTGATGCTTCTCTAATTTGTGTAATTAACAGCACCTGTAACTTACCTGTGGCACCTAACAGGTGTTGGCAATAACTAAATCACACTTGCAGCCAGTTGACATGGATTAATGTTGACTCAACCTCTGTCCTGTGTCCTTGTGTGTACCACATTGAGCATGGAGAAAAGAAAGAAGACCAAAGAACTGTCTGAGGACTTGAGAATCCAAATTGTGAGGAAGCATGAGCAATCTCAAGGCTACAAGTCCATCTTCAAAGACCTGAAAGTTCCTGTGTCTACGGTGCGCAGTGTCATCAAGCAGTTTAAAGCCCATGGCACTGTGGCTAACCTCCCTAGATGTGGAAGGAAAAGAAAAATTGACGAGAGATTATAACGCAAGATTGTGCGGATGGTGGATAAAGAACCTCGACTAACATCCAAACAAGTTCAAGCTGCCCTGCAGTCCAAGGGTACAACAGTGTCAACCCGTACTATCCGTCGGCGTCTGAATGAAAAGGGACTGTATGGTTGGATACCCAGGAAGACCGCACGTCTTACCCCGAGACATAAAAAAAACAGGCTGGAGTTTGCCAAAACTTACCTGAGAAATCCTAAAACGTTTTGGAAGAATGTTCTCTGGTCAGATGAGACAAAAGTAGAGCTTTTTGGGAAAAGCCATCAACATAGAGTTTACAGGAAAAAAAAGAGGCATTCAAGGAAAAGAACACTGTCCCTACAGTCAAACATGGCGGAGGTGATGTTTGGGGGTTGCTTTGCTGCCTCTGGCACTGGACTGCTTGACCGTGTGCATGGCATTATGAAGTCTGAAGACTACCAACAAATTTTGCAGCATAATGTAGGGCCCAGTGTGAGAAAGCTGGGTCTTCCTCGGAGGTCATGGGTCTTCCAGCAGGACAATGACCCAAAACACACTTCAAAAAGCACTAGAAAATGGTTTAATAGAAAGCACTGGAGACTACTAAAGTGGCCAGCAATGAGTCCAGACCTGAATCCCATAGAACACCTGTGGAGAGATCTCAAAATGGCAGTTTGGAGAAGGCACCCTTCAAATCTCAGGGACCTGGAGCAGTTTGCCAAAGAAGAATGGTCTAAAATTCCAGCAGAGCATTGTACGAAACTCATTGATGGTTACCGTAAGCGGTTGTTTGCAGTTATTTTGGCTAAAAGTTGTGCAACCAAGTATTAGGTTAAGGATGCCAATACTTTTGTCTGGCCCATTTTTGGAGTTTTGCGTGAAATGATCAATGATTTGATTTTTGTTTCATTCTCTTTTTGTGTTTTTTCATTGCAAGCAAAATAAATGAAGATAATAATACCAAAGAATTTGTGATTGCAATCATTTTCAAGAAGAAACTGAGTATTATCTGACAGAATAGGTGTGCCAATACTTTTGGCCAGCACTATATATATACGGTGTATATATATATATATATATATATATATATATATATATAATATATTGCAATAATTATTATTATTTATCCCCCTCCTGGGCACATGTGGGTATATATGTTTCCAGCCCGGTTTCTGCCCCTCCTGGTGAATATGTCCTCCTCACAGTATATATGTCCCATCCTGGGGGCCTCCTGGCATATTTGTTTGCTGCACAAAAAAAACAAAAGCATTTTGCTCACCCTCCCCGGCTCCCACAACGCACGGCGTCTTCTCTGAACAGTGGGCCGTGATGCATTTCAGCACCCTCCCGTGCATCTAGACCAGGGGTGGGGAACCTTTTTTCTGCCGGGAGCCATTTGGAAATTTGTACCACCCTTCGGGGGCCACAAAAAATTATCAGCTTGAAAATTACCCTAATATATTTGGTTAATTGACTTATTAACCCTTACTGTGGTGGCTGGAGCTGCTTCTCTTTGGTGCGGCTGTGGTGTTCAGTGATATTGATCATGTGGCTTCTCACAACTGCTTTTCCAAGTTTGTCTCGGTCTGGAGCGCAGTCAACAGATTGGTAAATCATATACATCAGGTAGGAGATGCTGAAAGCACATACACCACAGGAGGAGCTGAGGGCATATGTATATATCACAGGAGGGGCTGGGGACATATACACACATCACAGCAGGAGGGACTGGGGGCATATATATACATCACTGGAGGGGCTGGGGCTCGGACTGTACTACTGCTAGGCACAGACAGCACTGGCGGTGGCACAGACAACACTAGAGGGGCATAAACAGGACTGTAGGACATGAACAGGACTGAGGGAGCATAGACAGCACTGGAGAGAGGCACATAGCACTGCGAGGGTGGCACACAGTACTGCGAGGGTGGCAGGAGGCTCACAGCAGAGAGGCAGGAGGCTCACAGCAGAGAGGCAGGAGGCTCACAGCAGGGAGGCAGGAGGCCTCACAGCAGAGAGGCAGGAGGCCTCACAGCAAAGAGGCAGGAGGCCTCACAGCAAAGAGGCAGGAGGCCTCACAGCAGAGAGACAGGAGGCTCACAAAAGGGAGGCAGGAGGCTCACAGAAGGGAGGCAGGAGGCTCACAGCAGGGAGGCAGGAGGCTCACAGCAGAGAGGAAGGAGGCTCACAGCAGAGAGGCAGGAGGCTCACAGCAGAGAGGCAGGAGGCTCACAGCAGGGGGAGGCAGGAGGCTCACAGCAAAGGGAGGCAGGAGGCTCACAGCAAAGGGAGGTAGGAGGCTCACAGCAAAGGGAGGCAGGAGGCTCACAGCAAAGGGAGGCAGGAGGCTCACAGCAGAGGGAGGCAGGAGGCTCACAGCAGAGGGAGGCAGGAGGCTCACAGCAGAGGGAGGCAGGAGACCACGGGGTGGAGGTTCCCCACCCCTGATCTAGCTGAAGCAAGACAGGGGCTGGGGTCGGCGGGCCTGCGGTCGGCCACCCACGGGCAGAGATCAGCACCCCCCCAGCAGAGATCAGCGGGCCCGAGCAGAGATCAGAGGCCCCTCCCAGCAGAGATCAGCGGCCCTGGGCATAGATCAGCGGCCCCCCCAGAAGAGATCAGAGGGCCCGGGCAGAGATCAGCGGCCCCCCCAGCAGAGATCAGAGGGCCTCGGCAGAGATCAGCGCCCCCCCCAGCAGAGATCAGCGGGCCCGAGCAGAGATCAGAGGCCCCTCCCAGCAGAGATCAGCAGCCCTGGGCATAGATCAGCGGCCCCCCCAGAAGAGATCAGAGGGCCCGGGCAGAGATCAGCGGCCCCCCCAGCAGAGATCAGAGGGCCTCGGCAGAGATCAGCGCCCCCCCCCAGCAGAGATCAGTTGGCCCGGGCAGAGATCAGCGCCCCCCCAGCAGAGATGAGAGGGCCTGGGCAGAGATCAGCGCCCCCCCCTAGCAGAGATCAGCTGGCCCGGGCAGAGATTAGCATCCCCCCAGCAGAGATCAGCGGGCCCGGGCAGAGATCAGTGGCCCCCTCCAGTAGAGATCAGCGGTCCCGGGAAGAGATCAGCGGCCCCCCTAGCAGAGATCAGCGCCCCCCCTAGCAGAGATCAGCGCCCCCCCAGCAGAGATAAGCGGTCCCGGGAAGAGATCAGCGCCCCCCTCCAGTAAAAGTCAGCGTTTCCCCATCAGAGATCAGCGCCCCCCCCCTAGCAGAGATCTGCACGGCCCGGGCAGAGTTCTGTGCTCCCCAACCCCCCCCCCGCAGATGTCAGCGGGCCCTGGCAGAGAACAGCGTCCCCCAAGCAGAGGTCAGCGTCCCCCAGCGATCGTATTCAGCTTACAGCGCTTACCTGTCCCCGCTGGCTGCCGCGTCCTCGCCACCTCAGCCTCTGCTGAAAGAGTGTAATGAGGTCGCAGAGTGATGACCTCACCACACTGCTGCACGGCCCAGCGATGACGTGCTGGTGCTCTGCTCTTCTCCAATCACCCTGCCTCCACTACAGCACATGGCTAATTTGCATGCACCGCCCCTTCGCACGCAAATTAGTCATGTCAGGAAGTGAAGCGAGTGCGGGGCATCTCTGCTGCTGCTGTGACAGGGGCCTGGTGAAGAGAAGGGGCCCGTCCTGCCTGGGGCTTAATAAAGATAAGTATTTACCCCGGGCCTGGCCGAGCCCCCTCTCTTCACCGGGCCCCCTACACCAGGCACAGTAGTAATGCCCTGATGGCAGCCCTGCCCATACCATTTAATGCACCCCCATAGTCCATGTATAAGGTGTCCTTCATATTGTATTATGCAGTCCCCATATCGTTTAATACACCTTCATAGTCTGTCATGCACTGTATTATAATGCACCCCCATAGTCCATGTATAAGGTGTCCTTCATATTGTATTATGCAGTCCCCTTATTATTTAATGCACCCCCATAGTCCTCCATGTATTATAATGTATCCCCATAGCCCATGTATAAAGTGTCCTTCATATTTGTATTATACAGTGCCCATATCATTTAATGCACTCTCATAGGCCTCTGGCCACTGTGTACTCACTGATTTAAAAAAAAAAAAATAAATAAACAAGTCTTCACTTTTCCTCGTTTCCCCCACTGCTCCAGTCAGAATGTCCTCCCATCCTGCACTTTGCAGTCTCAGCCCAGCAGTCACCAGTAGTGATGTCACTGCAATCGGCTGCACTGAGACGTCGACCGCAGACACAGGGGGAGAATGATGAAGGATGGAGCAGAGCACTCCGCTCCATCTTTCATCATTACTTTGTGCAATGACGGGCAAGGGCCTGTGGGCGAGGGGGGCCCGGTCCCGCCGCTGGCACTGGGTCCCCCTGACTGATGGGCTCTATAGCGGTTGCGTGGTCTGCCACTAAACAGAAGGCTGCTTCTCTGCAGGGTGGGCGACTGGCCCCTAGCCCTGTCGGGCCCGAACGCAGTCGCGTTCTCTGCGACCGCGGTCGTTACATCCCTGCCTGTTACCTCCCTTGAAAGGTGCCTAGTGTTGTGTGGCATTCATCATGCTTTTCCGGGGCATTGTTCACAATGCAGTGGTCATCATTGTGGGATGTGGCCAAAGGACTTCCACTCCTACGCCTTTCTGTGACTCTTGCAGTCTCTCTGTATCTCCGTTGCAACCTGCTGATGATACTCTGTGATATTCTAAGCTCATTGACCAATTCCGTCTGAGAACATCCTCCTTAAAGCCTTGCAATAGCCAGGTCCTGTTGATCAATTTTTTGGTGCCGTCTCATGATGTCAAATGGTAAAGAGCAAGATGAGGAGGACTGTTTAACTATCAATTCTAATTGAACCCAGAAATTTAATGGACAATTCATGGATCAAACACCTGTAGTGAACTTTGCCATTAAGTTCCTTGTTAGAGAACAACAAGTTGTGCAAAAATTACTGAAACATTGAGCAGTTGGACATGTGCATTCAAAAGTTTAGAGATCACATTATGTTCACCTGTAAAAGAGTGCATTTTAGGATAATCTTGAAATATTACCCGAAAGCCAAATATCCCTAACCTTTGTGAGTAATGTTTATACAGTGATTAAAAACATAATTAAATGGGTTGTCTAAGGTTAAGATAGTATTTGCCTATCCTTTCCATAGGTTGATGGTAGATTGAACTGCAGCACCTCAACTCTATACACCTTGTAATCCTTTTGTATGTTCATTTCGAGGTGATGCAGCTCTGCTCCTATGCACTTCAATAGGAGATGGGCCTCGTCCAGTTACCAGGCAGTCTTTTTCTTAAACCTGAAGCATATTGCTGCCTATATGAACTTGTATATCTTCCCTGGACTTCTGCTTGGTTAATGACCAATTAAGTGTAACTTCTTGGGAGACACTATGTATTGGAAGGACTAGTGTCAGTAAATAAGGTATGAGTTACGGTGGAATCTTGACACCCTGGTTGTTTTAGGGGTTGTTGAATATTTGAAACAATCTGGATACTGACTACCTATTCCATCTTATAAACTCAGTATTATACTTCTTTGAAAATAACCCAGGACCACAGCTGTACCAGCTTATTGAGATTGCCAGTTTCCTTTGGCAACAATGACGGACATATGAATGGTTGTATATACCTTAATTTGTTCCTTTTTGTATGATGTTACTGACCCCTGAAGAACCTCCTTCTGGGGAGGTGAAACACGTCGGGTCAAGTTCTTTAGTGATGTAATGTAACAGTAATAATAAATTGGGTGTATTGGGTTTTTTTTGTTTTCTCCTTTAAACTTGGAGTCATAAAAATGTATTTGACTTATGTCTATACTCTCTCGCTATATCGTAACAGGTAAATTATACACAACTGGGGTTATGCATAACATTTAACTAGGATCCTTGTGATCCAAATGGCTATATTATTATATTAATATTGTTCGGGGCTGTATTTAGAATTAAATTCCTTTAGATCTATTAGTACTTAGTCAATCCATAGATAGTTCAGCCTGGGGCTGTATCTAGTGTGAGACTGTGACCGGGGTTATCTATGACGGCCGGTATGTCTCGCCCCGGTTGTGCTCACTCCATGATAGAAAGTAAATCCACTCCAGGGTTAATGCTGTTTCCCTACAGGCTGAAGGAAGGATTAAATGGAAACAGGAACGAGGGCAGGTGTGCCGGGTGTGAGGGAGTGAACAGAACTCCCTGATTTCTCTGCTGGAGAGGCACATGTATATTGTTGTGGACTTTTGTTTGGACATTAAACCGTGTGCTGTGAACCTTAATGCCTGGATCCCGTGTCTTCTGCTGCGCAGTCAACCACGCTACCTCACATATGGTGGAGAATGCGGGCATGACAGCCGGTGAGGTGTAGCATCCATCCCTGGTGACCCAGTAGCACATGTCCTGGATTCGAGCGGCTATACTACAGCCCAAACCCGGTGACGCCATGGAGGACATACTAAAGCAGCTGGCTCAGGCTAATGTACAGCAACAACAGGCTAATGCACAGCAACAACAGGCTAATGCACAGCAACAACAGGCTAATGCACAGCTACAAGAGGCTAATGCACAGCAGCAACAGACCAATGCACACCTGCTCCGGGCGTTGGAACGTCAGCAGCAATCCTTGCAAATGCAGGAAAAAAGGCACCAAGAACAGATGGTTCTCCTGGCCAAGTCGATCCGTGCCGGACCGGCAGCAACAACCCCGGGACCGGGTGACGATGGCAGCGTCCGGAAAGCGGTGAGACAAGCGTTGCAAAAGATGACCCCGGGGGATGATGTGGAAGCGTTCCTGGCGGTGTTTGAGCAGGTGGCCAAGCGGGAAAAGCTGCCGACCGCCCAGTGGGCTGAGGTATTGTCGCCCTATCTGACGGGGGAACCCCAAAAAGCGTACCTGGACCTCTGTACCGAGGACGCCATTGACTATGTGACCCTGAAAGCCGAAATACTGGCTCAGTTGGGGGTAAATACCTATGTACGGGCTCAGCGGGTAAATCAGTGGTTCTATGAGGAAGCCAAACCCGTACGCTCCCAGGCTTATGACTTGTTGCATCTTGTAAAAAAGTGGTTGCAGCCTGACACTCTGAGCCCGGCGCAAATGGTGGAAAGGGTAGTAGTGGATCGTTTTGTGCGCACTTTACCCGTCACCGTTCAACGGTGGGTAGGACAGGGTGACCCGAGTACCCTGGACCAATTAGTGTCCCTGGTAGAGCGGCATGTGGCTACGCAGGACTTGATACGGGACACTGAGACTTTGCGTACCGCCCGTCGGTCCGGCCCCTCCAAGCCTAGGGCCAAGGACCCACCGCTGACAACGGTGCAGGAGTCCACTACCGTCCCGTCTGAGGCCGCGGCCGCCATTCCTGAGGTCCGGAAGGTTCTGTACCCTAAACGACAACCCGTCAAGGGGGTTTCCGTCCCCATTAGATGTTGGCGGTGCCAGCGGGTGGGACATATGGAAGCCCAGTGTCCACTCACCACGGAGCCCATGGATTGTGGGGTTACCCGGCGGGGTTCAATGTATGCTCAGGTGGTGTGTACCGCTGACCTGGTCTCCCCAGAGACGGAGCCCCACTTGTGCCAAATACAGGTGAATGGATGTCCGGTTACAGGATTGTTGGATTCCGGAAGCTTAGTGACCCTTGTGCGATCCACCTTGAGGGCTAAAGTAAAGGCCACAGGACGTACCGTGGGGGTGGTTTGCATACATGGGGACCGCCGAGACTATCCCACGGGGATTGTCACCCTCACAGCACCTTGCGGTCAGGTGCAACATGAGGTGGGACTTCTTAACACTCTTCCTTATGACGTGATCCTAGGAAGGGATCTGCCCTATTTTTGGACTTTATGGAGGGGACCCCCTAAGTCCCCTCAGATATTGGTCAGTCCGGGACCTGAGCCCTACAATCCTGAATCCGGGACGCCTGCCGTAGGGGTCACCATGATAGGGACAGAGTGTGAACCCGATAGGTCACCCCTAGAGGTATTGGCAGGAGAGGCTGAGATGGTCGAGCCCATCCCGGAGTTGGAGGCGTCCCCGGATACGTTTGGGACAGCCCAACTCCAGGACCCTACGTTAATACATGCCCGGAGTCGGGTGACAGTAGTTGACGGGGTGGCACAGCTGCCCGGTACCCAGGTAAGGTACCCCCATTTCGCTCTTAAGCAAGATTTACTCTACCGGGTAGATGAAATACGGGGCGTGGGGGTAGAACAGTTGGTGGTGCCCCAGCCGTATCGCCGGCGGGTCCTTGACTTGGCTCATAAACACCTGATGAGTGGCCACCTAGGGGTCAAGAAAACGCAGGAGCGAATATTGCAAAGGTTCTATTGGCCCGGGGTCTTTGGGGAGGTAAAACGGTTCTGCGAAACCTGCCCGGAGTGTCAGCTTACCGCACCCCTGACCCATTTTCGCAGTCCGTTGGTACCGTTACCCATTATAGAAGTCCCTTTTGAACGGATAGGGATGGATCTGGTGGGGCCCCTCGTAAAGTCCGCTCGAGGGCACCAACACATCCTAGTGATCGTTGACTATGCCACCTGGTATCCCGAGGCGATACCTCTCAGACATACTGCAGCAAAGCTTATAGCTCGGGAGTTGTTTGCTGTGTTCTGCCGGGTGGGGTTGCCCAAGGAGATCCTTACGGATCAGGGGACCCCATTCATGTCTAAAGTGACCAAAGAGCTATGCCGGCTACTCCAGGTCAAGCAGTTGCGTACGTCTGTGTATCATCCTCAAACGGACGGTTTAGTCGAGCGTTTCAATAAAACCCTGAAAACCATGCTCAAAAGGGTGATTTCAAAAGACGGGAAAGACTGGGATATGATGCTTCCCTATTTGATGTTTGCCATACGAGAGGTGCCACAGGCATCCACGGGGTTTTCGCCTTTTGAATTGTTATACGAGCGACATCCCCGGGGATTGTTGGACCTGGCAAAGGAAACATGGGAGCA
Organism: Anomaloglossus baeobatrachus; assembly: GCF_048569485.1. Classification (NCBI taxonomy): domain Eukaryota; kingdom Metazoa; phylum Chordata; class Amphibia; order Anura; family Aromobatidae; genus Anomaloglossus; species Anomaloglossus baeobatrachus. The sequence continues at coordinate 652,427,690 of NC_134353.1, forward strand.
AGAGCCCACCCCCCATAAAAGTGTGATTGAACACATTTTGGGTATGCAGAACCGCATAAGCGTGGTCATGCCAATTGTGAAGGAGCATTTACAGGAGGCTCAGGCCGTGCAAAGCGGCCGCTACAATAGACAAGCCACCGTGCGGACCTTTAAACCCGGGGATCGGGTGTTGGTATTAATCCCCACGGCGGAGAGTAAATTCCTGGCTCAGTGGCAAGGCCCCTACGAGATAAAGGAAAGAGTCGGGGTGGTTAACTATAAAGTATTGCAGCCCGGTAGGCGGAAACCTGAACAAATATACCATGTCAACCTATTAAAACCTTGGCAGGAACGGGAAAGCCTGATCGCTGTTTTTTCCCCACCTCCCTCCTCTTCGGGTCGTTCACATCCGGCTCCAGCGACCTCCGGAGAGGACGAACCGGAAGTAAGGATTGGAGAAGCCCTCACCAAGACTCAGAGGCGAGAGGCCAGACGGTTGGTTCAGCAGAACCCCGATGTCTTCTCCGAGCTGCCCGGTAGGACCAGTCTGATACGACATGATATTGTCACCGAGCCCCACCTGAAGGTACGCCTGAAGTCATACCGGGTACCGGAGGCTCGACGACAAGCCATAACGGAGGAAGTAAAGACAATGTTATGCCTGGGGGTCATCGAAAAATCCCGGAGTGAATGGGCTAGTCCGATTGCCCAAATACCAAAACCCGATGGCGCCTTAAGGTTCTGCAATGACTTTAGGAGATTGAACGAAATATCCAAGTTCGATCTCTACCCCATGCCCCGGGTAGATGAGCTGATTGATAGGCTGGGACAGGCGCGATATTTTACCACGCTCGACCTGACCAAGGGGTACTGGCAGGTGCCACTGACGGAGTCCGCCAAGGAGAAAACCGCTTTTGTTACGCCGGAGGGTCTCTTCCACTATGTTGTCTTGCCTTTTGGGTTACATGGCGCTCCGGCCACGTTCCAGAGGTTGATGGACTTAGTGCTGGAACCCCACCAGGCGTATGCATCAGCGTACCTTGATGACATCATTATTTACAGCTCCGATTGGCAGACCCACTTGGAACAGGTACAAGCGGTGGTGGACGCGCTTCGAACAGCCGGATTGACAGCCAATCCCAAGAAATGTGCGTTGGGACTCACGGAAGCCCGCTACTTGGGCTACGTAATAGGCCAAGGAGTGATTAAGCCCCAAATTAACAAGGTTGAGGCGATCCAGAAGTGGCCTAGACCCGTGACCACGAAGCAGGTTAGGGCCTTCCTGGGTATCGTGGGGTACTACAGGAGGTTTGTAAAGGATTTTGCGGGACTATCAGCCCCCTTGACGGACCTTCTCAAAGGTAAGAAGTCCGTCATGGTGCGCTGGACTCCGCAGGCCGAGGACTCCTTCCGGGCCCTGAAGGGGGTCCTGTGCGGACAGCCCGTTCTTGTACACCCTGATTTCCGGAAGGAGTTCATAGTACAGACTGACGCCTCGGAGGTCGGCCTGGGGGCAGTGCTGTCACAGGTGATTCAGAGGGAGGAACACCCCGTCACCTTCTTAAGTAGGAAGCTCACCCCTCCCGAGCGGAATTATAGCGTAGTGGAGAAGGAGTGCCTGGCGATCAAGTGGGCCTTGGAGTCCCTACGCTATTACCTGCTGGGACGACAGTTTCGCTTGGTGACGGATCACTCTCCACTGGTCTGGATGAGGTCCGCCAAGGAACGGAATGCCCGGGTTACCCGGTGGTTCCTTTCTCTGCAGAACTTCCGGTTTACGGTTGAACACCGGGCCGGTAGGTTGCAGGGCAACGCCGATGCCTTGTCCCGCGGCCCGTGTTTGATGGCTGGAGTTCAACCCCGCTCGCTTGAACTGAGGGGGGGGTATGTGAGACTGTGACCGGGGTTATCTATGACGGCCGGTATGTCTCGCCCCGGTTGTGCTCACTCCATGATAGAAAGTAAATCCACTCCAGGGTTAATGCTGTTTCCCTACAGGCTGAAGGAAGGATTAAATGGAAACAGGAACGAGGGCAGGTGTGCCGGGTGTGAGGGAGTGAACAGAACTCCCTGAGTTCTCTGCTGGAGAGGCACATGTATATTGTTGTGGACTTTTGTTTGGACATTAAACTGTGTGCTGTGAACCTTAATGCCTGGATCCCGTGTCTTCTGCTGCGCAGCCGACCACGCTACCTCACACTAGTGACTATTTTGCCATAGATACAGATCTACAGTACCTAATCTCTGGGGTCATCCTGAGAATTAAACTCCAGAAATTGTGACTTGGACTTATGACAATTGACCTATAGTCGACTGTAAAACCTTTTCATCATAACTGTAGCCCGACTGTATCCATATTATTATCAAGGTTGATGGGTATTATTCAGGTATAAGGCCATCCTTGGGAGAAATTTCATTATTGGTTCACTTGTTGGTGAAATTTTCTCTTTCATATCTGTGTAGTGTTTTAATATGTCACTTTTTCAAATAATAAAAAGACATGTTTTTATAACAGAAATTTATTTGTGAGAGTTGGGGTTTCCATGTAAATCCAAAAAAAAAAACGCGATTCAGACAAAGCTCCCGTTGGAACCACTTACTCTAACAAAGCAGATGGAGACATTTTGGACTCCGTCTGGTCTTTGTTCCAGACCGGCAACGTCCCATTATTTTAGTTGTACTTTTAGCGCACAAATGTGGACGACCACAAGATAGACACTAGCGAAACAGATGCCAAACTGAGTCCAATGTGTCTCCAGCTGCCTCATTAGAGTGAGTGGATCCATAGGGGGTTTCGTCTAAATCACATTTTGGGGGACTTACACCAAAACCCTGACGTAAGTGATCAGCATAGAACTCAAGAATGTGATCCCAGAATTATACTGAAAGCAATCGAAAAATGTTTTGTAACCCAAAATGTTACCAATAAAACCCCTAACTTATCCTGCACAAACCAAGGTCCATTATCTCTCACTGTAAATATCGGGGGGTCCTACACTACTGGTAGAACAAAAACTCTGGAAAAGCAATATGGCTCCCACCCCCCAAATAAAATCCAGTGACATCTGTGCTCAGAAATCTAAATGCCTCCTTCCTTCTGAGCCCCCCTAGGGCTAAACCGCAATAAGTGACTATGTGTGTGGCATTAGTGTAGTGGGGAGTGCGCACTTAACAATTTACGGGGTGCATGTCTCCAGAAGCACAAGCTGGCCACAATGTATGGGGATGCTTCAATATATGGGGGCACAAAGTATGGGCACTAACCTGGCATCTTTATAATTCTCCAGAAAAAGAGTGTGTCGTGAATGCTACAAAATATTCACTGCAGTCATAGATAAATTATTTGAGAGGTGCCATTTCTACAATGGGATCACTTTGGGGGTATTTCTACGGTTCTGGCAAGTTAAGGTCTCTTTACATGTTGACCGCAAACTATTTTAGCAAAATCTGTGCTCCAAAGGCCGAATAGTGCTCCTTCCTGCTCAGCCCTGCCGTGTGGCCAAACAGTAGTTTCTACTGACATAGAGGGCATCACCACATTCGTGAGAAATTGCGCAATAAATTGAGGGGACATTTTCACCTTTTAACCCTTGTGTAACTAACAAATTTTCAGCTAATAAAAAAAATTACATTTTTACCACTAAAATGTTATTATTCCACTTACCAATGTAATAAAATTCTCTGAAGCACCTATGGGTTCAAAATACTCCCTACACCCCTAGATGAATTCCTTACACAGTGACGTTTCCAATATGGCGTCACTTGTGGGGTTTCAGCTGATCTGGCACCACAGAAGCCCGGCTACTGGAGGCCCTAATCTATTCAATTGGAATCTGCATTCTAAATAGAGTTGAGCGCGGTTCGCGGTTCGAGGTTCTCCAGTTCGCGGCTCGAGTGATTTTGGGGCTGTTCTAGATCGAACTAGAACTCAAGCTTTTTGCTAAAAGCTCGATAGTTCTAGATACGCTCGAGAACGGTTCTAGCAGCAAAAAGCAGGGCTTTTTACAGCTACAGTGTGCAGGAGCCATCGCTGGCAGCCTGCCAGAAGCTGGTAACCAAGATAAACATCGGGTATCCAAGCAAAGCACTTTGGTTAGTAACCCGATGTTTATCCTAGTTACGTGCAGGAAGCCCACACTTCCCCGCTCAGCTCGCTCCGCCCCCTCCTGCCCGCGGCATGTACACACGTACACACACACACACACTCTGCACACACACTCTGCACACATGGTCCCGCTCGGCTTACCTGCGGTGATGAAGTCCCGCCATCCCAACCTCAGCGCTGTCACTGTCCTCCATGGCCGCCGCTTGTCACATCACCTTCTCTCGCTTCCGACCCGAGACTGACTAGCGGTGACGTCACAGGCCTCTCGCGATACTTGGCTGTGAAGGCGGCGGTCATTGAACTCAGTGACAGGTGCTGTCAGTGTGCTGGAGATCAGCGCAGGTAATGTACCTCGCTGACAGCAGCACTTGTCATGCCCTGCAGTGACTTGGGCTGACCCATTGATGTTAGCTCAGGTCACTGCATTGCTCTCCCAGCCAATGGGGAACATCCTGCTCTTCATTGACTGGGACAGTGTGGATCGTCATGGAAACCACTTGGATTACACCAGACCTGGATTTGTTTTTCTTTCTAATAAATTGGTTAAAGAGGGAATGTTTTGGGGAGTGTTTTTTCAAATAAAAATGTGTTTGTCGTCTATTTTTTTTTATTACTGACTGGGTTGGTGAAGTAGGGTATCTGATAGACGCCTGACCTCACCAACCCCAGGGCTTGATGCCAGGTGACATTACACATCTGGTATTAACCCCATATATTACCCCGTTTGCCACCGCACCAGGGCGCGGGATGAGCTGGGGCAAAGCACCAGGATTGGCGCATCTAATGGATGCGCCACTTCTGGGGCGGCTGCGGCCTGCTATTTTTAGGCTGGGGAGAGTCCAATAACCATGGACCTCCCTAGTCTGAGAATATCAGACCCCAGCTGTCTGCTTTACCTTGGCTGGTGATCCAATTTTGGGGGGACCCCTACGTGTTTTTTTTTTTTAAATTATTTATTTAATTTAAAATAACAGCGTGGGGTGCCCTCAGTTTTGGATTACCAGCCAAGGTGAGGTTGCCAGCTGTGGTCTGCAGGCTGCAGCCGTCTGCTTTACCCTAGCTGGCTACAAAACTAGGGGGAACCCTACGTCATTTTTTTTTTTTTTCATTTTTTTGGCTAAATACAAAGCTAAGCACCCCTTAGTGCCACATGAAAGGCACCAAAGGGTGCAAAATTACAAAATGCAGGAGAGTGGGACATTATGTGTCTTTCTGCCATTATAATGACAGAAAAGACTGATATGAAGTGTACAAGCACAAGAAAATCACCAGAGCGCTCTACGCTGTGAAAAGCAGTAGAAAATGGCACTGGAGTGAACATGTGACCGCCTCATGTAGGATGAAGCTATGGATCCTGGGTAAATTTATGCATTTACCCTCCTTCAGTTTTTTTGCAGTACACAAAAAAAACGGAAGGCACACGGATGACAAACAGATGACATACGGACCGTCTACGGAACGGAAACGGATGCCACACGGATGCACCCGTTAAAAAAAACTGACTTTTTTTGCAGACCGCAAAAATGGATCGGTCGTGTTAATGTAGCCTTATTCTGATTCTGCCGTTTATAAACAGCAGGCAGAAATAAGTGAATAGCGCCCCCCGGCGTCAGAAAATCTCCGGAGTTTCAGGGCTAGCTGAGACCCTGGAGATCATGATTCAGGACGGTTTTTCCGGTCCCCGCTCACGTGATCACAGGTATACACCGTACACCGATGAACACGTTACAGTAAATGACAGCGCCGGTAAAAAAATATTTATCTCCCATCTGGCATGAACAAACACTTCTTCTCCACTTCTTCTCCACTTTTTCTCCACTTTTTCTCCACTTTTTCTCCACTTTTTCTCCACTTTTTCTCCACTTTTTCTCCATTTTTTCCTCCGTTCTTTTTCTATGATCGGTCTACCCATTAACTCTGCCATGCATAGTGTAGCTCTACACCTACTGCACATGTTACTTTATGATTGACATCTCTTTCGTACCAGAGCTGTCTAAGCCTACTCTGACCCCATATTTGTCATTACTATATTGTCCTTGTACTGTATTATGACATTTGTATCATGTGTTTCATTTCTTGCTGTGTTGCAATTTTTTTGCTGCATCCCAATTGTATCTCTACATTGTTCGAGTTTATGTTATTGTTCTCTCACTCTTATGTGATACTGATTATTGTCATTTTTCATGATTACATGCAGATAAGTCCAATCTGACGAAGGCTCAGGCCGAAACGTCATTTGTAACTTGTTTTGGACAAAAACATATATGCTTATGAAAAAAAAATTTTCTTAATACGGACCAATAAAGAGTGATTTTGCATTACTATCCGTGGTGACTTACTGACTTAGTCTGGGAGATTTAGAGTGCCGAGGTTACTCACTAATTTTATCTATTATTACCTCTGAGCACCTATATACCAGTGAGCAGAGCTTCCTCTACAGTAGTTCTCCTGATTAGGCATGCCCTTACCTCATGAGCAGCGCATTGCAGCTTTGGTAGCAACCATTATGACATGGACTCTGCTGCTGTGGACCCGGGGAGAGTGAGTGCAGATTCATTGCACCCACAGTCCTCACATGAAGGGTCCGCACTCCTAGAAAATGGGGGATACGTTCCCTGAGTGTCTCCCCCCCATATTCTAGACGGTCCAGAGTCGTCGTGGGACCCCTTTATTTTTTTTCTTACAATAAATTGGTGAAAGAGGAAATGTTTTGGGGACTGTTTTTTCAAATAAATTTCTTTTGTCGATTTTTTTGTTTTTGTTAGTACTGACAGTTTATGATGTTGGGTATCTAATAGACGCCATGACATCACAAACTGCTGGGCTTGATCTCAGGTGACTTTACAGCTAGTATCAACCCGATTTATTACCCCGTTTGCCACTGCACCAGGGCAAGGGATGAGCTGGGGTGAAGCGCCAGGATTGGCGCATCTAGTGGATGCGCCACGTCTGGGGTGCCTGCGGCCTGCTATTTTTAGGCTGTGAAGGCCCAATAACTATGGACCTTCCCACCCTGAGAATACCAGACCACAGCTGTCCGCTTTACCTTGGCTGGTGATCCAATTTGGGGGGGACCCTACTTTTATTGTGTAATTATTAATATTTATAAAATAATTATAAAAAAGAGACTGAGGGGACCTCCACATTGGATCCCCAACCACGGTAAAGCTGCCAGCTGTGGTTTTCAGGCTACAGCCGTCTGCTTTACCCTAGCTGGCTATCAAAAATGGGGGGACCCAACGTCATTTTTTTTTTAACTATTTTTTAAATAGAAAAAATTAATGGGCTTCCCTGTATTTTGATTGCCAACCAAGGTAACGGCAGGCAGATGGGGGTGGCAACCCATAGCTGTCTGCTTTATCTGCACTGAGAATCAAAAATACCGCGGAGCGCTACGTCATTTTTTTAAAGATTTATTTTTACAGCACTGTGATGTCCAGCAATCAAAATACAGGGAAGCCCATTTTGTTTTTAGTTATTTAAATAAATAATTAAAAAAAATATATATGGGCTCCCGCTGCATTTTTTGTATTGCTAGCTGAGGGTAATTCAAGCAGCTACTGGTTGCTAACCCCCACTGCTTGGTGTTACCTTCACTGGCAATGGAAAATCCAGGGAAGCATTTTTTATTTTTTTTGCCAAAAAACTACAAAAAAAGGACGTGAGCTTCGCCATATTTTTGTACTCTAGCCAGGTATAGCAGGCAGGTGCTGGAAGAGTTGGATACAGCGCCAGAAGATGGCGCTTCTATGAAAATGCCATTTTCTGAGGCGGCTGCCGTCTGCAATTCGCAGCAGTGGGGCCCAGAAAGCTCAGGCCAACCTGTGCTGCGGATTCCAATCCCCAGCTGCCTAGTTGTACCTGGCTGGACACAAAAATGGGGCGAAGCCTACGTCATTTGTTTTCTAATTATTTCATGAAATTCATGAAATAATAAAAAAAGGGCTTCCCTTTATTTTTGGTTCCCAGCCGGGTACAAATAGGCAACTGGGGGTTGGGGGCAGCCGTACCTGCCTGCTGTACCTGGCTAGCATACAAAAATATGGCGAAGCCCACATAATTTTTTCAGGAGGCAAAAAACTTCTGCATACAGTCCTGGATGGAGTATGCTGAGCCTTGTAGTTCTGCAGCTTCTGTCTGTCTGTATGGAGAAGAGCAGACAGCAGCTGCAGAACTACAAGGCTCAGCATACTCCATCCAGGACTGTATGCAGAAGTTTTTTGCCCACCAAAAAAATGACATGGGCTTCGCCATATTTTTGTATGCTAGCCAAATACAGCAGGCAGCCACGGGCTGCCTCCAACCCCCAGTTGCCTATTTGTACCCGGCTGGGAACCAAAAATATAGGGAAGCCCGTTTTTTTTAATTATTTCACTTATTTCATGAAATAATTAAAAAACAACTAGGCAGCTGGGGATTGGAATCCGCAGCACAGGTTAGCCCGAGGTTTCTGGGCGCCTCTGCTGCGAATTTCAGTCCGCAGCCATCCCAGAAAATGGCGCTCTCATAGAAGCGCCATCATCTGGCGCTGTATCCAACTCTTCCAACAGCCCTGGAGCCGGGTGGCTTGTTGGGTAATCATGAGTTAATACTGACTTTGTTTTACTAGCCAGTATTAAGCCAGAGATTCTTAATGTCAGGCACGTTTGACCCAGCCATTAAGAATCTCCAATAAAGGGTTAAAAAAAGACACCACACAGAGAAAAAATACTTTAATAGAAATAAATACACAGACACATTAGAGACTCCATCTTTTTTACCCCCTGTCAGCCCTCCATGATCCATGGTCTTCTGTCTTTCTCATTCAACAAATGCAGCTCTGCTACATCACTGCTGCATGGGGGAAGACGCTGCTTCCCGTGCAGAAATCACTCCATGAAGGCTGCACGGAAAGCAGCGTGCAGCCTTCACTCCGTGAGTGATCAGTGCTGCTGGCTGTCAGCGGTAAAGTTTTTGGGGTTTGGGTAGTCGGTCTGTGACGCCACCCATGGTTTGTGGTGAGGTTGGGACACCACCGCTGCTCTGGACGGGGATCCCGGGAGCGATGACAGGGAGCAGCCGAGATGTTTCTCTCCCCTCCGTGGGTAGGGGGGTTTTGGTGGTCCCGGGCCCGGTGAGGGTAACTGGAACGTGGATGGCAGGGTTTGGGTGAGGTGCAGGGTCGCGGGGGCAGCGCGGTGCCAGACGGCACGGTAGTACTCACTCAGCCAATAAAGTATATGGAGTCTCTGGTAAAACAAACGGCTGGATGGACGGGTCCCGCAGCCGGCTGCGGTGGTCACTCCCGGTAGGTTGGCGGTGACTGCCTTTCCCTGCACCTGTAGTGTGTTTTCGGCCCCGATGGTTTCCCACCGGTAACCCGCTCCCCAGCGTGGATAGATGCCGAGGGAGCCCCTTTTGCCCGCAGGCTCTGGCCCTGGGAACTGTAGCCTTGGCGGTGACTGTACTTCCCTTCACGGTTGAGCGGTTGCCTTCAATCGGGTCTTTGCTGCTGGGAAACCCCGGAGGTTCCCATCGCTAACGGATTTGACCGGTTTTACGGCGACTCCAAGCCTGGTCGGGGTCCGTAGGCCCTGCCGGATGGTGCTGGTTCTCTTCGCTCCCCGGTTTGGTACCGGCGGGCCACCGCCCGTCCCCGGTCCTACGGTTCCGCGTCGATCGGCCCCTCCTGCAGACGGTCACCACCGTCTGCCAACCTTGCTGTATGTACCCGGGCCACGTACCCGGACACGGTCAGACTGCTCCTCTCCTGCCACTTCACTCCTGCTCCTTCACTCTCCCTAACTACACTGCCCTCCCGTCCTTTCCCGCCTTCAGGACTGTGAACTCCTCGGTGGGTGGGGCCAACCGCCTGGCTCCACCCCACCTGGTGTGGACATCAGCCCCTGGAGGGAGGCAACAAGGATTTGTGTGTGACTGATGTGCCTAACCGGGGTGTGGGGTATGTTGTTGCAGTACCTGTGACGTCCTGGCTTGTCCAGGGCGCCACATTCCCCCTTGGTTAAATGCAGACCATCCGCGGGCTGCCCGTCCATCACCGGTTTTATTTTGTAACTGTAAAAAGAGTTAGAAACAAGTAAAAACATTAAACATAATCATTTTTATCAATCTTCCCTTACGGGAAGCACTTTAACGTTACTAACATTTTTTATTAACGATAACGGCTTCCGCTCTCCCCCCGCCCAAACAACCTGGCCCTGATGCTGCCCCTAAGAAGTGGGCAGCACCCCTTACCCCAGTCCATCACCAAGCTGCCCGAGCGGGTACGGTCTCTTTCAGGGGACCCACGTCCATGGGGGACCCCTGACCCCCGGAGGATCGCCACCGGTTACGGTAGTGGCAGGCCTGGGCCATCTCTTTCCTCCAGGCCCATCCTCCAAATCAGCCTCTCCGGAGGCGGTCACGGAATAAAGCAAAAATTATTTACATGCCACAAGTTTGTGGTTGCCCTGCTAGTTTTCGGGCATGTCCATAAGCCGTTTCTTACGCATACGGTGCAATGGGTCCCTTCAGGGACAAACTTACCGGCAACGGCCGGATACAATCACGGTTGCAAATCAGATAAACATCGGTTGATTACTTTTTCTTATCATCTGGTTACTCATTTACACATTCAACATTTGTACTGATGGTCCCAACGGGGACAACTTGCAGCGGAGGGACCGCTGACTTACTGCTCGCTCTCTTCAGAATAAACGCGGGCATGCACATCCGCTCTCCTGCCCAAGAGCCAGGACCACCTGGGTGCCCACAGCGCCGGCCACGACTGGCCTCTCACACTGCCGTGGGCCACACCGATCAGTGGCTTGCTCCGGATCAGCCTGCGTGGGGGACGGGCCCAGCTGGAGTCCGTCCGTGCCGGCTACGACTGGCACCTTCAGTAATGAGGGACACCGCTGTGACGTGGCCTGCTCTGCCGCTTGGCAGCTGCGTCCCCGCCGTGCTTCAGCTGAGGCCGGGTGTCTGGACTTCTGGGCGAGGGTCGCCTCCGTTGCGGCCGCGCGAACTGTCGGGGCCGTCGTCATCTCCGTCGCGGCCGGGATGGAAGCCGGGACGGGTACCTGGGCGGTGACAAAGGTAAGGCCCAGGGGCCCCAGGTCTGGGTCCTCTCCCACAGACGCTGCGGGCTCCGCTACTGGTGGCAGGGGTAACGGGTCAGTCAGGGCGTTGGCCGCGGGCATGGGCAGTGAGGGAGGTAGTGTGGTGGACGGCAGCAGGCCGGGCCCCTCAGCCGTATCGACTGATCCCTTGTGGACATAGGGGCGTGGGTCGCTTACCCGCTCCTCTGAGACCACCTCCACTTTGGATGCCCAAACGGTTGCAGCCAGGCCCTTCATCTCCGACGTCCACTTCGCCAGCATGAAGTGGACTTGGGCCTGGAGCTCCTGGCACATCTTGCGGCTGGATCCAGGAATGTGTCTCAGCAGAGTCCTGGCATCCCTGCACGCTGCAGCGCGAGTTACATGCCGCCACGGCTGCGACCGCCGCTCCTCCAGCGGCTCCGTCGGGCGCAGACATCTTGTTTTTGCCCCCCCTTGGTTTCTTCGCTGCACCTCCTCTTCAGGGGCGGGGCTTCGGCTTTCGCGCCTCCACTGCTCGGGAAGACGCTCGAGCGGGAAAATCTTCGCGCCCAAGATGTCGGATTCCGGAATTTTTCGGCCAGACACCTCCGGCGGGACACAAGGCGCACTTCTACCAGCCGGTAGAATGGTAAGATCCTGTTCGTGACGCCAAGTTATGTCGCTAATGCTCGGGTCCGGCGCTGCTGCTCCTCGGTGGCTCGAGCGGTGGGCCGGACCCGGGGACTCGAGCGGCGCTCCTCGCCCGTGAGTGAAAAGGGGATAGTTTTTGAGGTTTGGGTAGTCGGTTCGTCACGCCACCGCTGCTCTGGACGGGGATCCCGGGAGCGATGACAGGGAGCAGCCGAGATGTTTCTCTCCCCTCTGTGGGTAGGGGGGTTTTGGTGGTCCCGGGGCCCGGTGAGGGTAACTGGAACGTGGATGGCAGGGTTTGGGTGAGGTGCAGGGTCGCGGGGGCAGCGCGGTGCCAGACGGCACGGTAGTACTCACTCGTCCAATAACGTATATGGAGTCTCTGGTAAAACAAACGGCTGGATGGACGGGTCCCGCAGCCAGCTGCGGTGGTCACTCCCGGTAGGTTGGCGGTGACTGCCTTTCCCTGTACCTGTAGTGTGTTTTCGGCCCCGATGGCTTCCCACCGGTAACTTGCTCCCCAGCGTGGATAGATGCCGAGGGAGCCCCTTTTGCCCGCAAGCTCTGGCCCTGGAAACTGTAGCCTTGGCGGTGACTGTACTTCCCTTCACGGTTGAGCGGTTGCCTTCAATCAGGTCTTTGCTGCTGGGAAACCCCAGAGGTTCCCGTCGCTAACGGATTTGACCGGTTTTACGGCGACTCCAAGCCTGGTCGGGGTCCGTAGGCCCTGCCGGATGGTGCTGGCTTCTCTTCGCTCCCCGGTTCGGTACCGGCGGGCCACCGTCCGTCCCCGGTCCTACGGTTCCGCGTCGATCGGCCCCTCCTGCAAACGGTCACCAACCTTGCTGTATGTGCCCGGGCCACGTACCCGGACACGGTCAGACTGCTCCTCTCCTGCCACTTCACTCCTGCTCCTTCACTCTCCCTAACTACACTGCCCTCCCGTCCTTTCCCGCCTCCAGGACTGTGAACTTCTCGGTGGGTGGGGCCAACCGCCTGGCTCCACCCCACCTGGTGTGGACATCAGCCCCTGGAGGGAGGCAACAAGGATTTGTGTGTGACTGATGTGTGGGGTGTGTTGTTGCAGTACCTGTGACGTCCTGGCTTGTCCAGGGCACCACACCTCACCCCATGCTGTGTATCACCTCAGGTTTGTGGCTCCCCAGTAATCAGTAATGTCAGGGCTCTGTAGGGGCTGTGTGCAGAGCCCTGGCATTACTGGGGGGCAGTGCTGTGTCCCTCACTGCATGCTGTGTATCACCTCAGGTTTGTGGCTCCCCAGTAATCAGTAATGTCAGGGCTCTGCAGGTGCTGTGTGCAGAGCCCTGACATTACTGGGGGCAGTGCTGTGTCCCTCACCCCATGCTGTGTATCACCTCAGGTTTGTGGCTCCCTAGTAATCAGTAATGTCAGGGCTCTGTAGGTGCTGTGTGCAGAGCCCTGGCATTACTGGGGGCAGTGCTGTGTCCCTCACCCCATGCTATGTATCACCTCAGGTTTGTGGCTTCCCAGTAATCAGTAATGTCAGGGCTCTGCAGGTGCTGTGTGCAGAGCCCTGACATTACTGGGGGGCAGCGCTGTGTCCCTCACCCCATGCTGTGTATCACCTCAGGTTTGTGGCTCCCCAGTAATCAGTAATGTCAGGGCTCTGCAGGTGCTGTGTGCAGAGCCCTGACATTACTGGGGGGGCAGTGCAGTGTGCCCTCCCAATGCTGTGTATCACCCCCAGTGTTGTGTTCCCCCAGTGATGTCTGTGCCCCCCTCAGTGATGTCTTTGTCCCCAGCTCCTCTTGTGATGTTTGTGCCCCAGCCCATCCTGTAGTGTGTGTGCCCCCAGCCCCTCTTGTGTATGCCCCCAGCACCTCTTGCGTTGTGTATGCCCCCCAGCGTCTCCTGTTATGTGTATGCCCCCCAGCCCCTCTTGTGTTGTTTGCCGCCAGCGTCTCCTGTGACTTATACATCACATTGGAGATGCTGGGGGCATATACATCACAGGAGACACTGGGGACATACATAACACAGGAGGGGCTGTGGGCATTTACATCACAGGAGGGGCTGTGGGCATTTACATCACAGGAGGGGCTGGGAACATATATATGTCCCCAGCTCCTCATGTCATGTATGTGCCTCCAGTGTCTCCTGTGATGTGTATATACAGCAGTCCCAGCGTTTCCTTTCTGTTGTGTATACATCAGTCCCAGCGTTTTCAATGTGATTTATATGCCCCCAGCCCCTCCAGTGATGTATGTGTATTCAGTGACTCCTGTAATGTATATAGAGCAGTCCCAGAGTCTCCTATGTGTTATATGTGCCTCCAGCGTCTCCTGTGATGTATATACAGCATCTCCTATGTGATGTATATGATTTACCAAATATTATTATGACAAAGAGTTGACTGCGCTTCAGACCGAGACAAACCTAGAAAAGCAGTTGTGAGAAGCAACATGATTAGTATCATCAAACTTCACAGCCGCACCAAAGAGAAGATGCTCCGGCCGCCACAGTAGGGGTGAGTTAATTAATTGTTTGACCAAATATAGCAGGGTCATTGTCACATTGATAATTTTGTGTGGCCCTCGAAGGTTGGTAGAAATTTCCAAATGGCCCCCGGCAGTAAAAAGGTTCCCCACCCCTGATGTATGGGATATCACTGTATTCCATAGAAATTGCATAACAAATTATAGGGTCCATTTTCTCCTATTATCAAATTGTCAAATTACAAATCTTGAGCTAAAATAGCATTTTAGAGGAAAGAAACGTAACCATCATTTTCATTTCCACATTTTAAAAAGTTCTATGGAGCACCTATGGGTTTGAAATGCTCAATACACCCCTAAATAAATTCCTTGATGGGTCTACGGTAGTATGCAAAATGGAGTCACTTGTGCCAAAATGTAGGATGATACACCAAGTAAAATCCCAGTAAAAGAAGGTGGCTTCAGCATCCAGTGATAATCCCCTTGCTTTAATGTTGCATCACAAATACAGAAATAGCAGCAATGTTTCGACCCCTAGTATAAAGCGGGCTTTACACGCTACGATATTGCTAGCAATTGCTAGCGATATCGTACGCAAAAGCACCCGCCCCCGTCGTGCATGCGATTTCGTGTGATCGCTGCCGCAGCAAACTTTATCGTTACGGCAGCGTCACACGCACTTACCTGGTCGGCGTCGTCGCTGTGACTGCCGAACAATCCCTCCCTCAAGGGGGAGGGACGTTCGGCATCACAGCGACGTCACCGCAACGTCACTAAGCGGCCGGCCAATCAAAGCGGAGGGGCGGAGATGAGCGGGACGTAACATCCCGCCCACCTCCTTCCTTCCGCATTGCGGCCGGCCGCAGGTAAGGAGACATTCATCGCTCCTGCGGTGTCACACACAGTGATGTGTGCTGTCGCAGGAGCGACGAACAACATCGATAATCAACCATTACCGATTTTTGGTTTTGGGACGACCTCTCCATGGTGAACGATTTTCACCATTTTTGAGGTCGCTTAAGGTCGCTGGTAAGTGTCACACGCTACGATATCGTTAATGACGCCGGATGTGCGTCACCAACAACGTGACCCCGACGATAAAACATTAACGATATCGTAGCGTGTAAAGGCCCCTTTAGTCTGAGTCCTTGTCAAGCTTGACAAAGACTCAGACTTATACTTGGGGTCGAAATGTTGCTGTTGTTTCTATATTTGTAATGCACCAGTAAAGCAAGTTGATTACCATTTGATGATGAAGACACCTTCTTTTACTTAAGTCCATTTATTCTATCCTTCTATAAACAACATTGTCAGTCCTCTTATAGGAATTTTCCTGACAGTCGGTTTGTATGGTATATTGTTTCTTTTTCTATTCCCTATAGACTACATAATAAGGGCTGGATTTATGACATCTAAAAGTAACAGGAAATTACTGGTTTACATCAGCTGATTTTATGGCTAGGTTTTGTTTATAACATTGCTGTCAGGAATTCCATTACCCGGTTGAATAAAAGAAAGAGGTAATTCAGACTATAAATCTTAATACCTCTTAAGAGTTTCCAGGCTTTGCAATATATATAGATTTTTTTTATAAAATCCAGTGTAGACTTAGGGTATGTGCATACATACATTTTTCATTTAACCTGAAAAAAAGTTTTGTTTTTTTTTTAAAAAGACACATGCACAGCATTGTCAGAATGACTTGCTGTGCATATGTTCCATGTTTTAACCGCTTAAAAGTTGTGAAGCAGCTAAAAGAAGTGACTGATTAATTCTTTTGGCAGCTTCTGCTTGTTGAGGTAGGCAGCAAGGCGTAGTTGCCTACCGTATGTCTTGCTGCCCGCCTCCAATAGGCATATACAGATTATGCATAACAGAGCACATGGTAATTCCATATACATCAATATAGTCAATGACCCTATTGGCGCATATGCCCGAATCCCATTTGACAGGGGGTTGGTTGTAAGCCCCGGAGGAGACACTGAATGTAGTGACAAACACTATGTTAATCCAGCATTAGGATAGCAATGAACAAGATACACTTTTTCTCTTTACAAGGGGTTAAAAGATAAAAAAAATTGTCTAGCCTACAAAATTCTTTAGACTTCTGATTAACTTGTGTCTCTACCTCTAAAATCTGGACAGGTAAAGCTTGGTTCTATGCAACCTCATAGTAATCCCGTTACATCACACTACTGCAAATACCATTCAAGAATATCACTTGATTTTGTTGGTTAATTTTGATTACAGTAGAAAGAAAGCCACACAAAGCTAGTGTACTCAACTAAATCTTCACCATGTCATATGGTGGTGTACAGGGTAGCTGTCAATTTGCCACCTAACCCTCACTACTTCCGTACCTACCAATGTTGGAAACCCAAAACTATGAAATTTAAACCTACATAAAAAAAATCAGCAAGGAATTCCAAAAACACCTGGATACGTCTCAAGTGCTTATTTTTAATCAGATTTTGCACAAGACTGAACTCTTTTCAACCAATGTCCTAGGATTGTCCCAGCAAAATCTGGACTGTTGTCAACAATGTACATATCATGGTACTAAAGTTAATGCTTCCACTTCTTCACCTGTCTACGTTTTTAGTATAAATAGAACTGCTTTGGAATCTGCATAAACAAGTGCTACTCAATAAATTAAAATAAAAAAGTTAATTTATTTCAGTAACTCAATACAAAAAGGGAAATGCATATATTATATAGAGTCATTACAAACAGAGTGATCTCTTTCAAGTGTTTATTTCTGTTAATGTTGATGACTATAGCTTACAGCCAATAAAAACCCAAAAGTCATTATCTCAGAAAATTAGAATAATTACCACAAAACACCTGCAAAGGTTTCTTTAGCATTTAAATGGTTCCTTAGTCTGGTTCAGTAGGCTACACAATCATGGGGAAGACTGTTGACTTAACAGATGTCCAGAAGACAGTCACTGACACACTCCACAAGGAGGGTAAGCCCCAAAAGGTCATTGCTAAAGAAGCTGGCTATTCACAGAGTGCTGTATTCAAGCATATTAATGGAAAGTTGAGTAGAAGGAAAATGTGTGGTAGAAAAAGGTGCACAAGCAACCGGGATAACCGCAGCCTTAATAGGATTGTTAAGAAGAGGCCATTCAAAGGTGTTGTTTTCAGATGAAAGTCAATTTTGCATTTCATTTGGAAATCAAGGTCCCAGAGTCTGGAGAAAGAGTGGAGAGGCCACAATCCAAGCTGCTTGAGGTCTAGGGTGAAGTTTCCACAATCAGTGATGGTTTGGGGAGCCATGTCATCTGTAGGTCCACTGTGTTTTATCAAGACTAATGTCAGCGCAGCCGTCTACCAGGAAATTTTAGTTTCTTTTCCTTATTGTTACTATTGAAGGCCATGAGGTACGGGTTGACCAGAATCATGACAGCGTAGAGAACAGTGGACTGGACCAGATCCATGTGGCATATCCTCCAGTACAGCCAGATCGGAATAGCAGACACGATGAACGCGTTGCCAAAGAACAGGGCCGAGGACTTGGCGGACAGGTTCCGGCTGAAGTCCGGGAGGAGCAGTTCTTCCTCGGACTGCTGCTTGCTGCTGCCTTTAGGAGCTATGATAGTAACACAAGGAAAGATAGTAACTACATAGACTGAGTCTCAATTCAGGACTTAATACAAACAGGTTGAATACAAAGCCAAAACCTGACATCTTGGATCACAACAAGGACATTTTAGAGCATTTCATGCTTCCCTCTGCTGACAAGCTTCTTGGAGATGGAAATTTCATTTTCCAGCAGGACATGGCACCTGTCCACACTGCCAAAAGTACCCATACCTGGTTTAATAATGACAGTATCACTGTGCTTTATTGGCCAGCAAACTCGCCTGACCTAACCCCATAGAGACACCAGATCCAACAATGCAAATGAGCTGAAGGCTGCTATGAAAGCGACCTGGGCTTCCATAACACCTCAGCAGTGCCACAGGCTGATCGCCTCCATGCCACGCTGCATTGATGCAGTAATTCATGCAATAGGAGCCCCAACCACGTATTGAGTGCATTTACTGTACACACTTTTCAGTAGGCCAACATTTGAGAGTTAAAAATCATTTTTTCAGTTGGTCTTATAAAATATTCCAATATTCCAATTTTCTGAGGTAATGACTTCTGGGTTTTCATTGGCTGTAAGCCATAATGAACAACATTACCATTGCTGTTCTGTTCGGGTCTACTTTACACTTATAATGTTCCGGTCATTTTTGACTGGACCTATTAAAGTCTTGATTTTTAGCTAATTTAAGTGTTTTATTTGAATACCTGTTGCATTATTATACTGTATGTGAACATGGTTGTGTTAGGGTAAAGTCTTACAAAGGTTCATGTGTTGCCAGCTGCCTGACCTAATTAATGAGAATCAAGTGCATGCTTGAAAAATGACATCAGACACACAGTCGGATGTTCATCTTTCCTCGATCAGAGGTTGGCCCAAAAACAGACTGATTTATTACAAATACATAGTTACATAGTATGGTTATATAGGTTGAAAAAAGACCTAAGTCCATCTAGTTCAACCTTCCTTAGACATAGACTTATATAAACTAGAAAAAGGGGCATGGTCGGCTCTATAGTGGGCATGTGTGAAGCCCCACAGGTGTTGTGTCGGTGCATTACCTTCAGGGACTCCACGTAGCTGGTGCTGGTCACAGGTAGGGAATCTTCAGATTTGATCGTGACGCCACTCTCAGTATTGCGGTCAGTAGGGACCGCCACTGCAGGTTGAGGGACGCCTGGGGCTGATGGTATGTGCAGTTAGTTGGAATAGCCTCCTGAGAGTGAGGCAAGCCCCAGGGCCCAGTGTAGGTTTGTAGTACCACAAGTCGCAGAATGACTCACACAGGCAGAACTGTCTTTCAAGGGCTTTACTCACATTTGATGGCAGGGTGAGTAGCCCGGGCGTAGCTGGGATGAACCAGATGGGAACCAGGTATCCTTCAGGCTGACTTTCTGAGGGTGACTACTGACTCGCCTTCCTTAGCCCTTGGTGGTTTGGGGTGACCCCGACTTTGAGTCCCTATGGGGGTCACCCAGGGAAGATGCTGCAGCCTCTCTCCCCCTTTTGTTTGCCGTTTGCTTGTTCCCCGGACCAGGCCACTCCAGCTGCTTGCCTCCTGTGACCTATGGGCCCTCACTGCGGTTACATGGCTGCGGCTTTTGTGGTGTTGTGGTGTGGGCTTTGAGAGCCCCACACCGGCAGGTTTAGCAGAAGAAAGCTGGATCTATCTTTGCTTCGGGATCTGCCGCCCGGTTGGGCCTGGTGCTCTCTAGCAGTCTCCTTACTTCCCACTCCGTGCTTTCTCTCTAGCTGAAGCTGGCTTTCAGGTAGCACTCCTAGTTGACCGTTCTCCCCCGTCAGTAGCCACTGCGCGGGCGCTGTTAGACAGCAACAGCCCCACAGGTCTGCTCCTCACTGAGCCCTCTGGAGTTCTCTGCTCTAACTGACTCACTGCTCCTCCTCTCCTGTTCTTGCCTACGCCACCTAGCAACCAGACTCTCTTACCACACCCCTTGAGAGGAGATGGAGGCTTTTGGCCCCCTCCACTATTCCAGTGAAGGTCAAGGCTTTTCCCCCTCCTGGGATCCCCAGGGGTCCTCTCATGGGTACATGTGTGAGACCTGATCACTATGCGCCTGTGTTCCACACCCCGGTCAGCCTTCTGGATTACCTGTATTGTACTGTCCCCAGCATGGGTGCAGTACTCAGTGGTGCCTGACCAGGTCAGGGGCGCCACACATGCCCAGATGTGTTCATTGGTCAGTGGGTTGAACAATGTGTTAGTCCATGGGCTGATTGGTGTGCGTCATCGTAGGCGGGTCTATGACATCATCGGGGCAGATCTGCGGTGATGCTGATGGGTGGGTCTAAGACGTCATCGGGGGCAATCTTGCATATCTCTGAAGACTGGCTTATGTATAGAGAATTGATTTTATTGAACACACTTCTCACGGTCCTTTATGTCAAGAGATTAATTATTTGATCCAATGGCTCTCCTCAACAGTTGTTCATAAACAAATGAAATATAAAATCAAAAATTCAAATTTTTATTTTTTTTTGTGTCAAAAAATGTTACATGGTCTTATTGCAATATTCATGCATATTGCACAATTGCACTTAAATATTCTTTATATAACTAAACTATAGCTAATAACAGCAAACTGTATGTAAATATATCTTTTTAAAAAAAGAATAAAAAAATAAAAAGTTCAGTTTTTTCTATATAAAATGATAAATAAGGTTCATGGTGCTAAATATTACTCTTTGCATTCGTCACAAGTATAATTTACATGTCTTTTGCATAAGTACTTTGCCAACTGCAACACGTCATCACTCTGCAGTGTGTAGAGCAGACTGCCATTATGTCTCACACTGAGCGTGTTATAAGCTATGGGGGATGTGTTCTTTTCCTCTTATATGTAGATGCCTTCTTATGACTGGCAGATTTGGCAGTCACACCAACTGCAAGAAATAAGGGCTGACAGCTGTCAATCATAGTCGGGTTTGCTGTGCTCCAGCATGTCATCATTCAGCAGTGAAAAAAGCAGACTGTTTGTCAATGCTATTGTGGGGGGGGGGGGTTATTCTTTCCCTAGTGTGTTGTTGCCAAATTATGATTGGTCAGCTTCAAAAAGAAGAAAAAATACATGCCCCCTGGGAAAACACTCTATTAATGCCCACTTGGACTTAAACAAAAAAGTAGGCATTAGACCTACCAATAATGATGTTTCCAGGAGTCCATCACGACAGCACCACAGGAGGGTTGCCCCTATCATCTGTAGGGACAGGAAACACACAAGAGGTTAAATGCCCCTCCCGCTCCTCCCCAGTGCTTTTTCAAGGATCACACCAGGATGGATGCAACTTCATTTTATTGAACTACAACACACATGTTAAATGTCACATATGTATACAGGGAGGGAAACTAAGGGTGTTATCACGATGGACTCCTGTAAACATCATTACATTAGGTCTAATGCCTACTTTCCTGGTCGTCCCTCACGACAGCACCAAAGGAGAATACCAAATAAGATGCCTTAGGGAGGGACCACTGCCTGTAGGACTTTACGTCCAAAAGACATTTTCTGGGCTGAAAGGATGTCCAATTTATAATGCCTGCAGAAGGTGTTAGGCCCTGACCATGTAGCTGCTGCACAAATTTGTTCCAAGGAAGCTCCTGCTCTAGCTGCCCATGACGTGGAAAGAGCTCTAGTAAGGTGGGCCCGAAGAACCCCCGGGACTTCTAACCCTTCTGAGGAATAGGCTAACCCTATCAAAGACTTAAGTCATCTAGCTAGGGTGGATTTTGAACCCTTTTTGCCCTTATTTTTTCCCCAGAACTGAATAAATAATGAGGAGTCCAATCTCCAGTCCAGGATTGCCTCCAAATAGGCCAAAAGTGCTCTTCGGACATCCAGCGAATAAAGTTCTTGTTCTTTTGGATTCTTCGGCTGGGCACAAAAGGAAAGAAGTACCACTTCTTGGTTCAGAGTCTCTGAAGATATCACCTTTGGGGAGACGGCCGGATCAAGCTTGAGAATGACACAATCATCCCTGATACATAAATATGGTTCCTGAATGGACAAGGCCTGTAACTCTCTGACTCTCTTTGCAGTTGTAATTGCCACCAAGAATAATGTCTTGAATGAAAGTTCCTTAAGCAAAAGACCACTATTAATAGAATAAAGAGGTCCGCAGAGAAATCGAAGGACCAGATTAAGGTCCCATGGAGGCGAAGAGTCTCTTAAAGTGGGCCGTAATCGCTGGGCACCTTTCAGGAATCGTGCAATCCATGAATTTAGTGCCAATTTATAATCCAGGAACACACTGAGAGCAGCTAACTGTACTTTTAAAGTACTAGGTTTGAGGCCTTTAATAAAACCTGACTGGAGAAAATCGAGAATTTTTGCTATATTCAGAATAGCGACTGTGGCCGCATCTCCCACAAAGGAAAAATAGGTCTTCCATATTTTCTGATAGATCACCTTTGTGACTGGTTTCCGGCTGGAGATCATCGTAGAAACCACCTGATCTGAGAGACCTCTGGATCTAAAGATCTCCCGCTCAGGATCCAGGCTGAGAGATGGAGCTGGCGGAGGTTGTGGTGCCGTAAGGGACCCCGAGACAGCAAGTCTTCCTGAAGTGGTAGCATCAGTGGTGGTTCCAGTGCCAGAACTCGGAGAAGCGCAAACCAGCTTCTTTTTGGCCAATAGGGAGGGACAGTGATTACCGTAGCCCTGTTCCGCTGAATCTTCTGTAACACTCGCGGAATCAACGGGAATGGGGAAAAAGCGTAGCTGAGAACTTTGTCCCATCGCTGAGACAGGGCATCCACCGCCACCAGACTGTCGTTTGGATTGAGGGAATAGAATCTCTGAACCTGCGCATTTTGCCTGGAGGCAAAAAGATCCACCGATGGCTGTCCCCATCTGTGAACGAGACTCTGAAACACTAGCTCGTTGAGGCTCCTCTCTCTCGCAATCATCTGACGCCGGCAGAGATAATCTACTTCTTTGTTGTCCGCCCCTCTGAGGTAAACCACTGAAACAGACCGCACCGTCTTCTCCAACAGAAGAAAAATGTCATCCGCCAACTTTTATAGTGGAAGATGTCTGGTTCCTCCCTGGTGATGGAGAAAGGACACAGTGGTGATGTCCGAAAAGACCTTGACGTGTTCGCCAGTCAGTAGCTTCCTAGATCATCAAACTGTTTCCAGAACCGCTCGTAGCCAAGAACCCTGAAAGTAGGTCTGACCTACTCGTGCACCCCAGCCCCTGAGACTCGCATCTGTTGTGATGTGAATGCTTGGTTACAACTGCCAGTGAACTCCTTTTCTGAGATTTGTCAGGTCGCACCACCATTCCAGGGACCATCGCGCATTGTTGGAAAGCGGAAACCGGCTCTCAAGATCTCTCTGTTGACTGTCCGTAACCTCCAGAATGTTCTTCTGCAACGGACGTGAATGGAACTGGCTCCAGTCCACACAGGCTATGCAAGACATCATGAGACTGAGAATCCTTATAGCCTGTCTGACTGTAACCAATTGACGTTAAAACAATTTTAGGATCTCGGAGCTGATTTTTTATTATTATTATTATTATTATTATTATTATTATTATTATTATTATTATTTATTTATAGAGCACCATTGATTCCATGGTGCTGTACATGAGAAGAGGGTTGCATACAGAATACATATATGTTACAATAGACAGACTAGTACAGAGGGAAGAGGGCCCTGCCCTTACGGGCTTACATTCTGATAGCGAGTACTTTCTCTTGAGGCAGGAAGGACATCTGACGTACTGAATCCACATTGACAACCAGGAATTTTTGACAGGTAGTCGCCTGAAGAGAAGACTTCTGAGGTTTCATGATCCAACCGAGTCAGTCCAAGGTGGTCCTTGTAAGGAACAAATGAGGATCCATCTGGGCTGGTGATTCAGCGACCAGAAGGAAGTCATCCAGATAAGGAATTATATTTACGTCCTGAAGATGAAGGAATGTGACCATCTCCGGCAACATTTTCGTAAATATTCATGGAGCAGAAGCCAGGCCAAATGGTAGGCACTGAAACTGGAGGTGGAAAATCTCGGAACCTCTTCTGAGTGCAAACCTTAAATATCTCTGACTGAACAGATAAATGGGGAGGTGATAATAAGCATCTCGCATATCTATTGTTAACATAACCGCCCCCTCCCCGATCAGAGGAATGGTAGAACGAATGGACTCCATTCTGAACCGCCTGTATGTGACCCACAGGTTGTGGGGTTTGAGATTTATGATAGTGCAGTAGTCACCTGATGGTTTTCTGATAGAAAAGAGTGTGGAATAGTGAACCCGGAAAATCTGATCGGGAGGCACCTGAGTAACTACTCCCATCAGAAGAAAGTTGTTTATTTCCGACCACAGACGACGAAGGAAAGAAAGAGAACCCTGAGTTAGCACGAAATGACTGCCATCCTAAAAGTGTCTGGAATACTAAGTTACTGTTCCTTTCCTGTCCACTGACCCACAGAACCCGGGCACTGTACCCTCCTACCCACTTATGCTACGCTATTTTTATAGCAAACAGTGCTGAAACTTAGTGGCATTCAAGAAGTGTCTGCTATACTAAATTAGTGTCCCACTGGTGCCAAGCAAGTTCCACCACCTCTGCCTTCTACCACCATGCCCACTTTTGCTACGCTATTTTTATAGCAAACAGTGCTGAAACTTAGTGGCATCCAAAAAGTGTCTGCTATACTAAATTAGTGTCCCACTGGTGCCAAGCAAGTGCCACCACCTCAGCCTTCTACCCTCCTGCCCATTTTTGCTATGCTATTTTTATAGCAAACAGTGCGGTCAGTTTTAGGGCGATAGTTGCATTGTCAGGGATAGTCAGTGTTGGTTCTTCAGCTGTCAATAAAGCTAGACCACCTCTGAAATCTACACCATCTCTCAATTTTTGCTAACACATTTTAAGTGTCAAATCTTGTTGTTAAAAAAATGAGTAACAAAAGGACAGATACTGGTGTAAAGGGGAACAGGCGTGTTGGAAAAGGAAAAAAAGTTTGTGTCCGTGGGGAAGGTGGGAAAGGTACATTAACATCTGCTGAAGACAGGCCATCTTCCAGCAAAAGTAAGATGTCTACTACTTTCCGTGGACAATCCGATGCGCTCCCTTTTTTACGGAACAAAACAACTGGAACAAAGGTAGATGATGCACAAAAAAAAACACATGCTTGAATGGATCTCAAGTGCTACAAGTGGCCTCTCCTCCAACTCAACTTCAAAATCCAAAAAACAACATTCCTCTAAGTTGTCATCCCAATCGCACTTGCTTTCTCCCAGCTCTCAAGTCTCCACCCGCCCTGCAGAGTATGGTGTAACAGAGATGGCTGAGTCTGCAGAGCTGTTCAGTCACACTATAGGCTGGGAATCAGAGGTCTGCTCCCAAGCTACAGTGAGTACAGACCAGGAAATGGTCTGCAGTGATGCCCAGAAGCTTTGTGACTCAGATTCAGGCCCTGATGACCAAGTTTCTGAACATAAAGTAGACTCTAATTCCCAAACAGTAACACCTGTTGGTGGAGACAATGAGGAACATACTGATGACAATGAGACGCAGATACCAGATTGGGATGACAACTTAACTATTCAGTCAGGACAGGAAGAGGTTAGGTCTGAGGGTGAGGGGAGTGCAAACACAATGCTTGATGATGAAGTTCTAGATCCCACATACTGTCAACCCTCAGTCGGGCATTCGAGGAGGTCACCAGAGGCGGTGGAGGAGGATGCAACTGACGACGAAGTAACCTTGCACCTTCCTGGACAGAGTCAGAGTACTGGAAGCACATCAACAAGTGCATCCTCAGCCACCACTCTGCCTCTGAGCACAAGTCGGGGTGGCTCTGCAGGTCGCATGTCCTCTAAGCCTTGCCTAGCCTGGTCCTTTTTTGACCTTGCAAAGGATCTCCCAAATCATGTGATCTGTAAAATTAGTCAGCAAGCTATAAGTAGAGGCCAAAACCTTACCAGTTTGAACACTTCTTCCATGAATCGTCACATGAATAACAAGCATAAGTCCCAGTGGGAAGCTCACTGTGCTGCAATGCGGCCTAGCGGAGCGGGCCAACCACCGCCTGCCCCTTCCAGTACATCCGCGCGCTCTTCATCTTCTATGACTGTGGGGACAGCTGTCAGACCTGTTCTTCCACGCAGACCTTCCACCACTTTAACCGCAACAGGCAGATTGCTTGGTAGGTCGTCAGTTGTTTTGGAAGGGGAAACAAGTGCTGGTGTACAGCTCTCTCAGACATCGAGAGCACCAACTTTGGATGAAGGCAACATCATGTCTACGCCTGCACTTTCCTCACAGACCTGCAGTTTTGCAGGGACACCCTACTCACCACCGTCTCCACACAGCAGCCAGATCTCGGTCCCTCAGATGTGGACAAATAAAAGGCCATTTCCTCCGTGCCATGACAAAGCTAAGAGGTTGACTTTCACCCTCTGTAAGCTCTTGGCTACCGAAATGCTGCCTTTCCGCCTGGTGGACACAGAGGATTTTCGAGACCTTATGTCCGTCGCAGTGCCCCAGTACCAGATGCCCAGTCGCCACTACTTTTCCAAGAAACGTGTGCCTGCACTACACCAGCATGTCACACACAACATCACCACTTCCTTGAGAATCTCTGTGTGTGACCAGGTGCATTTCACCACCGATACTTGGACCAGTAAGCATGGACAGGAGCATTACATGTCACTGACTGGGCACTGGGTAACTATGGTGATAGATGGAGAAGGGTCTGCTCAACAAGTCTTGCCATCCCCACGACTTGTGCGTCAATCCTCTGTATGTCGAAGTTCCTCCACTGCTTCTGCCTCTTCAACCTCGTCTGGGTCCTCCACCTCCACCCCAAGCCTGCCTGGTCAGGCCACCCGCATTGCAACTGCACACAAGGAATCCTGCACACCTCCTTACTATGCTGGCAGCAGAACTCAATGGCATCAGGCGATCTTTAGCTTGAAATGTCTAGGAAATAAGAGTCACACAGCGGATGAGTTGTGGTCAGCTCTGCGGTCCGAGTTTCGTAAATGGTTATCTCCACTCAATCTGCAGCCAGGGAAGGCCGTGTGCGACAATGCTGCAAACCTGGGTGCGACCCTTCGCCGGGGTAAGTGCCACACATGCCTTGTATGGCTCACGTGTTGAACCTTGTTGTCCAGAAATTTTTAACCCACTATCCCGGCCTAGATGGGTTTCTGCACACGGCACGGTCACTCTCTGCTCACTTCCGTTCAACCGCCACAGCTGACCGACTTGCATCGCTCCAGAAGTCATTCGGCCTGCCGGTTCATCGCCTGAAATGCGATGTGGCGACACGCTGGAATTCGACTCTCCACATTTTACAGCGACTGTGGCAGCACCGCCGAGCCCTGGTGCAATACGTTATGACTTATAGCCTGGGTCAACGAGATGCAGAGGTGGGGAAGATCACGCTAATGGAGTGGTCTCAGATTAAGGACCTATGCACCCTTCTGCACAGTTTCGACATGGCAACGAATATGTTTAGCGCTGACAATGCCATTATCAGCATGACAATTCCAGTCATTTACCTTCTGGAGCACACGCTAAACACTATTCAGAGTCAGGGGGTGAGACAAGAGGAAGGGGAGGAAGTACAGGAGGATTCATATGCAGAAGGGATACCAACATCTACAAGGTCCAGACATTCATCATCACCAAGGCGGCAGGCATGGGACGTTGGTGGAGAGGGATTAACAAGGGCGCATGGTAGCAGACAAAATGTTGAGGAAGGTGCAGGAGACCAGGAAGAAATGGAGGACAAACTCTCGATGGACATGGAAAACTCAGCAGATGAGGAAGACCTTGGTCAAATTTCGGTTGAACGAGGTTGGGGGGAGATGTCAGAGGAAGAAAGCATGGTTAGCACCTCTATGCCACAAACACAGGGAGGACTTGGTCCGCATGGATGCGCAAGACACATGAGCGCCTTCTTGCTGCACTACCTATAACATGACCCTCGGATTGTCAAAATTAGAAGTAATGATGACGACTGGGTTGCCACACTATTAGATCCCCGGTACAAGTCCAAATTTTGTGAAATAATTCCAGCCATAGAAAGGGACGCACGTATGCAGGAGTATCAGCAGAAGCTGTTACTCAATCTTAGCTCGGCTTTTCCACCAAACACCAGTGGTGCATGGAGTGAATCTCCCAGTTGTAACTTGCCAAGCATGGGACTGTCTCGTCATTATCAGTCAAACCGTACCAGCAACACCGTATCTGGTGCTGGTAACAGCAATTTTCTGGAATTTTTTCATAATTTTTTTAGACCATCCAATGCAAGGCCACAAGAGACAAGAAGTCTGACACATAGTCAACAGCTGGAGAGGATGATACAGGAGTATCTCCAAATGAACATCAATGCCATGACTTTGCAACTGGAGCCTTGCTCATTTTGGGCTTCAAATCTTGAAAAATGGCCTGAGCTCGCCACTTACGCCTTGGAGATCTTGTCGTGTTCTGCAGCCAGCGTTGTCTCTGAACATGTCTTCAGTGCTGCAGGGTGTGTGCTTACAGATAAGCGCACGCGTCTGTCCAGTGACAATGTGGACAGACTAACGTTCATCAAGATGAACAAGTCATGGATCCGCAAGGACTTTACTACCCCTGTGTCATCCTGGGGAGAGTAAAGGCTTGTGGATTTGGAATGCGCTTAATGCTAATGTACCTGTCAAGTTTGCAACTGGGACACAAGTGATGCCACTAAAGTGGTGTCTGTGTGGCCCAATTTTTGGAAAAAAGGGAGACTCTGCTTGGAGTCCCCTTGCTGTGTTTTTAAAAATGATCCAACATGAACAAATCATGGATCAGCAAAGACTTTGCTACCTACACTGGTGTCATCCTGGAGACAGTTAAGGCTGGCGTATTTTTGAATGTGCTTGATGCAAATGTACCTGTGAAGTGTACAACTGGGGCACAAGTGCTGCCACTGAAGTGGTGTCTGTGGGGCCCAATTTTTGGAAAAAAGGGAGACTCTGCTTGAAGTCCGCTTGGTGTGTTTTTAAAAATGAGCCAAGATATACAAGCCTTGGTTCAGCAAGGACTTTGCTACCTACCCCGGTGTCATCCTGGGGACAGTTAAGGCTGGCATATTTTAGAATGTGCTTGATGCAAATCAAAACATCCTGTTTGCAACTAGGGCACAAGTGCTGCCACTGAAGTGGTGTCTGTGGGGCCCAATTTTTGGAAAAAAGGGAGACTCCGCTTTGAGTCCCTTTGCTGTGTTTTTAAAAATGATCCAAGATGAACAAATCATGGATCAGCAAAGACTTTGCTACCTACACCGGTGTCATCCCGGGGACAGTTAAGGCTGGTGCATTTTTGAATGTGCTTGATACAAATGTACCTGTAACGTGTACAACTGGGGCACAAGTGCTGCCACTGAAGTGGTGTCTGTGGGGCCCAATCTTTGCAAAAAAAGGGAGACTCCGCTTGGAGTCCCCTTACTGTGTTTTTAAAAATGATCCAAGATGAACAAATCATGGATCAGCAAAGACTTTGCTACCTACACTGGTGTCATCCCGGGGACAGTTAAGGCTGGCGTATTTTTGAATGTGCTTGATGCAAATGTACCTGTGACGTGTACAACTGGGGCACAAGTGCTGCCAATGAAGTGGTGTCTGTGGGGCCCAATTTTTGGAAAAAAGGGAGACTCCGCTTGGAGTCCCCTTGCTGTGTTTTTAAAAATGATCCAAGATGAACATATCATGGATCAGCAAAGACTTTGCTATCTACACCGGTGTCATCCCGGGGACAGTTAAGGCTGGCGTATTTTTGAATGTGCTTGATGCAAATGTACCTGTGAAGTGTACAACTGGGGCACAAGTGCTGCCACTGAAGTGGTGTTTGTGGGGCCCAATTTTTGGAAAAAAGGGAGACTCCGCTTGGAGTCCCCTTGCTGTGTTTTACATGATTTTAGAAGGGCATGCCATGCCTATATCTGTGTCTCGTCCTCTTTTTCCTCGTCCAGCTGTTTTGTTTTCGCATGAGTATTTGTCCTTGACACTTTCCCATGTGTTTGTGTTGTCTTGGGAGTTGTTTGTCACTTTTTGGACATCTTTGAGGGTGTTTTTTTAGGTGTTTTTATGTGTTTGTGATTGCCTCCCATTGTTTTCAATGGGGTTCGAGAGGTTCGTCAAACGGTTCGTCGAACCGAACACGAACGTGGCCTCCGTTCGACAAACCAAACCGAACTCGAGCCCCTAGAGGTTCACTCATCTCTATTCATGACAAACATGCGATCTTCAGCACAACCACAAACATCATAGCAACCCATTGGCACCTTACAATCATATAGCGTCGGAGCCAATGGGAAGTTAAAACAATGCATCCACTCTGATGTCAAAGATTGACAGCAGCATTTAAAGAAGAGAAAACGCATTTTAGATTTTCTTTGTCATTGCAGCATTTACTGTTAAAGTTAATTAATTTTATATTTTCATAAATCAGAATTATGGATGTAGTGATTTCACATGGATGTATTTGTTAATCTTTATTTTTAATGAGGGAATATGGCTGATTCAAACATGTATTTTTTAAAAAGATTTCCATATCCTTACACTTTTTTTTTCTGTAGTTTGTAGTTGTTTTAGGGGACTTGAACCTGTGGTCATCTGATCGCCTGTACTATTATGAACAGTTCCAAATATCAGTCAGTTTTGTAACAAAACCTTCAGGCCTCTGGTAAATAGTATAAACGCACTAAGCATACATGACATCCACGTATTGCTGTATCAATAAAGGTTTACCAAAGCCAAAGACCAGGAAGTATCAAAAACAAAGCAGCTTAATTTAAAACATGACATACCAAAAAGAGACAAAAACCGTAGTGTGAAAAACACGATAAAAATGTGTAAAAACTCAAAAACTCAATGGAAAAATACAAGTTACCCAAACTAGCTAATTGGAGATGAAATGCTGCAGATGGAAGAAAAGAAGAAGGAAGAACACATCAAGGAAGGGATCAAACATGTAATGAAGTTGTATTGCGTATTGCTATTCTTAATTGTTGCTCTATCACTGGTAATCGTTAAAGTGGTTGTCCATATTTCACACAAAAGTCTTCATTCACTCTATGTACCTGCAGACTTGTTAATCCATACAGCGCACATCACACAATGGCAGGATTCTACAGTGCCAGGAGTTGGCAGTCATGTGATTGCAAATATGCAATACTAGAAGGTGGCCCGATTCTACGCATCGGGTATTCTAGAATTTACGTATTGTGTAGTTAATGTATGATTTTTGTTATATATATATATATATATATATATATATATATATATATATATATATATATGTTGTTGTGTGTAGTTACCAAGTGTTTGTGTAGGGCGCTGTACATGTTCTGGGTGTTGTCTGGGTGTGGCGGGGGGTGAGAGCGGTGTTGTATGTGTGTTGCGTGTGTTGCGTTGTTTGTGGAGCGCTGTGTGTCTGTAGCGTTGTGTGTGTGTTGCGCGGTTTGTGTGGGTGTGGTGTGTTTTGGGGGAGGTATGTTTTGTGCAATGTGTGTGTGTTGCGTGGTATGTGCGTATATTTATGTATGCCGCGGTGTTTGTGTGTTGGGTGTTGTGTGTGTGCAGCGTCGTCTGTGTGTGTGGGTGTCTGTGTACGGCGGTGTTTGTGGTTCCCAGTGTGTGTGTGGTGTGTTGTGTGTGTGTGTTGGGGGGAGGTGTGCACCTCCCATCGTGCTCCATCCCCCATGCTGCGCACCCCCCATCGTGCTCCATCCGCCATGCTGCGCACTCCCAAACGTGCTCCATCTGCCATGCTGCGCACTCCCAAACGTGGTCCATCCGCCATGCTGCGCACTCCCAAACGTGCTCCATCCGCCATGCTGCGCACTCCCAAATGTGCTCCATCCGCCATGCTGCGCACTCCCAAACATGCTCCATCCGCCATGCTGCGCACTCCCAAACGTGCTCCATCCCCCATGCTGCGCACCCCCCATCGTGCTCCCAGCCTCCCCCAGCATCAACCTCCCCCAGCATCAGCCTCTCTCCTCCCAGCCTCCCCCAGCATCAGCCTCTCTCCTCCCAGCCTCCCTCCTCCCAGCCTCCCCCAGCATCAGCCTCTCTCCTTCCAGCCTCCCCCAGCATCAGCCTCCCCCAGCATCAGCCTCTCTCCTCCCAGCCTCCCCCAGCATCAGCCTCTCTCCTCCCAGCCTCCCTCCTCCCAGCCTCCCCCAGCATCAGCCTCCCCCAGCATCAGCCTCTCTCCTTCCAGCCTCCCCCAACATCAGCCTCCCCCAGCATCAGCATCTCTCCTCCCAGCCTCCCCCAGCATCAGCCTCCCCCTCCCAGCCTCCCCCAGCATCAGCCTCCCCCAGCAGCAGCCTCTCTCCTCCCAGCCTCCGCCAGCATCAGCCTCTCTTCTTCCAGCCTCCCCCAGCATCAGCCTCCCCCTCCCAGCCTTCCCCAGGATTAGCCTCTCTCCTCCCAGCCTCCCTCTTCCCAGCCTCCCTCAGCATCAGCCTTCCCCTCCCAGCCTCCCTCAGCATAAGCCTTCCCCAGCATCAGCCTCTCTCCTCCCAGCCTCCCCCAGCATCAGCCTCTCTCCTTCCAGCCTCCCCCAGCACCAGCCTCCCCCTCCCAGCCTTCCCCAGGATCAGCCTCTCTCCTCCCAGCCTCCCCCTCCCAGCCTCCCTCAGCATCAGCCTTCCCCTCCCAGTCTCCCCCAGCATCAGCCTCCCCCTCCCAGCCTTCCCCAAGATCAGCCTCTCTCCTCCCAGCCTCCTCCAGCATGCCGTGTTCCTCTGCCGACACTCACAGATCCGATCGCATACACTCACACACACCCGATCGCATACACTCACACACACCCAATTGCATACACTCACACACACCTGATCGCATACACTCACACACACACACACACACACTGACGATATCGCACATCCACGCTCACACTCACAACATCCAGAGATACCACATGCTTCTGGCCATGTGATCCTCCGGCAGGTCCTGGAAGGTCACAACAGCACAGTATCGAGGCCGAGAAGCAAGCGATATCGCCGGATGCTGTGAGTATGTGGATGCGATGTGATGTGTGTGTGAGGTGTGTGTGAGAGTGAGTTTGAGCCGGTGTACACTGGTAACTATGATACACATCGGGTAACCAAGGGACCTTAGTTACCCGATGTGTATAATGGTTACCAGCGTTCACGGCCTCCGTCAAGATCCCAGCATCGCAAGGTTATGTTTGGCGCTGCTGGGATCGTGACGGAGCCGGTGTACACTGGTAACTATGATACACATCGGGTAACCAAGGGACCTTAGTTACCCGATGTGTATAATGGTTACCAGCGTTCACGGGCTCCGTCAAGATCCCAGCATCGCAAGGTTATGTCTGCGATATCCCAGGATGTTGTGAGTGTGTGGATGTGATGTGTGAGGTGTGTGTGAGAGTGAGTGTGATGTGTGTATGTGTACTCACCTGGGAGTCGGAGCTCCGTGTCAGTTGGGCCAGAGCGAGCGTGCATTGCGTGAGGGGGGCGGGGCCTGCAGAGAACCGGGGCGAGAGGCCAATCCGTGTGGGGGGGGCGGGGCCATGGCGAGCCCAGCGGCCAATCAGCTTTGTGTCAACGTAAGGACACAATTTTGGAGCATGACAGACAGACAGACAGACAGACAGAATAAGGCAATTATATATATAGATTCGTACTGCCAGATCACATTCCAGCTAGACTTGTGTGGCCTCGCTTAATACCATTAAATTGAGTAAGGCTGTGCACGTCTAGTTGGAATGTGGCCAGTAGTATGTATATTGCATATATGTGGTCACATGGTCACCTGCTCTCCGAGAATCCCAACATTTCACATTGTAACGATTCACAATTCTGCAGTCACAAAGTAATTTCAGACTTTCAAGCCAAACCTAGACAACGCCTAGGACAATCCTGAGAGCCCCGCTGCCGGGAGGAAATAGCAGTGCTAGAAAAGATTTTGGCCCCACTTCATCAAAGTTTTTACACCAGAAAACTGCTAAATGCTTTTAAAAACAGCACAAAATTTTGCAACTGTTGGCATTTCCCCACCAGTTTGAAGAAGATCTATCGAAATGGGAAGAGCTGGGGAAGAGCTGGGGAATGCCTATGCAAGGCTGTCAAATTCAGCAAAAAATGCTGGTGTTATTTACGTCTAAACTATTACTCAGTCTCTGACTAGAATTAATAAATTTAAAAAATTATTAAAAGGCATGGTTCACCAATATTTATTATTTGCTAGATCGATATTATTTTAAGAAACAATGTTTCTCTCAATTACCTTATGTTGGCAATAGTGCCTGAGAGAGGCGCTATTGCAGACCGTTCTTCCCCATCATCTGACCCACGAGCACCGTGACCTCGGGGATCCGGTGATGCCACGTCAAGTTCCTGATCACATGACATCACCGCGGCCATCCCCAGTCTTCCTGAGTCACTGGGCTGTGGGTGGTGTTTCACCGCTCATCACAGCCCAGCATGTCTCCTGCTTGCAGCGCTTTGCTGTGAGGGAGGAGGGAGCAGGGAGCAGATGGGCTGTCACTCTGGGCTGTGCTGAGCGGTGAAACGCCGCCCACAGCCCACTGACTCAGGAAGACTGGGGCCGGCCGCGGTGATGTCATGTGATCAGGAACTTGACATGACATCACCGGATCCCCGAGATCATGGAGCCCGGGGGTCAGGCGATGGGGAACAGCAGTCCACAATAGCGCCTCTGACAGGCACTATTGCCAACATAAGGTATTTGAGAGAACCATTGTATCTCAACATAATATCGATCTAGCAAATAATAAATATGGGTGCACCAGTTCTTTAAGTGGCGCGTGCCTCTTAATGAATTCAGCACATTGTATTCCAGCGAGCCCTTCATTAAAATTACTATGTGCAACTCCAGCCTTAATGATTTGGCCCTTAGGGTACTTTCACACTTGTGTTCAGCGCAGTCCGTCACTATGGAGAATAGCGCAGTCCGGTAATGCACTGCACTATTCTCCATAGACTTGTATGGACGACGCACTGTAACGCAAGTGTCAGAGTTGCATCCGCTGGACGACGCAGTGTCGTTATTTTGACGCTGTGCCGGGCGGGAGGAACGCAGCATGTAACTTTTTTTGAGCAGCGCAATCCGTAGGATTTCACTGCGTATGCTCTCTCTGGCTCCCTGCACCCGTAACCAAGGTAAATATCGGGTAACCAAGCAAAGTGCTTTGCCGATATTTACCGTCGCTACGTGTGCAGGGAACCCGACACTTCCCCGCTTGGCTCCGCCCCCTCCCGCACTCCACTCCGCATGTATGTACACACACACATACATATACATACACACACACACTCACGTGTCCTCAGCGCCATGGCCCACTCGGCTCCACCCACTCCGCACTCCAATCCCCGCACACATTCTCGGCGGCCGAACGATCAGCTGATCAACCAGCCACTGGCATGTGAGAGCGCTTAGCTGAGCGCCCGGCAGCCGGCTATTGAGAGCGATCAGCTGATCGTTCACAATAGTCTGCTGCCGGTAAAACTGTAAAGAAGAGAAAAAAAAAAGAAAAACAAAAGCTTTCCGTTGTTTTGTATGATCCGTTGCATCCGTTGTGCCACTATATGCAACTCATCCGTTGCATCCGTCACACAACGCAATGCAACGGATGCCGTTCAACGCAAGCGTGAAACTAGCCTTATGCAATTGCAGTTTGGAGTGCCTGACCATATTTTGGAGTTTCAAATAGGACTGGGTTTAGAATTGCGAAGGCAAAAAATGGTAAAGCTAAGTATACGGTTAAAAATTGTAGGCCCAATTTATGATTTGCAGGTTTGTGATGTCACTATTCTTTTTTGTCCTGTGGCATTTGTTGAAGTTTTTGTGCCAAATTCATCAGCATGGGTCATGTGATTCATGACTTATGCATAAAGTAAAAAAATGGTCTTTTTTTCTGTGACTTGTCAGTTCAAAAAAAGTCACATGTTTTGTAAAATATTTAAAAAATGTCTGACTTACTTTGAATCACTGCATGGTTAGGATTAAATTTGTGTCAAAATTTAATTCAGGCGAAAAAAATCTAGAAACTCTGCCAACAGTGGTAAAATAAAAAAATAAAAAAGGGCAAGTAAAATAGATTTTAAAAAAAGAGGAAATGGAAAAGTGAATTTGAACACAATAAAAAATCAACTAAAACAAAAAGTGAAAATGCAATATTGAATTGGGCCCTGAATACAGGGTTTCGAGAGTAATAAAAATATCCTAAAGAACAATAAAGGATCAATATCACTCAACAGAGGGCAAACAAAGAATATCCAGAATTAGTGCTTTTCTGATGAGTATCTGTGTAACCTCAGGCATGGAAACAAAGGAATAATTGTTACTTTCAATTTCAAAAAAATCTTTAACATTTCCCTCAATATCTGTCTCTGACACAAATGCTTACCAGGAAGAGGGGAAAAACCGAAGTTAATTAAAACACAGAAGAGGGACAATAAAGGAAAGAGCCAGGAATATAAACCAAAAACAAGGGAGGGTAGAGAAAGGGAAATGCACATATGGGGAGAGTTCACTGAAGTACGGTAACTACAGTTAAAATGGTGTAAGAAGTTGGGAAGATAGAGAAGATTAATAGGAAATAGCACAGAACTGAAGGTGGGAAATGGAGAAGTGTGAAAAGAAATAATGGAGAGATTGAGAAAGTGATGACAGAAAGACTAAAGGGGGCTTTACACGCTACGACATCGCTAATGCAAACTCGTTGGGGTCACGGAATTGGTGACGCACATCCGGCCGCATTAGCGATGCCGTTGCGTGTGACACCTATGAGTGATTTTGCATCGTTGCAAAAGCGTGCAAAATCGCTCATCGGTGACATGGGGGTCCATTTTCAAAAATAGTTACTGCAGCAGTAACGAAGTTGTTCCTCGTTCCTGCGGCAGCACACATCGCTCCGTGTGACACCGCAGGAACGAGGAACCTCACCTTACCTGCCTCCCGGCCGCTATGCGGAAGGAAGGAGGTGGGCGGGATGTTCGTCCCGCTCATCTCCGCCCCTCCGCTTCTATTGGGCAGCGGTTCAGTGACGCAGCTGTGACGTCGCTGTGATGCTGAACGAACCGCCCCCTTAGAAAGGAAGCGGTTCGCCGGTCACAGCGACGTCGCCGGGCAGGTAAGTATGTGTGACATGTCTGGACGATGTTGTGCGGCAGGGGCAGCGATTTGCCCGTGTCGCACAACAGATGGGGGCGGGTACCCACGCTAGCGATATCGGTACCGATATCGCAGCGTGTAAAGTAGCCTTAAGACGTAATAGTGAGAGATGGCATACCTATAATGTATGGGTGCATTTTAAACTGCTATGGAAGTTTCCACTATTTGAGTTTCAATGAGAGAGGGACCGCCCAAATGTATAGACAACGGCCCTCCCAACTGTATGTTACTGTGCCACCTCAGGGTTCTCACCAGATCAGTTTCCTGACCCCTTCATGCCCTCTGAAAACATGAATTTATGGCCTCAGAATGACATGGAGGTGAAGGAGGAGGCTAAAGCCCACCACCACAATTGGCACATTTTAAACTGTTATGGAATATGTATTCCACAATCTGAGTCTTAATGAGGGAGGGACCGCAAAAAATGTATAAGTAACAGCAGTCCCTCCAAAACGTACTGTATGTTAGAAATTATGTATGACAGAGGGATCTACAAAATGTATAAGTCAGATCCCTCCCAATTGTAAAAGTAAAAAAAAGCCAAAACATGCTAAAAGGGATATCTTTTTTTCCTCCAGTTTATTTAGCCTTAGGCCGGTTTAACACCTGCGTTCAGCGCAATCAGCCGCTATGGAGAATAGCGCAGTCTGTTAACGCACTGCGCTATTCTCCATAGACTTGTATGGATGAAGCACTGTAACGCAAGTGTCTGCGTTGCATCTGCTGCATGACGCAGCATCGTTAATTTGATGCTGCGTCGGGTGGAAGGAACGTTGCATGTAGCGTTTTTTGTGTCGTTAAAATATTGCACCTTCACGGATTCCATTAGTATTCGCCAAGGTGTGTAATGATTTTCTATGGTGGCGGAATCCGCCGCAATGCGCTAAGCGGCGGAATCCGCTGACTTTTCCCGTCACGTTCTACTGAGCATGCTCAGCATGTCCAGCAGAACGATCTAAATCGTTTAAAATCACTCCTGGTCTCTCTCCCCCCTTTACCCCCCTCTCTCATACTCACCGATCACTGGCTCGGCGCTGCACGGCTGTCACAAAGCTCCAGCGGCTTTTCCTCTTTTGAAAATGCTGGCCGCTCATTAATCCATCTCGTATTCACTGCTTTCCCCACCCACCGGTGCCCATGATTGGTTGCAGTCAGACCCGCCCCTACGCTGAGTGACAGCTTTATCACTGCAACTAATCACAGCCGCCAGTGGGCGGGTCTATATCGTGCAGTAAAATAAATAATTTAAAAAAAAAACGGCGTGCGGCCCCCCCAATTTTGATACCTGCCAAGATAAAGCCACATGGCTGAAGGCTGGTATTCTCAGGATGGGGAGCCCCACGTTATGGGCAGCCCCCCAGCCTAACAATATCAGCCAGCAGCAGCCCGGAATTGCTTTAGATGCGACAGTCCCGGGACTCTACCCGGCTCATCCCGAATTGCCGTGATGCGGTGGCAATCGGGGTAATAAGAAGTTAAATGGCAGCTTATAGCTGCCACTAAGTCCTATGTTAATCATGGCAGGCATCTCCCCCGAGATACCTTCCATGATTAACCTGTAAGTGAAAGTAAATAAACACAAACACCTGAAAAAATCCTTTATTTGGAATAAAAGACAAAAAAAACACCCTCTTTCCCCACTTTATTAATCCCCAAATACCCCTCCAGGTGCGGCGTAATCCACCCAAAGGAGCGGCAGTAGAACACAACCGCTCTCTATCAGCTCCACGCAGCAACTGAAGTGAGCCGCGCGATCAGCTGTGCCCTCATTCAGGTGACCCACGGACACAGCTCTCGGGTGGAGGACTTCAGCTGTGGCCGCGGGTCACCTGAGTGATGGCACAGCTGATCACTGCAGTCACTCAGGGGATTTGCGGTCACCTCTCTCTCCTCCCGACCGGAAATCTCCTTTCCCGGCGAAACATAAAAAAAAACCAAAAACGCAAAATGTTCTTTTTAAGGAATCTGTTACCTTTATTAGCACACTATTTGCAATGCATCCGTAACATGTGGCACACAACACACTGTGAGGCTATGTGCGCACATTTCGTACTGTCACTGCAGAAATTTCTGCAGCGATTTGAACAGCACACGTGCGCTTCAAATCGCTGCAGAAAGAGTCCGTAATGAAAAAAAAAAAGCCGATTCCTTGCGCATGAAAAAAGTCACATGTCACTTCTTACAACGCGCGCTTCGGGCAGCAGCCGAAGCGCTGCGCTCTAATACGCCACGCGCGCACGTCTCCTGCACAATCTCCATAGATTGTGCGGGGGACGCAGGACGCATGCAGTTACGCTGCGGTGCAGATCGCAGCGTAACTGCATGCAATTATGCAACGTGCGCACATAGCCTGACGGATGCCTCACAACGCAAATGTGAAACTGGCCTTATATACAAGTGATTATGTAGGAAAAACAGTTTCTTAACCTTTTTGGCCTGTAAAATGCAATTTAGGTTAGGTTTGAAAGGTGTTCTTGTGCATCTGTGAAAGTGACGTAATACTGTAAAACAAAAAAATGCAAAACAGGACTGCCGCGGAAACACCATCACATGTCTCAACGCTGGCAGGAAACTAGCCAGGTCTTTCACCGGGAAGGAACAACCACCGTGAAGGGCGGTGAAGGGCAGTCTCCAGTCAAGGAAACTGCCTATGCCAAAACATGGTATCCATCCACAGACAGCTGTTTCGGGGTATTTGCCCCTCATCAGTGTGGAGTAGGAAACTGGCTAGTGGGAGCAATGCCTAGTAAAAGACTACATAAGCAAGGATGATTGACCTTAGGGAGAGCAACATCCAGCACCACGGAGACACCATCACGTGTTTCTCAATGCAGTGATTCTAGAACAAGGCCCCCTGGGAAAATATGCAAAACATGACTGCCGCGGAAACATCATCACATGTCTCAACGCTGGCAGGAAACTAGCCAGGTCTTTCACCGGGAAGGAACAACCACGGGAAGGGCAGTCTCCAGTCAAGGAAAACGCCTATGCCAAAACATGGTATCCATCCACAGACAGCTGTTTCGGGGTAATACTGTGACATCCTTATTCCCAGAAATCATATGTGAGTCAGAAATGCATGCATGCATATTCTCCAGGTTCTCCCAATTTAGTTTCATCACTTTTCCATCCATTTCAGCCTTTTCCTCAGTCCCCCAGACCCCTTTGTTGGGTTCAGCAGAAAATGACTCACATTTCCCATTGACTTGAATTGTACTCGGTATTCGGAATGAATGCTAGAGTATTACAAAGTACTCGTTACGAGTATAGCGATTACGAATATTTCAGTACTCGGTCATCTCTACCTCTAACAAAACCTCCATATAAAGCACAGTTTTTATATGTTGTGATTATGTACACCTTTTTATGGCTTGATAAAGGCCATGTGTTGATTGAAAGGTTGCTGTTCTTATTCCCTTCATGTAAACCGGGACCAATGAAGATTTTTCTTGACTAAAGGACTTTTGGTGCCTTGGATACTGCGATATTGTTACAAGTCTACAGCTTATGGAGAGCTGCACCAAGCAGCACAAACGGGGGAGTAGTGTATGGGACACATCTGCTTGTTCATGGAAGTTTTAAAGTTTGAGGCTTACCTGATGCCCGAGTGGATGAGCTTATTAAAAGGTTAGGCCCATCTTGGTACATCACCACCCTGGATCTCACCAAGGGCTACTAGCAGCTTTCCCTCTCCAAGAAAGCCAAGAAGAAGACTGCTTCCTCGACATCAGATGGTTGTTACCAGTATGTCAGGATCCCTTTTTGGGTTGCAAGAGGCTCCAGCCACCTTCCAGAGAGCCACGGATCAGGTCCTAGCCCCTCACAAGAAATATACACCAGCCTATTTGGATGACATTGTCATATTTAGCCAGGATTGGGGAAGTTACCTGAATAAAGTCCAGGCAGTACTTGACGCTCTGAGGAAAGTAGGCTTTACCATCAATCCAAACAAATGTATTTTGAGGAAGGAAAATTTTGGCTATGTAGTAGGGAGGGGTGTGATCAAACCTCAGATAAATAAGATAGAGACAATAGAGAGCTGGCCTCAACCCTCATCGAAGAAGCAGGTCAAAGCATTCCTTGGTATAGTGGGTTATTACTGGAGGTTTGTCCCATTTTTGCCCTGGAAGTCGCCCCCTAATGGACCTCCTGAAGGGTACAAAGTCAACCATGGCGAAGAGGTCACCAGAGGTATTTCAGGAACTAAAGCTAGCACTCTGTAGGCAGCTGGTGATGGTAATGCCCGACATCACAAAGGAATTCATAGTCTAGACCAGACTTGGGCAAGGGGTGGCCCGCCTACTGTCTATGACCGGCCCGCCCTTAGCTCACAGTTGGAGGCGTGGCCTGATCAACGATTTTATGCCTCAAGCTATGTAACCTGCAGTGCAGTGAGCCAACTGTCACACCCCTGCACTCTGCCGGCCACGCCCCGTTTTGCTGCCACTCACACCTTCTCTGGATGCTGGCCACACGATCTGGATGCCTTCCATGGCATCTATGCTGATGGCCACGCCCCTTTTGGTGTCGTCCACACCCCCTCTATGCTGGACACACACTCCTTGATGCCTTCCTTGTCCCCTCTTGCTGCTCTCCCGATGCTGGCCACGCCTCCTCTGCCTGCCCCTTCTACCCAGGAACCTAACATGTGACCAGCTCATCTCCACAGCGGCTGCTTCAAAAATGTTTGTTTTGCAACTGCGGTAATGTGAGCCAGTAGCAGCAGGGAGAGAGCAGTGTGCCTGTACGGGGAGAGCAATGTGCCTGCAGGAGGGGAGAGTCCAGCACTTGTGTCTTCTCAGGTCCCCCTGTGCCTGGAATAGAAAAAGCAGATACACAGGGGACTCAGACAAGGCAGTCAGAGGAGCCCTCAGAGAGAGCAGACAGAGGAGCCCTCAGGCTCTGCTCCTGCAGTGCTGCCAGAGTGCTGCCAGCCTGTGCCCCCAGCATCCTGCCGTGCTGCCAGCCTGTGCTGTCAGCATCCTGCCATGCTTCCAGCCTGTGCCCTCAGCGTCCTACCGTGCTGCCAGCCTGTGCCATCAGCGTTCTGCCGTGCTGCCAGCCTGTGCCGTCAGCATCCTGCCTGCCTGTGCTGTCACCGTACTGCCGTGCTGCCAGCCTGTGCCCTCAGCGTCCTGCCGTGCTGCCAGCCTGTGCCCTCAGCGTCCTGTAGTGCTGCTAGCCTGTGCCCCCAGCATCCTGTAGTGCTCCCAGCCTGTGCTCTCAGCATCCTGCCGTGCTGCCAGCCT
The DNA here is from genome assembly GCF_048569485.1 of Anomaloglossus baeobatrachus. Classification (NCBI taxonomy): domain Eukaryota; kingdom Metazoa; phylum Chordata; class Amphibia; order Anura; family Aromobatidae; genus Anomaloglossus; species Anomaloglossus baeobatrachus. Next base: position 652,469,995 of record NC_134353.1, read on the forward strand.
GTGCCCTCAGCGTCCTGCCGTGCTGCCAGCCTGTGCCCTCAGCGTCCTGCCGTGCTGCCAGCCTGTGCCCTAAGTATCCCCAGGGCCAGTATGTATGCCCCACAGGCCACCACTGTCAGTATATGCCCCGCAGGCCCCAGTAATGTGTATGCCCCCCACTGACCCCAGTAATGTCTATGCCAATTAGGCTACATTCACACATCTGTTTTTTGCCATCAGGCACAATCCGGTTTGTGCCTGATGCAACAGATCCGTCGCAGATTGTGCTAAAACTAATACGACGGATCCGGTAAAAAAAGTGATCCGTTGTTGCAGTATGTACCGAGAAGCCACCTGTGGCTGCGGGTAACCTGAGTGACATCACCACTGACAGCGCGATTCACTTCAGTTGCTCTGTGGAGCTCACAGTGAGTGGCGGTGTTCTACGGCCACTCCTGTCAGCTTACAATGTAGCAGAGCTGAAAGCATCATGGGACCTTGTGTGGATTACGCCGGACCTGCAGGGTGTTTAAGGATTAATAAAGTGGTGAAAGAGGGTGTTTTTTTGGCTTTTATTTCAAATAAAGGATTTTTGGGTATTTGTGTTTATTTACTTTCACTACAGTTTAGTGATGGCAGCGTGTCTCATAGACACCTGCCATCACTAAGCTAAGACTTACTGGCAGCTATGGGCTGCCATTAACTCCTTATTACCCCGATTGCCACCGCACCAAGGCAATTCGGGATGAGCTGGGTAGAGTCCCGGGACGGTCACATCTAAAGCATGCTGCATTTCCGGGTGGCTGCTGGCTGATATTTTTAGGCTGGGGGGCTCGCCATAACGTGGGACTCCCCATCCTGAGAATACCAGCCCTCAGCCATGTGGCTTTACCTTGGCTGGTATCAAATTTAGGGAGGACCGCATGCCGTCTTTTTTTAATTATTTATTTTACTGCAAGATTTAGACCCGCCCACCGGTGGCTGTGATTGGTTGCAGTGAGACAGTTGTCACTCAGCGTGGGGAAGCGTCTGAATGCAACCAATCATAGGCACCGGTGGGAAGGGGAAGCAGTGAATACGAAATGGAATAATGAATGGCTGGCATTTTCAAAAGCAGGAGAAGCCACGGGAGCTTTGTGACAGCTGTGCAGCGCCACGTCGGTGTTCGGTGAGTATGAGAGAGGGGGTGAGATAGAGAGACCGACAGAGACAGACCAACCAACAGACAGAGAGAGACAGAGAGAGAGAGATTTTGTAACCAGAAAGGAATTTACACATTTGAGCATGCTCAGTTAAAAAAAACCTGGATACGTCGATGGAATGCATTTTTTGCCGCATTATGACGGCGCTCATAGGCTTTCATTTTACAACACGCCGGTGACAAAAAACGTTCCCTTATGTGTCCTTTCCAGCAGCCGGACACAGAAATTTTTCTGGATCCGAAATACGCCAGAAGAAATGCAAGGGCATGAAGCACAATCCGGCACTAATACAGTTCAATGAGGATAAAAACGCATCCGGATTCGTTTTATCTGGTATTCCAGGATTGTGCCTGACGGCAAAAAACTGATGTGTGAAAGCAGCCTAAGGCTAGTTTCACACTTGTGTTGAACAGTATCTGTTGCATTGCGTTGTGTGACGGATGCAACGGATGTGTTGCATATAGTGGCACAACGGATGCAACGGATGCTGCAAAACAACGGAATCCGTTTTCATTTTTTTTTACAGTTTACCGGCGACATACTATTGTGAACGATCAGCTGATCGCTCACAGCAGCCGGTCGCCGGGTGATCAGCTGATCGCTCCCAGTAGCCGGCCGCCGGGTGATCAGCTGATCGCTCCCAGTAGCCGGCCGCCGGGTGATCAGCTGATCGTTCCCCGTAGCCGGCCGCCGGGTGATCAGCTGATCGCTCCCAGTAGCCGGCCGCCGGGTAATCAGCTGATCGCTCACAGCAGCCGGTCGCCGGGTGATCAGCTGATCGCTCCCAGTAGCCGGCCGCCGGGTAATCAGCTGATCGCTCACAGCAGCCGGTCGCCGGGTGATCAGCTGATCGCTCCCAGTAGCCGGCCGCCGGGTGATCAGCTGATCGCTCCCAGTAGCCGGGCGATCAGCTGATTGCTCACAGCAGCCGGTCGCCAGGTGATCAGCTGATCGCTCCCCGTAGCCGGCCGCCGGGTGATCAGCTGATCGCTCCCAGTAGCCGGCCGCCGGGTGATCAGCTGATCGCTCCCAGTAGCCGGCCGCCGGGTGATCAGCTGATTGTTCCCAGTAGCCGGCCGCCAGGTGATCAGCTGATCGCTCCCAGTAGCCGGCTGCCGGGTGATCAGCTGATCGCTCCAAGTAGCCGGCCGCTGGGTGATCAGCTGATCGCTCAGCCGCCGAGAATGTGTGCAAGGGGTGGAGTGAGGAGTGGGTGGAGCCGAGCGGGGCCATGGTGCTGAGGACAGGTGAGTGTGCGTGTGTGTATGTATATGTATGTGTGCATGTGTGTAACGCCTGCCTGAATCCACAGACTCAGATGGGCTGTAATGGGGAGGCTAGAGGGAAGCCACTCACCAAGCAGGACCCCCAGAACCCTGAAACCCTTTAACCCCTCTACAGGGATTTGGAATTACACAGGGAACTGGAGATCACTACCTGTGGAAGGCTGCAGTCCGATGAGAGTAGTAGTCAGGCAGGGTCAAACCAGGAATTGCGGAACAGGGACAGAATCGGCAGGCAATGACATAGTCAGCAAACGTAGCAGAGGTCAAATCCGGATCGGGCAGTGAGGTACAGAAACAGTAGGCAGGAGGGTAGTCAGAAAACACGCAGAAGTCAACACACAGGAATCACCAACAGAATAGGACGTAACAGGAGCCAGGAAAATCAGAACTATCTCTGGCAGTGGTCATGTGACAGGAGGGGGAATAAGAAGGGTGTGGTGTCTTCCCATTGGCTGTAGCTGAACGAAGGCAACTTCAGCTGGAAGACACATGCTACCCACAGTCAGCCAGCGGTACTGCAGATCCCAAGCTAACCCACCCCAGTGGATGATCAGAGCCTGCGCCCACCGCCCATCGACTCCTCTCCCATCACCAGCACCATCCACGGCAGGAACACGGTGTCGCCTGGCGATCGGAGCAGAAGTCGCTGGAGCAGACTCCGGCGGTGTCGTAACAATGTGTGTGTTTGTGTGTGTATGTGTATGTACATACATGCGGAGTGGAGTGTGGGAGGGGGCGGAGCCAAGCGGGGAAGTGTCGGGCTCCCTGTACACGTAGCGAGGGTAAATATCGGCAAAGCACTTTGCTTAGTTACCCGATATTTACCTTGGTTACAGGTGCAGGGAGCCAGAGAGGGCATCACTTTGCTTAGTTACCCGATATTTAACTTGGTTACGGGTGCAAGGAGCCAGAGAGGGCATGTGCAGTGAAATCCAACAGATTGCGCTGCTCAAAAAAAGTTACATGCTGCGTTCCTCCCACCCGGCGCAGCATCAAAATAACGACGCTGCGTCGTCCAGCGGATGCAATGCTGACACTTGCGTTACAGTGCGTCGTCCATACAAGTCTATGGAGAATAGCGCAGTGCATTAACGGACTGCGCTATTCTCCATAGTGACGGACTCCGCTGAACGCAAGTGTGAAAGTACCCTTATTGACCTCAGTAATGTGTATGTCCCCCACTGACCCCAGTAATGTCTATGCCACTTACTGGCCTCAGTAATATGTATGCCGCCCACTGATCCCAGTAATGTTTATACCCCCCCATTGACCGCAGTAATGTCTATGTCAGTTACTGACCTCCATATTTTCATTGAATCTTTGTATTGTTTAACTTACTGTTTGTTTATGAAGGGATAGTATATATACACTGTATATAGTATTGGGTAGAATTGAGTTAATTATATTAGTCCGGCCCTCTAAAACCATCCCAATTTTTCATGTGGCCCCATGGGAAAATTATTGCCCACGCCTGGTCTAGACGGATGTGATAGATGTCGGATTGCTGTCTTATCACAGGAGATAAATGGGAATTGTGAGCGGAACAACTCTATTATACAAAAAGAGGGTTTGGCTATCAAGTGGGCACTGGAAGCCTTGAGATACTACCTTCAAAGCTGGAAGTTTAAGCTAGTCTCTGACCATGTCCCAAAGAGATGGATTCGGGAGAAAAAAAAAGGTACAATGCCCGGGTGACACAATGGTTTCTGACCCTTCAAGACTTTACTTGTCAGGTCGAGCATATGCTCCGGAAACAACACAAAAATGTGGATGCTTTGGGCACATGAGGGGATGTTGGTACTTAAAGGGAAGGTGTCGCGTTTTTTTATTTTTGCATTAAAAATAGTGATTATGAAATCAAGTATTTTTAATGCAAAATTAAAATCACTGCTTATTTAGTTTTTATTTAATTCTAATTTTACTGGAGGCACTGGGGGCTGCCATGCTGGATTTGCTGTGTGTGTAACAACAGTTACTCACTGCTTTATGGCAGCCCCTGTGCATAGACTCTGATAGTCAGAATCTGACCCCTAGGCTTATTACAGGAGAGCTCCCTGCTGTGAAATGGACGCGTCCCCTGGGCTGTCCAGATCACAGCAGAGGGAGGAGATCGGCGCCATCTTTCTGCAGCTCACAGCGGTCATGCGGTGTGCTGAATTTTTCCCCCTGTCACCCGTTCGGCCCGTGAGAGTAGTGTACCGGTTCCCCTCCCCCCGCCGCCAATGCTACAGTCTCTGATAATACCCCCACGCTCTCCCAACATGGCCTGTCACCTGTCGGCCTTTGTGAGTAGTGTACGGCCCCCCTCCTTCCCCGGCCGCAGCGGGGGTGCTTGTGCGTGTGTGTGTGTGTGTGTGGCAGGGCATTTTGCGTGTGTGCTGGCAGAGCAATATGTGTGCGTGCTTGTGTGTGTGGCAGAGCATTTTGTGTGCATGTGGCAGAGCATTGTGTGTGCATGTGGCAGAGCAATTTGTGTGTGTGCTGGCAGAGCATTTTGTGTGTGTGCTTGTAGAGCATTGTGTGTGCGTGCTTGTGTGTGTGGCAAAGCATTTTGTGTGCATGTGGCAGAGCATTGTGTGTGCGTGTGGCAGAGCATTTTGTGTGTGTGCTTGTGTGTGTGTGGCAGAGCATTTTATGTGTACTGTCAAAGCATTGTGTGTGCGTGTGCATGTGGCAGAGAATTTTGTATGCGTGTAAGTGTGGCAGAGCATTTTGTGCGTGTGCTGGCAGAGAAATGTGTGTGCGTGCTTGTGTGTGTGTGGCAGAGCATTTTGTGTATGTGCTGGCAGAGCATTATTGTGCGTGTGGCAGAGCATTTTGTGTATATGCTGGCAGGGCAATGTGTGTGCGTGCTTGTGTGTGTGGCAGAGCATTTTGTGTGTGTGCTGGCAGAGCATTGTGTGTGTGTGCGTGTGGCAGAGCATTTTGTGTGTGTGCTGGCAGAGCAATGTGTGCGTGCTTGTGTGTGTGGCAGAGCATTTTGTGTGTGTGCTGGCAGAGCATTGTGTGTGCGTGTGCGTGTGGCAGAGCATTTTGTTTGTGTGCTGGCAGAGCAATGTGTGTGCGTGCTTGTGTGTGTGTGGCAGAGCATTTTGTGTGTGTGCTGGCAGAGCATTGTGTGTGCGTGCTTGTGTGTGTGGCATAGCATTTTGTGTGTGTGCTGGCAGAGCATTTTGTGTGCGTGTGCGCGTGGCAGAGCATTTTGTGTGGATGCTGGCAGAGCATTGTGTGCGTGCATCTGGCAGAGCATTTTGTGCGTGCGTGTGGCAGAGCATTTTGTGCGTGAGTGTGGTAGAGCATTTTGTGCGTGCGTGTGGCAGAGCATTGTGTGTGCGTGCGTGGCAGAGCATTGTGGGTGAGCGTGCAGCAGAGCATTGCTCTGCTCTACCCAGCCCCCGCTACTGCTGCCGCCCCTTCCCCCGCCGTTACAGTCTCTAATGACATTCCCTCCCTCCCCTCTACCCAGCTGCCACTGCTGTGTGTGTGTGTGTGTCACTGCATGTGAGTACCTGTGTGTGTACCGGTGATACTGTCTGCAGGGCTGTGAATCTAATCCTATCCTGTGTGATACTGTCTGCACAGCTGTGTATCTAATCCTGTGTGATACTGTCTGCTGAGCCGTGTATCTAATCCTCTCCTGTGTGATACTGTCTGCTGAGCTGTTTATCTAATCCTCTCCTGTGTGATACTGTCTGCTGAGCCGTCTATCTAATCTTATCCTGTGATACTGTCTGCTGAGCTGTGTATCTAATCCTATCCTGTGTGATACTGTCTGCACAGCTGTGTATCTAATCCTATCCTGTGTGATACTGTCTGCTGAGCCATGTATCTAATCCTATCCTGTGTGATACTGTCTGCTGAGCCGTGTATCTAATCCTATCCTGTGTGATACTGTCTGCACAGCTGTGTATCTAATCCTATCCTGTGTGATACTGTCTGCTGAGCCATGTATGTAATCCTATCCTGTGTGATACTGTCTGCTGAGCCGTGTATGTAATCCTATCCTGTGTGATACTTCTGCTGTCCTTGGTGACACTTTAGACATTTCTGGTCACCAACAAAATGGCTCTGCACTGTGTCCCTACATGTCATTCTCTGTTATCTGTTGTAAACACTCAGATTAGGAGGGGGGAGGCGTGCCATCACACACAGGAGAGCAGATTCCGCCCACTTTTACTGCAGTTGTAATGTGAGCTTTTTCTACAGTAGGATTTCTGTAGGATTTCAGAAGCTGCTCCCCCTAGTGTTTAATAGTGGAAAATATCAAACTTTTTAATTTTTTTTATATTTTGCACAATTAAAAACAAATAATAATATTTAAACAAAACATTTAAACATTATTTATTACTTAACATTTTTTCATGTATTGATTTTTTTTTTTTTTTGACGATACCTTCCCTTTAAGGTGGCAGCAAAACAGGTCCTGGTCGAGAGGTATGTGTCACCGAGGTGGTAAGCCTTGGTGATGTAGAACCTGAAGAAGCAGACTCCAGCATGTGTAGTGCTGAGAGGTGTTATTTGATGAACCCAGATTTTGGGTCCGGGTTTTAGGACTGGCCTCTAGAGCTGGGTGGAATGGGAAGTTCCCTTATGTCCAATTCCAGGATTTCGACCTCACCTGCCTTATTTGGCTGTCTGGGAATGGAGGTAAAAAACCTCTGTTAGTCAACTCTGCTAGATGCTGACTGGGTGTGAGGACATGTGAAAGACCTATATGGACAGTTTTGTTTATTGTGTTTTACCTTATACTTATGCTGCAGAAAGGCTGTTTGTTTTCATTCCTTTTAAGTTTCAAAAAAATATTCCTAGTTTTATATAAATCACGCTGCCTGTGCTTATCTTGATTACAGCCGGTGAGTGAATCCCTTACTACAAATAAATATATATACAACAGTCATGGCCGAAAGTGTTGGCACCTTTTAAATTATTACAGAAAAAGTATTCCTCCCAGAAAATTATTGCAATTGCATATTTTGGCACACATTTTTTTCCTTTGTGTATGTGCATTGGAAAAAAAGAGACAAAGTTCACATAATTTCACACAAAACCCCAAAAATGGTTGGGAAAAAACTGTTGTCACCCTTCCAAAATTGTGGGTAAACAACTTTGTTTCAAGCATGGGATGCTCATTCAAACTCACCTGTGGCAAATAACTGATGTAGGCAAATCACACCTAAAATCAGATAAAAAAAGAAAAAAAAGTAAAAGTTGAGTTTGTGTGAGCCATATTAAGCATGGAGAACAGAAGGAAGAGAAGAGAACTGTCTTGTTTGTACTTGCATACAATTGTTTATACAGATGAATGAGACATCTTGACATATCTAAAAATTGCACACAAGGATGAACCAGACTTGTGCAAGAATACAGACTTGAGGTCTTGACTCATTTCTTTTGACTTTCCCATGATTTTACACAAAGAAGCAGTGTGTTTCCGGTGTGCATTAAAATACATCTACAGGTTAGTCTCTAATTAACTCAGATGTTGCTAATAAACCTATCAGAAGCTTCCAAAGGCATGACATCATCATATGGGCTGGTCCATATTGTTTATAGGCACAGCACTCTGAGTGTATGTAAATTTTTAACTTTGCAGAAAATAATTAGAATGCCTAAAAACATTCTCGTTCATTACTCTGGCATTTGGCAAATATAAATAATTTTGGTAATTCCAATTTACCTAAAACAGGAAAGGTTTATTTTGATTTTATGTCAGACTAACTGTAGTTACTATCCCAGGCAATGCCGGGTACTAAGTGTCTCTCTGCCTCTCCCTCTCTGTCTGTCTCTTTCTCCCTCTGTGTGTATGTGTGTGTCTCTGTCTCTATGTGTCTGTGTCTCTGTATATCTGTGTCTCTGTGTGTCTGTCTATATGTGTCTATGTCTCTGTGTGTTTCTGTCTGTGTGTCTCTGTCTTTGTGTGCCTCTCTATGTGTCTGTTTGTCTGTGTCTGTGTTTTTGTCTCTGTGTGTCTCTCTGTTTGTCTGTCTCTGTCTCTATGTAACTGTGTCTCTGTGTGTCTGTCTCTCTCTCTGTCTGTCTCTTTCTGTGTGTCTGTGTCTATCGATATATTACCTCACACATAAGCTTCTTATACTAATAATGTTCTTCATTGCCTATAGCAACCAATCAGAGCTTCTATTCATGACCTGTAGTTCCCAGCTATATTGACTTTAATGTAAGCAGATCTTTTGGCAAATAACTGTAAAATGTGGGTTTAAATTTTCCCCTCAAAACATAGTCTATGACGTTTCCTGAGTCAAGTGAGGCGTCTGTGCCAAATTTAGTGATTGTAAATGCGACGGTACAGATTCCTTTAGCGGACATACATACACACACACACACACACACACACACACACACACACACATACACTCAGCTTTAAATATTAGATGGTGAGAAAAACATGCATATTTGTCTTTTTAGAAAGTGTATGTAAATTTCTGGTTTCAACTGTATGTCTATTTTGTAAAGACAACCTCTGGATATGATGCTGAGAACGTGCACTTAACTTCTTTGGTCAACCATGGCGAGGCCTGTGCTGAGTGGAACCTGCCTTGTTAAACCACTGTATGGTCTTGGCCACCATGCTGCAGCTCACTTTCAGGGTGGTGGCAATCTTTATGTAGAGGAACAATTATTTTTTTCAGATCCTCAGAGAAGTCTTTGTCATGAGGTGCCATGTTAAAATTCCAGTGACCAGTATGAGAGAGTATGTGACCAAAAACACCAAATTCAACACACCTGCTCACCATTTACACCTGAGACCTTTCAACACTAATGAGTCACATGACACCGGGGAGGAAAAATGGCTAATTGAGCACAATTTGACTATTTTCACTTATGGGTGTATTTACTTTTGCTGCCAGTAGTTTATACATTAATGGCTGTGTCTTGTGTTATTTAGAGGGCACATCAAATTAACACTGTTAATGATGAAAATAATGGTGACCACACAAAGCATTGACACTTTGGGCACAATTTGACAATTTTCACTCAGGGGTGTGTCTGTGGTTTAGATATTAGTGGCTGTTTATTGAGTTATTTAGAGGGTACACTAAACTTACACTGTTATACAAGCTATTAGCATAAATAGAATCCCAATTTTACAACTCATTTGGGTGCTTACTTCTTTGGGCAGATTTTGAACAGAGAACGTCGGAGTGTTTTTTGCACAGAAAATAAAATCAACAACATTTTATTAAAATAAAACATTAAAAACCCAGTTGATTATTTCAGTAAATGAGCACAGATAGAGAGCTTAGCAGGCCCTTGAGTATATAGAATTGCACATAAATCAAATCACAAAGTTTGTATTACATGTTTACAATCATGTGCCATATAATACAGACTATATCATGTAATGAAGGTAGAGAGAAGTAGTAGGGATGGTTACAACAAAAAAAGATGCTGTAAATAATATTCTTATGGGTCAGTAAAAAAATACTGTAATAATTCATCCTTTTGAATGAATGTAATAAACTATAAATAAATTAATGCATTATTCTCTCTTACAGCAAATGCTTGTGATTTAGAATGAAAATAGTCAGTGCAATATATCCCCTCTGCTACATACAAATCATATCAGCATAGTATGTCCTCCCTGCTACATACATTTATAATTAGCATAATAGAAATCACTAACCAGGAGGAATAACCCTCAATGAGTTGAGGCAGAGATCAAATGAATTACCCACAGTGGGTGTACCAGGGGTCCATCTGTTGCTGCCCCAATGTGCGTTTTGAATTGGTCGCTTTGTCAGGGGGTGTGGCTTAACTCGGCTGGGTGTCTCCTTTTAACTTACAGGACCTGGCAGTCACCTGGTGTATAATGGTCAATTGCAGCAGTTTACTGGCGCGTGACCGCTTGCGTCCTCTTCCCGCACAGCCTCACCGCTACTCAAAGCAGCGCCTGTGCACCAGACTGCATTTGGTGCCAGGGCGCAGGCGCCACCATTTGACAGCAGTGAAGCCAAGCGCAGATTTGGAAAACAGCGGTCATGCACACACTGCAGTAGTCATTCACTGAAAGTCAACTGTGTTTTTAATGTTTTTTTTCAACCACATACAAGGGAGAAGTACCGTAACTCCATGACCAGACCACATAAAGACCGAATAATATAACAAAAAAGTGAGAAATACTGCAACACTGTGATCAGATCACATAGTGACCTTATCACACCGCACACAAGAGAGAAATACCACTATACCATGACCAGACTACATATTAGACAACATAGTGACCGAATACATCTATATACCAGAATCAAATACCAACACCCCATGACCAGACCACATAGTGACATAATAATACTAAAATAATTATCATGAATAAAAACCACAATACTAATAACACTAATATTACAATCAGTGCCTATATACACAGGAGCTCTGTATACAGTGTCAGTGTACAGGTAATACAGTGATCATCAGTGACTTTATAAACAGGAGATCTCTATATAGGTAATACAGTGATCACCAGTGACATTATACACAGGAGCTCTGTATACAGTGTACAGTATAGTGTGTGTTTACATGTAATATACTGACTTCCAAGTGACGTCTCTGGCTGAAGTTATTCATCTTAGCTTTTCCTCTTCATCCGGCACTGACCGCTATCATTTCTTACTGTATTGACTCGACTCTGCATTCCACACTATTTCATTAATTTCTACACTACGTCAGACTTTTGTTCCCCCCATGGAAGACAGTATCCTCAAAATTAAATTATATTACGGCCGTAATATTGTCCCCTAATTTGTCCCTACTGTAATGATCTCCGCTATTTGCCACCATAAACCAATAACGTCTGTCCCCCTGTATTTAAAAATGTCTCCCATCCTAGGCCCCATACTGTGCCCCTATGTTCCTCCATCCCAGGCCCCTAAACTGCCCAAGCCTGGGCTCCTATAGCCACTACTCTGTTCATTCACAGAGGGAAGAACAAAAAGATTCTTCTCACCTCCCTGCGCTCCCCCGGCATCCTTTTGCGACTTCATATTCAGCTCTGTCAAATGGCCACCCCACCGATCCAAGACTGCGCGATGACATCAGAGCGCGGCGCATAGCAGTGATGTTAAAAGATGTGATGTAGGCACACAGATGTGGACACACATGCAGACAGGTACACAATGACACATGCACGCAAATGAGCACACACACATACTGACACGCAAATGTATCTAGACACACATACATGAACACATACACACGCTTACATACATAGACACACAGATATACAAAGACAGTCAGACAAATGCATGCAGACAGGCACACAAACATATGCACAGAGACATATGCAGACAGGCACACAGACACATGCATACAAATGCACAGACACATGCAGACAAAAGCACACAGACATGATGCAGACAAGCACACACATACAGTTAGGTCCAGAAATATTTGGACAGTGACACAAGTTTTGTTATTTTAGCTGTTTACAAAAACATGTTCAGAAATACAATTATATATATATATAATATGGGCTGAAAGTGCACACTCCCAGCTGCAATATGAGAGTTTTCACATCCAAATCGGAGAAAGGGTTTAGGAATCATAGCTCTGCAATGCATAGCCTCCTCTTTTTCAAGGGACCAAAAGTAATTGGACAAGGGACTCTAAGGGCTGCAATTAACTCTGAAGGCGTCTCCCTCGTTAACCTGTAATCAATGAAGTAGTTAAAAGGTCTGGGGTTGATTACAGGTGTGTGGTTTTGCATTTGGAAGCTGTTGCTGTGACCAGACAACATGCGGTCTAAGGAACTCTCAATTGAGGTGAAGCAGAACATCCTGAGGCTGAAAAAAAGAAAAAATCCATCAGAGAGATAGCAGACATGCTTGGAGTAGCAAAATCAACAGTCGGGTACATTCTGAGAAAAAAGGAATTGACTGGTGAGCTTGGGAACGCAAAAAGGCCTGGGCGTCCACGGATGACAACAGTGGTGGATGATCGCCGCATACTTTCTTTGGTGAAGAAGAACCCGTTCACAACATCAACTGAAGTCCAGAACACTCTCAGTGAAGTAGGTGTATCTGTCTCTAAGTCAACAGTAAAGAGAAGACTCCATGAAAGTAAATACAAAGGGTTCACATCTAGATGCAAACCATTCATCAATTCCAAAAATAGACAGACCAGAGTGAAATTTGCTGAAAAACACCTCATGAAGCCAGCTCAGTTCTGGAAAAGTATTCTATGGACAGATGAGACAAAGATCAACCTGTACCAGAATGATGGGAAGAAAAAAGTTTGGAGAAGAAAGGGAACGGCACATGATCCAAGGCACACCACATCCTCTGTAAAACATGGTGGAGGCAACGTGATGGCATGGGCATGCATGGCTTTCAATGGCACTGGGTCACTTGTGTTTATTGATGACATAACAGCAGACAAGAGTAGCCGGATGAATTCTGAAGTGTACCGGGATATACTTTCAGCCCAGATTCAGCCAAATGCCGCAAAGTTGATCGGACGGCGCTTCATAGTACAGATGGACAATGACCCCAAGCATACAGCCAAAGCTACCCAGGAGTTCATGAGTGCAAAAAAGTGGAACATTCTGCAATGGCCAAGTCAATCACCAGATCTTAACCCAATTGAGCATGTATTTCACTTGCTCAAATCCAGACTTAAGACGGAAAGACCCACAAACAAGCAAGACCTGAAGGCTGCGGCTGTAAAGGCCTGGCAAAGCATTAAGAAGGAGGAAACCCAGCGTTTGGTGATGTCCATGGGTTCTAGACTTAAGGCAGTGATTGCCTCCAAAGGATTCGCAACAAAATATTGAAAATAAAAATATTTTGTTTGGGTTTGGTTTATTTGTCCAATTACTTTTGACCTCCTAAAATGTGGAGTGTTTGAAAAGAAATGTGTACAATTCCTACAATTTCTATCAGATATTTTTGTTCAAACCTTCAAATTAAACGTTACAATCTGCACTTGAATTCTGTTGTAGAGATTTCATTTCAAATCAAATGTGGTGGCATGCAGAGCCCAACTCGCGAAAATTGTGTCACTGTCCAAATATTTCTGGACCTAACTGTACATATGTAAACACACAGGCATGAACACACATGAAAACATGAACACAGACATGAGGAAAGGCACACATATGTAGTCAAAAATGTGCGCACACACATACACATGTACGCTTACATACGTAGATACACAGACATGTACAGACATGTTGACACACACACAGACAGGCACTCGTAAACATAGGCATACACATAGCCATGCACACACACAGAAAAATGTACACACATGCGGATAGATGCAGGTACACAGACACATGCACATATTCACACAAACATGCACATAAATGCAGACTTGCACACATACATAACCACGCAGAAGGATGCACGCACACATAGGCATGCACAAGAACGCAGCCAGGCACATGCATGCACACATACGTAGACACGCACAAGAATGCAGCCAGACACATGCATGCACACAGACACACACATATGTAGACAAGCATACAGGCAAACACATGGACAGACATGCACACATATGTAGACACAGTCACATGCATGCACTCATGCTCAGACATGCACACATACGTAGACACACAGGCACACATCTGCAAGCAGCGTGCACACACTGTATGTGGAGTGTATGTGGTGTGTGTGTTCAAGGACACACACAAGTAGGCACATACATGCATACAGAATGGAAATACAGGCATATGCACAGACAAGAACAAATACATAGACACAGGCATGAACATACATATACACACACACACACACACACATACACAGATATATACTCATTCATAGAAGAAAGTCATATAAACAGACATACTGTATAAATATACACAAACATACACACATATTAGGGGAGCTATTACCTTCCCCCTTTTAGTCTCCAGTCCAGCCTGCAGGTTCCATTAAATAGCCTCTCTGCCGGGAAATAGGAGTCCAGGGCGCACTGCGTGACATCACAGTTAGCAGACACGGCAGCGTCTGTTAACTGTGACGCGGCCGGGGCGACACGCGAACAACTGAAGACACAGTGCAGCCCCAGCTGACATAGAAACAGACGGCCCTGGCACAGCTTCTGGTGGAGCCGCCTGGGGCCCCCTGCCCTAACCCAGCCTGCAAATAGTAGCCAGCTGTTAACCAGCCCGCTGTCCCGATGGACCAGTCCGACACTGCATACCCACCTCTCCTCGGTCCCCCGCTGCTGCTCCTCGTTTGCCCGCTGTCTGTGCTCTGTACCTCGCAACACGGTGGCGACAGGTGCGCGGTAGTGACGTTACCGCTGTGCCGAGCTGTCAGAGAGCACAGACAAAAGCGGGACAATGATGAGAAGGGAGTGCTGCGCTCGGTCTCATCATTGCTTTCAAATGTATCGGCATCTGCGATGCTGATACATTTGAAAGTGCAATCCTGGGGGAGGGGTCCTGTTCTGGCACTGACACCGCAAGCAGCCGCCGCTGGGACCCCCAGCTCATGGGCCCCATAGCAGTGGCGTGGACTGCCTCTATTGGCGGTACGCCACTGCCCTCAGGAACAAACTCTTCTACATCCATAACCTTTTCCTTTCAAATTAACTTAACCTCTTAGCTCTTACTGAGACCTGGATTCAGAGGTTCCACACCACCGCCACTGCTGCTCACTTGTATGGTGACCTACAATTTTCACATATCGCTAGACCTGAACAGACCCAGTGGAGGTGTTGGTCTGCTGTTTTCAGGAAATATTGCTTTTCAGGTTATCCATCCTGTACTCTCACTTATCTTCCGTTCTTTTGAGCTCCACACTGTCAGACTTTACTCGCTCTTCTCCCTGCGACTGTTGGTTGTGTATCGCTTTCTGCTTCAGGTCATTGATCACTTTGCCACTTGGCTTCCAAATTTTCTAGCCTGTGTAATTACCACATATCACAAAACAGTCGAGGGGGTCACGCAGATGTCCCTCCGTTCGTTTGTCGACCTGTCAATCTGTGACAAAACTGCATCTTGCAGCCCCAGCCTGACATCTCTAATACATTGGAGCCACGTGATGTTCCGCGCCCCCAAGGGGTACGTAAGGTCCGCTTGGTGCAGTGTAACACTGACACCTCCTGTCCACGCAAGTACAGGGAGAGAGGCAGAACAGGCCACATGACCTTCGGCATTAAATCTCACTGACTCACAACCCCAACAGGCCGACAGAAACTTTTCACTGGCCCCAGTGAAACAGGATTCTATCTGGTCTGACAGGCTGCTACCAGTTCTTCGTTAGATATAAGCCTGGTCCGGTAGCAGGAATATATCGGGCCAGAAAGCAGCCCAGGTAGCGTGTAATATTAACCCCTTCAGCCCCCGGGCACTTTCCGTTTTTGCGTTTTTGTTTTTTGCTCTCCTTCTTCCGAGAGGCTTAACTTTTTTATTTTTACATCAATCTTGCCATATGAGGGCTTGTTTTTTGCGGGACGAGTTGTACTTTTAAATGAAACCATGAGTTTTACCATATAGTGTACTGGAAAACGGCAAAAAAATTCCAAGTGCGGAAAAATTGCAAACAAAGTGTGATCGTACAATAGTTTTTGGGATATTTTATTCACTGTGTTCACTATATGGTAAAACTGAGGTATCTATGTGATGCCTCAGGTCAGTGCGAGTTTGTAGACACCAAACATGTATAGGTTTACTTGTATCTAAGGGGTTAAAAAAAATTCACAAGCTTGTCCAAAAAACGTGGCGCACGTTTTGCGCCATTTTCCAAAACCCGTAGCATTCTCATTTTTCAGGATCTGAGGCTCAGTGATGGCTTATTTTTTGCGTCTCGACCTGACGTTTTTAACGGTACCATTTTTGTGCAGATGCTACGTTTTGATCGCCTGTTATTGCATTTTGCGCAAAATTTGCGGCGACCAAAAAACTTAATTTTGGCGTTTGGAATTTTTTGCCGCTATGCCGTTTACTGATCAGATTCATTGATTTTACATTTTGATAGATCGGGCATTTCTGAACGTGGCGATACCAAATATGTGTATATTTTTTATTTTTTTAACCCTTTAATTTTCAATGGGGTGAAAGGGGGGGTGATTTGAACTTTTAGGTTTTTTTTATTTTTTTTTAATTTTTAAAACTTTATTTTTTACTTTTTTTTTTATTTTACTAGTCTCCCTAGGGGGCTATAGCAATCAGTAATCCGATCGCTTTGCACTATCTGCAGATCTCAGCTACAGAGCTGAGAACTGCAGATTTGCTGCTTCACTTTCAATGCCGGCTGTATTCCGGCATTGAGAGGAAGTGACTCATGTTAGCTACAGGCATCATCACATGACCCTGTGGTACCATGGCAACCGCCGAAAGTCACGTGATCATGTCACGTGACTTCCGGTGGGGGCGGGGTAAGTCACTGTCATGGCGGCGCCCATATACATATCACTGCCAGATTTTTGCAGCGAAATGTAAGGGGTTAATGGCCGCGGGTGGAAGCGATTCCACCCGCGGCTAGCAGGCACACATGTCAGCTGTTGATAACAGCCGATATGTGCGCGGATCGCGGCTGCCTGCCGGCGGCAGGGGGCGGGGCTTACCGGCACACAAATCCATGACGTACCCAGTACGTCATGGGTCGTTAAGGGGTTAAACCGAATACAATATTGGACAAAAAAGCAGAAGGAACATCTAATATCAGTGTCCAGGAGAGAAGGGCAATCCCCAGCCTGAAGAAAAACAAGGAGATCACTATTAAGCCAGCAGATAAAGGGGGTGCCATAGTCCTCCTGAATACAATGGACTACAATAAAGAAGCAAACAGACAACTGACGGATATACAGTACTACACCAGACTGGATGATGACCCAAACCCAAAATATACGAGGGAGTTGAAAAGAGTCATCAGATGTCTGGGTACAGACTTCACAAACCTTCTGGACCTAATACCTGAGAATCCAAGGATGGGAGTTTTCTATATGCTACCCAATATTCATAAACCAGGTAACCCAATCATCTCAGGGGTGGGAACGCTCACTGAAAAACTCTCTGGGTGGGTAGAAAATGTCCTTAAGCTACTGGTGAGAAACACAGCCAGCTATATACAGGACACCACTGACCTTTTGAAAAAGCTATCTACAATAGGTCCCCTACCCGAGAGTACCATCTTAGCTACCATGGATGTGGAATCCTTATACTCTAATATCCCACATGAAGATGGACTAACCGCCTGCCAAATGTTTCTTGTAGCTAATGGGATCCCTTCTGAGTCTGTATTAAGACTCACCAAATTCATCCTCACACACAACTTTTTCTCTTTTGGCGAGGAGCTATACTTACAACGCACAAGAACTGCTATGGGAAGCAAAATAGCACCACAGTATGCCAACCTTTTCATGGCTAAACTGGAAAATGACTTTTTAGCATCCTGCAACCTCAAACCATTGGCCTATTTCCGTTTCATCGATGACATCTTAATTATCTGGACCGAATCTGAACAAGAGCTTCTAAAATTCCATGAAAAATTCAATGCATTTCATCCTACAATAAACTTGACATTGGAACACTCAAAAACAGAAATCAACTTCCTGGATACAACCATTAAAATTCAAAATGGTTCAATCCAGACATCGGTGTATCGGAAACCTATTGACTGTCCCACAAACCTCAGATGGGACAGCTTTCACCCCCAAACACATTAAAAAGTCCATTGTCTACAGCCAGGCCCTCAGATATAATCTTATCTGTTCCAGCCCTGCAGACAGGGATGAACACTTAACCCATCTTAAGAAGACATTTCTAAACCAAGGCTACCACCCCACCTCCATAGATGATCAGATCATTAGAGCAACAAGGACCCCTAGAAGTGAACTGCTTCAATACAAACAAAAAGAGGAAAATAGTCGAGTACCTCTGGTGGTGACCTAAAACCCACAGCTTGAGGTACTAAGAAGAACAGCCAAGAAACTTCACCACACAAGGATAACCGGTTAAAAACAATATTCAAAGATCCTCCATTGCTGTGCTACAGGCAACCTCCTAATTTAAGGAGCATTATGATCCGAAGTTCTATACCCTCAGACACATCAAGAGGAACTTATCCTTGCAATGTAAAGAGCTGCAAAACCTGCACTCATATAGAGACCAAGGACCGGATACGAATGCCTAACACACAGAAGGACTATAAAATTCCTGGGACATTCACATGTTCCTCTTCCAATGTGGTGTACTTAATTCTGTGCACTATATGTCCTATTGGGGGCCTCTATGTCGGAGAAACAGGACAGAGACTGAGAGCAAGGATGAGATCTCACCGCCACACAATTACAGACAAAAAAATCCATTTACCTGTGGCCAAACATTTCTGTGCGTCAGGACCCAACATAAACCATATGAAAGTTGTCATATTAAAAGGCAACTTCAGATCACAGAACCATCGCAGGGTCTGGGAATACAAATTCATTAAAATGTGTAGCTCTGTGGACACAGGACTCAACCTGTCAGAAGGATTTATGGCCCATTACAAAATCTGAAGAGTCTATTCCAGAGATTCACCAGACCTCTGATCCTACATGGATATTGGGACAATAAAAATCTCACACCACTAATCAAAGCTAATTAAGGATTCACTTTCTAAGCTCAGTGTTTGTTTATTTAAATGTCGTTTATTATGCTATCCCTCTGCTCTGTTTGTGCATATATTTGTGTTTCTTCAGATATTTTCTCATACCATGCCTGATGAAGGGACCTGAGATGTCTCGAAAGCTTGCTTTATAACATCACTTTATTTTATTTTAGTTACCCATTAAAAGGTATCACAAGATTATAATTTTGTTCCTCTCACTGAGAACATTCAATAATTTTTCAACTGGCTAACACGGTACCAAAACCTTTTCACTTGATATTAAACCGAATTCACGGACATGTGGTTCAGGGATCGAGATAAGAGAACAGCCAAAGATTAAATTATATATTTAATCGCCATAAGGGCACACCAGATAATACACTATATACAAGATGAGAGCTACAGATATGTCAGAAATTGCAGATACAAATAAGACATAGATGCAAATAGATATACAGATGAGTCAGTTATTTTTTCTTGTTGCTGTGTCTAAATGCTGGTTCGGCACAGGGGAGGCGCTGTGGAGCCACTAGTTTCCTTGGGACTCCCCACATGTTACTCGACGTGGCCTCTCAGAGAAGAACGCCCTCAAAATATCCGCTCTGATTTTTATGAACCTATAAGCCTCCCACCTTGTGTATTATGACTGGGCTGGACCTGGGATGTTCCTTGAGGCTGCAGAAAAGTTATGAATTGGCAGTTTTCCCCACATGTCCGCCTCTGAGTGTCAAACGCGGAAGATATCACCATCATATATCCAGTTATGATTTGTTCTATTCATAGGAAACACGAGATGCCTATTGTCTTCCTCGGCTAGATATTAATCATGGGCTGAAACGCATGTCCCATTATTAAGAAAAAATATTTGTATCGTTCACCCTGCTGCCCTGAGGCCGAAAATGTGTTATGCGGGAGGATAGGTTTGAGACAAAAATAATATAAGCTCTAACGTCTCCCGAGGGCCTCTGAGCAGGTGGTAAAGCTACAGATGGACAAGCGGTCGGAAGGCACAGCTTCAAAGGAAAAGAAAAACTAGCGAGGCGATGTTAACTTACACGCTCACCTACAAACAGGACCTCTCTTGTTAGATGCACAGAGAGTCCCAAAGGTGACTGTCCGTGCACGAACGGACCACACAGGGACAGAAGGTGCAGCTCAGTTGACACCACTGAGCTGCCACTGAAGGACTGGATCGATGGAGGAGAAGTATATAGACTGACCCTACCAGTACCTCACCACATTATCTTGGCGTGACAGGTACCGCCGCCTAACCCTGCCTACCGCTTCCAGACTCTAATGGCACTAATGCTGCAGTGTGACTGCACAGCCCAGAACCACTCCACAGAGCATATGTGATGCACAAGCAGCCATGTGCGTTATCCAGGATCTTTTAAAGACTAAAGGCCACGTCTCGCACTTAGAGTCAGGAGAGGCAGCGAAAACCCACGCATGCGCAGTAGGGAAAAACAGGGACTTAGCCTCAGAACTCACAACGATCCTGGACACCTGACGACTAGCAGTCAGGCGCGTGGAGCAGCGGACAGGTGGTGCAAGGGAGCCAGCTGGCAGGGGGTGAAGATGGAGGAAGAGCGGTTTGAGGGTCAGGAGAACCCCGAATTGTAACAGTACCCTCCCGTCTAGCGGCCCGCCACTCCGACGCTAAAAAGCCGCCACCATCGGGAGCCAAAACCTCCTCAGCAGGCACCCAGGTTCGGTACTCCGGACCCAAGTCAGCCCAGTCCACCAGGTAAAACGTCCTCCCTCGGACTTTCTTGGATCCGACCACCGCACATACGGACTGATCCCCAACAGGGGAATCGGGACAGGAAGGAAAGTCTCCAGAGAACCTATTGAACCGAACTGGCTTGAGAAGGGTCACGTGGAATGTGTCGGATATGTGGAGTTGAGCGTGAATGGCGAGATGATACACTACCGGGTTAAGCTGTGCCAGGACCTTGTAGGGGCCTAGATTGCGAGGCGCAAACTTGGCTGAGTCAGCCCAGAGCTTGATGAGCAGTGGCTCTAGCCCCATGGGCGTCGCATCACCCTGTGGGCGGTTGCATGTTTTCCATGGTATCACGCCCCTGTGGGCGTGATACCATGGATTTACATGAGCGACGTCACGTCTGCTCCTACAGAATCTCGCATGCGCGTGCTTACCATTCTCGCTGCCGCCGCATCCTGGTTTGCTGGTTGGCTTCTGACGCACGCTGCGCATGACAGGAACCGCAGGAGTCTTCTGAGCATGTGCAGTGTGCATCAAAAGCCGACCGGCAAACACCAGGATGAAGCGAGGACGAGAATGGTAAGCGCGCGCATGCGAGATTCTGACATCGCTCATGTAAATCCATGGTATCACGCCCACAGGGGAAAACATGCAAATGCCCACAGGGAGATGCGACGCCCATGGGGCTAGAGACCCTGCTCATTTACACAGGGAATATGTAAGTAATAAAAAGTATTTTATTACTTTCATATTACACAATATTGCAAGAAAGTGATGGGTAGGAATAGGTTAATAGCTCACATATGCACCTGCTTGTAGGTTATAACGCTTTTTTTACTTGACAGGTTCCCTTTAATGTGCAGGGATGCCAGTGCCCTGGAGGATGGTATGCGTGGCAGAGGGATGAAATTCACTTAGAAAAATGGTCAGTCACCACCCAAATCATTTTGCTGCAACAAAATCCATCCCCATCATCTCCCAAGGCTGATCATGCACGGAGTGATGATGCAACAACCCCGTGGGCCTCTGCCTGGATGGACGGTTGGTGGCACATGACATACATGCCTGGACATAATCTCGCACATCCTGTGTGAGACGTGGCCACCAAAAGGACCTCTCTAAGAGCTCCTGTGTCCTCTTGACTCCAAAGTGACCTCCCAGCTTGCAAGTATGGGCCCAAGCTAACACCTCTACTTGCCTCTCGGGAGGCACATAGGTCTTCCCGGGGGCGGGGTACCTGGTCAAGAGACACAGGAGAGACCGTCCTCAGGCTGTCAGGGGGAACGATGAGGCGAGGCTCCTCCTCCTCCGCTCTGTGTACACCGGACCTAGAAAGCGCATCCGCCTGAGCGTTCTTCTCTCCCGATAAGAAATAAAAGATGAAATTAAATCGGGAGAAGAAGAGCGACCACCTAACTTGTCTAGGGTTCAGACGCTGGGTGGACTGCAGATATAATAGATTCTTGTGGTCCGTGTACACCAAGAAAGTTTGCTTAGCTTCCTCAAGTAGGTGCTTCCACTCGGGGAATGCCAGCTTCATTGCCAGCAGTTTCTTATCTCTGATGGAGTAGTTCTTCTCAGCGGGGGTAAACGTCTTTGAGAAGAAGAAACAAGGATGTTTTCGCGCCTGGGGATCCTTTTGGTAAAGGACCGCCCCAGCACCGACTTTGGAAGCATCAACTTCTAAGATGAAGGGCTTGTCCACATTTGGATGGTGAAGGATGGGAGACCCAGAGAAGTGGGCTTTGAGGGACAAGGAATTAGATATCTCCTTTGTCTAGGACTTGGGGTTCACATTCTTCTTGGTCAGGGCTACGAGGGGCGCTACTAATGTGGAAAAGTGTGGCATAAACTGGCGATAATAATTCACGAACCCAAGGAAATGCTGTACCGCCTTCAGCAACCGAGGTGTGGGCCAGTTCATAACAGACTTCACCTTTACAGGATCCATTGCCAGTCCCAAGCTGGAGATGATATAACCCAGGAAAGGTATGGACTCCTATACGAAGATGCACTTCTCCAACTTAGTATAGAGGACATTTTCGCGCAACCAACCTAGTACCCGTGCCACATCTCGGTGAGTCGCTTTATCTGGAGAAAAGATGAGACTATCACCCAGATAAATGACTACCGAGGACTGGAGCAGATTGCGGAAGACATCATTCACGAAGTCTTGGAAAACCACAGGGGCATTACATAGTCCGAAAGGCATGATGAGGTACTCGTAGTAACCGTCCCCGGTGTTAAAGGCGGTCTTCCATTCGTCACCCTTTCGGATACGGATGAGATTGTAAGCGCCTCGTAAATCCAACTTCGTGAAGATCTTAGCCCTCTGCAATCGATCGAAAAGCTCCGAGATTAAGGAGAGAGGATATTTATTTTTGATGGTAATCGCATCCAATCTCATATAATCTATACATGGCCGGAGGTCGCCCTCCTTCTTCTGCACGAAGAAGAATCCCGCTCCGGCCGGAGATGTGGACTTTCGAATGAACCTCTACTGCAGATTATCATGGCCAGTACAGACAGGGGATAGACTCTACCCCGGGGAGGCTCGGACCCCGGTATAAGGTCTATCGGGCAGTCGTAGGGGCGATGAGGAGTAGAGATGAGCGAACCGGTCCCGGTTCGGCTCGAGGTCGGTTCGCCGAACGGAGGTCCCGTTCGAGTTCGGCTCGTCGAACGTTCGACGAACCGAACTCGAACTGCATAGGAAACAATGGCAGGCAATCACAAACACATAAAAACACCTAGAAAACACCCTCAAAAGGTGTCCAAAAGGTGACAAACAACTCACAACACAACACAAACACATGGGAAAGTGACAAGGACATATACTCATGCGAAAACAAAAGAGCTGGACAAGGAAAAAGAGGAGGACACACAGATATAGGCATGGCACGCCCTTCTAAAATCATGTAAAACACCGCAAGGTGACTCCAAGCGTAGTCTCCCTTTTTTTCCAAAAATTGGGCCCCACACACACCCACCCAGTCAGTGGCAGCACTTGTGCCCTAGTTGTACACTTCACAGCTAGATTTGCATCAAGCACATTCAAAAATACGCTATTCTTAACCGTCCCCAGGATGACACCGGGGTAGGTAGCAAAGTCTTTCCTGATCCCAGCTCTGTTCATCTTGGCTTCTTTTAAAAACACATCAAGCAAGGGTTACTCCAAGCGGAGCCTCCCTTTTTTCCAAAAATTGTGCCCCACACACCCACCCATTCAGTGGCAGCACTTGTGCCCTAGTTGTACACTTCACAGCTAGATTTGCATCAAGCACATTCAAAAATACGCTATTCTTAACCGTCCCCAGGATGACACCGGGGTAGGTAGCAAAGTCTTTCCTGATCCCAGCTCTGTTCATCTTGGCTTCTTTTAAAAACACATCAAGCAAGGGTTACTCCAAGCGGAGCCTCCCTTTTTTCCAAAAATTGTGCCCCACACACCCACCCATTCAGTGGCAGCACTTGTGCCCTAGTTGTACACTTCACAGCTAGATTTGCATCAAGCACATTCAAAAATACGCTATTCTTAACCGTCCCCAGGATGACACCGGGGTAGGTAGCAAAGTCTTTGCTGAACCATGACTTGTTCATCTTGGCTTCTTTTAAAAACAATGTAAGCAAGGGTTACTCCAAGCGGAGTCTCCCTTTTTTCCAAAAATTGTGCCCCACACACACCCACCCCTTCAATGGCAGCACTTGTGCCCTAGTTGTACACTTCACAGCTAGATTTGCATCAAGCACATTCCAAATCCACAAGCATTTACTCTCCCCAGGATGACACAGGGGTAGTAAATTCCTTCTGGATCCATGACTTGTTCATTTTGATGAACGTCAGTCTGTCCACATTGTCACTGGACAGACGCGTGCGCTTATCTGTCAGCACACACCCAGCAGCACTGAAGACACGTTCAGAGACAACGCTGGCAGCTGGACACGACAAAATCTCCAAGGCGTAACTGGATAGCTCTGGCCATTTTTCTAGATTTGAAGCCCAAAATGAGCAAGGCTCCATTTGCAAAGTCATGGCATCGATGTTCATTTGTAGATACTCCTGTATCATCCTCTCCAGCCGTTGACTATGTGTCAGACTTGTTGTCTCTGGTGGCCTTGCAAAGGAGGGTCTAAAAAAATTATGAAAAGATTCCATAAAATTGCTGTTACCAGCACCAGATACGGTCCTACTGGTACGAGTAGACTGTTGAAGATGACGAGACCGTCCCATGTTTGTCAAGTTACAACTGGGAGATTCACTCCCTGCACCTGCACGGTTGTTTGGTGGAAAAGCGGATCTAAGATCGAGTAACAGCTTCTGCTGATACTCCTGCATACGTGCGTCCCTTTCTATGGCTGGAATTATGTCACAAAATTTGGACTTGTACCGGGGATCTAATAGTGTGGCAAGCCAGTAGTCATCATCACTTCTAATTTTGACAATACGAGGGTCATGTTGGAGGTAGTGCAACAAGAAGGCACTCATGTGTCTTGCGCAGCCATGCGGACCAAGTCCACGCTGTGTTTGTGGCATAGAGGTGCTAACCGTTCATTCTTCCTCTGACATCTCCCCCCAACCTCTTTCAACTGAAATTTGACCAAGGTCTCCCTCATCTGCTGAGTCTTCCATGTCCATGGACAGTTCGTCCTCCATTTCTTCATGTCCTCCTGCACCTTCCTCAACATCTCGCCTGCTACCATGCGCCCTTGTTGATCCCTGTCCCCCATGGTCCCATGCCTGGCGCCTTGGTGATGATGAACGTCTGGACCTTGGTGATGTTGTTGTGTCTTGCGCATATGAATCCTCCTGTAGTTCATCCCCTTCCTGTTGTCCCACCCCCTGACTCCGAATAGTGTTTAGCGTGTGCTCCAGCATGTAAATGACTGGAATCGTCATGCTGATAATGGCAGTCAGCGCTAAACATATTCGTCGCTATGTCGAAACTGTGCAGAAGGGTGCATAGGTCCTTGATCTGAGACCACTCCATCAGGGTGATCTGCCCCACCTCTGCATCTCGTTGGCCCAGGCTATACGTCATGACGTATTGCACCAGGGCACGGCGGTGCTGCCACAGTCGCTGTAACATGTGGAGAGTTGAATTCCAGCGTGTCGCCACATCGCATTTCAGGCGATGAACCGGCAGGCCGAAAGACTTCTGGAGCGATGCAAGTCGCTCAGCTGCGGCGCTTGAACGGCGGAAGTGAGCAGACAGTTTTCGTGCCCTGTTCAGAAGGCCATCTAGGCCGGGATAGTGTGTTAAAAATTGCTGCACGACAAGGTTCAACACGTGAGCCATACAAGGTACGTGTGTCACCTTGCTCAGGCGAAGGGCCGCACCCAGGTTTGCAGCATTGTCGCACACGGCCTTACCAGGCTGCAGGTTGAGTGGAGACAACCATTTATTAAACTCGGACCGCAGAGCTGACCACAACTCCTCAGCTGTGTGACTCTTATTCCCAAGACATGTCAAGCTAAAGACCGCCTGATGCCGTTGCGCTCTGCTGCCAGCATAGTAATGAGGGGTGCGTGATTCCTTCTGCGCAGTGAGAACGCTGGTGGCCTGACCAGGCAGGCTTGGGGCGGAGGTGGAGGACCCAGATGAGGTGGAGGATGCAGAAGCAGTGGCGGAACTTGGACAGACAAAGGATTGACACACAAGTCGTGGGGACGGCAAGACTTGTGCAGCAGACCCTTCACCATCTATCACCATAGTTACCCAGTGCCCAGTCAGCGACATGTAACGTCCCTGTCCATGCTTACTGGTCCAAGTATCGGTGGTGAAATGCACCCGTTCACACACAGTTTCTCAAGGAAGCGGTGATGTTGTGTGCGACATGCTGGTGTAGCGCGGGCACACCTTTCTTAGAGAAGTAGTGGCGACTAGGCATCTGGTACTGGGGCACAGCGACAGACATAAGGTCTCTAAAATCCTGTGTGTCCACTAGGCAGAAAGGCAGCATTTCGGTAGCCAACAGCTTACAGAGGGATAGAGTCAACCTCTTAGCTTTGTCATGGGTCGCAGGAAATGGCCTTTTATTTGTCCACATCTGAGGGACAGATCTGGCTGCTGTGTGTAGACGGTGTTGAGTAGGGTGTCCCTGGAAAAATGCAGGTTTGTGAGGAAAGTGCAGGCGGAGACATGATGTTGCCTTCATCCAAAGTTGGTGCTATCGATGTCTTCGAGAGCTGTACACACTCACTTGTTTCCCCTTCCAAAACAACTGACGACCTACCAAGCAAACTGCCTGTTGCGGTTACAGTGGTGGAAGTTGTGGGTGGAAAAACAGGTGTGACAGCTGTCCCCACAGTCCTAGAAGATGACGAGCGCGCGGATGCACTGGAAGGGGCAGGTGGTGGATGGTTCGCTCCGCTAGGCCGCATTGCAGCACGGTGAGCTTCCCACCGGGCCATATGATATTTATTCATGTGACGATTCATGGAAGAAGTTGTCAAACTGCTGAGGTTTTGACCTCTACTAAGAGAACCATGACAAATTTTACAGATCACATAATTTGGGCGATCTTTTTCTATGTTAAAAAAGGACCAGGCTAGGCAAGGCTTAGAGGCCATGCGACCTGTTGATCCACCCCGAATAATGCTCAGAGGCATAGTGGTGGCTGAGGATGCAGTTGTAGACGTGCTACCAGTACTCCGACTCTGTCCAGGAAGGCGCAAGGTAACTTCATCATCAGTTGCATCCTCCTCCACCACCTCTGTTGACCTCCTCGAGGGCCTGACTGTGGGTTGACAGTAAATGGGATCTAGAACTTCCTCATCAATTGTTCTGTTTGCACTCCCCTCCCCCTCAGACCGAGCCTCTTCTTGCCCTGACCGAATATTTAAGTTGTCATCCCAATCGGGTATCTGCGTCTCATCTTCATCAGTATGTTCCTCATTGTCTATAACCACAGGTGTTACAGTTTGTGACAAAGGGTCAACATTATGCTCCGAAACTTGGTCCTCACGGCCTGAATCAGAGTCACAAAGGTTCTGGGCATCACTGCAGACCATTTCCTGTTCTGTACTCACTGTGGCTTGGGAGCAGACCTCTGATTCCCAGGCTATAGTGTGACTGAACAGCTCTGCAGACTCAGCCATCTCAGTTCCACCATACTGTGCAGGGCTGATGGAGACTTCAGAGCTGGGAGAAAGCAAGTTTGATTGGGATGACAACTCAGAGGACTGGTGTTTTTTGGATGCGGTACTTGAAGTGGCTGAGAGGGCACTTGTTGGACCACTTGAGATCCATTCAAGCATTTTCCTTTTTTGGCCATCATCTACCTTTGTTCCTGTTGTTCGTGTCCGTAAAAAAGGGAGCACATCGGATTGTCCACGGTAAGTAGTAGACATCTTACTTTTGCTGGTAGATGGTCTATCTTCAGCAGATGATAATGGAGCTTTGCCACCTTCCCCACGGACAAAACCTTTTTTGCCTTTTCCACCACGCCTCTTCCCCTTTCCACCAGCATCTGTCATTTTGCCACTCATGTTGATTGCGACAAGATTGTGGACTGAAAATGTGGTAGTAAAAATTGAGAGGTGGTGTAGATTGCAGTGGTGGTCTAGCTTTATTAACAGCAGAATAATAAAGAATAAATATCCCTGACAATGCAACTACGGCCCTTAAACTGGCAGCAAAAATTGCTAGTATAATGGCTTAGTTATAATGAGTTGGAGTGTGCAATGCAGGCAGAGGTGCTGCAAATTTCTTTGCACTAGTGGGACTATAGCAAAGTCCAATAGCCACGTTTAGGATGCCACTAGGTACACTGAGTGTTTGCTAGTATAATGGCTTAGTTATCATGAGTTGGAGTGTGCAATGCAGGCAGAGGTGCTGCAAATGTCTTTGCACTAGTGGGACTATAGCAAAGTCCAATAGCCACGTTTAGGATGCCACTAGATACACTGAGTGTTTGCTAGTATAATGGCTTAGTTATAATGAGTTGGAGTGTGCAATGCAGGCAGAGGTGCTGCAAATGTCTTTGCATTAGTGGAACTATAGCAAAGTCCAATAGCCACGTTTAGGATGCCACTAGGTACACTGAGTGTTTGCTAGTATAATGGCTTAGTTATAATGAGTTGGAGTGTGCAATGCAGGCAGAGGTGCTGCAAATGTCTTTGCACTAGTGGGACTATAGCAAAGTCCAATAGCCACGTTTAGGATGCCACTAGGTACACTGAGTGTTTGCTAGTATAATGGCTTAGTTATGAGTTGGAGTGTGCAATGCAGGCAGAGGTGCTGCAAATGTCTTTGCACTAGTGGGACTATAGCAAAGTCCAATAGCCACGTTTAGGATGCCACTAGGTACACTGAGTGTTTGCTAGTATAATGGCTTAGTTATAATGAGTTGGAGTGTGCAATGCAGGCAGAGGTGCTGCAAATGTCTTTGCACTAGTGGGACTATAGCAAAGTCCAATAGCCACATTTAGGATGCCACTAGGTACACTGAGTGTTTGCTAGTATAATGGCTTAGTTATAATGAGTTGGAGTGTGCAATGCAGGCACAGGTGCTGCAAATATTAGAACCAAAAGAATACAGGACTTGTTTAACATAATGAAAGTCACTGAGACCCTAGTCACCATATCATAAATGTATAGAAGGACTGACTAAGTCAAAAGGATGTATATATATATATACACATACTAAATAAAGGGACATACCCAGAAATATTCAAAAATACAAAAGAAATTTATTTCAATTGATAAGTGACCGCAACACATAAAGACATACACAAGGGGGTGAATTAAAATCAACACAGAAGGGCGGCGTGTTACAAGTGGGGACCCATTTGGCATAGATATAATGTATAATAAATATAGACATGGGTTCATCAGATGACAATAATTACATATGCTCAGAAAAAAGTCTCAGACAAAGGGTTAATGAAATGGAAAGCAATAAATATACCAACAGTAGTACTGGGATTAGCCTATAGTGCCATGACAACTACAACAAAGATTATTCATGCATATTATTATAATCTGTCAAGTTGGACATAAAGAGAGCATAAAACAATCAATGTAGAGTGTGAAAGTTGGCAACTGAGGGAAAAATTTCCATAAGCACATATAGTTGCAGTTTGTCAGATAAGAGACACATATTATAAGAGGCACCGATTAAGCAAAAGAGTAAAGCTGGTGTCACACATAACGACGACGACAACGACGTCGCTGCTACGTCACCATTTTCTGTGACGTTGCAGCGACGTCCCGTCGCTGTCGCTGTGTGTGACATCCAGCAACGACCTGGCCCCTGCTGTGAGGTCGCCGGTCGTTGCTGAATGTCCAGCTTCATTTTTTGGTCGTCACTCCCCCGCTGTGACACACACATCGCTGTGTGTGACAGCGAGAGAGCGACGAAATGAAGCGATCAGGAGCCGGCACTGGCAGCTGCGGTAAGCTGTAACCAGCGTAAACATCGGGTAACCAAGGGAAGACCTTTCCCTGGTTACCCGATGTTTACGCTGGTTACCAGCCTCCGCTCTTGCTGCCAGTGCCGGCTCCTGCACTGTGACATGTGGCTGCAGTATGCATCGGGTAATTAACCCGATGTATACTGTAGCAAGGAGAGCAAGGAGCCAGCGCTAAGCAGTGCGCGCGGCTCCTTGCTCTCTGCACTGTGACATGTAGCTGCAGCACACATCGGGTTAATTAACCCGATGTGTGCTGCAGGAGAGCAAGGAGCCAGCGCTAAGCGCGGCTCCCTGCTCTCTGAACTGTGACATGTAGCTGCAGCACACATCGGGTTAATTAACCCGATGTGTGCTGCAGGAGAGCAAGGAGCCAGCGCTAAGCGCGGCTCCCTGCTCTCTGAACATGTAGCACAGCGACCTTATGATCGCTGCTTCTGCTGTGTTTGACAGCTAAGCAGCGATCATAACAGCGACTTACAAGGTCGCTGTTACGTCACCGAAAATGGTGACGTAACAGCGACGTCGTTGTCGCTGTCGTTTAGTGTGACACCAGCTTTATGCAAATTGCACTGCAGGTATAAACCCATGATAAAATACAGAGCATTGTGGTCAAAGCAGCACCTAATTAAGAAGCAAACATGCCGTAGATGCTGTAGTTAAACTGAATGGCAAACATGGCCGACAGCAGAGCTACTAGTGCTGTGAATGACCAAGGATATGATCAGAGGAGACCCAGGGAAATACCGACCAAAAGTGGGATCACCAGACAGGAACACACCGCCCCCACCTCGACGCGCGTTTCGCAACTGCTTCGTCGGGAGGTCGAGTTGGTTACAATGAGTTGGAGTGTGCAATGCAGGCAGAGGTGCTGCAAATGTCTTTGCACTAGTGGGACTATAGCAAAGTCCAATAGCCATGTTTAGGATGCCACTAGGTACACTGAGTGTTTGCTAGTATAATGGCTTAGTTATAATGAGTTGGAGTGTGCAATGCAGGCAGAGGTGCTGCAAATGTCTTTGCACTAGTGGGACTATAGCAAAGTCCAATAGCCACGTTTAGGATGCCACTAGGTACACTGAGTGTTTGCTAGTATAATGGCTTAGTTATAATGAGTTGGAGTGTGCAGAGGACAGGAGGGTACAGTGCCAGGATTGTGGGGCTCTGGGTAGAGGAAAGGAAGCCTGCCTTTCTATTCCCTCCTAATAGGGAAATGCAGGGAGGAAATCCCTGACCTTTGCTACACAGACGCTGTCGCTGTTTTCAGGACCTGTCACCTATGGCTCTGACCCTGCCGGTTTGAGCCCTTAAAAGGACTGATAGAAAGTGCTCTCCCTAAGCTGTCTAGCGCTGTGTATGGAGCGCATACAGCTGTATCAGCGATAGGACAAAGGACGGAGCTGCGACAGTGATGTCTGACACCCAAGACGCAGAAGAGATAATGGCGTCCTGGAGGAAAATGTCCGGTTTTATAATGCAGGGACATGTGACATGGACATCCTATCACACATGCCGTTGCTTCTCTGGCTAAAAGTCCACTTAGCTGTGTGTGTGTGTCTGGGATTGGCTGACATGCTGGCCCGCCCCACAAGACGCGCGCGCTTAGGGAAGGAAGACAAGGAAAAAAAAAAAAAAAATGGCGATCGCCATTATAGAAACAGCAGTGATCTGAAGGCGCTGTTCCCGCACACTATACACTGAAATGTCATAATAGTGTGATTCACAGAGTGACTTACACTATTACAGCGGAAACCAAGCTAGGAATTAACTGTTTTTTTTGCTGCTAGAACCGTTCTCGAACGTTTCTAGAACTATCGAGCTTTTGCAAAAAGCTCGAGTTCTAGTTCGATCTAGAACAGGCCCCAAAATCACTCGAGCCTAGAACTGGAGAACCTCGAACCGCGAACCGCGCTCAACTCTAATGAGGAGGTAAAGTCTCTGCTGACCTCTTGGAGAAAACGTCCGCAAACTAATAATAATGCTGCAGGAGTTTTGACAAGTTCAAGGGTTCAGCAGAAGAGACCCCTCCTACAGTCTTAGGTAAACAGAATCCCAGGCAGGTGGCACTCCAGCTGAGGATTTTCCCAGTACCCCAATCGAAATGAGGGGAATGCTGCCTTAACCAAGGGAGTCCCAAAAGGACCGCATCCAACTCATCCATCATGACTAAAAAGGAGATGGTCTCCTGATGACCAGATGGCATGGTAAAGGTCACCAGAACGGTTCGATGAGATATCACCTCAGGTAGAATAGAACCATTAACCACACGGATGGGGATTGGTTTTAGCAGCATTACCAGGGGAACTGCCTGCAGACGGGCGAAGGTGGAAGAGATGAAACTCCCACCTGCACCGGAGTCCACACATGCCTTAATGGGAATGAAGATGTCACCATAGGTCAAGGTGCTGGGATAGGTCAACATGGAGGGAGATGCGGTCGTGGCTAGAGTCCCACCTCTTACGTACACTAGACTCGACCGTTTCCCGACCTATTAGGGCACCAATTGGCAAAATGACCTCCCTGTTTACATGAGAAGCAAACCGGGCTTGATTGAAACAAACAGGGTCTAGATCCCATCTGTCCAATCTCCATAGGTGAAGAACATGAACATTTGAGGCTGTAGCCAAGGAGCTGGAGAAGGTAGGGACCAGACATGAGGACAACTCTGCGCACACTCGAGCTTATGCTCGGAGTGGCGCAGATAGATCCTCGTAGCTACAGAAATCAAGGCCTCCAGGGTAGATTGTATCTCCCTGGTGGACCAGGCAGTCTTAACGTGCCCTGCAAGACCTTTTCAGGACACCGGTAACAACACCTTTTCCGGCCACTCGAGTGCGGAAGCGAGTGTACGGAACTCTACGGCATAGGTGTTGACCAATGAGGAACCCTGAAACAAATCCAGAAGGCATAAGGTGGTGTCATGAACCACTTGGGGCCCCAAGAATATACCTCTGAGAGTCTTCAGGAAGTCCGAAGCTTGGTTTGTCACTGGGTCTCCACGTTCCCAGAGCAGTGTAGCCACTTTATTACCTAGGAGCGAGATGATAAAACCAACCTAGGCTCTTTCAGTGAGGTACTGAGAGGCCAAGAGCCCCAAGTGAATCGAGCACTAGTTAATGAAGCGTCGATTCACCTTACTGTCCCCGGAAAAAGAAAGGCATGGATTGGGCTGCGCCGCAGGAGGCACCAGTGCAACGGTGTGGCTGACTGCCTGAGTAGCACCCTGCTTAACCAGGGAGACAACACCCACAACTGGAGAGGACTGTTTAGCTGCCGTGAGCCAAGCCTTCAGTTGCTGGATGTACCTCTGAAGCTGTTATACGTCCGCCATGTTCGCAGGACAGATGGACAAGCGGTTGGAAGGTACAGCTTCAGCAGAAAACAAAAACTAGCTAGGCGGTGTTACCTTGCACACTCACCTACAAGCAGGACCTCTCTTTTTAGGTGCACAGACAGTCCCGAAGGTGACTGTCCGTGCACGAACAGAGCACACAGGGACAGAAGGTGCAGCTCAGTTGACACCACTAAGCTGCCACTGAAGGACTGGATTGGTGGATGAGAAGTGTATAGACTGACCCTACCAGTACCTCACCACATTATCTTGGCATGACGGGTACCGCCGCCTAACTCTGCCTACCGTTTCCAGACTCTAATGGCACTAATGCTGCAGTATAGCTGCACAGCTCTGAACCAATCCACAGAGCATATGTGACACACGTGCAGCCATGTGCGTCGTCAAAGATCTTTTAAAGACTAAGCCCTGCCCCAAGCCAAGTACCAGATGGCAATGGCACTGGTCTAACAGGGACCGCCACATCACCAGTGACGTCACCAGCGGCCAATGCGGAACCGCCATGTCACCAATGACGTCATCGACGGGCAATCAGCGGCCGCCACGTCACCGGTGTTGTCAGTGATGGCCAATCAGAAGCTGCCGCGTGACTAGTGACGTCACGCGCATGCGCAGTAGCGCGAATCCTGCACTTAGAGCCAGGAGAGGCAGCGAAACCTGCGCAAGCGCTGTAGGGAAAAACAGGGACTTAGTCTCAGAACTCAAAACAATCCTGGACACCTGACGCCTAGCAGCCAGGCACCTGGAGCGGCAGACAGGTGGCGCAAGAGAGCCAGTTGGCACCACAGCGGGGGATGAAGACGGAGCAGGAGCGGTTCGAGGCTCGGGAGAACTCCGAACCGTAATAATAGGTCTGCCCTATTTATGGGAGCTACGCATTCCCCAATATTGTAACTTTTTCCCTGGAGCAAGCCTGACTGCAAAATGCATTTGAAACTTTACTGAATCTTGCAGATGCCTGCCCACTTCCCTAGCTGAATTACTTTGTCAGCAGGGGGCTTGGCTATGCTTCCTTGTTATAATTAACTTTGTTACCTGCCATTTGGCTCCCAGATCTTGGTGACTTCTTTTTGCTGCAGGGCAGGAGGTGTGTAAATATGAAAAGTGGCAGTTGACTGGCATGTATGCTATGCCATATTCCTCACAACACACTTATCATGCTTATCATGGGGGACTTTATCATTCCTATTGATTATCTCTTCTTCTTATTTGAAACTTATCTTTTATCTCTAAGCTCCTCTCTTGGTCTTTCACAACTTCCTTTACACATTGTGAATGTTGCTTACCGCAACCCAGGGGGTTTACTCGCTTGCAGCGATGCAGGGTAGCTTAGGCATACACAGGCAACGCAGTCTCTCAAAAATGCAGCAGTTTATTAGTACAACATAAACTGCCCTTCCAAATGTAACAAAGCCTCTCCTGGCTTAAAGGAAAATATAACATCCACATACCGTGGGCTTCCAGTCCAATTAAATGTCCATAGTGGATTCTCCACACTCTGGCTCCAGCCAGCGAACACAAATCACTGTGGTGCTTCCTGCAGCCTCCAGCCCTCTCTAGCCAGGCTGCAGTATTTTTCCCCAGTCATCACCGGGACTGATTTCCAGGAGTCTCTCTTCAGTCTTCACACAGACTGAGACCTCCAGCACACATCCTCCATGTGCAGCACTCTCAGGCTTCTCCCTGTTTCTAAAACTAACAGTCTCTTAAAACCCAACCGGACACACCCACAGGTGGAGGTATGTGATTCTCCAGCTCTGTCCATCACACTGGTCACAGTTTAAAGGGAACCTAACCCTTAATTACAACCCAAGTTCTGTAGAACTACAAGTCCCACAGTCACACCTTCAGTTTAATATCACAGGGGGATCCTTCTCCACTGCGACCATCCACAACATTGGTGGTCGCTACCTCACAACATGAAGACCAGAATATGCTGGACTTGATTTCACCTGGCCCTGCTCAGTGCATGTGTAACGGGGTGCCAGGGGCGCCTCCGGGCTTGTAGTCGTGGCCCTTAATACCAGGCTTACCCCTGGCTCCGCCATCACTTTGGGGTCGGGAGATGACATGGTGGGGCAGAGTGTGGTGGTGCAGCGGTCGTCCGACGTACAAACACTCTTCAGACGTGTTTCAGTGAAATCAGAAAGCATTTTATTGCTCACAGCTTGTTCACACAACCGGCAGATATAGATGACTTTACACTTCTTTAGCTGGGGGAAACCTGCCCTTGACGTCTTCTCCAGTGGGGATGTGCCCGGCTACTCTGCTTCACCTGGCTCCCACTATGGCTACCCACAAACCGGACCCACACAGGTCTGCTTCGCACTTGAGATTCCGCCCGCTCCTTTACTCTCCGGCTTCTCTTTTATCCAGCTCCCACACTCTGCCCCTGCTCTGTTTCTTCTCTCCCGTCCCGCAACCAACTGCCTGCTAGATCTCACACTTTCCTCAACAACACTTTGCCTCCCTCCCCTTTCTGCTGCCGGCTCCTCCTCTACTCTGTGGCGACAGCCGTCCCACCCGGCCACTAGGGGAACCCACTAACACAATATACATACAATAAAAACATTTTTATTAAACAACATCAACATTCCGAGCTTCTTTGTAAGGGGTCTGCCCACCCCTTACACACCTCCCCTCTTTAAGCCTAAGCCTCCCGGCAAGGCATAAATCTAAAAACATATATATATGGAAAAGTCATTGCAATTAAAACTATAAACATGTTCACCTTTGGGCAACCGCAAGGGGCGCACCAGTCCAGCGCCCGGAGTTCCTCCTGGAAGCTCCCGGTCTTAGTCGTGCCCGGAGGCCGTTGGCAGGCACTACCGGTCTTAGTGGAGTTTCTGCCCGGAGGCTGTACAGCACTCCCGGTCTTAGATGTTAAACGGCAGGAACACATCTCGGCAAAATCTTCTTAACGACGCGGAGGGAGCCCCTGGCTCAGTCCAGCATCAGGCTCTCTCTCCGGGCTCAGCAACTTGAACGGTTACAAACAGCACAACTTCTTCCGGCTCAAAACAACGCCGGTGTTTAACAAAAACAGGCCCGCCATCTTCCGGTCTTGAAAGTTCACTCCGGATGATAGGCACGCTGCCATTCAGCTCGTTGGGCCTTCACATAATCCGACAAGGACTGCCCGGGCAACCGGCGCAGCCTCCGGAAGGGCTCGTAATTGACGGGTTGCTCCGCTGTCTCAGTCTCCGGCTTTATCTCTTCTACCCCCGACGGGGGTGAGGGGGTCGCTGCACGGGACTGCTGGGGGCTGCCCATGACGATGACCGGATGAGTAGTCAGGTTTTGGTGGATGGCCAGCACCGCCGGGGTTCCCTTCTCCGGGTCAGTATACAGTCCGGGCAGGACTTCCGGGGCTACGGCCAGTGTGCGCCTCGGGTGGGAGAGCTCAGCTAGTACCGGTCTTTGCTGCGCCCGCCGCCGGTACTGGCATTCCTCCCACTCCAGTTCTTGCTGCCATTGAGCAGCCTCTTGGTTAGTAGGTATCCGCGTCATTCCGACCGCAAAGAGGCCTCGGCATCCCACCTCCCTCATAAACCGCACTTTTTCTCCCGGATATAGAGTGTGCAGGAGTTGCGGCAGGCCTTCAATGTCCAGGTTCACTCTGTTATAGAAGTAGTGGTCACCGGTTTCCTCGTCCTCGATAAAACCATACCCCTCCTTCTGGTTAAATTTTACCACAGTTCCTGTGGTACACTGTTGCTCGAACTCCGCACTCCGGGGACCAGCCATCATTTCCCGGGCCACGGTCTCAGCGAGCAGCCGCTCCTGTACCGGGTCCGGTTCTGGGGATGGGGACTTTCGTTGAGGCAGGGGTGACGGCTGTACTGGGTCCCAAAAGAAACCCCAC
The DNA here is from genome assembly GCF_048569485.1 of Anomaloglossus baeobatrachus. NCBI lineage: Eukaryota > Metazoa > Chordata > Amphibia > Anura > Aromobatidae > Anomaloglossus > Anomaloglossus baeobatrachus. The sequence continues at coordinate 652,507,373 of NC_134353.1, forward strand.
TCGTCCCTTTCTAGCTTCCGGGCGTGTGCTTCTTCCGGAGCAGGAACTGGAACGGGTGTTGAAGGTCCCACCGCGACTGGCGGGGGTGTCTCCAGGTATGGGTATGGGGTTCCCAGGGGCCGATTCCCCGACGGCAGCTGAGCGGTGTACGTCGCCCGGACCTCAGTCGTGGTCTCTCCGGTCACAGCGTCCCACGTCGTCACCCAGGTCACTTTTGTGGCCCGTCCCGGTCCTCCGGGCACAGCCGGTAAGTGAGAGGGAAATCCCTCTGCAGACGCAGCCGCAATCTGCTTCTGGTGTCTTCTGTCCAGACCCGGCGCGACCACCGCAGCTTGTTGTCCCTCAGGGTTCTCCATCTCGCCTGCAGTACGTGTCTCTAGTAAGGGCGTCAGGGTCGGTGGAGATGCTGGAGGAAGTGGAGGCGGGCCTACTTTTCCCGCCCTTGGGTATACTCCACCCCCAGTCTCACACATCGGGTCGACCCCTCCGCGGCGGTTCTTCTTTTTCTCTGGAACACCGCCCACTTCGCATATCTTCATTCGTGCCCTGGGACCGGCACCTCCCCTCTTTGGGCGGAGTACTCCGAACTTCTTTTTCGGCACCGGCCAGCCCCAGGCTCTTCTTTTGGCGCCAACTTTTCGCGCGCTTTCTGTGTCCTTGAAGACGACGGCCATCTTGCCGCCATCTTGTGCCCGGTCCAACGCTGCAGGCACTGCTTCTTCTTCCCACCATGGGATCGGGACTCTTCTCCAATAATCCGGATCCTGTGCCCTAGGCACCACTTGGTCTCCGTCTTCTTGGGTCGGGACCCCTTGCATACAATCCGGATCCTGCCGACTGCGCCACATGTAACGGGGTGCCAGGGGCGCCTCCGGGCTTGTAGTCGTGGCTCTTAATACCAGGCTTACCCCTGGCTCCGCCGTCACTTTGGGGTCGGGAGATGACATGGTGTGGCAGAGTGTGGTGGTGCAGCGGTCGTCCGACGTACAAACACTCTTCAGACGTGTTTCAGTGAAATCAGAAAGCATTTTATTGCTCACAGCTTGTTCACACAACCGGCAGATATAGATGACTTTACACTTCTTTAGCTGGGGGAAACCTGCCCTTGACGTCTTCTCCAGTGGGGATGTGCCCGGCTACTCTGCTTCACCTGGCTCCCACTATGGCTACCCACAAACCGGACCCACACCGGTCTGCTTCGCACTTGAGATTCCGCCCGCTCCTTTACTCTCCGGCTTCTCTTTTATCCAGCTCCCACACTCTGCCCCTGCTCTGTTTCTTCTCTCCCGTCCCACAACCAACTGCCTGCTAGATCTCACACTTTCCTCAACAACACTTTGCCTCCCTCCCCTTTCTGCTGCCGGCTCCTCCTCTACTCTGTGGCGACAGCCGTCCCACCCGGCCACTAGGGGAACCCACTAACACAATATACATACAATAAAAACATTTTTATTAAACAACATCAACATTCCGGGCTTCTTTGTAAGGGGTCTGCCCACCCCTTACACATGACCTTACCAACTCCCCTCTCCTGCTCTGACCACAACCTTCTTTCATCCTCAAGAGCTTTCAACCGACTCAGGATTTCTCCACTTACTACATTTATAGAAATATACATGCCATATCCAGAAACTTATGAAAAATGTGCTTTCATCATAGGCCCTAATCTCCTCCCACTCATGTCCTGGCTCTGCTCTGAAACATTATAATGAAACACTGCAAAATGTCATGGATGAAGCTGCACCTCCTACACAAAGAGCAACTCGGCACAGATGGTGGCAACCCTTGCACATGCTACAAACATGTTTTCTCCAGTGATGCTTCAGGTGTGCTGAACGTCTGTGAAAAAAATTCAATCTGGCTGAAGATTTCATCCAATATAAGTTTATGCTGAAAACATACAACTTTAACCTTCAATTTTGCCCTTCATTTCTCCAAACAAACTTACGTCAACACACTCAAATCATCTCACTAACAATCCTAAGCGACTCTGACACTTTTCATTCCCTCCTTGGTTCAAGAGTGCAGGCCCCAACCTTAGCACGGATGATCTAGACAATTATCTTAACCTCTTAATGAGATAGGACGTACCTATACGTCTAAGGACGCCTCCCTCCCTTTAATGTCGGCTTGAGCGGAGAGCCCACATTAGTCCCTGCACATATCTGCTGATCTGATCAGCAGACATGTGCAGCTAAAAGGTGCAGGTGGCTCAAACTCTGACAGCGCAACCTAACGCACTCTGGCAGGGATTATGCCATTCCCCGCCGATATCAACAGCCACGTGATGCGATCATGGGGCACCAATGTGTTGCCATGATAGCGTAGTGTTAGCTGATGACCCCTGTTGCTGTCAAGTCCTATGAATGCCAGCAGTGCACCAGCATTCACAGGAGCACAGGCAATTGAATAGTGCAGGCGTAAAGTAGGGACCAATAAAAAATATATTAAAAAGTTTTTAAAATATGAAAAAATAAAAGTAAACCTAAAAGTTCAACTCATCCCCCTTTTGCCTCATTGAAAATAAAACATTATTATTATTATTATTATTATTATTATTATTATTATTATTATTATTAATAATAATAATAATAATAATACAAAACATATCAAATATAAAATCAATTAATCTTATTAGTAAATGGAGTAGTAAGGAAAAAAATCAAAACATCAGATTTTTTTTTTGGGTGGCTGCAGCATTGCATTAAAATGTAATAGCAGGCGGTCAAAGCATCGCATCTACCTAAAAATGATAAAATTAAAAATGTCAACTGAAGACGCAAAAAATAAGCCCTCACACATCCCTAGATACCGAAAAATGAGATTGCAACGGGTCTCGAAAAGTGGCGACTAAAGCGCATTTTTTTTTATTTTTTTTAAACTTCAGAATTTTTTTTCACCACTTACATAAAAGTAAAATTTTATATTTGCTATCTACGAACTTGTTCTGACCTGGGGAATCAGAATGCCAGGTCAGTTTTACATATAGTGAACATGGTAAATAAAGAAACAAAAAAACAATTGTGCAATTGCACTTTTTTGCAATTACACCACACGTGGATTTTTTTTTCTTGTTTTCCAGTACAATATTGGGCAGAATGAATGTGGTCATTCAAAAGTACACTCGCCCTGCAAAACACAAGCCCTCATATGGCTATGTTGATAGAAAAATAAAAAAATTATGGCTCTTGGAAGAATGGGAGGAAAAAGCGACAATGAAAAATGCAAAATCACCAGGTGGTAAAAGAACTAAAGAAAAAATTGACCATATCAGACAGGAAACTTCCCCCAGTCTCCTAATAGCACACATTATGTTTAGCGATGAGCAAATCCGAGGTTTGGTGCTCGTATCACAGACTTTAGAACAAAAATGAATACAGGTAATGAGGACAGAGTAGGAGGGTTTTTTATGTTAGGGTGAACTCTTACAAAGTTCCACAAGTTGCCCACTGCCTGATTCTATTTGGTGTGGATTAAGTGCATGCTTGAAAATTGAGATGAGACACACAGTTGGATATTCATCTTTCCTCGACCACGGTCGGCCCAGAAACTGAGAGATTTATTCAAGAACATGCCTTTATAAAAACTAGGAAAAGGGGCCTGGTCAGCCCTACAGTGGGCATACTTGGATGTGTCCATTGGTCAGTGGGTTGAACAATGTATTAGTCCATGAGCTGATTGGTGGGCGTCATCGTAGGCAGATCTATGACGTCACTGGATGAACCTGTGGTAATGCTGATGGGGGGGACGTCATCTGGTGGATACATGTTGATGGGAGGGTCTATGATGTCATCGGTGGCCATCTTAGTTAACTCCCAAAACCTGGTTCATATAAAGCAAATCGACATACTTCTCACAATCCCCTGTCAAGAGGTTAATCAAGAATTTCATCTAATGGCTCTCCTTAACACTTAAGTAAAAAATAATAGGTCTGTAAAAGCCACAATTCATGTTGGTTGGTAGATGATCAAATATTCATTTCATGCAATAAAACACAAATGAATTGTTTAAAAATCATACAATGAGATTTCCTGGATTGTTTAAGGGATTCTGTCTGTGACAGTTGAAGTGTACCTGTGGTAAAAATTACAGACCTCTCCATTCGTTGTAGGTGGGAAAACTTGCCAGTGTGTCAAATACTTATTTTCCTCACTGTGCTTACAGCTAAATCTAATATTCACTACTCCCGGCTGATTCTCCTGGATCTCTCTGCTGAATTCATACTGTGGATTACCAGCTCCTCCCCACTATGCTCCACTCTCTCATCTTCAAGGACACCGCTCTCCTGCTATCTCTCTGTCCGCACCTTCACTGTATCTTTTACTAGCTCCTCTTCCCTTTAGGCCAGTATCACTTTTGCGTTGTTTTGACGGAAACGGAATCCAGCACAGATGCAGTACAGTTCATTTATTTACTGTGGAAGCACAGCACCATGCGGTTGTGTGCTTTATACACAACCGCATGTGTCCACATGGTGTCACATTTCCACTGTAAATAAATGAACTGTACTGCATCTGTGCTGGATTCCGTTTTCGTCAAAACTACGCTAATGTGACCTTACTGTTGGGGATCCTCAAGGTTCAGGCCTAGGCCCCCTTCTCTTCTTTTATACACTGCCCCTATTGGACAAATCATCAGTACGTGGCTTCCCCAAAAATAAGCCCTACCCCGAAAATAAGCCCTAGGAGGAACGCATGTGTTCCATCGCAGGTCATTGCACTCCACTTCACTGCGTCCCCAGTTCCCCTGCCGGCCGGAAGCAATCGGTATTGCCGGATGCGGTGAGTGTGTGATCTGATATACGTATCGGCCAGAAGCAGTGGCGGACTGCGTGGAGCATACCTCCTAGGAGTGTCCGCCAAAGATCGCAGGAGGACCTGGAAGCGACGCAGATGTCCCGGGTCTGGTAAGTATTATTCTCCTGGGAAGGGGGGGGAGGGTCTCCTTTTTTTGGGGGGTTAAACTTACCCCCAACCTTGTTTACCCAAGAATAATCCCTAGCACATTTTTTGGGGCTAAAAATATTATAAGACAGTGTCTTATTTTTGGGGAAACACAGTAGATTCTGTTTTCAGTACCAACTGTATGCCGATGACACAAAATTATACACAGTCTCCTGACCACCCCTGCATTACTAAAAGATACCAGTGATTATCTGTCTGCTGTCTCCAACATCATGACCTCCCGCCTCTATGTAAAACTGAATCTGTCATGTTTCCTCCCTCTACTGACCTTCAGAAACTCAATATTACTATCTCCATGGGTGGTTTGACCATTTCTCCCGAGCAGCACGCCTACTGTCTTGGGGTCATATTTGAATCTGATCTCTCCTTCACTCCCTACATCCGATTACTCGCTCGCTAATAGTCACCTATACCTCAAAAATATCTCTAGAATTCGACCTTATCTTACTGTTGACTCTGCAAAAATGCTTTCTGTTGCTGTTATTCATTCTTGTCTTGTGTTCTTCTGTAATGTTGATATTATCAGTATATGTCCTATATATATATACTAGAAGGTGGCCCGATTCTAAAGCATCGGGTATTCTAGAATTTATTGTGTAGTTAATGTATAATTTTTGTTATATATATTAGATGTTGTTGTGAGTAGTTGCCAAGTGTTTGTGTAGGGGCTGTACATGTTCTGGGTGTTGTCTGGGTGTGGCGGGAGGTGAGAGCGGTGTTGTATGTGTGTTACGTGTGTTGCGTTGTTTGTGGAGCGTTGTGTGTGTGTGGTGTGTTTTGGGGGGAGGTATGTTTTGTGCAATGTGTGTGTTGTGCGGTATGTGCGTATATTTATGTATGCCGCGGTGTTTGTGTGTGTGCGGCATTGTCTGTGTGTGTGGGTGTCTGTGTGAGGCGGTGTTTGTGGTTCCCAGTGTGTGTGTGTGGTGTGTTGTGCAGTGCGCGTGTGTGTGTGTGTGTGTGTTGGGGGGAGGTGTGCACCTCCCATCGTGCTCCATCCCCCATGCTGCGCACCCCCCATCGTGCTCCATCCCCCATGCTGCGCACTCCCCATCGTGCTCCATCCCCTATGCTGCGCATTCCCTATCGTGCTCCATCTCCCATGCTGTGCACTCCCAAATGTGCTCCATCCGCCATGCTGCGCACCCCCCATCGTGCTCCATCCGCCATGCTGCGCACTCCCAAACGTGCTCCATCCGCCATACTGCGCACTCCCCATCGTGCTGCATCCCCCATGCTGCGCACTCCCAAACGTGCTCCATCCGCCATGCTGCGCACTCCCAAACGTGCTCCATCCGCCATGCTGCGCACTCCCAAATGTGCTCCATCCGCCATGCTGCGCACTTCCAAACATGGTCCATCCGCCATGCTGCGCACTCCCAAACGTGCTCCATCCGCCATGCTGCGCACTCCCAAACGTGCTCCATCCGCCATGCTGCACACTCCCAAACGTGCTCCATCCGCCATGCTGCGCACTCCCAAACGTGCTCCATCCGCCATGCTGCGCACTCCCAAACGTGCTCCATCCGCCATGCTGCGCACTCCCAAACGTGGTCCATCCGCTATGCCGCGCACTCCCAAACGTGCTCCATCCGCCATGCTGCGCACTCCCAAATGTGCTCCATCCGCCATGCTGCGCACTCCCAAATGTGGTCCATCCGCCATGCTGCGCACTCCCAAACGTGCTCCATCCGCCATGCTGCGCACTCCCAAACGTGGTTCATCCGCCATGCTGCGCACTCCCAAATGTGCTCCATCCCCCATGCTGCGCACTCCCAAACGTGGTCCATCCCCCATGCTGCGCACTCCCCATCGTGCTCCATCCCCCATGCTGCGCACCCCCCATCGTGCTCCATCCCCCATGCTGCGCACCCCCCATCGTGCTCCATCCCCCATGCTGCGCACCCCCCATTGTGCTCCATCCCCCATGCTGCACCAGCATCAGCCTCTCTGCCCGCAGCATCAGCCTCTCTGCCCGCAGCATCAGTCTCTCTCCTCCCAGCATCAGCCTCTCTCCTCCCAGCATCAGCCTCTCTCCTCCCAGCATCAGCCTCTCTCCTCCCAGCATCAGCCTTTTCTGTCCCCAGCATCAGCCTCTCTCCTTCCAGCCTACCCCAGCCTCAGCCTCCCCCAGCCTCTCTTCTCTCAGCCTCCCCCCTCCCAGCCTTCCCCAGGATCAGCCTAGCCTACCCCAGCATCAGCCTCTCTTCTTTCAGCCTCCCCCCTCCCCCTCCCAGCCTTCCCCAGGATCAGCCTCTCTCCTCCCAGCATCAGCCTTTTCTGTCCCCAGCATCAGCCTCTCTCCTTCCAGCATACCCCAGCCTCAGCCTCCCCCAGCCTCTCTTCTCTCATCCTTCCCCCTCCCAGCCTCCCCCTCCCAGCCTTCCCCAGGATCAGCCTAGCCTACCCCAGCCTCAGCCTCCCCCAGCATCAGCCTCTCTTCTCTCAGCCTCCCCCCTCCCAGCCTTCCCCAGGATCAGCCCCTCTCCTCCCAGCCTCCTCCAGCACGCCGTGCTCCTCTGCCGACACTCACAGATCCGATCGCATACACTCACACACACACACACACACACACCCGATCGCATACACTCACACACACCCGATCGCATACACACCCGATCGCATACACTCACACACACCCAATCGCATACACGCACACACACGATCGCATACACTCACGCACACACACATTGACGATATTGCACATACGCGCTCACACTCACAACATCCGGAGATACCACATGCTTCTGGCCATGTGATCCTCCGGCAGGTCCTGGAAGCTCACAGCACAGTATCGGCGCCGAGAAGCAAGCGATATCCCAGGATGTTGTGAGTGTGTGGATGCGATGTGATGTGTGTGTGATGTGTGTGTGAGAGTGAGTGTGATCTGATGTGTGTGTGTTGTTATGTGTGTGCGTGTGTGTATGTTCCGCCGCTGCAGGACCTTGATGCGCTGGTAACTATGCTACCATGGTTACCAGCGTATCTCGTCCCCCGCTCGCACGGGAGCCCACACCAGTATACGCCGGCCAGCCCCAGCAATGCGAGGGTATGTGTCGGCTGGGTTTGCGGCGTACGCTGATGTGGGCTCCCGGGGGTACAGTACTCACCTGTGAGTCGTGGCTCCGTGACCGTGTCGGTTCGGGGAATGCGTGGGGGGGGCGGGGCCAGAGCTAGCGTGCATTGCGTGAGGGGGGCGGGGCGTGGCCGAGTTGCCAATGCCTGCAGGGTGCCGGGGTGAGAGGCCAATCTGTGGGGGGGCGGAGCCTGGGCGAGCGGCCGGCCAATCCGTGAGGGGGCGCAGCCTGGGCGAGCGGCCAATCCGTGTGGGGGGGCGGGGCCATGGTGAGCCCAGCGGCAAATCAGCTTTGTGTCACACCATAAGGACACAATTTTGGAGCAAGACAGACAGACAGACAGACAGACAGAATAAGGCAATTATATATATAGATATATATATATATATATACATATATATATATATATAAAAAAATATAAATATACAGTGGAACCTTGGTTTACGAGAACAATCCGTTCTGGGAGTGTGCTTGTAAACCATCAAGTTATTCGTCTAGCAAAGCAAAATTTCCCATAGGAAATAATGCAAGCTCAGATAATTTGTTCCACAACTTGTTCAATGTCCCATCCTGGCCCCCTATTGTGCCATTCCACACGTGCACAAACGCACACACGAACATTACGCTCACCTTATCTTCCGTTCCATCTCCGGCCTCCTGGTTCTTGTAGTTCGCCAGTACAGGATGTGTATCGGGTAACCATCATGACCAATGCCGGAGCTTCCACTGCCAGCGCGCTGCCTTTGAGAAGCGTCTGACAGCGGAAGTTCCTCCATCGTCGCGATGGTTACCCGATACACATCCTGTACCGGCGGACTAGAAGAACCAGGAGGCCAGCAATGGAATGGAAGGTAAGGTGAGCATACTATGTGTGTGTGCGTGTTTGTGCGGACTGCAAGAGCGGGTCAGAGCGTGGTGAAAGTACGGAACCGGAAGTGTGTGTGGTGAGTATTTGCTCGTACAGCAAAGCTTGCTCGTAAACTGAGTTATAAATTTACAGCAAGCTTTGCTCGTATAGCGAAATACTCGTGTGTCGCCCCAGGGACCATGATCCAGCTTCAGGGACGCCACAGGGACTTCTTTAATATGGCAACAGGTAAAATCAGTTTTATTTTATATGTCATGACGCCACTCACGGCTTGCGGTCAGAGATGTGGATGACCGCCGCTGCAGGTTTTCCGAGTGTCTGGGGCTGAAGGGGTCTGCAGCCAGATGATGTAGCCTTCCGTGAGTGAGGCAGGCCCCAGGGGCTCGGGTGAGTAGGATAGCGGGTCCCAGAATAACTCAGTCTCAGTCCAAAAGTCTTTCAACTGCTTTTTACTCACTCAGCTGTTGTTATGGTGAGCTGACCCAGGTGATGCTGTGATAAACCAGGTAGAACCAGGGCTCCTTTGGACCAGTCTGAGGGTAACCTGTTAGCGCGCCTTCCTAGCACTGTGTTTGGATAACCCCTGACTTGAAGTACCGTGGGGTCTATCCAGGGAGTCGCAACTGCCCTTTCTCCCCTTTTTGGACCGTATGCCGGCAGCGTGGACCAAGTGAGATGGCTTCAAGCTCTGTCTCCTTATGGGTCCCTGCATTGTTGCTGAGGCTCGGACTCTGTGTGGTTGGTGAGGTACTTGTAGTTCCTCTCACCGGCAGGTTTAGCAGATAGTTAAAACTGAAGTCTGCTCTAGGGACCTGTTCCCCGTACGTGCCTAGTCACCAGGAACACCTCTTCTTCTGACTACCCGGTGACCGTTCTCCCCCGCCAACTGTCACTACACCGCACAGGGTCTGACTAGTGGCAGCGCGCGTATCCCTTAGCAACTGCCGCGCTCACCACTACCAGACTGGCTTGCTCCACTCCTTTCCTGACAACCTCTGCACTTTAGCTCCCAGCCCCTCCACTACACCCCTTGAAAAGAATTGAAGGCCAGAACCCTCTAGGGACTGCCCAAGGGTCCCATCTAATGGTGTTGGAGAGCTGGTTGCTATGTGTCTGTGCGTACACACCTCATTCTGGCCATTAGGATTACCTGGAAGTACTGTTCCAGCATGGGTGCAGTACTCAGTGGTGCCTGACCGGGTCAGGGGCGCCACATTCCCCCTTGGTTATCAACAGCACGTCCTTGGGCTGCAAAGACAAGAAAACAAAATACAAATTTTCCCAGACAGGGGAGATTTTTACATATCAACATACCAGGTACCATACCACCCCCACCCACCACCCACGAGTCTTTAACCCAAAACCCGTATACAGAGTGATCACCAGTTCTTTTGGTGACCTGGTTTCGGCCTGGTCCACCGTAGACCATTCCGGCGACAGTTCTTTTTGTCCTGGTGGCGTAGGGTAGGCCCCATAAACAGGTGTACCGGCTTCGTCTTTGTTGCAGAGCAGGCCCCATAAACAGGCATGCCCCCTTGGTGGTGCAGAGCCATACCCCTTAATAGGCAGACTCTGGGGTTGGTACCACTAGGGTAACTATATACACTGCGAGAGTTTGTGGTTATAGCCAGTTCATAACCTATGGTCCATATAAAGTGCACAATACCTGGTGCTAAGATTATTTGTAAAGCTCACGCAAAAGTCCTTGCGGGCACATTTTTCTTTAAACGTTACTTTTTAACTTGCATAACAACATTTTAAACTAAACTTTTTCTATAATTAAAACTGACTTTTTAAATCGACTTGCTAAATTTACTTTATTGACTAAATACTTTCTCTATACCGTATTGGGAGCTGACCAAGGTTACTGCGGTTTGACCTACGTGGTACTATGCTATCACCTGTCTGAGGTCCTTCCCTCCCACCCGGTGTATGTGTCTCAATGTGAATGATGGGTGTACTGGGTGCTGATACCAGTGTATGGTCTTCTCGTTCGGCCACACCCGGCTCTGTTAGGCTCTGAACAGGTTCTTCTTGTCCTCTAACTTCTTGTCTAGGTTCGGGGAAGGTGATCACTGGGATTACAACGGCTCCATTGTATTGAGGCTAACTTGCAGGGAAATCACCCAGCACAGTGTGGATCATCTTCTCTCGTTGTTCTTCAACTGGTGAAGAGTTTGGGACTTTCTCAGGAATTCTTAGCTTTTCAGGGCACCTCTTATGGTGATCTCTGGAAACCACAGCTGTCATCTTTCCTCCATCTTTGCTGATGAGGCATGTCTTCTCATGGCTAAGTGCTGACGGTAACATGGTGTAGGGTTCTGCTTCCCAGTGGTTATCGAATTTGTGATTTCTCCTCTTTCTCTTGAGGACCACTTCTCCAGGTGTCAAAGGAGCAGCAGGTGCATTTTGATTGTAGGCTTTTTCCTGTCTCTCCCACTGCTGGGTCAAGGTTTGCTCTACACACTCTTGTACTCTCTTGTACTGGGCCTGGCGGGTGGAATCCCAGTCGGCACCTTGTAGAGCGTCTTCGAGGGTCTCAATTCCCATTTCCAGATCCACTGGCAGTCTTCCAGGTCTGGCCCTCATCAGATATGCCGGTGTGCAGTTCGTGGAACTCACAGGGATATTGTTATACATGTCCACCAGGTCAACTTCTCTGGCCACTGGCAACTTTCTTCTAGTGGTAGAGTCTTCAGGGGGTCGAGAACAATGTGATTCATCTTCTCGCACATGCTATTGGTCTGAGGATGGTAGGGTGTGGTACGGATCTTCTTGCAGCCATAAAGGTTACAAAACTCCCGGAACTCCTCAGCTTCAAAGGCCGAGCCCTGGTCAGTGAGCACTTGGTCTGGGTAGCCATGTGGTCTGCAGAAATGGGCTTGGAAAGCTCTGGCTGCAGTCTGGCCTACCACCAGGATTCTAGAATAATGATCAACCATTGTGAGGGCATAGGTGTAGCCCTGTCTGCTGGGCGACAAATTTATATGGTCCAGGGCCACTATTTCCAGTGGTTGTTTGGTTTGGATCGGCTGGAGCGGTGCTCTCTGACTATGATGGTCTTTTCTTCTGAGGTTGCAAGGACCACAGTCTCTACACCACTTCTCCATGGTAGCTCTCATGCCCACCCAGTAGAATCTCTCCTTGAGGAGTGCCTCCAACTTCTTCCAACCAAAGTGGCCTGCGCCATTGTGATAGGCTTCTAGCACCATCCGAGCATCCTTCTGTGGCACAATCACCTGAAACACCTTCTCATGCGTCTTCGGGTTGGTGATGCTCCTGTAGAGCTTGTCTTGGTGGATAAACAATCGACCCATCTCTCTCCACAGGTGCTGTGCCTCAGGTGGGGCTTCTGAATCGAGGCTGGGACCAGGTTGGGTGATCAGCTTCTTCACCAAGCCAACTGCTGGATCATTCTCTTGAGTCTCTCCCCAGTTGTAGTGAGGTAGCAGATTCAGGATCGCTTCTTGGTGGCTGGTGTGTGACTGCTGGCACTGGTTGGCTCCACGGCGATGAAACGCTGGCAGCTCGATCTCTTCAAGGTCATCCACATCTTCACCCTCGTCTGCTAGGTGAGGCATCCTTGACAGAGCATCTGCTTTGCCATTCTTGTGACCGGCTCGGTACTTGACAGTAAAATCATAATTTGCTAGCCGGGCTACCCAACGCTGCTCCATGGCACCCAATTTAGCAGTGTCCAAGTGGGTTAGGGGGTTGTTGTCTGTGAAGACGGTGAATTTGGTGGCTGCCAGGTAGTGATTGAATCGCTCTGTGATAGCCCAGACCATGGCCAGGAACTTTAACTTAAATGAGCTATAGTTTTCTGGGTTTCTTTCAGTAGGCCGGAGCTTCCTGCTGGCGTAGGTGATCACACGTTCCTTGCCTTTCTGCACCTGTGAAAGCACTGCTCCCAGCCCCATATTACTGGCATCGGTGTACAGCACAAATGGTAGACCATAATCAGGGTAGGCTAGAATCTCGTCAGGGCCCCTTTCATTTGTCTGAAGGAGTGTTCTTCTGCTTCTCCCCAGTTGAATGGTGGGCTGGAGGCCTTCCCCTTCTTTGCTTGGCCTACCAGGAGCTCTTGCAAAGGCGCCGCCATCTTCGTATAGCCCTTGATGAACCTCCTGTAGTAGGCCACCAGGCCAAGGAACTGACATATCTCCCGGACGGTGGTGGGTCTGGGCCAGCTCTGGATGACTGTGATCTTCTCTGGGTCCGGTGTTACTCCTTCCGCACTGACCACATGACCTAGTTATTGGACCTTCGGGTTTAATAAATGGTACTTGGATGGCTTCAGCTTCATCCCATATCGGGATAGTGCTTCAAAGACTTCAGCCTGGTGTTTCAAGTGATCCTCATAGGTCTTGGGAGTACACGATGACGTCATCCAGGTAGAGCAGGACGGTCTCAAAGTTGAGGTGTCCCAGGCAGCACTCCATCAGCCTCTGGAAGGTCCCGGGAGCGTTACAAAGTCCAAATGGCATGCTGTTGAACTCACAGAGACCCATGGGGGTGGTGAAGGCAGTCTTCTCCCGATCTTCTTCTGCTACAGAGACTTGCCAGTAGCCACTAGTGAGATCTAGAGTAGAAAAGTAGTTAGAGGCCTTTAGGGCAGCGAGGGATATCTCTATCCGTGGCAAAGGGTAGGCATCCTTGTGTGTTATCTGATTTATCCGTCTATAGTCCACACACATTCTCATTGTGCCATCCTTCTTCTTTACCAGGACTAGAGGAGCTGCCCAAGGACTGCAACTGTCCCTAATGACTCCTGCCTCTTTCATGTCCCTTAGCATGTCTTTGGCGCACTGGTAATGGGCCGGTGGTATAGGCCTATGTCCTTCCTTAATGGGAGGATGACTGCCTGTGGGTATGTGATGTTGCACCCCCTTCATTCTCCAAAGTCAGGTGGGTTTTTACTGAAAACCTGCTCGTACTCCTGTATGACCCGGTGAACCCCTTGTTTTTGGTATGTGGGAGTAGAGTCAGTCCCCACATGGAGTTATTGACACCAGTCCTCTAATTGTTCTTGGGAGTCCTCGTCCTCTGTTGAGTCAGCTTGCGTCAGGGGGCCTACGGGCTGTATAGCGTTGTTTGGGCAGGTAAACAGTTTGGCAATGGTAGCGTATCTTGGCAGTCTAGCTTCCTCCTCCCCACAGTTCAGCACTTGTACGGGTACCCTTCCCTTGTGTACGTCAACTACCCCTCTGGCTGTCAGGATCATGGTCCAGTGTTTTGAGTGAGTGGGTTCTACTACAGCCTGGTAATCCCGTCCTCTGAGACCTACCGCTGCCCTGCACCACATCATCATCTCGCTCCATGGGAGTATCACAATGGGGTTGGCATCTATCACCCGTACACTACCAATTTCACTGCCAGTCTGGTTTACCTTCCGCAGAATGACTCAGATCTCTCTTTGCAGGGATTTCCGTTGCCCGCCCTCAACACCATCAGCAATCTGGTGAAGCAACAACAACACTTCTCCTAGGCAATTCTCAATGACATTAGTGCCTAAATAATTTGAATTATTTGCGGGTTCCTTTCCTTAACATCATTATCCACAACAATTAGTCCTTGTCCCTTCATTTCCTGCCTCCCCACCTTTATGGTTACCTCTTTGAGCCCAATCTGTTTTATAGGTTGTCCATTAGCTGCATAGATGGTAAGGTCAGGGTCCGGTCGTTGGAGGTCGTCGTCCGACCAAAACCTGCGATAAAGGACATACACATACAGGATTGTCGTTACCTGGGAGCCAGTGTCCAATAATGCTGGGGTTGGGATCCCATCCAGGGTGATGAACAGGACTGGTCGTCCACCCACATACTGGTCATGACAGACAGCTGGGCCAGGTTTTCTTAATCCTGAGGATTGGCCCTTGGCCCCAGGTTTAGCCCGTTTAAAGGACAGACTCTTGCATAATGGCTTGCTTCATTGCAACGGCGGCAGGTGGCTTGTACGGGCGAGTCATAGCGATCGCTGCTCCTCCCTCGGGATGAGGGACCTCTTCTCGCTCGCATCCAAGGGGCGTCTTCTGGACTGTCAGCTAGCAGGATCCTGTGAGGGGTTTTGGATTCTAGTGGGAGTTGCATTGCTTTCAAGATCCGGGCGACGTCGTTGCTGAGCTGTTGCACCTGAGAAGACAGAGTATCTGAGGTTTCGGCTGAGGTTATAGGTCTTTTTGCTGCTACCAGGGCCTACGAGGAGGATTCTACTCCGTCAATTGGGGTGCTGGCGGTCCGTGTCGATGGTGAGCTGGAGTGCTTTCACGGCCCTGTCTTTCAGAATGGCAAAGTCCACATCACTGTGTTCCAGGGACCACAGCCTCATCTGCTTTCTATCCTCAGAGGAGTACAGGCCCTGCAAGAACTGTTCTGTCATCATTCTATGCCCCTCCTGATCACTGACAGGATCCACGAGCTTGAGGGCCCGCAGTGTGGCTTGTAACCTAAGAGCATAGTCTCTAATACTATCTTGGCATTTCTGGCGGCAGTTATAGAAGCCCATTCTCAGCTCTGCCTCTGTGCGATTTTCAAAGGCAGCTTTCAGCTTGGCAAAAATGGTGTCTACAGAGCCCCAGTCATCACTTGTCCAGGCCTCAGCCTCTAGTTCTGCTGTTCCAGTCAGTTGTCCCAGCACCACTGTGGTCCTCTGCTTGCCGGTCATTGCGTACAAATCCAGCAGGGTGCCAATCTTCTTTTTGAATACGGTCAGGGTGTCTGCCTTGCCAGCATATTGGGGCAGCCAGGTCGCCCTGGGACGTACGGTTAGGAGATCGGCATGATTGGGGAGATTTCAACTGGCGCAGCTGCGGCCGCCGCACCGGAGCTATGCGCTGCTGCGCTCACCGCGCTGGGGCCAGGCGTCGCTTGGGTTGCGGTGCCCTGGCTGGGAGCAGTAGTACTCACGGTGTCCATCTTCCCTCAGAGTTCCACTTCCTTCCTCCAATCGGGCACTTCCTGTCTTCCTTTGCAGGTTACCTCCTCCTCTTGCGGGGTCAGAGTGCTCTTGGGATTTCTGGGACGGTCACTCCTCTCCGTGGGCGGTTGCTTCTTCTGTGCAAGCTGCAGCTTTTTGATGACGCACTTTCAGCGGTAGCTAAAATGGCGGCGGTTCAAATTTTTCAGTCGGACCGCCGAGGCACACTGTCACCCGTCTGAACGGGTCTAGTCCCCGATCCTGTTCGTGACGCCAAAAGAGAAGGTGTGTCGCCCCAGGGACATCGATCCAGCTTCAGGGACGCCACAGAGACTTCTTTAATACGGCAACAGGTAAAATCAGTTTTATTTTATATGTCGTGACGCCACTCACGGCTTGCGGTCAGGGATGTGGATGACCGCCGCTGCAGGTTTTACGAGTGTCTGGGGCTGATGGGGTCTGGAGCCAAATGATGTAGCCTTCCGTGAGTGAGGCAGGCCCCAGGGGCTCGGGTGAGTAGGATAGCGGGTCCCAGAATAACTCAGGCTCAGTCCAAAAGTCTTTCAACTGCTTTTTACTCACTCAGCTGTTGTTATGGTGAGCTGGCCCAGGCGATGCTGTGATAAACCAGGTAGAACCAGGGCTCCTTTGGACCAGTCTTAGGGTAACCTGTTAGCTCGCCTTCCTAGCACTTCTGTGTTCGGCTAACCCCTGACTTGAAGTACCGTGGGGTCTATCCAGGGAGTTGCAACTGCCTTTTCTTGGACTGTTTGTCGGCAGTGTGGACCAGGTGAGATGGCTTCAAGCTCTGTCTCCTTATGGGTCCCTGCGTTGCTGCTGAGGCTCGGACTCTGTGTGGTTGGTGAGGTACTTGTAGTTCACCTCACCGGCAGGTTTAGCAGATAGTTAAAACTGAAGTCTGCTCCCCGTACGTGCTTAGTCACCAGGAACACCTCTTCTTCTGACTACCCGGTGACCGTTCTCCCCCGCCAACTTTCACTACACCGCACAGGGACTGACTAGTGGCAGCGCGCGTATCCCTTAGCAACTGCAGCGCTCACCACTACCAGACTGGCTTACTCCACTCCTTTCCTGACAACCTCTGCACTTTAGCTCCCAGCCGCTCCATTACACCCCTTGAAAAGAATTGAAGGCCAGACCCCTCTAGGGACTGCCCAAGGGTCCCATCTAATGGTGTTGGAGAGCTGGTTGCTATGTGTCTGTGCGTACACACCTCATTCTGGCCATTAGGATTACCTGGAAGTACTTTCCCAGCGTGGGTGCAGTACTCAGTGGTGCCTGACCGGGTCAGGGGCGCCACACTCGCACACAGTTACTCGTAAACCGAGGTTCCACTGTATATATTATATCACTGCACACGACCACTTCTGTCCTGTTGTTGAAGAGACACCAATATTGGACTTCGAGAGGGTCATTATTGTTTATTATTTTCTACATTCCTATGGACAAATAAAAAATCTTGAAAAACCTGTTTCAATGAGTTATCCCAAATCTTCTGGATAGGTGATTTTCCAATCGCTGGGGATCTGACCGCGGGGATCCCTGATCTCGAGAACCACAGTGCTGAAGATCACTATGTAAATGGAGCTGTAATTGATCATGCGCACTGCAGCACCCTTTACATGTGGCTTTCAAATTATTCCTTGGTGAGGGGCAGGACAAAGTAAAAGCAAAATTCACTCATCAGGGGTAATAGGAGTATGTTGGCTGATGAGATTGTGTGCTAGGGCTGCTTTTTTTTTTGTCCCAGTCTGGCTCTCCATACATCTATAACATGGAAAAAAAGCGATAGTACACACAGCTATAATGTGTGAGGGAAAAGAGACAGCACACAGATATTGCATGAGGGAAGAGACAGCACACACAGCTAAATGTGTGAGGGGAAAGACAGCACACACAAGTGAGGGGAAAGAGACAGCACACACAGCTATAATGTGTGAGGGGAAAGACAGCACAGCTATAATGTGTGAGGGGAAAGAGACAGCACACACAGCTATAATGTGTGAGGGGAAAGTGACAGCACAGCTATAATGTGTGATTGGAAAGAGACAGCACAGCTATAATGTGTGAGGGGAAAGAGACAGCACAGCTATAATGTGTGAGGGGAAAGAGAGCACACACAGCTATAATGTGTGATTGGAAAGAGACAGCACACACAGCTATAATGTGTGATTGGAAAGAGACAGCACAGCTATAACGTGTGAGGGGAAAGACAGCACACACAGCTATAACGTGTGAGGGGACAGAGACAACTATAATGTGTGAGGGAACAGAGACAGCACACACAGCTATAATGTGTGAGGGGACAGAGACAGCACACACAGCTATAATGTGTGAGGGGACAGAGACAGCTATAATGTGTGAGGGGACAGAGACAGCACACACAGCTATAATGTGTGAGGGGACAGAGACAGCACACACAGCTATAATGTGTGAGGGGACAGAGACAGCACACACAGCTATAATGTGTGAGGGGACAGAGACAGCTATAATGTGTGAGGGGACAGAGACAGCACACACAGCTATAATGTGTGAGGGGACAGAGACAGCACACACAGCTATAATGTGTGAGGGGAAAGAGACAGCACACACAGCTATAATGTGTGAGGGGAAAGAGACAGCACACACAGCTATAATGTGTGAGGGGAAAGAGACAGCACACACAGCTATAATGTGTGAGGGGAAAGAGACAGCACACACAGCTATAATGTGTGAGGGGACAGAGACAGCTATAATGTGTGAGGGGAAAGAGACAGCACACACAGCTATAATGTGTGAGGGGACAGAGACAGCTATAATGTGTGAGGGGAAAGAGACAGCACACACAGCTATAATGTGTGATTGGAAAGAGACAGCACAGCTATAACGTGTGAGGGGAAAGACAGCACACACAGCTATAACGTGTGAGGGGACAGAGACAACTATAATGTGTGAGGGAACAGAGACAGCACACACAGCTATAATGTGTGAGGGGACAGAGACAGCACACACAGCTATAATGTGTGAGGGGACAGAGACAGCTATAATGTGTGAGGGGACAGAGACAGCACACACAGCTATAATGTGTGAGGGGACAGAGACAGCACACACAGCTATAATGTGTGAGGGGACAGAGACAGCACACACAGCTATAATGTGTGAGGGGACAGAGACAGCTATAATGTGTGAGGGGACAGAGACAGCACACACAGCTATAATGTGTGAGGGGACAGAGACAGCACACACAGCTATAATGTGTGAGGGGAAAGAGACAGCACACACAGCTATAATGTGTGAGGGGACAGAGACAGCACACACAGCTATAATGTGTGAGGGGACAGAGACAGCACACACAGCTATAATGTGTGAGGGGAAAGAGACAGCACACACAGCTATAATGTGTGAGGGGAAAGAGACAGCACACACAGCTATAATGTGTGAGGGGAAAGAGACAGCACACACAGCTATAATGTGTGAGGGGACAGAGACAGCTATAATGTGTGAGGGGAAAGAGACAGCACACACAGCTATAATGTGTGAGGGGACAGAGACAGCTATAATGTGTGAGGGGAAAGAGACAGCACACACAGCTATGTGTGAGGGGACAGAGACAGCTATAATGTGTGAGGGGACAGAGACAGCACACACAGCTATAATGTGTGAGGGGACAGAGACAGCACACACAGCTATAATGTGTGAGGGGACAGAGACAGCACACACAGCTATAATGTGTGAGGGGAAAGAGACAGCACACACAGCTATAATGTGTGAGGGGAAAGAGACAGCACAGCTATAACGTGTGAGGGGACAGAGACAGCTATAATGTGTGAGGGGACAGAGACAGCTATAATGTGTGAGGGGACAGAGACAGCTATAATGTGTGAGGGGACAGAGACAGCTATAATGTGTGAGGGGACAGAGACAGCACACACAGCTATAATGTGTGAGGGGACAGAGACAGCACACACAGCTATAATGTGTGAGGGGACAGAGACAGCTATAATGTGTGAGGGGAAAGAGACAGCACACACAGCTATAACGTGTGAGAGGACAGAGACAGCACAGCTATAATGTGTGGGAACAAGCTGGCATTTAGATGTAGGAATGATGAGAGACAGCACTGAGAGTGAAGGTATTATAGAAGCTAGGAGAACAAATCACAGAGCCGGAGGGCGGTGAGGCAGAAGAGGGGGGCGCTGTGCTCACCCCCTAACAGGTCCCCCAGTGTGAGCAGAGAGACGGAGAGGAAGCAGGAGATGCTATGAGGAGACGCCAGTGAGACCGCTGCGTGAGACTGTCACCAGGAGGGCGCACTGCAGGACACGGCACAGAGGCTCCCGCATAGATATGTGACTACACATCCGCAGCAAGACATGGTGAGGGTGGCACTGCCCTGCCCGCCAGTCCCACTCCCTACAGTCCCGTGTCTGTCGCTTTCCTCTTCTCTCCTTCCTATTTCTTTGTTTCTGTCTCGTTCCACCTCCTCCTAAAATCTGTTTTCAATTTCCACAAATCTGGGGCTCGCCTGCATGTACTTCCTATAGGGAATACTGACTTTCCGTCTAGCGGGGCTGTCTGAGGTGAGGGAGTTGTTAGTTTAGGTCAGCGGTACACAGGTCTGCTCCATCTGCCTCACTGTCCATAGATAACCATTGGCCTCCTTATCGTTGTTGGCGTATAGTATTCCCCTGCAGCCGTCTACCCTGACTACTCGTCCTCCCTTTCATCCTCCGTCTCCTTCACATTACTCCTCAGTCCTCTCTCATCCCTGCACTCTCTCTGCAGGAAGAAATGAGCTCACACATTTAATGATTTGCAGCTGGTGTTATGGCTGAGAAAGGACACACACAGACCTGTAGAGAGAGAGGGCTCACCACTCACCCTACTTTCCCATGTGTATAGGGCTCACTACTCACCCTACTTTCCCGTGTGTATAGGGCTCACTACTCACACTACTTTCCCATGTATAGAGGGCTCACCACTCACCCTACTTTCCCATGTGTATAGGGCTCACTACTCACCCTACTTTCCCGTGTGTATAGGGCTCACTACTCACACTACTTTCCCATGTATAGAGGGCTAACTACTCACACTACTTTCCCATGTGTATAGGGCTCACTACTCACCCTACTTTCCCGTGTGTATAGGGCTCACCACTCACCCTACTTTCCCATGTATAGAGGGCTCACCACTCACCCTACTTTCCCATGTGTATAGGGCTCACTACTGACACTACTTTCCCATGTATAGAGGGCTCACCACTCACACTACTTTCCCGTGTATAGAGGGCTCACAACTCGCACTACTTTCCTGTGTATAAAGGGCTAACTACTCACACTACTTTCCCGTGTATAGAGGGCTCACTACTCACACTACTTTCCCATGTGTAGAGGGCTAACTACTCACACTACTTTCCTGTGTATAGAGGGCTAACTACTCACACTACTTTCCTGTGTATAGAGGGCTCACTCCTCACACTACTTTCCCGTGTATAGAGGGCTCACTCCTCACACTACTTTCCCGTGTATAGAGGGCTCACTACTCACACTACTTTCCCATGTGTAGAGGGCTCACAACTGACACTACTTTCCCATGTATAGAAGAGAGCTCACTACTCACACTACTTTCCCATGAAAAGAAGGCTAACTACTCACACTACTTTCCCGTGTATAGAGGGCTCACAACTCGCACTACTTTCCCATGTATAGAGGGCTCACTACTCACACTATTTTCCCATGTATAGAGAGCTCACTACTCACACTACTTTCCTGTGTATAGAGGGCTAACTACTCACACTACTTTCCTGTGTATAGAGGGCTCACTACTCACCCTACTTTCCCGTGTGTATAGGGCTCACCACTCACCCTACTTTCCCATGTATAGAGGGCTCACCACTCACCCTACTTTCCCATGTGTATAGGGCTCACTACTGACACTACTTTCCCATGTATAGAGGGCTCACCACTCACACTACTTTCCCGTGTATAGAGGGCTCACAACTCGCACTACTTTCCCATGTATAGAGGGCTAACTACTCACACTACTTTCCCATGTATAGAGGGCTCACCACTCACCCTACTTTCCCATGTGTATAGGGCTCACTACTCACCCTACTTTCCCGTGTGTATAGGGCTCACTACTCACACTACTTTCCCATGTATAGAGGGCTCACCACTCACCCTACTTTCCCATGTGTATAGGGCTCACTACTCACCCTACTTTCCCGTGTGTATAGGGCTCACTACTCACACTACTTTCCCATGTATAGAGGGCTAACTACTCACACTACTTTCCCATGTGTATAGGGCTCACTACTCACCCTACTTTCCCGTGTGTATAGGGCTCACCACTCACCCTACTTTCCCATGTATAGAGGGCTCACCACTCACCCTACTTTCCCATGTGTATAGGTCTCACTACTGACACTACTTTCCCATGTATAGAGGGCTCACCACTCACACTACTTTCCCGTGTATAGAGGGCTCACAACTCGCACTACTTTCCTGTGTATAAAGGGCTAACTACTCACACTACTTTCCCGTGTATAGAGGGCTCACTACTCACACTACTTTCCCATGTGTAGAGGGCTAACTACTCACACTACTTTCCTGTGTATAGAGGGCTAACTACTCACACTACTTTCCTGTGTATAGAGGGCTCACTCCTCACACTACTTTCCCGTGTATAGAGGGCTCACTCCTCACACTACTTTCCCGTGTATAGAGGGCTCACTACTCACACTACTTTCCCATGTGTAGAGGGCTCACAACTGACACTACTTTCCCATGTATAGAAGAGAGCTCACTACTCACACTACTTTCCCATGAAAAGAAGGCTAACTACTCACACTACTTTCCCGTGTATAGAGGGCTCACAACTCGCACTACTTTCCCATGTATAGAGGGCTCACTACTCACACTATTTTCCCATGTATAGAGAGCTCACTACTCACACTACTTTCCTGTGTATAGAGGGCTAACTACTCACACTACTTTCCTGTGTATAGAGGGCTCACTACTCACCCTACTTTCCCGTGTGTATAGGGCTCACCACTCACCCTACTTTCCCATGTATAGAGGGCTCACCACTCACCCTACTTTCCCATGTGTATAGGGCTCACTACTGACACTACTTTCCCATGTATAGAGGGCTCACCACTCACACTACTTTCCCGTGTATAGAGGGCTCACAACTCGCACTACTTTCCTGTGTATAGAGGGCTAACTACTCACACTACTTTCCCATGTATAGAGGGCTCACCACTCACCCTACTTTCCCATGTGTATAGGGCTCACTACTCACCCTACTTTCCCGTGTGTATAGGGCTCACTACTCACACTACTTTCCCATGTATAGAGGGCTCACCACTCACCCTACTTTCCCATGTGTATAGGGCTCACTACTCACCCTACTTTCCCGTGTGTATAGGGCTCACTACTCACACTACTTTCCCATGTATAGAGGGCTAACTACTCACACTACTTTCCCATGTGTATAGGGCTCACTACTCACCCTACTTTCCCGTGTGTATAGGGCTCACCACTCACCCTACTTTCCCATGTATAGAGGGCTCACCACTCACCCTACTTTCCCATGTGTATAGGGCTCACTACTGACACTACTTTCCCATGTATAGAGGGCTCACCACTCACACTACTTTCCCGTGTATAGAGGGCTCACAACTCGCACTACTTTCCTGTGTATAGAGGGCTAACTACTCACACTACTTTCCCGTGTATAGAGGGCTCACTACTCACACTACTTTCCCATGTGTAGAGGGCTAACTACTCACACTACTTTCCTGTGTATAGAGGGCTAACTACTCACACTACTTTCCTGTGTATAGAGGGCTCACTCCTCACACTACTTTCCCGTGTATAGAGGGCTCACTCCTCACACTACTTTCCCGTGTATAGAGGGCTCACTACTCACACTACTTTCCCATGTGTAGAGGGCTCACAACTGACACTACTTTCCCATGTATAGAAGAGAGCTCACTACTCACACTACTTTCCCATGAATAGAGGGCTAACTACTCACACTACTTTCCCGTGTATAGAGGGCTCACAACTCGCACTACTTTCCCATGTATAGAGGGCTCACTACTCACACTATTTTCCCATGTATAGAGAGCTCACTACTCACACTACTTTCCTGTGTATAGAGGGCTAACTACTCACACTACTTTCCTGTGTATAGAGGGCTCACTCCTCACACTACTTTCCCATGTGTAGAGGGCTCACTACTCACACTACTTTCCCATGTGTAGAGGGCTCACTCCTCACACTACTTTCCCATGTATAGAGGGCTCACTCCTCACACTACTTTCCCATGTATAGAGGGCTCACTCCTCACACTACTTTCCCATGTATAGAGGGCTCACTACTCACACTACTTTCCCATGTATAGAGGGCTCACTACTCACACTACTTTCCCGTGTATAGAGGGCTCACTACTCACTACTTTCCCATGTGTAGAGAGGGCTCACTACTCACACTACTTTCCCGTGTATAGAGGGCTCACTACTCACACTACTTTCCCATGTATAGAGGGCTCACTACTCACACTACTTTCCCGTGTATAGAGGGCTCACTACTCACTACTTTCCCGTGTGTAGAGAGGGCTCACTACTCACACTACTTTCCCATGTGTAGAAGGTTCACTACTCACACTACTTTCCCATGTGTATAGGGCTCACTACTCACACTGCTTTCCCATGTATAGTATAGACACACTGCTTTCTCATATATAGTATAGACACACTGCTTTCTCATGTATAGTATAGACACACTGCTTTCTCAAGTATAGTATAGACACACTGCCTTCTCATGTATAGTATAGACACACTTCTTTTCCATGTACAGTATAGTATAGGCACCCTACTTTGCCATGTATAACAAAATGTTGAAAGCAATGTCCTATGCTTCCAAAATCTGGCTTCTGGATAAGGCCTCATTCAGATGTCCTTTTTTGCATACAAGAAAAGAACAGTGTATTATCCGTTTGTGTTTTGGACATGAAAATAAAAATTTCCAGAAGTAAAAATTTCTTCTACGAATTTACCTATTAAACTGTAATTAACTGAGAGCACTTGGATGACTCACGGATGTCACCCGAGTGCTATCATTTTTCTTTCACAGACCCATGCAATTGAATGGTGAGTTTGATATGTAAATTGAATCAAAATTAATATTTCTTTTTGTGGACAACCAATCTATAAAAACAAAAAAATAAACAAAAAGATAAACAAACAAAAAACGGACATGTGCAAAGTGTTCTATCCATGAAAAACAGGGATAGGACAGATCTGTGAAACACAGACATCTGAATGAGGCCTTAGGGTATGTGCGCACGTTGCTTTTTACCTGCTTTTTACCTGCTTTTTTGCTGCTTTTTCTTCTGCGCTGTTTAATGCCAAAATGGATGTGTTCTTCTATTCAAGCAAAGTCTATGGGAATTTGGGTTTCTTGTTCACACTATGTTGTTCAAAATGCTGCCTTTTTGTGGCAGAACTTTGGTCAAAAACTCAGCTTTTCAAAGAAGCAACATGTCAATTGTTTTTGCCATTTGGGTTTTGCACTGCAAAGCTGAGTTTTTGACCAAAGTTCTGCCACAAAAAGGCAGCATTTTGAACAACATAGTGTGAACAAGAAACCCAAATTCCCATAGACTTTGCTTGAATAGAAGAACACATCCATTTTGGCATTAAACAGCGCAGAAGAAAAAGCAGCAAAAAAGCAAGTAAAAAGCAACGTGCGCACATACCCTTAGGCGGGCTTTGCACCCTACGACATCGCAGGTGCGATGTCGGTGGGGTCAAATTGAAAATGACATACTTCCGGCATCGCATGCGACATCGTAGTGTGTAAAGGTTCGATGATACGATTAACGAGCGCAAAAGCGTCGTAATCGAATCATCGGTGCAGCGTCGGCGTAATCCATAATTACGCTGACGCGACGGTCTGATGTTGTTCCTCGCTACTGCGGCAGCACACATCGCTGTGTGTGAAGTCGCAGGAGCGAGGAACATCTCCTACCGGCGTCACCGCGGCTTCCGTAGGATATGCGGAAGGAAGAAGGTGGGCGGGATGTTTACATCCCGCTCATCTCCGCCCCTCCAGTCCTATTGGCCGCCTGCCGTGTGACATCGCAGTGACGCCGCACGACCCGCCCCCATAATAAGGAGGCGGGTCGCCGGCCAGAGCGACGTCGCAGGGCGGGTGAGTCCATGTGAAGCTGCCGTAGCAATAATGTTCGCTATGGCAGCTATCACAAGGATATCGCATCTGCGACGGGGGCGGGAACTATCGCGCTCGGCATCGCAGCATCGGCTTGCGATGTCGCAGCGTGCAAAGTACCCCTTAGTCGTGGGACACCATGTGTAATGGATTGCTGGCAGATCCTGACTTTGGTCTTATGTTTGTGGCCAGCTTCAGTCTGTTATAAATTAACCTGAATGGGCTGATGAATATTATGTCAATCCTACACAATACAGACTTGCTATCATCTGTTCTGTTGATAGTTCTTTCCTACAGCTCTGCGGTTATTACTGGAACACGCCTGCAGCTATATAATAATAACTTTACAGTGATAAGTGATGCCTACTGATCTTGCTGGGTTTGTAGACTCTACATTATAACTGAACTGGCTGAAGCTCCGTTGTTACTAGTGTTAGGAAATCTATTCATCCTCCCATTCTCTGTCACAATAAATGGGAACAGATTCCAGAGATTGAGAGGACAGAGGACATTGGGAAAGTTTTTCTGTGTTTCCTCTTTGTGAATCTGTTCAGAGAAACTGGGAGGAACAATGGATTTAAGTAGCCACTTACCATATACTGATGGCTGTAGTCTCCTATATAGTGAAAGATTTATAAAAATCATGTTCACTTGTTGTAACACAGTAATGGAGATGCAATGTGCTAGGTCTGTATTCTTTTTTTTTCTTTCTTAAAGGAGTTGTCCGACATAAACTCCAATTTTTTTTAAGCTAATCTGTGCTGTATTGTTATATAAAACACCCCTACATTTTTTTTTTGTTTGCTTTCTAACTTTTGTTCCTCTTGAATTATCCCTTTATTCTCTGCAGACACTTTGTTTACATGCAGCTCAACCAAACATGAAATCTTCCTATTCCAAACCCCACAGTAAGAGCTGGCACCGCCCGGCCTCACTGTCCAAACCCGCCTTCTGCACACTCATTTGCTGTCAGTATTCTGCCCCAGCATTGATCTCTCATCACTACAGCATTGGAAATAACAGCCCCACGTAGGGCTCTGCAGACCCCACCACGTAGGGCTCTGCAGGCCCCACCACGTAGGGCTCTGCAGGCCCCACCACGTAGGGCTCTGCAGGCCCCACCCCGTAGGGCTCTGCAGGCCCCACCCCGTAGGGCTCTGCAGGCCCCACCCCGTAGGGCTCTGCAGACACCACCCCGTAGGGCTCTGCAGACCCCACCCCGTAGGGCTCTGCTGGCCCCACCCCGTAGGGCTCTGCATTCCCCCTACACGGCACTCTGCACCCCCCCATACACATCGTTCTGCACTCCCCCACATGGTGCTCTGCAGCCCCCAACACAGGGCTCTGCACCCTCCCACACATCGCTCTGCACCCTCACACACACACATATCGCTCTGCATCCCCTCCCCACACACCTCGCTCTGCACCCCTCCACACACACATCCCTCTGCAGCCCATTATAGCCTCCACCGTGTAGGGAATAAATACTTACCTTTCCTCAGTCCCCGCCGCTGCTCCTCGTTCGCGCGCTGTCTGTGCTCTAGCCATATCAGCACAGTAGTGACGTCACCTCTGTACTGATCCGTCAGGGAGCACAGATGGCGGGACAGTGATGAAAAGCAGTGCAGCGCTGCCTCTCATCTGTGCTTACAAATGTATTGGCATCCGTGATGCTGATACATTTGAACTTGTGATGCTGAGCAGGGGACCCGGTGCTGGCGGTGACACCGCGAGCAGCCGCCGCTGACCAGGCTCCTCCCCCAGCTCATGGGCCCCACATCAGTGGCTGGGAGGTTGCAGGTAGAGTACAGAATGGGGGGAGGGTGCGGGGGAGGCGGGGTGGGGACTCTTGGGCACTGTACCTGCCCAGCAGGGCGGCTACATGACGTCGGCTGTGATGTCTGTTTACAAGGCGAGCATAAGCTCCTGCCCCTGTCGACATGACATCAAAGGAAGCAGCAAAATCCTGGCAGGAGCGGTCACATGACCGCTCTGAGCCAGGAGAGAGGGGCTGACAGCAGGGCAGGTAGGTAGTCGCTATCTACTTACCTGCCTCAATGTAGCCCAATACTGAAATAATAAAAAAAAGCAAAATAACCCAGATAACCCCTTTAACAATAGCATATTTGATCCATGTGATATGGATTGTTGTATATCCAACTGACTTCAACTGATATTGTGATTTTTAAATACAAGGCTATGTTCAGACCACATTTTAAGTACCCTGTTGAACACATACTAAAAAGCTCCTGATGTGTTTTTTAAGGTTACGGTTCCACTTGTGTTTTGCACGGATGAGTACAATCTGATAAAACATCAGATTTCTCTCACTCTAGTGCAACAGTGTCCATCTGCGATTGATTTCTCATTTGGCAGCGAGTCTCAGCTCACACGCACCCATACAAGTGTATGTGAAACATCGCACTGCTCTTGCATATCGTCCGAGTGCAGTGTGATATACGCAGAGAACGGCCGGGGTGGAGATGCGGATAAAGTGTTCCTTCGGCCGGTTTCACACATCCGGATTTTCGCCGATTTGCCGGATTCGGCGCACACCAGTACAGTGTATACAGTACAATGGCAGCACCGCAACTTCCGGGTCCCATGCGCCGGTCACATGACAGCATGTGACCGGCGCTTGTCGCGCTGCCATTGTACTGTATATACTGTATTGTCGTGTGCGCCGAATTCGGCAAACCGGCGAAAAGCCGGATGTGTGAAACTAGCCTTCCCTGTTCTCCGCAGCCGTGACCTAATCACAAGATTGGATCACATGACCCTCGGCTGACACTCGCAGCAGGGGTTGATTAGCATATCGCTTCCAATGCTCTTGTAACGAAAGCTATGGCAAGTGGAACCAAGGCCTTAATTGGAGGCTCTGACGGATGCCTAAGGCCTCATGCAGTCGACTATATTTTCGGTCCAAGTCTGATCCATCAAGACATCAGATCGCACTTGCACCAATGTTATTCAATGAGGCAGAGCAAGTCTAATTTTTTTTTCTCAACAGGCTAAGTGGTCCAAGGTAAATGAGCGCAGCATACACAATTTGCCGTTAGGAATCGTATCGCACTCGGCCATTCTAGTCTATATGGCCTTGTGCCAACAGGGCATTTTTTTTGCGTTTTTTCTAGCGTATTCCTTGCTTTTTTAATCAAGAAAGGAAGGAAAAATCATCCCAGCAAAGTCTATGAGAATCATGTCTTGCTGTGCCCACGTTGCTTCTTTTTTCCTTGCTTTTTTGTTGTTGAAAAAAGAAGCAACATGCCAGTTGTTTAAGCATTTTTTCCTGCTTTTTTCCACAACTGACTTCAATGCGGTCAGTGAAAAACGCAGGAAAAAACATATGTGTAATGCCCACATTGCTTTCTTTTGTGCTTTTTTACGTCACTGGGATTTGCTGCAATAGATAGGCAAAGATCGGGAAAAAAATCGTACGATCTTTGGCCAGATCGGGATCGGACATCCCATCATTTACTGCAAAAGATCTTGCCAACGATCAGTAAATGATCGGATGACAAAAACCATCCTCTCCCTGCCCATCACAGCCATGT
Source organism: Anomaloglossus baeobatrachus (assembly GCF_048569485.1). Classification (NCBI taxonomy): domain Eukaryota; kingdom Metazoa; phylum Chordata; class Amphibia; order Anura; family Aromobatidae; genus Anomaloglossus; species Anomaloglossus baeobatrachus. The sequence continues at coordinate 652,536,989 of NC_134353.1, forward strand.
CAAATACTGACATGGCTGTGGTTGGCCACTGTAAAAAAAAAAAAAAAAAAAAAAAAAAAAAAAGAGAGAGAAAGGGTTAAATCAGTACATACTTACAGAGTCCCCGTGGCTCCAGCATTACTTCCAAGCCCGACAATTCTCTCTAATGAATATTCACTGCATTCCCCGCCCAAAGGCATATCTGAATAACTGCAGTCAGACCCCGCCCCCAGACAACATCTCTTGATTGGTTGGAATCACAGGCACTGTGTCAGGGTCTATATTGTGGTATAAAATAAAAAAAATTGGTGTAGGGTCCCCCTCTGTATTGATACCAGCACAGATTAAGCCGGCTGCAGCTGAGAATACTAGCCCCCAGCTGTCGGGCTTTATCTTGGCTGTGTATCAAAATAAGAGGAACCACATGCTTTTTAGTTTGTTTTTTTTTTAATTATTTAAATAAATAATTAAAAAAAAACAGCATGCATCCCTCCCTAATTTTGATACCCAGCCATGATAAAGCCCGACACCTGGGGGCTAGTATTCTCAGCCTGAGGAGTCCTACTAGGCTGTCCCCCAGGTTAAGAATAGCAACCTGCAGCCACCCAGGATTGTCGCATCCATTAGATGTGACAAGCCTGACGCTTTACCCAGCTCCTCCCGATTGCCATGGTGCGGTGGCAATCGGGGTAATATAAGATATTAATAACAGTCCACAGCTGCCACTAAGCTTTAAATTAGTGATGTCAGGCATCTATGACACCACCATCACTAATCTGTAAGTTAAAGTAAATAAAAATAAACACCATAAAATTCTTTATTTGAAATAAAAAGAAACATTCTCTTTAACCACTGACGTCACTAACCTAAGTGACGTCACAAGGTGAATCGCATTCATGCCTGTGGATCACCGGGTTTCCTGCAGATCCACCGCCATGAACACAATTCACCTTGTGACATCATCGAGTTTCCCTGCACCTAGGTCTCGCAGTCTTTACCACGGGACTTTGCTGGAGAGAAGTCCGGTGACATAGGTGCCCTGGTCTGTGAGGCGATCCGTAGTTCAGTAAGCCTGGGTCATCATGGTGGCAACCCAGGGTTACTATGGCAGCGATTGGGCTCCCGTGATTACTTTCTAGGGACCCAATCGCCAGGGAGAGGTAAGAGATCCCTCTACCTGCTTTCTGACTGCTGCGATCCCACTGATTGCAGCATTCAGGGGTTTAAATTGCTGGGAGCTGTTACAGCCGGAGACCCGGCGGCGACCACGGGGGTACAGCACCTGAATCCCTGCGGTCGCCATGACCAAAAAAGCATGAAATAAAGCATGCAAAAACGTATGAAAAAAGCACATTTTTTCTGCAGATTTTTTCCTGCTAAGGCTATGTGCGCATGGTGCGTTTTTCGGGTGAGTTTTTGGTCTTAAAACTGCATGATTTTGCTTCCCTAGCAACGTCTATGAGTTTTCATTTTTGCTGTCTGCACAGTGCAGTTTTCTTTTAAGTGCGTTTTTGTGTTGACCACAAAGATGCAACATGTCAATTCTTTCTGCGTTTTTGCTAGCGTTTTTCACCCATGCAATGCATTGGAAAAAACGCGGTAAGACGCACAAAAATGCATGCTTTTTTTATGCATTTTCTACCTTGGGTGTGTTTTTTAGGCCAAAAACGCTGCATCTTTGTGGTCACAAAAAAAGGAAATGTGCGCACATAGCCTAAGATATGCTTTTTTTGTGCTGAAAAAAAAAAGCACTGTGGGCACATAGCCTATGGGTCCGTGAAAAAAATCGGATGGCAGTTCGATAACATCCAAGTGCGGTCTGATTTTTTTTTTTTTTTATTCATCCCAACATCTCAGAAAAACTAATCGCACTCTGATGAAACTCAGATCAGAGTCTGATTTACATAATTGGCCCATTTTTCTCAGATGGAGAAAATACGTTCTTGTGACCATAGTCTAACAATGGTCATCTTTAAGCCTCATTCATACTTAAGTTTTTCACATCCAAATTCTATCCGTTTTTTTCACAGATAGCATTCGTACCAGCAAAATTTGCTTTTTGTAAGCATCTTCTTTAGGGTAAGTTCACACAGGGCATCTTTTGTAACTACAAAGATGCAGCGTATTTACAGCGTTTTAGTCCCAAAAAATGCACCAAAACGCATTGCGGCAAAAACGTAACGCGTTTTTACCGCGTTTTGGCCAATGTGTTTTTTAAATCAAATCTATTTACTGGAAGTGCTCAAAAAGACAGTAAAAACGCAAAAAGAATTGACATGCTGCATCTTGGGTGCATCTTGAAAAACGCAGCCAACAAAAGATGCCCAGTGTGGACAGCAGAATCGAAATCTCATAGACTTTGCTTGGAGAAGGAAATGCATGCATTTTGGTGCATCTTTGTGACCTCAAAAACGCACCAAAAATGCAGCAAAAGATGCCCTGTGTGAACTTAGCCTTATTGCTGAGATAACAGGTTTTGCCTGCCGAAAAAAAAAGTAGTGTGTGAACATAGCCTAGACTTCCAGGTTAAAAAAAAGTATTTGTGTATGTCAGAAGGCATCTGTCAACCATAGGCTAGTCTCCTTCCCAGATTCTGCTAAAATAGCAGACAAAATTTTTTACCCCATAAAATGTCAGACACCATAACCCAAACCTGCTAGATCTAATTATACCCAACAGGGTCCATTAGACATCTAAAGGGTTCGGAATTAATTTAGCTGTTTTGTCCTTGTTTAATTCAAATAGCAGCATATCCAAGTTATATGTCAGGTCTCAGTAGCAGCGTACCTGCAGACTGTAGCCCATCCTCTGTCTCATTGTGGCATGGGAGCTGTACCATAAGCACACATAAGGCTATGTGCGCACGTTGCGTCGTAGTACCTGCAGTTTATTCTGCACGTTTTCCTTCCCTTGGTTTTTGACCAAATGGCTTTTGACCATTTTTTAGCGCTAAAAACGCATGCGTTTTTACCGCGTTTTTAGTGCGTTTTTAGCGCTTTTCACATGCGTTTTTCATCAAAAAAACGCATATGCGTTTGTCATGTTATTGGACTCAAAAATAAAGTTGAATGATTCAAATACAAAAATGTCTGCCTTTCCTGTCTAGTTTATGTTAATTTGTTATGATGTCATTTCCTGAAGCAATGATAACTCTAAATTCATCAAGTTTGAACATGAAAACACTTCATATGTTGCAAAATTAAAGTATACAAACACAGATTTTGGAGCAAAAAATTAATTTATTTCTTAACAAAGCTTTATTAACGTCATAAAGCCTTTTTTAAGCACATTACAACATATGTGCAACATATAATTTATATGTATGAAGAATACATAATTTTTTATAAACATCACACAGAAAAATAAGATTAGAACATTATGAAATTAATGATCCGAAAATAATTGGCTACTGAAATATCCATGAGGTTGTTGTTGTGACTGCAAATTTACATTTAACGGGGGTTGTATAGTCATTTGGCTAGATTGGGGTTTTTGAGTTTGTATGGCTTGTTGCAAATATTGTTGGTGCACATTTTGATTATAGGTATTTTGATTTAGAGAATAAGGTTTTGGTATGTAGATTGGGTTTGGGGCAATAGTTGCATTATTCTTTTGGGTTGGTGGGTTTTTGACTTAGTCAAAAATCTGTTCGATTTTTGAAATTATGGAGCCTGATGAAGGGAAACTACCCTCTTCCTCATAGCAAGTCAGCATCCCACATATGGCTGTCATGCATGTATTTTTTTTCTTAACATCTTTAATTTTTCGAATTCTACCTGCAATACTAATGCCAAATTGATCAATGTCATCTTCTTGGGCACTAGTATTTAATAATTTTAATGTTTCGTTACAAATAACTTCTTCCTCTAATTGTATATTTTTGGTGTTTTTTCTTTTGTTTTTTGGCTTGATATATTTTGTGGGACCTCAGGTAATTGGTGTAGGTCTAGGTGGTGATTTCTCTGGGACACTACCAATTTCTATCTCCCCTTCATTTTCAGAGGAAATTTGTTCGATATTGCCTGATGGCCCTTCCTGGTGTTGTTGATGAAGGCTCTCTTGCCCTTCTTCATCATCAACAGGTGTTTCTGCTGCTACATTTCCAGAAGTTCTGTTGAAGGGAAAGAAAACATAAAAATCAATTAAATACAATGTAATTTATTGTGATGATAACATTATTTTTATAAAACAATGTTAACATACTGTTACATGAATACTTACTCTCTAGTTTTCCGACTTGTGCATAGAAATGACAGTTCATCATAATAGATGAAATTGGTTTTTTTCGGTGAACTGCCACTTTTCATGCCCTCATTCCTTAGCTTGTGAAATCTGTCCTTAACAGAACGCCACCTTTTTCGCACGTCAAGCTCTATTTTAATTTTGCAAGTAAATAAAAAACACAAATGAAAAATTAATTGTAAAAATTAGAGTAAAATTATAAATTAATTATTTTAAACAACAAAAATACCAATTTTATGTTGTAAGGCTGCATCAGCCTCATGCCATTGTGGGAACAGTTCAGCACAAATTGTTCCCCAACAGTCCATCCTCTTGTTTTTTTGCATATATTCAGGGCATGTAGGATCCCATAGGCATGGCATGGATTCAACCTGTTAGATAATTTAAAAAAATTGTAATGAAGTGATTACTAAATTTATAAGATTATAAAGGTTTACATTATCATTATAACATTTGTTTAGCAAAATCAAAAAACAAACATCATAGCACATATCCAACAATTAAAGAAGGTATGTATTTCTAACATGTTAAACACACAAATTACTTTAGTTGTAGGATTGCAACAATTTGTGTAGTTGTCAAGGAATATTAAGTTTATTTTTAAAGGCATTTAGCAATAAGTTAAAAACTAGAATTAAAGATAAATATGTATAAAAATCATGTACTTACCATAGCAATTAATTTTGCAACATCTATCTTCATTCGCTGGAACCAAGCCATTTTATATTTCAGTAGCTCAAAGTATTTATATTATGATAAATCACAATAGTAGCAGGCACTGAAACATACTCAACTCTGTATTTATAGTAAAAAGGAAGTGATGTAGGTAATGACGTTTGTGCCTGGGTTCTTTCCCTACTGCACCTGCGTTTTTGATTAGGAAAACGCTGGTAAAAAGCATGTAAAACGCACATTAAACGCAGAATATTCACTTCAACATGCGTTTTGCCATTTCTCATTGACTCCAATGTTAAGGAAACGCTGCAGAAATGGCAAAAACAACTGACATGCTGCTTCTTTTTCAGCATGGTTTTTGACCACAAATATGCAAATTAAACGCTGCTGAACAAAAAGCAAAGTGCAGACAAGATTTCTGCTTTTCCCATAGACTTTGCTGGAAATCAAAAACGCATGCGTTTTTGCGCAAAAACGCTGCTGCCAAAAACGCTGCAGAAACGCGGAAAAAAACGCAACGTGCGAACATAGCCTAACGGAGCTGGCAGACAGAGAAAGGCTGTCACATTAGTAGAAATACCATACATTTTTTTCCTCAATTGACTGAGGGTTGGAGGACTGAAGCTGAAGTAAAAAAAATATTTTGTGGCAGCCATGGAAAAGATTTATTTCTTCTGATGTAGAGAAGCTTTATTTCTTCTGATGTCACAGCCTTTCTCCATGGCTCACTGAGTTACATGTGGTTATGATACTGGTCTTCTGTCAGTTTAGGCACCAATTTCAGGAGCTGTGTTTCTTCAGATTGCATCCCAATCAGACACATGATTAGGATGGTCTCTTGTTTGAATTCCAAAATGGGGGGCCATTTTATTACATTCTAGGAAACACCTTTGAAGAGGACCGGACACCAGGTCAAAAGTGGTCAGTTTTTGCTATTCTTTTATTCTTGCTGCTTCCAAGAGTGTGATAATCGCATCAGCTTTCAAAGGAGGAGATGGAGAGATTAACACCTCCCACTCCTCCGCAGCTCCCACCTTCACCTCCTCAGCTGTGATCCGATCACAAGATCGGATCACAGTTGCATGACACTCGACTCATGCTACCAGCACAGCAGGAGCTAAGGGTCAGCATATCGCATCCGATGTACTCACAACGGGTGACATACGCTAGTGTGACTCCAGCCTTATGGACATTTTATTTAGGATGCCCAATATGCTATTTTTGATAGTCTTTACCAAAGGGTTGTTGCTTATAGGGTAATTATGCAGCCCAAGCTAAGGCTGTGTGTACATGCTGCGTTTTTTTGTTGCAGTTTTGTGACTAAGGCTATGTGCGCACGTTGCGTAAATACATGCAGTTACGCTGCGCTTTGTAGTGCAGCGTAACTGCATGCGTCCTGCGTCCCCTGCACAGTCTATGGAGATTGTGCAGGGGCCGTGCGCACATGGCGTCTTAGAGTGCAGCGCTTCGGCTGCTGCCCGAAGCACGGGTTCTAAGAAGTGACATGTCACTTCTTCCGTGCGCTTTGCCGGCAGCTCCTGCTCTGTCTATGGCAGGAGCTGCAGGCAGAGCGCATGGAATCGGCTTTTTTTTTTTTCTCTACGGACATTTTCTGCAGCGATTTGAAGCGCACGTGTGCTCTTCAGATCGCTGCAGAAATTTCTGCAGGGCTAGTACGCAACGTGCGCACATAGCCTAAAACACGTCTATCTTAAGCCAGTAATGTCAATGAGAATTCTGAAGTACTGTGCACATATTGCATATTTTTTTCCTTGCAGTTTTGAGTGCAGAAAAACTCTGCAGCATGAAAGTTGTTGGTGTTTTTTTTCCTTCTTTTTGTAGCCCTTCCGGTCATTGATTTCACTAAAAAATGCATGCCACAAAAACGCATCAAAACTCACCAAAGAACACATATAGTTTTTTGGTGCTTTTTTCTGCCAAAAGGTGCAGATTTTAGTGCAGCAAATTTCTGCACCAAAAACTCAGCCTACGCACATAGAGAATTCTTTGTGCAATCTTGGAGACGATCATAAGAATTAGCAGTAGATAAAAAGTTCCATATCTCTGCAACTGTACAGTAGTTTAAAGGGGTTGTCCTCCCAGCGCACACACTGGATTCACAAGTCTGCAGTCACACAACCTGCTGCATCAGACGCTATCAGCACCAACTGTGGCCATTTAATTCCTTGAATAGTTCTGTTGATAGTGACTGCGGCATTTACAGTATATGTTTCACAGAGAATGGGGCTCTCTCTTCAACCCAATCTGCACCCCAAGTTCATGATTGTGTGGTCCTGATGGTTGCCATGGTATTTCAAGGCCAAATAATAACCTTTGCCAGCTATAGTGACCTGATCAGAAGTTAACAACATTTAGGTGGTAAAAATGTCACTTTTCTTTCCTGTCATGCCACTTTGTATTAATTACTGAAAAGCAGCTGAAGGGTTAATAAACTAGCTGACAGCAGTTTTGAATATGCTGAGGGGCGCCGTCTTTTAAAATGGTATCACTTTGGATTTTTACCAATATACAGTATAAGGCTATGTGCCCACGCTAGAATGTCCCTGCGGATTTTTTTGCCTGAAAATCCGCGACTTTCGCGGCAAATCCGCACCCGCGGATTTGCCGCGAATTTACCGCGGATTTTGATGCGGATTTCATTTTTTTTTTTTTCCCCCATTCAAAACCAAAAATCCGCACAAAATCTGCACCAAACAATTGACATGCTGCAGATTTTTCCGGATCAAAATCCGCCGCGGAAAAATCCGCAGCATGGGCACAGCATTTCCAAAATGCCATTGAAATGGCTTGGAAGTGCTGCTGCTGCAGATTTTCGGCAAATCCGCGGCAAATCCGCGGCAAATCCTGTAGCGTGGGCACATAGCCTTAGGCTATGTGTCCACGGGAGAATGTTGCTGCGGATTTTTTTTTTTTTTCCCAATTTTAAAGCCAAAATCCGGATGAAAATCCGCAACAATAATTGACATGTTGCAGATTTTTCCGGATCAAAATCCGCACCAAATCCGCCGCGGAAAAATCCGCAGCATGGGCACAGCATTTCCAAAATGCCATAGAAATGGCTGGGAAGTGCCGCTGCTGCAGATTTTCGGGAAATCTGCGGCTTTTCCGCGAGAAATCTGCGGCAAAATCCGCGCATTTTCCGCAGCGTGGACACATAGCCTTAGGCTATGTGCGCACTTTGCTTTTTTTCATGTGTTTCAGCAGCGTTTTAATGCAAAATTGCATGTGTTTTGATTTCCAGGCAAAGTCTATGGGAAATAGGGCTTTCTTGTGCGCACGATCCATTTACAAACGCTGCATTTTAGTTGCGGAAAATTTGTCAAAATCCCTGCGTTTGATTAAGCAACATGTCAATTGTTTTTGCCATTTTGGCAGCGTTTTAATAACATTGAAGTCAATGAGAAATGTCTAAACGCATATTTTTTAAGAAAGAAAGTGTTTCACTTGCTTTTTACTAGCGATCTGCATGTGTTTTTGACATAATAAACGCAGGTCTTTCGGTCTCTCTCTCTCTCTATTGGTCGTTCTGTCAGTCGGTCTCTCTCTCTATGTCTCTCTGTCTCTATGTCTCTCTGTCCATGTTGGTCTCTCCCTCCCACCCCTTCTCTCATACTCACCGATCCACGATCACCAGCGCTGCATGTCGTTCACACTGTGGCGGCTTCTCGTCTTTTGAAAATGACGGCCGCTCATCAGTCCATCACGTATTCCCTGCTTCCTTTGCCCACTGACACCTATGATTGGTTGCAGTCAGACACTCCCCCGCGCTAAGTGGCAGCTGTCTCACTGCAACCAATCACAGCCGCCGGTGGGCGTGTCTATATCGAGCCGTTAAAAAAATAAATAAATAATTAACAAAAAAAAACGACTGAAGGCTGGTATTCTCAGGATGGGGAGCTCCACGTTATGGTTAGCCCCCCCCAGCCTAACAATATCAGCCAGCAGCCGCCCGGAATTGCTGCATCCATTAGATGCGACAGTCCCGGGACTCTACCCGGCTCATCCCGAATTGCCCTGGTGCGGTGGCAAACGGGGTAATAAGGAGTTAATGGCAGCAGCCCATAGCTGCCACTAAGTCCTAGGTTAATCATGGCAGGCGTCTCGCCGAGATACCTTCCAAGATTAACCTGTAAGTTAAAGAAAATAAACACACACATCGAAAAAATCCTTTATTTGTAATGACAGACAAAAAAAACCCTCTTTCACCACTTTATTAATCCCTCAAAAACACCTCCAGGTTCGACGTAATACATGCAAGGTCCCACGACGCTTCCAGCTCTGCTACATCGGAAGCTGACAGGAGCGGCAGTAGAACACCGCCGCTCCTGTGAGCTCCATGCAGCAACTGAAGTGAGTCGTGCGATCAGCTGTGCTGTCACAGAGGTTACCCGCGGCCACCGCTCTCAGGTGGAGGACTGTAGCTGTGGCCGCGAGTAACCTGAGTGAAAGCACAGCTGATCGCGCAGCTCACTGTAGTCACTTAGGGTATTTGCAATCACAGGTGAGTCCTTCACGTGTGACCGCAAATCAGGCTGCCACACAGAGAGCCGCGCGATGTCAGTGAAATCGGGTGAAGCTGTGATGTCATTGCTGTGGACTCCTGTGTCCTAGCACGGACCTCGGAGGTTCATCTGAGTTCATGACAGCACACAGAGAGCCGCGGGATGACAATGAAGTCGGGTGAAGTTCATCCGAGTTCATTCTCATCGCCCAACACTGTCTATGTCTACTGAGCTGAATTGCCGGGCGAACCAACTGACAAAAATGCTTCCAAAACGCATGGAAAATGCATGGAAAATGCATCCAAAATACATGCGTTTTGGATGCATTCTTTTGTCAACACGCAGTGTCACGTCTGCCAGAGGGTGTGTTCTTTTCCGCACTGGTCAAGACGCATCGTGCGCACATAGCCTAAGGGCGGCTTTGCACACTACAACATCGCAGGTGCGATGTCGGTGGGGTCAAATCAAAAGTGACGCACATCCGGCGTCACTTGCGATGTCGTAGTGTGTAAATCCTAGATGATACGATAAACGAGCGCAAAAGCGTCGTTATCGTATCATCGTTGCAAGCTCTGACTTTTCCATAATTTTGCTGCAGCGATGGTACGATGCTGTTCCTCGTTCCTGCGGCAGCACACATCGCTGTGTGTTACGCCGCAGGAGCGAGGAACTTCACCTTACCTGCCGCCGGCGGCTATACGGAAGGAAGGAGGTGGGCGGGATGTTTACATCCTGCTCATCTCTGCCCCTCCGCCGCTATTGGCCGCCTGCCGTGTGACGTCGCTATGACGCCGTACGACCCGCCCCCTTAGGAAGGAGGCGGGTCGCCGGCCAGAGCGACGGTCACAGGGCAGGTGAGTGCATGTGAAGCTGGCGTAGCGATAATTTTTGCTACGCCAGCCATCACAAGATATCGTACCTGCGACGGGGGCGGGGACTATCGCGTGCGACATCACAGCATCGGCTTGCGATGTCACTTCAAAACTGAACATGTCCCTAAAAAAATAAGTTTTGTAAATTTCCTTAAAAAAAATGAAGAATTGCTGCTTGCTTTTAAAGCATCTAAGAACATAAAAAAAACATTTTACAGATGTGCTGATGTAAAGCAGGCAGAGGGAAATGTTATTTATTAACTATTTTTTGCTTTGTTGTGTGACTATCTGGATTAAAGGGACAATCATTCAATGTTTGAAAATTGAAAAATGTTTGTCAATTTTTTCCTAAAGATTTCCAGAAAAATACTCGACTCATTGACTTCTATTATACTCAGTACACAAGTCGTATCCTTATGAGCTCTGACCTGCTTGTTACGAGTACTGAGCACCCGAGTTAAAGTGTAAGGCAGAGGAATTGTAACTGGATTGTCTCAGAGTATATTAATGTATGGAGCCCTCATGTGCGGGCAGTTGACAATTGTTCTCTTAAATTACCATGTATGATTTTGTATCTGCCGTGTTTTCAATAAAAAACTAATTGGATTAAAAAAAAGTACTGAGCACCCGAGCATGGTAGTGCTCTCTCATCACTAATAATTACTCTTGACACTGCAGGGAAACTGAACACCAGGTTTCCCCGAAGATTACAGCTGATGAGATGGAGTTCCCAGAAGTGGGCCACTTTGTAATAAGTTTATTTTTATACAACCCTTTAAACAAGTTGGAATTATCTAAAACACAGAACTCATTTAAAGGAATCTGTCACAAGGTTTTGCTAGCCCATCTGAGAGCAGCATAATGTAGCGATAGAGACTCTGATTCTATCAATGTGTCACTTACTGAGCTGCGTACTGTTATTTTTATAAAATCACTGCAGATCTAGCATTACTTGAATGGCAGCAGGACAAATAGACTTCTAATGGTAATCTCCTGCTAATTAAACAGTGATTTTATAAGCAGTAAGTGACACATCGCTGGAATCAGTATCTCTGCCCCTACGTTATGCTGCTCTCAGATTAGGTGGCAAAAACCTGGTGACAGATTCCTTTTAAAAAGGAAAATACAACTGTTTTAGCAATAAAAAAAAAATCTGAAGATCTACTTCTGCTGTTTGATGTAACGCGGTTGTGTACGTCATTCTGCAGCCTTTTGTGCACCTGGGCTAATGCTAGGGACAACAGAATACAAAGTCATAAATATCACATTAGTGTTTCTTCTAGTATTGCTCAGTGGCTGATACGTAACCTTGTGTAATGTCAGTGGGGACTTTTGTTCATAATGCTGAAAGCAAAGGTTGTTGAGCGATCCGTGTCTGTCGCTTGTCTATATTGGCTTGCAATATTTTTGTTTTTTAAGTTCCGTTCAGTAGTTTGCTACATTTTGGACAAAAGCTAGATATTTCTTTTGGCGGAGATGTAACAGGAAACAGCTGGGCCAGCAGGGAGGGATTGAGACACCAATGTAACAGAAGGCTGAGTATGATCCTTATACAACTTTGTCTAAATATACAAAAGCCAGTTACCATGGCCTCACACACAAGTCCCCCTGCACATGCAATATCCAGTTACACAGTATACTGAGGATTCTGCATAAACTAAACTCAATCACAAGACCTCATTGTTATACCACTCTGTGTATGCAGCCTAATATCCTTAGTATAGGCTACGTTAAAAGCATGGCAATGCCTTTTTTTCCTCAGATTTATACAGAATTCAAGAGCAAAAAGCCAGTGTTATGTTCCATAGTATGCTATAATACAGTGCTGTACCAAGCATGATATGGTGATACAGAAAGCAATGACTCCTTAGGCTGCTTTCACACATCCGGTTTTTGCTGAGCGTTTTTTCCGCATAGACTTGCATTAGCGCCGTATTGTGCCGCATGGCCTTGCGTTGCGTCCGTTTTTCCCCGGATGCGGCATATTGAGCCCAATGCGACGGCCGGATAAAACGTTGCCTGGCACGGTTTTTGGTGCGGATCCGGCGTGATGCGGCGCGATTTACAATGCAAGCCTATGGACGCCAAATGCAGCGTCCTGCGGCAAAAAACGGAAGCCGGATGCGGTTTTTTGCACTGCGCATGCTCAGTATCAAGCCGCATCCGTCATAAAACGGACGGGCCGCATGGAAAAACTTATGCAACGGATCCGTTTTTTTTCGCCGCATTCGTTTCATAGGTTTTTGAGCCGCACTGCAAAAACCGGATGTGTGAAAGCAGCCTTAGTACGTGGAGACTCAGTATGCTGCCTATGGGCTTTGACGTATGTCTCTGACGTGCACATGAGGCTTTCTGTTAATCATTTCTAACTGATGACTAGATAATTACAAGTTTAGACGTTCAATAGCTTCTTTGCAGTTTGACTGGAATTATACATAGTAGATTATGAACATTCTCCTTGGCATTATTTCACATATAAAAGAAGCTTAGATGGCTTTCTAAAAAAAATCTTAGTTGTATGCACTAAATGACTGGAGATGGGTCTGGGATCCTGGAATCTACTTTAATTAACATTGTAAACTAATTGTTTACATTAGATAGAGCTAAATCTGTTTTTTTTACTCCTGATGTTACTAATTTAGAAATATAAAGTCCAGGTATTTTACCTGTGAGTGCACAGCAAATATAATTTTCCAATTGCACTTAGATTTTACGTAAAGTGTAATTCTAGGAATTTTCTTGCGCTCTGCTTGTTGTCTAGGTGTGTCGCCTCTGTACTATTTTTTGTCTCCAAATTTACTTAACTAGAAATAAGACATTTTGTACAAAGTATTGTACATTTGTCTTCCATGAACCAAATATTTTTGGAGCAAAAGAAATGCTCAACTGCAACATAGGAAATACAGTATATACTATTCAATAGCCAGACATATCTCAAAAGAACATCCTCTTGTTATATGTTTGCTATAAACATGGTCTTAGTTCTCTTATAATGCTATTGATGATCCATGTTCATTAAAGGGGTTTGTACAGTCTCAAATGACAAGTCTACATTCACTCTAAGGCTATGTGCGCACGTTGCGTAAATACATGCAGTTACGCTGCGCTTTGTAGCGCATTGTAACTGCATGCGTCCTGCGTCCCCTGCACAGTCTATGGAGATTGTGCAGGGGCCGTGCGCACGTGGCGTTTTAGAGCGCAGCGCTTCGGCTACTGCCGAAGCGCTGCGTTCTAAGAAGTGACATGTCACTTCTTTCCTGCGCTTTGCCGGCAGCTCCTGCTTTGTCTATGGGAGGAGCTGCAGGCAGAGCGCATGGAATCGGCTTTCACTACGGACATTTCTGCAGCGATTTAAAGCGCACATGTGCTCTTCAGATCGCTGCAGAAATTTCTGCAGTGATTGTACGCAACGTGCGCACATAGCCTTAGGGGCACTCTATGTGACTGCAGACTTGTGAATCCTCACATCACACACACTGTGACGATTCTCCGGTGTCAGATCCGGGAATGGTGGTAACGTATCCGGAAGTATGCAATGTGCATACTCCCAGCCAGGGTCAGACTGGGGTGCCAGGGGCCTACCAGGATAATTGCCTTTAGGGGCCCACACTGTAGCTACCATAAACGTTTTTATTACTTGTTCATTTTCGGCTTCTCTCAGTATATATGCGTTTTTTAGCAAACTCTACAGTGCGCAGAAGAGACCTGTATTGTGCCCTGCAGATATCACAGGATTTCTTCTAGCATCTTATTTATTGTAGTTAATAATGGAATCTGTTATTTACAGTCAGTCGCAGTTTTTCTTACACACGGACATTCCTTGTCCTCTGTATAAACCACCGAGTCCATCAGCCAAACAATATTCAAAGAGAAGCAAAATGTTATCCAGCATCTTCAGAGGGAAAAGATTACTAATATTAATCCACCTCTGCTGCCATCTATCTAGTAAATCCCCTATTAGGCCCTGTACGCACACTGCGTTTCTTGCTGCACATTTTGCTGCAGATTTTGTTCATAACCTTCCTGCAGACCTTCTCCAGCAAAATCTATGAGAAAATCAAAATGCTGTGCGCGCACTGCGTTTTTTTCTCTCCAGGTTTTGCTGCAGAATTTCTGCAGCAAAAAGAAGTAGCATGTCACTTAATTTCCGCGGGTGCCTGCGTTTTTGCCATTAAATAATGGTTAAAAACCGTAGGGACCAACCTGTGGAAAAACCGCGGCAAATCCGCACCAAAAACACAACAAACCACGGCAAATCCGCATGCGGTTTTTAGTGCGGAATTCTGCTAGAGGGTGCGGAATTTTCTTACGAAAATGCCATTTTTCAGTGCACACAGGGCCTAAGAGTTAGTATGTGGAGGTGTGAAGCCTTAGGGTGGTTTCACACATCCGGCTTTTTGCCGTTTTGCCGGATCCGGCGCTCTCCCGTACAGATAATACAGTACAATGACAGCGCTGTAACTTCCGGGTCACATGCGCCGGTCACATGACAGCATGTGACCGGCGCTTGTTGCGCTGTCATTGTACTGTATTAACTGTACGGGAGAGCGCCGGATCCGGCAAAACGGCAAAAAGCCGGATGTGTGAAACCGGCCTTAGGCTGTGTGCGCATATTGCTTATTTTCATGCGTTTCCGCTGCATATTGCACTGCAGTGTAAATGCATGCGTCCTGCGTCCCCAGCACAATCTATGAAGATTGTGCATAATCCATCCTCACGTTGCGTTTGAGAGCGCAGTGATTTGCATGCTAAAATTTTGATCCAAATCGCTGCGCTCAAAAAAGCAACATGTCACTTATTTGGTGCGCTTTGGATGCTGCTCCCACTCTGTCTATGGGAGAGGCAGCATCCAAAGCGCATGAAATCGGCATGTAATCTGCAGACACACTGCATCCATTATGCAGTGTTTCTGCAGCGATTTGAAGCGCACATGCACTGCTAAATTGCTGCAGAATATTTGTCACGGCAGTATGCAACGTGCGCAAATAGCGCAACCCTCCATACACTCTTCCATTTGGAGACTGGTCAATATCTGTCTTCTCTTTCCACCTTCACACATTACATAATTATCAGGTAATGATCGGCCCCCAGTGTCTGTACTGGATGTGACCAGTAATTCTGTGGGGACAAAGGCCTATAAAAGCCACACTATGGTTTCCACATTAGTTTTACATGTTGGATAAACCCTTTACTAGCCCTGTGTATTCTGACAATACTGCTCTATAGGCAGATCAGGCTTTTTTTTTTTTACAGGTATTTATACTGAGGCCCCTCCTGTACTATCATCCCATATAGAGGCCCCTGAAGAGTAATTACATATAGCCTAAGATAATAACACTGACACTGGGGGTACAGGATAATAACACTGACACTGGGGGTACAGGATAATGACACTGGGGGTACAGGATAATGACACTGGGGGTACAGGATAATGACGCTGACACTGGGGGTACAGGATAATGACGCTGACACTGGGGGTACAGGATAATGACGCTGACACTGGAGGTACAGGATAATGACACTGACACTGGAGGTACAGGATAATGACACTGACACTGGGGGTACAGGATAATGACACTGACACTGGAGGTACAGGATAATGACACTGACACTGGGGGTACAGGATAATGACACTGACACTGGAGGTGCAGGATAATGACACTGACACTGGGGGTACAGGATAATGACGCTGACACTGGGGGAACAGGATAATAACACTGACACTGGGGATACAGGATAATGGCGCTGACACTGGGGGTACAGGATAATGGCGCTGACACTGGGGGTACAGGATAATGGCGCTGACACTGGGGGTACAGGATAATGACGCTGACACTGGGGGTACAGGATAATGACGCTGACACTGGGGGTACAGGATAATGACGCTGACACTGGGGGTACAGGATAATGACGCTGACACTGGGGGTACAGGATATTGACGCTGACACTGGGGGTACAGGATAATGACGCTGACACTGGGGGTACAGGATAATGACACTGACACTGGGGATACAGGATAATGGCGCGGACACTGGGGGTACAGGATAATGACACTGACACTGAGGGGTACAGGACACTGACACTGGGGGTACAGGATAATAGCTCTACACTCGGCTCTTTCCCTCAGCACCCAGCTTTTCTATGTTCTAATAGCAAGCTTGTCCTCAGTACCCAGCTTTCCCATGATCAAATCAAATCTTTTTTTTTTATATAGCACTAGCATATTCTGCAGTGCTTCAGAGAATGGGACAGCTGGGAGCTGGGGAGCTGAGGACAAGATGGATATCAGAACATAGGAAAGCTGGGTGATGAGCTCAGCACCCAGCTTTCCCAATCCCATCCCATGCTCTGACTGCTGCTATCCCTCTTTCCCTAATCCCTACTGATATATGGTTACTGTGTGGACTTCACTCATGTCCGCAGCTGGGACTAATACACACACGCAGTATCCCCAAATCACACACACGCAGTATCCCCAAATCACACACACGCAGCATCCCCAAATCACACACACGCAGCATCCCCAAATCACACATACGCAGCATCCCCAAATCACACATACGCAGCATCCCCAAATCACACACACGCAGCATCCCAAAATCACACACACCCAGCACCCCAAATCACACACCCAGCACCCCAAATCTGCACCCCTCATCTCTCATTACCGATGAAAAGCAAGATTTTTCACAAAATCAAGATCTCAATATTTCCTTAGTCTCATTACCAGCCCCAGGCACTTCTCCTTCGGCAGTTCCTGCCCGGCTCCTCCCACACGATCACATGGGCATGAGTCATCTCAGGTCCTGCCTGCTAAACCACTGAAAGCATTTTCTTCTCGGCAGGAGCTTTCTGTTCTGCCCCTGCCGCGCTGCTGCTCATCAGCTCTCCAGGTCAGGACCGCCCCTTCTGCCCCCCCTGTACCTCCCCCTGTAGCTCCGGCAGCCTGCAGGACCCCCGTTGGAACGTGTATGTAGCAGTCAGATTATGTCATAATCTGACTGCTATATTCAGTATTATCACCTGCGGTGGCAGCTCGACGGTCAAAGGAGCCGCGGCCGCAGGTCATTTTAATACACCCGGTGGGGGTGGGGGGGACCTGCAGGCTGCCGGGGACAGCTTGTATTGAAGACCAGGTCGGAGCCTACGGGGGGTTTCCCCGCTACCCCGCCACGCCAGACCGACGCTGCTCCCAGCCACATTTCAACTAAGTGAGCGAGGCCTCTCATAAGGCTAGTGTATTGCGGCCACGTGACTGCTGTTCCTGGCTTTAAAACTGGCGAATCCTCACAGTGGTCTATATTAACATTACAAGTTATTGCCCTGCATTTTAGTACGATGACTGCAGTCTGTTTATTGTGTCAATGAACTGCAGGTTCATCTTGTCAATGAACTGCAACTTCAAGTTGCCATAAAATAGCTTGTTTTTACTGATGTATAAGCAGGATATATCACTGATCCACAACACTCCATGTTGATGAAATGCTTTGTGTCTAAAGCCTCATTCAGACGTTAGTATTTTTCACGTAAGGAAAAAAGTGGTACACGCACTGGATCCGTGTGTCATCAGTGGTTTCACACATGGATAAATTCCAAAGCTTCTGCTAACTTTTGCAATATTAAACACGGAGAGAACTCTGATGCCATCTGGGCCCACAGATTTGTGTTGGCACTTTTCATCCATGCTGCCAGAAAAAAAATGACATGTCTCCGTGATTATTACTTTGTCACACGGTCCGCGAAAAAACACGGACATGTGAGTAGCTCATATTACAATGGGTACATGTTCTATCTGTGAAAAACACGTATGTGCAACACTGACATCTGAATGAGTCCTAATACGAAGAACTCCCATAACATTAGAGAGTATGCCAAATTTAAACCAGATAGTGATATTTTTTTTCTCTGTATCTCAGGAGCTTGTAGAGTAGAAGCAGAAAGACCTAAGACCCACCCCATTTTGTCGGTAATCCATTTTTGCATAGTTGGTGACAGATTATACTTTTTTTTTTTTTAAATTCTTTATTAATAAACAGACCACAACAAAACAAGGGCTAGGAGACATAATCCCATTATGCGTAACAATAAGGGCAAGCAAACTCCATGTATAGTAGCAACTTAAAAAATCCTACCCCCTACCTAAAAAATGTGGGTCTGTACATTTTAGGTTTTAAGAAAGGGGATTTAGATGAATAGTAAGACACCAGCGGAAACCAGGCCCCACTAACATTAGGGGAAGAGACCCCCTGAGAAGAATATATGAGGAAGAGAAGGGGAAAAAAGGGGGGGGGGGGGTGAGGGAAAGTAAAGACAAAGAAGGGGGGAGGCAGGGAGAGAGGGGAAGCCAAAGAAGATGGGAAGGAGGGAAGAGCCAGCACCTTCAGGGGGAGAAACCTGTCCAGGCCAGGCAGTCAAAATGAATCAGCCAACAGGCGGGCATAATCACTAGAAAACTTAAAATCCAGCCAGGGAAACCAGATCCTATAGAAGAGCTCATACCTATCATAGAGTGAGGAAGTCAGGTCCTCCATTTACATTAGATCGTTGACCCTGGAAGCCTATAGGGCCAGAGTGGGTGGGGGGGGGCACAGACTTCCATTTCAGGGGGATGCACGACCTAGCCGCCATCACCAAGAAACGCAACAACGATTTTTTTGAACGAAGAGACCGAGGTCTACGAAAGTTGTAACAAGAACAACTCCGGACCCAGGACCTGAATAGTACCAGTCACATCTCTGATAACCTCACCCACTCTGTCCCAGAACCGTTTCAAAGCCGGACAGGTCCAGAAGATGTGTACATAATCTCCCACCTCCGACCCACATTTCCAGCAGCTGGGAACCACATCCTATGCAGTCTGGAAGGGATCCTGTACCACCTTGCCAGAAGTTTGAACTTAGACTTCTAGAGCCTGGATCTTATTGAGGTCTTGTGCACCAACAGCAGGACATTATTCCTTTGCGCGTCCGATAGAGAAACTCCCAGGTCGCGTTCCCACTGCAGTAGGTATCCAGGAGGAGGGGCATCTGCCGGATTAGCCACATCCCGTGCACCAAGGAGGGAATGCCGCAACACCCCCTCTCTCAAGCAAAGATTTTCAAACTCAGTGAGCCGGACGGCAAATTGCGCAAAGTCATGGAGAGAGCTCAGAAAGTGCCTAAGTTTACTAGATCTCCATCCACCCAAAGGGGCCAGTAACAAGCATTCCTTCATGGCCTTCAGAGGGAAGGCCAATCTCCCCTACCTCCAAATGACAAGCCTGGAATCTTCCCCCAGAATCCAACGATAAAAAAACGGGTCCGACAGGCCAGGGTGGGAGTCCAATGAGCCGATCACTGGCGAGAGAGGAGTAGGGTGATGCCTCAAACTGGAAAGAGGTATATGCATTATCCAAGGGGCGACTGGGAGATGGACCTCGGAGAAACTTTGCTCCAATGACACTCAGGGCTTCACAAGGGAGTGGCGACACCAATTGATAACGCTAACCATATGCCAGGGAAACTTTGCTCCAATGATACCCAGGGCTTCACAAGGGAGTGGTGACACCAATCGATAAAGCTAACCATATGCAAGGCCCAGTAGTAGGTCTTCAGGTCTGGGATACCCAAACCCCCTTCTCTTAGACCTACTCAGCAAGGGCCGAGAGAGCCGAGCCCAGATGAATTTAGTTTGGAGAGACCCCAGGCCCTTAAAAAAGGAGTTTAGATTCTTTATTGGAAAAAATATAGGATGAGAGGAAGTACGTTCATCCTAAAAATATTGCATCTTCCAAACCACCTAAACAGACCTTTGGCCCACCTCGCACAGTCCCCACGGATAGTCCGGAGAAGGGGGAGGAAATTCAATTTATAGAGAAGATTGGTGTTAGCCGCAAAGTGAATCCCCAAGTATCTCAGGGACTGGACGGCCCATTTAAAACTAAAATATGACCGAAGGGATGAAAACATTTATTGCCAGGGTAGAGTATTTTTCAAATTCCCGCAGTAGGTTGGGTAGGGATATCCTGGGGTTGGTGAGTAAAAATAAAATATCGTCCGCATAGGCTGCAATTTTAAATTCGTTTTTTTTAACCCAGGGGCCAGAAATATCACCATTGTATCTGATATGGCATAGGAGGGGCTCTAATGTCAACACAAATGTCAAAGGAGGAAGGGGACACCCCTGTCTAGTTCCGTTGGCAATGGCAAACCTGTCAGACAGAAGACCATTCACCCTGACCACCACTGAGGGAATACTATATAGGGAGCCTATCCATCTCATCATGGAACTACCCAATCCCACCGCCCGTAAGACCTCAGTATTGTGACAGATTATACTTGACAACAGGCAGTAGTCAGCAAGTTAGACAAAGGGAGACACCTAGTGTCTGAAAATTTGGAGACATAAGCTTTAAATAAAGTGATGTTTATTTAGTAGATTATCAAATATGATCATGTTTAAAAGTGCATGGAACCTTATATAATATTAAATGAGTGGTTGAAAACTAACAGTAATTTATAACCATAATTATCTACCTATTTATTGTAGTAATCTAATTACTTTACTAATATACTTTGATTAAAATTTCCCTAGGGTTCCTCCTCTACTCTAACTGCTTTTTTTTTCTTTTATCTACTTCCTGATTGATGACATTTTGTTTAAGCTCCATTCTGCTCCATTATCTCTGTAGTAAGCTCGTTTCTGCTCCCATATCTCTGTAGTAAGCTCATTTCTGCTCCCATATCTCTGTAGTAAGCTCGTTTCTGCTCCCATATCTCTGTAGTAAGCTCATTTCTGCTCCCTTATGTCAGTAGTAAGCTTGTTTCTGCTCCCATATCTCTGTAGTAAGCTTGGTTCTGCTTCCATATCTCTGCAGTTAGCTGGATTCTGCTCCCATATCTCCGTAGTAAGCTTGATTCTGCTCCCATATCTCTGTAGTAAGCTCGGTTCTGCACCTATCTCTCTGTAGTAAGCTCGGTTCTGCACCCATATCTCTGTAGTAAGCTCGGTTCTGCTCCCATATCTCTGTAGTAAGCTCTTTTCTGCTCCCATATCTCTGTAGTAGCTCAGTTCTGCACCCTTATCTCTGTAGTAAGCTCGATTCTGCTCCCTTATCTCTGTAGTAAGTGCAGTTCTGCTCTTGTATCTTTGTAGTAAGCTTGTTTCTGCTCCCATATCTCTGTAGTAGCTCAGTTCTGCACACTTATCTCTGTAGTAAGCTCCATTCTGCTCCCTTATCTCTGTAGTAAGTGCAGTTCTGCTCTTGTATCTTTGTAGTAAGCTTGTTTCTGCTCCCATATCTCTGCAGTTAGCTAGATTCTGTTCCCTTATCTCTGTAGTAAGCTCGATTGTGCTCCCTTATCTCTGTAGTAAGCTCAGTTCTGCACCCTTATCTGTGCAGTAAGCTCCGTTCTGTTTCCATATCTCTGTAGTAAGCTCCTTACAGTTCCTATATCTATGTAGTAAGCTCATTTCTGCTCCCTTATGTCTGTAGTAAGTGCAGTTCTGCTCTTGTATCTTTGTAGTAAGCTTGTTTCTGCTCCCATATCTCTGCAGTTAGCTAGATTCTGTTCCCTTATCTCTGTAGTAAGCTCCATTGTGCTCCCTTATCTCTGTAGTAAGCTCAGTTCTGCACCCTTATCTGTGCAGTAAGCTCCATTCTGTTTCCATATCTCTGTAGTAAGTTCCTTACAGTTCCTATATCTATGTAGTAAGCTCATTTCTGCTCCCTTATGTCAGTAGTAAGC
This sequence comes from Anomaloglossus baeobatrachus, assembly GCF_048569485.1. Lineage (NCBI taxonomy): Eukaryota > Metazoa > Chordata > Amphibia > Anura > Aromobatidae > Anomaloglossus > Anomaloglossus baeobatrachus. The sequence goes on from NC_134353.1 coordinate 652,559,006, forward strand.
TCCTTTCTGCTCCCATATCTCTGTAGTAAGCTTGGTTCTGCTTCCATATCTCTGCAGTTAGCTTGATTCTGCTCCCATATCTCCGTAGTAAGCTTGATTCTGCTCCCATATCTCTGTAGTAAGCTCGGTTCTGCACCTATCTCTCTGTAGTAAGCTCAGTTCTGCACCCATATCTCTGTAGTAAGCTCGGTTCTGCTCCCATATCTCTGTAGTAAGCTCTTTTCTGCTCCCATATCTCTGTAGTAGCTCAGTTCTGCACCCTTATCTCTGTAGTAAGCTCGATTCTGCTCCCTTATCTCTGTAGTAAGTGCAGTTCTGCTCTTGTATCTTTGTAGTAAGCTTGTTTCTGCTCCCATATCTCTATAGTAGCTCAGTTCTGCACACTTATCTCTGTAGTAAGCTCCATTCTGCTCCCTTATCTCTGTAGTAAGTGCAGTTCTGCTCTTGTATCTTTGTAGTAAGCTTGTTTCTGCTCCCATATCTCTGCAGTTAGCTAGATTCTGTTCCCTTATCTCTGTAGTAAGCTCGATTGTGCTCCCTTATCTCTGTAGTAAGCTCAGTTCTGCACCCTTATCTGTGCAGTAAGCTCCGTTCTGTTTCCATATCTCTGTAGTAAGCTCCTTACAGTTCCTATATCTATGTAGTAAGCTCATTTCTGCTCCCTTATGTCAGTAGTAAGCTTGTTTCTGCTCCCATATCTCTGTAGTAAGCTTGATTCTGTTCCCATATCTCTGTAGTAAGCTTGATTCTGCTCCCATATCTCTGTAGTAAGCTCGGTTCTGCACCTATCTCTCTGTAGTAAGCTCGGTTCTGCACCCATATCTCTGTAGTAAGCTCGGTTCTGCTCCCATATCTCTGTATTAAGCTCTTTTCTGCTCCCATATCTCTGTAGTAGCTCAGTTCTGCACCCTTATCTCTGTAGTAAGCTCGATTCTGCTCCCTTATCTCTGTAGTAAGTGCAGTTCTGCTCTTGTATCTTTGTAGTAAGCTTGTTTCTGCTCCCATATCTCTGTAGTAGCTCAGTTCTGCACCCTTATCTCTGTAGTAAGTGCAGTTCTGCGCTTGTATCTTTGTAGTAAGCTTGTTTCTGCTCCCATATCTCTGCAGTTAGCTAGATTCTGTTCCCTTATCTCTGTAGTAAGCTCCATTGTGCTCCCTTATCTCTGTAGTAAGCTCAGTTCTGCACCCTTATCTGTGCAGTAAGCTCCGTTCTGTTTCCATATCTCTGTAGTAAGCTCCTTACAGTTCCTATATCTATGTAGTAAGCTCATTTCTGCTCCCTTATGTCAGTAGTAAGCTCGTTTCTGCTCCCATATCTATGTAGTAAGCTTGGTTCTGCTCCCATATCTCTGTAGTAAGCTCTTTTCTGCTCCCATATCTCTGTAGTAGCTCAGTTCTGCACCCTTATCTCTGTAGTAAGCTCGATTTTGCTCCCTTATCTCTGTAGTAAGTGCAGTTCTGCTCTTGTATCTTTGTAGTAAGCTTGTTTCTGCTCCCATATCTCTGCAGTTAGCTAGATTCTGCTCCCTTATCTCTGTAGTAAGCTGGATTCTGTTTGCTCCCTTATCTCTGTAGTAAGCTCGGTTCTGCACCCTTATCTGTGCAGTAAGCTCCGTTCTGTTTCCATATCTCTGTAGTAAGCTCCTTACAGTTCCTATATCTATGTAGTAAGCTCATTTCTGCTCCCTTATGTCTGTAGTAAGTGCAGTTCTGCTCTTGTATCTTTGTAGTAAGCTTGTTTCTGCTCCCATATCTCTGCAGTTAGCTAGATTCTGTTCCCTTATCTCTGTAGTAAGCTCCATTGTGCTCCCTTATCTCTGTAGTAAGCTCAGTTCTGCACCCTTATCTGTGCAGTAAGCTCCATTCTGTTTCCATATCTCTGTAGTAAGTTCCTTACAGTTCCTATATCTATGTAGTAAGCTCATTTCTGCTCCCTTATGTCAGTAGTAAGCTCGTTTCTGCTCCCATATCTCTGTAGTAAGCTTGGTTCTGCTTCCATATCTCTGCAGTTAGCTTGATTCTGCTCCCATATCTCCGTAGTAAGCTTGATTCTGCTCCCATATCTCTGTAGTAAGCTCGGTTCTGCACCTATCTCTCTGTAGTAAGCTCAGTTCTGCACCCATATCTCTGTAGTAAGCTCGGTTCTGCTCCCATATCTCTGTAGTAAGCTCTTTTCTGCTCCCATATCTCTGTAGTAGCTCAGTTCTGCACCCTTATCTCTGTAGTAAGCTCGATTCTGCTCCCTTATCTCTGTAGTAAGTGCAGTTCTGCTCTTGTATCTTTGTAGTAAGCTTGTTTCTGCTCCCATATCTCTATAGTAGCTCAGTTCTGCACACTTATCTCTGTAGTAAGCTCCATTCTGCTCCCTTATCTCTGTAGTAAGTGCAGTTCTGCTCTTGTATCTTTGTAGTAAGCTTGTTTCTGCTCCCATATCTCTGCAGTTAGCTAGATTCTGTTCCCTTATCTCTGTAGTAAGCTGGATTGTGCTCCCTTATCTCTGTAGTAAGCTCAGTTCTGCACCCTTATCTGTGCAGTAAGCTCCGTTCTGTTTCCATATCTCTGTAGTAAGCTCCTTACAGTTCCTATATCTATGTAGTAAGCTCATTTCTGCTCCCTTATGTCAGTAGTAAGCTTGTTTCTGCTCCCATATCTCTGTAGTAAGCTTGATTCTGCTCCCATATCTCTGTAGTAAGCTTGATTCTGCTCCCATATCTCTGTAGTAAGCTCGGTTCTGCACCTATCTCTCTGTAGTAAGCTCGGTTCTGCACCCATATCTCTGTAGTAAGCTCGGTTCTGCTCCCATATCTCTGTAGTAAGCTCTTTTCTGCTCCCATATCTCTGTAGTAGCTCAGTTCTGCACCCTTATCTCTGTAGTAAGCTCGATTCTGCTCCCTTATCTCTGTAGTAAGTGCAGTTCTGCTCTTGTATCTTTGTAGTAAGCTTGTTTCTGCTCCCATATCTCTGTAGTAGCTCAGTTCTGCACCCTTATCTCTGTAGTAAGTGCAGTTCTGCTCTTGTATCTTTGTAGTAAGCTTGTTTCTGCTCCCATATCTCTGCAGTTAGCTAGATTCTGTTCCCTTATCTCTGTAGTAAGCTCCATTGTGCTCCCTTATCTCTGTAGTAAGCTCAGTTCTGCACCCTTATCTGTGCAGTAAGCTCCGTTCTGTTTCCATATCTCTGTAGTAAGCTCCTTACAGTTCCTATATCTATGTAGTAAGCTCATTTCTGCTCCCTTATGTCAGTAGTAAGCTCGTTTCTGCTCCCATATCTATGTAGTAAGCTTGGTTCTGCTCCCATATCTCTGTAGTAAGCTCTTTTCTGCTCCCATATCTCTGTAGTAGCTCAGTTCTGCACCCTTATCTCTGTAGTAAGCTCGATTTTGCTCCCTTATCTCTGTAGTAAGTGCAGTTCTGCTCTTGTATCTTTGTAGTAAGCTTGTTTCTGCTCCCATATCTCTGCAGTTAGCTAGATTCTGCTCCCTTATCTCTGTAGTAAGCTGGATTCTGTTTGCTCCCTTATCTCTGTAGTAAGCTCGGTTCTGCACCCTTATCTGTGCAGTAAGCTCCGTTCTGTTTCCATATCTCTGTAGTAAGCTCCTTACAGTTCCTATATCTCTGTAGTAAGCTAGATTCTGCTCCCTTATCTCTGTAGTAAGTGCAGTTCTGCTCTTGTATCTTTGTAGTAAGCTTGGTTCTGCTCCCTTATCTCTGTAGTAAGCTGGATTCTGCTCCCTTATCTCTGTAGTAAGCTGGATTCTGCTCCCTTATCTCTGTAGTAAGCTTGGTTCTTCACCCTTATCTCTGCAGTAAGCTCCGTTCTGTTTCCATATCTCTGTAGTAAGCTCCTTGCATTTCCTATATCTATGTAGTAAGCTCATTTCTGCTCCCATATCTCTGTAGTAAGCTGGGTTCTGCTCCCTTATCTCTCCTTCCTGATGAAAAGGTTTCCCTTGAAAGGTATGTCAAGCTTTTGAGGGTGTCTCTGACCTTATATTAGGCAAGTATGGCAAATTGATGTCTGTTACACTTATTATTGGCCCCTGTTGTTAAGGGAGTAATTCATTCTATTTGGGAGGAGTGGGCATTAATAAACAGCTTGAGTGGGCAAGCTATTAAATAAACTATAACTCATTGCTCCTTATTAAACCTATGGACATAGGAAATATCATTCTTAAAGGAGAAGTTATATTTATATAGAGGAAATTCCTCGTTTATTCCGCTCTTGTCTATAGGAGTAAAAACCTTCCTTTTGAACATTGGCTATTTACACTGGAGCTATTATATGTATATTTATTGATATATCGATATAATATTTATATATCTGTATATTTATTATTTATCAATTAATATATGTATTAGTGCTGTACTATGGATGTTGGTGAAGGGACAGGGGTGATATTTTTATGATATAGATTTTTTTATATGAAATGATCCTCTGCCTTTTTCACCAATAATCCTTTGGATCAGAGATCCCCTCTGTTTATGTGTTTATATGTTTGTTTTTTTCTGGTGATATTTTTTCTTGACCTTGTGATGATTTTAGCAATTTGAAATAAAAAAGTGTTTTTCTAAAAATATTTTGAAGAATATTATTAAAAAAAAATTTTTTTATACAATATACTCTGATTTGTCTCGTTGTACTTATTCCGTTATCTCTGTAGTAAGCTGGATTCTGCTTCCTTATCTCTGTTTGTAAGCTCAGTTCTGCTCCCTTATCTCTGTAGTAAGCTGGATTCTGCTCCCATATCTCTGCAGTTAGCTAGATTCTGCTCCCTTATCTCTGCAGTAAGTGCAGTTCTGCTCTTGTATCTTTGTAGTAAGCTTGGTTCTGCTCCCTTATCTCTGTAGTAAGCTGGATTCTGCTCCCTTATCTCTGTAGTAAGTGCAGTTCTGCTCTTGTATCTTTGTAGTAAGCTCGTTTCTGCTCCCATATCTCTGCAGTTAGCTAGATTCTGCTCCCTTATCTCTGTAGTAAGCTAGGTTCTGCACCCCTATCTCTGCAGTAAGCTCCATTCTGTTTCCATATCTCTGTAGTAAGCTCCTTGCAGTTCCTATATCTATGTAGTAAGCTCGTTTCTGCTCCCATATCTCTGTAGTAAGCTCCGTTCTGCTCCCTTATCTCTGTAGTAAGCTGGATTCTGCTTCCTTATCTCTGTAGTAAGCTGGATTCTGCTCCCTTATCTCTGTAGTAAGTGCAGTTCTGCTCTTGTATCTTTGTAGTAAGCTCGTTTCTGCTCCCATATCTCTGCAGTTAGCTAGATTCTGCTCCCTTATCTCTGTAGTAAGCTGGATTCTGCTCCCTTATCTCTGTAGTAAGTGCAGTTCTGCTCTTGTATCTTTGTAGTAAGCTTGGTTCTGCTCCCATATCTCTGCAGTTAGCTAGATTCTGCTCCCTTATCTCTGTAGTAAGCTGGATTCTGCTCCCTTATCTCTGTAGTAAATGCAGTTCTGCTCTTGTATCTTTGTAGTAAGCTCGTTTCTGCTCCCATATCTCTGCAGTTAGCTAGATTCTGCTCCCTTATCTCTGTAGTAAGCTAGGTTCTGCACCCTTATCTCTGTAGTAAGTGCAGTTCTGCTCTTGTATCTTTGTAGTAAGTTCGTTTCTGCTCCCATATCTCTGCAGTTAGCTGGATTCTGCTCCCTTATCTCTGTAGTAAGCTCCATTCTGCTCCCTTATCTCTGTAGTAAGTGCAGTTCTGCTCTTGTATCTTTGTAGTAAGCTCGTTTCTGCTCCCATATCTCTGCAGTTAGCTAGATTCTGCTTCCTTATCTCTGTAGTAAGCTAGGTTCTGCACCCTTATCTCTGCAGTAAGCTCTGTTCTGTTTCCATATCTCTGTAGTAAGCTCCTTGCAGTTCCTATATCTATGTAGTAAGCTCGTTTCTGCTCCCATATCTCTGTAGTAAGCTCCGTTCTGCACCCTTATCTCTGTAGTAAGTGCAGTTCTGCTCTTGTATCTTTGTAGTAAGCTCGTTTCTGCTCCCATATCTCTGCAGTTAGCTAGATTCTGCTCCCTTATCTCTGTAGTAAGTGCCGTTCTGCTCTTGTATCTTTGTAGTAAGCTCGTTTCTGCTCCCATATCTCTGCAGTTAGCTAGATTCTGCTCCCTTATCTCTGTAGTAAGTGCAGTTCTGCTCTTGTATCTTTGTAGTAAGTTCGTTTCTGCTCCCATATCTCTGCAGTTAGCTGGATTCTGCTCCCTTATCTCTGCAGTAAGCTCCGTTCTGTTTCCATATCTCTGTAGTAAGCTCCTTGCAGTTCCTATATCTATGTAGTCATCTTGGTTCTGTTGCAGTATCTATGTAAGCAGTAAGCACGGTTCTCTTCCAATATATATATATACCAGTCTGTTCATAAAGTCTGTTACCACTGCTGCTTTAATATAGTGGCCAGAAATAAACAGACCAGAGGTGGGCCGCAGCAACTTGAGGGTTACTGCCTTATGATTGCCCCCCAGGCTAAAATGTGCCAGCCAGACCCTGCATAGAGTGACTGCAGACATGGTGATTCAAACTGGACAATCCCTTTAACCATACCTTTACATGGTCAGTCCATTCCTCTGTTGTTGATAAATCAATGTTTGAATTGATATGCAGCTCTATTCACCATATACAAAACTAGGATTTAGTGAAGCAGAAGGAGGTGGCACTGGGTAGGGAACAAAGCTGAAAGGACATAGGCTTCAGAGCTACCATAGTCATTTGCATACCGATCTTATAATTCTAACCCTACTATCTGCTGTGTAATGGCGGTGTCTGATTTTACAAGAACATAGTCTGCAGATACCACATTACTTGACAGGGGGGAAGAAGCAAAAGGGTACAGATATTACAGCATGAGATCGAAGTTGCTGCATTCAGTGACGTAAAACATTAACCTGGCTGTTTGCTCCCCTAACCAGGAGCTGTGGTATGTGCCAGCCATGTTTCTGTACGGTCAGACACAGCCATTACATAGCAGGGCCACATTTATAAGATTATCTCAGCACAGGAAAAAAAATGTAACACATCCAATCTTGGAGCTGATTATTATATCAAGATCTATTAATTAAAATGTACCTTGTTTGTGGGAAAACCCTTTTAAGCAACATAAAGTTATGAAGAGTAGTAGTTTGTTCTGTCTGTAGAATATGCATATGCATACTTTTCTAATACGAAATACTAAAAGACTATTTAGTATTGAAACATACTTTTTTTTCTTCTGCGTGTAATGCCCAGCAAGGGTATCTAGAGATTTACAGATAATATGCTTTAAGATGTGAAAAATTGTGTAAAATGAGACTCAGTGAAATATGGTAAGTAAAATAAGGCACTATGAAAAGAGTGTAAAATCTTGGTACAAGTTCAATTAAAGCAGTCACAATTGACGTATGGTTTAATTATTTGTCAGCTTTGGGTAAAGAAAGTCTTTGTTCTGAAACAGGAGCAGCATTGTTACCGCAGACTTAAATATCACTGGTATTTCCAACACATACATTCGGAGATTTCACACTAGGAACAGAGCCATTTTGCTAACTCTTACATAAGCAAGATAGGAACACATGAATTTATTGGCAGAACCTTAAGATGCTGTATAATAATCATCACTTGCTCATGTTATCTGCAGCTTAAAAACACCTCCTGAATCTCACCTTTTCTCACATTTGAAACTGCAAAAACTTTACTTTCATTCTGGTTCATTCCCGTCATGGCTATTGCAACGCTCTTCTGATCGGTCTCCCTCTTACCAAACTTTCTCCTCTTCAATCCGTCCTGAATGCGGCAGCCAGGGTCAGTATTTCTATCTAGCTGCTTCACCGATGCCTCTACATTATGCCAATCATTGTACTGGTAAACTATACAGTACATACAATACAAACGTATCACTCTCACCCGTAAAGCTCTGCACCACCCTATATCTCCTCCCGCATATCTGTATATTTCCCTACCTGTCCTTTCTGCTCTGCAACTGATCTAAGGCTATGTGCCCACGTAGCGTATTTGCATGCAGTTACGCTGCGATCTGCACCGCAGCGTAACTGCATGCGTCCTGCGTCCCCAGCACAATCTATGAAGATTGTGCCTAATCCATGCCCACGTGGCGTATTAGAGCGCAGCGCTTCGGCTACTGCCGAAGCGCTTCGTTCTAAAAAGCAACATGTCACTTCTTTCATGCGCTTTGAATGCAGCCCCCGCTCTGTCTATAGGAGAGGCTCCATCCAGAGCGCATGAAATCGGCTTTTCATTACAGACTGTTTCTGCAGCGATTTGAAGCGCACGTGTGCTGTTCAAATCGCTGCAGAAATTTCTGCAGGGACAGAACGCAACGTGGGCACATAGCCTAAGACTAATATCCGCCGTAATCCAAACCTCCCAATTCCATCTCCAAGACTTCTCTTGTGCAGTGGCAGTTTTCTGGAACGCACTAACCAGATGCTCCAACTAATACCTAGCCCCCACATTTTTAAACGTGTTTTATCGCCTTCCCAACATTGAATGTACCCCATACGTCCTGATAGTCAGTCATGATTAGGAGCTCTGCAAATGGACTCCGCGAACTATTCTAGGAAAATCGGTGCTCCAAAAATCTAATGACGCTCCTTTCCTCTCAAGCTCTGCAGTGCAGCCAAACAGTACTGTACAATCACATGTGGGTTATTGCCATGTTCAGGAGAAATTGTGTAACATATTATGTTGCTTTTTTTCCCTAGTCTACTTGTGAAAATTGGAAATCTGGGGTTAAAACAACATTTTAGTGGTAAAAATGTCATTATTTTTTCTTCATTGCTCAATAGTCTAAATGTTTGTGACACACCTGTAGTGATAATATACTAACAGCACCACTAGATTAATTAATTGAAGGGTCTATTTTCCAATACGGGGGTCACTGGTGGGGGTTGGTTCCACTTAGGACATCAGAGGCTCTCCAAACGCGACATAGCGTTCACTAACGATTCTTTTTTGTTCAAAAAGTCAAATGGCGTGCCTTTCCTTCCGAGCCCTGTCGTGCTCCTAAACAGTAATTTTGTACCACATATGGGGTACTGGTGTACTTAGGAAAAACTGTACAACAATTTGTATGGTGTATTCTCTCCTGTTACCCTTGTGAAAATGAAAGATTAGGGATTAAAGACACATTTTCTAGTAAAAATGTATTTTTTTTAAATTTCACGGCTCACCGTTATAAAATTCTGTGAAGCACCTGGGGGTTCAAGGTGCTCACCAAACCTCTAGATAAATTCCCTAAGGTGGTCTAGTTTTCAAAATGGTGTCACTTCTGTTTAGATCAGGGCTGTGGAGTCAGTAATGGTACTTTCACACTTGCGTTGTTTTCCTTCCGTCACAACCCGCCCTTTTGGAAAACAGCGGAATCCGTTAACTTGTATGGATGATGGATTGTGCCAAAAGGACCTGCGTTGTTTCCGCTGGGCGACGCTCCGTTGCTTCCGCCCAGCGGGAGGAACGCAGCATGTAACGTTTTTTTGAGCAGCGGAATCCTTAGGATTTCACTGCGCATGCTCTCTCTGGCTCCCTGCACCCGTAACAAAGTTAAATATCGGGTAACCAGGGAAAGTGCTTTACCCGATATTTATCCTGGCCACGTGTGCAGGGAGCCTGACACTTCCCCGCTCGGCTCCGCCCCCTCCCGCACTCCACTCCGCATGTATATATATATACACATACACATACATACATACATACACACACACACACACACACACACACACACACACACACACACTCACCTGTCCTCAGCGCCATGGCCCCGCTCGGCTCCACCCACTCCGCCCCCCGCACACATTCTTGGCGGCCGAGCGATCAGCTGATCACCCGGCGCTGGGAGCGATCAGCTGATCACCCGGCGCTGGGAGTGATCAGTTTACACCCCCCCTTCCCCGTGCTGGGAGCGATCAGCTGATCACCCCATGCTGGGAGCGATCAGCTGATCAACCGGCACTAGGAGCGATCAGCTGATCACCCGGCGGCCGACTGCTGGGAGCGATCAGTTGATCCAAAAGTACAGACCAAAAGTTTTGACACACCTTCTCATCTCTAGAATAACTATTAAGAGGAGACTTTGTGCAGAAGGCCTTCATAGTAAAATAGCTGCTAGGAAACCACTGCTAAGGACAGGCAACAAGCAGAAGAGACTTGTTTGGGATAAAGAACACAAAGAATGGACATTAGACCAGTGGAAATCTGTGCTTTGGTCTGATGAGTCCAAATTTGAGATATTTGGATCCAACCACTGTGTCTTTGTAGAAAAGGTGAACGGATGGACTCTACATGCCTGGTTCCAACCGTAAAGCATGGAGGAGGAGGTGTGATGGTGTGGGGGTGCTTTGCTGGTGACACTGTTGGGGATTTATTCAAAATTGAAGGCATACTGAACCAGCATGACTTCCACAGCATCTTGCAGCGGCGTGCTATTCCATCCGGTTTGCGTTTAGTTGGACCATCATTTATTTTTCAACAGGACAATGACCCCAAACACACCTCCAGGTTGTGTAAGGGCTATTTGACTAAGAAGGAGAGTGATGGGATGCTACGTTAGATGACCTGGCCTCCACAGTCACCAGACCTGAATCCAATCGAGATGGTTTGGGGTGAACTGGACTGCAGAGTGAAGGCAAAAGGGCCAACAAGTGCTAAGCATCTCTGGGAACTCCTTCTAGACTGTTGTAAAACTATTTCCGGTGACTACCTCTTGAAGCTCATCAAGAGAATGCCAAGAGTGTGCAAAGCAGTAATGTCATGATTGACTCCTGGCTCAGCTGGAGCTGAGCCTTTTTTTTAGTTTCACTTCTGATGCAAGTCACGTTAGGGGTTAATCCTTTCTGCCTCGTTCTGGAGGTCAGGCTGCTTTATTAGGGAACTGTTTCTCTTGGACTTCGCCATTGATACTTCTGGCTCTGCTGTGTTCTGCTCGAGTGACCTGTTGTCTGCCCTGCCCCCTCCTGACCTCCGTGTTCACCTGACCTGTTAACCTCCTCTATTGTCTGTTTCCAGCAGTGTCTCTCCCGCTGTCTCCCTGTTCGTTCCTTATCTGTTTGCCTTAATTCTGTCTTGTGTTCCCACTCCCCCTCGCTTCTAGGCTCTGATTTCCCGGCTACTGACTATTTGCTTCCCTCTGACTACGTTTAGACTTTGCCCTTGTGTACTTACAAGACCTCATGTTGGGACACGGCTTTCTGACGATTCTACCGCCATCTGGTGGGCTTGACTAGTATTACCTCTTCTAGGGAATTCCCTGCTCATACGTTTCCTCCACTTTTACGCCCCCTAGTGGTTTACCAGCTAACTACCTTCTCAGATAGTTTCAGGAATTTTCTCAGTCCCACATTACTGCGCTGTACTGCTATTGTACATCTTAGAGTACAGCGTGACAAGTAATCAAAGCAAATGGTGGCTACTTTGAAGAACTTAGAATATAAGACATTTTTCAGTTTCACGCTGTTTTAAGTATTTCATTCCACATGTTTTCATTCATAGTTTTGATGTCTTCAATGTGAATCTACAATTTTTAGAGTCATGAAAATAAAGAAAACTCTTTGAATGAGAAGGTGTGTCCAAACTTTTGGTCTGTACTGTATATATGTGTGTATACAGTGCCTTGCGAAAGTATTCGGCCCCCTTGAATTTTTCAACCTTTTCCCACATTTCAGGCTTCAAACATAAGGATAAAAATTTTAATCTAATGGTCAAGAATCAACAAGTGGGACACAATTGTGAAGGTGAACGATATTTATTGCTTATTTTAAATATCTGTAAAAAATAAAAACTGAAAATTGGGGCGTGCAATCTTATTCGTCCCCTTTAAGTTAATACTTTGTAGTGTCACCTTTTGCTGCGATTACAGCTGCAAGTCGCTTGGGGTATGTCTCTATCAGTTTTGCACATCGAGAGACTGAAATTCTTGCCCATTCTTCCTTTGCAAACAGCTCAAGCTCAGTGAGGTTGGATGGAGAGCGTTTATGAACAGCAGTTTTCAGCTCTTTCCACAGATTCTCGATTGGATTCAGGTCTGGACTTTGACTTGGCCATTCTAACACCTGGATACGTTTATTTGTGAACCATTCCATTTTAGATTTTGCTTTATGTTTTGGATCATTGTCTTGTTGGAAGACAAATCTCTGTCCCAGTCTCAGGTCTTTTACAGACTCCAACAGGTTTTCTTCAAGAATGGTCCTGTATTTGGCTCCATCCATCTTCCCATGAAGTTTAACCATCTTCCCTGTCCTTACTGAAGCAAAGCAGGCCCAAACCATGATGCTGTCACTACCATGTTTGACAGTGGAGATGGTGTGTTCAGGGTGATGAGCTGTGTTGCTTTTACACGAAACATATTGTTTGGCATTGTGCCCAAAAAGTTCGATTTTGGATTCATCTGACCAGAGCACCTTCTTCCACATGTTTGGTGTGTCTCCCAGGTGGCTTGTGGCATACTTTAAATGACACTTTTTATGGATATCTTTGAGAAATGGCTTTCTTCTTGCCACTCTTTCATAAAGGCCAGATTTGTGCAGTGTACGACTGATTGTTGTCCTATGGACAGACTCTCCCACCTCAGCTGTAGATCTCTGCAGTTCATCCAGAGTGATCATGGGCCTCTTGGCTGCATCTCTGATCAGTCTTCTCCTTGTTTGAGATGAAAGTTTGAATGGACGGCCTGGTCTTGGTAGATTTGCAGTGGTATGATACTCCTTCCATTTCAATATGATCTCTTGCACAGTGCTTCTTGTGATGTTTAAAGTTTTGGAAATCTTTCTGCAACCAAATCCGTCTTTAAACTTCTCCACAACAGTGTCACGGACCTGCCTGTTGTGTTCCTTGATCTTCATGATGCTCTCTGTGCTTTAAACAGAACATTGAGACTATCACAGAGCAGGTGCATTTATACCGAGACTTGATTACACACAGGTGGCTTATATCTATCATCATCAGTCATTTAAGACAACATTGGATCATTCAGAGATCCTCAATGAACTTCAGGAGTGAGTTTGCTGCACTGAAAGTAAAGGGGCCGAATAATATTGCACGCCCTAATTTTCAGTTTATTATTTTTTACAAAAATGTAAAATAAGCAATAAATAATGTTCACCTTCACAATGATGTCCCACTTGTTGTTGATACTTCACCATAAAATTTACATTTTTATCTTTATGTTGGAAGCCTGAAATGTGAGAGAAGGTTGAAAAATTCAAGAGGGCCGAATACTTTTGCAGGGCACTGTATGTATGTATGTATGTATGTATGTATGTATGTATATATAATATGTATATATGTATATATATATATATATATATATATATATATATATATATATATATATGTGTAATATATATATATATATACACATAAACAACACAATGTAATAAACTATGCAAAAAAACAGTTTTCAACAAAAACATACTAAATAACGGTTCTGCAGTCTGTGAATTTGTACGAAGAAATAGAATTGCTTCCATCAGATCCTCCTTCATAGATGACCTCAAATCTGACCTAATAATTTTAACGCTAGAGAGCAACCTCTCTACACTAACTTGGGTTGGAGGCAAAGCCGTAACCACATGGGCAACATCTCTAACACTTTCCGGGTATAAAGGAATTGCCTCATGCACACTCAGTTTTGATGAACTGCTGAATTTTTCTACTTCTTTGAGAGCAAGTGAAAAACTTTGGTGAAATATGGTCAATCTGCTTGCTATAGGAGACGGAGTGAAATCTTTTTCCTTGCGGCAACGCTTTGTCTGCTACATGTCATACAAATACTTGTCAAAGTTAAACTCCTCATCTGATGAGGATGAAGATACGGCAGCCGTAGCACTGTCAGGACCCAAGTCCTCTTGCTCTTGGCAGTCCTGTAGGCCACTCATTGTAACTGCTACCTCAGTCAGAGCTTCCTTTCCTTTAGTAAGTTGTTGATCATCAAACAGTATACGATGACTTGGGTCCACAAAAACAGCTGTCAAAAGAATTTTATTTTCCAATAGCTGTGTCTCTCTCCATTTCATTGAAGCAGAAACGCCATCTGCGATTAAACCTCCTCTTTGGGACAGGCAAAATTGCAAGTTCTTCCACTACATTATGAAAATGCCAGGAGTTAAATCCTCAGCTTGTAATTTTTCAGTCACGGTAAATGGGTGATTAAGCAATTCCTTCAATTCAGCCACCTGTGTCCATTGACCTTCATATATAGGGTTACCTGAAGGTTCACCATAAATTTGAAAACATTATCTATGAGCTCAAAAACCTTTCAGGTGATGCGTTTTTTTAAAAAGCTGATCTGCTTTTGCAGCTGAAAAACATATCCTCAAAAAACACAGCAAAAAACGCTGTGTGTGAATGTAGCCTTAGATCAGGAATAGAACAGCCATTTATAGGACATTTCATAACTTTCCCAAATTTCGATGAAAAAATATTCAGCACATTCTGCATAGAACTACTGTACCCAATTTATTATATATTTTATACTCCACCAAAATGAACTCCGACTCCACGACTTCGACTCCACAGCCCTGGTTAAGATACATCAAGGGCTCTCCAAACACAAAATGGCGTCTGGTAACGATTTCAGCTAATTTTAAACTTAAAAAGTCAAATGGCACTCTTTCCCTTCCAAGCCCTGCCGTGCGCCCAAACTGTAGTTTTCCCCCACAAATGAGGTATTGATAGATTCAGGAGAAAATTCACAACAAATTGTTTTGGTGAATTTTCTCTTGATACCCTTGTGAAAATTTGGGACTAAAGTAACATTTTTGTGGGAAAAAGGAAAATTTTCTTTGTTTTCCTTCCAGATTGCTTTATTTCCTGTGAAGCAACTAAAGGGTTAATAAACTTCTTGGATGTGGTTTCGACATGTTGAAGGGGTTCACTTTTTATAATTGTGTCACTTTTGAGGATTTTCTGTCACCTAGGCGCTCAAAAAAAAATGGTTTTGTAAATTTTGTAGGAAAATGAGAAATTGCTAATAAACTTTGAACCCTTCTAACTTCCAAACAAAAAAATGATGTTTAACAAATTGTGCTGATGTAAAGTAGACATGTGGGAAATGTTATTTAACTATTTTGTTTGACATAACTCTGTGGTTTAAGTGCATAAAAATTCATAGTTTTAAAATTGCGAAATTTTTAACATTTCCAATATTTAAAAAAAGCAAAAAAAAAACCAGACTCAGAATCACTGGGATACGTTGGAGCGTTCCAGAGTTATTACATCACAAAGTTACACTGGTCAGAAGTGAAAAAATGGCCTGGTCATAAAGACGAAAATAATTTTGGGGGGGAGGGGGTTAAAAACACATCTCTTTTGACAGGCTTATCTCCTCAATTCAGTAATTTAAAGGGAACCTGTCACCAGGTTTTTCACATATAAACTGCAGCCACCACCAGTGAGCCCTTATACATACAGTATTCTAGAATGGATTATATAAGTTCCCAACCGATCTGTGTAACATAAAATGACCTTTTATTATACTTACCTGTGGGGTGCCCCGGTCCAATGGGTGTTGATGTTCTTTATCAAGCACCTTCTCTCTGCTTATGATCACCTTCCTCCTTTCCTGCTTCGTTTGGATGACGCTCCCTACATTGTCCACACAGTGTCCTCCATTGCTCTCTAGCGCATGAGCACTTCTCTCTGCCCTGCCAAGGGCAGAGCAAAGTATTGTAGTGCAGGCGGTCTTTGACCTATCTTGACACCTGCGCATTACAGTTCTATGCTCTGCCCTCAGCATGGCAGAGAGAAGTGTGCAGGAGCGCAGTGGACAACACTGTGGGGATGACATAGGACGCGTCATCCACGTGAAGCAGGAAAATAGGACGGCGATCTTAAGCAGAGACGAGGCACCTGATCAAGATCAGTGAAGCCCATCTGTACAGACTGCTCCCAGATGACTACAGTAAAAGCTCTATTTTATGTTATACAGATTGGCTTGGGGACTTATACAGTATTCTAGAATACTGTATATAAGGGCTCACTAGTGGTAGCAGCAATTTATATTGGAAAAACCTTGTGACAGGTTCCCATTAACTCTCCCCTGTTCCCTCTTTCTAAATTTTATTTAGAATCTGGTCCATCCTATTTATCTGTGTCTACAAACTGTACTTAGATACTGTCCGATGACCAGATCATGCAGCTTATTTGAAATGCCCTATTTATAATAATGCCTAGTCCGTACATGACAAGCACTTACCTATTTTGTCCGCCCTATTTCCTTATACACTGTGCAGAATTATTAGGCAAGTTGTATTTTAGAGGATTTTTTTTATTATTGATCAATAACTATGTTCTCTATCAACCCACAAGACTCATAACTATCAAAGCTTAATATTTTTGGAAGTTGGAGTGGGTTTTTTTTTAGATTTGGCTATCTTTGGAGGATATCTGTTTGTGCAGGTAACTAGTAATGTGCAGAATTATTAGGCAATTTAATAGAAACCAAATATATTCCCATCTCACTTGTTTATTTTCACCAGGTAAATCAATATAACTGCACAAAATTTAGAAATAAACATTTCTGACATGCAAAAACAAAACCCCAAAAAATGAGTGACCAATATAGTCACCTTTCTTTATGATGACACTCAACAGCCTACCATCCATAGATTCTGTCAGTTGCTTGATCTGTTTACGATCAACATTGCGTGCAGCAGCCACCACAGCCTCCCAGACACTGTTCTGAGAGGTGTACTGTTTTCCCTCCCTGTAGCTCTCACATTTTATGAGAGACCACAGGTTCGCTATGGGGTTCAGATCAGGTGAACAAGGGGGCCATGTCATTATTTTTTCATATTTTAGACCTTTACTGGCCAGCCACGCTGTGGAGTAGTTGGATGTATGTCATGGAGCATTGTCCTGCATGAAAATCATGTTTTTCTTAAACGATACCGACTTCTTCCTGTACCACTGCTGGAAGAAGTTGTCTTCCAGAAACTGTCAGTAGGTCTGGGAGTTGAGCTTCACTCCATCCTCAACCCGAAAAGGTCCCACAAGTTCATCTTTGATGATATCAGCCCATACCAGTATCCCACCTCCACCTTGCTGGTGTCTGAGTTGGAGTGGAGCTCTCTGCCCTTTACTGATCCAGCCTCTGGCTGATCCATCTGGCCCATCAAGAGTCACTTTCATTTCATCAGTCCATAAAACCTTTGAAAAATCAGTCTTAAGATATTTCTTGGCCCAGTTTTGACGTTTTATCTTATGTTTCTTGTTCAAAGGTGGTCATTTTTTAGCCTTGGCCATGTCCTTGAGTATGGCACACCTTGTGCTTTTTGATACTCCAGTAACATTGTAGCTCTGAAATATGGCAAAATTGGTGGCAAATGGCATCTTGGCAGCTTCACGCTTGATTTTCTTCAATTCACGGGCAGTCATTTTGCTCCTTTTTTGCCCAACAGGCGTCTTGCGACCCTGTTGGCTATTTGCCATGAAACGCTTCATTGTTCGGTGATCACGCTTCAAAGGTTTGGCAATTTCAAGACTGCTGCATCCATCTGCAAGACATCTCACAATTTTGGACTTTTCAGAGCCCGTTAAATCTCTCTTCTGACCCATTTTGCCAAATGAAAGGAAGTTGCCTAATAATTAAGCACACCTTGTATAGGGTGTTGATGTCATTACACCACACCCCTCCTCATTACAGAGATGCACATCACCTGATTTACTTAATTGGTAGTTGGCTCTCAAGCCTATACAGCTTGGAGTAGGACAACATGTATAAAAAGTATCATGTGATCAAAATACTCATTTGCCTAATAATTCTGCACACAGTGTAGATTGTAAGCTTGTGAGCAGGGCCCTCACTCCTCCTTTAACTTTTGAATTGTGAGTTACTTTATAATATTTTTATTGTTTGAACCTGTCCCCCCTAAATTTTAAAGTGCAGTGGAATATGTTGGTACTACATAAAATAATAATAATATTTTATTATTATTATTATTATTATCATCATCATCTGAAGAGAAAAAGTTTCCAACATATTGCATGTTGTTCAACAATTTCAGGATTACTACAACAGATTGGTGCAGTTAGGAAACATTACATAAAAATGGCCAAGACATTATGCTTCTTCTATAGGAAAATGACTAATAACATGACAAACAACCAATACACAATATTTTTATTAATTAGGACTTTTTCACATCTGTGTCATAGGCTCAGTTTCCAATTCCATTAATTTTATCACATAAAGAACATCATGCAGCACTATTTTTTTTTGGGGGGGGGGGTAAATGATGGATACCTTGACAGATCTCATTTTACATCTTGGGGGTGTCACTTCTACAATGTGATGGACTCATCACTGCTATGACAAAACATAAAACTGGAAATGATGGCTCTTCAGTCTTTGATACTTTAGTCATCTTCTTATAATATGAATTTAAGACTTGTGTTACTATAAATACATGATGATATGAATAATATGTATGTTTTTCAGACCCCTCAGTCTGTGGAGGATTGCCTACAGAGTACACTGTCATCCCTTTACCCTCCTTTTGAGGCGACTGCACCCACTCTTCTGACACAAGTGTTTTCTGTGCTAGAAAGGACATATCGTGAGGACCCTCTAAGATATACTTTGGAATTTCTGATCCCAGCCAAGAGAATCCTACAGAATGTGCAGCACCAGGCATGTGTAAGTGTGTGCTTTACAATAGTGCATCATTCTGAAAGACCATATTAATATGCTTAGGTTTTATGACCTCTTTCACTGTTCTATATGTAACTACAAATCTGTTTTATCCTTTTGTTTTCTAGTCACAATACAGTGGATTCCTCTTTTTTCATGAAGGATGGCCACTTTGCCTTGGTGAAAAGATTCTTATTCAGTTGTCATCTCTTCCTTGGCACTTTCTAAAGCCTGGAGATTTTTATTTGCAAGTCGTGCCATATTTGGAATGTTCTCCCAGGCTTGTACTGAAGTGCCTTTCTCAGGATGGCAGCGGTGTACAGGAGATTGTGGTACCTGAATCCTCCCATTCCTTCATTTTTTCAGCTGAATGGCTTAATGGCATTAATAAAGACCGTAGCTCAGTTCGCCTTGAGAACTGTTTAGCAGCAGTAGAGGAGAAAGTCCTAAGACAACCATGGTCAGAAATAATCTATCCTCGATTTATCCATAAGGATGGCTTTATTGTTGGGAGGAGATGTCCTCCAGGTCCTCTTATGCCACCTATGGAGTTCCGGAGCCCTGGTGATGGAGGAATCACAATTGGAGAGGTGGTCGATCCCAAAGTCAATACTCATTTGCCATTGTCAATTAATCAAGAAGAAATTCAAAACTGGAGAGTTGGTGCTTTTTCACCTCCTATGCTGGATTCTTTCTCTGGATCTGCCGCAGACTCTGTAGAAGGGGAATATGTAGAGCTAAGTCCCCCCCATACTGGGTTAGGTAGCAGGGATGAAATTCCCAGGGATACATGGCTATCAAGAGCAAAGACTGCTCCAAGTAGAAAAGGTAAAAAGGTTCCTCAGGCATGGCTTCACCAAAGGAAGCCTGGAAAGGTAGGTTCTTTGAGCACTTTAAAGGGGAGGTCAGAAGATGTATGGGAAGATAGATCTTGTACAGATGGTCCTGGAGAGCAAACTCAACCCTCAGTAGAGGTTAAGAGTTACTGGGATGTTGATACATCAAAATATTCTGCTGAAAGTGATGTCTTGGCTGAATGGAGAAAAGGTTTGGATCTTCTTCAAAGACATGAGAAAGATATATTTTCAGAGGAAAAACAGGTATGGGAATCTGCTGAAATTCAGGTAAAAGATGCCAAGGACAGTGAAGTGCAACATAAGGAAATATGGGAAGTGGGGGCAACTGTACGGAAAGGTAGTTCACAAGAGGTGAACAATTTATCAAATTCAATAAAAGGATGCTTATTGAATGCCGATATTACTAAAGAAACAGAGAATGTGCTCTCCACTTGTGACATTACTAAAGAAAGCCAGGACTTGTCCATTGAAGATAGTTCAAAACCATTTAAAGAAGAAAAATGTGATAACCTAACCCACATCGATGAATGTCAAAATGACAGCCAACTGGACAATTCAAAGCGAGCACTTAATGATAGTAAAATAGCAATAGATAGCCTTATTGAAACATGTTCTTTGAGGGACTCTTCAGTGAGTGGAACAGGAAGAACATGGGCAGACGGTCAAGAAATTTTAATTAGTGAAGGAAATACTGTTGAGGACATTCAGGTGCCATCTATTGAAGCAAAGGTTCACCAAGGAAAAGAAAAGCATCCTGCTTGGGATCCGAACACTGAATTATCTCATAAGACAGGAAGAGGGCGAAGAAAAAAAAGAAACAAGAGGGGTAAGGGGGCTATGAGAACAGAGGCAAGGAAAGTAGTTCACAAGGTTGAGCAGAGCAAAACTAGTGGCAAAGAAGAAGAAGACATTAAACCTCAAATCACCACCAAAGAAGAAATGGACAACGACTCAGCTGATCAAGAGACAAATGATCACGGACTGTCCACTGAGTTAGGTATATTATATTGGATTATATTAGATTGTAAATGCCAAAAATGTTATGCATATTTTGTCATATTGATAACAGAGTAGTTACCAGTGTAAAAAGTACAGTAGAATTGTCTCAGATATATAAGCTAGGGCGACCTTTACACTGGCTGATGGCGGTGGTTAAATGAACATAGATCGATTTACATGTTTTCTCATCGGTTGTCATTTAACCCCTTCACGACCATTGACGGATATATCCGTCATGGAGCGTGTCCCGTTAAGCCCCGCCCCCTGCCGCAGGCAGGCAGCGGCGATCGGCACACATATCAGCTGTTTTCAACAGCTGACATATGTGCCTGCATGTTACGAGTGGAATTGCATTCCACCCGTAACATTAAGCCCTTACATCTCGCTGCCAAAGTCTGGCAGCGAGATGTATATACGCGCAGTGAAGATTTTCACTTACCGCCGCCCACAACCGGAAGTCACAGTTTCGAATGTTTCGGTGGTTGCCATTGTAGCACAGGGTCATGTGATGACGCCTGCAGCTGTGACGTTTCACTTTCGTTTTCACCCGGCCCGGAGGCCAGTGAAGCAGGAAGTGACTGTATCTGCTGTTTACAGCTGTATAGCTGTGATCAGCAGATAGATCAGAGCGATCGGATTGCTGATAGCTATAGCCCCCTAGGGGGACTAGTAAAATAAAAAAAAAATAAAATTAAAAAAAAAAGTTTAAAAAAACCACCCCAAAAAAACCTAAAAGTTTAATCAACCCCCATATCGCCGCGTTCAGAAATGCCCGATCTATCAAAATATAAAATCAATTAATCTAATTGGTAAACGGCATAGTGGCAAAAAAATTCCAAGCGGCAAAATTACGTTTTTTGGTCGCCGCAAGTTTTACGCAAAATGCAATAACAGGCGATCAAAACGTAGCATCTGGGCAAAAATGGTACCATTAGAAACGTCAGCCTGAGACGCAAAAAATAAGCAGTCACTGAGCCATAGGTCCCAAAAAATGAGAACTCTACGGGTTTCGGAAAATGGCGCAAAACGTACGCCACTTTTATTGGACAAGCTTGTGAATTTTTTTTAACCTCTTAGATACAAGTAATCCTATACATGTTTGGTGTCTACAAACTCGCACCGACCTCAGGCATCATCCACAGATCAGTTTTACCATATAGTGAACACCGTGAATAAAACATCCCAAAAACTATTGTGTCATCACACTTTTTTTGCAGTTTTTCCACACTTGGAATTTTTTTGCTGTTTTCCAGTACACCATATGGTAAAACTTATGGTTTAATTTAAAAGTACAACTTGTCCCACAAAAAACAAGCCCTCATATGGCAAGATTGACAGAAAAATAAAAAAGTTACGGCTCTCGGAAAAAGGGGAGCAAAAACGAAAAGTGCCCCAGGGCTGAAGGGGTTAATATCCTGTGTAGTCTGGCCAACCGCACTAATGTGGCATACAGAATGATCGATAATCATTCTGTGTGCATAGACGCATTTTTCTTTGCAGAACAAGTCCTATTTATTCTGGACAATGTGCTGTAGAGAGAAACCATTTCTAAGCATGCTTAAAATTTGTTGAATCCTAGGATTCATCATTTTGCTCGTTCGTCGGGTATTGGCAGTCTGTTTACACTACCTGATTATAGGGAAATGAGCGTTCATAGGAATTCTTGAACGATAATCGGCCAGAGTGTAAATACACACAATTTAAAGTTCAGAAAGTGGGAAGATAAAATACCACTGATTTTATGAAGCTATTTAATTGATGATGGTAATTTAGAAACTCTAACATAAAAAAATAACTTTTTAGCTGCTGCGGGAAACTTGCGGACATACCTGCGAATATATCCGCAGGTACATAGTCCTGTGGACACATAGCCTTTGGCTATGTGCGCACACTGCAGTTTTGTTTCTCCAGCGAAAAGCGCACCCTCTGGCAGAAAAAGTACATCTGGCTGAAAAAACTTATCAAAAAACGCATGCGTTTTTGCTGCGTTTTGGTGCGGTTTTGCCTGTTTTTTTGCCACTGCATTTTTTTTTTTACATTTTTCAATGGCAAACCGCAGGGAAAAAAGCAGAAAACAAGTGACATGCTGCTTCTCTTTTGTGCAATCAAAACTGCAGGCACAAATGAAGCAACGTGCCACAGCCTTTTGAATTTCTCATAGACTTTGCTGGAGAAGGTCATACATGCAGTTTAGGACCACAAACTGCACCCAAAACTGCACCAAAAAAGCAGCACAAAAAGCCGCGTGTGCACAAGGCCTTAAACTGCATATGAGTTTCTTACGTGCAGGTTTTCCGCATTTTATGCAATTCTATGAAGAAAATTGACTTGCAAGATAAATTGATTTGTTCTGGATTTCAAACATACAATGCAGGTCAGTCTAAACTGCGTAAAAAAGCCCACAGTAGGCATGACATTTTTCTTAATCCCATCCACATTGCTCAAAAAAAAATGCAGCAACAATATTTCAGCAAAAACTCACATAGGCAACTTATTCTTATTTTCAATGCATATAAAACTTTCTAGCTGAGAATTCTAGAACTGAGTGGTCACTAATATATAAATATATAGGTGAACTTTAAATGCTTATGTTACAGTGAGGAAAATAGAGTACTTGACAGACATGCCATTTTGCTTAGACCAAATTACAGTTTACCAGATATGGTTCTGTCTTACATGGCAGACAGTTTTCCCTCAGGCAATTTCCAGCCCACCAGTCAAAACAAAGAGGAAAAAGTATTAAATGGGAGCAAGGCCAAATTAACTTGCTAATGAAACAGACTTTCAGTAATATAGTTGAGAATGAACTGTTGCAGCCACAAGTTTAAATTTGTAGTCAGAAGTTACTGCGTATCTTACTTCTTCTTATGTATAAGACTAACAGGACATTTACTTCTAGTATTTGATATTTTACTCTCTTCTTGGCATCTTTGTTATGTTACTAGAAGAAGTTTCATCAAGTGTCACAGAACCTGAAGAACCAGCTGCTTTGTCAAAAACAGAACCAGATGCATCTGCTACCCAGAAGCCTTTGCTGCCATCGTTTTCTACTTTAGATTTTGCCCACCTCCATCAAGCTGTTAATTGGGACATACTGGAATCTGGAGTCTTCTGCTTGCCTGGTATGTTTCAATACTCTATTTCTTTTACAATATAAAAAAACTGTCAAACAATGAAACCATTGAAAAAAAAGGAAAAAAGCAAATGCGAAGTCGGATTCAAGGCAACGCACATCAATAGCTTGTCAATGACCTGTATAACTCCTTTTTAAACAAAGCCGTTCACCTTGTAAAATAAAAATATTCTCACCTTCCATACCTGCACCATTCTATTAATGTTGGTGCCAAGTCTCCCTGGGCACCAGAACACAAGTGCTTCCACGAAAAATAGAAATACTGATTATGAGTGTAGGATAGGAATTCACACACTCCTTGGCAGAGGGTTGCAAGGGTAAATCTGCATACACAAAAAGTGTATCAATAAAGTAAAAGTTTAGACTGAGAAGTGTGTGTCCAGCGTTCTACATAATGCATCAGGTAATCCACCACTCTATATCACTGCTCCAGTGATATCTTAAGAAAACGTATGTGGGTAAAAGGTAATAGTGCTTCAGGATACACTCCTAAACTGACCTGTGCACTGTCCGCAAAAAGAGGGTGGATTTTGGTCAAATACCATGATGACATCCAGTATTGAGAGCAGTGGCTGAAAGCAGCAGACCACGCTGCTGCAGTGGGGCCTGTGAGTCTGAGGGGATTATACCAGGGACAGGCCCCTACCCTTTCCTGTGTATCGGCATCCTGGATTCATAAGCTCCCTCTTCCATCATTCTTCCTGTGTGCTCTGAAGTCTCAGTGCAGCGAGCACAATGTAGTAACAAAATCGGGGGAATGAGGAAAAGTGAGTATAAGGCTATGTGCGCACGTGTGCACTCTGCACTGCACCTAAAAGGTGCGCTTCAGAGCGCAGCTGAAAAGCTCCGTTCTGAAGCGCATGGTGCCGGCAGAGAACGTGCGCTCTGCCTGCAGCTCCTGCCATAGACAGAGCAGGGGCTGCCGGCAAAGCGCACGGAAGAAGTGACATGTCAGTTCTTAGAACGCGCACTTCGGGCAGCCTACGAAGTGCTGCGCTCTAAGACGCCAAGTGCGCACGGCCCCTGCACAATCTCCATAGATTATGCAGGGGACCCAGGACGCATGCAGTTACGCTGCGCTACAAGGTGCAGCGTAACTGCATGAATTACGCACACGTGCGCACATAGCCTTATTATTCTTATATATTTAATATAAGATTTTTATAAGTACATCGTGGTGGCCAATGCACTGTTTAAAGGGCTATGTGTGGGCCATTATACTATTTGAAAGGCTACGTAAGGGCCATTATTCTGTTTGAATTGCTAAATGGAGACCATTATTATATATGAAGGGCTACATGGTGCCCAATTATTAGTTGGAGGGCTATGTGGTGACTGTTATACCTTTTGGAAGGCTATATTGGGGCCATTATATTTGACGGGCTATGTGGGGCTCATTATACTATATGGGACTCATTATTATATTTGAAGGACTATATGGGGCCGAATTACTAGTTGGAGGTCTATGTGGTCTATGTGGTGAGTGTTATACCGTTTGCTAGACTATATGTGGGCCATTATATTTGATGGGCTATATGTGGGGCATTGTATTATTTTTAGGGCTATATGGTGCTCGTTATTATATTTGAAGGATTATATGGGGCTCAATTACTAGTTGGCGGGCTATGTGGGGGCTATTATACTGTTTGGAAGACTATATGGGGGCCATTATATTTGAAGAGCTATATGAACAACAAGGTTCCTCTGAATGTATCCAGGTCTAACAGCCCGCTTGCGATCAGCTCTGATACTCTGGCGATTCCTTGGTCCCAATTGCTATCCTTATCTTTCCCCGCTCTCTCCCTAATTCCCAGGCTGATTAAGAAGATGAAAGTGAAAGGAATTCCAGGTGTACTTCAACCTTATCACAGACACCCTGGATTCCACAGATGTAGAAACTTCCATATTGTCCAGACCTGGGTCCTCTCTTCCACCAGAATTCACATTTATTGGCATGGCTGTTGAAGTCACAAATTTTTAAGAGTCTGAGGATTTTCTGATCAAGTCATTCAAACCATTATTAACACTAGAACTACTGAGGTAGTCATTTTGACTACTTTGCACCATGTATTTCCATATAGGTGTCACGAGTCCAGTAGTTCTAGTGTTAAAGCACGAAAACCATCTTCTTATACCGCCTTCATGTCTTTTTCTCTTCTATCTCTTCTGGCCTCTTTACAATTGGGCTTTGAGTCTAGTTTTGCTCACAGTTATTTCAAGGTACATGTTTCTACTTTGTCTATCCTTTTTCAGAAGAATCGGGTTTCCCACCCTCAGATATAGACTTTTCTCCGTGGTGTAGCCCACTCGATTCCTCCTTACCGTCCACCTATGAATCCGTGGGACCTCAATCTGGTATTAGATGTCGTACAAGGTTCCTCCATCCAACCTATTCAGGATATTTCCCTGCCCCTCCTCTCCTGGAATGTCTTTCTTCTGGTGGCTTTCATGTCCATTAGATGGATTTATGAACTGGCAGCCCTCTCATATAGTTCTCACTTCCTCATTTTCCACCAAGACAAAGTGGTCCTGTGTCCAGTGCCTTTCGTTTTACCCAAGGTGGTCTCAGCTCTTAATGAGGAGATTGTGCTTTGTTCATTAAGTCTTTCACCCTCGCATTCTCTGGAACGGTCCCTAAAAATGTTAGACCTGGTTAGAGCTGTTAGTATTGTAAGGTGGCAACAGGACAGGTCCTGGATGGAAGGTATGTGTCACCGAAATGGCAAGTCTTGATTATGTAGGATTTGGAGCAGCAGGCTCCAGCACGTATAATGCTGAGCGGTCTTTTTTTAATGGCACCTTTTGAACTTAAGTCTGAATGAAACTAAGCAGACTTATGATACAGTGCAGACCTGGGTGCATAGTTTTTGTAAATGGGTATTATACCTTTGTGCCCAAGAGAAGGCTGTTTTGTGTTCATTTGTTGGAGATTTATCGACTACAATAAATCTTCCTGTTTTGCATCAAACAACTTCATGCTTGTGCCTACCTAAAGCTGCTGCCCTAGTGAGTAATCACTTACAATTGGTGTTGAATCAAGGGCACAAATCTCAAGAAGCACACATGGCAGCTGTATAAACACTGTATTTCCTGGGTTAAGGCAGCACGGTCTGAATCCATGGAGGAGTTAATCAAGCAGCTGGTCCAGGCCATCTTGCAGCAACAACAAGCCCAGCAGGAGATTAACAATTCCTGATGAAATCGATACAGCAGCAGAAGTCGTCCAAGGCATGGAAGTCGCACTCCCTCCAAGCTGAAGCAACAAGAACCAGGTGAGGAAGATCGTAAGGAGGTCTTTGCAAAAGATGACTCCAAGGAATGACATAGAGGTTTTCCGACCGTGTTTCAGAGGGTGGTGAACTGGGAGAGACTGCATCCAGATCAGTGAAAGGAGGTTCTGGCGCCATTTTTGATTGGGGAACCACAGACGCCAAGGAATATGGTAAGCTCAAGACGGAGATATTGGCTCTGTTAGACATGTCTCTGGCAATTAGGGCGGAATAACTGCATGAATGGGGTTATCATAGGGACAAGCCTCCCTGGTCCTAGATAGTTGACCACCTGCATTTGGTATGAAAATGGCTACAGCCAGAGACTTGTTCCCCAGCCCACATGGGGGAGAGAGTGGTAATGGGGCTTTTTGTCCACTCTCTGACATTAGTAGTTCAATCCTGCGATGCCCAGGGAGATCCCCAGAATGCAGATGACCTGGTGGGCCTAGTGGAAAGGTGCCTAGCGGATTAGGATTCCCTGAGTGGTTAAGCCAGAGTAAGGTCATCTTTCTGTGGCTCCCAAATGGGTGTTGAAACCCAAAAGAAGAGGATCTAAAACCGCACCTGTGGGATGACAAGTCATTGGAGGCATCTGAGTCGCTAACAAGCGGTCACTCCCTTACCATTACCTGCTGGAGGTGTCAGGCTCCTGGTTCTTATATCCTCCTGTTGTCCCATGACTTCAGAGCCAATGAAATGCAGCATAGGCTTGCCTACCCTGCCTGTACTGTGGTTCTCCATCCTGGTGAGGGGCCTCAGGCCTGCCAAGTGACTGTGAACCATGCACAGGTGTCTGGACTTCTGGACTCTGGGAGTTTGGTGACCTTGATAAGGGCCACACTTCTACCTGTGCTTGTCCCGGAGAAGATAGTCAGGGTGAGGTGTATCCATGGCAATGCCAAGAATGGACTGTGGTGTCGCTTCCCATGAAGTGGGAGTGGTTAAGGACCTATTGCACCTTATAGTTGTGGGACGTGACTTTCCTTTGTTTTGGAACCTCTGGGGGCAAGAAAAGTCATCTGGTAGCTTGGCTGACAATCAGGTCATGACTAGAAAGTTTGTTGCATACTGTGGCGAACAAGTTTCCACTTCTCTGCTGGCTGGGAATGAGTATTAGCTAGCATCATCTTAAGCCAGTGTTCTTGAGCTGGAGGTGTCTAGGGGAAACTTTTGGAGCTGCCCATCTCAGAAACTTAACATTGAAAGTTGCTCTGGAAAATGTGACTGTATAAAATGGGATTCCTCAAATGGAGGGGGCCAATAGTCATTTTCTTCATTTTGCTATGAATGGGAATTTGTTGTATCGGGTGACTAAATGGAGGAGAGATAATAGAGCAGTTGCTGGTGCCTTGTGCCTAGGCAAATAGACACAGAGTGTTAGATCTGGCCCATTCTCAATTGTTGGTTGGGCATCTGGGTATAGAAAAGACCCAGGACAGTGTCCTCCGGAGATTCTATTGGCCCGGCTGCTACAGAGAAATCCAAAGCTACTTTCAGTCCTATCCTATGTGCCAGCCAACCTGCTCTGTGGGACACTTCTGCAGTCCTCTAGTTCCATCATCGAGGTCCCATTTAAATGCATATGGACTTAGTGAGACCCTTGGTAAAGTCTGGCAGGTGGCATCAATACATCCTGGTGGTCCTGGACTATGCTACACAGTACCTGGAGGCGGTGCCGTTAAGAAGCTCCTTTGCAAAGTGCATAGCTCAGAAGTTGGTCATCATCTTCTCTCAAATGGGTACAAGGAGATTCTAACAGGTCAAGAAACCTTGTTCATGTCAAAGGTCATGAGATGTTTATGCAAGGTACTGCAAATCTCGCAGGTGTGGACCTCAGTATACGATCCGCAGACACATGGTCTGGTGAAAAGATTCAATAAAACTGAAGGCCATGCTAAAGAAGGCGGTAGAAAAAGCACAGCCGGGACTGGGACTGTCTCCTACCATACCTGCCTTAGCTGTTGATCTCCATTAGGAAAGTTCCCTAAGCCTCGTCATGTCGTTTGAACTGCACCCTTGTAGTCTACTGGATCTGTCAAAAGAGTCATGGGAATCTGAGAGCATACCCTACAGAAGTGTTATCTGTGGCCCAGATGCAAGACGAGATTGCCAATATGATTCCCATTGTGAGGGAACACCTCCTCAAGGCCCAGGAGGTGCAGTCAAGGGTGTATAATTGGTCAGCCAGTTTGAGACATTTCAACTCTGGGGATCGGGTACTCATGTTGGTGTCCACGCTGGAGAGCATATTCCTGGTAAGGCCCGTTTCACACGTCAGTGAAAAACAGTGACGTTTTTCACTGGCATGTAAAACACGCACATGTCCCTGCGTGTGCCGTGATTCACGGCACACGTGGGTTGTCTAAGTGCAATCCGGGCTCCGTTCTCTGTGGCCCGTGATTGCACTTAGAAAACAACTCACCTGTGTGCGCTCCCGCTCTCCATGGTGCTGATCGCTCTCGCGGTGCAGCATCCGGCCGGCGGTGACCCCCGCAGCAGCTGCTTCCGGGTCGGCTGTGTCGCGCATAATGAATATGCGCGACAATAATGAGCCGGCTCAGAAGCAGCAGGCTGCACGGGCTGCAGAGGACATCGCTGGACGCCGGGTGAGTTAAAATGTTTTTTATTTTAAAAGCACGTTTTTTTCTGGCACGTGTTTCACGGACCACACCACTGCGTGGTCCGTGGAACATCAGTGATGCCAGAAAAAAAATGGACATGTCTCCGTGCGGCAATCACGCACACGCGGGTACGCCGCACGGAGACACGTGCAGTGAAAAATCACTGACGTGTGAGCAGACCCATTCATTATAACGGGTCTGCGTATGTCAGTGATTCTGGTACGTTTTAAAAAAAGCACAAACGTCCCAGAATCACTGACGTGTGAAAGGGGCCTAAAGTGGCAAGGTCCATATGAAGTTGTGGAAAAAGTTGGTGGAGTCAACTATAAAGTTCACCAGTCAGGGAGAATGAAGCCCTACCTGGTTTACCATGTCAGCCTGATTAAACCTTGGCAGGACAGAGAACCTGTGAAAGCTCCTTGACTGGTGACCAAATCTGAAGACACAGTGGAAGATATCAAGGTGGTAGAAACCTTGCCCTGCTACCAGAAGCAGCAGTGTTGGGAGTAGTTGCATAAAAACAGAGACCTATTCTCATAGTACCAGGTCATATGCAGGTTATAGAGCATGAACTTGTGCGAGTCAACTTGAAGCCGTATCAGATACCAGAAGCCCAGTGAGAGGTGATATCGAAGGCGGTGCAATAGATGCTGTACCTGAGAGTCAAAGAATCTAAGAGTGGTTGGTCCAGACATATAGTGTTGGTGCCAAAGCCAGATGGAGAGTGGCGGTTCTGTAGCGATTTCAGGAAGCTGAATAAAGTTTGAAAGTCTGACGCTTACCTGATGTCCTGTGTAGATGAACTCATTGAAAACACTAGTACATGCCCTCATCATCTTCAGCTTTGACTACTGCAACCTTCTGCTCTGTGGCCTCCCTTCTAGCCCTCTTGCACCCCTCCAATCTATCCTAAACTCTGCTGCCTGTCTAATCAACCTGTCCTCTGGCTATTCCCAGGCCTCTCTTCTCTGCGAATCCCTTCAGTAGCTTCACATTGATCAAAGACTCCAGTTCAAAACCCTAACTATGACAAACAAAGCCATCTTCAATCTGTCCCCTCTATACATCTGTGACCTAGTCTCCTGGTACTTACCTGCACATAACCTCCGATCCTCACAAGATCTCTCTCCCCCTCTCAACTCCTCTTCCCACAATTGCATACAAGATTTTTCCTGTGCATACCCCATACTCTGGAACTCTCTGCCCTAAGATATCAGACTCTCGCCTTCCGTGGAAGCCTTCAAAAGGAACCTGAAGACCTACCTCTTTCAACTAGCCTCCAATCTGAAATAACCCTCATTCCACTACACAGCTACATGACCAGCTCTACCCTCACCTACTGTATCCTCCCCCATCCCTTAAAGACTGTGAGACCTAATGAGCAGGGACCTCTCTCCTCCTGTATCAGTCTATGCATTATATTGTTCAAGAGTTATTGTGCTTGTTTGGCGCTATAATAATAATAATAATAATTGGAAACTTAAGGCCAGCTCAGTACATCACCACTGTGGATCTCACTAAGGGCTGCTGACAGATTCCCCTGTCCAAGGAAGACAAGGAGAAGACTGGCTTCCCAAAACCAAAAGGTTACAAGTATATCAGGATGTATTTCGGGTTGCATGGGGCTATATCCACCTTCCAGAGAGCCATGGATCGGGTCCTGACTCCTCACCAGAAATATGCAGTGGCCTAAGTGGATGACATCATCATATTCAGCTAAGATTGGGGAAGTCACAAAGTCCAGGCAGTACTTGATGCTCTGAAGAAGGCAGGCTTTACCATCACCATCTTGGAGATGGAAGAAGTCAAATATTTGGGCTATGTAGTAGGCAGAGGTGTGATCAAACCTCAGATAAATAAAGTAAATGCAATACAGAGCTGGCCTCAACCCCTATCAAAGAGGCAGGTCAGAGCATTCCTTGGCATAGTTGGTTATTACCGGAGGTTGTCCCCAATTTCGCCTTGAAAGTCGCCCCTCTGATGGATCTCCTGAAGGCTGCAAAGTCAGCATTGGCTGAGTAGTCACCGGAGGCAAAGGGTGCATTTCAGGAACTAAAGCTAGTGCTCTGTAGACTGCCAGGAAAGATTTCCCCTGATCTCACTGAGGGCTGTTTCACATTTGCGCTATTTTAACGGATTCTGTCTCCGTTACAAATACAGTACAGATCATTTATTTACAGTGGAAGCGCGACATCATGTGGACACAAGCGGGTACTGCATGACACACACACGCGCCATAGTAACGCGCTTCCAATGTAAATAAATGAACTGTGCTACATTAGTGACGGATTCCGTTTGCGTCAAAACAACGCAAGTGTGAAACTAGCCTAAAGAGTTCATAGTCCAGACAAATGCGTCAGACGTTGGGTTGGGTGCTGTCGTGTCACAGGAGAAAAATGGGGAGGAGTACCCCATCATCTATCTGAGTAAGAAGTTGTCCTCCTGTGAGCGGAACTACTCTCTTGTTGACAAAGAATGTTTGGCCATCAATTGGGCATTGGAAGCTTTAAGATACAGTATTACCTACTGGGCTGGAAGTTTAAGCTACTCTCTCTTACCATGCTTCACTGAGATGGCTGTGGGAGAAAAAAAAGGAACAATGCACATGAGACACAGTGGTTCATGACCCTTCAAGATTTTACTTTTTACGTCACTGTTTTTTGGCTGAAGGCACCAAGCCCCCTCTGCTTTGAATCAAGTGGTCGTATGTAAGGTGGCAGTAGGACACTGGGCAGCCTCGGTAATATAAGACATGCAGAAGTAGGCTCACGCACGTATACGTGTTTTTAATCGGCCCGGATTTTGTGTCTCGGATTTACGAACGGCTACAAGATCTGGGTGGGACTGACCATTCCCTTCCTCCAGTTGCGGGATTTGGAATGAGCGATAAAAAGGAGTTTACCTGTTTCATTGCTGTCTGGTAGTGGAGATGAAATCACCTCTTCAATTAAAAGACTGAATGAAACTGAGAACACTTAAGCCTGGTTTACACGCTTCAGTAGATCTTTCAATCCGTCGTCGGGGTCAAGTTGTAAGTGACGCACATCCGGCATCGTTCGTGACGTATTTGCGTGTGAAACCTACGTGCAATCAAGATTGAACGAAAATACGGTGATCGCATACACGTCGTTTATTCCTCATACAGTGGACGTTTTGTTGTATGAACCTAGTCAATTGTAACGTGTGACATCCCTCATACGATTTTGATATCTGATGCTATGTGCGCAGGTGTGTGCTCTGCACCGGAGCTTAAAAAAGGTCTGCTTCAGAGCGCAGCTAAAAAGCTGCGTTCTGAAGCGCCTCACAATGTCTGTCATTCACTAATCTCTGTCAGTCCGTCACTATCTCTGTCCCTCACTCTCTGTCCATGTCAGTCTATCCCCCTGTCTCATATACTCACCGTTCCCCGATCCCCGGCGCTGCACGGCATTCACACTGGTCCGGCGGCTTTTACTGTTTTGAAAAAGCCGGCCGCCCATTAAACAATCTCGTATTCCCTGCTTTCCCCGCCCACCGGCGCCTATGATTGGTTACAGTGAGACACGCCCCCACGCTGAGTGACAGGTGTCACACTGCACCCAATCACAGCAGCCGGTGGGCGTGTCTATACTGTGCAGTGAAATAAATAATTAAATAATTAAAAAAAACGGCGTGCGGTCCCCCCCAATTTTAATACCAGCCAGATAAAGCCATACGGCTGAAGGCTGGTATTCTCAGGATGGGGAGCTCCACATTATGGGGAGCCCCCCAGCCTAACAATATCAGCCAACAGCCGCCCAGAATTGCCGCATACATTATATGCGACAGTTCTGGGACTGTACCCGGCTCTTCCCGATTTGCCCTGATGCGTTGGCAAATCGGGGTAATAAGGAGTTATTGGCAGCCCATAGCTGCCAATAAGTCCTAGATTAATCATGTCAGGCATCTATGAGACACCCTCCATGATTAATCTGTAAATTACAGTAAATAAACACACACACACGAAAAAATCATTTATTAGAAATAAAAAACACAAACACATTCCCTAGTTCACCACTTTAATCAGCCCCTAAAAGCCCTCCATGTCCGGCGTACTCCAGGATGGTCCAGCGTCGCATCCAGCGCTGCTGCATGGAGGTGACCGGAGCTGCAGCAGACACAGCCGCTCCGGTCACCTCCACGCAGCTAATGAAGACAGCCGTGCGATCAGCTGAGCTGTCACTGTGGTTACCCGCGGCCACCGCTGCATCCACCGCTGGATCCAGTGACAGCAGGTAACCACAGTGACAGCTCAGCTGATCGCACGGCTGATGACATAGTAAAAACGCATCTCTACATTACACACGCTTGGCAAGTCAGTAAATAAAAAAAAAAAAAAGGTGCCCAATGCATACGTCACAGAACACATGATCTAAAGGATCGCACACAAAATTGATCAATTTAACATAGGCTACTAACGCTCGTGTGACAGCAAATGAACGACCTACGTGCAATCTCATAAGATTGCATATGCGACCTGGGCGTGTCACATCGCATACGAGATCGCATACCTAATTGTAAGGTGTAAAGCTGGCTTTAGGCTATGTCCGCACTTTGCGTCGTCGTAGTTGCAGTTCTAAACACATCCTCTGGCAGAAATTGCTTTTGCCAAAGTTGCTTTTGACCACAGAAACGCGATAAATACGCGTTCTTTTTTACAGCATTTTAGCCGCGTTTTTAGCGCTTTTTACATGATTTTCCATTGCATAAAGACAGATGCGTTTTGAACAAAAAGACACTGCTAAATAAAGTTTAAACAGTAAAACACTATGAAAAAAGAAAAAAAAGGAAAACAAATATAAATTATTAAATCATAATGAAAATAGTTATATTTAATATAATTATAGCGGTTTTATACTATTTATGGCTAAAATAACAATAAATTAATATTTTTTATTAATTTAATTGTCGGACTGTGTGTGTGTGTAAAGGGACATATCATTCCATTATTCTGATGTCCAAAACGCATGCTTTCTGCAGCTAAAAAGCATGTAAAATGCTGAAATTTTGATGTAGCTTGCTTTTTACAACTTCTCATTGACTTCAATGTTAGCAAAACAGCCCTAATGGCAAAAACAATTGACATGCTGCTTCTTTGAACGCTGAGTTTTGCCCAAAAATATGCAAATTAAACGCAGCGTTTTGAACAGCAAATTGCGCACAAGAAATTCACTTTTCCCATAGACTTTGCTGGAAAATCAAAACGCATGCATTATGTCGTGAAAACGCTGCAGTTCAAAACGCAGCTGAAACGCAGGTAAAAACGCAAAGTGCGGACATAGCCTTATGGTCTTCTGCAGACCTAGGTGCAAACATTTTGTACATAGGTGAGCCTATACTGCTGGATGGACTATTTTGTTTGTTATACTTTTGTGCCCAAAAGGAGGCTGGTTGCTTTTTGGAGCTTTAAGGACTACAACAAATCTTCCTGTTTTGCCTCAAGCATCTTCGTGCCTGTGCCTCATGCTGCTGCCATAGTGAGTAATCCCTCACAGTATCTTCAGTTTCACCATTCGGGAAAGAACAGAGCGCCCCCCCCCCCCCCCCAAAACCACCCCCTGAGGTTACTACAGTATAGACAAAGAGACTTAGGTGGGCAGCATGAATCACAACGTATATAGAGGGTGTGCACAGGATATGGTGTATAAATGTAATTAGAAGAAAAAGACAAAGAAGAGACAACTCTAAAAATCCAGGCACATACAAGAATTACACTTTTATTGTTCAAAGAAAAATTAATAACAAGGAAATATCTAATTAAAAAAACATTTAAAATTATAAAGAAAGCTTGGAAATCTCCATTTAAGCAGATGATAAAGCTAATAATAACCCCCCATTTAATGTTTAAAACCATGTACTATTTAGAAAGTGAATCCCCGCACTAATATAAAACATTCAATGAATATAGCATAAAATAATCACAGACTATATATAAATATCTATACGTTGTGTGGAGTTCATGTAAAGATCATTTAACAAGGTCCCCATGTGTATCGCTGGTATTGACCAGCTTCCTCATTGGTAAATGAGAGGCAGCAATGCAGAAACCTTATATAACCCTATTGTATCAAACTTACTCAAAAAGATGAAAAAGAACGTTATTGGCAGTGGTGAGATATTAGATACATTTACATAGTGCTCCAGGGAACAATCCAGTGCTGCTTCATAGTGAACACTGCATAAGAAACGATCTGAAAACTACCCTGATGCCAGCTTGTGGTGATCGACTAGTTAAATCATGTGATGAGTTGAAGTTTTTTAGTTCAGAAATAAACACAAGAACACAAATATTAGCACACTTCTAAGTCGTTTCTAAAAATGTACCTGAACGGAGGAGTCGGCATCCAACAAAAACATCAGTTGTACATTTAAGAACTTAAAAACCTGGCTCAATTTGTTCCGTCATAAGTTGATATCAATCTTTTCATTCAGAAAATGAAGCAATAATTACATTTGAGTGCAGAAAAGTATTATCCTAATTCTCAACTTCATTTATTTTTGCATACTTGTTACATTTGAATGGATTGGATCATCACACTACTTATTAATAATCAAACATAACCCAAGTATCCATAAAGTGCTGTTTTTCAAAGGATGATTTCAATTACTAGAAGCTGTCTGGTGATCGAATGCAGGCTAGAAAGTGCCAAAAAAGTAGCACATAATGCCTTGATCTAAAAGGTGTGAAACAGGGTCAATGTCATCTACCAGATTGTAAAGGGTTACAAAATCATTGTTCTATGTCTCCGCAAACTACAGTGCTGAGACATAGAGCAATGAGTGCTAAGAGGGCGGAATGAGTGCAGGAAGTAACACCCTTGCGACTAGTCCCTGGCCTCATTAGCACATGATAAAAGATCTTTCCAAATATTTTTTTCTAAAGACCTCTTTATCTATGCTAGTGTATACAGGGACAGTTAGGCAGGGATTAGCAATATGCACCTAGAGCTGCTCATGGTACTGGGTGCATATTGGACCTGACAGGTTCCCTTTTAAGGTACCATCAGTTTTGTCCAGGTCATTTTCATTAGTTTTTTTTTCTGTTGAACCACAATTAGAAAGCAACGTCTGATTTTCATTAGTTGATATTCAATAAATTTAAATTGAAAATCACTTTCTTTGTCGCTCCATTGGGAGACCCAGACAATTGGGTGTATAGCTTCTGCCTCCGGAGGCCACACAAAGCATTACACTTTAAAAAGTGTAACCCCTCCCCTCTGCCTATACACCCTCCCGTGCATCACGGGCCCATCAGTTTTTTGCTTTGTTTGCTTTGAAGGAGGGAGGAGTCAGCTTCTCAGCAGGAGAAATTCCAATTTCGGTTTCCCAAACGTACACGGAGTGCGTTTTTCGATCACTCCAACTTCAGAGATACAGTCCAGAAACACCGAGCTTTTCCGGACAAGCGCTTTACTAAGCGCCTTAATGACACACGTTACCCCTTCCCCACTGACGTAGTTAAGGGTTGGGCTCAGTGTCCCAAGGTGGATCCTCCAGTCTCTAGACTGGCGGCTAGATCCATAGTAGCAGTGGCAGATGGTTCATCGCTCAAGGATGCCACTGACAGGCAAATAGAGCTCCTGATGAAATCCATCTATGAAGCCATAGGCGCGTCTTTTGCTCCGGCATTCGCAGCCGTATGGGCACTCCAAGCTATCTCAGCTTGTCTGTCTGAGATTAATGCAGTCACACGTGCCTCTACTCCGCAGGTTGTGTCTTTAACCTCTCAGGCGTCGGCTTTTTCGTCCTACGCCATGAACGCCGTCCTGGACTCGGCGAGCCGTACAGCGGTAGCATCCGCCAATTCAGTGGCAGTCCGCAGGGCCATGTGGCTACGCGAGTGGAAGGCAGACTCTGCTTCCAAGAAGTTCTTAACCGGTTTGCCATTTTCTGGCGACCGTCTGTTTGGCGAGCAATTGGATGAAATCATTAAACAATCCAAGGGAAAGGACTCGTCCTTACCCCAGTTCAAACCAAACAGACCTCAGCAACGGAAGATACAACCGAGGTTTCGGTCCTTTCGGCCCTCAGCCAGGTCTCAATTCACCACGTCCAACAGGCCACAGAAGGGCCAGAGGAACTCTGATTCATGGCGGTCTAAGTCACGTCCTAAAAAGACCGCCGGAGGAACCGCCCCCAAGGCGGCCTCCTCATGACTTTCGGCCTCCCAAAACCGCATCCTCGGTCGGTGGCAGGCTCTCCCGCTTTTGCGACGCCTGGTTGCCACATGTCCAAGACCGATGGGTGAGAGACATTTTGTCTCACGGTTACAGGATAGAGCTCAGCTCTCGTCCTCCGACTCGTTTCTTCAGAACATCTCCGCCCCCCGAGCGAGCCGATGCTCTTTTTCAGGCGGTGAGCACTCTGAAGGCAGAAGGAGTGGTGATCCCCGTTCCCCTTCAGGAACGTGGTCGCGGTTTTTACTCCAACTTGTTTGTGGTGCCAAAAAAGGACGGATCATTCCGTCCTGTTCTGGACCTCAAACTGCTCAACAGACACGTGAAAACCAGACGGTTCCAGATGGAATCTCTCCGCTCCGTCATCACCTCGATGTCACAAGGAGACTTTCTAGCATCAATCGACATCAGGGATGCTTATCTCCACGTGCCGATTGCACCAGAGCATCAGCGCTTCCTGCGTTTCGCCATCGGAGACGAACACCTTCAGTTCGTGGCTCTGCCTTTCGGCCTGGCGACAGCCCCACGGGTCTTCACCAAGGTCATGGCAACAGTGGTGGCAGTTCTACACTCTCAGGGACACTCGGTGATCCCTTACTTAGACGATCTTCTAGTCAGGGCACCCTCCCGGGTAGCATGCCAACGCAGCCTGAATACTGCTCTGGAGACGCTCCAGAGGTTCGGGTGGATCATCAATTTCCCAAAGTCACAATTGACTCCGACCCAATCGCTAACTTACCTCGGGATGGAGTTTCATACTCTCTCAGCGATAGTGAAGCTCCCGCTGGACAAACAGCGTTCACTACAGACAGGGGTGCAATCTCTCCTTCAAGCCCAGTCACACCCCTTGAGGCGCCTCATGCACTTCCTAGGGAAGATGGTGGCAGCAATGGAGGCAGTTCCATTTGCGCAGTTTCATCTGCGTCCACTCCAATGGGACATTCTCCGCAAATGGGACAGGAGGTCGACGTCCCTCGACAGGAACGTCTCCCTTTCTCGGGCAGCCAAAGTCTCTCTTCAGTGGTGGCTTCTTCCCACTTCTCTGTCGAAAGGAAAATCCTTCCTGCCCCCATCCTGGGCTGTGGTCACGACGGACGCGAGTCTGTCAGGGTGGGGAGCGGTCTTTCTCCACCACAGGGCTCAGGGCACCTGGACTCAGCCAGAGTTCTCCCTTCAGATCAATGTTCTGGAGATAAGGGCAGTGTATCTAGCCCTAAAGGCGTTCCAGCCGTGGCTGGAAGGCAGGCAGATCCGAATTCAGTCGGACAACGCCACGGTGGTGGCGTACATCAATCACCAAGGCGGCACACGCAGTCGTCAGGCCTTCCAGGAAGTTCGGCGGATTCTGCTGTGGGTGGAAGCCACAGCCTCCACCATCTCCGCAGTTCACATCCCGGGCGTAGAAAACTGGGAAGCAGACTTTCTCAGTCGCCAGGGCATGGACGCAGGGGAATGGTCTCTTCACCCGGACGTGTTTCAAGAGATTTGTTGCCGCTGGGGAACGCCGGACGTCGACCTAATGGCGTCCCGGCACAACAACAAGGTCCCGACATTCATGGCACGGTCTCAAGATCACAGAGCTCTGGCGGCAGACGCATTAGTTCAGGATTGGTCGCAGTTTCGACTGCCTTATGTATTTCCTCCTCTGGCACTGCTGCCCAGAGTGTTACGCAAAATCAGGTCAGACTGCCGCCGCGCCATCCTCGTCGCTCCAGACTGGCCGAGGAGGTCGTGGTACCCGGATCTGTGGCATCTCACGGTGGGTCAACCGTGGACACTACCAGACCGACCAGACTTGCTGTCTCAAGGGCCATTTTTCCATCTGAATTCTGCGGCCCTCAACCTGACTGTGTGGCCATTGAGTCCTGGATCTTAGCGTCTTCAGGGTTATCTCAAGCGGTCATTGCCACTATGAGACAGGCCAGGAAACCAACGTCCGCCAAGATCTACCACAGGACGTGGAGGATCTTCTTATCCTGGTGCTCTGATCAGGGTTTTACTCCCTGGCCGTTTGCTTTGCCCACTTTTCTGTCCTTCCTTCAATCCGGAATGGACAAGGGTTTGTCTCTCGGCTCTCTCAAGGGACAAGTATCGGCGCTTTCCGTGTTTTTTCAAAAGCGTCTAGCCAGGCTTCCGCAGGTACGCACGTTCCTGCAGGGGGTTTGCCACATAGTCCCACCTTACAAGAGGCCGCTGGAACCATGGGATCTTAGAGTGCTAAAGGCTCTTCAGAAACCACCTTTCGAGCCGATGAGGGATGTCTCTCTATCACGTCTTTCGCAGAAGGTGGTCTGACTAGTGGCAGTCACGTCACTTCGGAGAGTGTCTGAGCTAGCAGCGCTGTCATGCAAAGCCCCCTTCCTGGTGTTTCACCAGGATAAGGTGGTTCTGCGTCCGGTCCCGGATTTTCTCCCTAAGGTGGTATCTCCTTTTCATCTCAATCAGGATACCTCCTTACCTTCTTTTTGTCCTAATCCAGTTCACCAATGTGAAAAGGATTTGCACTTGTTAGATCTTGTGAGAGCACTCAGACTCTACATTTCTCGTACGGCGCCCCTGCGCCGTTCTGATGAGCTCTAGGTCCTTGTCGCTGGCCAGCGTAAAAGGGTCACAGGCTTCCAAGTCAACCTTGACTCGGTGGATCAAGGAACCGATTCTTGAAGCCTACCGTTCTTCGGGGCTTCCGGTCCCTTCAGGGCTGAAAGTCCATTCTACCAGAGCCGTGGGTGCGTCCTGGGCATTGCGGCACCAGGCTACGGCTCAGCAGGTGTGTCAGGCGGCTACCTGGTCGAGTCTGCACACTTTCACGAAACACTATCAGGTGCATACCTATGCTTCGGCAGATGCCAGCCTAGGTAGGCGAGTCCTTCAGGCGGCGGTTGCCCACCTGTAGGAAGGGGCCGTTTTACGGCTCTTTTTATTTAAGGTATTCTTTTACCCACCCAGGGACTGCTTTTGGACGTCCCAATTGTCTGGGTCTCCCAATGGAGCGACAAAGAAGAAGGGAATTTTGTTTACTTACCGTAAATTCCTTTTCTTCTAGCTCCTATTGGGAGACCCAGCACCCGCCCCTGTTCCCTTCGGGCTGTTGTTTTTTTGTGTACACATGTTGTTCATGTTGCATTGTTCTTTGGTTCATGGTTTAGTTCTCCGAACATCCTTCGGATTGAGTTTACCTTAGACCAATTTATAAGTTTCCTCCTTCCTGCTTTGGCACCAAAACTGATGGGCCCGTGATGCACGGGAGGGTGTATAGGCAGAGGGGAGGGGTTACACTTTTTAAAGTGTAATGCTTTGTGTGGCCTCCGGAGGCAGAAGCTATACACCCAATTGTCTGGGTCTCCCAATAGGAGCTAGAAGAAAAGGAATTTACGGTAAGTAAACAAAATTCCCTTCTTTGTTAGTTACAAGCTATTTCAGTGACCATTGTGGATTTTTCGTACTTTAACAGAAGGTTCCCAATGCTGTGGCTAGACCTTTAAAAGGAATCTGTCACCAGGTTTTTGCTTCCTTTCCGAGTGCAGCATGATATAGTGATAAAACCCTAATCCTAGCATTGTAGCACTGGCTAAGGGGCTAGCTGCAGTTTTCCTAAAATCGCTGATTTATTTGTTTAAGATCTATTGGTTTTCTGAATGCTGAGCTCTGTATAACTCTACCCACAACACTGATTTAACATCTATGTACACTGTGCATAGGCAGAAAGCTGCCAATCAGTGGTGGGGTGCAGTTTCACAAGCTTATGAATATGGAGGACGACATGGCGGGTTTATTAGTCTTCTAGTAATAGTCTTTTGCTGACATTGCATTGATTTTATCCAAACTACAGCAAGCAGACCTGTGGTGACCAATCTCTGGAATCAGAATCTGGTTTTACATCGTGCTGCTCTCAGGCAAAAACCTGGTTACAAATTCACATTAAACTCTGTTTTTGTGCTCCCTTTAATGT
Source organism: Anomaloglossus baeobatrachus (assembly GCF_048569485.1). Taxonomy (NCBI): domain Eukaryota; kingdom Metazoa; phylum Chordata; class Amphibia; order Anura; family Aromobatidae; genus Anomaloglossus; species Anomaloglossus baeobatrachus. The sequence goes on from NC_134353.1 coordinate 652,600,639, forward strand.
AGCCAAAGTAAAACAATTCTATAAAGCAAAAAGGGCCAGTATTCACCAGCAAACTAAGGCCTTGTGCGCACGCTGGGTTTTTTGCAGCGTTTTTGCGTGTTTTTTGGGTGCAGTTTTGGTCTTAAAACTGCATGAATTTCCTTCCCCAGCAAAGTCTATGACATTTTATTTTTGCTGTCCACACAGTGCAGTTTTTTTTTTGGCTGCGTCTTTGTGGTGACCACAAAGATGCAGCATGTCAATTTTTTTTGCATTTTTCACTATGTTTTTCACCCATTGCATGCATTGAACAAAAACGCAGAAAAAAAACGCATGCATTTTTATGCGTTTTTCCGGTGGGTGCATTTTTATGCGTTTTTTTGGGGCAAGAAACACTGCATCTTTGTGGTCAGAAAAAAACGCAGTGTGCGCACATAGCCTTAGACAAGTTTGAGTCCAGCTAGGCAGCAGAATTTGGGTAAGTGTAGTGGATTTACGAAAGTACAATAAGGCCCTGTACAATAAGGCCTCGTTTTTGGGTGCAGTTTGTTTTCCCTAAACAGCATGCAGTCCTTCCCCAGCAAAGTCTATGAAATTTCAGAAAGGCTGTGCACACGTTGCTTCTTATTTGCCTGCAGTTTTGGTGGCAGAACAAAGAAACCGCATGTCACTTCTTTTCTGTGTTTTATTTTTTATCAAAAAACACACCCTCTGGCCAAAAACAGCACCTCCGGCCGAAAAAGGCATTTCTGGGCATTTTTGCCTGCCTTTCTTTTTAACATTGTGGCAAAACGCAAGCAAAAACGCACAGAAAATGCATGCGGTTTTTTTATGCCTTGCTCGGCCGGAGGTGCGTTTTTTGGCCAGAGGGTGCGTTTTTTGATAAAAAAAAAAAAAAATCTGTGTGTGCACATACCCTAAGGCCTTGTGCGCACTAGGCGTTTTTGCCGCGTTTTTAGCGGCGTTTTTTACCGCGTTTTTGTGCTGAAAACGCAGTGACATTGCTTCCCCAGCAATGTCAATGGGTTTTCATAAGTGCTGTCCGCACACAGCGTTTTTTTTTAGCTGCGTTTTTGTGGTGACCACAAAAACGCAGCATGTCAATTATTTCTGCGTTTTCCACTGCGTTATTCACTCATTGAATTCAATGAGATGTTAAAAACGCAATGAAAAACGCATATAGCCGCGTTTCTATGACTAAAAACGCAGCTATAAACGCAAGGGGTGGGTACTACAGTGACGTGTACAGGAAGAGGATTCCTTCTGTTGGTAAACACAGAAGCAGGAATTCTCCCGGTACAGTCACCGCTGCGTCCACCTCCCGTCCGGTGCCATGTCAGCTCCGTGCGGCGCCATGTCTGGGCGGGAGGTGGAGGCAGCGGCGAAAACCAAAGTGAACAGTAGAAAAAAAAAATGTCATATATACTCACCTGTCCGCAGGGTCCCGGTGCCATGCCCGCTCCCAGCCCCTGTCTCGGTACCGCCGCTCTGGCTGTGTGCAGTCTCCCCGGGGCAGGACATTGCTTGCAGGACCTGGCGGTGGATCACCTGATGCAGTCACCTGACGCATCAGCTGATCCTAGTCTCGCCGGCTTTTTCGCGCCCGGCCGGTATCAGCTGATCCTGCCGTCAGGGGACTTCATCAGATGATTACCGGCAGCTCCTGCAGCGATCGGACAGGATCAGACTCCTGTCCAATCGATCGCTCCAAGAGCTGCCGGTAATCAGCACAGCACATAAGTGAGTATTATTTTTTTTTTTCTACTGATGCATCAGCTGATTGTATAATCGGCTTTTATACAATCAGCTGATGTGTGATGGGATTCAGGCACTTGATCCTGACACATCATCTGATCGCTTTGCCTTCCAGCAAACCGATCAGATGATATTGGATCCTGATTGGACGGCGCGGGACCCTAACCCAGGATTACTGCGGAGGGGGGGGTTCTTTATTTCAATAAAGATGGAGTCACTAATTGTGTTGTGTTTTATTTCTAATAAAAATATTTTTCTGTGTTGTGTTTTTTTTTTATCATTACTAGAAATTCATGGTGGCCATGTCTAATATTGGCGTGACACCATGAATTTCGGGCTTAGGGCCAGCTGATAATATACAGCTAGCCCTAACTCCATTATTACCCGGCTAGCCACCCGGCTTCAGGGCAGCTGCAAGAGTTGGATACAGCTCCAGAAGATGGCGCTTCTATGAAAGCGCCATTTTCTGGGGTGGCTGCGGACTGCAATTCGCAGTGGGGGTGCCCAGAAAGCATGGTCACCCTGCACTGTGGATTCCAATCCCCAGCTGCCTAGTTGTACCCGGCTGGACTCAAAAATTAGGCGAAGCCCACGTCATTTTTTTTAATTATTTCATGAAATAATTAAAAAAAAAGGCTTCTCTATATTTTTGGTTCCCAGCCGGGTACAAATAGGCAGCTGGGGGTTGGGGGCAGCCCGTACCTGCCTGCTGTACCCGGCTAGCATACAAAAATATGGCGAAGCCCATGTCATTTTTTTTTTCTTTTTGGGCAAAAAAACTGCATACAGTCCTGGATGGAGGATGCTGAGCCGTGTGGTTCTGCAGCTGCTGTCTGCTCTCCTGCATACACTAGTGAATGGAGGATGCTGAGACTTGTAGTTCTGCAGCTGCTGTCTGCTCTCCTGCATACACTAGTGAATGGAGGATGCTGAGACTTGTAGTTCTGCAGCTGCTGTCTGCTCTCCTGCATACACTAGTGAATGGAGGATGCTGAGACTTGTAGTTCTGCAGCTGCTGTCTGCTCTCCTGCATACACTAGTTCTGCAGCTGTCTGCTCTCCTGCATACAATGAACATTTTGAAGAAGGAAATTACATCAGACCTTTTTTTTTTTTTTTCCATCAACAATCTTTAATGGCATTGTGCACTGATTAAAAACGCAGTGAGTAAAAACGCATGCGTTTTTGCCGCGTTTTTTAGCCGCGGGTGCGTTTTTTTAGACAAAAACGCACATAAAAACGCAGCGTGAAAAAAACGCCTAGTGCGCACATACCCTAAGACAGCTACTAGTCAGACTGAAGCTATCATTTATGTCATTGACAGCTACAAAGGTCTCAAAATGCCTAACTTGTATTTGTCAAGTCACAATTTTTAAAAAGAAAAAAGCAAAATAAATAAATAAATAATGAAGGATGGCGCAACTCATTTTGTAGGCTTAGGGGGCGATTACTTTTTTTGCATGGGTGATGTGGGTTTTGAATAATCTTTATCTTAATATTATTATTTTGAGTTTCTTCATTAGCTCTTTATATAAAAATGTGTTGATGATCTGAAATATGTATTTGTAGCTGAAAAATGGGCAAGGGGCAAATATTTTCTTGTTTTTCACAGCATTGTATACTGCTTATGCATAATGGTTATAGCAAAATCTATTGGTACATTTTCTGCAGTTTGTGTGGAAAGGTTAGAATAAGGGCTGATTGCTATGGGAACTATTGTAGTATTATCTGCTCTTCTTTCTATACTTGAGGACACTGTTCTTTCAGAAAAATGTAGCCAGCTATTTCTAATAAATTATTTTTGTATTTCTGTGTAGGTGCCCAAGACAGAGAGAAGCGAGCACTGTGCATTGTATCTCCATGTAAAGCCGTGGCAGAGTACACTAAGACGATGGTTCAGGAAGCAATATTATATTTGTTCTCTCTTCTCAGGTCAGTATTACATTGGGGGAAGATGCATATTTATAGGGATGCTAGATAAATAACTGTCCAACATGAATATTAATTAATTAATTTTCATGCAATGACTTAATGGAATTATTTTTAATCAATAAATTTATACGATTTTTTTTAATATATATTATTCTATAAAGTAAAAAAGTAGCTCCTACTCTTTAGGCATGCTAAGTATTTGGTGTAGAATTTTGTTTACACCAAATCTGCATCTTGTTGCAGATGTATGTAAAGCGCCATGGAATTAATAGCGCTATATAAGTGAATAAATATTATTACTATCTCCTGGCAGAAAAACGCTGTGCGTTTTTGACTTGCTTTCTTGCCAATGCGTCTTTCATAATGTCAGTGATTGAAAGGGATGAAAAACGCAGAAATAAAAGGCACCAAGAATTGACATGCTGCAGATTATTTTCTGCACTAAATCTGCAAGGAAAAAATAAGCAACATGTGCATAGGACTTCAGACTTCTCATTGACTTCACTGGCATAAGGATAGATATGCAGATTTATGATAAATCTGCACCAAAAAAATGTATCAAAAACGCAATGTGTGCACATGGCCTTACAGTCATTCCGAAATGCCCTAAATAAACAACTTAAACTAAGAATGCTAGCAGGTCACTTGACAGGAGTGATTTCTTTTCCTTTTGTTATAGTTTCATGTCCATTCTTATAGACTGTGATTTCTTAGCATATTTTCTAATTGACGAACAAAAAAGCACATTCATTACAGTGGTACCTCGCTTAACGTGTAACCCACTTAACGAGAATTTCGCTTAACAAGCAAAGCTTTCTGTAAATTTGTAACCCGCTTTACGAGAAAGCTTTGCTGTACGAGCGAAATCCTCACTGCACACACTTCCGGTTCCGTATATCCATCGCGCTCTGACCCGCACTTGCAGTCCACACAAACACACACATGTACGCACAAACACACACACACGCACGCACATACAGTATTATGCTCACCTTACCTTCCGTTCCACCGCCGGTCTCATGGTTCTTGTAGTTCCCGGGTACATTTCGACGTCCTTGCGGCGAACTACAAGACTCAGGAGGCCTGCGATGGAACGGAAGGTAAGGTGAGCATATAATATAACATAATATAGTGTACCTTTCGTTTCATCGCCGGCCTCCTGGGTCCTGTGGTTTGCCGCTCCACTCCAGGCTGTGAATCGGCATCCATAGCAGCGAGGCAGGAACTTCCTGTCACCACTACTGAAAGGCAGCGCGCTGGCCAATCAGAGGCAAGCAGCTCTGCCTTTGACGTCAGCGCTCTGGCCAGGAAGTTCCTCCCTCGTCGTTATGGTAACGCGATACACAGCCCGGCCCCGTACCAGAGAACAGCAAGTCCCAGGAGACCGGTGATGGAACGGAAGTTAAGGTGAGCATATAACATGTGCGTGTGCGTGAGTGCATGCATGTGTGTTTGTGTGCGTTTGTACATGTTTGTGTGTGTTTGTGCATGTGTGGAATGACAGAATAGGGGACCAGGATGGGACATTTAACACGTTGTGGAACGAATCGTCTGCATTGCAATGATTTCCTATGGGAAATCTTTCTTTGCTGAACGAGTAACTTGGTTAACAAGCACAGTCCCAGAACGGATTGCTCTCGTTAAGCAAGGTTCCACTGTATTTGTGATTTTTTTTTTTTTTAAGTGAATCTTCTTTTTTGCCTTGTATTTGCTGTAATTTTTTCTGCAAAATTTTTCAAAATGGCATACTAGGGTTAATGATTCTATTCTTTTTATCTTTTACTTTTTTGTGCCTGTTTTAGAGCAAAAAACGTTGCATGTTGTACTTCAGCTGCACAAATACTTTCTGTGACAATTCTTCTGATTGGCTGTGCTGCACCATATGATCAGATTGCTGCATGGCCTTATGGGGAAGCCTGCACTTTCAAGCCATTAGCCCGCTCACTGAGTATGCAGCATGTGTGAAATAGCGCTGAGCATTTTTTTGTCTTGATTTTGATCCTCTGCAGACCCATTTGTTCATTTCTAGATAAAGCATCTTGATAAAGCCTCATTCAGCTGTGCTTTATCAAGTATATATTCTATGTATTTCACGGATAGAACACATTCATTATAGTCTATGGGGTTACCATGTCTGTTTTTTGAGGGGGGTTTGCGGACCATATGTCAGCAAAAAATTCAGAGACATATCCGTTTTTGATCCGGGTAATAGGTCAAAATTATCTATACAAGTCTATGGATTTGTGAAAATCACTGATGGCATAAAGTTGGCAATAGTATGCAGCCTGTATGCTGTCCGTGATTAATATTGCAATGAATAGAAGAAACTTTGTCATTTATTTATTTTTCCATACGCGGAAAATCACTAATGAAACGCAGTTGGTAAAGACTGACCAAATACTGCTCCGAAACACTGATGAACAACGGTCATTGTTTTTCCGTACAAGAAAATCGTGGACATTTGAATGAGGCCTTAGGAAATTTACGTCAACTTTTTTTTTTTTTTTAACCAATCCGTTTTTATTGAAATTTTTCAAGAGAAGAATATATAACATGCATACAGAAAAGAGAAGAGAGGATTTGCCACTACAGTTTGCCTAGGTGGGCCACTGCCCTTGGTACATATATAGCCCTCATAATACACTTTCAGACCAATATATACTTTTATTTAGGGTTTGCTAGTTTATCTGCTCGATCTCTTGGTCTCCCAGACCCTTGTGACAGTTTCGTATTTACATGTTGCAGTAGTTTTATTTCTGCATTTGCATAGCTAAGCCCATCGATCTATATGTTTTACCATACTAGAAAGTGGCTATGTTAGAGTGTGTGTCAATATCAGAGTAGAGATAAAAAAGAGAAAATAGCAGAGTAGAGAGAAAGGAGGGGTCGGGAAAACATTCACAAGGGGACTAGGGAGGGAGGTAAAAGGGGAGTTATACGTGCGCTGTCACTGGAACAGATCCCGGAAGGCAGGGGACTCCTTGAACATGATCCACGGCTGCAAGAGTCTGATAAACTTCTCGTTGGTGCCCGTAACCCAAGATGAAAGTTCCTCCATATGGCACAAATGAGATAGCTCCGCTTGCCATTCCCCCATTCCAGGGGTCACTGTGGACCTCCAGTGTCTTGAGATGACTGCTCTGGCCGCAATCAAAAAGAACCGCAAAAGGCACTTCTTTTGATGCCCCAATGAGCCGGGTAGAATAGAAAGAAGAGCAATCTTTATGGAGGGAGCTATGTTTTCTCCTGTCATTTGGTTGTAGATTGTAAAAACTTGAATCCAGAAATTGGATATTCTGTTACATCCCCACCAAATGTGTGATAACGTGCCACTACCCAAGCCACAGCGCCAGCACTCCTCTGGGACTGAGGGGAAGGCTCTATGCAGGTTAGCCGGACATTGGTACCATCTTGCCAATAACTTGTAACTTTTCCTGGGCATTGCATGCTACTGAGATCTTGTGGGAAAACACGTACGCTTTTTGTTTTTCATCATCGGAGAGGTTGAAGCCTAATTCCGCTTCCCATCTTCTAATATGGCTAGGATCCCCAGAGTGAAGGTTTCTGTTCATCATGCCGCTAATGAGGGAGATCTGGTGTGACGGAGGCGAACCCCGCTGAAATATACGTTCAAACTGGGTGGGCGTGTCCGGGGAGGGGGGCCGCCCCCCTTTCAGCCAGGATTTCACAAAGGAGCGAAGTTGGATATATTCGAGCCACCTCAATCGTCTCCCCGGGAATGCAACCTGTAGGTCTACAAAAGAGGGCAAGTCATTGTCCTGTAGGATCTGCCCCAGTCTGATGTCTGATCTCCTTTGCCATCCAAGAAATCTCTCCGCCGTGTACCCTGGGGGGAAGCCCGGATTGCCGAACAAAGGTGCCAGGGGAGTGGGCGAGCTAATCAGGCCACCTTTCATCTTTATGGCCTCCCATGCCTCTAATGTCGCTTTGAGCAATATTCCGTTTGGCTCCACCTGCCTCCTTATGTCCTCTATTTCTTTTGGCATGAGCCAGGGAAGTGAACCAAGTGGAACCGGGGTATAAAGCTGTTCCAAAGTCACCCACTGCTTGGTCTCTCGGTGGAATCACCAGTCTACCAGTCTGGCCACTAGAGCAGCACGATGATAGGTACGCAAGTCCGGCAAACCGCCCCCCCCCCCCTCTGTTTGGGCCTGGCTAAAGTCTGATAGCTAATCCTTGGTTTTCCCACTTTCCATACGAAGCGTACCAATGCGGACCTCACTGTCTTGAAGAAGGCCGGAGGGGGGTTTATAGGTATTGTCTGAAAAATGTAGAGGAATTGTGGTAATATATCCATTTTAAAAGAGTTTATGCGCCCGAACCACGAAAGGGGCCGTTTGTTGTATTCTTCCATGTCCTTTAGGGTTCTATTTAACAAGGGTTGGTAGTTTAAGGAATAAAGCATCCCCAAATTGGATGGAATCGATACCCCTAGATATTTTATCGAAGATGTCTGCCATCGAAACGGGAATTTTTCTTTTAATATGGAAACTTCTTCTGTTTTAAGGGAGATGTTTAATGCCTCTGTTTTGGAGTAGTTTATTTTAAAATTGCTCAGATTTCCGAATCGCTCGAATTCTTTTAGTAGGGAAGGGAAGGTGATCAGAGGTTGGGACGTGTAGAGCAGGAGATCATCCGCATACATAGCTGTCTTAAATTCCCTATCTCCGAGGTTCAGACCGTGTACACTGGGGTTCTGTCTAATGGATACCGCAAGGTGCTCCATAACAATGATATATAAGAGAGGGGATAGAGGGCATCCCTGGCGGGTACCGTTTCTAATTTCCACCGGGTCAGAGAGGGCCCCGTTAATCCTGACTCTGGCCGATGGTCTGGAGTATAATGCCATTATCTTGCTCACAAAGTTCGGGCCTATACCAATCTGCTTTAATGCTGAGTTCATGAATCCCCAATGTACTCGGTCGAAAGCCTTTTCTGCGTCTATTGAAAGAAGCCCTAGGGGCTCTCCTCTCGACGTCACTCTGGCTATTAGGTGTATTGTCTTGTTCACATTGTCTCGGGCCACCCTACCCTGCACGAACCCAACCTGATCTGTGTGTATTATGGATGGCAATAGAGTCGCCAACCGGTTGGCCAATACTTTCGAAGACTTTTACGTCAATATTTATTAGTGAGATCGGGCGGTAGTTGACCACCAGTGTTTGATCTTTTCCGGGTTTAGGTAAGACCGTGATATGGGCTTCTAGTGATTGTGGAGTAAATGGGGACGACTCGGATACTGAGTTATATACTTTTGTGAGGAATGGAGTAATTTGAGTTTTGAAAAGTTTATAAAACGCGGGGGAGAACCCGTCTGGTCCCGGGCTTTTGCCGCTTGGAGAGTCTTCTATTGCCCTGGCCACCTCCCCCTCTCCAAATGCCGCGTCCAAACCCCTGGCGTCTTCCTGGTCTAATGTGGGTAGGGCTGCCTCCCGTCTTACCCCGAATATTGTATAGATCTGTATAATATTCTTTAAAATGGTTTAAGATTTTTATGGGGTCTTGCGTGTCTATGTTTCCCTGGGTCTTTAGTAACATGCAAGGCTTGGTTACGCGGGTGTAATTGGCGCGAGAGTTGTCGCCCGCTTTTGTCTGAATGGCTGTATAGTAGTCTTTTAAATTGATTGTGGAACCTAAGAAGCCTACAATCCAAAAGCTTCTTTAATTTATCTCTTGCTGTTGTGAGGTTGGCTAGTACATCCGGGGAGGGATTAGATTTGTGTGTTGTCTCTAGTGTAGTGATCTTTTGGAGAAGCTGGGCTACCTCCTGGGCTCTCTCTTTTTTGATCCGTGTCCCATGCTTTATTAGGGTCCCCCTTATAACACATTTAAATGCCTCCCACTGAAACGGTAGGGGTGTGGAGTCCACTGCGTGGGTGGCTATGAAGAATTCTATAGACTCCCTCAAGTCTGTTACACATTGTTCGTCTCTCAATAAGGAGTCGTTAAGCCTCCACGTCCATGCTCGGTTTGGATAATCCGGCGGAGAAATTTCCAAGAATACTGGGGCATGATCAGACCAGACCACATTCCCTATGGTAGCAATCGGGTGCCACGAAAGAACTCTCTGGCTGACCAGGATAAAATCGATGCGACTGTAAGTCTGGTGGGGATTGGAGAAAAATGTATAGTCCCTGTCTGTGGGGTGCATAATTCTCCAAGCATCAACCAAGTGGAGATTGGCTAACTCACGTTTCAGGGCATTCAGTCGTCTCAGAGGTATGGCGCTCCTCCCTGTCGACACGTCCATTGTGGGATTTAAAGCAAAGTTAAAGTCGCCTCCTAGCAGCACCTCCCCCTCAGCGAATTCTGATAGAACCTTTAAAAAAGAGCGGCATGCGTTAGTTTGGTTAATATTTGGTCCGTACCAACCTGCAATTGTATAAACCACAGAGCCTATTTTGATTTTTAGCAGTGCGTATCTGCCTGCCTCATCTGTCTTGGAGTCCAAAATCGTGTGAACCAGGTTTTTGTGTATTGCGATTGAGACCCCTTTAGATCTTGATTCATTGTTCGTGCTGTGGTACCAATGTGTAAAGTATCTATTGTGTAGATTTGGTATATGGTCCGTTTTAAAGTGCGTTTCCTGAATGATAAGAATCTGGGTTCTTTGTTTGTGCATCTCGTATAGGATATGTGACCTCTTTTGGGGCACATTGAATCCCCTAACATTTAGTGAGCCTATTTTGAGCCCCGGCATTCTGTCCCAGTGCAGCGCTACCTCCTAAGGGAAAGAACACTGCGGGCAGTAGGGGGTTTGACGATGGGAGGGGGGGGGGGGGTGAAAGACGTATAGAGGTGTAAGTGGAGAAGAAACTAAAATTCCTTTAGGAGGAAGAAGAATGAAAAAGGAAAAAGAGAAAGACGAAGAAGTCAAGGGTTCAGTACCACAAGCTGACCTTTATCTCCCTAACTCTCCTCCAAGGGTGTGTGAGGAGGGAAGGGGGAAAAAACAAAATTAGATAACTTTAAGTTCTCCCCCCTCTTACCCTCGACAACCAGAGAAAAGGGTAACAATATTTAACTAATCCTCGCAACGTGAGGATTGGTACCCTCTATGGGGGTTGTCCTTTCCAAGGGAAGGGGAGAGCCTCCCCCCGAGCCAAGAATTTTCAAGACATGTAAACTTAACGGTATATTGTTGCAAACGTTTCAACAAATGCCCTATAAATGTGCCAATGCTGTGTAACGGTACCGGGTTCTTTCTGTTATGCTTTCTGTGTGGGCCTCATTTCGGTACATATACTTATATACATCTTCCGTTAGGAGGAGACAGTGACCCCGCCCCACTTGCCCTTTCCCTCCCCCGTGTTATTCTCGAGTATTGATCTAGGGTGACTGGTCACCGTGGGTCCGTTCTCCGAGGTAACTACCTCCAAACCTTAGCAGGTATTCAAATCTAAGTTGACTCAGGACGCACGTGACCGGCCCCCGTAGCCCGACCATCAGCAGGACATTTTTACATTATAACTGTATTAAAGTCCAACCACTCAGAACCTTGGTCATTACTGCTCCATTTCTTCTCGTCTCGGTCTTCTCCTTGGTTCTCTGCGCCGTTGAGGTTGCGGGCGATTTGGACCATTCTCCTGTAGTCTTGATGGTAGCTCCGGCCACTCCGTTATCTGGACCTGCAGAAGATTCAACGCTGCCGTAAAGTCCTGGAGGCCTCTGGGATGAGTAAGCATGTGTATCCGGCCCTCTCGATGTACTCTCAGACGGAAGGGGAAGCCCCATGTGTAGGGTATGTTACGCTATCTCAGGATATCTAGTAAGGGCATCAAGGCTTTTCTTTTCTGTAGGGTCCATCTCGACAAATCCGTGAGAATCTGCAAGCGGGATCCCTGGAAGCAAATATCTCCCGCCGCCCGGGCTTGTGTCATTATTGAGTCTTTCACTTGGTATCTGTGGACCCTGCAGATTACATCCCGTGGGTAGTTTGGGTCCACAGGTTTAGGGCCCAAGGCTCTATGGGCTCTATCCAGTTCCAGATGGGAATCTCTGGGGGAGCCGAGCAAGGGGTTAAATATTTATTGAAGTGTTGTATGCAGCTCGCCTGGGGGCACAGATTCTGGGAGCCCTCTAATTCTTATATTGTTTCTTCTTCCTCTGTTCTCGGCATCATCTATCATATCTGCCAGGTAGTGAAATTGAAAAGAGTGATCAGACATGTCCTCTTTTTGTGTTGTGATTTGGGCAGACAATGTGGTTGTGGTTGCCTCGACGGCTGTTACTCTTGCATCCAAGTGCTGGACCTCATCTTTCAACACTGTCAATTCAGCTTTATAGGATTTCTCTAATCTTTCCACATACTGCTCCATGTCCTGTTTAGTTGGGATGTTCCTAATATGGGCAGCAAGGCTTTGAATATCCATGGCCAGCGTGAGTCCCCCTTGAAAACCCCCATTGTTGTCTGTGTCAGTCTCTGTGCTTTGGCATTGAGATGTGAGCTCACTACTTGGTGCTGTACTGGTGTTTAGCATTGTTGTGCCTGCAGACTTCTGCCCCACCTCATAGTGAGCTTCTGTGTTAGGTAATTTGAGATGCAATAGGGAACTTTGCTGCAAGGAGCTGTGTGTTCTGATAGCTGCTCCACCATTCCCCCCCTCCCCCATCAGGAACGTGCTCCTGGTGGTTATCTCCTACTCTGAATTGATCCCTGTCTGGCATGTGCCTGCTGCATTGTTATTTAGAGTCAGTGTTTGTGGCCGCTCCGTCTGCCCCCTGCTGCTGCTGCACAGCTTGGTCGGCTCCTGTATCTCCCCTGACAGGGACTCACATTCATTTGGTGACCATGACGCTGCAACCTGTGCTGTTCCTGAGCTCACTGCGCCATCTTGCTTCCACATGGACGCTGACTCACCGCCCGCTGGGGTTTCCTACATCTCTGGAGTCACTCGGTCAGAGGTATGTGGAGCTGTGCTGGGTGTCACTTCTGCCGCCTGTCGGTTCACAGCACTCCTCAGAGATATGCGCTGATGGGTGGTTGCTGTGTCCACTGCTCTGTCCTCCATGACTGCTTGCCTGGGGCCTGTGAGATACCGAGTTATGCCTCCAGTTACTGTTGCAGACTGTCTCACAAGTGCTGCCTTCGGTCCCCGTTTCTTCTTGATTCCCATGGGCCGGTTTTGGGCTGGTTTGCTGCTCTGTTTCACTGTTAGTTCTTGGCTCGGGCCAGGAGCTGTGCTTACACACATCTTGTCTCCTCCATGGCCAGGCCACGCCCCTACGTCAACTTTTTATAAAAAAGAAAAAAAAAAAAAAAAGTTTAGTTGACTTATAAAAGATTCAAATTAAGTAATGAATAAGGCATAAGCAAATAAAATGACTAATAGAACCATTTTTACTCTAAATAATACCAAGTACGTATATTAATATACTCATGCTGAAATGTGTCTGCAGAATTTTATTGTATGTAATTTTGTTTTTAGGCCAGATCTACGTGATTTAGGGTTGACCTTCATTGTGGATTTGCGAGACTGCACTTCTGACTCTGAGACTTTCCTTCAAGTGCTTCATGAAACCAAGGTAAAGTTAGTGTAAATAAGCATCTGCAGGCAGCGTGGACCAAATGTTTTTAGTATGATGTAAGAATATATTTCTGTATCATGCTAATGCTGCCCTGTGTAATGTAATATATTCTATTTCTCAGGACTCCTTACATGATTGTGTAAAGTGCACTTTAGTATTATGTGATCGAGAAAACCCTGCTCCAGTACAGAGCGATCTTATTGATGCACAGGTAATATTATCCCATCCTTACATTCTGTATGAATAAATAATTAAACCTGAGGTAGAGGTGATATATTTTAATAGAAAATATAGCATTTACCCTCAAACGCCATATTAAATCAGGTTTTACCTATGTAAGATGACAAGCTGGGTTTTCATTGGTACTATTTTTTTTTTTCTATACAATTATTTTTTAGCACTTTTTATTCCAATTTTTTATGTCAGCATAATGAAAAAGCTACATTTTTGCATGTTTTTTCTTTTAATGGTGTTCAATGTATGAGTTAAGGTTTTTTATAGCTTGGGACGTTCCAGATGCAGCAATACCAAACGTGTGCTTTTTGTGTTTATATTAGTTTTTACATAAAACAGCATTTTTAAAAGCAAAATGTATTTTTTTATTTTTTCATACTTGATTTTGACTTTTTTTTTACAATTTTTTTCTTTCTTTATTCATCCCCGAATTGGCCCCATACAGTAATATTGTGTTACAATTGGCACTATATGGTATTTCTGGCCCCCACTTTGTAACAATGTCCACCATCCTCTAAAATTTCTCCGATCCTTGCCTGCACATTGTAATAATATCCAACGTCCTCTAATAATGTTCCCTATCATTACGCTTTTCACATACACATTAAAAAAAAAATAAAACTTTTCTTCTTACCTGCCCCAGTGACATGGCGAATAGTGTCCCCTTCCTGCCCCACAGCCAGGGCAGGAGGGCTGCTCAATGCACAGATGTTGTGCGCCGCCCACTGTAGGAATGCTGAAGTCAGCTGCCAGACTCTGATAGGCCAGTGGCTTGTATAACTAATAAGTATTGCAGTGAGGGGAGCTGGTGGTTCTCTGTAAAGCAATACATTGCCATTAAATATGCGCCCGACGAAACACACTTAGCTGAAGAAAGTACTGGAGTTGGCTGGCCCACTTCCTCCCTGGTCTGGGTCGCGATTATCTCAGGAGCTCACATGTTCATAATTTGATAAGAATTGAAGGACAAAGTCCTGAACAAATTCTCTACCATTCAGCATCCAATAGGAGAATAGATTTTATACCTGTTGATGGAACAAAATCATCCTGTAGAGGAATAAGGAAGTCTATTCTTCTTGAGATAATGCATGGAATAGATGAGTACGAGGGACTGCTGGTAAGTCTTTGGATTTACCCAGAAAGAAACGAGATAGGATGATGAAACTTTACATTTATTTCACATACTCTCCACTGATGTCAACACACTTCTTACATCGGTATTACAAGTTCTGTAAACCTAGCAAAAAAGAAGGATTTCGGTTGTGCCTCAAACCAGGCATCTGTAGCAGCCATGGCATAGTAATGGTGTGAAATTTGGTACCCTTGAGGTGTTTCTTCAGGTTTGGAAACAGATGATAGTCGGAGAGAGCTAGATCTGGTGAATAAGGTGGTCAACCAGCTCAGCTGGAAGCCCACCTCTGCCAGTTTTGCCGTGGTCGCTTGTGCAGTGTGAGCGGAGGCGTTGTCTTGCAGGAACAAGATTCCTTTGGACAGCTTGCTGCGCCTTTTGGCCTTCAGAGCTGCCTTAAGTTGGTCCAAAAGTTCAATGTAACACCTTGCATAGATGGTGGAACCCTTTTGAAGGTAGTTCACTAGCAGCACGCCCTCCTTATCCCAGAACACAGACGACATAACCTTAGTGGCTGATTTTTGCACCCTGAACTTCTTTGGATGAGGAGAAGCACTGTGCCTCCACTCTTGACTGCTCCTTGTTTTCAGGGTCATACAAATAAATCCAGGTCTCATCCATAGTGACCAGTCGATACAGGAAGTTCTTATCAGTCCGGAAAAACTGACAAATGGACTGGGAAGTTTTCACTTGCATGCTTCTCTGATCTGTTGTCAAACATTTAGGGACCCACTTTGCAGATAGCTTCATTATGTCCAAATGTTCATGGATAATGACACAAACATGTTCACGGGAAATCCCCATGATGTCCGCTATTGTTTTAGCGGAAATTCGTCGATTCTCCAGTATAAGGTTGTGCACAGCATCGACGATCTCCGGAATAACAACCACTCTCAGTCGTCCAGGACGTTCCTCATCATTGGTGCTGAAGTGGTCCGTTTTAAATTTGGCAACAAAGTTCTTAACTGTGGAATATGAAGGGCATTGATCCCCCAATGTCTGCGACATATCACCATGAATATCCTTCTCTGACATTCGTAGCTGAAACAAGAATTTTATCACTCTGCTCTCAGTTGCTGTGAATATCACATTAGAATCCGCCATTTTGTTTTCCCGCTTGCGTAGAACACTGTTGCCATAAGCAGCAAACACAAAATTTTGAAAACATATATTAGACACACAAGGCTTTCATGTGATGTAACATTCGTTACCATAGAAACAAAAAAAGATCAGAAAGCCAAAGACTTATCAGCAGCCCCTCCTATTAGCCTTATTGCCATTGAATTGCCTATGGTGAGATGTGTCACAAAATACACGTAAGGTAGCTAAAAAGGAATCTGGAAAACCTTAGCTCCAATATTTACACATTTGTGACAACATATCCAAACTATAATTAGCCTGTTTCTCCAAATCAGTGCTCGGTGAGTAATGCCGTGTTCATATAGCGGTAATCAACTCTTTCATGTAAATTCTATTTGTAATCTGTAAATTGATGTACACAAGGTGCCTAGACGTTTATATGTAAAGTCTTCTCATAATCCAACACAAAGAATGGCATTGATGGGATTCAGTTGACAAGCACACACATTCTTCATTAGTCTTTCTGTATCCTAGAACATTTTCCTGGACCATGCAGCAATAACTTAAGTGTGAATATGGAAACTTTCCCCTAGAACGGAAAGTCTGCACTTTCATTTATATGTCAACATTTGGTTTGACTCAGACAGAAAATATATAATTCAGAGCAGGCCGAAAAATGAAATACTATTCATTGTAAACCACCGTCATGAAAATTAATTTTCTGTATCTTGTCTGTGATGATTTTATCATAGTTGTGCACTTTGTGTCCTATAGATTGTAGAAACGTCAGAGCTAACAAAGTATGTTGAAGCCGAAGAACTGCCAGAGAGTCTTGGGGGAGAAAGGCCATACGTACACAATGAGTGTGTGAGGAGCCAGCGGGTGAGATGAAAAGCTATGTGTGTGTTTTAGGCTCATTATGGTCAATGCATCATCAACAAGGCTGTATATGAAACTGTCATTACCAGAGTACACAGTAAACATACATCACATATCTGTAAAGCCCTCCAGTCGTGGATTAATCCTTATTTATGAAAGTCTTAGTCAAAACCAGATGGTTTGTAAGAGACAAAACTTAACAAAACAGGCACATCTGGCCTGATGGGATCTTTCAGTCTGTTAGATGTCCACATCAATACACTCTGTTCATTCTAAGGAAATTGTTCTTGTAGTTTTATATGTAATGGCACTAACAATACACCATTTCTTATTTGTTCCTCCTAAGTAGTTATAAATATTCAATAGTTTTTGGATGCAGTTTTATTTGATTAATTAGTGCTGTCAAACTAATGAAAGTTTGGACCATATTATTGACCATGTAGATTAGAAAGTATTGCCTAGAAACGACAGAAAGAGAGAAATGAAAAAGATCCCTCTCTCTAAATACATCAAGACCACTTAATCCTAAGTATCACTATCTTAGGCCTCTTTCACACGTTCGTGAAAAACCACGCACATTTTTCATGGACGTGTCAGAGGTGCGTTTTGCACTCCGTGAGCCGTGTTTATGGCCTACGTGTGTTCACGTATAACACACGGAGAACGGGAACTTTCTGCTCACCTGTCCCTGGCGTCGCTGTACGTGGTGCTGATCTTCGGTCTCCGGTCCTGCCGACTCCCCGCTGCTGCTGCTTCCGGCCGCAGTGAAGTGAATATTCAATTAGCATAATGAGCGGCGGTCGGAAGCAAGTGACAGCAGCGGCAGAGACCGGAGGGCTGGAGAAGGTGAGTAAAGGTTTGTTTTTATTTTCTCAAACGCGTGTGTTTTCTCCGGCGCGTGTCACACGGAACACCTCCGTGTGGTCCATTTGCGTTCCATGTGACACCCGTGATGCCGGAGAAAAACGGACATGTTGACGTGTGGAGCACACGGACACACGTATGCTCCACACATACACACTGTCCATGGCAGAATACGCACGTGAGCGCAGACCCATTGATTTTAATGGGTCTACGTGTGCCCGTATCTCCGGTACGTGAGGAAAAGGACCAAACACGTACCGGAGACAAGGACGTGTGAAAGAGGCCTTACAGATAATTGAGCCTTAGTGTATATAAAGTATATGAGTAATATCCCATTTTCTGGCCATCATAAGATGTGTGTAATGCATTTTTTCATATATGCCAATGGATTCCCACTCTGTAGGTTTCATTTCTAATTGTCAGTTTTCCATTAGCTCAAGTTCAGAAGAAGCTAGATGCTGTAATGTCTCTCATTCACATCACATGGAGGACATTAGACATACAGCAGTACAAGCTCTTAAAGGGAACCTGTCAGGTCATTGTTTTATTTTTTGTTTTGTTTTTTTTGTTTTTTTTTTTCTTTAAATGTTTTTATTAATTTTAACACAAAGTAATATGAATATAACCAGACTTGTTATGAAAATATACATTGTTGATTTTAGTAAACAACTCACATGTCAATATTCTAGGTTATAGAATATTACTTTTAAATTTAACCACTACATACTAAACTACTATAACAATAAAATACATCAACTTTTATTCTGTCTTCTTTACTCATTGGAGTGGAAATCACCAAATCACAACATATCGATCAATCATAACCACAAGGATATTTTAGAAACATAAATTATTAAATATATAACTGGGATAGGGAAAAAAAAAACAAAACAAAAAAAACCAACAAAAAACAGGTTTAAATAGAGTTGTTTATCATTAGGTTATTCCATCTTTCCCAAATTTTTTGGTATTTTGGGTATCGATTATTAAAGGTGGCGAAACTTCTCTCATAATTATTATGAAGCATTATCGTGTCTTTAATTTCTATAATAGATGGTATATCTGTCTTTTTCCATTTGGCCGCTATATGAATTTTGACAATTAAAAAAATGTGAATAATTAGGTATTTGTCTTTGGTAATGCTATCTAAATCTAATGAAAGAAGAGCCATTTGAGGTGTAATAGTGATACTATTTCCAAGAATTTGATTTATTAAAAGGTTAACCTCCCCCCAAAGACATCTCAATTTAGGACAAGACCAAAATATGTGAAGAATATCTTCCTTTAAATTACATCCTCTCCAGCATAAATGGGAATTATTACGTGAAAAGAGCGATAGCTTATGAGGAGTAAAGTACCACCTAGAAAGCAATTTATAATAAGCTTCATGAAGTGTTAAACATATATTAGAGGAGTATGTATCTCTAATACACCTATTCCACTTTTCCAAGGAAAAGGTGTTTTTTAACTCTTTTTCCCATTTTATCATAAATGGCATTTTTTCAAAGAGAATGTCTCTGTTGAATATTTCATATATACATCTAGTTTGCCAAATAATATTTTCTTTGTCGCTCCATTGGGAGACCCAGACAATTGGGTGTATAGCTTCTGCCTCCGGAGGCCACACAAAGTATTACACTTTAAAAAGTGTAACCCCTCCCCTCTGCCTATACACTCTCCCGTGCATCACGGGCCCATCAGTTTTTATGCTTTGTGTTGAAGGAGGCACACATTCACGCAAGCTCCACATTTTAGTCAGCAGCAGCTGCTGACTTTATCGGATGGAAGAAAAGAGGGCCCCAGGGCCCCCGGCATGCTCCCTTCTCACCCCACTATGGTCGGCGGTGCTGTTAAGGTTGAGGTACCCATTGCGGGTACAAAGGCTGGAGCCACATGCCGTTATCCTTCCCCATCCCTTAGTGGCTCTGGGAGAAGTGGGATCCTAACCGGTCACCATGCACTGGGACCGGGCTCCCTCCGCAGCCCCTGAGGGAATCTGACGGACAGGAGACCGGGTATCATCAGGGACAGGCCCTGCTTCTCAGAGGTACTCTGTGTCCCCTTGGGGACGGCGCATAGAGCGCCTGTGTAACAGACGCTGCAGCGGCTGCTGTGTGTTTTGTGTCGCCGGGACTACCGCGCCGACCGCGCCTGTTTGCCGGCCACGCTACTAAATTTAGTCCCCGGCTTCTGCGGCCTAGTACCGCATACTCCCGCCCCCGGGCCTGCCAGTCAGGGGTAAGGGCGGGACGCTAGACTGGACGTCAGCGGTGAGGGCTGGAGCATACTTTGGTATCCTCCTCCCTCCTCACTGAGCACTGTGGGGCACCAGATTCCCGCACTTTCTGAGGCACGCCCACGGCTCCCTCCTCCTCTGAGAACGCTGGCAGCCATTGTTATCACACTGCTGCCGGTGGAGAACTTCAGACCGAGCTCCAACAGCTCTGGGAGGCCCAGGCAGGGAATCTGGTGGACACACAACCGCTGAGGGCGGTCGGTAAGCCGCACCAGTTACCAGGTGCTGGCCCCCCTGGGTGCCGAAGTGTATATATATATATATCCATATTGTGTATACATTTGCTCTGTTCGGCCGCATTATTTGCTTTGGCTATATACCCTCACTGATTGCTCTAAGAGGAGACAACAGCATGTCGTCCGCAAAAAGCAAGGGTGCCAAGGCACAGGCTTATTTTGCAACTTGTACCTCTTGTGCGGCTATGTTACCTGCAGGTTCCACCTACCCTCATTGTGTGCAATGCTCGGCCCCTGTGACACTCACTCAGCCGGAGCCTCAGGCACTGGTGGGACCCTCGGCCCAGGTAGAACCACCGGCTGCCACTGTCCAGGTGGCAGGGACAGAGTTTGCAGTGTTGGCTGAGAAACTTTCTGAGTCACTTTCACAATCCATGGCTCAGTCTATGGACAGATGGTCTGCTAAGATACTAGAAGCTTTGCAGTCCAGACCGGTAACACAGGCCCCGGGCACTGTTGAATCATTGCCCCCAGGCCCCCCTCGGTCGGCGCAGCAAACTGCTCCTGGGGTGACTCCTAGGTCCCACGGTGAGGACTCCGACACGGACCGCAGTCCCAGACCGGCTAAGCGGGCTCGCTGGGAACTTCCCTCGACTTCATCACACTGCTCAGGGTCTCAGCATGAGGACTCTCTGGAGGATGAAGCGGAGGTGGCAGATCAGGACTCTGATCCTGACGTTGCTCTCAATCTTGATACACCCGAAGGGGACGCCATAGTAAATGACCTTATAGCATCCATCAACCAGGTGCTAGAACTTTCTCCTCCAACTCCACCGATAGAGGAGTCAGCTTCACAGCAGGAGAAACACCAATTTAGGTTTCCCAAACGTACACGGAGTGCGTTTTTCGATCACTCCAACTTCAGAGATGCGGTCCAGAAGCACCGAGCATTTCCGGACAAGCACTTTACTAAGCTCCTTAATGACACACGTTACCCCTTCCCCACTGACGTAGTTAAGGGTTGGGCTCAGTGTCCCAAGGTGGATCCTCCAGTCTCTAGACTGGCGGCTAGATCCATAGTAGCAGTGGCAGATGGTTCATCGCTCAAGGATGCCACTGACAGGCAAATAGAGCTCCTGATGAAATCCATCTATGAAGCCATAGGCGCGTCTTTTGCTCCGGCATTCGCAGCCGTATGGGCACTCCAAGCTATCTCAGCTTGTCTGTCTGAGATTAATACAGTCACACGTGCCTCTACTCCGCAGGTTGTGTCTTTAACCTCTCAGGCGTCGGCTTTTTCGTCCTACGCCATGAACGCCGTCCTGGACTCTGCGAGCCGTACAGCGTTAGCATCCGCCAATTCAGTGGCAGTCCGCAGGGCCATGTGGCTACGCGAATGGAAGGCAGACTCTGCTTCCAAGAAGTTCTTAACCGGTTTGCCATTTTCTGGCTACCGTCTGTTTGGCGAGCAATTGGATGAAATTATTAAACAATCCAAGGGAAAGGACTCGTTCCTACCCCAGTCCAAACCAAACAGACCTCAGCAACGGAAGATAGGACCGAAACCTCGGTTGTTTCGGCCCTCAGCCAGATCTCAATTCCCCACGTCCAACAGGCCACAGAAGGGCCAGAGGAACGCTGATTCATGGCGGTCTAAGTCACGTCCTAAAAAGACCGCCGGAGGAACCGCCCCCAAGGCGGCCTCCTCATGACTTTCGGCCTCCCCAAACCGCATCCTCGGTCGGTGGCAGGCTCTCCCGCTTTTGCGACGCCTGGTTGCCACATGTCCAAGACCGATGGGTGAGAGACATTCTGTCTCACGGTTACAGGATAGAGCTCAGCTCTCGTCCTCCGACTCGTTTCTTCAGAACATCTCCGCCCCCCGAGCGAGCCGATGCACTTTTTCAGGCGGTGAACACTCTGAAGGCAGAAGGAGTGGTGATCCCTGTTCCCCTTCAAGAATGTGGTCGCGGTTTTTACTCCAACTTGTTTGTGGTGCCAAAAAAGGACGGATCATTCCGTCCCGTTCTGGACCTCAAACTGCTCAACAGACACGTGAAAACCAGACTGTTCTGGATGGAATGTCTCCGCTCCGTCATCGCCTCGATGTCCCAAGGAGACTTCCTAGCATCAATCGACATCAGGGATGCTTATCTCCACGTGCCGATTGCACCAGAGCATCAGCGCTTCCTGCGTTTCGCCATCGGAGACGAACACCTTCAGTTCGTGGCACTGCCTTTCGGCCTGGCGACAGCCCCACGGGTCTTCACCAAGGTCATGGCAACAGTGGTGGCAGTCCTACACTCTCAGGGACACTCGGTGATCCCTTACTTGGACGATCTTCTTGTCAAGGCCCCCTCTCGGGTGGCATGCCAACACAGCCTGAACACTGCTCTGGAGACTCTCCAGAGGTTCGGGTGGATCATCAATTTCCCAAAGTCAAAACTGACACCGACCCAATCGCTGACATATCTCGGGATGGAGTTTCATACTCTCCCAGCGATAGTGAAACTTCCGCTGGACAAGCAGCGTTCACTACGGACAGGGGTGCAATCTCTCCTTCGAGCCCAGTCGCACCCCTTGAGGCGCCTCATGCACTTCCTAGGGAAGATGGTGGCAGCAATGGAGGCAGTTCCATTTGCGCAGTTTAATCTGCGTCCACTTCAATGGGACATTCTCCGCAAATGGGACAGGAAGTCGACGTCCCTCGACAGGAACGTCTCCCTTTCTCGGGCAGCCAAAGCCTCTCTTCAGTGGTGGCTTCTTCCCACTTCTTTGTCGAAGGGAAAATCCTTCCTGCCCCCATCCTGGGCTGTGGTCACGACGGACGCGAGTCTGTCAGGGTGGGGAGCGGTCTTCCTCCACCACAGGGCTCAGGGAACCTGGACTCCGACAGAGTCCTCCCTTCAGATCAATGTTCTGGAGATAAGGGCAGTGTATCTAGCCCTAAAGGCGTTCCAGCTGTGGCTGGAGGGCAGGCAGATCCGAATTCAGTCGGACAACGCCACGGCGGTGGCGTACATCAACCACCAAGGCGGCACACGCAGTCGTCAAGCCTTCCAAGAAGTTCGGCGGATTCTGCTGTAGGTGGAAGCCACAGCCTCCACCATCTCCGCAGTTCACATCCCGGGCGTAGAAAACTGGGAAGCAGACTTTCTCAGTCGCCAGGGCATGGACGCAGGGGAATGGTCTCTTCACCCGGACGTGTTTCAAGAGATCTGTTGCCGCTGGGGAACGCCGGACGTCGACCTAATGGCGTCCCGGCACAACAACAAAGTCCCGGCATTCATGGCACGGTCTCAAGATCACAGAGCTCTGGCGGCAGACGCATTAGTTCAGGATTGGTCGCAGTTTCGACTGCCTTATGTATTTCCTCCTCTGGCACTGCTGCCCAGAGTGTTACGCAAGATCAGGTCCGACTGCCGCCGCGCCATCCTCATCGCCCCAGACTGGCCAAGGAGGTCGTGGTACCCGGATCTGTGGCATCTCACGGTGGGTCAACCGTGGGCACTACCAGACCGACCAGACTTGCTGTCTCAAGGGCCATTTTTCCATCTGAATTCTGCGGCCCTCAACCTGACTGTCTGGCCATTGAGTCCTGGATCCTAGCGTCCTCAGGGTTATCTCAAGAGGTCATTGCCACTATGAGACAGGCCAGGAAACCAACGTCCGCCAAGATCTACCACAGGACGTGGAGGATCTTCTTATCCTGGTGCTCTGATCAGGGTTTTACTCCCTGGCCGTTTGCCTTGCCCACTTTTCTGTCTTTCCTTCAATCCGGAATGGACAAGGGTTTGTCTCTCGGCTCTCTCAAGGGACAAGTATCGGCGCTTTCCGTGTTTTTTCAAAAGCGTCTAGCCAGACTTCCGCAGGTACGCACGTTCCTGCAGGGGGTTTGCCACATAGTCCCACCTTACAAGCGTCCGCTAGAACCCTGGGATCTTAACAGGGTGCTAACGGCTCTTCAGAAACCACCTTTCGAGCCGATGAGGGATGTTTCTCTTTCACGCCTTTCGCAGAAGGTGGTCTTCCTAGTGGCAGTCACATCACTTCGGAGAGTGTCTGAGCTAGCAGCGCTGTCATGCAAAGCCCCCTTCCTGGTGTTTCACCAGGATAAGGTGGTTCTGCGTCCGGTCCCGGAATTTCTCCCTAAGGTGGTATCCCCTTTTCATCTCAATCAGGATATCTCCTTACCTTCTTTTTGTCCTAATCCAGTTCACCAATGTGAAAAGGATTTGCACTTGTTAGATCTCGTGAGAGCACTCAGACTCTACATTTCTCGCACGGCGCCCCTGCGCCATTCTGATGCGCTCTTTGTCCTTGTCGCTGGCCAGCGTAAGGGGTCGCAGGCTTCCAAGTCAACCTTGGCTCGGTGGATCAAGGAACCGATTCTTGAAGCCTACCGTTCGTCTGGGCTTCCGGTTCCTACAGGGCTGAAAGCCCATTCTACCAGAGCCGTAGGTGCGTCCTGGGCATTGCGGCACCAGGCTACGGCTCAGCAGGTGTGTCAGGCGGCTACCTGGTCGAGTCTGCACACTTTCACGAAACACTATCAGGTGCATGCCTATGCTTCGGCAGATGCCAGCCTAGGTAGGCGAGTCCTTCAGGCTGCGGTTGCCCACCTGTAAGAGGGGGCCGTTTTACGGCTCTTTTTATCGAGGTATTCTTTTACCCACCCAGGGACTGCTTTTGGACGTCCCAATTGTCTGGGTCTCCCAATGGAGCGACAAAGAAGAAGGGAATTTTGTTTACTTACCGTAAATTCCTTTTCTTCTAGCTCCTATTGGGAGACCCAGCACCCGCCCCTGTTCCCTTCGGGCTGTTGTTCTTTTGTGTACACATGTTGTTCATGTTGAATTGTTCTTTGGTTCATGGTTTCAGTTCTCCGAACATCCTTCGGATTGAGTTTACCTTAGACCAATTTATAAGTTTCCTCCTTCCTGCTTTGGCACCAAAACTGATGGGCCCGTGATGCATGGGAGGGTGTATAGGCAGAGGGGAGGGGTTACACTTTTTAAAGTGTAATACTTTGTGTGGCCTCCGGAGGCAGAAGCTATACACCCAATTGTCTGGGTCTCCCAATAGGAGCTAGAAGAAAAGGAATTTACGGTAAGTAAACAAAATTCCCTTCATTATTGGCATTACAGATAAGATTACAAGATTGTTCAGTTAATAAATGGTTGTCTTTTAGTAAAGCGGAGATAATTTTTCTGATGGATAAATAGCTGTAGAAATCAATATCTGGTAAATCATGATGTTTTTTAGAATTTGAAAAGAAATAAAATTAGTCCCACAGGTCATTGTTTTGTGCCATACTAACAGTATCCTGAAATATGGCTTGGGTAGCCCTTTCAGGATATGTAACTTTTATTCATGTACGTTACCCCATGTGTTGCTGTAAGGCTTAGAACTGTTAGGGTAAGTTCACACAGTGCGTTTTTCGCGGCGTTTTTGCGCAGTTTTTGGGTGCGTTTTTGCTCAGAAAACTGAATGACTTTGCTTCCCCAGCAAAGTCTATGAGTTTTCATTTTTGCTGTCTGCACACAGCGCTTTTTTTCAGCTGCGTTTTTGTGGTGCCACAAAAACGCAGCATGTCAATTATTCCCTCGTTTTTCACTGCGTTTTTCATCCATTGAGTGCAATGGGATGTTGAAAGACGCAATGAGAAACGCAAATAGCTGCGTTTTGGTGCGTTTCTAAGACCAAAAACGCAGCTATAAACGCAGGAGGTGGGTAGTAAAGTGACATGTACAGTAAGAGGATTCCTTCTGTCAGTAAACACAGAAGCGTGAATCCTCCCAGTACCGTCACCGCCGCGTCCACCTCCAGTCCTGTGCATGTATGCTGCCGTGCGGCGCCATGTTCGGGCAGGAGGTGGAAGCGGCTGCGAAAACAAAAGTGAACAGTAGAAAAAAAAAAAAAGTCATACTCACCTGTCTGCAGGGTCCCGGTGCCATGCCCGCTCCCATCTCCTCCCGGTACCGCCGCTCTAGCTCTGTGCAGACGGCCAGGACACCTCCGATAGATGCAGGACCTGGCGATGGATCACCTGATGCAGTCACCTGACGCATCAGCTGATTGTAAGTATCGCGGTGACTTGCTCGCCTGGCCGGTTTAACCTATCAGCGGATGCGTCAGGAGACTTCATCCCTGATTACCGGCAGCTCCTGCAGCGATCAGACGGGATCAGACTCCTCCAATCGCTCCAGGAGCTGCCGGTAATCAGCACATGAGTATTTTTTTTTTTTTTGCACCGATGCATCTGCTTATTGTATAAACGGCTTTTATACAATCAGCTGATGTGTGATGTGATTCAGGCACTTGATCCTGATACATCATCTGATCGCTTTGCCTTCCAGCAAACCGATCAGATGATATTGGATCCGGATTGGACGGCGCGGGACCCTGACCCAGGATTACTGCGGAGGGGGGTTCTTTATTTCAATAAAGATGGAGTCACTAATTGTGTTGTGTTTTATTTCTAATAAAAATATTTTTCTGTGTGTTGTGGTTTTTTTTTTTTATCTTTACTAGAAATTCATGGTGGCCATGTCTAATATTGGCGTGACACCATGAATTTCGGGCTTAGGGCCAGCTGATAATATACAGCTAGCCCTAACCCCATCATTACCCAGCGAGCCACCCGGCATCAGGGCAGCTGGAAGAGTTGGATACAGCGCCAGAAGATGGCGCTTCTATGAAAGCGCCATTTTCTGGGGTGGCTGCGGGACTGCAATTCACAACGGGGGTGCCCAGAAAGCATGGGCACCCTGCACTGTGGATTCCAATTCCCAGCTGCCTAGTTGTACCCGGCTGGACTCAAAAATTGGGCGAAGCTCACGTCATTTTTTTTTTTAAATTATTTCATGAAATTCATGAAATAATTAAAAAAAAGGGCTTCCCTATATTTTTGGTTCCCAGCCGGGTACAAATAGGCAGCTGGGGGTTGGGGGCAGCCTGTACCTGCCTGCTGTACCTGGCTAGCATATAAAAATATGGCGAAGCCCACGTCATTTTTTTGGGGGGCAAAAAAACTCATGCATTCAGTCCTGGATGGAGGATGCTGAGCCTTGTAGTTCTGCAGCTGCTGTCTGCTCTCCTGCATACACTATTGGATGGAGTATGCTGAGCCTTGTAGTTCTGCTCCCTCTGCCTCTCCCTCCAGCATACAGTCCTGTATGGAGCATGCTGAGCCTTGTAGTTCTGCAGCTGTCTGCTCTATTGCATACACTAGTGGAGAATGAAGAACATATTGAAGAAGGAAATGACATCAGACCTTTTTTTTTTTTTTCCAACAATCTTTAATGGCATTGTTCACTGATAAAAAACGCATAAAGACGCAGTGAGCAAAAACGCAGCAAAAAAAGGCACCAAATCGCGGCAAAACGCGTGCGTTTTTTGCTGCGCTTTTTTGACGCGGGTGCGTTTTTGTGCAGTTTTTGCAGCAAAAAACGCACAAAAACGCAGTGTCAAAAAAACGCAGTGTGTGAACCTAGCCTTATAGTGGCGCGCTGGCTAGTCAAGTGTATGCAAATGCAGAATTAATATTCATCCCTTCCCCGCCCACTCCTCGGTGCAGCGTCAGTGATTGGTGCAGTCAGACTGTCAGTATTACTACATTTGTTAAAGCAAGTGAACCTATTCCTGCAGCTGTGACACCCCTCCCTTAGCAGTAAACCATTAGTGTAGTTGTGTGCCATTATTGTACCAGATCTACTCAGCACAAAAATGATCTGACAGATTTCCTTTAAGAATGACTATACAATGTACTTAGTAGAAGAATACGAAATGAATCGGGACACAAAAGGGAAAAAAATAGTTTCCTGTATATAGACAGATATCCACAATGTATCCTCACTCTCCTGTCTGGTGGCAGATTCTTCTCCTTTCTTTTTCGCTCCTAATTGGGAGACCCAGACAATTGGGTGTATAGCTATTGCCTCCGGAGGCCACACAAAGTATTACACTTAAAAGTGTAAGGCCCCTCCCCTTCTGGCTATACACCCCCAGTGGGATCACTGGCTCACCAGTTTTGTGCTTTGTGCGAAGGAGGAACACATCCACGCATAGCTCCACTGTTTAGTCAGCAGCAGCTGCTGACTATGTCGGATGGAAGAAAAGAGGGCCCATACAGGGCTCCCAGCATGCTCCCTTCTCACCCCACTTCATGTCGGAGGTGTTTGTTAAGGTTGAGGTACCCATTGCGGGTACGGAGGCTGGAGCCCACATGCTGCTTCCTTCCCCATCCCTTTTTACAGGGCTCTGGGTGAAGTGGGATTCTATCGGTCTCCAGGCACTGAGACCGTGCTCCATCCACAGCCCCTGGTATCTGCTGGACATGGAGCGGAGTATCTTCAGGGACATGGCCCTGCTACATGGAGGTACTCTGTGTCCCTGTGGGGACCGCGCAGACACACGGCAGCACTGCTGGGTGTGTTAGTGCGCCAGGGACAGCGGCGCTGTCCGCACTAGTGCCATCGCACACCACAGCGTTGCTGGGTGTGTTAGTGTATTGGGTGACTACTGCGCTAACCGCCGCTGCCATTTTTATTTAAGGCGCCGCTGGGATTTGTGGTGCGCCGGGGACTTCCGCGCCGGCCAGCACTGATATGCCGGCCGCGCTTATTAACTCGAGTCCCCGGCTTCTGGGCCTAGTCTCCCTTCGTTACCGCCCACAGGCCTGACAGTCAGGGTAGGGGCGTGACGCTGCATAGCACAGCAGCGCTGAGAGCTGGAGTATGTTTTGCATACTCCACCCCTCTCACTGTGTGCACTGTGAAACCGGATTCCCGCACTTTCTCAGGCACGCCCACGGCTTCCTTCTCTACAAGGACGCCGGCAGCCATTAGTGTCAGTTTCTGTACGATACAGAGACAAGTGTGGAAGACCCTGGCATTCTGATAGTCACACAATCGCTGCAACAGGCGTTAAGCAGCACCTGTGGTGCTAACCCCACTAGTGCAGAAGTGCACTTATAGATATGCTTGTACTTTATACATTGCACTGTTAGGTCGCACGTTGTATATACCCTCCTGGATTGTGCGGAGGAGTTATCAGCATATTCTCTGTGTAAAACAAAGGTGCAGAACCACATGTTTTTCTATGCAGCCGGTACAGCATGTACGGCTATACGGCCGGCAGGTTACATAGACCCCCATTATATCCAACTCAGCCGGAGTCTCTGCTAATGGCCAGAGGATGAGGACGGTGTCTGCAGTATTTACTGACAGATTTTCTGAGACTATGGCTATGATACTAGAAGCCTAGCAGTCCGGACATGTCTCTCACAACATGGGCACTGTTGAATCATTGATCCATGGCCCCCCTCAGTGTGAACAACTAACAGCTCCGGGAATGTCACACGCATCCCAGAGTCACGGCTCTGCACAGACGTCAGTCCCAGACAGCCTAAGCGGGCTCACTATGAGCGGCCCTCGGTTTCATCAGGGTCCTAGCAGAAGGACTCTCTGTGTAATGAGGCGGAAGTAGCGGCTCAGGATTCTGATCCTGAGACCGCTCTCAATCTGGATACACCTAATGGTGACGCCATAGTGAATAATCTTATAGCGTCCATCAATAGAATGTTGGTTATTTCTCACCCAGCTCCTCCAGTGGAGGAGTCAGCTTCACGTATTTTTCTGGACCACTCTGCCTTCAGAGAGGCAGTCCAGGAACACCACACTTATCCAGATATGCGCTTCTCCAAACGGCTTAGGATACACGTTATCCCTGCCCCCTGACGTGGTCAAGGACTGGACCCAGTGTCCCAAGCGGCATCCTCCAATCTCCAGGCTTGTAGCTAGATCCATAGTTGCAGTGGGAGATGGAGCTGCACTTAAAGATGCCACTGACAGACAGATGGATCTCTGGTCTAAATCCATCTATGAGACTGTCGGCGCACCGTTGGCTCCAGCATTCTCACCCTTGGGGCACTCCAAGCTATTTCAGCTTGTCTTACACAGATTGACACGGTTACACGTACATCTGTGCCGCAGGTGGCATCCTTAACCTCTCAAATGTCTGCATTTGTTTCTTACGCGATTCAGGTTGCCCTAGACTCTGCGAACCGTACGGCAGTAGCCTCCGCTGCTCCGTGTTTTTAAGCAGAGCCTGGTCTGCTCGTTAAGTGAATGGAAGGCAGATTCTGCTTCCAAAAAAGGTTGCTTAACCAGTTGCCTTTTTCTGCTGACCGACTGTTTGGTGAGCGTTTGGATGTAACCATTAAACAGTCCAGGGGTAAGGATTCATCCTTTCCTCAGCCCGGACACAACAAACCCCAACAGAGCAGGAGGCAGTCGTGGTTTCGGTCTTTTCGAGGCTCGGGAAGGTCCCATTTTTCCTCGTCCAATGTGGACTCAAAAGGATCAGAGGAGCTCAGATTCTTGGCGGGCTCAGTCACGCCCAAAAAAGAGACAGTCTGAAAACCCGCTTCCAAGGCGGCTTCCTCATGACTTGCGGCCTCCTCTCTCCGCATCCTCGGTCGGTAGCAGGCTCACCCGCCTTGGCGATATTTAGCTGCCATAGGTCAATGACCGTTGGGTGTGAGACATTCTGTCTCACGGGTACAGGATAGAGCTCACTTCTCGTCCTCCAACTCGATTCTTCAGAACTTCTCCACCTCCCGGCCGAGCCGCTGCTCTTCTGCAAACAGGGTGCACTCTATAGGCAGAAAGAGTGATGACCCCCGTTCCTCTTCAGGAACAAGGTCACGGTTTTTACCCCAAATTTTTTGCGGTGCCTATAAGAACGGGCCGTTCCGTCCCGTTCTGGATCTAAAACTGCTCAGCAAGCTCGTGGACACCAGGCGGTTCCGGATGGAATCCCTCCGCCATGTCATCGCCTCAATGTCCCAAGGAGATTTCCTAGCATCATTAGGCATCAAGGATGCTTATCCACACGTGCCGATTGATCCAGAGCACTAGCGTTTCTACGCTTCGTTATAGGAGACGAACACCTTCTGTTCGTAGCTCTACCTTCCGGCTAGCGACAGTCTCACTGGTCTTCGCCAAGGTCAGGGCAGCAGTAGTCACAGTCCTGCACTCTCAGGGTCACTCTGTGATCCCATATTTAGACGATCTACTTGTCAAGGCACTCTCTTAGGAAACATGCCGACACTGCCCGAACGTTGCGCTGGAGACTCTCTAGAGTTTTGGGTGGATCATCAACTTTTTGAAGTCAGATCCGACCCCGACCCTATCGCTAACATATCTAGGCATGGAGTTTCATACTCTCTCAGCGATAGTGAAGCTTCCGCTAGACAAACAGCATTCACTACGGGCTGCAATCTCTTCTTTAAGAACCAGTCGCACACATTGAGACGCCTCATGCACTTCCTACGTAAGATGGTAGCAATGGAGGCAGTTCTTTTCGCGCAGTTTCATCTGCGTCCACTACAATGTGACATTCTCCGCCAATGGGACGGGGAGTCGACCTCCCTCAACAGAGTCGTCTTTCTTTCTCAGGCGGCCAAGGAATCTCTACGGTGGTGGCTTCTTCCCACCTCATGGTCAAAAAGAAGGTCCTTCCTATCCCCATCCTGGGCGATAGTTACGACAGACGCGAGTCTATCAGGGTGGGGAGCAGTTTTTCTCCACCACAGCGCTCAGGGTACGTGGACTCAGCAAGAGTCCACCCTTCAGATCAATGTTCTTGAACACAGAGCAGTGTATCTTGCCCTACAAACCTTCCAACAGCAGCTGGACAGCAAGCAAATCCGACTTCAGTCGGACAACTCCACAGCGGTGGCATACATCAACCACCAAGGAAGAACGCGCAACCGGCAAGCCTTCCAGGAAGTCCGGCAGGTTCTGATGTGGGTGGAAGACACGGCATCCACCATATCCACAGTTCACATCCCAGGCGTGGAAAACTAGGAAGCTGACTTCCTAAGTCGCCGGGGTGTGGCCGAAAGGGTATGGTCTCTTCACCCGGACGGGTTTCAGGAGATCTGGCGCCGCTGACAGAGGCCGGACGTCGATCTAATGGCGTCACGGCACAACAACAATGTGCCAGCTTCATGGCACGGTTTCACAATCATCGAGCTCTGGCGGCAGACGCCTTAGTTCAGCATTGGTCGCAGTTCCAGCTACCTTATGTGCCACCTCTGGCATTGTTGCCCAGAGTGCTGCGCTAGATCAGGACCGACTGCGGCCGCGCCATCCTC
This sequence comes from Anomaloglossus baeobatrachus, assembly GCF_048569485.1. Taxonomy (NCBI): domain Eukaryota; kingdom Metazoa; phylum Chordata; class Amphibia; order Anura; family Aromobatidae; genus Anomaloglossus; species Anomaloglossus baeobatrachus. The sequence continues at coordinate 652,632,674 of NC_134353.1, forward strand.
GTCGCTACAGATTGGCCGAGGATGTTGTGGTTCCCGGTTCTTTGGTGCCTCACGGTAGGCTAACCGGGGGCACTACCAGACCAATCAGACTGGCTGTCTCAAGGGCCATTCTTCCATTTGAATTCTACGACCCTCAACCTGATGGTGTGGCATTGAGTCCGGGAACCTAGTGTCGTCAGGATTACCTCAGGACGTGGTTGCCACCATGAGACAGGCTAGCATACCAACGTCCGCCAAGATTGACCACAGGACGTGGAAGATATTCTTATCTCGGTGCTCGGCGCAGGGTGTTTCTCCCTGGCCGGTTGCATCGTCTATGTTTCCTTCCTTCCTGCAATCTAGGTTGGAAAAAGGGTTGTCGCTCAGTTCCCTTTAGGGACAAGTCTCAGCGCTATCTGTATTTTTTCAGAAACGACTTCCTCAGGTACGCACGTTCCTACGAGGAGTTTGTCGTCTCAGCACTCCGTACAAGCGGCCGTTAGAGCCCTGGGATCTGAACAAGGTTCTAATTGCTCTCCAGATGCCGCCTTTCGAGCCTTTGAAAGAGGTCTCCCTTCCCGCTTTTCTCGGGAAGTGGCCTTCTAGTAACGGTCTCGTCTCTTAGGAGAGTTTCCGAGCTAGCAACGCTCTCATACAAATCTCCCTTCCTGGTCCTTCACCAGGACAGGGTAGTTCTGCGTCCGATTCCGGAATTTCTCCCTAAGGTGGTATCCCACTTTCATATCAATCAGGATATCACCTCACCTTCTTTGTGTCCTCGTCCAGTCCATCAATTTCAGAAGGATTTGCATCTGTTGGTTCTGGTGAGAGCACTCAGGTTCTACTTCCCGCATGGCGCTCCTGCGCCACCCGGATGCACTCTTTGTCCTTGTCGCTGGTCGGCGTAAACAGTCGCAAGCTTCTGAATCCACCCTGGCTCGGGGGATCGAGGAACCAATTCTTGAAACCTACAGTTCTACTGGGCTTCTGGTTCTCTCAAGGCTGAAGGCCCATTCTACCAGAGCCGTGGGTGCATCCTGGGCATTACGGCACCAGGCTACGGCTCAGCAGGTGTGTCAGGCACCTACCTGATTGAGTCTGCATACTTTTACCAAGCATTTTCAGGTGCATACCTACGCTTCGGCAGACGCCAGCCTAGGTAGATAAGTCCTTCAGGCGGCGATTGCCCACCTGTAGGAAAGGGCTGTTTGACGGCCCTATCACGAGGTATTCTTTTACCCACCCAGGGACTGCTTTTGGACGTCCCAATTGTCTGGGTCTCCCAATTAGGAGCGAAAAAGAAGAAGGGAATTTTGTTTACTTACCGTAAATTCCTTTTCTTCTAGCTCCAATTGGGAGACCCAGCACCCGCCCTGTTTTCTCGGGGTTTTTCTGTTTTTTCGGGTACACATGTTGTTCATGTGGTATGGTTCAGTTCTCCGATGTTTCCTCGGATTGAATTGGTCTTTAAACCAGTTATTGGCTTTCCTCCTTCTTGCTTTGGCACTAAAACTGGTGAGCCAGTGATCCCACTGGGGGTGTATAGCCAGAAGGGGAGGGGCCTTACACTTTTAAGTGTAATACTTTGTGTGGCTTCCGGAGGCAATAGCTATACACCCAATTGTCTGGGTCTCCCAATTGGAGCTAGAAGAAAAGGAATTTACGGTAAGTAAACAAAATTCCCTTCTTTGCTGTCTGGATGTAGATCCTTCTCCTCTCTGTCAGTTTGGAGATCCTTCTACCCTCCCTCCTGTATGGATGTAGAGCCTTCTTCTTTCTGTCTGTATGCAGATCCTTCTACACTCCGTCCTGTATGGATGTAGATTCTTCTCCTCTCTGTCTGTTTGGAGATCCTTCTACCCTCCCTCTTGTATGTATGTATGTATGTATGTATGTATGTATGTATGTATGTATGTATGTATGTATGTAGAACCTTCTCCTTTCTGTCTGTTTGGAGATCCTTCTACCCTCCCTCCGGTGTGGATGTAGATCCTTCTCTCTGTCTGTTTGGAGATCCTTATACCTTCTCTCCTGTATGGATGTAGATCCTTCTTCTCGCTGTCTGTTTGGAGATCCTTTTACCCCCCTTCCGATATGGATGTCGATCCTTCTCTCTGTTTGGAGATTCTTCTACCCTCCCTCTTGTATGTATGTAGAGCCTTCTCCTTTCTCTCTGTTTGCAGATCCTTCTACCCTCCTTTCTGTACGGATGTAGCTCCTTCTTCTCTGTCTGTTTAGAGATCCTTCTACCCTCCCTCCTGTTTGGATGTAGATCCTTCTCCTCTCTGAATCTCTTATTTGGAGATCCTTATACCTTCTCTCCTGTATGGATGTAGATCCTTCTCTCTGTTTGGAGATCTTTGTACCCTCCCCCTGTATGGATGTAGATCCTTCTTCTCACTGTTTGGAGATCCTTCTTCCCTCCCTCCTGTATGGCTGTAGAGCCTTATTTATTCTGTCTGTTTGCGGATCCTTCTACCCTCCCTCCTGTATGGATGTTGATTCTTCTCCTCTCTGACTCTCTGTTTGGAGATCCTTCTACCCTCCCTCCGGTATGGATGTAGATACTTCTTTCTGTCTGTTTGGAGATCTTTCTACCCTCCTTTCTGTATTGAGGCAGATCTATCTCCTTTCTCTAACGCTGGATACATTTATTTTTTATTTTTTCTGTCTACATTCTTTTACTTTTTCTTTTGGCTGTTTTCAGATACTTCTACACTGTCTCCTGTCTCACTTCTCTCTTTCTTGTCTGTCTACAGATCCTTGTCTTCTTTCTCTACTGTCTGGATGTAGATCCTTCTCATCTTTTTAATGTCCAGATTAAGATTCTTCTTGACTCCGTCTTGCCTAAATCTAAATCCTTTTCTCATCTATCTCTAATGAACACACAGAAACCGCAGCATAGAAGATATTTTACAGAACCGATAAGCATTGCTGTTGTGAGATCGTGGAACACTTAAGCTGGGTTTACACACAGCAACATCGCAAAGGACATCGCTGTAACGTCACCGGTTTTGTGACGTAACAGCGACCTCCCTAAGTCTCTGCTAAGTCGCTGGTGAGCTGTCAAACAGGCAAACCTGGCCAACAACTCAACAGTGATCCGGACCTGCAGAGCGACCTAGCTGGTTGTTGGGGACGTTGATAAGCAGCCTTTTGAAAGGGAAGTTGCAAACAAAGTCTCTGCAAAGTCTTTCACACACTGAAACTTTCCAACGATGCATGCTGCACAGCTGGAAACAAAGGACCTAGGAATGGTCCTGAACGATTTGTAACGATTACAACTTCACAGCAGGGGCTGGGTCGCTGATAGGTTTCACACACTGCAACATCGCAAACAACATCGCTATTGCGTCACAAAACCGGTGACGTTACAGCGATGTCGTTTGAGATGTTGCAGTGTGTAAACCCAGCTTAACACACAGATGCTGCTGCATTTAGTATCTGTGTCTACAGCAGATCCTTCCTCTCTTTCCCCTCTCCATAGACAACTATTAGTAGCAGTAGTAATCTGATCTCTTAGGTTGATATTTCATCCCATCACTGCTTAAATAAAAACAGATTTTACCAGAAGTGTATTAGTAAGGTAAAGGGAGGAAAGGGTATCTGATAGATGTCAAGCATGGCATTAACCTCACAGAAATAAGAAAGCTGATGTCAAGTGATCAAATTACCAGACGATTGTTTGAAAGGTTTATCAGTTCACGGATACATACTGTGGGAAATAAGTATTTGATCCCTTGCTGATTTTGTAAGTTTGCCAACTGATAAAACCATGAACAGTCTATAATTTTAAGGGTAGGTTAATTTTAACAGTGAGAGATAGAATGTCAAAAACAAAATCCAGAAAATCATATTTTATAAATTATATATATGTATTTGCTTTTTGCAGAGAGAAATAAGTATTTGATCCCTCTGGCAAACAAGATTTAATACTTGGTGGCAAAACCCTTGTTGGCAAGCACAGCACAAACCATCAAGAAAACCCCCCTAAAAACAATTTTATTAGATTAATTTAAAATCTGGTATCCAAAAAAGAAAAAAAAGCAATAAATATTTTTGGGTAAGGGGCTAAGATTTCTTCTCTCGGTAGGGGTTGGGCCAAATAGCCCTCTTTCTTCCCCTACCTAACCGCAGAGGTTGGCACCCTAAGGATACGAAATGGCGCCCCCACTCAACGACGGCTTGCCTTTCTTCCCCTGCACTAGTCTTAACATGCAGCTAATCTGGGAATTACGGGAGTGCTGGAATTAACACTAATTAAATACCGATCTCACATAAGTTAAAACTTCAAAAAAGTGAGTCAAACACCAAAAACCCAAAGGGTCAGTGAAAAAATTCAAACCCCTCTTAGGCCTTGTGCGCACTGGGAAATGGAATTTTCTTGAGAAAATTCCGCATGCTCTCAAAGATTACCGCACCCGCGGTAAAAAAAACGCGGGAAACCGCACCCGAAAACCGCATGCGGTTTGCCGCGGTTTTACCGCGGTATTATTCGCGGTATTGCCGCGGTTTTGCCGCGTGCGGGTTGGGATGTGCTTTATTGCATTCAATGCAATAAAGCACATTGAGAGAAAAAAAAAAAAAAGTCATTTAATTCTGAGATAGTAGATAGATAGACAGAAGAATAGATAGAGGGATAGATAGATAGACAGACAGAGGGATAGATAGATAGATAGAGGACAGATCGCTGCATTTCCCACGGTCGGCAGTGAGTTCACATTACCGGCCGTGGGAAATGACCGGTAATTACCTCTGCTGTCTGCTGCATTCATTCAGCGCTGTGTCTGTGACAGTCGCGGCTGGATGGAAGCAGCGCAGGACCTGTGGATTACGCCGGAGCGGTGGATTATGTCGGAGCTTTGGTGCGGGAGGGGTTAATAAAATGGTGAACGAGGCTTGTTTGTTTTATTTAAACTAAAGGATTTTTCGGTGTCTGTGTTTTTTTTCACTTTACTTACGGGTTTATCATGTCAGCTGTCACATAGACGCTGCCATGATCAAGCCTGGAGTTAATGGCGGTGGTCCCCCACCACTATTAACCCCTTGTATTACCTTGCTGCCACTGCTACACGGTGGCAAGAAGAGCCGGAGACACTCCGGTAGTGCCGCATAATGAATGCGACAGTGCCGGGGCAGCTGCGGCTGATATTCTCGGCTGCCGGAGGGGGAGTGAGGCGGGGGACATTAACCCTGCCCCTCTCCCTCCCCAGCCTGAGAATACCGGGCCGCCGCTGTGTGCTTACCTCGGCTGGACGGTGAATATGCAGCGGAGCCCACGTTCTTTGTTTTCTATATTTCCGTTTTCTTTCTATGTGTGTTCTATGTGTCTGTGTCTATGTGTTCTATGTCTGTGTGTGTGTGTGTGTGATCTGTGTGTGTTTACTCTCTGCACGGCTTCCTCTTCCTGTAATGACATCACTTCCCTGCAAACCGCAGACAGGCGATGTACATTACCGGAGGTAAACCGCGAAATACCGCAGGGAATAACGCAGGAAAACGCAGTGAACCGCACAGAATTTGCTGCCTGCGTTATTCCCTGCGGGATTTCATGATAACATTGGAGTCAATGGAGTGAAATCCCGCAGCGATGTGCGGAAAAGAAGTGACATGCACTTGTTTTTGCTGCTGGATTCCCGCAGCAAAACATGCAGCTGTCAAATTCCGCCTAGTGCGCACAGGATTTTTTTTCTCCATAGGATTTGCTGGTGATTCACTGCAGAGATGTTATGAACATTTTCTGCAGCGAAACATGCAGCAAATCCGCGGAAAATCCGCGGCAAAATCCGGTAAGTGCGCACATAGCCTTAGTCTATTGGAGGCAGTAATTATCTTATATATTCTCCAAATTAGACATACAAGAACATCCCTTAATAGCATAAATAATCAGGGAACAAAAATATCCAGTGATAAAAATTGTCATATATAATTCAATGTTTTGCTAATAAATATGCCAAATATCAATATACTGTTCCTATTGTCAAACAAAATCACTGAAAAAAAGAATACTGACCTGGTTAGGCGAGCGGCAGTATTGTGTTGCTGCAGGTCTAAAGGAACCCCCACTGAGGAAGCCCCTGATGAACCCTGGAAATGTTATATGCCAGGGAAAACGCGTCGGGAAGGATAGTGGCAATCTGGCCACCTGGAGCAAAATACCGGAAAGGAGAGTGGCAATCTGGCCACCTGGAGCAAAATACAGGGAAGGATAGTGGCAATCTGGCCACCCGGAGCTAAGTACCAGTGTTTATCATGGATTTGCTGACTAATTTTGGTCTGTTGTTTCAGTAATATTGTTTGCATATATGGCGTTATAATATCTTAAGGCTTAGATATCCATTTGTGTCCCTTTGATTATTTTCTTATATAAGGTAGTATTAGACTCTCATTTGTATTCTATATGTTAAAAGCTGCTTGATGACAGTCTGTCTTTTTGAGAGGTCTGGGAGGCTTATCTTTACAGAAAACCTGATGCTGCTAACTGCTATCCAAGTTGCTGCTATGAGAGTTGATGTTTACATGACAACCTATATATTTTGTTTGACAATAGGAACAGTATACTGATATTTGGCATATATATTAGCAAAACATTGAATTATATATGACAATTTTTATCACTGAATATTTTTGTTCCCTGATTATTTATGCTATAAGGGATGTTCTTGTAGGTCTAATCTGGAGAATATATAAGATAATTACTGTCTCCAATAGACTAATAGGGGTTTGAATTTTTTTCACTGACCCTTTCGGTTTTTGGTGTTTGACTCACTTTTTTGAAGTTTTAACCTATGTGAGATCGGTATTTAATTAGTGTTAATTCCAGCACTCCCGTAATTCCAGATTAGCTGCACGTTAAGACTAGTGCAGGGGAAGAAGGGCAAGCCGTCGTTGAGTGGGGGCGACATTTCGTATCCTTAGGGTGCCAACCTCCGCGGTTTGGTAGGGGAAGAAAGAGGGCTATTTGGCCCAACACCTACCGAGAGAAGAAATCTTAGCACCTTACCCAAAAATATTTATTGCTTTTTTTGTTTTTTTGGATACCAGATTTTAAATTAATCTAATAAAATTGTTTTTAGGAGGTTTTTCTTTAAGGTTTGTGCAATATATACTCCCTTTCAAGCTACTTCTAGTTGGTTTTTGCTGGCAAGCACAGCAGTCAGATGTTTTTTGTAGTTGATGATGAGATTTATGCACAGTCAGGAGAAATTTTGGTCCACTCCTCTTTGCAGATCATCTCTAAATCATTAAGATTTTGAGGCTGTCGCTTGGCAACTCTGATCTTCAGCTCACTCTATAGGTTTTCTATGAGATTAAGGTCTGGAGACTGGTGTCCATTGTCCCATTGATGTGGTGAAGTAGTCCTGAGAAACACCCCCAAAGCATAATGTTTCCACCTCCATAATTGACAGTGGGGACGGTGTTCTTTGGGTTATAGGCAGCATTTCTTTTCCTCCAAACACAGCAAGTTTGGTTAATGCTAAAGAGCTCAATTTCTGCCTCATCTGACTACAGCACCGTTTGCCAATTACTCTCAGAATCATTCAGGTATTCATTGGCAAACTTCAGACGGGCCTGCGTATGTGCCTTCTTGAGCAATGGGATTTTGCGGGCACTGCAGGATTTTAATCCATTACGGTGCAATGGGTTACCAATGGTTTTCTTGGTGACAGTGGTCCCAGCTACCTTGAGATCATTAACAAATTCCCCCCGTGTAGTTTTTGGCTGATCTCACCTTCCTCATGATCATTGATACCCACAAGGTGAGTTATGCATGGTACCCCAGATCAATGTCGATTGACACTGATTTGTATTTCTTCCATTTTCTTACTATTGCACTAACATTTGTCTCCTCCTCACCCAGCTTACTTATGGTTTTGTCGCCCATTCCAGCCTTGTGCAGGTCTATGATTTTGTCCCTGGTATCCTTAGAAAGCTCTTTGGTCTTACCCATGTTGTAGAGGTTAGAGTCTGATTAATTGAGTCTGAGGACAGGAGTCTTTTATACAGGTGACAATTTAAGACAGCGGTCTTTAAAGCAAGTAAGGAGTTGATTAGGAACGTCTAACTGGTCTGTAGGAGCCAGAACTCTTAATGGCTGGTAGGGGTTCAAATAAACCCCTTAAAATTTAATAAAGTATACAAATACTTATTTCTCTCTGCAAAATGCAAATACATTTTTCTCATTTATACAATGTGATTTTCTGGATTTTATTTTTTATATTCTATCTCTCACAGTTGAAATTAATCTACCCTTAAAATTATAGACTGTTCATGTCTATGTCAGTGGGCAAACTTACAAAATCAGCAAAACCACTGTATGTCTTATGGACTTGAAAAGCCACCAGGCATAATGGCTAATTGATAGGCAATTTATATTTAGAAATACAAAGCTCCTTGCTCATTGGCTTCTAAAATATACATCTGATGGAAATTATTTTACAGTTCAATGTAAAACCTTATGATATAGGCATCCCATACTTTATCTTTTTACCTTTTGTAGTCCCTGTGGCGACTCCACTCTTTGTGCTGTGATGTGCTTGACTCGCTGGAGAAGGTCACACAACAAGTAGAAGCTGACAGCACGGAGGTTAGTCTTTTTAATATTTTTTTTTTAAAAAAGATTTAGTTTGGTTATACTAATTAAAAAAGCTTGTTTTTTTAACAAAAAAAAGGTATAGCTTATACTGTTACATGCTAAAACAATGGTGAACTTTTTTTCTTACGTTTTTATTTTTCTTGTATTGAAGTTTGGGACTTTTTCCAACAAAGATGATTTTTTTAAATTAATTTTTATAATATACAAGGTGGCCTTAAAATAACCTAAGGTGTTTGGAGCCATGTGCAGACTGACCCAGTGGACAGAATTGGCCGAAAATTGGTATGTATGCTATACATGGCATGAGGAAACGGAAGGCTTCTTAAAAAAAAAAAATTGTACCAAATCTCCCCACCAGGTGAAAAAGTAGTGCTGTACAGTGAGCGCGCCTTGCAACTCAGTCTGCAAGATGCCTGTCTCTTTGCCGGATTGTGCGCTGTTAGTGCAATTGTTTTATGAGAATGCCAGGAATGCTATAGCTCCACTGAGAGCTATTCGTCGTTTGAAAGACCATCACATACGTAGCGGTCCAATGGCTGTCAATTCGGTGAGACAGATGATGACACGTTTTGAGGTAACAGGGTTACTGAGTGTTAAGCCAGGGTGTGGACAATGACCGGTAAACATAGAGGTTTTGGAGGACATTGCCACTGCCGCCGTGGAACAGGGCACGAGCAACCCTGCCGCGGAACAGCAGTGCACGCAGTGTTTCTAGGCAGTTGGGGCTCCCATACAGCACAGTGTGGAAAGTTCTCCGAAAAGGTCTTGCGGGTATACCCGTACAAAATTAGCCATCATCAACTTTCTCCTCGTGACAATGTACCCGCATGACATTTGCATTCATGTTTTTCGCGAGAGTGGAAATGGATGTCAGTTGGCCATGCAATGTCCTGTGGTGCAACAAAATGTATTTTTACTTAAGTGGAACGGTGACTACACAAAACTGTCGCTTATGGGCTACCGAAAATCCGCTGCGGTCGAGGTGGTTCCGCTGCATTCACTAAAGGTAACCGTTTGGTGTGGCTTTACCTAATCATTCATCCTCAGACCATTCTTTTACGAAGAAATGAGGCCAGTTGGGCTTGCTATCTGTTACTACCAGCTGCGAGGTACCAGACAATGCTGGAAACTGTAATTATTTCGCAACTCCAACAGCGGCAGTGTCTTCAGACGACTACCTTCATGCATAATGGAGCACCTCCTCACATTGCAAATCGTGTGAAGAATGTTCTGCGTGCACATTTACCCGATGACAGGATTTTGAGCCTCTCCTTCCCTAATACATGGCCACCGCGTTTGCCCAATCTCAATCCTTGTGATTTCTGGTTGTGGGGACACTTGAAGAAGTGTGTTTATCTGGGAAATGTCGACACCCTGGCTGATCTCAAAGACCGCATCATTTTGGAAATGCGCAGCATCCCACCAGACATGTTACACGCAAGCTTCGAGCATGTTCTGCATAGGTTGAACATGATCACCATGCATGATGGAGGCCATATTGAACAGTTATGCTAGTCTGTGTTACAACTGTGACATCTCAAATTATTGGCACACGGTTTTTGGGCCGTTTGCTCACTGTACAGCGCCACTTTTTAACCTTGTGGGGACTTTTGGTATAATTTTTTTTTTAAGATGCCTTCTGTTTCCCCATGCCTTGAATAGAATACATATCAATTTTCAGCCAATTTTGTCCACTGGGTCAGTCCACACACGGCTTCAAAAACCTTAGGTTATTTTGTGGCCACCTTGTATGCACATACTTAAAGGGAACCTGTCACCTAGAATATGCGTTTTGACCTATCAGCAGACGCATGTGTGCCCTAATTACACCTTCCTACCCATCCCTGTGCTGTAAAATTGTATAATATGAAAGTAATAAAAAACGTTTTATTACCTTCATATTTCGTATGTAAATAGCAGGGAATGTGGTCACGGGGCGGCGCCTTGCCCTATGGACGTCTGCATATTTCCGTGGTATCACGCCCCTGTGGGCGTGATACCATGGAGCGATGTCCCCGTCGCTCATCTATCCTGCGAGCATTGCGGCAGTCTTCTCTTCCGGGTTCTCCTTGTCAGTTTCAGATGCGCACTGCGCATGCGCAGTGCGCGTCTGAAGCCGGGGATTGAACACCCGGAAAAGAAGCCTGCTGCAATGCGTGCAGGATAGAATGAGCAACGGGGACGTCGCTCCATGGTATCACGCCAACAGGGGCGTGATACCACGGAAATATGCAGACGTCCATAGGGCAAGGCGCCGCCCCTGTGACCACATTCCCTGCTATTTACATACGAAATATGAAGGTAATAAAACGTTTTTTATTACGTTCATATACAATTTAACAGCACAGGGATGGGTAGGGAGGTGTAATTAGGGCACACATGCGTCTGCTGATAGGTCAGAACGCATATTCTAGGTGACAGGTTCCATTTAATCTTATTATTATGGTTCATCAACTATCTTCTTCAATGGAATAAACTTTTCATGCAGTGCATACATTCATTCAGTTCCTCCTATCTGCCATGGAGAACGGGGCCATAAGTCAGCCATCATGTGTCCCAATAGGACTATGATATTCATAGTAGGTTATCGACTGTGGTCTCCATTAGAACACCTTTTTTAAAAAGAAAAAAAAAAAAAGTACACTTATTTTACATGTGTAAAACAATACATAGAGTTAAAGGGGTGGTCCGAAAGCTAAACTATTTTTCATCTAAATCCGAGGTCTCAAATACACAGGCCGCATGCGGCCCCTGAGGCTGCACGTTGCGGCCTGCAGATCCCATGACAACCGCAGCCCGGGGCCGGCGCCGGCAGGACTTTACTACAATTGAACCCATTTGCGGTGCCGCACAGAAAAGCTGTCCGCGCAATACCAATGGCTGCTGCCCGCCAATCAGATGCAAGGAAGTGACGTCGCTGTATGACGTCACCTCCTTGCATCTGATTGGCGGGCAGCAGCCATCTCCCCTGCACACGCGGCACCGCAAATGATTCAATTGTAGTAAAGTCCTGCCGCGCCGGCCCCAGGTATAGCGCTACAATTGTCACGGGCCGCAACAAGGAGGTACGTTCTCACGATCAGGACCCGCTCCGTCCTGGACACGGCGAGTCCTCACCTGCAGGGCCGCAAGTCTCCTCCGCAGGAGAGCACAGCTACCCATGCCCGAGATCAGAGTTCGGAGCGCTGCGGTCTCCTCGCTGTGTGTGTGTGTGTGTGTGTGTGTGTGTGTGTGTGTATGGGCACAATATTACAAGGATGGGCACACTACTACAAGGATGGGCACAAAACTACTGGCACAATACTACAAGGATGGGCACAAGTACTGGGCACACTATAACAAGGATGGGCACAAAAGTACTAAAAGTACTGGGCACACTACTATGAGGATGGGCACAAAGGTACTGGGCACACTACTACAAGGATGGGCACAAAGGTACTGGGCACACTACTACAAGGATGGCCACAAAAGTACTGGGCACACTACTACAAGGATGGGCACAAAAGGATGGGCACAAGTACTGGGCACACTACTACAAGGATGGGCACAAAAGTACTGGGCACACTACTACAAGGATGGGCACAAACATACTGGGCACACTACTACAAGGATGGGCACAAAAGTACTGGGCACACTACTACAAGGATGGGCACAAAGGTACTGGGCACACTACTGCAAGGATGGGCACAAAAGTACTGGGCACACTACAAGGATGGGCACAAAAGTACTGGGCACACTACTACAAGGATGGGCACAAACATACTGGGCACACTACTACAAGGATGGGCACAAAAGTACTGGGCACACTACTACAAGGATGGGCACAAAAGTACTGGGCACACTACTACAAGGATGGGCACAAAAGTACTGGGCACACTACTACAAGAATGGGCACAAAAGGATGGGCACAAAGGTACTGGGCACACTACTGCAAGGATGGGCACAAAAGTACTGGGCACACTACAAGGATGGGCACAAAAGTACTGGGCACACTACTACAAGGATGGGCACAAAATTACTGGGCACACTACTACAAGGATGGGCACAAAAGTACTGGGCACACTACTACAAGGATGGGCACGAAATTACCGGGCACACTACTACAAGGATGGGCACAAAAGTACTGGGCACACTACTGCAAGGATGGGCACAAAAGTACTGGGCACACTACAAGGATGGGCACAAAAGTACTGGGTACAATATTACAAGGATGGGCACAAAAGTACTGGGCACAATGCTACAAGGATGGGCACAAAACTACTGGCACACTACAAGGATGGGCACAAGTACTGGGCACACTATTACAAGGATGGGAACAAAAGTACTAAAAGTACTGGGCACACTACTACAAGGATGGGCACAAAAGTACTGGGCACACTACTACAAGGATGGGCACAAAATTACTGGGCACACTACTACAAGGATGGGCACAAAAGTACTGGGCACACTACAAGGATGGGCACAAAGGTACTCGGCACACTACTACAAGGATGGGCACAAAAGTACTGGGCACACTAGTACAAGGATGGGCACAAAATTACTGGGCACACTACTACAAAGATGGGCACAAAAGTACTGGGCACAATATTACAAGGATGGGTACAAAAGTACTGAGCACACTACTACAAGGATGGGCACAAAATTACTGGGCACACTACTACAAGGATGGGCACAAAAGTACTGGGCACACTACTACAAGGATGGGCACAAAAGTACTGGGCACACTACAAGGATGGGCACAAAATTACTGGGCACAATATTACAAGGATGGGCACAAAAGTACTGAGCACAATATTACAAGGATGGGCACAAAAGTACTGCGCACACTACAAGGATGGGCACAATAAGTACTGGGCACACTATTACAAGGATGGGCACAAAAGTACTGGGCACACTACTACAAGGTTGGGCACAAAAGTACTGGGCACACTACTACAAGGATGGGCACAAAATTACTGGGCACAATACTACAAGGATGGGCATAAAACTACTGGCACAATACTACAAGGATGGGCACAAAGGTACTGGGCACATTACTACAAGGATGGGCACAAAACTACTGGGAACACTACTACAAGGTTGGACACAATACTATTGGACACACTGCTACAAGGATGGGCACCAAAATACTGGGCACAATACTACAAGGATGGGCACAAATGTAAAGGGCACAATACTACAAGAATGGGCAAATTACTACAGGGCTCAATACCACAAAGATGAGCACAATACCAGAAGGATGGGCTCAATACTACTAGGCATAATACCACAAAGATGAGCACAATACTACTGGGCACAAGGATGTGCACAATACTACTTGGTGCAATACCACAAGGATGAGCACCTTACTACAGGGGGCACATGAATGGGGGACATTACTGTAGCATGGGGACATTACTACAAGATGGCTGAGATTACTATATCATGGTGCTAATTGTAAAACAATATTACAAGTTGATAAAATGTAAAAATAAAGCATGAAAATGATTTGTTTGCCATGTAAAAATGATTATATATATATATATATATATATATATATATATATATATATATATATATATATATATATATATATATATATATATATATATATATATATATATATATATATATGTATATATATATATAACTAAACAAAAAGAGTGCAAGTTTGGTATTATAAACAAGCAAAAAAATTTTCAAATAAGTGATCCAAAAGGTGTATAGAAAAAATCATGGAATCACTAAAAATGTCACTTTGTCCTGCAAGGAATGCGGCCCCTCAATTTTTTTTCCATATGCGGCCCATGCACCCAGCTGAGTTTGAGACCATTGATCTAAAGGCCGCTTTACACCCTGCGATATCTGTACCGATATCGCTAGCGTGGGTACCCGCCCCCATCTGTTGTGTGACACTGGCAAATCGCTGCCCGTGCCACACAACATCGCCCAGACCCGTCACACTACTTACCTGCCCGGCGACGTCGCTGTGACCGGCGAACCGCCTCCTTTCTAAGGGGGCGGTTCGTTCAGCGTCACAGCGACGTCACAGCTGCGTCACTGATCCGCCGCCCAATTGAAGCAGAGGGGCGGAGATGAGCGGGACGTAACATCCCGCCCACCTCCTTCCTTCCGCATAGCGGCCGGGACGTAGGTAAGGAGAGGTTCCTCGTTCCTGCGGTGTCACACGGAGCGATGTGTGCTGCCGCAGGAACGAGGAACAACTTCGTTACTGCTGCAGTAACGATTTTTGAGAACGGACCCCCAAGTCACCGATGAGCGATTTTGCACGTTTTTGCGACAATGCAAAATCGCTCATCGGTGTCACATGCAACGGCATCGCTAATGCGGCCGGATGTGCGTCACCAATTCCGTGACCCCAACGAGTTCGCATTAGCGATGTCGCAGCGTGTAAAGCCCTCTTTAGTCCTTACCTATTGATTGTCGCAATCTAAACTAATTTCTGTTATGTAGTCCATAGAAGATATGAGACTGCACTCTCCGGAATATGCCAAAAGATCTTCTTTATTAAATTATCGGTGCAAGGTAAAAAGCAGGAGAGGAGCTAGTTGCACGGTCCCCCACGGACCAAAGGTGGACCTATCGAAGCGTAATTAGACGCGAAACAGCCGTCGTCCGTGAGGGGCCCTGGAACTAGCTCCTCTCCTGCTTTTTACCTTGCACCGATAATTTAATAAAGAAGATCTTTTGGCATATTCCGGAGAGTGCAGTCTCATCTCTTCTATGGACTATATATGGAATCCTCTATCTGAACAGACGTGCACTTCTGAGCCGGGATCACAGAGTGCCTGAGCTGATTCCCATGCTTGTGCGACACCCCGCAAGGTAACGCTGTGTAGTGCGGGACTTTTTCCTTCTGCGTTTGCTGCCTTGGACTCTCTAATTTCTGTTATGGCTGCATTAAAAAAAATCCTACCATTATCTAACTACAATGCTATTGATTTTTTTTTCTACTTGTCTGCCTTTTTTTCTACTTTTTTCTACCTGACTGATGACTCTGTTTCAGAATCCCAGTGCATGCTGGGTTACTCAAACCAAACGTCACTTGCAGAGGCGACACTGGTCTATGCATACCAGGGATACTACCAATGCGCACTGATAGTGTTAAGTGTTACCGACTCATTACTACTGATCTGAGCCGACAACTCAGAGTGTGCAGTCACTTTGCACATGACACAATGAGAGTGCATCACTGATGACTCTCTTTGTTTCAGGGAAAGTGGCAGAGAGGCTGCGATAGTGACAGTAGTCTCTGCCCCTTAATGACGCTTTGTTTGAGTATCCTAGCATGCACTGGAATTCTGAAAAACTAAGGGTCATCAGACAGAAAGTGGGGAGAAAAAAATCCAATAGTAGTTAAACTACAGTCATGGCCAAAAGTTTTGAGAATGCTACAAATATTAATTTTTACAAAGTCTACTGCTCAAGTTTTTCTAATGGCAATTTGCATACACTCCAGAATGTCATAAAGAGTCATCAGCTTAACAGCAATTACTTGCAAAGTCAATATTGGCTAAGAAAATGAACTTTAACCCCCAAAACACATTTCAACAGCATTGCATTCCTGCCTTAAAAGGAGCAGCTAACATTGTTTTAGTGATTGTTCCATTAACACAGGTGTGGGTGTTGATGAGGATAGGGCTGGTGATCAATCAGTCATGATTAAGTAATAATGACACCACTGGACACTTTAAAAGGAGGCTGGTGTTTGGTATCATTGTTTCTCTTCAGTTAACCATGGTTATCTCTAAAGAAACACGTGCAGCCATCATTGCTCTGCACAAAAATGGTCTAACAGGGAAGAGTATCGCAGCTACAAAGATTGCACCTCAGTCAACAATCTATCACATCATCAAGAACTTCAAGGAGAGAGCTTCCATTGTTGCCAAAAAGGCTCCAGGGCGCCCAAGAAGGACCAGCAAACGCCAGGACCGTATCTTAAAACTGTTTCAGCTGCGGAATCGGACTACCAGCAGTGCCGAGCTAGCTCAGCAATGGCAGCAGGCTGGTGTGAGTGCTTGTGCACGCACCGTGAGGCGGAGACTCTTTGAGCAAGGCCTGGTTTCAAGGAGGGCAGCAAAGAAGCCACTTCTCTCCAGAAAAAACATCAGGGACCGACTGATATTCTGCAAAAGGTACAGGGAGTGGACTGCTGAGGACTGGGGTAAAGTAATTTTCTCAGATGAATCCCTTTTTTTCGATTGTTTGTGACATCTGGAAAACAGCTTATTAGGAGAAGAAGAGGTGAGCGCTACCACCAGTCTTGTCTCATGCTAACTGTTAAGCATCCTGAAACGATTCATGTGTGGGGTTGCTTCTCAGCCAAGGGAATCGGCTCACTCACAGTCTTGCCTAAAAACACAGCCATGAATAAAGAATGGTACCAGAATGTCCTCCAAGAGCAACTTCTCCCAACTGTCCAACAGCAGTTTGGCGCCCAACAATGCCTTTTCCAGCATGATGGAGCACCTTGCCATAAAGCAAAGGTGATCACTAAATGACTCATGGAACAAAACATAGAGATTTTGGGTCCATGGCCTGGAAACTCCCCAGATCTTAATCCCATTGAGAACTTGTGGGCAATCATCAAGAGACGGGTGGACAAACAAAAACCAACAAATTCTGGCAAAATGCAAGCATTGCTTATGCAAGAATGGACAGCTATCAGTCAGGATTTGGTCCAGAAGTGGATTGAGAGCATGCCAGGGAGAATTGCAGAGGTCCTGAAGAAGAAGGGTCAACACTGCAAATATTGACTTGCTGCATTAACTCATTCTAACTGTCAATATAACCTTTTGGTACTCATAATATGATTGCAATTATATTTCCGTATGTGATGTAAACATCAGACAAACACAATTAAAAACCAGAGGGCAACAGATCATGTGAAAATATAATTTTGGTGTCATTCTCAAAACTTTTGGCCATGACTGTATATGCGCACGCTACAGTTTTTCCTGCACACAAACTGTAACCAAAACTGCACCTTGTCACAGAGAGCCTGAAAATATAAAAAAATGCTTGTAATCTACTTGCGTTTTTGATAAGTTTTTGTTAATGCGTTTTTGAAAGGAGAAACAAAATATGATAGGATAGGGTAATAGATAGATAGCTAGAATAGATGGATAGATAAAAAAATAGAAAGAATAGATAGATTGATAGATAGATGGATAGACAGAACATATACAGTGCCTACAAGTAGTATTCAACCCCCTGCAGATTTAGCAGGTTTGATAAGATGCAAATAAGTTAGAGCCTGCAAACTTCAAACAAGAGCAGGATTTATTAACAGATGCATAAATCTTACAAACCAACAAGTTATGTTGCTCAGTTAAATTTGAATACATTTTCAACATAAAAGTGTGGGTCAATTATTATTCAACCCCTAGGTTTAATATTTTGTGGAATAACCCTTGTTTGCAATTACAGCTAATAATCGTCTTTTATAAGACCTGATCAGGCCGGCACAGGTCTCTGGAGTTATCTTGGCCCACTCCTCCATGCAGATCTTCTCCAAGTTATCTAGGTTCTTTGGGTGTCTCATGTGGACTTTAATCTTGAGCTCCTTCCACAAGTTTTCAATTGGGTTAAGGTCAGGAGACTGACTAGGCCACTGCAACACCTTGATTTTTTCCCTCTTGAACCAGGCCTTGGTTTTCTTGGTTGTGTGCTTTGGGTCGTTGTCTTGTTGGAAGATGAAATGACGACCCATCTTAAGATCCTTGATGGAGGAGCGGAGGTTCTTGGCCAAACTCTCCAGGTAGGCCGTGCTATCCATCTTCCCATGGATGCGGACCAGATGGCCAGGCCCCTTGGCTGAGAAACAGCCCCACAGCATGATGCTGCCACCACCATGCTTGACTGTAGGGATGGTATTCTTGGGGTCGTATGCAGTGCCATCCAGTCTCCAAACGTCACGTGTGTGGTTGGCACCAAAGATCTCGATCTTGGTCTCATCAGACCAGAGAACCTTGAACAAGTCTGTCTCAGAGTCCTCCAAGTGATCATGAGCAAACTGTAGACGAGCCTTGACAAGACGCTTTGAAAGTAAAGGTACCTTACGGGCTCGTCTGGAACAGAGACCATTGCGGTGGAGTATGTTACTTATGGTATTGACTGAAACCAATGACCCACTGCCATGAGATCTTCCCGGAGCTCCTTCCTTGTTGTCCTTGGGTTAGCCTTGACTCTTCGGACAAGCCTGGCCTCGGCACGGGTGGAAACTTTCAAAGGCTGTCCAGGCCGTGGAAGGCTAACAGTAGTTCCATAAGCCTTCCACTTCCGGATGATGCTTCCAACAGTGGAGACAGGTAGGCCCAACTCCTTGGAAAGGGTTTTGTACCCCTTGCCAGCCTTGTGACCCTTCACGATCTTGTCTCTGAGGGCCTTGGAATGCTCCTTTGTCTTTCCCATGTTGACCAAGTATGAGTGCTGTTCACAAGTTTGGGGAGGGTCTTAATTAGTCAGAAAAGGCTGGAAAAAGAGATAATTAATCCAAACATGTGAAGCTCATTGTTCTTTGTGCCTGAAATACTTCTTAATACTTTAGGGGAACCAAACAGAATTCTTGTGGTTTGAGGGGTTAAATAATAAATGACCCTCTGAATAAACGTTTCACAATTTAAAAAAAATATAAAAAAAGAAATAACATTCTTTTTTTTCTGCAGTGCATTTCACACTTCCAGGCTGATCTACAGTCCAAATGTCACAATGCCAAGTTAATTCCGAATGTGTAAACCTGCTAAATCTGCAGGGGGTTGAATACTACTTGTAGGCACTGTAGAATAGATAGAAAGAACAGAATAGCTCAATAGAGGGACAGCTAGCTTGGCCAGCTGTTTTGGTTTTTTGTTTTTTTTTTTTTTTTGTAAAAAAATGACTTCAGGTCCCCCCCATTTTACATATCCAGTACAGGAACAGCTGCAGGCTGCAACCCTCAGCTGTCTGCTGTACCTTGGCTGGTTATGAAAAATTGAGGGGGATCCCACAGCGAGTGTCATAGAACAAGACCGTTGTGAGCTCCACGCAGCGACTGAAGTGAGCCGCGCGATAAGTTGTGATGTCACTCAGGTGATTTCTGGTCACAGCTTGAGTCATCCAACTGTGACAGCAAATCACCTGAGTGACATCCTGCTGATCGCGCCGCTCACTTCTTTCACTCTGGTGATTTGCTGTCACAGCTGGAGTCCTCTACCTGTGACCTCAAATCAAGCTGCGAAGTGAGCCACACGATCACTTCCAGTTGTGGCCGCGGGTAACCTGAGGGACGTCACCATTTATCGCGCAGCTCACTTCATTTGCTGCATGTAGCTCACAGTGGCAGTCTTGTGCTATGACAACGCTGTGAGTGTCAGATGTAGCAGTGCTGGAAGCGTCATGGTACGTCGTGTGGATTACATCAGACCTGGAGGAGTGTTTGGTGGGTTAAAAACAGTGGTGAAAGAGGGTGGCTTTTTTTTGTCTTTTATTTCAAATAAAGGATTTTTTGGATGTTTGTGCTTATTTAGTTTCACTTACAGATTACTTATGGGGGGGGGGTGTCTCAGACGCCTGCCATGACTAATCTAGGACTTAGTGGCAGCTATGGGCTGCCGTTAACTCCTTATTACCCCAATTGCCACCGCACCAGTCCCGGGACTGTCACATCTAATGGGGGGTGCAATTCCGGGCGGCTGCTGGCCGATATTTTCAGGCTGGGGGGCTCCCAATAACGTGGGTCTCCCCAGCCTGGAAATACCAGCCCTCAGCTGTAAGGTTTTATCTTGGCTGGGTATCAAAATTGGGGGGGGAACCGCACACCAGTTATTATTTATTTATTTTACTGTACGATATAGACCCGCCCACCGGTGGCTGTGATTGGTTGCAGTCAGAAAGCTGTTACTCAGCATGGGGGCGTGTCTGACTGCAACCAATTACAGACAGGGGAGGGGTGAATATTTATGAGCCTAATGAGCGGGTGCAGTAAATATGTAATGAGGCTAATGAGCGAGTCAGGAAGAAGAATGAGAGGCCGTGGAAGCAGTGTGACAACCGCGTGGTGCCTGTGATCGGTAAGTATGAAGCGCTTGGAGAGAAAGACAACGTTACTAACATGCCAAAATCACTCTATTGATATTGTCTTTCTGGAACTAAGTTGGAGAGCTGCGTTTTTGTTGACAAAACCGAGGGTAAAACGTATGCAAAATGCACCAATTTGTAACCATGCATTTTGTCATTTTGTTTTTCATCCCCTTAGTGATTTCAATGGGTGACAAATGTTGACAAAAACGCAAGAAGAATGAACATTCTGCTTCTTTTTTGTCACAAACTTTTGTGAAAAAAAAACCAAAAAACGCTGACAAACTGCAACATGCGCACGGCAAATCTGACTTCTCATAGACTTTGCTGGGAAGTCAAAAGTGAGAAAGTTCTGACAACAAAACTGTACCAAAAAACACAACAGAAACGCGAGAAAAAACCCAGCATTCGCATATAGGCTTAGTGTAGTTACAGAACAGTAGGAGATTGTTAATACAGCCATATTAGAAATTAGTTTATATAAAGACAGTACATAGAAAGGGATTTAAATTACACTGACTGATCTACTATAGATCATTCAATGTGCATCTTATAGCAACAAAGCTAAGCAAGCTTTTAAAGGACCCCTGATTGATAAACATTTAGTTATTATTTCTGTCATTCAGTTTGTGTAACGAGATCCTTAGGACAGAAAGCTTATTAGTCTGTAGTAAATTTATCATGTTAATAATATTTTTTAATAGTATTATTTATTCACTTATATAGCGCTATTAATTCCACAGCGCTTTACATACATTGTCAACACTGTCCCCATTGGGGCTCACAATCTAAATTCCCTATCAGTATGTTTTTTGGAGTGTGGGAGGAAACCGGAGTACCCGGAAGAAACCCATGCAAATACAGGGAGAACATACAAACTCCTTGCAGATGTTGTCCTGAGTGGGACTAGAACCCAGGACCCCAGCGCTGCAAGGCTGCAGTGCTAACCACTGAGCCACCATGCTGCCCATGTTGCCTTTCCTTTGTGATATTACTAGTTACCAACAATTTTTATGTTATAGGATATTCAGTGGCTGATTTCGCATCATCGAGATGCCATGAAGAAAACACTGACAGATGAGAAACTTCAAAGACTTCAGAGGGATGGAGGCACTCTGGTAGCAAGCCTACAGAAATCACCTTATCTGCGGTAATCCTGGAGCTCTGCTTTAATGACAGCTAGGAAGATCTATTCCAACCAGAAATATTCAGGAAAACGGAATATTTGTTTTGCTTGTGTTTTGCAGACTTCATGACCCGGTCACCTTTGACTTGTATGAGAGGGTTGATGAGGCACTACATCGATTAGTCCAGTTGTCAAACCAAAAACTCCAAGAGCTGGAGGCAAAATTGCCACCCCCTGAGTTTCAAAACCAAACTCTTGAGGTATGACCCATGTTGCACAGTATAAGCTAAATTACAGAAGTGAAGCGCATAGAGTCATAGAGGGGACAGATCATCAAAGCATTTAATAATTTAGAGAGAAAAGGAACAGTACTGTTAATAGTAAGTGTGTAAAATAGTCACTATGGGAAGCCTAGTTTCCTTAGTCTTTGCTCTTTTTCCTTTGTATTAGGCTGCGGTCAGATTTATTTAGTTATTATTTATTAATATTTATTTATAGAGCACCATTAATTCCATGGTGCTATACATGAGAAGGGGTTACATACAAAATACATATACAAGTTACAATAGACAGACTGGTACAGAGGGAAGAGGGCCCTGCCCTTGAGGACTTACATTCTATAGGATAATGGAAGGAGACAATAGGTGGGGTGTTGGGTGGGTGTAGATTATTTTATGTAGTGGAATAGGGCCAATTATGCTAATGACCCTCTTATCAAACTCTGATCTGAGTGTCAACTTAGTGTGATCCCATTCTCTCAGGTGTGAGAACCGGAGCGCACTGTCAGTAAAAGGAGAACAACAATTCTCCTCCTCCATTTTATGGATATCGGACTGCACTCGGATGTCACTCCAATGATTTCCATGCATCCATAGCCTCGAATGGGTGCACGTGTTCCGATTTACGCTGCCAATTGCAGCATCTGTGAGTTTTCTCATGCTGAATAGTCATGAGAAAAAAATATGCTAACCGGCACTGCCCCATGGACTAACATTAAACAGAGTGCTGTATGATAAATCATAGGATAGCACTCTCCAGTGTTGTTTGCTCATAGGAGTGCAGCCTTAACGTTCCTGTTTCCTTACACTATACACTGACAAGCAAAAGGCTAACAATGTTTTGAACTTTTGGCTTTTAGGCTCATATCTCACCATCCACTACAACTTTGAAATTAAAACTATCTTCATTATATAGACAATCATCTTGGTTGTCTCATACATAAATATGACTTGTAAATATTTAGCATATTATTAGTTATACAGATTCTTGTCATGTCAGTGCATTTTTTCTGTTTTGCTCCTGGTGTTTAAATTTTTTTTCTCCCTGTATACTACAAATTACAACCTGTTCTCACATTCCCTAATAGCTCAGTGTAGTATTAGGTTGATTCCTAAGCGAAAGGTCACTGATTCAAATTGAGGAACAGCCATGAAGATTTTCCAAGAAAAGAGAAAAAGCATCATCCAGCTCATCAATAGCGGTCTCTCAGCCAAGAAATTGCCTACATGCATCGTGTGAGTGCCATAATAGTTGGAAGAATATAAAATGACATCTGTCCATCCATTGAAAAGCCAGGAGGTGAACATCCAGGCAAAATGTCGGCTAATCACAAGGTCTGTTAGTTCTGGAGTGACAAACACGGCAGTGGAGGTGCCTCGTAGGCTTTATAATAGTGAGATGCTATTCACATATCACTATATCACAGATGCTTATGCAAGCACCATGCGATGCACGTTACACAAGTCTGAAATGGTGACCTGAAAAAAGGTGAAGAAGCCTCAACTTCAATATCATAAGAAGCGTGGGCTCGAATTTGTAAAACAGTATGAAAAGTGGACAGTAGAAGATTGGAAATTGGGTGATTTGAAATAATGAGAAGAAAATTAATAGACTAGCCTTTCATAGGTGCAAATAAGTCTGGAAGAAACAAGGAAAAAAGGGGCTAACAGATTGAGAAATTGAAGGAGCTGTCAAGTTTAGTGGAGGAAGCCTGATGATATGAAGTTGATTCACAAGCAAAAGCATTGGATACTTGACCAGGATCGATGGTGGTCTCAATGCCGAGCTGTATTGAGTATCCTTCAAGACAAGTTACTTCGTATACTCAAATACTATGAGTATAAAAAGGACGACATGGTGTTCCAGCGGGACAACAACCCAAAGCGTATGTCAAGATTGGTGAACAAATGGTTCAATGAAAATTAAGTAGAGGTGCTATATTGGCCCTCACAGTCCTCAGAGCTAAACCCAATCAAACATTTACAGGTAGAGTTGAAGAAAAAGCTGTATACATACCCAAATGAGTCGACCAGTATGCACCAACATTGGGAACATGTAGAAAAGACCAGGGATCAGATTTTGGTTCAGACAGGCTTGGATCTGATTGAGAGCCCAGAAGGATTAAGGCAGTGTTGTAAGCCAAAGGGGAATTTACAAAAAATAGTAACAGAACAAAAAAAAAAAAAAAAAAAAAAAGAGTTAAAATTTAGATTTTAGAAGCAAAACAGTAACAATGCAGTGACATGACAAAAATCTGCATAGCTAAATAGTTGCAAGTCAAATTTATGTATTAGAAAGCCAAGGTGATTGTCTATAAAATGAAGGTAGTCTCACACTCAAAGCTGTAGTGGATTGTGAAATATGGAGCTGGAAAGTCAAACGTTCAAACCATTGTTACCCTTTTGTATGTCACTGGATATTTTGCACAGCGACTTATGACACTTGGTGTTAGTAAAATAAAACAAGTTTTATTAATACAAAATATGTGGTATATTATGAGTATAATTTAAAACACAAAATCACTATGAACATGAAATTTGTATAACAAACTATAAAGAGAAAAAGATATGGATCGCACATACCAAAAAATACAATAATCTAAAGCCGCTAGGCAAAAAATTAAATAGAACATGAGGTTCTTTGTTACCATTCTGAACAGACTGTATTAAGACCACTGCCACGTCACGGCGAACCTCTGAGTGGGTCCCTATTCTAAACCTTATAGTGCGGCACTGTGCACTAACCACTGCTGGAGCGACAAAGCACCAGCAGGGCAGGTGACCTGGTGCCTCACAGCGCCCATGCTGCAAGGCAAAGCCCCCCATGGCTCCAGGCTCCAGGCCCCACCGCCCCACTGACACGACACCACCACAACAGCGGCCACCACACAGCACCAGCACACAGTGAGAGGAGCTGCGCACTCACCTCCCACTGGCTCCCATATGTGAACTGGGAGTAAAAAAGGCTGACCCCTCTTGCAGTCTCCTGCTGATTAAAATAACCTGTGCCAAATGGGAGGAGTGCAGATCCAAGCAAAAAAAAGAGGGGGATAGAATGTTGTATAACACACTATAATGCAAAAGACATTTTTTTGCCTAGCGGCTTTATATCATTGTATTTTTGGGATGTGCGATCCATGTCTTTTTTTCTTCATATGTTTAATGAAATGATGTTTAAAGGGAATCTATCAGCAGTTTTTTATATTAATTTGATAGCAGTGCAAGAAAGCCTGATCCAGCAATGTATCACTTTCTGGCCGCTTGGAGTAGTTTTCATAGAATACCTGTTTTGTCTTACTTAAGGGTGCTTTACACGCTGCGACATCGCTAGCGATTGCTAGCGATGTCTTGCGCGATAGCACTTGCCCCCGTCGTTCGTGCGATATGTGGTGCTCGCTGCCGTAGCGAACATATATTGCTACGGCAGCGTCACATGCACATACCTTGTCAGCGATGTCGCTGTGACCGCCGAACAATCCCTCCCTCAAGGGGCAGGTGCGTTCGACGTCACAGCGACGTCACTAAGCGGCCGGCCAATAGAAGCGGAGGGGTGGAGATGAGCGAGACGTAACATCCCGCCCACCTCCTTCCTTTCCTCATTGGCGGTGGACGTAGGTAAGGAGATGTTCGTCGTTCCTGCGGTGTTACACATAGCGATGTGTGCTGCCGCAGGAACGACGAACAAAATCGTACCGGTGGCAGCAGCAACGATATTAAGGAAAGGAGCGACGTGTCAACGATCACCGTTTTTGAACGATTTTGCGATCGTTGATCGTCGCTCCTTGGTGTCACTCGCTGCGATGTCGCTACCGGCACCGGATGACGGACGACGTGACCCCGACGATATCGTTAGCGATATCGCAGCGTGTAAAGCACCCTTTAGGCTACTTTCACACATCAGTTTTTTAGCATCAGGCAAAATCCGGCTTGTGCCTGATGCAACGGATCCGGCACAGAATATGCAAAAACGGATGCGCCGGATCCTTTTGTTTGACGGATCCGGTATTCCGGATCCGTCAAATTACGAATCCGTCGCATCCGTTTCGTCCATTTTTTTGCCGGAACCGTTTTATCTGTTTTATTCCGGATTGTGCCTGTCGGAAAAAAACTGATGTGTGAAACTAGCCTTAGGCTATGTCCGCACATTGCTTTTTACCTGCTTTTTACCTGCTTTTTTGCTGCTTTTTCAACTGCAGCGTTTAATGCCAAAATGGTTGTGTTCTGCTTTTCAAGCAAAGTCTATGGGAATTTGGGTTTCTTGTCCGCACTGTGCAGTTCAAACTGCAGCATTTTTGTGGCAGAACTTTGGTCAAAAACTCAGCTTTGCAGTGCAAAACCCAAATGGCAAAAACAATTGACATGTCAATTGTTTTTGCCATTTGGGTTTGCACTGCAAAGCTGAGTTTTTGACCAAAGTTCTGCCACAAAAAGGCTGCAGTTTGAACTGCACAGTGCGGACAAGAAACCCAAATTCCCATAGACTTTGCTTGAAAAGCAGAACACAACCATTTTGGCATTAAACGCTGCAGTTGAAAAAGCAGCAAAAAAGCAGGTAAAAAGCAGGTAAAAAGCAACATGCGGACATAGCCTTAGGCGGGCTTTGCACGCTGCGACATCAGTAACAATGTGTTACCGATGCTGTAGCGATAGTCCCGCCCCCGTCGCACGTTCGATATATAGTGAAAGTTGCCGTAGCGATTATTATCGCTACGGCAGCTTTACACGCACATACCTGCCGTGCGACGTCCCTCTGGCCGGCGACCCGCCTCCTTCCTTAGGGGGCGGGTCGTGCGGCGTCACAGTGACGTCACACGGCAGGCGGCCAATTGAAGCGGAGGGGCGGAGATGAGCAGGATGTAAACATCCCGCCCACCTCCGTCCTTCTCATTGCAGCCGGCGGCAGGTAAGGTGAAGTTCCTCGCTCCTGCGGCTTTATACACAGCGATGTGTGCTGCCGCAGGAGCGAGGAACAACATCGCACCTGTCGCTGCACCGGCATTATGGAAATGTCGGAGGCTGCAGCGATGATACGATAATGACGCTTTTGCGCTCGTTCATCGTATCAAAAAGGATTTGCACGTTGCGATATCGACTGCGACGCCGGATGTGCGTCACTTTCGATTTGACCCCACCGACATCGCACGTGCAATGTCGCAACGTGCAAAGCCCGCCTTAGATGTAGCAGGTGAAGTCTTAAGGCCCCGTCACACTAAGCAACATCGCTAGCAACATCGCTGGTAACGAACAACTTTTGTGACGTTGCTAGCGATGTTGCTGTGTGTGACATCCAGCAACAACCTGGCCCCTGCTGTGAGGTCGTTGGTTGTTGCTGAATGTCCTGGGCCATTTTTTAGTTGTTGCTGTCCTGCTGTGAAGCACAGATCGCTGTGTGTGACAGCGAGACAGCAACAACTAATGTGCAGTGAGCAGGAGCCGGCTTCTGCTGAGGCTGGTAACTAATGTAAACATCGGGTAACCAAGAAGCCCTGTCCTTGGTTACCCGATATTTACCTTTGATACCAGCCTCCTCCGCTCTCACTGCCTGTGCTGCCGGCTCCTGCTCTGTGCACAGATAGCTGCAGCACACATCAGGCAATTAACCCGATGTGTGCTGTAACTAGGAGAGCAAGGAGCCAGCGCTCAGTGTGCGCTGCTCCCTGCTCTGTGCACATTTAGCTGCAGCACACATCAGGCAATTAACCCGATGTGTGCTGTAACTAGGAGAGCAAGGAGCCAGCGCTCAGTGTGCGCTGCTCCCTGCTCTGTGCACATTTAGCTGCAGCATACATCGGGTTAATTAACCTGATGTGTGCTGTAACTAGGAGACTGGGGGCTGGTCACTGGTTGCTGGTGAGCTCACCAGCAACTCGTGTAGCCACGCTCCAGCGATCCCTGCCAGGTCAGGTTGCTGGTGGGATCGCTGGAGCGTCGCAGTGTGACAGCTCACCAGCAACCTCCTAGCAACTTACCAGCGATCCCTATCGTTGTTGGGATCGCTGGTAAGTTGCTTAGTGTGACTGGACCTTTATACTCTGTGTTTTAACTTATTTAATGTGTTTTATCTATTGATTAATCACAATACCTATAGAAATCATCCAAGTTAATAGTGGTTTAGTAGATACCATTGTGGCTGGTATTACTCGGTTCCTGCTCTGTGAATATTTCATATGCTTGTAGGATTGTCAGAGTCTACTCGATGCACAAGGACATGGAATAGACATACGTGGAGAGAGTCGAGATGTAAGTAAACAAGCCAAAAAAATGCCATATAAATAGCTGAATTGAGGTGACAATATGCTATGAAGGAGCTAGTATCCTAGTGTTTTATTCTCTGCCATCCCCAGGATCCTAATGTTAGTGTAGTGCACACAGTTTTTAGATTCTGAATTAGTGACATATTTACTGTTGAGACAATATCTACCAATAATCACCTCTATTACTTTGACAGATAAAAAAATTAGAGTTGTCGGCTATAGACACAGATAATCGCAGACTAGAGGGCGGTGTTAGAATTCGTGGTCTGGAGGTCAGTAGCCGAGAGCTGGCTGACCGTACCTGCAGCCCACCACGTGGTCATGTTCTAAGTAGAGGTGATGGAAGAGGTCCAGATGCACCTTGGGGAGGAGTTCCCAAACCAGAGGGAAAGAGGTGAGAAAAATCTTCATTTTTTTAATTATATCTGAATCATAGATATCATGTAAATTTGTTGCATTGACCAAGGAAAGGTAAGTTTAAATTTCATAGTGTAAGTTGCAGGGAAAAAAATAGACACCTTGTTGTGGCTTGTGGGCATACATTGATTGGTCAATTTTTACATAAGTACCTCAGTTTCATAAGTATAGTCTGTATAGTAGTAATGCATTTTAATATTCATATATTCATATTTACATATATCTTGTGGCACACAATGTTCTTACCCATGTATATCTAGTCATTAGATTAAGAGTCTACACATACAGTATATCTGTGCTAATTACCTTTTCTATTGTTTGACCTAAGCACTTCAGCAAATATGCAGGACTATATACTCGCCTTATAGACATACTGTATGCTTCCATTATTCTGTATCTACCAAAGAAAAATTAGCTTTGGATTGTAAATCAATGTTAGGATACCAAAATGCATTTTGAAACTAAATCAAGATTAATAATAAAAGTAAACAGAAGTTAAACTTACACACGCAATTTGTGACCTAAACCCCCCCCCCCCGCTGCCTGTCCTCCCTCTCACTGGCTCTATGCAAAGTTTTCTATTCAGTAACACGGCGTCGGAGTTGGCGCCTGCGCATAGCACTTATCTCCGCCATGTTTCTGAAGCCCGCATTACCTAGTCTTGTTCCTCGGAGGGCGGCACATGCGCCCTCGCTTCTTCAGATCTCTTTGTGACCGCGAGAGCGTCCGGGGTCACTACAGGACTGGAGAACAGCTGATCTTACCGATTAGCTGCAGCAGACGTCTGCTACGATATCGTCTGCTGCAGCCAATCGGTAAGATCAGCTGTTACTGAATAGAAAAATTTGCATAGTGCCAGAGAGAGGGAGGAACAGGCGGAGGGGGGGGGGGGCAGGAATCCATGTGCATAATCCGCCCGGATATTATCAGTAGAGGTGCAACTGTCAGTCAAAAAGATGATGAATTTTTAAACTTCACAAACTTGGATTTCACAGCCTTAGGCCCCCTTCACACGTCCGTGAAAAACACGCACGTGTGTTACGGGCCGTTTTTCGGGTCCGTGTCCCGTTTTTGTGTCCGTTTTTATGGTCCGTGTGGCATCTGTGTGAATTGCGTATGCTAGCCGTGTTTATGTGTAGAGCGTCCGTGTGTGCGTGTGGAATGAACGTGTATGTGTACGTGGAATGTCCGTGTAGAATGAACGTCTGTGTGATGCACAATGTCGTTTATAAGGCTCTGTGCGCACTAGTGCGTTTTACCCGCGGATTTACCCGTGGATTTGCCGCGGAAATTTCTTGAGAAATGTCTGCAATCTTTGTGCAGACATTTCCCAGCAAATTCTATGAGAAAAAAAAATAGCTGTGCACACTGTGCGGATTTTTCTCAAGAAATTTCCTTGAGAAGAATTTCTCGAGAAAATTTCTTGAGAAAATGAGCATGTCAATTCTTTTCCGCAGGTACCCTGCGGATTTCGGCAGTACAGCCTGCAAAATCCGCAGGGAACCACCCGCGGGAAAATCACGGCAAATTCGCGGCTAATCCGCGGCAAATCCACATGCGGATTTGGTGCGGATTTTTTCCGGAGGTCCGGAAATCTTTCACTCCCAGAAGTTTCTCAAGAAATTTTCTTGAGAAACTTCACATTTCTAGTGCGCACATAGCCTAAATGTCGGCTGACAGCCGACAGAGTTGCGCGATGAGAATGAACTCGGGTGAACTTCACCCAACTTCATCCTCATACCGCGGCTCTGTCTGTGTCGTGTACTGATTAGCGGTCACCTGTGAAGGATTCACCGGTGACCGCTAATCCCCCGAGTGACTGAAGTTTCCCCCCTCTCTCATACTCACCGATCCCCGATCACCGGCGCGGCGCTGCACGGCATTCACACTGCTGCGGCGGCTTTTACTATTTTGAAAAAGCCAGCCGCTCATTAAACAATCTCGTATTCCCTGCTTTCCCCGCCCACCGGCGCCTATGATTGGTTGCAGTGAGACACGCCCCCACGCTGAGTGACAGGTGTCTCACTGCACCCAATCACAGCAGCCGGTGGGCGTGTCTATACTGTGCAGTAAAATAAATAAATAATTTAAAAAAACGGCGTGCGGTCCCCCCCAATATTAATACCAGCCAGATAAAGCCATACGACTGAAGGCTGGTATTCTCAGGATGGGGAGCTCCACGTTATGGGGAGCCCCCCACCCTAACAATATCAGTCAGCAGCCGCCCAGAATTGCCGTATACATTAGATGCGACAGTTATGGGGCTGTACCCGGCTCTTCCCGATTTGCCCTGGTGCGTTGGCAAATCGGGGTAATAAGGAGTTAATGGCAGCCCATAGCTGCCACTAAATCCTAGATTAATCATGTCAGGCGTCTCCCCGAGATTCCTTTCATGATTAATCTGTAAGTTACAGTAAATAAACACACACACCAGAAAAATTCCTTTATTAGAAATAAAAAACACAAACATATACCCTGGTTCACCACTTTAATAAGCCCGAAAAAGCCCTTCATGTCCGGCGTACTCCAGGATGGTCCAGCATCGCATCCAGCTGTGCTGCATGGAGGTGACCAGAGCTGCAGAAGACACAGCCGCTCCTGTCACCTCCACGCGGCAAATGAAGAGTGCCGCGCGATCAGCTGAGCTGTCACTGAGGTTACCCGCTGTCACTGTATCCAGCGTTGACAGCGGGTAACCTCAGTGACAGCTCAGCTGATCACGCGGCTGTCTTCATTTGCCGCGTGGAGCTGACAGGAGCGGCTGTGTCTTCTGCAGCTCCGGTCACCTCCATGCAGCACAGCTGGATGCGACGCTGGACCATCCTGGAGTACGCCGGACTTGGATGGCTTTGTCGGGCTGATTAAATTGTTGAACCAGGGTATATGTTTGTGTTTTTTATTTCTAATAAAGGATTTTTTCATGTGTGTGTGTTTATTTACTGTAACTTACAGATTAATCATGAAAGGAATCTCGGGGATACGCCTGACATGATTAATCTAGGATTTAGTGGCAGCTATGGGCTGCCATTTAACTCCTTATTACCCCGATTTGCCAACGCACCAGGGCAAATCGGGAAGAGCCGGGTACAGTCCCAGGACTGTCGCATCTAATGTATGCGGCAATTCTGGGCAGCTGCTGACTGATATTGTTAGGGTGGGGGGCTCCCCATAACGTGGAGCTCCCCATCCTGAGAATACCAGCCTTCAGCCGTGTGGCTTTATCTGGCTGGGATTAATATTGGGGGGGACCGCACGCCGGTTTTTTAAATTATTTATTTATTTATTTTACTGCACAGTATAGACCCGCCCACCGGCTGCTGTGATTGGGTGCAGTGAGACAACTGTCATTCAGCGTGGGGGCGTGTCTCACTGCAACCAATCATAGGCGCCGGTGGGCGGGGAAAGCAGGGAATACGAGATTGTTTAATGAGCGGCCGGCTTTTTCAAAATAGTAAAAGCCGCCGCAGCAGTGTGAATGCCGTGCAGCGCCTCGCCGGTGATCGGGGAACGGTAAGTATGAGAGAGGGGGGGAAACTGACCGACAGACTGTGAGAGAGGGACAGACAGACAGAGAGACCGACAGAGAGACCGACCGACGGACTCAGGGAGATTGACCGACATACACAGAAATAGAAAGAATGGCCGACATCACTAGAAATAAAAACACCAAACAGACACGGACTATAGGTAGATGCATACGTGTTTACTAACGTGTGTGCACATACCCATAGACTTTCATTGTGTCCACGTGTGCGTGCTCCGTGCAGATAACGGACATGCATCCATGCAAAACGCAAACACATACGGATCACGGACACGCACACACGGACATAATGAAATAACGCACGTGTGACCACAATCATAGATTAACATTGGTGCATGTTTGTCAGTGTCTCCGGTATATACGGAAACGGAACAAACACGCACGTGTTTCACGGACGTGTGAAGGGGGCCTTAGGGGCACTTTGCACACTACAATATCGCTAGCCGATGCTTGCGATGCCGAGCGCGATAGTCCCCACCCCCGTCGCAGCTGCGATATGATGGTGATAGTTGGCGTAGCGAACATTATCGCTACGGCAGCTTCACATGCACTCACCTGCCCTGCGACGTCGCTCTGGCCGGCGATCCGCCTCCTTATTAAGGGGGCGGGTCGTGCGGCGTCATAGCGATGTCACGCGGCCAATAGAAGCGGAGGAGCGGAGATGAGCAGGATGTAAACATCCCGCCCACCTCCTTCCTTCCGCATAGCTGGCGTGAGCCACAGGATGCAGGTAGGAGATGTTCCTCGCTCCTGCGGCTTCACACACAGCGATGTGTGATGCCGCTGGAACGAGGAACAACATCGGTGTAGCGTCGGTCATTTCCATAATTTGGAATTGACCGATGTTACGATGATACGATTACGACGATTGTGCGCTCGTTAATCATATCAAAAAGGCTTTACACACTACGATATCGCCTGCGACGCCGGATGTGCGTCACTTTCAATTTGACCCCACCGACATCGAAGCTGCGATGTCGTAGTGTGCAAAGTGCCCCTAAGGCTATGTGCACATGTTGCATATTTGCATGCAGTTATGCTGCGCTCTGCACCGCAGCGTAACTGCATGCGTCCTGCGTCCCCAGCATAATCTATGAAGATTATGCAGGAGACGTGCGCATGTGGCGTATTAGAGCACAGCGCTTCGGCTGCTGCCCGAAGCGCGTGTTCTAAGAAGTGACATGTCACTTCTTTCCTGCGCTCTGCATGCATTCCCTGCTCTGTCTATGGGAGGGGCTGCACTCAGAGCGCATGAAATCGGCTTTTTTTTTTTTCATTACGGACTCTTTCTGCAGCGATTTGAAGCGCACGTGTGCTGTTCAAATCGCCGCAGAAATTTATGCAGGGACAAATGCTACATGCGCACATAGCCTAAACATCCGAGCTGCCAACTAATGGTATGTACAGACTGTCTCTTATAGTGCCAGTACTGCACTGGCTTTACCTTATATACCAAAATCCTGATGTTTGGTTCCCTTTAAAGTCAATGTTAACGGCTAGGTTCCAACAATCAGTATTTAAAATAATAAATAAATATGGGTTGTAGTGTTTCAGCAAAGTGGATGGGATTTATGAAAATGTCATGCCCACTGTGCTTTTTTTTTTTTTTTTTTTTTTTTAAATCTTTGGTAAAACTTTAGTGATAATGTGATATTTGGATTTCATGCATTTTTAGTTCAGTTATTCAGAGGAAACACTCTAAAGACATATCTAGTTTGCATATAACTTTATCAGTAAATCCTTATAAAAGCTTAGTAACAGGAAGTCTCCAAAACAAAGCATTTTTATTAAAACATGACATACCAAAAGGAGACAAAAACTGCAGCAATAAAAGCACCATAAATATTCATGGAAAAGGGAAAAACACTTAAAAATGCAATGAAAAGACACAAAAATGCTGAAGAAAATATGCAACAGCAAAAAAACACCAAATACTCATTGTGGGAACTAAAAGTGCACTACTTTTTTTTTAGCAATCTAAAGCGGGCTTTACACGCTACAATATATCTTACGATGTGTCGGCGGGGTCACGTCGTAAGTGACGCACATCCAGCATCGTAAGTTATATTGTAGCGTGTGACAGCTACGTACGATTGCGATTGAACGGTAAAACGTTCATCGCATACACGTCGTTCAATTCCTAAAAATTGAACGTGAGGTTGTTCAATGTTCCCGAGGTAGCGCACATCGCAGTGTGTGACACTCCGGGAACGATGAACAGCAGCTTACCTGCGTCCCGCAGCTCTCGCCGGCAATGCGGAAGGAAAGAAGTGGGTGGGATGTTTACGTCCTGCTCATCTCCGCCCCTCCGCTTCTATTGGCATCACTGTGACGCTGAACGTCCCTCCCACTTCAGGAAGTGGATGTTCGTCGCCCACATCGAGGTCGTATGGAAGGGTAACTACGTGTGACGGGAAATAATCGTTTGTGCGACACGTTCACCAAATTGAACGTGCCGCACATACGATGGGGGCGTGTCACATCGCATACGATATCGTATGCCTAATTGTAAGGTGTAAAGCAGGCTTTAGGCTGTGTCCGCACTTTGCGTTTTTACCTGCGTTTCAGCAGCGTTTTGAACTGCAGCGTTTTCATGCCAAAATGCATGCGTTTTGATTTTCCAGCAAAGTCAATGGGAAAATGGAGATTTCTAGACTGCACTTTGCCGTTCAAAACGCTGCGTTTAATTTGCATAATTTTGGGCAAAAACTGCGTTCAAAGAAGTAGCATGTCAATTGTTTTTGCCATTTGGGCTCCGTTTTGCTAACTTTGAAGTCAATGAGAAGTTGCAAAAAGCAAGAAACTGCAAAACTCCAGCGTTTACATGCTTTTTAGCTGCAGAAAGCATACGTTTATGACATCAGAATAATGCAATGATATGTCCCTTTACACACACACACACACACACACAGTCCGACAATTAAATTAATGAAAAATATTAATTTATTGTTATTTTAGCGATAAATAGTATAAAACCGCTAAAATTATATTAATTTTAACTATTTTCGTTATGATTAAAATAACTATATATATATTTTTTTCCCTTATTTCATAGTGTTTGACTGTTTAAACTTTATTTAGCAGTGTCTTTATGTTCAAAACGCATCTGTCTTTAAGCAATGGAAAAGCAGGTAAAAACGCGGCAAAAACGCGGTAAAAACGCAAGCGTATTTATCGTGTTTCTGGGCTCAAAAGCAAATTTGGCTAAAGCAATTTCTGCCAGAGGATGCGTTGAGACCTGCAACTGCGACGACGCAAAGTGTGGACATAGCCTAAGGCCGGGGTCACACGAGCATTGATTCTCTGATGTGAGAGAATCTAAACGATTATGGTAATGACACTCTGATCAAATTCTGATCCAAGTTTGTTCAGAGTGTCCACATAGTGCGATCTGCCTCTCTCGGATGAAAGAATCATAGCACACTGTCAAGAGAAGTTGGAGAACAAAATGTCTCCATGTTCTCCATTCTGCGAGTCTGTGTAGATCGGACAGCACTCAAAATGATTTTGAATGATCCACAGGCTTGAATGGGTGTGCGCCATACAATTTGCGATGTAAATCACGGCTGCACTTTTTTTTACCCTGCCGAGTCGGCATAAGAAAAAAAATACACTGATCAACACTGCCCCATAAGATAACATTGGTGTGAGTGCTATCAGATAAACCATCGGATAGCACTCATCTGAGTTATACGGTGGGGTCAGCGAGCCCTTAAACTGATCTATATTTTTTTGTGCTGGATCCATTTCATATAGCTGATTAGTGGACATGCAAATTTAGCCTTAAATAGGAGCCGATCCTCAGTTCTTGGCAATGGCCACTAACTCGATAAAGGGTCACTTTTGACTTTTAGGATTGTTGCTTCCAGTAGGTGGCACTAGAGTTTGTCTCCTTCATCCCTGAAGAGACAATTTGCATATCTGCCAGAGGAGCATCGCAGCTATAAGGCTATGTGCGCACTAGAAATGTGAAGTTTCTCAAGAAAATTTCTTGAGAAACTTCTGGGAGTGAAAGATTTCCGGACCTCCGGAAAAAATCCGCACCAAATCCGCATGCGGATTAGCCGCGAAATTGCCGCGATTTTCCCGCGGGTGGTTCCCTGCGGATTTTGCAGGCTGTACTGCCGAAATCCGCAGGGTACCTGCGGAAAAGAATTGACATGCTCATTTTCTCAAGAAATTTTCTCGAGAAATTCTTCTCAAGGAAATTTCTTGAGAAAAATCCGCACAGTGCGCACAGCTATTTTTTTTTCTCATAGAATTTGCTGGGAAATGTCTGCACAAAGATTGCAGACATTTCTCAAGAAATTTCTGCGGCAAATCCGCGGGTAAATCCGCGGGTAAAACGCACGAGTGCGCACAGAGCCTAAGTCTCCTCACTGACAGCCAGATTGGTTTGTCAGTCTCCGCAAGGAGAACATTTTTCCCCTTAGACCCCATTATAGCTTCTCATAGACCCAGATCATATCTCCTACTTTGCACTGATGAGGGACAATCACCCCAAAACACAGTGTCTGCAAATTTAGGTTCTGATCTGGCATAAATCCTAAGTCATATGATAAGGCTACTTCCAATAGGTGGCACTAGAGTTCGTCTCCTTCCTCCCTGAAGAGACAATTTGCATATTTATTTTTCATATCTTTGGCATCTCATGATTCTCTATGTCCTCAGTCTTACTAGTCACAAAGGGCGCAGTTTGTGTATACACACATGATATATGATGTGTACGATAATATGCATTTCACATCCTGATACTGTATCCTGTAAATTGGAGAGAAGATCATTCCAACTTTTGTTTTTTTACTCACAACATATCATTAAGCATTTTTCTGACTTTTGTTTCCTGTTAAGTGGTTTGGAATTTATTGGGTAATGCTTCTTGTGGCTAGTGAGTCATGTTTTATTAACACTTTCTTGCATGGAAAAAAATGTTCATACGAAGACTTTTATGGTGCGATCACACAAGGTGAATAAGAAAAACTGCTGCTTATTTACAAGCTGAAAATCTGCTGCTGTTTACCGCGACAGATTTGTTGCGCATTTTCCACTGCAGAAATTTAGCAGTAGAAAAACCTTATGGGAACATACAACCCTTGGCAAAAATGATGGACTCGCCTGGCTCTGAGGATGTTCATTCAGTTGTTTACTTTTGTTTAAAAAAAAAAAAAATCAGATCACAGACATGGCACAAAACGAACGTCATTTCATATGGCAACTTTCTGGCTTCAAGAAATACTAAAAAAAAAATCATGAAAACATAATGAAATGTGAAAAACGCAGGCAAAAACGCAGAAATAATTCACATGTTGCATCTTTGTGGTCATGCAGTTTTTAGACCAAAAACGCACCCGAAAAAGGCGCAAAAACGCCACGAAAAACGCAATGTGCGCACATAGCCTTAAGGACAAAAGCAAAAAAAACATGGCAGAATTGCACTTGCATTTTTTTTTTCCGAATTCCACCTCACTTGGAATTTTATTTCCAATTTTCCAGTGTAGTGAATGGTACAGTAAAATGAACAGTGTTATTCAAAACTTCAACTTGGTCTGCAAGAAATAAGCCCTCAAACGGTTATGTCGACGGAAAAATAAGAAAGTTATGTTTTTGTGGAAGAAGGGGAGGAAAAAAATTAAAATTGGCAGAGGGAAGGCGTTAAATAGGGTTTTACTTTTCCGCAAAAAATGAATGCCTGTTATAGTCATTTGTAGAATGCACAGGCTGGGATTCTTACCCTTAGGACCTGATTGTTTTTTTATACCGATTTTCTGTGGTAAAATCAACTAAATGAGAAACTGCTGGCTACAGTCAATAAGCATTTATATATTATAAAAGGAAAAATATTGCAGAAAAATAAATCTCTGAATATTCATGCCCCCATACAATTCTCATTATTAATACAAGAAAGTAACCTAGTGTTATTTATATATATATATATATAAAGTGTAGTTACATGTCAATTACAGTGTTTTATGATTGAGTCCTTGCCCGTTACAAATGACAGGACAGGTCTAAATATTTTAATGCTGAGGATCCTACTACCTGAACCCGCACTTTTACTAGGGAAAGGGTGCCAAGATACGCATTCCTCCTCACTATGCAACCTTTCAGTGGAGCAGCGTCCACTCAATTCAAAGTCTATTGGACCCCCAGCCATCAGATACTTATCATCCTCCCTCTAAACATGATAAATCTCCATTGTGAGACCTTTAGGCGGGCTTTGCACGCTGCGACATCGGTAACAATGTTACCGATGCTGCAGCGATAGTCCCCGCCCCCATCGCAGGTGCGATATTTTGTGATTGCTGCCGTAGCGAACATTATTGCTACGCCAGCTTCACATGCACTCACCTGCCCTGCGACATCGCTCTGG
Organism: Anomaloglossus baeobatrachus; assembly: GCF_048569485.1. NCBI lineage: Eukaryota > Metazoa > Chordata > Amphibia > Anura > Aromobatidae > Anomaloglossus > Anomaloglossus baeobatrachus. The sequence continues at coordinate 652,671,295 of NC_134353.1, forward strand.
CCGGCGAACCGCCTCCTTATTAATGGGGCGAGTCGTGCGGCGTCATAGCGACGTTACACGGCAGGCGGCCAATAGAAGCGGAGGGGCGGAGATGAGCGGGACGTAAACATCCCACCCACCTCCGTCCTTCTGCATAGCTGGCGTGAGCCGCGGGACGCAGGTAAGGTGATGTTCCTCGCTCCTGCGGCTTCACACACAGCGATGTGTGCTGCCGCAGGAACGAGGAACAGCATCGTAACATCGGTCCTTCCGAAATTATGGAAATGACCGACGCTACACCGATGATACGATTTTGGACGTTTTTGCGCTCGTTAATCTTATCAAAAAGGATTTACACACTACGATATCGCCTGCGACGCCGGATGTGCGGCACTTTCGATTTGACCCCCACCGACATCGCACCTGCGATGTCGTAGTGTGCAAAGCCCGCCTTAATGTAGTCAATTTACTCTGATTGCAGCAAAAAGTTTCTGAAATATATACTATTCAGTATATGAAAGATTATAAAATTGTGAGATGGTAGGTTGGATGCCGAGATGATTGCTGGTTGTAAAATATGGATCTGTAGATAAGATATTCCTTAAACACCCGCCTTCCTGTAACCTTAACATCACCTTATTAACCCTTTCACGACCGGCCGATTTTTCGCTTTCCGTTTTTTTTTTTCGCCATTCTTTTTCTGAGAGACGTAACTTTTTTATTTTTCAGTCAATATGGTCATGTGAGGGCTCATTTTTTGCGGAACGAGCTGTACTTTTAAATGAAACCATCAGTTTTACCATATTGTGTACTAGAAAATGGCAAAAAAATTCCAAATGCTGAAAAATTGCAAAAAAAGTGCGATAGCACTATGGTTTTTGAGATATTTTATTCACTGTGTTCACTATATGGTAAAACTGATGTGTGGGTGTGATGCCTCAGGTCAGTGCGAGTTTGTAGATGTATAGGTTTACTTTTATATAAGGGGTTAAAAAAAAATCGGAAGTTTGTCCGAAAAAAGTGGCGCACGTTTTACGCCATATTCCGTGACCCGTAGCGTTCTCATTTTTCGGGATCTTAGGCTCAATGACGGCTTATTTTTTGCGTCTCGAGCTGACGTTTTTAACGGTACCATTTTTGCGCAGATGCTACGTTTTGATCGCCTCTTATTGCATTTTGCGCAAAAGTTGTGGCGACAAAAAAACGTCGTTTTGGCGTTTGGAATTTTTTTGCCGCTACGCCGTTTACTGATCAGATTAATTGATTTTATATTTTGATAGATCGGGCGTTTCTGAACGCGGCGATACCAAATGTGTGTATATTTTTTATTTTTTTAACCCTTTAATTTTCAATGGGGCGAATGGGGGGTGATTTGAACTTTTAGGTTTTTTTGTTTTTTTTTAATTTTTTAAAACTTATTTTTTTACTTTTTTTTTTTATTTTACTAGTCCCCCTAGGGGGCTATTGCGATCAGCATTCCGATCGCTCTGCAGTATCTGCTGATCACAGCTGCAAGGCTGTAAACAGCAGATACGCTGTCTTTCTCTTTTGCTGTGCCCCGGGCACAGCGAAAGTGAAACCAATTCATGTGTAGTACAGGAGTCATCACATGACCCTGTACTACCATGACAACTATCGGGAGTCACGTGATCGCGTCACGTGACTTCCGGTTTCGGCGGTAAGTAAAAACTTTACCGCGATTGCGCTTATAATGGCGCTGTCATGTATTGACAGCGCCATATAAGGGGTTAATCGGCACGAGCAGATAACGATTCTGCTCGTGCCTAGCAGGCACACATCTCAGCTGTGAAAATCAGCTGAGATGTGTGCCGATCGCGGCATGCTGCCGCCGGAGGACCGCGGGCAGTAAGATTATGTCATTTAGGACGTAATTTTACGGCCCGCGGTCGTTAAGGGGTTAAAGGCAAATTTAGTGATGAGAAACCCAGGGAACAAAACTACCAGATCATAAACATAAAGTATTGTGCCCTGCACAGTCCTCTACTACGATTTCTCCTGTTAGGCTATGTGTCCACGGTAGAATGTACCTGCGGATTTTTCTGCATGAAAATCCGCGACTTTCGCGGCAAATCCGCACCTTATTTTTGCCGCGGATTTTTTTTTTTTCCCCATTCTATACCCAAAATCCGCACCAAAATCCGCAACAATAATTTACATGCTGCAGATTTTTCCGGATCAAAATCCGCGGCAAATCCGCCGCAGAAAAATCCGCAGCATGGACACAGCATTTCCAAAATGCCATTGAAATGGCTTGGAAGTGCCGCTGCTGCAGATTTTCGGAAAATCCGCGGTAAATCCGCGGCAAATCCGCGGCAAAATCCGCGGTAAATCCGCAGCGTGGGCACATAGCCTTACACTACCTGCCCTGTCCATTACTATAAAGTATGCAAAGAAAATAGTAATGCCACATTCTATTAAAATAATACACATACATATTTTAGACTTTACTTGATATATCCATTCATTTTCTGAGCCAGTTCAATTAAAAATATGCTCTACTGAAATATTTTGTTTGGAGAAATCATGAAAAGGTGGCTCTTAGCTATGTCTTGGCTGAAATTGAAGCAGAAAGGGGAGAAACCACGAGATACACTTTCTTCCACAGCTCAGTAATTTTTGACAGCTATGAAATCTCCTAACTTCCGGGTTTCTGGCAGAAGACAGAGACCGTTTTGATGAGAGTAGAGCCGTAGTATAAATTTACATTGCAAGATATTCGTGAATGAGCATTGTTAAAAATGCTTGTTTTCTAGGGGTCAATTTTACCATCCATAGGGCACAAAGGAAGTATTTTACTTTACAAGGGGCAGCGTGGTGGGCGTTATTATGTGGGGTACTAAAAAGAACAGTTTTGGTGCCACATAGCAGGTGCAGTAATAGGCGTCAAATGTGTCTTTGTTGTAATCTCTGCAGATGGTTTAAGGCCCTGTGCGCACACTGCGTTTTTTGCCTCGGTTTTTGCTGCAGGAAAAGATGCGTTTTTTGTTCATAACCTTTCTGCAGTCCTTCCCCAGCAAAATCTATGGTAAAACCAAAATACTGTGCGCACACTGCATTTTTTATCTTTTATCTTTTATCTATTTGCTGCAGAATTTCTCCAGCTGTTCTGCAGCAAAAAAAGAAGTAGCATGTCACTTCTTTTCCGCAGGGACCAACACAGAATAACTGCAGCAAAACCGCGGTAAAATTGCGGGTGCGGAATTCTGCCAGAGGGTGCGGATTTTTCTTAAGAAAAAGTAATTTCTCAGTGCGCACAGGGCCTAAGGTTGGAAGAAGTTTTATGTTCGTCTGTGTCAGATGGAAATGACAGAAAAAGTGAACAACTCCATTAGAAAGAACATAACCTGTAAGTTAGTATCTGTAACTGTACTGTAATACATGTTCTGAAAGACTGGCATCTACCACTATATGGTTACCATATGGCGGTAATATCAGTGTTGGTCTTTGTGTAGATATTTATTTGCAGTAATAGCATGGTCATCTGTTGAGGTTCTCCTAGACCTACAATTAGGATGTGCCACAGTAGTTGTAATCAGGGACCTGTGGTTAGGGGTCAACTCAGATGTTTCTGTCCCATGAGCTAAACCCCTAGCTACGCTTCTGGTCAGGTTGAATCTAGCACAAAGGAGAGCTGCTGTTAGTCAGTAGTCAGATGAGCCAGCAACACTTTAGCTTACTGTACGGAGCCTATTTAAACATGGACACTGCTCCATTCACTGCAGGTGTGTATAGGGAGAAGTTTGGGGAGATAGGAGAAGCACAGCTGCTTTGAAAACATATTCTCATATGATAACATTGCTTTAGTTAAGCAGCATGAAAATAATAACATTTATTCACTTATATAATGCCATTAATTCCATAGCACCAGCAACACTTACCCCACTGGGGCTCACAATCTAAGGCTTGTTTCACACGTCAGTGAAAAACACTGACGTTTTTCACTGGCGTGTAAAACACGCACATGTCCCTGCGTGTGCCGTGAATCATGGCACACGTGGGTTGTCTAAGTGCAATCCGGGCTCCGTTCTCCGTGGCCCGTGATTGCACTTAGAGATTAACTCACCTGTGCCCGCTCCCGCTCTCCATGTTGCTGAACGCTCCCGCGGTGCAGCATCCGGCTGGCGCTGACCCCCGCAGCAGCTGCTTCCGGGTCGGCTGTGTCGTGCATCATGAATATGCGCGACAGTAATGAGCCGGCTCAGAAGCAGCAGGCTGCAGAGGACATCGCTGGACGCCGGGTGAGTAAAAATGATTTTTATTTTATATGCACGTTTTCTTCTGGCACGTGTTTCACGGACCACACCACTGCATGGTCCGTGGGACATCAGTGATGCCAGAAAAAAATGGACATGTCTCCGTGCGGCAATCACGGACATGCGTGTACGCCACACGGAGACACGTGCAGTGAAAAATCACTGATGTGTGAGCAGACCCATTCATTATAATGGGTCTGCGTATGTCAGTGATTCTGGTACGTTTAAAAACAAGCACAAACGTCCCAGAATCACTGACGTGTGAAAGAGGCCTAAATCAGTATGTCTTTGGAATGTAGGAGGAAACCCATGCAATCACAGGGAGAACATACAAACTCCTTGCATATGTTGTCCTTGGTGGGATTTGAACTCAGGACCCCAGCACTACAAGACTGCAGTGCTAACCACTGAGCCACTGTGCTTAAACAAGTTTTCTTTGGAATTGTTTTTTTCTATCTGCTTTCATTCTGTAGCAATGAGAGCTTTTATTTTTCATAATGCACAGCTTGTTTTCATGGCATTTAAGACACCGATGCTTGCTCAGACCCTGGCAGACTATGCACAGTAGCTACATTCCAAGAGAAGAGTTAACTCCTAATATCCCAGTTACCTCTCTCCAGCCCAATCATTTCTATACAGCAGTTTGCTACCGTACTTACCTCCTTTACTATTGACAAGCTGCTAGTATAAATCCTGCCCCATGACCAGCTCACACCACTGGCACCAATCAGAGCAGATCACCACATCAAGGCCCTCACTGAGCTGAAGCTTGTTCAAATGCCCTGTTATGTCTGCTTAAACAGAGTCATAGCAGTGTATACTACAGAACAAACCCCTGATAGCTGAATGTGTTATAGCAGAAATTGTGCTGAGCGTTATAGTTCTACGAAGGATCATTTACATAGACTGAACGGTGGCACAATACTTTTATAGATCAGACAGACCTAAGTAAATGATTCACATTGAGTGATCTATACTAGATTGCTCAGTGCAGGTAAGCTGCATTGTTCTTGGCAGTGCGAGTCCCATTTACAAAGGACAATGCACCGTTGAGAGTTATGATCTCTTCTGCTGCATAAAAGATCATTTCACCTGATGAATGAGTGCTTTGACTGGATGATCAGCAGCCTGTCTGCAAGGCAAGATGATTGTGAAATATTATTGTCTTGTGCAAGGGTCCTAGAAAACCGTGTCCATATTTTGCACCTAAAAAGTAACAGTGCTCTATGTGCACATTTGACGGTCGCTATAACAATAATGCTTCTTAAAGAAGTTGTCCAGTTACCAAAACTGATTTTTTTTTTTCTGATAAATCTTGCTAATATGTGCCCCTCAACACATCTATTATGTTTTTTCAGCAAAATTACCTTTTATTGTGCACTAGCAGTACATGCTCATTGCTGGCTCCAGCTCTGATGGGGTTAATATACCTCTGACTTCCTGTGTTCAGTTCCTACAAGTCCCAGAACTCTTTGTGGCTCTAGGGCGGTGTCTAGCTTATCTAACACACCCATTGTGTCTAATACACCCACTCTGCTCTCCGACCAAACCCTCCTCCCTGTCTCTTCCCAGTGGATGTGCACTGAGAGCAATCACACAGAGACAGCAGCTCTGCACAGCCAGGGGAAGAAAGTGTGTGTGCGCGTATATACAGTGTATGTGTTTGTGTGCGCGTATATACAGTGTGTGTGTATATACAGTGTGTGTGTGTATATACAGTGTGTGTTCGTATATACAGTGTGTGTGCGTATATACAGTGTGTGTGTGAGTGTGTATGTGTGTGTGTATGTCATACTCACCTGTCTGCAGGGTCCCGGTGCCATGCCTGCTTCCAGCCCCTGTCTCGGTACCGCCGCTTCGGCTGTGTGCAGTCTCCCCGGGGCACGTACGAAGCTTGCAGGACCTGGCGGTGGATCACCTGATGCAGTCACCTGACGCATCAGCTGATCGATTCTCGTGGTGTCGCCGGCTTTTTCGCGCCCGGCCGGCTATCAGCTGATCCTGCCGTCAGGGGACTTCATCAGCTGATTACCGGCAGCTCATGCAGTGATGGGCCGGGATCAGACTCCGCTGCAGGAGCTGACGGTAATCAGCACATAAGTGAGTTTTTTTTTTTTTTTTCTACTGATGCATCAGCTGATTGTATAATCGGCTTTTATACAATCAGCTGATGTATGATGTGATTCACGTAGTTTAACCTGACACATCATCTGATCGCTTTGCCTTCCAGCAAACCGATCAGATGATATTGGATCCGGATTGGACGGCGAGGGACGCTGACCCAGGATTACTGCGGAGGGGGGGTTCTTTCAATAAAGATGGAGTCACTAATTGTGTTGTGTTTTATTTCTAATAAAAATATTTTTCTGGTTGTTGTGGGTTTTTTTTTATCATTACTAGAAATTCATGGTGGCCATGTCTAATATTGGCGTGACACCATGAATTTCGGGCTTAGGGCTAGCTGATAATATACAGCTAGCCCTAACTCCATTATTACCCAGCTAGCCACCCGGCATCAGGGCAGCTGGAAGAGTTGGATACAGCGCCAGAAGATGGCGCTTCTATGAAAGCGCCATTTTCTGGGGTGGCTGCGGACTGCAATTTGCAGTGGGGGTGCCCAGAAAGCTTGGGCACCCTTCACTGTGGATTCCAATCCCCAGCTGCCTAGTTGTACCCGGCTGGACACCAAAATTAGGCGAAGCTTACGTCATTTTTTTTTAAAATTAGTTCATGAAATTCATGAAATAATTAAAAAAAAAAGGGCTTCTCTATATTTTTGGTTCCCAGCCGGGTACAAATAGGCAGCTGGGGGTTGGGGGCAGCCCGTACCTGCCTGCTGTACCCGGCTAGCATACAAAAATATGGCGAAGCCTATGTCATTTTTTTTTCTTTTTGGGTAAAAAACTGCATACAGTCCTGGATGGAGGATGCTGAGCCTTGTAGTTCTGCAGCTGCTGTCTGGTCTCCTGCATACACTAGTGAATGGAGGATGCTGAGCCTTGTAGTTCTGCAGCTGCTGTCTGCTCTCCTGCATACACTAGTGAATGGAGGATGCTGAGCCTTGTAGTTCTGCAGCTGCTGTCTGCTCTCCTGCATACACTAGTGAATGGAGGATGCTGAGCCTTGTAGTTCTGCAGCTGCTGTCTGCTCTCCTGCATACACTAGTGAATGGAGGATGCTGAGCCTTGTAGTTCTGCAGCTGCTGTCTGCTCTCCTGCATACAATGAACATTTTGAATAAGGAAATGACATCAGACCTTTTTTTTTTTCATCAACAATCTTTAATGGCATTGTGCACTGATTAAAAACGCAGTGAGCAAAAACGCAGCAAAAAACGCACCAAATCGCGGCAAAAACGTGACATGCAGCACCGCAGGTGACAGAGCAGAGCAAGTTGGTGACATGCTCTGCTCTGACACATAGTGTGCTGCATGTCACTGTATCCACTCTGGGACTTGTTGTGCAGGTGACCGGATGATACATGTCACTAACTTGCTCCACTCTGTGACTTCTGCTGCATTGTTCCAACTGTATACACTCTCACCTGAACAAGTCTCAGAGTGGGGCAGTTATTGACATGTATCATCCGGTCACCTGCACAACAAGTCCCAGAGTGGAGACAGATAGTGACATGCAGCACACTATGTGTCAGAGCAGAGCATGTCACTGTCTCCACTCTGGGACTTGTTGTGCAGGTGACCGGATGATACATGTCAATAACTGCCCCACTCTGTGATTTCTGCTGCATAGTACCAACTGTATACACTCTCACCTGCACAACAAGTCCCATAGTGGAGACAGTTAGTGACATGTAGCATCCGGTCACCTGCACAACAAGTACCAGAGTGGAGAAAGATAGTGACATGCAGCACACTATGTGTCAGAGCACAGCATGTCACTGTCTCCACTCCGCTGACCTCACAGCCCGTACACGCTGCGATGGATGCAGGGGGACACAGAACAAGTAATCGGCCGACACTGGAGTCATCTGATTACTTGGGATGAATGAGAAGTAAAATGCTCTGGTGCTCGATGGGCGAAGCCCATGCCGATTTTTTTTAAAAAAAATTCATTAAAAATAAAAAAAACAAAAAAATCACATTGTTTGTGGGCTCCCGCTGCATTTTCTATTGCTAAGGGTAACCAAAGCAGCTACTGGCTGCTAGCCCCCGCTGCTTGGTGTTACTTTCACTGGCAATAGAAATGCAGGGAAGCATTTTTTTTTTATAAAGGTTTTTCCCTGAAAACGTTTTTAAGAAAATGACGTGGGCTTCGCCATATTTTTGTATGCTAGCCAGGTACAGCAGGCAGCTACGGGCTGCCCCCAACCCCCAGCTGCCTAGTTGTACCCGGCTGGGAACCAAAAATATAGAGAAGCCCTTTTTTTTCATGAATTTCATGAAATAATTAAAAAAAAAAAAATGATGTGGGCTTCGCCAAATTTTTGAGTCCAGCCAGGTACAACTAGGCAGCTGGGGATTGGAATCCACAGTGCAGGGTGCCCAAACTTTCTGGGCCCCCCACTGCGAATTGCAGTCCACAGCTGCCCCAGAAAATGGCGCTTTCATAGAAGCGTCATCTTCAGGCGCTGTATCCAACTCTTCCAGTGGCCCTGGTGGCAGGTGGCACGCTGGGTAATAAGGGGTTAATACCAGCTATGTTTTACCAGCTGGTATAAAGCCCGAGATGCTTAATGTCAGGCCAAGTTTAACCTGGCCATTAAGAATCTCCAACAAAGGGTTTAAAAAAAAAAAAAAAAGACATCACACAGAGAAAAATACTTTATTAGAAATAAATACACAGACACAGTAGGGACTCCATGTTTATTACTCCCTCTCACCCCTCCACGATGGAGAGATTTCTGTACTGACCATGCCAGGAGAGAGCGAGGAAAAAGAGCGAGCGGGGGGAGGAAAAGAGAGCGAGCGGGGGGGAGGAGAAGAGAGCGAGCGGGGGGGGATAGAAGAGAGCGAGCGGGGGGGAGAAGAGAGCGAGCGGGGGGGAGAAGAGAGCGAGCGGGGGGGAGAAGAGAGCGAGCCGGGGGGGAGAAGAGAGCGAGCGGGGGGGGGAGAAGAGTGAGTGGGGGGGAGAAGAGAGAGAGGGGGGGAGAAGAGAGAGAGGGGGAGAAGAGAGGGGGGGAGAAGAGAGAGGGGGGGAGAGAGAGGGGGGGAGAAGAGAGAGAGGGGAGAAGAGAGAGAGGGGGGAAGAGAGAGGGGGGGGAAGAGAGAGGGGGGGAGAAGAGAGAGAGGGGGGAGAAGAGAGAGAGGGGGGGGAGAAGAGAGAGAGGGGGGGAGAAGTGAGAGAGGGGGGGAGAAGAGAGGGGGGGGAAGAGAGAGAGGGGAGAAGAGAGAGAGGGGAGAAGAGAGAGGGGGGGGCAGGAGAGAGAGGGGGGGCAGAAGAGAGAGAGGGGGAGAAGAGAGAGAGGGGGGAGAAGAGAGGGGGGGAGAGAGAGGGGGGGAGAGAGAGGGGGGGAGAGAGAGGGGGGAGAAGAGAGAGAGGGGAGAAGAGAGCGAGGGAGGGAGAGAGAGGGGGGGAGAGAGAGGGGGGGAGAGAGAGGGGGGGAGGAAAAGAGAGTGAGTGGGGGAGGAAAAGAGAGCGTGGGGGGAGGAAAAGAGAGCGCGGAGGGAGGAAAAGAGAGCGCGGGGGGGAGGCAAAGAGAGCGAGGGGGGGAGGAAAAGAGAGCGCGTGGGGGAGGAAAAGAGAGCGAGGGGGGGGAAGAGAGCGAGGGGGGGTAGAGAGCGAGGGAAAAGAGAGGGGAGAGGAGAGAGGGATAAGAGGGGGGCAGAGAAGAGGGGGAGAAGAGTGGGGGGAGAGAAGAGAGTGGGGAAAGAACGGGGGGGGGGGCAGAGGTGCTCTGTCACCAACTGTCTCCACTCTGTGACTTGTGGTGCAGGTGACAGAGTGCAGACAGTTGGTCCCATGCAGCAGGACAGATGGCAGAGCACAGCGGTGACATGCCTGTCAGTGTCTTGCTGCTGGGAGGAGCAGATGATCACACTGCCCGACACCGGCCGCTCTCCTGACATCGCAGCAGAGTGGGCGGGTGGAGAGTGTGATCAGATACTTACGTGCAGGGGGGAATTCAGCTGAAGAACCCCCCCTTCCCCTGTACTGCACACTGGCGCCCCGTGCCTCGCCATCTGCAGGACGCCGGCTCCACAGTGACGTCCTCTGGCTCCTCCCCTTGATGCTGGGTTGTGATGTGCGGTAGTCACCGCCCACAGCCCTGTCACTCAATCTGAGTGGTGCCAGCCTCCTCTGACGTACCTGTCCAGTTTGAGAGCCCGGAAATGCCGGGACGTCAGAGGATGCTGGCGGCCACAGCTCCAGGGGGTCATGTGACAGGCACTGAGCGTGCAGGATAGCGCCGCTCAGTGCCAGAACTGGAAACAGAAGCCAAAGGAGAAAACGCCTAGAAAGGTAAGTATAACTCATACAGAAAATAAAAAAAATGGGTGAACCACCCCTTTAAATGTACACTTAACATTTAATAATGTTACCTATACACAGCATGATGGGCTCCTGGCTTAGCTACACCCAGTTTGATGAGCCCAAAGCTTCCTTATACACACAGTATAGTTGGCTCATAGCTCCCCTATACACAGTTCTAACTGATATGAGATATTTTGTAGCTAGAAGAGGGATGAGGAGGGTGGAGCTCTGCCTCTAGCTCCTCCCTCCTCTCATCATAGAATCTCATCAGTAAATAATCTCCTATCTCAGTAATGGGAAAGTCTTCACTGACTACAAATTTTACCTCAGAATAATGACTGATCAATTCCTTTAGAGAAAAAAAGCTAATTTGTTTGATAAGATATGTTACAAAGTTGCTTATTTTCATTTGCTCTGTTGATTTATGGAATAAAAACTAAAATGACAATTACGTTTTAACCCCTTCCCGATTTTGGACTTATGGGCACATCCTACTTTCCAGTGACTTCCCAATCTGGGACGTACTGGTACATCTTGGTGATCTTGTGTGCACAGGAGTTGTGTATGCGTGATTGCTGCTGGGAGCTCAACTTACGTGACAGCCGAGCCTTAGATCTCACAGGCAGGAGCTGTGCCAGCACTTCCCCAGGCTGTTTAGCCCTCTAAAAGCTGAGATCGATATTGATTGCAACATTTAGTAGGTTGGGAGAGGCAGGTAGCTCCCTCTCCAGTCCAATCAGTGCCCCCATGGCATCATTGAAAAGGCCTAATCGTTGCAATGATGACCTTTTGGTCAGCCAGCTACGGCAGGCCTGTTATACCATGCCAGGAGCATGGTCTAAAAGGTTTCTGTCACTGCATCACTGACAGGTGTATTGCCATACTGGTGCATGGAAATGCATTATTACAGCGATTAAAGTAATGAAAGTTGAAGTCCCATCAAGAGACTAAGAAAATCTAAAAAAAAAAAAAAAAGTTTAAAAAAAATTGTAAAAGCATTTTTTTAAAAATCACAAAAAAAGAAAAAAAATATACATTATACCAAAATACGTACTGTATATTTATGGAAAAACAAAAATAAAAAACTGATCTATAAAATTGTCACACTATATAAACCCTTCAGTGAACACCATAAAAAAATAAAATAAAAAAAACTAGCATAAAACTATGCTGTTTCATAACACTACCAAACAAAAAGTGAAATAAAATACAAACAATAAGACGAGTGTAAATGTAAATGGTATCTCCAAAAACGTCTTTCTTCACCTGCTGTTGACTAATTCATTCTTCCTCTCAAAGATCACAATAAAGGCCGCTTTACACGCTACGACATCGCTAGCAATTGCTAGCGATGTCGAGCGCTAAAGCACCAGCCCCCATCGTACATGTGATATCGTGTGATCGCTGCCATAGCGAACATTATCGCTACGGCAGCGACGTCGCTGTGACCGGCGAACTGCCTCCTTTCTAAGGGGGCAGATCATTCAGTGTCACAGCGACATCACAGCAGCGTCACTGAACCGCCGCCCAATAGAAGCGGACGGGCGGAGATAAGCGGGACGTAACATCCAGCCCACCTCCTTCCTTCCGCATTGCGGGCGGCAGCAGGTAAGGTGAGGTTCCTCGTTCCTGCATCGTCACACATAGCGATGTGTGCTGCCACAGGAGCGACGAACTACTTCGTACACCGAGCAGCAGTGATAATCGAGAATAGGGGGGCATGTCACCGATGAGCGATTTTGACCGTTTTTGCGACGATTCAAAATCGCTCATAGGTGTCACACGCAAAGACATCACTAAAGCAACCGGATGTGCATCACAAATTCCGTGACCCCAACAAGATCACTTGAGCGATGTTGCAGCGTGTAAAGCTGCCTTTAGGCTCAGCCCCGATATATCCTGCGCTCCTCTAAGCTGAGCAGGTACATCGGCGTTTCCATGTAAATCTCTGCATAATGTAATTCAGACAGGACCCCTTTATGGAAAATTCCCTATAATGAGGCAGAGGGAGTCACTTTGGACTCAGTCTGGCCTATGATCCAGCTGTGTCCCTCTTTTAGGGCTGCTTCTCACTTGCGAGTTTCTCGCAGTAGAGCAATGCGAGAAAAACTCGCATTGGAATCGGACACATGTTAGTCAATGATTCAGCTCGCATTTGCGATTTTTTTTCTCAGTCCAAATCGGACTGAGAAAAAAATCGCAGCATGCTGCTTTTTTTTGCGAGTTTCTACTGCGAGTCTCTCCAATGCAAGTCTATGGGAGTGTGTAAATAATCGGATTTCACGGGACGGCACTCACACCATCCTAGTAACTTGCGATTTTCTAAATACATTTCTCGCATGTTTCCTAAAACACTGGAAACGAGTGATGTCTCACAATGTCTGTCAATCACTATTCTCTGTCAGTCAGTCTCTCCCTCTCGGTCTCTATTCTCTCTCTGTCGGTCCGTCACTATCTCTGTCCCTCTCTCACAGTCTGTCGGTCATTTTCCCCTCCTCTCTCATACTCACCGTTCCCCAATCCCCGGCATGGCGCTGCACGGCATTCACACTGCTCCGGCGGCTTTTACTATTTTGAAAAAGCCGTCCGCAATCTCGTATTCCCTGCTTTCCCCGCCCACAGGCGCCTATGATTGGTTGCAGTGAGACACGCCCCCACACTGAGTGACAGGTGTCTCACTGCACCCAATCACAGCAGCCGGTGGGCGTGTCTATACTGTGCAGTGAAATATATAATTAAATAATTTTAAAAAATGGCGTGCTGTCCCCACAATTTTAATACCAGCCAGATAAAGCCATACGGCTGAAGGCTGGTATTCTCAGGATGGGGAGCTCCACGTTATGGGGAGCCCCCCAGCCTAACAATATCAGTCAGCAGCCGCCCAGAATTGCCGCATACATTAGATGCGACAGTTCTGGGACTGTACCCGGCTCTTCCCGATTTGCCCTGGTGCGTTGGCAAATCGGGGTAATAAGGAGTTAATGGCAGCCCATAGCTGCCACTAAATCCTAGATTAATCATGTCAGGCGTCTCCCCGAGATACCTTCCATGATTAATCTGTAAGTTACAGTAAATAAACACACCTGAAAAAATCATTTATTAGAAATTAAAAACACTAACAAATTCCCTCATGGAATTCAAACTCATGGAAGGTATCTCGGGGAGACGCCTGACATGATTAATCTAGGATTTAGTGTCAGCTATGGGCTGCCATTAACTCCTTATTACCCCGATTTGCCAACGCACCAGGGCAAATCGGAAAGAGCCGGGTACAGTCCCAGAACTGTCGCATCTAATGTATGCGGCAATTCTGGGCGGCTGCTGACTGATATTGTTAGGCTGGGGGGCTCCCCATAACGTGGAGCTCCCCATCCTGAGAATACCAGCCTTCAGCCGTATGGCTTTATCTGGCTGGTATTAAAATTGGGGGACCGCACGCCGTTTTTTTAAATTATTTAATTATATATTTCACTGCACAGTATAGACACGCCCACCGGCTACTGTGATTGGGTGCAGTGAGACACCTGTCACTCAGCGTGGGGGCGTGTCTCACTGCAACCATTCATAGGCGCCTGTGGGCGGGGAAAGCAGGGAATACGAGATTGTTTAATGAGCGGCCGGCTTTTTCAAAATAGTAAAAGCCGCCGGAGCAGTGTGAACGCCGTGCAGCGCCGGGGATCGGTGAGTATGAGAGAGGGCTGCTAACTTCAGTCACTCAGGGGATTAGCGGTCACCGGTGAGCCCTTCACAGGTGACCGCTAATCAGGATGCGGCACAGACAGAGCCGCAGCATGACAGTGAAGTTCACCTGAGTTCATTCTGATCGTGCGGCTCTGTCTGTGTCTGCTGTCATCTGCCATTCAGCTCTGCTACATGGCTGTCTGTGTCTGCTGTCAGCGGCCATGTAGCAGAGCTGAATGGCAGATGACATAGTAAAAAATACGCATTACACACGCATTACACACGCTAGTAAAATCATTAATTTATTCAGAAAAAGCATCGCACTTGCGTTGCACTCGGACCTAGCGTGAACTAAAATCAGCCGAGTTTTTTTTCAGCCCAGTCGGACCGATTTTACTCGCATAGATGTGTTTCCAGCCTTAGGTGTTTTTCTTGGTGTGCACAAAATTGTGGTCGGCCACAGGTTTGTTCACCTCTGAAAAGACAGACACCAGTAAACAAAGACCAAATGGAGTCTGGACTAACTCCGCCTGCCTCATTGGTGAATCATCTGAATCACGTGTTTCAGATATTTAGATGGAAACCCAGATAGTGCTCAGCGTAGAGCATCGGATACTTGTCAACTGATCCAAAATGTTCTGTACCCCAAAATGCCACTAATAAGCTCAACGCAAATCTGCTATTCACAATTTTTAATGCAGTATTCCGCAAATTTGTGGATCAAAATATGTTTCACCCCTTTACATGTGGGTTCTGCTTGTTTGACATAAAAAGTTTTGCTTATATAATGTGTAGTTCTGCTTTGTTAGTATTGGACTGTGATACAAAAAGAGAGAAAGATAGGATAGGTTAATTTCATTGTCACACATTTATACAGTATCATGTATCATTCATTCAGTTTGATAATAAGCAGCCTTTTATATTGTATATTAGAGTTAAACAGCAGTTTTTGACGTGATAGTAATCTTTAACACACAATATATGAGATGATGGCAAGGAATATTGCAATGTAATGCACATAGTGTGAAAAGCAGGGTAGATAAAAGGTTGATATAATAGATGGCCTTGGCAGACAGATATTCACGCTGTGCAATATATAAATGAGGAATACCTAGGCTGAGCTCATACCACATGTGCCCATGTGGTTGCACTATACAGCTATCAATCAAGAAATAACGTCTGTAACACCATTCTGAGTCTGAACTGGGTGCAAAAACCTAAAAAATCTACACTATATGGAGTGAAGGTATGCACACCAGTGACTATGTAAGGGGAATATATGAAAAGCAGAAACTGCTGTGTGAATACTGACATGAAAAATACAATAGCTATATGTAAGAGTGAAAGTATGAAAAATGGAATCTGCATTACTGCCATGAACATATGAATAAAGAGAAATTTAGGTATTGAATTGATCAATGCAACAGAGCCCCAACACTACGCCAAAGTATTTCTCTACGTTGGGGTCCCTAGCTAGTGTGTGTCCTCTCATGCAGTTAAAAAACTTACCGTGTTTGGGAAGCTGAGACCCAGGCTATTTATGCGTATGATATGGATTGGCAATAGGTGTGAGTGGGGCCGGGTTCACAAACGAAAGACTACAAATCAATCAAGAAATAACGTCTGGAACACCATTCTGAGTCTGAACTGGGTGCAAAAACCTAGTTTAGACTCAGAATGGTGTTCCAGACATTATTTCTTGATTGATTTGTAGTCTTTCGTTTGTGAACCCGGCCCCACACAAACCTATTGCCAGTCCACATTATACGCATAAATAGCCTGGGTCTCAGCTTCCCATACGCGGTAAGTTTTTTAACTGCATGAGAGGACACACACAAGCTAGGGACCCCAACGTAGATAAATACTTTGGCGTAGTGTTGGGGCTCTGTTGCATTGATCAATTCAATAGCTAAATTTCTCTTTATTCATATGTTCATGGCAGTAATGCAGATTCCATTTTTCATACTTTCACTCTTACATATAGCTGTTGGATTTTTCATGTCAGTATTCACACAGCAGTTTCTGCTTTTCATATATTCCCCTTACATAGTCACTGGTGCACATTCACATACCTTCTCTCCATATAGTACTATACAGCTATGCTGGTAAAAGAGATGCCTATATCAGCATATAATTTGAATATAAATATTTATGTTCTTTTTAAATTAAATTAGCCCACACTTTTATTAGCAACGATCTCAAAGGATAATGACCGTCACTATTAAACCACATACAAAGTCTTCCAGGAGTTTCCAAACTGTGGTGCTCAACTTCAATCATGGATAAAAAAAACTTCTTAAAAAAAAAACCATTCTTTACAAAACTGCTCAGCAAAAATCAAAACGCACCCCTTCTCATCCAGTCCTTGTTGTGTAGCCAAACAGTAGTTTCTGACCAAATGTGGGGTATTGCCATGGAATTGTGTATCTTATTCTGGTGTCAATTTTCTCCCATTACCCTTTGGGAATTTGAGGCTAAAGCAACATATTTGTGAGAAAATCTCTGTATATTTTTATATCTTTTAAGCCGTTCACTTTATCACTTTCAAAGTAAAGTAGTCTCTCAAAAAATAATTTTTTGAACATTTTTTTTCTTTTCGCAATTAAGACGTTTGAAAAATAATGCTTAAATAAAGTAGACGTGGTAAATGTTACTTATTAACCATAGTTAATACATTTTGGAAAATTGTATGTTTTCATAAATAAACTTAAATCATATTGGCCTAACATAAAATACAATGTGTCATTAAAAAAAAAAACAGTCTCCGAATCATTGGGATTGGAAAGAATATTCCCGTGTTATTACCACATACAGTGAAACATGCCACATATGAAAAATATGACTGTACCAAATGTGTTTTTTTTATTTTATCTAAAAAAAATGTAACTGAAAAGGGTCATGTGGGCTGATTTAAACTTTTACACCAGGAGGACAAGGAGTTATAAGGTCAAGAAAACATATACACTTTATTAGAACAATAGCATAAAAAGTCCAAAAGGACTGACCATTACAATCACAACCAACACATATAAATTACAATGCATTTTAAAATGAATGGGTGATTTAAAGTTTTCTAGGTTTTTTTTATTTAAAACTTTTTTCCTTTTACCTTTTTTTAGTATTTTTGTGCTAAATACTGTACTACTGTAACATTGCAGTATGTAGCATAATTGTGGTAGTAATGGGAACCTTCAATTAATATTCTTTGAGGTTCTGCCCAGGTACCATAGCAGAATTCGAGACTTGTCCAACACCCCCCTCACTGACTCTTTCCAGCGCTGCTAGTATTGGTTGGAAGGTCTCTTTCTTGCAAGTACAGACAGAGAGAGCTCTGTAGCAAGATCGATCTTGTTGCTGGTCTTCCTCTTCGCCTTGTTCCTTCTATTCTTCCGATGAGACCACCCCCACCTAACCCTTCTATATACAGTGGGAACCCCAACATAGCCCCTCTATATATCGTATCTATATATAGTATCGGTTGCCATATAGCCCACACTATATACAGTATGAGCTTGTACATAGCCTGTTAAATACAGCATGAACCCTCATGTAGCTTCCTAAATATATTTTGAGCCTCACATATCCTCTTATATGTAGTATGAGCCCTCATATAGCCCTTCTATATACAATAGCAGCCCCCACATAGTCCTTCTATATGCAGTGTAAGCCCCCATATAGACCTTCCATAAACAGATTGAACCCCCACATAGCGCTTCTATATACAGTATGGGCCCCCACGTGGCCCCCTATATTCAATATGAGCCCCACCAGTCTCATCCATAGAGTATAAGTCTGCACATAGCCTCCTAAATCCAGCATGAGCCCTCACATATCTTTCTAAATACATTTTGAGCCTGACATAGCCTCTTATATACAGTATGAGTCCCACATAGCCTCCTAAATACATTATAAGATCCATGTAGCCTCCTATATACATTATGAGCCACACATAGCCTCTCCATATACAATGTGACCCTCCCACATAACCCTTCTATATACAGTGTGAGCCCCCACATTGCCCTTCTGTGTACAATGAGAGCCCCCATATAGCCCTTCTATATACAGTATGAGCCCCCACATAGCCCCCACTATATACATTATGAGCTCCCACATAGCCCCCACTATATACAGTATGAGCTCCCACATAGCCCCCACTATATACAGTATGAGCTCCCACATAGCCCCCGCTATCTACAGTTTGAGCCCCCACAGTCTCCTAAATACAGCATGAGCCTGCAGATGGACTCCTAAATACAGCATGCGCCCCCACACAGCTTCCTAAATACAGCCCCACATAGCTTCTTATATTCATTATGACCCCCCACTTTATACAGTATGAGCCCCCACATAGCCCCCACTAAATACATTGAGCTCCCACATAGCCCCCACTATATACAGTATGAGCTCCCACATAGCCCCCACTATATACAGTATGAGCTCCCACATAGCCCCCACTATATACAGTATGAGCTCCCACATAGCCCCCACTATATACAGTATGAGCTCCCACATAGCCCCCACTATATACAGTATGAGCTCCCACATAGCCCCCACTATATACAGTATGAGCTCCCACATAGCCCCCACTATATACAGGATGAGCTCCCACATAGCCCCCACTATATACAGTATGAGCTCCCACATAGCCCCTGCTATCTACAGTTTGAGCCCCCACAGTCTCCTAAATACAGCATGAGCCTGCAGATAGACTCCTAAATACAGCATGCGCCCTCACACAGCTTCCTAAATACAGCCCCACATAGCTTCTTATATTCATTATGACCCCCCACTTTATACATTATGAGCCCCATATTGCCACCTACGGTATATACATTGAGAGCCCCACATGACCACATATATACAATATGAGCCTCCACATAGCCTTTTAAATACTATTTTTGCTCCACATAGCCTCCTATATACAGCATGAGCCCCCACATGATCTCCTATATAGGGGCCCACAGTCCACTGTTTTCAGCCCTTCGGTTGTGTCGGTCCATGGAGCAGCCAGAGGGCTGAATGTGGCCCATGAGCTGCACTTTGCCCAGCCCTGGTATAGATACATTTTGAGATAACACTAATTGGCCAAGTGTGTGAAGATCTAGTCATATGATCAGATATTTTAATTGTACTAAGAGAGGCTGTGGATCGGGACCACAAGGGCTAATTTCTCAGAATATTGAATAGTGCTATAAGTGTAAGCAGCCAGTCATATTCTATCATTTGTGCTCCTTTTCACATGCCTCTCATATATACGGAGTAGTACTAAAAATGAGATTACCGTATATTATTTCTACAGCTCTTTCCTTGTAACAGTCATTGAGAAAATACACAGGAAGTTCTAGAGATCCCCATGAACTGTATGTTGGCAGGCAGCCATTGCTGGAAGATCTGCATGTTTTTATTCCATAATGAAAAATTCCAGTGTTGTGTTTCCACTGTGGAACTAGGCTGCTATATTCACAAATGTCTGCTCATCTCACAAACAACTGTGGCCTTGTGCAGATTTCAGGGTGGATTTCCACTCCTTTTTTTCAGTTGAATATGGCGTGTTCAGTAGTCTGCACAATATTCCCCAGTAGGTGATTGTCTGGTGTCAGGATTTGGCTAAGTACGGTACCTTGCGTTTCCTATTCTGTTATATATTGATGAGATACACCATGTTATACTAATATTTTCTAGGTTTGACCATGATCTATTGGCACAGATATTTGCCATTTTACACAATATGTAGATTTGCCATTTTTGAAACTTTCCTTTCCATTTTTCACTTTAGGTCACCTCAGCGCTTACTATTAGATCTCCTGTGCTCCGAGAGAAGTTACATTCAGTCTCTGCGACGGTCTCTGGAAGTTAGAGGGTCATGTCCGGCAGGTCTAGCACTCAGAGGGAGCTTGGAGCAGCTTCTTAATTTCCACACTCATTTCCTGAGAGACCTGCAGAATTGTGTGTCTCATCCCATGACTGTCTCTTACTGCTTCCTGCAGCATGTGAGTCCAAGCCCTATTGACCTGTCTATTTCTTCCCGGCAGCTGCTCGCCGAGTTACACAATTCAGCTATCATTGTCTATATTACATAACTCTATTCACCCGTTATGAGCTGTTTCTTATTAGTTATACCTCAAGTCTCACATATTCATTTATCTTTTAGGCAGATCAGTTACGTCTTTACTCTCTATATGTGAAAAACAAACAGAAGGTAGAGCTGTTCCTTCCATCTCCCAGTGGGAGTTTAAAGGTGAGTGATGAGGAAACTTAAGACCGGGATTAAGTATGTTATCCATCCTTTCACTACATCTTGTAAAATTAACTGATGTTAGTGTTGGAAGGTTTTCTGACCTCTTCACTCTGAATCAGCATTTTAGACCCGTGTTTGAAATGGTAACACTATTTTACTGGAAAGGTGCTAAATCCATGGAAATATTTTTGAGGAAACTTTATACGTTCTTTCACTGTAAGCACTGCAGTAACTAATCTAATAAATATTACCTATGTGCATCAACTTGAAAAATGTTCACATTTACAGTAATTGGATTCTATGTTTTAATTTCCATTTTTATTCATATTTAGTTGGATCACTGAAGTTTCTGCTCATAATAGTGGTCTTTAGTAGTCTAGCAGTAATAGTAGTCTTTTTTTACACCAACTTATATACAACAAGACTATACCAGTTAAGCTGGGGCCACACGAGTTTAACCTTCGTCCGGCTGAGTAGGTACAATTGTAACTATTCCGTTTTAAAATTGCAATACATTTTTTTTCCCAAAAGCCGTAGAGGGCTGAAATTTCGTGACATCTCTGCAATTTTGGTCCAGAATATATTGGCCAAATTTCAATAAAATATCTCCACCCCCTTCCGAGATAAGTGGTCGCTGTTAACGTTGTAAAATTATGCAGCCTGACGAAGGTTAAGCCGAGTGTCATGCCACTGTGATGCGATCCTGCGATTGAAACATAGCCGCGGAAGAGAGGGCGGGCGCTGCAGAGGAGAGGGAGGGAGTAATCTCCCTATTTCCTCCATTAGCAGCTGCTACGTATATCGCACTGCACTCCACTGTAATGCGAGTGCAATGTGATGGTTCTCTCGCACCCTTAAGGTCGCTTTACACGCAACAACATCGCTAACGAGATGTCGTTGGAGTCACGGAATTCGTGACGCACATCTGGCCTCGTTAGTGACGTTGTTGCGTGTGACACATACGAGCGACCGCTAACGATCAAAAATACCTATTCGTTGATCGTTGACACGTTGTTCTAATCCCAAATATCGTTGCTGCTTTTGGACACAGGTTGTTTGTCGTTCCTGAGGCAGCACACATCGCTACGTGTGACACCCCAGGAACGACGAACAGCACCGTACCTGCGTCCTCCGGCAATGAGGTGGGCGTGTCTTTCATGCAGCTGCTCTCCGCCCCTCCGCTTCTATTGGACGCCTGCTGTGTGACGCCGCACGAACCGCCCCCTTAGAAAAGAGGCTGTTCGCCGCCCACAGCGACGTCGTTAGGAAGGTAAGTCCGTGTGACGGGGCCTAGCGATATTGTGCGCCCCGGGCAGCGATTTGCCCGTGACGCACAAACGACGGGGGCGGGTGCGATCGACAGCGACATTGCTAGCGATGTTGCTGCATGTAAAGTGGCCTTTAGACTTGTATGGGTGTGAGAGAAAACAAATCTGATTCCACCAGCAGCATGCTGCGATTGTTTTCTCGGTTCGATTAGGGCTGAGAAAAAAAAATCGCACATGGGAGCTGCCCCATAGAGTAACATTGGTCCGAGTGGAATGCGATTTTTTTTTTTTTTATATCGCATTCCACTCGCTCCATGTTATTAGCCGTGTGTCCTTAGCCCTAGGCCCTAAATGGTGTCCAATGACTATTACAAACTTTATAAATCTGCACTGTGTAAACTGCTCCGACCCCCGTGATGCCCTCTAGTCTCACAGCAATAACATCACTGACTACTCACAGGACCGGTGCAGACAATTACTGGCCCCTATGTGCCACTGATACCAAGGATTGTCTGCAGCTGACATGTGGGTTATCAGGGACTGTGCTGCATTTCAGTAAACAAAGAACACTTCTTCAGCAGAGACACCTCAAGTGACCACTGCAGCCAATCACAGGTTTCATTAGTCATGTGGTGCTGGAACGAATGCGAGTAAGGTCTTTCATTACCTTATAAATAGTATAAAATTAAAACAAAGAATGGGGGCAATTAATCGCACTGCTGAGTATGCCAGACAGGCAGGTAATATCTGCATAAGAATTAATTAAATTAACACAGGGCTATGCGTTTCAGATTGTATTCTTCGGGCCAAATATTGAAACTTATAGCCCTATATTCATTTGCTGACTTTTTAAATAGATATTACCTGCCTGTCTGTCATACTCACAGCATTTCTACCCTTTTTTATTTACATTTTTCAAATATCTGATAGATATGATGGTTCTTTCACCGGATCATCATCCGGGGCAGCTGCAGCCGAGTCATTCTATCTCTGGCTTTGAAGCAGGGTTTGGCCTGGTATTTGCACAATTCTCCAAGGGGAGAATACCACCATATGCTCTATCACCCCTCACCATCTCCCCTTTATTAAGGATTTTTGCATTATGGTGTGCCCTGCCCTTTTCTTCTCTTTATAGTTTCATTTCCTAATCTTATGCAATTCTACCCCTTTGTTTAATTTTTCAAATGAAAACAAAATGAATTCTGAGGATCGGTCAATAATGTCATTCTCTTGAGCAACCATTTCAATAATGTTTCTTTAAGATATCTAATAAGGAATAGAATAGAAGGTAAACGCTTTCCTGCCGTTTACAAGAAAACTATTATAGTGCAGGACGCTGTAATATAATCGATTTTCCAAATCGATTTTCTTTGCTAATAACTCTTAACATGGCTCACCTGAAGTCTGTGCTGCGGTCTACACTTATACAGTGTCCTGCAATGTATTAATGTTCTTCTGACAGTGGAACTACGCTTTAACTTTTAATCTTGTGCATGTTGTATTATAACCCCCTTCTCCCACCGAAGCTTTTCCTGTGAATAGTCAACCAGTCCAAGCAATTAAGAGGTAAATACTTCCATCATGCACTTTATCTCCTAGCATCTTATGCATTTGTAATGTACAGATGGAACTGAAGCAAGTACACTTGAAACACTATATATTTCCAAAAAACAGAAATCAACAGAACATGGGTAAGAAGTGGAAGATGGAACGCAAAGAGCATGTACTCGATTTCAGCAGCAATTCCGTGGATGTTGGACTTTGGCATGTCCGTGGGCTTGACTATAGCCCGGAATGGTTGGCTATTCACAGGAAAGCCTCTGCCTAGATGACTTCATGGCAGTAGCCTAGCTACTGAGGGGCAGAGTATATAGTCGCCTAAGTCCCTGTGCTCTGAGGGACCCACCCGGAGCTTCCGCTATTGTACACTGTATCAGCTAGCGCAGTGCTCCTATAGAGTTAAGATCTGCAGCATTGCAGGGAGACACAATCCCTTTGCATTACAGCTCTCCGTTCTATAGATTGGAGGTCGACTTATGCCTGTGGTCTACAGAACACCGGTGAGACTCACTGACGAGACAGAGATATGAAGCAGCGTGATGTCATACTTAGGAGTGACCGCGTTTGTCCTGTCTGCCGGCGGACTCCTCAGGATCCATGGGTAGGTGAGTATAAGTTGTGGAGTTTTTTTGTTCATGGGGGAAATACTGGAGCCATATTTCAGTGTGGGGGAATACTGGGGGCCATATTAAACTGTAAGGGGAATATTTGGGGTCATATTACAGCGTGGGGGAAGTACTGAGGCCATATTATAGTTTGGGGGAAATACAGGGGGCCATATTGCAATGTGGGGTAATACTGGGAGCCATATTACACTGTAAAGGGAATATTTGGGGCCATATTACAGTATGGGGGAATTACCGAGGTCATATTATAATATGGTCGAAATACTGGTGGCCATATTACACTGTGATGGAAATATTGAGGGCCATATTTCAGTGTGGGGAGTATACTGGGGGTCATATAGTATTGGGGAAATACAGGGGCCATATTATAGTGTGGGGGAATACTGGGGGCCATATTACAATGTGGGGGAAATACTGGGTATCATATGACAGTGTGGTGAAATACTGGGGGCCATATTACAGTGTGGGGAAAATACTAGGGGCCATATTACAGTGTGGTGGAAATACTGGGGGCCATATTACAGTGTGGGGGAAATACTAGGGGGCATATTACAGTGTGGTGGAAATACTGGGGGCCATATTACAGTGTGAGGGAAATACTGGGGCCATATTTCATTCTGGGGGGAATACTGGAGAGTGGAGACCATGTTACAATATGGGGGAAATAATGGGAGCCATGTTACAGTGTGGGAAAATACTGAGAGCCTTCATAGATTTTGAGTAAGGCTACTAAGGGCCATCATATAATGGGAGATACTGGGGGCCATGATACAGTGGGAGGGGGCTACTGTGGAGCTCATCATGCTGTGTATAGGCAGTATAGGAAGCTGTGTATCTATCTATGTGGTTGCTGTAGGGGGCATCATGATGTGTAGAGGGGAACTAAATATGTGGGGATTCAGGAGACATTAAATGTTAAATGGGCACTTAAGCATTATTGTTATAGGGGCACTCAGTGCATTGTGAAATAAGCACACTGAGGCCATTATTACTTTCTAGGGGAAAAATGTGGACACTGTTTTCTAGGGCACTTGCACACGGTATTTAATATTTTTATTAATGGGGAAATTTTACCATCTAGAGGGCACAAAGGAGGCATTTTACACAGTGGTGGTCATTATGTGTGGTACTAAGAGGATCAGTAATAGGAACACATACAGCAGCAGCAGCTCAATATTGAGGTATCCGCAGGATGAGGAGCATGTGCAGGTTTCGGTTAGATAGGGACTGTGCTGGAAATGTGAGAAGTAGAGATGTGCGAATAGTAACTATTCTTGTTCGGATAATGCTTACCGTACACCGAGTACTATTCCAGTATTTGTCACGGCAAAAAAAAAGCTCAGATTCCCCATTGACTTGCATTAGGTTCGTTATTCCCAATGAATACCGGAATAGCACTTTGGGATTTGACAAATAATCCGAACATGAATAGTTACTATTCGCTCATCACTAGTGAGAAGTCAAATGTGTCTATTTTATAATCTGCAGAGTCGTGGCTGGAAGAAGTTGTCATGTCGGTCTGGGCCTTATGGAAAAGATGGTATAAGTGAAGAACTCCATCAGAAAGAACGTCAGCTGTACGTCACTATCTAAAATTACTATAATCTCTTACATGTTCTGCAGGACTGGTATCTACCACTGTATGGTCACCGTATAGCGGTAATATCAGTGTCAACCTGTATAGTGATTTTCAGTAATAGCCTGGTCAACTGCTGAGGATTCCCCATTCCCATGATTAAATATACTATGGTACAGGTATGATTAAAGTGTTATTTTCTATACTTTCTACTCAGACAGCTTATCTAAAAACATGCTGGTGAAGCTATTGATTTGCTTATTGATGGTTTTCTTGAACATATGACAAGTTTCCTTTCAAATGCTATGTCTAGAGCATGCAGATTTTGGAAAATGGGTATGGATCTAAATAATACAAACTGGGTGATGTGCATACCCATTACAGTGTATATGGGGGTCTGTAAATGGGCACAAGGAATCTGTACAGAATTTTTTAATGTAGGTGTAAAGGTAGATGACGTTTGGCTTAGGGATACAAAAGCTAGTGACAGTCATTTGTGTGGATTTCAAGTATATTCTGTAATGTACAGTTACACAAGCAAGAAATCAATAAATCACAGATATTGTAGCATGTAAAGGCATCCTTATGTCATAACCCTACTTATAGCATATTTACTAAATCAATGGTTCTCCACTAATATTGCAGTCCATTTTCAATACTCTGAAAAAATTAATATGTTTGGAAAAATGTTTAATTCAGGGCAAAAAGAGGGACCAGAAGGAAGAGGAAGAGTCATGGGGAATTCTGCAGAGACCACTTGAGCAATTGGACCTGTATCAACGCTTTCTAGGAGACATGATGCAAGAGTGTGACCATGATGCTGAACAAGAACGACAGTCTCTACATGCTGCTCGAGATCTTGTTGGTTCCCTGGTACTCCATGGAAAGAATCTATTAGCGGCTGAAGCCATTCGTGGATTTGAGGTAACAACTTGGGACATCTGTGACGTTGTTCAGCTGAACACAAGGTTGTATTTTTCACAGGTATCCTACAGGAAAAGACTTCTCTCCTTAATAGTCAACCCTGTATTATAGTTGGTGTAGTAGTAATTCATAGTGCAAATATAGATGGCTTCAAAAACAACATATTGGTTCTAAATTTAGTTTAAATGTATATTTCCAAGGAAAAAGGGTTTTGTGCTGGTTTTAGTAATCAGAGGGGATTATTTTGCGAAACGTGTGCCTGTAGATTGCAAAAATATAAATTTGTACTGGTTTATCAGTTAGATATGAAATGACTCTTTTTGAGTTGTAATGAGAACACAAGAAAAATATTGGCCACAGAAACAAAGGCATGATGACAAATGTCACTTCTATGTACAATGATCCTACCTTAAAGGGGTTGTTCAGGCTTATCACAGATGTCTGTAGTCATCCTATGGGGCACTTTGCACGCTGCGACATCGCAGGCCGATGCTGCGAGGCCGAGCGCGATAGTGCCCGCCCCCGTCGCAACTGCGATATTCTTGTGATAGCTGCCGTAGCGAACATTATCGCTACGGCAGCTTCACATGGACTCACCTGTCCTGCGACCGTCGCTCTGGCCGGCGACCCGCCTCCTTATTAAGGGGGCGGGTCGTGCTGCGTCACTGCGACGTCACACGGCAAGCGGCCAATAGGAGCGGAGGGGCGGAGATGAGCAGGATGTAAACATCCCGCCCACCTCCTTCCTTTCGCATATCCTACGGAAGCCGCAGTGACGCCGGTAGGAGATGTTCCTCGCTCCTGCGGCTTCACACACAGCGATGTGTGCTGCCGCAGGAGCGAGGAACAACATCGGACCGTCGCGTCAGCGTAATCATGGATTACGCCGATGCTGCACCGATGATACGATTACGACGCTTTTGCGCTCGTTAATCGTATCATCGAGCCTTTACACACTACGATGTCGCATGCGATGCCGGAAGTACGTCATTTTCAATTTGACCCCACCGACATCGCACCTGCGATGTCGTAGTGTGCAAAGCCCGCCTATCTGTTTGCAGACTTGTGAATCTACACATCGCATGCAAGACACACAAGAAGTCCTAGCCGGCCACTAGCAGCAAAATTTCTTTTCCTGGTGGTCATGCTTGCTGTTCTTCCAGGGGTGCTAAGCTTATTTGGGTCTTTTTTAACCCACAACACCTTTACAGATCCTCCCTCTTTTTGTCGCCATATCTGGTAGTCAACACTGACTATTTGTGCTACAGCCAGCTGCAAAAATCGAGCTTCCATTTTTTCATGGTCTAGGCCGCAACTTGCCACTTAGTTTTTGGGAGTCAGCAAGGTATGGATGTTAATTGGGTACCCTCTGATCGGTGGTAAGATATTTTCTAGCAATATCTTCCTCATGAGGACTTGTTTCTGGATTCATTTAGCCACTCTCTATGATACAGTTGCTGTAGCAACACTAGTAAATACATTAACTACCAAATCATTTATTGGGTGATATAGCATACAACTAGTGGTTTGCACCTTCTATTTATCTGGTGTCATCTCCATTCTTTCTGACACTTAGAACATGTACCATGGCAGCCTAGCAGTTATGTCTACACCAACCTGCTCTTCATGCTTCAATATGCAGAGCGGAACAGCATTATCTTAGGTTATGCAGTCATTGCTTTCACCCAGTATTATTATTATTTATTATTATAGCACCATTTATTCCATGGCACTTTACAAGTAAAAAGGGTATACATAAAAACAAGCACAACAATCATGAACATTACAAAAACAGACTGGTACAGGAGGAGAGAGGACCCAGTAGACATCTTATTTTAAGGGAATGTGTCATGATTTCTATTTTTGTATTAGTAATTACTAATTATAAAATTAGCTTTTAATACAACTTTAAATGCATTGTTTTAACATTTATTTCCTTATTTTAGGGGCTGGTGAGGGTTGCCATTTTTATTTGCTGGTGTGTAAGTGGCTGAGCACAACACTTACCGCAAATAGCGGTAGCCGCAGGATTAAAGCCTCAATCAGATGTCCCTGAATTACAATCATGAATGAGGTTTTGCACTAACTGAGCAGAGCCATGTGTCTAATGTCATCATGTATGACAAGTCAGGATCAGATACATAGCTCAGCTATCATGTGTGATGCAGTCTGCTGAGCTGTGTATCTAATACTATCATTTGTGATAGTCTGCTAAACCATGTATCTAAGTCTGTCACACATTTTAGGATTAGATACATGCCTAGCAGACTGTATCATAAATGATGTTAGATTCTCGGCTAAGCCGAGAATCTATCACACATACGGTAATAGGATTAGATACACAGATTGTGTCTCACGTGAAAGAATAGATACATAGCAGAGTAGACTATCGTGTGATAGAGTGTATGTATCCATGTATCTAATCCTGTCATATGAGATACAGTGTGTGCTTTTCGATGACACTGTCTGCAGTGTGATCCTAAGGCCTAAGACACACGGCGAGAAAAACAGTGCGAGTGGAGTGCGATAAAACATCGCATTCCACTCGGACCAATTCTAGCCTGTGTGTCAGCACACATGAGCGATTATTTTCTCAGCCCTAAGCAGACCGAGAAA
This sequence comes from Anomaloglossus baeobatrachus, assembly GCF_048569485.1. Taxonomy (NCBI): domain Eukaryota; kingdom Metazoa; phylum Chordata; class Amphibia; order Anura; family Aromobatidae; genus Anomaloglossus; species Anomaloglossus baeobatrachus. Next base: position 652,700,468 of record NC_134353.1, read on the forward strand.
ATAATCGCAGCATGCTGTGGGTGCAATGAGAGACTCTTTCTCTCGCACGCATTTAAGTGTATGGGGCGAGAGAAAAATCGCATTGCACTCGCATTACACCGGTGTAAGTGCAGAGCGAGAATGGCAATAGCCGGCTACGGGGGAGAGAGGGAGAGAAATACCTCCCTCCCCTCCTCAGTACCGGCCCACCCCTCCTCAGAGCCGGCCCGCCACCCGCAGCTGAGGCCCGCTCGCACAGTCGGACCTCAGTCGCAGGGATACTAGCATGACACTCAGCTCTGCTGTACTGCCAGCGTGACCTGAGTGTGATGTGAGGATCTCACTAGTACCCTGTGTGGCTCCGGCCTTAAAAACATTCTCCCTTATCTTTTTGTGAACACTAAGAAGCGTAGGAGTGACATCAGACACAAGCGAGCTGATACTGGCCACATTTCCTGTAGTCATATTGCGAGCTACCATAGCAGTAGCTTCTCATGACAAATATCAGCATCAGCTCCCCCTATTGTTTAAAAGTTGAACAAATCAATGTTTTAAATTATTTTTCAAATTTTATACTGTGAAAAAAATCCTAAAACATTAATGCTTCACTTGGTTTTTTTTTTATGACATTCCCATTAACAGGTGGAGTAATTTAGATAACCTTATTGCTATATCTTACACAACTACACAGTTATGGACTGCTGAGAAACTGTATGTTGTACCAAAACTCCTACATAGATTGTGTGTCTGCCCACCAAGGCAAAATCAGTATTTTTGCGCCCTAAGGCAGTATTTGCATAGAATCTGTATGGCTGCCCACCACATCAACATACATTCTGTATTTTATGCTGACCACTGCAATATCGGCCTAAGAATCCATATGACGAATAACCTTACCAGGTTATGATATGTTCGGATCACCAGAACACATCCTCATCAATGCAATATCTGCATTGAAACTGTACATTCTACCCACCAGGGCTTCATCCGCTTAAGCTCTCTCTGTTTTGTCTACTGCTGTGGATCTCATAGAGCAGAACAGTGATGTATTGGCTAAGGTCTTGCTTGAAAATGCAACAGTTCGGATATAGATTTCACCACAAACTGCATATATATGGAATATCTATATTTCTATGCAGATGGTCCCTTTTCTATGGCCATGACCTCACAGTTCGCAACACCCTATCATGGGAGTACACTTTTGCATTCCCTCAATAGTTGAGGACCAGTTTTGAATTTTGAAGTTGACCCTTCAAATCATACTGTTATTGGGACGTTTATCTGGCAAAGTCTCTTTTCTAAAGGCCCATTTACACACAGCGACATCGCTAGCGATGTCGCTGCCGATCGCACCTGCCCCCGTCGTTTGTGCGTCACGGGCAAATCGCTGCCGGTGGCGCACAATATCGTTAGTCCCCGTCACACATACTTAACTGCCTAGCAACATCGCTGTGGCCAGCGAACTGCCTCATTTCTCAGGGGGCGGTTCGTGCGACGTCACATGGCAGGCGGCCAATAGAAGTGGAGGAGCGGAGAGCAGCCGAAGGAAAGACATGCCCACCTCGTTGCCGGAGGACGCAGGTACGGTGTTGTTCGTCGTTCCTGGGGTGTCACATGTAGCGATGTGTGCTGCCTCAGGAACGACGAACAACCTGCGCCCACAACGAGCAACGATATTATGAAAATCAATGACGTGTCGACGATTAAGTGAGTATTTTTGATCGTTAACACTCGCTCGTAGGTGTTACGACGTCGCTAACAAGGCCGGATGGGCGTCACGAATTCCGTGACCCCAACGACATCTCGTTAGCAATGTTGTTGCGTGTAAATGGACCTTTAAGGTGATAACTATTGATGAACGAGCACTACCATGCTCAAGTGCTCATTACTCGTAACAAGCAGTTGGATGCTCGGAAGCGTGCAATCCGAGTATAATGGAAGTCAATGGAGGACTTGAGCATTTTTCCTGGAAATATTTTGGAAAAATGCTTGAGTCCCCCATTAACTTCCATTATACTCAGGTACTCGAGTCACGCTCATCTGAGCATCCAACTGCTTGTTAGTACTTCCGAGCACTGAAACATGGAAGTGCTTGCTCATCACTATTAGGGTTATGAGTGACACTTTGCAATTGCAAGGTCCTGTATCCTTTTGGTTTTCTCCCTGCTGAGACCATTATTCTGTGATGATGTCTCATCATTCCCAATCAAGATAATTATAATCATTGGCAAATCTGACTTGGGAGAAACATGTTGGGCTTGGCCAAATCGACATGACAGCTTCATTGACACACCATGCTCAGAGTAAAAGGTTACTGTATGATCGTTCAAAGGTCACCATGAATAAGACCTTTATAAGTTCTGCTTAATACCTCCTTGGCGTCTCTATTGCTCGGCAGATTTCTACAAAGAAAAAATCTATAATAAAAACAATGAGCAAATACCCCACAGTAAGTAAATAACAGTAATATTGCATGTAAATGACACTGGGAACTTACTTGATACTATTTTGATCAAAATATCTATCTCACTGCAACAACGTGTATACAGTCAGGATGGTCCTATTTTTACTATTTGAACAGGCCTCAATAGATGGGTGGCAGAGCAGGAACCTGTCCTGACTGCTTTGCACCTGTCTGTGGAAAGCTATATAGTCAGATGCACAGCCCGAAAAGGGGGGCTGTGTCCCTGTGTGTACAGAGTACAAGACACTAAAGCAAAACTGAACAAAAAAAAAATGGCTGGCACGCCTGTTGGTATTACTGGATGCACATTCACCCTATGGCCATTAACAGACAAAACCTAGGATAAAAACAAATGAGCAAATACCCTGTAAGTAAGTAAATACCATACAATATGTACATTTCTACATAGAGCTGATCCTGTTATTTTGATCCCACAAGAAAGAGTGGCCCTGAAGTTCCCCTTTTTCTGAGCATCCATTCAGCTTCATCCTTTAGTCACAATTCTCACGGGGGCCTCCTTAGGCCCATGTTATACATGCATGTGGGATAACTCTACTACCGTAGTAGAGTGTCTCTTAGGTAACCAGTGAATCACTGGCGGACACAGACAGAAAAGGGCCCTTGTGCAAAAACAATATATGGTCCCTTTTCAGCCTAGAGTTCATCAAAATGTACAATTTCACCTGCTTTGGAGTTAGAAATGGGCCCCCTTACCTGTTTTGCCCCTGTGCGGTTGCACCAATTATGTCTCCACCCCTACAGTAATTGGTCTTTATGTTTAGGACATCTGACTACATCTTCATTGCTTGTATAACAGGTTTGCTCCACAAGATAGAATTTTTTTTATATTCCTTAGGCCATGTAGCCATCTTCATTCTAAATTGGCCATAAAACATTCTGTCCTTACGTGCTGGTGTCTATAAGTGACATCTGTTACTGCCTCTCAATGGTGACAAATTTGCTGATTCTCGTGCAGAATGTGGTCCTTGGTGATTCCCTTTCATCTCTCTGTTCTTTCATAGGACCTTAATCTTCTTGCTGAATCTTTGTCTTTTTTTATGGTGTTTGTCTGGAACAGGATTATTTAGCTGTAGTTTTTAGCCATCTCTTCCAAGGTTTTGTCCTTCTTTTCTTCTGTCTAGTTCATCTCAACTTTAGTGCATGAACCATCGCATATTGGGGTCTATTATCATAGAGTATAGAGCCTGCTTAACGTCTGTCTCCATTCTGATACAGCGCTACTCCTTGGAATGGAGCTTGTTCTGTAAAGTCTGTACTGAGGTTATCAAATCCTATTCCTTGATCTTTCACTGTATACATTACATCCTACAATGCCTTTGTAGATGAGCTTTGTTCATGCTTTTATTTTTCCCACCCCTTGAGACTGATTTTGAACGTCACACTGTCTCTGTGTCCTCCTATGGCACAGAAAAGTAAAATGTATTTTTTTTTTCAGTTTAAAATCCTTTTCTCGTCGCATTCATTGGAGGACCCAACACCCATCCAATTTGTCTTAGGGTGGTATTGTTTTCAGTAGATCTTGGATGCTATGTGAATCTTTTTGTGATAAGCATTTAAGTATTCCTTTGCTTCTAGTGCTCAGTGCTTGCAGAAGGATGGAGAAAACGCTCACTACCGTACGTAGCGACTGCCTCGTAGTGGCATCTGCTATGACAATTTGTTTCCCTCAATGGACATGGCGAGAAAAGGATTTTTCAGTAACAATAAAACCATATATTAGAAAGTACCAGCATCGTTTCTGTGAGTCACTCTGCTCCTTTCCCCTCTTCATAGACTTTAATAGGCAGCTATAAACTGATGCTTCAGGGTGCTGGCAGTCCATTGTATTTTATCCAAGATGAAGATTAGCTGTTTTGTAGCATGGATGATGTGCTCAGGAGCTAGGGAGTGGGGAAGATGTGGCTTATAAATGGAGAACAAAGGCGATTTCTTCATAAGATATTTTTCTTATATTCAGTTGTGATTTACGCAATAAAAGAAGCCTAATCCAGCTAACTCAATAGCTACCAAAGCTTTATTCAAAATATGTTAAACTCGAAAAAGTCAATAACAGCATCCATTTACGCGTTTCAAGCACGTTTTAATGCTATTAGTTAGATAGCAAAGTTTGTTGACACGACAGTGACCGTATACATGAAAGAGTGCAGTTGACTAATCTGTAAAACAACATCCACTTTCTTGTCAATTTTTTTTATTTTAATAAGAGTGGAGAAACAAGTTGCATTAACATTGTGCAATTGTGTGACATCTTTTAATGACATGTGAGAAGAGTGATGTGAGCTGAATAGGTAAGTGACTTGTCAGATCGCTTGTCCCAAACTGCTACTATAGAGGTATGGGTGCAGATTTCTTTGGTATTATGTGCCTTTAATACCATTTCTGTCTCTGTCGTTTAAAAATATATTTTTCTTCCCTATCTTGGCATCTGCAAATGAGGGAGGACTAGTCCAGCGAGGTGTCTCTTCCCCCCAGATTACCCTTACCCTAGAAATCTTCCGCATGCGTGTAACGTGCCGGCGGCTCTACCATAACGGGGATCGTATAGAGGATGTCAATCACACCAAAAGTCTAAGTAAGGCACAAACTAGACCATATTAGAAAAAATAAATTTGCACCCTGACCTTTTAATAGTAGTGGTGTGAGACAGTCAGGGGACCTGACAGGTTCCCTCTAGGGTATAGTGGTCACCTTTATTCTTTCTTGTGGGAACCTAAACCCGCTCACTACTCTTTCATCTATTTAATTAATTATCATCCCTAGTACCTGAAGATATATCAGAGAACAGTTCACTTTTATGTATTTGCTAGATTATATTAGGTATCCTAATGGCTATATTTGGTCCTATGTTTATATATAGGTGGATGAGAAGGAACACGGACGCCTTCTGCTTAAGGATGTATTTACTGTGTTATCTGGAAGAAAGAAGTCCGTACGACATGTCTTCCTATTCCAAAAGCTTCTGCTTCTCAGTAAACTGAAGACTGCAGAGGGCGGTCTGGAGACATATGGGTTTAAACAAGCTTTTAAGGTAAGAGATGAAGCAAAATAACATGCACTGCTAAAAAGCGTTGTTACACCAACTTCCGCAGTCACACAAAGCTGCCCCACAGTAACGATGTACTGTACTTTGACCAATGTAGAGTTGTGTTGGCAGTGACATCTACAGAACTTGATAACCCATGCGCAATATATTAGACAGTGTTACAGCACAGAAAAGTTGGAGGTCTGGTCCTGTACAATTTTAAATTGTTCCCCTTACTTTTTTTAAAGCGTGCTTATCACCAAAAATTATCCCTGTCATATGTGAACACTTCTTGGTCCCTCTCACCCTCCTAATCAGTGAGACCTTGCAAGTTATCATGGGATCTCACTGGTTAGTGAGGAGAGAGAAGTGTTTCCATATGTGCGGCTCCCAGGGATAGCTTCTTATGAAGAAATAATATAGACCCAGGAGCAGCATACTTACAGTCTCTTTACCTGCACATGCACATTAGAAGCATGCGTGGTGCAGAGGGATCAGTGTGAAGCAAAGCCATCGACAAGATGGTAACGCACGTCCATTGAAAAACTGGTACAAAAATCAAAGATTTTTAGGTAGACACTGATGTATAGAGCAATACATAAGTATCTAAAATAAGTAACCACACCCATATAATTATATTTTTTTATGTTTTCATAAAACTAGATTTTTTTTTTAGACAGATCCTCTTTAAGGACTATTTTTAGTCATGGAATAGTAGTAGAAAGGCTTTACTAATGTTTTAGGAGCATAAAAACGGGCAAGCATAAGATTGTGAGCAACTTTAGAAAGGGCCAAATTGTGATGGCTAGATGACTGGGTTAGGCTATGTTAACACAGGGCATTTCTGGTCAGGGTTTGCAGCGTTTTTTAGCTGTGGATTTGTTTTATGTAATTCCATGCTAATAAAACGCTGCTTTATACAGTTCCAGCAAAGTCTGAGATTTCTGAAATCTCATGCACACACACACAAACACGTCCGGATTTTTTCCTGACTGTTTTAACAAATACCTGCATTATGGGACAGGTTTTCAAAGAATGAACATGTCAATTATTGCAGCGTTATTGCACCCACAGAGAGCAATAAGGAAGTACCAATACCGCTGTAAAACGTGACCCATAAAGTATTCATCCGGTTTTCATCAGGTTTTGGTGGCAAAACCTGATGAAAAGTAGGATGTGACCTAGCAGGACAAGCGAGACACAGAACTCGTAATCGCCCGACACGGGAGTCAGCTTAACTCCTGACCTCACAGCCCGCACACGCTGCGATGGATGCAGGTTAACTGCAGTCACTGCCCGCTGCCAATCACGTGTGACCATGTGCAGGCTGTGTGGTCAGGAGTTCAGCTGAGTTCAGATCACCTGACTCCAGTGCCGGCCAATTACTGTTCTGTGTTCCGCTACATTCATCGCAGCATGTGTGGGCTGTGAGGTCAGGAGTTCAGCTGAGTTCAGATCAGCTGGCTCCAGTGTCGGCCGATTACTTGTTCGGTGTCCCCCTGCATCCATCACAGCATGTGCAGGCTGTGGAGTCCAGCTGAATTCGGCCGGCACTGGAGTCAGCTGATCTGATTACTTGTTCTGCTGGCTGAGGTCAGGAGTTCAGCTGAGTTTAGATCAGCTGATTCCAGTGCTGGGAGATTACTTCTTCTGTGTCCCGCTGCAGCCATAAAAAAACCTACCAAAACCGCATCAAAAACGCACCAAAAACACCTTAAAATCTGCACCAAAAACATACCAAAACTGCAGAAGACTGCCAAGAGAATTTCTGCCACAAGACCAGGTTTTGGTCAGGAAATAAACGCTGCAAAAACGTCCTGTGTGAACATAGCCTTAAAGCATCTTTTAAATGACTGGTGATAGGGTTGTGGGAATGCAAGACTCCATTTTGCATATTGGGAGCAAAGAATGCTCAACGTGGTCTCATCCCACAGAAGGGCTACTATACCAGAATCTTCTGAAAAAGTTAATGTTTGGCTATGATAGAAAGGTACACGAAACACAAACAAAATAATACAGCAGCACTCTGTATGCGCCACGACGTATGCAAACTTAGAATATATGAAGTTTAAAGTGCATTAATGCTATATAAAATATAATTAGTACAAATGAAGGTTCTTGGCCAATTCTTGAACAGTATTCCCATCAACCGCAGCAAGGTGACCTTTCTTATGATAGGACCCTATACTAGTGTCATGCCTCTGCTGGACTAAAGGGTGCTTTACACACTGCGACATCGCTAGCGATTGCTATCGCGCCAGACATCGCTAGCTCTTGCCCACGTCGCTGTTACGTCATGGCATATATGAACTCAGTTGGGCTGCCAATGATGCTTAGGCTAGTTTCACACTTGCGTTGAACGGCATCCGTTGCATTGCGTTGTGTGACGGATGCAACGGATGCGTTGCATATAATGGCCCAGCGAATGCAACAAATCGTACAAAACAACGGAAAGTTGTTGTTTTTTTTTTTTTTCATTACAGTTTTACCGGCAGCAGACTATTGTGAACGATCAGCTGATCACCTGGCGGCCGAACGCTCAGCTGATCGCTCTCACATGCCGGCTGCCGGGCGTTCAGCTGAGCGCTCTCATATGCCGGCGGCCGGGCGCTGAGCTGAGCGCTCTCACATGCCGGCGGCCGGGCGCTGATCTGAGCGCTCTCACATGCCGGGCGCTCAGCTGAGAGCTCTCACATGCCGGCGGCCGAGCGCTCAGCTGAGAGCTCTCACATGCCTGCGGCCGGGCGCTCAGCTGAACGTTCGGCCACCGAGAAACAAAATAAAGTTTCTGTGATTTAAAAAAAAAAAAATGAGCATGCGCCGTGAAAAATAAAGGTTTCCGCCGCTCAAAAAAAGTTACATGCTGCGTTCCCTCCGCCCGACGCAGCGTCAAAATAACGACGCTGTGTTGTCCAGCGGATGCAACGCTGACACTTGCGTTACAGTGCGTCGCCCATACAAGTATATGGAGAATAATGCAGTGCGTTAACGGACTGCGCTATTCTCCATAGTGACGGACTGCGCTGAATGCAAGTGTGAAAGTACCCTTAATTGGGTGGGAGGAGGGGGTGTTGTTCTGAATTTCCTCATAGTACACTGCCAGGGAGAGAGAGACTGACAATCAGCTGTAAATGTCGTCATACAGACACACACATATAGAGCCTTGTTCGTCTAATGGGCTGACATGTGACATCATTGGCCACTCGACTCCGCAAGACAGCTTAATGAAATATGGTTGCAAAGGCTGTAAGGCGTTATTGCAATCTCTGAGCCCAACTAAAAATATAGATATCAAAAGGGAATTTTTCTTTTCAAGTTAAGAAAAACAATGTAAGAAACCATATAGGCTGCATTCACACACAGCAGTCATTCTGCGGCCTTTAATACTGTGACACTGCTGTCTTTGTACTGTTCTCCTACACAATCATCTAATCTTGCAGGCTGTTTCCCTGAAAGATGAAGTGATGGTGCAGGAAACATTGGAAAGACTGCAGCCGTGTAAGGCTGGTGTGTTTAAAAGCCGCAGTATGATTACTGCATGTGAATGCAGCCATATACTGCTTATCAGACTGTAATCAGTTTATTATATATATATATTTATTTAGGAAAAGTAATAGTGATGAACTGTTTACGTGTCTTCTCATTTAGACGGCTGACATGGGTGTTACAGAAAATGCTACAGAGGGAGACACAAGAATTGAGCTTTGGTTTCGCCGTCAAAAGTCTCGTGAGACATTACTTCTCCAAGCAGAGACTTCAAACGTGAAAGAGACATGGACTAATGAGATCACAAAACTCTTATGGGATCAAGGAGGACTGAGCAAAGGTATGTGTGAATTTAATGCTGTGCCTCATTCAGTGAAACCTTCTAAGGCACAATAGTCAACCTCAAAGCCTGCAGGCTAAATCCTGCTCAGAATGTCATTTTGTGTCCGGATGCAGAAGGGCTGGCTCTCCACTTCCCCTGTCTGCCAAAGTGGAGAGCCAGTCCTTCTGCATCCACCGCCTGTGAGTTGCTGAACAGAGCAGTGTAGAAGTACAAGTTGGACCTCAGACTCTAAGATGGCACTTGCTTCCTGTGCCTATGCCACCTCCTCTTCTAGTCATCACCAGCACAGTGGGTGCCATCTTGAATTCTGAGTTCTGGGGCACTCTTCCACACCGCTCTGTTCAGCAAGTCACAGGTTGTGCTACAGCTCTGAGCCCTATGAAGACATAGAAAATCAACAAAGCCAAACACACCACTGGCACCAAATGGGAAGCAAACCCCCATTTGCCCCCAGGAAGAACACAAAGCAGATGGGGAAAACTGTCTAAACATCTCTGACTGCTATGAAGGACAGTCTTCCATTTCCCCCAGAAAAAAGTGCTATGATAAGGTGGATACCACCTGCGACTGAGATAACATAAGCCAGGCATCATAGGATGGGGCTTAGGGGTACTTCTCACATACTGAGATCGCTGCTGAGTCACAGGTTTTGTGACGTACCAGTGACCTCATCAGCAATCTCACTGTGTGTGACACTAAGCAGCGACCTGGCCTCTGCTGTGAAATCGCTGATCATTACACACTGTTCTGGTTAATTTTTTGCTCGTTGGTCTCCCGCTGTGCAACACATATCATGTAGCGAAGCACTAACAATCCCTGGCTGGCAGGTCGGATCGCTGGTGGAATCGTTGGTGCGTCGCTACGTGTGACCCCAGCCATAGTCAGGAAATAAGTGTATTTGTCAGTCAAGGCTAAGAAAGGGCTTGCAAGAGTAAAGAATATGAGGTTCCACTGAAAGTAGAAGCCTATTAAAGTAGGACAGGTGAAAAGAGATACCAGATACCAATGGCACCAGAAAATAAGACTTCTGTGAACCTCTTTCAATATCTGTATCTTTGGTAAAGGACAAAACAAAAAAGGTTCTGACTAACTAATGAAAAGGTCTAAGAACGTGTAAAGGGGGTGTTACACGCAACGATATCGCTAGCGATATGCGGTCGGGGTCACGGAATTCGTGACGCACATCCGGCGTCATTAGCGACGTCGTTGCGTGTGACACCTATGAGCGAGTGTTAACGATCAAAATTACTCACCTGATCGTTGACACGTCGTTCATTTCCCAATTATCGTTGCTTGTGCAGGACGCAGGTTGTTCGTCGTTCCTGAGGCAGCATACATCGCTACGTGCGACACTCTGGGATCGACGAACAACAACGTACCTGCGTCCTGCCGGCAACGAGGTGGGAGTGTCGTTAAATCGGCTGGTCTCTGCCCCTCCGCTTCTATTGGCGGGCTGCTGTGTGATGTCGCTGTGACGGCGAACAAACCTCCCCCTTAAAAAAAAAAGAGGTTGTTCGCCTCCCATAGCGACGTTGCTAGGAACGTAAGTTGGTGTGACAGGTACTAGCGATTTTGTCTGCCACGGGCAGCGATTTGCCTGTGACGCACAAACGACGGGGGCGGGTGCTTTCACGAGCTTTCACGTGTAAATCAGCCTTAATTCTTCAGCGTCTCTCAACTGCAGAGTAATATGAGCAACTTGAGTGGAACAGTTAACCATATTCCTTGATTAGAGAAATGGTCCATGCTAGGGTGAAATCAGAGTTGCATTTGAGTAAATTTACCTAGCAATAAAGCTAAGTAGAGAAGTCTGTGGTGGAGTATGGACTTCGATTGGTGGTTAGAGACTCACCCAAGAACGTTTGCTAAATACTGCTTTCTGATAGGTCAATGTAGGTAGATAGACTCACTGTAGAAAGTTGTCACAACACTGCCTGGATTGTCTGTGGGAAACGCCAGGAGTACAGATGAGCGAACCTTTGAAGGTTCAGTTTTCTGGCGGAAAACGAGCCTAGCCTCCCCTGGCTCGATCCAGACTTCAACCCCAGAGCAAATCACTAATTGGCAGTTTGAGTTTCTGCCCACATACAGCCACCCATAAGCAGATCACTTCCGGGCGAGGGTGGGTGGGAGTTTTAAAATTTTTTGTTGTTGCTCACTACATCCGAGCACGTTGTTGTGACCCCCTGTGTGCACCGTTCAAACACTGCAAGCAGCTCGCACAGGGATGAGCGCCAAGCATACCTGAGCACAGCGTTGCTCGCACAAGTTTTGTTCGCTCGTAAAGCATCCGATCCCTGCACCCGAACCTTGATTTTTAAATTTGGTGTTTGGTTCGAAAACTGTACCTCAGGTTCGCTCATCTCTAGCCATGAGTGGTCACTGCTTGTTGCTTTGACACTGTGGGGAGTGGTCAGAGAAATGTTTTGTTCGTCTATGTGATGGGGTAAACCAGGTAAACAAGGGAGTCTCAGATAGCTGGACTGACTCACCTGAAAAAGGAATAAGGGTACATTTTGGTTTGTCTGTGTGATACTGCACACTGATAGGCCTCAGTATGCTGGACTGACTCACTTACAGTATGATACTGTCAGGGTTCCTTGTGGTTCGTGGTGCAATCCACCACATTGAATGGTTTTTGATTAATCAACTGACTTTAACTTTGGAAGAGGGGTCTCTGCTAGATGGACTGCCTCACCCATGGAGGTGGACAGGATCTCAATCTCCTTGCAATACATCATAACAACTGTGATGTCTCTATGCCAGTTGGTCTGCCTCCTCTGGGAAGTGGTCAGAGTGCCATCTGGTTTGCTACGCAGACGGTTATAGTAAGACGCCTTTGCCTCATTAGTGAAAGTAAACACAATATCATCGGGAACGCTTCCACATTACACCATAGTGAAAAGTGGCTGCTTATTGGTCTGACTCACTGTGGAAAGAGGTCAGAGCACCATGTGACCCATATACACATTGCGATATGATGAGTGTGGTGGAACGGAGTCCTAGAAGGTGATCAGAATAGTGTCTGAATTTGCTGGTTTACATGCAGAATTCGACCAGCAGTCAGGTCTCTCCTAGTGGTGGCTCACACTGAAAAGTGGTCAGAGTACTAGGGGTTGTAGAGGAAATAGGCAGATACTCCATCACAGTGACCAAAATATGGGACACCTAGGGCACTATAGCCAATGATTGAGCCTGAAGAATGGCCCATACGTGGGGTTTAGTCCAGTATCTGGAGGTAAATATAGTCTGCAGGGGCCAATTTTTGTTTTCTGTGTCCCCCTTTGAAGCAGCCAAGAAATGAGTTTGACACTCCGGCTCTAAGGGAAAAAATGGTTTTGAGTGGTAGGAGTATAAGTAATACATTTGAGTGTGTAGTCCACGACAGGAGTGATATGCTTGGCAGTGTTTAGAGAGGCGTGTTCAGCTCTGTGAGCAGGACTAGCTCCTCCTGCTGAACCTTGACATGAAACCAGAAAACCTGTGTATAAGAGATACAATCATGAAAGTTCTTTAGGCCAGGGATCAAACAGCTGTATAACACGGACGATGTTTGCATCAAAATGCCCGGATTGGTAGGCGGCTCTCCTGACCCGAGTGTGAGAGCTGCATAGACATACATGAAGCTGTCACTCTCAGGTCAGAAGAGCCATGGCCAGTGCATGCAGTATGATGCAATTCTAGTCCGAGTTATACTGCCGTCTGATCCCGGCTATAGGAAAAAGTCTGATCTGCTGATTAATGGACATCTCCCATGTAAGGTGCAAATGCAGCGTAAGTACACTATTTTTGGATGTTAATTCAAGCTAATGGGCACCATGCAATACTTCTTCTATTGGAATTTCTACAGTCACAAGAAGTCATTTTTTTCAGTATTTGTTTGTTCTGTCATATACACAGGCATAAACCAAACAAATAATCTGGAGCGTATGTTGGTATAAGAGCAACATGTAGCCGCATGTTCGAGAAAAAATCCAAAGAAATTCAGCACTTTAAAAAAGGATAGGCTTTATTCCAAAAAATATTTTTACCAAAGTGGAAAACAGATAAGTGGCTTAAAAAATACCATATTGCAGTTTAACCTATCAAGGAACAGGTTAGCTGGAGTTCTATTTTCTATATGTAACTGCATGTTCACACTGATTCCATTAACAGACATAACCTAGGATAAAAAAAGCAAAGACCCTGCAGTAAGTAAATACTACTAGTACTAATATATGTAATTAACATAGGGTACTTTGAAAGTATTTTGATTTTAAAAAGAAAGCATAAAAGTCGTTCCTCTGCGAAAAGGTTTTTGCAATCAGAATGGCCCTATCGCTAAGTGCCACCAGGCCTCAATAGATGCAAGCAGAACATGACCTAGGCCTAAAGGGCCAATTACACGCTGCGACATCGCTAACGATTTATCGTCGGGGTCACGGTGTTTGTGATGCACATCCAGCGTCGTTAGCGACGTCGCAGTGTGTAACACGCATGAGCGACCTTAAACGATCGCAAAAGAGGCAAAAATCATATGGTATGTGAGCTGTCGTTCACTTACCAAAAATCGTTGTCTCTTCAGTAGCGAGGTTGTTTGCGTACCTGCGGCAGCACAAATCGCTATGTGTGACACCGCAGTAACGAGCATAAACCTCGTACCTGCGGCCGGCCGCAATGAGGAAGTAAGAAGGTGGGCGGGATGTTCGTCCCGCTCATCTCCGCCCCTCCGCTTCTATTGGACGGCTGCCGTGTGACGTCGCTGTGATGCCGCACGTACCGCCCCCTTAGAAAGGAGGCGGATCGCTGGCCACAGCGACGTCGCAGGGAAAGTAAGTCCGTGTGATGGGTGTTAGCGATGTTGTGTGCCACGGGCAGTGATTTGCCCGTGACGCACAACTGACGGGGGCGGGTACGCTCGCTAGCGATATCGGTACCGATATCGCAGCGTATAAAGTACCCTTTACTGTCTAAACACCTGGCCGCGGAAAGCTGTACAGTCTCAGGTCCAAAAAGTATAAAACAATCCGTCACTACCATAGCATGGTAATTCTGTGGGCTGAGAAACCCGTGGCGTTTAAACAAGGAAAAAGTGGTGCTCACTTTTAGAAACCAAGTAGCATGATCCTACAAAAAACTGGAGGGGAAAATGTAGAAAGGGCACTCCCAATCCATAAAAAACAAGACTTTATTTACACACGTTTTACAAGTCCAGGCAAGGCAGGAAGAAAAGAGAAACGCAGGGCGAGCGGACTATAGTCGTTTTGCTTGTCTAGCACGGTTCTACTGGTCCACAACCAGGTCCACAGCCAGGTCCTCCATGCATTTCACCCGCAGGTCCTCACGCTCCACTGCATTGCATCCCAGGTCTTTATGCCGGCTAGAAGCAATTGATATTGCTGGATGTGGTGAGTTTGTGTGGCGATCTGATGTGTGATTGTGTCTGTGTATGTGTGCGATCTGATGTGTGATTGTGTGTGTGCGATGTGTGTAGGTGTGTGATCAACTGCAAGTCCTCCCAATTGGCGTCTGGTGAGTTTGACCACAGGGTCTTCTCTTTTCTTTCTTTTCTCTTCTGGGGGTGTCTGCTGTCTATAATGAAGTGTCCTGCAGTATTCTTTAACTTTTATTAGCTGCATGGATACTTCATTATTGAACTGCGACTAGGGCTTATTTCTGGGGTAGGGCTTATTTTTGGGGAAACACGATACTAAGATGTGCCCTTTAAAATAAATGACTTCCATGTATTACCATGTCCAGCAATATGCGCTGGTTAATTTCATAGATTGAATCATTTCTTTCAATATCACTATAGTAGTAAGCTGAAAATATTCTGTATAACCACAGATGAAAAAAGGTAACATTGAGATGTTCAGCTACTAAGAGGGGACAATAAGCTTCTGTGCTTCTATTGTGCTGTTTTGTGTGTTTTGGGCGTCTATAAATGATGATCATTTTATCATGGACATTATTATTTAATGAATGAATTGTCATAAACATAAGAACAAAGGATTTTCAGGCATGATAAACTTCAATACTGTCAAGCTGTCTCCATATTCAGCAGATTTTCGATCCCTCTGGATTTCGCAGGATCAACAGCAATATGGCAGCATGGGATACAGCATAGAGAAAGACTTGGAACTTGGAGATATATATAGTTTTATATGAAGCACAACAGTAAAAGAAAAATTGCACCAGCCAAACTGCTTGAAAAAATATCTTATTTTTATTATAGAAAATGTGCACATTGACATGAGAGAGTAATAAGGTGTGTGAACGGACAATGGCCGTTTCACGGTCACCACACGCTTTCTGACCGTACACTGACATCGGTAAGCAGGTATACAAGACGTTGGTGCCTGTTCATACACCCTGTTACACTCTCCTGTAAATATGCACATTTTCTAAAATAAAAATAAGATATCTATCCACACAGTTTCATAAGCTCCATGTTTTTCTTGTATTTTTGTGCCTAATATGTGCCTCACTTAAATGCAGAGCATCGCCATTGCAGTGTGTTCCTATGTCCTGGCTTATCTTGTTAATAATAATAGATAAAAAAGAACAGTTCCAATCATGTTTGTTTTAATTGGACGATAGTTTTATATGACTTTATTCACCCACATGTAGTGATTAACAGCTCTTCCTGCATGTAAACTTATTCCTAATAGCTGTCAATCCTTCTGTATGGATTGAGGGACTAGAGATGGGCAAACCTGCAGGTTTTTGGGTTTGGCGGGTCTAGCCGTCCAGACTTGAACTTGAACATCTGCCCAGACGGCGAACACCATGTAAGTCTATGAGGACCCGAACATTGGCTGTAAAACGGTGGTAGAAAGGGCTGGGGGGCTGCAAAACAGGACCGTTATACTTAGAGTCTCCAGTGCAGCTGTCGCACTGCTTGTGGGTCTGATAATTAACTCCTGTACATATTCATTGCTTCTCCCGACCACCGTCAGTCCTGGCGTCTGTGGTTGATTGCAGTCAGACCGCGCCCTCACCCTGTGTGACAGGTGTTTGGTTGGAGTCTCACATACTGTCTGCGTCTCTATAATGGCTTAAAAATAAATAAGTAAATAAATTGGAATAGAGTCCTTTTATACTGTGATACCCAGCACAGATAAAGCATATAGCTTTACAAGCTGCAGCCCCCAGCCGTTCGTGTTATCTTGGTTGTGTATCAAAATACAAGGACCCTATACAGCTTTTTTTTTTAATTATTTTTTTTTTTAATTATTTAAATAAATAATTTAAAAAACAAAAATTTAAAAAACAGCGTGCAGTCTCCGCCAATTTTGATACTCAGCCAAGATAAAGCCAACAGCTGGGGGCTGGTATTTTCAGGCTGAGGAGACCCATGGTTATTGGGCCCCTCAAGCTAAAAATATCAGTCCCTTATATTACCCTGATTGCCACCGCACCAGAGAAATTGGGATGAGTCGAGTAAAGTGTCAGAATTGTTGCATCTAATGAATATGACAATTCTGGGCAGCTTCGGGCTATTTTTATCTTGCGGGGCCAATAACCATGGGCCTCCCTAGCCCGAGAAGACCAGCCCCCAGCTGTTGGCTTTATCATAGCTGAGTATACAAATTTATTTAAATAATTAAAAAAAAAAGCCAAATAGGGTCCCTCGTATTTTGATACATTGCTAAGATAACGTGCACAGCTGGGGGCACCCTACGCCAATTTTTTAATTTCACTGTTACACCACTATTGGTACGTAGACAGCGTGTGTGATTCCAACCAATCACAGACGCTGTCACAAAGAATGGGGGCCCAGTCTGACTGCAACCAATCACAGACGCCATGACTCACGGTGGGCGGGAGAAGCAGTGAATACAGTCATATGAAAAAGTTTGGGCACCCCTATTAATGTTAACCTTTTTTCTTTATAACAAATTGGGTTTTTGCAACCGCTATTTCTGTTTCATATATCTAATAACTGATGGACTGAGTAATATTTGTGGATTGAAATGAGGTTTATTGTACTAACAGAAAATGTGCAATCCACATTTAAATAAAATTTGACCGGTGCAAAAGTATGGGCACTTCAACATAAAAGTGACATTTAATATTTTGTAGATCCTCCTTTTGCAAAAATAACAGCCTCTAGTCGCTTCCTGTAGCTTTTAACACTAGAACTACTGGACTCGTGACACCTACAGTGCCTACAAGTAGTATTCAACCCCCTGCAGATTTAGCAGGCTTGATAAGATGCAAATAAGTTAGAGCCTGCAAACTTCAAACAAGAGTAGGATTTATTAACAGATGCATAAATCTTACAAACCAACAAGTTATGTTGCTCAGTTAAATTTTAATAAATTTTCAACATAAAAGTGTGGGTCAATTATTATTCAACCCCTAGGTTTAATATTTTGTGGAATAACCCTTGTTTGCAATTACAGCTAATAATCGTCTTTTATAAGACCTGATCAGGCCGGCACAGGTCTCTGGAGTTATCTTGGCCCACTCCTCCATGCAGATCTTCTCCAAGTTATCTAGGTTCTTTGGGTGTCTCATGTGGACTTTAATCTTGAGCTCCTTCCACAAGTTTTCAATTGGGTTAAGGTCAGGAGACTGACTAGGCCACTGCAACACCTTGATTTTTTCCCTCTTGAACCAGGCATTGGTTTTCTTGTCTGTGTGCTTTGGGTCGTTGTCTTGTTGGAAGATGAAATGACGACCCATCTTAAGATCCTTGATGGAGGAGCGGAGGTTCTTGGCCAAAATCTCCAGGTAGGCCGTGCTATCCATCTTCCCATGGATGCGGACCAGATGGCCAGGCCCCTTGGCTGAGAAACAGCCCCACAGCATGATGCTGCCACCACCATGCTTGACTGTAGGGATGGTATTCTTGGGGTCGTATGCAGTGCCATCCAGTCTCCAAACGTCACGTGTGTGGTTGGCACCAAAGATCTCGATCTTGGTCTCATCAGACCAGAGAACCTTGAACCAGTCTGTCTCAGAGTCCTCCAAGTGATCATGAGCAAACTGTAGACGAGCCTTGACATGACGCTTTGAAAGTAAAGGTACCTTACGGGCTCGTCTGGAACGGAGACCATTGCGGTGGAGTACGTTACTTATGGTATTGACTGAAACCAATGTCCCCACTGCCATGAGATCTTCCCGGAGCTCCTTCCTTGTTGTCCTTGGGTTAGCCTTGACTCTTCGGACAAGCCTGGCCTCGGCACGGGTGGAAACTTTCAAAGGCTGTCCAGGCCGTGGAAGGCTAACAGTAGTTCCATAAGCCTTCCACTTCCGGATGATGCTCCCAACAGTGGAGACAGGTAGGCCCAACTCCTTGGAAAGGGTTTTGTACCCCTTGCCATCCTTGTGACCCTCTACGATCTTGTCTCTGATGGCCTTGGAATGCTCCTTTTGTCTTTCCCATGTTGACCAAGTATGAGTGCTGTTCACAAGTTTGGGGAGGGTCTTAATTAGTCAGAAAAGGCTGGAAAAAGATAATTAATCCAAACATGTGAAGCTCATTGTTCTTTGTGCCTGAAATACTTCTTAATACTTTAGGGGAACCAAACAGAATTCTGGTGGTTTGAGGGGTTGAATAATAAATGACCCTCTGAATAAACTTTTCACCATTTAAAAAAAAAAAGAAATAACATTCTTTTTTGCTGCAGTGCATTTCACACTTCCAGGCTGATCTACAGTCCAAATTTCACAATGCCAAGTTAATTCCGAATGTGTAAACCTGCTAAATCTGCAGGGGTTGAATACTACTTGTAGGCACTGTATATAGAAATACATGGTGCAAAGTAGTCAAAATGACTACCTCAGTAGTTCTAGGGTTAATGAGTTCCTGGATCCTGGATGAAGGTATATTTGACCATTCCTGATCACAAAACAATTCCAGTTCAGTTAAGTTTGATGGTCGCCGAGCATGAATAGCACGCTTCAAATCATCCCACAGATTTTTGAATGATATTCAGGTCTGGGGACTGGGATGGCCATTCCAGAACATTGTAATTGTTCCTCTGCATGAATGCCTGAGTAGATTTGGAGTGGTGTTTTGGATCATTGTCTTGCTGAAATATCCATCCCCTGCGTAACTTCAACTTCGTCACTGATTCTTGCACATTATTGTCAAGAATCTGCTGATACTGAGTTGAATCCATGCGACCATCAACTTCAACAAGATTCCCGGTCCCGGCATTGGCCACACAGCCCCAAAGCATGATGGAACCTCGACCTAATTTTACTGTGGGTAGCAAGTGCTTTTCTTGGAATGCCGTGTTTTTTTGCCTCCATGCATAACGCCTTTTTGTATGACCAAACAACTCAGTCCTCGTTTCATCAGTCCACAGGACCTTCTTTCGCATCACTCTCCCATACAGCTTCTCCTTGTGCAACGTGCGCTGTATTGTTGACCAATGCACATTGACACCATTTACAGCAAGATGATGCTGTAGGTCTTTGGAGGTAGTCTGTGGATTGTCCTTGACTGTTCTCACCATTCTTCTTCTCTGCCTTTCTGATATTTTTCTTGGCCTGCCACTTCTGGGCGTAACAAGAACTGTACCTGTGTTCTTCTATTTCCTTACTATGTTCCTCACAGTGGAAAATGACAGTTTAAATCTCTGAGACAACTTTTTGTATCCTTCCCCTGAACAACTATGTTGAATAATCTTTGTTTTCAGATCATTTGAGAGTTGTTTTGAGGAGCCCATGAATCTACTCTTCATAGGAGATTCAAATTGGAGAACAACTTGCAAGTGGCCACCTTAAATGCATTTTCTCATGATTGGATACACCTGCATATGAAGTTCAAAGCTCAATGAGGTTACAAAACCAATTTACTGCTTTAGTAAGTCAGTAAAAAGTAGTTAGGAGTGTTCAAATCAAGAAATTGATAAGGGTGCCCATACTTTTGCAAATTTTGTTTAAATGCGGATTGCACATTTTCTGTTAGTACAATAAACCTCATTTCAATCCAGAAATATTACTCAGTCCATCAGTTATTAGATCTATGAAACTGAAATAGCTGTTGCAAAAAGCCAATTTGTTAGAAAGAAAAAAGGTTAACATTAATAGGGGTGCCCAAACGTTTTCATATGACTGTATGTATGAGAGTTAATTATCGGACACGGAAATAGTGTTACAGCCGCAGGGAAGATCGGTAAGTGTAATGATTCTACTTTATTCCTTATTTTCTTCTTTTTCCTTTTTTTTTTTAAATTATCTAGGTGGCCGAATCCGAACAGTGACACAGACTCCCTGAGGAGTCCATGTTCAAGGATCAATGCACGGGCACTAGGTATCCAGTACAGATGCTGAACTTACAGTTCAGGTTCGCCCATCACTGTCCTGACAACATTTAAAAACTTTTTCCTAGAGAATCTTGGATGAAATCCAACAAATATATATGGTCTCACCCTCTATACTATTCCTCCAGATAGCGATAGAGACCTGACGCTTTTAATACTAGTTAGGGCTTGCTCACATTAGCGTTTAAATTGGACGAATGCAATGCAAGACAATCTAGATTGGTAGCGTGTTTCGTATCACATGCACTCATACAAGAGTATAGGTGCATGTGGGACATTGCACTTCAAAAAGATGACATCCAAATTCAGTCCGATTTACACAGACAGGCTCCAATTCTCCGCATGCTAGAGAATCGGAGCACAGTAAATGACACTCTGCTCACGTTCGCAGCAGAATTTAAGCCGAGTGTCATCAGCATATTGCATCCGATGCTCTTAAGGGGGCTTTACACGCTACGACATCGCTAATGCAAACTCGTTGGGGTCACGGAATTGGTGACGCACATCCGGCCGCATTAGCGATGCCGTTGCGTGTGACACCGATGAGCGATTTTGCATCGTTGCAAAAACGTGCAAAATCGCTCATCGGTGACATGGGGGTCCATTCTCAAATATCGTTACTGCAGCAGTAACGAGGTTGTTCCTCGTTCCTGCGGCAGCACACATCGCTCCGTGTGACACCGCAGGAACGAGGAAGCTCTCCTTACCTGCCTCCCGGCCACAATGCGGAAGGAAGGAGGTGGGCGGGATGTTACGTCCCGCTCATCTCCGCCCCTCCGCTTCTATTGGGTGGCCGCTCAATGTCGTCTCTGTGACGCCGCACGGACCGCCCCCTTAGAGAGGAGGCGGTTTGCCGGTCACAGCGACGTCGCCGTGCAGGTAAGTATGTGTGACGGGTCTGGGCGATGTTGTGCGGCACGGGCAACGATTTGCCCGTGTCGCGCAACAGATGGGAGTGGGTACCCACACTAGCGATATCGGGACCGATATCGCAGTGTGTAAAGCCCGCTTTACGCTAGTGTGAGACTGACGTTAAGAGTACCTTAAACTGATATCTCTAATCAGTTGTTTTACTGTCTCCAGTCTGCTATGTATGCTTAGGTAATGAGTGCCTAATTTATGGTATATGGTAATGTGTGATATAAAATCATTTACAAGCATCTGTGGTGGGAACTCATTGCTAATCTCTTTACGGTCTCCCTATGCTGTTTAAAACTTGCTCTTATACTGCCCTCTACTGGTGGAATGTACATAGATTCCTAATTTTGTACATTGTCCGTATGCAGGAAAGCTTTAAAAGTGAAGGGCATGGTGATATGCTGATGACCATTAACACTAGAACTACTGGGCTCGTGACACCTATATAGAAATACATGGTGCAAAGTAGTCAAAATGACTACCTCAGTAGTTCTAGTGTTAAGATGTTCTTCACTCTCAATTTACAGAATACATGTTTCATGAATGGTTCCTGAATCCTGTTGCTAATAATGGAGAGCAATCATGGATGAGTTGCTGTACCATATTTCCAAAGTGCATTGCCTGCTGAATGCAGGAACATCACATTGAAGTTAAAATTGCCAAATTTATTTTAGGCTTTAAACTGACTGAGATGCCACTAGATACAGTAGATGTAAAACTTCTACACACCCCTTTTAAAATGCCAGGTTTTTGTCATGGAAAATAAATCATACCAAAGAGTCATTTCAGAACTTTTTCCACCTTTAATGTTACCCATAACCTGCTCAAATCTATTGAGAAACTATCTGAAATCATTTTGAGGGGAAAATGTGTTTGCATAACTGGAAACACCCCCTTATAATTTAGGATGTGGGTTTTTTAGGAGTT
This sequence comes from Anomaloglossus baeobatrachus, assembly GCF_048569485.1. Classification (NCBI taxonomy): domain Eukaryota; kingdom Metazoa; phylum Chordata; class Amphibia; order Anura; family Aromobatidae; genus Anomaloglossus; species Anomaloglossus baeobatrachus. The sequence goes on from NC_134353.1 coordinate 652,722,889, forward strand.
AGGCAATCTCATTTAAAGTTGTGTTAAATAGTAGTCAGTACACAGCTGCCATCATTTAAAGGGGTACTCTGAGCAGATACAGAATTCTTCTAATGGACATGCGTTCATAAACTATAAAGATGAGATCCAAAGTAGTGTTCCTCACCCTCATACTACCTGTATTTTACAGTATTGCTGCAGGTGCTCCTCCGCCCTTCTGGGATGTTGCATCACACGTGAGGGAGCGTGGCCTTCTCCATGCTGTTAATAGATAATTGCATGGAGCAAGCCATGCCCTCTGTTCACAGACTGCAGGGAACAGTTATCAGGGGCCAGGCTGTTTTCAACAGCAAGGAGCAGGCTACTCCCCCTGATGTGTGATGTAACATCTCAGAAGGGAGGGGGAGCACCAGGCAGCAGCTGCAGCATCACACTGAATTACAGGTAGTGTGAGTATTATGGATCTCATCTTTACAGTTTGAGGGTATGGACATTAGAAGACAGTTTTAGTTCCCCAGAGTACCCGTGTTTAAAGTTATTTTTATTAACCCCATATACAGCTCTGGCAAAAATTCCAAATTTTCCGATTTTTCTCTTTATAGGTATATTTTTTAATAAAATGTAAATTGTTCTTTTATTCTATAAACTACTGACAACATGTCTCCGAATGGTCAAAATAACAAAAAAAATGCATTGCTTTCAGACCTCAAATAATGCAAAGAAATCAAGTTCATAATCCTTTAGAAACAACAATACTAATAATGTTTACCTCAGGAACAGTTTAGAAATCAATATTTTGTGTAATACCCATGATTTTTAATCACAGCTTTCATGCGTCATGGCATGTTTTCCACCAGTCTTTCACACTGCTTTTGGGTGACCTTATGCCACTGCCCGCGCAAAACTGTAAGCAGTTCTTCAATGTTTGATGGCTTGTGACTATCCATCTTCATCTTGATTACATTCCAGAGGTTTTCAATGAGGTTCAGGTCTGGATATTGGGCTGGCCATGACAGGGTTTTGATGTGGTGGTCCTTCATCAACATATTGATTGACCTAGCTGTGTGGCATGGCGCATTGTCCTGCTGGAAAAAACAGTCATCAGACTTGTGGAACATTGCCTGAGCAGAAGGAAGCAACTGTTTTTCCAGGATAACCTTGTATGCGGCTTGATTCATACATCCTTCGCAAAGATTAACCTGCCCAATTCCAGCCTTGCTGAAGCATCTCCAGATCATTATCGATCCTCCACCAAATTTTACATTAGGTGCAAAACATTGTGGCTTGTACGCCTCTCCAGGTATCCAGCTAACCATTAGATGAGCAGGTGTTGGGCAAAGCTGAAAATTAGGTAAAGAAAATTCAACAAAGATCTTTGCTATGTTTGGCGTAAAGCCAACAATGCATATAACCAAAACAACGCCATTCCAACAGTGAAGCATGCTTTAGGGCTGTTTATCGGCAGCTAGAACTGCTGTTTAGTTAATGTGGTGGGAATTATGAAGCGTTCCAAATATGAGTCAATCGTGCATCAGAACCTTCATGTTTTTGCTCAAGATGAAGAGGAATTTCACCTTTTTAGTATGACAACGACGCTAAGCATACCTCCAAATCCAGAAAAGAATGGTTCCACCATAAGATCAAAGAAGGCACTGTATACAGGAGATGCCCTCACAATCTAACAGATTTTTAGCACTGATTCAAAGGGTGGGTACTGTTTACCACGCTGATAGACTCCTACCCATATACTGAATGCTGTCAGAAATTTAACCCCTTAACAACCACGGGCAGTAAAGTTACGTCCTAGTGGTCATAGTGTTAATCCACACCTGCTGCTGCGGGCTGCAGGTGGGGATGAGCGCACATCTCAGCTGATTTATATAGCTGACATTTGTGCCTACTAGGCATGAGTGGAATCGTTATCTGTCCATGCCTTTTAACCCCTTAAATAGCGCTGTCAAGATGTGACAGCACCATATTAACGGTGGTAGCAGTAGATACGTACTCACCGCACCGATACCGGAAGTCACATGACGTGATCACGTGGATCCGGTGGTTGTTATGGTAGCACAGGGTCATATGATTGCTCCTGTGCGCACGTGACTCAGATCATGAGTCATGATGATGAGATGATCATTTCTCTGAGCGATGGTGCTCTGATCGGGAGAAAAGAATGAGCTATCAGATTGCTGATCGTTATAGTCCCTTTGGGGACCTAGTAAAATAAAAAAAAAAAAAGTTTTAAAAAAATAAAACAAACCTAAAAGTTTAAATCACCCCCCTGTCGCCCCATTGAAAATTAAAGGGTTAAAAAAAATATACACACATTTGGTATCGCCGCGTTCAGAAATGCCCGATCTATGAAAATTGTAAGATCAATTAATCTGATCAGTAAACGGCGTAGCGGCAAAAAGAATTCCAAAAGCCAAAATTGCATTTTTCGGTCGCCACAAATTTTGCGCTAAATGAAATAACAGGCGATCAAAACGTAGCATCAGACACAAAAATTAAGCTGTCACTAAGTCATAGATCCCAAAAATGAAAACGCTACGGGTCGTGGAAAATAAAGCAAAACGTACGCCACTTTTTTCGGTCAAACTTCTGAATTTTTTTAACCCCTTAGATAAAAGTAAATCTATACATGTTTGGTGTCTATGAACTTGTACTGACCTGAGGCATCACACCCACACATCAGTTTTACCATATAGTGAACACAGTGTTTAAAATATCTCAAAAACAATAGTGCTATCACACTTTTTTTGCAATTTTTCCGCATTTGGAACTTTTTTGCCATTTTCAAGTACACTATATGGCAAAACTCATGGTTTCATTTAAATATACATTATTAAATGGCGAGAACAAAAATGGAAAGCGCAAAAGTGAAAGAGTTATAGGGTACTTTAACCCCTTCACAACATTCACCATACATGTATGGTGCTACGGGAGGTACGTTCCCGCAAACAGGTGTCAGCCCATGATCGGTGACAATAGTGATAGCACCATCAATCAGCTTGTAGAGGGAGAGCTCCATCTCTGCACAAGACGATTTCTATCTCGTCTCCATTGTACCCCAGACCGAATAATGGCCGCGGAGTCACCCAGGTCCTGAGGCTTGTGAAGTTCTGCTTTGAGCAGGACCTGACATGCCTCCTGCCTGTGTGCCAGTCACTGATCTAATGCCTTGCAATGTAAAAGCATTGCAGAGAATTACAGCAGTGATTATGGCAGGGAAAGTTGATGTTCCATCCTGGGACTAGGTAAAATAGTAAAGAAAAAGTTTTTAAAAAAATTGTAAAAATAGAAGAACAAAAATCACAAAATAAAGAAAAAAATAATGAAACCAATAATAATAATAATAATCTTTATTTCTATAGCAGCAACATAATCCTCAGCACTTTTCAATTCAGAGTGTCATATAGAAACAAACATAAGTAACGGTTCTAGAAGATACAGCAAAAATAAAGACAACCCTGCTCGTAAGAGCTTACAATCTACAATGGAGTGAGGTGGGGGTTACACAACGTTCAAGTGCTTATTTACAATGATGGTCCAGCCATACATTATTTTTATGTAAAAACAAAAATAAACATAAAAGTACACATATTTGCTATTGTTGCTTTCGGAACGACCTGTTCTATAAAACGGTCACACTAGTTAACCCCATCAGTGAACACTGTCAAAAAAAATAAAAACATGGCAAAATATTATGCTATTTCATCATACCACCTAAAAAAAAAGCTGACTAAAACAAGATCAAAAAGTGGAATATAAATAAAAATGGTACTTCTGAAAACTTTGTCGTGTTGCACAAAAAATAAGCTGCCACTGAGCCCCATCTGCAGAAAAATAAAAAAAAGCTATAGCTCTCAAGATATAAGATGCAAAACAAATTCTTTTTTCTATAAAATTATTAGTGTGTAAAAGCGTCAAAACGTAAAAAGAAATACCGGTATAAATCTGGTATTGCTGTAATCGTACTGACCCGAAGAATAAAGTTATTTTCTTAAATTGTGCCACACAGTGAACGGCATAATAAAAACAAATATAAAAACAATTCCTGAATTGCTGTTTTTTTATGTTCATTCTGACTCCCAAAAACTGGAATTGAAAGCGATCAAACAACATTATGTGCCCAAAAATGGTACCAGTAAAAACATCAATTCATCCTGCAAAAACCAAGCCATCAGATGACTGTCAGCAGAAAGTAAAAAACCTATAACCTTCATACTTCGATGATGCACAAATAGCGTTATTTTGTAACAAAAACATTTTTTAGTGTGATAGTAACCAGACCCAAAAAAAACCCAATATAAAAGTGGTATCACTGTAATCATACTGCACTGAGCAGTAAAGCTGCCTAAATCACTTATACCGCAAGATGAACGCCGTAAAAAAACAAATAAATAATGTCAAGTCTTCAACGGCAGAAATACAGAATAATTCCAGGTCTCAAAATATAGCAATGTAAAAACTTTTTTTGTAAAAAAACAAACCAAAAACAAAAAAAAAAACGTTTTATTGTGTAGACGTTGCCAAACATAAAAAAAACAACAATATAAATTTGGTATTGCTGTAATCGCACCAACTCAAAGAATACAGCCACCTAATCACTTATACCACACGGTGAATGGCGTAAAAAACAAATAAAAGCAAGTATTGTCCTGCTGTTGATTTATTCATTCTTCCTCTCAAAGATCGCAGTAAGACTCGGCTCACATTTATCCTGCACTCTATGCTGAGCGCTTATACCGAGTTTACGTGTAAATCTCTGAAATACTTGATTCAAATGCAACCAACAGAAGATATAATGAGGCAGAGGGAGTCACCTTAAACTTATTCTGTGCTATGTTCCATTGCTTTCTGTCTCTTCAGTGATGCATAAAAGTGTGGTCGACTACAGTTTTGTGCCCTTCTGATAAGCACAACGCTGAACCGAAGCGAGACGTAGTCCAGCATAACACTGCTGCCTCATTTTATTGAATGGATCCCTCAGGGGTGTCATATGAAACCAGTAATTCAGATATTTAGATGCAAACGCCAAAGTAAGTGCTCAGCGTGGAGCATAGGATAAATGTGATCCAAAATGGTATGTAAAATGTGCCCAATAAAAGCTGCAACTCAATTCCCAAAAATAAGTCCTCACTCCGGTCCGTCATCTGTAAAGGGAAATATAGCGGGCTTCCACGTTACTGGTAGCAAAAAGGCGTTGGAAAAGTGCTGACCTCCTCCCCACCTCATGGCTCCTTCCCAAAAAAAAAAGAAAAATCCAGCAAAATCTGTGCTACCAAATACAAATGCCATCTCCCTTCTGAGCCCCACAGTGCACCTGAACCACATATAACTTCCACATGTTTGGCATTTCTGTAGTGAGGAAGCCCGCTTAAGTTATGGGGTGTCTGTGTCCAGAAGCACGAGCTGGGCACATTTTATGGGCACTACAGCATACTTGGTACAACATACTACAATGTGCTGGGCAAACATTGCTGCTTGTTGCTGCAAAACAACCATGAAGTCAAAATCGTCACTACACCTGTAGATAAATTCCTAGAGGGGTGTAAGTTACAAAATGGGGAGTCTGCTCTTCTGGCACTTAGGGACTCTGTATATAAAGTCCACAAACTATTGTACAAAAATTTGTACTCAAACCGTCAAGTAGCACTCCTTCCCTTCTGAATCTTGCCATGTGGCTACGCAGTACTGTACTGCCACATATGGAGTATTGCCACGTTCAGCAGCAATTGTGTCACAAATTAAAGTAATAGTTTAAACATTTCCCTGTGTGAAAATGGGAAATCTAGGGCTAAAACTAATATTTTGTGTTAAAATTGTAATTATTTTTTCTCCATCGCCCAATGGTATAAAATTTTGTGACACTCCTGTGATGTCAATATGCTCACTGCTCGCCTAGATGAATTCATTGATGGGTATAGTTTATAATATTGGGTCACTTATGGGGGAGTTCTGCTATTCTGGTACCTCAAGATTGTCACGCAGCACACTCAGACATTTCAGCAAAATGTGAAGTCCAATATGGCGCTCCTTCCTTTCTGAGCTTTAGGCCTCCAACACACATCCGTGTCGCCGGTACGTTTTTGCTCCTTTTTTGTACGTACCGGCGGCACGGAGACACATACACCAATGTTACCTTATGGTAACAGGCACACACACGTAAAACCACACGGAACCTGTGTCCGTGTTGTTTGTACGTGTGTGCGTCTTTTCTCACGCATAACATGTCCGTGTTTCTACAGCATCACGCAGGCACGGACCCGCTAAAGTCAATGGGTCCGTGCCTACATGTAGCATGTCCGTGTGCTACCCATTCCGACCGTGTGCGTTTTTAATCGAAAAAACAGCTACACATGTTACCAATCCTGCAGTTCAATTAGGTCGAATTAGACACACCCGTATCTAATGATGATGATTTATCTACGTCATTTTTAATGAAAAATGGTTAATTTCAAACGGACAGCACACGGACATTACACGTACGTATGACACGCATACACGGACATTCCACACGCACACACGGGGAGCATACGCCATCACACGGATGATACACGTACCGGCAAAACGGACATTAAAAACGGAACACGGACCCGAAAAACGGAACGTGAGACACGTACGTTTTTTATACTGAAGTGTGGCAGAGGCCTTATACTGTGCCTCAGAAGTAGTTTTCGACCAGATATGGGGTATTAGTGTACTCAGGAGAAATTGCACAACAAATTGTATCTTTCATCTTATCCCATTACCCATTTTGAAAATTAAAAACTAGGGGCTAAAGCAGGATTTTAGTGGAAAGAATGGTAATTTTCATTTACTGAGCTCAATGTTATACAATTCTATGAATTGCCTGGGGGTTAAAAATTCTCAATGCTCCCCTAGGTGAATTACTCAAGAGGTTTAGTTTCTAAAATGAGGTCATTTGCAGGGGTTTCTTTTCATGTCAGGGGCTCTTCAAATGTGACATGGCATCTGCAATCTATTCCAGTCAAAATGGCACTCCTTGTCTTCCAAGCCCTGCCATGCACCCAAACAGCAGTTTTACACCATATATGGGGCATCACAATACTTAGGAGAAACTGCACAACCAATTATACATTATATATTTTTTCCTGTTACCCTTATAAAAATAAAAAAAATTGGGGCTAAAGCAACTTAATATTTTTATAGAGAAAAATGTGATTAATTTTCACAGCTCAATTTTATAAAATTCTGTGAAGCACCTGGGTGTTCAAGGTTTTCATCATACATCTACTGTAGATAAATTCCTTAAGGGTGTAGTTTCCAAAATGGGGTCACTTGTGGGGGGGGGGTTTCACTGTTTAGGCACATCAAGGGCTCAGCAAACGCGGAATGGCGTCCATTATCGTTTCTAGACATTTTTGCTTTATAAAATTCAAATCGTGCTCCTGCCCTTCCGAGCCCTGCCATGCTCCCAAACTGTAGTTTAGGGTGTCAACGTACTCAGCAAAAAATGAATCGTATAAGTTGTTGTGCAATTTATACTGTTATCTTGTGAAAATAAAGAAAATTGGGCTAAAGTAACATTTTTGTGGCAAAAAGTAACATTTTCATTTTTTCCTTCCACATTGCTTTAATTTCTGTGAATAAACTTCTTGGATGTGGTTTTTAGCACTTTGAGGGATGCAGTCTTTATAATGGTGTCACGTTTGGTATTTTCTGTCACATAGACTCCTTAAAGTCACTTCAAATGTGATGTGATCCATAAAAAAATTGGTTTTGTAAATTTTGTTGGAAAAGAAGGGAATTTTGTTTACTTACCGTAAATTCCTTTTCTTCTAGCTCCTATTGGAAGACCCAGACAATTGGGTGTATAGCTTCTGCCTCCGGAGGCCACACAAAGTATTACACTTTAAAAAGTGTAACCCCTCCCCTCTGCCTATACACCCTCCCGTGGATCACGGGCTCCTCAGTTTTGGTGCAAAAGCAGGAAGGAGAAAACTTAGGGTAAATGCAATCCGAAGGATGTTCGGAGAACTGAACCATGAACCAAAAGAACAATTCAACATGAACAACATGTGTACACAAAAGAACAACCAGCCCGAAGGGCACAGGGGCAGGTGCTGGGTCTCCCAATAGGAGCTAGAAGAAAAGGAATTTACGGTAAGTAAACAAAATTCCCTTCTTCTTTGTCGCTCCATTGGGAGACCCAGACAATTGGGACGTCCAAGAGCAGTCCCTGGGTGGGTAAAAGAATACCTCAATAAAAAGAGCCGAAACGGCCCTCTTACAGGTGGGCAACCGCCGCCTGAAGGACTCACCTACCTAGACTGGCGTCTGCCGAAGCATAGGTATGCACTTGATAGTGTTTCGTGAAAGTGTGCAGACTAGACCACGTAGCTGCCTGACACACCTGCTGAGCCGTAGCCCGGTCCGGCAATGCCCAGGACGCACCCACGGCTCTGGTAGAATGGGCTTTCAGCCCTGAAGGAAGCGGAAGCCCAGAAGAACGGTAGGCTTCGAGAATCGGTTCCTTGATCCACCGAGCCAAGGTTGACTTGGAAGCCTGCGAACCCTTACTCTGGCCAGCGACAAGGACAAAGAGCGCATCTGAACGACGCAGGGGCGCCGTGCGAGACACGTAGAGCCGGAGTGCTCTCACCAGATCCAAAGAGTACAAATCCTTTTCACATTGATGAATTGGATTAGGGCAAAATGAAGGTAAGGAGATATCCTGATTGAGATGAAAAGGAGATACCACCTTAGGGAGAAATTCCGGGACCGGACGCAGAACCACCTTATCCTGGTGAAACACCAGGAAGGGGGCTTTGCATGACAGCGCTGCAAGCTCACTCTCCGGAGTGATGTAACTGCCACTAGAAAGGCCACCTTTTGCGAAAGACGTGATAAAGAGACATCCCGCAGCGGCTCGAAAGGTGGTTTCTGAAGAGCCGTTAGCACCCTGTTAAGATCCCAGGGTTCCAGCGGACGCTTGTAAGGTGGGACTATGTGGCAAACTCCTTGCAGGAACGTGCGGACCTGCGGAAGCCTGGCTAGGCGCTTTTGAAAAAATACGGAGAGCGCCGATACTTGGCCCTTGAGAGAGCCGAGTGACAAACCCTTGTCCATTCCGGATTGAAGGAATGAAAGAAAAGTGGGTAAGGCAAACGGCCATGGAGGAAAACCGTTATCAGAGCACCAGGATAAGAAGATTTGCCAAGACCTGTAATAGATCTTGGCGGACGTTGGCTTCCTGGCCTGTCTCATGGTGGCAATGACATCCTGAGATAACCCTGAAGACGCTAGGAGCCAGGACTCAATAGCCACACAGTCAGGTTGAGGGCCACAGAATTCAGATGGAAAAATGGCCCTTGTGACAGCAAGTCTGGGCGGTCTGGAAGTGCCCACGGTTGACCCACCGTGAGATGCCACAGATCCGGGTACCACGACCGCCTCGGCCAGTCTGGAGCGACGAGAATGGCGCAACGGCAGTCGGACCTGATCTTGCGTAACACTCTGGGCAGCATCGCCAGAGGAGGAAACACATAAGGCAGTCGAAACTGCGACCAGTCCTGAACTAACGCGTCCGCCGCCAGAGCTCTGTGATCCTGAGACCGTGCCATGAATGCCGGGACTTTGTTGTTGTGCCGTGACGCCATGAGATCGACGTCCGGCGTTCCCCAGCGGCGACAGATCTCTCGAAACACTTCTGGGTGCAGAGACCATTCCCCCGCATCCATGCCCTGACGACTGAGAAAATCTGCTTCCCAGTTTTCTACGCCCGGGATGTGAACTGCGGAGATGGTGGAGGCTGTGGCTTCCACCCACTGCAGAATCCGCCGGACTTCCTGGAAGGCTTGACGATTGCGAGTGCCGCCTTGGTGGTTGATGTATGCGACGGCAGTGGCGTTGTCCAACTGGATACGGATCTGCCTGCCCTCCAGTCAATAGGGCTAGATACACTGCCCTTATCTCCAGAACATTGATCTGAAGGGAAGACTATCGGAGTCCATGTTCCCTGAGCCCTGTGGTGGAGAAAAACCGCTCCCCACCCTGACAGGCTCGCGTCCGTGGTGACCACAGCCAAGTTGGGGGTAGGAAGGATTTTCCCTGCGATAGAGAATTGGGAAGGAGCCACCACTGAAGTGACGTCTTGGTTGCAAGGGAAAGAGAGACGTTCCTGTCGAGGGAAGCTGACCTCCTGTCCCATTTGCGGAGAATGTCCCATTGGAGTGGCCGTAGATGGAATTGCGCGAACGGCACTGCCTCCATCGCTGCCACCATCTTCCCCAGGAAGTGCATGAGGCGCCTTAAGGGGTGTGACTGACCCCGAAGAAGTGATTGCACCCCCGCCTGCAGAGAAAGCTGTTTGTCCCGCGGTAGCTTGACTACCGCTGACTGTGTATGAAACTCCATCCCGAGGTAAGTCAGTGATTGGGTTGGTGTCAACTTGGATTTCGGGAAGTTGATGATCCACCCGAACTGCTGGAGAGTCGCCAGAGCGACGGTAAGGCTGTGTTGACACGCCACCCGAGAAGGGGCCCTGACTAGGAGATCGTCTAAGTAGGGAATCACCGAGTGGCCCTGAGAGTGTAGGACCGCCACGACGGATGCCATGACTTTGGTGAAAACCCGTGGGGCTGTCGCCAGGCCGAAAGGCAATGCCACGAACTGAAGGTGTTCGTCCCCGATGGCGAAACGCAAGAAGCGTTGATGTTCGGGTGCGATCGGCACGTGGAGATAAGCATCCTTGATGTCGATCGATGCTAGGAAGTCTCCTTGTGACATCGAGGCGATGACCGAGCGGAGAGATTCCATCCGAAACCGTCTGGTTCTCACATGTCTGTTGAGCAGCTTGAGGTCCAGAACGGGACGGAATGATCCGTCCTTTTTTGGCACCACGTAAGGAGGAGTCCTTTCCCTTGGATTCCTTAATAATCTCATCCAATCGTTCGCCAAACAAGCGTTCGCCAGAAAACGGCAAACCGGTTAAGAAACTCTTGGAGGCCGAGTCTGCCTTCCATTCGCGCAGCCACATGGCCCTGCGGACTGCCACAGCTGTACGGCTAGCAGAGTCTAGGACTGCGTTCATGGCGTAGGAAGAAAAAGCTGACGCTTGAGAAGTCAAAGACACAACTTGCGGAGCAGAATTACGTGTGACAGCATTAATCTCAGCCAGACAAGCTGAGATAGCTTGGAGTGCCCACACGGCTGCAAAGGCCGGGGCAAAAGACGCGCCCGTGGCCTCATAGATGGACTTCACCAGGAGCTCTATCTGCCTGTCAGTGGCATCCTTTAGCGATGAGCCATCTGCAACCGATACCACAGATCTAGCCGCCAATCTAGAGACTGGAGGATCCACCTTGGGACATTGAGCCCAACCCTTAACGACTTCAGAGGGGAAGGGGTAACGCGTGTCCGTGAGGCGCTTAGTAAAGCGCTTGTCCGGAACCGCTCTGGGCTTCTGGACAGCGTCTCTGAAGTTAGAGTGATCGAAAAACGCACTACGAGTACGTTTGGGGAATCGAAACTGGTGTTTCTCCTGCTGAGACGCCGACTCCTCTACAGTAGGAGGCGGGGGAGAGAGATCCAACACCTGGTTGATGGACGAGATAAGATCATTCACTAATGCGTCCCCCTCAGGTGTATCAAGGTTAAGGGCGACGTCAGGGTCAGATCCCTGAACTGCGACGTCCGCCTCGTCCTCCAGAGAGTCCTCAAGCTGGGAACCCGAGCAGCGTGAAGAAGTCGGGGAAGATTCCCAGTGAGCCCGCTTAGCCTGTCTAGGACAGTGGTCCGGGCAGGAGTCCTCCGCGTGGGACCTAGGGCCCAACCTGGGAGCGCGCTGCGGCTCGGACCGAGAGGGGCCTGGAGGCGACGATCCAACAGGGGCCGGGGCCTGTGTAAGGACCGTTCTGGACTGCAAAGCTTCTAGCAGCTTGGCAGACCATTTGTCCATAGACTGAGCCATGGATTGTGAAAGTGACTCAGAGAGTTTCTCAGCAAAAGAGGCGAACTCTGTCCCTGCCGCCTGGACAGGGGGAGCAGGGGGGTCTACATGAGCCGAGGGGCCCACTAGTGACCGAGGCTCCGGCTGAGCAAGCGAAACAGGGGTCGAGCATTGCTCACAGTGAGGGTAGGTGGAACCCGCAGGTAACATAGCCCCACAAGAGGTACAGGCCGCAAAAAAACCCTGTGCCTTAACAGCTTTGCTCCTTGTGGACGACATGCTGTTGTCTCCTAGGAGAATGATCACTGAGGGTATATGGGCAAAAAAGGGTATACAGCCCAACCGAACAGAAATATATATATAAATACGTATTTATTCCGGCACCCTAGGGGGGACCAGCACCGGGTGACCGGTGTGGCTTACTGACCGCTAACAAGCGGAGCGTGTGTGTCCTCCAGATTCCCAGCCTTAGGTCCCCCGGAGCTGCAGAGCTGTTCCAGAGAATCCTCCACCGGCAGAATGCCCAAAAAATGGCTGCCGGAGCTCTCAGGGGAGGAGTGGAGCCGTGGGCGGCGCCAGGAAAGTGCGGGAATCTGGGGTCCCCACAGTGATCAGTGAGGGGGGAGGAAACATGCAGGATGCTCCAGCCCTCACATCCGACGTCAGGTCGGCAGTCCCGCCCTTACCCCTGACAGGCAGGCCCGGGGGCGGGATTTTTGCGACTAGGCCGCGATGAAGCCGGGGACTAAATTTGAGACCGCGCCCGACAAGCAGGCACGGTCGGCGCGGAAGTCCGCCGGCCTTCGCAATTCAGCAGCTGCCGCAGCGTCCGGGTAGAAGGTGCGCTCCCTGCACAGTCCCCAATGGGGACACAGAGTACCTTAGAGTTGCAGGGCCCGGTCCCTGAGGTTGAATAGACTCCGGTCCGGCAAATTCCCACAGGGGCTGCGGAGGGAGCACGGTCCCAGCAAATGGATGACCGCTCAGGATCCCACTTCTCCCAGAGCCGCTAAGGGATGGTGAAGGAAACGGCATGAGGCTCCGGTCTTTGTACCCGCAATTGGTACCTCAACCTTAACAACACCGCCGACGTAGTGGGGTGAGAAGGGAACATGCCGGGGGCCCCGTGGGGGCCCTCTTTTCTTCCAACCGACATAACTAATATGAGAATGCATGAGTGGATGTGTGCCTCCTTCCACACAAAGCATAAAACTGAGGAGCCCGTGATCCACGGGAGGGTGTATAGGCAGAGGGGAGGGGTTACACTTTTTGAAGTGTAATACTTTGTGTGGCCTCCGGAGGCAGAAGCTATACACCCAATTGTCTGGGTCTCCCAATGGAGCGACAAAGAAACAGTAAATTGCTGATAAACTTTTAACCCTTCTAACTTCCTAACAAAAAAAAATGATGTATCAAAAATGGTGCTGATGTAGAGCAGACATGTGGGAAATGTTATTTATTAACTATTTTATGTGACATAACTCTCGGATTTAAGGGCATAAAAGTTTGAAAATTGCAAAATTTTCAGTTTGCACCAAATTTCCAGTACTTTCATAAATAAACGCAAAAAATATCTTCCCAAATTTACCTCTAACATGAAGTACAGCATGTCATGAAAAAACGTTCTCATAATCACCAGGATCCAATGAAGCGGTTCGCGTTACCTTATAAAGTGACACTGGTCAGAATTGAATAATTGTCCTGGTCAGGAAGGTGAATACAGTCTCGGGGGTGAAGGGGATAACAAACTATTTATTTTAGAGTGTGCATATTTATGCAACCATATTAGTTTCATTTTTTTCTTTTTCACCCAAAAAGATTTCAATTTGTTTCCCAATTGATTTGTACAGAATATGGGTAAAGATGGAAAAAAGTTCTGAAATGATCTTATTTTTTTACCATGGCAATCAATTGACATTTAACAGGGGTAGACTTTGTATATCCACTGTAGAGTTGCCCTGTAATGGGGCAAAAAATACAGAAACCTAGTTACTGTATATTTAGATTTTATAGTAAAATACTAAAAGGCAAAGGGGTTATTGACTCAAAAAGATTTATACTTAGCAAATCTTACAACTTAAGCTGGGTTCACACTAAGCGACAGCGACAACGACGTCGCTGTTACGTCACCATTTTCTGTGATGTAACAGCGACCTTGTAAGTCGCTGTTATGATCGCTGCTTAGCTGTCAAACACAGCGATGCAGCAGCGATCATAACGTCGCTGTGCTACATGTGCAGAGAGCAGGGAGCCGCGCTTAGCGCTGGCTCCTTGCTCTCCTAGGTACAGTACACATCGGGTTAATTAACCCGATGTGTACTGCAGCTACATGTCACAGTGCAGAGAGCAGGGAGCCGCGCACACTGCTTAGCGCTGGCTCCTTGCTCTCCTTGCTACAGTATACATCGGGTTAATTACCCGATGTGTACTGCAGCCACATGTGCACAGAGCAGGAGCCGGCACTGGCAGCAAGGGCGGAGGCTGGTAACGAAGGTAAATATCGGGTAACCAGGGAAAGGTCTTCCCTTGGTTACCCGATGTTTACGCTGGTTACAGCTTACCGCAGCTGCCAGACGCCGGCTCCTGCTCCCTGCTCGCTTCATTTCGTCGCTCTCTCGCTGTCACACACAGCGATGTGTGTGTCACAGCGGGAGAGTGACGACCAAAAAATGAAGCTGGACATTCAGCAACGACCGGCGACCTCACAGCAGGGGCCAGGTCATTGCTGGATGTCACACACAGCGACAGCGACGGGACGTCCCTGCAACGTCACAGAAAATGGTGACGTAGCAGCGACGTCGTTGTCGTTGTCGCTGTGCGTGACACCAGCTTTACTAATGTAGTTCCGTTATCAAAGGTTCTCCGATCTAATCATCCCCGCTCTGATCCCAGGTTCACTTCCATCTTGAGATAAACAAAGAATGTCACTTCCTTTGTTGACACGTCATCTCATGAGTGCTGTGTGTCAAGGGCTCTTTTCAGTCAGTAATTCTAATTGTGTTTGTTATTTTAAGCATAGTAATGTATTGTTAGAACTGGACAACCCCTTTAATACCTACCTTAAGGTAAAGCAAAGTAAAATATGTAATTTGGATGTGTTAATCGAAGATCACTAAAAAGTAAGGCCGTGTAATTGTGATATGAAAAATCATATCATATTAACCATTTTGTTTATTTCTAGAGCATCGGGCGCAGGACACATCCACAATTGGTTCAAGCCACCGGTCATTTCTGGACATTAAGGCTGGATTCAATGCAATAAGTGAAAGGACAGTTAGTGCTCTCCTGACAGCAAGAGGTGGGTCTAGCAAAGGCATCATAATATAAAAAGGCTGAAAGGATGACTAATGCGCAAACATTAAACAGTTCCAACTTTTTTAGGTTCTCGTACCCGTGCTTCTGTGCCTTTCTTATCCTGTGAGCATAGTTCTCCGTCCCCTCCATCATCTCTCAGCCTTGCACTCCCATCTGGACCAAGCCCTCGGAGGCTGCGATCACCTGGAAGGGTCTCTCACCCAGACAAAATAAGTGAAGAGATAGGGGAAGCTTTCACAGGTAAAAAGGTGTTTGGGTATAAATGTGTTTGTATGGGGGTGTATGTACATATGCATGACAGCACCTCTGTAATGGGAATCTTATTTCCAATATTCTACAGCTATGTTGAAATGCAGCGCTTTTGCTGCAATTTTTTCTGCAGTCAAAACTTACTCTCAAAATGTGCACCTTTCAGTGTTTTTGCAGAGTTTTTTGGATGCAGATTTTGTGTTTCTTTTCAGTGCATGTTTAAGAAAGTTAGTTTTATTTCCCAAAAACCCTTAAACGCTGCATGTTTACACACGTTTGCATGAATATATACACTATATATTCTTTTCACCCATTTAATTAATAAGGATATTTCTTCATCGTTCCTTATGGGAGACCCAGACCATGGGTGTATAGCTTCTGCCTCCGGAGGACACACAAAGTACTACACTCAAACGTGTAGCTCCTCCCTCCTAGCATATACACCCCCTGGTAGCCAGTCCTAGCCAGTTTCAATGCTTTGTGTTCAGGAGGTCACACATACACATGCATTCTCTGATTTTTGATTTTTGATTTTTTGGATTTCAAAGATTTGGAAGAAAAGCGGGTCCAATCTGGACTCCCGGCATGTCCCTTCTCACCCCACTGTGTCGGCGGTGCTGTTAAGGTTGATTTTACAAGGCTGGAGCCTTCACATGCCGCGCTCCTTCACCATCCTCTGAGGCTCTGGCTTGAAGTGGGAGCCATCACGGTTCTCACTGCTTTGCAGGAGACCGGTCTCCATCCGCAGCCCTGTTCAGGATTCTGCCGGACGGAGCGTTTAACCCCCCCCCCCAGGGACCTGGCACCTGCGTCTCAAAAGCTAAGTATTGAGACGTTTTTACCACAGAAAGTGGTCTTTCCAGGGGTCCCTTGTACTTTATTTATTGGGGGGAGTGTGTTATATGACTGTGGTAACATTTCCGGCCGGTTCTCCAGTTTTCACTGGAGAACCGTGCCGATGGTGCCTGCACGCTGGCCGCATGTTTAAATCTAGGCCCTGGCTTCGCCTGAGGCCTAGTTTCGGTTTCACTGCCCCTGCATATTAGTTATGCAGAGGGACAGTGTGGCTCCGCCCAGCGGCTGCTCAGCACAGGGAACGGACACTCCTCACTGAGGAAGGATTCCCTCCCCTGTATACCTCATTTGCCCGCTCTCAGAGTAGGCCCCGCCCCCTCTCCTCGCTCCGGTCGCCATTTTCTCAGCGTTCTCAATGTCTGCATAGGCACAGAGATACCACATTGTGACAAATGGGGGCCTGGGCTGGGGGACTGGAGGGCACAGAAATGTATGTTAAACGGTCTGGCAAGCCACAACCTCCAGTTGTGCAGCTGCTTATATCCTCTGTTTATATACTCTGCTGGGGGTCATTCTGGAGATGCATTCCCTCACAGAGCCCCCACTTCTGCAGCATGTCTCACATCAGAGCAAGGCTGCAAGGCTGTTCTTAATATGCACTGCATGTAGACTCGTACTGCCTGTACCGAGCACATAAACACAGTGGTCCCTCAGCCTGGAGGCTCATCAGTGGTCCCTCCAGCTGCTCCGGTGGTGCTGAGCATGCATTAGCCCCCTTCTCAAGGCGCTTCTGCTGCTACGGCTCGCTCAGAAAAGCTCTCAGAGGACTCTTCATCTGGTCTCAGACCCCGTCCTCCTAAAATGGAGACGCAGGGTCCCCTGTCCTTCCCCGTCCCGCAGCTCTGATTCACGAGCTGACTCACTGGACGAGGAGGATGTCTTTACTGGGGGCTCGGACGCTACTTAATGTACCATTGATCTGTCCGAAGGTGATGCAGATGCTAATGATTTGATTGCGTCCATTATATTTGTACTGGACCTCAATCCGCCGGTATCAGGGGAGTATCCCCCTCTGGCAGAAAGGCATCAGTATACCTTAAAGAGAACAAGGAGTGTGTTCCTTAACCACTCCAGTTTTCAGCCCACTGTGACCAAGCCCAGAGCCTGTCCTGACAGACGCTCCCAAAGCGTGGTTCTGATGACTGTTTCCCCCTTCCACCAGAGGTGGTCAAGGAGTGGGCTCATTCACCAAGGGTGGTCCCTCCGGTGTCTAGTATTTCAGCCCGGATAGTTGTATCAGTGGCTGACGGCACCTCTCTAAGGATCCCACTGTACATTAATTCTGTACTGGATCTCAATCCGCCAGTATCAGAGGAGCAACCCTCTCTGGCAAAAAGGCACCAGTTTACCTTGCCTAAGAGAACAAGGAGTGTGTTCCTTAACCACTCCAGTTTTCAGGCCACTGTGACCAAGCCCAGGGTCTGCTCTGGCAAACGCTTCCCAAAGCGTGGTTCTGATGACAGTTTTCCCCTTCCACCAGAGGTGGTCAAGGAGTGGGCTCATTCACCAAAGGTGGTCCCTCCGGTGTTTAGACTCTCAGCCCGGACCGTTGTATCAGTGGCTGATGGCTCCTCACTTACGGCTTTGCTGTCCGCCAGGTTGTTCTTCTGGCCAAATCTGTATGGAGGCGGCAGGGGCCTCGTTCTCCCCAGCTTTTGCAGCAGTGCGGCTTTCAAAGCCATCTCTGCTTCTCTAGAGGAGATGCATTCCCTCACAGGGACTCTTTGCCCGAAATGGTTGCCTTAACTTCCAGACTTCAGTCTTTTCATCCTATGCCATGTCTGCCATGCTGGAGACTCTCACCGCACTGCGGTGGCCTCGGCTAATTTCCTCGCTATCCGCAGGCTCCTGTGGCTTCGGAAGTGGAAGGCGGATGCTTCTAAAGAAGTTCCTTGCTGGGCTCCCTTTTGCAGGGACCAGACTATTCGGGAACAACTGGATGAAATTATTAAGGAAGCTCTTGGCGGGAAGAGTTCTTCCATGCCACAAACCTAAACCAGGAAACCTGTCCAGGGCAGGAATCAGTAGAGGTTTCGTTCTTTTCGTTCCTCCATCTGATCGTTCTCTAAGCCCTCGGCCTCGTCCACTGGCTCAGCCAAGGATCGTAATCCCAAATGGCGCACGAGAGGACCGCAGGAGATGCTGCCACTAAGTCAGCCTCCTCCTGGCTATCTGGCCACGCCAGCAACGTCCTTGGTCGGTGGCAGGCTCTCCCACTTTGGCGACGTATGGTTTTAACACGTCTCCGATCAGTGGGTGCGAGATACCATCTCCCACGGCTACAGGATAGAATTCTATCCAGCCCGCCAAACAGATTTTTTCTGTCAACTCCCCCCTGCTCCAAGGCCGCCGCCTTCTCACAGGCTGTGGCATTTTTGCAGGCCACTGGAGTAATTGTACCGACTGGGAACGGTTCTGAGATTTCTGCTTAAATCTATTCCTAGTACCCGAAGAGGGCGGTGCCTTCCGACCTGGATCTCAAGCTTCTCAAGCATGTTCAGGTGCGGCATTTTCGCATGGAGTCTCTGCGATCAATCAATGACCCAAGGAGATTCCCTGGCATCCATCGACATCAGAGATGCCTATCTGCATGTGCCAATCGCAGTTTCACACCAGCGTTGGCTACGTTTTGCAATCAGAGAGGTCCAATTCGTGGCTCTTCCCTTGGGGTTAGCCACGGCCCCTCGAGTATTCTCAAGGTCGGGGCAGCTGTGATTGCGGTCCTGCACCTCTAGGGGTTGGCAGTGATCCTTTTGTCCTGGACAGCCTTCTAGTCTGGGCTTCATCCAGTGCAAACTGTTAGCGGAGTGCCTCGCTCACTCTCGCCACTCTAACCAATTCGGGTGGTTTGTCATTCTGTCCAAGTCCACTCTGACTTCGACCCAGAAGTTCACATACCCAGGGACGCATTTGGAGACTCTGTCGGCACTTGTGAAGCTGCCCTTAGTCAAACAGCAGTCCCTCCGCTGGCGGTTGACGTCGTTCCATCAGGCACCTAATACAGGTGCTGGATCAGATGGTGGTGTCAATGGAAGCGATTCCCTGGCCCAGTTCCATCTGCGTCCTCTGCGGCTGGATATTTTCCGCTGTTGGAACAAGCGGACTTCCTCCTTCCACGGGGTGGTGGCTTCGCCACAAACCAGGGGCTCGTTTCAGTGGTGGCTTCGGCCCCTCTGTCTCAGGGACGCTCCTTCCTGGCTCCGTCCCGGGTGATCCTCACCAAGATGCTAGTCTATCCGGCTGGGGAGCAGTATATCTCCACCATGGAGCGCAGGGCACTTGGACTCTGTCCGAATCAGCCCTCTGGATCAATGTGCTGGAAATCAGAGCTGTGTTTCTAGCTCTCTAAGCCTTTCACCATCTGTTGGCGGCCAGGCACATTCGAGTCCAGTCAGACAACGCTACAGCGTTTGCCTACATCAACCTCCAGGGCGGGACACTCAGCCGCCTGGCAATGTTGGAGGTTCATCGCATTCTTCAGTGGACGGAGGACTCCTAGTCCACCATATCCGCAGCCCACATCCCAGACGTGGAAGACTGGGAGGCAGATTGTCTCAGCCGTCAAACCGTGGCTCCACGATCCTCAGGTTTTTGCGGCAGACGCACTGGTTCAAGTTTGGTCCCAGCTTCGTCTGTCTTACGTGTTTCACCCTCTAGTTCTTGCCCATAGTCCTGCGCAAGATCAGAAAGGAGGGCCGTCGGGTCATTCTCATTACTCCAGACTGACCCAGGCAAGCTTGGTACCCTGACCTGCTCCGTCTGTTCTTAGAGGTGCCATGGCATCTCCTGGACTGTCCAGACCTTCTCTCACGAGGTCCGTCTTTCCGCCAGAACCTGCGGCTCTCAGATTGACGGCGTGGCGTTTGAGTCATGGATCTTGACGACTTCTGGTATCCCTCCTGAAGTCATCACCACTATGACTCGAGCACGGAAGTATCCTTTGGCCTTTTGGCCTTGCCGACCCTCCTGTCCCTTCTACAGTCCGGTCTGCAGCTAGGACTATCCCTCAATTCCCTTAAGGGACAGGTCTCGGCTCTGTCAGTGTTGTGCCAGCGGCGTATCGCCCGGCTGGCCCAGGTGCGCTCCTTCATGCAGGGCGCATCTCACATCATTCTGCCTTACCGGCGGCCTTTGGAGCGCTGGGACCTTAATTCGGTCCTCACGGCTTCCGGAAACCCCCCTTTGAGCCTCTTAGGGAGGTTTCTTTGTTTAGTCTTTCACAGAAAGTGGTCTTTCTAGTGGCCATAACTTCCCTCAAGAGAGTCTCTGTTTTGGCTGCACTTTCTTCGGAGTCCTCCCTTCATCAAGACAAGGTGGTTCTCCGTCCGACTCCGGACTTTCTCCCTAAGGTGGTTGCTGCTTCCACCTTAACTGGGGCATTTTCCCTGCCTTCCTTTTGTCCGGCTCCTGTTCAGCGCTTTGAAAGGGCGTTGCATACTCTGGATCTGGTGCGGGCGCTCCGGATCTATGTGTCTCGCACCGCTGTTCTTAGGCGGTGCACCTCTCTTTTGTGCTGACCGCTGGTCAGCGTAAGGGCCTCTCGGCATTTAAGCCGACCCTGGCTCGTTGGTTTAGGTCGGCCATTTCCGATACCTACCAGTGTACTCAAGTGCCTCTCCCGCCGGGGATCAAGGCACACTTGACCAGAGCTGTCGGTGCCTCTTAGGCTTTCAGGCCCAGGCTACGGCTCAGCAGGTCTGTCAGACTGCCACTTGGACTAGTCTGCATACCTTTTCGAAGCACTACCACTGCCGCCTGAAGGATGCGAGCTTGGGCAGACGCATCCTTCAGGCGGCTGTCGCCCATTTGTGAAGTTAGGTTTCACCTACTTCTCAGTTTTTCTGTTTATTCCCACCCATGGACTGCTTTAGAACGTCCCATGGTCTGGGTCTCCCATAAGGAACGATGAAGAAAAAGAGAATTTTGTTACTTACCGTAAATTCTTTTTCTTATAGTTCCGACATGGGAGACCCAGCACCCTCCCTGTTGCCTGTTGGCAGGTTTCTTGTTCCGTGTGTTATCACCGGCTGTTGTAGACAGAGGTTCCGGTTGTTCCGGGTTTTGCTCTGTCTCTACTTGTGGGTGGATGTCCTCCTTCAGCTTTTGCACTAAACTGGCTAGGACTGGCTACCAGGGGGTGTATATGCTAGGAGGGAGGAGCTACACGTTTGAGTGTAGTACTTTGTGTGTCCTCCGGAGGCAGAAGCTATACACCCATGGTCTGGGTCTCCCATGTCGGAACTATAAGAAAAAGAATTTACGGTAAGTAACAAAATTCTCTTTTTTTATGCCCATGTTTTATATGTGACAGCTACAGTAATACCATATGTCACCCATAACTAAAAAGCCTAAAATTCCTATAATTCACCAGTATAATGACTGCGAAACAGAATAGCAGGATTACGCTAAGAACACACATCTGGCTTTTCTGCCGTTTGTCGGATCCGGCGCTCTCCCGTACAGTCTATACAGTACAGTGGCTGCGCTGCAACTTCCTGGTCACATGCTCTGGTCACATGACAGCACGTGACCGGAGCTTTTCGCGCAGCCACTTTACTGTACACAGTGTACGGGAGCGCGCCGGATCCGACAAATGGCAGAAAAGTCGGAAGTGTGTTCTTAGCCTTAACCATTGTAGGAAAAAAATCTTTGTCTTCTTAACATAACCGCTGAGTGGCAGCAACAAAGTTGGTTTCCTGTTTTTCACATTTTCTTTATACCAGACTTTCAGTTATACATGTAATTTATTTATTTGCTGTATAGCCATTTTTAAAGGGAATTTTGAACCATGTTGCCCAATCCGTGCATGTATGAGACACTGGCTGCATGATTTCAGCCATGTATGTTTACCTTTGAAACAATGCTGCATTTTAGAGAAAAACATAGTTTTAAGCAGACGGTGATCAAGCCACACAAGAGACAACTTGGACAAGTGGGTCCCCACACCTTCTCCCCACCCACTCCCCTTGACTGACATTAATGATGAGCGAGCACTAAACTGCTCGAGTGCTTGTTACTCGAATTGAGCAGGTTGGTCGTTCGGACGGGCTCAATTCGAATAAAGATTATAATGGAAGTCAATGGGGGAATTCTAGCATTTTTCTGGTAGATCCCCTAGGAGGGCGGGGGGCCCTAAAATCTTTGACATGGATGGAAACAGCTCTCAACTGTAATAGAAACATCAAGGGGAGACGCATGGTCGCATCTCTGACTCCCAGAGTGACCGTGCGTGAGAAATTCCAGGTATGGTGCTGACCAGGAATGACCTATGAACCCTCGTTCTCGAAACAAGGCTACATAGATTGGAGTACTGATTCTGGGGACATTTTGGGACCAGTACACCAAGGATTAAGTCGGAGTTTTGTGGGGGGGGGTTTAAATACTAGATTGGTGAACAAGGGATAGCATGAGGGAGTCTTTATTCAAATATACTATTTTTTTCTGTATGTGTATTTTTTTTCACTTTACACTTACTGGGTTAGTAATGGGGTTCTACGATAGACACCTCTCAATTATTAGCCCCTGGGCTTGATACCAGCTGACAATTCACAATTGACATCAACCAAAAAAATATTACTTCTATTGTCACCGCACCAGGTCAGTTGAGAAGAACCAGGTAAGCTCCAGAATTTACAATCTAATGTGATGCGCCAATTTTGGGGCAGCTGCTGTCTGGCATTTTTAGGCTGGGAAGGGCCAGATATCCATGGGCCTTGCCAGCCTGGTAATATCAGCCCACAGCTGCCTGCTTTACCTTGGCTAGTTATCAGAAATAGGGGAGCCGTACGCGGTTTTAAAAATTGTTTATTACCTTACACAAAGCTAAAATCACTAAACGGTGCATGTTTACACGTGTACAACATTGCCTATACGTCTGCTCTAATATAAGCTGTCCCTCCTAGATCAAATCTCCCTGAACTGCAGTGTGCTGAGCATCGCGCCACCGGGTCTCGTACAAGACCCGATGACGCGATGCAGCTGGCCAATCACAGTAATGCCAATAGTCAACATGGCTACGGCATTACCGTGTATGGCAGGCAATCCCCACATGTTGATTAGCTGTCTAAAGGCCCCGTTACACGAAACAACATCGCTAACGAGATGTCGTTGGGGTCACGCAATTCGTGACGCACATCCGGCCTCGTTAGCGACGTCGTTGCATGTGACCGCTAACGATGCAAAATACTTACCAAATCGTTGATTATTTGACACGTCGTCCATTTCCCAAATGATGTTGCTCGTTTAGGACGCAGGTTGTTTGTCGTTCCTGAGGCAGCACACATCGCTACGTGTGACACCCCAAGAACGACGAACAACACCGTACCTGCGTCCTCCGGCAAAGAGGTGGGCGTGACTTTCATGCGGCTGCTCTCCACCCCTCCGCTTCTATTGGACGCCTGCCGTGTGACGCCGCACGAACCGCCCCCTTAGAAAAGAGGTTGTTCGCAGCCCACAACGACGTTGCTAGGAAGGTAAGTATGTGTGATTGGTACTAGCGATATTGTGCGCCACGGGCAGCGATTTCCCCGTGACGCACAAACAACGGGGGCGGGTGCTTTCACGAGCAACATTGCACTAGCGATGTCGCTGCGTGTAAAGCCCCCTTAACAGCTGAAAAACATGCGGGGTGGGCACTCGAGCTTGAGCACCCACTCTACTCGATACCCCAATGCTCGATCGAGTAATGAGCAGTGGCAAGCACGCTCGTTCATCACTAGCTGACGTGTCTCTCCCTGTGTGCTTCTATAGGCTGAGATATCAATTGAGGGCAGCGGGTGTGGAGAGAGTACCAGAAACTCGCCTTTCCAACTAGTGTCTTGTGTGACTTGGTCCCCGGCGGCTATCAGTCTGTTTTTTTCTGAAACACTGCAGTGTGGATCCGGCAGCATGAATCCACTGTCTCGTACCCTATAATGCTGTGATTAAGATAACATCAGATGAAAAGCTGATAAAGAAGAGAGATCCAATTGTTACAGCTGCTGTCAAAATTATTCATCCCCCATTGCAAATTAGGTTTCTTAGGAAAAATGTACAAACTGTCTGCTGTTTGTAATAAATCAATGGAACAAGAACAATGTAAATACTACCTACTGCAGTCTCAGAATTATTTACCCCCCTCATGCCGACAAGCATCTTTAAATAGTTAATCGAGCAGTATTTGATTACAACCTGCTACAAACATGCCGTTTTCTAAAATTTCCTGATACCTGATTGAATCCATCTTGTCCACCACATGCTGCAGGTTTCCAGTGCCAGTTTCCAGAGGAAACAAAGCAGCCCCAGAGCATCGCTGAGCCACCGCAATGCTTTATCGTATGCAGTGTTCTTTACCATGTATGCTTTATTTTTCCTTCGCCACACATCCTGCTGATCCATAGGACAGAAAATTTCCAGTTTAGTTTCATCACTATTCAGAACAGAATCCTAAAACTTCTATGGCTCATTAATTTGGTTTTTAGCATAATGAAGCTGACTTTTCTTGTGCATTCTGCAAGAAGAGGTTTAAATCTTGGAGTTCTGGTATGGAGACTTACAGCATTTTGTATGCTCCTTAAAGTGCAAGCTGAAACCTCGGTACCTACTGCCACCATATCTTGTTTAGATCTTTTGCAGTTACTCAAAGGTTTTTGACTATTATTCTCCCTGGGAATCTGATGGCGGCCAGTGACATCCGGTGTACCCAGTGTTCCAATAGCTTAAAACTTGGAACTATTCTTCTATATTAATCTCTAGGAACATTCTTTGTCTTAGTATCTTTTTGTATGCTTCTCCATGTTTGCACAAGGCAATGATCTCTTCTCAACTTTGGACCACTCTTTTGACAACTCAAGAATATTAACCCCTTACCGATATTTGACATACTGGTACATCATATGCCAGCTTTCTAACTGTGATGCAGGCCTGCAAGATGAGCCGGCATCTTTCTCAGCAGATGATGGCTGTGTTCTTCAGCCATCATCTGTCTTTAACAGCCGCCGGTTCGCGGAGCATCGCCCGCGACTTTCAGCTTGTTAAATGCTGCTGTCAATCTGTGACAGAGCCATGTAATGCTTGTCTACAGGCATCGTTAAAAACATCAGCTCAGGGTGCAAAAAAACAAGCTCTCATACAGCCCCATTGACCAAAAATTGAAAACGTTACGGGTCTTGGAAAATGGTGACACAAATGAATTTTTTTTTTTTTTTTACACATTCCCGATTTTTTTTTTCACCAGATAAATAACAAACAAAAACTATGCACGTTTGGTACTGCATAATTGTTCTGCCCTGGAGAATTGTATTGCCAGGTAATTTTTCTGTATAGTGGATATGGTATATAAAAATCTTAAAAAAAAAACGTTGCAGAATTGGTCTGTTTTCAGTGTTTCATGTCACTAAAAATTTTTTTTCCTGCCTCTTTGTAAACCACATGATAAAATTAATGGTGTCATTCAAAAGTACAACTCATCCCTCAAAAAACAAACTCTCACACAGAGGTGTAAATAAAACAATAAAAAAGGTATGGTTCTTGGAAGATAAGGAAGAAAAAACTAAGACGGAAAATCACCTGGTCAAGAAGGGGTTAGTGAACTGGAGGCCATTGCCCATGACAAGCTGATAAAAGGCAATGCTTCATGTTTGTGGCAGTTTAAAACAGGTAAAGGTGCTCTACTAAGTACAAAAGAAACTTGTCATGTAAGGGTTTACCATACCTGAGACTGTAGAAGTCATAATAAGTGATTCCTCAAAATTCAGCACAAAACGCCACTTTTATTATTAGATGTGTTGAGCTATATAAATTGATCTTGTTTGATCGGTATAATGAAAACAACATAAAGTTTGGAAATTAGATTTATTAGCGAATAATATAGTGAATAAATATGTCTGCAACTGTACATTTATCTATTCTTGCTACGATGTTACTGAAAATCGCATACCCAGTCCTCAGCCAAGTTTATACGTCTACTGTATACGCAATATCAGGACTAATGGATTTCAGGGGACGTTTAATGGATCTTATAAGCTATTAGCTGCCAAGTGGCCGTATTATCCTGCAGAGAGGCACCGTACATCTTAATGTAATACAATTGTGTATGACTGGCTTCTACAATTTCTAGTTTGGCACATTTTTTAGATAGTCGTCTTGTGTTTCCTATAGGTGGCCCTGTGTGCCTAAAATCAATCTCGCCTATTAAGGAGGGAGACAAACCAAAGGTAATATTCCTGGCCATGCCTATAATTATCACAAATTTTCAGCCTCCAGTCGATAGCTGTCACTTACAGTTCTCCTTTTTTTCCTTCTTTTTAGGAGTTGTCCATTGAAGTTATCTTCCCTTCCACATCTGTGTAATGCCTATAAAACTATACATTACCTTTATGGTGCCATAAACGCTGGAGATCACATTCAGCATTTCCACAACCTCAGCGAATGATGGTGCTTTATTTGTTTCCAAAGGAACCAAAAATCTCAGACATCACAAAAAAGTCAATGCTCGAAGACATAATTTAGCATAGTTGAAGCTTGGAGTCTCTAGCTTCTTACAACTATCTGATGTGGAAGAAACATTGAACTGAATGTCAGATTAGGTCCTAGAGTAGTGGACAAGCATTTGTAAGGTATAGGCCCAGTATAGTGGGGTTTATGGAAAATATATAGCTATATTTCAGTATTATTTCTTTATCATACATGGATACAATTTTAGATCCATAATACCAATGATTATTGCTAATTATTACTTATGAGGCTAATATAGCATGACAACTGTCAGTGCCCTATAAATATAGCCTGGTGGGGTAGCTTTACTTCATGGCTATTACTGTGTCTCATCTGGACCTGCACCCTGCTCCAAATACTTTGGGTTAGTATTTTTGGCAGTATAAATGCAGCAATAGAATATTTAATTAGCAGGATTTTTTTTTATCCAAACGGTACTTGCTAGAATAAGCCATAGAAACATATCATGTTGCATTTCTAGTCTTAAATATAGTAGCCATCTAGAAGCCAGGAATATATAAGGGATGACATGATAAATCTAACACTATGCACTCGTTAGACTGCCATACAAATGCTTAACTGGATTAATAGTGCAGACTGGACAATGGCAGTCATACAGCTGGGACCTAGGAGCGGCATGGATGGTTTCAGACCGGACTACAGTTATTAGAGCCAGGAAATCAATGCTGTACGGGTGAACGGGCTCATAGACCTGAGCTATATGATTTATCTCAGCTCCTATGGAAGGTGATTAATAAAAATGGCACTTTTCTTATCTCCATTCTTGTGCCTTTGGTAGAAATCAATGTACTTCCTCGTAGAGCTTGCACTTTTTTTTAAGCATTGTCAGTTTTCTTCTGCTAAACATGCAGTAGCAAATGTGCATGCATAAATGTAGGGTAGAGGGAAGCCCTTGCCTATGTATGTTATGTTGTACGTTTATATGTCTCTGTAGATCACATTGCCTTTTATGCTCTCTTTTACATTTTGCTTCTGTGCTCAGTAGAAAGGGTCTAACCTGATATGTGGAGATCAATAAACCCTGCCTGGCAGCCTGCAGCAGACGCGTTTATAAAGAGATGTATTGATTGTATCCTCTCTACAGGAAACAATGAGATTTGGAGACAAGGAAGAGTAGATTCTTTGCTCTTTAGTTTTGCTGCAGTACTTCAGGGGGGCTTAGAATGTATTCATCTCTGCTGGGTTATGCCTTGCCATGGTACACCTATTTGTAACTAGATATTGTTTAATGCTATTATGGTACATTCCTAACCCCTAACACGATGGTGCAATCCCTGCCGGACAATGCTTTACAATGGTACAGCCTATTTGCATCAGATTGGCGCAGTTTCTGCCATTTGTTTGTCTGGGGAGGAGTGGTAGCGTTTGTCCCTCTACCTTCTCTATGAAACAATCACTTATAGCGAGCTTTTCTTTTATATAAACAGGTACAAGTAAACTTTTGGCAAACAATGACAATGCAACATATCGCACAAATTCTTCCGACTGTGCCAGAGAATAGAAAGTCATTGATTTTATATAGGCCTAAAGTATTATTCTCATATGTATGCCAATGTTAACATTGTGTAGCTCATTTTCTGTTTTTGTTTTGTTTTTATTTCTCTCCCCTATGTCTTGTCTGTGGTTTGTCTTCGGCACATTTTTTATTAAACATTATATACTGTATGTCTGTCAATTATTCAATTATCATCGTGCTGAATAATTTTGGATTTCATGTCTCATTTTGTATTGTCTTGGATCATTTTTATTCATTGACATATGTTTTGGCTGTAGTTTAGGAAGTAATTTTTACAAATATATATATATACAGTATGTGTATATATATATATATATATATATATATACACACACCATGTCTCACATATCATTTTCATGAATTAAAAGAAAATTGTAAGTAAATGTTTTCCATTCACTTCCAGTTTTTCCAATTATGAGATAAAAAAGTTGGACACTCACGATGGGCCATGCAATCACATCCTAAGCACATTTACTTTCCTAAATGACAAATCAGTCACTCAATGAGAAGACCTAAATATGTATATAGAGTTTTTCATGTTTTAAATGCAGTAAAATGTATTATTTTGCATTTGTATGTATTGGCAGCTCTTATTAGCTGTGCTCCATTATATAGCTATATTGTGATTGGTCATTAATTACAAATATAATGAAGCCTCTTTGAGACAACTCCCCAAAATTACATAAATAAGTAGTCTTAAGGGGAGGGCCTCTCAAAGACTATAGCCAGTGTGCACAGTATATGATGCCTTGCAATCCCTGGTGTTTGTATGAATAAACGTTGGGTCTACTCAGTGAATGACAAGCTTCCTTATATACATGCAGACATAGCTGTCAATTATTGATTAGGACCACCCACGGGACTCATGTATACAAACACCAGGAATTTCAATTGATAAAATACAAATTGTACTGAATCTTTTCAAGCAAACCTATATATTATTCTGTTCAACGTCTTCTTCTCCATACCAAAATGTCCACAGATCCAACTGCATGTACAATGTGACAGTTTCCATTAAGGAAAATGTTCTTATTTATCCTTCCCATGCAATGTAAATTGCTTCTAGTTTTTGGTGTTACAGTATAAAGTAGTCCGCACCTGAATTTGTAGAATTAAATGCCTATCTGAAAATTTATATGACAGAAAAAGACAGTACCAGCTGAAATATCTTATTGTCAGGCTTCAAAAAAAAAATCTATTGTCATTTCTTCTTAGACCTTTGAAAGGTGAGTGCCAGTTTGATGGTTTATACTCGCTCGCAGGCTTGTATGGGTGTGCATGATCCGACTTGTTGAGTCACTCGCAGCATGTTGCGACTTTTATTTTCTCATGCCGTATCTTTATGAGAAAAAAATACAGATCTACACTGCCCCATAGAATAACAATGGTCTTAGTACTTTACAATAAAACATCGGATAGCACTGGTCTGAGTTAAACATCGCATCGGAAGACCCAGCATAACTACAAGGTGTTCCAACCTGAGCTAACTACTTCACTTAGCTGTGGTATTCCAATGCAAGAATGGAACTGTGAAGCTGGCCTTAATCAGTAGTGTTTTTGCACAAACTGCCAAAAATCATAACTGTCTACTAGATGCAAGTGCTGTCACTGCAGAACTACTTAGGAGTGTGAGTAAGTAGTCCCATAGCTTTATTAGAAACAGTGAAATAGTAGAAGGCTACATGGAATACCGGACATATTTACAGAAGCTGCAGAACTACAAGGCTCAGCATCCTCCATCCAGGACTGTATGTAGTTTTATGCCCAAAAAAAAATGACGTGGGCTTCGCCATACTTTTGTATACTAGCCAGGTACAGCAGGCAGGTACGGGCTGCCCCCAACCCCCAGCTGCCTATTTGTACCCAGCTGGGAACAAAAAATATAGGGAAGCCCTTTTTATTAATTATTTCATGAATTTAATGAAATAATTAAAAAAAAAAATGCCATGGGCTTCGCCCAATTTTTGAGTTCAGCCAGGTACAGCTAGGCACCTGGGGATTGGAATCTGTAGCGCATGGTGCCCAAGCTTTCTGGGCACCCCCGCTGTGAATTGCAGTCCGCAGCCGCCCCATAAAATGGCGCTTTTGTAGAAGTGCCATCTTCTGGCGCTGTATCCAACTCTTCCAGCTGCCCTGGTCCCGGGTGGCTCGCTGGGTAATAATGGAGTTAGGGCTAGCTGTATATTATCAACTGGCCCAAAGCCCGAAATTCATGGTGTCACGCCAATATTATACATGGTCACCATGAATTTCTAGTAAAAAAAAACACAACACACAGAAAAATATTTTTATTAGAAATAAAACAACACAATTAGTGACTCCATCTTTATTGAAATAAAGAAATCCCCTCCTCTGCAGTAATCCTGGGTCAAGGGTCCCACGCCGTCCAATCCGGATCCAATATCATCTGAACGGTTTGCTGGAAGAAGGCAAAGCGATCAGATGATGTGTCAGGTTCAAGGATGTGAATCA
This sequence comes from Anomaloglossus baeobatrachus, assembly GCF_048569485.1. NCBI lineage: Eukaryota > Metazoa > Chordata > Amphibia > Anura > Aromobatidae > Anomaloglossus > Anomaloglossus baeobatrachus. The sequence goes on from NC_134353.1 coordinate 652,753,686, forward strand.
CATGACACATCAGCTGATTGTATAAACGGCGTTTAAATAATCAGCTGATGCATCAGTGCAACAAAAAAAAAAAACTACACACCTCTGTGCGGACTCCCGTCTGATCGCTGCAGGACTCGGCGGTAATCAGATGATGCGGTCACCTGATGGCATCAGCTGATAGTTTAAGCCGGACGGGCTGTAAAAAGCTGTCCTCACCGCTGGACTTATACTGTCAGCTGATGCCGTCAGGTGACCGCATCAGCTGATCACCGACAGGCCCTGCAGCTATCGGACGGGAGTCTGCACACAGCCGAAGCAGGGGTAGCAATATCTGGAAGAGGAGCTGGGAGCGGACATGTACCGGGAGTCTACAGACAGGTGAGTATGAGATTTTTTTTTTCTACTGTTCACGTTTGATTTCGCAGCTGCTTCCACCTCCCATCCGGACATAGCGCTGGACGGGAGCGGACATGGTGCCGGACGAGAGGTGGACGCAGCGGTGGCGGTACCGGAAGGATTCACGCTTCTGTGTTTACCAACACAAGGAATCCTCTTCCTGTACACGTCACTGTAATACCCACCCCTTGCGTTTCTAGGTGCGTTTTTAGTCATAGAAACTCACTAAAACGTAGCTATATTTGCAATTTGCATTTTTCATTGCGTTTTTGGACATCTCATTGAACTCAATGGGTGAAAAACGTAGTGAAAAACGCAGGAATAATTGACATGCTGCGTTTTTGTGGGCACCACAAAAACGCAGCTAAAAAAAAACGCTGTGTGCAGACAGCAAAAATGAAAACTCATAGACTTTACTGGTGAAGCAAAGTCGTGGAGTTTTCTGAACAAAAACGCACCCGAAAAACGCCGCCAAAAACGCCTAGTGCGCACATACCCATATGCTGAAAACCGACGACTACCGGGAGGAATAAAGTTCATTTTCTCTCATGCTTTTAGTACAGCCAGGTAGCATTGTAACACGTGTTATCTGCAGATTAACCCTATATCTGCAGGTAAATAGCATAATTTGACAGGACAGGTTATAGTTAAAATTTATGAGAACGGGTTTGGATATCCTTGTGGCATATTTATGAATACACTTCCATATTAAAATTGCATACTTCAGTCACATCTTAGCTGTTTAAAAAAGATGTAGGACCAATACTTTTATGTAACACTCCAAAACTTCAGCCAGCACTCGTTTTCTTCCATAAAAATATAAATGTTTTATTAAGTCTTAAAAAGCTTGGTAGCTGTGTACAAAAACAACATATATAAAATGTATAAAATTGGAATAAAAACATCCATATCTTTCCCTGGCTACACATTTCTGACCTATCGAGTCCTTAGGCTATATCCAGACGCTGCAGTTTATTTGTTAACAACAAAACTGCACCTTTTGCCAGAAAAAGCAACAAAACAATGCATGTGTTTTTTGCCACGTTTTTGCTGTGTATTTTCACATGCGTTTTTTTAAATGAAATCAATGGCTGGAAGGGCTACAAAATGCAGAACAAAAACGCACTAAGAATTGACATGCTGCAGCTGCTGGGAGAAGGGAAGACATGCCGTTTTGGGCAACAAACTGCACCAAAAAACACTGCAAAAAGTGCAGCATGCGTATGGAGTCTTAGGGTATGTTTGCACCTAATCACTTTTTTTTAGCTCCAAAGATGCTTAGTTTTTGGCCACAAAAAAAGCATCCACGGCAAAAAAGCATAAAAATAACATTTGTTTTTACCGTGTTTTGCTGCGTTTTTGTTCACTGCGTTTTTATGCGTTTTTTTTATCAGTGAACAATGCCATTAAAGATTGTTGAAGAAAAAAAAGATCTGATGTCATTTCCTTCATCAATCTGTTCTTCATTCTCCACTAGTGTATGCAGGAGAACAGACAGCTGCAGAACTACAAGGCTCAGCATGCTGCATCCAGGACTGTATGCTGGAGGGAGAGGCAGGGCGAGCAGAACTACAAGGCTCAGCATACTCCATCCACTAGTGTATACAAGAGAGCAGACAGCAGCTGCAGAACTACATAGCTCAGCATACTCCATCCAGGACTGTATGCTGGAGGGAAAGGCAGGGGGAGCAGAACTACAAGGCTCAGCATACTCCATCCACTAGTGTATGCAGGAGAGCAGACAGCAGCTGCAGAACTACATAGCTCAGCATGCTCCATCCGGGACTGCAGGAGTTTTTTGTCCAAAACCGTAAAACGTAAAAAAAAATGACGTGGGCTTCGCCATATTTTTGTATGCAAGCCAGGTACAGCAGGCAGGGACGGGCTGCCCTCAACCCCCAGCTGCCTATTTGTACCCGGCTGGGAACCAAAAATATAAGGAAGCCCTCTTTTTTTTAATTATTTCATGAATTTCATGAAATAATTTAAAAAATAAACGACGTGGGCTTCTCCCACTTTTTGTGTCCCGCCAGGTACAACTAGGCAGCTGGGGATTGGAATGCGCAGCGCAATGTGTCCAAGCTTTCTGGGCACCCCTGCTGCGAATTGCAGTCTGCAGCCACCCCAGAAAATGGCGCGATCATAGAAACACCATCTTTTGGCGCTGTAACCAACTCTTCCAGTGGCCCTGTTGCCGAGTGGCTCGCTGGGTAATAATGGGGTTATGGCTAGCTGTGTATTATCAATGGCCCTAAGCCCGAAATTCATGGTGTCACTCCAATATTAGACATGGCCACCATGAATTTCTAGTAACGATAAAAAAAACACAACACACAGAAAAATATTTTTATTACAAATAAAACACAACACAATTAGTGACTCCATCTTTATTGAATTAAAGAACCCCCCCACCCGCCGTAGTCCTGGGTCGAGGGACCCGCGATGTCCAATCTGAATTCAATATCATCTGATCGGTTTACCGGAAGGAAGGCAAAGCAATCACATGATGTGTCAGTTTCAAGGACGTGAATCACATTACACATCAGCTGATTGTATACAGTAAATGGCTTTATACAATCAGCTGATGCATCAGAAAAAAAAACTACACACTTCTGTGCAGACTCCCATCTGATCGCTCCAGGACCTGGCGGTAATCAGCTGATGCGGTCACCTGACAGCATCAGCTGATAATTTAAAATGGCCAGGCGATAAAAAGCCGGCCTCACCGCTTGACTTATATGATCAGCTGATGCTGTCAGGTGACCGCATCAGCTGATCTCCGGGAGCGATCGGACGTGTCCCGGGAGTCTGCAGACAGGTGAATATGATTTTTTTTTTTTTACTGTTCACTTTTGATTTCGCAGCTGCTTCCACCTCCCGACATGGCGCTGGACGGGAGGTGGAAGCAGGGGTGGCGGTACCGGAAGGATTCACTCTTCTGTGTTTACCAACACAAGAAATGCTGGGTGAGTACAGTCCTTGTCCTGTACACGTGACTGTACAACCCACCCCTTGAGTTTATAACTGCGTTTTTTAGTCATAGAAATGCAGCTATATTTGCAATTTGCGTTTTTCATTGAGCTTTTGAGCATCTCATTGAACTCAGTGGGTGAAAACAGTGAAAAACGCAAGAATAATTGACATGCTGCGTTTTTGTGGGTACCACAAAAATGCAGCTAAAAAAACCTGCTGTGTGCAGACAGCAAAAATGAAAACTCATAGACTTTGCTGGTGAAGCAAAGCCATGCAGTTTTCTAAACAAAACGCACCCGAAAAACGCGGTAAAAAATGCCTAGTGCGTACATAGCCTTAAGGGGGCTATATCATTAATGTTTTGTCGTCGGGGTCAAGTTGTTAGTGACGCACATCCGGCGTCATTAACGATATCGCAGTGTGTGACACTGACCAGCGACCTTAAGCGACCTCAAAAATTGTGAAAATCGTTCACAATGGAGAGGTCGTCCCAAACTCAAAAATCGGTAAGGGTTGTTTATCCAGGTGGTTCATCGCTCATGCGGCAGCACACATCGCTATGTGTGACACCGCAGGAGCGAGGAACGTCTCCTTACCTGCCGCCGGCCACAATGAGGAAGGAAGGAGGTGGGCGGGATGTTACGTCCTGCTCATCTCCGCCCCTCCGCTTTGATTGGCCGGCCGCTTAGTGACGTTGCGGTGACGTCACTGTGATTACGAACGTCCCTCCCCCTTGAAGGAGGGATTGTTCGGCAGTCACAGCGACGACGACGACCAGGTAAGTATGTGTGATGCTGCCGTAGCGATAATGTTCGCTACGGCAGCGATCACAAACAATCGCATGCGCGATGGGGGCGGGAACCTTCACGCTCGCTATCGCTACAAATTTCTAGCGATATCGCTACCGTGTAAAGCCCCCTTTAGTCTGAGCCAGAAAATGTCACAAAGCCCAGAAAAGATGTGTTCACAAATTTGTTATTATTATTATTATTATTATTATTATTATTTATTTATAGAGCACCATTAATTCCATGGTGCTGTACATGAGAAGGGGGTTACATACAAAATACGTATACAAGTTACAGTAGACAGACTAGTACAGAGGGAAGAGGGCCCTACCCTTGCGGGCTTACATTCTATAGGATTATGGGGAGGAGACAATAGGTGGGGTGTAGGTCGGGCGGCAGCTCCGCACGGTGGTCGGGCGGCAGCTCCGCACGGTGGTCGGGTGGCAGCTCCGCACGGTGGTCGGGCGGCAGCTCCGCACGGTGGTCGGGCGGCAGCTCCGCACGGTGGTCGGGCGGCAGCTCCGCACGGTGGTCGGGCGGCAGCGAGTTCATTGTAGATTGTAGGCATTTCGGAACAGGTGCGTTTTCAGGTTCCGTTTGAAGTTTGCAAGGGTAGGGGATAGTCTGACGTGTTGAGGCAGCGAGTTCCAGGAGACTGGGGATGCTCGGGAGAAGTCTTGGAGTCGGTTGTGTGAGGAGCGAATGAGAGAGGAGGAGAGGAGGAGATCTTGGGAGGACCGGAGGTGACGTGTTGGAGTGTAGTGGGAGAGTAGTTCGGAGATGTACGGAGGGGAAAGATTATGCACAGCTTTGTAGGTCAGTGTTAGAAGTTTGAATTGGATACGGTGGAAGATTGGAAGCCAGTGGAGGGACATGCAGAGAGGAGAAGCGGGGTGGTATTGAGGAGAGAGGTGGATAAGTCGGGCAGCAGAGTTAAGGATGGACTGGAGAGGGGCAAGCGTGTTGGCAGGGAGGCCACAGAGGAGGATGTTACAGTAGTCGAGGCGGGAGATTATGAGGGCATGCACTAGCATTTTAGTTGATTGCAAATTGAGGAAAGGGCGGATTCTGGAAATATTTTTGAGTTGAAGACGGCAGGAGGTGGTGAGGGATTGGATGTGTGGTATGAAGGATAAGGCAGAGTCAAAGGTCACTCCGAGGCAGCGAACTTTGGGTACTGGCGAGAGCGTGGTGTTATTTATTGTAATAGATAGATTAGGTGGAGAGTGTAGGTGAGACGGAGGAAAGATGATTAGTTCAGTTTTGGCCACATTGAGCTTTAGGAAGCGAGAGGAGAAGAAGGAGGATATAGCAGATAGACATTTCGGGATTTTGGACAGCAGAGATGTGGCATCTGGGCCAGAGAGGTAGATCTGGGTGTCGTCGGCATATAGGTGGTATTGGAAGCCATGGGACTTTATGAGTTGTCCCAGGCCAAATGTGTAGATAGAGAAAAGTAGGGGTCCTAGGACAGAGCCTTGAGGGACGCCAACAGAGAGATGGTGGGATGAAGAGGTTGTGTGGGAGTGGGAGACACTAAAAGTGCGATTTGAGAGGTATGAAGAGATCCAAGAGAGGGCAAGATCTCTGACACCAAGGGAAGAGAGGGTCTGTAATAGGAGGGAGTGGTCAACGGTATCGAAGGCTGAGGACAGGTCTAGGAGTAGGAGTATAGAGAAGTGCTTGTTCGCTTTGGCAGTAAGCAAGTCATTTGTGATTTTAGTCAGGGCAGTTTCGGTGGAGTGATGTGGACGGAAGCCGGACTGTAGGTTGTCAAAGAGAGCGTTAGAGGAGAGGTGGGAGGAAAGTTCAGCATGGACATGCTGTTCCAGGAGTTTTGAGGCAAGTGGGAGTAGTGATATGGGGCGGTAGCTGGTAGTAGAGGTTGGATCGAGGGAAGGTTTCTTTAGGATAGGTGTGACTGTTGCATGTTTAAAGGCAGAGGGGAAGGTTCCAGTCGTTAAAGATAGGTTGAAGAGATGGGTTAAGGCTGGAATAAGGATGGTGGTGAGGTTGGGAAGGAGGTGGGATGGCATGGGGTCAAGTGCGCAGGTGGTGAGGTGCGCTTTTGAGAGCAGACGTGCAAGCTCTCCTTCGGTGATGGTGGGGAGGAAGTTTATGGGGGAGGGGCAGTGGTCAGCTACATGAAGGGGTTGTGGTGGCTGAGCAGAGAAGACTTGCCTTATTAGGTCGATTTTTTCTTGGAAATAGGTGGCAAAGTCTTCTGCAGAAATGAGGGAGGTTGGAGGGGGCAGTGGTGGGCGAAGGAGGGAGTTGAAAGTGTTGAATAACTGTTTGGGGTTGTGTGTTAGAGAGGATATGAGGTTTCTGAAGTAATCGTGTTTAGCGGAGGTGAGGACTGAACGAAATGTGTGAATTGCATTTTTGAATGTGGTGAAGTCTTCCTGGGAGTGCGTTTTCTTCCACCGCCGCTCTGCAGCCCTAGACCTTTGCCTAAGTTTTTTAGTGAGGCTGTTGTGCCAGGGCTGTCTATTGATTCGTCTCACTCTGCCATGCACAAGGGGAGCGACTGAATCAATAGCTGATGTGAGGGTGGTGTTGTAGAAAGTGGTGGCGCTGTCTGTGTCGTGGAGGGACGATATGGAGGACAGTGGGAGGATAGAGTCGGCGAGGGTGTGCATGTTGAGGTGTGCAAGGTTTCTGCGGGGATGTGCTGGGTGCTGGACAGGGGGGGTAGGTGAGGAGGACAGGGCTGAAAAGGTCAGAAGATGGTGGTCAGATAGGGGGAGGGGGGAAGTTGTGAAGTCAGAAAGGGGACAGAGGCGGGTGAAGATGAGGTCTAGTGTGTGTCCATCTTTGTGGGTGGCAGAGGTGGACCACTGAGTTAAGCCAAAAGACGAAGCAAGGGAGAGGAGTTTGGAAGCAGCTTGTTGGCGAGTGTCAGTGGGGATGTTGAAGTCACCCATGATGATGGTGGGAATGTCAGCAGAGAGAAAGTGTAGAAGCCAGGCAGAGAAGTGGTCGAGGAAGGCAGTGGTTGCGCCCGGGGGTCTGTATATGACAGCCACTTGGAGGTTGGAGGGAGAATAGATTCGGACAGAGTGCACTTCAAAGGAAGGCAGGTGGATGGAGGGTAGAGGTGGGATTGTGGTGAAGTTGTAGTTGTTAGAAAGAAGGAGGCCCACTCCTCCACCTTGTCTATTGCCAGGGCGAGGAGTGTGGGAGAAGTGCAGGCCACCGTAGCATAGTGCAGCTGGGGAGGCAGAGTTGGATGGTGTCAGCCATGTTTCGGTGATGCCTAGAAAGGATAGATTGCTGGAGGTAAAGAGATCATGAATGATGTGCAGTTTATTACACACTGAACGGGCATTCCAGAGCGCTCCTGAGAGAGGGGGCGGCAGAGTGGGTGAGAGGGGAATAGTTTTTATGTTGGATAGATTGCGGTAGTTAATATTATGTGGAGAGTGGTGGGTGGGTGATAAAGAGGGGTGTACCATCCACGGGGGGCCAGGATTGGGGGCTATGTCACCAGCAGTGAGAAGGAGTAGAGAAAGGGAGAGCAGGTGGGAGAAGGAGAGTGGACGGCATGGTCTGCGCGATATTAGGAGCGACCTGAGGTTCAGGAGTAGGTCAGCAGATGAGGACAGATGAGAAGGCAGGAGGGAGGGGGAGATGAATATTTGCTTAGAGGGTGCTGGGGTGTGGGGATAGTGAAGGAGAGTGAGGAGGAGAGGGGCAAAGACTGTGAGGGCATAGGTGAACATGGTGGGGGTAGTGTGGTAAGTATATGATTTAACAAGTAAGTTGTGTCAGTGGAAACCTTGGTTAGAAAGAGCTAAAGTTTACCTTCTGGTCATGTCTGGTTCATTTCTGGTATATTTCTGACACTTATGAGGCACTTATCCAGAGGCACGCACACAGACCACGGTCATAGACCTAGTGCAGTACTTATATACATGTCTCATTGACCCAGATGAACATCAGCTGACCAGCAGGGGTGAGGCACATGAAAGAATTACAAACAGGTAGGAAGCACTCAAAGAAGAGAAAAAAAAAATACAGACAGGATGTAACTAATTATACAACATGAAAACAGCAGGTTAGCATACCAAAAGCAAAGGGACTTTAAATGTATATGCAGGTGAGGAGATTAAGGTCAAAGCAGGAAATTCAGATGCATAGAACAACTGGACGGTCATACCAAAAGCAAAGGGACTTTAAATGTATATGCAGGTGAGGAGATTAAGGTCAAAGCAGGAAATTCAGATGCATAGAACAACTGGACGGTCATACCAAAAGCAAAGGGACTTTAAATGTATATGCAGGTGAGGAGATTAAGGTCAAAGCAGGAAATTCAGATGCATAGAACAACTGGACGGTCATACCAAAAGCAAAGGGACTTTAAATGTATATGCAGGTGAGGAGATTAAGGTCAAAGCAGGAAATTCAGATGCATAGAACAACTGGACGGTCATACCAAAAGCAAAGGGACTTTAAATGTATATGCAGGTGAGGAGATTAAGGTCAAAGCAGGAAATTCAGATGCATAGAACAACTGGACGGTCATACCAAAAGCAAAGGGACTTTAAATGTATATGCAGGTGAGGAGATTAAGGTCAAAGCAGGAAATTCAGATGCATAGAACAACTGGGCGGTCATACCAAAAGCAAAGGGACTTTAAATGTATATGCAGGTGAGGAGATTAAGGTCAAAGCAGGAAATTCAGATGCATAGAACAACTGGACGGTCATACCAAAAGCAAAGGGACTTTAAATGTATATGCAGGTGAGGAGATTAAGGTCAAAGCAGGAAATTCAGATGCATAGAACAACTGGACGGTCATACCAAAAGCAAAGGGACTTTAAATGTATATGCACCTGAAGATGCAAAAATAAGCAAAAATTAAAAACCAAAAAGACCAACCATACAGTTGGTTAAAAGCAATATGTAATTATACTCTGGATTCTAAGAAATCCAACCTTTGATTCAGACCAGTGGGACGTGAGGTGTTTAATATTAATATCCAGAAGGCCTCCCTGTTAGAGTGCACCAAGCAGCAGAATTTTCCTATATAACCTAAAGCCAGTGCTATACTGGTACTATCATGCTTATTCTATACATACCTTTAGTGGTCAGCTAGGATGGATAGTTTTTGAAACACAAGCAAGTAAAGCTTTTAAAATGAACAGTTTTTTGATTGGCAGCAGCTGCATATCTGGGGTAAGTTTTGATAGTGATTCCTGCCCCCCTGCCTGTCCATCCTCCCCCTAATATTTATGCTAATTCCATTATAGAAGTGTTTTACTACTGGTTGTGGCTATAAATCATGGTGGCTAGAAGGACCCGTGCTGATGTCATGCTCATGTGCCCAGAAGGGGCGGGGCCTCACCAACAGAAAAATATCAGCTATGTTGGCTGAGGCCCTTTCCCTAATGGGCACATGGGTATGACATCAGCACAGGACCTCTTAGCCACCATGATTTAGCTAAAACCAGTAGGGTAGATGCTAGAGTGTACGGGCTCCTTCATGTATGACGTCATGTCAGCACACCCCTATCACATGATAGGGGCGTGTTAAAAAGGCAGTCCAACGTTTCCAGCCAGAATAAACATTATTTTTCATAGTCCACGTGATCATGGAATTGCATATAATAGAAGCGGGGTTCTGAGGGAGTAAGACCACTAGATGGGGGGCTTCGACCCGCTGCACCCTCCCCTTGCATCATTATGGTGGACGAGAGGAAACGTCCGCACGCCCACCAACCAAGCGAGTCATGCCCACTAACCTGGAAGTAGCCTGTACATTCTAGGCTCAACCCAGCCAGTAGTAAAACACTTCTATAATGGAATTAGCATAAATAATAGGAGGAGGACTCACAGGCAGGGGGGCGGGAATCACTATCAAACCCCACCCCAGCTCCTAGCTGCTGCAGCTGCTGTCAATCAAAAAACTGTTCATTTTATAAACTTTTCTTCCTTGTGTTTCAAAACCTATACATCCAAGCTGACAACTAAAGGTATGTATAGAATCAGCATGATGGTGCCTTTATAGCACTGGCTTTAGGGTATATAGGAAAAATCCTGGTGATTGGTGCGCTTTAAACAAGGTTCCTTTCAAACTCCCTCCCCAAATGGATCTATTAACCCTTTCAATAGCGTGAAAGGTCAGATTAGTAAAACTACCTGAGTTAGGATTAAAGAGAACCTGTCAGGTTTTGCTACCTCATCTGAGAGCAGCATAACGTAGAGACAGATACCCTGATTCCAGCGATGTGTCACTTATTGAGCTGTTTGCTGTTATTTTGATAAAATCAATGTTTTCTCCTCTGCAGATCTAGCAGTTATACAGATCTCATGAATATGCTGGACTACCTGGCAGCACGCCAAGTAGTCCTCTAATGATAATCTACTGCTGATTAAACAGTGATTTTATCAAAACTACACGAAGTAGCCCAGTAAGTGACACATCGCTGGAATCAGGATCTCTGTATCTACATCATGCTGCTCTCAGATTAGGTGGTGACCTTCCCTTTAAGTGTATGTGAATCAATAGAATCCATAAAATGTTTACCCATTCTTTGTTTTAATTTCCTAGTGGTACAACCAATTTAGGATAAATTACATGCTCAGCAGTCAATGCGGTAAACCACATATGTGGAATTACGTTTTATGAATTGATATATTTCATAAATATTATCAATGGTGTTACGAATTTCTGTGGTTTTGACCACAAATTTGCAGCATGAACATTTTGGAGCCCAACATTTATAAAAAAAACTTTACATTTTCTTTCCTTATTAGACTAGTGTAAAGTAAGCCTCCCAGTGTAAGGGCTAAAAATAAGCTAAATAAAAAAATATATACAATGGCATGTAGTTTCTCATCCTGTGACAACAATGGGAGATATTTCACGATAATGTTTTCAATTAAATGGAATTGTTCACTAAATGTGGTGACAACAATAGGTCTATTGCTATTGTTACATATGTGCTTGCATAAAAGTCACAATTTGCACAAAATTCTACATTAATGTGTGAAAGTTGACATATTGCTCTCCTCCAATCTATCCTTGGGGGATGTGTTTTAATTAACATTTAAAAAGTCGCAGTTTGTACCAAAGTTCATCATTGACCTGTAACATTTGACACATCGGATTCCTGTTTTTTTCTAATATGAGGAAAAGTACTCCCATGATTGAAAAGTTCCGTTGCCATAATTTTCTCCAAATTGAAGCTTTGAGGTTTGATAGGATTTGGTACAAATTTTCTCTTTTTTTTTTTTTTAACCCCTTCACGACCATGGACGGAAAGATCCGTCCTTGTGCCCTGGGCCTTAACGACCAAGGATGGATCTTTCCGTCATGGCGGAATCGAGGCACCGGAGCCTCCGGTGACTGCAATATGTTAACAAAAACCGCAGATTCGGGGAGGAGGGGACCTGTTCCTGACCTTAGGAGGGGTGGTGCCTCCTCCCCGGACCTACGGAGGCTGTGATTGGCTGACAAACGCCGCTCAACCAATCACAGCCACTGTAATGTTCCAGCCATTTAAAATGACTGAAACATTGAAATCCAGCCCTGGCCAGTGCAGCTGTAGCACTGGCCATTGGCTGGAGCTGGGTGACCTCACTGGATCACCCTCCCCCAGCTCCAATGCTCTGATTGGAGAGATCGGCCTTGTGACCGATTTCTCCAATCACAGTGGAGCTGTTGCCGGTGACCGCCCCCATCAGCTTCACTTGTCGCTGCAGCACGCCAGCACACTGAGCACAGTGAGTGTACACAGTGCAATGGCAGGGCGACAAGCTCCGGTCCCATGCTGTTATGGACCGGAGCATGGGACCCGGAAGTTGCCGCGCTGCAATTGCACTGTACGAAAAGCGTCCCGATCCGCCGCCGCTGCCACTGCCCTCTGCGATCTGCCACCTGTCTCCCCGATCTCCTGCCCGCACCCTCACCCCCACACCTCCCGATCCGCTGCTTCCGCCGCCCTCCATCTGCCACAGTGCCACCGCTCCCCCCAATCTGCTGCCCGGCCCCTCACCTCCGTGCAGCAGATCGGAGGGAGCGGTGGCACTATGACAGATGGAGGAGGACAGGGATCGTGCACCCTGTCCTCCTCCATCTGTCAGTGCCACCGCTCCCTCCGATCTGCTGCCCGGCCCCTCCCCCTCGTGATCGGTGCCCGCCCCCTCCCCTCCGTGATGTGCTGCTCGCCCCCTCCCCTCCCCTCCGTGATGTGCTGCTCGCCCCCTCCCCTCCGTGATGTGCTGCTCGCCCCCTCCCCTCCCCTCCGTGATGTGCTGCTCGCCCCCTCCCCTCCGTGATGTGCTGCTCGCCCCCTCCCCTCCCCTCCGTGATGTGCTGCTCGCCCCCTCCCCTCCGTGATGTGCTGCTCGCCCCCTCCCCTCCGTGATGTGCTGCTCGCCCCCTCCCCTACGTGATGTGCTGCACGCTCCCCCCACCTCTCACCCCCGTGGTCAGCTACCCGCCCCCTCCCCTGTCACCGCCGTGATGTGCGCTCCCTCCCCTGTCACCGCCGTGATGTGCGCTCCCTCCCCTGTCACCGCCGTGATGTGCGCTCCCTCCCCTGTCACCGCCGTGATGTGCGCTCCATCCCCTTTCACCGCCGTGATGTGCGCTCCCTCCCCTGTCACCCCCGTGATCTGTGCTCCCTCACCTGTCACCCCCGTGATCTGTGCTCCCTCCCCTGTCACCCCCGTGATCTGCTGTCCACTCTCCCTCCACCTCTCACCCCCGTGATCTGCGCTCTGCTCACCTGTCTCCCCCGTGATCTGCGCGCTCTCACCTCTCACCCCCGTGATCTGTGCTCCCTCACCTGTCACCCCGTGATCTGTGCTCCCTCACCTGTCACCCCAGTGATCTGCTGTCCGCTCTCCCTCACCTCTCACCCCCGTGATCTGTGCTCTGCTCACCTGTCTCCTCCGTGATCTGTGCTCTGCTCACCTGTCTCCTCCGTGATCTGCGCTGCGCTCCCTCCCCCACCTCTCACCCTCCTCGATCTGCTGCCTCCTTCATCTCCTGTGATCCAGCTGCCTAGATCCATCCTGTAGGGTAACTATCCCCAATCTCACCTCCCACTCCCCTTCCCACCCATCCCTCCCAACCCGCTCCCTCCCCCCATCCTCTGCCGCTACTGCATCCACTGCGCCCTCTCCCATCCGCCCCCACCCTATCCCAGCCGCCGTCTCACAATCACAGATGCTCCCTTTAGATGCCGCTGCCCCCCCATCTGCTGCCGCCCCATCTGCCGCCCCTCCCCCCCCATCTTCCGCTGGGTTTTTTTTTCTATGCCATGGGGGTCTAGTTTCCAAAATGGGGTCACATGTGGGGGAGCTCCACTGTTTCGGCACCTCAGGGGGTCTCCAAACAGCATGGAATACGCTAATTATCCCAGACAATTTTGCGTTTGAAACGTCAAATGACGCTTCTTGCCTTCCGAGCCCTGCTGTGCGCCCAAACATTTGAGTTCCACCACATATGAGGTATCTGCGTACTCAGGAGAAATTGCACAATACATTTTATGGTGCAATTTTTCCTGATACCCTTGTGAAAAAAAAAGCTACCTGGTTGAAGTAACAATTTTGTGGTAAAAAAGTTTTTTTTTATTTTCACGGCTCAACTCTATTAACTTTTGTGAAGCCCCCAGAGGCTCAAAGTGCTCAATAAACATCTAGATAAATTCCATGAGGGGTCTAGTTTCCAAAATGGGGTCACATGTGGGGGAGCTCCACTGTTTCGGCACCTCAGGGGCTCTCCAAACGCAACATGGTGCGGCTAACGATTCCAGCTAATTTTCTGTTCAAAAAAGTCAAATGGCGCTCCTTCCCTTCCGAGTCCTGCCGTGCGCCCAAACAGTGGTTTTTTGCCACATATGAGGTATCTGCGTGTTCAGTAGAAATTGCCCAACAAATTTTGGGGGTTCATTTAATCCTTCTACCCTTGTGAATATGCAATATTTGAGGCTAAATTAACATTTTTGTTGCAAAAAGTAAAATGTTCATTTTTTCCTTCCACATTGCTTTAGTTACTGTGAAGCACCTGAAGGGTTAATAACCTTCTTGAATGTGGTTTTGAGTAGCCTGAGGGGTGCCGTTTTTGGAATGGTGTCACTTTTGGGTGTTCTGTGTCATGTAGACCTTTCAAAATTGCTTCAAATATGATGTGGTCCCTAAAAAAAGTGGCTTTGTAAATTTTGTTGTAAAAATGAGAAATTGCTCATAAACTTTGAACCCCTATAACTTCCTTAAATTTTTTTTTTTTCCCAAAATTGTTCTGATGTAAAATAGACATGTGGGAAATGTTATTTATTAATTATTTTGTGTCATATGTCTCGTTGGTTTTAGAGCATAAAAATTCAAAGTTTGAAAATTACAAAATTTTCAAAATTTTCGCGAAATTTCCGTTTTTTTCACAAAGAAATGCAAAAAATATCGGCCTAAATTTACCACTAACATGAAGCCCAATATGTCACGAAAAAACAATCTCAGAATCACCGGGATCCGCTGAAGCGTTCCAGAGTTATAACCTCATAAAGTGACACTGGTCAGAATTGCAAAAAATGGCCTGGTCTTTAGGGTCAAAATAGGCTTGGGGCTGAAGGGGTTAATGTACCCCATTATTTGGTGTGACTTGCCATCAATAACAAATGAGAATCAGTACAATTCAGTTGATACAAAATAAGGAATGAAGTCAGCAAGACTGACATTTTATATACCAGTCGTGAATGAGGGGACACTTGAGTAAGAGGCGCCAAATTCATTAAGGCCAGAATCACACTTCCTAGTGCCTCGCGTGTAACTCGCGCGAGTCTCTCATGGTAGAACCCGGCATGGTCGCACACTCTCCTGACAGGAGCGGGTCGGTTGCATGTATCTCTATGCAACTCAGACGCTCCTGTATGCATAGTGTGCGGCCATGCCGGGTTCTACCATGAGAGACTCACGCGAGTTACACGCGATGCACTAGCAAGTGTGATTCTGGCCTAAGAAGTTCATCCTCCTAATAAAATTAGTGCTTCTTTTAGCTGCCCATGTGCCAATGTTTATGTCAGGACACATAACCATATTCCACCAGCTGTGTGTTAAACCGGCGTCACACGGTACGATCTATCGTGCGATTGCACGAGCGATCGTACCCACCCCTGTCGTTTGTGCGTCACGGGCAATTTGTTGCCCGTGGCGCACAAAGTCGTTACCCCCCGTCACACGTACTTACCTCCCTAATGACGTTGCTGTGGGCGGTGAACAATCCTTCCTGAAGAGGGAGGGACGTTCGGCGTCACAGCGATGTTACACAGCGGCCAGCCAATAGAAGCGGAGGGGCGGAGATGAGCGGGATGTAAACATCCCGCCCACCTCCTTCCTTCCGCATTGCCGGCGGGAGCCGCGGGACGCAGGTAAGCTGTGTTCGTCGTTCCCGGGGTGTCACACGGAGCGATGTGTGCTGCACTGGGTACGATGAACAATCGGCGCAGAAAAGAAGAAACGACTTTTTGAAAATGAGTGACGTGTCAACGAGCAATGATAAGGTGAGTATTTTTGCTCGTTCACTGTCGCATGTAGCTGTCACGCTACGATATATCAAACGATGCTGGATGTGCGTCACTTACGACGTGACCCCGCCAACATATCGCCCGATATATCGTACTGTGTGACGCCGGTATTAGACTTTTTTAGCATTTTTATTACATTTGGCACAAATCACACCAACTTTCTTTTTTTAGACTTGCTCAAGGAATACCATTCTAAATAAATGTGAGCCATAGTGTAAAATAGACCGATGGGCATGTTTTGTTCTGCCTTTATATGTCGACAGCTGTTGGTTGGTTCAATGCCAACATACAATCAAGATGATCATCACATGATATCTATTATAACAAGCTACTTTTGTCTAAATGTGTACGGTAGCTACTGCTTGAATATTATTACTAATTTTTGATAATTTCTAGCCCCTGCATTATTACTGGTTGTTTTTATCAATTGCATGGAACTAGGCAACCAATAATATTTCAGATAACTTGCATGATCTGTGTGTTTTATTCGTGAGCTGCTTTAAGGCCAAAGGAAGGGCAGGAATATAGTAAATATGGTTCTGCATTTTCAACACTAGAGTAATATATGGTTGTCTACATACTTCAGTTTAAGGCAAAAATACATAACGTGTTTCTCCAAAAAATAAGCCCTACCTCGAAAGTAAGCCTTAGCAGGAATTTTCAGCATATTTGGCGTGATGGCTTAAATTTTAGCTTACCCCAAAAATAAGCCCTAGTCGGGGTTCAATAATGAAGTGTGCATGCAGCTAAAAAAGTTAAATAATTCTGCAGGATACTTCATTATAGAAAGCAGACATCCCCAAAAAAGAGAAGATCCCGCAATCATACCAGACACCGAGCGGGAGGATTTGCAGTGGAACACATCAAGGACCTGCGGGGGAACATACACCCACACACATCAGATCACACACACATACATCAGATCGCGCACACACACACTCACCACATCTGGCGATACCATTTGCTTCCAGCCGGCAGGGGAACCTGGGACGCAGTGCAGTGGAGCGTAATGACCTGCAGTGGAACGTATGAAAGACCTGCACTGTAACGCATCAATGCGTTTCACCGCAGGTCCCATATGCGTTCCACCGCAGGTCCTCGCGTTCCACTGCACTGCGTCCCATCTTCACCTGCTGGCTGTAAGCAATCAGTATTGCCAGATGTGGTGAGTGTGTGTGATCTGATGTGTGTTTGTATGTCTTTAGCAAGCTTCATGATATGTGGCTTGATGTAGCTACCAATTCAGTATTGAAATGCATAACCTGAGTATCTTACCAATAAATAAACCTTTACTACATTTTCTATTTTTGGGATTGTCATTATCAACAGTGAATCAATTAATCAATAGAAAAAATACTGAGACCAAAGGGGATATGTTTTATCTGACATTTATTTTATTAATTAGTGGGCCAATTAAGATAACTAAAGGCCGCTTTAGACGCTACGACATCGCTAATGCGATGTCGTTGGGGTCACGAAATTTGTGACTCACATCCGGCCGCATTAGCGATGTCGGTGCGTGTGACACCTATGAGCGATTTTGAATAGTCGCAAAAACGTTCAAAATCGCTCATCGGTGACATGGGGGTCCCTTCTCAAATATCGCTGCTGGAGCGTGTATGATGTAGTTCGTCGCTCCTGTGGCAGCACACATCGCTCTGTGTGACGCCGCAGGAACGAGGAACCTTACCTGCCGCCCGCAATACGGAAGGAAGGAGGTGGGCGGGTTGTTATGTCCCGCTCATCTCCTCCCCTCCGCTTTGATTTGGCGGCCGCTTAGTGACGTCGCTGTGACACCACACGGACCGCCTCCTTAGAAAGGAGGCAGTTCGCCAATCACAGCAACGTCGCAGGGCAGGTAAGTAGTGTGACGGGTCCGCGCGATTTTGTGCGCCACGGGCAGCGATTTGCCCGCGTCGCACAACCGATGGGGGCGGGTACCCACACTAGCGATATCGGTACCGATATCGCAGCATGTAAAGTGTGGCCTTTAGGCCTTGTGTACTGGATAAGGATAGATCTAATTCTGAAGCAAAACTAGGATACCACCGTAATACGATCTTGTGCCTTGTTTGATACCCATGAATAAATTATTTAATTTCCACAGAATGGCAGTACAGGTATGGAAAGCTTTTAAATGCATATAGAAGTTCAATGATTTGATAGAGAATACTGAAATATGGGACAGCCCGAATATGCACATTTTTTTCCTTATGGGGTTACCATTTGGAAGCAGCATTGAATCCCAACGATTGTTCACATTCTTTCAAATGGAAGAGTTTCTTTTCTTTGATCATGTGCAAACTCCGTTTGACAACCAGTGTTAGGCCGTTTATAGGTAAAGTATTTACAGCTATGCCATGCAGTCACAAGTCAATTTTCTCACCCCAGAGTATCATATCATTTGATAGTGATATTTAAAACCCAAGGTCCCACAGGTTTTGTATTAGCACTTTATACCCTTCTACTTTCAGACTCTCCTCAACCCAGTTGCATGTCAAAAAGGGATGGCAGAAAATTATTGCTATGATAACAGACTAGCTTTGGTGGGCAGCACTCCAGTCCCCTAAACAAGTCGTCACTGCAAATAATAAATTGATTCAACTGTATATTGTACATCAGAGTTTCTTAAAGTGAATCTGACATAATAAAACATACTTCTAATAGCCGCACTGTAGACTAGTCAGACAGGCGGGTCTCTGGTGACTTCTCCCCTCCCCTGCCCTGGATTGACAGGTCTATGCCTAAATGCGCATATGGAGACAAATCAATACAGGCACTGGCGGATACAGACAGAAGAGGGCCCCTGTGCAAAAACAGTGTATGGACCTTTTTCACTCCCACATCTCATCAAAATGCCCAATTCTATCTGCTTTGGGAGTAGAATTTGGACCTATTGATATGTCCGCTCTGAATCCAGGGAAAGAAGCCACCGGTGACCGACTAGCCTCCAACCCAGCTCACTCCCTGCCATCTTTTAAAATATAGTAACAAAAAGGAGACAGTTGCACACTGCAATGCTAAGATATGTGAAACAATGAATATGGGAATATAGACATGCGTTACTGCTATGAAAAAACATGTAAAATCTTCACATTAGAAAGGATGTGCCATCAGTCTTTTTCTTATCTTTTAAATTATGATTTTCTCTGAAACACCATAGCATTTCAGAGTCAAACATATCTGGCTGAGTTCATACAGCCAGTGCCTAATACATGCTGCCCACGGATTGTGCAGCATTTATCAGATGTCAGGTTGTCCTTAGAAGGAGTCTGTGAGCCCCTAAATTGTAATTAATCTCCATAAATATGTATATAAGGAACATAGCTCATGTAAAATCATACCGGGCATACACAGCTTAACTAAGTGATGAAAAATTTATTTTTATTTAACATGCATGCGCTCTGGTGCACTCTTGGTATGCCCTATGCCTTAATGCACCATTTTCCCATCCTCTTTGCATATTAAACTCTTCATGACATTTCTTGTACCTATACGTCTTGGATTACATAGGGGTTTCCGACAGACGACATATAGGTACGTCATGGCGATCATGCAGCCACCATGTCAATTTTTAATAGGGATTTCAATGTTTCGGCAAATGAAATAACCTGAAACATTGAAATCCAGCTATAACAGCATCGATCATAGGCTGGTGCTAGGGAATGGCGGCATCACCAGCTCAAGCACTAAATGGTCTATCAGATGTCATCGTCTGATCGCTCCAATTAGTGAGCAGGAGCGCAGTGTAACCCCTCTGTGACTACTCTGCTCTGTCTCATTCTAGCTTGAAGGCAAGAGGAGAGTTGTCATTTTGGTCATTATGCTGCTGGTCTTTATGGTGCCACATTCTATTTTAGCCAGTTTCACCATTTCTGCTGCTGCTGACTGAAGACTTCAACAAAATAAAAGATCTTTTCCTGGCCAGTTCCTGTCCCCTTCTTTTTTCTTAACCACTCCAATCCCTTTCTCCCCCCTTTTCCCTAACCTCTTTCCCACCCCTGTTCTGTTGCCGAGTGCTGATCAGTGCTTGATCAGTTAGTTTTTGGCAATTGGTTCTTTTGCACCACCTCAGTGCGTGCATCCTGCAGTCACTGAGCGCTGATCAGTGACACACATCACTAGTCTGTGACTGTGCTCGTTTTTGTCCAGGACTGCTTTTTTCCTGTCCATTTTTTTTTATCTTGTGCACCACCTCTGTGCGTGCATCCTTCAGTTGCTGAACACCAATCAGTGATGCACATCACTGATCGGCGTCCGAGCTTACTTTTGGCCAGGACTTTTTTCTTTTTTTTTTTTTTTTTGCCTGTGCAGCCACTGATTAGTGATGCACATCACTGACTGTTTTTTTTGTGTTTTGTTGAAGTGCAAAAATAAGAATCATGTAAAAATAATAATTTAGATTGGTTGATAGGGCTATATTAGGGACAGTAAAAATATATTACTACTATGTCTACTACTTTATTTTTTACTGACTATAGTCAGGATTAGTGACATATAGTTGTAGGCGCTTAGTATTTTTTTTTTTTTACAGATAGCCATTTAATAATTTCAGCATCAGGATTGAAGTGAAAAATTCTTGTACTTCTTATACTACAGTTTTTTCTACTGCATAGAATTACGATCAGCATAATTTAGTTGTAGTCACTCTAATTGTTTTTACTGTCGTCTTTTTAGTATGTTTCTTTCTCTATCGCCTTCATTGGGGGACACAGGACCATGGGTGTATGCTGCTGTAACTAGGAGGCTGACACTAAGTGAACATAAAAAGAGTTAGCTCCTCCCTGGCAGTGTACACCCTGAGCCGGAGGCGGTACTATGCCAGTTTTTTGCTTAGTGTCGTAGGAGGCTGATGTGGGCCCATATCTCTGTGGGCCAACCTCAGCCTAGGCTATTTATTTGTTTTTTCCGTTTTTTTTAACTATACGGCGCCGCTCAGCGTTCTCATCCTTTTTACGCTTTTTATCTCTTCTGCAGGATTAAAGATCCCGCATCAGAGAGTATCCTCGCCTGCTCTGTCCATACAGAGCCTGGAATGCCAGGGTATCATCCCCACTCGAGACACAGCCCTTATCCCCCTCCGGCCCCATGGTACCACCCCAAGGGCTGATTGGGGTCACACTCATTTACGTTTTTATGGGCTTACTCCCCGTCGACCCCTATGGTACCGTCCCAAGGGGTGTTTCGGATGGAGACGGCGAGGAAACATCGCAAGCGCAGGAGCGCTCACAGCATCAGGCCTCCCCCAGCGTTCTCCCCTGTTTCACTGGGCCCAGGCAAAGGAGCACACACTGCAGCGCAAGAGCGCTCTACAGTCTTCCACACAGCCCCCCAGCAGCCTCCCCTGGCACTTGCCAGCACAAGCCTGCACTCACCGGAGGCCTTCAGCAGCCAGGATGGGACCCAGGGACCTGGACACCGCGCAGGGACGCAGGTAAGCCCTGCTCCGCGCGCAGCGCTGCGCTCCCGGCGGCCGCCGCTCTCAAATTTAGTCCCCGGCTTCGGGCCTACATTAGGCCGGAGCTCTCCGCCCCCCTGTGTGCGTGCGCGCGCGTCTTTCGGGCCCGCCCCCCCGCTTTTTCTGCCCAGCAACAGCAGATAGCATCCCTAGCACGCCCCCATTCAGTAAAAAAAAAAAAAAAGAGGCAAAAGAGCGCGTTTTTCTTGCAAACGGCCCACCACAGCACAGGCAGGCCACTGAGCAGCAGCATCTCTTTTGCGGTGGATCCCCCTGCTACTCTGAGCCTCCTGCTGACCCGGGGAGGACACAGGCCTGGGTGAGTGCTGGTTCTGATTAGGACCAGCAACTTTTATTACACTTTTTTTCTTCTCACTTTTTTCCTCCTATCTCCTCCCTAGTGTCTCTAGTAGGAGCCCCCTGTGCAGCCATGCCTAACTCTAAGTCCTCCCGATCCAAACAGGTCCCGTTCATAATGCATTTTGCGTGCTCCTCCTGCAACGAAAAATTCTCCCAAGGCCAGGCTACCCCCCTCTGCGCAGCTTGCGTCCCTGACCCACAGCCCACGCAGATTGCTCCAGACACCGCCGACATCCCCATCCCACTCGCTACGGCAGCAGTACAGGATGCACCGAGCCCCAATGCGCTCCCTCCCCCGGAGTGGCTGACTTCTCTCTCCCAGTCGGTGGATTCCCTGTCGAGGGCGTCTCAGACCATCGCGCAGGCTTTGCAGTCACTCCCTACGCTCAGCCATGCCCCGCAGGTCCAGCCGTCGCAGGGTGACAGTCGGTCTGACCCAGAACCGACTACGGGAGCGCGGAAGCGGACCCGCGCGGTCTCGTCTTCCGGTTCCTCCCAGAGGTCTCTCTCCTATCCAAGGCCCAAGAGCCACTCGTCTCCGAGACCGTGTGATGATTCAGGGGAAGAGTCGGATGCAGCCTCCCTTATGGACTCGGATCAGGCAGCCGACGTCAGACGTATGGTGGACATCCTGGTCGACGCGGTGAATACGACGCTGAAGCTACAGCCTGACTCTGCCACCACCCAGAGCTCACAGGTATCTTTCAAACGACTTAAGCGTGTTCACAGGTATTTCTGCGATCATCCGGAGTTCGCTGAGATCTTACGCAAGCACAGACAGCAACCGGACAAGACGTTCAACAACGGTAAGTCGATTGATTTACACTATCCCTTCCCCGAAGATCTCAGGAAGGAATGGGCGGGCTCACCGGTGGTCGACCCTCCGGTCTCCCGTCTGGCCTCGCATACAGTTCTATCTCTGCCTCAGGGAACATCGCTCCGTGATGCCACGGACCGTAACATCGAGAGATTTGCCCGTTCGGCTTTTGAGGCGGCAGGCGCGGCACTGTCTCCGGCCTTCGCCGCCGTCTGGGTAGCTAAGGCCATGGTGACCTGGGCCGACACCCTCCGCAGAGGGCTTCGCTCGCAGTCGGGCGATCCCGAGCTTGTCAACATTGCTGCACAGATTGCCCTGGCGGGTGAGTACATCATTAATGCATCTCTGTCTACAGCCAATTGCGCAGCACAAGCGGCCAGCAACACGGTGGTAATCCGCCGGGCAGTCTGGCTCAGAGCCTGGAATGCAGACGCGGCTTCAAAGAAATAACTTACCGCCCTCCCGTTTGCAGGAGGCCGACTGTTTGGGGACAGGCTCGATCAGATTATCGCCGAGGCTACGGGAGGAAAGAGCACCTCCCTTCCACAGCTGAGACCCAGGCGTTTCCCACGCCGCCAGCCGACCTCAGGTTTTTGCCCCTTTCGCAGCTTCAGTTCCCCGGCACAGCCTAGGAGGAACAGATCCCCGCAGAGAAGCAGGAAGAACCCGTCTTTCAAAACAAATCCCTCCTGGCGTTCCAGACCACGCCAGCCTGCCAAACCAGCATCTAGATCTCAGCGATACTCCTCGAAATGACTCCTGGTCTTCGCGCATCAGCGCAGACCAGGTGGGGGGGCGCCTTTCTCTGTTCCAACATGTCTGGCTCCCTTTGATCACAGACGCTTGGGTCAGAGAAATCCTAGTCTCGGGTTACAAGATAGAATTTACGTCAATTCCTCCAAGCCGTTTCTTTCTTTCCCATCCTCCCGAGTCGGACGCGCGAGCTCGCCCCTTTTTTCGCGCCATCAAATCTCTGCACCGCTCAGGGGTCGTGATTCCGGTTCCAGATTCGGAGCGGTTCAGGGGAGTTTACTCCAACCTCTTCGTTGTCCCCAAGAAGGATGACACTGTGCGCCCTGTTCTCGACCTCAAGATCCTCAACAGGTACGTCAGAACCCGAAGATTTCGCATGGAGTCCCTCCGATCGGTGATTGCCTCCATGGAGGTCGGCGAATTCCTCGCCTCTCTGGACATACAGGACGCATATCTGCATATCCCAATTGCACACCAGCACCAAAGATTCCTACGCTTTGCTGTAGCTCACGATCATTATCAGTTCACTGCCCTACCGTTTGGTCTTGCTTCCGCGCCTTGAGTGTTCACGAAAGTCATGGCCACTGCCATGTCGATCCTGCACTCTGGAGGTGTTTTGGTAATTCCATACCTGGACGACTTACTGATCAAGGGGTCCTCTTTCAACGACTGTCGTCTAAGTGTCCAGATCACCATCGACACTCTATGCCGTCTCGGTTGGCTCATCAATCAGAAGAAGTCCTCGTTGACCCCGGCTCACCGGATCACCTTCCTAGGCATGGAGTTCAATACCATCCAAGGACGCGTGTTCCTTC
This sequence comes from Anomaloglossus baeobatrachus, assembly GCF_048569485.1. Taxonomy (NCBI): domain Eukaryota; kingdom Metazoa; phylum Chordata; class Amphibia; order Anura; family Aromobatidae; genus Anomaloglossus; species Anomaloglossus baeobatrachus. The sequence continues at coordinate 652,777,562 of NC_134353.1, forward strand.
CACAGGAAAAGATTGTCTCCCTCCGGAAAGACATCCAGACCCTCCTCCACTCCAGGGCGGTGTCCATACGATTTGGTATGAGGACACTAGGTCGGATGGTGGCGGCAATAGAGGCGGTTCCGTTTGCCCGCTTCCACCTTCGCCCTCTTCAGCTATTCCTGCTGCACAATTGGGACAAGTCTCTATTCACCTTGGATTGCAAGATACGTTTGTCCCCGATAGTCCGCCACTCGCTGCGCTGGTGGACCAACAGGCAGAATCTCGCCAAAGGAACGTCGTTCTTACCAGTGCACTGGAAGACGGTCACCACCGATGCCAGCCTTCTGGGCTGGGGAGCGGTCTTCCAGCACCACACGGCTCACGGTCAGTGGTCCTACCAGGAAAGCCGGCTCCCGATCAATGTTTTGGAGATCAGAGCAGTCCTACGAGCCCTGCAAGATTTTCAACACCTTCTCCAAGGGTCTCCAATCAGGATACAATCGGACAACTCCACGGCGGTGGCATACATCAATCATCAGGGCGGCACGAGGAGCGTCATGGCGGTGAGAGAGGTGAAGAGGATCTTACAGTGGACAGAGTCTCACAACGCCAGGATCTCCGCGGTACATATCCCCGGCGCGGAAAATTGGGCGGCCGACTACCTCAGCAGACAGGGTCTGGCGTCGGGCGAATGGTCTCTAAACAGAGAGGTTTTCGAGCAGATTTGCCACAGGTGGGGGACTCCGGATGTGGACCTGATGGCCTCGCGGTTCAACAATCAAGTTCCACAGTTCATATCCCTCTACCACGACCAGCAGGCGCTAGGAGTCGACGCCCTCATTCTTCCGTGGAAACAGTTCAGACTACCGTTCATCTTTCCGCCGTTGCCACTGATTCCAAGACTCCTCAAGAAAATCAAGGCAGAGGGCATTCCGGTGATTCTCATCGCTCCAGAATGGCCCAGGCGAGTATGGTTCGCAGAACTCGCACAGCTCGTCGCAGACACCCCATGGCGGCTTCCAGATCGGCCGGACCTGCTGTCTCAGGGTCCGCTCTTCCATCAAAATTCAGGGGTTCTCAATTTGACGGCATGGCTCTTGAATCCTGGCTGTTAGCCCAGTCAGGGTTTGCTCCAGAAGTGATTCAGACTATGATTAGGGCTCGAAAGCCCTCATCGTCGAAGATCTACTACCGGACCTGGAAGGCATTTTTTCAGTGGTAGGAGGTCAACGGCAATCTCTCCCCGCTAGTTTTTTCACTACCGACGCTTCTAGCGTTCCTTCAGGCAGGGTTGCAAGCGGGTCTCTCGCTGGCAACCATCAAGGGGCAGGTTTCGGCTTTGTCTGTTCTTTTCCAAAGAAACCTAGCATCACGTCCGCAGGTCAAGACGTTCATCCAAGGAGTCGCTCATCTGAATCCGCCCTATCGGGCTCCGCTAGAACCATGGGATCTTAATCTAGTTTTAGGATCCCTCCAACTGGCTCCCTTTGAACCACTCAGAGAATCTTCATTCTCACACTTATCCTGGAAAGTGGTCTTTTTGGTGGCGGTCACTTCAATCAGGAGAACGTCCGAACAGGCAGCTCTGTCGTGCCGCTCACCTTTTATGGTTTTTCACCAGGACAAGGTTGTCCTGCGCCCGTCTCCGGAGTTCCTGCCGAAGGTGGTGTCTCCTTTTCACCTGAATGAGGAGATTGTGCTTCCATCTTTTTGTCCGGCACCCACTCACTCCTTGGAAAGGTCACTACACACTCTGGACTTAGTACGAGCGCTCAGGACTTACGTCTCGAGAACTGCGCCTTTCCGCAAATCAGACAACCTGTTCGTCCTGCCTGCTGGTTCCAAGAAGGGCATGCCGGCGTCCAAGGCTACCATTGCCAGATGGATCAGATCAGCCATTGCGGAGTCCTACCGAGTCAGGGACAAGTCCCCTCCGAGGGGAGTAAGAGCCCATTCCACCTGGGCAGTTGGGGCGTCTTGGGCAATCAGACACCAGGCTTCAGCCGAGCAAGTCTGCAAAGCCGCAACGTGGTCCAGTCTTCATACCTTCACCAGGTTTTACAGGGTCCACACCCAGGCATCAGCAGATGCCTGCCTTGGGAGAAAGGTGTTGCAGACGGCCGTCGCACACCTCTAAAAAGGTAGTAAACTTTTGTACAGAGCGTTCCCACAGAATTTGTTGTTTGCATTGGTTCTGTGGGACGGCTTATGTACCCAACCAGGGACTGCTTTTGGACGTCCCATGGTCCTGTGTCCCCCAATGAAGGCGATAGAGAAAGAAGGATTTTTGTGTACTCACCGTAAAATCTCTTTCTCTGAGTCTTCATTGGGGGACACAGCACCCACCCTGTTTGGATTGTGAGGTCTTCCTTTACCGGATGTTTCCCGATGTTGTTTGCGGGTCACCTTTGTTTCCATCCGGCTACTGTATATTTACGTGCCCATAAGGCACTGTGTTTTTTCCAACACACTTTTTTCTCTTGTATTACATTGTTTAGTTATGGTTGTTCAAGGCTCTCCTACTACTGCTTTTGCACAAAACTGGCATAGTACCGCCTCCGGCTCAGGGTGTACACTGCCAGGGAGGAGCTAACTCTTTTTATGTTCACTTAGTGTCAGCCTCCTAGTCACAGCAGCATACACCCATGGTCCTGTGTCCCCCAATGAAGACTCAGAGAAAGAGATTTTACGGTGAGTACACAAAAATCCTTCTTTTTTTTCAGTAAATTTTGATATTTTTATTTTATTTTCAGCTTTTTTTTCTAGATTCCTTTCTGCTATTCTTTTTTTTTTTTTTTTTTTGTCTTTCTTCTACCCTAATAAAAAAAGGTTACACCAAACACACACCTGAATAAAATTTGATTATTTTACACAGACACCACAAAAAAATAAGATGTCCCGCTCATCCCAAAGACGGTGTTCAGCCGAGGAGGCATACGCCTTCCTTGCTTCCGACACTGAGAGGGAGAGGAACCCACCTTCCTCCATCTTTCCTCCTCCTCTTCCTTCAGCAAATCCATCCTGACAGGAAATAAGCCAGTGCCCACGATTAGTCACCCCCAATGGACCTCAACTCCAAAAAATGATAAGACCTCAGATTCCTGATTTGTGGCCCAATCAGGAATCTAATCTGACACTGCCATCCTCACAGAAATTGAATTTTTCAGTCTTTTTCTCTCAGAATTTTGTAAATCTCATTGGGGTGACCTACGGTCGGTACCCTTCAGAAGTAAATGCCATTGATTTTGATAAAGGAATGTAATGTGATGTATATGTGTTAAAAACTGTATTTGTTGTTATTCGGCCACCTACTGGCCAAGGTTTAGCATGACTGCTCCCTGGGTTTTAGGACTTAAGGTTCTACGGTACACCCTCTAAGGGAGGGGAGATTAGATAGAAAAATGAGACAGAAACCATGTTAGAATAGAAGAGTGTAATGGAGTCCTGAGCAGAAACTACTTTAGTGAAGTTGTAGCAAAGATAAGCCGCACTGAAAATTCGGTCATTCCCAGGGAATCCAGAGTTAAGGCCCATTCACACACAATGACTTACCAGCGATCCCGACAACGATACGACCTGATGAGGATCGCTGGGAAGTCGCTGGTGAGATTTCACACAGACCTTACCAACGGCGCAGTAACGATCAGCGACCTGTATAACGATCTCGGCAGGCGTTGGGACCCTGTTAGGAGGTCGTTGGTAGGCGTCAAACACAGCAATGCGTCCTGCCCAGCAGGACATCGCCTTTGAAGAAAATGGTCCAGACCATTCGGCAACGACTAGCGATCTCACAGCAGGGGCCTGATTGCTGGTAGGTGTCACACATAACGAAATCGCTGGCGAGATCGTTGCTAGATCACAGAAACTGTGACTCAGCAACAATCTCGTTAGCAATCTCGTTGTGTGTGACGGGACCTTTAGGCTGTGTGCGTATTGCATGCATTTACGCTGCGTCTAGAACTGCAGCGTAAACGCATGTGTTCTGCGTCCCCAGCAAAGTCTATGTAACTAGTGCAAATTCCATGCGCACATTGCGTTTTAGAACGCAGCGATTAGCATGCTGAAATGTTTGGTCGAAACGTGTTCTAAAAAGCAACATGTCACTTCTTTTGTGCGTTTTGGATGCTTTTCCCACTCTGTCTATAGCAGATCAAGCATCCAGAACGCATGAATTCTGCATCCATTCTGCACTCCAAATACATCCAAAACGCAGCATTTCGGCTGCGTATTGAAACGCACATGCAGTGACAAAATGCTGCATAATATTTGTCACGGCAGAAGGCAGACGTGCACACATAGCCTAAAAGGGAAGAAAGGTCTCTACCGTCATCGGGTCACATTGAGTTATTTTTGCCTGGAACTGTATGTTCCCCTACCCTTTGAGAGGAATACTGGATTGCAACTGGCTCCCCTTGGTTCAGTCTGGAAGATCCAAGCGCGCAATATTCTTCTGGCCTATGGCCCTAGAGGAACCGCAGCAGCAAATTAATCCAGTCCCTTTGGTAGTCTCAGCAGTAATCCCCATAGGTGGGATAGGGACGAAGCTCAGAGGGGCTTGCCAGCTCGGCAGGGAGAATTTAGAATTAAAAGGAAAGCATATCAAGTACTCAAGAAAGAGAGAGGATACCAGAGCCACGGGGACAGTCTGCATTAAATTGAGTTACGAGAATGTGCTATCCCAAATGACCCTGTTGTCTGGAAGTTATGTGAAATAAATAATAAGATTGTTTTTAAGGACTTCGGATTTTGTGTCAGTGACATGTGGAGGAACGTATGAAAAACACACAACCCTTTTCACTATGGAGGAGACAGGCGCGTACCAAGTATGCTGGGCAGTGCTGCAGCCAGGAATCACCCTTGCCTGTCCCTGCAACAGCCCCGAGTCCCCTCTACATAAAATGGCACTGCGAGCAGGGTGATCCTGTGTGTCCTGGCCCTATGGGCAAAGAAAAGCTCAACTGGAGCAGCATGGCCAGAGTGCAGCTGAAGGAAGGAAAAATGGCCACTGCCACGTGGGCGTCCCAGCAGCAAAAAGGCGCAAAATTGTGGCTGGCCCCAGGGAGGACCAAAGGCTTAAAATCCACCCTGGGTGACGTGGTCGAGAATGTAGCTCCGCTGTCGGATAGTAGAGTACAATGGGTGGAGGCTGTAAACAAACGGGTGGTGCAGCCGGACAAAGCCCCACCCCATCAGGCACGGCCTGGGAAGTGTGGACTCCCTCGGAAAGGCAGGCCGCAGCTATTTTCTTGTCAGCTACAGATTGAGATGGACTGCCAGCTAGAGCTCTTAAAGAACCATGACACGCGGTGGATGGGAGTGCGACCCCGCGCACGAGAACTGGGTATGTGGAAGGTGGAGATGATAGAGGCCGGAGTACTGAGTAGATGTCCGGGAGGGCTGCAACAGTGGCAAGAGATGCCTAACCCGATTGTGTTACTGGAGGGAGTAAGACGTCCTGTACTGAGACTATTGTGGATGTTAAGAAGCCACTGGCCTTGGTTTCCCCATGTGGACGTGGAGAGACTACATCAGCTAATAGCAACCAGCGTGAGAGATCCATCCGCCCCACCGGAGGCCACCAAAAGACCTGTGATAGAAGATCCGACTGCCACAGAAGAGCCCGCCAAGATGTCCTCACCGACAGTCCCATCCACCACGCTGGAGCTTGCCAAGAAGCCGGCCCTGATGTGCATGCGGAACCAGAAGATGACCCTGCCTGGAAAATTGAGGTGATTCAGGAGAAGAAGAGGCGTAAGCGGGAGGTCCGGTACCAGCTCGCTCTCCCTGGCGGCGGTTGAACAGTGGCCCAATTTACTTTTGAATGAGTTTGTTACCTAAATCATGAATGTGGGTATGGGTTCCTCACAAAGGAAGGAACTCAGCATAAAGTGTACCTGACCGCTGGCTTGATGAGTGAAGGCCTGGGGCTGAATAATGGTGAGCGGGTCTGTTTCATTAAAGAGAAAGGCCCTGAGGGGCTGGTATGCAGTGGCTGCCAGTTTGGATCAGCCTCAGACTGCAACAGAACAAACAATTAACAAATAGCATTTCAGCTTTCCGCATAGCTATGCTCCGGACACACTTTCAAACCATTCACAAATTAATGATAATACACAACCAGAGATGACCCCAACTTTGACTGATTTTTCAACGTTAGACCGGTCATTGTGTGATATAACCCTCTGGTTTAAATGAATAAAAATTAAAAGTTTGAAAATTGCAAAATTTTCATCAAATTTCCAATATTTTCAGAAATAAATGCAAAAAATATTGTCCTAACTTTACAACTAACATGAAGTACAATATGTTAGAAAAAAAATCTCAGAATCACTGGGATCTGTTGAAGCGTTCCAGAGTTAACTTATTACATCAAAAAGTGACACTGCTCAGAATTATAAAAATAAGAAAAATAAAAAGTAAAATGAAAACAGGCTCGGGGGTGAAGGAGTTAGTCAGTTCTTTATTTTTGACAGCCTCCATTGGTAAGAGTGAACAGCAGTTGGCGTATCTGCGCAGCAGTGTGCATACAATATGGCCTGTGGTCTAGTTCTTGCATGTCTTTGGCCACAGCTTGAGCACCTTCAGTTAGGAGGAGCTGAGGTGTTGAACTGAGCAGACAGCACACACACATCACAAAGCCCTCTTCTTGTCACAGAAGCCATTTGCTACACTTCTAGGTTCATCAAGAGGCGGCTTCAGAAAGGCAAAAGTCAGGCATCAGTGCACACCCGCACTGACATTTGGAGTGCGCCACTTCGCTCCTCCATTGTCTGTTCTCAAGCGCAGACGCAAAAGCTGCTTTTAAAAGTTCACCAGTGGCGTAACTTAAAGCATTTGGCCCCTAATGCAAAATATCCAACAAGGCTCCTAAATTCCATGACTCTGTAATAGTAATTTTCTTGAAATATAGGCCAAAGAGACTATTTGGGTCTTTTATGCTCTAAGGCAGTGGTCTCACACACACAGGCCGCATGCTGCCCCTAAGGCTACTTCTTGCGGGCTGCAGGCATGTAGCCCAGTTGATCTTGACGATCGCGGCCACTGCAGTCATAACTTTTATTTCAGTTAAAAGCATTGCCGGCACCGCGCAGAGCTTTCTGCACAGCTATACCAAGGCAACCACTGGCCAATCAGAGGCCAGCAGATGATGGTCTCTGATTGGCTGGCTATACATTCATCTGAAATAAAGCGCAGACGGCGGCAGCCTCCTGTACTGGCCATAATATTCAAGGGAGATGCCTGCCTGTGGGCTTCAAGAAGCAGGAAAAAGGACACCGAGGGAGCGGAGGACAGTTGAGAAGAATCTATTTTTCTGTGTGTGTGAAGAACAGTATATTAGGGGAAATTACTAAAGGATGAGACGGACATTGCTACAAGAAGGGGACCAGAAAAGGGAACAATACTACATGCAGGATAACAGGATGGGCACATTACTACAGGATAGGGACAAGAATAAAAACATTACTACAGGATGGGGACCAGGATGGGCACATTACTACAGGATGGGGACATTACTACAGCATGGGGACCAGGATGGGATATTACTACAGTATGGGGACATTTCAACAAGAAGATGAAAAGGATGGTGACATTTCTACAGGATGGGGACAAGGATGGGCACATTGCTACAAAAGGGTGGCCAAAATTACATGTTGCTAATTATAAGACAATATTACTTACAAGACGGGGATAAAATGTAAAAAAAACCCATCAAAATAAAGCATGACAATTTTTTTACCATTAAAAATGTTTTTTTATATGTAAACTAAAATAAACAAAAAAGTGCAGGTTTGTTATAGCCACATTCATAAGGACCCAAGCTAATAAACCGTACCATAACATATACGATGAATGCCATTTTAAAAGAAATAAAATAAACAAGCAAAAAATGTTCAAAATGTCACTTTGTCCTGCAAAGAGTGCAGCCCCCCAAATTCAATATTTTTCTATGCCCGGCCTACACACCTTGCCGAGTTTGAGACCCCTGCTCTAAGGCCCAGATGCAACTGTGTAGCACCCAGGGGGCAGGGGTAGTCAGGCACATGTCTCTGCTTTGCAGTATCTGCTTTACTTGTCACTGGGCCGGTGTGGTGGTCTGCGATGTCGCGGTGGCCTGCCCGGCTTCATGCTCCGAGGTATACACCAATAAGGAGGGAGGATGATGGAGGTTGTAATAGGTTGATTGTCGTGATGCCAGCTGTGGTACGCGGCCAGAGATTAGCCGCCGCTGCTGTCGCTGTCCTCCGGGGCAGATGGTGATAGCAGCCAAAGATGGTATCGCTCCCCACAGGTGGAGCGTGCCCCGGGAAGGATGATGAGTGGAGTAGTGATGGCGATAGCCTTTGGCGCCGAGGTGCAGGGCGGCGGCGCCGGTAATAAGAGTCTGAGTCAGATGCTGCAGTTCCAGGTGTCTTTACACACTCTTTGTGCCGCTCGCCCAGGTAGTACCGGTCTTCTGCTGTGATGTGCCCCATCGACCTCAGATAAGTTAGATGCAGTCACCGGTGTTTGAAAGAAGAAAGTCCTTTGTCAGAGTTGCCCTTCCAGCCGTGAGGAACCTGGGCTGGGCGCTCCTTTCCAATCTGCAAACCCCGTGAAGAGAAGAGAAGAAAGTTGCGATGGTGTTGTGTCCCAGAACTGGTGTCCTGCGTCAACTGGCTGCAGATTGTGTGAGTTTGCTCCTACTTTTACCCCAAGTGGAACCCGCCCCCAGGTGGTTGGCTTCAGTGACTGGGGAAGTCCCATGCATCGTGATGGCCACCCCCCTGTCTACCTCCTAAGCTGTATGTAAAGTGTGAATGTGGAACACCGGTGATTAACCCCCTCCTTACCCGAGGCGAATATTGCACCTTCAATAAGGTGCAATACTCTGTGGTGACTGGAGCCTCAGGGGCGCCACAACTGCACCTATTATAGTTACACCCCTGGTGTTCAGTCTTACTAGATCGCTGTCAGTCAAGATAAAGGACTGGCTTTAATATGCAAATAGGAGGGCGTTATGATGCAGCAAGGCACCAAAGCGCCCTCATTTACATATAAAATAAAAGTAGGTTTTTCCGCAAATATATTGTGATTTTTAGAGAGATTGCATTTCCTATAGAAATATTTTATGCAGTTTAATTGACATTTTGAGGGGGACAAACTCATAGGTCATATAGGATGGGCAGAATATTGCATGACTGCTGTTGTAGATGTCATACCCTCCTTGTCACTTGTGGGGGTGGTGCTAGTCTCTGCTCACTCATTCTTTACCTAGACTGTGCAATGTTGCTGGCTGGTCACTTATGAACAGAGCTGGCGAAGGAGTGCATTGTCAGTGTGCACTGAGAACAGTGCACAGTGACAAGATTCTACTGATCATCAGAATTGACAACCAACAGCCCCTGAATCTAAGGTCACTGATGACACTTTGTTTCAGGGAGAGGGCAGAGGCTGCGGCAGTGACCACAGCTTCTGCCCCCTGATGATGCCTTGTTTGAGTATGTCAGTGTGCACTGAGCTTCTTAAATGAAGTGTCATCAAAGAGAAAGTAGTAGAAAAATAATAATGAAGCAGTTATATAGTGTACTTACGGAGGGATAAGGAATTTTTAATCAAAGTATACTAGAAAAAAATATTAGATTATGACAGAGTTTAGGATGAAAATAAATTTTAGTTTTGGACCACCACTTTAATAAAACGAGCTTTAAAAAAATTGGTTGCATTTAGAAGAGCTGCCAGGATGCTCTAGGAGGCAGCTCGCAGGGCTCCCGTCTGGTAGCCCTAGGCTACTGACTTGGCCACCGGATAGGGGTCCAGCAAATCGATTCGCTTCATCATATATCGGTCTGTGAAGCCCTTAGGCTGTGAGCACACAATGTGATTTGCTGCTGTTTTGCTTCTGGGCTTTCCTAGCATACTGGCTAAGAGCCTAATTTACAGTGTAGTGAACAGGAATTTACATAAATGGTTAATTTGCTCATATTTTGGTTTTGTAAACCATTTTTAAAAACTGCTCTGACACAACGTGTGAGACTTTGTGACATTTTTCTCCTATTTGCTACAATGAAGAATTCTGTTTTTCTCATTGTAAAGGTGCAGTTGTCAATTACTACTGGTGGCTCCATTATGAATGAGGCTTCGGAGGGCAAATACTTGAAACATCTTCTGACATCTTCTGGGTCATTGGGCATTATGAGGTGTCAAAAATATGTTTTTGGTGGGGATCTCTACTGATTACTAGACCAAAGGAGCTGCAACTCTTGCTGTAAAATCCAATCAGCTTCACTCAAGATGAAACCGCTAAAGGGGCACAACCCTTTGTTTTATAAATTGGTGGGAGTATCAGTAACAGACCCCCACCGTTTTATTCCAGTATTTTTCAGGAATATGTCAGCAGATGCTTAAAGGTGCACACATTCTAAAATGTAGGCTTTATGTCAAATTCTGCTGTTGGCTTGCCTATCAATAATACTGTGAGAATATGCAGTGCTAGTCACTCATGTTTTGCAGATGACTAACCAAGCAGAAGAAGTGCGTCAAAATGCTTACATGCATATGTCTGATAATTTGTCCCAATTCTATAAATGTAACACTATTAAGATACCCATACATAGATATCAAAATGAATATTTAACGTCTTGGCAAAGGCCAAAATATAGTTGCCAAAAACAGTAACTATGGTAACCCATAGCCCAAGTGAACAGAACAACTGCAATGTGTGGTGGCAGAGGAACATGGGAATATACTGAGCTTTCATACAAGCACTGCAGATGAAAAGAATGCTGTTATCAATGTCACACATTTTAACTATGTTAATACCATTCTGCCTTCCAATGGGCTCAAGCCTGACTGGATAATTGCCGCTTCCCCAGCCAAGCCGATTGATTTCTAAATTATTGTATTGAGTTATTATTGTCTACTGTAAAGCCCCTTTTGGGGGTGGGGGTCATTAAAAAGAGTGGTAATCACTTTCTGTTACTTTGGAGCAGACTGCTCGATTTATAAGGAAGAGTAGTCTGCATTTTATTATAATACATAGTAGAACGAGTCGTTTTTTCAGTTACTCATATTGCAGGTTTTAGACCTTTTGAGCGTTATATGTAGCATTGTTGTTAAAGAGATCCAACCAGCAGGATTTTCATAGATAAAGTAAAGCCAGTGCTATACTGACACTAGGATGCTGAATGTGAGCATACCTTTTGTGTTTTATTTTAGAAATATGTGCAAATAAAGTTCCAGCAATGCATTGCTATTTGACTGACAGGTGCAATAGGAAGTGAATATGTGGGTCGATTCTTGCTATCTATTCCTGCACCTGTCTGTCTGCCTGGCCTTCCTCCCCCTGTCGTCATCATTGACGTTAATTTCGTCCCAGGAAGACAGGGGCGGGAATAGATAGCAAGACCCGACCCACATATTCCCTTCCTGCTGCACCTGTCAGTCAAATAGCAGTGCATTGCAAGAAATTTACTTCCACATATTTCTGAAATAAAACATTCCATCTTAGAACAAAAGCTATGCTTACATTCATCATCCTAGCGCCAGTATAGCACTGGCTTTACTTTATATATGAACATCCTGTTGTTTGGTTCCCTTTAAGCAGAATTTACTCCACACTCAGGGAAAAGGAAAATCTGAAAATGTACATTATGTATGGAATAGTTTACTTGTTATACATTAAAAAGCAACAGCACCAAAGGACCGATTTTTTTAAGACTTGTGTTGCGTATGGCAGTCTTAATCATGGGCTCACTGGAATATGATGCACTAAATTCATTGATGGGCACATACCACTAACTAAATTTAGCAAATTTTATCAGTGGCATATTCTTCGCCAGAAATGCTACTTCAGTTAGGAAATGGAGTAACGTTTCTGAAGTAAGAAACGCCCACACTTTTACTGAATTTTACTCTCAGGTATAGCCATGACCCATCAAACCCTTGCTGCTCCCCTGCTCAGCCAATTTTTTCAGTGCTGCTTCAAACTACCATGATCATGCTAAAAGCAAAATTTTTGCCCAACTTAATTTGGTGTAAAAAAAAAGTTGCAGCTTTTCAAAATGTTTTACACCAGTTTTCTAGTGAAACAGCTTTGAAGAATCAACCTCTTGAAGCTGGAATGAATATGCATTTTACACCACATCTTTCTGCTGTCATAATGGTAAAGGACCAAAAACCTATTGAGCCATCTGATACCTTAAAAAAAAGTGTATATTAGAGTAAATGCTCTAATTTTGATATTTGGCTGTTATTAGGCTGGTGGACCCTAGATCATGTCAATTTCTCTGTTACAGCCCTACAACTGAACCCTCCAGAAGTCTACATAATCTAAGAACACTTTTATAGATTGGTATTTTGGTTTGTATTTTGCATCAGTTTTTGTAAGCAAATATCATAGACACTACCATGTGCCCGTTATTATGTCTATCAGAAAATGTTGTTAAAATTGTACACTGACAAGCAAAAGGGTAACAGTATTTTGAGCTTTTGACTTTTAGGCTCCATATCTGTCATGCTCCACGCCGGTTCTTTGCACGCGAGTGTGTCAGTGAACCTGGATCCACTGGACCACAGGAGGACCCGGGCTTACCGTAATGTGGGAGGGGTGTAACTAAGTGCCTACAGGGTATTCACCAGAGCCTCTGATGGTGAGGTTGGGCTTGGCAGCCAGATACCACTCCTAGGGCAGTGTCCGAGACTGTGGAAGCTGAGAGGAGCTGGATTACAGCAGTACAGGAATGGAACCAGAGACAGGATAGGTACTAGAACTCAGGCAGGATATGACTGGAACAGGTACTGGTAGGACACAGGACTCCACATTCTGGATATGCTGGACCCTGGATTCACCGGTCCCTGGATATGCTGGACCCTGGATATGGGGGCCAAAACACAAGTGAGCAGCCGCATAACAGAACTGGAGACCGAGACGCACGTGGGTAACTGTGCAGCAGAGCAGGGGGCATCAGCGGAGGCAAGCACAGGAACCCAGTCATAATTAGGGATAGGGATGCCTGGGTTACAATACCTCACCATTCACTACAGCTTAGAACATGAGACTACCTTCATTTTATAGGCATTCATCTTGGCTATCTCATACATACCCAAGTGAGTCGACCAGTATCCACCAACATTGGAAACGTGTAGAAGACCTTTTTGATCAAATTTTGGTCAAGATATGCATGCTTGAATCTGACCAAGAGCATGCCCAGAAGGATTGAGGCAGTGTTGAAAGCCAAAAGTGGTTTTACAAAATTCTAACAAAATAACAAAAATTTAAATTTTGATTTTTAGGCGCAAAACAATAACAATGAAGTGACATGACAGAATTTGCATAAATAATTATATGCTAAATAGTTGCAAGTAAGATTTATGCATGAGATAGCCAAGATGATTTTCTATAAAATGAAGGCAGTTTCAGGCTCAAAGCTGTAGCGGATGGGGAGATATGGAGCCTGAAAGTCAAAAGTTCAAAACATTGTTACCTTTTTGTGCATCAGTATAAATCAGGAGTAGTTAAAAGTGAATATGATCACCATGGCTAAATACACAGAGCTCATTGGGGCATATGTACTGACAATGGCATATTTATGGAGAGATATTGAATTTTTAAAGAGAACCTGACAGCTGATATATGCTACCCAATCCATGGGCAGCATATATTAGAGACTATCTGTATAACCTCAGCCAGGTATGTTTGACTCTGAAAAACATTCTTTAAAAGTTGCAAGAGACCGAGTAGCATTGTAGACTAGTAAGACAGGCGAGTCTCTGACAGCTTCTCCCTGTCCGCTGCACTTGAGTGACAAGTCCCTACCTATAAGTGTAAATAGGCAAAGAGCTGTCAATCCAGGGCAGCGGGCAGGGAGAAGCCACCGCCTGTCTGACTACTCTCCAGTACAGCTCAATCCCTGACAGCTTTAAGTATGTTTTCCTGTGAAATGATGCAGCGTTTCAAGGTCAAGTATACTTGGCTGAGATCGTACAGCCAGTGCCTCATACATACTGTCCATGTATTGGGCAGCACGTATCAGCTGACAGATTCTCTTGAAGTCCTGGACAGCCCCTTTTAACATTAGAGCCAGCTCTCATATTATGCATGTGACATATTAGCTTTTGAATGGGAAAAATCCTCTGTATTGACAAAAGTATTGGGACACACCTCATAGGCCATGTAGTCTGCTTTTACTAACATGTGTGAAAGAATGGGTTGTTCTAGAGAGCTCTATGACTTAAAGCGTGGAACTGTAATACGATGCCACCGCTATTACTCTTCCCCAAAATCTACCACTATTACCTTTGTTGATACTAAAAAATGGATTTTTAGGATTTAGAAATCACAGCAACTCAGCCACAAAAATGGCAAAACACTTAAGAGTTACAGACAGGAGTACATAAAAGTCGCCAATGATGTGCTGCCCCAACAACTGAAAAAAATCTCCTATGGAATTATCATCAACATAAATACTGGTCCAGGAGCCTCATGGCATTGGCTTCCATGTCTGAGCAGCTGCATGCATGCTTTATATCACTAAACACAATGCTACCATTGGATAAATTGGTGTGTAATGCCACTAGACTCTAAAGCAGTGGAAATGTGTACTGTGGAGTGACAAATCATGTGCATCTTCCTGGCAGTCTGGGTTTGTTGAGTACCATGAAAACGTTACATGCCTGACTTCATTTTGCCAACTGTAAATAAATAAAAGTTAACAAAAATTACCTTATCTGCTGGTCGGTGAGGTTCCCGGTGGTGGTATACCCACTGATCATCAAGTTGTCACCTGGGTGGTAAGATAGGTGATAACTTGCCTAAAGACAACTCCTTTCATTTTTTTTTTACATCCCAAAACATTTTATACAATTGTAAATTTCCAAATTTGTGGAAACAGTTTGGAGAAGGCCCTTTTCTGTTACAATATGAGTATTGTGTGAAGAACTTTACTGGCCTAAACAGAACCCTGACCTCAACCGCGATGAATGCCTATGGGATGAACGACAATGGAGATTAAAAAACAGGTCCTCTCATCAAACATCAGTGTCTGACCTCACAAATAGTCTTCTAGATGAATGGGCATAACAGACACACTCCAAAATCTTATACAAAACCTCAGAAGAGGAAAAGCTTTTCTAGTTGAGGGGCTGCAGGGTTCACTGTTCCATCTGACAGAACTGTGAAGGCTGCAGCCCATCAATGACTGCTGATACGTGCTCATGTGACATAATAGATGTGCCAAGATCGCTGGCAGACACCGCTAGGAGCAGAGGGGCAGCACCATCCTGGAGTTAAGCATGCCCTTTTTCTTATCTTAGTTAGGCTGGAGTCACACTTGCGTGTGACTAGCAAGTGACTCCGCATGAGAATCGAGTTGCATCACCCGGCATGGCCTGCCGCTCTCCGGACAGGAACATGCAACTTCATCTATTGATATGCAGTTGTACGCTTCTATCCGGCAGGCTATGCCGGATGATGCTAGTCACATGCAAGTGTGATTCCGGCCTAACTATCAAGGGCTAAAGTCTATTGTTTTAGAATGGAATGTCATAAAAAATACTGTTAGTGTCCTAATACTTTTTGTCTGCAGAGTGTAATTGAAATACTTGATCATGACCTAGTTGTCTATGTAATTTAAATTGATTTTATCAAAACAACAACAAGAGTCCAGTAAGGCTATATTCACACAACCGTTCCGTTTTTGCAGTCTGCAAAAAAACGTTCCTGTTTTTCCACGGATGCATCCGTATGACATCCGTGTGACAACCGCATCCGTCCCGTTCCGTTCAGTATACGGTCCGTGTGACATCCGTGTGACTTCTGGACCGCAAAAAAACAGGAAGGTGAGTTACATACAGTGTAGGGTATCTGGCCAGATGCTGGTCCCCATATAAAGTCAATGGTGAACAGAATCTGGCGCAAAGGGGTAGGAGCAAGCGCTACATACTCATAACTGGCGCGGCTGTCACACTGCTACAGCGACAGCTTTGTTCTTCCCAAGCCGGCCGCTTGTTAGGCTCGTACATGTTCACTACTCCCCTGTCTGTGATTGGATACAGTTAGACGCGCCCCCACGCTGAGTGACAGCTGTCTGACGGCAACCAATCACAGTCGCCGGTGGGCGGGTATATACCATACAGTACAATAAATAAATAAATAATTTTTTTTAAAAAAGGCGCGTGGCCGCCCCCAATTTTGATACCAGCCAAGATAAAGCCTCACAGCTGCTGGATGGTATTCTCAGGCTGGGGAGACCCACGTTATTGGGAGCCCCCCCAGCCTAACAATATCAGCCAGAAATTGGCCGGAATTGCCACATCCATTAGATGCGACAGTCCCTGAACTTTACCCGGCTCATCCCGAATGCCCTGGTGCAGTTGCAAACGGGGTAATATATGGGGTTGATACCAGCTGTGTAATGTCACCTGGCATCAAGCCCAGAGGATAGTGATGTCACGGCGTCTATCAGATACCTGACATCACTAACCCAGTCAGTAAAAAAAAAAGAAAATTGATGACAAACAAATTTTTATTTGAAAAAACACTCCCCAACACATTCCCTCTTTCACCAATTTATTGGAAAGAAAAAACAAATTCGGGCCCAGCGTAATCCAATAAGGGGATCCCACGACGATCTATACTCACTGTCCCAATCAATAAAGAACAGAATGTTCCCCATTGGCTGGGAGAGCAGTGCAGTGACCTGAGCTAACATCAATAGGTCAGCCCAGGTGCAGTCACTGCAGGGCATGACGAGCGCTGACTTTATGAGGATAGCTAGGTAGATTACATGCGGTGATGGAAGCTGCTGCACTCCTGATGTCAGCGCTCGTTACTGACATCCATTGTCCGCTGCGTTCACAAGCAAAGTCTCACATGAGCCCATGACGTCACCGCTAGTCACAGTCTCGGGCCGCTCGCAAGACTTGATGTGAGTACGTGGCCGGCATGGAAGTCAGTGACGAGCGCTGACGTCAGGAGTTCAGCAGACTTCATCACAGCAGGTAATGAACTTTGCTAACCTCCTAATGTCGGCGCTCGTCATCCCGCAGATGCGGACACACTGTTGTACAGGCAGATGCTGACACACTGCAGTGCGAGTAGCTGCGGGAATGGAGCAGGAGCTGGACACAGACTGCAGGGACACCCGAAGAAGGTCACACGGAAGTGCTTCCATGCGGCTTTCGGTGATATTGCGGACCCATTGACTTGTATTGAGTCACTGTCCATTATTACGGAATAGAATAGGACATGTTCCATAATAATGGAACAGACATGGCATCCGATGTGTTTTTTTGTAGGGACTGATGCACACGAAAGTGCTTCCGTGTGCCATCCGATACTCCACTTAACACATTGAAAAGATGGTCCTGTCAGTAGGTCCGTAAAAAAACAGGAACTGAACAGAACAGACGTAACGATCCTTAAGCCGCATTACACGCTACGACACCGCTAAAGCGATGTCGTTGAGGTCACGGAATTTGTGACGCACATCCGGACGCATTAGCGATGTCATTGCGTGTGACACCTATGAGCGATTTTGAATCGTTGCAAAAATGTTCAAAATCGCTAATCGGTGACATGCCCTTCTATTCTCAATTATCGTTGCTGCTGCAGGTACGATGTGCGTCATTCCTGCGGCAGCACACATCGCTATGTGTGACACTTCAGGAACGAGGAACCTCACCTTACCTGCGGCCGCCGGCAATGAGGAAGGAAGGAAGGAGGTGGGCGGGATGTTACGTCCCGCTCCTCTCCGCCCCTCCGCTTCTATTGGGCGGCCGCTTAGTGACGTCGCTGTCACGCCGAACGAACCGTCCCCTTAGAAAGGAGGCGGTTCGCCGGTCACAGCGACGTCGCTAGGCAGGTAAGTAGTGTGACGGGTCCGCGCGGTTTTGTGCGCCATGGGCAGCGATTTGCCTGTGACGCACAAACGATGGGTCGGGTACGCAGGCTAGCGAGATCGTAGCGTGTAAAGAGGCCTTAGGCTATGTGCGCATGTTGCCTTTTTTTGAGACCACAAACATGCAGCGTTTTTGTTCATTTTTGGCAGCTAAAAAACGCACAAAAACGCTCCCGTGATAAAAAAACGCATAAAAAAAGCATGCGTTTTTGTGCATTTTTGCACATTTTTTGCTGCGTTTTTTATGCTGCATTTTTCCCAATGCATTGCATGGGTGAATGCTGGCAAAACCAGAAAGAATTGACATGTTGCATCTTTGTGGTCACCACAAAAACGCACCTAAAACAAAACTGCACTGTGCGGGCAGCAAAAATGAAAACTCATTGACTTTGCTGGGAAAGCAAAGTCAAGCCGTTTTTTGAGCAAAAACGCACCCAAAAAATGCGCAAAAACGCACCGTGCGCACATAGCCTAAAGTCGCAACAGTAGGTATAGATTTACACCACAATTTGCTCCATTCTCATAATAAATGTGGCTTTTGTCACCTCTTTGGAGACTACACCCACTTTTCTCATTACTTGCGAATCTGGCAAGTGAAAAATTAAAGTGTCTTTTTCAGCCCAGTAGTTTATCAGCCCAGCAGACACTGCTTTGTGTATAAGGCCAGAGTCTCATCTAGCATTCCAGTCTAATCTATAAATTGCAATCCATCTTTAGGTTTACATTTCAGTGAATTATTTTTAGAAACTCAAGGGAACTGGCTAGCTGATATAGACGCAGCAGCATCCGCATGTGTATGAAAATAGAAATGAACACTGAGTTGCTCATGATACAGACAGTATATGAATACTGAAACCCTAAAACCTCTACAAGAAGACCACCCAAAATTGCATTGAAAAATGTTTTTCTACAGAAAATGTTTATGGTCCCTTATGGCAAGATAGATCAGAAGGTTCCTGTGTAATTAGAAAAGACAAATCCGTATCTATCTAGCTGTAAATAAAGTGGTCGTATGAAGCTTCTGGCAGTAGTCGCAAACAATGGGATTAGTGGAAAGTGAACCCAAGAGGATACCGGTTGTCACCAGAGTAGAAATCCTTTAATCTTGAACCCAATCGTCCAAAATTCCTGTCTATCCATCATCCTACAAAAATAGTTGTCAAGTTAGCAGAAAATCACTTGCTAGACCTGACATTTATTTGATCTGAATCTTAAAGATATGGAAGGGATTGCATATTGCTGATCAGTGTCAGGTGTATGGGTTGGACTGATGGAACCAAATTTCAATGATCTAAAAATCGAATAATCCATTATAAGAACAATCTCCTAAATCTCCTATGCTTAGCAGTTAGACATTATTACTCATCACGGCAAACAAAAAAACTATTATAGACCTTTGGACATTGTTTCCAATCACCGAGAGTAAATTAAATAATTTTTAGAACTCTTAACATTATTTTTGTGATTTAGCATTGTGGATCATAACAAAAATCATCAAATCTAAATGTCCTGAAAAACTATACCTAACAGGTCACTAATTCTCAGGACAGCCATATGTTACTATAAACAGTAGCCAATGGCAGGTATATGTGAACACTCAGGCATATGAAATAGAAGGAAAAACTGAACATTAGGTCTCATGAATATGATCCTAATAAAGCTCTATACAACCTCTGAGATGCATGGTGATGTAGTAGGCTCAGTACGGAACAAATTGTGGTGCCCCTGAGGCTCTGGTCTTCCCCAGGGTACTGCGCCTCAATTAAGGTGCGGTATTTATCTCAGGTAAGGAGGGGGTTAATGACCGGTGTTCCACATTCACGCATTACATACAGCTTAGGAGGCTTCATATAAGGTGGGTTGGCTCAGGGTAGGCAGGGGGATGGTCATAACGGTCATGGGACTTCCCAGTCACTGAAGCCAGCCACCTGGGGGGTGGGTTCCACCTGGGGTAGAAATAGGCGCAACACACACACATGAAAAACAGACCCGTCAGGACCATAGTTCTGGCAAGACATCTCTGGAAAACTTAGTGTTGCAGACGGGGATCGGGCCGCTGCGGGGGCTGCTCGGATCTGGGTTCGTTACTGCGACTCGAGTGGTAGCCAGTCCCGGGCTCGTACAGCCGTCTGTCCTCACAACCATAGGAAAGGGGGATAGAGTCTTTGTCAGTGACTCCACCCGTGGGTTGTGGTGAGAGTGGGTAGCACCGCCGCTGCCTGGTAATTGGACGTTCGGGGCTGATGAAGCTGATGGGGGACCTTGGTGGTAGGAGGGAAGTGCCGTGGGAATGAAGGGGCCACTCTCGTACTCACTCAGTTCATAAGCAGACACCGACAACCGGGTAAACCAAGTCTCTGGGTACCGCTGCCGCTGAGGGGGAGGTCGTCCGGGTCCTGTCCCCAAGTGGTGCTGCCTGGTGGTCCGTGACCTGCCTCCTGGCACTTAGTTTAGACTTCAACTGGATGGCCCGGTAGCTTGGAACTAGCCGGGTCCCGCTCCCTACTATGGCTAAGTAAGGGAGCTTGCTCTCAGGGCTCACGCTTTTGATTTTCTGGACCGTTTTTGGTTGGAAAACCAAAAGTCCTTGTTGCGCTAATGCCCCGATTCTTGAGCAGGTGGGAACGGATCGTGAAGGCTCCGTTCTCCTCAGGTGAATTGTCGGGTTGCCTGAAGCTACTCCCCGACCTAGGTTCCGTGTACCCTGTCGTGCCTTCGGTCCCGGACCGGTGATAGGGCCAGGCTCTAGGCCCAGACCACCGTCTGCAACCTAGGCAGTTACTTCGGGAGTCCCACTCCCGACTTCCTCTGAGCTCCTCTCAGCTCGAGGGCTACTTCCAACCTCCTTCTCCACTCACTGACTAACTCTAACTCCAACAGACTACACTCCTCACCTCCCCTCCCTGACCCCCCCAGGTGGGCGACTATATTCCTCTCAAGCCATCCACTGGTGTGTCAGGAGGGTGTGGTGCAGGGTGTCTCTAGGATTTTGATTCGCTGATGGAGGCAACACCACTTAAGTAGGGACCCAAAACCAAGAGGGAGGTGGAATACTGCACGGAAGGGCAGCTTGGGCAGTACCCTGTGACAACCTGATAGTCCAGGGGCGTCACACTTTTCTCAACACTCAACTACTTCTTACCCTATAGTCTGGTAACCACCTATATTACTGCTATGCAATATATATGAAAACATTATAACACACAGTGACAAGCAAAAAGGGTCACAATCTTTTGAACTTTTGATTTTCAGGCTCCATATCTCACCATCCACTAAAGCTTTGAGTGTGAGTCCAACTTCATTTTATAGACAATCATCTTAGCTTATCTCAAACATAAATTTGACGTGCAACATGATTAGTTATGCAGATTCTTGTCATGTCACTGCACTGTTTTTGTTTTGCTCCTCTATATGTTCCAAATTTTGCAACCATGAGACGGTGTTTTGAAAGGTCTTGGCCAACCTTGAAAGTGGATCCCATCATAGACAAAATTCTGCTAGATTGTCCAAATATTACTATGTGCAGATCCAGGAACCTTAGAGACGATCTGGTTCTTAGCCACTACTGTGTGTGTAGTGGTACTACTTTCCTGAACTTGCTTTCCTCCATCCCCCCTCGTGGATGTATTCCATATGGCAGGTGCATTGCCTGCCCGAATATTCTGCACAAAAATTCATTCACAGATTCTACAGGTCTAAACATTTCAAATAAAAAAAGTATTACATGTAATTCCAAAATGATTATTCAGTATACCACATGTCTTTGTCCCAAGATACAGTGCCTTGCGAAAGTATTCGGCCCCTTTCAATTTTTCAACATTTTCCCACAATTCCGGTTTCAAATGTGCCGCCCCAGCAGCAGTCGAACTGCTCGGATCCGGGGTTGCTGTGGCTCGAGGGTCTCCGGACCAAATGTAAGGGGATATTTACAGGGGATGAATGTTCGTGACGCCATCTGCGGGTTGCGCTAAAGGGGAGTACCGCCACTGCCGATGGGAGTACCGGGGCAGATGGTGTGGGGCAGTCAGATGTCAGTCCCTCCGCAGGTGGGGAAGGCCCCGGATAGTGGGGATTTGTTGAATGGGTAGCTTGCTTGGCCTTGGGAAGCAGAGTGCAGGGGTTAGATTACTCACTGCGGTAGTCGTGGTTTTTGATCAGGTGGATGAAGCAGATACTCACACAGATGATAAACCAAAGTCTCTAAGCACCGCAGGCTCTACGGGGGGACCCCGTCCAGGTCCCGCTCCCACCAGTGTCATTTGGTAAGTCCGGAGCCCTGCCTACGTGCACAAATTGATTTTTACAGTTGTGGCCCCTTGGCTTGAAGCTTTTGGGGCCCTACTACCCGTGTGTATGGCAGCTGCACTCTTGGTGGCTGGCACTTGGGATTTCAGTGGGTTCTGTATTTTGGAGAACCCTATCCCCCACGTTGTGCTGAAACCTCCAATCTCTGAGCTCTTGGGGAAAGTTCATAAAGAGACTATCCTAGACAGGTTAATTATCAGGTTGCTTGAAGCTACTCCCTGATCTAGGGTCCTGTACCCCGCCGTGTTCGGTACTGGTAAGGCTGAGCTTTCTGGTGCCAACAGTCCTCCTAGCCTCCTAGACTGTTACACTCCTGTCCAGTGTTCCTAATACCGGTCCCCTACTCCTGTGACCCAACCTGTCGCCTCCCTGGGAGCTCCGCACTCTCTGGGGGCTAACTCTCAACACCTTGTCTCCCTTCCCACCAGTCTGCCTGGCCCCTAGGTGGGCGGCCGTGCTCCAACTTGACCAACCCACTGGTGTGTCTGTCCAGCCCTGGTGTGAGGTGTGGTTGGGATTTGTAGTGCGGATGTCAGTGACACTGTTGATGGGAACCTGGAACCATGGGAGTGTAGGACCTGCACCCTGGAGTACAGGATGCAGTTCCCTGTAGCACCCTGATATTGTCAGGGGCGCTACATTCCCCCTTGGTTAAACGTAGCTCGTCCTCAAGCTACCAGACACCTAGAGTTTTATTAAAACTTTAATTGTAAAAAAGATGACAGGTTAAACATTCTTCCCACTCTGGGGAGGCAATACACTTTTAACGTTACAAACTCTCAGAGTTTATTTAAGAACCACTGGAAATGCTACCGTTGTAGTGGTAGCTGGTAACTCAGCCTACTCTGCTGCAGCTCCTTCCTGCGGCAGTCCATTCCCATTGTCCCTTTTCCCTTCAACACGCCACCCAAAACACCTGAACCCTGGTGCCACCACTAGCCATGGTGTCGCACCACCCCGAGTTCCTTGCGGTGTCCTTGGTGACGGGGACTGAACACCGGTGGTTGAGATGAGATAGCCAAGTTCCACTACCATTCCTCTCTAAGGTAGTCGGGGGCAGTTGCTGGAGCTGGCATCACTTTTTCGCCCTCCATGACGTGCCTTCTCACCTCCAGGGCGTACCAGCCCTGCTCCCCACAATGCCGGCAATAGGAGACCATGTCTCCCGGCTTCAGATTTCGATCGGGGTATCCTTTTGGGAGGTGTTCTGCGACATCCCTCCTGGAGACAAAAACCCCAGCAGCAAGACACGGTTTGGCTATGAACCCCCAACCTTTAATAGCGTCGAACCACTCAACAAGGCCCCGATACTGCGGACCTCTGACTCGGAAGGTAGCCTTTCTCAGATGCTCCTTTTCTTTGTGCGTGTGGGCAGCAACCTCTGCCTGACACCGCTCTCGGGTAGCCATTTCTGTGAGCAGCTGCTGGTGTTGCCTCTCCTAGCAGGGGGCACTGACCTCGGGTTCCGCCTCCAGGGGAACCGGGTGTAGACAGAGTCCCGCAGCCCCGGCAGCTACCAGGAGGCCGCGCTTCAGTGGAACCAGCATGTCTGAGAGCTCCTCCTCTGCAGCTACAACAAAAGATGCCGGTGGTTCCGCAGCTCGGGGTTGCGACAGCTGGTGGTGAGGCTGGAGGCGTTGCGGCCTGGTCTGGTCTGTCCGGTGGGGAGGCCGGGGGCGCTGCAGTCTGGTCTGGCCGGTGGGGAGGTTGGGGGCGCTGCGACCTGGTCTGGTCTGACCGGTGGGGAGGCCGGACGCATTGCAGCCTGCTCATCTTCCGTGGGGGTTGGAGGTTCCGCTGCCGGTGTTGGGGTGAGCAGTTCAGCTGCAGCTGCAGCCGAGGGTGGAGGAGGTGGCATGGCTCTTGCGGTGGCCGGTGGCAGACCAGATTCTGCGGTCGGGTAGGCCAGATCAACCGGAACTGGGTTACTGCTTACCCGCCCCACACGCAGGGCATCCGCTTCACGGGCCCGCACTGCCGCGGCCACGCTCCTCATCTCGACTCTTCAGTTGTCCAGCATGAAAAGGAACCGCGTCCGCATTCGCCTGCAGAGTTGCTCCGTCTCCTTCTCGATCCGTTCAGCCGTCCCAGGAACAGCACTCTCAGGTGACCAGTCTCGTAATTCCGACATCTTGCTGCTTCTTTTTCCAGGAACTTTAATGCAGAGTCCTAGTGTCCCTGCGCCAAGCTCCGCTTTTACATCCTGTTACATTCCCCCCCTTGGTTCTCATCACCAATCTCTCTGGACGAAGGGTGGGGCTTCTACTTTGCACTCTTTTACTGGGGATGATGGCGCAGTTGTTGTCTTTGGCACCAAACTATGGTGGGCAAGATGGTGGCAAGGCACTTTTACAGTCACTTTTTAGATTTTGACTAGAGATGAGCGAACCGGTCGCGGTTCAGCTCGAGGTCGGTTCGCCGAACGGAGGTCCCGTTCGAGTTCGGTTCGTCGAACGTTCGACGAACCGAACTCGAACCGCATAGGAAACAATGGCAGGCATTCACAAACACATAAAAACACCTAGAAAACACCCTCAAAGGTGTCCAAAAGGTGACAAACAACTCACAACACAACACAAACACATGGGAAAGTGACAAGAACAAATTCTCATGCGAAAACAAAAGAGCGTAACGAGGAAAAAGAGGACGAGACACAGATATAGGCATGGCACGCCCTTCTAAAATCATGTAAAACACCGCAAGGTGACTCCAAGTGGAGTCTCCCTTTTTTCCAAAAATTGGGCCCCACACACACCCACCCATTCAGTGGCAGCACTTGTGCCCTAGTTGTACACTTTACAGCTAGATTTGCATCAAGCACATTCAAAAAATACGCCATACTTAACCGTCCCCAGGATGACTCCGGGGTAGGTAGCAAAGTCTTTCCTGATCCCAACTCTGTTCATCTTGGATCATTTTTAAAAAACACAGCAAGCAAGGGTTACTCCAAGCGGAGTCTCCCTTTTTTCAAAAAATTGGGCCACACAGACACCCCATCAGTGGCAGCACTTGTGCCCTAGTTGCAAACAGGATGTTTTGATTTGCATCAAGCACATTCAAAAATACGCAATAATTAACTGTCCCCAGGATGACACCAGGGTAGGTAGCAAAGTCTTTCCTGATCCCAGCTCTGTTCATCTTGGATCATTTTTAAAAAACACAGCAAGCAAGGGTTACTCCAAGCGGAGTCTCCCTTTTTTTCCAAAAATTGTGCCCCACACACACCCACCCATTCAGTGGCAGCACTTGTGCCCTAGTTGTACACTTCACAGCTAGATTGGCATCAAGCACATTCAAAAATACGCCATTCTTAACCGTCCCCAGGATGACACCGGGGTAGGTAGCAAAGTCTTTGCTGAACCATGACTTGTTCATCTTGGCTCCTTTTAAAAACAATGTAAGCAAGGGTTACTCCAAGCGGAGTCTCCCTTTTTTTCCAAAAATTGTGCCCCACACACACCCACCCATTCAGTGGCAGCACTTGTGCCCTAGTTGTACACTTCACAGCTAGATTGGCATCAAGCACATTCAAAAATACGCCATTCTTAACCGTCCCCAGGATGACACCGGGGTAGGTAGCAAAGTCTTTGCTGAACCATGACTTGTTCATCTTGGCTCCTTTTAAAAACAATGTGAGCAAGGGTTACTCCAAGCGGAGTCTCCCTTTTTTCAAAAAATTGGGCCACACAGACACCCCATCAGTGGCAGCACTTGTGCCCTAGTTGCAAACAGGATGTTTTGATTTGCATCAAGCACATTCCAAATCCACAAGCATTTACTCTCCCCAGGATGACACAGGGGTAGTAAATTCCTTGTGGATCCATGACTTGTTCATTTTGATGAACGTTAGTCTGTCCACATTATCACTGGACAGACGTGTGCGCTTATCTGTCAGCACACACCCAGCAGCACTGAAGACACGTTCAGAGACAACGCTGGCAGCTGGACACGACAAAATCTCCAAGGCGTAAGTGGAGAGCTCTGGCCATTTTTCAAGATTTGAAGCCCAAAATGAGCAAGGCTCCATTTGCAAAGTCATGGCATCGATGTTCATTTGGAGATACTCCTGTATCATCCTCTCCAGCCGTTGAATATGTGTTTAGACTTGTTGTCTCTGTTGGCCTTGCAAAGGAGGGTCTAAAAAAATTATGAAAAGATTCCATAAAATTGCTGTTACCATCACCAGATACAGTCCTACTGGTACGGGTAGACTGTTGAAGATGACGAGACCGTCCCATGTTTGTCAAGTTACAACTGGGAGATTCACTCCCTGCACCTGCACGGTTGTTTGGTGGAAAAGCCGAGCTAAGATCGAGTAACAGCTTCTGCTGATACTCCTGCATACGTGCGTCCCTTTCTATGGCTGGAATTATGTCACAAAATTTGGACTTGTACCGGGGATCTAATAGTGTGGCAAGCCAGTAGTCATCATCACTTCTAATTTTGACAATACGATGGTCATGTTGGAGGTAGTGTAGCAAGAAAGCACTCATGTGTCTTGCGCAGCCATGCGGACCAAGTCTACGCTGTGTTTGTGGCATAGAGGTGCTAACCGTTCTTTCTTACTCTGACATCTCCCCCCAACCTCTTTCAACTGAAATTTGACCAAGGTCTCCCTCATCCGCTGAGTCTTCCATGTCCATGGACAGTTCGTCCTCCATTTCTTCATGTTCTCCTGCACCTTCCTCAACATTTCGCCTACTACCATGCGCCCTTGTTGATCCCTGTCCCCCATGGTCCCATGCCTGCCGCGTTGGTGATGATGAACGTCTGGACCTTGGAGATGTTATTATGTCTTGCGCATATGAATCCTCCCGTAGTTCCTCCCCTTCCTGTTGTCCCACCCCCTGACTCCGAATAGTGTTTAGCGTGTGCTCCAGCATGTAAATGACTGGAATTGTCATGCTGATAATGGCATTGTCAGCGCTAAACATATTTGTCGCCATGTCGAAACTGTGCAGAAGGGTGCATAGGTCCTTGATCTGAGACCACTCCATCAGGGTGATCTGACCCACCTCTGCATCTCGTTGGCCCAGGCTATACGTCATGACGTATTGCACCAGGGCTCGGCGGTGCTGCCACAGTCGCTGTAACATGTGGAGAGTCGAATTCCAGCATGTCGGCACATCGCATTTCAGGCGATGAACCGGCAGGCTGAAAGACTTCTGGAGCGATGCAAGTCGCTCAGCTGCGGCGCTTGAACGACGGAAGTGAGCAGACAGTTTTCGTGCCCTGGTCAGAAGGCCATCTAGGCCGGGATAGTGTGTTAAAAATTGCTGGACAACAAGGTTCAACACGTGAGCCATACAAGGTACGTGTGTCACCTTGCCCAGGCGAAGGGCCGCACCCAGGTTTGCAGCATTGTCGCACACGGCCTTACCAGGCTGCAGGTTGAGTGGAGACAACCATTTATTAAACTCGGACAGCAGAGCGGACCACAACTCCTCAGCTGTGTGACTCTTATTCCCAAGACATGTCAAGCTAAAGACCGCCTGATGCCGTTGCGCTCTGCTGCCAGCATAGTAATGAGGGGTGCGTGATTCCTTCTGCGCAGTGAGAACGCTGGTGGCCTGACCAGGCAGGCTTGGGGCGGAGGTGGAGGACACAGATGAGGTGGAGGAGGCAGAAGCAGTGGCGGAACTTGGACAGACAGAGGATTGACACACAAGTCGTGGGGACGGCAAGACTTGTGCAGCAGACCCTTCACCATCTATCACCATAGTTACCCAGTGCCCAGTCAGTGACATGTAACGTCCCTGTCCATGCTTACTGGTCCAAGTATCGGTGGTGAAATGCACCCGTTGACACACAGAGTTTCTCAAGGAAGCGGTGATGTTGTGTGCGACATGCTGGTGTAGCGCGGGCACACCTTTCTTAGAGAAGTAGTGGCGACTGGGCATCTGGTACTGGGGCACAGCGACAGACATAAGGTCTCTAAAATCCTGTGTGTCCACCAGGCGGAAAGGCAGCATTTCGGTAGCCAAGAGCTTACAGAGGGATAAAGTCAACCTCTTAGCTTTGTCATGGGTCGCAAGAAATGGCCTTATATTTGTCCACATCTGAGGAACAGAGATCTGGCTGCTGTGTGTAGACGGTGTTGAGTAGGGTGTCCCTGGAAAAATGCAGGTTTGTGAGGAAAGTGCAGTTGGAGACATGATGTTGCCTTCATCCAACGTTGGTGCTATCGATGTCTGTGAGAGCTGTACACACGCACTTGTTTCCCCTTCCAAACCAACTGACGACCTACCAAGCAAACTGCCTGTTGCGGTTACAGTGGTGGAAGTTGTGCGTGGAAAACCAGGTGTGACAGCTGTCCCCACAGTCCTAGAAGATGAAGAGCGCGCGGATGCACTGGAAGGGGCAGGCCGTGGATGGTTCGCTCCGCTAGGCTGCATTTCAGCACGGTGAGCTTCCCACTGGGACCTATGATATTTATTCATGTGACGATTCATGGAAGAAGTTGTCAAACTGCTGAGGTTTTGACCTCAACTAACAGAATCACGACAAATTTTACACATCACATAATTTGGGCGATCTTTTTCTATGTCAAAAAATGACCAGGCTAGGCAAGGCTTAGAGGGCATGCGACCTGCTGAGCCCCCCCGACTAGTGCTCAGAGGCAGAGTGGTGGCTGATGATGCAATTGTAGACGTGCTACCAGTGCTCCGACTCTGTCCAGGAAGGCACAAGGTAACTTCGTCGTCGGTTGCATCCTCCTCCACCGCCTCTGTTGACCTCCTCGAGTGCCTGACTGTGGGTTGACAGTAGGTGGGATCTAGAACTTCCTCATCAATTGTTGTGTTTGCACTCCCCTCACCCTCAGACCGAGCCTCTTCTTGCCCTGACCGAATATTTAAGTTGTCATCCCAATCTGGTATCTGCGTCTCATCGTCATCAGTATGTTCCTCATTGTCTATAACCACAGGTGTTACAGTTTGTGACAAAGGGTCAACATTATGCTCAGAAACTTGGTCCTCACGGCCTGAATCAGAGTCACAAAGGTTCTGGGCATCACTGCAGACCATTTCCTGGTCTGTACTCACTGTAGCTTGGAAGCAGACCTCTGATTCCCAGGCTATAGTGTGACTGAACAGCTCTGCAGACTCAGCCATCTCACTTCCACCATACTGTGCAGGGCTGATGGAGACTTCAGAGCTGGGAGAAAGCAAGTTTGATTGGGATGACAACTCAGAGGACTGGTGTTTTTTGGATGCGGTAGTTGAGGTGGCTGAGAGGGCACTTGTTGGACCACTTGAGATCCATTCAAGCATTTTCCTTTTTTGGCCATCATCTACCTTTGTTCCTGTTGTTCGTGTCTGTAAAAAAGGGAGCACATCGGATTGTCCACGGTAAGTAGTAGACATCTTACTTTTGCTGGTAGATGGTCTATCTTCAGCAGATGTTAATGGAGCTTCGCCACCTTCCCCACGGACAAACCCTTTTTTTCCTTTTCCAACACGCCTCTTCCCCTTTCCACCAGCATCTGTCATTTTGCCACTCATGTTGATTGCGACAAGATTGTGCACTTAAAATGTGGTAGTAAAAATTGAGAGGTGGTGTAGATTGCAGCGGTGGTCTAGCTTTATTAACAGCAGAATAATAAAGAATAATTATCCCTGACAATGCAACTACGGCCCTTAAACTGGCAGCATAAATTGCTAGTATAATGGCTTAGTAACAATGAGTTTGAGTGTGTAATGCAGGCAGACGTGCTGCAAATATCTTTGCACTTGTGGGACGATACAGAAGTCCAACAGCCACATTTAGGATGCCACTAAGTTCACTCAGTGTTTGCTAGTATAATGGCTTAGTAACAATGAGTTTCAGTGTGCAATACAAGCAGACGTGCTGCAAATATCTTTGCACTAGTGGGACGATACAGAAGTCCAATAGCCACGTTTAGGATGCCACTAAGTTCACTCAGTGTTTGCTAGTATAATGGCTTAGTAACAATGAGTTTGAGTGTGCAATGCAGGCAGACGTGCTGCAAATATCTTTTTCACTTGTGGGACGATACAGAAGTCCAACAGCCACGTTTAGGATGCCACTAAGTACACTCAGTGTTTGCTAGTATAATGGCTTAGTAACAATGAGTTTGAGTGTGCAATGCAGGCAGACGTGCTGCAAATATCTTTGCACTTGTGGGACGATACAGAAGTCCAGCAGCCACGTTTAGGATGCCACTAAGTTCACTCAGTGTTTGCTAGTATAATGGCTTAGTAACAATGAGTTGGAGTGTGCAAAGGGCAGGAGGGTACAGTGGCAGGGTTGTGGGTCTCTGGGTAGAGGAAAGGAAGCCTGCCTTTCTATCCCTCCTAATGGGGAAATGCAGCGAGGAAATCCCTGACCTTAGCTACACAGACGCTGTCATCTTGTGTAGCTGTAAGGCTATGTGAGCACGTTGCGTAAATACATGCAGTTACGCTGCGCTTTGTAGCACAGCGTAACTGCATGCGTCCTGCGTCCCCTGCACAGTCTATGGAGATTGTGCCGGGGCCGTGCGCACGTGGCGTTTTAGAGCACAGCGCTTCGGCTTCTGCCGAAGCGCTGCGTTCTAAGAAGTGACATGTCACTTCTTCCGTGCGCTTTGCCGGCAGCTCCTGCTCTGTCTATGGGAGGAGCTGCAGGCAGAGCGCATGGAATCGGCTTTTTTTTTTTTTCACTACGGACATTTCTGCAGCGATTTAAAGCGCACATGTGCTCTTCAGATCGCTGTAGAAATTTCTGCAGGGCTTGTACGCAACGTGCGCACATAGCCTTAAACTCTGTTTTCACGGGCCTGTCACCTACAGTTAGGTCCAGAAATATTTGGACAGTGACACAAGTTTTGTTATTTTAGCTGTTTACAAAAACATGTTCAGAAATACAATTATATATATAATATGGGCTGAAAGTGCACACTCCCAGCTGCAATATGAGAGTTTTCACATCCAAATCGGAGAAAGGGTTTAGGAATCATAGCTCTGTAATGCATAGCCTCCTCTTTTTCAAGGGACCAAAAGTAATTGGACAAGGGACTCTAAGGGCTGCAATTAACTCTGAAGGCGTCTCCCTCGTTAACCTGTAATCAATGAAGTAGTTAAAAGGTCTGGGGTTGATTACAGGTGTGTGGTTTTGCATTTGGAAGCTGTTGCTGTGACCAGACAACATGCGGTCTAAGGAACTCTCAATTGAGGTGAAGCAGAACATCCTGAGGCTGAAAAAAAAGAAAAAAATCCATCAGAGAGATAACAGACATGCTTGGAGTAGCAAAATCAACAGTCGGGTACATTCTGAGAAAAAAGGAATTGACTGGTGAGCTTGGGAACTCAAAAAGGCCTGGGCGTCCACGGATGACAACAGTGGTGGATGATCGCCGCATACTTTCTTTGGTGAAGAAGAAACCGTTCACAACATCAACTGAAGTCCAGAACACTCTCAGAGAAGTAGGTGTATCTGTCTCTAAGTCAACAGTAAAGAGAAGACTCCATGAAAGTAAATACAAAGGGTTCACATCTAGATGCAAACCATTCATCAATTCCAAAAATAGACAGGCCAGAGTTAAATTTGCTGAAAAACACCTCATGAAGCCAGCTCGGTTCTGGAAAAGTATTCTATGGACAGATGAGACAAAGATCAACCTGTACCAGAATGATGGGAAGAAAAAAGTTTGGAGAAGAAAGGGAACGGCACATGATCCAAGGCACACCACATCCTCTGTAAAACATGGTGGAGGCAACGTGATGGCATGGGCATGCATTGCTTTCAATGGCACTGGGTCACTTGTGTTTATTGATGACATAACAGCAGACAAGAGTAGCCGGATGAATTCTGAAGTGTACCGGGATATACTTTCAGCCCAGATTCAGCCAAATGCCGCAAAGTTGACCGGACGGTGCTTCATAGTACAGATGGACAATGACCCCAAGCATACAGCCAAAGCTACCCAGGAGTTCATGAGTGCAAAAAAGTGGAACATTCTGCAATGGCCAAGTCAATCACCAGATCTTAACCCAATTGAGCATGCATTTCACTTGCTCAAATCCAGACTTAAGACGGAAAGACCCACAAACAAGCAAGACCTGAAGGCTGCGGCTGTAAAGGCCTGGCAAAGCATTAAGAAGGAGGAAACCCAGCGTTTGGTGATGTCCATGGGTTCCAGACTTAAGGCAGTGATTGCCTCCAAAGGATTCACAACAAAATATTGAAAATAAAAATATTTTGTTTTGGGTTTGGTTTATTTGTCCAATTACTTTTGACCTCCTAAAATGTGGAGTGTTTGTAAAGAAATGTGTACAATTCCTACAATTTCTATCAGATATTTTTGTTCAAACCTTCAAATTAAACGTTACAATCTGCACTTGAATTCTGTTGTAGAGGTTTCATTTCAAATCCAATGTGGTGGTATGCAGAGCCCAACTCGCGAAAATTGTGTCACTGTCCAAATATTTCTGGGCCTAACTGTATGGCTCTGACCCTGCCGGTATGAGCCTTTAAAAGGACTGATAGAAAGTGCTATCCCTAAGCTGTCCAGCGCTGTGAATGGAGCGCATACAGCAGTATCGGCGATAGGAGCTGCGCCAGTGATGTCTGACACCAAGGACGCAGAAGGCAGATAATGGCGTGCTGGAGGAAAATGTCCGGTTTTATAATGCAGGGACATGTGACATGGACATCCTATCACACATGCCATTGCTTCTCTGGCTAAAAGTCCACTTAGCTGTGTGTGTGTTTGGGATTGGCTGACATGCTGGCCCGCCCCACTAAACGCGCGCGCTTAGGGAAGGAAGACAAGGAAAAAAAAAAAAAATGGCGATCGCCATTATACATACAGCAGTGATCTGAATGCGCTGTTCCCGCACACTATACACTGAAATGTCATAATAGTGTGAGTCACAGAGTGACTTACACTATTACAGCGGAAAGCCAACTAGGAATTAGCTGTTTTTTTTGCTGCTAGAACCGTTCTCGAACGTATCTAGAACTATCGAGCTTTAGCAAAAAAGCTCGAGTTCTAGTTCGATCTAGAACAGCCCCCAAAATCACTCGAGCCGCGAACTGGAGAACCGCGAACCGCGCTCAACTCTAATTTTGACAGTTCTGTAAGGTGCACGTCACCCGGGTTAGCGGGCCCAGTTCTGATCCTGTTCGTGAAGCCAGGAATTTGAAGGTGTGCCGCCCCAGCAGCAGTCGAACTGCTCAGATCTGGGGTTGCTGTGTCTCAAGGGTCTCCGGACCCGGGGGCTTGCGGCCACTTCAAATGTAAGGGGATATTTACAGGGGATGAATGTTCGGGTTGCGATAAAGGGGATTACCGCTGCTGTCGATGGGAGTACCGGGGCAGATGGTATGGGGCAGCCAGATGTCAGTCCCTCCGCAGGTAGGGAAGGCCCCAGATAGTGGGGATTTGGTGAACGGGTAGCTTGCTTGGCCTTGGGAAGCAGGGTGCAGGGGTTAGATTACTCACTGCGGTTGGATCAGGTGGATTAAGCAGACACTCAACCAAAGTCTCTAGGCACCGCAGGCTCTACGGGGGGAACCCGTCCAGGTCCCGCTCCCACCAGTGTCACTTGGTAAGTCCGGAGCCCTGCATCCGTGCACAATTTGATTTACAGTTGTGGCCCTTGGCTTGAAGCTTTCGGGGCCCCGCTACCCATGTGTATGGCAGATGTGCTCCTGGTGGCTGGCACTTGGGATTTCAGTGGGTTATGTATTTTGGAGAACCCTATCCCCCGAATTGCCAACAGTCCTCCTAGACTGCGTCTGTTACACTCCTGTCCAGTGTTCCTAATACCGGTCCCGGATCACCGTTTGCGACTCAACCTGTCGCCTCCCTGGGAGCTCCAACTCCCTTGCTCTGCACTCTCTGAGGGCTAACTCTTAACACCTTGTCTCCCCTCCCACCAGTCTGCCTGACCCTTAGGTGGGTGTCCGTGCTCCAACTTGACCAACCCACTGGTGTGTCTGTCCAGCCCTGGTGTGAGGTGTGGTTGGGATTTGTAGTGCGGATGTCAGTGACACTATTGATGGGAACCTGGAACCATGGGAGGGTAGGCCCTGCACCCTGGAGTACAGGATGCAGTTCCCTGTAGCACCCTGATATAGTCAGGGGCGCTACACAAACATAAAGATAAAAAAAAAAAAATTATGGTGAAGAGTCAACAAGTGAGACACAATTGTGAAGTTGAACGAAATTTATTGCTTATTTTAAACTTTTATAAAAAATAATAAACTGAAAATAATTGCAATATTATTCGGCCCCTTTAAGTTAATACTTTGTAGCGCCACCTTTTGCTGTAATTACAGCTGCAAGTCGCTTGGGGTGTCTCTCTATCAGTTTTGCACATCGAGAGACTGAAATTCTTGCCCATTCTTCCTTTGAAAACAGCTCGAGCTGAGTGAGGTTGGACGGAGAGCGTTTGTGAACAGCAGTTTTCAGCTCTTTCCACAGATTCTCGATTGGATTCAGATCTGGACTTTGAATTGGCAATTCTAACACCTGGATACGTTTATTTGTGAACCATTCCATTGTAGATTTTGCTTTATGTTTGGGATCATTGTCTTGTTGGAAGACAAATCTCCGTCCCAGTGTCAGGTCTTTTGCATGGTTCTGTATTTGGCTCCATCCAACTTCCCATGAATTTTAACCATCTTCCCTATCCCTGCTGAAGAAAAGCAGGCCCAAACCATGATGCTGCCACCACCATGTTTGACAGTGGGGATGGTGTGTTTAGGGTCATGAGCTGTGTTGCTTTTACGCCAAACATATCATTTGGCATTGTGCCCAAAAAATTCGATTTTTTTTTTTTGTGTTTCATCTGACCAGAGTACCTTCTTCCACATATTTGGTGTGTCTCCCAGGTGGCTTGTGGTAAACTTTAAACAACACTTTTTATGGATATCTTTGAGAAATGGCTTTCTTCTTGCCATTCTTCCATGAAGGCCAGATTTGTGCAGTGTACGACTGATTGTTGTCCTATGAACAGACTCTTCCACCTCAGCTGTAGATCTCTGAAGTTCATCCAGAGTGATCATGGGCCTCTTGGCTGCATCTCTGATCAGTCTTCTCCTTGTTTGAGATTACATTTTTGAGGGACAGCCGGGTCTTGGCAGATTCGCAGTGGTATGATACTCCTTCCATTTCAATATAATCGCTTGCACAGTGCATCTTGTGATGTTTAAAGTTGCAGAAATCTTTTTGTAATCAAATCCGGCTTTAAACTACTCCACAACAGTATCACTGACCTGCCTGTTGTGTTCCTTGGACTTCATGATGCTCTCTGTGCTTTAAACAGAACACTGAGACTATCACAGAGCAGGTGCATTTATATGGAGACTTGATTACACACAGGTGGCTTATATTTATCATCATCAGTCATTTAGGACAATATTGGATAATTCAGAGATCCTCAATGAACTTCTGGAGTAAGTTTGCTGCACTGAAAGTAAAGGGGACGAATAATATTGCCCCAATATTCAGTTTATTCTTTTTTACAAAAGCTTAAACTAAGCAATACATTTCGTTCAACTTCACAATTGTGTCCCACTTGTTGTTGATTCTTCACCATAAAATTAAAATTTTTATCCTTATGTTTGAAGCCTGAAATATGGGAAAAGGTTGAAAACTTCAACGGGGCCGAATACTTTCACAAGGCACTGTATATGTAGGACTTACCACACCTCAACATAATGTCCATGTCAGGGAACATGTGAACGGGATTGCGGTTGCAGTTAACCGCCTGGATACATCCACATTAGAGGCAATAACTCGTCATTTCAAATGATGTCATAATTCGGATGGGGCCTTACTTAAGGTTAGAGGCATTGACCTATTGGA
Source organism: Anomaloglossus baeobatrachus (assembly GCF_048569485.1). Lineage (NCBI taxonomy): Eukaryota > Metazoa > Chordata > Amphibia > Anura > Aromobatidae > Anomaloglossus > Anomaloglossus baeobatrachus. Next base: position 652,813,538 of record NC_134353.1, read on the forward strand.
TGTTAATATCTGGAGTGGTAGGACTAGCCAACGCCTGGCACAAATTGAGGTCAGATGGATAGGGATTCTCAACACAATTTATCCATCTAGCCTCAATGAAAATATTACTTTTGTTCCTTTTTTGTGATTTTTCTGTATTTTCCTGTGGGTCCGATTGGGGAATTATTCTCTATTTTGTATGTTTTAATCATATGTATTTGTATTTTAGAAACACTGCCAGGTCCATCTGGGAGCTTCACTAGGCCTATTGTCCTCCTGCCAGTTTCATCTGCCTGTTGTTACATTGCATACTTCCAGCCCATCACAAGTCCATCTATTTGGGGTTTGCCCATTGCAATAATTTAGATTTGTGTCATTACCTTCGACTGGGCTTTTGATCTGGATTTATGCCATGAGTGTTTTATTTATATAAAGGTAGTCTTGACTGTATTTTGGGCTATTTTTTATGTCATATTTCTACAGTGGTTATGCACTGTGTGGGATATATTTGATTGGGCCTACATACCAATAGGCATATGGTCCTTTTTATACTATGATATAATTTGATATATTGGGTCTAATTGTAATTTTACCATATTTATATATATGCAAGGTGTCGATTCATATTGAATTGATGATGCCCTACAACTTTGTAATTCACTTTTTTTCTCTATCTCGTTCCGTTTTCGATTAATATTTCTTTATTGTTTCAAAAATGTATATAACAAAGAATGGGTATTTCGCGTTGCCCAATTTTACAGCGTATGAAAAGGTTATAGTATAACCTGGGCATTTAAGTCTTATACAGCATATGTTGCAATAAAATTTGTCTCAAGTCTTACAAGGAGGGAAATCTGTATAACATCCTATATGACATCCTAACCCAAATATGCAGTAATCATTTAACTTTATTCTGTTTAGAATATAAAAGGCAACATCCTTCTGTAAAATCTTGTTATACAGTGGAACCTCGCTTAACAAGTAACCCACTTAACGAGAATTTCACTTAACAAACAAAGCTTTCTGTAAATTTGTAACCCGGTTTACGAGAAAGCTTTGCTGTACGAGCAAAATCCTCACCGCACACACTTCCGGTTCCGTACATCCACCACGCTCTGACCCGCACTTGCAGTCCACACAAACACACACATGCACGCACAAACACACACAAACAGACACGCACGCACAGACATACAGTATTATGCTCACCTTACCTTCCGTTCCACCGCCGGCCTCATGGTTCTTGTAGTCCACCGGCTCATTGCGACATCTTCGCGACAAACTACAAGACCCAGGAGGCCGGCTATAGGAACGGAAGGTAAGGTGAGCATATTATGTGTACCTTCAGTTCCATCGCCGGCCTCCTGGGTCCTGTAGTTCACCGCTGCACTCGAGGCTGTGCATCGGCAACCATAGCGACGAAGCAGGAACTTCCTCTGTCACCGCTACTCAAAGGCAGCACGCTGGCCAATCAGAGGCTAGCGGCTCCTGCCTTTGACGTCAGCGCTTTGGCAGCGGAAGTTCCTCCCTCGTCGTTATGGTAACCCGATACACAGGCCGTACTGGAGAATAGCAAGTCCCAGGAGACCGGCGTTGGAACGGAAGGTAAGGTGAGCATAATATGTGCGTGCGTGCGTGTGTGTTTGTGTGTGTTTGTGTGTGTTTGTACGTGTTTGAACATGTTTGTGCATCTGTGGAATGACACAATAGCGGACCTAAATGTGACATTTAACAAGTTGTGGAACGAATTGTCTGCATTGCAATGATTTCCTATGGGAAATCTTGCATTGCTGAACGAGTAACTTGGTTAACAAGTGTCACGGGCGGGGAGGAGGGTGTCAGCACACTAGGCTCACCCCTTCTGCTCGGGTCCGGCGGCTGCTGCTCAGTGGTGGCTCGAGCGGTGGGCCGGATCCCGGGGGTTTCTCAAGCGGCACTCCTCGCCCGTGAGTGAAAGGGGTTTGTTGGGTGTGGGAAGTATTGTCCGTGACGCCACCCACGGTTGTGGTGATTTCACCACCGCTGCTCTATAGGCCCGGGGACAATGGTGTGTAGCAGCGAGATGTTGCATTGCCCCTCCGTGGGTAGGGGTTGGTGATCCCGGGGCCCGGTGATGGTGAGGGAGGTGCAGGGCCTGGTGGGCGCAGGGACGCGGGGGCAGCGCTGTGCCTTGCGGCACTGTGGTACTCACTCAGCCTGAGACGTGGACACAGTTTTTACGGTAAACCAAACGGCTGGTAAGACGGTCCCATGGACGGCTGCACTTGCTCTCCCGGTAGGTGACGGTGATGTCCCTCTTCCTTGCACCTTTGTGTACTTGTTGGTTGCGATGGGTCCCCACCGGTAACCCGCTCCCCGGCTTCAAGCTGGACCGGGGGAGCTCTACTCTTTGCCCGCAGGCGCTGGCCCTAAGAAACGGGTGCCTTGGCGGTGGCGGTGTCTCTTCTACACTGGCTGGGCTGTTGCCTTCAATCGGGACTTGGTTGTTGGGGGATCTACGTCCCCTTCACTGACGGATTCGGCAAATTATGGCGACTCCAAGCCTTGCCGGGGTCCGAGAGGCCCCTGCCCTGGTGCTGACTGTCCTTCGGAACACTGCTCCAGACCGCCGGGCACACAGCCAACGGGGTCCTTCCAGGAACTTCCAAACGGTCCCCCTCCAGACAGTCACCGCCGTTGCTGACCTTGCTGACCTGTCCTGCACACAGCTGGACCCTTCAGGCTTTCTTTCCTGTCACCTCACTTGCTTTCCTCCTTTACCACTTTTCTACTTTCACTACTTGTTTACTCCTCCACTCCTTCCACTTCCTCCTCCCTGACTAGACTGCACTCAAGCCCTGCCTGGGCTAATCTGCCTGGTTTCTCCCGCCTCCAGAGCTGTGAACTCCTCGGTGGGCGGAGCCAACCGCCTGGCCCACCCCCTGGTGTGAATCATCAGCCTCTGGAGGAAGGCAACAAGGATTTTTGGTTAGCTTAGATGTTCCTAACTGGGATGTAGGGTGTGGTGGTGTGTGACCTGTGTCCCCTGGCTTGCCCAGGGCGACACACAAGCACACTCCCAGAACGGATTGTTCTCGTTAATCAAGATTCCACTGTATATATGAACCCGTAAACATATGTACACTAATTAGATAAGAGAGAAGAAGAGGAGAGAGAAAGGAAAGTGAAGGAAGAGAGAGAGAAAGATGGGGAGAGAGAAAGAGAAGCGGAAGAGGAAGGAAAGAAGGGAAAAAGAAAAAAGAGAGGAGCTTCTGTGACGTCATGCCACACCACCCTCTTATTGGACAATCCACCCCACCCCTTCGAACATTCATTGTGGTAACGTGCGCGTGAGTAGCCAGGATTGGAATTGCTGTGTCTCTCTGAATTGAAGCCACGGATACCAGGTAGAGAAACACAAGGAGTCTCTCCCTTCATAAAAAGCTCTCATCTCCTCCAAACGTCGCAAAGCATCTACGGCCTCCACCCAGTCTGCTCTTTTCAATGTATAGGTGGACCTCCAATGCTTCGGTATGATCTGTCTCATTGAAATCATGAAATACGAATTCAAACCTCTCTTCGCCTTGGAGATTGCCCCGTGTACATCGATAAGAGGGCTATTTCCGGTGAGGGTGTCATTCCCGTACGATGTAAATGATTATAGAGAGCAAAGACATCTTCCCATAATCCCTGGATCCCTGGGCAAGTCCACCAGACATGTAACATGGTGCCCACCGAGGTCTGACACCTCTAGCAAGTGTCTGAAACCTCTGCAAACATTTTGTGTAGTCTGGCGGGTGTCCTGTACCACCGTGAGAGGATTTTATAATTGAGTTCTTGCATTCTACATGAAATGGTGGATTTCTGTGTTAGGTTAAATGACTTATTCCACTGTGCTTTGGAAAAAGTCTGGCTCAATTCTGATTGCCATTGCCTTACGTACTCGGGTAGGTCTCCTCCTGTCTCCCCGGACATTGTTATGCTGTAGATTATCGAGACTGTGTGGGGGGGTGTTTCTCGAAGGAGACAACAGAGCCTTTCAAATGGAGTCAGATCCCTATGTATCTCACATACCGGAGCCAGAGAGTCTATGAAGCTACGGAATTGTAAGTATTGAAACCAATGACTTGGTTCCCTTGGCCAACAATGGAACGCAGGGTTGCCCACCAGCGGGGGTCATAGGACCCGCTTTCCCTGTCAGTCCATATCGCCTATTGGCCTTCCTCCACGCGGTAGCCAAGGACAATAGAATCAGAGAAATTCCCAGGGTCTCCAAACTGGTTCTAGATGACAACCAGAAGATTCCTTGTGTCATTGTCGGGTATAGGTCACACTCAATCTCCACCCACAATTTTCTGTCTTTATTATGGAGGAGATCCAGTATGCAGTTGCCCACTGCCGCCGCGTGGTACACTTTAAAATCAGGTAGCCCCACCCCTCCGCCCCAACGAGATTTATTCAGCATGGAGTATTTCAATCGGGGTGTGGTACCGCTCCATATAATGTTGCTAATCATCTTCTTAATTTGAGGAAGAAATTCTCTCCTAGGTTCAATGCGATGGTCTGGAACATTTATAGTATTTTGGGTAGCACATCCATTTTAATTGTATTGACTCTACCAAACCACGAGATGGGGAGGTTATGCCAAGCCGTGAGATCTTTTTGTATGTTTTTTGAGAGGTCTGAAAAATTGTGGTCATATAGGTCTTGGTGTTTAGAAGGGACCCTAATCCCCAAATATTTAATGTAATTACTGCTCCACTTAAAGGGGAAAACGGTTTGAGGGTATTCTCTTCTACAGACGGCAGCGATACGTTTAAGGTCTCTGTTTTTTGTAGGTTTACTTTAAAGTTGGAAAGTCTACCAAAAGTCTCAAACTCCTGTAGTATGACAGGTAAGCCGTGGTTGTGTCACGAATATCAAAAGGTCATCTGCAAACAGTGCCAGTTTATGAAATGTTTGTCCTATCTGTATCCCTTTTGCCAAAGGGCTTTTCCTGAGCGCATTTGCCAGGGATTCCAATACCAAAATGTATAGGTATGGTGAAAGGGGACACCCCTGTCTGGTGCTGTTTATAATATTTAATGGAGCTGACAGGCACTTGCGCCGTTGGTTCATGGTATAGAGCCTTTACCCATTGTAGTAAGCGCGAAAGGACGCCAATTGCCTGCAGCGTGGCGTCTAGAAAACCCCAATGGACGCTGTCAAATGCTTTTTCAGCATCCACTGTCAAGAGGCACATTGGGGTCTGGCGCTGACGAGCTTGAGCCACCAGGGACAGGGTTCTGATAGTATTATCGCATGCCTCCCTCCCTGGAACAAATCCCACCTGATCTTTGTGTATCAGCTTGGGGATAAAGGGGCCTAGTCTCAAAGCTATCATTTTAGAGTATAGTTTAATATCCACATTTATTAGTGAGATAGGTCTGTAACTGGAACAAGTTAGGGGGTCCCTGCTGGGTTTTGGGATTACGGTTATTCGGGCTTGGAGTGTCTGTTTAGGGAACTGGCATGTGTTAGTTATAGAGTTAAAGGCTTTCAACATTATAGGACTACAGGCCTCTCCGCATATTTTGTAAAACCGGGGAGTAAACCCATCAGGACCAGGGCTTTTACCAACTTTAAGAGCTTTAATGGCATCGCTTAGTTCAGTGTCCGAATCTCGTTCCGTTTTCGAGATAAAAATGCTAACTCCGTTGTTTTCCACCAGGTGGCGATATAGGTGCTTTCATTGCGTAGTGCATGGATACTTTACTATACCTAGACACCACTTCTATGCCTATAGCTGCCGCCGTTTTCAAGTTAATGGTGGTGGACAGGATATGGGTGGACACACTGTATACACATTGTATATATGTATACTGCTCAAAAAAATAAAGGGAACACTTAAACAACAAAATGGTATTTTAGTGTTCCCTTTTATTTTTTTGAGCAGTATATATACAGTGGGTACGGAAAGTATTCAGAGCCCTTTAAATGTTTCACTCTTTCTTCCATTGCAGCCATTTGGTAAATTCAAAAAAGTTCATTTTTTTCTCATTAGTGTACACTCTGTACCCCATATTGACAGAAAAAAACCCAGAAATGTAGAAATTTTTGCAAATTTATTAAACAAGAAAAACTGAAATATCACATGGTCAGACACTCATATTTAAGTCACATGCTGTCCATTTTCTTCTGATCCTCCTTGAGAGGGTTCTACTCCTTCATTGGAGTCCAGCTGTGTTTAATTTAACTGATGGGACTTGATTTGGAAAGGCACCCACCTGTCTATATAAGACCTCACAGCTCACAGTGCATGTCAGACCAAATGAGAATCATGAGGTCAAAGAAACTGCCTAAGGAGCTCAGAGACAGAACTGTGGCATGTCACAGATCTGGCCAAGGCTACAAAAGAATTTCTGCAGTACTCAAGGTTCCTAAGAGCACATTGGCCCCCATTGCCCTTAAATGGAAGAAGTTTGGGACCACGAGAACTATTCCTAGACCTGGCCGTCCAGCCAAACTGAGCAATTATGGGAGAAGAGCCTTGGTGAGAGAGGTAAAGAAGAACCCCAAGATCACTGTGGCTGAGCTCCAGAGATGCAGTAAGGAGAAGAGAGAAAATTCCACAAAGTCAACTATCACTGCAGTCCTCCACCAGTCGGGCCTTTATGGCAGAGTAGCCCGATGGAAGCCTCTCCTCAGTGCAAGACATATGAAAGTCCGCATAGAGTTTGCAAAAAACCACATGAAGGTCTCTCAGACTATGAGAAATAAGATTATCTGGTCTGATAAGATGAAGAAATAACTTTTGGTGATAATTCTAAGCGGTCTGTGTGGAGAAAACCTGCCACTGCTCATCACCTGCACAATACAATCCCAACAGTGAAACATGATGGTGAAAGCATCAAACCATAAGTGTTTTTCAGCTGCAGGGACAGGATGACTGGTTGCAATTGAAGGAAAGATGAATGCAGCCAAGTACAGAGATTTCCTGGAAGAAAACCTATTCCTGAGTGCTCTAGATCTCAGACTTGACCAAAGGTTCACCTTGCACCAAGACAATGATCCTAAGCACACAGCTAAAATAACAAAAGAGTGGCTTCAGAACAACTCTGTAACCATTCTTGACTGGCCTAGCCAGAGCCCTGACCTAAACCCACTTGAGCATCTCTGGAGAAACCTGAAAATGGCTGTCACCAACATTCACCATTCAACCTGATGGACCAGGAGAGTATCTGCAAGGAAGAATGGCAGAGGTTCCCCAAATCCGGGTGTGAAAAACTTGTTGCATCATTTCCAAGAAAACTAATGGCTGTACTAACTCAAAAGGATGCATCTACTCAATACTGAGCAAAGGGTCTGAATACTTATGACCATGTGATATTTCAGTTTTTCTTGTTTAATAAATTTGAAAAAATGTCTATATTTCTGGGGGGTTTCTGTCAAGATGGGGTGCAGAGTATACATTAATGAGAAAAAAATGAACTTTTTTGAATTTACCAAATGGCTGCAATTAAACAAAGAGTGAAAAATGTAAAGGGGTCTGAATACTTTCCATACCCACTGTATATACTGTATATGTGTGTGTGTGTGTGTGTGTGTGTGTGTGTGTGTGTGTGTGTATATATATATATATATATATACACATACTGTACATCTATATTGTATTGTATTGTACCTTTATGTATTTACCTTGTCCCATGAGTGTTTTTATGCATATTCTGTATATAATATATATTTCTGATTGATATTTTTGTACTATCCTTTTTGTGGTGACTTGGGAGTTTTGATATACTTCTGCCCTTATAGATAAATTGCCTTACCCTCAATGTATACCTGTATGTATGTATTTCTCCCTGATTGATCCTAACTACAGTATGCCCATACTATTGAATTACTGCCTTCCATTAGCTGGAGTCACAGCGGATCAGCACACTTGTGCCATGTCCCTGGGATCCCCGTTGGCTTTCGGTGACTCTATGTACTGAGTGACGTCGGACTGCGTGACCTCCCACATGGTTCAGACGTCACTTGTCTCATGACACGGCCGCCAACTGGCTTCCCCATTGACCATGACAACTCATGCGTCACGCTGCAATCTAATTGGTAGCTGCCACTTTTTTAAACCTCCTCTTGCCGTTTTTGATACCTTACCCTGATGAAGGCATACACCCCGAAACACATGTCGAGGCAGACACCTTCCCTGTGGACCACACTCTCTCGCTGTATCTACACAGGTACGGTAATTTATGAGCATTCATTTACTAAGTCTTGTAGCCGATTTCTGTATTGGCACCATTAGTGTTTACAGTGTGCTCCTTTTACATTATGCCTCACTGTGGGAGACACATTGAATAGGTAATATGATGGGTTTTTTCTATCTAATCAGTTGCTCCACTAGTCTCCTATTTGTGACTGGTCGGTATTTTTGTGTCCTACAATGAGCAATATACTGTAGTTTTTGAGAGGGTGTAATATACAATTAAGACACTTCTATCTATATATGCATTTTTGCCAATGTTTCCTAGTCCACAGATGTGTGGAATTTCTACACTGGGGATCTGGTCTTCACTTACCCCACTCTGTATATATTTTACCACCGCACTGGTTTATTTTGTATAATTTATAAATAAAGTACTATTTTTTAACATGAGATACTTAAGATAGTACCCCCCTTTCTACGAGGGCCTCCTGGATCCTCAGGACAAGATTTGTCTGGATGAGACACATGGAAGTAATGCACCAACTTATTTATTGGCATTAATGTCTGATGCTGGTACTCACATCCTTTATTCCTGACCATAACCCTTCCAGTGTACCAAATATTGTAGAAATATTGTAGAAAGCGGTGAACAAAATGAGAATTCATGATTTTTTCCACCTGAAACTCTAATGCGGGCGTCACATGGTACGATCTATCGTTCGATCGCACGAGCGATCATACCCGCCCCCGTCGTTTGTGCGTCACGGGCAAATCTCTGCTCGTGTCGCACAAAGTCGTTAAACCGCCGTCACACGTACTTACCTGCTGAGCGACCTCTCTGTGGGCGGCGAACATCCTCTTCCTGAAGGGAGAGGGACGTTCGGCTTCACAGCGACGTCACATAGCCGCCGGCCAATAGAAGCGGAGGGGCGGAAATGAGCGGGACGTAAACATCCCGCCCACCTCCTTCCTTCCGCATAGCCGGCGGGAGCCGCGGGATGCAGGTAAGCTGTGTTCATCGTTCCCGGGGTGTCACACGGAGCGATGTGTGCTGCCCTGGGTACAATGAACAACCGGCGCCATGAAAAATAAACTATTTTTTAAAAACAAGCGACGTGTACACGACTCACGATTTGTGACCGATTCAGCGTCGCTCAGAGGTGTCACACGAAACAACGTCGCAAACGATGCCGGATGTGCGTCACGAAAACTGTGACCCCGACGATGCATCGCACGATAGCTCATCTCGTGTGATGCCCACATTACTTACCATCAATAATAACTGGAGGCAGCGGTAAGAGTGATGGCTCCAAAGATACAACATATTCCTTGACCAATGACCTGTGAAAAATATTTTGGATCCTAAGTGCTTGAGCTAGTTCAAGACAAAAGGCCACAGGATAAATAACAGTGATCGCTTTGTATGGACCAATGAACCTAGGACCTAGTTTCCAAGAAGGAATCTTCCACTTAATATTTCTGGTGGTTAGCCATACATAATCATTCACACACAGGTCTGGACCTTACGAGAACCTATTATTAGACATGCATTTGTATCTGACCCCATAACCTTCAGGTTGTTTTTTACCCCTTGCCATACAAAAGAGACACAATGAGAAAAATCGCTCCTCCCCAGGAACCCTTGAACATCCATCTCTACTAAAAGCACAGAGCTGAGAGTGAAAGCCGTACACATTAAAAAATGGTGAGTTACCATTGAATTCACTGAGAAGATTGTTTAACCCAAACTGAGCTAAGGGTAAATAAGAGTCCCAATCTTCCTAATTATCAGACACAAACTACCTAAGCTACGTCTCTAGACTTTGATTCAGATGATCTGTCTGACTGTTCGACCTAAGCCACACGGCGAGAAAAACAGTGCGAGTGGAGTGCGATAAAACATCGCATTCCCCTCGGACCAATTCTAGCCTGTGTGACAGCACACATGAGCGATTATTTTCTCAGCCCTAATCGGACTGAGAAAACAATTGCAGCATGCTGCGATTGTAATCCGAGACTCTTTCTCTCGCATCCATTCAAGTGAATGGGGCGAGAGAAAAATCGCACTGCACTCACGGTACACCGGTGTACCGCTAGTGCAGTGCGAGAATGGCAATAGCCGGCTACGCAGGAGAGAGGGAGATAAATCCCTCCCTCTCCTCCTGAGTGCCAGCCCTCCCCCCGCAGCTGAGGTCTGCTTGCACGAAGGACACACGCATGACACTCGGCTCTGCTGTACTGCCAGCACGAGCCGAGTGTCATGCAAGTGGATCGCAGTAGTCCCCGTGTGGCCCCAGCCTTGATTGAGGATAGAATGCTGTAGAAAAGGAAAGATGTACACCCAGACAAGTACAAAATGCTTCCCAAAATTTAGATGCAAACTGAGTCCCTCAACAACATTGGCGGGAACCTCGTGTAGCTTCACGATCTCAGTGATAAACACTTGAGCTAAGGTATTACTTTTAGGGAGTGTGGGTAAGTCAATGAAGTGAGCCATATTACTAAACCTATCAACGACTACTAAAATTACAGTGTTTCCAATGGATAAAGGAAGGTCGGTAATAAAATCCATTGATAGATGTGCCTATGGTCTTTCAGGTATAGCCAACGGTCGGAAAAATGAGTACGCGGGGTCTTAGAACGTGCAGAATTATTATAGGAAGACACAAACTCAACCACATTTCAAAACAACCTTGGCCACCAAATGCGACAAGAAAGGAGGTCCAAGGTCCCTTTAGTACTTGAGTGACCCGCAAGAACCGAGTTATGATGCTCGCCTAAAATTTTAAGTCGTAAATGTGAAGGCACAAAAAATTTTCCCGAAGGAGAAGCCGCAGGAGTGTCCCCTTGAGTCTTAAAGGCTTCTTTACACACTGCACACACGCTAGCGATGTCGCTGAGGATCGCACCCGCCCCCGTCGTTTGTGCGTCACGGGCAAATCGCTGCCTGTGGCGCACAATATCGTCTGTCCCCGTCACACATACTTACCTGCCTAGCGACATCCCTAGTGGCCGGCGAACTGCCTCTTTTCTCAGACTGCCTCTTTTCTCAGGGGGCGGTTCGTGCGCCGTCACAGCGACGTCATACAGCAGGCGGCCAATAGAAGTGGAGGGGCGGAGAGCAGCCGAAAGAAAGACACGCCCACCTCGTTGCCGGAGGACGCAGGTACGGTATTGTTCGTCGTTTCTGGGGTGTCAAACGTTGCGATGTGTGCTGCCTCAAGAACGACAAACAACCTGCGTCCACAACGAGCAACGATATTATGAAAATGAACGACGTCTCAACGATCAACGATTAGGTGAGTATTTTTGATCGTTAACACTCACTCGTAGGTGTTACACGCAACAACTTCGCTAACGAGGCCGGATGTGCGTCACGAATTCCGTGACACCAACGACAACTCATTAGCGATGTCGTTTCGTGTAAATGGGTCTTAACACTTCACCCTCCACATCAGCATACACTGTGAAAACGGTAAAGCGAAGAAGGTTCGGACAGTTATTTGTTCAGAAATCACTATTTAATAATCTCCCTGGTCTGCCAATCAGCCATCGAATTGTGCCTAACCAGCCAGGGAAGGCTCAGTAATAGAGGGGCATGGAGGCCTTCAAGAACATAACATGAAATAAGTTAATTGTGAAGGACCACTATAGGAAGTTCAAGTTGTGTATAACTTGCGTCAAACACCCCTATTCTAGAGGCGTAGAGTTAATAACAATTATGGGATAGCTTTCGCCAGAATACTGCAAGAGAGATCATGCATTTGGGCAAACTGAGCATCCGCCATATTTGCTCCCAACCCACTATCCTAGAGAACAGAAATCATTTCAGTTTTCGTACCTATAACAATGTGGAGGAAATATATACACCAAAGCTGGAATCCTCCACACAGCCTGGGATCAGAAGTTTATCAGACAGATTTTTCTTTAGTTTAAGAACCGAAGGTCAGGCACAAACAAAATGACCCCCACCTTGCGGTGAATCACAGGAGCCCAGACCGAGGAGAGGCACCCCCTACTACATGTGCCCAGCCGGAACCACAGAAGAGCTTTCACCCCCAGGGAGATCTATAGAAAAAGGGGTCAAGACAGGTCTTTCCATTAGGTGTCTAGCAATCAAGATGACTTAAGCCATAGCGGCCTCTAAAGATGCAGGTGCATCACACATAGCCAATGCATTGTTTAGCCATTCAGACAGGTCCTGACAAAAATGGCTTCTAAGGGTGGGGTCATTCCACCTAGTGTCAGTGGCCCATCTGTGGAACTCTGAACAAAATTCCTCTGCTGACTAACCCCCTTGCCGAAGCCTACGTAGCTTGGACCCAAGGCCACAAAAAAGTTTTTTACTGAAAGGACTAATAATCGGTCAGATGGGAGAAAGCCCAGGAGTGGTGCTCTCCATACAGGAGTGAGATAACAATCCCCACCCACTGTATCTCACTTCCTGAAGTGCATAAGCACGCATTGTTGACCTTAGGGAGATCAACATATCCACTGCGGAGACACCATCACGTGTTTCTCAACGCAGTGATTCTAGAGCATTGCCCCCTGGGAAGTATGCAAATAAGGAAGCCGCGGAGACACCATCACGTGTTTCTCAACGCTGGCAGGAAACTAGCCAGGTCTTTCACCGGGAAGGAACAACCACGGGAAGGGCAGTCTCCAGTCAAGGAGACCACCTATACCAAACATGGTATCCATCCACATACAGCCGTTTCGGGGTATTTGCCCCTCATCAGTGTGGAGTAGGAATCTGGCTAGTGGGGGCAATGCCTAGTAAAAGACTACTTAAGCACGCATTGTTGACCTTAGGGAGATCAACATATCCACTGCGGAGACACCATCACGTGTTTCTCAACGCAGTGATTCTAGAGCATTGCCCCCTGGGAAGTATGCAAATAAGGAAGCCGCGGAGACACCATCACGTGTTTCTCAACGCTGGCAGGAAACTAGCCAGGTCTTTCACCGGGAAGGAACAACCACGGGAAGGGCAGTCTCCAGTCAAGGAGACCACCTATACCAAACATGGTATCCATCCACATACAGCCGTTTCGGGGTATTTGCCCCTCATCAGTGTGGAGTAGGAATCTGGCTAGTGGGGGCAATGCCTAGTAAAAGACTACTTAAGCACGCATTGTTGACCTTAGGGAGATCAACATATCCACTGCGGAGACACCATCACGTGTTTCTCAACGCAGTGATTCTAGAGCATTGCCCCCTGGGAAGTATGCAAATGCTCTAGAATCACTGCGTATGTGGATGGATACCATGTTTGGTATAGGTGGTCTCCTTGACTGGAGACTGCCCTTCCCGTGGTTGTTCCTTCCCGGTGAAAGACCTGGCTAGTTTCCTGCCAGCGTTGAGAAACACGTGATGGTGTCTCCGCGGCTTCCTTATTTGCATACTTCCCAGGGGGCAATGCTCTAGAATCACTGCGTTGAGAAACACGTGATGGTGTCTCCGCAGTGGATATGTTGATCTCCCTAAGGTCAACAATGCGTGCTTAAGTAGTCTTTTACTAGGCATTGCCCCCACTAGCCAGATTCCTACTCCACACTGATGAGGGGCAAATACCCCGAAACGGCTGTATGTGGATGGATACCATGTTTGGTATAGGTGGTCTCCTTGACTGGAGACTGCCCTTCCCGTGGTTGTTCCTTCCCGGTGAAAGACCTGGCTAGTTTCCTGCCAGCGTTGAGAAACACGTGATGGTGTCTCCGCGGCTCCTTATTTGCATACTTCCCAGGGGGCAATGCTCTAGAATCACTGCGTTGAGAAACACGTGATGGTGTCTCCGCAGTGGATATGTTGATCTCCCTAAGGTCAACAATGCGTGCTTAAGTAGTCTTTTACTAGGCATTGCCCCCACTAGCCAGATGCCTACTCCACACTGATGAGGGGCAAATACCCCGAAACGGCTGTATGTGGATGGATACCATGTTTGGTATAGGTGGTCTCCTTGACTGGAGACTGCCCTTCCCGTGGTTGTTCCTTCCCGGTGAAAGACCTGGCTAGTTTCCTGCCAGCGTTGAGAAACACGTGATGGTGTCTCCGCGGCTTCCTTATTTGCATACTTCCCAGGGGGCAATGCTCTAGAATCACTGCGTTGAGAAACACGTGATGGTGTCTCCGCAGTGGATATGTTGATCTCCCTAAGGTCAACAATGCGTGCTTAAGTAGTCTTTTACTAGGCATTGCCCCCACTAGCCAGATTCCTACTCCACACTGATGAGGGGCAAATACCCCGAAACGGCTGTATGTGGATGGATACCATGTTTGGTATAGGTGGTCTCCTTGACTGGAGACTGCCCTTCCCGTGGTTGTTCCTTCCCGGTGAAAGACCTGGCTAGTTTCCTGCCAGCGTTGAGAAACACGTGATGGTGTCTCCGCGGCTCCTTATTTGCATACTTCCCAGGGGGCAATGCTCTAGAATCACTGCGTTGAGAAACACGTGATGGTGTCTCCGCAGTGGATATGTTGATCTCCCTAAGGTCAACAATGCGTGCTTAAGTAGTCTTTTACAAGGCATTGCCCCCACTAGCCAGATTCCTACTCCACACTGATGAGGGGCAAATACCCCGAAACGGCTGTATGTGGATGGATACCATGTTTGGTATAGGTGGTCTCCTTGACTGGAGACTGCCCTTCCCGTGGTTGTTCCTTCCCGGTGAAAGACCTGGCTAGTTTCCTGCCAGCGTTGAGAAACACGTGATGGTGTCTCCGCGGCTTCCTTATTTGCATACTTCCTGAAGTGCGAGGGCGAAGCTTGAAATAGCATTTACAGGCTTCCCTGAAACCTACAAATGTATCCTTCCCCCCCAGAAAACCTGTCCAGGTTCTGGTTGAGTCTGGCTGTGACCAGAGACCAGCAGACTTGCAATCTGCTGCCGAACCTGTGACTGCAATTCCAGGACTTCATCTGTTGTGCAAGAGCCATGAATGGATTCATAATAAAATCTTGAAAACATTTTTGGCTGGTTATAATGTCACGATGTGACAGCAGGTGTCACTTCAGGTACAAGAGGACTCCCGGCAAGTGGTGCAACACAGAGGGAAAACCAGGGAAGCAATACTCACCTGAGGCTGATCTCTGCACTTCCTAACATCCCTA
Organism: Anomaloglossus baeobatrachus; assembly: GCF_048569485.1. Classification (NCBI taxonomy): domain Eukaryota; kingdom Metazoa; phylum Chordata; class Amphibia; order Anura; family Aromobatidae; genus Anomaloglossus; species Anomaloglossus baeobatrachus. The sequence goes on from NC_134353.1 coordinate 652,828,795, forward strand.
GACGGATCCTTCCCCCCGTGCATTGTCAAGTGCCTAGGCCTTCGCTGGTCCTGAACTCACCCTGACTAGTGAAGGCCAGAAAGACGCTAATCTCGCTACTGCATTAAGACAACATGAAGTTGGAAATACAAACAGGTGGGGAACGTCGTAACAAATAACACTCCACAGCTTCTCTAGCAGGAACTTCTCAGCTGCAAAAGAAGCAACACCTCAGCTTCTCCAAAGACAGGCTCCTTCAAAGTGGACAGCACAGATATGAGCTATAGCCAGCAAGGTGTGACTGCAACTGAGGTTACAACTACCTTTCATCTAACTGCAGATCACTGCAGAATGGAAATTAACCTTAACCCCCTCAGTACTGAATGGAATTAAATATGCTCTAACTCTGATCTGCAATCAACAATACGCTGTGACCTTCTGATCCCAGATCTCCCTGAGGACATATCAGGCCATGATATACTCATGACAGCGCAACAAAGTCAAGAAGTTTACAACCCATGGCACTGTACTTAATCTCCATTTATATGGACGTCAGAGAGAAATTGATTGAAAGGCCGCAATGCAGCATAATGTTGGTGGACAAGCATGCTCAACCACTTTCCAAATAAATTCAAGCTGTCCTTCAGGCTCAGGGTGCATCAGTGTCAGCGCAAACTATCAATTGGCATTTGAATGAAATGAAACGCTGTGGCAAGAGACCCAGGAGTACCCCACTACTGACACAGAGTTATATAAAAGCTAGGTTGTAGTTTGCCAAAATGTATGTGAGTAAGGCAAAATCCTTCTGGGAAAGCATCTTGTGGACAGATGAGACCAAGACAGAGCTTGGTAAAGCACATCATTCTACAATTAAATGAAAAACAAATGAGGCCTACAAAGAAAGGAACACAGTACCTACAGTCACATATGGGAGAGGTTTGAAAGATGTATTGGGGTTGCTTTGCTGCCTCTAGCACTGAGTACCTTGATTGTGTGCAAGGCATCATGAAATTTGAAGATTAACATAGAATTTTGGGTTGCAGTGTTCTAATCCCTGGCAATTCACAGCTGATATCAACCCCCCAAAATATTACCCAGATTGCTACAGCACTAGGGCAAGTGGGAACAACTGGGGCGAGGTGTCAGAATTGGTTCAACTAATGGATGCCCCACTTCTGGAGAAACTGCGTGCTGCTATTTTTAGGCTGAGTAGGGCCCAATAGCCATGGGCCTTTCCAGTTTAATATAAGCCCACAGCTGTCTACTTTACCTATGCTGGTTATGAAAAATTGAGAGGGATTTGTGCCATTTTTTTAAATTATCTATTTATTGAATTAAACCAGGCTAAAACACCTTTAGTTCCCCATGAAAGGCACTAAAGAGTGCAAGTGTACAGCCCTACCTATATACAGTGTGTCCACCCATAATCCTGTCCACCGCCATTAACTTGACAACGGTGGCAACCATAGGCATAGAAGTGGTGTCTAGGTATAGTAAAGTAGCCATGCGCTACGCAATGAAACCACCTATTGCGCCACCTGGTGGAAAACAATGGAGTTAACATTTTTATCTCGAAAACGGAAAGAGATAAAGAAAAAAAGTGAATTAAGGGGGCTTTACATGCTGCAACATTGCTAGCGATTGCTAGCGATGACGCGAGCGATAGCACCCACCCCCGTCGGTCGTGCGACATGTGGTAATCGCTGCCGTAGTGAGCAATATCAATACGGCAGCGTCACACACACATACCTGTTCAGCTACGTCGCTGTTGCTGCCGAACAATCCATCCTTCAAGGGGGAGGTGCGTTCGGCGTCACAATGACGTCACAGCGGCATCACAAAATGGCCGCCCAATAGAAGAGGAGGGGAGGAGATGAGTGGCCGGAACATGCCACCCACCCCCTTCCTTCCTCCTTTTCGATGGACGCAGGTAGGATGATGTTCGTCGTTCCTGCGGTGTCACACACAGCGATGTGTGGTGCCGCAGGAACGACGAACAAGCTGCGAAATGAAACCCCAACGACATTATGATTTGGAGCGACGTGTCAACGATCAACGATTTTTGCCGTTTTTGCGATCGTTGATCGTCGTTCCTAGCTGTCACACGCTGAGATGTCGCTAGCGACGCTGGATGTGCGTCACAAATACCGTGAACCCGACGATATATCGTTAGCGATGTCGCAGCATGTAAAGCACCCTTTACAAAGTTGTAGGGCATCATCAATTCAATTCGAATTGACACCTTGCATACAGAAATGCTATGATTAGAACGTGTAAAACTCACAAGGCTGTGAACGTGAAGCGATGCCTCATGGAGACCTTCCTACAAGTCATTGGGTATGGTGGCTGCGTGGAGTGGCCTCCAGGCTCGCCTGACTTGACCCCATTGGACTTCTTTCTGTGAGGTCACATCAAACAGCAGGTGTATGCGACCCCTCCACCAACATTGCAGGACCTATGACGACGTATCACAGATGCTTGTGCAAACGCGAAACCTACCAAATTGCACAACATGCAGCAAGATACAGTATACTGTCCAGAGTCCATATGTGCATTGCAGTTGACGGTGGCCACTTTGAGCATCAAAGTTAAATGAGCGCCATATGCGTGACCAGCATTCAATGTTTTCGGGGGTCATGGGTTTCATATCATAGCATTTCTGTATGCAAGGTGTCAATTCGTATTGAATTGATGATGCCCTACAATTTTTTAATTCACTTTTTTTCTCTATCTCGTTCCGTTTTCAAGATAAAAATGCTAACTCCGTTGTTTTCCACCAGGTGGCGCTATAGGTGGTTTCATTGCGTAGCGCATGGCTACTTTACTATACCTAGACACCACTGCTATGCCTATAGCTGCCGCCGTTCTCAAGTTAATGGCGGTGGACAGGAAATGGGTGGACAGAATATGGGTGGACACACTGTATGTGTTCTAATCTAAGCTGTCCCTCCTACATCAGCTCTTTCTGAACTGCTTCCAGAGGACAGTGTGCTGAGCATCGCATCCCCGGGTCCCATATAAGACCTGATGATGCGATGTGGCCTGCCAATCACAGTATTGCCCATAGCTAAAATGGCTGCTGCATTTCCTAGAACTGCTGAAAACTCAAAAGTATGGGTTTAGATTGTATTAGACAATAATTATTTTAAGGGTTTCACAGAACCATTTTTAACTTTTTTTTTTACAAAGTCTAAACTTAACAAGTATTTCAAGATTTCTCGACTTTTTAACCAATTGATATAACATACTTGAATGTGTGTGGTCTTTAACATTAGATACATAAAAGATGAACTTCTTAAAAAGTAAATTAATGGCTTTTTACATTCTTTACCTAAGCTTCCCTTGATGTTCATGACTTTAAGTCATTTGTTATCATTTAAGGAGGAAGTATTGCTCTTTTACAAAATCCATATGTGTGCCAGACATCTTGTTTGTGTTTAATAAACCCTGATGTTTCTAAAATATATACTCCCACTTAACCGCACTAAAGGTAGTACAAGCATTTAGAAATGTATTTAGATGGAATAGTGGAGAAAAAGTACTACGACTTGGTGTTATCATTCATAGAGATCATAGAAAGATTGAAGGATCGAAGACACTTGCACCATGAATCTCTAAAATATATATTTATTTATATGTGAAAATATAATTTTATATATATATATATATATATATATATATATATATAATAGCAAGAAAGTCACCCCCAGAGTCCAGGAAGGGCGATATGTATCATTGAGGTCGATAACTTCAGTGATGTAAGCCCAGTAGTGGGCTCCAGCATGTTAAATGCTCAGAGGAGTGACAGGGCCAGATTTACGAGCAGTCAGAGAGATGGATGTATATGATTGCTCAAATATCCCTACCGTGAGATGTGGTACTTCAAGTAAAATGGAGACCTGTAATCTCGGTCTGTGTCTGGGTGTGGAGGTTTGCAGACCTCCAGCAGTGTGACTCCTGTTAAAAAAATTGGACGCTATCCTGAGCGGGCGGACCCTGCATTGACTATGAACCTATTTTTTTTTTCTTTACTTTGTACCCGCAAAAAGGACATTTATGTTTATCCTGTGGAGCGATTTATGAAGATGGAATAAACCAGCCGACATTTAAATAGAAACTGTGCCTACTTCAAAACACATCCGAGTGAACTGTAATCCTACAATATACAGTATATATATATATACATAAACAACTGTTGTCTGTCTATCTCTCTCGCTCTCTCTCTCTCTCTATACACACACACACACACACACACACACACACACACACACACACACACACACACGGGTGTGAGTATAGCCTAACAAAAAAAGACGTTACACCTGTGTCAGGAGAAAGCCAAAAGCTCCAATTATACATAGGGGGTCAGCAATACCATAAATGACATATGGGAGGAGTTGATTACAGATCTTTTATTGGAGTTAATGGATTTTATGTTCATGATATGATCTTAAATTGAATGTGTATTTCCAACTATTTATGATTACATTTTTATTATATTTAATAATTTGTGAATAACTCCAAATCTTTGAAATCAATTCTTTGCAGTTACACATTGGCTGAGTGTGTAAGTATTGTCTATAAGGAAAGGAAACTAAGCCACTGTCATGTACCTTCAGTGAGAGCAAAAAAATTCAGTATTTCAAAAGTGAACATTCCCACTCCTAGCATCTGCTGTTGGAGACACCTGTAGACAAATACTTGGCCAAAATCACTGAAATCAGCAGGTTTTGCTAACATTTATCTAAGAAGCTTGACCAACCCTCAGTCTACTATAGCGTCACTCAACCATCTCTACCCTCACCTACTGTATCCTCACCCATCCCTTGTTGGCTGTGAGGCCTCACAGGCAGGGCGCTCTCTCATCCTGTACCAGTCTGTGCCTTGAATTGTTCAAGATTATTGTAATTGTCTAAAACGCCATGGAATAAATTGCACTATAATAATAAATAATAATAATAATACTAATAATAATAATAATAATAATAATGAATGCTTGGTTTATCCCAGCATGTCTATACACATAATTTCTTATAGTATATCCAAAAATGAAGATTATTTTCTATGTCCTTGTTATAAGGAAGAAGGGACAAGAGTTGCACACTTCAGACTTGGATCTACACTGAACAACTATTTATAAGTCAGATTTGACACCTTCAGTCCTAGGACGTAGTTTCCAGTTCATTAAGTAATTATGCTCTTTGTGAATGGACAATGAGTTAATTAGGAAAGTTGGACAATAGTTCCCAAACAGTTGATTGTCCTTTAATTGACCTCACAGTGAATTCCTAGGCGTCCATTTTATATTGCACCATTACTGAGAACAAGCTCTCAAAATGCTCGTTTCACAATAATCTTGCAGTATGACAGGCTGAAAATCACCCAATCAATGAGCAAAATGCTCACTCATCGGGTAAAATGATTTATTGTGCTATACATAAATCATCGTTCTCTAGAGCACTTTATGCTGTGTAAACAGGACCTGCATTGCCTAGAATAATGGTAGCCAATGTGCACCGAGTGATCATTCACTGTGCATTGTTAAGCACAGTCTGCATGTGTAAACAGGCTATTAAACAGCCACGAAATAATAAATATTTACAGATTGGTGGTCGCTAAATGCCGCAAGTTGGATTCCACCTTCAGCTGCCATGAAGATGACATCTGTACAGGAAAGAGTAGTACAGCTCACCGGAATGGGAATGATGGGTGCGGTGCTCGGATATCCTGGTCCGGCTTCCAGGTGAGCAACAATACTAGAAAACAAAGGCTCCAGCACTGGCAATAATAAAAAAAGGAATTTTATTGTACAAATTAAAAGCCTGCTATATAAACATATTAGTGTCAGACACGCAGTAGGAGATATCCGTATGTAACGCGTGACACACATGTTCAGACCGACGGTCATCTGATGCACTACAAAAACACCACAAACAAAAAGGGGGGAACACGGGGGTCATGATACAACAGAGGTCCCTGCCGCTAGGGAGAGGGGTGAGGGGGCACCTCCTGAACTCACCTCAAGCTGACTCCCTAACATACCTATACAGGTTCTTTCAACCTGTCGGTGAGCAGGATACCGTGGACCCTCAGCTGGCCCAAAACTCACCCTGCCTAGTGAGAAGGCTGGCGAGTACACTACACTCGCCACTACACTAATAAACACGGCGGGAAAGGGAAAACAGATGGGGGATAAACAGAAGCATTCAAACACCAACTTCACAGCAGCAGACTCTAAAGTAGCAGATGGATGAGCACAGGACAATTGCTCAGCAGATCCTTCCACCAGGCTGGCCAGAGTAGAATAAATTCTTACAGCAGCAAGCACTGCTAGGAAAGCTCCAGTATTTAAACCTAAATGGGCGTGGGCTCACAGCAGCTACAGATGACCTGCTCTGCTATGACCTACTGACAACAAAACTGAAATTAACTCATGAAACGCCAAAAGAAAGGAAACTTTGTTTAAATGAGGAGTCTAAATGGAGATGGGAGGCTTCAGTCCTAAAGCTGTCACTTGTCTCAAAACAGCAGGGAGACGACCCTGACAATTAGGGCATTATAAGAACAAGGAAACATCAACGTGTTTCAAGCAAAAAAACTCTTAATCATGATCAAGAGCTTTTTTGCTTGAAACGTGGTGATGTTTCCTTGTTCTTATTATGCCGTAATATGCTTATATAGCGGGCTTTTAATTTATACAATAAAATTCCTTTTTTTATTATTGCCGGTGCTGGATCCCTTGTTTTCTAATATGAAGATGACATGACTGCCAGCAGAACACTTATTTGTCAAAAATAGATCTCTACGTCTTCTCCATACAAATGAAAACTTGGTTTGTCAATTTCTGAGAATCTCTATTTATAGTTAGAACATCTTCTGTGCCTTATTGATATAAAAAATGGAACAAGAAACTTTTTGGACTTGGATCTTCCACCCCCAGTGTGTAAACAACTTTTTACAAATCAGATTCTATATCTTCATTCCGAAAATTAGGTTTCTAGAATTGTCCATCCATTCATTGGACGAATATACTCTTTATGAATGGACAATGAGCTTATTAAGCGAAGTGTGAGCGCTTAATGGGGTTTTCCACTTTCTAGAAAAGAGGATCCCACATTTTGTCTGTCATGTAAAATAACTATATCAGATAGTGTTCACCCTCCCATGGGTCAGCATTGGTTTCAGCCATTGCTCTGGCTCAGTGTTTTGGCTGGATTGATAACATCATGGCGATAGCTCTTATTACCGCTTCAAATAAGAAATAACGTTTGGAACTCCATTCTATGTCTGAACTGGGTGCAAAAACCTAAAAAAACCTAAAAAAACATATCCACATCGTATATATAGCCTGGGTCTCAGCTTCCCATACACGGTAAGTTTTTTAACTGCATGAGAGGACACACACAAGCTAGGGACCCCAACGTAGAGAAATACTTTGGCGTAGTGTTGGGGCTCTATTGCATTGATCAATTCAGTAGCTAAATTTCTCTTTATTCATATATTCATGGCAGTAATGCAGATTCCATTTTTCACATTTCATCCTTACATATAGCTATTGAATTTTTCATGTCAGTATTCACACAGCAGTTTCTGCTATTACATGTATTCCCCTTACATAGTCACTGGTGTGCATACCTTATCTCCCCATACTTATTACCGCTTCAGTCAATCACTGAGCTCAGCGTTTCAAGCCATCTACCTTTGCTATCTACTTATATTTTACATGACAGACAACATTTTGGGTCCATTTTTCTAAAAGTAGAAATTTCCTTTAAGTTATAAATACATGAGATGCTTGTTTAGCAAGTAGCTACTATATTTCTCCCAACCGATCATTTATATTTTTTCATTAGGCATAAGGAGTAAACTGCTGCCAGTGACCTAGCTCTGGGAAATAAGAAAGGGATCATGCATTAAAATGGAACTGTATTTTTATACAACTTTGCATAAATCAATTGTGCAGGCGACTATAAGAAACTTTGAAATATATATGATTAGAGAAACCAGCTTCCTTCTCCATTTATTAGCCACTTCTTCACTTCCACCCCCTCCACCCTTACCACCCCCCCCAAAAAAATAATATAAAATAGTGTATTATTTTCTTGGAAACATGGTATGTTTGTAGGCAACTCATGCTCCTTTTATCAGCACATGGAAGCATTGAACCAGATTTACTAATTATATTGTACTTTTTTGTTGTACTTTGTGCCAAAAATGTTCATTTGTACTGTTGTCTCATGTTACTCTCCCCATGGTGAACACATGCATGCTTATCTGAGCAGAGCATGCATATCTATAGTGAGGTTATAAGAAATAGCTGTAAGTTGAACGAGCATTTGACTGAAAGCTGTCTGCCGTGTATGGCCACCTTAAGGCCTCATTCAGATGTTAGCCACTTTTCTAGCACACAAAACATAGACAGATTTTCTTCGGTGTTTAGTTATTCATTCAGTCTTTACCAGCAGTCTTTCATCAGTGATTTTCTCATTTGAACAAAATAAATAAGCTTCTCCACCATTAAAATATTAAAAACGGACAACACACTCATGGTATCCGTGCGCTGTAAGTGATTTTATTTTTATTTAGTTTTATTGAAGATTATATAACATTACAAGGTTACATGATAAAAACAAAAGAACAAACAGCATTTATCATTATCATTGCTCATTAATACTGTCTGGCAAAGTTAACTTTGTCCTTAACATACCAAAGTAATAACTAATACTTTAATCAAAAGCATAAGACACCCATGTCAGACACCATATATCGCATACTTTAATCATAACAGAATACTCCTTATCGCCTGCGGACTAATGTGAGTCACAGGGGAATCAACCCAAGGCTTCCATACATTATCCGCTTATTAGCACATGCATTACTAAATCTCATATTTTCAGAACTGCTGCACTCAGTCCACACTGATCAAAATTCCTAAATATTTTTCTTAGAAATTATCCTCCATGATTACCAAATTTGTTTAGAACAACAGCCCACCCAGAATTGTAGGGTCATTTCTTAATAAGTCTAAAGAGTCTGGAGGGGTCAGTCTACCCAACTTGTATTCATATTATGCTCCTTACCACTTAGAATTGTAGACTGTCATTACCAAACCAACACTAAAGTATGTCTGGATGGAGTGTGGTTTCTGCCTGGTTTCATTGACATTAGTACCCTGCATAGATAAGACCCTACCTTCAATCCTTCACTACCCTACAAATACATCAACATTAGCAGTGGTAAGAAGTTTCTCACATATAGTGACTTATCATACCATCCTAATCCATTTTATTTCATACTAAAAACTCCCAACTTTCTCCTAATCCTTGAAGGTCACTCCTTCTTACCAAAGGTACATAAGCATTTGCTCTCAGGAAATTCATTTTCTAAAAGATGATGCTTGGAATTGAATCTTTAACGAGTTTCTCTTATCCCTAAGAATTTGTCTTCAGAAAAGCCAACCAATTCCAACATTTTCTCAATTACCTCAGTCCACCATCTTCATCTGCCCATTCAAAGACCCATTCAAAGACCCAATGTGACTCTCTAAGCTTTACCTCGGGCCTGGTCAGGCACCATCTCTCCTTTATCTTTATCATGTTTGTGACTACCCCTCTTTCAGAAAGAAAACACAGTGTTGAAATCCAGGGTGAAAATATAATCCAAAAGTTTATTCTGACATGAAAAATGTAACAACATTTCAACCTATCAAGAGGTCTTTATCAAGTATAAACACAGAGCAGTATGGCATGCTTATATAGTGTTTGACAGACATACAGTACAGCAATCACTTAATAGCTCCGGCCGCCAGAGTAATTATATACATATATACAAAAGTTGTCACATTGAATTAAAAGGACACAGACAAGAGCTTAAAGGGGTATTCCTATCTCCAATATCCTATCCCAATATGTAGTAGGTGCAATAGTAATAATATTAGCAAATACTTCCAATTAGAAATGTAGTATAGTTCTCCTAATTCACTATGTTGCTTATCTTACATTCAGGGCATTGCAGGACTTTAGATATCCATGGTTATGACCACTAGCAACTAACTAACTGTGACTATATGTGGGGTCGTAATCATGGATACCTAAGATCCTGCAATGTCCTGAATATGAGGTAAGTGACAGTGAATCAGGAGAACTATACTACATTTCTAATTGGAGGTATTTGCTAATATTATTATCATACCTACTACATACTGGGATAGGATCTTGGAGATTGGAATAAACCTTTAAGTCCTATATATAAATATACACAAACCCGATAATCCATACAACATACCACAATCTCCATGTATAAACATATACATTACATTAATATAGGATAATCCACAACGGTGATAATCCCCAAAAAATCAAGCATCATCATAACCAAGGTAACCACCATCAAATGGGATAGCATCCTGTCCATATGAGCGGTACAGTAGCATAAACATCAGCCAATCATAGGAACTTCCAAGGGATTACCAAAGGGGCGGTCACATGACCCCGTCTCAATTATGACAAAATCATACCACGTCCATATGGGCGGGGCGGTAACTTGGATATAATCCTATAACGTAGGGAGCCCACCAGGCGTCACCAGAGAAATGGTCATATGACCGCAGTTTAAGGATTACTTTAGAAACACAGTACATGGCTCTAAAACTGACCTATCCTGGTCAAAGCTATATGTTGTCTTGGAAAGTCCAGTCACATGATCAGTTGTAAAGATCATGTGATCACAAAAAGGTATACAAAGATATAACAGATATGAGTACAAAAGTATATCTTGGTTATATATAATGTAAGAGATTCTCTTTATAGATAAGGGGAAAGGATGGTAGACCAAGAGGGTGAATGGGGCAAAACAGATGGATAAATAACAGTAGAATGGATATTATTGGCAAAATACTGTGATCTTAATCCATTAACTCCAGTTCAGGTCCTCATTCAACCCTCAAGGTCCAGCATCACATCACCACAATTCAGGGCTGCTATCAGGGCAATAAGGGGGGCCCAGACCGCTCAGAGAGCTGCCCTCTCTCTTCCTGCCATCCACTGATCTATGTGATCAGTGCAGAGCAGAGCAGAAAACTTATCAGACTGATCTGATCTGAGCTGAGAAAGAGAAAGACCTTCTGCCTGTGTAAATTCAGGAACTTTCAGGTCATCTTACTAATCATGTGCCTAATCACATGAGCGGAAAGGTGAATTGGAAGGTCCTGTAGCTGTTCAACTGCTACAGCAGTAACAGCTAAATCACAGTGGCTAGATGGACCTCTGCTGATGTCATGCTCATGTGACCAGAAGGGGCAGGGCCTCCACCAACATAGCTGATACTAGGAAGCAACATTAGTTTTGTAAGTCCACGTGGGCTTGGAGTTGTTGATAACACAAGCGAGAGTTTAGGGGTAAGCGTGACGCCCCTGGACTATCAGGTCGTCACAGGGTACTACACATTCTTTGTCTTTAGTGCAGTATTCAAATCCCTCATGGTTCTGGGTCCCCATCTTACAGTGCTGCCACCAACAGCAAATCAAATCCTAGATACAACCTGCGCCACACCCACTAGGCACACCGGTGGGCGGCGTGATCAGAATAGGGTCGCCCACCTAGGGGTCAGGAGGGGAGGTGAGGAGTGTAGAACAGTAGCAAAAGAGGAGTAGCAAAGAGGAGTAGTGAAGTGGAGAAGACTGGGAATAGTGGCTCCCAGGGGAAGCTGACTAGGTTGCAGACAGTGGTCTGGACCTAGAGGAGTCGGACCCCAGGTCGCAGGAGATTGAGGCAAGGTGCCTGGACCTATTAACCCCTTAACGACCCATGACGTACTGGGTACGTCATGGATCGTGTGCCGGTAAGCCCTGCCCCCTGCCGCCGGCAGGCGACGGCGATCCGCGCACATATCAGCTGTTATCAACAGCTGACATGTGTGCCTGCTAGCCGCGCGTGGAATTGCTTCCACCCGCGGCCATTAACCCCTAAAGGTGGCTTTACACACTGCAACATCGCAAACGACATCGCTGTAACGTCACCGGTTTTGTGACGTTATAGCGACCTCCCCAGCGACATTGCAGTGTGTGAAACACATCAGCGACCTGGCCCCTGCTGTGAAGTTGCTGATCGCTACAAATCGTTCAGGACCATTCTTTGGTCCTTTGTTTCCCGCTGTGCAGCAAAGTCTCAGTGTGTAAAGGGGACTTTACAGCGACTTCGTTAGCGACTTCCCTTTCAAAAAGCTGCTTTACAACGTCCCCAATGACTAGCTAGGTCGTTCTGCAGGTCCGGATCGCTGTTGCGTCGTTGGCCATGTCTGCCTGTTTGACAGCTCACCAGAGACTTTGTAGCGATCCCGGCTAGGTTGGGATCGCTGGTGGGATCGCTAGAAAGTCTCAGTGTGTAAAGGGGCCTTTACATTTCGCTGCCAAAATCTGACAGCGATATGTATATGGGCGCCGCCATGACAGTCACTTACCCCGCCCACACCGGAAGTCACGTGTCATGATCACGTGACTTTCGGCGGTTGCCATGGTAGCACAGGGTCATGTGATGACGCCTGTAGCTAACATGACTCACTTCCTCTCAATGCCGGAATACAGCCGGCATTGAAAGTGAAGCAGCAAATCTGCAGTTCTCAGCTCTGTAGCTGAGATCTGCAGATAGTGCAAAGCGATCGGATTGCTGATCGCTATAGCCCTCTAGGGGGACTAGTAAAATAAAAAAAAAAAGTAAAAGAAAAGTTTTAAAAAATTAAAAAAAAATAAAAAAACCTAAAAATTCAAATCACCCCCCTTTCACCCCATTGAAAATTAAAGGGTTAAAAAAATAAAAAATACACACATATTTGGTATCGCCACGTTCAGAAATGCCCGATCTATCAAAATATAAAATCAATGAATCTGATCACTAAAATACGTAGCGGCAAAAAAATTCCAAACGCCAAAATTACGTTTTTTGGTCGCCGCAAATTTTGCGCAAAATGCAATAACAGGCGATCAAAACGTAGCATCTGCGCAAAAATGATACCGTTAAAAATGTCAGGTCGAGATGCAAAAATAAGCCATCACTGAGCCTCAGATCCTGAAAAATGAGAACGCTACGGGTTTTGGAAAATGGCGCAAAACGTGCGCCACGTTTTTTGGACAAGCTTGTGAATTTTTTACATGTTTGGTGTCTACAAACTCGCACTGACCTGAGGCATCACATAGATACCTCAGTTTTACCATATAGTGAACACAGTGAATAAAATATCCCAAAAACTATTGTACGATCACACTTTTTTTTGCAATTTTTCCGCACTTGGAATTTTTTTGCCATTTTCCAGTGTTATATAGTTTATAGTGTTATATGGTAAAACTTATGGTTTCATTTAAAAGTACAACTCGTCCCGCAAAAAACAAGCCCTCATATGGCAAGATTGATGGAAAAATAAAAACGTTACGCCTCTCGGAAGAAGGGGAGCAAAAAACAAAAACGCAAAAACGGAAAGTGCCCGGGGGCTGAAGGGGTTAAAGAGAACGGTCAACAGCATGGTCCGATCACTGGTCCACGACCCAAAATACGGTGGGGTACACGGACCCTAGGTCGGGGAGAAGCTTCAGGCAACCCAGCAATTACTCTGCAGAGAATGGAGCCTTTATGAACTGTTCCCACTCACTCCAGAATCGGGGCACTAGCGCAACGAGGGGGATAGGGCCTTCCATACAAAAAGCCTACTAAAATACCAAGCGTGAGCCCTGAGAGCAGGCTCCCACACTTAGCCACACTGGGGAGCGGGGCCCGACAAGTTTCAGACTACTGGGCCACTACGGTGAAGTTAAACTTTGTGCCAGGAGGCAGGTCATGGATCATCAGGCAGCACTGCAGGGGACGGGACCCAGACGAGCTCCCCTTTGAGAGGCAGCAGCACCCAGAGACTTGGTTTACCCGGTTGTCAGCGTCTGCTTATTGGCTGAGTGAGTACCTTAGTGATTTCCTCTTCACGGCACGCAGTAGCATCATCCAGAATCCCGGGGTCTACCCCTATCCGTGGAGGAGAACGACACCTTGCTGCCCCACTCCATCACCCCGCGTACTCCCAACGGCAGTGGCGGTACTCCCAGTTAACGCGCACCATGGGTATCGTCATGGACTATAACGCCCCTGTAAATATTCCCCCTTTTACTTTAGAGTGTGGTCCCTGAGCCCCCGGGTCCAGAGACCCTCAAGCCACGAACGGACACTACCCCCGGATCCAAGCGGTTCGATCCACTGCTGGGGCGGCACATATGACCCTCATATGGGGGGGTGCATCAGTATAGTGGACATTAGGAAACATCACCACGCCCACTAACCAAGATGGCCACACCCAAGGTCCTTCTAGCCATTGGGATTTAGCCACAACCCTGCTGCAGCCTATATGCAGGTCCCACTGGCTCCTCTCCTGCTCTGCATCAATCAGGAAGTGTAAGATGAGGTAATGTAAAGTGTGTGTAGATGTGTAGATAATGTGCCTGTTGTTGGGCTGTGTGTGTATATGTGAATGTATTCTGAGTGTAGCAGAGCTGTATTTGGCTATAGGTGCATGTAGTAGAGCTGTGTGTGTCTACACGTGCATGCAGCAGAGTTGTGTGTGTCTATAGGAGGTTGTAGTAGAGCTGTATGTGTCTATAGGAGCATGTAGTAGAGCTGTGTGTGTCTATAGAGCATGTAGTAGAGCTTAGTAATAATGACTCCTCCCCTTTACACTGCCAGGGAAGTTTTAATAGGAAATATGTTTTTTTCTATTTTCTGCCATGTAAACCCGGGGTGCGTCTTATGGTAAAGAGCGTCTTATAGTCCAAAAAATATGGTGCTTAGCTTTATTAAGTCCCGGGGCCCCAATTATAGCCACAGCTACTTAAAAGTATGGCAGCTGAAGAGGGGACCGGCCTTGTGTGACATCATCAGTGACGTCTGACGCTGCCGGCCCACCCTCTGTTCCTCTGTTCATTATTGTGATGTTTGTACCGTGCATGCGCTAAAGAAGCTGCTATGCGCAGTACAAACAGGACCGTCATGGAAGACGAAGGATGTCACTGCGAGGAGAGATGATTCTCCAATCACCGCCAAGTGCCAGGACTCCATTTGAACTTTGTGTCTTCAGCGTAGGAGCTGCCCGCAGCTCGTGAGTATAATCTGTGTGTGTCTGTCTTTCGGCTCCTGTTTCCAGCTCATACACAGCACCATACTGTATATACAGGTGCACACTACAGTCTGCATTATATCTATATGTATATAGTGTGGATGTGTGTGTACAGCATAATGCTGTGTATGTAGCCCCAAGCCTCCATATTATATATACGCAGCCATCATCTTCTATATTATATATACACAGCCTGCATCATATACATATACTGTGTATATATATATATATATATATATATATATATATATTATATCGTCAGCCATATGTGTAAATAAATACACATATGGCTGACGATTCTGTCTGGGGCTCGTCATTTTGATAACCCAAAAAACAGTTCATGCAGCTTTTTTCGGGCTGTCAAAATGACGACTGGTTCCCAGACATTGTCTGGTCTTGCTCCTAATCTGTGACTCGTATGCTGAATTTAACCTCTCCAGTTCACACATACACCCGCTTCCGACATGCGCAGCACATGTACGTTATATGTTGTAAAGGGGTTAAGAGATTACAATACAGTTAGTGACATTCTTCTGATGTTATTTTTGATGGAGTTGTTCACTTTTTTCATGTTTTTCATCTAGGTCAGATCAACAACTTCTTGCCACGATTCATTAGTAGAACTTCCAGCACCTTCCCCTTCTATTCCCAAACTACATAACCTTCCCATTTGCTGATACCCCATTCTGAGTCTGCTACTGTCATAATTGTCTCTATTACTGGTCCTGCTGTCTGGCATGCTAACAGTGATCCTCTTAGAACCCCACATAATGATACCCACCATTATGCCACTTACAGGCCCGAACTGACCTTAGGGCAATTCTGGCAAATACAAGATGGGCCGGTCCCTATAGTGGGCCTTAGCCTGTATTGGGCTGCTGTGTCTGCAGTCACCGCCACGCTCCCCAGCAGTGTGTGCATGCTGGGCACACTAGCTGCAGCAAGAGCTGGAGGCAGCGTATGTGAGCATGTGCCCAGCATGCACACATTGCTGAGGATCGCGACGGTGGCGTTGCCGGTGACCACAGCTTCCTCCTTCCTATTCATCAAATGTATTTGCATCTTTCAGATGTAAATACATTTGAACAGTGCACCGGGACTGGGCCCCGCCCCCGACGTGCAGCAACGTGATGAGATCAGCACCTTGCTGATGTCATCACAGTGCTGCGAGCGCCACACTGGATGCATCTGGCAGCAGTAAGCGCTCCATAGAGGAGCTGAAGAGACAGGTTTAATTAATGTACATGAGTGGGGAGGGGCTGAGGGCACAGAATGGGGGAACATTTGTGAAGGAACACAGCTTTGTGACATGCAGGGGTGGTTACTGTATCCCGAGGGAGGGGGGGAGGCAGGAGTGTGGAGTGATGGGGTAGTGTAATTTGTGTGTGTAGGGGGTGATGGGGGGGGGTGCATTGTATTATTCTGGGGAGGGGGTAATGGAGGGTGCATTGTATTGTGTGTGGGGGGAGGGGTAATGGGGGTGCATTGTATTGTGTGTGGGGAGGGGTTTATGGGGGGTGCATTGTATTTGTGTGTGTGTATGTGTGTGTGTGTGTAGGGTGTGAGTGGGGGTGCATTGTATTGTGTGTTTGTGGGGGGAGGGGTAATAGAGGGTGCATTGTATTGTGGGTGTGTGGGGGGAGGGGTAATGGAGGGTGCATTGTATTGTGTTTGTGTGTGCAGGGGAGGGGTAATGGAGGGTGCATTGTATTGTGTGTGTATATGTGTGTGTGTGTGTTACGGTTGCTGCGAGCACTGGAGACTAAGTCCAGATTTCTTGCTACTGCACATGTGCGAGCGCCGGAGACTAAGTCCTATCTTGGAGCCATTGCACATGTGCGGGTGACATCATCGCTGACACGAGGTCACATGTCTCTGACACCTTTTATGCCGATTGGTCGCTGGTCATGTGCTTGTGACGCCTTGCTCGGTGATAGGCCAGCATGACGTCACTCCTGTCGTTCTGGCAGCGGATTGGCTCTGGTGTCCTCCATCTTGGATGAGGCACAGAGTCTATATAAGACCCTGACACACGCCGCATGGCGCTCAGTCCTCTTGGTTCATGCATAAGAGTAGACGCTCTGTGCGCGTTCCTCTAGGCATTCCTCTGTCTATGCTAGGTGAGCGCTACCGGCAGGGCAGAGTTCTTATACCTTACAGCTTCGGCTGCTGTCCGTATCCTTACCTCTTAGGGGAGCGGACATAGGCAGGTGCCTGAGGCACATGGTCTGGCTGGGCCTTGTGATTCGACTCATAGGTGCACGTTGCCGCTAGGGTAACGTTCCTTATACTGCGTCTGGCAGTTGTTCGTATCCTCGCACACTAGGGGAGCGAACAGAGGTAGGAGCTTTGTGCGGCTTACGCTGCTGTTCGTCTCTTTTGCACCACTAGAAGAGCGGACCTAGGCAGGTGCCATATCTAGTGGTTCGTGTCCTCGCACACTAGTGGAGCGAACGCAGGTAGGAGCTTTGTGCGGCTTACGCTGCTGTTCGTCTCTTTTGCACCACTATAAGAGCGGACCTAAGTAGGTGCCATTTCGCACACATTGCCTTTGTCTCTGTGATTATTAACAGAGATCGTTCCACACACCCTCCAAGTAAGGGAGGAATTGCTTTACTTACTTATTATATCCTTCTGTGAGTTAACAGAGGTATTGCACTCTGCCATAGTCTGCAGCAAAGTCTTTGCACGGTGGACCCTGACTGTCTGATACTCCTTTAGGTTATTATCAGACAGCCCCCCGTAACAGTGTGTGTGTGTGTAGGGGGTAATAGGGGTGCATTGTATTGTGTGTGGGGGGAGGGGTAATAGAGGGTGCATTGTATTGTGTGTGTGTGTGGGGATTGCAAAAGAGCAGTTTGGGGGGAATATAAAAATAAATAATAATAAAGGGGCAATATGGGGGATATTATGGAGAGAGGCAGTGTGGGGGTATATTATAAAGAGAGCAGTGTGGAGGGGACATTATGGAAAGAAGCTGTGTATGAGGACATTATGGAAAGAGGCAGCGTGGGGGTATATTAAGGAGAGAGGGAGTGTTGGGAGGTATTTTGGATAAGAGCAGTGTGGGGGGGGGGTATTTTGTGAAGGAAGCAAAGCAATTATTTATTCAGGGGCACAGCATGGGAGATATTTATATTTATGAGGTAGTATAATGATACTTTTATTTTTAAAGGTGCTGTGTGGGGAAGTGCTGCTGAAGAATAAAGAGGGAGGGCTTCAGAGACGAGCAGTGGGCACGAAACCTCATCATGTCGTCTGTACTGCGTGGAGACAAAAGGATGGGAACGACTCAGAAGTTGTCATCTATAAAGGTACCTGGATGTAAATGATTATTTTTGATATTGCCTGCGTCTAATCAGTATTGTAGTTCCTGTATAGTCCACAGTCTGATAACAAGAACTCCTAGCATCTCCTTACCATTGTAAGGACAAGCTGGGAGTTGTAGATTCCGGCATCTTCCGAGCCTTCCCATTGATCTGCATTGTAAAATACAGAGCATTTTCCGAGTGGAAAACACCAGAAGAATGGATCGGTCACTTGTTTTAATCACTTGGTGGTTTTAGAAACCTGAAGTGGGTAAAAGATGCTCAAAAGCCTGAACCTGTGCACAGCAAGTAGATGTGTGACGCCCCTGGACTATCAGGTCGTCACAGGGTATTGCACAATCTGCCCTCCTGTGCAGTATCCACCTCCTTCTTGGTTGTGGGTCCCCAACTATATGGTGTTGCCTACATCAATTCATCAAATCGTAGGTACACTCTACACCACACCCACCAAGCACACCAGTGGACGGCTTGAGCGGAATAGAGTCGCTCACCTGGGGGGTTGGAGAGGGGAGGTCAGGACTGGAGAGTGGTGTGTTGGAAGTGAAAGAGAGAGGAGGTCAGGAGCAGGGCTCCTAGGAAGCTACCTAGGTGGCAGATGATGGTCTGGGCCTAGAGGATCTGGACCCCGGTCGCAGGGGATCATGGCAAGGGGCACGGATCTGTCGAGGAGGACAGCCGGTGGCCTTGCACCATCACTGGGCTGGGACCAGGGCACGACGGGGTACGTGGACCCTTGATCAGGGAGTAGCTTCAGGCAACCTGACAATTTACCCAACGAGAATGGAGCCTTCAAGATCCGCTCTCCACCCGCTCCAAAATCGGGGTACTAGCGCAACGAGGGGGATAGGACATTCCACTAAAAGCGGTCCAGAAAATCTCAAGCGTGAAGCCTGAGAGCAAGCTTCCACACTTAGCCATAGTGGGGAGCGGGACCCAGCAAGTTCCATACTACTGGGACCGACAGAGAAGTAAACCTAGTGCCAGAAAGCAGGTCATGGATCACCAGGCAGCACCACTGGGGACGGGACCCGAACTAAGCTCCCCTCAGCGGCAGCGGTATCCAGAAGTTTGGTTTATCCAGTTGTCGGTGTCAGCTTAATGGACTGAGTGAGTACGCAAGTGTCCCCTTTGCATCCAACGTCACTCCCCTACCATCACTGAGTCCCGGGGTATTCCCCCTACCCGTGGAGGGTCACAACCCCTGGCTGCCCCACTCCGTCATCCCCGGGTACTCCCAACTGCAGCGGTGGTACTCCTAATTACCACATACAACGGGTGGCGTCACGAACTCTAATACACCCCCCTGTAAATACCCCCTTCATTTGAGTGGCCACACGACCCCCGGGTCCGGAGACTCCTCGAGCCACCGCGGATCCGGATCCGAGCAGCTCGGCTGCTGGCACGGGGGCAGCACAGATGCATATAGTCATTCGAGGATTTTTCATAGTAGTTTGCATGGTGGAATCTGCCCCAAAAAAAATGTCATTGCACATTCCCTAAGTGGTATGTGTCCAAAATTATCAGCAGTGACAACAGCTTCTCTGATATTCTGTAGAATAGGTCATCAATGTTAGTTCAGTGGATCTGATTTTGTATCCCTGCCCATCAGCTATGTGACCGCAGCATTATATGGAGCACAGCATCCTCTTCATTATCTGTGAGACCCAGCTCTGTAGGAAAATCGCGGCTTCACCGGGTCCTGCAACTAAGAGCAATAAATAGGACTGAGCTGTAATACTGGACGCAGCCGTGACTGCATGTTATATGGTCGTGTTACACAATCTACAAGTGCACAAAGATATTACACATTCACCACACGAAAAGTCGGCCTATGTACCCCCAAATGCCAGGGCTGAATTTTAGTCCCAGTCCGGCCTTGGCCACTTATGTAGTAAAACGTACTCTTTGTGGCCTCTAAAGAGAAAAATTGCTCAATAGAAATAATAATTTCCCTATGTGAGTAATAATCCCCACATTTTGTGCTTTAGAAGACAAGCCAGGACGTCACAGGTACTGCAACAACACACCCCACACCCCGGCTAGGCACATCTAGGTCAAACACAAATCCTTGTTGCCTCCCTCCAGGGGCTGATGTCCACACCAGGGGGTGGGTCAGGCGGTTGGTCCCGCCCACCGAGGAGTTCACAGTCCTGGAGGCGGGAAAAAAAGAAGGGAAGTCAGATCAGTTTTGGACAGTGAAGTGGTAGTAGAGGAGACTGACCGTGTCCGGGTGTGTGGCCCGGGCACATACAGCAAGGTTGGCAGACGGTGGTGACCGTCTGCAGGAGAGGCTGATTGGAGTGAACCGTAAGGACCGGGGACGGGCAGTGGCCCGACGGTACCGAATTGGGGAGCAAATAGAAGCCAGCACCATTTGGCAGGGCTTACGGACCCCAACCAGGCTAGGAGTCGCCGTAAAACCGGTCAAATCCATTAGCGAAGGGAACCTCCGGGGTTTCCCAGCAGTCAAGACCCAATTGAAGCCAACAGCTCAAACCGGGAAGGGAAATACAGTCACCGCCAAGGCTACAGTTCCCAGGGCCAGAGCCTGCGGGCAAAAGGGGCTCCCTCAGCATCCATCCAAGCTGGGGAGCGGGTTACCGGTGGGAAGCCATTGGAACCGTGAACACAACACAGGTGCAGGGAAAGGCAGTCTCCACCAACCTACCGGGAGAGCTACCGCAGCCGTCTGTGGGACCCGTCCATCCAGCCATTTGTTTTACCGGAGACTTTGCATTCGTCATTGGCTGAGTGAGTACCACCGTGACGTGCGGCACAGCGCTGCCCTCGCGACCCTGCACCTCACCAGGCCCCGTAACCCGCCTGCCATCCCTCCCTCACCGGGCCCCGGGACAACCAACCCCCCTACCCACGGAGGGGAGAAACAACATCCAAGCTGCTCCCTGTCATCGGATCCCCGTCCAGAGCAGCGGTGGTGTTACAACCTCGCCACAACCGTGGGTGGCGTCACGGACAATATCCCTAAACCAAACAACCCCCCTTTCACTCACGGGCGAGGAGCGCCGCTCGAGTCCCCGGGATCCGACCCACCGCTCGAGCCACCGAGCAGCAGCAGCAGCACCCGAGCAGTGGGTGAGCGCAGCGTCCCCTCCTCCGCCCGCGACACTTTGATGGTCACAATATCCCAAGTAAGCCAGTAATGTTAACGCTTCTTAAGAGACATTACTTGCTTTATTTGTCTATGTGCACACAGTGCGTTTTTATCACGTTTTTGCAAGCAATTTTGTTACAAAACTGCATGCTTATCCTTATGCCAGCAAACTCAATGAGAATTCTGAAGTTTTGTGCGCGTTGCTTTTTTCCTTTGCAGATTTGCAAAAAATAATCCGCAGCATGGCAATTCTTTCAGCGTTTTTGCCAACGTTTTTCCACCCCAAATACATGAAAAACGCACTGCAGAAAATGCATGCAAAGACCGCATCAAAAACGCACCAAAAATGCACCACGAATGTGGCTAAAATGCACTGAGAAAATGCAGCTTTTTTCCTGCCAAGAGATGCAGATTTGGTGCGGTAATTTGTGCAACCAAATACTCAGCGTGCGCACAAAGCTTTTGTGTGCTCAGAAAGAGGTTGTGCGCTTCTGTCTGCTGAGCTGCACATTGTTTGTCTACTGAATGCATTGATCTGCAGGCAATAAAAGTGTGTACCAAACTTGAAAAAGCAGCTTTAAAGTTTAGTTACTCTTTAATATTAGTTTAGTTAAGTCTAGTGCTCCTAAAAAGTAATAATGCTTTCTGAGTGCATGCACTTACAGTAATAATGTCCAAGTCCCCCAAACACAGTTATAATGCCCCCCTGAGTTCCTCCCACATATAATAATTCCCCCTGGGTCCCCCCCACATATTGTAATAATGCAACCTCAGTTCCTCCTCAGAGAGTAATATCCCCTAGGATCCCCCACTTGAAGTAATAATGAGCCCTATGTCCACTCACATGTACTATAAATATCTCCACAATTCTCCACATATACTAATAATGTAAAAAAAAATCAAATATATATTCACTTAACCACGGAGTCTGGCAAGTCTGATGACATAGTCAGTATTCAGCCGTGTGGTTGGAGGAGACACTGATGCTATAATGCCATCTGCACCGGGGCTCTGGAAGGGAGACTATTGCTGTCTGCTCTACCACAGAGTTTAACTTATTGGTATACTATGCATACAAATACACTAGAGTGGTAGTCACGCCGGGGGTCCCACAGCCAACCCCCATTACCAGGTAGCTACGCCGTCTACTGGAATTAACAACCATTTTCCTAAGTTATCATTCTTCTTACAAATAGACTGATAGGATCTGTCATAAAATTCAATGTTTTTGCAAGATACAGTCATATGAAAAAGTTTGGGCACCCCTATTAATGTTAACCTTTTTTCTTTATAACAATTTAGGTTTTTACAACAACTATTTCAGTTTCATATATCTAATAACTAATGGACTGAGTAATATTTCTGGATTGAAATGAGGTTTATTGTACTAACAGAAAATGTGCAATCCGCATTTAAACAAAATTTGACCGGTGCAAAAGTATGGGCACCTCAACATAAAAGTGACATTAATATTTTGTAGATCCTCCTTTTGCAAAAATCACAGCCTCTAGTCGCTTCCTGTAGCTTTTAATGAATTCCTGGATCCTGGATGAAGGTATATTTGACCATTCCTGTTTACAAAACAATTCCAGTTCAGTTAAGTTTGATGGTCGCCGAGCATGGACAGCCGCTTCAAATCATCCCACAGATTTTCAATGATATTCAGGTCTGGGGACTGGGATGGCCATTCCAGAACATTGTAATTGTTCCTGTGCATGAATGCCTGAGTAGATTTGGAGCGGTGTTTTGGATCATTGTCTTGCTGAAATATCCATCCCCTGCGTAACTTCAACTTCGTCAATGATTCTTGCACATTATTGTCAAGAATCTGCTGATACTAAGTTGAATCCATGCGACCCTCAACTTGAACAAGATTCCCGATGTCGGCATTGGCCACACAGCCCCAAAGCATGATGGAACCTCCACCAAATTTTACTGTGGGTAGCAAGTGCTTTTCTTGGAATGCTGTGTTTTTTTGCCTCCATGCATAACGCCTTTTTGTATGACCAAACAACTCAATCTTTGTTTCATCAGTCCACAGGACCTTCTTCCAAAATGTAACTGGCTTGTCCAAATGTGCTTTTGCATACCTCAGGCGACTCTGTTTGTGGTGTGCTTGCAGAAACGGCTTCTTTCGCATCACTCTCCCATACAGCTTCTTGTGCAACGTGTGCTGTATTGTTGACCGATGCACATTGACACCATCTGCAGCAAGATGAAGCTGCAGGTCTTTGGAGGTGGTCTGTGGATTGTCCTTGACTGTTCTCACCATTCTTCTTCTCTGTCTTTCTGATATTTTACTTGGCCTGCCACTTCTGGGCTTAACAAGAACTGTACCTGTGTTCTTCAATTTCCTTACTATGTTCCTCACAGTGGAAACTGACAGTTTAAATCTCTGAGACAACTTTTTGTATCCTTCCCCTGAACAACTATGTTGAATAATCTTTGTTTTCAGATCATTTGAGAGTTGTTTTGAGGAGCCCATGATGCCACTCTTCATAGGAGATTCAAATAGGAGAACTACTTGCAAGTGGCCACCTTAAATACCTTTTCTCATGATTGGATACACCTGCCTATGAAGTTCAAGCTCAATGAGGTTACAAAACCAATTTACTGCTTTAGTAAGTCAGTAGAAAGTAGTTAGGAGTGTTCAATCAAGAAATTGATGAGGGTGGCCATACTTTTGCACCGGTTAAATTTTGTTTAAATGCGGATTGCACATTTTCTGTTAGTACAATAAAATTCATTTCAATCCAGAAATATTACTCAGTCCATCAGTTATTAGCTATATGAAACAGAAATAGCTGTTGCAAAAACCCAAATTGTTATAAAGAAAAAAGGTTAACATTAATAGGGGTGCCCAAACTTTTTCAAATGACTGTATACTTCTACAATGCTTAACTTACGACAGCACAAATAAGTTTAACTACTGCTTTTTGGATATTTTGACCCATAACAGAGAGGAATGTAGTACAGTAAAGGGGGTTTTGCATGCTACGATATCGTTAATGTTTTATCGTCGGTGTCACGTCGTTAGTGACGCACATCCGGCGTCATTAACGGTATCGCAGCGTGTAACACTTACCAGCGACCTTAAACGTCCTCCAAAGTGGTGAAAATCGTTCACCATGGAGAGGTCATCCTAAAACCAAAAATTGTTAATGGTTGTTTAAAGATGTTGTTCCTCATCCCTGCGGCAGCACACATCGCTGTGTGTGACACCACAAGAGCGAGGAACCTCACCTTACCTGCGTCCCGCCCGCAATGAGGAAGGAAGGAGGTGGGCGGGATGTTATGTCCTGCTCATCTCCGCCCCTCCACTTTGATTGGCCGGCCGCTTAGTGACGTCGCGGTGACGTCGGCGTGACGCCGAACGCACCTCCCCCTTGAGGGAGGGATTGTTCGGCCAAGTAAGTGCGTGTGATGCTGCCGTAGCGATAATGTTCACTGCAGCAGCGATCACAAGATATCACATGCATGACGGGGGCGGATGCTTTTGCGTACGATATCGCTAGCAATTGCTAGAAATATCGTAGCGTGTAAAGCCCGCTTAAGGCTATCTTCACACAGGGCATCTTTTGGTGCATTTTGAAGGTCACAAAGATGCACCTAAATGCATGCATTTCCATCTCCCAGCAAAGTCTATGGGATTTATATTTTGCTGTCCACACTGAGCATCTTTTGTTGGCTGCATCTTGGCTGCGTTTTTCAAGATGCAATATGTCAATTCTTTTTGCGTTTTGCCAGCATTTTTGAGCCCTTCCAGTCAATAGATTTGACTTAAAAAGCGCATTGGGCAAAATGCGGTTAAAAATGCATGCTTTTTTATGTGTTTTTGCCGCGGATGCATTTTTTGGGGCCAAAAACGCTGCATCTTTGTGGTTAAGAAACGATGCAGTGTGTGAACATAGCCTAAAGGCTGATTTACATGTAGTGACATCGCTAGCGATGTCGCTCGTGAAAACACCCGCCCCCGACGTTGATGTGCCCGTGACGCACAATATCGCTAGGACGCGTCACACTACTTACCTTACAAACGACGTCGATGTGGCCGCCGAATAACCTCTTCTTTCTTCTTTAAGGGGGCGGTTCGTTCGGCATCACAGCGACGTCAACATGCAGGACACCAATAGCAGCGGAAGGGTGGAGGAAAAGGCGCTGGATCGTCACTCCCACCTCGTTGCCGGAGGACGCAGGTACGTTGTTGTTAGTCGTTCCTGGGGTGTCACATATAGCGATGTGTGCTGCCTCAGGAACGACGATCAACCTGCATCCTGAACGAGCAACGATATTATGGAAATGAACGACGTGTCAACGATCAACGATATGGTGAGTATTTTTGATCGTTAACGGTCGCTCGTACGTGTCACACGCAACGATGTCGCTAACGAGGCCGGATGTGCGTCACGAATTCCGTGACCCCAACGATATCTCGTTAGCGATGTCGTTGCGTGTAAACCGGCGTTTAGGCTGTGTGCACACAGTGCGTTTTTCCGCAGCGTTTTTGTGCGTTTTTCGGGTGCGTTTTTGGCCTAAAAACTGCATGAATTTGCTTCCCCAGCAAAGTCTGAGTTTTCATTGTTGCTGTCCGCACAGTGCTTTCTTTTTTAGTTGCGTTTTTGAGTTGAAAAAAAAAAAAAAAAGCAACATGTCAATTCTTTTCTGCGTTTTTCTGTGTTTTTCTACCCATGCAATGCATTGGAAAAATGCAGCAAAACGCAGTGAACAAAAACCCAGCAAAACACAGCCAAAAACGCGGTAAAAACAAATGCTTTTTTGCCACGAGTGTGTTTTTGTGCGTTTTCTGTGGCCAAAAACTCTGCATCTTTGTGGTCACAAAAAGATGCAGCGTGCGCAAATACCCTTTGGCTACGTTCCCCCGATCAGTATATGTTGAGTTTTTGATGCTGCAGAATTTCTGCATCTTAGTTTACTTGCTTTTTTCATTGCATTTTATCGCGTTTTTGACTTTACGTTTTTTGTCTTTGTTTGGTGCCCACGATCAGGCTTCCTCGTGTTCTGGACACAGAGTACTTTCTCTTGTGGAAACGCTAGTGTCCTGTGTCAGAGAATGCGCTATACGTGCCCATGATCAGGGTTCTGGGCACAGCATATTTTCGCTGTGTTCACCCGCTTAAAACACAAGCATCTCCGCAAGAATAAATTAATATGCTGTGTCTTATAAACCCCAGTTTACAGAGAGTTAAAAAGAAACAAAGTGCACATGAAAATCCCATCCACTGTGCTTGTACTGTACAACACTGCGTTTTGGATGCAGGGAAAGTACACTGCACCAAAAATGCGATAAAATCTCATCGTGGGCATTAATACTCTATCACTTCTGAGATTCACACGTGAACAAAAAGTTACATTTCAATTAGCTGGTGAGCAGACAAGTATTTCCATCTAGATGAGCAGTCTGCAGGCTCCTAGTAAATGAAAAGACGCAGTGTGCCACTTGCACAGTTCTTGGATAGAATAACATGTCTCATATGACCTAGAAAAAATGAGAGGATCCCGTTTCACATTTGATGGTGTATTATTGACAGGTTAATGTACGCTGAGGACAGATGTCTTAGATACTAAATAATTAACTGTTTTATCCTAGTGGATTTTGGGACATTACTGATGTTTTTAAGGTCCCATCAGGTATTATTCCTCATTGTTCTTGAGTTACTCCTTGGCTTTCTTTTCGTACGATCCCGCTCCCTTATATGCCCCAACGTATCCAGAGTTATCCGTCAGCTCTTCACGTCCTGCTATTCCTTTGCCTTTACCACTCTCATCAAAACGTTCCTTGTGTGATCCGGTGTACTTTGATGCGTCTGTCAGACGATCCACGGCCCCTGCAGTCACAGCTTTCTGTAAGACAGAGCAGTTATAGTGTTTATATGAAAACTCCAGCTAGTCAAGAAGGAGGGTCCAGCACCACACGAACAAAGAGGTTTCTAAGGGATTAAATTACTCCTCATACTAAGAGACTTGATGTCATTTCTGTCAACCTCCTCTCTCCTGATGGAACTATACAATTACTGGCTTTTAAAGACACAGTTGCATATACATCTATGACATCTTATATGCTACTTTTGGTAATGTATACGGCATAGCTGAGTTGATAAACCAGGTCTAGGCACTTATGATTCAATACTGGGTTACACGACATTTGCAAAATTACTTTATAACACATACTGCCTTGTATGTGCAATCCACTAACACACTGTAAAATAAAAAACAATTACACTGCCATATTTCTGCCGACTGACTACAAACAAGCAGGTCAGCGCTCCTTTCACCAAATGTAGCTCTGGACACACGATATTATAGTGGCTGCATAGAAGAATAAAATAATTTTGTTATTCCTTAAAGCACCACTTCAGCGGGTTTTTTTTTGTATTTTACCGATGGAGTGGTGCTGCTAATCTAAGTTCCCTGACTTTAGTCTAATACTGACACACCGCCATCTTCATGTTCTATCACCAGCGCTCCGGTCGGTCTGCAGCAGTTTGTGACCTGCTGGCGGCTGAAGTGTTTCACAACTCAATACATCTCTATGAGAATCTCGTTCTGGCCTTATTCTAGCTTCCATAGACTTGCATTGAGAGCTAGTGACATAACTTTTAACTTCCGGACAGTCAAACGTTGTGGTCACAAGACGGCGCCAAGGATCCTGAGCAGTGTCGATAAAAAGTGGAGACTCCAGGGGGGTGAGTATCAGAGTAGAGACAGGGGCCTTAGTTTAAAATACCTATCTTGCGCTGAAAAAAACCCAAAACACTGGAGTGGTGCTTTAATTTCGCCATTATGGAGATATGAACAATCAAATTATTTACAGTTACTTATTTTTAAGTTTAAATGTGTATTCACAGATAGATTTTTACTGGGGTGTGTAATTCTTCATTTTTCTGACAAGGGGCATAAGGATCGCGATTGCAGACGGTGCGACTACAACTTGGCACATGCAGGAAGGTGGCCCGTCAAGGCCTGTGCCTAATCAATTGGATGTGCATCCATTGGCTGAAATGTATTTTGGTGCAAAGACCTGCCGGCTTCCTGCACCTCTATTATATGCTGCCAGTCAAAGACTGACAGCAGATGTTGGCTTGCCCATCATGGGAGATGCATGGCAGTGAAGTACTTTGCTGCCCATGCCCGCATTCCCAAGTCAGCTGCTAACTTCTGTGTTGGTAAAAGATTATGGGATCAGGGGAACGTAAGAAGAATTGTTTATTTCTTTTTAAAATGTGCTGGAGAAGAACAGAAGACATTATTACTAGGTCGGACCCAGGATGGGGGATATTGTAATAGGATGGAACCCAGGATGGGGGATATTGTTATAGGATGGAACCCAGGATGGGAGGCATTATTACTGGAAGGGGCCCAGAATAGGGGATATTATTACAAAAAGGGCCCATGATGGGGCACATTATTACATAAAGGGTCCATGATGGGGGACAATATTAATAGAAAGGGACCAGGAAGGAAGACATTATTACAGTAAGGGGCCAGGATGGGAGATATCATTACAGGAAGGCCCTAGGACTGGAAACATTATTACTGGAAAGGGCGCAGCATAGGCGACATTAGTGTAAGAAGGGGCCCAGGACAGGAGACATTATTAAATAAAGAGTCGAGAATGGGGTAAGTTATTACTTAAAGGGATCCAGGACATAGGACATGGTTACAAGATGGAGTCGGAAGACAATTTTACAGGAAGGGGCTAAGATGGAGGATATTATTACAGGAAGGAGCCCAGGACTGGGGATCTTATTACATGGAGGGCAAATACGCTTGTCTTTAAAGGATCTAGAATGCTACAAAGGCCCACACATCTGACCAACATGAAGGTGGTGAACCAGGTACAAATTTTTCACTGGAGCTCATCGGACTCTAATTATGCCACTGGGTGTACGTGAATGCTATCCTCAACCAAATGCTACCGTGACCACAACACAATTTATTGTCGCTAGGCAATATTTCCACAATATATCAGCTGCACAGATGGTCAGGAATGTAAAACATTGTAAGAATGGGAGTCACTGATTGTCACAGGCTCTCCACTGGCTACTAGTGGCCTTTAGTGGACCATTGTCTGTGACATCCATATGCCCTAAGATGGCTTATTGTTAATGGTTGTTTCCCTTTCTTTAAAGTAGGAGAAAGTACAAAGCACAAAGGGTTCAGAGACAATATCGCTGTCAACGAGACAACAGATAAGACAAGGAAGTAAACATTTTAAAATCGTGAACCTGGTGACAAAAGTGCCATGTTTCTCTTCTACATCTGCTTTTAGATATCATATCGCTATAAACATAACAGCTGCCCTATCTTCTGTAAGAAGAGAAATGACAGATTGCACACGCATCCTATTAAACATCAGACAAGCATCTCAAACATCTCCACAAACACCAAGGAAACATACTGCGACATGGAGGGCCTCATACATAAAAGCTAGCATATGCGAAACCTGGCACAATGTAGGAACCAATCAAATGTCTTCTTTCTTGTTATAACTTTTACTGGAAAAATGGAAGCTGGAATTTAATTGCTATGAACATAAACACCTATCATGCATGATTGGTCAATTTTGTCTTGGTCATAAAACTATACACCCTATGGGATTAACCATCCATGTAAATCTATTTTCAAAGAGAACCTATCCTGTTGATACTGATATCTGGTCTGCAGACAGGATGCTATGAGGGAACCTATCCTGTTGATACTGATATCTGGTCTGCAGACAGGATGCTATGAGGGAACCTGTCCTGTTGATACTGATATCTGGTCTGCAGACGGGATGCTATAGAGCAGGAGGAGCTGAGCAGATTGATATACAATTTTTGTTGGAAACATTTCACTAAACCTTGTAGTATATTCTTTGAAATCCCTAGTGTGTCCAGTATGTGGTCGTACTCACTAATTAACAGTCTTCCTTGTATGACTGTGCATGGAGAAATAGCTGTCAATCACTGAGTAGGACCACCCACTGGACTATATGTTTAAAGACCAAGGATTTCAATGAATAAAATGTTATTCTCTTTTTCAAGAAACCTATTTATCATTCTACTCGGTATCTGCTTCTCTATACCATGCTGTCCACAGACTGGACTCTATGTACAATGTGACAAGTTCCCTTTAATTCCCAATTGATAAGAATTACCCACTATTTGAAAATATAAATAGGTTATAAGTTTAGAGATCTGAAGTGCCGATCATTAGGAGGGAGGGTTGCACTTTGTCCTTGTTTGCTGTTGATGCGGTTGAGCACCTTTATAGAACCCCATTTTTCTACTATTGAAATTAATCTGCTATAGCCACAGTAGCTCTATACAGAGCGATCTGGATAAAGAAGTGGGCAGCAGCTAGCAAATACAGACTTTTGCTATGCCTTTTTCGTATAGCTCACAGGCTGAGCGCAAACATATACACATGTCACAAAAAGTTAGGGATATTTCTCTTTCGAATATATAGTGATATTTTATCATGCCAGTAGGGCATTTAACTAGAAATGATGAGTTAATTTCCTCATTTCAAACAATTTATTGAACCAAAAGCCAACAACACTGGTGGGTATACCCCCTAAAAATTTCAATGTCTCAATAAGTTGTCATGTGGCCTTGAGCATCAATTACAGCTTGACGACGACGTCTCATGCTGTTGACAAGTTGAGTTACTGTCTGTTGAGGCACGGGATCCCCCTCTTCTTGAAGGGCGGACCTCAGGTCATTGAGGATCTGGGGTACACAGCTATGAGCCTCTACACAGCAACTCAGCTGATCCAATAGGTTTTCTATGGGATTCAGGGCTGGAGAAAGTGCAGACGGCTCCATTTGAGGTGCCCAAGTTTCCAGCATCTGTTCCCTAATGATGTAGGGAATGAAACACCACTCACAGCTCAGTGAGTCAGGAAGACTGCAGCAGGCCGCAGGGATGTGACGTGTGCGGAACTTGACGTGACGTCACCGGAGCGGGGAACAGGGGTCTGCAATAGCGCCTCTCACAGGCACTCTTGCCAACACGAGGTATTTGAGAGAAACATTGTTTCTCAATATAATATCGAACTAGACAATAAAAACTATGGGTGAACCACCCCTTTAAGATTGGCAAACATGATATTGCAATGCTTTGCTGTCAAGAGAGTCAATCAAGAGGAGGATCTGATACAGGCACTAAGGCCAGAGTCACACTTGTGAGAGACTCGTGCGAGTCTCACATCACATCACCCGGCACGGCCGCACACTCTGCTGACAGGAGCGTGTTGACTGCATGTATTTCTATGCAGCTGAGATGCTCTTGTTTGGAGGGCGGCAGACAGTGGCGGATGATGCGATGTGAGACTTGCGAGAGTCTCTTGCAAGTGTGACCCGGCCTAAGAATGAAAATGTCCAAGCCCACTATTGATGCTTGCACCAATCATATTCCCTGTTCAAGCTATTGCATCATGTAAAACCCTGTTCACATGTCCAGTTTTCAACCTTTTGTAAGGAATCCAGTTGTAAGTGGATGCGAAACATAAACCAAATTTTCCAATTTTAAATGGACTGGTTAAATAACAGAAGTTTTTTTAATGAATCGCATTTTAACACCTAATGTTCTGGGCGTGCATGGTGTTTAAAAACGGATGAGTTCAATGGATGTCATAACGGATGACCATCCTATATGATATGTTTGATATAGACTTTAAATTAAAAAATGGGACATTTACGTTTTTTATCCGAACGGGAAAAAATTTGTACAAACTAATATTTTTCTATGCAAAGAAAAAACAGCTGATGGAACGGATAGGACACTTGAAACGAATAGGTCCTGTAACTGAACGTTGATGTGAACAGAACCTATGGATGTTTGTAACCACAAAGCATGTTGCCTTTTAGGAAACTTTCAAGCTTGTTGCCGCCTTGTAAGTAATGTTATCCTGAAATATTTTCCTGTGTCCTGCATTCTTTAGATCTAATAATGCTGTGTGCCAGTTATTGTTGATTTCCCGCTGCAGATGATCATGTCTCTGCATTGATAAAGGAAAAACCACCCCGGTGGCATCAGGATGCGAGTGGGGAAAGTATTGATTCTTTTTGTTTGTTTTTTAATGTCCTCCTGAAAATGTATTTTTTAGATTTCAAAGAGAATAACCAGTATAAGAACTATGCGCCTGTTGAAAAGACACTAACCATAAAGCTTCTTGTGCCTTCATGTATGCAAAGTTGTGAACTGTTTTAGTTACATTGATGTAGGACTGTCTTTTTGTTTATAAGGGAACCGCTTGAGAGGAATACATCCACCTTATGTGTATATACAGTATGTATACATAAATGTATCTATTACACAGCGTACACATTACAGGTGTTATATTGAATTCTCCACTATTATGGGGCATATTTATCAGTCACTTCATAAATCAGAACGGGGGTGCAGCTAATTACAATTATTCCAAGTCTAGTTCACACAAAGAGTATGGCGGGAGGATTTCTTTCCCCTCAGCAGTACAATATACTTCACTTTGATGCTCACTTTTATTATTTTGGCTTGCATTCCAGAATGTGTCTTATATAAACTTGGGCTTGGAATGTGGCAGTACAGAAAGCGTGTCCATCCCATTGTTACTTTTCTTCTCGCTCCCAGATGTGGGGAGAACGTTCAATAAACTAGCAGCACAGCAGTAAATCTCTGCTACTTGCAATCCTTTCTTTTTTTTCTGCCTTCTTCCGTTAGTGACCTTGGCTTACTTCCTGAGTCATTTCTTAATCCCAGTCTGTGGAGTGATTCATATCCCCCACCCTGCTCCGGAGTTATATATGATTTTTGAATATAAAGCCACATGTCTGAAACCGTTACCTGGGTCAGGCCTGCCC
The DNA here is from genome assembly GCF_048569485.1 of Anomaloglossus baeobatrachus. Lineage (NCBI taxonomy): Eukaryota > Metazoa > Chordata > Amphibia > Anura > Aromobatidae > Anomaloglossus > Anomaloglossus baeobatrachus. Next base: position 652,862,205 of record NC_134353.1, read on the forward strand.
TAACGTGTCGGAGATCCTACCTACACCTCATCTACGTTACTGTACACAAGGAGTACTCCATTCTCGGATTTCTGAATAAAGCATTTCTCACCATCCTTTTCATTTATATAAAATGGAAGCCACTTTTTAACAGAGAAAGCAATCAGCACTGTGCACTCACCGTGGTCCCCATGTTTGCAGGTTCTTTGCCCACTACAAGCTTGTGGATAGCTGCTATTGCCTCATTTGCAGGCATCCGTTTAAATCTCTTCTCTGATAGAACTTCTAAGGCCTTCTTAAATTCTTCATAGGTGATCACATGTGCTGCCTTAGCCCTTGAACAAGAGGGGGACACACCTTTAGTTATCGCAATAGTTTTAATACTTTCTTTAACTGTTGATATTTGAAGAACCCACCACAATCCACTTCAACTGAATTTTATTTCACATGGAAGGACAGAATGCGCCCAAGGGCAGGAACAGACATACTATTAGTACTGTCGCGGGCGGAGGAGGGGACGCTGCGCTCTCTCACTGCTCGGGTCCGGCTGCTGCTGCTCGGCGGTGGCTCGAGCGGTGGGCCGGATCCCGGGGTCTCGAGCGGCATTCCTCGCCCGTGAGTGAAAAGGGGTAGGGATTGATTGGATGGTGGATTTGAGTATTGTCCGTGACGCCACCCACGGTTGTGGTGATTTTAGTGACACTGGACGGGGATCCCGGGAGCGGTGACAGGGAGCAGCTTTGTTGTTAGTTCTCCCCTCCGTGGGTAGGGGGTTGGTTGTCCCGGGGCCTGGTGATGGGGGAAGGAAGGGATGGCAGGCGGGTTGCGGGGCCTGGTGAGGTGCAGGGTCGCAGGGGCAGCGCTGTGCCGCACGGCATGGTGGTACTCACTCAGCCAATGATGAAGACACAGTTTTCGGTAAAACACACGGCTGGATGGACGGGTCCCACTGACGGGCTGGAGGAGCCCCTTTCTGCCCGCAGGCTCTGGCCCTGGAAAACAGTTGCCTTGGCGGTGGCGGTGTCTCCCTCTCACGGTTGGGCTGTTGCCTTTTGTCGGTACTTGGCTGCTGGGGAACCCAGGAGGTTCCCTTCGCTGACGGATTCGACAAATTCACGGCGACTCCTAGCCTTGTCAGGGTCCGTAAACCCCTGCCAGATGGTGCTGACGTCTCTTTGTGTACCGGTCCGGTACCGCCGGGCCACCGCCCGTCCACGGTCCTTACGGTAAACTCCAATCGGTCCCTCCTGCAGACGGTCACCACCGTCTGCCAAACTTGCTGATCTGTCCGGGCCACACACCCGGACCAACTTCAGTCTGCTCTACTCCTACTTCACCTCCTCTCACTTTCTCCTCTCAAACTGAACTCTTTACTTTTCCCGCCTCCAGGACTGTGAACTTCTCGGTGGGCGGTGCCAACCGCCTGGCCCACCCCCCTGGTGTGAACATCAGCCCCTGGAGGAAGGCAACAAGGGTTTTGTGTCTGACTTCGGTGTGCCTGACCGGGAGTGTGGGGTGTGTAATGTTGTTCTCTGTGGCCCCTGGCTTGTCCAGGGCGCCACAGTACAACTTGTGCAGCCACACGGGGGCCCAACAGGTAAGGCTCACCTCACATCAGCGGTATTTTACCGCAAAACCGGATCTGGTACAAATGTGTTTCAGTTCCATTAATTTCCAATGGAATCGCGGCAAGATGCGGTCACATGCAGTTGCATGCATCATACACAACCGCATGTGACCGCATCTTGCCGCTATTCCATTGAAAATTAATGGAACTGAAATGAATTTGTACAAATCCAAATTGTGGATGTGACTGGCTCCCCATCTTACAGAATTGCAATGTTATATCCGTAAAAATCAAATGACATATTGATGGTCCATGTGACTGCCAAATTTTTCTCGCATTGTACCAATTTCAGAGTCAAATAACAGCATGCTATGATTTTTTTGTTCTCATGCCGAATACAGCTGAGGAAAAAAATGCAGATCTGACTCATTGAATAACATTAATAACATTTTTTTTTATCAGATTGCACTAGTTCGATTTATACGTTCCTGTGAGAGAGCCCTTAAGGCCCCGTTACACGCAACGACATCGCTAACGAGATGTCGTTAGGGGTCACGGAATTCGTGACACACATCCGGCCTCGTTAGCGGCGTTGTTGCGTGTGACACGTACGAGCGACCGTTAACGATCAAAAAATCAAAAATACTCACCTATTCGTTGATCGTTGACATGTCGTTCTAATCCCAAATATCGTTGCTGCTTTTGGACGCAGGTTGTTCATCATTCCTGAGGCAGCACACATCGCTACGTGTGACACTCCAGGAACGACGAACAGCACCGTACCTGCGTCCTCCGGCAACGAGGTGGGTGTGACTTTCCTGCAGCTGCTCCACACCCCTCCGCTTCTATTGGACGCCTGCCGTGTGACGTCACTGTGACGCCGCACGAACCGCCCCCTTAGAAAAGAGGCTGTTCGCCGACCACAGCGACGTCGCTTGGAAGGTATGTGTGACGGGTACTAGCCATTTTGTCCGCCACAGGCAGCGATTTGCCCATGACGCACAAACGACGGGGGCGAGTGCTTTCACGAGCGACATCGCTAGCGATGTCGCTGCATGTAAAGCCCTCTTAAGTCAGCTCCATAATATGAATTGTGCACACTTCAATTTTTTCCACATATACCTGAGATCCTAGTGGAATATAACTGATATGCACTAGGCCATAGGCTAACATTAGTTTGGGGGCTGCCCAATGCACACTGGTTTTTCTCAAGACTCACTTGACTTTAGCGAAGACAATGTCCACATCTGTAGCGGTGCATCCATGTTCTTGTATGTTGCATTCCTTGCACAGTTTGCTGAAGTTTTTTCCGGTCATCTCATTTCCAGTTGCTTTGGTGCTGCCATAAACAGCAAACGTATGGAACGCTTTCTCAAGTTCTTGAGACATCTAAAATAAAGCAACCATATAATGTATTCATCAAACTAGGGCCCTGTTCAGATTATATTTGCATGCGCTAGGAATAAATCTCATCATAAATGCTAAGAGTAGCCAATGGGTTAGAGGTGGAATCATTTTCATACATGCCACTTGAAGCTGAATGGCATGAATTTGACTATTGCTCTGAAGTTGAGTCACTACAAATATCTGTGTGGATGTGGAAGTAGCACTTTAGACAAACACATATCATATGTACATGTGTATTTGGTCCTTCCAAACCTTCCATGATGGAAGATGTTGGGCAAAAAAACAGGCACGTTGAATTCTAAATAGGAGCTAATGTACAGTAGAAAGAAGTGGCCTATCTTAAGTGTATATCATCAGTATCACAGCATTGAAACTCAAGGTTATGTGAACATGTCAAATATCTCATGTGTATGGCAAGCTTATTAAAGGTCCTCAAGACCCGCTTTTAGGGACTAAGCCAGAATTCCTGCTATGTGGAAATTGGTACATTAAGTGACCAATGTTATGACGTTTGGATATTAAAAGCAAACTTGCTGATAAACTGGGGATTTCCAGTAATGACTATTGTGCTATCTAAAAAATATGTTATCATTAACGAAATGATGGTGATTGATTGATGTAAGAATGTTATAGAAGCTCTATAGCTCTCACTTATTTAAAAGGATCTGTCCACAGAATTTCAGTCCCCAAACTATTTATATACACATGTAGCTCTTTCAAAGAAAAGATCAGCAATACCTTTACATGGCTAGTCCGTTCCTCCATTACTGAGAAATCAGTGTTTGTCTAAATATGCAAATGAGGCTGAAGATCTCTTGTAGATCTGAATCCTCTGTCACTCCAGCTCTATTCCCCACCCAGCACTGCCTTCCATTGCTCGACTGACATCCTTTATGCTATGTGACTCAAGGCAAAAGAGTCGTCAGTCATACAGGAGTGGACGGAGATGGGTGGGGAATAGAGCTGGTGTGACAGAGGCTTCAGATCTACAAATAGTTTCTCAACTGCATATCAATTCAAATGCTAATTTGTCAAAAATGGAGGAATGGACTGGCCAAGCAAAGGTATTTCTGGACTTGTTTTTGGAAGAGCTACATGTGCATATAAATAATTTGGGGTGTGAAATCATACTGACAGATTCTCTTTAAGTATTATGTACTAGTTTTTGGCTTCAAACTCTGTACAAAATGTCAGTATCTAAGATCTAAGACTTTTTTTATATGCACAAAAAGCCCCTTTTTTTCCTCAAATATTGTTCATAAATTTGTCTAAATCTGTGTTAGTGAGCACTTTTACTTTGCAGAGATAATCCATCCACCTCACAGGTGTGGCACATCATGATGCTGATTAGCCAACATGATTATTGCATTAGGCTGGCCACAATAAAAGGCCACTCTAAAATGTGCAGTTTTAGCATTGGGGTGGTCCAGGGGGCACCAGGTATCTGGTGTGACCACCATATGCCTCATGCAGTGCAACACATCTGCTTCACATAGAGTTGATCAGGTTGTTGATTGTGGCCTGTGGGAATGTTCTTCCACTCCTCTTCAATATCTGTGCAAAGTTGCTGGACATTAGCAGGAACTTGAACATGCTGTTGTATACTCCGATCCAGAGCATCCCAAACATGCTCAAAGGGGGACATGTCCGGTGAGTATGCTGGCCATGCAAGAACTGGGATGTTTTCAGGTTCCAGGAATTGTGTAGATCCTTGCTGCATGGGGCAGTGCATCATGTACCTAGATACCATTCACAGACAGTGAACTTACAGACTGTCACAGGGTATGAAATGACAGAACACGGGCTCCTAGGCTGGCCCTCAGACTCGAGACCCTGCGCTGTCCCTTATCTCAGAGGTACTCTTGATGGTAGCCAGATCTGAGCCCCTAGCATGACCCTGACTCATGTTCAAGCCCTGATCTTACTCCCCCTCTCTCCCACACTTAGGACGGGATGGATACGCGTAACAAAACCCCATAGAAATGACACGAACAAGGGAGAACGAAAATGTATACGCACTGCACTCAAATACAAAGGAGAGACATGATGTGTACAGTGAAATAGAAAAAAAGGAAGGAAGTAAACGCACAACAGGGGATCTGCCACACCACTCAATAAAGCAACTACAGATCACCATGAACTGGATCACCACTAAGTCTGGAATCGCTGAAGCTATTCTCGGCGCATACTGAAAGAAACCAGTACCTTAAATAAGATGGAGCTCCTAGTTCCTGTTTACCAGTCTGCAGGGATTAACTCCTGCAGGGCTGAAGACCAGTGAACCTGAATCAGCCAACACCCGGCTCTGGCTGAACAACTCTGAAGCATCAGGTTGCTTGTCAGACTCTGTAGTGTGAACAGATTCTGATGCCACCGTGCCACCAAGTGCGTGAAGAGCTGAATATCCCATGACAAAGACCATGCACTTACAGACCGTGCACTTATAGACAATACACTTACAGATCATGTACCTAGACGCCGTTCACAGACTGCACTTACAGATCGTTCCCTTACAGAACATACATTTCCAATTTCAGGAGAGTAGTCACAGACATTTTGCAATATTTTACACAAATAAAACAATGTAAGGATACCTAATAATCCAATAGACACAATAACATGCTGAAAATTTTGTTTTCTCATTACTCTTCTAAAATAATATCATGATAGAAAATGCATGTGACTTATAAACAGCAGATGCTCTTTCTATCCTTGTAATTATTTTTATGATATTCCTGTACTGTCATTGAAGAATATCCTAGATAAATAGGAGCCAGAGTGTTTGTCACCTCGGAAATGCCACTAAAAATAAACATAAAACAGATGCCATATGCATCCAAGGGTTTGTTAAATATACATGCATATGAATGTTTGATACAGCGCTCATTGAAAAACACTAAACGCAGTGGGAGCTCCTCAGCGCTTTGGAAACAAAGTAACAGAATGGACATTTTTCAAATTTAGACCTGTCTCAATTACAGATCTGAAATATTAGCACCGAACTATTAGAAAAAGAGATCTACGGGTAATACTACACTGGTGTGAACCCTGTACCTTGCTGATCTTGTCCTCTGGATGAACGGTCTGTAGAACGTTGGAATCTTACATGTCAATGAGAGACGGAATTACATCATAAGTATGTGATGTCATCAGCAATGTGACCTCGGTCGTCAGGACAATTAAAGGGACACTTCACCTTTTACTAATAGTGGTTATATAGTTATATAGTCAGCAAATAGAAATGCAACATATAACATCCTCATTTTTTGTCAGTATTTAATCTGTGAAATGTAAAAAAATCGATATTTACTAACATGGTTGCACCAGAAATTTAGTGTAATTTACTCTTCGGCACAAAATCATTGTATACAAATGTATTATTGATTTTTGTAAAAAAAAAAATCCCGGATGTCTGAGCCTCAGTAGACATTGGAATCTTTCCAAATTGTCTAGAACAGGTAGACGGACATGGCTAGTCTTAAAATACACCAGATATAATATTGGCATGCACGGGTTTTTAGGCTCAAATCAATGGCCCAAAATAAGGCATGTGTCATGCAATAAATATAGCCTCTGAGATAAATTTACCACATCCTGTAACTGCCAGGTTAGAAAATGTCGAACAATGACATTACACGGGAGTGTCGGTGTGGGGAGAAGCTGACCTGGGGCGGTGCCGAACTAGTCACCTATGGTCTCTGGCCACCTCTTTGAAGAGGGCCAGTAACCAAGTCAAAAGTGGACATTTTTTGCTTTTATTTTATTCCCACTGATTTCCTGAGTATTTCCTATTTTATTTATATAAATTATATGAGCCATTTTATGATATCAGATCTTGGAGGTCGGACACCCAAACCAGTCAGCTGTTATCAGCTGGACACAAACATTAAGGCTGCTTTCACACCTCCGGTTTTAGCAGAGCTGGCCAATCCGGCTCTAAAACCTATGCAACGGATGCGGCGACAAAACCGCATTCTTTGCATATGTTTTTTACATGCGGCCCGTCCGTTTTTTGCCGCTTGCGGCACGCTACTGAGCATGCGCAGTGGAAAAAAACGCACACGGCGGCCGGATGCGGTTTTTGCAAATCGCGCCGCATCGCACGGATGCGGCGCAATGCGGGTTTTTTTGCAGGACAAAAAAACGTGCCAGGCAACGTTCCATCCGGCCGCCGCATCGGCTAAATCTGCCGCATGCGGCAAAAACCGGACGGAACGCAAGCCCATGCAGCACAATACGGCACTAATGTAAGTCTATGCAAAAAAACGCAACCGGCGGCAAAAAAAAACGGTTGCGTTTTTTCTGCAAAGAACCGGATTGTGCCGCACAGGAAAAAACGGATGTGTGAAAGCAGCCTAAACGGCTCAGCTGCTCAGCTCCAATCAATGTATGGCCGCTACTGGATACTGAAATAAAATTATTTTCTATATTCACCTGTCTCAAGACCTATTTTCTATATTCACCTGTCTTCAGCTTTGCTGTCACTTGCTTCCGGGCCCACTCTTTATACTCATGAATATTCATTGCATCATGGACCTGGAAGCAGCAGAGCCACATACATCAGCGGCAGGGACAGGTGAGTATAGAAGTTCATGCTGTCCATGTGCTATCACAGATAGCACAATGACAGCACATGCTAAACATACAGAGACACGCACACACATATGCATCTACACCACGGACCATGCAAAACATGTGTGCTTTGCACGGACGTGTGAAAGAGGCCTTAGGTAGATTTCCTCCTGGATTTTCATCTATTCCCCTTTAGGACCCAGGGGAGCGCTCCTTCTATCCAGCTGCTTATTATCAATATTCCCCTTGTGCTTAAATACTCCCATCTTCCTTGGACTGGTCCTGGTGATATTTTCAATTAATTCTAGCTCTGGTTGCAAGCAGGTGGCTTGTACTCATCTCTAGTATCCTTGCTGAAGCTTTGCTGAACTTCTGCCTGAGTCATCTGTAGATAAGTAGTTCATTAATTTTCCCCATGTTTCCTCCTTGTGTCTTCTCTAGTGTTTAGTGGGGTTGACGATGAGCTCATCCCACCTGTTTCCTTTTCAGTTGTCTAATAAAACTGAACAACGACCATCTTCGGAGAACATCTTCACTGGCTGCACAGTCCCTACCACAGCCACCTTTTCTAAGACAATATGAACAGAAATACATGCACGTACACACCTTGGCATGCTATTAAAGAGTTTATTAATGGTCATGTGAGGAATGTTCTGACAAGCTGAAGGCATTTTGGCAGGCCTGTCATAAAGATCTACTTCTGGCAGCTCTTGTTGCAATTGTCAATCAATGACGATTCCGATGTGAGTGATAAGAAACAAGTATGGAGATGCTGCAGGCCATTATAGCATGTATAGGTTGCTCACAGTAGCACAAGTAACATGTGGCCTGGTCTTGTCGTGTTGAAAAACTGTTCTTGGGACACTTCGAAGGCCTTACCATTGGTTCCACGTCCAAATCAAATTGATGCCAAACTGTTAGTGTACCTGACATGAAGATTAGAGTGGTCTGGCTACCATACACTATGTCACCCCACACTATAATCCCGGGAGTGGAGCCAATGTGATGTTCCTTCGTAAAGGCCTCTTCATGGCATTGCCCATATAGTCTACAGACCAATCTCTGGTTATCACAGCATCCAATTCAAAAGAAAGACTCATATCTAAAGAGTAATGATGGGCAGACTCACAAATATCCAGGATTGGCAGGTCCAACTGGGTTTAGAACACCCCTGGTTCCGGACTAGAATTGATCCCGGATATCTGGCCAGATGCCGGTCTCCATTTAAGTCTATAGGGACCAGAATCCAGAGCTTTAAAATGCTGGTAGAAGAGATAGGGGGATTGGAGCAAGCGTGATATACTTACCAAGTCTCCTGCGTAGCTGCAACGTTACTTCCGGGGCCGCTCATCAACATCATACATATTCATTTGTTTCCTCCCCACGACTGATTGATTGCAGTCAGATGCGCCCCCAGCCTGTGTGACAGCATGTCTGACTGCAACCAATCAGAAGCGCTATGTGTGCATCTCTGATGTTGTAAAAATAAACACATAAAAAAGTAGTGGAGTAGGGTCCCCCCATATTATGATGCCCAGCACAGATAAAGCTGGGCATCATAATATGGGCAAATTGTACTCTGACCTGCTCGACTCGAGTACGGTGCACCAGAGCATTTTAGTGCTGGCCCATCTCTAGCGGTGATGTCAGTAACGTCACCGCTAGTGATGAGCGAGCACCACCATGTTCGGGTGCTTGGTCCTCGTAATTATCAGTTGCATGCTTGGATGGGCGTGAATACTTCCTTGAAAAATGCTCGAGTTTCCCATTGACTTCCATTATATTTGGTACTTGAATTGCGCCCATCCGAGTGTCTGACAGCTCATTACGAGTGCGGAGCACCTGAGCATGGTAGTGCTCGCTCATCAGCAGTTATAATAGTATGTAACAGATGTTAAAAATTCATTGCATACAGATGCTAGGAGAGAATACACTCACATGACACTTGTCTTACTTTTCTGGAGAAGAATCGGATCGATTATTTATACACTAGTGGTATCTGGATCTCAGTGTCCTAATTTCCCGGGGGGCAAACATGTGTGGCGCCCTGGACAAGCCAGGGGCCACAGGTAACAACACACACACACACACCCACCCCCAGCAGTTCACAGCAGTCATCCCCAGTAAGGGTACTTTCACACATCCGGATTTTTGCTCTGCGGCACAATACGGCGTTCTGCAGAAAAACCGCAACCGGCTTTTGTAACGCCGGTTGCGGTTTTTTTTTGCATAGACTTACATTAGTGCCGTATTGTGCCGCAGGGGCTTGCGTTCGGTCCGGTTTTTGCCGCATGCGGCAGATTTAGCCGATGCGGCGGCCGGATCGAACGTTCCCTGCAACGTTTTTTGCTCCGGCAAAAAACACCGCATCGCGCCGCATCCGGCCGCTGCGGCGCATTTTTCAATGCATACCTATGGAGGCCGGATGCGGCGCGATGCGGAAAAAAACGCATCCGGTCCCCGCATGCGGTTTTTTCCACTGCGCATGCTCAGTAGCATGCCGCAACCGGAAAAAACCGGACGGGCCGCATGTAAAAACGTATGCAAAGGATGCGGTGTTTTTGCCGCATCCGTTGCATAGTTTTCACAGCCGGATTGAGCCGCAGGGCTCAAACCGGATGTGTGAAAGTAGCCTTAGACCTGATTTCTTCCCTCGGGTTCAGACAGACACACCAGGTGGGCGGAGTCAGGCAGATGGGCACGCCCACCGAGGAGTCTAGCTGGCCTGAGGCAAAAATCAGCTCAGACAAGTCCAGGCAGAGGAAGAGAGAGGAGGTCTGCAGAGAGGCAGACGCAGACTGGGGCCTAGGTTGGAGCCTAGGGCCCTCGTGCAGCAGTCAGGCAGACGGTAGTGGCCGTCTGCAAGAGCCGGGAAGACAGTCTGGTGGAACCGTAGGTAGCCGGGGCTGGGCGGTGGCCCACCGGTACCGAACCGGGGAGCCAGCTGGAAACCGGAGCGCAGGAGGAGTGTACGGAAGGTGCAGGAAAGGACTTACATTACCAACCTGGGGTCAGGGGAAAACACCGCAGCCGTCTGTGGGACCCGTCCATCCAGCCGTTTGTTTCATCAGAGACTCCGTGTGTGTTACTGACTGAGTGAGTACCACCGTGCCGTGCGGCACAGCGCTGCCCGCGCGACCCTGCACCTCACCAGGCCCCGTAACCCGCCTGGCATCCATCCCTACCCCCTCACCGGGCCCCGGGACAACCAACCCCCTACCCACGGAGGGGAGAACTAACATCCAGGCTGCTCCCTGTCATCGCTCCCGGGATCCCCGTCCAGAGCAGTGGTGGTGTCACCAATCTCACCACAACTGTGGGTGGCGTCACGGACAATATCAAATCCCCACAATCAATCCCCCCCTTTTCACTCACGAGCGAGGAGCGCCGCTCGAGTCCCCGGGATCCGGCCCACCGCTCGAGCCACCACCGAGCAGCAAGCGAAGCAGCAGCAGCGCCGGACCCGAGCGTTAGTGAGCGCAGCGCGCCCTCCCCGCCCGCGACACATGCTGAGTGAGAAAGCGTTCCAGTAGTGGACAATCCCTTTAAAATCTTATCATAATGGGGTGTTTCCAGTTTTCACACTCTCAGATCCGATATATTAACCGTTGTCTGAGTACAGCCATTTTAGTCAATGTATTGTGGAGCCGTCTGTTACAAACACAAACATCTCACACACGTGTGAATGCGGTCATAGCCATAGGGTGTTGTATGAATTGGACACCGTGGAGCAGTGCGTTCACCGTGTCATCAGCCCGAAATATAACATGGCAGGGAAAAAAAGTGGTAATCACATGCAAGGTGAAATATGCATTAGTTGACAGCTTTTCATGATCAGGAATAAACAGTAAACAATAAGAAATAAAACAACAATGAATAAATAAAAATATTAAAAAACAACAATAACAAGTACCATGCACTAAGGAATGTCAGTTGCGTCGCACTACCACTTGTCTCCACTAGAGGTCAGTACGCAGAGTAGCAATCAGCACGTCACTGAGGCTGGAGAGCAGAGCACTCGTTCTCATAACACAGGCCCTGCCCAGAAAAGAAAAGAGCGGCAATTATCAGTCACGTGGGACAAGGAGCACCGCTCCTGATAGGCGGTCCGCAACTGGAGAAAAAAACAAGTTCGTCCTGACCTACCTCAGCTCCGCCCCTTTTGATCAGACTCCACCCCCTGACAATGCGGAAGGCAAGCACTCCTGGAGATAAGGTGGGTCGGTGCGAGAGCAGGAGAGGATGATGGGAGAGCAGAGGGGGATGATGGGAGAGCAGGAGAGGATGATGGGAGAGCAGAGGGGGATGGTGGAAGGACAGGGGACGATGGAGGGGGGGACAGGGGACGATGGAGGGGGGAACAGGGGGATGGTGGAAGGACAGGGGAGGATGGAGGGGGGAACAGGGGGATGGTGGAAGAACAGGGGAGGATGGAGGGGGGAACAGGGGGATGGTGGAAGGACAGGGGAGGATGGTGGGAAGATGGGTGGAGCATTGGAGATGGTGGGAGGGTAAGTAGGGGTGCAGAGCAAAATGGTGGGAGGATGATGGGAGAATAAGTGAGGGAATGGTGGGGGGTAAGTTGGGCAGCATGGAGGAATTGTGGGAGGGCAGGGCAGCATGAAGTAATGGTGGGAGGGGAGGGCAGCATGGAGGAATGGGGGAGGGCATAGAGGAATGGGGGGAGGGGAGGGCATAGAGGAATGGGGGGAGGGGAGGGCAGCATGGAGGAATGGTGGGAGGGGATGGCAGCATGGAGGAATGGGGGGAGGGGAGGGCAGCATGGAGGAATGGTGGGAGGGGATGGCAGCATGGAGGAATGGGGGGAGGGGAGGGCAGCATGGAGGAATGAGGGGAGGGGAGGGCAGCATGAAGTAATGGTGGGAGGGCAGGGCGGCATGGAGGAATGGTGGGAGGGCAGGGGGACGGCGGGAGAGCGGAGAGGGTAGCAGGGGGACGGCGGGAGAGCGGAGAGGGGAGCAGGGGGACGGCGGGAGAGCGGAGAGGGGAGCAGGGGGACGGCGGGAGAGCGGAGAGGGGAGCAGGGGGACGGCGGGAGAGCGGAGAGGGGAGCAGGGGGACGGCGGGAGAGGGGAGCAGGGGGACGGCGGGAGAGGGGACCAGGGGGACGGCGGGAGAGCGGGGAGGGGAGCAGGGGGACGGCGGGAGAGCGGGGAGGGGAGCAGGGGGGGCGGCGGGAGAGCGGGGAGGGGAGCAGGGGGACGGCGGGAGAGCGGGGAGGGGAGCAGGGGGGCGGCGGGAGAGGGGAGCAGGGGGACGGCGGGAGAGCGGGGAGGGGAGCAGGGGGGCGGCGGGGAGGGGAGCAGGGGGGCGGCGGGAGAGCGGGGAGGGGAGCAGGGGGACGGCGGGAGAGCGGGGAGGGGAGCAGGGGGGTGGCGGGAGAGCGGGGAGGGGAGCAGGGGGGCGGCGGGAGAGCGGGGAGGGGAGCAGGGGGACGGCGGGAGAGCGGGGAGGGGAGCAGGGGGGCGGCGGGAGAGCGGGGAGGGGAGCAGGGGGGCAGCGGGAGAGCGGGGAGGGGAGCAGGGGGACGGCGGGAGAGCAGGGAGGGGAGCAGGGGGGCGGCGGGAGAGCAGGGAGGGGAGCAGGGGGCCGGCGGGAGAGCGGGGAGGGGAGCAGGGGGATGGCGGAAACAGTATGTGATTTGCTTTTCGTTTGAAGTTGAATTACAGTTTTAATAGATAAAGTTCTGAAGTTAATTCCTTGTTTAGTGAAACGTTCCATAATGTTCTAATATCCTTTGTTGGCAATCCTGGTAGTTTCCAAGACCTCTGCTTGCAGTCACTGAATAGTAACTATATTGTGAGTGCATTATATGAGCTTCTCTGTAGAATATACCAGTGATGACGGAGAAACTGATGTTTTCTGCCATGGACGTTATAATAGATGAAGATTCGCAATGTTTGTCCAGAACGTTCCTGCAGATGACCTGTCCCTGGGATTGGTCATTGGTATCAGATGAGTGGGGTCTGCACCCACCAATCAGCTGAGTCAAGGGGTCGTGGTGACCAGGTGAGGGTGGTGTGCTCTGGATTCCCAGCAGCGGTGCTGGATATTTTGACAGAACCAATAACTTGGCATAGGATAAAGAGGGTTGGTACCTTATGCTCACTAATTAGCTGAACCATGGAGGAGCCGGCAGTTATCTATCTTAATAATCCTCAGTCCTGGAAAACTCCTATAAGGCAAGCGAAAAGCAAGTGCCAACAGTGTCTTTTAGAGGCCCATTGGACTCAATGCATCAAGACCGGCGACCCCAGTATTGATGAGGGGGTGCTGGAGTCAGACGCTCCTTATTCATGAAGAAGTGTACAGCTCCTCTTGAATGAGGAGCATCTGATGAGTGGAGTACACTTCTGTGAGTGCGTCCCTACTAATCCTACTCCAGTCCCTGCTGGAGTAAGATTTGTGGCTTAGTGAACTGCACCTCTCGTCATGAATTTGGTTGCCGCAACACCGTTCTGGCCCAGCTCTACCCACTTTGCCGAAGCTGGGTGAAAATGGCGCAATAAAGCCTTGTTGCTTAATTTTAGCGCAGCCACAAGTTGGGCCAAAATGAAGTGACTTTTCAATGCTTTTTACGTAGAATACTAGTGTAAAAGCTTTGATGAATTGGACCCATTACGTATTTGAAGCAGAAGGCACTTCAGGAAACGCTGCGGGTGTTTTCCTGAATCACCTTCTTTTGGTCGTTTTGTGCCTACTTTGCCGCTAACGCCTTTTTTTTACGTGTATATGTAACTTGTAAGCCGATTCCAAACAGAAGCCGCCTGCAGAATGGTCAGGTCACATCTTTCACGTTCATAGCCTGAAGCTGCTGAACGTATGCAGGCTTATGTTCATTCTTTTTAGCATTTCAAGTGTTTTTTGAAGCGGATTTTAGACCGAATTCGCCTGGAAAAACATTGTGTGCACATACCCTTATTGAGAAATTCCCCAGGTCTTTGTACCGCTTGTAAGAACTTTAGAATGCAAGCATCGAGGAGTTAGCATAAATGGAAAACAACTCAGTTTACTTTAAAAACTGGGCTGGGCTGCACTGAAAGGAGCGGAGACCGCCCATGTGTACTTCCACTTTATTCATTGTTTATAAGGGGTGCTTCACACACAGCGAGCTCGCTGCCGAGATCGCTGCTGAGTCACGCTTTTTGTGACGCAGCAGTGACCTCATTAGCGATCTCGCTGTGTGTGACACTGAGCAGCGATCTGGCCCCTGCTGCGAGATCGCTGCTCGTTACACACAGCCCTGGTTCGTTTTCTTCAAAGGCGCTCTCCCGCTGTGACACACAGATCGCTGTGTGTGACAGCGAGAGAGCGACAAATGAAGCGAGCAGGGAGCAGGAGCCGGCGTCTGGCAGCTGCGGTAAGCTGTAACCAAGATAAACATCGGGTAACCACGGTGGTTACCCGATATTTACCTTAGTTACCAGCCTCCGCAGCTCTCACGCTGCCTGTGCTGCCGGCTCCGGCTCTCTGCACATGTAGCTGCTGCACATGTAGCTGCTGTACACATCGGGTTAATTAACCCGATGTGTACTGTAGCTAGGAGAGCAAGGAGCCAGCGCTAAGCAGTGTGCGCGGCTCCCTGCTCTCTGCACATGTAGCTGCATTACACATCGGGTTAATTAACCCGATGTGTACTGTAGCTAGGAGAGCAAAGCTAAGCGGTGTGCGCTGGTAACTAATGTAAACATCGGGTAACCATACCCGATGTTTACCTTAGTTACCAGTGTCCGCAGCTTCCAGACGCCGGCTCCGTGCAAGCGCAGCGTCGCTTGCACGTCGCTGCTGGCTGGGGGCTGGTCACTGGTCGCTGGTGAGATCTGCCTGTTTGACAGCTCACCAGCGACCATGTAGCGATGCAGCAGCGATCCTGACCAGGTCAGATCGCTGGTCGGATCGCTGCTGCATCGCTAAAGTGTGAAGGTACCCTAAGACTAGCTGGGCTGTACTGAAAGGAGCGGAGACCGCTCATGTGTACTTCTACTTTATTCATTGTTTATAAGACTAGCTGGGCTGTACTGAAAGTAGCGGAGACCGCCCATGTGTACTTCTACTTTATTCATTGTTTATAAGACTAGCTGGGCTGTACTGAAAGTAGCGGAGACCGCCCATGTGTACTTCTACTTTATTCATTGTTTATAAGACTAGCTGGGCTGTACTGAAAGTAGCGGAGACCGCCCATGTGTACTTCTACTTTATTCATTGTTTATAAGACTAGCTGGGCTGTACTGAAAGTAGCGGAGACCGCTCATGTGTACTTCTACTTTATTCATTGGTTATAAGACTAGCTGGGCTGTACTGAAAGTAGCGGAGACCGCCCATGTGTACTTCTACTTTATTCATTGGTTATAGGACTAGCTGGGCTGTACTGACAGGAGCGGAGACCATGCACGTTTACCTTCACTGCATTCATTGTCTATAGGACTAGCTGGGCTGTACTGAAACGAGCAGAGACTGCGCATATGTCCCTCCACTCCATTCATTGTCTATAGCATTAACTGGGCTGTTAATCCTATATTTATATACTGTATATAATCCTATATATAAGCTGTCACAAACTACTCATTTGTACCTCCACTCCATTCATTATGTACAGGACTAGCTGGGCTGTACTGGAAGGAGTAGAGACTGCACACATGTACCTCCACTCCATTCATTGTCTATAGGACTAGCTGGACTATACTGAAAAGAGCAGAGACCGCCCACGTGTACTTCCACTTCATTCATTGTCTATAGGACTAGCTGGGCTGTACTGAAAGGAGCAGAGACTGCGCACGTGTATTTCCACTCCATTCATTGTAGGACTAGCTGGGCTGTACTGAAAGGAGCAAAGACTGCCCACGTGTACTTCCATTTCATTCATTGTCTATAGGACTCGCTGGACTATACTGAAAGGAGCAGAGACTGCGCACTTGTACTTCCACTCTATTCATTGGCTATAGGACTAGCTGGGCTGTACTAAAAGCTGCTGAGATCGCACTTGTACCTCCAACCATTCATTTTCTACAGGACTTCGGCTGTGCTGAAAGGAGCAGAGACAGCGCATGTGTACCTCCACTCCACTTATTGGCTAGAGGACTAGCTGGGATGTACGGAAAGGAGCATAGACCACACATGTGTACCTCCATTCCACTCCACAGTGGGCTGCAGATCTGTTCTTGGGGCTCTGAATCCTTGATCTTGAGATCGCTGGACAGTATTATATGTAATCTCTTTTTATATATATATAATATATATATATATATATATATATATATATATATATATATATATATATATATATATATATAATCTCTCTTCTAAACCTAGCTTTATATTCCCTGTCTGCATTTGCTGTGAGTATCCGGGAGAAAGGACTGAGTGGGATTATACAATGCGTGCCCGGTGTAATCAGAGTGGTGACTCCCTATGGAACTCATATGGAGCAAACACCACCAGAAATATAATTTCCTAAAAAAAAAAAAAAGTTGAATTACATTTGTCTGTCTTTTTCACATTGATGCTGAATTTCAAAACCCCATAGAACAGAGATGCATCCATCCATACATTCTCCCTAGATGATACAAGTCTGTCAGTGAGAGTCGATCTAGATCAGACAACCCCTTTAAGATAGATAAAATTAAAGGTGACAGGTGGATGAGGACAGGCTTAGGATGAATTAGCCTGTCTCCTGGATACAAAATCACTAAATTAATGAAGCTCTGTGTTTCTGAGATGAAACTGTGCTCTGTTTTGTCTGAAAACTATGATTTTTGGGAAGAGGCTCTACGAGTACAGCCCTGTTCACTCACATATGGACCCCAGAGGTGATGTACGGTATATGTTTTTTTTATTTCTAAAAGTCTAAAAATAACCAAGGCATAAATGAAGAGCTGGAGCAGCAATGGAGATAAAGGAAATGATACGCAAATAGTGTAATGTGACTTATGTTATACCGTGAGTAGTGATAGGTAAACCTGAACTGTAAATTTCGGAATCCATACCGGATACCTAGTGTCTGTGCATGGACCTCAAACTTCGGAATTCTCAGGCACCTCCATGAAATTATTCGGATTTGGCCACCCAGATCATTTTAAAAAATAAAGGAAAAAGAAAATAAAGAATAAACCAGTAGCGTTATACGTAATGAGTCTCCCGCATGGCTGCAACACTACTTCCAGGTCTGCTCATTAAGCCTCATCTATATATATAATTGCCTCTGTCTGTCTGTCTGTCTGTGATGCTCCAAAATTGTGTCCTTATGGTGACACAAAGCTGATTGGCCGCTGGGCTCGCCATGGCCCCGCCCCCCCCCACGGATTGGCCTCTCGCCCCGACTCTCTGCAGGCCCCGCCCCCCTCACGCAATGCACGCTCGCTCTGGCCCAACTGACACGGAGCTCCGACTCCCAGGTGAGTACACACACATCAGATCACACTCACTCTCACACACACACATCACATCCACACACTCACAACATCCTGGGATATCGCTTGCTTCTACACCGGCTCCGTCACGATCCCAGCAGCGCCAGACATAACCTTGCGATGCTGGGATCTTGACGGAGCCCGTGAACGCTGGTAACCATTATACACATCGGGTAGGTAACTAAGGTCCCTTGGTTACCCGATGTGTATCATAGTTACCAGTGTACACCGGCTCCGTCACGATCCCAGCAGCGCCAGACATAACCTTGCGATGCTGGGATCTTGACGGAGCCCGTGAACGCTGGTAACCATTATACACATCGGGTAACTAAGGTCCCTTAGTTACCCGATGTGTATCATAGTTACCAGTGTACACCGGCTCCCGGTACACATGTGCAGGGAGCCGGCATTATACTCCTCTCCCCCAGGACTACTCCTCCTATTACAGTCCTCCTATTATACTCGTCTCTGAGTATAATAGGTGAACTATTATAGCATGGGGGATGTAGCACGATGGGGGGTGCGCAGCATGGGGGATGTAGCACGATGGGGTGCGCAGCATGGGTGATGTAGCACGATGGGTAGTGCGCAGCATGGGGGATGTAGCACGATGGGGAGTGCGCAGCATGGGGGATGTAGCACGATGGGGAGTGCGCAGCATGGGGGATGTAGCACGATGGGGAGGTGCGCAGCATGGGGGATGTAGCACGATGGGGAGGTGCGCAGCATGGGGGATGTAGCACGATGGGGAGGTGCGCAGCATGGGGGATGTAGCACGATGGGGAGGTGCGCAGCATGGCGGATGGAGCACGATGGCGGGTGCGCAGCATGGGGGATGTAGCACGATGGGGAGTGCGCAGTATGGGGGATGTAGCACGATGGGGGATGTAGCACGATGGGGGGTGCGCAGCATGGGGGATGAAGCACGATGGGGAGTGCGCAGCATGGGGGATATAGCACGATGAGGGTGCGCAGCAGGGGGGATGGAGCATGGTGGGGAGTGCGCAGCATGGAGGATGGAGCACGATGGGGAGTGTGCAGCATGGAGGATGGAGCACGATGGGGAGTGCGCAGCATGGGGGATGGAGCACGATGGGGGGTGCGCAGCATGGGGGATGGAGCACGATGGGGAATGCGCAGCATGGGGGATGTAGCACGATGGGGGGTGCGCAGCATGGGGGATGTAGCACGATGGGGGGTGCGCAGCATGGGGGATGGAGCATGGTGGGGAGTGCGCAGCATGGAGGATGGAGCACGATGGGGAGTGCGCAGCATGGGGGATGGAGCACGATGGGGGGTGCGCAGCATGGGGGATGGAGCACGATGGGGAATGCGCAGCATAGGGGATGGGGCATGATGGAGGGTGCGCAGCATGGGGGATGGAGCACGATGGGAGGTGCACACCTCCCCCCAACACACACACACACACACACACACACACACACACACACACACACGGAACCACAAACACCGCCATACACACACACACACACACAACGCTGCACACACACAACACCCAACACACAAACACCGCGGCATACATAAATATACGCACATACCGCACAACACACACATTGCACAAAACATACCTCCCCCCCAAAACACACCACACCCACACAAACCGCGCAACACACACACAACGCGACAGACACACAGTACTCCACAAACAACGCAACACACATACAACACCGCTCTCACCCCCCGCCACACCCAGACAACACCCAGAACATGTACAGCACCCTACACAAACACTTGGTAACTACACACAACAACATATATATATATATATATATATATATATATATATATATATATATATATATATACATACACACACATACAGTTAGGTCCAGAAATATTTGGACAGTGACACAATTTTCGCGAGTTGGGCTCTGCATGCCACCACATTGGATTTGAAATGAAACCTCTACAACAGAGTTCAAGTGCAGATTGTAACGTTTAATTTGAAGGTTTGAACAAAAATATCTGATAGAAATTGTAGGAATTGTACACATTTATTTACAAACACTCCACATTTTAGGAGGTCAAAAGTAATTGGACAAATAAACCAAACCAAAACAAAATATTTTTATTTTCAATATTTTGTTGCGAATCCTTTGGAGGCAATCACTGCCTTAAGTCTGGAACCCATGGACATCACCAAACGCTGGGTTTCCTCCTTCTTAATGCTTTGCCAGGCCTTTACAGCCGCAGCCTTCAGGTCTTGCTTGTTTGTGGGTCTTTCCGTCTTAAGTCTGGATTTGAGCAAGTGAAATGCATGCTCAATTGGGTTAAGATCTGGTGATCGACTTGGCCATTGCAGAATGTTCCACTTTTTTGCACTCATGAACTCCTGGGTAGCTTTGGCTGTATGCTTGGGGTCATTGTCCATCTGTACTATGAAGCGCCGTCCGATCAACTTTGCGGCATTTGGCTGAATCTGGGCTGAAAGTATATCCCGGTACACTTCAGAATTCATCCGGCTACTCTTGTCTGCTGTTATGTCATCAATAAACACAAGTGACCCAGTGCCATTGAAAGCCATGCATGCCCATGCCATCACGTTGCCTCCACCATGTTTTACAGAGGATGTGGTGTGCCTTGGATCATGTGCCGTTCCCTTTCTTCTCCAAACATTTTTCTTCCCATCATTCTGGTACAGGTTGATCTTGGTCTCAACTGTCCATAGAATACTTTTCCAGAACTGATCTGGCTTCATGAGGTGTTTTTCAGCAAATTTAACTCTGGCCTGTCTATTTTTGGAATTGATGAATGGTTTGCATCTAGATGTGAACCCTTTGTATTTACTTTCATGGAGTCTTCTCTTTACTGTTGACTTAGAGACAGATACACCTACTTCACTGAGAGTGTTCTGGACTTCAGTTGATGTTGTGAACGGGTTCTTCTTCACCAAAGAAAGTATGCGGCGATCATCCACCACTGTTGTCATCCGTGGACGCCCAGGCCTTTTTGAGTTCCCAAGCTCACCAGTCAATTCCTTTTTTCTCAGAATGTACCAGACTGTTGATTTTGCTACTCCAAGCATGTCTGCTATCTCTCTGATGGATTTTTTCTTTTTTTCAGCATCAGGATGTTCTGCTTCACCTCAATTGAGAGTTCCTTAGACCGCATGTTGTCTGGTCACATTAACAGCTTCCAAATGCAAAACCACACACCTGTAATCAACCCCAGACCTTTTAACTACTTCATTGATTACAGGTTAACGAGGGAGACGCCTTCAGAGTTAATTGCAGCCCTTAGAGTCCCTTGTCCAATTACTTTTGGTCCCTTGAAAAAGAGGAGGCTATGCATTACAGAGCTATGATTCCTAAACCCTTTCTCCAATTTGGATGTGAAAACTCTCATATTGCAGCTGGGAGTGTGCACTTTCAGCCCATATTATATATATAATTGTATTTCTGAACATGTTTTTGTAAACAGCTAATATAACAAAACTTGTGTCACTGTCCAAATATTTCTGGACCTAACTGTATATATATATATCTATATATCAAAAATCATACATGAACTACACAATACGTAAATTCTAGAATACCCGATGCGTAGAATCGGGCCACCTTCTAGTTTTATATATATTCACTGCTTTCCTTGCCTACCGTCAGTCCCGGCGTGTCATTGGTTGCAGTCAGGCCTTGCCCCACCCTATGTAACGCCTCTGTGATGGTTGGAATCACACATGCTGTTTGCGTTTCTATAGTAGTGTAAAAATAAATAAATTGACGTAAGGTCCCCCGTGTATTGCTACCAAGTGCAGATAAAGCATATGGCTGCAGCCCCCAGCCTTGTGATTATCTTGGTTGTGTATCAAAATAAGAGAGACCCTATTCAGCTTTCTTTAAAAATTATTTAAATAAATAAAAAAAAAATAATTTAAAAAAAAAAAAACAAAAACGGCATGAGGTCCCCTCCAATTTTGATACCCAGCCATGATAAAGCCCACAGCTTGGGGCTGGTATTCTCAGGCTGGGGAGGCCCATGGTCATTGGGCCCCTCCCACCCGAAAAATACCCTGCAGTCACCCAGAATTGTTGCATCCATTACATGTGACAATTCCGGCACTTTTCCCTGCTCATCCCGATTTCCCTGGTGCGGAGGCAGTCGGGGTAACATAAAGGGTTAATGACTGCTCACCGCTACCAGTAAGCCCTAGATTAGTAATGGAAGGCGTCTATGAAAAAACAAAACATTACTAATCGTGTATGTGAAAAGAAATAAACACAAACAGCTAAAAAATCCTTTATTTGATACGAAAAAAAACCTCACTTTCTTTCTCTAACTTATTAACCCCGAATGCCCAGTTCTAACATAGTCCACACAAGGTCTCACAATGATCCCGCCTCTGCTACATACTGAAGTTACAGCATG
Source organism: Anomaloglossus baeobatrachus (assembly GCF_048569485.1). Taxonomy (NCBI): domain Eukaryota; kingdom Metazoa; phylum Chordata; class Amphibia; order Anura; family Aromobatidae; genus Anomaloglossus; species Anomaloglossus baeobatrachus. Next base: position 652,884,543 of record NC_134353.1, read on the forward strand.
CGGGCACATTAGAAAACATGGCTGCTCGCTGTGGCTTCAGGCAGAGACTGGCTGAGCTGCAGATGTAAGCAGTGACGTCACTCATTTTATCTATGGGCACAGCTGGAGGTCCCCACGGTACCTGTGACTGCAGGCAAACTGACCTCAGGTGAACTCATTCAGTTCATTGAGACCTTCATCTCCTGGCAGAAAACTGCATTTTTTTGCCAAGAGATGCAGATAAGGTCCTGAAATTTATACATCAAATTCCTGTTCCTGCACCAATACTGCACCTCCTAGAAAAAAAAGCATCAAAACGCAATATTGATGAGGTTTTTGCCAGAAGATGCAGATTTGGTGTCAAAATTCGTGTATAAATTTAAGCACCAAATCTGCATATTCTGGCAAAAAATCGCATCAAAACCGCATCACATTTTGATTCATTTTTTTTGCCAGGCAATGCAGATTTCGTGCAGGAATTTGGTGTATAAATTTGAGCACCAAATCTGCATCCCCTTGCAAAAAATCACATCAAAACTGAAGAAAAACCCCACACAAACATGATTTTGCGGTTTTGGTGCGGTTTTCTATCAGGAGATGCAAATTTGGTGGTGAAATTTTTGCACCAGATTTCTGCACCAAATTTGCATCTCCTGGCAGATAAGTGCACTGAAACAACGTCAAAACCGTTTTTGTGCGTTTTTTTGCGAAGAGATGCAAATTTGGTGCAGAAATTTATACACCAAAATCCTGCACCAAATCTGCATAGCTTAGCAAAAAAACGCATCAAATTGTGATTTGGTTTTGATGCGATTTTTTTTTTTTTTGCCAGGATTTAAAGATTTGGTGCTTAAATTTATACACCAAATTCCGACACTAAATCTGCATCTTCTGGCAAAAAACGCATCAATATCGCATCAAAACCGCATCGCGTTTTTATGCGTTTTTTTGTCAGAAGATGCAAATTTGGTGCAGGAATTTGGTGTATAAATTCCAACACCATCTCTGCATCTCTTGGGGAAAAAAAAGTGGTTTTCTGCCCAGAGATGCAGATCTCTTTAAACTGAATGAATTCACCTAAGGTGAGGTCACTGGGTTCAATGAGGTCATCTGAGGTCAGTTTACCTGCGGTCACAGGTGGGATACCGTGGGAACCTCCAGCTGCATCACAGATAAACTCCGTAATATCACTGCTCACAGCTGCGGCTCAGTCAGTCTCTGCCTGAAGCCACAGCGGGTAGTCACGTTTTTTAATGTGCCCACACGCTGCGATTTCAGTATGTAGCAGAGCTGGGATCGTCATGGGACCTCATGTGGATTATGTCAGAAATTGATGTTTGGAGTTAATAAACTGGAGAAAGAGGGTTTTTTTTTCTATTTTATTTTAAATAAAGGATTTTTTTGTGTTTATTTATTTTCACTTACAGTGTTAGTAATAGGATGGTCTCATAGACGCCTTCCATTACTAATCTGGGGCTTAGTGGCAGCTGTGAGCTGTCATTAACACTTTATATTACCCTTATTGCCACCGCACCAGGGCAATCAGGATGAGGCAGATAAAGTGCCGGAATTGTCACATCTAATGGATGCTACCATTCTGGGAAGCGGCAGGCTGCTATTTTTAGGCTGGGTGGGTCCAATAACCATGGGCTTCCCCAACCTGAGAATACCAGCTGTTGGCTTTGTCATGGCTTGGTATCAAAATTGGGGAAAACCGCACGCTATTTTTTATAATTATCTAATTAAATAATTTAAAAAAACCTGCATAGGGTCCATCTTATTTTGATGCACAGCAAAGATAAGTACACGGCTGGGGGCTGCAGACTGTATTCGTATGCTTTATCGGCGCTCGGCATCACAATATACGACAGACCTTATGCCAATTCATATTTACACCACTAAAGAGATGCAGGCAGCGTGTGTGATTCCAACCATCACAGACCCTGTCACACAGGGTGCGGGCATGGTCTGACTGCAAACAATCACATGGTGAGACTAACGGTGTTCGGGGAAAGCAGTGAATATGTATGAGGGTTAATGAGTGGACCCGGAAGTAGTGTTACAGCTGTGCGGGAGACTCGGTAAGCATAACGCTCCTGCTTTAATCCCCTTAGCCGTTTCTACCACCATTTTACAGAAAACTGTTCGGGTCCCCTTACACTTACATGGGGTTCGGCATCTGGACAGATCCGCAGCCGCTTATTAGCTGACAGATTTCATCTTTTACAATGTGGAGGGTAAAGTCAACATCCAAACTGGTAAAACAAAACAAATCCACACAGAACAGACATTTCCGTCCGCTCAATCAATCGCCACATTGTCTACATTTTTACTATAAGTCACAGACAAATAAATAAATGTCTGTCAACAGACATATGATTGTCAGCTCACCCTTCTTTGAAGATTCAACTACACAGACACTTGCTGTGCGGCAAGAAAATTGAAGAGAAGAAAAAGTGTATAAAGTCCATCATTCAAAAATATTCTTTAAAAAGGCTGCAGACTGATAAAATGGGTGGCTCCGTTCTCCGGGTGCGGCTTCTCCTCTTTCGGCCATCTTTGTCCTCCTTCTTCGGTAGTCGGGGTGCATGATGCGTCCTGCGCAGGAGCACTTTAATCTGCCCTAAGCAGGGCAGATCAAAGTATTGTAGTGCGCCTGCGTAGTACCTCAATGCTGGCGTGTGTGCATAACAAAGGACACATCATGCACCCCCCGGCTTCAGAAGAAGGAGGACAAAGCTGGCCGAAAGAGGAGGCGCCGCACCCAAAGAACGGAGCCACCCATTTGACCAGTCTGCACTGTACCGACCGTTTAGGTAAGTATTATAAAGTCATTTTTACGTTCTACACTGCGGCCTGGGCTCCTATATACAGTATGTTAGAATGATGTATATAAGAGCACAGTGGTGGTTGCTGCAGCTTATAATCACCAAATCTGGTAACTGGTTACCTTTATACAGTTCTTCTTTGTTTGATAACTTGTGAATATCCATCTTCCTCTTGATTACATTTCAGAGGTTTTCAATGGGGCTCAGGTCTGGAGATTGGGCTGGCCATGACAGGGTTTTGATGTGGTGGTCCTTCAGCCACACATTGATTGAACTAGCTGTGTGGCATGGCGCATTGTCCTGCTGGAAAAAACAGTCCTCAGAGTTGGGGAACATTGCCTGAGCAGAAGGTAGCAGCTGTTTTTCCAGGATAACCTTGTATGCAGCTTTATTCATACGTCCTTTGCAAAGTTTAATCTGCCCAATTCCAGCCTTGCTGAAGCATCCCCAGATCGTCACTGATACTCCACCAAATTTCATAGTGGGTGCAAGACACTGTGGCTTGCACACCTCTCCAAGTCTCCGTCTAACTCTTAGGGGCCCTTTGCACACTACGACATCGCAAGCCGATGCTGCGATGCCGTGCGCGATAGTCCCCGCCCCCGTCGCAGCTGCGATATCATGGTGATAGCTGGCGTAGCGAACATTATCGCTACGCCAGCTTCACATGCACTCACCTGCCCTGCGACGTCGCTCTGGCCGGCAACCCGCCTCCTTATTAAGGGGGCGGGTCGTGCGGCGTCACACGGCAGGCGGCCAATAGAAGCGGAGATGAGCGTGACGTAAACATCCCGCCCACCTCCTTCCTTCTGCATTGCCTGCGAGAGCCGCAGGGCGCAAGGAGATGTTCCTCGCTCCTCGGCTTCACACACAGCGATATGTGCTGCCGCAGGAACAAGGAAGAACATCGTAACATCGGTCATTTCCAAATCATGGAAATGACCGACGCTACACCGGTGATATGATTACGACGCTTTTGCGCTCGTTAATCGTATCAAAAAGGCTTTATATACTACGATATTGACAGCGAGGCCGGATGTGCGTCACTTTCAATTTGACCCCACCAACATCGCAGCTGCGCCCCTGTAGTGTGCAAAGTGCCCCTTAGATGACCAGGTGTTGGGTATAATATATATATATATATATATATATATATATATATATATATATATATTATAATATTTGTCTCCTTCCATGGAAATAATAGCTGTAACATGTAATAACTTGCTGTATGTATAATTCAGTATCATTTACAGATGTTCAGCACAGTAAGGGTTCATTCACACATCCGTGTGAAATCTGTGTGTTGTCCAATATTCTGTTGGGGAAACTCAGAGCATGTCCTATTCTGATCCGCTTTTGAGGATTAGAGTAGAACGTACTCAGTGGGTCTGTGTGCTGTCCGATTTAAATCGAGCAGTACACCGATAATCACATGGTTGTATGAATGTAGCCACAGGAAGAACGAACTAAAACGGAGCATACACTGCCAGACAGATCCAATCCAATGTCACCAGGAAGGGGAGAAGGTAAGAATACGTGGCTGTGGCTAGCACTTTCGGCATTGGATGACATTGTATTAGTAGGAATTGGGGCTGCAGTTGATGGGGGCCCCTGGCTGATGCTCTAGAGCCACAGGCTGATACTCAATTTGTAGGTAATGGGGATGGAATTTTTTTCAAGTTTTTGGAGGGGTAATAATAGCTGCCACTGCATAGGGGCATACGTGCTTCCACCATACAGGGAATGCTGATTGACTTGTGTTTAAGGGCGTTGTGGCCACAGCTGTTCGATTCACCAACTGGCAAATTATGGTTGGATTATGGCTAACACTACATAGAGAGGTTTGTGGCTGGCATTATAAGATTTTTCTTAGCCCTGGTACTGTATAGGAGGCTCTCAATGCAGATACCAGTATATGGGGGGACTCAGTAAGGCCTCAATCACTCATTCACACGAGTTCTACCCTTGTTTTCTTTGTCGCTCCATTGGGAGACCCAGACAATTGGGTGTATAGCTTATGCCTCCGGAGGCCACACAAAGTATTACACTAAAAGTGTAAAGCCCCTCCCCTTCTGCCTATACACCCCCCGTGCATCACGGGCTCCTCAGTTTTTATATTTTGTGCGAAGGAGGCTGACATCCATGCATAGCTCCACAGCTTAGTCAGCAGCAGCTGCTGACTAGGTCGGATGGAAGAAAAGAGGGCCCATAACAGGGCCCCCAGCATGCTCCCTTCTCACCCCACTGTGTCGGCGGTGCTGTTAAGGTTGAGGTACCCATTGCGGGTACACAGGCAGGAGCCACATGCTGTTTTCCTTCCCCATCCCTTAATGGGCTCTGGGTGAAGTGGGATCCTAATCGGTCTCCAGGCACAGGGACCGTGCTCCCTCCGCAGCCCCTGGGAATCTGCTGGATAGGAGCCGGGTATCGTCAGGGACAAGGCCCTGCTACTGTGAGGTACTCTGTGTCCCCGTGGGGACTGCGCATGGAGCGCTTGTGCCATTCACATTGCAGCACTGCTGGGTGTGTTAGTGCACCGGGGACTACCGCGCATGGAGCGCTTGTGCCATACACATTGCAGCACTGCTGGGTGTGTTAGTGCGCCGGGGACTACCGCGCGGCCGCGCTTATTGCCGGCCGCGCTTATAACTTTAGTCCCCGGCTTCTGCGGCCTAGTGTCGCATATTCCCGCCCACAGGCCTGCCAGTCAGGGGAAGGGCGGGACGCTGCACAGATCGTCAGCGCTGAGGGCTGGAGCATACATTAGTATCCTCCTCCCCCCTCACTCAGTTCACTGGGGCACTAGATTCCCGCACTTTCTTGGGCACGCCCACGGTCCCCTCCTCCCCACAGAACGCCGGCAGCCATTCCTGTCGGCGATTCAGACGCTGGAGAGGAGAGACAACACAGGGAGACCCAGGCAGGGAATCTGGTGATCACACAACCGCTCTGAGCGGTCGGTAAGCAGCACCTGTGGTGCTGGCCCCACTGAGTACCGAAGTGTGTATATATATATATATATATATATATAGGCTTATAGGCTATACATTTGCACTGTACGGTCGCTCTGTTGATTTTTGGCTATATACCCTCCTGGATTGTTCTCAGAGGAGACAACAGCATGTCGTCCGCAAAAAGCAAGGGTGCCAAAGCACAGGCGTACTTTGCAACCTGTACCTCATGTGCAGCTATACTACCGGCAGGTTCCACTGACCCTCATTGTGTGCAATGCTCGGCCCCTGTGGCACTTACTCAGCCGGAGCCTCTGCTACGGGTGGCGCAGGTGGAACCACCTGCTACCACTGTCCAGGTGACAGGGACGGAGTTTGCAGTATTCGCTGACAAACTGTCTGAGAGTATGGATAAATGGTCTGCTAAAATACTAGAAGCCTTACAGTCCAGACCGGTGATTCAGGCCCCGGGCACTGTTCAATCTTTGACCCCTGGTCCCCCTCAATTGGAACAGCAAAGTGCCACTGGGGTGACCCATAGGTCCCAGGGTGAGGTCTCTGACACGGACCGCAGTCCCAGGCCGCCTAAGCGGGCTCGCTGGGAAATTCCCTCCACCTCATCACACTGCTCAGGGTCTCAGCAGGAGGACTCTCTGGAGGATGAAGCGGAGGTAACAGATCAGGATTCTGATCCTGAAGCCACTCTCAACCTAGATACACCTGAAGGTGACGCCGTAGTGAATGACCTTATAGCGACCATCAATCAGGTGTTGGATATTTCTCCCCCAGCTCCTACAATTGAGGAGTCAGCTTCTCAGGAGAAATTCCGTTTCAGATTTTCCAAGCGTACATTGAGTACGTTTCTGGATCACTCTGACTTCAGAGAGGCAGTCCAGAAAAACCGAGACTGTCCAGACAAGCGTTTTTCCAAGCGCCTTAAGGATACACGTTATCCCTTCCCCCCTGATGTTGTCAAGGGCTGGACTCAGTGTCCTAAGGTGGATCCTCCAATCTCCAGACTGGCGGCTAGATCCATAGTTGCAGTGGAAGATGGGGCTTCACTCAAAGATGCCACTGACAGACAGATGGAACTATGGTTGAAATCCATCTATGAAGCTATCGGCGCGTCTTTTGCTCCAGCATTTGCAGCCGTATGGGCACTCCAAGCTATCTCAGCTTGTCAGGCGCAGATTAATTCAGTAACACGTACATCTGCCCCGCAAGTGGTGTCCTTAACCTCTCAGGCGTCGGCGTTTGCGTCCTACGCCATTAACGCTATCCTGGACTCTGCGAGCCGTACGGCGGTAGCATCCGCCAATTCGGTGGTAGTCCGCAGGGCCATGTGGCTACGTGAATGGAAGGCAGACTCTGCTTCCAAAAAGTTCTTAACCGGTTTGCCATTGTCTGGCGACCGCTTGTTTGGTGAGCGATTGGATGAAATCATTAAACAATCCAAGGGAAAGGACTCATCCTTACCCCAGTCCAAACCAAACAGACCTCAACCACGGAAGGTACAATCGAGGTTTCGGTCCTTTCGGACCGCGGGCAGGTCTCAATTCTCCTCGTCCAAAAGGCCTCAGAAAGATCAGAGGAACTCCGATTCATGGCGGTCTAAGTCACGTCCTAAAAAGACCGCCGGAGGAACCGCTCCCAAAGCGGCCTCCTCATGACTTTCGGCCTCCTCAAACCACATCCTCGGTCGGTGGCAGGCTCTCCCGCTTTTGCGACGCCTGGCTGCCACAGGTAAAAGACCGATGGGTGAGAGACATTCTATCTCAAGGTTACAGGATAGAGTTCAGCTCTCGTCCTCCAACTCGTTTCTTCAGAACATCTCCGCCCCCCGAAAGAGCCGATGCTCTTCTGCAGGCGGTGTGCACTCTGAAGGCGGAAGGAGTGGTGATCCCTGTTCCTCTTCAGCAACGGGGTCACGGTTTTTACTCCAACTTGTTCGTGGTGCCAAAAAAGGACGGATCCTTCCGTCCTGTTCTGGACCTAAAACTGCTCAACAAGCATGTGAAAACCAGGCGGTTCCGGATGGAATCGCTCCGCTCCGTCATCGCCTCAATGTCCCAAGGAGATTTCCTGGCATCAATCGACATCAAAGATGCTTATCTCCACGTACCGATTGCGCCAGAGCATCAGCGCTTCCTGCGTTTCGCCATAGGGGACGAACACCTTCAGTTCGTGGCACTGCCTTTTGGCCTGGGACAGCCCCACGGGTCTTCACCAAGGTTATGGCAACAGTGGTGGCAATCCTACACTCTCAGGGACACTCGGTGATCCCTTACTTAGACGATCTACTTGTCAAGGCACCCTCTCAAGGGGCATGCCAACACAGCCTAAACATTGCTCTGGAGACTCTCCAGAGTTTCGGGTGGATCATCAATTTTCCAAAGTCAAATCTGACACCGGCCCAATCACTGACATATCTTTGCATGGAGTTTCATACTCTCTCAGCGATAGTGAAGCTTCCGCTGAACAAACAGCGTTCACTACAGACAGGGGTGCAATCTCTCCTTCAAGGCCAGTCACACCCCCTGAGGCGCCTCATGCACTTCCTAGGGAAGATGGTAGCAGCAATGGAGGCAGTTCCTTTTGCGCAGTTTCATCTGCGTCCACTTCAATGGGACATTCTCCGCAAATGGGACAGGAAGTCGACGTCCCTCGACAGGAACGTCTCACTTTCTCGGGCAGCCAAGGCTTCCCTTCAGTGGTGGCTTCTCCCCACTTCTCTGTCGAAGGGGAAATCCTTCCTGCCCCCATCCTGGGCAGTGGTCACGACGGACGCGAGCCTGTCAGGGTGGGGAGCGGTCTTTCTCCACCACAGGGCTCAGGGTACTTGGACTCAGACAGAGTCCTCCCTTCAGATCAATGTTCTGGAGATAAGGGCAGTGTATCTTGCCCTAAAGGCGTTCCAGCCGTGGCTGGAAGGCAAACAGATCCGAATTCAGTCGGACAACTCCACAGCGGTGGCATACATCAACCACCAAGGCGGGACACGCAGTCGGCAAGCCTTCCAGGAAGTCCGGCGGATTCTGCTGTGGGTGGAAGCCACAGCCTCCACCATATCCGCAGTTCACATCCCGGGCGTAGAAAACTGGGAAGCAGACTTTCTCAGTCGCCAGGGCATGGACGCAGGGGAATGGTCCCTTCACCTGGACGTGTTTCAGGAGATCTGTTGCCGCTGGGGCATGCCGGACGTCGACCTAATGGCGTCCCGGCACAACAACAAGGTCCCGACATTCATGGCACGGTCTCAAGATCACAGAGCTCTGGCGGCAGACGCCTTAGTTCAGGATTGGTCGCAGTTTCAGCTCCCTTATGTGTTTCCTCCTCTGGCACTGTTGCCCAGAGTGTTACGCAAGATCAGGGCCGACTGCCGCCGCGCCATCCTCGTCGCTCCAGACTGGCCGAGGAGGTCGTGGTACCCGGATCTGTGGCATCTCACGGTCGGCCAACCGTGGGCACTACCAGACCGACCAGACTTGCTGTCTCAAGGGCCGTTTTTCCATCTGAATTCTGCGGCCCTCAACCTGACTGTGTGGCCATTGAGTCCTGGATCCTAGCGTCTTCAGGGTTATCTCAAGAGGTCATTGCCACTATGAGACAGGCTAGGAAGCCAACGTCCGCCAAGATCTACCACAGGACGTGGAAGATATTCCTGTCGTGGTGCTCTGCTCAGGGTTTTTCTCCCTGGCCATTTACCTTGCCCACTTTTCTGTCCTTCCTTCAATCCGGATTGGAAAAGGGTTTGTCGCTCGGCTCCCTTAAGGGACAAGTCTCTGCGCTCTCTGTGTTTTTTCAGAAGCGCCTAGCCAGACTTCCACAGGTACGCACGTTCCTGCAGGGGGTTTGTCACATCGTCCCTCCTTACAAGCGTCCGTTAGAACCCTGGGATCTGAACAGGGTGCTGATGGCTCGTCAGAAACCACCGTTCGAGCCAATGAGGGATATTTCTCTCTCACGCCTTTCGCAGAAAGTGGTCTTCCTAGTAGCAGTCACTTCACTTCGGAGAGTGTCTGAGCTAGCAGCGTTGTCGTGCAAAGCCCCTTTCCTGGTGTTTCACCAGGACAAGGTGGTTCTGCGTCCGGTTCCGGAATTTCTCCCTAAGGTGGTATCCCCCTTTCATCTCAATCAGGATATCTCCTTACCCTCTTTTTGTCCTCATCCAGTTCACCAATGTGAAAAGGATTTGCACTTGTTAGATCTGGTGAGAGCACTCAGATTCTACATTTCTCGTACGGCGCCCCTGCGCCGCTCGGAGGCACTCTTTGTCCTTGTCGCTGGCCAGCGTAAAGGGTCACAAGCTTCCAAATCAACCCTGGCTCGGTGGATCAAGGAACCAATTCTCGAAGCTTATCGTTCCTCGGGGCTTCCGGTTCCCTCAGGGCTGAAGGCCCATTCTACCAGGGCCGTGGGAACGTCCTGGGCCTTGCGGCACCAGGCTACGGCTCAGCAGGTGTGTCAGGCAGCTACCTGGTCGAGCCTGCACACTTTCACGAAACACTATCAGGTGCATACCTATGCTTCGGCAGATGCCAGCCTAGGTAGGCGAGTACTTCAGGCGGCGGTTGCCCACCTGTAGGACGAAGCCGTTTACGGCTCTATTATGAGGTATTATTTACCCACCCAGGGACTGCTTTTGGACGTCCCAATTGTCTGGGTCTCCCAATGGAGCGACAAAGAAGAAGGGAATTTTGTTTACTTACCGTAAATTCCTTTTCTTCTAGCTCCAATTGGGAGACCCAGCACCCGCCCCTGTTCCCTTCGGGCTGTTGTTCTTTGTGTACACATGTTGTTCATGTTGAATGGTTTCAGTTCTCCGATATTCCTTCGGATTGAATTTACTTTAAACCAATTTATAATTTTTTCCTCCTTCTTGCTTTTGCACCAAAACTGAGGAGCCCGTGATGCACGGGGGGTGTATAGGCAGAAGGGGAGGGGCTTTACACTTTTAGTGTAATACTTTGTGTGGCCTCCGGAGGCATAAGCTATACACCCAATTGTCTGGGTCTCCCAATTGGAGCTAGAAGAAAAGGAATTTACGGTAAGTAAACAAAATTCCCTTCTTTCATTGAGCTATTCCCCTGACTGTTTTTTTTCTTCTTTTTTTTGTGGACCACGTCTACAAAGAAAAATTAAAAGGTATTTGAGTCACTTATCAAACTTGTCAATTAAAATGAGAAACTCAGACAGCTCACTGATGGCACTTAGTTGCATCCTAGTGTTTATCACTGACTGATAGCAGAAACATCATCAGTTTTTTTTTGCATATGAGAAAAACTGATAGTGCACTAATAGTGCAATTATGTACACTGAATGAAAATCTGATTCAGTACGCCGATGGAAATTGGTCCCTTTTTTTTTTACATATGAGCTAATAAGCTATTGTAAAATCACCTTTTGAAGAATAGCTACTTACTGACTATTCCTTCCTTTTCAAAAAGAGGTTCTGCAGCAGCTGAATATGTAATAAAGAGCATTATACTGCAGTTCCAGGAATTATTTCAGACATGTTGGGAAGGGCTGTGATGTCAGCTCTTCTTTCTATAGCTCGGATATGTGCATTTCTGTGTCCTACGTGGCCTCTTACAGTGGATCCACTATAAATCTGTCTGTGCATGGAAAGAAGGCAAGTACAAACAGGAACCCAGGATGTCTGTGACCCAGGATGCGGACAGCTATATCTGTACAATTTCCCCCTAGGTATACAGTTACATACAAACCATTATATATAAATACATTGAATAGGAAACAGCCAAATCCTATGTGCATCAAGACTGGAAATAATCTGTCATGTAGAGAAAAGTGTTGGAGTAAACATTACACAATAGAAATGAAATGTGGACTACATTGTTTGATGTATTTGAAGATGGCGATTGCCTCTTGCGTCACTCGGGTGACTTTGATAAAGAAATAAACAGGGCGACTGTAGTGTTAATATTCCATCTGCAGAGCTGCGTTAAGAGAGGAGAAGCCCTGATTATTCAATCAATCTTATTAATATTCATTAGAGATGATAAATATTCATCGTCCTGTTTTAGACGACTTGTTTCTATGGCAACCATCTACCCTCCACCCCCCCCCCCACCCTGCCCCAAACAAACACACACAGCTCTGTCACAGCACCTCAATCAGACACAGATGCACCCTGTGCTATTCCAGCACTCCATGCACCGGGCCTCAGTCCTAAACTCTGCAGCCTGCTGAGGGCTGCACATATAGTGCACCTTCACTAACATCACTTTATAACGGGATCCATAGGGGTGACCTTCCCCAAAAATACCCTGCCGCTCTGACTCTTCATCCAGCCCTAAATTTCATATACGAGGGACACAGTGAGCAGCGTACATTCAGGTCATGCAAAATGCTCATCTGTATATTGTATTATTTCATAGCCTGCACTGCAGTCTATAAAAATGATATATGTTTATGTGTCAGTGGTGGAAGTAACCATTCTGCTGATTGAGGCAGCAAATGAAGCATCACATTACCCATTGCACTCGGGTGGCGTGTATGACAGAGCAGGACTATTGTCACAATGTATAGAAAGCCAAGGGGAAGATTTTACAGGCAAAGAAAGCTAAAAATCAGTTACCTCTCTTCTCCTAATAAAGCCGTCCCGGGAATACTATGCTATTTCAATTATTGTTCAGCATGTACAATGTATAATGGAAAAAATGTCTATCCAGTGGGAATGTCACCAAAAGAAAAGCTACGCCCCATGTACATTGTCTTAAGGATCACAGAACGCCTGTCACAAGGCTTAAAATGATGCCCTGTAAACGGCTATAGTGCACATATATAGATGGCTGCACATTGTACATTCATGGTGTATCAAGGCGGATTGGATATGTTCTCTTCGCTCCAATTCACTTGTCCAGATCTCCTTATCTATCTATCTGCCTATCTATTCACTGTCTATCTTATCTACTATCTATCCCTTTATCTATTCACTTACTGCCTATTTATTTATCCTATTCTATCTATCCCTCTATCTATCTATTCACTATCTATCTATCTATATATCTATCTATCTATCTATCTCTATCTATCCATCTATCTATCCCTCTATTCACTATCTATCTATCTCTATCTATCTAGTATCTATCTATCCACTATCTAAACCTCTATCTATTCATGATCTATCTCTCTATCTATCCATCTATCTATCCCTCTATATTCACTATCAATCTATATATCTTTATCTATCTATCCCTCTATCTATCTATCTATTCACTATCTATCTATCTATCTATCTATCTATCTATGATTATATCTATCTATCTCTATCTAGTATCTATCCATTCCTCTATCTATCTATCCCTCTATCCCTCTATACCTCTATCTATCTATATATCTCTATCTATCTACCCCTCTATCTATTCACTATCTATCCCTCTATCTATTCACTATCTATCCCTCTATCTATCCCTCTATCTATCCCTCTATCTATCCCTCTATCTATCCCTCTATCTATCCCTCTATCTATCCCTCTATCTATCCCTCTATCTATCCCTCTATCTATCCCTCTATCTATCCCTCTATCTATCCCTCTATCTATCCCTCTATCTATCCCTCTATCTATCCCTCTACGAATCCCTCTATCTATCCCTCTATCTATCCCTCTATCTATCCCTCTATCTATCCCTCTATCTATCCCTCTATCTATCCCTCTATCTATCCACTATCTATCCCTCTATCTATTCACTATCTATCTATCCCTCTATCTATCCCTCTATCTATCCCTCTATCTATCCCTCTATCTATCCCTCTATCTATCCACTATCTATCCCTCTATCTATTCACTATCTATCCCTCTATCTATTCACTATCTATCCCTCTATCTATTCACTATCTATCCCTCTATCTATTCACTATCTATCCCTCTATCTATCCCTCTATCTATCCCTCTATCTATCCCTCTATCTATCCCTCTATCTATCCATCCCTCTATCTATCCATCCCTCTATCTATCCATCCCTCTATCTATCCATCCCTCTATCTATCCATCCCTCTATCTATCCATCCCTCTATCTATCTATCCATCCCTCTATCTATCTATCCATCCCTCTATCTATCTATCCATCCATCTATCTATCTATCCATCCATCCCTCTATCTATCCATCCCTCTATCTATCCATCCATCCCTCTATCCATCCATCCCTCTATCTATCCATCCCTCTATCTATCCATCCCTCTATCTATCCATCCCTCTATCTATCCATCCCTCTATCTATCCATCCCTCTATCTATCCATCCCTCTATCTATCTATCCCTCTATCTATCTATCCATCCATCCCTCTATCTATCCATCCATCCCTCTATCTATCCATCCATCCCTCTATCTATCCATCCCTCTATCTATCCATCCCTCTATCTATCCATCCCTCTATCTATCCATCCCTCTATCTATCCATCCCTCTATCTATCTATCCCTCTATCTATCTATCCCTCTATCTATCTATCCCTCTATCTATCTATCCCTCTATCTATCTATCCCTCTATCTATCTATCCCTCTAGTATCCATTTATCTACGGTATCTATCTATCCCTCTATCTATCTATCCACTATCTATCAAGCTACCCTCTTTTTCCAAAAATAAGACACTGTCTTATAGTTTTTTTTTTTGTCCCGAAAAAAGCACTAGGGCTTATTTTTGGGGTTGATCTTATTCTTGGGGAAACATGTTGGGGGTAAGTTTACCCCTCCAAAAAAGGCAGACCCATCTATCTATCTATCTATCTATCTATCCATCCATCCATCTATCTGTCTGTCCGTTCATTCGTCTGTCTCAGTAAACTGAATTTTCTTTCGGTTTTTCAGGGTAGGCCGCTCCTCATGCCTTATTACCGTACATAGGTTTGCTCCAGAATACACATTGTGTCTCTGGCCACTTAGTATTTAATTTAGCTTAATAGTAGTCAGTGGCTGAGTAAAAATCCTTTCATCTCGGTGAACAATATAACCACTTCAGACATGTGTCAGAGTTTTCTGGGCAGATTAATTGAATGTAACAGATCAACATGCATATAGTTGTGTGAATGCATGCTAATGTAATTCAGACAGCTATTCTTATGTGTATCAGATAGTGCCATTTTTAATAATCATTTTTAATCATCACAAACCTCATTTTCATATTTTTCTAGTTCAGTTTTTCAATCTTAGAGAACATATGAGGGCCCCGGGCGGAGGCCAGCTTGTGAATCCGTAGACATCCAAGAGGTAAGATGCTAGTTTCTTGAACATTGTACTTACAAACTTTTGGTGTTAAATCAGTGAGCATGCAACGTAGGGTTTCAGTTGGAATAGTAACTTCTTTATAATCAAGGTTCTGATCGCACCGTCACTGAGGATGTCGGCAGTTCCAAACTCACCTGAATATATTTACCAAAACACCATTCTTCATGCTGTGGAAACGTTCTGTGCAAATATTTGTCAATGGTGCTGGAAAAAAATAAACAGTAGGTAGCATGCTACTTTTCCCCACAGATCCCACAATAAAAACTCACTTTTATTAAGGCCTCATTCAGATGTCAGTGCTTTATCTTATACACAAAAAAACGTTCACTGCGATGGATCAGTTTTTCATCAGTGTTCGGTCTGTGTATCAGTGTTTTATTGGTGTTTTTCTTGTATGCAAAAAGAAAAAAAATGCTAAGCTACTCCTGTTTATTCTGATGTTCAAAAACAGCCGATACATGGTGCTTTCAGGGGTTTTCATAGACCCTTGACTTCTATTGGTGATTTTGATCCATGACTCAATAAAAATAGACGTGGTCTGTGATTGTTTGCATTCACATATTTCACAAACAAATACAGATATGGACAGCTCTTTTGATTATATTGGGTACGAACTAGTGATGGGCGGACCCGGATTGTAAAAGTCCGGATCCGCACGGTTTCAAAGATGCCCGGTTGCCAACCAGATACTGCACTGAGGAAATAAAAAAAAAAAAGGGAAAAATAAAGAAAATAAAAATGAAGCAAGCACTACATACTTACGAAAGCTCCGGCGCAGCTGTACGCTGCTCCGGCGCGGCTGTACGCTGCAACTTCTTCACTTCTTGGGCTACTCATCATTACTCATCCATATGCACTGTTTCCTTGTTCACTGGCCATCCTGGCGTTTATAATTGGATGCAGTCATATGCGCCCCTAGCCTGTGTGACAACGTCTGACTACAACCAAACACAGGCACTGTCTGCGGGTCAGTATTGCGGTGCAAAAATAAATAAAACAATTGGTATAGGACCCCACCATATTATGATACCCACTACAGATAAAGCATATGGCTACAGGCTGCAGCCTTCAGCCCTGCGCTTAGCTTGGCTGCGTATCAAAATAAGAGGAACTGCATGCGTCATCATTTATTTATTTTATTTAATTATTTAAATAAATAATTTAAAAAAACAGAATTCCGTCCCCTTCAATTTTGATATCCAGCCATGATAAAGCCAAACAGCTGGGGGCTGGTATTTCCAGCCTGGGGAGTCCCATGGTTATTTGGACCCCCCAGGCTAAGAATAGCAGCCTACAGCCGCCCTGGAACTGTTTCATACATTAGATGCGACAAGCCTGGCGCTTTACCCAGCTCTTTTCGGTTGCCCTGATGTGGTGGCAATTGGGGTAATAGGGGTTATTGACAGTGCACAACTGTCATCAAGCCCAGAATTAGTGATGGGTAGGGGGTCTATGAGACCCCCTTATCACTAATCCTATAAGTAAAAAGAAATAAACACAAACACAGAGAAAAATACTTTATTTAAAATAAAACACAACACCCAAAAAGACCCTTGAAGTTCCAATGTAATCCACATGACATCCCACGACTGTCTGATCTCTGCAGGCTCCGGGAAACACTGACATGGGGTACCGGCTGGCAGCAGTGGTGTCACGCAGTTCACTGGAGGTCATACCCGGGTTCCCACGGTATGACCTCTGGTGACCTAAAACACTGGCTTAAAGTGCACCCCGCCAGCCCTTTACCACTAATAGTGCCAGCTGGGGGGAGGAGACTGCGGTCACAGGTGGAGGACTCCAGCTGTAACCGTAACTAACCTGAGTGATGTCACTGCTGATCGCATGGCTCATTCATTCTCTGGAGCTCACAGCGGGCAGTCATGTTCCATGATCGCGCGCTGTGAGGTTCAGATGTAGCAGAGTTGAATCGTGGGGAATGGGACCTTGTGTGTATTACCTCGGACCTTCAGGGGTGTTTTGGGGGTTCATAAAGTGGTTAAAGAGGGTGTTTTTTGTCTTTTATTCTAAATAAAGGATTTTATCAGTGTTTTTGTTTATTTACTTTTATTCACAGATTAGCCATTACTAATCTAGGGCTTAGTGACAGCTGTGGGCTGTTGTTAACCTCTTATATTACCCCGATTGCCACCACACCAGGGCAATCGGGAACAGTCTTGTAAAGCGGCGGTCTTGTCGCATCTAATGGATGCGACAATTCTGGGGCAGCAGCAGGCTGCTATTCTTAGACTGGGGGGTTCCAGTAACCATGGGACTCCCGAGGCTGAGAATACCAGTCTCCAGCTGTTATGCTTTATCATGGCTAGGTATCAAAATTGGTGGGAACTGCACGCCGTTTTTTTAATTATTAAAAAAAAGAGAGAAAAAGGTGCACGCAGTTCCTCTTATTTTGATACACAGCCAAGATAAGCGCAGGGCTGGGGGCTGCAGCCTGTAGCTGTGGGCTTTATTTGTGCATTTGTGCAGTATCATAATACGGGGAGACTCTACGTAAATTGTTTTATTTTTTCATTTATTTTATACCATGATATAGACCCGTAGAAAGTTACACTGCTTTCCCCACCCACCGGCCGTCCTGGTGCCTGTGATTGGTTGCAGTCAGCTGACACTCAGTGTGGGGGTGCATCTGACTGCAACAAATGACAGGCGCTGGTGAGCGGGGAAAGCAGTGAATATGAAATTAGTCTAATGCGCGGCACCGGAAGTGAATGCATGACCTGGGAGCAGTGTACAGCTGTGCTGGTGTCTTAGTAAGTACAGCGCGCCTGCACCCATCCCCCTATTTTTTCTACCACCATTTTTAATCGCCGGATTCTAGTCCTTATAGACTTATATGGGGACCGGAATCCGTCCCGGAACCGGATTTTAGAAACCAGATCAGCACGTCCTGGTTATCTGCGAGTCCGCTCATCACTAGTAAGAATGCAAATATAACACACACATAAAAAACGGACATCTAATTAAGACATAAAGCTAATATATCTTGGGATGCACTATAAAATGCCTTCAGAAATCCTAGTATCAGTGCTGGATTTCTTCCATGGATCCTGTTATGCCCCTGTTGCTCTATTGATAGTGTGCATTTTAGCTTGCATTGATTAAAAAAAAACAAACCATAATATGAGAATGTTCCAAATATTATCTCATAATGTGACTGAATACTTGTCCTTCCCGCTCTTCAAGTTTTCCCAGAAATGTTGAGGTTAGATGTCTGATGGCAAAACACCTGCATACTTAAAGGGGGGGGTTATCACATGAAAAGTATTTTTTAAAACTTCATGGATAATCTCCAAATGAAGCATATTTTAATATACTTCCATTGAATTTGTGTATTTATTTGTATAAATGCTACATTTAGTTGTGGTTGGGGCCCCTGCTAGTTTTCCTGTAGACTTGGGCTACATGCGCACGCTGCTTCTTTTTCGTGTTCACAAACTGCAGCCAAAACTGCACCTTGTCAGAGAGAGCCTGGAAATGTCACAAAAAATGTAGGTGCTTTTTTGGTGCGTTTTTGCTGCTTTTTTGGTGCTTTTTTTGGCTGCAGTTTTGTCAACAATTGTTTCATGTATTATTCAGTTCAAACAAGCCCATAAAGCTTGTTGAATTGAAAACATTTTTTTTAGAAATAAATAAATTAAAAAAAACTGGCGTGCGGTTCCCCCCAATTTTAATGCCAGCCAGATAAAGCCATATGGCTGAAGGCTGGTATTCTCAGGATTGGGAGCTCCACGTTATGGGGAGCCCCCCAGCCTAACAATATCAGTCAGCAGCCGCCCAGAATGGCCGCATCCATTAGATGCGGCTGTTCTGGGACAGTACCCGGCTCTTCCCGATTTGCCCTGGTGCGTTGGCAAATCGGGGTAATAAGGAGTTATTGGCAGCCCATAGCTGCCAATAAATCCTAGATTAATCATGTCAGGCGTCTCCCGGAAAAACCTTCCATGATTAATCTGTAAGTTACAGTAAATAAACACCCACCTGAAAAAATCCTTTATTAGAAATAAAAAACACTAACAAATTCCCTTGTTCTCCCATTTAATAAGCCCCAAAAAGCCCTCTATGTCCGGCGTAATCCAGGATGGTCCAGCGTCGCTTCCAGCTCTGCTGCATGAAGGTGACCGGAGAAGCAGCAGACACCGCCGCTCCGGTCAGCTCCATGCAGCAACTGAAGACAGCCGCGCGATAAGCTGAGCTATCACTGAGGTTACCCGCGGCCACCGCTGAATCCAGCGGTGGCCGCGAGTAACCTCAGTGACAGCTCAGCTGATCGCGCTACTGTGTGGAGCTGACAGGAGCGTGGAGGACGGGACTTTCAGTGGCGGCGGTGGCAGCGAGAGGGGTCCATCATCTCCCCTGTGTGTGCACGCTGGGGACAGCGGTACGTCGGGGAACACGTGGAGGACGGGACTATCAGCGGCGGCAGCGAGAGGGGGATGGACATTGGCAGCTGAAAACATTGATTTTTCCCTCTCGCTGCCGCCGCCGCTGATAGTCCCCCGTCCTTCACATCATCTCCCCTGGGGACAGCGGTACTTTGGGGAACACGTGGAGGACGGGACGGGACCACTTGCCTGTTACCTCACTTCCTGACAAATCACCTGCGTTTTTGGTACCAAAAACGCAGGTAAAAGGCAGGTAAAATGCACCACTTTTGATTAGCATGCATCTTTCCTGCGTTTTTGATGCCCTCATTGATTTCATTGGGTGACAAATGTTGACAAAAACGCAGGAAGAATGAACATGCTGCTTCTTTTTTGTCACAAACTTTTGACAAAAAAAGCTGACAAACTGCAGTGTGCGCATGACAAATTGACTTCTCATAGACTTTGCTGGGAAGTCAAATGTCAGAAAGATCTGCTGACAAAACTGCAGCCAAAAAAGCAGCAAAAAAAGCAGCGTGCGCATGTAGCCTGATAGTTGGTCCACCCTCTACTGTATTTAGTATTGCGTTTAGTAGTGGATTAAAAATAAAAAACTCAATGACTTACATGGGTGATGATGGTCTGACCTGAAGTGTGTAATCAAAGGACTTATGAAAGTAGAAAAGTGTTGTATTACTTATTACCTCCAAGATTTGAGTTATTCTCCTCTATATCATATGTTGCATATCCTATAACTTGTTAACATATTCTTTATTCGAATAAAATATGATTTACACAAAAAAACCCTCATTGACTGTGGATGAATGGAGCTATGAACATCTAGCAGGGGGCAGGCACAGCATTTGGCCAAGGTGGAACCAGCAGTGGGGAGCTATTGGGCCGCCTAATGCAACGGTCCGAGGTGTCTTCCAGACTACAGCATTTCGCTAACCCCTAAGAGACTATTTCGGCCGTTCTCCAAGCAGATTGTCAGACTGACAGCCGGCTAAGAGAACATGTAAAACTCTGTTTCTCTGCATTTAATTTCAGTAATTTCAGGCATGAGAACAATTGAAGCTCTGACCGCCAGCCTTTTTAGGTTGGGGCAACTGAATATGCTGGTGACTTTACTCCTGTGCCACACAGGAGATGGTTGGAAGTAAGGTAAGTACATTAATGGAGCTGAAGAAACAGGAATGTTATTGGGGGGAGGAGGATTTGGAGAGGACAACATGAAGGAGAGAAGTGTGAGGGGCAGTATGGGGGCAGTGTAGAGTTCGAGCCTTCGAGGGGACAGTATGAGGGAAAAAAGTGTGATTTGTCAGTATAATGGGGAAAAGCATGAGGGGGCACAGTATAAAAGACTGGGTGGTGTGTGGGTGCAGTATGAGGGCACAGTGTGAAGAAAGTATGGAGGTGACTGCATGCAGAAGAGGGGATGTGAAGAGGGGGTACAATATAATGTCTTTGCAATATCGGTGGGACACAGAGGATACGATATGAAGAGGGGTCCCAGTATGGAAAGGAGCACAGTGTAGGGCAGATATTTTTTTTTTATTAAGGAGAATTATAATGACACTTATTTTTAAGGGCACCGTGTCAAAATGTCTAGCAGAAGACCAGTAAAACGAAGTCTGCAGAAGCAAGCTGTGGATGTGAAAAGTCATCGTCTCGTCTCGTCTGGACAAGATGGAAAAGAAAAAGAACAACTCCAATCAGAGAAGATGTCACCTATAAGGCACCTGGATGTAAAAGTCTACTTGTGATATTGACTACTGTGTTTTTCGGACTATAAGACATACCGGACCATAAGACGCACCCTGGTTTTAGAGAAGGAAAATAAAATTTTAAGCAAAAAATGTAGTCATGACACACTGTTATGGGGCGAGGATCTGCTGCTGACACTGTTATGGGGGTAATGTCCCCAAATTCTCTACTAAGGTACCCCCCATCCTGGTAATGATCTTCCTGCCTTGTGTATATATTTATGTCCCTCATCCTGGTATAGCTCCATCTTGCTATATACTGCATCCTGGTATGTGCTCCCATCCTGCTATATACGCCATCATCCTGCTCATATACCCCCATCATCCTGCTCATATACCCCCATCATCCTGCTATATGCCATCATCATCCTGCTATATGCCATCATCCTGTTCATATACTCCCATCATCCTGGTATATGGCCCCATCATCCTGCTCATATGCCCCCATCATCTGCTCATTTACCCCCATCATCCTGCTATATGCCATCATCCTGTTCATATACTCCCATCATCCTTGTTACGAACCGGCGCCGCCATAGCCGCAAGCAGCCTGCTGCGGTTCCTGTTGCGCCCAGGCGCCGGCTGCCGTTCTTGGCCGTGCCTCGGGTCGTCCAGTTGGCTGTTCCTTCCACTACGTCTAAGTGTGGAGAGGCGGCTAGTGCGCATGCGTGCGCCGATTTACCCCAGCCAGAGTTTAAGCCCGGTGTTTTGCCTAGTGAGCATGCTCAGCCTGTTTGTGTTATGTCTGAGACTAAGTCCTCAGTTAAGGCTACTGAGCATGCTCCCACAATTAACCCTAACAGCCTCTTTGCACAGGTACTTGGACTTCGTGCTGTGTCTAAGTTCTGGGATGTGCCTACTGAGCATGCTCAAACTGATAGTCTGCTTTCTAAGCCTGTGGCTCAGGCTACTGAGCATGCTCGGGCACTTGGTGCATCAGAGGCTAGGTCCGGTAGGGACCTCACTGAGCATGTCCGTGAGGTGGCAGGCCCTGATAGGGCAGAGGGTGTCAGGTGTCCTGATGACGTGGCAACTCCGGACTGGCTCGCAGAGGCCCGCCCCTATGATCTGGCACCTCAGTGTTGGTCGTCAGACGATGACTGGTGAAGTGTTTGGGGCGTGGCTGCCATGAGGTCATCAATGACGTGGCGGTTCTGGATAGGTCGCATGTGACGTCACTGATGACATGGCACTCTGCTATTGGACCTTGGTGGTTCCACCCTGGGTTTGGGGCGGACCCAGGTTATAAAAGGGGCTGGAGACAACATGGAGGTGCGCAGTCTTCACTTTTGCTCAGTCAGAGCACACCTCCATGTTAGAGCCTCATTGCGGCATAAGCCTATGTTGGGAAGCAGTAGGTAGGGTTAGGCGAACGGTGCCTGTCACGCCAAGATTCGTGGCTCGGCACATCAGGGTCAGGCGCCGTGCTTCCCTCCTGCCGTTCCAGTCTTGCTACAGCAGCCCAGTGGCGTTAACTGGGCTGCGGCTGCTGTGCTTCCTGTCCGATTATGCCCCCTACGCACACGGACAACGCACTTGCTGCGCCACCTGTCTGATTGTGCCCCCTACGCACACGGACAACGCACCTGCTGCGCCACCTGTCCGATTGTGTCCCCTACGCACACGGACAACGCACCTGCTGCGCCACCTGTTCGGTTGTGCCCCCTACGCGCACGGACAGCGTACTCCAGGACCCCTGTGGAGTTAACAGGGTGTTCCTTATTTTCCTCGGCTTCCCGGTCAACGCTACTGGTGTACCCATCTGGCCTGACGTGTCCTACACACACGTGGCCAGTCGAGAGGTGGCCAGAAACGCTAATCAGAGGACCGCTCGGCCTGACGTGTCCTACACACGTGGCCGACAGGGCGCTTTCGTGGCGGTCTTCCGGTCAACGCTACCTGGTTACCACCCGGCCTGACGTGTTTCCTGCACACGTGGTTGGTGTAGCGCTAGGTGCACCAAAACGCTAATCGGGTTGTCGTCCGGTCTGACATGTCCCAACACACGTGACCGGTTCCCAGAGTTCCTGGGTTATCTCAGAGCCATCCAGCTCTATAGTCTCCGCCTAACCCTCAGGTGCCAGCAGTTCCTTTGTCATCTGGAGCACGGTGGGCCCCGACTGGCGATTAGGATATATACCCCCTGGTCCTAATCTGCCGGTCCCCCCGTAACAATCCTGGTATATGGCCCCATCATCCTGCTCATATACCCCCATTATCCTGCTATATGCCATCATCCTGTTCATATACCCCCATCATCCTGCTATATGCCATCATCCTGTTCATATACCCCCATCATCCTGCTATATGCCATCATCCTGTTCATATACCCCCTTCATCCTGCTCATATACCCCCATCCTGCGGCACACACAAAAAAATAAATAAAAGTTTACTCACCTTTCCTTGTTCCACGCAGCGTCACTCCTCCTCCTGTCTGTGCCGGCTGTGCTGTATTGAGCCGGCCACGTTCCCTGCAGCACTGCGATGTATTGTATCTTCCAGTCTGCCGGCGCGACTGTGAAGACACACGTGCGCACAGCGATGACGTCATCGCTGTCAGCACCGCTAGTCTCCAGTCCACACAGCGCGGCAGGCAGGCTGGAGGACATTGCGGTGCTGCAGGGGAACGGTGAGTACATTGATTCACTGCACCCCGCGCTGATGATGATGCGCGGGGGGCAGTGAATACAGCCGAGCATGATCACTCCAGGCTGTAGTTGCCAGGAGTGATCACGGCCGGCTGTTAATTATGCGCGCGTCCCCGCCCATCATCCCGCCCACCTGTCAGCCCCGGCTTCAGCGCTGAGATATGGGCGGGAGGATGGGCGTGCATATGTAATGAGCGGGCCCACGTGGTCACGGCAGGCACTGCTGCTGCCTGCTCATGCCCCCGATGACCTGCTCCACCGCAGCACCCTCATTCCCCGCAGCCATGCCCTACATTCAGACCATTAGACGCACCACCCACTTTCCCCCAACATTTGGGGGAAAAAAGTGCGTCTTATGGTCCGAAGAATACGGTACGTCTCATCAGTACTGTGATTATTGTATGGTCCGCAGTTTGATGTAGGCTGTTAACGCCCTGTATCTCCTTACTATGGTTAAGGACATACTGAGAGCTGTAGATTAATAAAATAGAATTATATATGGCGCTGACGTGACATTGCAATTGATTGCTATACTAAGCATTGTGCTGTATTCCTGTACTAATGATAGTTCTAGTGAGGTATTCTCGTATTGATTTGTGCTTCTGGTCTTGTGTTTTTTTGGTACTGTTAGGCTAGGGCCCCACTTTGCGTTTTTACCTGCTTTTCAGGTGCTTTTTGGGTGCATTTTAAGAAGCTCCTTTTTTATGCCAAAATGCTTGCATTTTCATTTTCCAGCCATTTCAATTGCATTTTTTATTTTACCTACCCCACTTTGCGTTTGTAAACGCATCTGCGAATTTGCATATTTTGTGGCAAAAAACAAGCGTTCAAAGAAGCAGCATGTCAATTGTTTTTGCCATTTTGGGTGCATTTTGCTAACATTGAAGTCAATGAGAAGTTGCAAAAACAAAGATTCCTTCAAATTCCTGTGTTTTACCTGCTTTTTATGTGCAGAAAACATGTGTTTTGGACTACCCAAAACGCATGCTTTTTGGACATTAAAATAATGATTTCATATGTCCCTTTACACGCACACATAGTCCGACAATTAAATTTAAGAAAAATAATATTTTATTGCTATTTTTCCAATAAATAATATATTACCGCTATAATTTTAAAAAATATTTCTATTTCCTTAATTATTTCTAAAATTCTATGTTTTCCTTTTTTTTTCTCTTTTTTCATTGTCTTTGACTGTTTAAACTTTATTTAGCAGTGTCTTGATGTTCAAAACGCATCTGTCAAAACGCAGGTGAAAAAGCATGTAAATAGCGCTGAAAAGGCATCTAAAACGCGGTAAATTCGCATGCGTTTTCAGCGCTAAATTTCTGAAAAAGGCAACTTTGGTCAAATGAATTAAGCCCAAAACGTGCGTTTAGAACTGCAAGTAGGAGGAACGCAAAGTGGGGCCCTAGCCTTAGGGTATGTGCCGATCAGGATTCACTGCATCCTGGAAGCAGCGGGTCCTGACCTGCGGGGCCGCAAGTCTCCTCCACAGGAGAAGACAGGAGACCGCAGCTGCTTTTACTCACGATCAGGGTTCAGTGCACTGTGATCTCTCGCTTGTGCTCTCCCTACAGAAGACGCATGCGAATCCGCAGCACACAATTGACATGCTGCGGTGTGGAAAGACGCACCGCAGGTCATTTTTTGCTGCGGAAAAAACAAGTACAGTGGGCACGGGATTTCTAGACATCCTATCCACTATGCCTGTACTGTACAATGCATGCTGCGTCCAAAACGCTGCAAACACTGATCGTGGGCACTCTTATTGGTTCTGATCCTGTACACATGTAGCAATCTATATCTTATCAGATAACTGGCCATCTTTGTCGTCCTTCTGAAGCCGGTGTGCATGACGCATCCTACGTCTTCCACACTCGCCGGCATTGAGGTCCTGCACAGGCACACTTTGATCTGCCCGCAGGCGCACTTTGATCTGCAGATCAAAGTATTGTAGTGCACCTACGCAGTACCGGCGAGTGCGTATGACGTAGGATGCGTCATGCACACAGGCTTCAGAAGGAGGACGAAGATGGCCGAAAGAGGAGGCGCCGGCACTGGAGAACGGAGATGCCCATATCACCCAATTCCACCCCGCAGTGACCGTTTAGGTAAGTATTATAAATTGATTTTTATGTTCTACACAGCAGCATGGGTGTTACGGTTGCTGCGAGCACTGGAGACTATGTCCAGATTTCTTGCTACTGCACATGTGCGAGCGCTGGAGACTAAGTCCAGATTTCTTGCTACTGCACATGTGCGAGCGCTGGAGACTAAGTCCAGATTTCTTGCTACTGCACATGTGCGAGCGCCGGAGACTAAGTCCAATCTTGGAGCCATTGCACATGTGCGGGTGACATCATCGCTGACTCGAGGTCACATGTCTCTGACACCTTCTATGCCGATTGGTCGCTGGTCATGTGCTTGTGACGTCTTGCTCGGTGATAGGCCAGCATGACGTCACTCCTGTCGTTCTGGCAGCGGATTGGCTCTGGTGTCCTCCATCTTGGATGAGGCACAGAGTCTATATAAGACCCTGACACACGCCGCATGGTACTCAGTCCTCTTGGTTCATGCATATGAGTAGACGCTCTGTGCGCGTTCCTCTAGGCATTCCTCTGTCTATGCTAGGTGAGCGCTACCGGCAGGGTAGCGTTCTTATACCTTACAGCTTCGGCTGCTGTCCGTATCCTTACCTCTTAGGGGAGCGGACATAGGCAGGTGCCTGAGGCACATGGTCTGGCTGGGCCTTGTGATTCTACTCGTAGGTGGACTTTGCCGCTAGGGTAATGTTCCTTATACTGCGTCTGGCAGTTGTTCGTATCCTCGCACACTAGGGGAGCGAACAGAGGTAGGAGCTTTGTGCGGCTTACGCTGCTGTTCGTCTCTTTTGCACCACTAGAAGAGCGGACCTAGGCAGGTGCCATATCTAGTGGTTCGTGTCCTCGCACACTAGTGGAGCGAACGCAGGTAGGAGCTTTGTGCGGCTTACGCTGCTGTTCGTCTCTTTTGCACCACTAGAAGAGCGGACCTAGGTAGGTGCCATTTCGCACACATTGCCTTTGTCTCTGTGATTTAACAGAGATCATTCCACACACCCTCCAAGTAAGGGAGGAATTGCTTTACTTTCTTATTATATCCTTCTGTGAGTTAACAGAGGTATTGCACTCTGCCATAGTCTGCAGCAAAGTCTTTGCACGGTGGACCCTGACTGTCTGATACTCCTTTTGGTTATTATCAGACAGCCCCCCGTAACATTAGGACTGAGCCAAGGGTCTGGCAGTTATGGCAGAATATCAGCAGTTACACCGTTACATACAAGTACTTGAGTCGCGGCTCAAGAGTATAGAGGATAAACCTCAGACCATGGTGACATCTGCACATGATCCTCGACTTGCTCTGCCAAACAGATATTCTGGCGATGCCAGATCATGTCGTGGTTTCATTAGTCAGTGTCAGATACACCTAGAGGTCAACTCTTCTCGCTTCTCTACGGAGAGGTCCAGAGTAGGCTTTATCATCTCCTTACTTCAGGACAAAGCCTTAGAATGGGCGACTCCCCTATGGGAGCGCTCTGATGTGGTTACTCTGAGACATCAAGACTTTCTTGATGCTCTTAAGACGGTATTCATGGGTCCGCAGGTTACCCATGATGCGGCCCTGAGACTGTTAGATCTATCTCAGGGTTCGTTATCCACTAGTTCTTATGCCATTGCTTTTAGAACTCTGGTGGCAGAACTAGATTGGCCAGAGAAGGTGTTGATTCCTATCTTCTGGAGAGGGTTGGCAGGCTATGTCAAGGATGCCCTTGCTACTCGTGAGGTCCCTGCTTCTCTGGAGGACTTGATCACAGTAGCAACGAGGATCGATGTACGCCATAAGGAACGTAGACTCGAGGTCTCTTCCTCACGCCCTAAGCATCGGGCTATTCCAGTGGTTGAGTGTCCACTACCATCTTCCTCAACATCTGAAACATCTCCCACTCCTATGGAGTTAGGTCATACGTTTTCCAGACTACGCAAGTCTGGTCCTCCTATATGTTATGTATGTCGTCAGGCTGGGCACTATGCCAACGAGTGTCCTAGTCGTCAGGGAAACTCCGTGGCCTAGTAACCATTAGAGGGGGGTTACTAGAGACGTCTTCTGCACCCTCTAAGTGTTGTATCCCAGGTCAGCTCTCGTTATCTGAGAATACATGGCCTATTATGGCTTTTGTGGATTCCGGAGCTGACGGGATTTTTGTGTCCTCAGGATTTGTAAAGGGACACAATATTCCCTCTATCATGTTAGAGGCGCCTATTCCTGTCCGTGTTGTTAATGGAACTATGTTGTCTGACTCCATTACATTGAGGACAGTTCCCTTGCGCCTTTCCCTGTCTCAGGGTCACATAGAGGAGATTTCTTTTCTTGTTTTGCCTGAGGGTATAGACGACGTCCTTCTGGGTCTTCCATGGCTTCGGACTCATGCTCCTCACATTGACTGGGAGTCTGACAGCATTATTAGTTGGGGTTCGAAATGTCAGTCCCGATGCCTTCCCTTACCACCTAAGGTCGTTGCGGTTGCATCAACTGATCTCTCTCCCATACCTACACCCTATTTGGATTTCGCTGACGTGTTCTCCAAACAGGGTGCTGAGGTTCTTCCACCCCATAGGCCGTATGACTGTGCCATAGACCTTATCCCAGGTTCGGTTCCACCTAAAGGCAGGGTTTACCCCCTGTCGATACCTGAGTCGGAGGCCATGTCGACCTATATAAGAGAGAGTTTAGAGAAGGGGTTCATTCGTAAGTCTGTCTCTCCCGCGGGAGCTGGGTTTTTCTTTGTTCGGAAGAAAGAGGGTGATTTGCGTCCCTGCATAGATTACAGGGGTCTCAACGCAATCACAATAAAGAACAAATACCCATTACCTTTAATTTCGGAGCTCTTTGACAGACTGAGAGGAGCTCAAGTTTTTACGAAGTTGGATCTGCGGGGTGCGTATAACTTGGTACGAATTCGAAAGGGTGACGAATGGAAGACCGCTTTTAACACCCGAGACGGTCACTATGAATACCTCGTCATGCCTTTTGGGTTATGTAATGCACCCGCAGTATTTCAGGACTTCGTAAACGATGTGTTCAGGGATTTACTGTTATCCTCAGTAGTGGTGTATCTGGACGACATCCTGATTTTTTCTCCTGATCTGGAGACTCATCGTCAGGATGTCGTTCGTGTCCTTTCCCGTTTAAGGGAGCACTCATTGTTTGCTAAACTCGAGAAATGTGTATTCGAGCAGTCCTCATTGCCTTTTTTGGGTTACATTATCTCACAAGAGGGTCTGGCTATGGATCCTGCGAAGCTCTCTGCTGTCCTGCAATGGTCCGAACCTCATTCCTTGAAGGCGGTGCAACGCTTCTTAGGATTCATAAATTATTACAGGCAGTTCATACCCCATTTTTCTACTTTGGTGGCCCCTTTGGTGGCCTTGACTAAGAAAGGTGCTAATCCCAAAGCCTGGTCTACTGAGACATCTCAGGCTTTTGAGACAGTAAAAAGACACTTTTCAACTGCTCCCGTTCTTCAAAGACCCGATGAGAATAAGCCCTTCCTCTTAGAGGTTGATGCCTCTTCAGTGGGTGCTGGTGCGGTCTTGTATCAAAAGAACGGTGCAGGTAGAAAAAGGCCGTGTTTCTTCTTTGCTAAAACCTTTTCACCGGCAGAGAGAAACTATACCATTGGGGATAGGGAACTGCTCGCCTTGAGATTAGCCTTGGAGGAGTGGCGTCACTTGCTGGAAGGAACGAAACATCCTTTCCAGGTCTATACAGACCATAAGAATCTGACGTACTTACAAACAGCTCAGCGTCTGAATCCTCGCCAAGCCCGCTGGTCCTTGTTTTTCTCCCGCTTTCACTTCTCCATCAACTATCTGTCTGGGAGTAAGAATAACAAGGCAGACGCCCTGTCTCGCTCTATGCTTTCTACCCAGGAAGAGATTGACGAACCTCGTCTTATCCTTCCCTCCAGGGTTTTTCATACGCTCTCCCCTGTGACGTTAGACCAAATCCCACCGGGCAAGACCTTTGTTCCGCCTGATCGACAGAATGATATACTGTCATGGGCCCACACCTCAAAGGTGGGTGGGCATTTTGGTATTAGGCGGACACGAGAGTTACTGGAGAGGTGGTATTGGTGGCCACACTTAGCCAGCCACGTCAAGAGATATGTCGGTTCCTGCTACTCGTGTGCTCGCAACCGTCCATTACGGCAGAGACCGGCTGGGCTCTTGCATCCTTTACCAGTGCCAGATAGACCATGGGAGGTGGTAGGCATGGACTTTGTGGGTGATCTTCCATGTTCACAGGGACATAGATTTGTGTGGGTCATTACGGACCATTTCTCCCGGATGGTTCATCTCGTACCGTTATCGAGAATCCCATCTTCCAGGGTACTAGCCAAACTATTCCTCAAGCATGTCTTTAGGCTTCACGGGATGCCAGATCGTATCATTTGTGATAGAGGCCCGCAATTTACTTCCCGTTTCTGGCGAGATCTTTGTAGCCTTCTGCAAATTGAGTTGAATCTCTCTTCGGCATACCATCCGGAGACTAATGGTTTGGTTGAACGTACCAATCAATCTATGATTATATACCTTCGACACTTTGTTGCTGAGAACCACGATAACTGGTCCTCCCTCCTACCCTGGGCAGAATTTGCCCTTAACAATTCGCTGGCTGAGGCCACTGGGCAGACACCGTTCGTACTCAATAATGGGCAACACCCTAGGGTACCGGTACCGTTTCCCGCTGCTGCACCTCCTCCTCTTGTGGCCGACTGGGCAACTAATGCCAGAGAGGTTTGGGATCGGACTCAAGAGTCGATCCAAGCAGCTAAGGACCGTATGAAGACGGTGTCCGATCGGTTTCGTCGCCCGGCTCCTGTCTTTTCTCCAGGGGACTTTGTGTGGCTCTCTGCAAAACACGTGAGACTTAGAGTGAGCTCTGTCAAATTTGCTCCTCGCTTCCTGGGTCCTTATGAGGTTCTTCGACAAGTAAATCCTGTAGTCTATCAATTGAAGTTACCTGTCCATCTTAGGATTCATGACAAATTCCATGTCTCACTGCTAAAGCCGGCTATTTTACCTCACGCTCGTGAAGTGCACTCTCCTGCCTCTGATTCCTCTCGCTCTAGCTATGAGGTACGAGCCATAGTTGGTTCTAAGATGGTTAGAGGGCGCAGGTTCTTCTTGATAGATTGGGAGGGCTATGGCCCGGAACATCGCTCTTGGGAGCCTGAGGAGGCTGTCCATGCTCCCGACTTAGTTGCCGATTACCTGCGTCGCCGGGAGGGGGGCCCTTGAGGGGGAGGTACTGTTACGGTTGCTGCGAGCACTGGAGACTATGTCCAGATTTCTTGCTACTGCACATGTGCGAGCGCTGGAGACTAAGTCCAGATTTCTTGCTACTGCACATGTGCGAGCGCTGGAGACTAAGTCCAGATTTCTTGCTACTGCACATGTGCGAGCGCCGGAGACTAAGTCCAATCTTGGAGCCATTGCACATGTGCGGGTGACATCATCGCTGACTCGAGGTCACATGTCTCTGACACCTTCTATGCCGATTGGTCGCTGGTCATGTGCTTGTGACGTCTTGCTCGGTGATAGGCCAGCATGACGTCACTCCTGTCGTTCTGGCAGCGGATTGGCTCTGGTGTCCTCCATCTTGGATGAGGCACAGAGTCTATATAAGACCCTGACACACGCCGCATGGTACTCAGTCCTCTTGGTTCATGCATATGAGTAGACGCTCTGTGCGCGTTCCTCTAGGCATTCCTCTGTCTATGCTAGGTGAGCGCTACCGGCAGGGTAGCGTTCTTATACCTTACAGCTTCGGCTGCTGTCCGTATCCTTACCTCTTAGGGGAGCGGACATAGGCAGGTGCCTGAGGCACATGGTCTGGCTGGGCCTTGTGATTCTACTCGTAGGTGGACTTTGCCGCTAGGGTAATGTTCCTTATACTGCGTCTGGCAGTTGTTCGTATCCTCGCACACTAGGGGAGCGAACAGAGGTAGGAGCTTTGTGCGGCTTACGCTGCTGTTCGTCTCTTTTGCACCACTAGAAGAGCGGACCTAGGCAGGTGCCATATCTAGTGGTTCGTGTCCTCGCACACTAGTGGAGCGAACGCAGGTAGGAGCTTTGTGCGGCTTACGCTGCTGTTCGTCTCTTTTGCACCACTAGAAGAGCGGACCTAGGTAGGTGCCATTTCGCACACATTGCCTTTGTCTCTGTGATTTAACAGAGATCATTCCACACACCCTCCAAGTAAGGGAGGAATTGCTTTACTTTCTTATTATATCCTTCTGTGAGTTAACAGAGGTATTGCACTCTGCCATAGTCTGCAGCAAAGTCTTTGCACGGTGGACCCTGACTGTCTGATACTCCTTTTGGTTATTATCAGACAGCCCCCCGTAACATTGGGCTCTTATATACAGCATGTTAGAATGCGGTATATAAGAGCCCACTGGTGATGGCCTCTGCTTATAGGCCCCAAATCTGCTGACAGGTTCCCTTTAAGCACCTTTATTTTACAGGTATATTCAATATAGCGATATGCAGTTCGAAGTTCCTATATTCAATATTTACATACATTTTGAGGCTTACATAGTGCTGCTGTGTTCTTTTGTTTCTATGTTTTGTCATCATAGCAGCTTGCACCTGTTCACCCTTGCTTTATTCTGTTTTGAGGTGCTGTTCAGTTGTTTGTATTTTTTCTTTTATTATATTGTTGCAGCTAGTGACTGCCTCCATATGTGTCTGAGCACTGCTCACTTCAGCCAATGGCTCTTTCTAATTATTGTTGGAACCTACTTCCCCTTTAAATTTGTAGTATTTTACCCCAAGTGAGGCTTGTTTGATAAATGTTGGTTTAGGGTCCAATCAGAGAAAAGTCACCTTGTCGTGGCGTGGCAGATGAGCTATTATTTATTGGACAATTTGTGTGCTAGATATCTTAATTTTATAAGCATATCCTATATAGTAGTAGTGCAGTCTAAAGGCCCCGTCACACGCAGCGACGTATCTAACGATATATCGCCGGGGTCACTGATTCCGTGATTCATATCCGGCATTGTTAGCGACGTCGTTGCGTGTGACAGCAAGGAACGACCATTAACAATGGAAAATACTCACCTTATCGTCCATCGTTGACACGTCGTTCCTTTTCAAAAAATCGTTGATTGTTGGGCACGCTGGTTGTTCGTCGTTATCGAGGCAGCACACATCGCTACGTGTGACACCTCGGGAAAGACGAAGTACAGCTTACCTGCGGCCCCGGCAATGAGGAAGGAAGGAGGTGGGCGGGATGTTACGTCCCGCTCATCTCCGCCCCTCCGCTTCTATTGGGCAGCCGCTTAATGACGCCGCTGTGACGCCGATCGAACCGCACCCTTAGAAAGGAGGCGGTTCGCCGGCCACAGTGACGTCGCTAGGCAGGTAAGTACGTGTGACGGCTCCAAACGATATTGTGCGCCACGGGCAGCGATTTGCCCGTTACGCACTAACGACGGGGGCGGGTACGCTCGCTAGCGATATCACAAACGATATCGCTGCGTGTAACACCCCCTTTAGGCTTCTTGTAGATATATCTGTTGCATGTATGTACTATATCCGTTGTTTTCATGGATACAATAGGTACCTATTATACTATATGGTGCTGTTCACATGTCTATGTCCATGAAAAATACACTGAGACATGTTCATTTTATTTTGGCAGCACAGATGACAATGGCCATTACAAGTCTATGGATCTGTCAAGAACTCGTACAGCACACGAATGGCAAGAGTGTACAATCCATATACTGTATGTGTTTAACATTGAAAGTATAGGAGAAGCTTTGTAATTTATTTATTTCTTGATCCATCCATGAAAACTACCGATGATAAATATGGACACAGGGATAACACACTGATCCAAAACAATGACAGCAGTACTATTTTTTCACGTATGAGTTGAAAGATGGATGTGTAAATGAGGACTCAATATCATATATGCAATATTTGCATACGTATTGGCATTTACAGAGTGCTGCTGTATTCTTTTGTTGATAGATTAATGGAGGCCTTCCTCATGAATATACTTTCCTAACGATATCATTTTTTGAGCCATTTTGGGTAATAGGAAAGCAGACCTGTCCCCATACTATGCTGCTCCTACATGGGGCAGCAAAGTCTGAGTAGATCCACATTATTTTTTTAATTTATCTGTGTATCCACTATAACTTTATTTTGCTTAAATGTTTGTAAATTAGAGAACATCCTGT
The DNA here is from genome assembly GCF_048569485.1 of Anomaloglossus baeobatrachus. Classification (NCBI taxonomy): domain Eukaryota; kingdom Metazoa; phylum Chordata; class Amphibia; order Anura; family Aromobatidae; genus Anomaloglossus; species Anomaloglossus baeobatrachus. The sequence continues at coordinate 652,918,643 of NC_134353.1, forward strand.
TTATTTTAGGATTAAATCAAAATAAAAGTAATAAAAAAAATTCAACAGTTTATTTTTGGTATAAAGCATTTGGCATCCATAAAACTTGCAAAACTGGGGGCAAAACTATTGTGGGGATATTCAAGCTATGGGTGGGCATGGAACCAGCTGGATACAGCTGGCGGAAAGATTGTATGTCAGAAAACAAGCTAGATCATTCAAGTCTTTATTTGTGAACAGTGTGTGTGACATTTATATGCTTATTGACATTTCAGAATATGGTTGCAGTAATACAGTCAGGGCCAGAAATATTTGGACAGTGACACAAGTTTTGTTATTTTAGCTGTTTACAAAAACATGTTCAGAAATACAATTATATATATAATATGGGCTGAAAGTGCACACTCCCAGCTGCAATATGAGCGTTTTCACATCCAAATCGGAGAAAGGGTTTAGGAATCATAGCTCTGTAATGCATAGCCTCCTCTTTTTAAAGGGACCAAAAGTAATTGGACAAGGGACTCTAAGGGCTGCAATTAACTCTGAAGGCGTCTCCCTCGTTAACCTGTAATCAATGAAGTAGTTAAAAGGTCTGGGGTTGATTACAGGTGTGTGGTTTTGCATTTGGAAGCTGTTGCTGTGACCAGACAACATGCGGTCTAAGGAACTCTCAATTGAGGTGAAGCAGAACATCCTGAGGCTGAAAAAAAAGAAAAAATCCATCAGAGAGATAGCAGACATGCTTGGAGTAGCAAAATCAACAGTCGGTACATTCTGAGAAAAAATGAATTGACTGGTGAGCTTGGGAACTCAAAAAGGCCTGGGAGTCCACGGATGACAACAGTGGTGGATGATTGCCGCATACTTTCTTTGGTGAAGAAGAACCCGTTCACAACCTCAACTGAAGTCCAGAACACTCTCAGTGAAGTAGGTGTATTTGTCTCTAAGTCAACAGTAAAGAGAAGACTCCATGAAAGTAAATACAAAGGGTTCACATCTAGATGCAAACCATTCATCAATTCCAAAAATAGACAGGCCAGAGTTAAATTTGCTGAAAAACACCTCATGAAGCCAGCTCAGTTCTGGAAAAGTATTCTATGGACAGATGAGACAAAGATCAACCTGTACCAGAATGATGGGAAGAAAAAAGTTTGGAGAAGAAAGGGAACGGCACATGATCCAAGGCACACCACATCCTCTGTAAAACATGGTGGAGGCAACGTGATGGCATGGGCATGCATGGCTTTCAATGGCACTGGGTCACTTGTGTTTATTGATGACATAACAGCAGACAAGAGTAGCCGGATGAATTCTGAAGTGTACCGGGATATACTTTCAGCCCAGATTCAGCCAAATTCCGCAAAGTTGATCGGACGGCGCTTCATAGTACAGATGGACAATGACCCCAAGCATACAGCCAAAGCTACCCAGGAGTTCATGAGTGCAAAAAAGTGGAACATTCTGCAATGGCCAAGTCAATCACCAGATCTTAACCCAATTGAGCATGCATTTCACTTGCTCAAATCCAGACTTAAGACGGAAAGACCCACAAACAAGCAACACCTGAAGGCTGCGGCTGTAAAGGCCTGGCAAAGCATTAAGAAGGAGGAAACCCAGCGTTTGGTGATGTCCATGGGTTCCAGACTTAAGGCAGTGATTGCCTCCAAAGGATTCGCAACAAAATATTGAAAATAAAAATATTTTGTTTGGGTTTAGTTTATTTGTCCAATTACTTTTGACCTCCTAAAATGTGGAGTGTTTGTAAAGAAATGTGTACAATTCCTACAATTTCTATCAGATATTTTTGTTCAAACCTTCAAATTAAACGTTACAATCTGCACTTGAATTCTGTTGTAGAGGTTTCATTTCAAATCCAATGTGGTGGCATGCAGAGCCCAACTCGCGAAAATTGTGTCACTGTCCAAATATTTCTGGACCTTACTGTACTACAGCTCTGGCAAAAATTAAGAGACCACTGCAAAGTTGTCAGTTTTTCTGATTTTTCTCTTTATAGGTATATTTTTGAGTGAAATGTAAATTGTTCCTTTATTCTATAAACTACTGACAACATGTCTCCGAATTTCCAAGCAAGAAATTTTGTATTCATTTTCTGAAAATGAAAAAGTCAAAATAACAAAAAAAAATGCATTGCTTTCAGACCTCAAATAATGCAAAGAAAACAAGTTCATAATCATTTACACTGTGTGCAGAATTATTAGGCAAATGAGTATTTTGATCACATGATAATTTTTATACATGTTGTCCTACTCCAAGCTGTATAGGCTTGAGAGCCAACTAAGAATTAAGTAAATCAGGTGATGTGCATCTCTGTAATGAGGGGGGGTGTGGTGTAATGACTAAAGTTGAGCGCGGTTCGCGGTTCTCCAGTTCGCGGTTCGAGTGATTTTGGGGCTGTTCAAGCTGGTAACCAAGATAAACATCGGGTATCCAACCAAAGCGCTTTGGTTAGTACCCCGATGTTTATCCTAGTTACGTGCAGGAAGCCCACACTTCCCCGCTCAGCTCGCTCCGCCCCCTCCTGCCCGCGGCATGTACACATGTGTACACACACACACACACACACACTCTGCACACATGGTCCCGCTCGGCTTACCTGCGGTGATGAAGTCCCGCCATCCCGACCTCAGCGCTGTCACTGTCCTCCATGGCCGCCGCTTGTCACATCACCTTCTCTCGCTTCCGACCCGAGACTGACTAGCGGTGACGTCACGGGCCTCTCGCGATACTTGGCTGTGAAGGCGGCGGTCATTGAACTCAGTGACAGGTGCTGTCAGTGTGCTGGAGATCAGCGCAGGTAATGTATCTCGCTGACAGCAGCACTTGTCATGCCCTGCAGTGACCTGGGCTGACCCGGGCTGACCCATTGATGTTAGCTCAGGTCACTGCATTGCTCTCCCAGCCAATGGGGAACATTCTGCTCTTCATTGACTGAGACAGTGTGGATCGTCATGGCAACCCCTTGGATTACACCAGACCTGGATTTTTTTTTTCTTTCTAATAAATTGGTTAAAGAGGGAATGTTTTGGGGAGTGTTTTTTCAAATAAAAATGTGTTTGTCGTCTATTTTTTTTTATTACTGACTGGGTTGGTGATGTCGGGTATCTGATAGACGCCTGACCTCACCAACCCCAGGGCTTGATGCCAGGTGACATTACACATCTGGTATTAACCCCATATATTACCCCGTTTGCCACCGCACCAGGGCGCGGGATGAGCTGGGGCGAAGCACCAGGATTGGCGCATCTAATGGATGCGCCACTTCTGGGGCGGCTGCGGCCTGCTATTTTTAGGCTGGGGAGAGTCCAATAACCATGGACCTCCCTAGTCTGAGAATATCAGACCCCAGCTGTCTGCTTTACCTTGGCTGGTGATCCAATTTTGGGGGGACCCCTACGTGTTTTTTTTTTTTTTTTTTTTTTTAAATTATTTATTTAATTTAAAATAACAGCGTGGGGTGCCCTCAGTTTTGGATTACCAGCCAAGGTGAGGTTGCCAGCTGTGGTCTGCAGGCTGCAGCCGTCTGCTTTACCCTAGCTGGCTACAAAACTAGGGGGAACCCTACGTCATTTTTTTGGCTAAATACAAAGCTAAGCACCCCTTAGTGCCACATGAAAGGCACCAAAGGGTGCAAAATTACAAAATGCAGGAGAGTGGGACATTATGTGTCTTTCTGCCATTATAATGACAGAAAAGACTGATATGAAGTGTACAAGCACAAGAAAATCACCAGAGCGCTCTACGCTGTGAAAAGCAGTAGAAAATGGCACTGGAGTGAACATGTGACCGCCTCATGTAGGATGAAGCTATGGATCCTGGGTAAATTTATGCATTTACCCTCCTTCAGTTTTTTTGCAGTACACAAAAAAAACGGAAGGCACACGGATGACAAACAGATGACATACGGACCGTCTACGGAACGGAAACGGATGCCACACGGATGCACCCGTGAAAAAAACGGACTTTTTTGCAGACCGCAAAAATGGATCGGTCGTGTTAATGTAGCCTTATTCTGATCTGCCGTTTATAAACAGCAGGCAGAAATATGTGAATAGCGCCCCCCAGCATCAGAAAATCTCCGGGGTTTCAGGGCTAGCTGAGACCCTGGAGATCATGATTCAGGATGGTTTTTCCGGTCCCCGCTCACGTGATCACAGGTATACACCGTACACCGATGATCACGTTACAGTAAATGACAGCGCCGGTAAAAAATTATTTATCTCCCATCTGGCATGAACAAACATGATAAATCTCCTCCCCGGTCCCCCGATGTCGCCAAAGTGCCCCCTCTGATGCCCTCCCAGAAATCCAAGATGGCCGCGCGCACAGCAGCGCGCCGGCCGCATTCACCCTACTCCTCTGATTTCTGTCGCATGTGCCATGACACATGCGACAGAAAACTCCTCCCCAGGCCCTGCCAGCCAGGTCACCCCCTATAACCCCACCGGTGTTCCCCGGTGTCCCACGGTACCTGTGCAGCGTTGATCCCCCGCGGCCCTCTCCTTCACAATAGACGCTGCCGCATGCACAGAGCGGCTGTCAGCTCAGCTTCCTGTGTTCAGACACAGTGAGTGGTGGTTATGCATCTGTAAGCTAAATGGGCGGCACGGTGGCTCAGTGGTTAGCACTGCAGTCTTGCAGCGCTGAGGTCCTGGGTTCAATTCTCACCAAGGACACCATCTGCAAGGAGTTTGTATGTTCTCCCCGTGTTTGCGTGGGTTTCCTCTGGGTACTCCGGTTTCCTCCCACACTCCAAAGACATACAGCGCTATGGAATTAATAACGCTATATAAATGAATAAATTATTATTATTACTGCAATGCCCTGCTCATGAGGTAAGGAACATAATTGATCAGGAGAGCTATACTACATTTCCAAATGGAGGGATTTGCTTTTATAGTTGCCCTGCTGAATGACTACCAAACATGAGAGTCCGTTATACGCCACAAGAAAACACATCTAAATAGCGAGCTCTGTTGTTAAGTATTCATTCAGCTGGATAACTGGACTTAAAGGGGTATTCCATCTCCAAGATCCTATCCCCAATATATAGTAGGTGGAATAGCAATAATATCAGCAAATACCAATATTTGGAAGTGTAGAATAGTTCTCCTGATTAGGCATGCCCTTACCTCATGAGCAGGGCATTGCAGCTTTGGTAGCAACCATTACGACATGGACTCTGCTGCTGTGGACCCGGGGAGAGTGAGTGCAGATTCATTGCACCCACACTCCTCACATGAAGGGTCTGCACTTGTTAGGACCAGGATGACGGGTAGGCCCAGGAGGTGGATCCACTGGATTGAGCACCCCGCCGAGGGCACCCTGGGACCACGGAGTCTCTGAAGGTAGTCCGAGTGACGGAGCGCAGGTTCGGAGGCCGAGATGATGTCAGGCAGGGTCCGAAACCAGCGGAACGAGGAGGTCGGTCACCACACAGATCCAGGGATCGGAGACGGTAGGAACTGAGAAGATGGCGGACAGTCCGTTCGGGGTTCTGAAACCGTCAGGACCGGTTGGCGAGACAGGAGCGGCTCTACAAGAGAGATAGGTAAGTGCGAGATAATGGCACAGGGAGACCTGACTCCTAGCATAGCAAACACGAAGAACAGGCCCCGCCCACTTGGAAAGGAACCCCCTATATACCCTGCACCTGAATCTTCAATATCCTGTTGGAGGACGCTGGCCCTTTAAGAGAGGGTCAATAACCGCGCGCGCGCCCTAATGCGCATGCGCGAGGCCTGGGTGCCAGAAGCCAGAGCAGGGAGCGGTGCACAGGAGGCAGGAGCGCTCAGCATTGCAGATTGGGACCGGGGACCGGGTTGCCTGGAGGATGCAGGTGAGGGAGCATGGAGGCCGTGGAGCGGGGGACGCCTGGCAAAGGAGCCGTGGAGCGTGGCAGGGGAGCCAGGGAGCGTGGCAGGGGAGCCGGGGAGCGTGACAGCACTCCTAGAAAATGGGGGATACGTTCCCTGAGTGTCTCCCCCCCATATTCTAGACGGTCCAGAGTCGTCGTGGGATCCCTTTATTTTTTTTCTTACAATAAATTGGTGAAAGAGGGAATGTTTTGAGGACTGTTTTTTCAAATAAATTTGTTTTGTCGATTTTTTTTTTTTGTTAGTACTGACAGTTTATGATGTTGGGTATCTAATAGACGCCATGACATCACAAACTGCTGGGCTTGATGTCAGGTGACCTTACAGCTAGTATCAACCCGATTTATTACCCCGTTTGCCACTGCACCAGGGCACGGGATGAGCTGGGGTGAAGCGCCAGGATTGGCGCATCTAGTGGATGCGCCACGTCTGGGGTGCCTGCGGCCTGCTATTTTTAGGCTGTGAAGGCCCAATAACTATGGACCTTCCCACCCTGAGAATACCAGACCACAGCTGTCCGCTTTACCTTGGCTGGTGATCCAATTTGGGTGGGACCCTACTTTTTTTGTGTAATTATTAATATTTATAAAATAATTATAAAAAAAAGAGCCTGGGGGAACCTCCACATTGGATCCCCAACCACGGTAAAGCTGCCAGCTGTGGTTTTCAGGCTACAGTCGTCTGCTTTACCCTAGCTGGCTATCAAAAATGGGGGGACCCAACGTCATTTTTTTTTTTAACTATTTTTTAAATAGAAAAAATTAATGGGCTTCCCTGTATTTTGATTGCCAACCAAGGTAACGGCAGGCAGATGGGGGTGGCAACCCATAGCTATCTGCTTTATCTGCGCTGAGAATCAAAAATACCGCGGAGCGCTACGTCATTTTTTTTAAAGATTTATTTTTACAGCACTGTGATGTCCAGCAATCAAAATACAGGGAAGCCCATTTTGTTTTTAGTTATTTAAATAAATAATTAAAAAAAATATATATGGGCTCCCGCTGCATTTTTTGTATTGCTAGCTAAGGGTAATCCAAGCAGCTACTGGCTGCTAACCCCCACTGCTTGGTGTTACCTTCACTGGCAATGGAATATCCAGGGAAGCATTTTTTATTTTTTTTTTGCCAAAAAACTACAAAAAAAAGGACGTGAGCTTCGCCATATTTTTGTATGCTAGCCAGGTATAGCAGGCGGGTGCTGGAAGAGTTGGATACAGCGCCAGAAGATGGTGCTTCTATGAAAGTGCCATTTTCTGAGGCGGCTGCAGACTGCAATTCGCAGCAGTGGGGCCCAGAAATCTCAGGCCAACCTGTGCTGCGGATTCCAATTCCCAGCTGCCTAGTTGTACCTGGCTGGACACAAAAATGGGGCGAAGCCTACGTCATTTGTTTTCTAGCTATTTCATGAAATTCATGAAATAATAAAAAAAGGGCTTCCCTTTATTTTTGGTTCCCAGCCGGGTACAAATAGGCAACTGGGGGTTGGGGGCAGCCGTACCTGCCTGCTGTACCTGGCTAGCATACAAAAATATGGCGAAGCCCACATAATTTTTTCAGGGGGCAAAAAACTTCTGCATACAGTCCTGGATGGAGTATGCTGAGCCTTGTAGTTCTGCAGCTGCTGTCTGTCTGTATGGAGAAGAGCAGACAGCAGCTGCAGAACTACAAGGCTCAGCATACTCCATCCAGGACTGTATGCAGAAGTTTTTTGCCCACCAAAAAAATGACATGGGCTTCGCCATATTTTTGTATGCTAGCCAGGTACAGCAGGCAGCCACGGGCTGCCTCCAACCCCCAGTTGCCTATTTGTACCCGGCTGGGAACCAAAAATATAGGGAAGCCCGTTTTTTTTAATTATTTCACTTATTTCATGAAATAATTAAAAAAAAAAACGACGTGAGCTTCGCTCCATTTTTGTGTCCAGCCGGGTACAACTAGGCAGCTGGGGATTGGAATCCGCAGCACAGGTTAGCCCGAGGTTTCTTGGCGCCTCTGCTGCGAATTGCAGTCCGCAGCCGCCCCAGAAAATGGCGCTTTCATAGAAGCGCCATCATCTGGCGCTGTATCCAACTCTTCCAACAGCCCTGAAGCCGGGTGGCTTGTTGGGTAATCATGAGTTAATACTGGCTTTGTTTTACTAGCTAGTATTAAGCCAGAGATTCTAAATGTCAGGCACGTTTGACCCAGCCATTAAGAATCTCCAATAAAGGGTTAAAAAAAAGACACCACACAGAGAAAAAATACTTTAATAGAAATAAATACACAGACACATTAGAGACTCCATCTTTATTACCCCCTGTCAGCCCTCCACGATCCATGGTCTTCTGTCTTTCTCATTCAACAAATGCAGCTCTGCTCCATCACTGCTGAATGGGGGAAGACGCTGCTTCCTGTGCAGAAATCACTCCGTGATGGCTGCACGGAAAGCAGCTTGCAGCCTTCACGGAGTGAGAGATCAGTGCTGCTGGCGGTGACAGATGCGTTACCATAGCAACAGGGCTCCGATCATGTGATTCCCGGAGCCGCGGTTAGCGGTGACGTCACCGCTAACTGCGTTGCTATGGCAACGGTGATCTCCGTTAATGACCGGCTGTGTCAGCCGGTCCCTAACGGAACGGGGAGTCGACCGTGTGCTACAGCATGTCGCCGGTACACGGCGATACACAAATGTGCACCGTGTACCGGAGAGATGCACTCGCAGGTCCTACATGACGCGTCATAGTCATGTGACCAGTCTGTAGCCAATGAGATAATAGCCACGTGACTGGTCACATGGCTATTTTGACGTCACGATAGGTCCTGCATCACTGCTGGCAGTGCCGGTCACCGGGAGGATTCAGCGATCATCGGATGGAATAGCGGCAGGAGACAGAGTGCAGGAGGGATCGCGGGGACCGGTAAGTGTTATGGCAATGTTTATTAACTGTATGTGTACATTTATAATGCATTTTTATGTGTTTGTGATTGCCTCCAATTATAGCCTATTGGTTCGAGTTCGGTTCGTCGAACGTTCGACGAACCGAACTCGAACGGGAGCTCCGTTCGGCGAACCGAGCTCGAGCCGAACCGCGACTGGTTCGCTCATCTCTAGTAATGACATCAACACCCTATATAAGGTGTGCTTAATTATTAGGGAACTTCCTTTCCTTTGGCAAAATGGGTCAGAAGAGAGATTTGACGGGCTCTGAAAAGTCCAAAATTGTGAGATGTCTTGCAGAGGGATGCAGCAGTCTTGAAATTGCCAAATTTTTGGTCAGCCAAAAATCAAGCGTTTCATGACAAATAGCCAACAGGGTCGCAAGAAGCGTGTTGGGCAAAAAAAGGCGCAAAATAAGTGCCCATGAATTGAGGAAAATCAAGTGTAAAGCTGCCAAGATGCCATTTGCCACCAGTTTGGCCATATTTCAGAGCTGCCACGTTACTGGAGTATCAAAAAGCACAAGGTGTGCCATACTCAGGTACATGGCCAAGGTAAGGAAGGCTGAAAAACGACCACCTTTGAACAAGAGACATAAGATAAAACGTCAAGACTGGGCCAAGAAATATCTTAAGACTGATTTTTCAAAGGTTTTATGGGCTGATGAAATGAGAGTGACTCTTGATGGGCCAGATGGATGGGCCAGAGGCTGGATCAGTAAAGGGCAGAGAGCTCCACTCCGACTCAGATGCCAGCAAGATGGAGGTGGGGTACTGGTATGGGCTGGCATCCTCAAAGATGAACTTGTGGGACCTTTTTGGGTTGAGGATGTAGTGAAGCTCAACTCCCAGACCTACTGCTAGTTTCTTGAAGACAACTTCTTCAAGCAGTGGTACAGGAAGAAGTCGGTATCGTTCAAGAAAAACATGATTTTCATGCAGGACAATGCTCCATCACATGCATCCAACTACGCCACAGTGTGGCTGGCCAGTAAAGGTCTAAAAGATGAAAAAATAATAACATGGCCCTCTTGTTCACCTGATCTGAACCTTATAGAGAACATGTGGTCCCTCATGAAATGTAAGATCTACAGGGAGGGAAAACAGTACACCTCTCGGAACAGTGCCTGGAGGCTGTGGTGGCTGCTGCATGCAATGTTGATCGTAAACAGACAAGCAACTGACAGAATCTATGGATGGTAGGCTGTTGAGTGTCATCACAAAGAAAGGTGGCTATATTGGTCACTAATTTTTTTGGGTTTTGTTTTTGCATGTCAGAAATGTTTATTTCTAAATTTGGTGCAGTTATATTGGTTTACCTGGTGAAAATAAACAAGTGAGATAGAATATATTTGTTTTTTATTAAGTTGCCTAAGAATTCTGCACAGTAATAGTTACCTGCACAAACAGATATCCTCCTAAGGTAGCCAAATCTAAAAATAAACCCACTCCAACTTCCAAAAATATTAAGCTTTGATATTTATGAGTCTTTTGGGATGATTGAGAACATAGTTGTTGATAAATAATAAAAAAAAATCCTTTAAAATACAACTTGCCTAATATTTCTGCACACAGTGTAGAAACAACAATGCTAATGTTTTAACTCAGGAAGAGTTCAGAAATCAATATTTTTAGCTTTCCACCAGTCTTTCACACTGCTTTTGGGTGACCTTATGCCACTCCTGGTGCAAAAATTTGAGCAGTTCTTCTTTGTTTGATGGCTTATAACTATTGCGCTTCTCTGTTCCACAGTATTATTACCTAAAATGAAGGAAATGACAGTGTAACAGTAGCAGTAGTACCAAGAGCTAAGGAGTAGTTGGAAGTACAAATGTGGTTTGAAGTAAAGTGTACTGTTCCAGCAATGTTCAAGTGTTGTGCCCACAGTAATGATGTGGCAGAAGTACCTGGCGGGTATCTCCTGGATTGGTGGAGGACCTACATAGAGGTATGGCTTTCACACACAACACTCTCTGGCTTGCAGACTACCAGTTTCCTTTACACTATTCTTTACACTACTCCTACTTAAACTCTGTCTCACCCCATCTAAATATTGTCCTTAAATCCTTCTAGTGTCCTTAAAGGGTTATTGCATCTCCAAGAGCCTATCACAATATGTAGTAAGTGTAATAATATTAGCAAATACCTTTAATTAGAAATGTAGTATTGCTCCTAACATAGCCATGTCTCATACATCATTTTTAGGACATTGCAGGACCTTAGGCATCCATGGTTATGACCACTAGCAACTAACTAACTGTGAGTATATGTGTGGTCACAACCATGGATACCTAAGGTCCTGCAATGCCCTGAACATGAGGTAAGCAACATAGTGAATCAGAATAACTATACCACATTTTTATTTGGAGGTATTTGATAATATTATTATTATACCTAATGAATATGAGGGTAGGATCTTGGAAATGAGAATAGCCCTTTAAAGCCTTGTGCGCACACTGCGTTTTTACCCGCGGTTTTGCTGCAGAAATTTCTTGAGAAATATTTGTAACCTTTCTGCAGACATTTCCCAGCAAAACCTATGGGAAAAAAAACATAGCTGTGCGCACACTTCGTTTTTTTCTCAAGAACATTCTTTCCGCAGAATTTTCTTGAGAAAATGTGCATGTCACTTCTTTTCCACAGGTACCTGCGGTATTTGACTCCATTCACTGTAATGTAATCGCGAAATACCGCGGGTATACCGCAGGTAGCAAATGATGTGCAGTATACCCTCTGTATAGCCACGGTTTACCTGCGGTAATGTTCATCACTGCCTGCGGTTTGCAGGGAAGTGATGTCATTATGACAGGAAGAGGAAGCGGAGCAAAAAGTAAACACACACACATCACAGACACAGACATAGAATACACACACATCACACTCACACACAGACATATAGAATACACATACAAATCAAACGTACATATAAAAAAAAAAAGCAAAAAAAAAAAACGCGGGCTCCGCTGTATTTTTACCGTCCAGCTGAGGTAAACACACAGCGGCGGCCCGGTATTCTCAGGCTGGGAAGGGCGAGGGCCAGGGTTAATGCCCTCCCCCTCCTGCAGCCGAGAATATCAGCTCGCTGCTGCCCCGGGACTGTCGCATCCATTATGCGGCAGTCCCGGAGTGTCGCCAACTCTTCCAGATTGCCGTGATGCAGTGGCAATCAGGGTAATAACGAGTTAAATGGCAGCGCATCGCTGCCATTTAAGTCCAGGCTTAAACATGACAGCGTCTATGAAACAGCTTTCATGATTAACCCGTACGTAAAGTGAATAAACACACACCGAGAAATCCTTTATTTTAAATAAAAGACAAAAAAAGCCCCTCTTTCACCATTTTATTAATCCCCCAAACACACAGCTCTGGTGTAATCCACCGAGGTCCCACGACGCTTGCATCCAGCCGCGACTGACACTGTACTGAATGCAGCCTCGCAACAAACCTGCAGAGGTAACCACAGGTCATTTCTCACGGCCGGTAATGTGAACACACTACCGCTCGGGAGAAATGCAGCGTGTTGATTGATCTGTCCTCTATCTATCCCTCTATCTATCCCTCTATCTATTCTTCTATCTAGCTATCTATCTATCTATCCCTCTATCTAGCTATATATTCTTCTATCTGTCTATTTATCTATTTATCTATCTATCTACTATATATCTCAGAAGGAAATGCCTTTTTTTTTCCAATGTGCTTTATTGCATTGAATGCATTAAAACACATGTACCAACCCGCGGCAATACCGCGGTAAAACCGCGGCAATACCGCGGGTGCGTTATTACCGCGGTTTTTGACGCGGGTGCAGTATTCTCCCACAGGCTGCAGATTTTTCTTAAGAAAATCCTTTTTCTAGTGCGCACATAGCCTAACTGTTCACTATTTTACTACTCCTGTCACTAGGCAAACTCAAATATCTTCTCAAGGAGTAGTACATAAAACCGACCACTAGATGGTCACATGTGCAACACAAGCATAAACACATCAACATTATGTATATTATTCTCTACTTCGAGTGAGGTCTTCAGGGGCATGGTGCAAGACAGCCACAGGAGTATCTCCACAGGCTCTTAGATGAACATGACAGCTGATTAAATCAGCCATCATGCCCAGGGAAAGATGTGGGCTCAGTGTGCGAGCCCACATCAAAGGCAGGGACACAGCCTTTGAGGTACCAGTACATCAAAGGTCATGAAGGGGTTAAACAGGGTATGATATTCCCTTCTGATTGGCTGCGCTAAACCTCGTGATGTAATAACTGAGAGATATTATGGGGAAGGCGTAACGGTCACATCTGAGGTCATATCAGCCTTCTGTGGCTAGTGCAATCTTGTGCAATGTGTAAAAAGCCAACGGGCATTTTTTGGGGGCAACATGCGCATATGAACTACAGGACTTGCAAATTTCATAATATTCAATTTAAATTTGATTCATCTCTAGTCGGTAACTTGTCAAAACAAATTGTTTAAGGCTTGGTAGAACTCTGGGAAATAATGTGTTAGTTATGTGATCAGTGTGTTGCACAGTAAGTTATCACTACACATTGCAATATATGAGATGTAAACTGTGTCTCTACTGTTTTAACATATTTATTTCATTTTTATAGGAAAATGCAGATATGTGGACTTTGTGTTTATCTTGCTGCAAATACTACACGGAATGGTCATATGTGTATCTGTCCTTACAGGTAAAATGGCAAATACAAGGTAAAGGTTAACTTGAAAATGTAAATGATAGAAAACCAATTAGTAAAATATCTAAGCACATGATATTTCAACATTTTATATTCTCCAATAAATTAAATGAGTTGTCCACTTCTCAGCCAAACCCTTCTCCATCTCCATGTTTGCCCCCTTAAAATGAGAACGCTTATACTGACCTCTGGTGCCAGAACCTTTTTAGTGGTGTCAGCATTCACTCTCCAAGGGTTCACGTGAAGTTGTTACGTTTACGCGAGCCTTGCGCCCAATCAGTGTTAGCATCATTGTAAGCCCCAGGAAAGTGAGTGCTGACACTACTAAATCAGCACTTTAAGTGAGTATGAGGGTGTGGTCACACAAGTGTGAAAAATGGACGAGTGCAAAGCGAGAAAATCTCGCATCGCACTCTGACCAATGCTAGTCAATGAGGGCGAGCAGTTGGTCAGCTTTTCTCGCATCCAGATTCTGGATGCAAGAAAAGTAGCAGCATGCTGCGATTTTCTGCAAGAGCCGTATCTCTTGCACCCATTCAAGTGAATGGGTGCGAGAGATACAGCGGACTGCACTCGGATGTTATCCCAGTGCAGTGCAATAAACGCGCAGGCTGACAATGGAGGAGATGGGGGGTTAAACCCTCGCTCTCCTCTGCAGTGCCCACCCTCAGCTTCGCAGCTGTGAGCCGATCGCAACATCAGGTCACAGTCGTATGACACTCGGCTCACGCTCATAGCAGAGCCTGAGCCGGGGGTCATTAGCATATCGCATCCGATGCTCTCGCATCAGATGCCATACGCTCGTGTAAGTCCTGCCTAAGCGTTATTTTAACTGGAGAAATCCGGTGATTGAGAAGGAGTTATCCGAGTAGTGGACAACACCTTTAAATCACCACTCCAGCTTTTTTTTTTCTATTTCATTGCAAGAGTGGTGTTTTAAATCTCTGTCCCCTGACCTCGGTCTCATAGTCGCCCTCCGGCGGCTTCACCTTCTATCACCGCTGCTCCATCTCCAGCAATTTGTGACCTACCAGCTACTCCAGTGTTTCATGGCGTGCGCTGGAGGTTACAACGTAATGCAACTCTATGACAGATTGCGCCGCTGGACTGCAGGAGCGCTGAAAAAAAAGAAAAGCCGCTGGAGGTTGTTTCTAAGAAATGCGGTAGGGGACGTAGATTTAAAGAACCACTCCAGCACTGAAATAGAAAAAATTGCTGTAGTGAAGCTTTACATGGGTCACTTAAATATATTTTGTTAATCAAAATCATGCGGAATATAAGATATAATGTGTCACATTTAGCAAGTAGGTAAAGGGGTACTCTAAAAATAATTATGGAATTTCTAATATTTTTGCAGTTAGGAGTTCTAAAAATGTTTAGGGGTTATATACTACATATACTCTGATACACGTTTAGGGCTTATTCACACATCAGTTGAATTCTCCGTGTTTTCCTTGGATAGCACTCTAACCTATGAAAATCTATGGGGCTTTCCACATGTCTGTGATTTTTTGCGGACTGAGTGGTCTGTGAAATATTGTGGAGACATCTCTGCTATTGATCTGAGTCTGGGATCAAACTTGGCAATTAAAGTCAATGGGTGCATGAAAATAATTGGACAGCACGTGAATACCATCTGTGTGCGGCCCGTTTTTCATTGACTGACGGATAGGAGAAGGTGGAGAGACTTTTTTTATTCATCAATGAAAACAACTGACCAAACTATCACCAAACTGAGGAAAATCTGATGGCGCTGATGAAAGTTTAGTTTTTCTCACATGTCAAAAAACCAGATGTCTGAATGAGGCCTTCATTTGTATAAAAAGACTGATAACAATGACTATGACAGACTTTGTTGTTCACTAACATGGGTATGCATGTCTGGTTGCTGCAATGAATGAATAAATAACCATCTGCAAAAAAAGTTTGTTTAAAAGAACTGAGAGTCCTCAGTGGTTGATACCTTTTAATGGCTAACTGAAAAGATGGTAATAATAGCAAGCTTCGGAAACTACTCAGGTCTCTTCATCAGGCATGGTATAACACCATAGAAACAACAAAGAGCCAGCACCAATGTGCACTAAGGCATCAAATATTCCAAACTGCATTATAAAATTTTTTTTTTTTTTTTTTTTTTTTTTTGAGATTTTTGGCAAAAAATTGCAATTTCTTGAGCTGCTTCGCCACGTCACGGCAAATCTCATTTGAAGCAGTCCTACACTAAAATATTTTTATAAAATGTGCCATGCGGCCTCACATATAAATAGCAGAACTGCTCTCAGCAGCACTCACCTGGTCTATTGCAGTCCCGTACCCATGACTGAGTCATGGCTGTGGGCGGGACAGGTCCAAGCAAATGCTGCATGAAGTATATATATAGCCTGTGGACAAAGCCTTTTTTTTATAATGCAGTTTGGAATATTTGATGCCTTAGTGCACATTGGTGCTGGCTCTTTGTTGTTTCTTTGTTGAATTGGTCGGTGGTTGACCTCCACCTTGCTACGCACCCCAATTTGGGATGTATTCCATCTGTATAGATTTTGGCGTTTGGTGACTGTTCACATTGGGTCATCAGGCTTTGTCCACAGGCTATATATATACTTCATGCAGCATTTGCTTGGACCTGTCCCGCCCACAACCGTGACTCAGTCATGGGTACGGGACTGCAATAGACCAGGTGAGTGCTGCTGAGAGCAGTTCTGTTATTCATGTGTGAGGCCGCATGGCACATTTTATAAAAATATTTTAGTGTAGGACTGCTTCAAATGAGATTTGCCGTGACGTGGCGAAGCAGCTCAAGAAATTGCAATTTTTTGCCAAAAATCTCAAAAAAATTTTTTTATAATGCAGTTTGGAATATTTGATGCCTTAGTGCACATTGGTGCTGGCTCTTTGTTGTTTCTTTGTTGAATTGGTCGGTGGTTGACCTCCACCTTGCTACGCACCCCAATTTGGGATGTATTCCATCTGTATAGATTTTGGCGTTTGGTGACTGTTCACATTGGGTCATCAGGCTTTGTCCACAGGCTATATATATACTTCATGCAGCATTTGCTTGGACCTGTCCCGCCCACAACCGTGACTCAGTCATGGGTACGGGACTGCAATAGACCAGGTGAGTGCTGCTGAGAGCAGTTCTGTTATTCATGTGTGAGGCCGCATGGCACATTTTATAAAAATATTTTAGTGTAGGACTGCTTCAAATGAGATTTGCCGTGACGTGGCGAAGCAGCTCAAGAAATTGCAATTTTTTGCCAAAAATCTCAAAAAAATTTTTTTATAATGCAGTTTGGAATATTTGATGCCTTAGTGCACATTGGTGCTGGCTCTTTGTTGTTTCTTTGTTGAATTGGTCGGTGGTTGACCTCCACCTTGCTACGCACCCCAATTTGGGATGTATTCCATCTGTATAGATTTTGGCGTTTGGTGACTGTTCACATTGGGTCATCAGGCTTTGTCCACAGGCTATATATATACTTCATGCAGCATTTGCTTGGACCTGTCCCGCCCACAACCGTGACTCAGTCATGGGTACGGGACTGCAATAGACCAGGTGAGTGCTGCTGAGAGCAGTTCTGTTATTCATGTGTGAGGCCGCATGGCACATTTTATAAAAATATTTTAGTGTAGGACTGCTTCAAATGAGATTTGCCGTGACGTGGCGAAGCAGCTCAAGAAATTGCAATTTTTTGCCAAAAATCTCAAAAAAATTTTTTTATAATGCAGTTTGGAATATTTGATGCCTTAGTGCACATTGGTGCTGGCTCTTTGTTGTTTCTTTGTTGAATTGGTCGGTGGTTGACCTCCACCTTGCTACGCACCCCAATTTGGGATGTATTCCATCTGTATAGATTTTGGCGTTTGGTGACTGTTCACATTGGGTCATCAGGCTTTGTCCACAGGCTATATATATACTTCATGCAGCATTTGCTTGGACCTGTCCCGCCCACAACCGTGACTCAGTCATGGGTACGGGACTGCAATAGACCAGGTGAGTGCTGCTGAGAGCAGTTCTGTTATTCATGTGTGAGGCCGCATGGCACATTTTATAAAAATATTTTAGTGTAGGACTGCTTCAAATGAGATTTGCCGTGACGTGGCGAAGCAGCTCAAGAAATTGCAATTTTTTGCCAAAAATCTCAAAAAAATTTTTTTATAATGCAGTTTGGAATATTTGATGCCTTAGTGCACATTGGTGCTGGCTCTTTGTTGTTTCTTTGTTGAATTGGTCGGTGGTTGACCTCCACCTTGCTACGCACCCCAATTTGGGATGTATTCCATCTGTATAGATTTTGGCGTTTGGTGACTGTTCACATTGGGTCATCAGGCTTTGTCCACAGGCTATATATATACTTCATGCAGCATTTGCTTGGACCTGTCCCGCCCACAACCGTGACTCAGTCATGGGTACGGGACTGCAATAGACCAGGTGAGTGCTGCTGAGAGCAGTTCTGTTATTCATGTGTGAGGCCGCATGGCACATTTTATAAAAATATTTTAGTGTAGGACTGCTTCAAATGAGATTTGCCGTGACGTGGCGAAGCAGCTCAAGAAATTGCAATTTTTTGCCAAAAATCTCAAAAAAAAAAAAAAAATTTTTTTATAATGCAGTTTGGAATATTTGATGCCTTAGTGCACATTGGTGCTGGCTCTTTGTTGTTTCTTTATGGTATAACACCATACCTGATGAAGAGACCTGAGTAGTCTCGAAAGCTTGCTATTATTACCATCTTTTCAGTTAGCCATTAAAAGGTATCAACCACTGAGGACTCTCAGTTCTTTTAAACAAACTTTTTTTTATCTCTACTGGCTAACACGATACAAAGATATATTTTACCTGTAACCATCTGCATGCAGAAGCCATGTTATATGTTCCCATTGTGAAGATGCTGTCCGTACAATAATGGTGAAATGTATTAACTGGTGATTGTAGCAGCCACGTGGGCACATACTGTAAGCTTCCTACAAACTAGAGCTGCTAATAAAACAAAGAAATGATGGCTTATACCAGAGAGAAACTATTTTACTCACGAATGGAAAGATGATATAGAATTTAAAGAAGAGATATGGCTGTGTACCTATAGAATTGTTAGTTAGTGATGACCCATTTTTAATTGCACACTGTCTACAACTTTCTTAAGGCCTGCGCCACACATCCGTGCCTCCGGCACGTGTTTGTCATTTTTTTACACGTACCGGCGGCACGGAGACACTTTAACCAATGCTACCCTATTGTAGCAGGCACACACACGTAAAACCACACGGAACGTGTGTCCGTGTGCGTTTGTACGTGTGTGCGATTTTCAAAGCGCTGACATGTCAGTGTTTTCTCCGGCAGCACGGGTGTTACACGGCCCGCACCCGTACCACACGGGTGTAGTGTGGATGCGGTCCCGTGTGACACGCGCCGGAGAAAACACACATGTCAGTGAAAAAAACCCAAAACATTTACTCACCTTCTCCAGCCCTCCTGTCTCTGCCGCTGCTGCCTCTTGCTGCCGACCGCCGCTCATTAATCTCATAGAATATTCACTTCACTGCCTGGCAGCAGCAGCAGCGGGGAGACGGGAGGGCTGGAGACCAAGGATCAGCACCACAGACAGCAGCGCGGACATCAGGAAGGACCAGGTGAGTATAATAATTACTGATTCTACGTGTGCTATCGCGGATAGCACACGTAGAACACACGTGTCACGCACGTACCAGAGACACGTACTTACCTGCACGCAACACGCAGGGAAAATACGTGTCTCTCGGCACGTGCGTGAAATTCACGTGAGTGTGGCAGAGGCCTAAGGCATACTTCTTGTCAGCCATCCTATGTCTTGTCTCGTACATATGATATTATAGTAGGGTTTCCTCCAACTATTGGTCAGAATGGAGGGCTGCTGTCTAAGGCTATGTCCGCACTTTGCGTCGTCCTAGTTGCATTTCTAAACGCACATTTTGGTATTAATTGATTTAGCCAAAGTTGCCTTTTTCCTTAAATTAGCGCTTAAAACGCATGCGTATTTACCACGTTTTAGATGCCTATTTAGCGCTTTTTACATGCTTTTCTTTTCACCTTGCGTTTTGAACATCAAGGCACTGCTAAATAAAGATTAAATAGTCAAACAGAATGAAAAAAGAGAAAAAAAAAGCAAAACATAATTTTTGAATTAATAAAGAAAATAGAAGGATTTTTGTGTACTCACCGTAAAATCTCTTTCTCTGAGTCTTCATTGGGGGACACAGGACCATGGGTGTATGCTGCTGTGACTAGGAGGCTGACACTAAGTAGACAAAAAAGGTTAGCTCCTCCCTAGCAGTGTACACCCTGAACTGGAGGCGGACTTAAATCAGTTTAGTGCACAAGCAGTAGGAGGAGAACAAAAACACAACCATACATAAGACAAGGTAATTATTTCAACAAAGTAGCCGTGCGACCCGAGTCCAGGGAACACGGGCCACTGAGATAGACAGTCAATATGTAACAAAATAAGCAGGGTGGGTGCTGTGTCCCCCAATGAAGACTCAGAGAAAGAGATTTTACGGTGAATACACAAAAATCCTTCTTTCTCTTTCGTTTCATTGGGGGACACAGGACCATGGGACGTCCAAAAGCAGTCCCTAGGTGGGGAGCGGCAAGTCCCGCGGATAGGAAGGAAAACGGCCTCCCTCGGCGGGCTTGCCCAAGAAGTGAATGTACCCGCCTTGTACAGGTGTGCTACTGCCACCTGCAAAAGCTATTTCCCAAGACTGGCCTCTGCCGATGCTTGGGTGTGAACCTGGTAGAAGTTGTTAAAGGAATGCAGACTAGACCAGGCGGCGGCGCTACGGACCTGGTCGGCCGATGTCTAATGCGTAATCGGCCAAAAAGGTTCACACTGCACTAGTAGAGTGCGCCTTTACTGCCCGTGGTGGAGATCTGTCCTTTATCCAAGAGGCCTCGGAAATGGCGGAACGGATCCATCTGGCAATTGAGGCCCTGGATACCAGCATGTCCCTTTTGGGTCCGGATGGGATGATGAACAGCACGACTGTTTCACGGGAAGGTGCGGTCCTGTAGGCACAGAGTGTGAGGGCTCGCACCAGGTCCAGAGTATGGAAGACCTTCTTGAGGCTGTGAGAAGGACCAGGACCGGAGGACAGAGAAAACAAACTCTTCATTTGACTGGAATGGCGAGACTGCCCTAGGCAGAAGGGAGGGAGCCGGCCCGAGCACGACCTTGTCCTGGAGACAAATCCGAAAAGGGGTAAGTACCGAAAGACCCTTTAGCTCTGATGTTCTTCGCAGAGAAGTGATGGCAACGAGGAACACCACTCTTCCACAACCGGTGAGAAGGAAGGAAACTCGAACGGTGCAAACGGCGGACTTTGAAGCAAATCCAGCCCTAGCATAAGACCCCACAGTTCTAGTGGCCGACGATACGGCGGAGCTGGATGGACAAATCCCTGAATGAAGGCCTTGATCTGTGGATGAGAAGCGAGAGACTTCTGAAACAGGATTGACAGAGCCGACACTTGGCTTTTTAAGTGTGGAGAATGTGAGACTCGCATCTAGACCTGCCTTGATGGGAGGGAGAAGAGATGCTGTGTTCTTCAGACCACCGAAGGAAGAACACTCCCCGTGCGGTAGTGGATTCTCGCAGAAGATAGAAACCTGACTGTAATCATTGTCTGTATTAACTCTGTCGAAAAGCCTGCCTGAGGTATTACCCAGGATACAGTAGCCAGACTGTCAAATTTTAGGACCTCTGGGTTCTCGTAGGAGAGAAAGAGAGAGATAAGGCTCTGCCAACAAGGAGCTGGATGGTCTGGAAGGCGTCCCGGGAGGACAGCGTGGGTCCTGAAGAAGTTCCGCGAACCATGCTAGTCTGGGCCCCTCTGGAGCCATTAGAATGGCTGGAAATCCTTCCGCCCTGATGTTCTTAAGAACCTTTGGGATCCGGGGCAGTGGAAAGAAGTACGGGGGCCTGCACTGGGTCCGCACGTCGACCCCTAGCGGCAGGTGGTCGTGGTAGCCCGCGATGAACCATGGAACCTGCCAGTCGAATCGGGAGGTCATTAGGACCACCTTCACAGTCTTTTATCTGCCGCCGATCTGGTTGATGCTTTCCCTGTTGAGGGACCATTTGCTTGAAGCGAGGACTACCTGCCAGGTAGGCGTCTTGAATGTCCAGCGACGTCAGAACCTCACCGACTTCAATGGAGGTGAACACAGAGCGGAGGAACTTCATGCAAAATGCTTGAGGTCTCACGGACCTGCTAGAAAAACTCCGGGTCGAGGAGGGGGCGGACCGAGCCGACCCTCTTGGGGACCACAAGAGACTGCAATAAAACCCGCTGGAAAAGTTCTGATGGCGGGATTGTTGCCACAAGTCCAGAGTGAAGGAACGACCCCATGGAGGGGAGGAACACGCACCCACGCACAGGAGACTCAGGAGGGCGAGAATGAAAAAAATGTCTTGTGGCAATGAATCGAATCTATTTCGTAGTCTGAGACTGATCTCTCTGACCTAGGATCTGCCTCTAATGGGAGGTAGATCTGCTGGAGGGGGACAGAAGCCCCCCACTAGACTTGCGCAGCTATCCACAGACCCCAAGTCATTTGGAGAAGCGGCGCTGAGACCTGGAAGTGGACTTCGTGGACTAGTGGGGACGCGAACGCCAGGAGGGATTGGGCATAAAAGACGGGGCCCCCTTGTCCCTCCGAGGGGAGGATGTTTTTTGAGGATGAGGAGTTCCCGACGGCTTGGGACGAAAATAGGGTAGAAGAGAACTCTTTTCTCCCGTAGCCTCAGAGATCAGTTGGACTAGCCTAGGTCCTAAAAGGCGCTCCCCTAAGACGGAGGGGAAGCCAGCTACCCTCAGAAGCCAGATCCGCGTTCCAGGTCCTGAGCCTGAGGGCTCGGCGGATAGCTACACTGTTGCAGGGACCTGGGCCGCTCCATTGGCAGGCGCCAGGGCTGCGTAGCGAAGGTACTCACCCGCGAGTGTGATCTGCGAAGAGATGTCAGCCAGTACCGGAACGGCAGAGAAGGCACAGAGTCCCTGCGCAGCATGTCCGTCCAGCACATAGCGGCTTCGCAACCCAAACCAAGGCAAGGGCCGGGGAAAGGGAAGTTCCTGATGGCTCGAAGGCAGAGCGGGCCCAACTGTGAATGGTACGGTCTGTGGAGTCCCTGAGAGACGCACTGTTAGGAGTGAGAAGTCAGGCGGGAGCTGGCGGGCTGGCCACAGGGGAGTCTGCCCATTCTTCTCGGAGCCCTTCAGAGAAGGGATAATGTAAAATAATGGACTTACCGCTGGTACATACCGTGACTGGCTGTTGCCTGTGGTTGCTTCATAACTCAGCAAACTCATGATGTCCACTGAATGCGTTATGGACTCGCCTCGTCCGCTGAAAAGGGACATGGGTGCTCTGAAAAGAGACGGGATCTACCTGTATCCTCAGAGACTGATTCACCGCTTCTACCAGGCTATCCACCATGCGCCGAACATCAGCCGCTTGTACGGAATCCAGCAGAGGTGCTGCATCTGAATCATCACCCGAGAGGTCGGAGGACTCCAGGAAGGAGTGGTAGTCTGGACCTGGGGATGAGAGTGAAGCCTGGGAAGGCGCTGAAGACGAGACCTGACTGGTCCGCTTCCGAGTAGCATAGAACCGTGGGCCGGAGCTCACTTCCTACTGAGGAGACTGCGCTAGGCCTGTGGAGGGCTGAACGCGCGACGGCAGGCGACGCAGAGCTTGCGCGATGGTCCGAGAGACCTCAGAGAGGAAACCTACGGACTGCGACAGGGACGCCAACTAGACGGGAGGGGGCGGAACGCAGGGCCCTGCAGGATTGGAGACTGCGCGGCGGCATCTGAGGCGTCGGGAGAGGAGTCCTGTGGATGCTACGGGTCTGCAGAGCAGCCAGAGCATAGCTGGACATCCTGACCTAGGGGAACTACACCAAGGCACGGGAAACTGTTTGGGTTGGGCGGGGCAGGATTATGCAAAGGTACTCTCGCTGGGACTGCTAGGCCGGAGAGAGGAGAACGACTAAACTGTCGCTGATACATGAGGGCTATCTCTGTAGGAGCAAATCGTACCCAGATCCTGTGTGCTGCCTACCAGTCGAGAGAGAGGGATCCCGGTCACGCCGGAGCCAGGGAAATCAGGGCGCTCCTGCGTCATTGTTAGGAAAAGACAGGGTTGAAGCCCCACAGATAAATGATCTAAAGGGGTTGTCTGGTACTAAGCATATCTACTTGTTTGCTAGAAGCAGTAGCCTTCCCCTGAGGGCGTTCCTGGTAATACAGTTCGTGTCAGATTCTGTCTATTTAAAAATATGAGAGAATCAAGAAACCAACATTAGGGCAATTAAATCCTAATTATACCCAGAGACCTGCAGAATCCAATAGGAGGCGGCATCTTGGCCGACGCACCGCAGAACGGTGCTATAGACATGCTGAAAGTGAATCATGAAATCTGGAAATAAATCTTTTTTTTTTTTTTTTACTAAATTGTAGAAAAAACATCTGGGGTTAAAAACCACATAAAACTGAGATTTTTCACCTAATTTGTAAATTCTACATGTATTATATCGTGAGTTGTCATACATCAGCAGTTCATTCACATGAAATCGATCCTGTGTGATTAGAGATCTTTACACTCTGCTTACAACCACATAACTGACAGATTACAGCTAATCTGCCTGTGTGAGCAAAATGGCGATGGGAAGCTGGAGTTGGCTGGGGGAGGGGCCGTGTGAGGGTGGGACACAGGGCATCCACCGCCCACACTGTGATGCCTGGAGGCTGAGCAGTGGGCGGAGTCGGGGGCAGAACGGCCGGCCAGCCAATAGCGCTGCAGCAGGGGGCGTGGCTGGGACTCAGGGAGACTAGGCCGAGACTGGTGCCTACATTTTCAGCCGCCCGAGGGGGAGAAGGTAGGGGAAGACTGTCCTACCTGACATTTGCGGCGCCGCTCCAGGGATGGTCCGGTGTGCAGGCAGAGGGCTCTGCACTTGCCTGTGTGCAGCGCACACCTGAAGGTAAGGCTGTGGGCTCCAGGGACGCGTGGAGAGGCGTCCAGAGAGGTGGATGCCGGGTGGGGGTAGAAAAACTCCCCTGCAATTGTAGGCAGCAATGCGGGCCCCATCCGAGATGAAAACGCTGCGGGGGTCCAGCCTCTGTAGTTTGTCCCTGTGCGCCCTTTGGGATGATACCGCAGGGCGAATCAGGGGTGCCCGTGGAAGATCTGCCCCACATGCAAACCCGGGAGTGGTACCACGGGAATGGACGGGGGAGAGGGCCCGACATCTCAAACCACTGCGACCCTGGGGAGTGGTACCCACAGGCTGGAGGGAATGAGGGCGAAAAAAGGCGACACCTGCAGAAACAGAGAAGCAGGAGAATGAGAGCGATGAGCGTCGCCGAGAAAAAATGAAAAAAATCCGCAAGAAAAATGTGGCTGAGGGGGGCTGAGAGAGCACACATCAGCCTCCTACGACACTAAGCAAAAACTGATTTAAGTCCGCCTCCGGCTCAGGGTGTACACTGCTAGGGAGGAGCTAACCTTTTTTGTCTACTTAGTGTCAGCCTCCTAGTCACAGCAGCATACACCTATGGTCCTGTGTCCCCCAATGAAACGAAAGAGAAAGTTATATTTCATGAAATTATAGCGTTTTTTTAATCACAGCACCGCCCATAACCTCGTGCCTGCGCACACGTGACCAGCAGTCCTCGCGTGCATGGGACCTCGGGCACAGTGGGCGGCGTCCTGAAGTATGGAATGGAGCGATGGGGGACGGCCTAAAGCGACAGGAGGCAGACTAACGGCCACCAGAGAGCCCGCCCCCGTGTACCATTATCAAGATCTGAATACAAAAAGGTACCCCTTTACAAAGTCTTTATTTTGATCAGAAAGGGGGCACATAAACAACAGGAACATTGCTAGAATGCAGCCCAGGAGCTGTAGAGGGGGAATCTTTTAGGTTTCAAGCTAAATTTCTGATGACAGGTTCCCTTTAAAGAGGTAGTGGTTCCCGGCTACCTTTCTGCAAGTCCCCGTTGGGACCCTGTTAATGTTCCCGTTTTAGTTACACTTATGAAAAGACATGGCTGAGAACTTGCAGACCAACTCTAAAACTATTGGGTCTTGTAAATAGCCCCAGACCACCCTTTTTCATCACGCCGCAGTCTCCGGAAAGGCTGGTTGGAGGAAGGGCTTGCGGCAGACTAGGCCGAGGTCCCGTCACCATGGCAACCGGTAACTACCCTCCGGGTCAGGGGTCCCCTGGACGTGGGGCCTCTGAGAGAGACTGCCGGATAAGGAACTTATTACCCAGCCCGTGTGGGCAACACCCGGACCCGTTTCCTGGACTGGGGAAAAGGGGTGCGCACCAGTGCTTAGTGGTGGCACCAGGGCTAGGTTTGTTTGGGTGGGCTAAGGTGAAAAGGACATGTTCACGTCCCGTCCCGGTTAATAAAAATGTTATGCAACGTTTAAGTAACATGCCTCCCGTTAAGGGAAGAAACCAAAATCTCCATGAATGTAAATATGTTATTATGCTTGTAAATGTTTTACCCCATTTTATCTTTTTCAGTTAAAATAAACCGGTGGTCGGACAGCCCGCGGACGGTCTGTGTTTAACCAAGGAGCAGTGTGACGCCCGGGCCAGGTAGTCACAGATAGGCCCCTGCACTACACCTTTCCCTCACAGGTGACATATGCCAACCTTAAAACCCGAGTCAGCCCCCTCAGGGCTAAATGGACACACCAGGGGGCGGAACCAGGCGGTTGGAAGACTCCAACCAAGGAGTCTAGACAGCCCGGGGCGGGAAAGTAACAGTTTAGTTCAGTCAGATCAGTTTGAGAGTTCAAGGAGAGTGGAGGTCAGGCCTGTGTGTCAGGCATGAGGAAAACTGACAGGTACCAGGGTAGGAGCCCTGGTGCCTTTGGCTAGGAGGCAGACGGCGGTCTCCGTCTGCAGGAGCCGGGAAGACGGCTCAGTGGAACCGAGGTGGACCGGGACAGGTTAGTGGCCTGCCAATACCGACCCGGGGAACAGACCCGGAAACTGGAGCACACGGGGGTATTCAGACCCTGAAGCTAGGTCCAGAAGCGACTGGAACTGGTTAATTAACTGATTGAGGCCAGGACTAGAGGTCCTGTCCCACCCAAAGTCTCGATTGAAGGCAACAGCCCACCGAGGGGGATAACAGGCCACCGCCAATGCTCAGAGATCCCACGGGTCAGCGTCTGCGGGCAAGGGCTCCTTAGGCCACATCCAGCCGTGAGCGGACTCCTGAAGTTACAAGCACAGGCAGTCCACCATCACACAAAAGTGCAGGAGAAAGACAGAGACCACCAGCCGGGTGGGGTGGGGGACCAGAACACAGCCGGCTGCGGGCACCGACCACCATCACCTTGGTTTACCAGAGACTCGTGTGTTTCCTTCACTAGTGAGTACACCAGTACCCTGCGGTCGCCCATCTCCCTGCACCAACAAACCCCAACGGGTCCCGGGGCCACCATCCCTGCCCATGGAGGGGTTAACAACTTGCACAACATCTCCTCCGGGTGCCCTGTAACTGCAGCGGTGGTGTCCAAACTCACCACATACCGTGGGTGGCGTCACGAACCTAGTAGGGCCCAGCCTGTACATATACAGTCATATGAAAAAGTTTGGGCACCACTATTAGTGTTAACGTTTTTTCTTTATAACAATTTGGGTTTTTGCAACAGCTATTTCAGTTTCATATATCTAAAAACTGATGGACTCAGTAATATTTCTGGATTGAAATGAGTTTTATTGTACTAACAGAAAATGTGCAATCCGCATTTAAACAAAATTTGACCAGTGCAAAAGTATGGGCACCCTTATCAATTTCTTGATTTGAACACTCCTAACTACTTTTTACTGACTTACTAAAGCACTAAATTGGTTTTGTAACCTCATTGAGCTTTGAACTTCATAGGCAGGTGTATCCAATCATGAGAAAAGGTATTTAAGGTGGCCACTAGCATGTTGTTCTCCTATTTGAATCTCCTATGAAGAGTGGCATCATGGGCTCCTCAAAACAACTCTCAAATGATCTGAAAACAAAGATTATTCAACATAGTTGTTCAGGAGAAGGATACAAAAAGTTATCTCAGAGATTTAAACTGTCAGTTTCCACTGTGAGGAACATAGTAAGGAAATGGAAGAACATAGGTACAGTTCTTGTTAAGCCCAGAAGTGACAGGCCAAGAAAAATATCAGAAAGGCAGAGAAGACGAATGGTGAGAACAGTCAAGGACAATCCACAGACCACCTCCAAAGACCAGCATCATCTTGCTGCAGATGGTGTCAATGTGCATCGGTCAACAATACAGCGCACGTTGCACAAGGAGAAGCTGTATGGGAGAGTGATGCGAAAGAAGCCGTTTCTTAAAGCACGCCACAAACCGAGTCGCCTGAGGTATGCAAAAGCACATTTGGACAAGCCAGTTACATTTTGGAAGAAGGTCCTGTGGACTGATGAAACAAAGATTGAGTTGTTTGGTCATACAAAAAGGCGTTATGCATGGAGGCAAAAAAACACGGCATTCCAAGAAAAGCACTTGCTACCCACAGTAAAATTTGGTGGAGGTGCCATCATACTTTGGGGCTGTGTGGCCAATGCCGGCACCGGGAATCTTGTTAAAGTTGAGGGTCGCATGGATTCAACTCAGTATCAGCAGATTCTTGACAATAATGTGCAAGAATCAGTGACGAAGTTGAAGTTACGCAGGGGATGGATATTTCAGCAAGACAATGATCCAAAACACCGCTCCAAATCTACTCAGGCATTCATGCAGAGGAACAATTACAATGTTCTAGAATGGCCATCCCAGTCCCCAGACCTGAATATCATTGAAAATCTGTGGGATGATTTGAAGCGTGCTGTCCATGCTCGGCGACCATCAAACTTAACTGAACTGGAATTGTTTTGTAAACAGGAATGGTCAAATATACCTTCATCCAGGATCCAGGAACTCATTAAAAGCTACAGGAAGCAACTAGAGGCTGTTATTTTTGCAAAAGGAGGATCTACAAAATATTATGTCACTTTTATGTTGATATACTTTTGCACTGGTCAAATTTTGTTTAAATGCGGATTGCACATTTTCTGTTTATACAATAAACCTCATTTCAATCCCGAAATATTACTGAGTCCATCATTTATTAGATATATGAAACTGAAATAGCTGTTGCAAAAACCCAAATTGTGATAAAGAAAAAAGGTTAACATTAATAGGGGTGCCCAAACTTTTTCATATGACTGTACGACCTACATCCACCACCCCCAAACCCTTTTCATTCGGAGTGTCCGTGGGATCCCCCGGGTCCGGAGACCCTCGAGCCACCCACTGGAAGGCCCGGACCCGAGCAGCGGCAGGCTGCCGGCACGGGGGCGGCACATCAGTGTGCATAACTATTCAACCCCTAAATTCAGTGCTTTGTAGAGCCTCCTTTATGGCAGTTACAGCTGCAGGTCACTTTGTATAAGTCTCTATGAGCTTTTCACATATTGCCACTGAGATTTTTACCCTTTCCTCAAAATGAAACTTCTCCAGCTCCTTCAAGTTAATCCTCATTCACACATCTATTTAAAAAAGCACCTGTTGCACGATTCTTTTTGGACATCCGTATGACCATCCGTGTGTCAGTGTTTGTCATCTATGTGTCATCTGTGACACCTGGGTGCCATCCGTATGTCCATGTGACACGTCCATGTGAAATCCGTGTGACCGGTACTGGAAAAAAAAGCATGATACGGAATTGATGGGTTTTTTTATGTGTAAACCATGTGCAAAGCCTGAAGAATGATGGATACTGTAGATAGATAGATACTACATACAATAAATAGATAGATGCAGTGCCTTGCTAAAGTATTCGGCTCCCTTTTAATTTTTCAACCTTTTCACACATTTCAGGCTTCAAACATGAAGATAACAATTTTAATGTTATTGTGAAGAATCAACAAGTGGGACACAATTGTGACGTTGAATGAAATTTATTGCTTATTTTAAACTTTAAAAAAAAAAAAAGAACTGAAAAGTGGGGCGTGCAAAATTATACGTCCCCTTTAAGTTAATACTTTGTAGCGCCACCTTTTGCTGCGATTACAGCTGCACGTCGCTTGGGGTATGTCTCTATCAGTTTTGCACATCGAGAGACTGAAATTCTTGCCCATTCTTCCTTTGCAAATATCTCAAGCTGAGTGAAGTTGGATGGAGAGCGTTTGTGAACAGCAGTTTTCAGCTCTTTCCACAGATTCTCGATTGGATTCAGGTCTGGACTTTGACTTGGCCATACTAACACCTGGATACGTTTATTTGTGAACCATTCCATTGTAGATTTTTCTTTATGTTTGGGATCATTGTCTTTTTGAAACACAAATCTCTGTCCCAGTGTCAGGTCTTTTACAGACTCCAACAGGTTTTCTTCAAGAACGGTCCTGTATTTGGCTCCATCCATCTTCCCATCAATTTTAACCATCTTCTCTGTCCCTGCTGAAGAAAAGCAGGCCCAAACCATGATGCTGCCACCACCATGTTTGACAGTGGGGATGGTGTGTTCAGGGTGATGAGCTGTGTTGCTTTTACAACAAACATATCGTTTGGCATTGTGCCCAAATAATTCGATTTTGGTTTCATCTGACCAGAGCACCTTCTTCCACATGTTTGGTGTGTTTCCCAGGTGGCTTGTGGCAAACTTTAAATGACACTTTTTATGGATATCTTTGAGAAATGCCTTTCTTGTTGCCACTCTTCCATAAAGGCCAGATTTGTGCAGTGTACAACTGATTGTTGTCCTATGGACAGACTCTCCCACCTCAGCTGTAGATCTCTGCAGTTCATCCTGAGTGATCATGGGCCTCTTGGCTGCATCTCTGATCAGTCTTCTTGTTTGCATTGATGACCGGGTCTTGGTAGATTTGCAGTGGTAGGATACTCCTTCCTTTTCAAAATGATCGCTTGCACGGTGCTCCTTGGGATGTTTTAAAGTTTTGGAAATCTTTTTGTAACCAAATCCGGCTTTAAACTTCTCCACAACAGTATCACGGACCTGCCTGTTGTGTTCCTTGGTCTTCATAATGCTCTCTGTGCTTTAAACAGAACACTGAGACTATCACAGAGCAGATGCATTTATACGGAGACTAGATTACACACAAGTGGATTATATTTAGCATAATCACTCATTTCGGACAACATTGGATCATTCAGAAATCCTCAATGAACTTCTGGAGTGAGTTTGCTGCACTGAATGTAAAGGGGCTGAATAATATTGCATGCCCCACTTTTCAGTTATTTTTTTTTTTTTAAGTTTAAAATAAGCAATACATTTTGTTCAACTTCACAATTGTGTCCCACTTGTTTTTGATTCTTCACCATAACATTAAAATTTTTATCTTTGTTTGAAGCCTGAAATATGGGAAAAGGTTGAAAAATTCAAGGGAGCCGAATACTTTCGTAAGGCACTGTAGATAGATAGATAGCTTGTACAGCTATTTAGCAGAGTTATTAAATAATTTACAGGGAAAAAAATTGAGGTTCCCCCCTAATTTTCATAACCATCACAGGTACAGCAGCATGTGTGGGCTGCTAACCTTAGTTCTCAACTGTCTTTTGGCTGCTGATCCAGAATAGAGGGTATCTCACGCTGATTTTTTAAAAAAAATAATTTTTAAAAACAGGGCATAGCATAAAAACAAATAAATAAAGCCAAATGTTCAACTACTCGAAGATGTTTATTCTGTCTCCCAAAGATCGCAGTATGGCGCGACTCACATTTATTTTACGCTCTACGCTGAGCACTTAAAACAGAGACTATGTGTAAATCTCTGAAAAACATGATTCAGACCAAATTAACAGTGGACACTTCACTGTAATTAGGCAGAGGGATTCACTCTGTTGCCTCATTATAGTGAATGGATCTGTCGAGGGTTTCACCTGAATCACGTATTTTGGAGATGTAAATGGAAACCCTAAGTGCTCAGCATGGAGCACAGGAAAAATGTGAACTGATCAAAAATGTTCTGTGCTCAAATTACCATCAATAGCATTCAACTTAACCCACAAAAAAAGTCCCCACTCATGTTCGTCATCTCTTAACGGATATATAGCTTCCACGTTTCTAACAGCACAAAGGCTCTGGAAAAGCACTCTTGCACCCCCTCAAAAAAGAAATCCTGAAAAATCTGCATTTCCGAATCCAAATACCACCCTCCCTTTGGAGCACCACAATGTTCCTAAACCACAGTTAATGTCCCCATGTTTGACATTCTTGTAATCAGGAAGACCGCTTGATGTATGGGGTATGTGTCTCCAGAAGCACGAGCTGGGCACAATGTACGGTTACTGCAATGTACACTACAAGGGCTTATTTTTAATTTTGAAACATTCACTGTGTTTGACTCCACAGGTGTTTTCCAGAGACAAAATCATCACTTCACATGTAGATGAATTTCCAGAGGGGATTAAATTCTAAAATGTGGTAACTAAGGATGGGCCAACCCCCCGATGTTCATGTTCGGGAGACTCGCCCGAACGTTTTGTAAAGTTCGGGTTCTGATATAACGTGAACTTGCGTCCGAACACCGAACGTGGACTTTACTGTTATGTGATGGGGCGGGGGGGCTGTAAAATAAAGAATACAGTTAATAATATACATTGTCATTATACTTAAGCCCACTTTACACGCTTCAATATATCTCACAATCCGTCGTTGGGGTCAAGTTGTAAGTGACGCACATCCGGCATCGTTTGTGAGGTATCTGCGTGTGACAGCTACGTGCGATCAGGATTGAACGCAAAACCGTTGATCGCAAACACATCGTATCTTTGTCTAGAATTGAGCGTTTTGTTGCACGAACCTAGTCAATTGTAATGTGTGACATCCCTCATACGATTTTGGTGTCTGAGGCTATGTGCGCAGGTGTGCGCTCTGCACCGCAGCTTAAAAAAGGTCCGCTTCAGAGCGCAGCTGAAAAGCTGTGTTCTGAAGCGCCTCACAATGTCTGTCATTCACTAATCTCTGTCAGTCGGTCACTATCTCTGTCCCTCACTGTCTGTCCATGTCAGTCTTTCCCCCTCTCTCATATACTCACCGATCCCCGATCCCCGGCGCTGCACGGCGTTCACACTGCTCCGTTGGCTTTTACTGTTTTGAAAAAGCCGGCCGCCCATTAAACAATCTCGTATTCCCTGCTTTCCCCGCCCACCGGCGCCTATGATTGGTTACAGTGAGACACGCCCCCACGCTGAGTGACAGGTGTCACACTGCACCCAATCACAGCACCCGGTGGGCGTGTCTATACTGTGTAGTGAAATAAATAATTAAAAACGGCGTGCGGTCCCCCCCAATTTTAAAACCAGCCAGATAAAGCCATACGGCTGAATGCTGGTATTCTCAGGATGGGGAGCTCCACGTTATGGGGAGCCCCCCAGCCTAACAATATCAGCCAGCAGCCGCCCAGAATTGCCGCATACATTAGATGCGACAGTTCTGGGACTGTACCCGGCTCTTCCCGATTTGCCCTGGTGCGTTGGCAAATCGGGGTAATAAGGAGTTATTGGCAGCCCATAGCTGCCAATATGTCCTAGATTAATCATGTCAGGCGTCTCCCCGAGATACCTTCCATGATTAATCTGTAAATTACAGTAAATAAACACACACACCCGAAAAAATCATTTATTAGAAATAAAAAACACACACATATACCCTGGTTAACCACTTTAATCAGCCCCAAAAAAGCCCTCCATGTCCGGCGTAATCCAGGATGCTCCAGCGTCGCTTCCAGCGCTGCTGCATGGAGGTGACCGGAGCTGCAGCAGACACAGCCGCTCCGGTCACCTCCACGCAGCTAATGAAGACAGCCGTGTGATCAGCTGAGCTGTCAGTGAGGTTACCCGCTGTCACTGGATCCAGCGGTGGCCGCGGGTAACCTCAGTGACAGCTCAGCTGATCGCGCTACTCACCTCAGTTGCTGCGTGGAGGTGAGAGGAGAGGCGGTGAGTAGCGCGATCAGCTGAGCTGTCACTGAGGTTACCCGCGGCCACCGCTGCATCCAGTGACAGCGGGTAACCTCAGTGACAGCTCAGCTGATCGCGCGGCACTCTTCAGTTGCTGTGTGGAGGTGACCGGAGCGGCGGTGTATTCTGCAGCTCCAGTCACCTGCATGCAGCAGTGCTGGAAGCGACGCAGGAGCATCCTGGATTACGCCGGACATGGAGGGCTTTTTGGGGCTGATTAAAGTGGTTAACCAGGGTATATGTTTGTGTTTTTTATTTCTAATAAAGGATTTTTTTCGGGTGTGTGTGTTTATTTACTGTAATTTACAGATTAATCATGGAAGGTGTCTCATAGACGCCTGACATGATAAATCTAGGACTTATTGGCAGCTATTGGCTGCCAATAACTCCTTATTACCCCGATTTGCCAACGCACCAGGGCAAATCGGGAAGAGCCGGGTACAGTCCCAGAACTGTCGCATCTAATGTATGCGGCAATTCTGGGCGGCTGTTGGCTGATATTGTTAGGCTGGGGGGCTCCCCATAACGTGGAGCTCCCCATCCTGAGAATACCAGCCTTCAGCCGTATGGCTTTATCTGGCTGGTTTTAAAATTGGGGGGGACTGCACGCCGTTTTTTTTAATTATTTAATTATTTATTTCACTACACAGTATAGACACGCCCACCGGCTGCTGTGATTGGGTGCAGTGTGACACCTGTCACTCAGCGTGGGGGCGTGTCTCACTGTAACCAATCATAGGCGCCGGTGGGCGGGGAAAGCAGGGAATACGAGATTGTTTAATGGGCGGCCGGCTTTTTCAAAACAGTAAAAGCCGCCGGAGCAGTGTGAATGCCGTGCAGTGCCGGGGATCGGGGATTGGTGAGTATGAGAGAGGGCTGCTAACTTCAGTCACTTAGGAGATTAGCGGTCACCGGTGAGCCCTTCACAGGTGACCGCTAATCAGGGCGCGACACAGACAGAGCCGCAGCATGACCATGAAGTCGGGTGAAGTTCACCCGAGTTCATTCTGACAGTGCGGCTCTGTCTGTGTCTGCTGTCATCTGCCATTCAGCTCTGCTACACGGCTGTCTGTGTCTGCTGTTAGCGGCCATGTAGCAGAGCTGAATGGCAGATGACATAGTAAAAACGCATCTCTACACATTACACACGCTTGGCAAGTCAATAAATAAAAAAAAAAAAAAAGGTGCCCAATGCATACGTCACAGAACACATGATCTAAAGGATAGCACACAAAATTGATCAATTTAACATAGACTACTAACGCACGTGTGACAGCAAATGAACGACCTACGTGCAATCTCATAAGATCTTGTATGCAACCTGGGCGTGTCACATCGCAAATGCGATTGTACAACTAATTGCAACGTGTAAAGCAGGCTTTACAGGTCGCGCGATGCGTCCTGCAGACTGTCTCCCGCTGCTTCTCCTTCCGATCATCGCTGTGCCCTCCCGGTAACCAGCACTGATGATAGGACCTTCCGTGACATCATAGCATGCGCCCAGTCACGTGTGTATTATGTCATTGGCTACAGACTGGTCACATGGCTATGACGTCATGCTAGGTCCTTTCAATGCATCTCTCCGGTACGCGGTGCTCACCCAAGTGAGCGCCGTGTACCGGCGAGTGCTCGGGCACATAGTCGGCTCCCTGTCCTTGCATGTCGGCGCTCTTTACAGAGCAGCCCACATGTAGGGACTGGCTGCCACTGCCGGTGAATAGCGTCGCCGAGAATCAAGTGATCGGAGATCACCGTTGCTATTGTAACCCGCCTGTCAGGTTACTATTGCAACGGTGGCAGCAGTGACATCACCGCTTACAACCTGCAGCCTCTGCTCACTCACTGAGTGATTAGACTGCACGGGGAGCATAAGCTTTCTTCCTCCCATGCAGTGCTGTCTGATGTAGCAGAGCTGCATGGGTTGAAGGAGAAAGAAGACCAGGATGGTGTATGGGTGAGAGGGAGTAATAAACATGGAGTCTCTAAGTGTGTCTGTATTTATTTCTAATAAAGTATTTTTTCTCCGTGTAGTGTCTTTTTTTTTTAACCCTTTATTGGACATTCTTAATGGCCGAGTCAAACTTGGCTTGACATTAAGAATCTCCTGGCTTTATACTAGCTGGTAAAACAAAGCTAGTATTAAATCCTTATTACCCAGTGTGCCACCCATCACCAGGGCCACTGGCAGAGTTGGATACAGCACCAGAAGATGGCGCTTCTATGAAAGCGCCATTTTCTGGGGCGGTTGCAAACTGCAGTTTCTGCGGGAGGGCCCAGAAAGCTTGGGCCAACCTGTGCTGGGAATTCCAATCCCCAGCTGCCTAGTTGTACCTGGCTGGACACAAAAATGGGACGAAGCCCATGTGGGTTTTTTTTTTTAATAATTTCATGAAATAATTAAAAAAAGAGCTTCCCTACATTTTTGGTTTCCAGCCGGGTACAAATAGGCAGCTGGGGATTGGGGGCAGCCCGTACCTGCCTGCTGTACCTGGCTAGCATACAAAAATATGGCGAAGCCCGCGTCTTTTTTTTTTTTTTTTTTTTTAAAGTAAGTAACACCAAGCAGTGGGGGTTAACAGCCAGTAGCTTCTTGGATTACCCTTAGCTAGCAATACAGAAAATGAGCACACGTATTTTTTTTAAATTTTTTATTTAAATTATTATTTAAAAAAAAAATGGGTTTCCCTGTATTTTGATTGAAGAAAAAAGATAATCCAGCTTGCGGAATAATATAAAATCTTGTGCAAGCTTTATTTTAAAGGACGTGAAAAATATGTATCATTACAAGGACAAAATAGGGAGCCCATGTGCGGCAATGCGTTTCGAACGCTACCTGCGTTATCAAGTCTGAGTAAACGAATGTTACCCACAAGCTTTTAAACTCACTCCTACCAATGGGAGGGGTGAGTTTAATCAGAAAAACACATTTGCTTTCACAGGGTAGATAATATACAAAATACACATGATACAAAGTATTCCACAAAAAGTGAACAAAGAAAATTATGTACAAGAGAAAAGAAAATCATATATGCATGAACCTACAATAATTTTTTTCTTTCTTTTTTTTTTCTTCCACACTGGAAATGGCGCATTGTTTCTTAGCGCCATATCCAGGCACTTTACCTGGCTTGTCCAGCGGCCGTGATGGCGGTGGCTCACTGGGTAATAAAGGGGTTAATACCAGCTTTGTATTCTCAGATGGTACTAAGCCCGAAATTCATGGTTTCACGCCAAAATAGACATGGCCACCATGAATTTCTAGGAAACAGTAAAAAGAACACAACACAGAGAACATTTTTTTATTATAAATAAAACAAAAAACATTTAGAGACTCCATCTTTATTATGCAAAAATCCTTAGTCCGACGTAAATCCACAGGGACAGCAAAGTCAGCTTCATCACTGTGCACAGACACTGTCTATACACAGTGAGAAGCAAAGCGCAAAGTTAACTCTGCTTCATCTTGTGCATAGACAGTCTATGCACAGTGAGAAGCAAAGCAAAGGGCAAAGTCAACTCTGCTTCATCTTGTGCACAGACAGTCTATGCACAGTGAAGCACAGGGAGCCATGTCAGCCTGCTACATCGTTCTGCACAGAGCGATGCAGCAGGCTGACAGTGAGGGGATGATTGCACTTGCATCTTGCAGTGCATCACCCCACTCTCCCGACAGCAGCGCCTCAGCTGTGGAAATACATGCAGCTGACCCGCTGCCGTCGGGAGATTGTGCACCGTGATGCAATGACACTCACATCACGGGCCGCTAGGACCTGTCATGACGTCATACTCATGTGACCAGTCTGTAGCCAATGAGGTAATACAATATTCACACGTGGCTGGTCACATGGGTATGACGTCACGGTCACGGCAGGTCCTTTTAGCCAGAGGTGCTTACCGGGGGGAACATCAATGATCGGCCGGACTTGTCAGCAGAAGGCAGAGTCTGCAGGACGTCGTGGGACCTGTAAGTATGATCGTAATGTTTTTTTAATAACGTGCTTTTTTTTAACAGCCCCTGGACACGAACTGTAACACGAATGTCCCAGAAAGCTCGTGTTCGTGTGCACGAACACCATGTGTTGTGAATGTCAGTTATGCTTTGGCTGCTGGGAGGCTCCCTCTTGTGGCCAGGAATGGATTGGACATAGACCAGGTGTGTTGAGCAATGGGCGTTTCCATTGCTAACTCTCTTCTTATTTAAATCCTGGTCTGATGGCAGGCTATGCCGGATGTCAGTTGTTCTTTGTTCACCAGCCTGCTTCATTCTGCTCCACACCACATCTATCCCAGATAAGTGCTTTGCTCTTTATTTGTTTGGTTCTTTTACTCTTATCTAGTTTGTCTTTTACTGTTGTTGTTTTCAGTTTATTTGCATTCAGGGATCTTCCCTTGCAGTTGCTCAGCTGGGAAACTCCCTGCAGTTATGTTTGGAGTATTGCTCCTATAAGTCCATGTGTTTGTGGCTTTTTGAATTTGTAATGATTCTTGTTTTCTGTTCATTGGTATGACAAGAGCGCCTGGTATAGGACGGAGTGCAGATCGTGCGATCTGAGGGCCTTTTAGTACTATCAGGAATTTGGAATTTTGCAGGGTTTTTCTCTGGCCACCATCAGCCCCTTTCCTGTCCTTTCCTATTTTAGTCAGTGGGGGCCTCACCTTTTGCTAATCCTATCATCTATCTGTGTATTGTGTTTTCCTATATCACCGCAGTCTTTGAATGTTGGGGGCTTGCTATTCTTTATCTATTTTCTGAGGCAGAGAGTTATTAATCTTTCCTTCCTTCAGGAAAGCTAGTTCTCCGGCTGGGTTCGCGGTGCATAGGATGTTAGTTCACCCCTCGGCTATTTCTAGTGTTGATGGTTATTAAGGGGATGGCGGCCAGATTAGTTGCCAATGCTCTTGTCACCTTTTACCAATGAATTATGGTGGTCTTCCATGGTTCCGGATCATAACAACCATGTGTTCGGTACGGACAACGAACTTTACAGTTCGGGTTCACCCATCCCTAGTGGTAACTTAAGGGGGTTTCTGCTCTTCTGGCACTTAGGGGCTGTGCAAATGGAGATCGCAAGCTATTCTTCAAAAATCTGTGCTCCAGAAGTCAAATGATGTTCCTTCCCTTCCGAACCCTACTGTGTATCTAAACAGTTATGTACATTCACATGTGCAGTACTACCATGTTCATGAGAAATTGTGTTACATATTATGAGACCTTTTACCTATTCCCT
Source organism: Anomaloglossus baeobatrachus (assembly GCF_048569485.1). NCBI lineage: Eukaryota > Metazoa > Chordata > Amphibia > Anura > Aromobatidae > Anomaloglossus > Anomaloglossus baeobatrachus. The sequence continues at coordinate 652,957,384 of NC_134353.1, forward strand.
TTGTGTCATTATGTTTTTTTTACTGTACAATATTATATAATTTTGTGACACACCTGTGATGTTAATATGCTCACTGCACCCCTGGATGAATTCATTGACGGTGGCAGTTTTTAAAATGGTGTTCCTTATCAGGAGCTCTGCTTTCCTGGCATGTCGGGGGCTCTGCCAAGGTAACATGGCACCCCCAAACCATTCCAACGAAATCTGCACTCCAATAAAGCGCTCCAATAAAGTATTGTTGAAAGCAGGAGAAATTGTATGGTCCATTTTCTTTGTTACCCTTTTTCAAAATTGAAAACTTTGGGGCTAAAACAACATTTTAGTGTAAAAATATGGTAATTTTTTTTATATTCACAGCCCAATGTTGTACAATTCTGTGAATGAACTGAAGGTTAAAATTTATCCTTACACCCCTAGTTGAATTCCTTGAGAGATGTAGTTTCCAGAATGGATTCACTTGTGGGGGGGTTAAAACTATATTTTTTCATATTCATAGCTCAACGTTATATAATTATATAATTCTATGAAGCACCTGCGGGCTCATGGTGCTCACCACACCTTTAGTCCAATTTCCAAAATGGGGTCACTTGTGTGGGGTTTCCACTACTTGTGCACATCAGGGGCTCTCCAAATGCGACATGGTGTCCACTAACGATTACAGACAATTTGGGGTTCAAAAAGTTAAATGGCGCATCTTCCATCTCGAACCCTGTCATGCAGTCAAACAGTAGTTTTCCACCATAGATGGGCAATCAGCATACCAATTTTGGGCCAATACAACATGTTGTGGGAAAAATGTGATTTTTTTTTTTTATTTTATTTTATTTTTCTTTCACAGCTCAACGTTATAAAGTTCTGTGAAGCACCTGTAGATTCAAGATGGTCACTACACATCTAAATAAATTCCTTGAGGGGTCTAGTTTCCAAAATGGGGTCACTTGTGAGGGAGGTGCACTATTTAGACATATCAGAGGCTCTCCAAACACGACATTGAGTCTCCTTAATGATTCCAGAAAATTTTCGTTCAAAAATTCAAATTGCGCTCCTTCCCTTATTAGCCTTGACATGACAGTGGGTTTTCACCATATATCGCCTATCTCCGTTCTCTGGAGAAATTGCACAACAAATTTTGAGGTCCATTTTCTCCTGTTACCCTTGTGGAAATTAAAAAATTGGGTTAAAGCAATATTTTTGTGGTAAAAATGTATATTTTCATGGTTCAGCATTATAAACTTCTGTTAAATACCTGGGGATTCAACATAATCACCACACATCTCAATAAATTCTTTGGAGGGTCTAGTTTCCAAAATGGGGTCACTTGTCTGGGGTTTTCACTGTTTAGGCACATCACATCTCCAACTGTGACATGGAATCTGCTAACAACTCCAACCAATTTTCCATTCCAAAAGTCAAATGGCGCTCCTTCCCTTCCAAGCTCTGCCATGCACCCAAATAGTGGTTTTCCACCACATATCAGGTATCAGCGTACTCAGGAGAAATGGCACAACAAATTGTGTCGTGCAGTTTCTCCTGTTACTGTTGAGAAAATACAAAATTTGCGGCTAAAGTAAAAAATTTTAGAGAAAAAGTAACATTTTCATTTTTTCCTTCCATGTTACTTTAGTTCCTGTGAAGCATCTAAAGGGTTAATAAACTTATTGGGTGTGATTTTGAGTACTTTGAGGAGTGCAGGTTTTAGAATGGAGTGGTGTCACTTTTGGGAATTTTTTGGTCACAAGGCCCTTCAAAGTCACTTCAATTGTGATGTGGTCCCTAAAAAAATGGTTTAGTAAATTTTGTTGGAAAAATGAGAAATTGCTGATAAACTTTTAATCTTTCTAACTTCCTAACCCAAAAATATTATGTTTCAAAAATTGCGCTGATGTAAAGTAGACATGTGGGAAATGTTATTTATTAACTATTTTGTGTGATATAACTCTCTGGTTAAAAGGCATAAAAATTCAAATTTGGAAAATTGCGACATTTTCTACAAATTTCTAATTTTTTTCACAAATGAATGCAAAAAATATTGTTCTAATTTTATCGCTACAATAAAGTACAATATGTCACGATAAAAAAAGTCTAAAAATCAGTGGGATCTGTTGAAGCGTTCCAGAGTTATTTATTCATAGGCCTCGCTGCCACTTGTGTTTAACACCATCAAGTGCAATCCGATAAAACATCGGATTAAACAATGAGACAGTGTCTATCTACAATTTTTTTCTCATGCCAAATCGTCATGAGAAAAGGAAATTGCAGCATGCTAAGTTTGTCAGCAAATCTCGCATCACATGCACTCATATAAGTCTATAGGGCACTTTACACGCTGCGATATCGCTATCGATATCGCTAGCAAGCGTACCCGCCCCCGTCGGTTGTGCGTCACGGGCAAATCGCTGCCCGTGGCGCACAACATCGCTTACACCCGTCACACGGACTTACCTTCCCTGCGACGCCGCTGTGGCCTGCGAACCGCCTCCTTCCTAAGGGGGCGGTTTGTGCAACGTCACAGCGACGTCACACGGCAGCCGTCCATTAGAAGCGGAGGCGGAGATGAGCGGGTGTAATATCCCGCCCACTTCCTTCCTCATTGCTGGGGGACCAGGTAAGGAGATGTTCGTCGTTCCTGCGGTGTCACACATAGCGATGTGTGATGCCGCAGGAACGACGAATAACCAGCGGCATGCACCACCAACGATATTATGAAAAGGAGCGACGTGTGAACGATCAACGATTTTTGACGTTTTTGCGATTACTGATCGCCGCTCCTAGCTGTCACATGCTGTGATGTCTGTAAAGACGCCGGATGTGCGTCACAAACACCGTGACCCCTACGATATATCGTTAGTGATGTCGCAGTGTGTAAAGCACCCTTATAAGTGCGTGTGAAAGATCGGTCTGCCCTTGGATGTCAACTGAGTGCAGTGTGATATACACACAGACAGGCAGAGGAGAAGATGGAGAGATTACTCTCTCCCTCTTCTCTGCAACTGCGATCCAATCACAGGATCAGAACGCAGTTGCATGACACTCAGCTCACGCTCGCAGCAGCGCCTGAGCCAAGTATAATTAGCATATGGGGCCATAAAGTGGCACCGGACAAAATTGAAGAAATTGGCCTCTTCATGAAGGTGAAAACAGGGTGGGGAGGGAGAAGATAATTGCTTGCACCAGAAATTTTTATACTGGAGACACATGGCATTAATGCGAGTTAATCGCATGACACTTGGCTCACGCTCTGCTGGAGTGTAAGCCGAGTGTAATGCCACTGTGCGATCTTGAGATCACAGCACAGCCGCGGAGGAGGGGGCAGGCGCTGCGGAGGAGAGGGAGGGAGTACTCTCCCTATCTCCTCCATTGTCAGCTGATGCGATTCTCGTACTGCACTCACATTACACCGGTGTAATACGAGTGCAATGCAATGTTTCTCTCGCACCCATAGACTTGTATGGGTGAGAGTGAAAACAAATCGGATTGCACCCGAAGCATGCTGCTTTTGTTTTCTTGGTCCGATTAGGGCTGAGAAAAAAAATCACTCATGGAAGCGACCGCATAGAGTAACATGGGTGTGGGTGGAATGCGATTTTTTTTTTTTTTATCGCATTCCACTTGCTCCTTTTTTCTCGCCGTGTGTGCTTACCCTTAGAGACTTCATAGCAAAAAGGGTTGCATACATATGCACATGGCAATTTTTACTTATTTTATCTCACAAATGTACTTTTATGCCTATATTTTTCTCACTTCACTTCCTTAACTCTAATTCTGATGCATCACACACAAATCAGATCACAAAATATTTAAACACAGGTTGTAACATAACAAAATAGGTAAAAAGACAAGGAGGTGAATACTTATGCAAGGCACTGTACCTCAGTTTTCCTCATTTTGTTTCTGGATTCAGTATAAATCGAACAATAAAAATACTTTGGCGTGCTCCAGCAGCTTTTTGAATGCACATACACCAGCACTTGGCAGAGTATACAGAGTACTATGTGGCTGTTCGGACTTCTGTACGCAGCTCTGCCTGTTCACGAAGTCTATAGGTGTTCCCTGAGTTTGGAAGTAAGGTTGTATTGAGAAATACTAATTCACAGGACTCTGTGAATTATTATATGGTTACCTAAAATCTATTTAACTGGGCAATAATTATGATTGCACTAAAAGATCAACTGTGAAATTTTGGCTCATCATCATTAAAATGTATCATATCTATATATATATACACACACACACAAACAGTGTTTCCAATATGGGCAACAATTGCTCTGAGGGAAATGACTAAACAGACTATTGTTCCAACCAGGGGTGGACATACCATTGGTGCAACTTGTGCCTCTGCACAGGGATCCAAGAGGTAAGGGGGCAAATTTTTACTTCCAAAGCAGGTGTAATTTTGCATTTTTATGAGGTCTAGCGCTGCAAAGGGCCCATATAGTCTTCATGTGTTGCGGGCGGGGGCCGCTGCCGCTTCTTTCTCTCGGGGGCCTGCTCGGATCCGGGTTCGCTGCTACAGCTCGAGTGGTGACCGAACCCGGGCTCTCACTCTCACGGCTCCCCGTCCTCACAACCGTCGGAAAGGGATATTTACAGGGGAGTTGTTGTGTCTGTGACGCCACCTGTGGGTTGCGGTTAGGGATGGTGGCACCACCGCTGCCTGGTGATGGGGCGCCCGGGCCTGATGGAGCGGGGCAGCAAGGTGGGATCCCCTCCACGGGTAGGGGAGGCATAGTCCCAGGGCCCCTGGTCCACTTTAGGTCTCCCGCTACCGGATCTCCGTCGCCTGTGGCCCTGCTCACTGTTTGCCACCTAGCCAGATAGTCCAAGGGCTACAACCCCTGACTACACTGCTGTCAGCTCTCCACACTTGAACTTGACTGTGTCCACTTTAAAGCCTAAACTTGATCTCCTGTGTTCCCGCCTCTGACACCTCAGGACCCCCAGGTGGGCGTTCTCATCCGCCTGATCCCGCCCACTGGTGTGTCCCTATTATCATGAGGGGGTGACTAGGGTTTAATGGCTGTGTGTTATGCCTAAGTGTGGGTTTTTGGTGGTGACAAGGAGGATGTGAACTGTTTGTGACTCCCTGGTTTTGCCAGGGTGTCACACGTGCACAGGGGCCCTTTTCTGTCTGTGGTCCAATCATTGATTTTTATTGCTGGCTTGTAAAATATTTGTGTGTAAATGGCTATTTTGGATTGAGAAATGGAAGAGCACTTAAAGGTGTTGTCCATTTTTGGAGATACTCTTTATTAAGTGCATGTACTTGGGGAAAAAAATCATTTTTGCAATTAAAACATTTTCACGGTTTGGCTTTTCCAGGTGCTTTGTTTTGCTGCACAATCAACTTTGATGTGTTCTGTGATCATAAATCAGCTTAGCAGAGCTCAGAACAACCTCCTGTTAGACGGTTGCAGTGCGCTCACTGACAGATTCTCAGTTAATTCATTTTGCAGCCATAAACATAGAGCAACACAGATTATCAAAGTCAATAGATACAAAATCTTTAATGAAATCCAACTGCAAAAATAGTATTTTGCCCCACATACATGAGATAAAAAAATAAAAAATGTCCGCAAAGGTGGACAACCCTTTTAATAAAGGAAGTATGCATTCTGGATAAAAGAAAAATGGAAGATTTGCAAAAGTAAAAAAAGGTTATAGAAAGCAAATCAAGAATAGAAGGTGCAATAGGACTGCGTGAGGGCAAGTGTTTATATGAGATGTCATATAAGTGTTTGAGAACTGGCAGAAGTATTACAGCCTGCACCCTACAGAAAAGTCTTAGTGGGGCTGCAGGCTTTCTTGAGAGGGAGAGATGAAGAAAGTGTAATCCTGCTAATTTACACAATAAGGGCATAGTGACATGATTTGAGAATTAATTTTTAATGAAGGAAGTCTGCGGGGGAGCAAAACTTCCTCCACTGACATTCGTCAAATCTAGAGCATTTTTCCATATGTATACTTTGTTTTTGTGCCAAGGTTGCTTTCAATATGCCAACTACTGGAATTCATAATAATATAGTTCCACCATACCATACATAGGATTTTGACACCATCTGAACAAAATGAATCAACTGAGGACTCACCAGCTAAAATTGTGCCACCATTGGCACATATGAGCATGGTTTTTGGCCCTATGCAGCTTCAGTTATGTGGTACTGTGCCCTTTGAGCTCACCTTGGTCAATCTTGTCAAGACACAATCTGGTCATGCTTTTAATATGGTGTTAATAGCATTAGTCTGATGAAAACAGGCTATAATTAATTGAATTTAATCTTTTTAGGAGAATAGATAGATATCGCAAATATTAACTTGATCAATTGTTTAACATCAGGCGGTATAACTCCATTCACACCTGACAATAGTGATGGTGAGCCATATGTACGGCTCGGACATATGTTCATGTGCTGATAGATGGATGAATGGATAGGTAGACAGATAATGGATGGATAGAGGGATAATAGATAGTTACATAGATGAATGGATAGATACGGTAAATAAATAGCTGGATAGATAGATAAATGATAGATTAATAAATAGATAGCTGGATGGATAGGTGATTTAATAAATGGATGGATAGATAGATAATAGATACATAAATAGATGGATGTATAGATAGATGGATAGATGAATAGATAGATAATAGATACATAAAAAGAGAGATGGATAATAGATAGATGGGTAGATAGATGATTTATACATAAATAGATAGGTAGATATCCACTATTGATTTATATATACTCTAACCTACTGCTTATTAGATTAATACCGTTTGTAAATTGCATCTGTGCTTCTTTGACTGCAAAGATCATAGGCAAAATCAATGTATTTTCTCCCCCAAACCCCGCAGCCCTCACCACACATGTACAAGTACACATATATACTTTAGAAATATAAAGCGGTCTAGTTAGTGAGAAGCACATAATAACTTTAGTGGTGTCTTCTTTCTGTTTTTGATACTGGACCCAGATGTGTATATGTGCCTGTGTGTAAGGTAACAGCCCTTTCTTGCCTCTGTCTCATTCCTCTCTGTTGTCATTCAGACTGTGTCCTCATTATCTGCTGATCAATAAATTGAGTCTTCACTGAGATGTGAGGCACGAAATAAACAGAAACACAGAGAAATGGAGGCGGAGGATACAGGTAATACACAGAATGAATCGGTGCAGAACAAGAACATAGCCTAGGTGAGATATAGAGGACAGTGAAGAGGGGTGAGAGAGAATATTAGGGCGATAGGAAGACGTGCAGAATAGCAGACCTCATGGTCAGAGGAGCAGACTCTGTACAGGGAGGAAAACACAGATATTCTATTATTTCAATGCATTGCACAAAACTGGCAGTTTAATCATCTCTATGGGAATAGTAATAGTCAAGTGCAAAGTCATTCCTCTCCTGACACAGTGCTTCAGAGACACATATATAGCCTTCTATTTCAGAGGTGTACTTAGAGTAATGGCAATAGAACACAGGGCGAAGTGACATAGCACAAACAACCCATTAACATGCATTAGACTAGTTTACCGATGTGCAGCATATAGACTACTGTCAATGGTGGCCTAACATTTCTTTTGACATGAGGGCTAGTAGTGGTTGCATTCGGCTAGTAGGCTATAACATTTATGATGATGACGTGCCATTGCTTTTATAGTATAGCCTCTGGTGCACCTGTTTGGGTCTATGAACAAGTTTTTACTTAGTGATGTTAATAGCATATGAAGTGATATGAAGCTAACAGATCACTTTTCTCCTTCTTCCAGGAAGAATCGAAACTTCCCTGAGTTTATTTTGAAGCTGCAGTCTGAAGGTAGGAGACTATTGTGTGTAAGGTGGCACTGAGCCGTGACCTTCAAGGCACACAGTCATACGGAGGCACACACAAGCATCCACACACGTTAGAAAGCATCATTTGTATTCTTAGGACGTGCACATTAAATTGTTCTCGGAGACATGTGATGATGCACACACACAAAAGGACATACAGGCAAAACTGCCCGGTGTCTGTCCATCAAAATAACTCCCGTAATGTGGAGGACAAAGAGACAGGGCTGAAAAAAAGTAACTGAGGGGGGCATGTGCAGGAGAGATGGAAGAGACAAGCAGATTTGTAGGGGAAATATAGTGCATGTGAGGTAATCTGCCGAGATGGAAACAACTGGAGCAAGAAAGCAGGTGAGAGAAGAGCGGTGATTATTTTTTAATATATTTTGATGATGCCTACATATTTATAATATATAGGCATCATAGGCATCATCCATCATATATATATATATGTGTATATATATATATATATATATGTATGTATGTATATATATATATATATATATATATATATAAATATATTATATATATATACAAGTACATACTCTTCTCACATCGTCTCATTCACATGCACATACACACACATATATATATATCTATATCTGTATATATATATATAAATTATAGATATAGATATATATATATATATATATATATATATATAGATATATATATATATATATATATATATATATATATATATATATATATATATATATATATATATATATATATATATATATATATATATATATAATATATAGATATGTGTGTGTGTGTAAAGTGATTATATATAATGTATGTGTGTGTAAAGAGACACTGTGAGAATTAGAGTGCCAGACGAAAGGGCAAAGAGAGTGCAGGTGTGAGACAGATTGTGAGAGGAGAAGCCTCAAAACAGATATTTAGGTGTAAAAGGGGAGGGACAATGTTAGGATACAGACAGGAAAACTATGTGTAAGAAAGCCACGGGCAGAGCGAATCAACAGAAAAGTATAGGTAGATCAAAAGCGAGAAGTGAGTAGGCTGAGGGAAAGGGAGAACTGGAGAAAGCAAGCGATGAAGTGAGACATTGAAAGAGACAGCGAGAGAGATTATAAAATGAAAGAGAAAAAAAATCAGCCCAGAGAGAGAGACAGAGCAGTGTTGACAGACAGAAATTAATCAATAGGCAGACAGGAAGAGAGACAGGAGAGAGAGAGGCACTGAAAGAGAGACTGTTTAGAAAAAGAGAGGGAAAAGGAGAGAAAGTGAGAGAGAGAGGCAGTCAGTGAGAGGAGAGAGATAGAGGAGGAGAAGGGGGAGGAAGGGGGGCATCCATTTTTGTGGCGGGGATTTGAGCTGCTTTTGTGTAACTCTCCCTGAGAGATCGCATGCTTGATGAAAGGCCCTTAGAAAATGCAAATTGCAGCACGCATGAAAAGCACAAAGAGGCATCTCGCTGTCCCTGCCATGGGTTTAATTCTTCACCAACCACGTAGCGCTGACGTCGGGAGCAGATAATCTCTTCTCTGCCCGGGAGTGTGAGTATAACACACAGACTTTCCTGCTCGGGGAACACTATTTTATCCATTTATTGTCCGGGATTTTTTACTCTCATCCTGCATGAGGGTCTGGGGAGTGCGGACGAAGTAAGGGATGGGAAGGTATATTTATTTCAAGTGGGGGGGGAATTTTGGCTTGCTTTTTTTTTCGGAAATTGTAAAAGAAGGGAGAGGGAAAAATGAATTATTGGTTAAAAAAACTTAGCAGGTGCAGAGGGTACTAGAGAGGAGGGGGAGAGGGAAGGAGAGGGAGGGTATAGGAGACAGAAACGGGAGAGAGAGAAAGAGGAAGGGAGGAAAAGAGGAGAGAGGGAAACGGAGAGAGAGGGGGCGGAGAAAGGGAGTGAGAGAGAAGGAGAGAAACAGAAAGAGGAATGTGAGATAGTGAGAGACGGAGAATACAGAAGGATGCAGAAAGACACCGGACAGAATCCGAAAGAGAGATGGGAGACAAGTGTCAACATGCAGAATCTCACGTAGACCGATCCAAAAGTGTGCTAAAATCCACGAAAGAAACATTAACGGAACAACGGGGCAACTTTTTTTTCCCTTTAAGTGTGTGTTTTTCTCTCTCTCACTCCTTCCTTGCTGTACATGGGAAGGGGGGTAGGAAGAGGGGGAATGTGAGAATAAAGGAGGGAGGGTTAGGGGAATGAGAGGGTCTTTGTACTGTGAAGCAGTGGGGGGGTGAAGAGTGTAAGGGAGGGGGAGCCACAGAATAAGGTGAAAGGGTTTTTGGTGAAAGAAAGAGAGGACAGGGTGCAAGAGGGAGGGGAAGGAATGCTGTCTTAACCCTATGATTACTTGATTGAGGAGTAGATCATTTTATAAGTCCCTTAACCCATCTTTCTGACAGCAGGCCTGCAGTCCCTTGCCTGATTTACTTTTGGCTGAGAACGGGTTAAGTGGGGTGCAGCAAAGGGTGGGTTTTCACCCCCCGCCCCACATATACATGCCCGCCTGTCTGTCTGGGGCCTGGGCAGGGAGGGGGTAGAATGAGGCCTTGTGATTTTCTGTCTCTCGCTCTCTCTGTCTCTATTACATGGCTGAGTGAGTCTGAGTAATGAATGTGTGATGAAATTACACGGGCGCACACATACACACAGGAATATGCACACGTACATCCAGATATGTGTATATATATATATCTCTTGTCAATATATACAGAATTGTCGTCCTGCAGAACATGTATGAGATAGTGAAGAACACAGGTACGAGATGTAGAGGAAATATGATGGATTTACTTTCTAATGCTTTCTTAGGGAGATGCACACTACAGATAAAATAGGCATGAAGAAAAAGTTACAAATCCACAGTGACGACTGCTACTGAAACTCTTAGTAGTCAAACTTAAGACTTGTAACCGTAGAATAACATGTAGGGAACATGCAGTGTTTTATATAGGAAACCTTATCTTATACCAGGAAAGAAGTGTGTATCCTATGAAATGTTCCAGTCCCTTGGAGATTTGCTTCTTATGGTATAAGTAGTAGAGATGGATGGAGAATAATGCTGCATTGTAAAGTGTTGCATACTGTGTTTCAGGAATAACATTATTCACTGTGGTGAGGAGACATGATCCTCCTACTTCATCTGTGCCCCAGAATGTCTAATGGCGACTGCATGCACAGTTACAAAGGCACAGGGATAGGCAGACTACAACCAGGTACAGACACAAGCTCCGACCCTTAGAAATAGAAGTTTCCGTACACAAATGTGAGAATATAGACCCACAATGATAGTACGGACATTATGTATTTATTCTGATGACAGATTAGAGCCCTGCATGTGACATGATGTAATACAGAAGGTGGAAGGATCTCTTGGTGTGAAAATGTTCCATGCCACATATCATTTCTCCAAAGTATCTCAGAGCTCTGAATATCATAGAAGAGCCAGCCACCCATCTGGTGCATCTAGGGAATGGCAGGTGAAACTGTGCTAACCACATGGTGCATCCCCTTAGGGAACACATGGTGACCACACAGCTGATATCACTGGCCCTGGTGTTCACAGTGCAAGCACAGAGGAAGGCAATGTACACCTGATCACTTAGTACACTAATGATAGAGATATATCATCATATAGGTCTGTTCTATTCTCAGTATGGAGCAAACTATCAGAGCCTCTCCTTCGGCAACCTCATATTCACTTACCCATGTATTTGGTAATTATCAGCAGACTGTAAACACACCAACATGTTAAATCCTCTAGAGAATATATAATTGCCCAGACCACACAATAAGCATGCCACCACTAGCAATCATAGAGTAACATACTGAGACCAACATATAATAGTGCAGAAATAATGCTGTGAGTAGTATTAGCATGGGGGCCCCCCGTATGACTCACCTGAGCATTACTCTAGAGTGACACATCTGAAAATGTGTAGGTAGGTGTGTAATGTGTGTGTGTGTCTATATATATATATATATATATATATATATATATATATATATATATATATATATATAAAAACGCGTGTATGTATATATATATATATATATATATATATATATATATATATATATATATATATATATATATATATATATAATGTGTGTGTATATATAGTATCTAAGCATGTGGTTCCTTGAATGAGTCACGTTGAGTTATTTTTAAGGTTTAGCATTTGATAGTGAGTGTGATACAGATATTTTTGTACATTTACGTTACTGCTTATTGATTGAAGATGGCAACTTGTGTCTATTCTAGAACCCTTGATATCATACAACAGGATATAGATGTAGTCATAGTGGTCTGTTTTGTAATTTACTAACTCTATGGGTATGTACGCACGTTAACTATTTGGTGCAGAAATTTCGGCATCTCTTGGCAAGAAAAACGCAGCAGAAAATATGCACTTTTTTGCTGCATATTTTTCCCTCTTCTTTAGTATGGGGGAAATCTGCAGCAAAAACGCTGAAAGAATTGACATGCAGTAGATTTAATTCTGCACGAAATCTGCAAGGAGAAAATACTCAACGTGTGCATGAGACTTCAGGATTCTCATTCACTTTGCTGGCATCAGGAAACCTATCAGGTTTTGTGCCAAATCTGTACCGAAAAAATGTGTCAAAAATGAGACAAAAATTCAACATGTGCTCACCGCACAGCCTAAGGTTGCATTCACACATCTCTCTCCGGTATTACATCCATCAAAAACTGAGCGTTTTTCTCCAATGCATCATCTGGTTTGTCTCTGTTTTCCTTGGATTTTTTTTTCTCTCATCAATCTAAAAACGAATTTGAAAAAATAAAGCCATTAAACCGTAAACTTTTTTCCCTATTGGCATTGAGCAAAGGATCAATTGCAAATTGATGGAAAATGGATGTCCTTGTTTTTCTATCTGTTGTTGACGGATCGACATAAGGGTGCTTTACCCCCTGCGACATCGCTACCGATATATCGTCGGGGTCACGTTGTTAGTGACGCACATCCTGTGCCGGTAGCGACATCGCAGCGTGTGACACCAAGGAATGACGATCAACGCAAAATTGTTCAAAAACGGTGATCGTTGACACGTCGCTCCTTTCCTTAATACCGCTGCTGCCACAGGTACGATGTTGTTCGTCGTTCCTGCAGCATCACACATCGCTGTGTGCGATACCGCGGGAACGACGAACATCTCCTTACCTGCGTCCACCGGCAATGCGGAAGGAAGGAGATGGGCGGGATGTTACGTCCCGCTTATCTCTGCCCCTCCGCTTCTATTGGCTGGCCTTGAGGGAGGGATTGTTCGGCGGTCACAGCGACGTCGCTTACAATGTATGTGCGTGTGACGCTGCCATAGCGATAATGTTCGCTACGGCAGCGATCACCAAATGTCGCACGAGGGGCGGGTGCTATTGCGCTCGACATTGCTAGCAATCGCTAGCGATGTTGCAGCGTCTAAAGCACCCTATAGGCTTGAATGGCCAAGTCTGATCTGCACAAACAGATGAGACTAGGACATGCTCTGATTTTCATGGAGTGGACACTTGGATCCGTTTAAAAATAAAAGATGTGTGAATGGTTCCATTGAAGTCCATGGATCACACGGATATGATTTATGTGTACAATCACACCAACATAAGACCATATTCACATTGTGATTTTGGTCTCTGTTTAACGTATATATGGGGAACATTTCCTGACCATAGACGGAGGCTGTAACAGGTGCCTAACAGTTGCATCTGTCACCCATAAGCTATAATAGCATGTGTAACAGAAACGTCAAAGGATGGCATTAGCCTGTGGATGACGACTGCCACTGTTAGGCATTTAGCACAGGTATCTGTCGCCCATAGGCTATATTGGCATCCATTTAAAGGATTTGTCATGCAAAGGTATTGAAAGCTTGTGACTTTTACTTTTAATGGATGCCTGTGATAGATGCTTTACAGGGGCATCCATCACCCATAGTCCTCCATGTTAAGGAATATATATGTTTTCTACTAGACGGTAGCAGAGTATACTCTAACCATGAACAAAAAAATGGAATAAACACATGATTGTATTTTATTTCTCCAATCCTAAGGTTTGTCCAGCTCATATGAACATGAATTTCACTCCCTATGGATGCTGTTGAGGGTGGTGAGGGAAGGATTGGTTGAAACACATATAGTGCCACTTACTTACTGTAAAGGAGTTCTCCACAATATAAAAATATGGCTGTAAAGTAGGGAATGGGTTAATGGGTCTTTGTGAACTATTCTGTAATGATGGCATGTCAACCATGCTTGTGACTTGTCATCTATGCTATCATTATGACTGAAGTCATTGATTGGCTGCAGTGGTCACCTGCCCATATCAGTACATCATCACTGCAGGACAGTACACATAGACCACCAGAGCAGGGGCTGATTTTTCAGGTGAGTCTAAGTTAATCTTTAATACATGCGACCAGTTTTGTGACTAATAAAATCTCATACAACCCTTTGAAAGGAACCCCTAGTATCAGCAAGGTAAAAACAGCATGACTGACGTTATTTTCTCCTACTACTATTAAAAGGCACCACAGATGCACATACAAAGGAGTCGTAATAACATGCCTGATAGAAAATTAAATATTGAATAAATCGGCAAATAATGAACATAGAATTGTGAGAAATCAGACAAATGCCCCACATCACTGCAAGGCTTCCAGTAATAATTCATAGGGTCACTGTATTATTAGCCCTGAAGGTCTGGAGGATAGGTCTGTAGTTCTGCTCAATAAATCATAGACACAATGCTTCATTATTTCCTCTGTTAACGTAGAATAAGGGGAATGAGGTAATGAGCAGAAAGAGGAGACAGCGAGACACACGGTTACAATGGAGGGTGAGTCGTGGCACAAATATTTATTGCACACTGGCATCAAACTTACAGCTGGATTTGTTGCAGACCTGTTTGAACAGTAGATATTTTAGGATGTGCAGTAAATATATAGGAACGAGGAGGCTCCTTAATTTCCCTGATTTTGCATAAAAGGATGCATGCATAGTCGAAGCATGTATTTACCCCAATAATACGTTCCCATGAGATCTGTCTGCTGCGGGGAAATCTACAACAGTCATAGATATTGGGAACTACTGCTTCAATTCTGTCATCTGTGAATTTACCGGTAGCCTGTTGGAGGCACTTGGTGTTTGACCGTGTCATGCCACCATATGGCCCTCGTCCTCTAGAAGTATTGCTCTCTGTGTACAGCATCCAGTGGAATGTGGCACATTTATTATATCATATTTTTGGGAAAACTGACAGGAAAAAAATGCTCTGTATGCCACTGCATGAAATCTGTATATATGAAGCTACAGTAAAGGCCTCATGAACGGCATGACCTTCTACATTCTGTCAGGGCCAAACTCCAGGACAGCCTTCCATGAGATTTACAATGGCAGCAACTAACTAACAATAAATTACATTTCAGGATTGCTCAGTTGAAATTTTTTGTCAACATGTGGTATTCATGATTATGTTCATGTAGTTTACTGTACTGAAGCTTGTGTGATTGTTGCCATAAATATTGTACTGATTCCTGTGGAACCTTATTAAAATCATCAACTATCCACTTGATAAGTCATAAATGTGAAGCCCCCCATACATTAGATGAAAGTCAGCTAAACCTACCATATTTGGTGGGACCATCCAATCATCTGATGTGTATAGGGGCCTCCTGACTCTTCCCCATGAACAAATGACATCAGGGGAGAGGAGAATTGGGGATTTGAATTTCAATGGCAGCGTCTTTGGTTTTCTGGGAAGATAACACACTGCTAGAAGAGTCTGTCAGCCTTTTTCTCCCCTCTCCCCATTGAAAACACAAAAACTCTTTGCTAAATTAAGCGCTTATGTGTGTAGAGTAGCCAGGAGAGATGGCTGATTGCCGACCAAACATTCTTCTGACAGCTATCTCCTATGTATGGCCAGCTTTACATATGTGGATTTATTACCCCTGGGATGGACCCACTAGTACAGGGGAACCCTACTGTCCACAGCCACATGATTAGCTGTTCCGATCACTCCATTGGAGTTGGGATATTCATAAGGCCGCTTTACACGCTGCAATCTCGCTAGCGACATCGCTAGCGTGCGTACCCGCCTCCATCGTTTGTGCGTCACGGGCAAATTGCTGCCCGTGGCGCACAAAATCGCGCGGACCCGTCACACTACTTACCTGCCTAGTGACATTGCTGTGACTGGCAAACCGCCTTCTTTCTAAGGGGGCGGTTCGTTCGGCGTCACAGTAACGTCACTAAGCGGCCACCCAATCAAAGCGGAGGGGCGGAGATGAGCGGGACGAACATCCCGCCCACCTCCTTCCTTCCTCATTGCGGGCGGCCGCAGGTAAGGTGAGGTTCCTCGTTCCTGCGGTGTCACACATAGCGATGTGTGCTGCCGCAGGAAGGACGAACAACATCGTACCTGCAGCAGCAACGATAATTGGGCATAGGGGGGCATGTCACCGATTAGCGATTTTGCACATTTTTGCGATGATTCAAAATCGCTCATAGGTGTCACACGCAACGACATCGCTAACGCGGCCGGATATGCGTCACAAATTCCGTGACCCCCAACGACATTGCTTTAGCGATGTCGTAGCGTGTAAAGCGGCCTATACCCCTCCTGGTCTTGTGGCTAGATGAGGTGGGTGACTAAAGTCCTTTATTCTAGCAATCTTTGAGATTCCCAGCAGCTGCACTCCCACTGATCTAATATTTATCACCTGTGCAGTGTACAGGTAATGCATATTTTTTTGCTGGAATTCCACTTTAAGCTAAATTTCTTCACTACCAATTAATGAAATATCATAAAGAACCTGCTTGCTTGATAGAGAGTTCCTCCTCATAAGAAATACAAGAAATCTAGTGAGAAGTGCATGGACGATAGGAATGTACAGTGGTGTTTTTTTTTTCTCATTGGTAAAGAGTAACACCAACAAAAACTAAAATTGAATCACCCCTCCTTACTCCAAACCACCCAACCCCAGACTTCACGTCACTATAGCTTGGAATGTATGGAGAATAAGAAGTAGGGATGAGAAAATGAGCAAAGTACCTAAAAGTGAATTTCCTGTTTTGTATGAAGCCTCTCATAAACCCCTTCTTGACCAGGACTTAATGGTACTATTGGAATGATCTGTTTGACAGGGAAATATTTGCTATAAATGTAAAATGCAGTTAGAAACCAATGTTTCAAACCACTGATGAAAGATTGTTTATTTGATTTGTCAGATATTTCTAGACCATAGCACACAGGCCGCCATTTAAAATGTTGTACATTCATCTTTATTAGAGTATATGTCATGAAGCGGAGGCCACTCGGTCTGCATATTATACATTGCAGCAGTGAATATTAATGGGGAACACCTAAGATCCATAGCAAAGAGGTGCTGGTCTCCAGAAAAAGCAGTGGTCAAAAGTGCACTGAGAGAGGTGGGGGTGATGGCATTCTGGTCTGTAGAACATTGCTTCATTTATAATGGAAGTTCCCTGGCATTTCTAATATAGATTCCTATGGTTTCGGTATCTTGTAAAATTTGGGACAGTACCTCCTTTCCATACATGTTATGTTTCCGTAGGGCTCCCTAGCACTATTCACTACTGTAATATATTATATCCAGAACTATTGGTCCCCACTCCATTTTTTAAGCTTATACTTTAATGGAATATATCCTAATTATGTTGAATGTATTATTTATTTTGTAGGTTTAGTAGTTGTGTTGGCTCAGTTACGTATTTTTAGGTTTGCTAGTATATTGTAAATGTAATTGTTGAATGGACATTCACTAGTACCACTAAAGGCCCTGTCACGCACAGAGATAAATCTGCGGCAGATCTGTGGTTGCAGTGAAATTGTGGACAATCAGTGCCAGGTTTGTGGCTGTGTACAAATGGAACAATATGTCCATGATTTCACTGCAACCACAGATCTGCCAAAGATTTATCTCTGTGTGTGACTAGGCCTTAAGGGGCACTTTGCACACTATGACATCGCAAGCCGATGCTTGCGATGCCGAGCGCGATAGTCCCCGCCCCAGTCGCAGCAGCGATATCTTGTGATCTCTGCCGTAGCGAACATTATCGCTACGGCAGCTTCACATGCACTCACCTGCCCTGCGATGTCGCTCTGGCCAGCGACCCGCCTCCTTCCTAAGGGGGCGGGTCGTGCAGCGTCACACGGCAGGAGGCCAATAGAAGCGGAGGGGCGGAGATGAGCGGGACGTAAACATCCCGCCCACTTCCGTCCTTCCGCATAGTCGGCGTGAGCCGTGGTGACGCAGGTAAGGTGATGTTCCTCGCTCCTGCGGCTTCTCACACAGCGATGTGTGCTGCCGCAGGATCGAGGAACAGCATCGTACTGTCGCTGCCGCGCAATTATGAAAATGTCGGACAATACACCGATAATACGATTACGACGCTTTTGCGCTCGTTAATCGTATCAAAAACGCTTTACACACTACGATATCGACAGCGAGGCCGGATGTGTGTCACTTTCAATTTGACCCCACCGACATCGCAGCTGCGATGTCGTAGTGTGCAAAGTACCCCTTAGACTTTGTGCAGTCGCCGTCTTTTTCAGGCAGGTCCGCTCTGATACACTTGTGAAAAAGTGCCCAGAAACTTCTACGTAATACGACTCGCTGATCATGTGCTCAGTCGTTTGAGCATCTCTCAACCACTTCAGGTTTCCAAAGTCACCGAGCATTCTTCAGGAGTTTTCGCTCTGAAGATGCTCTATGTTATAAAATACAAGTCAATGGGAAGTCTGTAATGAAGCCCAGGAGTCTCCCTTGCATCTTTTTGAGCATTTTGTTTAAAAAAAAAATGTTTGCGGTTTCTTCATTGTTAAATGGAATTAAAAAAAATGTCCAAAAGACACCACAAAAATGCTGAAAAAATCACTATAAAAATACTAATGGCCAAAATCATAGAATATGCACTTGGGAAATGACAAAAAAAGCTAAAAAAGACACTTCAGAAAAAAAAAATGCTGGTATTTCCTGAAATGTCTTTTTGTTAAAAGGTCATCAGGTCTGTACACCTAGAAAAGACGTCGTGTGCACATACCCTTACAATATAGATTATATTTTAGGTTTGCATAGTAAATCCTTATTTATGTGAAGCACAAATCTAGCTTCTTTACCTTTTCTCAATAACATCTGAAAATAATGCTCAGAATCTCCCATGTATAGTGACACCAAAATGTGCACTTTATCCAATATCTGATGTAGTTGCTGAAGAACAAAGGTCTCATTGTCATTCTCAGTCTTTCTAGGCATCCATTAGATCATATGCTGCATCTGCACAGGAGTGTGGAGCAGCCATGTACAATAGTTGGTGTAGCAGCAGACAGGACAAGGCTGGGTCTGTAATGTACATTCTTGTGTGATACGGATGGGTTATTACATGTGTGTTATGATGGTTCAGGGGATGGGAGCGATGTTCTATTTTTTAACTAGTAATTCTTTTTTGTGTGTTTTTGGGGAATACTCTATATTTTTTTGTATTATTTAGCTTTTTATACAAATGTTTCTGTGTACTGTGGACAAATCTTTAAAATTGGTTTTGGGTGTAGGTAATATTGTGCGCGTGCTCTTCTTGCAGTTCTTAATTTACAGACTATGTATCATAAAGGTAGTAAAATAACTCATGTTTATTAGATCACTATAAGTTGCTTTTTGTACATGGCAAAATTCAAGAAACAAACAAACCATGTCACCCTGTACCCCTTTGTCTTATGTCACACTTCAAGGGAATCTGTCACCAGGTTTTTGCTACCCCATCTGAGAGCAGCATTTTATAGAGACAGAGACCCTGATTCCAGCGATGTGTCACTTACTGAGCTGTTTGCTGTCATTGTAATAAAATCAACGTTTTCTCTGCTACAGATCTAGCAGTTATACAGGGCTCATGAATATGCTGGACTGCTGCTAATTACTCAGTGATTTTATCAAAACTACACTAAGCAGCCCAATAAGTGACACATCACTGGAATCAGGATCTCTACCTCTACATTTTCCTGCTCTCAGATTAGGTGGCAAAAACCTGGTGACAGATTCCCTTTAAGGTACATTTACACTATGATTATCACAAACGAGTGTTTCCTGATAATCGGCAAGTGTAAACACTCGTCTGAAGGGTGAAATGATTTTTAAACTTGATTAAAAATCATCGTTCTCAGCAGCACATATACTGTGTAAACAGGACATGTGCTGTCAAGGACAATGATTGTGTATATACACATTATTCTATGTGTATCAAAAGAGCGGTCAACGTTTCCAAATAGGATATTAAATGACCACCGATTTGGAAACTTTAATATCCACCATTGGCCAGTGTAATTGAGTCCTTAACCTTCGTCAGGCTGCATAATTTTACAACGTTTACAACGTTGACCCCTTATCTCGGAAGGGGGTGGAGATATTTTATTGAAATTTGGCCAATATATTCTTTACCAAAACTGCAGAGATGTCACGAAATTTCAGCCCTCTACGGCTTTTGGAAAAAAATGTATTGCAATTTTAAAACGGAATAGTTACTCAGCCGGATGAAGGTTAAAGTATATTTACAGGCTACCAATCACCCGATAAACCAGATAAATGTATTTGTTGGGTACATTTTCTGTTCTCAGCAGCACATTATTTGTGAACAGGTCATGTGCTGCCATGTACAATGATAGTCTATACTCAAAGAACAATTGTATTAACGATTGTTCTGTGCACTGTTCTGTGTGGTCATCCTGTCTAAACAGGCTATACAACAACTGCCTGTCGGCTTGCATGTAGCCATTTGTCACCCACAGTCACCCAATGCAAATGCATCTTAAAGCCCCCCATACACAATGTATACCCTTCAGCTACCATTGTTTGGCAGATCATTCCGCCAACAGCTATCTCTCCCGAGTCTTCCATACACAGGAGTGCGTCAAGCCCTCCTGTATATTCTGTGAAAAAGACGCTGCCTGACTCATCTGGCAACTGCTCATCTCTTACAGAAAAAAGGCATTGGGACTTGCCAGATCCTTCACCTTGCCGGACGTAATTGGATGAGGGTTGGGAGGCCCCATACAGATTAGACTGGTGGCCGATTGGATTCAGATGACATTAGTCTAATGTGTATGGGGGACTTCATGAGAATGTTAAGTGCTCCAAAGTGTAGAATTACATAAGAAGATATCTATATATATAATTGCCTTATTCTGTCTGTCTGTCTGTCTGTCATGCTCCAAAATTGTGTCACCGTGACAGTGTCACCGTGACATGTCCTTACGGTGACACAAAGCTGATTGGCCGCTGATTGGCCGCTGGGCTCGCCATGGCCCCGCCCCCCCACACCGATTGGCCGCTCGCCCAGGCTGCGCCCCCACACGGATTGGCCAGCCGCTCGCCCAGCCTCCGCCCCCCCCACAGATTGGCCTCTCGCCCCGGCACCCTGCAGGCATTGGCAATTCGGCCACGCCACGCCACGCCCCGCCCCCCTCACGCAACGCACGTTAGCTCTGGCCCCGCCCACCTCCCCCCGCGCATTCCCCGAACTGACAGGGCTGTCACGGAGGTGAGTACTGTACTCCCCCCCCCCCCCCCCCCTCTCCCCCCCCCGCGCATTCCCCGAACTGACACGGCTGTTAAGGGGGGTGAGTACTGTACTCCCCCCCCCCCCCCATCCCCCATCCCCCGCTCGCACGGGAGTGGTGTGGGCTCCCGTGCGAGCGGGGGACGGGATACGTTGGCATGGTTACAAGCGCATCGAGGTCCTGTAGCGGCGGAAGATCCACACGCACACACACACACACACACACACATCAGCTCACACTCACTCTCACACTCACTCTCACACACACCTCACACACACATCACATCGCATCCACACACTCACAGCATCCGGCGATATCCCTTGCTTCTCGGCCTCGATACTGTGCTGTTGTGACCTTCCAGGACCTGACGGAGGATCACATGGCCAGAAGCATGTGGTATCTCCGGATGTTGTGACTGTGAGCGCGTATGTGCGATATCGTCAGTGTCTGTGTGTGTGAGTGTATGCGATCGGGTGTGTGTGTGTCGGGATCGGGTGTGTGTGAGTGGATGCGATCGTGTGTGTGAGTGGATGCGATCGTGTGTGTGAGTGGATGCGATCGTGTGTGTGAGTGTCGGGATCGGGTGTGTGTGAGTGGATGCGATCGTGTGTGTGAGTGGATGCGATCGTGTGTATGAGTGTCGCCAGAGGAGGGGACAGAGAGGGGCTGAGGCTGGGGACAGAGAGGGGCTGAGGCTGGGGACAGAGAGGGGCTGAGGCTGGGGACAGAGAGGGGATGATGCTGGGGACAGAAGGCTGATGCTGCGGGTAGAGAGGCTGATGCTGGTGCAGCATGGGGGATGGATTACAATGGGGGGTGCGCAGCATGGGGGATGGAGCACGTTTGGGAGTGCGCAGCATGGGGAATGGAGCACGTTTGGGAGTGCGCAGCATGGCGGATGGAGCACGTTTGGGAGTGCGCAGCATGGCGGATGGAGCACGTTTGGGAGTGCGCAGCATGGCGGATGGAGCACGTTTGGGAGTGCGCAGCATGGCGGATGGAGCACGTTTGGGAGTGCGCAGCATGGCGGATGGAGCACGTTTGGGAGTGCGCAGCATGGCGGATGGAGCACGTTTGGGAGTGCGCAGCATGGCGGATGGAGCACGTTTGGGAGTGCGCAGCATGGCGGATGGAGCACGTTTGGGAGTGCGCAGCATGGCGGATGGAGCACGTTTGGGAGTGCGCAGCATGGCGGATGGAGCACGTTTGGGAGTGCGCAGCATGGCGGATGGAGCACGTTTGGGAGTGCGCAGCATGGCGGATGGAGCACGTTTGGGAGTGCGCAGCATGGCGGATGGAGCACGTTTGGGAGTGCGCAGCATGGCGGATGGAGCACGTTTGGGAGTGCGCAGCCTGGCGGATGGTGCACGTTTGGGAGTGCGCAGCATGGCGGATGGTGCACGTTTGGGAGTGCGCAGCATGGCGGATGGAGCACGATGGGAAGTGCACAACACACCACACACACACACACACACTGGGAACCACAAACAACTGCCCTACACAGACACCTACACACACAGACAACGCTGCACACACACAACACCCAACACACAAACACCGCGGCACACACAAATATACGCACATACCGCACAACACACACATTGCACAAAACATACCTCCCCCCAAAACACACCACACACACAAAAACCGCGCAACACACAACGCTACAGACACACAGCGCTCCACAAACAACGCAACACACATACAACACCGCTCTCACCCCCGTCACACCCAGACAACACCCAGAACATGTACAGCGCCTACACAAACACTTGGTAACTACACACAACATATATATATATAACAAAAATCATACATGAACTACACAATACGTAAATTCTAGAATACCCGATGCGTAGAATCGAGCCACCTTCTAGTATAATATAACTCCCTTAGAAATCTTCTTGAAGCCGAATGAGTTTGCAGTAATAGCATATGGTGATGGGATGCAAATATACACAGTAGTGGTCAGAAGCAAGTTGTGTCATTTCAGTCAGGTCAAATTGAGTGACCTCATCTATGGATACCATATATTATAGGATAGGTATAACTTTCGGATGACTGGGGGCTCAACCACTGCTAACTCCAGTGATTTGGAGAATGGGGTTTTGCAGAGTCCTATCTAAATCGAGTGGAGGTCAAGCATGCACACCTTCCCTCCATTTATTGTCATTCGGAGTGCCTGAAATAGCAGTGTTTTATCGGTTATCTTCGGCATAGCCCGTAAATTGACTGGAGGTTCACATATTTGACCTCCGAGGATTGCAGCACTTGAACCCCCAGGATTAGTAAATTATCCCTTTTCGTATTTAGAGGGAGTAAATTTCATTCTTGGGAAGACCCCTTTAATGCTGGCGGTTTGCACATCAATTGATGTTATCATAAGTATGATTGAATGCTACCTCCCACTCACCATGTGGATCTGTCGTTATATAATCTTGGTAGGTTTTTTTTGTGTAATGTTTATGCTTTAAACTTCTTATCATTTATGGTATATGGGAACTGCATACAGAGATGTAGCATTTTCCAGGCCACAAATCAGTATTTGTAAGCCATAACCAAGAGAGGAAAAACAACAGAGAAATCTATCATGGCAATATCAAGACTTTTGTGTTTTGAAGACACTTCTGGTTTAGGTTGTTCTTATAATACTGATGCAAAATATTGACCAAAATGCTACCACGAGAAAGTGACACAACAGACAACAACCATTTCAGCTGTCATTTAATTTTTTTGCTGTGTACAATCTATATAAAATAAATGAAGTCGGTAGGGAATCTAGTAAAGCATGATGACATCAGTAGCAATTGGAATGAAAAATCATCGTCCTTACATGTGTCTTTATCGGCTCTTTTTTGCAACAGGAGTCTTTTAAGGTTAGGATGGTAACCCTATGTGAGATCGGCCTGATGAATAAAAATGGGCATAGACAAAAAATACCATTTTACATTTTTCCAGTACAACTTAAAAAGAAAAAAAAATGGTTTGATAGTATATATCAAAGAAAATTGGAGCTTTTTAATCTTTGTCGGGCGCAATATAAGCATGTAATATGCCCATAGACTGATTAGCCAGATTAACCACTGTATTGGAAAGTGCAGTGAATTATGCTTTGCAGTACACCTGTATTAAAAAAAATGGATACTGTGTAGTTGGTTTTCTTCATTGGGGATCCACGGGAGATATGTGTAGCTGTATAGGCATAGGGTTACATTTGTCTGGGGCATTCAATTATAAGAAAAACTAAGTACTTGAATTCTTTTGAAAACTAAGAGGACAATTAATTAAAGAGAACCTGTCACCAGATTTGGTGACTATAAGCTGTGGCCACCACCAGTGGGCTCTTATATACGGCATTCTAACATGCTGTATGTAAGAGCCCAGGCCGCTGTGTAGAACATAAAAATCACTTTATAATACTTACCTAAACGGTCGCTGCGGTGGGGTCATATGGGCGTCTCCGGTGCCGAGGCCTCCTCTTTCGTCCATTTTTGTCGTCCTTCTTGTGAAGACAGGGTGCATGACGCGTCCTAAGTCATCCACACTTGCTGGCATTGAGGTCCTATGCAGACGCACTTTGATCTGCCCTGAGCAGGGCAGATGAAAGTATTGTAGTGCGCCTGCGCTGGATCGGCGAGTGTGTATGACATAGGACGCGTCACGTCATGCACACAGGCTTCAGAAGAAGACAAAGATGGCAGAAAGGGGAGGAGCCAGCATCGGAGAACGGAGACACTCATATGACCCAACTCCACGGCAGCGACCGTTTAGGTGAGTATTATAAAGTGAATTTTACGTTCTACACAGCGGCCTGGTCTCTTATATACAGCATATTAGAATGCTCTATATAAGAGCCCACTGGTGGTGGCCGCAGCTTATAGGCCCCAAATCTGCTGACAGGTTCTCTTTAAGATTTTTGTAAAACATTAACAAGTGGAAATATTTTTGTGTAACTCAGATGTGGCGTGGCTGTGCCCACATGTCAAATTCGTGATAAGTTATGTCACTTTTTGTGGGATAACTTAATCCAGAATATACACCCATCCCTGAATGGAGCATATATTTGGCATCAGCCCATGCCATTTAACAGATGCACCTAATTCATTAAGTGACATGCACCTCTTAATGAATTAGGTGGTGCATCGTACTCCGGCAAGCCCCTTCCAACACCATTCTTAATTAATCGGCCACTAGGTCTTTGAATTCTATTTTTTTTACTTATTATTAATAATAATAATAATAATAATAATGTTTTCTTTCTATAGCGCAAACATATTCCGCAGCGCTTTACAATTAACTATTATTAATTACTATTAAGCCATAAAGTGAACTCTGCTTATTGGAAGGAAGATCTTAAAATGATGTAAATACAACGTCAGATGACACATGACAAATTACACAGTGTCATTATATATTTAACAAAAAATAGGCCAAAATGTAGAAACTGTGAGTGAAAAATTAAGTACACTCTTACTGCTTCTATAGGAATTAAGAGGGTCAATAGCAGCCAGACTCTGCTGATCAAATGTCCTTGATTTAAAGGGGTTGTCTCAACTTCTTCATTAGTGCACCGCTCACCATTTCTGGCCTCCTTCTTTGCCGGTGCACTTCTGAAGACTGACAGTTCGGACCAGTGGCATGGTCACGCTGTGGTCTTGAGCTCTCCCAGGTTTCTAACAGAGGCAGCTTTGCTTCTGCAGCAAGGGAGAAGCTCGGAGCACTGACGCTGGACGGATTCAGTGATCAGGCTACCTTAAGAGCGGTGCTAACTCCTTACCTAGGTAACCAACCTCTCTGAAATTGCAGGATGGCCAGTAATCTAGGCAACGAGCTGTACACTATAATTAAAAATCCGTCCGTTCTTGAGCCAGGTGATAATTTTTAATTTGAATAAATTACAAAGTTGCTACCTTTTTAAAAGTCCTTTGCAATATATTAAACATACGAACTTGAGACTACCCCCTTAACTGTTCATCAGTCCAATAAAAGCAGAAGTTTTTGCAGTTTTATGTGTGAAAAATTTATTTTTGTGATAATGTGTAAATAAATTATGACACTGGGTAATTTATGCGTTCTTCATCAGAGGTTGTATTTTCCTAATTTTACTACCTTCTAAGGAACAGA
Organism: Anomaloglossus baeobatrachus; assembly: GCF_048569485.1. Classification (NCBI taxonomy): domain Eukaryota; kingdom Metazoa; phylum Chordata; class Amphibia; order Anura; family Aromobatidae; genus Anomaloglossus; species Anomaloglossus baeobatrachus. The sequence goes on from NC_134353.1 coordinate 652,983,913, forward strand.
TTTTTTTTTATTATGCGCTGAGTGGGTGTACTGAGTTTTTCTCATGATTGTACATTCGGCAACATGTTTTAATCGGTGCTGCCAAGTGAAGTGGCAAAACCCAATGTGACCCAAGTCATATATAGTGGCAGTGTGCGCACCTGAGCGGTGAGTCATATATCAGGTAGTGAAGTTTAATTCACAGTTTATTGACATATATGTATTTACCTAATCACACCCCATAGGTCATTGCTATGTCAGGATACGGACATGCTGGCACATGACATACACACCTAATAAAGTTTTAAAAAACCAGATTAGAATTTCTGTAGTATGTTGAAAAAAGGGGGAATTATATCTAGATTTGAGTTTTAAGTACAATATTATAAAACAAAAAAATGTTGACAGTCAGCACTCTTAGTATTGAGTTAACGTGCAGGTGAATGTATATGATGACCAATATACAGACGTATATACCAATGCTATGCCAAGCACTCTGCAATTAATACCTGAATTATACTACTGCAATACATATAAATAAGTGAGGTAGTTAGTTTTGCTCAAAATTGTGTAAGGTGTCCACCATCGACAATGGGACCTCATTGGATGGATCCTAACTATTGACTTCCTCTATATGTGCCCCACCATACCTCAGATGAACTGGGGAATAGAGGATGCCGCAGTATCCATCCTGCCAGTTGCCAGTGTCAGGCATTTATGTCTAGAGCGTATGCGTCTGACAATGACCACAAACATTAGGTATACCTAGCGTTAGCTTTAATTAAAACCTGTGGGATAGTTAGGTGGCCAAGGGAGCAGCAACACTTCCCAATGTACAATGAAAAAGATTAAAAATGCAATATTTGTATATTATTTTGTGTAGAATATCTGTTTCTGCTGTTTAGTCCAGCCTAGATATTTGTTAGTTTTACCTTAGACTTAAGGCTTCCTTCCTTGTTTTTTTCTTTCTTATTCACCTGGTTCCCTCTATGTGACAGAAGACTACAAAATGTCCACACACTTCATGCAAAAAATCATTGCATGCTTGCCAACTGGTTTGAATTGTGGCTATGAGAGTGCAAAATGTGGCTAGTGATACCTATCCATACATCTGTCTTAGGCCTCATTCAGCTGTCCATGCTGCACGTATGTGTTCTACCCGCGTTAATTAGGGACTCAACATGTACCCCTTATAGTCTACAGGGCTGTTCTCTTGTTTGTGCTTTCTCACCAACTGTGTGTCAGTGCAAAACTCACCGAGACATGTCTGTCACGTAGACAAGGCTATGGGTCCGACAAAAATAAGAACAGTACACAGATGGCATCTATGTGCTGTCCGTGTTTAACATTGTAAAGTATAGGAGAAGCTTTGTCATTTATTTTTCCATACTTGAAAAATACTGATGACACGCAAATCCAAAATCCTGAGGACACACGTATCATTTTTTTGTGTACGTGAAATATCCTGACATCTAAATGAGGACTTAATCAGATATGATAATTAAGGCCCAATATTCCTATGTTAAAAAAGTAAATTTGTGCTTTGTCAAACACATGACCTAGAGTAAAGGGGGCTTTACACGCAGTGACATCGCTAGCGATGTCGCTGGTGAAAGCACCCGCCCCCGTCGGTTGTGCGTCACGGGCAAATCGCTGCCCATGGCTCACAATATCGCTGGGAGCCGTCACACGGACTTACCTGCCTAGCGACGTCGCTGTTGCCGGTGAACCACCTCCTTTCTAAGGGGGCGGTTCATGCGGCGTCACAGCGGCATCACTAAGCGGCCGCCCAATAGAAGCGGAGGGGCGGAGATAAGCGGGATGAAACATCCTGCCCACCTCCTTCCTTCCTCATTGCCGGCAGCCGCAGGTAAGCTTTAGTTTGTTGTTCCCGAGGTGTCACACATAGCGATGTGTGCTGCCTCGGGAACTACTAACAACCTGCGTCCTCAACAATCAATGATTTTTTGAAAAGGAACGACGTGTCAACGATGGACGATTAGGTGAGTATTTTCCATTGTTAACAGTCGCTCGTTGGTGTTACACGCAACGACGTCGCTAACGATGCCAGATGTGCATCACGGAATCCGTGACCCTGACGATATATCGTTAGATACGTAGTTGCGTGTAATGGGGCCTTATTAGAAGGCACAGAGATGAGCACCTCGAGCCGCCCAGCCCTCAAATGGCTTAAGGTTTAAGGGCTCATGCGCACGTTGCGTAGCATGCATTTACGCTGCGATTAGCACTGAAGCGTAAATGCATCCCCACACAATCTATGTAGATTGTGCATAATTCGTGCGCACGTTGCTTTTTTGAACGCAGCGATTTGGATGCTAAGGGCTCGTGCGCATGTAAATGCTCAAATTTCTGCAGCGATTTGACAGCACATGTGCGCTTCAAATCGCTGCAGAAACACTGCGTAATGGATGCAGTGTTTCAGCAGATTACATGCCGATTTAATGTGCTCTGGATGCTGTTTCTCCCATAAACAGAGTGGGAGCTGCATCCAAAGCGCTCAAATTAATTGACATGCTGCATTTTTGAACGCATGGATTTGGGTCAAAATTTTAGCACCCAAATCGCTGCGTTCAAAAAAGGAACATGTGCACGAATTATGCATAATCTACATAGATTGTGCTGGGGACGCAGGACGCATGCATTCATGCTGCAGTGCTAAACGCAGCGTAAATGCATGCTATTACGCAACGTGCGCACAAACCCTAAAATTTTGACCCAAATCCGTGCGTTCAAAAAGCATGTCAATTAATTTGTGCACTTTGGATGCAGCTCCCACTCTGTCTATGGGAGAAACAGCATTCAGAGCGCATGAAATCTGCTGAAACGCTGCATCCATTACGCAGTGTTTCTGCAGCGATTTGAAGCGCACATGTGCTGTCAAATCGCTGCAGAAATTTCAGCATTTACGTGCGCACGAGCCCTAACACAGTGTTTCAGTTTTGACCAATGTTCTGCCAATACATTTTCTAGGAAGGCTCTCATATGCAGACTGAAAAATGGTAGTACACACTTTTAGATTGAGAACATGATTATAGTTTGTGTTCTGAAACAATGCGGTTTGATTTTTATTGTATTTGAGCGCATGCACCCCATTGAAAACACTGAATTTATGCTACTAGTCAAAATGTAAAACCTTTGAGCCTCTATTGCAAAGTAATCTATAGAAATATGAAATATCATCTTTTGTATCCACTCCTATTGAAAGAATAGGCAATTTGGCTAGGCAAGATGGCAGGCAACAGCCTTGTATAGGAAGAGTTTAAATGGTCTTCTCGATTGAAATCTATTTCCTTTAATTCCTATAACTTTTAAAGGAAATAACCTTATACATGCGAAGCTGTCTCTAAATTTTGTTTCTATTTACATTTGTCCACAGGTCAACACTTTTGTAGGAGTAAGGTACCTCCATTCTCTCAATAGATGAGGGATCCAGAGTTGGAACCCTGTTTATCCCTGAACCAGAATTATCCCTCCTTTAAATTATTTTCACTTTGGATAAACCTGACATCTCCCTCAGGAACTGTGGTAGTAGTGGTGGCATTTTAATACCATAACATTCCAAAACTTGTAAGACTTTACAGAGTTATTTTGTGTAGACATCACATATAGCCACTTAACAATGTAATAACCTACTGAATAAAGGAGAGGTGAAAAATGTTGTATGTAAAATAAGTATTAAAACATTAATATGTTGCCTTCATTTGTTCAAGTGTCTTGTTTTTTTTTTTTGTTTGTTTCTTTAGGAGAATAATCAGCACCCCTGGAGAGACCCTTTGAGAAATCTTAGCAATGGACTCTGTTCCACCTCTTCTTACTCAAGCACTGCCGCCTTCGCAATCCCCTCCTCTTTCTCATATGAACCCTTCTCCTCCTTCTCCATCTGTTTCTCAACAAATCAATATTTCGCTTGCATCATCTCGATCTGAACCCTCTCCAACACCCTCATCTCCTATTCACATCTCACCTTTTCCAGAATCTCCTTCGTCACCTCCTACTGATTTAATCCATCATGTCACTGCTCTGCCTCTTTCCTCCAAATATTCACCTTCTAAATCTTCACCTTTAGCATGCATTAGTCCTCCTGCCACTTCCCTTCTTCTCACTTCTCCCCCAGTTTCCCCTGCTCCTGTCTCTCTTTGCTCCCCACATGAGAGTCTTTCTCCAGAAAAGGTAACTTTCTGTCCTCTTCCTGTAGCGCCTAGTCCACCTGCCATTGCCCTGTCTCCCCCTCCTCCTTCTGTCTCTCCTCCAATTTCTCCTTCCCCTTCACCAGTTTTTTTCTGCCCTCCTGCAGACTCTTCTGCTCCTTCCTCACCTCCATCCTCCCCATGTGTTACAGTTATTCCAACCTCACCACAGAATACTGAAGCCTCACCAGGATTCTCATTACCACCAACCTCTCCCTCTCCTCCTCCATCTTCCGTCTCTCCATCTCAGGCTTCACCTTCACCCCCTGCCCCTTCTTCACTCCTTAGCCTTTCTTTTGCTGATGAAGAACTGGATCTTCAACGTCATTCCAATGGTTTTTCTGATGGTTCAAGCTCTAAATCTCGTCAGTTTCCATGTACAATATGTGGAAAGCAGTTCCGTTTTATCAGCATTTTAGCACTTCATGCAAGCACGCACAAGGTGCGTGGAGCTCTTAATCAAGGTCGTGGAGGCCTCAAGAACTTTGAGAGAAACTCACAAAGGCCTCTGTTCCTGGAGCAGCAGCATGGGAAAGAACCTAATTCTTCTGATATACAAAATGCCACACCAGATATCATTCAGGAACCGGTCCCTCTTTTGTCTATACCTGCTCCACTTCCAACACTACGCCATCCTTGTCCTTTCTGCAAAGGTAAATTTCGTAAAGCAGCTGAACTGGAGCGTCACCTCAGAATACTTCATAGGCCTTATAAGTGTCACTTGTGTGACTTTGCAGCATCTCAGGAGAGTGAGCTGATGGGACATGTTGAAAGGAGACATTCAGCACCGCTACTGCCCAAGATTGTTCCACCTTTACCTGCCCCCACCCCCACTCCAGCTCTGCCTCCTGCTGAGTTCAAATGTGAGATCTGTTCTCAGAGTTTCACTCAATCCTGGTTCTTGAAGGGTCACATGCGTAAACATAAAGATTCTTTTGATCATCGTTGTTCAGTTTGTGGACGATGCTTCAAGGAATCATGGTTTCTGAAGAACCATATGAAGGTCCATCTTGGCAAAATAAAAGGAGTAGGAGGTCAGGAACCACCTGTGCATCAGCCATCACAATCTCCACATGTTACCACTACAAATTCCCCATCGTCGTCATCCTCTTCTAGGCTGCTTGGATATCAAAATTTCTATTCTGGCCTCTTATTGAGGTTGCCTCCTCCTGGAGATGCCACCTGTTCCCAAATGCTTCAAGCCACAGCAAGAGCAGTGCAAAGTGGGGATGGAGATCAGGATGGAGCAGGGGCATCTGCTAGGGGACAAGCAATGAATGCAGCAATTGGGGAAGCAACATCTTCCAAGGTTATGTTGCCCCAGGGGTCATCTGGAATTGTACTGAAAACAGTGGGTTTTCCAGGTAAGAATCTTTGTTTTTAGGGTTTTTTATGGTTCCATGTAATCTATACAAACAAACAATAAAGTTTGATCTTCATCAGAAGCTGATATTTTAAAACGGAAAGTATTTATTGTTGTAGACAGAAAATTGGTAACTGTTTCCTGGCCCATAGACAAATAAAAAATGTGCTGCTGGGTTTTTTTGTTAAAAAAAATTCATGTTCCAGCTTTTTAAAGATATCTTATATAGAAATAAAACAAATTAATTTGGTTAATTTTTTGTAGAGGAACAGCAACGCCTCTCTTTTGGAACAGCATGTAGGATAATCACAATCAAATGTTTTCTGTATTTCTACATTCATCAGAATAAAGTTTTGTAGGTATTAGAGTTGAAGGGGATGTTTACTACTTGGACACCTTCTTAAATGCCGGAGTCCCTCAGTAAAATAAGAAAAGCTTATACTCACCACCCCACATTGGTGTTGCTCCACAATGCTGGCACTGCATCTCCCAGAACTCACGTGACATTATGTCACATGAACACTGCAGCCAATCGACTGCCTGACATCAGTAGTGTGCAAAGTTTTTGAGGGCATTTTAAGGAATTACATGCAAAAATATATTACAGAAAATAATATAATAACTGACAGCATGGATTCATAAAACATAAGGCGTGTCTAACCAATCTGTTGGGGTTCTATGAGGGGGTAAGTACAAATCTGGATATTGGTAATGCAGCTGATGTGATTTATATTTATACTAAAGCTCCAGAAGCAAGGACTAGGGGTAAAGAATTGGCTAAAAGATAGGAAACAAAGAGTAGTCATAAATGGTAAATTCTCTAAATGGGCTATAGTCAGCAGAGGGGTGCCGCAGGGATCTGTGCTAGGATCGATTCTTTTTAATCTCTTTACTAATGACCTTGTGGATGGGATTGATAGTAAAATGTCAGTCTTTGATGATGACACCAAACTATGTAGGATATTAAAAATTGGCCTTGATAGTACAATATTACAAAAAGATCTGGATAAGATGTCAGAATGGGCAGATACTTGGCAAATGAAATTTAATGTTGATAAATGTGAAGTAATGCACCTAGGAAGGCGAAATCCTATAACTGCGTATACATTGAAGTAAACTCGGGACTACAAATCAGGAGAAGGACTTGGGTATTCTTATTACAAATAAGCTGAGCAGCAGCACTCAATGTCAGGCAGCAGCTGCTAAAGCAAACAAGATTTTAGGGTGTTTAAAAGAGAGATTAGATCCCGTGATCCCAACGTATTGTTACCCCTCTATAAATCACTTGTAAAGCCACATCTGGAATATGGGATCCAGTTTTGGGCTCAACATTTTAAAAAGGACATTTAAAAGTTAGTTCAAAGACGGGCAACTAGACTACTACAAGGAAAGGAAGGCCTCCCATATGATGACAGGTTGACAAAGTTAGATATGTTTAGCTTCGAAAAAAGACGTCTCAGAGGAGATCTCATTTATATGTATAAATACATGTGTGGTCAATACAAAGGACTGGCACACTACTTATTTCTTCCAAAGACAATACAAAGGACCAGGGGGCACTCACTGCGAGTGGAAGAAAAGTGATTCTGGCAGCTAAATAGGAAAGGGTTCTTTACAGTTAGAGCAGCCAGATTGTAGAATGCTCTACCACAAGAGGTAGGAATGGCAGATACTATAACAGCTTTCAAAAAAGCGCTGGATGATTTCCTCAAGACACATTGTCGGTTATAAGTGACTTAATGACAAAATTTAAAATTGGTGGAGGAAGGTTGAACTAGATGGACCTAGGTCTTTTTTCAACCTATGTAACTATGACAGTCACTGAGATTAGCTGCAGCACTCAGATTACATTGTCCTACTCGTCGCTTGTCAGGCGACCTTAAGGCTATGTGCACACAGTGCGTTTTTCTCGGCGTTTTTGCGCGTTTTTCGGGTGCGTTTTTGGCCTCAAAACTGCAGGACTTTGCTTCCCCAGCAAAGTCTATGAGTTTTCATTTTTGCTGTCCCCACACAGCGTTTTTTTCCAGCTGCGTTTTTGTGGTGACCACAAAAACGCAGCATGTCAATTATTCCCGCGTTTTTCACTGCGCTTTTCATCCATTGAGTTCAATGGGATGTTGAAAGACGCAATGAGAAACGCAAATAGCTGCGTTTTGGTGCGTTTCTAAGACCAAAAACGCAGCTATAAACGCAGGAGGTGGGTAGCAAAGTGACGTGTACAGGAAGAGGATTCCTTCTGTCAGTATATACAGAAGCGTGAATCCTCCCGGTACCGTCACCGCCGCTTCCACCTCCCGTCCTGTGCATGTCAGCTGCCGTGCGGCGCCATGTCTGGGCAGGAGGTGGAAGCGGCTGCGAAAACAAAAGTGAACAGTAGAAAAAAAAAAAAAGTTATACTCACCTGTCTGCAGACTCTCGGTGCCATGCCTGCTCCCATCCCCTCTCACGGTATCGCCGCTGTGGCTGTGTGCAGACGGCTGGGACACCTCCGGCTCCGATAGATGCAGGACCTGGCGATGGATCACCTGATGCAGTCACCTGACGCATCAGGTGATCGTAAGTATCGCGGTGACGCGGGCGCCCGGCCGGCATCAGCGGATTCGTCAGGAGACTTCATCCCTGATTACCGGCAGCTGCTGCAGCGATCGGACAGGATCAGACTCCCGCCCCATCGCTACAGGAGCTGCCGGTAATCAGCACATAAGTGAGTATTATTTTTTTTTTTTTTTTTTTTTTGCACCGATGCATCAGATGATTGTATAATCGGCTTTTATACAATCAGCTGATGTGTGATGGGATTCAGGCACTTGATCCTGACACATCATCTGATCGCTTTGCCTTCCAGCAAACCGATCAGATAATATTGGATCCGGATTGGACGGCGCGGGACCCTGACCCAGGATTACTGCGGAGGGGGGTTCTTTATTTCAATAAAGATGGAGTCACTAATTGTGTTGTGTTTTATTTCTAATAAAAATATTTTTCTGTGTGTTGTGTTTTTTTTTTTATCTTTACTAGAAATTCATGGTGGCCATGTCTAATATTGGCGTGACACCATGAATTTCGGGCTTAGGGCTAGCTGATAATATACAGCTAGCCCTAACTCCATTATTACCTAGCTAGCCACCCGGCATCAGGGCAGCTAGAAGAGTTGGATACAGCGCCAGAAGATGGCGCTTCTATGAAAGCGCCATTTTCTGGGGTGGCTGCGGGACTGCAATTCACAGTGGGGGTGCCCAGAAAGCATGGGCACCCTGCACTGTGGATTCCAATCCCAAGCTGCCTAGTTGTACCCGGCTGGACTCAAAAATTGGGCGAAGCTCACGTCATTTTTTTTTTAAAATTATTTCATGAAATTCATGAAATAATTTAAAAAAAAGGGCTTCCCTATATTTTTGGTTCCAGCCGGGTACAAATAGGCAGCTGGGGGTTGCGGGCAGCCCGTAGCTGCCTGCTGTACCCGGCTAGCATACAAAAATATGGCGAAGCCCACGTCATTTTTTTTGTTTGGGGGGGCAAAGAAATCCTGCATACAGTCCTGGAAGGAGGATGCTGAGCCTTGTAGTTCGACAGCTGCTGTCTGCTCTCCTGCATACACTATTGGATGGAGGATGCTGAGCCTTGTAGTTCTGCAGCTGTCTGCTCTTCTGCATACACTAGTGGAGAATGAAGAACACATTGAAGAAGGAAATGACATCAGACCTTTTTTTTTTGTTCACTGATAAAAAACGCATAAGGACGCAGTGAGCAAAAACGCAGCAAAACGCAGCAAAATAACGCACCAAATCGCGTTTTTTCGACGCAGGTGCGTTTTTGTGCGTTTTTAGCGGCCAAAAACGCACAAAAACGCAGCGTCAAAAAAACGCACTGTGTGCACATAGCCTAAGCCAGACCATGCATCACTGAGTACAGGCTGCGAAACTTGGAAGTGTGGAGCCAGCCTAAAAGTATTCTGAGAGGCAATAAAAGGGACCCTATGCCCACATTTTGACATAAAAGTGGTAATAAAGACGTAAATGTGAAACTAGTCTAAAAATATTGGTATATTTTTCCTCGCTCTCACCTAATGGTGCATTTTTTCATTCTATTTTTTCATAAACATTATCACTAAATCATGCAGAAGTCTGCATGATGATTTCACTTTAGAACGTCAGGCATGTTTTGTATAGTTGCATTTACAACGTTAAAGCCTAACTACCGTTTTAATTTTTATTTCATAAATAAATGGTACACATGAAAATAAGTAACTTTATAATACTGTTTCCCCAAAAATAAGCCCTAGCAGGACTTGTTGGCCTTTTTGGAGTAAGGCTTTGTAGTAGGCTTAAAATGCAAGTTCTACTTGAAAAATAAGCCCTTAGTTGCATACTCAATCTAATAGTATCCCGAAGTAGGGCTTGTGCAACCCTATTTCTGGATAAGTTAGTTTTTTGTCCCCTTGTGTTGCTCTAAGCACCGGCTAATTAAATGATTGAATATTCACCCTCTTCCCCACCCAGAATCCCGCCCACTGCTCTGAAGCCTGCACAGGCACCGACACTCTTCCTGCTGTACCATATCACTGTGGTGCTATCCTTGGGCAGTGAAACAGTACAGCAGGCATAGAGTGTCTACTCAGATGAGTGTATAGACATACACGCTGTCACTCTCCGCTCAGGAGAGTCGCCAAGGATTGCGATACGATCCTTGGACTGGCAGAACTGGTAATACAGCAGGCAAAAAGTTAGGGTGCCCATGCAGGACTCAGAGTAGTGGGTGGGATTATGTGAATATTCATTCACTTAATTATCCAGCGCATTCTCACTGCAATCCTCGGCGGTACTCCTGATCTGAGAGTGACAGCATGTGTTTCTGCGCAGCTGTCACTATCAGCTCAGGAGACATACCAAGGATTGCATTGCTATCCTCGAGCAGTGATATGCACTGGTGGTATACAGTGTGAGTGCAGGGTTTAGAGTGGTGGGCGGGATTATGTGGGGATGAGGCTGAATATTAATTCACTTTATTATCCAGCGCATTCTCATTGCAATCCTTGGCGGTACTCCTGATCTGAGAGTGACAGCATGTGTTTCTGCGCAGCTGCGCAGCTGTCACTATCCGCTCAGGAGAGATACCAAGGATTTTGGTGCTATCCTCGAGCAGCGATATGCACAGGTGGTATAGAGTGTGGGTGCAGGGTTTACAGTGGTGGGCGGGATTATGTGGGGATGAAGCTGAATATTCATTCACTTTATTATCCAGCGCATTCTCACTCCAATCCTCGGCGGTACTCCTGATCTGAGAGTGACAGCATGTGTATCTATGCAACTGTCATTGTCAGCTCAGGAGTGATACCGAGGACTGTGCGGCAATCCTCGGGCACTAATACAGCAGACACCCCCTGAAAATAAACCCCAGAGCATTTTTCAAAGCAGAAAAGAATATAAACTCTTGTCTTATTTTCGAGGAAATGTAGAATATCAATCTGCTCCTTTCTGCCAGAATTGGTCAGTCATTATTCTGAGGTAAAGTCTGTATTGATGATATTGAGGAGTGAGGAGAGGGCAGAGCTCTGTCTCTAGCTCCTCCCTCTTCCCGCCATCATAGAATCTCATCAGTACCAACTGCCATCTCCTATCTCATAATGGGAAAGTCTTCACTGAATACAGATTTTACCTCAGAATAATGACTGATCAATTTTGGCAGAAAGAAACAGATTTCTCTGATAAGATATATTACAAAGTTACTTATTTTCATGTGCCCTATTGATTTATGAAAGAAAAATTAAAATGACGGCTACGCTTTAAGGGTGTGTCCAATGTTGAGTATTTGCAGGTGAGTTTTCTTCTATTAGCAGGGAAAACACAGCGTATAATAGTCAGATTTGTGGCTTAGTTTTACTTGCGGTATATTTTTATGCATTTAGGTGATAAATACTGCAAAAATAATAAAAGAATTGACACGCTGCAAATTTTAAAAAAACAAAACGCATTGATGGTTAAGATATGAAGGAAGAAAAAGCAGCTTTAGAATGAGATTTCAGAACTGTCTTTTGTTTTGCTGGTACTTTTAGATCACAGCATTTTCTGCTCTCAAAACAAAATGCTGCAAATACTCAACGTGTGCACAATCCCTAAGGGTGCTACATAAGCTACTGGGTTTTTTATGTTTTTCTTAGTATCTTTGCTCTGTTTAGGTTTGCACAATAGTAAAGTATTATGCTGTAAACACAAAATTAAAGAATCTCTCCTATCTATATTTCTTTTTCTTAAGTGTGTTAATATGTGCATGATATGTAGTGTGTATGTGTTAAAATACTTGCCTATCGTCTTCCTGTCTGGTGTCCAGCACCGTTCTGCTCTGCTTCTCAGTGACGTCACTGCAAATCCAACTAGCCGGCTCGCTCTATGCGTGAGCAAGAAGAAGACTCTTTTACAATAAAAGTATATGGAGCCTCGATATGGTGTTCCATGGACTTAAGGCCGCTTTACACGCTGCGATATCGGTACCGATATCGCTAGCGTGGGTACCCGCCCCCATCTGTTGTGCGACACGGGCAAATCGCTGCCCATGCCGCACAACATCGCCCAGACCCGTCACACTACTTACCTGCCCGGCGACGTCGCTGTGACCGGCTAACCGCCTCCTTTCTAAGGGGGCGGTTCGTTCAGCGTCACAGCGACGTCACAGCTGCGTCACTGAACCGCCGCCCAATAGAGGCGGAGGGGCGGAGATGAGCGGGACGAACATCCCGCCCACCTCCTTCCTTCCGCATAACGGCCGGGAGGCAGGTAAGGAGAGGCTCCTCGTTCCTGCGGTGTCACACGGAGCGATGTGTACTGCCGCAGGAACGAGGAACAACTTCGTTACTGCTGCAGTAACGATTTTTGAGAATGGACCCCCATGTCACCGATGAGCGATTTTGCACGTTTTTGCGACGATGCAAAATTGCTCATAGGTGTCACAAGCAACGGCATCGCTAATGCGGCCGGATGTGCGTCACAAATTCCGTGACCCCAACGAATTTGCATTATCGATGTCGTAGCGTGTAAAGCCCCCTTAACATTATAAAAACCACTTCCAAGTCTGCAGAGCGGTGACATCACTGATAGCAAGAGCGATGCTGGACATCGGAGAGAGCAGCAGTAGGTGAGTATAGCAATATACTCATACGACACACCATACACATAGGCACTCATTTAATTAAAAAAAATGGGACATATTCTCTAGTAGGATTTAATATCCGAGGGTTTAGATACCAGCTGACTGTTCTGTCATGGTCTTGTCAACTTGTGGATCATGGCTGGACCACATTTCATATCGTTAGTTGGTTTTTCAGAAACATAACATTGGGATCACAATATAGTCTGACCCCTAGTCGATATTGGACCAAGTAGGTGGGAATATTTATTCTTAAAGGGAATCTATCACCAGGTTTTTGCTCCCCCATTTAACAGCAGCATAATGTAGAGACAGAGACCTTGATTCCAGCGATGTGTCACTTACTGAGCTGTTTGCTATTATTTTGATAAAACCAATGTTTTCTCTGTTGCAGATCTAGCAGTTATACAGAGCTCATGAATATGGTGGACTACCTGGTAGCACGCCAAGTAGTCCTCTAATGATAAACTACTACTGATTAATCAGTGGATTTTATCAAAATCACACTAAGCAGCCCAGTAAGTGACACATCACTGGAATCAGCGTCTCTGCCCCTACATTATGCTTCTCTCAGATTAGGTGTTAAAAATCTGGTGACAGATTCCCTTTAAAATGGAACCTCACTTTAAAGTAGCCGCAATATGCGGAATATGGTTCTGTCTGTATGCCGTCTCATTGAACACAATGCCTGACACCTTTTAGCACCTGAGTTGACAGAAATTGACATTACGTTTGTCCATGCATCAGAAATTGAAGTGGGAAATACAGGACTAGAAGATGTGGATAGACATTTTTAAAACCTGAGCCTTACATGTGGGAATACATATGTACAGATTTTTAAGTAAAAGAACTGCTTTAATCTTTTCTTTCTATTTTCAGCCCACACACGCGATCAGCAGCACTTTAATGTTGTGGGATAAACCGTCAATCACTTCTCATCGCTTTCTTCTCAGTGTGACAGACATACATGTCATCCTTATGAGTATAGAGGCGGTGAATTTTGCAGTTGGGCAGAAATTGAACATATTCAAATAAATTATATTATTACACATTTTAAGGCAAAAACGTCAATGTTACCATAGTTACCAATCAGATTAAGAAGATGTTGCAGAAAATATTGCCTATTTTCTACAGCGGGTTTCTTAACTGTCCTATAGAAAGTGTAATCTAAGGTCCCATAGAAGGTGTGATCTAAGGTCCCATAGAAGGTGTGATCTAAGGTCCCATAGAAGGTGGGATCGAAGGTCCCATAGAAGGTGGGATCGAAGGTCCCATAGAAGGTGGGATCGAAGGTCCCATAGAAGGTGTAATCGTGGCCTGTTATTACATACAGGTCTGTGGGGTGAAATAAAAAAATAGCTATTTCTTTAACATGTTGGAAAACTTTTTTTTATCCTTTTGTTAGTAAATAAATCTCAAAGAAAGAAGAATCACCAAAATGCTATAGAAAAAGGTCTAATTGCGACTTGGTTACATGACAACACTAATCTTACACAAAGGTATCATAAGATAGAAGCCCACACAGTGGAGTCATCAGTAACACAGACGGAATTATTTTTAAAGCTTTGTGATTACATTGGTTGGTTTCTCTGGTGTCCTATGAAAAACACTGATACTACACTCCTCGAGATTGAATTTGCATCAGCAAGAAGGAAAAATTTTGGAATTATGGAAATTATAAGAATGATAGACATGTTAATATTTAAATGATGGGAAATGATGTGACCAAAACTTTCAAACATCTCAATTTTATTCAGTATGAGCACCCCATGCAGAAATACCCTCACTAACAGACCTTGGCCTCCTATTAACCCCATCACAACCCAGGCATGGTTGTTTCAGGGCTTGTCATTTTGCGGGAAGAGTTGTACGTTTGAGTGACACCTTTCATTTTATCATGTTATGCACTGGAAAGCGGGAAAAAAAATTCCAAGTGCATTGATGGCAAAATAAGAAGTACAATTCCACAATGGTTTTTGGGATTTTCTATTTACCATGTTCACTATACGGTAAAACTGACAGACAATATGATTCTCCAGGTCCGTAATAATACGCAAACACCAAACATGTATATGTATATATATTTTTGTGGTGAAAAAAAAATTGAAAACATTTTGCTTGTGTCGCCATTTCCAAGACCCCTAACACTTTCGGGATATGGGGCTGTGTGTGTGACATTTTTACTGATACCATTTTGGTGTAGATACAATAATTTAATTGCCTTATTGCAATGTTGCGGCATCCAAAAAACAATTCTGGTTTGTCGATTTTTTTTTTTTTTTTTTTTTTTTACACTGTTTACAGATTGGATTACTTTTTTTTATATTTTGAAAGATCAGACTTTTACAAATGCAGTGATACCAGTTATGTGTGTTTTTTTTACGGTTTTATAGTTAATGGGGGTGATGGGTGATTTAAAATTTTGGGGGGTTTTCATATTTTTTTTAAACTTTTTTTATGTTTTTACTCTATTTAATAGTCCTTTTTGAGAACTTGAAGCTGCGATCATTTGATCACTTGTGCTATCCATAGCAGTGCATTAGCACTGCTATGTATATAGCTAAATGAATGCCAACTAAACTCTATCTTTAAGGGCTCGAGCGTATGTTGCGTCGTGTCATTGCAGAAATTTCTGCAGTGATTTGACAGCTCATGTGCGATTCAAATCGCTGCAGAAACACTGCGTCATTGATGCAAAGTTTCTGCAGAAAAAATGCCGATTTCATGCGCTTGGGATGCTTCCAATGCCATAGACAGAGTGGGAGCTGCATCCAAAGCGCACGGAATAATTGACATGCTGCATTTTTAAACACAGTGATTTTGTCAAATTTTTGACACTCAAATTGCTGCGTTCAAAAAAGCATCATGCGCACGGATTATGTACAATCTTTATAGATTGTGCTGGGGACGCACGCGCTTACGCTGCAGTGCTAAACGCTACACACAAAGGAGTGCTATTTCCATAAAATAAAACAATCTTTATTGAAAAAAAGAACATACATATATGAATTTTAAAATCTCATTATTCATCAATAAACAAGATGTTTAGAGGTATAAGGAGGACTTCTTACCAGCAATCACCCCCCACATAAGTGTGTGTGTGGATCCCAATCAATAAATGCAGACCTGCATAATCAATACTGGCAGCAATAACAGAAAATCTGCTTTAATGAAAAGTATATCATCCCTGATGGGCCAGATTAAGTCAAAAAACTGCTGCACATATATGTAAAAAGATGAAGCCTGGAGACTATCCCAGGGTAATCGCCCAACTCTATATAACTATCAAAGTAGAGTTTATGAATGTATCAAGGCTTACCCATATACAGGACAGAAAAAAGGGGCAGGAGATCCAAACTGTGGGGGGAAGACAAGCAGCTCCCAGTCCTGAACGCGTATCGCTCTCGCTTCCTCAGCAGGCTGGAGGCGGGGGTGGAAGTCTTCCACCCCCGCCTCCAGCCTGCTGAGGAAGCGAGAGCGATACGCGTTCAGCAGTTTTTTGACTTAATCTGGCCCATCAGGGATGATATACTTTTCATTAAAGCAGATTTTCTGTTATTGCTGCCAGTATTGATTATGCAGGTCTGCATTTATTGATTGGGATCCACACACACACTTATGTGGGGGGTGATTGCTGGTAAGAAGTCCTCCTTATACCTCTAAACATCTTGTTTATTGATGAATAATGAGATTTTAAAATTCATATATGTATGTTCTTTTTTCAATAAAGATTGTTATATTTTATGGAAATAGCACTCCTTTGTGTGTGGTTTATACACATTTTTTGTAAATTGTATAGATGGAGTTTTTCCGGATAATTAATCCAATATTTGGGGAATTACTTTGAAATATATTCTTGGATTATATAATGCACCTACCGAATTTTTCCCTCCGGTCTTTGATTGTGTTTATAGTGCTAAACGCTACGTAAACGCATGAAATTACGCAATGTGCACACGAGCCCTAAGGCCATGTGCGCACGTGTGCTTTTTTTCTTTGTTTTGGCTGCATTTAAAACTGCCCTGTGTCATTGATAAAATGCATGTGTTGTGCTTCCCCAGAAAAGTCTATGAGAAATCAGAAAATTCCATGTTCACGATGCTTTTTATTAGGCAGCGGTTTGTTTGTCAAATATTTGTCAAACTCGTTGCCTAAAAAAAGCATGTCACTTCTTCAGTGAGTTTTGGTTGCATGTTCCACCCATTGAAATTAATGAGGTGTCGCAGGTTTCTCTCTCTCTCTCATCGATCTCTCTCACCGATTTCTCTCCCTCTCGCTCTCTCAACGATATCTCCCTCTAATGGATCTCTCCCTCGCTCTCTCACCGATCTCTCTCTCACTGATCTCTCGCTCTCACCGATCTCTCTTTCCCACACCGATCTCCCTCTTTACTTCATACTCACCGATGACCGGCGCAGTGCTGCACTGCTGTCACACTACTACCGTGGCCTCTCCTGCTTCAGAAAATGCCGGCCGCTCATCTCATATTCAATGCTTTCCCCACCCACCAGTGCCTATGATTGGTGGCAGGCAGACCGCGCCCCCACGCTGAGTAACAGCTATCTCACTGCAACCAATCACAGCCGCCGGTGGTTGGGTCTATATCGTGCAGTAAAATGAATAAATAGTTTTAAAAAAACGGCGTGCGGTCCCCCTGAATTTTGATACCAACCAAGGTAAAGCCACACGGCTGAGGGCTGGTATTCTCAGGATGGGGAGCCCCATGTTATGGGGAGCCCCCCGGCCTAAAGATATCAGCTAGCAGCTGCCCAGAAATGCCGCATCCATTAGATGCGACAGTCCCGGGACTCTACCCGGCTCATCCTGATTACCCTGGGGTGGTAGAAATCAGGGTTATAAGGAGTTAATGGCAGCCCATAGCTGCCACTAAGTCCTAGCTTAGTGATGGAAGGCATCAATGACACCCCCATCACTAAACTGCTAGTGAAAGTAAATTAACACAAACACCAAAAAATCCTTTATTTGAAATAAAAGACAAAAAAAACCCTCTCCACTTTATTAACCCCTCAAAATCACTTCCAGGTCCGACGTAATCCACACGAGGTCCCACGACGCTTCCAGCACCTCTGCATCTGACATTCACATGGAGCGCCTTAGAACACGAACGTTCGCTGTGAGCTTCATGCAGCAAGTGAAGTGAGTCACGCGCTATCAGCAGGACGTCACTCAGGTGATCTGCTGTCACAGCTGGAGTCCTCCCCCTGTGACAGCAAATCACCTGAGTCACTGAAGGGAGCCACGCGATCAGCGGGACGTCACTCAGGTGATTTGCTGTCACAGGTGAGTCCACCTGTGACCGCAAATCAGGCCGCGACACAGACAGAGCCGTGCAATGACAATGAACTCGGGTGAACCACTTCTGACAGCTGTGGACCCCGCACTACTGCCTGTGTCCTGGCACTTACGTGGAGGTTCACCCGAGTTCATTCTCATCGGGTGGCTCTGTCTGCTGTCAGCAGCCAGCCATGCTCTGAGATGTAGCAGAGCCGAGTGGGACCGCACTGTCAAAAATGCATTCAAAATGCATGTGTTTTGGATGCATTTTTTTTTTTGTCAAACGCAGTATTTACAGTTGTCAAAACTCTGCAGTTTAGTTGTCAAGCCACAACGCAGATGTGCGGACATAGCCTTACAGTATTATCTTCATGACAGACACATTGGGCTTCAGGAGACCCTCTGTTGTGATAGCAACTCGTCAGTGCCCCCACATTAACATTACTAGTGTGTCAATGGACATGAAGAATGACCGAATGACATGACCCCCCTGCCGGAGAAGTTAAAGTACCACTGTCAGAGGCGGATGGTGGCATTTAATATGTTAACACTCACAGCTGTTAACTGCACATGATGGCTGATTAAATCAACCATCATCTGTTAGGAAAGATTCAGGCTTGGCATGCAAGTCTGTATCAAAGGCAGGGACACAACCTTTGACATACATGTAAAGGTCATGAAGGGGTTATTGCGGTTATTAATGGTTGATTGAGGAGCATTCTGCCATGCTGAATGCACTTGGGAACGGAAATAATCAAGATTCACTTCTGGCAGCCCCTTTCACAATTGTTGACCAGTAACGTCCCAGATGTACGTGATGATAAACAAGTACTGAAACCCTGCAGGCCACGGTAGCATGTTTAGGCCACACATGCTATGCCCATTAACACTAGCAACATGCAGCCTGGTATTGTTGTGCTCAAAAACATCTCCTGTGACATTTTGGAGACA
Source organism: Anomaloglossus baeobatrachus (assembly GCF_048569485.1). Classification (NCBI taxonomy): domain Eukaryota; kingdom Metazoa; phylum Chordata; class Amphibia; order Anura; family Aromobatidae; genus Anomaloglossus; species Anomaloglossus baeobatrachus. Next base: position 653,002,849 of record NC_134353.1, read on the forward strand.
TTGCCGTACTGTTTGTTCTGAGATTGATCCATCATGTACTCCAATTGAAATTGAACATCACATGCCAAGTCTAAAGCTGGGTTTACACACTGCAACATCGCAAAGGACATCGCTGTAACGTCACCGGTTTTGTGACGTAACAGCGACCTCCCTAAGTCTCTGCTAAGTCGCTGGTGAGCTGTCAAACAGGCAAACCTGGCCAACAACTCAACAGCGATCCGGACCTGCAGAGCGACCTAGCTGGTTGTTGGGGACGTTGATAAGCAGCCTTTTGAAAGGGAAGTTGCTAACCAGTCGCTGCAAAGTCTTTCACACACTGAAACTTTCCAGCGATGCTTGCTGCACAGCGGGAAACAAAGGACCTAGGAATGGTCCTGAACGATTTGTAACGATTACAACTTCACAGCAGGGGCCGGGTCGCTGATAGGTTTCACACACTGCAACATCGCAAACAACATCGCTATTGCGTCACAAAACCGGTGACGTTACAGCGATGTCGTTTGAGATGTTGCAGTGTGTAAACCCAGCTTTAGGCATCAAAGAGTGTTCACTAGGCAAACCAATAAAGGATGTTTGCATAACAATGGGCTGTGATCCAGACATCCAGCTACAGGTGTTTCATTGACCTTGCGCAACCTCTCTCAAAGACTATCATGGTGCAGAGCAAGATGACAATGGAGGCCGGAATACAGGTCTGTCCTTTTCAGTGATGAGTCTAAGGGGTGCTTCACACATAGCGAGATCGCTACTGAAATCGCTGCTACGGCACGGTTTTGGTGACGCAACAGTGACCTCATTAGCGATCTCGCTGTGTGTGACACTGAGCAGCGATCTGGCCCCTGCTGCGAGATCGTTGCTCGTTACACACAGCCCTGGTTCGTTTTCTTCAAAGGCGCTCTCCCGCTGTGACACACAGATCGCTGTGTGTGACAGCGAGAGAGTGACGAAATGAAGCGAGCAGGGAGTAGGAGCCGGCATCTGGCAGCTGTGGTAAGCTGTAACCAGGGTAAACATCGGGTAACCAAGGTGGTTACCCGATATTTACCTTAGTTACCAGCCTCCGCAGCTCTCACGCTGCCTGTGCTGCCGGCTCCGGCTCTCTGCACATGTAGCTGCAGTACACATCGGGTTAATTAACCCGATGTGTACTGTAGCTAGGAGAGCAGGGAGCTAGCTCTAAGCAGTGTGCGCGGCTCCCTGCTCTCTGCACATGTAGCTGCAGTACACATCGGGTTAATTAACCCGATGTGTACTGTAGGTAGGAGACCAAGGAGCCAGCGCTAAGCAGTGTGCGCGGCTCCCTGCTCTCGTGGTTATGATCGCTGCTTCGGCTGCTGTGTTTGACAGCTAAGCAGCGATCATAACAGCGACTTACAAGGTCGCTGTTACGTCACAGAAAATGGTGATGTAACAGCGACCTCGTTGTCGCTTAGTGTGAACCAGACCTTACTTCTGACTTTGATGCTGCAATGATAGTCGTAAATTGGTCTAGTGAATATGTGAGCAACACCATTAAGAGGTCTTCACGAGGGAACATCACACCAGTACTACTCCTGGGCTTATATTGCGGAAGCAAAAGGTTTGTTAGCTTGGTTCACGTAATCTTCATTTCAGGGACACGGACTGCTCAGCCTTACAATGATTTGGTCGGGGAACCAGTGATTCAGATATTTCTCCAAAGTATCCTAGGAGTTATTTTTCAACATGACAACGTCAGACTGCATGTTTCTCATGCTTCTGTGCATAGCCTGCATGTAAATGTAGTACAATGGTCTGCAGCGTCTCCGGACTTCGAACACGTGTGAGACATCATTTGTTAGCAATTGTAAATGTAGCTGCTGCCAGTAGAGGATATTGATGATTTACGTACCTAAGTGCATTTAGTATGGCAGAAGATTCTTCATACAACCATTAATAACCTCATTAAAAGCTTGCCCAGGCATGTGAGTTTGTGTATTTCTGCATGTCACTCATACTCAAGACTGAATAAATTGAGATGTTTTGAAAAGTATATTCATTTTTTTTCTATTTGCACATCATTAACATGTCTGTCCAGTACCTTGCGCCCACCAGACAAAATCAATCTTGGGGCCCACTATGTAGCTACATGGAAATAAATATAAGACCACCAATTGTGTAGTAAAACATGCTACTATACAATACAAGGTTATACACTTCTTAAACCACCTCTCCAGGGTTTTTTACTTTTATTGCTGGAGTGGAGTTTCTCATCTAAGGACCCTCACCTTACTCTTATACTCCCCTTCTGGCATCTTCACCCTCTAGTGCTGACGAGCTTGTTGGTCTCCGACAATTTGTGACCTGCCAGCTGCTCCAGTGTTTCTTGCAGCCAGAGGTCACACCTCAATACAAGTTTATGAGAACCTCGTTCTGGCTCTCATAGACTTGTATTGAGCAGTTGTGAAGTAATTTATGACTTAAGGACAGTTAGAAGTTGCACTCACAATATGACACCACAGGGGAAAAAAAGGTGAAAATGCCAGAGAGTGAGTATAAAACAGTGGCAGAGACCTTAGGTTAAAAGCACCACTCCAGTGGTGAAAAAAACAAAAATGCTGGAGTGGTGGATTAATGTTATAGAAAGAGCTGGCGCCCACATTTTGGTGAAAAGTCAATGATAAATGTCCACTGATGTCTATTAACCGCTAAACAAATTGACCGCCGCTGCAGATTTGACATGAACAATGTGTCACTTTATGCTGCGGATATTCACCACTGATTTCATCCTTTGCAACACAAAGGAATAGGTCAGTGGTAAAGTTGAATGAACCATTTGCGTACTAGTAAACACAGCAATATCTGCATAATATTTACGTAGATATTACCGCTGTTACTTTGCTGTGGGGCATCCATTGTAGAAATTCTGCAGCAAATACAGTTAAAACGAGAAGTTTACATACACTATCTAAAAAGACACATATTCATGTTTTTCCTCAATATCTGACATGAAATCAGAATAAACATTTCCCGTTTTAGGTCAATTAGGAACCAAAATTATTTATATTTGCCAAATACCAGAATAATGAGAGAGGAATATTTAAGTCATTTTTATTACTTTCTGCAAAGTCAAAGTTTACATACACGTAGAGTACGATGCCTTTAAACAATATGGGACAGCCCATATGATGATGTCATGTCTTTGGAAGCTTCTAATAGGTTTATTGGCAACATCTGAGTAAATTAGAGACATACCTGTGAATCTATTTTAATGCAAACCTGAAACACACTGCTTTTTTGTGCAGCATCATGGGAAAGTCAAAAGAAATCAGCTGAGATCTCAGGAAGAGAATTGTTGACTTGCACAAATCTGGTCCATCCTTGGGTGCAATTTCCAGTTACCTGTATGTGCCTCATTTATCTGCACAAACAATTTACGCAAGTACAAATAATATGGGAACATCTAGCCATCATTCTGCTCAGGAAGGAGACGGGTTCTGTGTACCAGAGATGAATGTGCTTTGGTCAGATGTGCATATCAACCAAAGAACAAAAGCAAAAGACCTTGTGAAGATGCTGGCGGAAGCTGGTAAGATTGTGTCATTAACCACAGTGAAATGAATACTGTATCAACATGTGCTGAAAAGCCCCTCTGCCAGGAAGAAGCCATTACTTCAAACGAAACATAAAATAGTCAGATTAATGTTTGCAAATACACACAGGAACAAATTTTTATTTTAAATTTTAGAGACATGTCCTGTGGTCAGACAAAACTAAAATTGAACTGTTTGGCCATAATGACCATCGTTACGTTTAGAGGTAAAATGGAGAAGCTTTGAAGCCTAAGAACAACATCCCAACTGTGCAACACGGGGGTGGCAGCATCATGTTGTGGAGTTATCTTGCTGCATGACGGACTGGAGCGCTTCACAAAATATATGGCAATATGAGGAAAGAAGATTATGTGACAATACTGAAGCAACATCTCAAGACATCAGCCAGTAATTTAAAGCTTGGGCGTAAATGGGTCTTCCAAATGGACATTGACTTAAAGCATACTGCCAAACAGGTTACAAAGTGGCTTAAGGATAACAAAGTCAATGTTTTGGAGTGGCCATCACAAAACCATGATCTCAATCCTATTGAAAATATATGGACAAAGTTGAAAAGGCAGGTACAAGCAAGGCGGCCTACAAACATGGCTCAGTTACGCCAGTTCTGTCAGGAGAAATGGGCCCAAATTCCTACCAACTATTGTGCTATGTTTGTGGCAGGATATCCAAAACATTTGACCCAAGTCATACAGTTAAAGGAAAAGAGTACCAAATACTAATGAATCGTATGTAAACTTTTGATTTTGCAGAATGTAATAAAAATGCCTTAAAACATTCTCTCTCTCTCATTATTCTGGCGTTCGTCAAATATAAATAATTTTGGTAATCTTAATTGATCGAAAACGGAAAAGGTTTATTCTGATTTCATGTCAGATAGTGAGAAAAACATGCATATGTGTCTTTAGATAGTGTATGGAAACCTGGTTTCAACTGTATATTATGTGAGTGCATGCTATATGTACTAAAAGTGGTGGGGGCCCTAAATCAGTTATGTGTGGCATTGGAGTGATATCAAAAGAGAGCTTTCCCTCACATCCCCCATACACCTTACAGAAATCACTGTGTCACCTATAAGACCATTACTTTTTATGAAAAGCCTAATTTTGTCAGTGGTGGGAAAAGAAACCAAAGTCGGTGATACAGCGGGAGGGAACGCAGTCAGTCAGGGGTGATACAGGGGGAAAGGGGCACAGTCAGTCAGGGGTGATGTGAGAAGAGGGGCTCAGTCAGTCCGGGATGATTCAGACACAGGAGGCTCAGTCAGTCCAGGGTGATACCAGAGATGGGGATATAGTCACTAGTCAGGGGTAATTCGGTGAAAGGGGCTCAGTCAGGGGTGATACAGGAGGAGGGGACTCAGTCAGCCAGGGGTGTTACAGGGGGAGGGGCTCAGTCATTCATCCTGGGAACCTTCTGGTATATATACCCGTCTCCAGGTAGAAATGTCCCCATCCTGGGCCCCTCGTGGTGTATATGCCCCCATCCTGGTTTATTTGTCCCCATCCTGGTATATATGTCCCCCTCCTGGTATATATGTCCCCATACTGGTTTATTTGACTCCTTCCTGGTAATATATATATATATATATATATATAGAATGTCACCTTCCTGGGTCCCTCCTGGTATACATGCCTTCCTCCTGGTATATATGGGCCTCGCCTGGTATTTATGTCCCCTTCCTGGGCCATTCCTGTTATATATATATATATATATATATATATATATCTCCACCCTTTGCGCTCCTTCTGGTACATATGTCCCGCTTTTGGTATATATGTTCCCTCCGGGTATACAGGTCTGCTTCTTGGGCCCTTCCTGGTATATATAACCCTTGCTGGGCTCTTTCTGGTATATATGTCAGCCACAAAAAGAAAAACAAAACATTTTACTCACCCTCCCCAGCTCCAACGTCGCACAGCATCCTCTCTGCGTTTCAATGCATTTCAGATGGATGTGCGTCCTCAGACGCACATCCAGCTGAAGCAAAGCAGGGACTGGGTTTGGCGGGCCCTTCCTACAGAACCCCGGCAATCGTCCCCCTCCGGTCTTCAGCTTAAGAAGTGCTCATCTTTGCCCGGCAGCTGCAGGTCCTTGCCACCTGTACGGCTCTACGTTGCCTGCAGCAGTGTGATGACGTCACCCACGCTATGCTCTGCCTCACTGACCCTGGCTCCACCACATGGCTAATTTACATGCGAGACGCCTGAATTGATTCACATGGAAATTAGCCATGTAGTTGCACAGCTGTGACTGGGACTAAGTGAAGATGGGGGCCTGGTGAAGAAGGATCCACCAGTAAGGGCAGTAATGCCCTAATGGCAGCCCTGCCAGCAGGTGCCAGTGCCAGTACCCACCAGAGGATCCTCTGGTTCTCTTATGGGCCAGTCTGCCCCTGTGTCTATCTATCCTGTGATTTCCATAATGACCATGACTTTTTCTTGGTGTTTCAATTTCAATGTTGAGAAGTGTATATAATGGTAGAGCTTCCATAAAAAATACTACTTCATCAGTATCATTTCAAAATAGAGATTGAGGTAGAGTTTCCATAAAAAAAAGTACTATTTTATCAGTTGATTTTTCAGCTCTCAACTCATCTCTTCCCTAGATAAGAATGGATGGAGCGGCAACTCCTCGCAGGTAGAGAGACAACGAGGATCAACTGGGAGAGACTGTCCATTTTGCGCCAAATCCTTCCGTTCTTCCCATCACCTTAAGGTGCATCTCCGTGTACACACAGGTATGAAATTGTTTCTGAGATTGTTCTATAAGTGGTATTCCTAACAGTGAAATGTATGGCATTTCTATAAGGATCTTCAACTATTTTGAACATGCCTGCAGGTGGATAATAAATTCAGAGGTAGACATACTTTGTGATGCATTGTACTTTTTTTCCCCTTTACACTTTTGTTATTGTATTCCTTTCCTTTTTGTTGATGCTTACTTATGTTCTGTCTTCTGCACAGGAGAACGACCTTATAAGTGCCCTCACTGTTCATATGCTGGCACTCAGTCTGGGTCTCTGAAATACCACCTCCAGAGACATCACCGGGACTCCAAACTTGCTGCAGGTGTCCCATTGAGGGGCAAGAACATTCAGCAAGGTGGAACCCAGCAAGATCGTCTACTTCCTGTGTCTGCAGCTTGGGCCAATTCCTGCACTGATTTGCCTGCAGCCTGTGAAGATGGAAGCTCTCTACCCCTTCGTCTTCATATGACTGAGGGTCAGAGTCCTAGTGCATTTCCCCGCATGCCTGGTAGAGGTGGACAGAGAAGGAGAAGTCCCTCACATCAGCCAACCAATGGAAGACCAGATCATGAGCCTTTGGATTTGTCTCAAGGAAACCCTTTTCACCGCTGCATGTACTGTCCATTTGTAACTTCTGTAGGGGAGCTAATGAGCCTACATCTCCAAGTGCATCATGGGAGAAGATCACGCAGAAAGGGAGGCTATATAAGAGGAAGACCCCGACCTGTGCTTTCTCCGCAGTCCCAAGGCCCTAGCCTGAGAGACAGCCCAGAGTCATGTGAAAGTACTGAGTGAACTAAGCATTAAAGGGCAGATGGTATGAGAAATGCCCTGTAACTGCCCAAAATCCATTATCCACATAAAAAGAAAGATGAAAGGTTTAGACATGATGAAATGTGATGGTTAGATAGCATACGAGGGCTTCTGATGGATAGAGAGAGGAGACAGCTAGAAATTGGGTGGAGTGATTGCGGAACATAGAAAATGGGTGTGTGGGTGTAACAGCTAGGAATGGGTAGATTGTGGCAGAGACAGGAAACATGGAGGTCGAATGTGAGATTGTAAGGGAAGGTACTGTGGGAAGATAGCTGGGCTTGAAAGATATATTGCATATGAGAGAGAGAGAGACAGTCAGTGATACCCTTTCCTGGGAGAGACAGTCAGTGGCAGTAAGGACAGTACAGTTAGCAGTCAAGAGATAACTGATTTATCAAAACGACTGGTTTTCAAAAATAACAAGAATAAGCAATAAATGTCAGACTGAAAGACTATTTTGGAGAGTGCAAGCAGGCAGATCATTGTAAAGTCTATAGTGAAAGAGTAAGGGAGGATGCCTGCAGTATATCTGAGGTAGGAGACGAGAACCAGCTCTAGAAATAGGATCACAGAAAGTTAGTGATAGAATGAGAAACACTAGACATAGGGTTTATAAAGGATACATAGACATGTTAGTAATAATGATTATTTTGTCCCAGAAAAAAAATTCTTTCTGGTTGTTGCTGAGACTTTATTTTTGATATTATAATTTGGATCGTTCTTCAGACCCAGCCACCGGTAGACGCCCTTTCCCCTTCCAAAGCAAATGTCCCTTCTTCCACATTCCCAAATGATTAGAATTCTGCTGAGAAAACATTTCCACGTTTAGAGATTTCTATATTTTTTTTTATTCTTTTCTTGTAGAAAAAAAATAAATTTGGAAAAAATTAAATTAACTCTGTTTGAAAATAACCATGAAAGTTTAACACCAATATGGCGTTATCTGACCACCGTATAATTAATATTAATGGCTTAAACTGAAAGACTCCAGTTGTGACATAAGAAATTATCAACAAAAAGAATGCGGAGAAGAAGTGGGAAGAGAGTGAGAGGTATTGGGCGCATGCATCAGCCATGCAGCGTAATGAGGCTGGGTTCACATGTCCTGTAATCATTATTACGGATCCATTGGAGATCCGTTTACAAAAAATTTGTGCAAACACAACTTTTTTGTCCATTGTCAACTAACGGTTGTCCGCTGGATCGGTTTTTAACATGAGTCTATGAACAACGGATCTGTTAACGGATTGCTATTTATCGTCCATTTTAACAGGTCTGTTAAGAAAACAATGGATTCATTACAAATACAAGTACAATGGATGGTTAAATAGCAATCTGTTAACGGATCTTTGTCCATAGTCTCCCATGTTAAAAAAACCGGATCCGGCAGAAATCAGTTTCCCACTGGATCCATTCTAACAGATGACTACAGGACGTGCACTTAGCCTTATACCGGATTGCAATGCACAGTTTTATTGCTTATACATGCTGTGAAATTTATAAGAAATTGAAGGCATAAGTAGCGAAGTCGTGCACCCATGTAGAAACCATGTAACGGAGTTGTACGACATGAAGAAACAATTCAAAGGTAAGCATGAGTTATAAAGGAGCATTTACATGGAACAAAAATTTCCCCAAATAACTGTTGACACAAGTGTATAAACATCAGAATTTCAACCAGAAAACATGAACAATTTTTGAAATCACTTGTCACTTCTTTTTTTTGTTAAAGGGAACCTGTCAGCACATTTGGGGCCTGTAAGCTGCGGCCACCACTACTGGGCTCTTATATACAGCATTCTAACATGCTGTATGTAAGAGCCCAGACCGCTGTGTAGAACATAAAAATGGCTTTATAATACCTAAACGGTCGCTGCGGTGGAGTTGGGGTAGATGGGTGTTTCCATTGCCCCGCCTCCTCTTTGGGCCATCTTCATCCTCCTTCTGAAGCCTGGGTGCATGACGCATCATACGCCATACACACTTGCCGGTCCCGCACAGGCGCGCTACAATACTGCATAGGACCTCAATGCTGGCGAGTGTGGATGACGTCGGACGTGTCATTCACACAGGCTTCAGAAGATGGACGACAAAGATGGCCGAAAGAGGAGGCGCCGGCACTAGAGAACGGAAACACCCATATGACCCAACTCCACCAGCGACCGTTTAGTTAAGTATTATAAAGTTATTTTTACGTTCTACACAGTGGCCTGGGCTCTTATATATAGCATGTTAGAATGCCGTATATAAGAGCCCACTGGTGGTGGCCGCAGCTTATAGGCTCCAAATCTGCTGACACGTTCCCTTTAAGAATGTACAAGACCATTTACAGTTTTCTGTGTTAAAGAATTGTAATGTATCTGTAAAAAAAACCCCGAACAATGTTACATGGTGGCTCCCTATTGCATCTGTTATACTTTGTGTACCCATAGACTTGAATTGGCGATTCTCATCCGACATATGGAAGAAACTAGTGCATGATGACATTTGTCTTTTGAATAACGTGTCTTTGTGCTGTTTCACTCAGACCACAAATACTCTTGTGAACCTACTACACATTTTTTCAAACATTTGTTCATGGTCATCAGCACTGTGTAAACATATCTGGAAATTGTACAACATATAAAGTGCAGCACATCCACTTGTGTAGATAAAGATGTGCTGCTGAGAATAAGGGGTCTTTCACACGTCCGTGTTTTTGGTACGTGTGACGTCCATTTTCACATGTACTGGATACACGGACACACATAGACCCATTAAAATCAATGGGCTTGCACACACATCTGTGTTTTGACATGGACTCTGTGTCCGTGTGGAGCACACGCATGTCTGTGTGCTCCACATGGCGATGTCAGTTTTTCTGTAGCAGCACTGATGTCACACGGCCCATACATTGATGTGATCTATGTGACATCAGTGTGACACATACCAGAGAAAACACATGTCGTTGAAATAAAATGATTTTCTATACTCACCTGTCTCCAGCGCTGCTGTCTTCGGCACTGCTGTCACTTGCTTCCGGGCTCGCTCATTATGCTCATTGCATATTCACTGCACCGCAGACCCGGAAGCAGCAGCAGTGCTGGAGACAGCAGCGCAAGGGACCAGCAGTGGTGGGGACAGGTGAGTATAGAAGTTCATGCTGTCTGTGTGCTATGCAGATGTGACACGGATAGCAGACTGACAGCACATGCTGAACACGCACACACATACGCATCTTCACCACGGAGCGTGAAAAACGTGTGCGTTTTGCACGGACCTGTGAAAGAGTCCTAAGGGTAGGTTGGACAGCACTAGAGCAATGTCATTCAAGTGGGCTGTTCGGGTGAGCAATTTTTTTTTCAATTTTTTTTTCATTGACCAAATTTTCATGTAAAAAAAAAAATCACGGCATGCACTATTTTCTTCTGTGTTTCTGTTTAGATCGCCCACTCAAGTCTATTGTTGTGCAGGAAAAAAAATGGAAGCCATACGGAGCCACAGTACAGCATCCTCTTTTTTACGGCTACATCACAATATTGTAACATAAGAAACTGTAAATATTAATGGCTGCTGTAAAAAACGGATTGCGTGCAAATGATGAAAAAAGTCGCCAGATTTTTCTGGATAAAACTGATGAATTTTTTATACACTCGAATGAACTTGTCTGTAGGGTAGGTTCATAGGCGGATATCCGGGTGTTCATGAAAAAATGGGTAGCACACGGACTAATGTCATTCAATGGGGCAGTGCAGATGAGCGATTTTTTTTCTCATTGACTGTCACAAAAAAATCGGATGTCATATGGTGCCGCAGTGGGGCATTTTTTTTTTTTGCAGATACTTTGCAATTCTGTAACACAGGAAGCTAAATTATCAATAAATGCTGCTGCAAAAAACGGATTTCACATAAATGACAGATAAGAAAAAAAATGTACATTTTCTTGATGAAACGCTGATGATTTTTGTACAGTCGTGTGAAAACGGCCTATTCCAATCTGCGGAGAACCTATAGAAACACTACGATCACAGCATGTAAATGTAAGCCAGCACCGATGGATGATGTAGTGAGATGCCCCGGTAATGGGCAGGTAAAGCCGATGGGCTCTTGTTTACTGATATTTACATGTGACAATAATTATCAGACTTCTGTACGAACGATTGTTAGTTCCACAGTTTCCATTATTGTCAGCGGCACAGTCCTATTTACACAACGGGATGTGTTGTCGGCAGAATAAGCTACTGCTTCCCTAATTCAGGTCATAAATATACGCTGAGGAATTGCAGTGAATACATGTATTAATTATTTAAAAATGGAGCGGCATATTAATATAAAATATAAAACGAATGATAACTAAAAAGCCTAGTTTTTCAGATCACAAAAGAGCTTTTTTTCCCCTCAGAAACAGCTTCACTTCTTTTTGCTGGGTTTTGTTTAGTTCTGCCTTTAGGGATAAACCCATGGACAAGATTACACTATTTCTAAGAAAAAAGTAAAGGCCTATTAGGCTACTTTCACACATCCGGTTTTTGCTCTGCGGCACAATACGGCGCTCTGCAGAAAAACCGCAACCGTTTTTTTTACGCCGGTTGCGGGTTTTTTTGCATAGACTTACATTAGTGCCGTATTGTGCCGCAGGGGCTTGCGTTCGGTCCGGTTTTTGCCGCATGCGACAGATTTAGCCAATGCCGTGGCCGGATAGAACGTTCCCTGCAACGTTTTTTGCTACGGCAATAAAAACCGCATCGCGCCGCATCCGGCCGCTGCGGCACATTTTTCAATGCATGCCTATGGACGACGGATGCGGCGCGATGCGGAAAAAAATGCATCCGGTCGCCGCATGCGTTTTTTTCCACTGCGCATGCTCAGTAGCGTGCCGCAACCAGAATAAAACGGACGGGCCGCATGTAAAAACTTATGCAAAGGATGCGGTGTTTTCGCCGCATCCGTTGCATAGATTTCACAGCCGGATTGAACCGCAGTGCTCAAACCGGATGTGTGAAAGTAGCCATACTAATCAGCAACTCCTTTACGCCCCCTTCACACTTCAGTGATTCCGGTACGTATGACGTCAGTTTTCATATGTACTGGAGACTCGGATATACACAGACCATTTCAATGGGTCTGTTCACACATCTGTGTTTTGTTTTGTTTTGTTTTGTTTTTTTGTTTTGTTTTTTGTTATGGACGTGTGTCCATGTGGTGCAAACACGTGACTGCGTGTTCTGCACAGAGGCAAGTCTGTTTTCCTCCAGCAGCACTGATGTCACACGGACCAGACAGTGGTGTGATTGGTGTGACATGTACTGGAGAAAACACGTATCTTTGAAATAAAATGATTGTGTATAGTGTTGAGCGTACCCGGATCCGCAAAATCCGGATCCGCACGGTTTGAGAGCCCGATCCGAGTCCGACCAGTACCCGGGATTCGGGGTGCACGATCCGGATCCGTTTTTTTTTTTTTCTCTCTCTCTCCTCTCTCCTCTCTCCTCTCTCTTCTCTCTCTCTCTCTCTCTCCTCTCTCTCTCCTCTCTCTTCTCTCTCTCTCCCTCCTCTCTCTCTCCTCTCTTGTCCCGGATCCGACTCCCCATTGATTTACATTGACGCGGATTCCGGATCGGAACCGGACTTCTGCGGCAACCAGATCCGGATCCGCCGGACCCGGATTATAATCGATCCGTTCAACTCTAATTGTGTATAATCGCCTGTCTCCAGCCCTGCTGTCTTCAGCGCTGCTGTCACTTGCTTCCAGGCCTGCTCATTATGCTCATGAATATTCACTGCACTGCGGACCCGGAAGCAGCAGCGCCGGTGACAGGTGAGTAAAAAGTTCCTGATCTCTGAGAGCTGTCACAGATAGCTCATGGAGAACACGTGTGCCAAAATCACGGCACACAGATTGCCAGTACGGACCATGAAAAACATTCCTTTTTATCACAGACGCATGAAGGGGGCCTTAGGCCAGAATCACACTTGCTAGTGCCTCGCGTGTAACTCGTGCGAGTCTCTCATGGTAGAACCCGGCATAGCCGCACACTATGCATACAGGAGTGTCTGAGCTGCATAGAGATACATGCAACCAACCCGCTCCTGTCAGGGGAGTGTGCGGCCATGCCGGGTTCTACCATGAGAGACTCGCGCAAGTTACACGCGAGGCACTAGCAAGTGTGATTCTGGCCTTAGAGGGTTCTCTGAGTACAGGTTGTAGCTGGGCGCCCCATCTCTAGGGCTCTCACCTGTCAGTGTCACAATAAGAACTTGATCCATTCCAGCACCTCAAAGCTACAGCCTTATATTAGAGAAGATGGAGTGTTCTCACTTGGTTATTCCTGTGACTCCCATAGACATCAGTGGGGAAAGCTGCACATTTCATAAACACTATGTAACTTCATTCATTGACAATTGAGTTTATGCTGCATTAATCACATTCTAACTAATAGATGTAACACTGTATTCATATATTAGTGTTTATTATTTTAGTGTCATTTATTCTATTAACACTTTTATATGAGAAAAGAGTTATACATAATAGGCACAAGTACAATAATCATAAACCATACAAGACACAAACAGGTATAGGAGGAGAGAGGTCCCTGCCCGCGAGGGCTCACAGTCTACAAGATACCATCAGATGATAGCAAATACTTCAATGTACATTTTTAATGTTACTAAAAAAATTAAGCATACCATGCCATAAGAAAGAACACTTGTATTGTCAGAATATGGTAATGGATGTTAATGATTCCAGTGTGTACACTGTGTATAGGCAGAAAGCTGCCAATAATTGGTGGGTTCTGGTTTATACAGAGTTAATTAATATTGATGATTACATGGCAGCAGGTTTACTAGTCCCCTAGTGATAATCTCCTGGTGATAAAAATGATTTTATCAAAACTAAGGCAAGTAGCCAAATAGGTGACATATTGTTGGAATCTCTGTCTCTATATTATGTAGCTCTCAGATTAGGTGGCAAAAACCTTTAGGTCTGACTTGCCTATGTTGTTTACTTTGAAGAAAATTTTAAAGGGAACCTGTCACCAGATTTGTCCCTATTAAACTAAAAGCCTCACCTTCTGCAGCTCCTGGGCTGCATTCTATGAAGGTGCACCTTGGCCCCGACTCCCCTTCCAGACCCCAAAAAAAACCCCCAAAAATCTGTCCGTTAGGTATGCTAATTACCTGTGTTGGCCAGATGGGCGGGCTCATTTTCTGCCCCTGTCCCCCCTCCTGCCGCTGATCGCCGTCCTCCTTTCTTGATTGACGGGATGATGCCCTTCTCCTTCTCGTCGCATTTTCAAATCTCGCGCCTGTGCAGTTAGGTCGGCTCGCATGATTAATCTAGGATTTAGTGGCAGCTATGGGCTGCCATTAACTCCTTATTACCCCGATTTGCCAACGCACCAGGGCAAATCGGGAAGAGCCGGGTACAGTCCCAGAACTGTCGCATATAATGTATGCGGCAATTCTGGGCGGCTGCTGACTGATATTGTTAGGCTGGGGGGCTCCCCATAACGTGGAGCTCCCCATCCTGAGAATACCAGCCTTCAGCCGTATGGCTTTATCTGGCTGGTATTAAAATTGGGGGGGACCGCACGCCATTTTTTTTAATTATTTATTTATTTATTTCACTGCACAGCATTGACCCGCCCACCGGCTGCTGTGATTGGTTGCAGTGAGACACCTGTCACTCAGCGTGGGGGTGTGTCTCACTGCAACCAATCATAGGCGCCTGTGGACGGGGAAAGCAGGGAATAAGAGATTGTTTAATGAGCGGCCGGCTTTTTCAAAATAGTAAAAGCCCCCGCAGCAGTGTGAACGCCGTGCAGCACGGCGCCGGGGATCGGTGAGTATGAGAGAGGGCAGCTAACTTCAGTCACTCAGGGGATTAGCGGTCACCGGTGAGCCCTTCACTGGTGACCGCTAATCAGGACGTGGCACAGACAGAGCCGCAGCATGACAATGAAGTCGGGTGAAGTTCACCCGAGTTCATTCTGATTGTGCAGCTCTGTCTGTGTCTGCTGTCATCTGCCATTCAGCTCTGCTACATGGCTCTCTGTGTCTGCTGTCAGCGGCCATGTAGCAGCGCTGAATGGCAGATGACATAGTAAAAAATACGCATTACACACGCTTGTAAAATCATTAATTTATTCAGAAACAGCATCGCACTTGCGTTGCACTCGCACCTAACGTGAACTAAAATCAGCCGAGTTTTTTTCAGCCCAGTCGGACCGATTTTACTCGCATAGATGTGTTTCCAGCCTAAAGATTCTGATATCGATCAATAGGGTATATCAAGCAAAATTAATGTTTGTTGCTTGATTCACCACTGCTGAAAACAAATAGATGTGAACAGTTACAGGCTGCACTGGTATCGGTGAATTTATTTTTTGTCTAAGAACTTGATTAGTCTTCCTTTTCATAGACAAAATGCCTTGATCTATCAGTATGTATTGATATATCCAAGTACATTTAGTTAGAAAAAAGCTAAAAAGTAACCATCACCAGTAATTTTTTTAGTAAAATTAACATTACAAAAAATAACACCATAAAAACAAGCACCATAAATAGAATTTCTTTATTACATGACCATCATAAAACAATAGATTACTAGGTTATATGTGTTATTACCATTACTGTAAAACCCTGTACAATACAGTGGACACTATTTCTAATGATAAGTAAATGGTCGAGGATAAACATGGTGAAATTGCTTTTCTTCTGCATTTAATCTGCACTTTAAATGAAACGCATATTTATGTGTATGGTAAAATGGCCCCTAAAAAAGACAGCTCTTTTAATTATTTACCAAGCTAATATAGCTATGTTGGTGTAAAAACAAATGTTATGGCTGTAAACGTTACATTGAGAAAGCAAAATGCCTATTTTAACTATGGATTGCCCAACAATGAAATATAATAAAAAATAATTCTCCTCTCAGAAAGTCCATCTAATGTGTCCGGTGATGATGGTCACCCACCCGCCTGGTCAGGTTAGAATTTGCCACTTATCTTCATTGCAGTAATGAACCCATACCCAGGATTTCCTTATCAACTGAGTAGCTTATCACCTCCAACATATTGCCTATGGGTACACTCACATTGCGTATAAATCGGACCAGTGCTATCTGATGTTTTAATGGATAGCACTAGCCCCAATATTGTATTATCCCCTTCACCCCCGGGCGATTTGCCGTTCGGTTTATTTTGCTTCCCTTCTTCCGAGAGCCATACATTTTTTATTTTTCCATAAATCTTGCCATATAGGGGCTTGGTTTTTGCGGGACGAGTTGTACATTTAAATGAAACCATGAGTTTTACCATATACTGTACTGGAAAACAGCAAAAGAATGTCAAGTTCGAAAAAAGTGTGATTGCACAATACTTTTTGGGATATTTTATTCACCACGTTCACTATATGATAAAACTGATGCGTCGGTGTGATGACATCAAACATGAATAGGTATACTTTTATCTAAGGGGTTAAAAAAAATCACAAGTTTGTCCAAAAAAGTGGCGCACTTTCAGCGCCAATTTCCAAAACCCATAGCATTCTCATTTTTCGGGATCTATGGCTCAGTGACGACTTATTTTTTGTGTCTTGAGCTGACATTTTTAATAACACCATTTTTGCGCAGCTGCTACGTTCTGATCGCCTGTTATTGCATTTTTCGCAAAATTTGCGGCGACCAAAAAACTTAATTTTGTCGTTTAGAATTTTTTGCTGCTACGCAGTTTACCGATCACATTAATGGATTTTATATTTTGATAGATCGGGCGTTTCTGAACGCGGCGATACCAAATGTGTATATATTATTTTTTTTTAACCCTTTATTTTTCAATGGGCCTAATGGGGGTTGATTTGAACGTTTAGGTTTTTTAATTTTTGGAAAAAAATGTAAAACTTTTTGTTTTTAAATTTTACTAAGTCCTACACAGCTGAGATCTGGAGAAAAGTGGCTTTACTCTCACACAGTGCCCTCTGCCGGCAGTGTGAGAAAGTGACTCATGATAGCTACAATTGCCATCACATGACCCTGTGCTACCATGGCAACCACTGGAAGTCACGTGATCACGTCACTTGACTTCCGATAGGGTTGGTAAGTTATGCTAATGGCGGTGCGCTGATACATCTCGCTGTCAGATTTTGGCAGCGAAATGTAAGGGGCTAATAGGCACGGGTGGAATGCCATTCCACTCGCGACTGGCAGGCACACATGTCAGCTGTTGAAATCAGCTGAGATATGTGCAAATCGCCGCGGACTGACCACGGCAGCCCGCGGGGATTCACCTCACACGATCCATGACATACTCAGTACGTCATGTGTCGTGAAGAGGTTCTGGAGCAGTGCCGGTCAGCATTTTTTTTCTCATGCCCTTATACCACAAGGTAGAAACTCAGCATAGAGCACAGGATAAATGTGAACCGAGGCTTAAAGGGAACTTGTCAGGTGCGATATGCACCCAGAGCCACAAGCAGTTTTGGGTGCAAATTGCTAATCCCTGCCTAACTGTCCCCATTATCTAGTAGCATATATAAAGGGATCTTTAGGAAAAGTATTTCTAAAGATCTTTTATCTTATGCTAATGAGGCCAGCGACTAGTCACTAGGGCGTGATTTCCCCTGGCTAGTTGGCCCTGTGAATGTGCTAACATGCTAATGAATGTGCAGCTTCAGAGGATGGTCGTGCTCACCTCTCTGCTGCCATCGCGTCCGAGTCCTGGATTTCGGCTCAGTGCACATGATTGCGGACTTTCAGTCTTACACACTACATGGGTTTGAAGCCAGGACTCGTACACAGGGACTAGCAATATGTACTCAGAACTGCTCGTAATCCTGGGTGCATATTGCACCTGACAGGTTCCCTTTAACCCCTTCACGACCATAGACGGATGTATCCGTCATGGAGCGTGTCCCGTTAAGCCCCGCCCCCTGCCGCGGCAGGCGGTGTGGATCGGCACACATATCAGCTGTTTTTAACAGCTGACATGTATGCCTACATGTTACGAGTGGAATCGCATTCCACCTGTAACATTAACCCCTTACATCTCGTTCCCAAAGTCTGGCAGGGAGATGTATATACGCGCGTGAAGATTTTCACTTACCGCCGCCCCCACCGGAAGTCACTTGAGTGATCACGTGACTTTCGGTAGTTGCCATTGTAGCACAGGGTCATGTGATGACGCCTGCAGCTATGACGTTTCACTTTCGTTTTTCTTCGGCCCGGAGCAGAGGGAAACAGGAAGTGACTGTATCTGCTGTTTACAGCTGTATAGCTGTGATCAGCAGATAGATAAGAGCAATCTGATTGCTGATCGCTATAGCCCCCTAGGGGGACTAGTAAAATAAAAAAAAAAAAGTAAAAAAAAGTTTTAAAAAAAAAAATAAAAAACCTAAAAGTTCAAATCACCCCCCTTTCACCCCATTGAAAATTAAAGGGTTAAAAAATAAATAAATATACACATATTTGGTATCAGAAATGCCCGATCAAAATATAAAATCAATTAATCTGATTGGTAAACGGCGTAGTGGCAAAAAAATTCCAAACGCCAAAATTACGTTTTTTGGTCTCCGCAAGTTGTACGCAAAATGCAATAACAGGCGATCACTACGTAGCATCTGTGCAAAAATGGTACCATTAGAAACGTCAGCTCGAGACGCAAAAAATAAGCCATCACTGAGCTATAGATCCCAAAAAAATTAGAACTCTACGGGTTTCGGAAAATGGCGCAAAACGTACGCCACTTTTATTGGACAAGCTTGTGAATTTTTTTTAACCCCTTAGATACAAGTAAACCTATCCATGTTTGGTGTCTACAAACTCACACCGACCTCAGGCATCATACCCACACATCAGTTTTACCATATAGTGAACACCGTGAATAAAACATCCCAAAAACTATTGTGCCATCACACTTTTTTTGCGGTTTTTCAACACTTGGAATTTTTTTGCTGTTTTCCAGTACACCATATGGTAAAACTTATGGTTTCATTTAAAAGTACAACTTGTCCCGCAAAAAAACAAGCCCTCATATGGCAAGATTGACGGAAAAATAAAAAAGTTACGGCTCTCGGAAGACAAAGCGAAAAAAAACAAAAACACAAAAAACGGAAAGTGCCCCGGGGCTGAAGCGGTTAACACAGGCCGCAGACGAGCGTATGAAAACTGGCTAGTAACCTCCGTAAATCGCAGACATCACTAGCTCCGAGAGCAGATCCATGTGCTCTTCCAAATACCAGAGAAGAGTATTAGCTGTCAGCCATTTGCATACACTATTTTGGTTCCTGAACTGGACCAAGATAGCGCTTTTTGTTTTCACAAATGGTTGGGCCAAGAGAAAGGTAATTAATCTAAAAAGCCTTATTGAATAACATGGGTCAGGCTGTTTTCCAATCAAAAATCGGATAACACAGATCCAATTTTTACGCTTGTCTGCGTGAGTTGTTTCCAGCTCCGGCACTGGACAGATGCAAACTGTGGCAGCCGAGCTCTGTTTACTGTGTAGTGGCCGGTCCCAGGAACTGCAGCTCAGCTCCTATTCACTTAAAGGGAATTTGTCACCAGATTTTTGCTACTTCAACTGAGAACAGCATAATGTAGAGACAGAGACCCTGATTCCAGAGTTGTCACTTACTGAGCTGTTTGCGGTCATTTTGATAAAATCAATGTTTTCTCTGCTGCAGATCTAGCAGTTATACAGAGCTCATGAATATGCTGGACTACCTGGCATCACACCAAGTAGTCCTCTAATGATAATCTACTGCTGATTAAACAGTGATTATATAAAAACTACACTAAGCAACCCAGTAAGTGACACATTGCTGTAATCAGGATCTCTGTCTCAGCATTATGCTGCTCTCAGATTAGGTGGCAAAAACCTGGTGACAGATTCCCTTTAAATAGGAGTTGAGATAAAGTAACTTAGAATGGCCACTACACAGTAAAGAGAGCTCTACTTCCCCATGTGTCCACTGCCAGAGATGGAAACAACTGATAAGTGGGAGTACTGGTGAAAGACCACCAGTTTAATATTATTAGCATTGAGGACAATCATAAGCATTTAATACATCAAACTAATGGCATGTATCTATAGGTGTTTCATTCTGATTAACCCCTTCCTTCTTTGATGCAAGGTCAAGTGCTAAGCTTGCACTATTGCTGGCAGAAACTGGTTCTGTCACAAAGCCAGTATTTGCCTCTAACAAAGATGGGTTGCTATTGTCTACTGTCATTTATATAACTGTGGTCGTATTTCAATATACAAGGGGCTGCTGATAAGTCTTTGGCTTTACCCAGAAAGAAACAAGATAGGATGATGAAACTTTACATTTATTCCACATACTCTCCACAGATGTCAACACACTCTAAGGGCTGCTTCTCACTTGCGAGTTTCTTGCAGTAGAGCAATGCGAGAAAAACTCGCATTGGAATCGGACACGTTAGTGAATGATTCAGCTCTCATCTGCGATTTTTTTCTCAGTCCAAATCGGACCGAGAAAAAAATCGCAGCATGCTGCTTTTTTGCGAGTTTCTACTGCGAGTTTCTCCAATGCAAGTCTATGGGAGCGTGTAAAAAATCGGATGTCACGGGACGGCACTCACACCATCCTAGTGACATGCGATTTTCTAAATACATTTCTCGCATGTTTCCTAAAACACTGGAAACGAGTGATGTCTCCCAATGTCTGTCAATCACTATTCCCTGTCAGTCGGTCTCTCCCTCTCGGTCTCTATTCTCTCTCTGTCGGTCCGTCACTATCTCTGTCCCTCTCTCAGTCTGTCGGTCATTTTCCCCTCCTCTCTCATACTCACCGTTCCCCGATCTCCGGCGCCGCGCTGCACGGCATTCTCACTGCTCCGGCGGCTTTTACTATTTTGAAAACCGCTGGATCCAGAAACAGCGGGTAACCTCAGTGACACCTCAGCTGATCGCGCTACTCACCTCAGTTGCTGCTTGGAGGTGACCGGAGCGGCGGTGTCTTCTGCAGCTCCTGTCACCTTCATGCTGGAAGCGACGCTGGAGGTCCGTGGAGTACGCCGGATATGGAGGGCTTTTTGGGGCTTATTAAATTGGTAATGAGGGAATGTGTTTGTGTTTTTTATTTCTAATAAAGGATTTTTTCATGTGTGTGTGTTTATTTACTGTCACTTACAGATTAATCATGGAGGGTGTCTCATAGACGCCTGACATGATTAATCTAGGACTTATTGGCAGCTATGGGCTGCCAATAACTCCTTATTACCCCGATTTGCCAACGCACCAGGGTAAATCGGGAAGAGCCGGGTACAGTCCCAGAACTGTCGCATATAATGTATGCGGCAATTCTGGGCGGCTGTTGGCTGATATTGTTAGGCTGGGGGGCTCCCCATAACGTGGAGCTCCCCATCCTGAGAATACCAGCCTTCAGCCGTATGGCTTTATCTGGCTGGTATTAAAATTGGGGGGGACCGCACGCCATTTTTTTAAATTATTTATTTATTTCACTGCACAGTATAGACCCGCCCACCGGCGGCTGTGATTGGGTGCAGTGAGACACCTGTCACTCAGCGTGGGGGCGTGTCTCACTGCAACCAATCATAGGCACCTGTGGGCGGGGAAAGCAGGGAATACGAGATTGTTTAATAAGCGACCGGCTTTTTCAAAATAGTAAAAGCCGCCGGAGCAGTGTGAATGTCGTGCAGCGCCGGGGATCGGTGAGTATATGAGAGAGGGCTGCTAACTTCAGTCACTCAGGGGATTAGCGGTCACCAGTGAGTCCTTCACTGGTGACCGCTAATCAGGACGCGGCACAGACAGAGCCGCAGCATCACAATGAAATCGGGTTAAGTTCACCCGAGTTCATTATGACAGTGCGGCTCTGTCTGTGTCTGCTGTCATCTGCCATTCAGCTCTGCTACATGGCTGTCTGTGTCTGCTGTTAGCGGCCATGTAGCAGCGCTGAATGGCAGATGACATAGTAAAAAATACGCATTACACACGCATTACACACGCATTACACACGCTAGTAAAATCTCAGAAATAGCATCGCACTTGCGTTGCACTCGCACCTAACGTGAACTAAAATCAGCCGAGTTTTTTTTAGCCCAGTCGGACCGATTTTACTCGCATAGATGTGTTTCCACCCTAAGGCTATGTGTCCACGTTGCTTATTTTTGTCCTTTGTATCCCAGAATCCCCTTGCTTCATGCACTCCCAAAAGTGCACAAGGAAATTTTCCCACCACCTTTCCGCCCAATCATATCTGGCATAGGATCTCTCAATGAGAACTTGTCAGAGTGGCTGTACGTTAGATTGAGCCCCCTAGCTAAAATCTCACCTAGTTACGTGCAGGATTCTAAGCATGTTCTGAATATTTTTTCACAGGTGAAGTGGCGGAGCTCTTTTTGCTGGCTATCTTGTGTTGTGCAAAGTTTGTACACCTCCATCCCCCACGACTTGGCCATTTTGGCTTTAACAATCTACCTGCAAAAATATAGTAATTTTTCAGTTGATTTACAAACCTATTTAATTGAAGTTACTTATTTTTTGTTAAAAAACAATTTTTTTTCTTTTCTGGATGATCTTTATTTACAGGTACAAGGTTGTTCTATGGGTTCTAGATTTTCACCTTCTCTCGCCAATATCTTCATGGCTTGGTGAGAGGAGGAATATATTTTTTCGGAAAAAAATCCTTTTTCTGCCAATATTTTTCTTTTTTAGAGATTTATTGATGATGTTATAATCGTGTGGGATGGTGAAGTGGCCGACATTGAGAGCTTCGCCTTTTACATTAACAATAATCCATGCAATATACGGTTTACATATCAGTATAGTGTTCAAACAATCCCTTTTTTGGACATTCTACTGAAAGCAAACCTGGAGGAAGGGAAAATTGACTGTGATATTTTCAGAAAAACAATAGCAGGGAATTCGTTATTGCATGCAACCAGCTGTCACCCGCGCCATGTAATAGTTAATATCCTCACGGGGGAGTTTATAAGGGCCAAGAGAACATGTACTACACCCCATATATATGAGAAACAATGTGAGATTATTGGTGAGCGCTTTAAGAAGAGGGGCTATTCTAATAAAAATATAGAGAGCGCTAAACAAAAAACGGATGAGAAAACTAGAGAGGATTATTTAAAAATAAGCAGAAATAATACCAAAAAAACCCTTGCTCTTGCTGAAGGTCATATGCCTATTGTTTTTTTAACAAGCTACAGTACCGATTTTTATCGGATTGTTAATATCATTAAAAAATTCTTGCCGATTTTATATGTAGATGACACGTTAAAAAACATATTAAAAAACGGAGTTAAATTCGTGTCTAGGAGGAATAAAACTATCGCTAATAGAGTGTCCCCTAGTGATCACTCCAAAAAGAAAAAAATAAAAACACTCTGGGCAACGAAATAACTGCAAGGAATTGGCTACCCACTTGTGGGTCTTACAAATGCGGCCAGAAAAACTGTGGGCTGTGCAGATTCATGTGGAATACGGACAAAACTGTTTCCTCTGTTACAAAAAAAGAATTTAAAATTCAGTCTCTGATGAACTGCGGTTCTGCTGGTGTGATCTATGTCATAGCGTGTACGGATTGCAATATCCAGTATGTGGGGAATACTTCACGAACTTTAAGACGCCGCATATCGGAGCACGCTTATGACGTAGGTCACACCACCACACGCAGTTTATCAGCCGCCTCCCGTCATTTTGTGCATATACATAGAGGTGATTGAGTCACTTTAGAGTTAATGCAATAGAGAAAGTGCAGAAACTGAGGGGAGGTGGAGATTTAAATGATTTATTATTGCGCCGTGAGGCAAAATGGATGTTAATGTTACAAAGTAGAACTCCAACAGGCATGAATGTTAGAAACGAAATTTTGAGTGTCCTGTAAGGGTTACTGCGATTCATTACTCAGCATATCAGGTGGCCTTGTTCAGCCTTGATTGTTCCATGACTTCCTGTGGTTCCTTTTATAAGGGTACGCTCACACGAGCGTGAAAATCGGACAAGTGCAATGCGAGAAATTCTCGCATTGCACTCTGACCAATGTTAGGCAATGAGGTTGAGCTGTTGGTCAGCTTTTCTCGCATCCAGATTCTGGATGCGAGAAAAGCGGCAGCATGCTGCGTTTTGCTGCTACCGCCGTATCTCTCGCACCCGTTCAAGTGAATGGATGCGAGAGATACATCGGACTGTACTCGGATGTTATCCCAGTGCAGTGCGATCTACGCACAGGCTGACAATGGAGGAGATGGGAGGATTAACCCCTCCCTCTCCTCCGCAGCGCCTGCACTCAGCTTCACAGCTGTGACCCGATCGCAAGATCGGGTTACAGTCGCATGACACCCGGCTCAGGCTCGCAGCAGAGCCTGAGCCGGGGGACATTAGCATATCGCATCCGATGCTCTCGCATCGGATGCCATACGCTCGTGTGAGTCCAGCCTAAGTATGTGTTCAGATGTATTATGTGTTGTCTCAGATTAAGGACTAGTTTTTTGTCCGAAACGCGTCCACCTTACACGCCTTGTGATGCGTTCTTCATCATGATGGAGAATTTTATGCTTTTATGAAGTTTGGAATAAAGGAAAATTGATTTTTAACCAATTTACTGATCTGGATGCTGGATAATTTTCTATACTACGTCTTGTTGCAGAGGGATACTGCCTTCTTTTCCGTGCACCGATCAAACATTTGGCCGTCTCCATTGGGTGAGCTGGACTTTTTCTATATACTGCAAGGGGCTGCTGATAAGTCTTTGGCTTTACCCAGAAAGAAACAAGATAGGATGATGAAACTTTACATTTATTCCACATACTCTCCACAGATGTCAACACACTCTAAGGCTATGTGTCCACGTTGCTTTTCCCTACTTGCAGTTCTAAATGCACATTTTGTCCTTAATTGAATAAGGCTATGTTCGCACATTGCGTTTTTTTCCGCGTTTCTGCAGCGTTTTTAGCAGCAGCGTTTTTGATTGCCAGCAAAGTCTAAGGGAAAAGCAGAAATCCTGTCTGCACTTTGCTTTTTTTTCTGCAGCGTTTAATTTGCATATTTGTGGTCAAAAACCATGCTGAAAAATAAGCAGCATGTCAGTTGTTTTTGCCATTTCTGCAGCGTTTCCTTGACATTGGAGTCAATGAGAAATGGCAAAACGCAACCAAAATCACAATTCCTGCGTTTTTCATGCTTTTTACCTGCTTTTCCACTGCGTTTTTGGCTCCAAAAACGCATGCTTTTCTGGACAAAATTTAATGGGTTCTAATGTTCCTTTACACACACACAATAACCGAAAATTTAAATGTTAAAAAATTAGAAACTTCACCAATTTTTCTGAAAAAATGTGCATAACCACTATTTTCTCATTAAAAATGATAATTTCCCATATAGTTTTATTAAAAGTAAATTTTATACTTTTTTTTCTCTTTTTTCATTCTTTTTGACTAATTCAACTTTATTTCTCAGTGTCTTGATCTCAAAAACACATCTGCAGAAACGCAAGTGAAAACGCAGGTAAAAAGCGCTAAAAACGCACTAAAAACGCGGTAAAAACGTATGCGTTTTTAGCGCAAAAAAATGGTCAAAAACCAAGGGAAGGAAAACGTGCAGAATAAACTGCAGGTACTCCGACGCAACGTGCGGACATAGCCTTAGCCAAAGTTGCCTTTTGCAGAACTTTAGCGCTGAAAACTCATGCGTATTTGCCGCGTATTTGGTGCGTTTTTAGCGCTTTTTAGATGCTTTTTCAAATGCACTTTGACACATGCGTTTTGAACATCAAGACAATGATAAATAAAGTTACAACAGTCAAACAAAATGAAAAAAGAGAAAAAAAAGGGACACAAATATTTGTATGAAAAAAAAGAAAATAGCAAGATTTAATAGAATTATAGCGGTTTTTTAATAAAAAACGGAAATATAGCAATAAAATGATAATTATCTTTACATAAATTGTCGGACTATGTGTGTATGTAAAGGGACATATGAAATCATTATTTTGATGTGCAAAAAGCATGCGTTTTAGTAGTACAAAACGCATGTTTTCTGCACCTAAAAAGCAGGTAAAACGCTGGAATTTTGATGTTTCTTGGTTACTCCCTGTTTCTCATTGACTTCTATGTTATCTAAACGCACCTCAAATGGCAAAAACAATTGACATGCTACTTTTTTAAATGCATGGTTTTTGCCACAAAATATGCAAATTAAACGCAGCATTTTGAACTGCATGGTGGGCACAGGAAAACCCTATTTCCCATAGACTTTGCTGGGAAATCAAAATGCAGCCAATTGGGCACTAAAAAGGTGCAGTTGAAAACGCTGCAGAAAAGCATGAAAAAACGCACCGTGGACACAGGGCCTTACATCGGTATTCCAAGCTCTGTAAGCCTAGCAAAAAGAAGGATTTTGGTTGTGCCTCAAACCAGGCATCCGTAGCAGCCATGGCATCAGTGAAATTTGGTACCCTTGAGGGGTTTCTTCAGGTTTGGAAACAGATGATAGTCAGGGGGAGCTAGATCTGGTGAATAAGGTGAGTGGTCAACCAGCTGGAAGCTCAGCTCTGCCAGTTTTGCCATGGTCAAGATTCCTTTGGACAGCTTGCCGCTGCTTTTGGCTTTCAGAGCTGTCTTCAATTGGTCCAAATGTTCAATGTAATACCTTGCATTGATGGTGGAACCCTTTTGAAGGTAGTCCACTAGCAGCATGCCCTGCTTATCCCAGAACACAGACACCATCACCTTAGTGGCTGATTTTTGCTCCATGAACTTCTTTGGATGAGGAGAACAACTGTGCCTCCACTCTTTCGACTGTTCCTTGTTTTCAGGGTCATACAAATAAATCCAGGTCTCATCCATAGCGACCAGTCGATCCAGGAAATTCTTGTCAGTCCAAAAACGCTGACAAATGGACCGGGAAGTTTTCACTTGCATGCTTCTCTGATCTGTTGTCAAACATTTTGGGACCCACTTTGCAGATAGCTTCATCATGTCCAAATGTTAATGGATAATGACAAAAACACGTTCACGGGAAATCCCCATGATGTCTGCTATTGCTTTTGCTGAAATTCATTAATCCTCCAGTATGAGGTTGTGCACAGCATTGACAATCTCCGGAACAGCCATTCTCGGTCGTCCAGGACGTTCCCCGTCATTGGTGCTGAAGTGGCCCGTTTTAAATTTGGCAACCCAGTTCTTAACTGTGGAATATGAAGGGCATTGATCCCCCAATGTCTGCGACATATCACCATGAATATCCTTCCCGGACTTTCCTTGCAGAAACAAGAATTTTATCATTCCTCTGCTCTCACTTGCTGTGAATATTGCATTGGACTCCATCATTTGTATTCCGACGTGTGTAAAACACTGTTGCCATAAGCAACAATCACAAAATGTTGAAAACATATATTAGACACATAAGGCTTTCATGTGATGTAACATTCGTAACCATAGAAAAAAAAAAGATCACAAAGCCAAAGACTTATCAGCAGCCCCTCGTATAGTACAAGTGATTAGACAATCGCACCTTAAAGTCCCTTAATGGGACAAAAAAAGTAAAACATATAGGATTTTTTTTTTAATTTTGAATTACCCACTTTTTCATCCATTAAAAATAAATAGTTCAAATTTTAAAAATAAATGTGGCATCGCTGCATCAAACCAGAAAGATAAAAAATATCAAAATGTCAGAATTTCCTTTTTTGGTTGCCACAATGAAAAAAAGATGCAATAAGAAACAAAACATTAGCTCACCAAGTAGAAAAGGATATAGCAATTCTGCCACGCAGAAAAATATTGCCCAAAGTCCTGGATTAATAATCCTAACAAAGCAAGGACTAAAATATAGTCTTTAATGCAACACTTTAAAATCAGCATATAAAGTTCAGTGCAGAAAACAGTGCAGAAATCACGAGAATATGTATAGAAAAACACGAGAATAATAAATAAAATGGATAGATCTCACCCAAATCTGCAGACCAATAGATAGGCGGATACGAGGGTAACACAGAGGTAGGGTCCAAACAGGTAGTGAAGTCCTAACCCCTGTCGTGCCCCATGCAAATGCTTCCGCCCTTACAAGGGCAGCACCCAAGTAATGCAAGCTGCCCTGGATATAAAAAAGGGAACCCTCCCAACGCGTTTCCCTCTCAGGTTTTAAATAGAGAGTTCATCAGGGGAGATAAATTAAATAAATAGCCTGTAGTGGCAGGTATAGATCACCTTAAAGGGAACCAATCACCAGGATTTTCGTATGTAAGCTAAAGCCAGTGCTATACTGGCACTATCAGGCTGATTCTATACATAACTGTAGTGGTCAGCTCAGATGTTTAGGTTTTGAAATCCAAGAAAGTGAAGTTTGTAAAATGAGCAGCTTCTTGAGTGACAGTTGCACTGGAGCAGATCATATATTCATAGTTATCCCCTCCCTCTGTTAGAATTAGCATAAGTATTATACAAACGACTCATTTTGTCTTGCAGGACCTGTGTGAGGTCATACCCATGTGACCAGAAGGGGAAGGGCCTCAGCCCCCAAAGCTGGATACCAGGTCACATGGGTATGACCTCACACAGGTCCTTCCACAGACACAGTGAGTCGTTTGTATAATACTTATGCTAATTCTAACAGGGGGAGGGGATAACACTGAATATATGATCTGCTCCAGTGCAACTGTCACTCAAGAAGCTGCTCATTTTATTATTATCATTATTATTATTATTATTTATTTATAGAGCACCATTGATTCCATGGTGCTGTACATGAGAAGGGGTTACATACAGAATACATACACAAGTTACAGTAGACAGACTAGTACAGAGGGAAGAGGGCCCTGCCATTGCAGGCTTACAATCTATAGGATTTTATAAACTTTACTTTCTCAGATTTCAAAACCTTAGCATCCGAGCTGACAACTACATTTATGTATAGAATCAGCCTGATAGTGCCAGTATAGCCCTTGCTTTAGCTTATTTACGAAAATCCTGGTGATTGGTTCCCTTTAAGGGTGACTAAAGAAATACAGCCTGCAGTGGCACACTGCAATGGTCAGATGTGCTAGGTGGCCAGTGGAACCTTTGGCTAAGATCTATCCTTTTTATATATTATTCTCGTGTTTTTCTATACATATGTACCGCCCTGCGCTCAGCCGCAGCCGAGCCGCTCGTATCCGGGCTCGTTGGTGGGTGGCTCGAGAGCCTCCGACCCGGGGTCACTTCGCTCTGAAAGGATGCTGGTGCTACGTAGGGGGGTGGTAGGTAGGTGTACGGCTGGAGCCGTGTTTGAGTTCGTGACGCCACCCATGGGATGTGGTGAAGGTGTAGACACCACCGCTGCAGTTACGGGGAACCCGGGGGAGATGGTTATGCAGCAAGATGTTAACCCCTCCGTGGGCAGGGATGATGGCCCCGGGACCCGTTGGGGGGAGCTGGGCGGTGCAGGGTGGTGCGCGACCGGATGGCACTGTGGTACTCACTGTGATTGACACACACAAGTCTCTGGTAAACAAAGTTGATGGTGGTTGGTGCCCGCAGCCGGCTGCGTCTGGTCCCCCACCCGGTTCGGTGGTCTTTGCTTTTCTCCTGCACCGTGTAGTGTGTATGTAGACTGCCTTCGCTTCAGCGACGGGAGTCCGCTCCCCAGCGGTATATGTGTCGGGAAAGCCCGTTTGCCCGCAGACGCTGGCCCATGGGATCTCTCTGCCTGTGCGGTGGCTTTCTATCCCCCTCGGTAGTCTGTTGTCTTCAGTCGGGACTTGGGTGGGAAAGGACCTATAGTCCAGACCTCAATCAGTGAATTAACTCAGTCCAGTAGCTTCTGGACCTCGTTTCAGGGTCTGAGTACCCCCCTATGTGCTCCGGTTTCCAGTCGGTTCCCCGAGTCGGTACCGGCGGGCCTCTACCCTGTCCCGGTCCACCACGATTCCACTTGGCTATCTTCCCGGCTCCTGCAGGCTAAGGCCACCGTTTGCCTCCTAGCCGAGGTACCAGGGCTACGACCCTGGCACCTGTCAGTTCCAACTGCAGACCTGTCACCACAGGCCTGCTGCACTTCAACTCTCCAACCACCAACTCACTGTCTTGACAGCACTCCACTGACAACTACTTAGACTGACTGTGTTTCCTGCCTCAGGCCCTCTGAACTCCTCGGTAGGCGTGCCAACCGCCTGGCTCCGCCCCCCTGGTGTGTCCATTAAGCACTGAGGGAGGTGACTAGGGTTTATGTGTATGGCTGGTGTTACCTGTGTGGGACTGGTGTTGTGCGGGGCGCTATCTGTGACTACCTGGCTAGTCCAGGGCGTCACACATATTCTCGTGATTTCTGCACTGTTTTCTGCACTGGACTTTATATACTGATTTTAAAGTGTTGAATTAAAGGTTATATTTTAGTCCTTGCTTTGTTAGCACCAAGTAGAAAACAATCGCTGACACAGGTACATTAATGGAAAAATTAAAACATTTCGTTATCAGAAATGATGACACAATTTTTTTTTCTTTTATTAATTTCAAGTGAAAAAAAAATATCTATACAGGTTTACATGTTTGGTATCACTTTACTTATACTGTGCTGAAGAATCATGTTACCAGGTCATTTTTACTGCACAATAGACGCTGTGAAAACAAAACCCAAAAAAACAGCTGCAGAATTGCATTTTTTGCACAATTTCATCCCACTTGACATTTTTTTTTCCTGTTTTCTATTAACATGAATATTAAAAATGAATGGCATCATTTATATCTACTTGCAAAACAGAAGCCCTCATACAGCTATGTGCACGGAAAAAATAAAAATGTTATGGAGAGAGAAAGAACAAAAGTGAATTTCAGAGAATTCCAGCATTAAAATCTTATACAAATGAGCAGCAAGATTTTGGGAGTTGGAGAATGCCCTTGCAGCTCTCCTGCCCCCCTCCACATTCCCCACCTGCCTCTTGTGTCTGACTGACAAGCCACTACCCTGACCTGAAATCAAGAGGGACATTACATGCTATGCCACAGTCACAGACAGCACTTGTGCAAGATCTCGGTCAGCAGAGGCAGGTCACAGAAACAAGAAGGACCTGTCAGTCAGACACAGGAAGGAGGTGGGGAATAAAGAGGGAGGGGATAAAAGCTGAAGGAGCAATGTCCCATCCTGCAGCACTTGCTGCTCATTAGTGTACAATTTAAAAGCTGGATATCTCAGAAACAGCAAAACAAATCAATCAAGGTAAGGATTTAAATAACACGAACACACATGCAGTGGCGTAACAAGAGTTTGATGTGCCCTGGTGCAAAATTTGGACCGGGGCCCCCCCTCCACGTACACCAACACTCAGGATACAGGATAATGACACTGACACTCGGGGTACAGGATAATGATGCTGACACTCAGCTTTTATCCACAGCACCCAGGCTTCCCATGATCTGAAATCCCTCTATCAGCACCCTACTTTCACATGTTCTGATATCCATCTTGTCCTCGGCACCCAGCTTTCCCATTCTCTGCTATACATCTTTCCCTCAGCATCCAGCTTTCCCATATCAGAGCATGGGAAAGCTGGGTGCTGAGAGATGTACAGCAGAGCATGAGAAAGCTGGGTGCTGAGGGAAAGAGTCATTTTTCCCTCAGCACAAAACATTCCCTTCCCATGCTTGTATCTTTCTGCCCCCTCATATATAGTGCTCCAAATACTATCATGGCCCCCACATAGCCTTCCATATAGTATGAAGGGTCCCACATAATCCTTCATATATTATAATGCACCTCCATAGTCCTCCATGTATTATAATGCATTTCCCATAGTTCTCCATATATTATATTGCACCACATAGTCCTCCATATATTATAATGCACCCTCATAGTCCTCCATGTATAAAGTAGCTCTCCAATTATTATAATGAATTTCCCATAGTTCTCCATATATTATACAGCACCACATATTCCTCCATGTTTTATAACACACCCCCATAGTCCATGTATAAGGTAGCCTTCATAGTCCTCCATATATTATAATGTAGCCCCCATAGTAGTATATGTATTATAATGCAGCCCCATAAATCTTCATATTGTATTATGCAGCCCCATACTCCTCCATGTATAATTCACCCCTACAATCCATGTATAAGGTGTTCTTCATGTATATTATGCAGCCCCATAGACCTCCATGTATAATGCAGCCCCATTGACCTCCATGTATCATGCAACCCCATAGACCTCCATGTATCATGCAGCCAACCTCCCCAGGACCTCCATGTGTCATGCAGCCAGTCCCCCCAGGGCCTCCATGTGTTATGCAGTCAGCCCCCCCAAGGCCTCCATGTGTCATTCAGCCAGCCTCCCCGTGTCCTCCCGTCCTGCGCTCTGCTCTCAGCACACACAGCAATCGCACAGGAGTGACGTCACCGCGCAGGCACAGGGGAAGAATGATGATGCATAGAGCGGCGCTGGCCGCTCTATGCAATATCATAGTAGTGTGCGATGACGGGGGCCCGATGCCGCCGCCACTGACACCAGGCAAGGGAGGTCGGTGTCAGCGGCAGCGACCGGGTCATATAGCGGCCACATGGTCAGTGGCAGAACCTCTCTCACAGAAAGGAGCTGGCTGCTGATCTGCCGGGCGCCCGCGTGCCTCTAACCTCCCGGGCCCGGTCGCAATGGAAACTGCTGCGACAGAAGTAGTTATGCCCCTGCATACATTAGTTTGAGGTATAAAATTCTCATGACATTTTATACTTTCATTACTGGAAACCTCCTTTAAAGGGAGCTAGGGATGAGTGAACCCAGATGGTAACCTTCTACATGGAAGTCCGTGTTACTGTTCTGGTTCGCCATCCAAATAAAGGTTGTTGAAAGGCTGCAGCGCAGCCAATCAACAAGCTTTAAGTCTGTGGACACTTCTGGACCTAACACCGGATGACGGGCTGTGCCGCCATTGTCAGCCTGCTGCAGAGAGCCCTAACAGCCTGTTTCAGGGTGCCTTAACTAACTGGAGCATACTGCCCTTGTGAAGCCCCACAGGTGTAGTGTCGGTGCATTACCTTCAGGGACTCCACGTGGAGGAACAGTCTAGTCACAGGTATGGAACCTTCTCTTCAGGATTTTCGTGACTCCACTCTCGGTATTGCGGTCAGGGTGACCGCCACTGCAGATTAAGGGGTGCCTGGGGCTGATGGTGGGTGCAGTCAGTTGTAGTGGCCTCCTGAGAGTGAGGCAAGCCCCAGGGCCCGGTGTAAGTGTGTGGAACCACAAGGCGCAGAATGACTCAAACACAGTCCAGGCAGTCTTTCAGGGTTTTTACTCACAGTTGATGGCAGGGTGAGTAACCCGGGCGTAGCTGGGATGAACCAGGCTGGAACCATCCGGCTGGCTGATGAGGGTGACTACCAACTCACCTTCCTTAGCCCTGAGTGTTTTGTGGTGACCCCGACTTGAAGTCCCTACGGGGGTCACCCAGGGAAGTTGCTGCTGCCTGTTCTCCCCTCGTTTCGGCCCGTTTGCTTGTAGCCTGGACCAGGTCACTCCGGCTGCTTGCCTCCTGTGAACAATGGGCCCTCGCTTTGCTACGTGGCTGCGGACTCTGTGGTGGTATGGTGTGGGTCTTGAGTGCCCCCACCGGCAGGTTTGGCAGGAGAAAATTGGATAAATCTCTGCACTGGGACCTGTTACCCTTGCGGGCCTGGTACCTCCCTGGCAGTTCCCTTACTCTGCCACTCCTTTGCTCTCTCTAGCCTTGGGTGGATTTCGGGTGGCACTACCAGGTGACCGATCTCGCCCGTCGGTAGTCACTGCGCGTACGTTGTCAGATTGTAACAGCCTGCAGGGTCTGCTCCTCACGTCTGCTCTCCCTGAGCTCCACTTACTAACTGGCTCACTACTTCCTCCTCTCCTGTTCTTGCCTATGCAACCTAGCAACCAGGCTCTCTACCACACCCCTTGAGTGGACATGGAGGCCACGCCCCCAACTGGATTCCCCAGGGGTCTTCCCAAAGGTAGATGTGTGAGACCTGATTATTATGCGCCTGTGTAGTCACACATCGGTTAGCCTTCTGGATTACCTGTATTGTACTGCCCCCAGCATGGGTGCAGTACTTAGTAGTGCCTGACCAGGTCAGGGGCGCCACATTCCCCCTTAGTTATCACCAGCACGTCCTCGGGCTGCAAGACAACATTTTAACATGCATAAAACGGGAAAACATTTAAAACATTATAAAGCCACCAGGTACCATACATCACCATCCTCCACCCACAAGTCCGTTAACACACCCAAAACCCTCTCAGGAGGCAGGTCACCGGTCCTTATGGCAACCAGGTCTAGGCCATCTGCTTCCCCAGACTTTTCCTCCAAACTTCCTCTCCCGTCGAGCCGCGCCTTCAGCCACTTCTATCAGGATGTAGAGGCGGCTTTCTTGGTCTGGTGGTTTCAGGGTATACCTGGCCTGGTGGAGCCGCGCCTTCAGCCCCTTCTGGCAGGATGTAGAGGCGGCCTCCACAGTTGGTGCTAACCAGGTACCCTCTTTGTGGTGGAGAGCCAGGCCCCATAAACAAGCGCACTCCTTGGTCACAGGCGAGCCAGGCCCCTAAACAGGCTGGCTCTGGTGGTGGTGGTACCATTCAAGGTAACTATACACACTGCGAGAGTTTTTGTCTATAGCCAGTTCATAGCCTATGGTCCGTATTTTCAGTTCACAAAACCTGGTGCAAAGTGTGCTTAGAAAGGGTTCTCACATAAGTTCATGTGGGTACATGCTTGAACTTGAACGTTGCAGAACTTTACTTTAACTTGCTGTACTTTACTTTATTTCTTCACTCCTCTGTACCAGGGCTTTGGCCTGTAGGGCTGTGCCACCTGTCATTTTCTACATTTCTGTCGTCGTCATCATCTGTAGAGGTGTCATCAATTGGTTCCTTGTCTTTGTTGGTGTTTATTTCCAGTTCTTTATCTTCTTCTTCTGTTTCTTTTTCTCTGTCTTGTTCTAATGCTGTAGTTGTTGTTGTTTCCTTTGACTTTAGGGTTGGTTGGGTGGAGGCTGCTGGGCCACAATCAGGCTCTTTAGGACATGGCTTAACGTCTAGCGCATACCAACCACTCTCTCCTCGATGTTTTGTGAACTCCACTAAGTCTCCCATGTACAGATTTCTTCCTGGATGTCCTCTTGGTAAATGTGCTCTTACATCTCTTCTGCTCACAAATATGCCCTCCTTCATGTCAGGTGCAATGATAAAGCCATACCCTGATTTTAAGCTGAAGTCTTCCACTACACCACGGCAAAAGGATCTCCATTCCTGGTAGCGAGCCTTCCTTAAGTGTTGCTTATCTTCCAGGTCTCTGGCTGTAGCATCATACCGGTCTGGGGACTGCTGTGTTGAGGCCAGTTTTGCACGGGCGCGGCACTGGGCTCTGGTTGTGGGGCTCCTCTGCACCGCAGGCTCCCAGGTTACATGCATGCTTGGTATCGTGACGGCCAGAGGTTCATCTTCTGAGGGTGTCGGGCTCTCCTCATCCCAGAGGGAGTACGGCAGCATCTCTGGCTCTGGACCTCTCCTCCCCCTTAGTGCTCTTGAGCACTCCTCTCATTGTAGCGCTGGGGTTGGGTCCTCATCAGCAGGCCAGAGCGGTGGGCTTTTCATTGTGGATGTCACTGGAGCCTTCTTATGGGAATGCGGAGGGAGCAGATACCGGTCCACCATCTTCTTTGGGAAATGAGCCTCCAGATCCACCTTGAGCCTCAGGTATTCGGGGTCCTCACTCAATTCCTTGGGCTGGGGAACGGCGTCTGCTCTGGCCTTACAGGCCGGGGTAGATGGCCTTGCGGCCTTGTCTTGGCGGGCCGCGCCCTGCGTGGCAGCGGCCTGGTCTTGGCGGGCCGAGCCTGGAATGGCGGCGGCCTGATCTTGGTGGGCCGCGCCCAGCATGGCGGCGGCCTGGTCTTGGTGGGCCGCGCCCAGCATGGCGGCGACCTGGTGTTGGCGGGCCGAGCCTGGCAAGGCTGCGGCCTGGTCTTGGCGGGCCAAGCCTGGCGTGGCTGCGGCCTGGTCTTGGCGGGCTGGGCCTAGCATAGTGGCGGCCTGGGTCAGCGTCACTCCTGCAGCATGGATGAGCGTTGCTGCTGCGGCGGGATCTTGGCAGGCTGGGCCTGGCATTGCGGCGGCCTGGGCTTGGCGCTTGGCGGGCCGCACTTGGCGTGGCTGCAGCCTGGGTCGGCGTCGCCGCACCGGGCGTCTCTCCAGGGACCTCGGGGCACTCGCGCAGGCAGGGGCATCAGCTGACTCACCCCTCGGCGGCATCTCCGGTGTCCGGGCAGTCGCTGCTCCGCGTGTCGCTTGCCTCTCCGTCCACTTCTTGTGGGCCCAGGCGACTCCAGCCATCTCTCTGAGGTCTGCGCGTCCTTCCCGGATCTGCTGCATCACCTTCGCCTCCAGCCTTTCACACCACTGGTCTAGCTCCCAGTCCCACCAGGCAGCGGAGCCCATCTCTGGATCGCTGCATGTGAACGCCATCCTCTCTGCACGATCTTCTCTCAGCAGCAGGCTTGTGGCTTCCTCTTGCAGCTTTTCCTTTAATAGCAGACTTTCGCTTTCTCCTTCTTCTTCCACCAGCCTTGTACTTCGCCTCCGGGTAGGGTCAGAGCTCTTTCCATCACACCCGAGGTCAGTACGCTGCAGGGGATCTCTCTCTGTAACTAGCCACACCTCTTCGTGGGCGGTAACTTCTTCTAGCGCCGGCTCCTGTTGTTCTTTGGCGCGCTTTTTATGGTGGCAATATGGCGGCGCTTCCAATTTTTCAAGCGGACCGCCCAGGCACATGGTCACCTGTCTTAACAGGCCTAGTCCTTATCCTGTTCGTGACGCCAGATGTGAAGCCCCACAGGTGTTGTCGGTGCATTACCTTCAGGGACTCCACGTGGAGGAACAGTCTGGTCACAGGTAGGGAACCTTCTCTTCAGGATTTTCGTGACGCCACTCTCGGTATTGCGGTCAGGGTGACCGCCACTGCAGATTAAGGGGTGCCTGGGACTGATGGTGGGTGCAGTCAGTTGTAGTGGCCTCCCGAGGGTGAGTCAAGCCCCAGGGCCCGGTGTAAGTGTGTGGAACCACAAGGCGCAGAATGACTCAAACACAGTCCAGGCAATCTTTCAGGGTTTTTACTCACAGTTGATGGCAGGGTGAGTAACCCGGGCGTAGCTGGGATGAACCAGGCTGGAACCAGGTATCCTTCCGGCTGGCTGATAAGGGTGACTACCAACTCGCCTTCCTTAGCCCTGTGTGTTTTGTGGTGACCCCGACTTGAAGTCCCTACGGGGGTCACCCAGGGAAGTTGCTGCTGCCTGTTCTCCCCTCATTTTGGCCCCTTTGCTTGTAGCCTGGACCAGGTCACTCCGGCTGCTTGCCTCCTGTAAACTATGGGCCCTCTCTTTGCTATGTGGCTGCGGACTCTGTGGTGGTATGGTGTGGGTCTTGAGTGCCCCCACCGGCAGGTTTGGCAGGAGAAAATTGGATAAATCTCTGCACTGGGACCTGTTACCCTTGCGGGCCTGGTACCTCCCTGGCAGTCCCCTTACTCTGCCACTCCTTTGCTCTCTCTAGCCTTGGGTGGATTTCGGGTGGCACTACCAGGTGACCGATCTCCCCCGTCGGTAGTCACTGTGCGTACGTTGTCAGATTGTAACAGCCTGCAGGGTCTGCTCCTCACGTCTGCTCTCCCTGAGCTCCACTTACTAACTGGCTCACTACTTCCTCCTCTCCTGTTCTTGCCTACGCAACCTAGCGACCAGGCTCTCTACCACACCCCTTGAGTGGACATGGAGGCCACGCGCCTCCTGGATTCCACAGGGGTCTTCCCAAACGTAGATGTGTGAGACCTGATTACTATGCGCCTGTGTAGTCACACCTCGGTCAGCCTTCTGGATTACCTGTATTGTACTGCCCCCAGCATGGGTGCAGTACTCAGTGGTGCCTGACCAGGTCAGGGGCGCCACACCCTGAGAGCATGGTACACAGTGCCTTAACAGCCTGGTGCATACTGCCCTAAGACCCTGATGCAGTGCCCTAACAGCTTGGTACACAGTGCCCTAACACCCTAGTGCATACTGCCCTAAGACCCTGGTGGACAGTGCCTTATTAGCCTGGTGTATACTGCCCTAACAGTCTGGTACAGTGCCCTAACAGCCTGGTGCAGTGCACTAACAGCCTGGTACACAGTGCCTTAACAACATGGTACATACTGCCTTAAGAGGTTGGTGTGCAGTGCCCTAACAGCTTGGTGCATATGTGATGCCCTGGCGCCGCCAGGTGGCCACAGAGGCACATCACACCCTACATAACATCTTCCCACACTGGGTTCCATCAGCTACAAAATCCTAGTCACCCCCCTCAGGGAAAGAAGGACACACCAGTGGGCAGGACCAGTCGGATTGGGAGCGCCCACCTAGGGGTCTTGAGGATCCGGGGGTGGGAACCAGTCAGTTGAAGTTTGAGTTTTCAGTTGGAAGTCGAGTGGAGAGGAGTGACAGTGACAGACTGTCAGGGGAAAGCTGAACCTAGTGAAGTGTAGACAGGGTAGTGGCCCTGGTCTATTGGCTAGGTGGCAAGCAGTGGACTGTGTCCAAAGGAGACAGGAATACAGTCGCGGGAGATCCAGAGTGGACCGGGACATGGTTGGAGCCCACCGGTACTGACCGCAGAGATCCGGTCCGGAAACCGTGCACAGGCGGGGTACCTGGACCCTAGTTAGAAGATGGTTGCAAGCCCCTTCTCTAATTCACCAGGCTGGGGCAAGGTTGCAGGCCTTGCTCCAGAAGTGTCAGCCCAGATAGAGCATAACGGCAGCCCACCACGGGGGATAGGGTATCCGAATTCACCCACTAATATCTCAAGAGTCAGTCTCCCAACCTGAAGATACTGGGAGTGGACTTCCCCGTTCCAGACGGAGTTGTTCCAAAGTGAGGAAAATTACAGAGTGCCGGAGGAGGGGACATTGGTACACCAGCCGGGTGTGGGACCCGAATACACCCGAACGTGGCACCTGGCCACTGACACCTTGGTTTACCAACAGACTCGTGTGCAATCATTCAATAGTGAGTACACCAATACTCCCCGGTCCAGCCTGGCGCGCCACCTCCAGCCCGCATCGCTCCCTGTATCCTGGACACTGAGCCCCGGGGCATCCATCCCTGCCCACGGAGGGGTTAACGTCCAGCTGCCATCCCATCGCCCCCGGGTGCTCCCCAACCGCAGCGGTGGTACCACATCTCACTACACACCATGGGTGGCGTCACGAAGTACTATCAGCAATCCCCGTACATATACGTCCCCTTTTATTTGCGTGTCCGGGCGACGCCCGGGTCCGGAGAATCCCTCTAGCCACTGCAGGTCCGGATCTGAGCAGCCCGACTGCTAACATGGGGGCGGCACACCTCAAAACCTGGCGTCACGAACAGGATTGTAACCCATCCACCTACCTGGTGGAAGTGTGCCTTCTTTTGGACTGTAAACGGTGATTCGTTTGAAAATTTTTTGTAAGCCATTTTGCCGCCATTTTTGGACGCGAAAAACAACAAGCCGGCGTCTTCTTCCCCGGAAAAGGGCGCGAAGTTGAAGTCCCGCCCCCTGGGAACGCGGGCGGAAGTGAGTGACTCCCCAGACAGAAAAAAAAGAGACTGCTGCCGAAAAACCAAGGGGGAGGACAGAAAAAGCGGCATGTGACCCAAGACGATAAAAGGCAGGGACACCAGGACTTTGCCAAATCCCGTTTCTGGACAAGCAAGCGGCAGGATGTCTCAGGGGTCCAACAACCAGCAAGTGGAGAGGCCCGTTTCCGGGACCGCCGACTGGATTGAAGTGCAGACGGAGAGGATGTGTCGGAGGATCCAGGCCCAGGCGCACTTCATAATGACGCGGTGGACCACCGAGAAGGGCCTGGCTGCAGCTGTCTGGGCATGCGAGATGGAGGTGACCTCGGCGGAGCGGGTAAGCAGTGACCCACGCCCCTATGTTCCCCAGGAACCAGCCGTCACGGCTGAGGGGCCCGGCCTGCTCCCGTTCGCCATGTCACCTCCCTCGCCACCCGTGACCGCAGCCGGAACCCCGATCGGCCCGCTACCTCAACCACTGGCAGCGGAACCTGTCATATCTACCGAAGATGCCCCAGCCATGGGGACCTCGGGCCCAGTCAGTATCACCGCTCCGACACCCGTCCCGACTCCGCGCCGGACCGCAGTCAGGAAGCCATCCCCTCCAACCCCAAGCCTGGCCGCAGTGCTGATGACGTCATACCCGGCTCCGGCAGTCCGCCTGGCCGCGACGGAGATGACGACGACTCCGGCAGTCCTCCTGGCTGCTCCGGAGGTGGCATCCATCCAAAAGTCACCAGTGGCAATCGCACAGGTCGTTCCCCAGTGCCCAGTCTCGGCTGTGGAACAGCTGGGATGTACCTGCATGGAAGCAGAGAAGGCCACTGAGCAATGGAGCCCGCGGCAGTATGAGAGGCCGGTCGTAGCCGGCACCGAGGGCATCCAAGTGGGCCATGTCCCTGAACAGGAATCGGAGCATGGAGCCTGTGTCCCGTACTGGGAACGACAGAAACGCCAATTGAAAAAGGAGATTGCCACCCGGGAGAAGCAGAAGGCCGAGGTACTGCCGCGTGCCTACCAGGAGAAGGACAACTTTCAACAGGCTACCTTCCGGGTGCGGGGCCCGAACCACCGAGGGCAAGTGCGCCACTTTAACACCCAAAAGGGTTGGGGTTTCATCTATGAACCGGAACTGGATTCCGAGATTTTCGTGTCCTGGAGGGATGTGGCCCCTCATCTACCTACATGTCACCCGGACCGTGAGTTGGAGCCCGGGGACCTAGTGAGTTATACCCAACACTGTGGTGAGCGAGGGTGGTTTGCCCTTGATGTGAAGAAATGGGTAGTCGTGAATGAGAAACCCTGCCTAGCTTCCCACAGCTTTCTGTATGATGACCAAGAGTAAAAGATAGCGGTTCCCGGCTACCCGTTTAGTGTTACAGTTTAACCCCGTTTTACCGTTATTTAACTATGGACCACGACCTCAGGACTGGTGAGGTCAACCCAAAAACTTTCTTGGGCCCTGTAAATATCCCCACCTACCTTCTTGTTGTTCTTCACCACCTACACCGCCTCTGGAGAGGTAGATTGGAGGAAGGGCCTGCGGTACTGTAAGCCGAGGCCCAGCCATCACTGAAACTGGTGGGTAACCTCCAGGCCAAGGGTCCCCCAGACATGGGGCCCTTGAGATGGACTTCCGGGTAAGGAACTTTTTACCCGGACCAAGTAGGCTTTACCCGGAACACCTGTGGACTGGGGAAAAGGGGTGCCCACCATTCTTAGCAGTGGCACCAAGGAACCAGGTTGTTTAGGTGGCGGGTGAGAAGAAACGGGAATGTAATGTTATGTTATGCAACGTTCAAGAATCTGTGCCTCCCATAAAGGGAAGAAATGTTTTGCAAATGTTTTTACATGTTTTTATCTTTCCCGTTTCTTTAGAAAATAAACGTCAGTGGTCTGACAGCCCGCGGATAGGCTGTATTCAACCAAAGGGGAATGTGACGCCCTGGCGCTGCCAGGTGGTCACAGAGGCACATCACACCCTACATAACATCTTCCCACACCGGGTTCCATCAGCCACAAAATCCTAGTCACCCCCCTCAGGGTAAGAAGGACACACCAGTGGGCAGGACCAGTCGGATCGGGAGCGCCCACCTCGGGGTCTTGAGGATCCGAGGGCGGGAACCAGTCAGTTGGAGTTTGGGTTTTCAGTTGGAAGTCGAGTGGAGAGGAGTGACAGTGACAGACTGTCAGGGGAAAGCTGAATCTAGTGAAGTGTTGACAGGGTAGTGGCCCTGGTCTATTGGCTAGGTGGCAA
This sequence comes from Anomaloglossus baeobatrachus, assembly GCF_048569485.1. Classification (NCBI taxonomy): domain Eukaryota; kingdom Metazoa; phylum Chordata; class Amphibia; order Anura; family Aromobatidae; genus Anomaloglossus; species Anomaloglossus baeobatrachus. The sequence goes on from NC_134353.1 coordinate 653,044,806, forward strand.
GCAGTGGACCATGTCCAAAGGAGACGGGAATATGGTCGCGGGAGATCCAGAGTGGACCGGGACAGGGTTGGAGCCCGCCGGTACCGACCACGGAGATCCGGTCCGGAACCGTGTACAGGCGGGGTACCTGGACACTAGTTAGAAGACGGTTGCAAGCCCCTTCTCTATTTCACCAGGCTGGGGCAAAGTTGCAGGCCTTGCTCCAGAAGTGTCAGCCCAGATAGAGCATAACGGCAGCCCACCATGGGGGATAGGGTATCCGAATTCACCCACTAAAATCCCAAGGGTCAGTTACACCAGCCGGGTGTCGGACCCGAGTACACCCGAACGCGGCAGCTGGCCACTGACACCTTGGTTTTCCAACAGACTCGTGTGCAATCATTCAATAGTGAGTACACCAATACTCCCCGGTCCGGCCTGGCGCGCCACCTCCAGCCCGCATCGCTCTCTGTATCCTGGACTCTGAGCCCCGGGGCATCCATCCCTACCCACGGAGGGGTTAACATCCTGCTGCCATCCCATCACCCCGGGTGCTCCCCAACAGCAGCGGTGGTACCACATCTCACCACACACCGTGGGTGGCGTCACAAAGTACTATCAGCAATCCCCGTACATATACAGTACAGACCAAAAGTTTGGACACACCTTCTCATTCAAAGAGTTTTCTTTATTTTCATGACTCTAAAATTGCAGATTCACATTGAAGACATCAAAACTATGAATGAAAACATGTGGAATGAAATACTTAAAAAAGTGGGAAACAACTGAAAATATGTCTTATATTCTAGGTTCTTCAAAGTAGCCACCTTTTCCTTTGATTACTGCTTTGCACACTTTTGGCATTCTCTTGATGAGCTTCAAGAGGTAGTCACCGGAAATGGTTTTCCAACAGTCTTGAAGGAGTTCCCAGAAATGCTTAGCACTTCTTGGCCCTTTTGCCTTCACTCTGCGGTCCCGCTGACCCCAAACCATCTCAATTGGGTTCAGGTCTGGTGACTGTGGAGACCAGGTCATCTGGCGTAGCACCCCATCACTCTCCTTCTTAGTCAAATAGCCCTTACACAGCCTGAAGGTGTGTTTGGGGTCATTATCCTGTTGAAAAATAAATGATGGTCCAACTAAACGCAAACTGGATGGAATAGCATGCCGCTGCAAGATGCTGTGGTAGCCATGCTGGTTTAGTATGCCTTCAATTTTGTATAAATCCCCAACAGTGTCACCAGAAAAGCACCCCCACACCATCACACCTCCTCCTTCATGCTTAACGGTGGGAACCAGGCACGTAGATTCCATCCATTCACCTTTTCTACAAAGACACGGTGGTTGGCTCCAAAGATCTTAAATTTGGACTCATCAGACCAAAGCACAGATTTCCACTGGTCTAATGTCCATTCCTTGTGTTCTTTAGCCCAAACAAGTCTCTTCTGCTTGTTGCCTGTCCTTAGCAGTGGTTTCCTAGCAGCTATTTTACCATGAAGGCCTGCTGCACAAAGTCTCCTCTTAATAGTTGTTCTAGAGATGAGAAGGTGTGTCCAAACTTTTGGTCTGTGCTGTACGTCCCCTTTTATTTGAGTGTCCGCACGACCCCCGGGTCCGGAGAATCCCTCGAGCCACTGCGGGTCCGGATCCGAGCAGCCCGACTGCTAACGTGGGGGCGACACACATACTTCCCTAAAAGTCTGGTGTGCAGTGCCCTAACAGCCTGGTGCATACTGCCCTAGGACATGGTTGATCTGTGACCGCAAAGCACCCAAATGAAACACCTTCCTCTGGTGCACGCAGGCAACAGGACGTTCTGTATCATTTCGTAGCCCCAAGTATCACTGGATGAATGTTGAGGCCAGAACATGTTGAGATGGTTTTAGATTGGATGGCTGAGAGTGCCCAGTTCCTTCATATTGTTTTCCACCCGACCCCTGCTGAAAGCAAAGAACTGGCACCTATGGACCATGGGCATCTGTCTTCCACCTCATACCCTTGCAACTCAGCCAAGCAGTCAGATTCCCAAGTCATGCAGCAGTCACTTCTGCTTTTTGATGGCTCTGCTGGCTGGGGTTCCATGGCTCATCCACATGGCCCTGCACCAGAAGTGGAAGAAACTGAGTGCACTGATGCCCAACCACTTGTTCTGTTGGAGGATGAGTAAGTGGGTGGGCCAGTGCACACCCTCAGCAGACAACTGCTGTGGCTTTCTGCAGTGTACAGACCGGGAAGGAGGGCAGTAGTGAGGAGTGGTTGGAAGATGATGTGGTGAATGATGAGGTCCTAATCCCCCACATGGAGCACTGTTCGGAGGAAAAGGAGGTAGTCACACTGCCCCAGCAGTACAGAAAAAAGGGAGCAGGGTGCAAAAGCAAAGGAGCCAGCCTCTAGCTAGTACATCTACTGCTACTGCCTACTGACCCAGCAAACTGAGCACACAAAAGCCAGGTCAAAGGAGTGACCTGGCGTGGCATTTCTTCAGGCAATGTGCTGACAACAAGAGACTGGTGGTTTGCAAGTGGTGCACAGCGCCCTTGCAGCCTGGTGCAGTGCACTAACAACCTGGTACACAGTTCCCTAACAGCATGGTGCATACTGCCCTAAAAACCTGGTGCAGTGGCCTAACAACCTGGTACATACTGCCTGCCCTAAAAGACTGGTGCTCTGTGCACTAACTGCCTGGTTCATATGTTGCGATTGGGGGACAGACCACGGCAGAGGGGCTGCTCGGGACACTCGGATCCGGGCGGGTGCTGTGGCTCGAGTGGCAGCCGGACCCGGGCTCGCGCAGCAGTCCGTCACCCACAACTGAAAACAAGGGGTTTATTTACAGGGGAGAGTTTGTCAGTGACACCACCCATGGGTTGCGGTGATTGTTGGGAGCGGGGCAGCAGGATGGTATAATGCAGCCAGCCCCCCAGGCTTTCATGTATACTGCAGCCAGCCCCCCATGCTCCATGTATAATGCAGCCAGCCTCCCATGTTCCATGTATAATGCAGCCAGCCCCCCATGTTCCATGTATAATGCAGACAGCCCCCCATGTTACATGTATAATGCAAGCCCCCCAATGCTCCATGTATAATGCAAGCCCCCCAATGCTCCATGTATCATGCAAGCCCCCCACGCTCCATGTATAATGCAAGCCCCCCCATGCTCCATATATAATGCAAGCCCCCCCCATGCTCCATGTATAATGCAAGCCCCCCCCATGCTCCATGTATGATGCTGGCAGCCCCCCATGCCTTTATGTATAATGCAGCCAGCCCCCCATGCTCCATGTATAATGCTGGCAGACCCCCATGCTCCATGTATAATGCTGGCAGCCCCCCATGCTCCTTGTATAATACTGGCAACCCCCCATGCTCCATGTATAATGCTGGCAGCCCCCCATTGCTCCATGTATAATGCTGGAAGCCCCCATGCTTCATGTATAATGCAGCTGGCTGCCCCATGCTTCATGTATAATGCTGGCAGCCCCCCCATGCTCCATATATAATGCAGCCGGCCCCCCCATGCTTCATGTATAATGCTGGCAGCCTCCTCATGCTCCATGTATAATGCTGGCAGCCCCACCATTGTCCATGTATAATGCTGGCAGCCCCCCAATGCTCCCCCCACCCCGGGCCCCTGGCCACCGTGTATGCACTGATTTTAGAGAAAAAAAAACCAAACAAACAAGTTCTCACCTCTCGCCTCGTTCCCCCGCTGCTGTCCTCAGGTCTCCTCATTCCCCCACTGCTCCATCCTCACCTTTTCTCCGTTCCCCTGCAGCTGCGGTCGGCATTCTCCCACCCTGCACTCTGTGCTCTCAGCACAGCGGTCGCACACGAGTGATGTTACCGCGCAGGCACAGAGGGAGAGTGATGGAGCGTGGAGCTGTACGGGCCACTCCATGCTTCTTCATTGTTGCTCTGCATGATGACAGGGGAGGGGGGCCCAGTGCCGCCGCCGCTGACAATGGGCAGGGGGGCCTGGTGTCAACGGTGGCGGCATCGGGTCATATAGCGGTCGCGTGGTCTGCGCCAGATCAGCGCAGCTCCTCTCACAGAAAGGAGCTGCTTGCTGATCTGCAGAGCGGGCCCCTAAGCTGCCGGGCCCGGTTGCAGTCGCGACCTCTGCGACCGCGATAGTTACGCCCCTGGTAATACCATATTCTGGTTATTTCCAAACAGAAGACAGCAGTGAATTAATATGTAATACTGATAAGTGTCCACTAGATGTCATCACTGCACTTTTTTGCGGGTCACTTTCTTACATAGCAACATACTGTGTAGCTTGTGCTTCCACTATAAATGATCTAATGTAAAGCGAGAGAGAGAGAAACTGCAAATCAAATGATCATTATATTTTATCAAAACAGTAACCTTTTACATAAGTATTAAGCTAGTTATCTACAGTGCATGTTCTCTTAAACTCAAGATGGCGCTACACTACAGCCCATGGCAATTATAGCTCAATATATTGTAAAGGTTCTAAACAGGTTTTTTGACAAGGTATCTATTTCTACGATATTATTATTATTATTATTAATAATAATAATAATAATATTTATAATAATTGGTTGGTTTGGGCTGTTATCAGGAGATTTGCCCACTTTTCCCGCAGGTCGTTTTCACAGTAGCCTCCCGGATGTTCCAGCAGAGTTACAAAGTATGGTTTAGACATTAGCCACGATTAATGGCTTTGCTTTGCTTTACGAAAACAATCAATTTGTTATGCTTTAATTATTTTTATTCAGTAAAAATATTAACATGAAAATCAAAAATATCATATACTGTATGTCATTTAAATAATGGTAAATCAGCTCAGCCTTCATCTTGGTGAATGAGAAACAGTTTGCGCTCCATAGGACAGAATCATTTGTGTATATAATAAGGTATATTTATGTATAAATTGGGAGAGGTAATATAATAAAAAAAAGCATGTGGCTTACAATACTTCTTAGCACCATGAGACATACTTAAAGGATAATTCTCAAATCCATAGGTGATAGGGTTAAAGGGTTATTAACATCTCCAAGATCCTATCCCAATATGTAGTAGGTGTAATAATAATAATATTAGCAAATACCTCCAATTAGAAATTGAGCATAGCTCTCCTGTTATAGATGTCTCTTACCTCATGTGCAGTTGTCGCGGGCGGCGGGGCGCTGCGCCCACCACGCTCGGGTCCGGCGCTGCTGCTGCTCGGTGGCTCGAGCGGTGGGCCGGATCCGGGGACTCGAGCGGCGCTCCTCGCCCGTGAGTGAAAGGGGTGTTTTGTTGGTGTTTGGGGTGTCGGTTTGTGACGCCACCCACGGTGTGTGGTGAGGTTGGGGCACCACCGCTGCTCTGTACGGGGATCCCGGGAGCGATGACGGGGAGCAGCTGGGATGTTTCTCTCCCCTCCGTGGGTAGGGGGATTTTGGTAGTCCCGGGCCCGGAGTTGTTGTCTGTTTGGTGGATTGCGGGGCCTGGCCAGGTGCAGGGTCGCGGGGCAGCGCAGTACTTACTCAGCCAGTAACGCACACGGAGTCTCTGGTAAAACAAACGGCTGGATGGACGAGTCCCACAGACGGCTGCGACGGTCACTCCCGGTAGGTTGGCGGTAACTGTCTCTCCCTGCACCGGTGTTATGTTCTCGGCCCCGATGGCTTCCCACCGGTAACCCGCTCCCCAGCGGTATATTTGCCGGAGGAGCCCCTTTTGCCTGCAGGCGCTGGCCCTGGGAACTCTAGCTGTGGCGGTAGCTGTATTTCCCTTCACGGTTGAGCAGTTGCCTTCAGTCGGGTCTTTATTGCTAGGAAACCCCGGAGGTTCCCGTCGCTGATGGATTTGACCGGTTTAACGGCGACTCCTAGCCTGGTCGGGGTCCGTAGGCCCTGCCGGATGGTGCTGGCTTCTCTTCGCTCCCCGATCCGGTACCGGCGGGCCATCGCCTGACCCCGGTCCTTACGGTTGTGCATCAATCGGCCTCTCCTGCAGATGGTCACCACCGTCTGCCAACCTTGCTGTTTCTGTGTCCGGGCCACGTACCCGGACACGGCCAGTCAGTTCCTCCACTACCACTTCCCTAACTCACACTCTAAACTCAACTGCCTTCCTTTTCCCGCCTCCAGGACTGTGAACTCCTCGGTGGGAGGAGCCAACCGCCTGGCTCCGTCCCACCTGGTGTGGACATCAGCCCCTGGAGGGAGGCAACAAGGATTTGTGTCTGACTTTGATGTTCCTAACCGGGGTGTGGGGTGTGTTGTTGCAGTACCTGTGACGTCCTGGCTTGTCCAGGGCGCGACACAGGGTATTGCAGCTTAGGCAATCATGGTTACGACCACTCATATAGTGACAGTTGCTTAAGATCATAAACATGTATACCTAAGTAAAAATGATTGTCTCCTAAACCAAATAACTGATTGGGCCACCCTTAGCAGCAACAACTGCAAGCCTTTGCGATAACGGGCAATGAGTCTTTTATAACCCTCTTGATGAATTTTGACCCACTCATCTTTTCAGAATTGTTGTAATTCAGCCACATTGGAGGGTTTCCGAGCATGAACCACCTTTGTAACGTCATGCCACAGCATGTCGATCGGATTAAGGTCAGTCTTTGACTAGGCCTCTCTAAAGTTTTAGTTTTATTTTTCTTAAGTCATTCAGAGGTGGAGTTGCTGGTGTGTTTTCTATCATTGTACTGCTGCATAACCCAAGTGCACTTCAGCTTGAGGTCATGAACAGATGGCTGGACATTTTCCTTCACAATTTTTCGGTAGACAGAAGAATTCATGGTTCCATTTACCACAGCAAGTCTTTCAGGTCCTGAAGCAGCAAAACAGCTTCAGACCATCACACTACCACCACCATATTTTACTGTTGGTATGATGTTTATTTTTTGAAATGCTGTGTTACTTCTACACCAGGTGTAATGGGACATACACCTTCCAAAAAGTTTAACTTTTATCTCATTAGTAGGGCTGATCGAATCCGCTAAATTTTGGGACTGGCGGATCCCTGCTGAATTGAAAAAAAAAAAATCCAGATCCGCTCCGGATTCCGGTTCCCATATAAGTCTATGGGGATCAGAATCCGGAGATTAAAAACAATTGTGGAAGGGATACGTGGGTAGGAGCGCGCGCGGTATACTTACTCGAGGCTGTGTCATGGCAGCAAACTCCTTCCGTGTCACGTTTTTCCCTTCCGGAGCCGACAATTCAATATTTATTGTTTTGCCCGCCCACCGGCGCATGTAATTGGTTGCAGCTAGACGTGCCCCCACCCTGAGTGGCAGCTGACTGCAACCAATCACAGGTGGCAGGACAGCTAGTGGGCGGGGAAAGCAGTGCAAGTGTCTGTGGTTCAGTATTTTGAACGTGCATGTCTTTCAGAAACACATACACATTCCTGTCACAAGTGTGCGGCTGTGCCGGTGATACACTGTCAGACTCGTACAAGTCTAACATGACATCAGCCGGCACAGCTTGCTCTCTCTGAACATGAGCGTGTATGTACACAGAAACACATGCACGCTCCTGTCAGAAGTGTGTGCGGCTGTGTCGGTGATGCGGCTTTTTTTTTTTATTATTTAAATAAATAATTTAAAAAAAAACGACGTTGCGGTCCCCCCTAATTTTCATCCCCAGCCATGATAAAGCCGGCTGGGGGCTGGTAGTCTCAGACCGCAATCACCCGGTATTGCCGCTTCTATTAGATGTGACAATCCCGCTGCAATACCGGCTCTTCTTGATTGTCCTGGAGCGGTGGCAATCGGGGTAATAAGGAGTTAAAAGCAGCGCACAGCTGCTACTAAGCCCTAGGTTAGTGCGATAGCACGATAGCACAGGTGTCCTTGAGATACCTGCATCACACTAACCTGTAAATGATAGTAAATAAACACAGACACAGAGAAAAATCCTTTATTTGGAATAAAGTACAAAACACACACCCTACTTCACTTCTTTATTAACCCCCAACACCCTGCAGCTCCGGCGTAATCCACACGAGGTCCTACTCCGTTCAGCTCTGCTACATAGCCAGCGACCATAGAGCACGACCGCAGGCTGTGCAGACAATGACAGCCGTAATGACTGCACGGCAGGCAGATACTGTCACAGACTGGAGGCGTGTCCACCTGCCATGAGAGGACATCCGGTGGGCGGGGAAAACAAAGAAAGCTGTGTGTATACGATGCATAGTACATGAAGTGAATGTGCGGAGACCCGGAAGCAATGTGCCGCCATGACACCAAGTCTCAGTAAGTATGAAGCGCTGTTTTATTTCTGTTTTTCTTTATTTTTCAATTATTTTCCCCAGTGTCAGATTTGGATCGTGCACCCGGAATTCCAGATCCGGATCCGGCACCTGGAAATCTTTGAAACCGCGCGGATCCGGACTTGTACAGTTAGGATCCACTCAGCCTTCCTCGTTAGTCAACAGAGAATTCTACCAAAAGTATTGGGGTTCATCAAGATGTTTCTGGGAAAACTGAGATGAGCCTTTATGTTCTCTTTGCTCAGCAGTGGTATTCGTCTTCGAAGTCTTCCATGCAGCCCATTTTTGCCTTGTCTCTTTCTTATAGTGGAGTAATGAACACTGACCTTAAAAGAGGCAAGTGAGCCTTGCAGTTCTTTGTGTGTTGTTGTGGGGTCTTTTGTGACCATTTCAATAAGTCGTTTCTGTGCTCTCGTTGTAATTTTGGTTGGTTAGCCACTCCTGGGACGTGCTCCACATTTTAGCCATTTGTGGATTATGGCTCTCACTGTCGTTCACTGGAGTCTCAAAGCTTTAGAAATGGCTTTATAACCGTTTCCAGACTGATATATCTTAATTACTTTGTTTCTCATTTGTCCCTGTATTACTTTAAATCGTACAAAACAAGAATGCGCGGAGACACCATCACATGTTTCTCAACGCTGGCAGGAAACTCGCCAGGTCTTTCACTGGGAAGGAACAACCATGGGAAGAACAGTCTCCAGTCAAGGAGACCACCTATGCCAAACATGGTATCCATCCACAGACAGTGGTTTCGGGGTATTTGCCCCTCATCAGTGTGGAGTAGGATTACTTTAAATCGTGGCATGATGTCTAGCTTTTGAGGATCTTTTGAGCTACATCACTTTGTCAGACAGGTTGTCAGGCAGGTCCTATTTAAGTTATTTCTGTAACGCCTGCATGGATCCACAGACTCAGATGGGCTGTAAAGGGGAGGCTAGAGGGAAGCCACTCACCAAGTAGGACCCCCAGAACCCTGAAACCCTTTAACCCCTATACAGGGATTTGGAATTACACCGGGAACTGGAGATCACTACCTGTGGAAGGCTGCAGTTCCGATGAGAGTAGTAGTCAGGTAGGGTCAAACCAGGAATTGCGGAACAGGGACAGAATCGGCAGGCAGTGACGTAGTCAGTAAACGTAGCAGAGGTCAGACTCGGATCAAGCAGCAAGGTACAAAAACAGTAGGCAGAAGGGTAGTCAAAACACGCAGAAGTCAACACACAGGAATCACTAAACAGAATAGGACGTAACAGGAGCCAGGAAAATCAGAGCTCTATCTGGCAGTAATCATGTGACAGGAGGGGAAGCTCTGCTGCATGCAGGTGACAGGAGCTGCAGAATACACAGCCGCTCCTGTCAGCTTCACACAGCAACTGAGGTGAGTAGCGCGATCAGCTGCTGTCAGTCAGGTAACTCCCGGCCACCGCTGTATCCAGCGGTGGCCGCGGATAAGCTTAGTGACAGCTCAGCTGATCGCGCTACTCACCTCATTTGCTGCGTGGAGCTCCCAGGAGCGGCGGTGTCTGCTGCAGCTCCTGTCACCTCCATGCAGCAGAGCTGGAAGCGACGCTGGAGGTCCGTGGATTACGCCGGACATGGAGGGCTTTTTGGGGCTTATTAAATTGGTTACGAGCGAATTGGTTTGTGTTTTTTATTTCTAATAAATGATTTTTTCATGTGTGTGTGTGTTTATTTACTGTAATTTACAGATTAATCATGGAAGGTTTCTCGGGGAGACGCCTGACATGATTAATCTAGGATTTAGTGGCAGCTATGGGCTGCCAATAACTCCTTATTACCCCAATTTGCCAACGCACCAGGGCAAATCGGGAAGAGCCGGGTACAGTCCCAGAACTGTCGCCTCTAATGTATGCGGCAATTCTGAGCGGCTGCTGACTGATATTGTTAGGCTGGGGGGCTCCCCATAACGTGGAGCTCCCCATCCTGAGAATACCAGCCTTCAGCCGTATGGCTTTATCTGGCTGGTATTAAAATTGGGGGGACCGCACGCCGTTTTTTTAAATTATTTAATTATTTATTTCACTGCACAGTATACACACGCCCACCGGCTGCTGTGATTGGGTGCAGTGGGACACCTGTCACTCGGCGTGGGGGCGTGTCTCACTGCAACCAATCATAGGCGCCGAAAAGCAGGAAAGCAGGGAATACGAGATTGTTTAATGAGCGGCCGGCTTTTTCAAAAGAGGAAAAGCCACCGGAGTTTAGTGAACAGCTGTGCAGCGCCGCGGCAGTGATCGGGGAACGGTAAGTATGAGAGAGGGGGGAAACTGACCGACAGACTGTGAGAGGGGGACAGACAAGACAGAGAGAGACCGACAGACAGACAGAGAGACCGACCGACGGACTGAGGGAGATAGAATGAAAAAAAAAAAATGACCGACATCGCTAGTAAAAAGCACAAAACGTGCGTTTTGGACATCGGAGTGCCACACAATGTTTTCACGTAAAATCTTTCATGCAATCTCAAAAAGTAACATACACCCGCTCTATCTCACTATTGGGTATGTGCCCTTAACATTTTCGCCATGAAAATTCATTTTGGTGTCATTTTTGAAGGTTTCCTGGTGAGTCCGTAAAAATGGCGTAAAACTCAGACAAAATTGTTCACAGCTGTAACTTTTGTGTGATAAATGCTTCAAGGGGTCTTCCCCATGCTGTTGCCATGTCATTTGAGCACTCTTCTAAGACTTTTGTGACATTTTTAGGGTTTCTACATGCTGCCGGGGGTCATTTCATAAAAATACTCGGGTCTCCCATAGGATAACATTGGGCTCGGTGCTCGGGCCGAGTACACGAGTATCTTGGGATGCTCGGCCCGAGCCTCGAGCACCCGAGCTTTTTGGTACTCGCTCATCACTATTGCTGATGTAATTGCTTGGATTTCCAGCAATCCCAAGATTGGGGCTCTGCAGACCTATTATGTATGGAGAATCCACTCCATTCATTGTACATGGGGATGCTGGAAATAGCTGATCATAGCGATTGGATCCCCAGCAATCTGAAAATTTCTCCTATTCTATAAGGGATAACGTGATTTTTTGAATAACCTGTTAAAAAGGTTATTCTTATGAAGACAATTGCTTTCCTGTTGTTCAGTTACAATCATACAGTGACATCATACAGAGGGGTTACTGCTCAAGACCCCATCCATTAGCCACAGAGAATTCAGCTGGTCCAAGTTTCCATAGTCAGACATTGATTTGAATGGACACCCAGTTAATACTATTTTCCCCTTAAGCTTCTACTGCAGTATATAAAAATTTCCCACAAAGATCAAAGTTGACCATTGTGGGTTTCTGAAGCCAGACCCCAGGTGATGAGTTGATGACTTTTTCAATCTAAAAGGTTTTCATGAGACAACCCCTTTAACACTAGAAGTCCCAGAGAATGGGTCATTTAACATTTCTACCTTTGGAACCCAGAGACAGGTCGAATGACCAGATGGATTTTAGCTAACATCCTATAATCACTGTCTTTTGTTCTGTAATTAAGGCCATTACTGTCTCACCACAGGAGGTTGTTGTTTTCCATTGAGTTTAGCCATTTAGTTTCTGGTCAGTTCTATTCAGTATATTGTATTTGGTCATTTGACCCTCTTTCGGGACTTCAGGGGGAGCTCGAAATTTCTGGGACTTCTAGTGTTAAAGAGGAGATTTTTGATATGGAACATTAAGGTATTTTGCAGACGACCTCTTTAATTGCAACATCTAAGGTTGATGGCACTCTGCATGGCTGGGGTGGAGGATAGGGTCCTAACCTCTTGGAACATGAGAACATAAACTTTGCCCTTAGAGAAGCTCAAAGTTAATTTTCTGATACCGCTTTGATTGCCAAACTACCTTACCATTAAGTTAATTACATTCACAGGCACAACTTGAAGAGCTAGAGCACCATTGCATAACCTGTAACAGGACATAATTATTATTTTTGTACGCAAAATATGCAAGGATAACTAAACATGGAAATATGGGTACAGGATGCTGGCAATAATTATTCACTGGCCCACTAAAATTACTGGAGGATATACAGTTTCATTAGCACATGTAATCTGCTATGTAATTTGACATTTAGGTGCGGAAGGTCCAATCTGTAGCTCGGGCCAGCATCCTGTCCTACAAATAGTAAAACCTTCGCAGAATTGGCAACCCTCTTCTGGAAATGTAATAAGTGAAAAAAATCATGTTGTTGTTGATGTTAAACATAAATGAGCTGGAAACAGGTCAACGTTAATATTGAGCCAAAGCTGAGAAAACAATCTCTTACAAGGAAGAAACCCAATGACCTCGACTGTGATCACGGTTCAAGGAGTAAAATTAAAGAAATGAGAAAACAAAATCCAAAGTCATTAGTGTATGAAAAAAACAAGCCGCGCTAATGTGGAAATTTCAGAGATGACAAAGATGAAATAAAATGAATTTTATCATCATAGTGGGTTGAAGGATCAACAAGCTCATCCTTTTATAGACACAAATCCCAGTAGATCCAGAGGAGTAAACACACCACCCTTGAATGGCATTGCACCCCCAAAACAAATTCCTTCCTCTCCGGTGTGAATCAGCAAGATCCCCATACCAACAAGCCCATGGACAAGAGTGGTACTGTTTTTGGATATTGGACCACTGATTAAAAATAAAACAAACCCTTTCATAACTTTAATTAAACAAAGGGAAAGAATAACAAAACTCAGGGAATTTTCTGAAACTTGGAGTTGAAGCTAAGCTTGTTTGTGGATACATTTCATTTTCATTTTCAAAGTCACTGTCATTTAATAACTTTACATAAATCAATATTTCAAGCAAATAAAATAAATGTCAAGAAATTAGTGTCTCCACTTATATGCCACTTCTCCTCTTTGCCTCCTCAACTCATAAATAACTAAAATTCATAAAATCAAAATTCATCAAAACAAGACAGAATGCCATACTGCTGCTTCTGGACAGACTACAAAGAGAGGGAGAGTGCGTCTCCGTGTGCTGTGTTTGGGAGACATCATAGCAGCTAGTCTCCACAACTGAAAGTTAGAGATGGAGCCCATAGAGCAGGGGTCTCAAACTCGGCTGAGTATAAGGGCCGCACATAGAAAAAAAATTTTTTAGGAGGCGCATTCTTTGCTGGACCCAGTGACATTTTTAGTGATTTGTATATTTTTTTTCTATACACCTTTGGATCACGTTTTTTGAACATTTTTCGCTCACTTATTATAATAAATGTGCACTTTTTTATTTCCGTTTATATATTAAAAATACTTTTTATGGGAAAAAAAATCATTCTTTAGTTTGATTTTTATTTTACATTTTATCCCTTGTAAGTAATATTGTTTTACAATTACCACCATATAGTAAATTTGGCCAACATTTTGTAATTACATTTCCATTCTGGTCCTCATCTTTTAGTAGTGTTCCCATCCTATAGTAATGTGTCCATATTGTCCCCTGTGGTTATGTGCCCATATTGTCCTCTGTGGTAATGTGCCCATATTGTCCCCTTGTAGTAATGAACCCATACTGTCCCCTGTGGTAATGTGTCCATAATGTCCCGTGTGGTAATGTGCCCATGTTGTCCCCTTGTAGTAATGTGCCCATATTGTCCCCTTGTAGTAATGTGTCCATATTGTCCCTTGTGGTAATGTGCCCATATTGTCCACTTGTAGTAATGTGTCCATATTGTCCCTTGTGGTAATGTGCCCATATTGTCCACTTGTGGTATTTGTTACGTCACCTCCAGAGTCCGCTCCATCGACTTCTACTCCAATCGCCAGGCGACGCCGTGTTCCTGCCGTGGATAGTGCTGGTCATGGGAGATGAGTCGATGCCAGCGGCGCCGGTGGACGCAGGCTCCACTCATCCACTGGTCTGGGTTTCCTGGGGATCTGCAGTGCCACTGGCTGACTGTAGGTGGCGGGTGTCTCCCAGCTGAAGTACTCAGCTATAGCCTATGGGAAGACACCACACCCTTTTTAATGCCCCTCCTGTCTACTGACCTCTGCCAGAGATAGTTCTGAAAATTCTGGCTCCTGTTTCGTCCTGTTCTGTGATTTCGTGTGCTGATTACCACTTGTTTCCTGACTACCCTCCTGCCTGCTGTTTTTGTACCTCGCTGCCCGATCCGGTTTTGACCTCTGCTTGTTTCTTATTACGTCCTTGCCTGCCGATTCTGTCCCTGTTCCGCAATTCCTGGTTTGACCCTGCCTGACGACTACTCTCTCAGACTGCAGCCTTCCACAGGTAGGGATCTTCGGGGCCCTGTGTAATTCCAAATCCCTGTATAGGGGTTAAAAGGTTTCAGGGTTCTGAGGGTCCTGCTTGGTGAGTAGCTTCCCTCTAGCCTGTTCATTACAGCCCGTCTGAGCCTGTGAATCCAGGCAGGCGTTACATTATCTCTGGCCCATCTAACACACACACACACACACACACACACACACAAAGAAAAAAAAATGGATTCTCTCCATATTGTGTTAAACCAGGTGCACACCCTGTCTGACCTTGTTCAAGGACTTGCACTGCAAGTGCAAGAGCTCAAGTCTGCTCAGGTTCAAGCCCCTGCAGCACCTCCCTCAACATGTCCAGAGTCCCATCAACTTCAAGAGAGCAAATCACGTTGTGGAGCCAATCGTGGAGAGCCTGGATCTCAGAGGCAATCGCTTTCAAAGGAGCAGCAGCACCTGAGTGGGCCCCAGGATACTCACTCAGGTGCCAAGGTACTCTCTGCAGACCCTATGAGGTTAATGTTACCTGTCCAATTATCTCACCAGGGAAAATCTTTACAGCTGCAGGCCTTTATTGATTGTGGCTCTGCAGCTAATTTCATAGACACTATTGTAGCAAAAGAGCTGGGTTTGCCTTTGCTAAGATTGACTTCTCCCATTAGAATATCTGCTATTGATAGTACTCATCTCAACCAGGGTGTGGTTAATTTTGTAACTCCAGAGATCTCCATGCTTGTTGGGGCTCTGCATGTAGAAACTGTCATTTTTTTTGTTCTTGAGAATCTGATGTCAGCAGTGGTATTGGGCATGCCATGGCTGCGCAAACATAACCCGGTCGTAGACTGGCACCAGGGTGAGATTGTGCGCTGGAGCCCTGAGTGTCAGGAGACATGTATGTCTTTATCTATTAACATGACTAGAGCTGAACCTGTCTTCATACCTCATGCATTTAGGGATATTGCTGATGTGTTTTCTGCTTCTGGCTCTGAAAGATTACCTCCGCACAGAGTATATGACTGCCCCATAGATTTGGTCCCCAATTCCCTACTTCCCAAGGGTAAAATTTATAATCTTTCGGGTCCGGAGCGTCAGGCCATGAAAGATTATATAGCAGACAGTCTGCAGAAGGGGTTAATCAGACCATCCAGGTCACCAGTCGGCGCTGGATTCTTTTTTGTTGATAAAAAAGACGGTGGCCTCAGACCTTGTATTGACTACCGTGAACTTAATACTATTACTGTAAAGAATCAGTACCCTCTGCCACTCATCCCCGATCTCTTTAACCAGCTCATAGGAGCCCGGTGGTTCACCAAGCTGGATCTCAGGGGTGCATATAACCTAATCCACATCAGAGAAGGAGATGAGTGGAAAACGGCATTTAACACTCCAGAGGGACTCTATGAGTACCTGGTAATGCCTTTTGGGTTAAGTAATGCGCCGGCTGTCTTTCAGAACTTTGTCAATGACATTTTCAGAGATGTCTGTGGTCAGTATGTGGTGGTCTATCTGGATGACATTCTGATTTATTTTCCCGATGCTACATCACATGTCCAACATATTCGCACTGTGCTCCAGGGACTCAGAGAGAACTCCCTAATTGCTAAATACGAGAAATGATTTTTTTTGAGGCAGAGGTTAATTTCCTGGGTTATATTTTGTCTGCAGAAGGCTTCCGCATGGATCCCTCTAAGCTTCAACCGATTAAGGAGTGGGTGCAACCCAAGTCCCTGAAAGCCTTGCAGCGTTTCCTTGGATTTGCTAATTATTATCGCAAATTTATTAGAGATTTTTCCAAAATTGCCAAACCCCTCACCGATTTGACAAAAAGGGGGCTGATGTGGTTAATTGGAAGCCAGAGGCGATCCATGCCTTCTCAAAATTAAAAGACTGTTTTTCCTCAGACTCAATTCTGGTTCAGCCTGACCTTATGCGTCCGTTTATTGTAGAAGTCGATGCATCTGAGGTCGGAGTGGGAGCGGTGCTATCCCAAGGTACTCCGTCTCTCACTCAGCTTCGTCCTTGTGCCTTCTTTTCCCGCAAGTTTTTTCCCACGGAGAGAAATTATGATATTGGTAATCGAGAGCTGTTGGCAATCAAATGGGCCTTCGAGGAATGGCGCCACTTCCTCAAAGGCGCCAAACATAAGGTCACAGTTCTGACAGACCATAAGAATCTCACTTATTTGGAATCTGCTAAGAGACTCAATCCTAGGCAAGCCAGGTGGGCAGTGTTCTTCTCCAGATTTGATTTCATGGTAACGTTTCGGCCCGGTACCAAGAACACCAGAGCTGATACACTTTCCCGTAGCTTCTGTCCCTCTTAGTCTGAAAACTCTGAACCAGTCCCTATTTTAGCTAAAGGCATTATTATGTCATCTGTTTCCTTAGATTTCATAGAAGAGGTTCAGAATACCCAAGACCAAGCTCCTGAAACTACTCCTGACCGTAAACTGTTTGTCGCCCCCTCACTTCGCCTACAAGTACTCCAGGAATTCCACAATTCTGTGCTGGCAGGTCACCCTGGTATCGGCAATACCCTACAACTAGTAACCAGGTATATTTGGTGGCCAACCATAGTGAAAGATTGTAAGGAATATGTACTGGCTTGTGAAACTTGTGCTCGAGCCAAGGCACCCCGTACCTGCCCTGCCGGATTTCTCCAGTCGCTACCTACTCCAGCAAGCCCTTGGACCACCTCTCCATGGACTTCATCACTGACCTTCCACCCTCAGAAGGGAAGACTTGTATCTGGGTAGTAGTGGATAGATTCAGCAAACTGTCATTTTGTTCCTCTGTCCGGATTACCTAATTCTAAAACTCTTAGCAGGTTGTTCATTAGGCATATTGTGCGGTTACACGGGGTTCCGGAAAATATTGTTTCTGACCGCTGAACACCATTCATCTCGAAATTCTGGAGGGCGTTCTGTAAAAAGATCAATATAGTTATCTTTTTTCTCTGCCTACCACCCAATGGTCAGACTGAACGTTCCAATCAAACCCTTGAACAATATCTCCGGTGTTATGTGTCTGACCGTCAGTCTGACTGGGTGGAATATCTGCCGCTAGCTGAGTTCACCATCAATAATCAGTATCAGAAATCCATCCAGACTACCCCCTTTTTCTGCAATTTAGGGTTGCATCCACGTTTTGGTTCTTTTTCTTCCACTGCGGTGGATACTCCTGAGGCTGAAAAAACTGGACAAGCTGAAGGCTATCTGGTCTGAGATGAAAGAGAACTTGAAGAAGGCAAAGGTTGGTCAAGCCTCCTCTGCTAATAAGAGATGTTCCATGGGCCCAAACCTTGACTTTGGGGACAAGGTATGGTGGCTATCCACACAGAACATTAAACTCAAGGTCCCTTCTGCTAAGCTGGGTCCCAGATTTATTGGACCTTATGAAATAATTGAGGTCATTAATCCCACAGCTTTCCGCCTGCAACTCCCTCATCCTTTAAGATATCAAATGTGTTCCACAAGTCCCTCCTCAAGTTATATCGTGTCCCCATTCACCCAGTCAGGGCCCCCCTCCTCCTGTTTTGGTTGAAGGTAACTTGGGAGTATGAGGTACAAAAAATACCTGATTCCCATGTTGTCCGAGGGACGGTACAGTATTTGGTGCATTGGAGGGGTTACAGCCCTGAGGAGAGGTCATGGGTCCCTGCGAGCGATATTCATGCTAAGGGTCTGGTCCGGCAGTTTCACCTCCAATTTCCTGGCAAGCCAGGTTTTGAGGGTCCGGAGGCCCCTTGTGGAGGGGGGGTACTGTTACGTCACCTCCGGAGTCTGCTCCATCGACTTCTACTCCGATCGCCAGGCGATGCCATGTTCCTGCCATGGATAGTGCTGGTGATGGGAGAGGAGTCGATGCCAGCGGTGCTGGTGGGCGCAGGCTCCACTCATCCACTGGTCTGGGTTTCCTGGGGATCTGCAGTGCTACTGGCTGACTGTAAGTGGTGGGTGTCTCCCAGCTGAAGTACCATCATTCAGCTACAGCCTATGGGAAGACACCACACATTTTTTTAATGCCCCTCCTGTCTGAGATAGTTCTGAAAATTCTGGCTTCTGTTTCGTCCTGTTCTGTGATTTCGTGTGCTGATTACTGCTTGTTTCCTGACTACCCTCCTGCCTGCTGTTTTTGTACCTCGCTGCCCGATCCGGTTTTGACCTCTGCTTGTTTCTGATTACGTCCTTGCCTGCCGATTCTGTCCCTGTTCCGCAATTCCTGGTTTGACCCTGCCTGACGACTACTCTCTCAGACTGCAGCCTTCCACAGGTAGTGATCTTCGGGGCCCTGTGTAATTCCAAATCCCTGTATAGGGGTTAAAGGGTTTCAGGGTTCTGGGGGTCCTGCTTGGTGAGTGGCTTCCCTCTAGCCTGTCCATTACAGCCCGTCTGAGTCTGTGGATCCAGGCAGGCGTTACAGTATTGTGCCCATATTGTCCGCTTATGGTAATGTGCCCATATTGTCCGCTTGTGGTAATGTGCCATATTGTCCCCTTGTAGTAATGTGCCCATATTGTCCCCTTGTAGTAATGTGCCCATATTGTCCCCTGTAGTATTGTGCCCATATTGTCCCCTGTAGTATTGTGCCCATATTGTCCCCTGTAGTATTGTGCCATATTGTCCCCTTGTAGTAATGTCCCATCAGGGTGGCACGGTGGCTCAGTGGTTAGCACTGAAGTCTTGCAGCGCTGGGGTCCTGGGTTCAAATCCCACCAAGGACACCATCTGCAAGGAGTTTGTACGTTCTACCCATGTTTGCGTGGGTTTCCTCCGGGTACTCCAGTTTTCTCCCACACTCCAAAGACATACAGATAGGGACTCTAGATAGTGAGCCCCAATGGGGACAGTGTTGCCAATGTATGTAAAGTGCTGTGGAATTAATAGCGCTACATAAATGAATAAAAATTATAAATAAAATTATAATTCTAATCCTGTAGTAATATCCCATTATGACATTGTTCACATACAAAAAAAAATAAAAAAAATGTTCTCACCTCTCCTCCGTTCCTTTTGTGTCCTTCTTACCTGCTTCTTGCAGCCAGCAGGCACCTAGACCCCGTGAGGGCCATAGCGATTCCTGTCTGGTACACGGGGCCGCCGCCATCAGCCTTTTCCTAATGGGGAACGATGCTCTCCTTACATCTTTACTAATGGCAACCGCATCGGCCAATCAGAATACACCCACGTTAGCTGCTGGACTCTGGACTCTGATTGGCCAGCGGCAGCTGCCATTAGTAAAGCTGTGTAGAGGTGTGCTTCTCTTCGCGGTGCCGCAAATTAAACTCGCTGATGGTGGCAGCCACGTGTATGTACCGGGCCGCAATCGGCACGGGGTCTAGGTGTCTGCAGGCCACAAGAAACAGCCTTAGGGGCCGCATGTGGCTCACCAGCCATGTGTTTGAAACCTCTGCCAGAGAGGAAATAAAATGGTAAAAAATGCAGGATACAAATAGTCTGTACACATACAAGACAGCTTATTCTGAAAAGTCACCTGAAATCACAGTATAGCTTTAAAGTCTTACTCCCATATTCATTGACAGGTATTGCTGGAAAGTGCTTGTAAAAACAAGCACTTTTGACATTGAATGTATTTGAAATTCCCACGAAAACTACAGGTATATTAAATATAATTAATTACAATTTAATTTTCATTGTTGAATCAAATGCAAATTGTTGTTCAATGGTGGCTGAAGGTGCTTACAAGTTATTTCCAACATAGCTTGTAAAGACAGCACTGAGGCTGTCCAGAATCGCTAGTGTGCACGGTTAGCTCCGTATCCTGTCCATCTTCAGTGCCACTTCACTTCCAAGGCTGTGTGACGCCCTGGGCAAGCCAGGGGTCACAGGTCATAACACCACCACACCCTACACCCCAGTTAGGAACACCAAGG
The DNA here is from genome assembly GCF_048569485.1 of Anomaloglossus baeobatrachus. Taxonomy (NCBI): domain Eukaryota; kingdom Metazoa; phylum Chordata; class Amphibia; order Anura; family Aromobatidae; genus Anomaloglossus; species Anomaloglossus baeobatrachus. Next base: position 653,065,150 of record NC_134353.1, read on the forward strand.
CTAACCTAAAATCCTTGTTGCCTTCCTCCAGGGGCTGATGTCCACACCAGGGGGTGGGAAAGGCGGTTGGCTCCGCCCACCGAGGAGTTCACAGCCCTGGAGGCGGGAAAACCAGGCAGTCAAGCTAGGGAACTGAAGGAGTAAACAGTGAAGTGGTAGAGAAGCTGAAGTAAAGGGAAAGTGACAGTAAAGACAGCCTGAAGCTGGTCCGGGTGTGTGCCCCGGATTGAGACAGCAAGGTCAGCAGATGGCGGTGACTGTCTGCAGGGGTGGCTGTTTGGAGGTTACTGGAAGGACCGCGTACGGGTGGTGGCCCGGCGGTACCGGAGCGGTATACGAAGAACAGTCAGCACCAGTGGCAGGGGCCTTTCGGATCCCGGCAAGGCTAGGAGTCGCCGTGAATTTGCCAAATCCGTTAGTGAAGGGGACCTCTGGGTCTCCCAACAACCAAGTCCCGATTGAAGGCAACAGTCCAACCGTTACAGAGAGACACCGCCACCGCCAGGGCACCAGTTTCTCAGGGCCAGCGCCTGCGGGCAAAGTAGGGCTCCTCCGGCCCATATCCAAGCCGGGGAGCGGGTTACCGGTGGGAACCCATCGAAACCATCATCATCTTAGGTGTAGGAAAAAGGGACCGTCACCGTCACCTACTGGGGAAAGCAAGTGCAGCCGTCCGTGGGAACCGTCTTTCCAGCCGTGTGTTTTACCGAGAACTGTGTCATCGTCTCAGGCTGAGTGAGTACCACAGTGCCGCAAGGCACAGCGCTGCCCCCCGCGTCCCTGCACCCCACCAAACCCTGCATCACCCACCTCATCACTGGGCCCCGGGACAACTACCCCCTACCCACGGAGGGGAGGAATAACATCTAGCTGCTCCATACCATCACCCCCGGGGTCCCCATACAGAGTAGCGGTGGTGTCAACAAATCACCACAACCGTGGGTGGCGTCACGGACAATAAACTATCCCAAAAACCAATCCCCTTTCACTCATGGGCGAGGAGCGCCGCTCGAGTCCCCGGGATCCGGCCCATCGCTCGAGCCACCGAGCAGCAGCAGGCCGCAGCGGCAGCCGGACCCGAGCAGTGGGAGAGCGCGGCGTCCCCTCCTCTGCCCGCGACAGCTGCATACGAAAAGCTGCTCCATATAGCAACATTGGGAGTGCAGAATTCGGGTCAGCGGCTGAACCATGAGACACTTGTTCAAACATTGTGCTGCGAAACAGATAATATAGAACCATCCCTATATATGTGTTTAGAAAGTCAAAGCTGTTTTTTTGAGTGCATCTGTATTTTTCACCTAGATTAGAGACTAGATGACACCAGGGTGCACTTTGGGAAAAAGACAGTGTGATGCTCTGGGCAATGTTCTGCTGGGAATCAGTGGGCCCTGTCATTTATGTGGCTATTACAATGCATTTCCCTAATGGCAGTGATCTTTTTCAGCAGGATAATGTGCCCTGCCACTCTAAAAATATTGTTCTGCAATGGTTTAAAGAACACGTGAAAGAGTTTGTAATGACTTGTCTCCAATTTCCCTAAGTTTCAGTTCTATCGAAGAAATACAGGGGATGTGCTGGAAAAACAAGCCAGCCAATTAAGGCCCAATGTATAGGATTTAAAAGACCTGCAACTAATGTCATGAGGAAGATTCCACAGTACATATCAGAGTTCTTATGAGGTGCATGGCCTTGACGAGTCAATATTAGTAAGATGATATTATTGTTATGGATGATCCATGTAATATGGGAGTACTTTAGGCAAATGATTGAAGTCGGCTGTTAGTTTAGCTTCTAATATGTTCTAGTAGTCAGCTGTAATCCCTGAGGAAAGTCAACGCTCGTCTATCAAAACTGGAACCTTTGACACTTAATAGCTGTCCAACCTAGTTCATAAAGGTGACAAACCTCTATGACTTTTCTTATGCCTTAGGCTAGGTTCACATTTCCGTTGTTTATGATCAGTCACAATCCGCCGCTCTGATAAACAACGCAACCCGTTTGGCAGATTCCGTTGCTTCCATAGACGTGTATGAGCAGCGGATTGCGACTGATGCTTTTGCATTGCATCCGCTGCCCGACTGATTAGTCGTGGAACGACTGACCGTCGGGCGGCAGGAACGCAGTATGTAACGTTTTTTGAGCATCGGAATCCTTATGTTTTCATTGCTCATGCTCATATCTTGTGTTTAATCATTCAAATGAATGTCTCTCTCTCTCTCGGCAGCCTAACAATCAGCTGATCGCTTTCAAAAGCCGGCTGATCAGCTGATCGTTCACAGAAGCCGGCCGCTGGGCGATCAGCTGATCGCTTTCAAAAGCCAGCGGTTGGGAGATCAGCTGATCGTTCTCTCTCTCTCTCATGTTACAATGGAATCCGCTTTATCATGACAATAAATTCCAATTCTTGTCATCCGTTGTACAATGCATCAGTCACAAGTATCAAGCAACGCATGTGACTGATGCAAAGCAACGGAAATGTGAACCTAGCCTTAACAGGGCATATGAAAAATGGTTGACTTGTAACTACTGTATTCACCCTACAAAGTCTCTCAAACATGATATAGTGTATATAAACTAAACCAAAAAGCCAAGTTGGCTAAGACTATAAATAGTACACTAGCCCAAAAGAATAACAGAATGGTTGGAGTTGTAAGGGACCTCCTTGGTCATCTGGTCCAACCTTCTGTTCAAAGCAAGATTCACTAAATCATCCCACACAGATGTCTGTCCAGTCTCTTTTTGAAGATTTCCATTGAAGGGGAACTCACCACTAGTGATGGGCGAACCCAAACTGTAAAGTTCAGGGGTCCGTATCGAACAAATAGTGTTCATGCACACGGTCCTGAACACGAGTTTTCCTGGGAAATTCGTGTTACAGTTCAGGTTCAGTTTGGGTCCAGGGGCTGTAAAAAGAAGCACATTAGTAAAAAAACATTATGGTCATACTTACAGGTCTTGCGATGTGTCCTGTAGACCTGCTTAGCCGCTGTCTCCCAGCCGCTTCTGCTTCCGGGTCCGATCATTAACTTCCGGTGGTATTCACTGAACTGCTCGTCACTCGGAAGTCTTCGGCTGTTTTCGGCCATGTTCGCGATGACGTCAGGGTTTACCTGAGTCCATAAGCCATGGAATCTATTGAACTTTGACTGTCACTGTGCGAGTCTCGCATTGGTATCACCCGGGTAACCTCGTCTGATGTCACTGCAACAAAGCTGTAAAGTGAGAGCTTGTTGGCAGTGAGAGCGCTGAAGTCAGAGACTGGGTTACCTGAGGGCAAGATTGACGTCACCGCAAGACGTCATGGAAGGTCCTGTAACCCACGAGGTAACAACAATATTCACTCAATATTCGCGTTTCACTAACACTGAGCTTCCTCAAGAGATAAGGAGTGTCTAACATGCTCTAGCAGTCACCGGTTGTCAATGGGAAAAGTTGTAGCCTATCTACCAAAACTGGAGCCTTTCACACAGAGCAGGTTTCCAATCTGGCTCAAATAGGGAGATCCTTGGGGTGTTAAACCTCTATGACTTCTTTATGCCCTAGCGGTGCGTATGAAAAGAGTCTGACTTGTAACCAATTTAACTCAATGCAAATGCTAATACATAGTAAGTATGGGTTTGACAAGCAATATTACACATAACCTGTGGATATTTGTGGCACTGTTTTTGGGGCCTCTGCCACACTTCCGCAAAAAACATGTACGTGTCTCACGTTCCGTTTTTCGGGTCCATGTTCCGTTTTTTATGGACGTTTCTCTGGTACATGTGACATCCGTGTGATAGCGTATGCTCGCTGTGTGTGCATGTGGAATGTCTGTGTATGCGTGAGATACGTATGTGTAATGTCCGTGTGGTGTCCGTTTGAAATGATCCGTGTGTGTGGCAAAATGTCGTTGCTACATACCCGCTGACAGCAGACACAGATAGAGACCCGCGATGAGAATGAACTCGGATGAACTTCACCCGACTTCATTGTCATACCGCGGCTCTGTCTGTGTGTGCATCCTGATTAGCGGTCACCCGTGAAGGACTCACCGGTGACCGATAATCCCCTGAGTGACTGAACTTAGCGGCGTGATTATCGCTGCCGTCACTCAGGCTACCCACGGCTAGCTGGAGTCCTCCACCTCAGACAACAACTCACCTGTGACTTTTTTGCAGATCGCTCAGCTCACTTCAGTCACTTGGGCAACTTGCTGTCACAGTTGGAGGATCCAGCAGTGGCCGCGAATAACCTGAGTGACGTCATCGCTGATTGCGCGGCTCACCTCAGTTGCTGCGTGGAGCTGACAGAGCGGTCATGGTATGTGGCCGCTCCTGTCACCTTCATGTAGCAGAGCTGAGAGCGTCGTGGGACCTCCGTGGATTACGCCGGACCTGGATGGGTATTTGTGGCTTAATAAAGTGGTGAAAGAGGGTGTTTGTTTTTGTGTATTATTCCAAATAAAGGATTTTTTGGATGTGTGTGTTTATTTACTTTCACTTACAGGTTAATCATGGAAGGTATCTTGGGGAGACGCCTGTCATGATTAACTCCTTAGTACCCCGATTGCCACCACACCAGGGCAATTCGGGATGAGCTGGGTAGAGTCCCGGGACTGTCGCATCTAATGGATGCGGCAATTCTGGGCGGCTGCTGGGTGATATTGTTAGGCTGGGTGGCTTCCCGTAACGTGGAGTTCCCCATCCTGAGAATATCAGCCTTCAGCCATATGGCTTTACCCTGGCTGGTATCAAATTTGGGGGGGGGGGGCCCACGTTGTTTTGGTTTATTTATTTATTTATTTTACTGTATGATATAGACCTGCCCGCCGGCGGCTGTGATTGGTTGCAGTGAGACAGCTGCCACTCAGCGTGGGGGCGTGTCTGACTACAACCAATCAAAGGCGCCGGTGGGCGGGGAAAGCAGTTAATACGAGATTGAATAATGAGCGGCCGGCTTTTTACAAAAAGTAAGAGCCGCCGGAGGTTTTTGACAGCCGTGCAGCGCTGCGCCAGTTATCGGGGATCGGTGAGTATGCGAGAGGGGGAGAGACTGACCGACGGACAGAGACAGGGACAGACAGAGAGAGGGACAGACAGAGAGAGGGACAGACAGAGAGAGAGACAGACAGACAGAGCAACCATCTGACAGCGAAAGATACCGACCGACCGACAGAGGGAGATTGACCGACATCGCATCCAGAATTCACAAAAAAACCGCACACGGACAGTACGGGTAGAACACGGACATGCTACGTGTCACATACGTGCAGACACGGACCCATTGACTTTAGTGGGTCCGTGCCTGCGTGATGCCGGAGAAAAACGGACATGTTGAGCGTGTGGAAAAACGTACAAATGACACGGACACTTGTTCGGTCTGGTTTTACGTGTGCCTGTTATCAAAGGGTAACATTGGTGTACGTGTCTCCGTGCCGCTGGTACGTGCAAAAACGTACCAAACACGTACTGGTGGCACGGATGTGTGTCGGAGGCCTTAAAGTGAGTATTTTCATTGAAATTCCTTTTTAATTCCTTTTCTACGATCTTTACATTTCCCTTCGTTCTACCCACCATCATTACTTCACATGTATAATCTACCATGATATTCTCTAGAATATACAGACGTAAGTATGTGAAGGATTCCCAGCCTGCTATATATTTAGAATTTTCTTATTAAATAGGTCTGTACATGGGAACAGTCATACTTGCAGTTCATGTGGGAACATTTCTTTTTGTACTATTTATACCATACATTTTCGGTGCATGTTTTTCTTAGACTAAAGACAATATTTACACAGCACTTAGTGCATATTTGGTGGGAAGTCTAAGTGATATGCAGGGTCCAACTTTTTCTAATATAATTCTCTGTTTATAATTGCCAAAGGCAAATCAGAAAAGTAACTGTTGTGCAAGTTTAAGGGGCTGGCGATGCAGAAATTGAGGTGTTACCAAATGTCTCAGGGTCATAGTTACTTTTTCAGCACTGAAGTGGTGCTTTAAAGCTAAGCCCCCTACACCATCATATACTCACCTTCCGGCATCTCCACCTTATACCTTATATATCTTATATCTTGTGACTGCAATTTATGACTGTCCGAAAGTAAGATATTGTGTCACAAGCTCTCAATGTAACTCTATGAGGGCCAGAATGAGGCTCTCATAGACTTGCATTGAGTTGTGACCACCAGCTCCTCCATGAAACATTGGAGCAGCAGGTAGGTCACAAACTACCAAAAAGCACCTGGAGCGGCAATAGAAGTGAAGATGCCGGAGGGTGAGTATAAGATAGGGGACAGGGAACTTAGATTTGAAGTACCACTTCAGCTGTGAAATAAAAAACAAACAAACGCTGTAGTAGTGCTTTAATGTGGGTGTGCAGTAACTGAAGAGAAAACAATGAAGACATGACAGGAGAAAAGAATTAGAAAAAGAAAGTTTGGAATTTCTCTTAAAAGACACAAAGCACAGCTGAAACATCCATGTACAAAGCAGGTGTTGTGTGAACTCAGGCTGAAATGTTGCCCTACGGCTCACAAGATGTTAGATCAGTTTTGAATTTTATCATAACAAGCAGTTTTAAGATTGTTTTCTATATTAAGTTTGTTCTAGACCCTTAGATCGGCAGATTACCAGCCATTACTCCTGCCTATAGTTGGCCATCCACTTTACATAGTTGTCAGCTAAACACTAGATTGATGTACAATGAATCCTCACAAGTACGGTTGTGCATGTGTTTTTAATTAGAAATGAAGAATAAGCCACAGCCAGACTCCTATTGAGCAGTATATCTGCCACAGGCACCAAGGATCTGCCTCAGGAACCAAGGGTCTGCCTCAGGAACCAAGGGTCTGCCTCAGGAACCAAGGGTCTGCCTCAGGAACCAAGGGTCTGCCTCAGGAACCAAGGATCTGCCACAGGAACCAAGGATCTGCCACAGGAACCAAGGATCTGCCACAGGAACCAAGGATCTGCCACAAGAACCAAGGATCTCCCACAGGAACCAAGGGTCTGCCTTAGGAACCAAGGATCTGCCACAGGAACCAAGGGTCTGCCTCAGGAACCAAGGGTCTGCCACAGAAACCAAGGATCTGCCTCAGGAACCAAGGATCTGCCACAGGAACCAAGGATCTGCCACAAGAACCAAGGATCTCCCACAAGAACCAAGGATCTCCCACAGGAACCAAGGGTCTGCCTTAGGAACCAAGGATCTGCCACAGGAACCAAGGGTCTGCCTCAGGAACCAAGGGTCTGCCACAGAAACCAAGGATCTGCCTCAGGAACCAAGGATCTGCCTCAGGAACCAAGGATCTGCCTCAGGAACCAAGGATCTGCCTCAGGAACCAAGGATCTGCCACAAGAACCAAGGACCTGTCTGCCACATGAACCAAGGATCTTTCTTTCTGGTGACATGTTTTGATGAAGAACTGTTAGGAGATTCCTATGCACAGTGGATTTTTATCTAATTTGTACCAACACTTGCAATCTAGTATTTTTTTGGGTTAGTGGGAGGTTTATACGTTTTGTAGAATAAAAACAGTATGGGCAGATTTACTAAAACTGTATCAATTAATAAAACTGCAAAGTGAGACTTGACAGTCTTAAATGGTGTCTGATTTATCAAAGTGCCTCATGCTGTGTGTGTGTGTGTGTGTGTGTCTTTAGATGGTATGCTGTAAGTTTACACCACTTTTTAGTTGGCTTTTTTTCCACTAATAATTTGCTCCAAATTTTGACACGGCTGGTATATGAGGTTCTGATTTATGAAGGTAATTGGAAAAGGGTTTTGTAAAGTAAAAATCAAATGGTTTCACAACAAAACTGCACCTTGTCCTAGAAATGTAAAAAAAAGCTTGTTATAATGGTGCATTTTTTCAGTAGACGCAAGCCAAAAATGCAAGTATATAGAACATGCGGCAGTGTCTTTGTCAGACGTTTGTGACAAATAAACTGCAAACAAAAAAACAGTAACATGCGCATGGCAAATCTGACTTCTTGTAGACTTTGCTAAGAAGTCAAAAGTAGAAACTTTCCGACAACAAAACTGCACCTAAAACGCGTCAAAAACTGCAATGTGTGCGTGTAGCCTTATTTAGCTAAAGATGCTCTTCCTGTTATGTTTTCACCAATACTGGCAGTTTTTGACTTGAGCACAGTGGTGACACACTCTTTATGCAATATCACGTATATTGCCAGTGAGAAATATGGGTATGCCCATGTCTAGGCCTCCATCGTTTACATGGCACTCAAGTCAAGGTAGCATATATGTTTTGTTAGTTAATGCTTCATTTATAAAAGGGCTAGAAAACCCAAAGAAAAACCCCTCATAAAACTAGCATGCATTTCCTGAATATTTTATCAATATGCTGGAATCACAGGGAAAATTAATCCGTAGTAAGTTTTACTATAAATAATTGGGAGGAAAGTTTTTCCTTGTGGAGAGTGCCAAGCTGGCGTAAGAAGGTCATACAATGCTGCTCTGAGATTTTAAGTATGCACTGAGGAGGGGCAACACCCCAAAACACGTGTCTGCAAATAAAGTTTATGGTTTAGCTTTTTATCCTAAGTCATGTGGCAGGGCTCGTTAAAGGGCCAAAATTGACTTTTAGGATTGCTACTCCAATAGGTGGCAGCAGAGATCAAGTTCTCCTTCTCTCTGAAGAGTAGAGATAAGTAGACTTTTGGAAGTTCGGTTTGGACTTTTGGAAGTTCGGTTCTGTGGGTTCAGCAGGACTTTTTTAAAGTTCAGCTCTGGACCCGGACTTGACCTGAACTTCTTTTAAAGTCACTGAATTTCAATTCGGATCTCCGCCCACGTGCAGCCAGCCACAAATGGAATACTTCGAGGGAGGATGGGCAAGCTTTTTTCACTTTTTTTTTTGGGTGCACACTACATCTGATAACGCTGTTGTTACCCCCAGTCTGAGCCGTTCAAACACTGCAAGCGGCTCCCACTGAGCCACCGAGCATCCCCGAGCACAACGCTACTCGAGTGGCTAGCACACATAAACCATCCGAATCTGAACTCTGTTTTATGGAAAAATCTGTGTTCGGTATGAAATCCGAACTCCGAACAGCGGGTTCCTGCATCTCTAATGAAGAGGCAATTTGCACTACTAGGAATAAATAGTTAGAAGGCTGTTTTGTTTTTACAAAAGTGAATACTATCCTTCCAAAAGTCAATTGAACTTTAGATTTACCCTGTGTAAAGCTGACTGTACACATTAACTGATGGCTGAAGAATTGAAGAATGGCTGAAAAATTGGAATGGCAGCTTTTTCTCCTTACCACCCCATACACAGGTATGCTAGGGCAAGAATGCCTATGTTTTTTAAGAGACATCCGCTGCCAATAACTTGTCAGTGGTTTATTTTCTCGCACAAACAAATAAGTTGAGTGATTGAATTCCAATTGCCTGATCTTTATGTCCCCTAACATCATCTGTTGCAGGACCGTTGGGAAGGCCCCATATACTTTAGATGGCCGGCCGATCCCGCCAACATTGATGGGTTTGGCTGACTTTTATCTTTTGTGTATGGGGTGGGTCTTAAGTTTTTGATTTAATTTGATGGATATGATGATCATATAATAAGATTAATCCAATCTAAAGACATTTAGATTGTGACTCTCATTGGGAACACAATAAATGAAAGCATAAAGATCAGCACTCACATCAAATTAGCTTCTTTCTTTGTCTTATTTATTCCATTTTTAAAACTACAATGTACAATGTGACGCGTTTCAGTCAAAATGTGCAGACGTTTCTCAAGCCATGTGCATTGTATTTTTGAAAATGGACTAAATAAGACAAAGAAGCTAATTTGATGTCAGTGCCGATCTTCATGCTTTCATTTATTGTGGAGTCCATCCTGGGATCTGTGCACTACAATTTGGAGTGTCCATCTGTTTTTTGATTCTCATTGGGATCAGTGATGATGATGTCTTACAGCTCTGTAAAATGTAATAATGCTATATAAATGAGTAAAATAAATGGATGGAAAACAGCTATATTTTGTGCTGCACCCATTTCATTCTTCATAATTACGGTAACCTGACAATTAATGGCTGTGGATGTCCATAAATAACCATGTAACCTGCCGGTATGTAATTGTATGGTATCATGCTTCATTTCACCTGTAGTTTTGAGACTAATGACAGAAGCTGCTTATTGGGAAACTCTTCAGACCAGTTTATTGATAGTGTTTCATTCTCTAACTAAACAGATACTATTTAGTCAATTACCAAGGATCCACTGTAATTAACTATGAATGAATCACCGAAATAACAGCGATGCAGTGATATCACAGGCTGTGTACTGCGACATCAATAGTGACATGGAAGGCTTTGAAAGCAATCAGATTGGGCTTAATGGCTGCAGAAGTCAGAGTCTAATGAGGCTCAATCAGTGCCCCGCACAGGCTGCACTCTAATTGTAGATAGATGAATGTGTGCCGCTGTCTTGAGTGTCACATGCCGTGTTATTTTTCTTTGCGCACACTTAAAGGCATTGAATATTGTTGATATTTTGTGCGACTTCATTGTGTATCAGTGGCGGCTTCTGGAGCTCAAGGCTGGCCAATAACAAAAAGCTGCGTGTGTCTGAAGCTGCACTGTACAAACAGAGATTTATCCACTGTACCCTGAGTGACAAAGAAGTCATCAGCCTTGTGTGTCTGGGCCTTGTTCTTTGCACTGTCTCTGATAAGAGCCCACTATTCCCCCAGCTGAGCTTTTCCTTTTCCTGCCAGAGAATCCCTGCAGCTGTCTCAGAATAACATTCATTTCCTTCCTGAATATAGGTCTGGAGTCGCTGGACGGCCCAGCATAAAACCGAGAGGGGGGACAGACAGCACATAAGTCAAGAGCTGGCACTGCCCCAATCGCTAATCAACTGGCACTGATTTAGTGATGAAAGGGACGGAGAAACAGGACATATGCACACACAATGTCGCAGTGTCATGGCCCGTGGACCAAAGACAACAATGTGCAAAGTTGACAAGGACAAGGAGACAGTTAGACTCTTTGAGACCTAAGGGAAACGCTGTAAACAAAACAGACAAATTATCGAGTACGATTTAGGCTAAATGCTGATATTTCTGGACATACGTCTCTATACGGAGAAAAATATTTATTTTCATGGCACTTCTATAGGAAGCAGCTTACGGCAATTGAAATAAGTAAAATGCATTATTTAGTGACTGTTCTAGAACGTACTTCCACAATAAGGCCGATAATGACCGTCCACCTGTTTTCTTTTCTAATCTGACCAGCTCCAAAATTAAGTGGGAATTCATTTCTTAATATAATTTTATAGCATTTGGATCTCCTTTTCTTCAGAGACAAAGTTCTGCTGTTTCTAGAATAAACAGACATTTTTTCCTAATTTAAAAAATGAATGAACACAAAATTTTGGACCTACAAACACATTGAAATATTTGGCGTTTGGGGCTAGCCGCCATATTTGGAAACCTCATTTCTGTAGAGTCACAACACTTGTTTTATTTCAACATTTTTTTTCTATTTCCCCCTCAGTTAGTAAATAGTAATGTATGCAGAAAGCGTATTGCAATAGTTATCGGTCGCTGTCTTCGCCCGTTTCCGGCTCCACTCCGCTTCAGCCTCACGTGAACGCATTTACACAGTGTTTGCTATGGTGATGTCACTTTCTCAATGTAAGTGTATGAGTCTCAGACCAAGTTTCATTTAGTCTCATAAACTTACAATGAAAAAAATGAGAGCGACCTCCTCTCCACAGAGCAAACGCTGTGTGATTCGTCAGGTGTCAAATGCGTTCACGTGATGCTGAAGCGGATTGGGGTGGAGCTGGAAATGGCGGGAAACGGTAATCGGTAAGTTTCGGAATACTTTCTTTGCATACACACTAATAATTATTAATAGAGGGGAGAATTAAAAAAAAATCACCAGACTGATTCTTTAAGACCACAGACAAGATACAGAGGCTGTCCCATTTTCTACATCCAATGTATAGTATCTGATTGTGTGCAATTATAAATGTCCCGTTACTTTCAGTTTTTTGGAAAAATAGTTCAGAAATATAAAGCAAGAATGGATTCTCATTGTAACACAAAGACAAAAAGACACACTTACCTGTAAGTAAGTATATTTATAGCACAGGACACTACAAAGAACATAAGAAAGTTATTAATAGTGCAATTCTAAACTCAAAATACAGGAAAGTCTGGGAATAAAAAATTATGATAGTTTTTGCCACACTTCAAAAGGTTTTCTAGTTTCGGAAAACTCATGTCCACAGGTGCAGTTTGCTTTCAAAAGAAACAAAATATGCCTTAGGCTGGTGTCACACTTGCGATTGCCTTGCGTGTATCTCGCGTGAGTTTCGCGGTGCATCACCCGGCACGGACTCACACTCTGCTCACAGGAGCGGGTCGGCTGCATTGAGATGGGTGCATCCGAGCTCCTCCTGTGAGCAGAGTGTGAGTCCGTGCCGGGTTATGCACCGCGAAACTTTCGCGAGATACATGCGAGGCAATCGCAAGTGTGACACCGGCCTTACTTAAACTCTCACAGGTCCAGTTATAAGTATCCTGCTGCTATTTTCACTGTTATTACCTGCAATGCTGATATCCCATCGACAGTGCTCTGAGTGGCTCATGGAATCTATTCCGGCAGAGGCACTGAGCATACTGAATGTGAAGTCAGCACTGCAGACAATAAGAGACACTGAGAGCAGTGGCGGAGACTCAGTGCTAGAGTGTCATGCAGTGTTCAGCTGTGGAGTCGTCGGACTCTATTCACACCACAGAATCTGACAAACAACCTGAGGTCCCTTAATTGCGTAGCCGGACTCGGGCGTCAGCTGTTTTAGCTTCACTGCTCTCCAGTCTAGCAGGAGTTAATTCCTACTGGCGTTGTAAACTGCTGTTCAGAGCTCAGGCTGATTTGACCACTCACAGCTGCCTTCACTCTTTATAAGGTACTGGATCCGGTTGCTCCTCGCCGAATATACGTCAGCATTGCTCCAGCGATATTGGTCCTTATTGTAGTGATCCAAAGCCTGGTAATCTGTCATGTGTATTCCTGTGTAGTGTGGAAATATCAATGTTAGTAGTTTATTCCCTTCCTGTGTTTTATTTCTTTCTGGGCACGTATTATCTCTCCCTTTTGTCTGATTGTAGTGTGCATGTGTTTTGTTTTTTCCCCTGTCTGTGGCATTTGTGGAGTTTGCTTCTCTGGTCCCGGCCCTCTCCTGGGGTGGGGGAGATGGGGTGTTAGAACAGGGTTCGGACAGGAGTTAGGGTCATGCTAGCGGTCCAAACCTGTCTACCGTCATGCCTACCTCTGGGATAAGGGACAGCGTAGGGTCCCTAGTCTGAGGGCCTTGCTCCAGTTAGACTGACACTCCTGTGACATAGACCCACTAGATGAGTAAAGCAGGTTTTTTTTAAAAAATTAAACTGTGGCTGTAGAAAACCCCTTCAACACAAAACCGAACTTGTCCTAAGGATTTTGCCATATTACAACATAGGCTTACTGTCAGGGCCGGGAGTACTGGTGGGCCCTGGAGGTGGATCCACTGGACCTTGCACCCCACCGGAGGGCAGGGCACACGGCAGCCGGAGCACTGACGTGGCAGGGACAAGTATAAGCAGGTCACCAGAGTCACAGAGTTCTTTCGGACAGTAATGTAAACAGGCACAGGTACCAGAGTGCAAGGACAAAAAGTCAGTAGGACACGGTACCAGGGGACCTGAGCACCTAGCTCATAAGACTAGCTACAAGACACGTTGATCAGACCCCGCCCACATGGAAAGGCAAGTCTTATATACCCAGCACAGCCTCATGTCATTTCCTGCTGCAGGTGTGCTGGGCCTATAAGACCAGGAGAGTGGGCGCGGCCCGGTGCTATACAGAACCATGAGGCCAAGACTCAGTCAGACTCCTGAGACCAGGACTCAGGGGAGCAAGAGCGGGAGCGGCAGCCATGACTGGTGAACACATGGACTGGAACAGTGGGTAAGGAGCGGTGCTGGGACACTGGGAGCGTGACACTTACACACACATTGGAGAATTTGTTGATTCTAAGGGGATTGTAAGGCAACCTACTATGTATGGTGGTCTCCTGATTCTTCCCAGACTGATGATGTCATGGAAAAGGAGAAATGGGCAGATATGCAATCATAAATGTGATCAACGGCATGCAAATTAATTATCACTTATCGTTGAATTGTTGGACATGTGTACACTTGGCAATAATCAGGCATGAATGATCAGCCAAAAATTGCTGACAATGATTGCCCCCATGTAGGAGGAGCTTTACTTTCCTAATTTATTATGCTATTTATCTGTAAAAACATTTTATATACAATAATTATACTGTTCCTCTGTTCTTTGGTGCAGATATCGTTAGATTCTATGACAATTCCTCTGTTCAGTGATCAGGGCATGCTGAGCTGTCAGTTGGGTGAGTGACAATCTCATACTGGGAGATGCTGGGTATCTGCAGGTTTTTCCTTTTCCTGGTAATTGCCCAGCTATTTGACTGAGCAGTTTATCCCAGAGCCCTGACAGTCTTAGCATTCAGTACAGTGGTGCTTGCAGCCCTGTATCTGTGCTTTGTGTTCTGATCATTGTTGTCAGACATCTGACTGTCATCTGACTCTTGCCTAGCTCTTTTGTTCTGATTCGCTACTCTCCAGGTATTCTGATTTTGACTGTCACCTCACTACACTTCTGCCTACCCCTTTAATCTTGACGAGCTCTCCTGTTACCTGATCCTGGAACGTTCAACTATCCTGCCTCATGACTTGTCTGGGTAGTGACTAGTGCCGCAGATATTTTTTTAAATAAACTATGCTTGATGAAAAAAACAAAAAAATTAAATCTTCTTCATTTAATAATTCAACTTACATTTTTGTTATCAACAGGTATCACAACCACAGGGCTATTTACGTTTCTCCTATTTAGAGCAATAAGCAATGTAATAAGTAGTAATGGCAGTAGGACATAATAAAGATGAAAGGTAGTACTATTATTATTTATTATTATTATTATTATTTTTATTAATAATTCTCTAATAACTGTGATATTTTCCAATTCCTCGGTTCAGAAGTGTGCTCAGATTCAGGATATTTACGTTTCTTTTTTAGTGAAGTGACAATATCTTGGAAGGCATCTGAACCACTTATCAGGGTGTTTTCTTCCTCTTCATGTGGACTGGATGTGAATGACGTTGTTTCTGGCACTGACAAGTCGATTACCATGATAAGTTTATTTAGCTGTTCATTCATTATTTCCAGTGTTATTGTCCAAGTAGCCTTTGTAAACAGTATGGTTCATTTCAATCTACAAGTGGCACTGGCGGCTTTAGACTTGTGTCTTATGCATTACTTATGATCAAATGTCACAATATAGATCTGAATAGCAAATTATTAAAACATAACCTAGAGTACTGTCTATGGAGCTTTGCACGTTAAAGTGCGGTTCAACTGTTAAAAAAACTACAATGTAAATTTTGAGAATGACGTTGTTGCCTATCTATCTCACCTCAAAGTCTTCCCAAGGATTAGGCCTTGTGCCCACGTTGCTTTTTTCATGCTTTTTTTCCTTGCTTCTTTTAATTAATAAAAGCAAGGAAAAAGCATCCCAGGAAAGTCTATGAGAATCCTGACTTGCTGTGCCCACGTTGCTTTTTTTTCCTTGCAGCTTAGCATGTGAATTGTTACTGCATTTTTTCCTGCTTTTTTCACCATTTTACTTCAATTGGGTTAGTGAAAAATGCAGGAACAATTTCTCCTGTGTACGCTGATACTCATATGTGGTGGAAAACTACTGTCTGAACGCATGACAGGATTTGGAACAGAAGGAGCACCGTTTAACTTTTTGAGTGCAAAATTGGCTGGACTAGATAGCGGATGCCATATTGCATTTGCAGAGCCCCTGATGTGCCTAAATAATGGAAGCTCTGCACGAGTGATGTCATTTTGGAAACTACACTCCTCATGAAATTTATCTATATATGTGGTGAGCACTTTTCATTCCTAGGTACTTCACAGAATTTTATAATGTTCAGCTGTGGAAATGAGAAAATACATTTTTCCCACAAACGTGTTGCTCTGGCCCCACATTTTTTATTTTTACAAGGGTAATAGGAGAAAATGCACCATACAATTTGTTGTGCAATTTCTCCTGAGTACACAGATACTCCAAATGTGGTGGAGAACTACTGTTTTGGCACACAGCACCATTTAACTTTAGGAGTATAAAACTGGCTGGAATAGATAGCAGACGCCATGTTGCATATAGCAATAAAAAATACATTGGTAATTTAGGGTTGAGTCTCATAAATTATGGTTGAAAACAGAGAAATACTACAAGGCCTAGTGTAAGTTTATACGAAAAAAAGCACATAGTACATAGAAATATGTAATGTGACCACTCAAAAATCAATACAGCTTAGTTGAGGCAAATCAGCAGTTGTAATGAACATTTGTACATAGAACGCAGTCCATTTAGTATACCTCTCTCAGTTCAGTTGATTATCAATAAAAAAAACAGTAAAATGCACATATAATAAAACTAATCATAAATTATGAGAATAAAAAATAAACCTACCATAAAGGGGTGTAAGGAGGAGGTAGACCGGCAAGGTGCTTTAAGAAACTGCCATATGTTTTGTGGGTCAAAAATCCCACTTCTTCATTTTTATTTACGTTCAATTTTTTTATTTCGCTTTGTTCCACTCTTTTTTGGCGCTATGATGAAAAAGCATAGTTGCAATGCTACATTTTTTATTTTTTTACGCTGTTCAATGAAGGAGTTAAATAGTTTGATAGTTTTATAAATTGGGTCGTTCTGGATGTGGCGATACCAAATATGTGTACTTTTTTGTTTATTTTTACATCAATGTTGGTATAACATTTTTTTTATTTTTTTTTCTTCATTATTTTGAAATTGTTTGAAAATATTTTTACAATTTTTTTACTTTTTAACTTAGTCCCTCTAATGGACTTTAACTTTTATAAGTTTGATCTCTGATGCAGTCTATTGCCATACACAAGCATTGCAGTTCATTACATGTGTCATCCGCTTTACACTGGCAGATTTGCCTGTTAGACCCTGCTTCTGGCTGGGTTTAACAGGTCATGTTATCATTTCATCATTTGACCTCCAGTTGCCATGAAAACCCTCGGCTCCCCTGACATTAAAGGCCCCTTTACACACTGCAACATCGCAAACGACATCGCTGTAACGTCACCGGTTTTGTGACGTAATAGCGACCTCCCCAGCGACATTGCAGTGTGTGAAACACATCAGCGACCTGGCCCCTGCTGTGAAGTTGCTGATCACTACACATCTCTCAGGACCATTCTTTGGTCCTTTGTTTCCCGCTGTGCAGCATGATCACTAGAAAGTTTCAGTGTGTAAAGGGGACTTTACAGCGACTTCGTTAGCGACTTCCCTTTCAAAAAGCTGCTTTACAACGTCCCCAATGACTAGCTAGGTCGTTTTGCAGGTCCGGATCGCTGTTGCGTCGTTTTCCAGGTATGCCTGTTTGACAGCTCACCAGCGACTCACCAGAGACTTTGTAGCGATCCCGGCCAGGTTGGGATCGCTGGTGGGATCGCTAGAAAGTCTCAGTGTGTAAACGGGCCTTAAGTCCCGGTTGTGCCGGAGAGGTGAGATAAATAGCCCACACCCTCCCACAAACTTCTATATGCCGTGATTGCTGTTGACTGATCGCGGCATATGGAAGATAGCAAAGGGTTAACATTATTGGGACCTGATTGTCATGATGTGACTGCAGGATAGTGACACTGGTCCATCCAGGTCCCGATGATGTCGCTGGTTAAAACTAGTGTTCTACACAGGAATCCTTGATACTGTGGGGGTTCCAATCCTAGGCTACAGAAATATTGGCGTTGCATAAAGCCCAGCAAGAGCAAACGTTTACCTATAGTGGGCAGTCGGGAAGAGTTTAATTATAAGTGTATGATGTTTAAAAGAGATCCCCTTCTTAAATGGATGTCAAACTTCAATAAATCGATTAAGAGCATATCAAAAGATCTAGTATAAAATATGGATCAAAGAGAAACATAGGTTTTTGAAGAAATGATATAAAAAATATGAGGAAAAAAATGTAATTAATTTACTTTCCCTCTGAACCTAGTATAGAAGGATATGTGGGTATGGTGTAGTAAGAGTGTTTACACTGTATAGCTAATGGAATGAATAAAATAAATATATGTAAATATCAATTTACAGTAAATTAATTAAACTACCATACAACTAAATGCCAACATACCATGACAGAATAACAGCATCATAAAACAACCGAATAAAACCACCATATCATGATTAAAAATGTCACATACTCTGTAATTCACTGTAGATAGTGCTATACAGCTAGAGACCTGCAAAATAGCTTACAATAAGTCGCACCTTGCTCACAATACCCCCTCTTAAGTGCTTCAAAGAAAATAGTTTTATACAAACAGTACTCTACTATGATGCCACAGAATATACAGTATATTCCTCTTTATTACCGCCACATAAGGCCCCCCTCACTCGTCCGCGATTCCAGTATGTATTACGACCGTTTTCATACTTACCAGAGACACGGTCATACGCCAACCCATTAAAATCAATGAGTCTGCGCACACATCTGTGTTTTCTCATGGACATGTGTCCGTGTAGCGCACATGCGTGTGCTTGTGTTCCGCACGGAGACAAGTCAGTTTTTCTACAGCAGCACGGGTGTCACACAGACCACACACTGATGTGATCCGTGTGATACCAGTGTGACATGTACCGGAGAAAACACGTGTACCGTATTTGAAAAAATTCTTTTGTATACTCACCTGACTCCAGCCCTGCTGTCTTCGACACTGTTGTCACTTGCTTCCAGGCCTGCTCATGATAACACAAAACTCATTCATTCCCAATCAAATAAACTGACACAGACAACTGAGCATAGTTGGAAAAATTGGCCGTGTTGTTTTTTATTAAGGGTTACCAAGAACAAATCACATATAAAAACCATATCCATAAAAATACTTCAACTAAATAAATTACCATATTACCAAAATAAATACCAAAATCCACCCAGAGCCTCTGGGTGATTTTACCCCCACTAGGACACTAATGCCAACATTAGTGTCCCCCCACACAACTACAAAGCCATTTTTCCACCATACTCTGAAGTCCTAGGTTAAAAATGTCGATACCTAAGTCAGATAAGTGTACACCATCCGCCCTATAAAGCCCACGCTCAAAACCTTCTAAATCCAGGTGCCTAAAAGAAAATTCACCCAAAGAACTAAAAAATTTTGCTAAAACTCTATTAATACTCCTCCTAATTTTCTCCATAAATGAAAACCGGGCTGAATTCCACACCAAACTGGGGATGATCTCGGAAAACACTACTGCAACTGCAGTAAAAAGATTTTTAACAATAATAATGTCCCTCTTTGCCTGAAAAATAAAATCAAGAGTTTTTACCTTTCCCAAATCGTTACCACCACCTTCTTCAATTCAGCCAGGAGGTGCTCCCATTTCATACTTCTGCAACTAACCCAGAAATATTAACCTGATCGTTAGGAAAAGAAAGATTCTCTGTGTACCTTCACACAGAAGCCCGCTTCTGGGCCCAATATATAAACGAGTGGCCAACAATCCACACGATCAGGGGTTCTGAAAGTAAAAGTAATTAATTAAGCAACAGATTAGACCTTATATACGACTTATACCTACCGGAAGACCATCTCCCCAACTTCAGAATTCTACTTTTCTTTAAGCCAAGGTTAGCTGTCACCATAGCGGCGCCAATTCTGAACGAGTGAAAAGAAATCTTTAAATTACTCTTACCAAGACTAGCCAAACAACGCTTCAAAATTGAATTAAATTGAAATTTAGTAGCAGGTTCGCCAGACATATGTAAAAATAAAGAACCCGCCAGGGGAGGACGAAGTGAGAGCCACTGCCTGAGGTTAAAAACCGGACAAACCTGAGAACCAATGATGGATGAGAGCTTAATCAAGTGACCCTTCCCAAGTTGATCAGTCTTAGAACTAACAATAGAAATCAAACAATGAGAGCTAAACACCCTAACGTCACTAAACATTAAACCCCCAACCTCCTTCTTGCTAAAGGCCCAGTCACACACAACGACTTACCAGCGATCCCGAAAACGATGCGACCTGATAGGGATCGCAGGTAAGTCGCTGGGAGGTCGCAGGTGAGATGTCACACAGTCAGATCTTACCAGCGATGCAGGAGCAATACAGGTCGCAGTAGCGACCTGTCTAACGATCTCAACAGTCACTGTGACCCTGTCACACAGTGTCAAACATAGCGATGTGTCCTGCCCAGCAGGACATCGCCTTTGAAGAAAATGGCCTGGACCATTCTGCAACGACTAGAGATCTCACAGCAGGGGCCTGATCGCTGGTAGGTGTCACACATAACAAGATCGCTAACGGGATCGCTGTTGCGTCACCAAACCCATGACTCAACAGCGATCTCGCTAGCGATCTCGTTATGTGTGACGGTACCTTAACTCAGAAATACGGAGTGCTGCATGCAAGAACAAATGCCGACTTAAACAACGATGATTCAAAATTAATAGAACATACAGAACCCAAGACCACCCACAACTCCTCTAACAACTCAACTGAAATAGGACGTCGATCATCAGACTGTGTTGATCCTCTTTTAATCCCTTTCAATATCTGCCTAATAGGAAAAAACAAAAAAGCAATTCAAAACCCCACAATTTTATGAAAAAGGTAATTCCAGATAAGGTTTTATGGAAAGTCAAGTGTCACGAATCAGGGTACGGGGGCTCCTCGTTTGTCTTCTGGAGCTGTTCCTCCCCGTACCCGAGGTCGCTCGGCCCGATCTCCTGAGCCACGGATGGTGACCAGGACTTTTTGGAATTCTGACACCAAGGGGTACTTTGCACGTTGCAACATCGCTAGCATCGGCTAGCGATGCCGAGCGCGATAGTACCCGCCCCTGTCGCACATGCGATATCTTGTGATAGCTGCCGTAGCGAACATGCACTTACCTGCCCTGTGACGTCGCTCTGGCCAGCGACCAGCCTCCTTCATAAGGGGGCGGGTCGTGCGGCGTCACAGCGATGTCACACGGCAGGCAGCCAATAGAAGCGGAGGTGCGGAGATGAGTGGGACGTAAACATCCTGCCCACCTCCTTTCTTCCGCATAGCTGGTGGAGGCAGGTAAGGAGATGTTCCTCGCTCCTGCGGCTTCACACACAGCGATGTGTGCTGCCGCAGGAACGAGGAACAACATCGTATCTCCTATTGGTGCGACATTATGAAAATGACCGAAGCTACACAGATCACCGATTTTCAACGCTTTTGCGATCGTTTACACGTTGTGACGTCGTTACCGGCGTGTCACTTTCGATTTGACCCCGACAATATCGCAGTAGCGATGTCGCAGCATGCAAAGTACCCCTAAGTGTCAAAAATAGCCTACTGAGCATGTGCAGGATTCAAATGGGTCTTTTGACACTATCTGAGCATGTCAGTGATGTGGCACGTTCCTATTGGCCACAGTGACATCATCGGTGATGTGGTTCGTTCCCATTGGTCGCCATGACATCATCAGTGATGTGGCACGTTCCCATTGGCCGCCGTGACGTTATTAGTGATGTGGCACGTTCTTATTGGCCACCGTGACATCATCAGTGATGTGTAAGGCTCTCATTGGCCAAAGGGGCTGGCTACATGTGGTTCCTCCATCTTGTGGGCGGTACAGAGGTGATAAAAGCCCTGACACCCACATGGAGGTGCGCACTCGTCTTTGTGCATTCAGCAGCACACAGCTATCTTAGGTAGGAATATGCGGTGAGGTCCAACCGGACTGATTGAGGGTCAGGAGGCAGGTTAGGGTAAGGCGTCGCAGTCACATCTAGACCGAGTTAGGGTCAGAATCCGGCTAGGCAGGGTTCCATAGATATCGGGGTTGTGGTGCTAAGGGACCGGTGGTTAACCGGCTACACCATAATACATCCTGATATAGGAGCAGTACCCTACACACTCACTCCTGCATATACTCAGAGCATATACTAACAGAATACGGGTAGTGTTCTGCAGGCCTATCCCTATCCATACTGTGTATGCAACGTATATTAACTTCTGTGAAGTCACAGGAGAGCATTGCGCCATATCTGGTCCTGTGAGTTAACAGGGTCCTGTCTTTTATATATTATTACCCGCTTCGGGTCCTGTGAGTTAACAGGGTCCCACTATATTATGCTACAGCTTCTGTGTGGCCTAGAACACAGAGACTGGACACGCAGGTTCTGAGAACTTATTATACCTGCGTTAACGCCTGTGTGACGTGTAACACAGGCGTATATTGTTATCTAGGGCTTTGTTGAATATCAATAGAGCCTTATTCTATCAGCTGCAGTTTACCACCACTGCACGGTGGACCCTGACCACTGATATCGGTTTACTCTCATCTTTTACCATAGCAGTAGGTCCATCCGTAACACCGAGTGACTAATACCATAAAACAACTCAAACTGAACGTAATCCCAAACAACAGATAAATTACTGGAGTAACAATTGAAACCCCTTGGCCCGCAAAATCGCCACCATCTGTCCCATGTGGCAGTATAGCCTGCACAAGTATACGGGGCTAACGAATTTTTAATATAGAAGGGGATTAAATCCCCAAAATTTCCCACAAGTGCCTTGGACAGGTTAACTCTACTCGTCCCTTTTGCGCTCCATTCCTCCAACTGGACAGCTGCTGCAAAAAAGACAAACATGAAAAAACATCTGGCTCTTGAACCCATGCCGCTTTTAACCAAATATTCAATTTTAAGCACTTGGATACACACTGTCTTAACACCTTCGCAGCCCCAAAACATTTGGAAGATAGGGTATTGATACCAAAAACAACCCCTTTACAGCTGGACCGAAGACTAATTCGCTTATTAGCAAGCACATCACTCCAAATAGAGACAGCCACAAAAACCACAAACAAATCTAACACAACCTTCTTGTTGTTCAAACCCAAAGCCCACCTGTGTCGCCCCGGCGTCAGCAGCCGGGCTGCTCGGATCCGGATCCGCGGTGGCACTAGAGGGGTCCGGACCCAGTGGTTGTACGGCTCCTCAAAAGAAGAGGGGTTATGTACGGTGGATGGTGTGGAAAGTTGGTGACACCACCCGTGGTGCGTGGTAAGGTGGAGTACCACCTCTGAAATTGGGAGTACCTGGTGGTGATGGTGTAGGAAGCTAGGTGTTTAACCCCTCTACGGGTAGGGGGATGCCCCGGGACTCAGTGAAGGTGACGGGTGGTGCCGTTGGGACGGTAAAGGCCACTTGCGTACTCACTCAGTCCAATAACGCTGGCACCGACAACTGTAGTAAACCAAAGTTCTGGACACCGCTGCCACTTAGAGGGAGCACGCCTGGGTCCCGTGCCCGTTGGTGTTGCCTGTTGGCCTGTGACCGTTTTCCGTGGCACCTTGTCTTCTAGTTGGTCCCTTTAGTTTGAAACTAATCTGGTCCTGCTCCCCAGTATGGCTAACTGGGTGAGCTTGCTCACAAGGTTCACACTTGGGATTTTCTGGACGTGTAGTGGAAAGTCCTATCCCTCTCGTTGCGCTAGTACCCCGATTTTGGAGTGGGTGGACAATGGATCTTGAAGGCTCCGTCTTCATCGGGTAAATTGTCAGGACGCCTGAAGCTACTCCCTGACCTAGGGTCCACGTACCCCGTCGTGCCCAGGCCCCTGCCCGGTGATGGCACAAGGCCACCGGCTGTCCTCTTCGACAGTTCGTGCCCCTTGTCTTGATCCCCTGCGACCGGGGTCCAGCTCCTACTAGGCCCAGACCAACGTCTGCCACCTAGTAGCTCACGGAGCCCAGCTCCTGACCTCTCCTCTTGAGAGTCACTCCACAACTCAACTGTCTCCTGACATTCCTGACCCCCCCTTTATCCAACCCCCCAAAGTTGGCGACCCTATTCCACTCAGACCGTCCACTGGTGTGTCTGGTGGGTGTGGTGCAGAGTGTTCCTAGGATTTTGATTAGCCGCTTCTTGGCAACACCAAATGTGAGGGACCCATAACCAAGGAGGAGGTGGATATTGCACATAAGGTCAGATTGCACAATACCCTTTGACGACCTGATAGGCCAGGGCGTCACATTCCCCCTTGGTTAAACTTAGCTCGTCCCTGAGCTACTGGACATCAGAGGTTTATTATTTTTTTTTTTCAACTGTAGAAAAAGGTAAGAAAGGTTAACATTTTTATTCATACATACATCCCTCATCAGGGAGGCTTGTCACTTAAACATTACTTCACATTATTAAGAGTTAATCTCCTCAACGGTGGGACGCTAACGGTTTCAGTGGTAGCGGAGACTCAACCTGCTCCGTTGCAGCCTCTTCCCACGACAGTCCAGTCCCAATGTCCCGGATCCCGTTAACCCACCACCCAAACAATCTGACCCGCTGCATACCAATGGTGGGTCCGTGACCAGGTTAAGGTCCCGGGCGTTGTGTTAGACGACTCTGTAGAAGTCCTGAGCAACCTGATAGCCGTTGCCCCTTGCACCGACCCCCACCAGGGACTCCTGGTGCCATCTAACAGCACGCACCATCCAAGGCCCTGACGGCCTTTTCCCTGGAACAAAGAGTGGAAACAAGGTTCAACAAGGAGGGCGCAGTCTAATTGTAGAAGAACTTGCCTGCACCTTCCATCAGGAGCCCTTCAGCTGGTCCTTAACAGCCTCCTCCACCGAATACTGGAGAACATTCAACAAAGGTGACAGTCCACACAAAACTTTAAAACATGCAGGTTCCGGTCCCTTTAGCGTTGGACACCTCCTGGACACACTCTTGCAAAGTGCCCTGGTAAGCTACAGCGACGACAGATAGGCACTACTTCCATCATATCAAATGAGATCACATCTAAAGTGGACTTCCCTTTCCATGATCTCCAATGCCATCTGTGCCCGTGACGACAGTATCATCCTACGGCCGTTTCCTCCATACCGTGGCACCCATGCAGCTTCTGGGGTACTGGAACCAGAGGCGCCTTCCTCCATCTCCTCCGGTTCAGAGTCCACAGTAACCGGGTCAATTTAGTCAGAAGCCACAGACTGATCATCTCTCTCAGGAGTTGAAGGATCTGCTGCCGGTAGTATGGGCAGCGCCTCAGGGTCAGCCACAGTGGAGGGTGAAGGCGACGGCAGCAGAGTGCTGGCCTGGAGTGGGAGCGGCTCGGATCCCACAGCCGCATCGGCCGGATTCGTGAAATCATCTGGGACTGGGTAACCGCTTACCCTCTCCTCTCATGGAACTTTGGTTTCACAGGTTTGCACTGCCGCAGCCATCCTCCGCGTCTCCGCCTGCGAAGCTGCTCCGGGAGCCTCTGCAGAGCAGCTGCGCCTCTCCGCCATCTTGACTCTGCGCTGTCCAGGAACGTTATGGCAGAGTCCTGGCGTCCCTGCTTCTCTTCTGCTGTAGTTACATTCCGGCACGCCCCCTCAGTTTTCACTCAGCATTCCTTCACATGCTGTGGCCCTCTGGGAACTTCTGGTTCCAGCCTCACACTCAGGACGAAGTGCAGGGCTTCTGCTTCACGCGCTTTCACGGGGAAGATGGCGTTTTGGCGCAAAAAGATGGCGGAAGATGGCGGAATTGGTGGGAAAAGGAATCTTGACTCGCGGTTTTCGGTTTTCTCACGTCACCCAGGTGAGTGGGTCCTGCTTGGATCCTGTTCGTGACGCCAAGTTTAGTTTGAGGGTGTGTTGCCCTCGGATCCGGATCCGCGGTGGCTCTAGAGGGGTCCTGACCCGGGGGTCGTATGGCTCCTCAAACCAAAAGGGGTTATGTACAGGGGATGGTGTGGAAAGTCCGTGATGCCACCCGTGGTGCGTGGTAAGGTGGAATACCACCGCTGAAATTGGGAGTACCCATGGCGATGGTGTGGGCAGCTAGGTGTTTAACCCCTCCACAGGTAGGGGGATGCCCCGGGACTTGGTGTGCCGTTAGGATGGTAAAGGTCACTTGCGTACTCAGTCCAATAACGCTGACACCGACAACTGTAGTAAACCAAAGTTCTGGACACCACTGCTGCTTAGAGGGAGCACGCCTGGGTCCCGTGCCCGTTGGTGTTGCCTGTTAGTCTGTGACCTTTGCCTTGGAACCCTGTCTTCTAGTTGGTCCCTTTAGTGTAGAACTAATCGGGTCCTGCTCCCCTGTATGGCTAACTGGGTGAGCTTGCTCTCAGGGTTCACGCTTGGGATTTTCTGGATCGTGTAGTGGAAAGTCTTATCCCCCTCGTTGCGCTAGTACCCCAATCTTGAAGGCTCCGTCCTTGTCGGGTAAATTGTCAGGACGCCTGAAGCTACTCCCTGACCTAGGGTCCATGTACCCCGTCGTGCCCAGGCCCCTGCCCGATGATGGCACAAGGCCACCGGCTGTACTCCTCGACAGTCCGTGCCCCTTATCACGATCCCCTGCGACCGGGCTCCAGCTCCTACCAGGCCCAGACCAACATCTGCCACCAAGTAGTTCACGGAGCCCCCCTCCTGACCTCTCCTCTTGAGAGTCACTCCACAACTCAACTGTCTCCTGACATTCCTGACCCCCCTTTAACCAACCCCCAAGTGAGCGACCCTATTCCACTCAGGCCGTCCACTGGTGTGTCTGGTGAGTGTGGTGCAGAGTGTTCCTAGGATTTTGATTAGCCTGTTCTTGGCAACACTAAAAGTGAGGGACCCGTAAAAAAGGAGGAGGTGGAGATTGCACATACCGTGTTTCCCCGAAAGTAGGACCCCCCCGAAAGTAAGGCAGGGTGGGGGTTTCGGGGGGGTCCGCCAATGTAGGGCACCCCCCGATTGTAAGGCAGGGTAGCGGGGGTGCCCGGGGAATGTAAGGCCGCCTATGGGTGGTGGTCGCGGCGTAATGTATACCTCCTCCGGTGAATGGCCCCCGCAATCTCGCCGGCCTGCGGCGCGTCCCGGGTCAACGCTCTTCCTGCTTGATGCTGATTGGCCGATCAGCCTGTTCGTCACAGGCTCCCTGCTGGCCATCAGCTCGAGCTGTGATTGGCCAGTCAGCCGGCTCGCAGCTGATTGGCCGAATCAGCCGCGACGTCACCGCCTGCAGGCTCGCTCCCATTGGTCCAGCGTACCCGGCGTCCCCGGCAGAAGGAAAGTAACGGTAAGTTCCGAAACTCTCTCTCTCTGTGTGTACGGTATGTGTATGGGGGCTGTATGTGTCAGAGTGTCTGTGTGTGTGTGTGTGTGTGTGTGTACGGTACTGGTACGATATGTGTGTGGGTGCCGTGTGGGTCTGTACCGGTACCGTATGTGTCAGTGTGTGTGGTGGCAGAGTGGGGGGCAGAACCACTGTATGGGGAGGCTGCAGGGGGGAGGATGGGGTGGATTCCGGACTCTCAAACAATGGGGAGGCTGCAGGGGGGAGGATGGGGTGGGTGGATTCCAGACTCTCAAACAATGGGGAGGCTGCAGGGGGGAGGATGGGGTGCATGCCGGACTCTCAAACAATGGGGAGGCTGCAGGGGGGAGGGGGAAATTGTTATTTTTTTTTTCCAATGTAAGGCCTCCCCCGAAAGTAAGGCAGGGTGGGACTTTTGGGGGTAAAATTAATGTAAGACAGGGCCTTACTTTCGGGGAAACACGGTAACAGCAGATTGCACAATACCCTGTGACGACCTGATAGGCCAGCGCGTCACATACCTCTTATCCGGCCAAGTCACAGCTGACCACGCACTGTCCAAAGAAACTAAAAACTCAGAATTACAATGTGTAAGTATGTTAAGAAGCAAATCGTCAGAAGAGCAAAACCGATCTTGGAAACAACTAATTCCGTTAAACTCACGCAAAAATCTCTGCCAGACCAATAAATCTTCCCTCGTCTCAACGGACACCCGTACGTGTGCACCTGGTGAACTTAAACCTTTTGTACTATAGTAAAGCCGCTGACGAAACACCCTCCCCATGGGGATGATTCTCAAGGCAAAGTTCAAAGTCCCAACAGAGATTGAAACTCTCGAATGGTAACTTTCTTTTTAACAGCTATGCTGTCAATCAATCCTTGTAAATGGATCAATTTATCCCTTGGAAGGCTGCATTCCATAACTACAGAGTCTATTGTGATCCCTAAAAATTCTAATTTCTGTCAAGGAGACACCGTTCTTTTGGCAGCCACAGGGACCCCAAAGTGGTCCATGAACATCAAAAAATTCTGCAACAACTCCATGCACAAATTAGAACCCCTGTGTCCAACAAACAAAAAATCATCAAGATAGTGCAGGACCCCATCTGTCGGCACTGAATCTTGCACTACCCAATGTACAAAAAAGAAGAAAAACATTCAAAATAAAAACATGACAAAGCAAAACCAATAGGTAGACATCTATCAAAATATAATTCCTTGTTAAAATAAAAACTTAGAGAGTTAAATCCTGAAGGGTGCACCGGTAGAAGCCGAAAGGCTGATTTAATATCGGATTTTGCCAATAGAGCCCTTTGACCAAATTGTCTAAGGAGTAGAGATGAGCGAACCGGTCGCGGTTCGGCTCGAGTTCGGTTCGCCGAACGGGCGTCTCGTTCGAGTTCCGTCCGGCGAACGTTCGACGAACCGAACTCGAACCGCATAGGAAACAATGGCAGGCAATCACAAACACATAAAAACACCTAGAAAACACCCTCAAAGGTGTCCAAAAGGTGACAAACAACTCACAACACAACACAAACACATGGGAAAGTGACAAGGACATATACTCATGCGAAAACAAAAGAGCTGGACAAGGAAAAAGAGGAGGAGACACAGATATAGGCATGGCACGCCCTTCTAAAATCATGTAAAACACCGCAAGGTGACTCCAAGCGGAGTCTCCCTTTTTTCCAAAAATTGGGCCCCACACACACCCACCCCTTCAGTGGCAGCACTTGTGCCCCAGTTGTACACTTCACAGGTAGATTTGCATCAAGCACATTCAAAAATACGCCATACTTAACCATCCCCAGGATGACCCCGGGGTAGGTAGCAAAGTCTTTCCTGATCCCAGCTCTGTTCATCTTGGATCATTTTTAAAAACAATGTAAGCAAGGGTTACTCCAAGCGGAGTCTGCCTTTTTTTTCCAAAAATTGGGCCCCACACACACCCACCCATTCAGTGGCAGCACATTTGCCCCAGTTGTACACTTCACAGCTAGATTTGCATCAAGCACATTAAAAAATACGCCATACTTAACCGTCGCCAGGATGACCCCGGGGTTGGTAGCAAAGTCTTTGCTGAACCATGACTTGTTCATCTTGGCTCCTTTTAAAAAACACAGCAAGCAAGGGTTACTCCAAGCGGAGTCTCCCTTTTTTCCAAAAATTGGGCCACACCCACACCCACCCCTTCAGTGACAGCACTTGTGCCCCAGTTGTACACTTCACAGCTAGATTTGCATCAAGCACATTAAAAAATACGCCATACTTAACCGTCCCCAGGATGACACCGGGGTAGGTAGCAAAGTCTTTGCTGAACCATGACTTGTTCATCTTGGCTCCTTTTAAAAAACACAGCAAGCAAGGGTTACTCCAAGCGGAGTCTCCCTTTTTTCCAAAAATTGGGCCACACCCACACCCACCCCTTCAGTGGCAGCACTTGTGGCCCAGTTGTACACTTCACAGCTAGATTTGCATCAAGCACATTCAAAAATACGCCATACTTAACCGTCCCCAGGATGACCCCGGGGTAGGTAGCAAAGTATTTCCTGATCCCAGCTCTGTGCATCTTGGATCATTTTTAAAAACAATGTAAGCAAGGGTTACTCCAAGCGGAGTCTCCCTTTTTTCCAAAAATTGGGCCACACAGACACTCACCCCTTCAGTGGCAGCACTTGTGCCCTAGTTGCAAACAGGATGTTTTGATTTGCATCAAGCACATTCCAAATCCACAAGCATTTACTCTCCCCAGGATGACACAGGGGTAGTAAATTCCTTGTGGATCCATGACTTGTTCATTTTGATGAACGTCAGTCTGTCCACATTATCACTGGACAGACGCGTGCGCTTATCTGTCAGCACACACCCAGCAGCACTGAAGACACGTTCAGAGACAACGCTGGCAGCTGGACACGACAAAATCTCCAAGGCGTAAGTGGAGAGCACTGGCCATTTTTCAAGATTTGAAGCCCAAAATGAGCAAGGCTCCATTTACAAAGTCATGGCATCGATGTTCATTTGGAGATACTCCTGTATCATCCTCTCCAGCCGTTGACTATGTGTCAGACTTGTTGTCTCTGGTGGCCTTGCAAAGGAGGGTCTAAAAAAATTATGAAAAGATTCAATAAAATTGCTGTTACCAGCACCAGATACGGTGCTACTGGTACGGGTAGACTGTTGAAGGTGACGAGACCGTCCCATGTTTGTCAAGTTACAACTGGAAGATTCACTCCCTGCACCTGCACGGTTGTTTGGTGGAAAAGCCGAGCTAAGATCAAGTAACAGCTTCTGCTGATACTCCTGCATACGTGCGTCCCTTTCTATGGCTGGAATTATGTCACAAAATTTGGACTTGTACCAGGGATCTAATAGTGTGGCAAGCTACTAGTCATCATCACTTCTAATTTTGACAATACGAGGGTCATGTTGGAGGTAGTGCAGCAAGAAGGCACTCATGTGTCTTGCGCAGCCATGCGGACCAAGTCCACGCTGTGTTTGTGGCATAGAGGTGCTAACCGTTCTTTCTTCCTCTGACATCTCCCCCCAACCTCTTTCAACTGAAATTTGACCAAGGTCTCCCTCATCCGCTGAGTCTTCCATGTCCATGGACAGTTTGTCCTCCATTTCTTCATGTTCTCCTGCACCTTCCTCAACATTTCGCCTGCTACCATGCGCCCTTGTTGATCCCTGTCCCCCATGGTCCCATGCCTGCCGCGTTGGTGATGATGAACGTCTGGGCCTTGGTGATGTTGTTGTGTCTTGCGCATATGAATCCTCCTGTAGTTCCTCCCCTTTCTGTTGTCCCACCCCCTGACTCCGAATAGTGTTTAGCATGTGCTCCAGCATGTAAATGACTGGAATTGTCATGCTGATAATGGCATTGTCAGCGCTAAACATATTCGTCGCCATGTCGAAACTGTGCAGAAGGGTGCATAGGTCCTTGATCTCAGACCACTCCATCAGGGTGATCTGTCCCACCTCTGCATCTCGTTGGCCCAGGCTATACGTCATGACGTATTGCACCAGGGCTCGGTGGTGCTGCCACAGTCGCTGTAACATGTGGAGAGTCGAATTCCAGCGTGTCGGCACATCGCATTTCAGGCGATGAACTGGCAGGCCGAAAGACTTCTGGAGCGATGCAAGTCGCTCAGCTGAGGCGGTTGAACGGTGGAAGTGAGCAGACAGTTTTCGTGCCCTGGTCAGAAGGCCATCTAGGCCGGGATAGTGTGTTAAAAATTGCTGGACAACAAGGTTCAACACGTGAGCCATACAAGGCACGTGTGTCACCTTGCCCAGGCGAAGGGCCGCACCCAGGTTTGCAGCATTGTCGCACACGGCCTTACCAGGCTGCAGGTTGAGTGGAGACAACCATTTATTAAACTCCGTCTCCAGAGCTGCCCACAACTGTGTGACTCCTATTTCCAAGACATGTCAAGGTAAAGACCGCCTGATGCCATTGCGCTCTGCTGCCAGCATAGTAATGAGGGGTGCGTGATTCCTTCTGCGCAGTGAGAACGCTGGTGGCCTGACCAGGCAGGCTTGGGGCGGAGGTGGAGGACCCAGATGAGGTGGAGGAGGCACAAGCAGTGGCGGAACTTGGACAGACAGAGGATTGACACACAAGTCGTGGGGATGGCAAGACTTGTGCAGCAGACCCTTCACCATCTATCACCATAGTTACCCAGTGCCCAGTCAGCGACATGTAACGTCCCTGTCCATGCTTACTGGTCCAAGTATCGGTGATGAAATGCACCCGTTCACACACAGAGTTTCTCAAGGAAGCGGTGATGTTGTGTGCGACATGCTGGTGTAGCGCGGGCACACCTTTCTTAGAGAAGTAGTGGCGACTGGGCATCTGGTACTGGGGCACAGCGACAGACATAAGGTCTCTAAAATCCTGTGTGTCCACCAGGTGGAAAGGCAGCATTTCAGTAGCCAAGAGCTTACAGAGGGATAAAGTCAACCTCTTAGCTTTGTCATGGGTCGCAGGAAATGGCCGTTTATTTGTCCACATCTGAGGGACAGAGATCTGGCTGCTGTGTGTAGACGGTGTTGAGTAGGGTGTCCCTGGAAAAATGCAGGTTTGTGAGGAAAGTGCAGGCGTAGACATGATGTTGCCTTCAACCAACGTTGGTGCTATCGATGTCTGAGAGAGCTGTACACACGCACTTGTTTCCCCTTCCAAACCAACTGACGACCTACCAAGCAAACTGCCTGTTGCGGTTACAGTGGTGGAAGTTGTGCGTGGAAAACCAGGTGTGACAGCTGTCCCCACAGTCCTAGAAGATGAAGAGCGCGCGGATGCACTGGAAGGGGCAGGCGGTGGATGGTTCTCTCCGCTAGGCCGCATTGCAGCACGGTGAGCTTCCCACTGGGACATATGATATTTATTCATGTGACGATTCATGGAAGAAGTTGTCAAACTGCTGAGGTTTTGCCCTCTACTAACAGAATCACGACAAATTTTACAGATCACATAATTTGGGCGATCTTTTGCTATGTCAAAAAAGGACCAGGCTAGGCAAGGCTTAGAGGGCATGCGACCTGCTGATCCACCCCGACTGGTGCTCAGAGGCACAGTGGTGGCTAAGGATGCAGTTGTAGACAAGCTACCAGTACTCCGACTCTGTCCAGGAAGGCGCAAGGTAACTTCGTCGTCAGTTGCATCCTCCTCCACCGTCTCTGTTGACCTCCTCGAGGGCCTGACTGTGGGTTGACAGTAGATGGGATCTAGAACTTCCTCATCAATTGTTCTGTTTGCACTCCCCTCACCCTCAGACCGAGCCTCTTCTTGCCCTGACCGAATATTTAAGTTGTCATCCCAATCTGGTATCTGCATCTCATCGTCATCAGTATGTTCCTCATTGTCTATAACAACAGGTGTTACAGTTTGTGAAAAAGGGTCAACATTATGCTCAGAAACTTGGTCCTCACGGCCTGAATCAGAGTCACAAAGGTTCTGGGCATCACTGCAGACCATTTCCTGGTCTGTACTCACTGTAGCTTGGGAGCAGACCTCTGTTTCCCAGGCTATAGTGTGACTGAACAGCTCTGCAGACTCAGCCATCTCAGTTCCACCATACTGTGTAGAGCGGATGGAGACTTCAGAGCTGGGAGAAAGCAAGTTTGATTGGGATGACAACTCAGAGGACTGGTGTTTTTTGGATGCGGTAGTTGAGGTGGCGAAGAGGGCACTTGTTCGACCACTTGAGATCCATTCAAGCATTTTCCTTTTTTGGCCATCATCTATCTTTGTTCCAGTTGTTCGTGTCCGTAAAAAAGGGAGCACATCGGATTGTCCACAGTAAGTAGTAGACATCTTACTTTTGCTGGAAGATGGTCTATCTTCAGCAGATGTTAATGGAGCTTTGCCACCTTCCCCACGGACAAACCTTTTTTTTCCTTTTCCAACACACCTCTTCCCCTTTCCACCAGCATCTGTCATTTTGCCACTCATTTTGATTGCGACAAGATTGTGCACTTAAAATGTGGTAGTAAAAATTGAGAGGTGGTGTAGATTGCAGCGGTGGTCTATCTTTATTAACAGCAGAATAAACAACAATAACTATCCCTGACAATGCAACTACGGCCCTCAAACTGGCAGCATAGTTTGCTAGTATAATGGCTTAGTAACAATGAGTTTGAGGGTGCAATGCAGAGGTGCTGCACATAGATTTGCACCAGTGGGACACTAATGGAAGTCCAACAGCCACTTTTAGGATGCCACTAAGTTTCCTCAGTGTTTGCTAGTATAATGGCTTAGTAACAATGAGTTTGAGTGTGCAATGCAGAGGTGCTGCACATAGGTTTGCACCAGTGGGACACTAATGGAAGTCCAACAGCCACTTTTAGGATGCCACTAAGTTTCCTCAGTGTTTGCTAGTATAATGGCTTAGTAACAATGAGATTGAGGGTGCAATGCAGAGGTGCTGCACATAGATTTGCACCAGTGGGACACTAATGGAAGTCCAACAGCCACTTTTAGGATGCCACTAAGTTTCCTCAGTGATTGCTAGTATAATGGCTTAGTAACAATGAGTTTGAGTGTGCAATGCAGAGGTGCTGCACATAGATTTGCACCAGTGGGACACTAATGGAAGTCCAACAGCCACTTTTAGGATGCCACTAAGTTTCCTCAGTGTTTGCTAGTATAATGGCTTAGTAACAATGAGTTTGAGTGTGCAATGCAGAGGTGCTGCACATAGGTTTGCACCAGTGGGACACTAATGGAAGTCCAACAGCCACTTTTAGGATGCCACTAAGTTTCCTCAGTGTTTGCTAGTATAATGGCTTAGTAACAATGAGTTTGAGTGTGCAAAGGGCAGGAGGGTACAGTGGCAGGGTTGTGGGTCTGGGTAGAGGAAAGGAAGCCTCCCTTTCTATCCCTCCTAATGGGGAAATGCAGCAAGGAAATCCCTGACCTTAGCTACACAGACGCTGTCATCTTGTGTAGCTGTTAAAATCTGTTTTCACGGACCTGACTGTCACCTATGGCTCTGACCCTGCCGGTATTAGCCCTTACAAGGACTAATAGAAACTTCTATCCCTATTCTGTATAGCGCTGTGTATAGAGCGTACACAGCAGCTTCGGAGACAGGAGCTACGCCAGCGGTGAATGACACCAAGACGCAGAAGGCAGATAATAGCGTGCTGGAGGAAAATGTCAGTTTTTATAATGCATGGACATGTGACATGGACATCCTATCACACATGCCGTTGCTTCTCTGGCTAAAAGTTCACTTAGCTGTGTGTGTGTGTCTGGGATTGGCTGACATGCTGGCCCGCCCCACTACACGCACGCGCTTAGGGAAGGAAGACAAGGAAAAAAAAAAAATGGCGATCGCCATTATCCAAACAGCAGTGATCTGAATGCGCTGTTCCCGCACACTATACGCTGAAATTTCATAATAGTGTGAGTCACAGAGTGACTTACACTATTACAGCGGAAAGCCAGCTAGTAATTAGCTTGTCTTTTTGCTGCTAGAACCATTCTCGAAGGTATCTAGAACTATCGAGCTTTAGCAAAAAGCTCGAGTTCTAGTTTGATCTAGAACAGCCCCCAAAATCACTCGAGCCACGAACTGGAGAACCTCGAACCGCGAACCGCGCTCAACTCTACTAAGGAGCTCTACTGCCATGTCGAAAGATGCATAGCTAACCAATGCAATGTTGGTGTCAACCTCATCATTAAGAGTCCCACCTTTAGGGTAGGACAGGTGATGAATCACCCTAAAAGTACCGGCCTCTTTCTTTGGAACTATTCTTAGAGGGGAAATGCGAAAATTGACAAAAGGGGGAGCAGAAAAAGGACCAGCTAATCTGCCTAACCGCAACTCTTTTTGAATGTGGTTATAAGCAAAAGCCTTTGCGGCCTAACAGAAGGTAAATTCTTAACCAACAAACACCCATGACCTGTAAAAGGAGGAACCAAAAACCCATGTTGAAAGCTATTAGTTACTATGCTGGCTTTCACACTGTCTGGGTACCGCTCTAGCCATGGGAGCATTTTTTCCAAAATCACAGGAGTCTGCGCCTTTGAGAAAAAGCTCCCGAGGATTGTTAGTCTGCTGACCAGCTGATACATTACGCTTAAAGCATCTAAAAAGCGGATGCAAGTCGCCACAGAACAAGCATTTGTTCTTGAACCTGCAGTTGTTAAGCCACTTACAAGAAGATTCGTTGAAAGCGAAACAAACTCCTTTCTTAAACTGTTGATTAGGAGCCTGTTTCGTTAAATTATTCCTCTGTGGCAACATGAGGTTCAACCATAACCCTACATACTTCTCGCCCCATTTCATCCTAGGATGCACCGCCATCTTCTGGCGGAACGACTCATCATAGGCAAGGCAAGCCACCCAACCAAAATTGCGATAGGCCTCCAATATGGAATCAATATGTTGGAAAAGCCCACTACAATCACCCAGAAATTTTTCGCCAAGCACTGATGCATAGATTGAAAAGGCCTACAGCCAATTGTGAAAGGACTTGAAAATTTTCCTCTTATCGCCATCAGCATCACCTTTGGCTACAGGTCCACCAATCCGCATTGGCTCCTTACCAGAAGGGAGCAAGGAAAAAAACATCAATATACTCCCTCTTCCAAAGCCTCTCTTTAACGGAACCATTCAAATGGAAACCTAAAGGCGAAGCTTGACAGGTTAAAACTTCCTTGAAGCATGTTTGAGGGATACCCCTTAAGCTGGCATCCTGCAAGCAATCAGACTGTAAAGATAGCTGGGGGGTGGCTGCCCTGCCTCTCGTCTGCATAAACTCAGCACAAACGCTGTAAATTAAGTCCCTAACACTATCCATATTAGCTACAGTAGCGATAGGAACAGTGGGATAGGATAGCTCATCAATCCTGCGAGAACGATCAGCCCTCCTGCTGCCTGGCTGCAGGGGCTCAGGGATGGTGACCGGGCAGTCTGCAGCGGCAGGACCTGGACATCCGCTGACCTCGCCGCTCTCACTCCCGCAATCTTCAGAGGACCAGGCCTGTAGCACCGCCGCTGCACTGGAGCACGACATCCTGATGATGCAATCTCTGGGAATCCCGTGATGACGTTGCGAGATCTCATGATAATGCTGGCACCGTCCGTGATGATCTCACTCTCCTCGGGCCTGGTTTCACGACGCTATGGATGAGTAAGCTTCCCTCCTCTTCCTCATCCTACGGACTGCAACAGGAGCTTCATCTGAGGTGGCAACAGGAGCCGGGACAGCAGGTTCAGCTAACTCGCCCAGTTCACGGCCACCAGATACTTCAGCGGTACCACCGCCAAGGCAGGACATCATCCATTGCACCCTGTCGTCCTCGCCGGCCCTCCTGATTAATTTCTGCAGAAGTGCATCCATGACAATTTTCGTCTTTGATACACTGCACACTTGTCGTTCTTTGCAAATAGAAGGGTGTTTACTTACATCGGAGAAATCATAGATACGACCAATTCTCAATGTTTCAGCTTAAATAGCCTTGTTCACGCGACCGCTAAGAGAAAGAAAAAAATATAGCTAATTCTCGCTGTCTGTCAGCTGTGACTGACACAGCTGACTAGAATCAGGTTTTTTATACAAAAAGTAAACTCCCGCACAAATAACAATAACCAATTACTTTATCAGAAATAAGTATGAAAGAAGTGAAGGCACTCACCGATCTTTACTGTGCAGTGGAAACATTTAATCACGGGTGGAAGTTACATGCTGTGGCAGCGGGGAGGGGGTAAAACGGAACAACGCGTCAGACGACCAGATCGGTGAGTGCCTTCACTTCTTTCATACTTATTTCTTGGATTATTCTGGACTTTTGAATGAGCACCACGTAGCTGTTGCAGGTACTTTTCTGCCATGCCCTTTTGATTATTGCAGCAAAAAGCGCAATTATAATGCAGAATGTGAATATTGGCCTCTGCTAAAAATATTCCTTGTGTTGAGCAGTGCCCTGATTTCCTTCTCAATTTTTTGGCTCTACTTTATCAGAAATAACCGCACAGTAACCTGATTGGCAAGAGGCCAGGTTACCCACTTTGCCAGGCAGAACAAAAAAATATATACAAAGATAGGGCTTGTGTCACAATGGCAATCCCTAAGCTAAACACTATGGGATTATACATTATACTCATGCATATTCACTGCACTGCGGACCCAAAAGCAGCAGCAGCAGCAGCAAACACAGCAGCATCAGGGACAGATGTATAGATGTTCCTGCTATCCGTGTGCTAACCACGGACCGTAAAAAGCATTCATTTTTATCACGGATGTGTGAAGGGGGCCTAAAACTGTACGTTTATGCTTTAGAGCCCACTATAAATGTAGTTAGTACTATAAGTATAATGTCCCCAACAAATAGTGTTCAATTTATACTGCTCATCTATCTTTGTTCCCACAAGGAACCTGGGGCAAGGAAGTCTGAAGCCTCACTTTGGCAGACGCAATGATGTCATAGCATCACATGAGCCAGGAGGTGTCCAACAGGCTGTGGCAACAAAGAGTCCAGCAGCCTATATAGTGACTGGCAGAGCATTAGGGATTTAGAAGACAAGGCTCCCAGTGATACTAACGCCCTTAGATAAGTGCCGCCTTAGGCAACTGACTTCCAGGGGCAAATATGAGCCAGTTTTTCCCCTCACTCACTGAAATAATAGTATACCTATTTATTTATATTTGTGGGGAGAGATTTGTCAGCCAACAGTTACTGCATCTTACGTTTATAGCCCGCTTTACACACTGCAATGTGTCTTACAATGTGTCGGCAGGGTAACGTCGTAAGTGACGCACATCTGGCATCGTAAGGTACATTGCAGTGTGTGACAGGTACGTGCGATTGCGATTGAACGGTAAAACGTTCATCGCACGCACATCGTTCATTTCTCTAGAATTGAACGTGAGGTTGTTCAATGTTTCCGAGGCAGCACACATCGCAGTGTGTGACACCCCGGGAACATTGAACAGATCTTACCTGCGTCCTGCGGCTCCCGGCCGGTAATGCGGAAGGAAAGAGGTGGGCGGGATGTTTACGTCCCGCTCATCTCCGCCCCTCCGCTTCTATTGGCCGGCTGCCGCGTGACGTCGATGTGACGCCGAACGTCCCTCCCACTCCAGGAAGTGGACGTTCGCCGCCCACATCGAGGTCGTATGGACGGGTAAGTACGTGTGACGGGGGTTAATCATTTGTGCGGCACGTTCAACAAATTGAACGTGCCACACATATGATGGGGGCGTTGCAAATCGCATACGATATCGTATGCGAAATTGCAACGTGTAAAGCAGGCTTTAGTTGTCTATATTGGGTGAAAATAGAATAGTGTATTTTTTGCCTTGAATAATAATAATAATAATAATAATAATATTTATTCATTTATATAGCGCTATTAATTCCATAGCGCTTTACATACATTGGCAACACTGTTCCCATTGGGGCTCACAATCTAAATTCCCTATGAGTATGTTTTTGAATAGTCCTTCACATTGTTGGAACATTGGAATAGCTGTCCATTCGCAAATGTGGTCTAGCTAAAAGACCATGCAAGATAAGCTCATGAAAGTCTGTAGAGACGCACAGTACAATAAAGAGTTAACGTCATTGCTCCTTAAGTATCGGCGGCAGGTATCCAAGGCTATAGACTTTTAGAATGGGCGTGCACGCTTCTCTTCCTGTTTTTCCTCTCCCTTTCCCCTGCTGGATTAATGAATTGACCCTACATACAGCAAAGGAACCCAGAATTACTGATTAGTGTTTTTTCAGAAGGGCTCCTCTGACCCTCTTAAGACAATGGCAGGAAAACGTTTAGAGACAGGCTGATGTTTTCCCCAAATGTATATATATTTTCTTTCAATCAGGTCTTTTTTTATCTCAAGTCCTCTTTCCTGGTCTCTTCACCAATGATTCACTGCTGCTTCTCAGTCCAAGATTTAAATTAAGACTCTTGTTTTGTCTTGATTTCTCAGGAGAATATCTGTGATTGAGGAAAAGAAGCAATCTACTAAATGCAATCTACTCATTTACTCATGTACTTTCTGGTCAAAAAAACAATTTTGCCTCATATTCCTCAAGCATCACAATACTATTGGGACTTTGCTACATTTTCACTATAGAGACATTGCATAATTTACATTGC
The DNA here is from genome assembly GCF_048569485.1 of Anomaloglossus baeobatrachus. Taxonomy (NCBI): domain Eukaryota; kingdom Metazoa; phylum Chordata; class Amphibia; order Anura; family Aromobatidae; genus Anomaloglossus; species Anomaloglossus baeobatrachus. The sequence goes on from NC_134353.1 coordinate 653,104,959, forward strand.
TGCAATTAATAACCTAAAGCAAGTCTTAAAGAGGTTGTCCAACAATGAAGATGTGCTCTTCTAAATACCTGAGACTTATGATCAGACATCACTTCCGGAGTCAGTGCAGACCTCCAGAGTGGCTTGTACTGGATCCGCGGGGGCGTTGAAAGGTGAGTATGTGTCCATTTATTCTTTCTACACCAGAAATGCCTGAAAAAAAATATTTCACTGTCGTACAATCTCGTTAAGAAACACAAGAAGGACATACAACCTATCACGATTTCACCATTTACAGTGTCCAAGGGACGCAGTGAGTGACAGCTAAGCTATCCTATACAATCAGGGGCTTGGTCATGTGTCAGTATTATTAGTGACAGCCTAGCTGCCTAATCAGAAACTGGGGCGTGATGGGCTGTCAGTATTGGGATTGCCAGCCAGTCACCAAATTTGGCTGGGTCTGCTGGGTTTCCTCCATGTGTCACCGTTCAGGATGATTACCTGGCTACATATCTAGCTGTCAACGGTGAGTTGTAGCTTTGCTTGGTTGTATGTGTACCTAGTACTCAGGCTTCTGCTATTCTGAACTTTGTTGCCTGACCTCAGACTTTGCCTTTTGACTGTCCATTTGTATTGCTTGTCTTTGACGCAGAGGTGTAGCTTTGGGGGGTGGAACTGTGGCGCCCCTGACCTGGTCAGGCACCACTGAGTACTGCACCCATGCTGGGGCAGTACTTTCAGGTAATCCTGAAGGATGGAATAGGGTGTGTACGCACAGACACATAGCAACCAGGTCTCCCACACCTTGAGAGGGGAGCCTTGGGCAGACCCAAGAGGGGGCTTGCCTCCACATCTCATCTAGGGGTGTAGGGGAGGGTCTGGAAGCTAAGGTGGCAGCGGCTGTAAGGAAAGTAGGAGGAGTTAGTCAGTCTAAGAGCAGTTGGCGCAAGAGGGTTGCTGGAGGAGAGACGTGCGCTGACATGCTAGTTAGACCCTGCACGTGTAGTAGCTGTTGGCGGGGGAGAACGGTTACTAGCAAGTCGGTCAGAAAGACGCTGAGGAAGTCAGCTAGTCAAGTACGGAGACTATGGTGGCTAGGCACGCACGGGGAACAGGTCCCTACAGTAGATGTTCATTTATTGATATGCTAATCCTGCCGGTGGGGGGGAACCACAAGTCCCACACCAACCAACTAGAGTCCGAGCCTCAGCAGCAACGAGGGGGCCCATAAGGGAGATCGAGACTGGAGCCATCTCCCTTGGTCCACGCTGCAGGCAAATGGTCCAAAAAGGGGAGAAAAGGCAGTAGCGACTTCCCTCGGTGAGTCCCACGGTACTTTAAGTCAGGGGATATCCGAAACAAGAAGTGCTAGGAAGGCGAGTTATCGGTTACCCTTAGACCGGCCTAAAGGATACCTGGTTCCTACTGGTTTATCTCAGCATCACCCAGGTACCTCACAAAACATCAAAAAGTGAGTAAACAAGTTGAAAGACATCTTAGACTGAGACTGAGTTATTCAGGGACCTGTTGTTCTACACACCCGAGCCCCTGGGGCCAGCCTCACTCACGGAAGGCCACACCACCCGGCTGCAGACTCCATCAGCCCCAGACACTCGTTAAACCTGCAGTGGCGGTCACCCATAACTCTGACCGCAAACCGTGAGTGGCGTCACGACTCCTATGTAAATAAACCTAACATACCTGTGGCCAGATATACCCAAGGTGGAGCCCCGCGGCGTCCCTGAAGGTGGAGGGGTGTCCCTGGGGCGACCGCTGCAGGTGGGCGAGACACATCTTCTGGCGTCCCCGAACAAGATCAAGGACTAGACCTGTTTAGACAGGTGACAGTGCGCCTTAACGGTCCGATCGAAAAATTTGAACCGCCACCATTTTGTTGCTGTTAGAAGCACGCGATTTAAGAAGCTGCAGCCCGCGCAAAAGAAAGGTAACCGCCCATGAAGAGGAGTAGCTGTCCCAGCTTGGAGGGGGCACTCTGGCGGAGTGAATAGAGAAGATGGCGGCGGATCTGTCCCCGGACTGCGGGGACGTCGCAGTCCAGTGGGAGGAGGACAACCAAAAACGAAACTAAGAAAACAGTGTGACCAGAACCTGATGAGCAATGACAGAGATAAGATGGCTTCTGTAAGAGGTGACCAGGGAGAACGAGGTTGGACCAGGCCCATGACCGCAGAGGAGCTGGAGGCAGAAGTGGGAAGAATTGCTGACAGAATGGAAGAGCAGAGCAGGCGAGAGATAGCCGCTTTGAAGGAGAAGATGCTAATGGCAATTAGAAACCTGCGGTTGTCAGTGCAGCGAGGCCCGCCTGGAGGCACCACCCACGCTCAGTTGGAGTCGTCGTCGGCAGTGGCGACCATGCTGCGGGATGTCTCCAGTACGGATCTGAGTGAGTGCAAAACCGCCCCTGTTCAACCTGGTATGCTGACCCCACCGTCATTGTCATCAGAAGCCGATGCGATGCCTGATGCGGGGCCTGATGCGGTGCCTGATGAGATGTCCGGTGCGATGCCCGATGAGACGTCTGGTGAGATGTCCGGTGCGACCCCCGATGCAATGTCCGGTGCGACCCCTGATGCAACACCAGATGCGACACCCATGGCAAGACCAGACCAGGCTGCAACGCCTCCTGTCCCAGTTGCCTGACCAGAGGTGGTCACAGCGCCCCAGTCGCTGACTGAGGAACCGGGTCCTGCGTCCCGATCTGAAGTGGACACAGTGCCCCCTCAGCTGGAGAGAGAATGGAAGCCTTTGCCCTGGGCTGACCTGTTGGGCCATAAGCTGCCATCCCGACCTGAAGCGGTCACAGCACCCTCTCCGCAGGAGAGGGATTCCTCATCCTACCTGGCTATTGAAGGCTCATCCCCAGAGCTGCTACTCAACCGACCGGAGGAGGTCGCAGCACCCTTTGAGAGAAAGGGAGGTTCAGAGGTCGCGCTGCTGTCCCTCCGACGACCGGAAGAGGTCGCAGCACCCTCCACCAGGGAGGAAGAAGAGGTCTTAGGCTGCTTTCACACATCCGGCTTGAGCAGTGCGGCTCAATCCGGCTGTGCAAGCTATGCAACGGATGCAGTGAAAACACCGCATCCTTTGCATAAGTTTTTCCCATGCGGCCCGTCCGGTTTTTGCCGCTTGCGGCATGCTACTAAGCATGCGCAGTGGCAAAAACCGCATGCGACGGCCGGATGCGGTTTTTGACGCATCGTGCCGCATCCGGCCGCCATAGGCATGCATTGAAAAATGCCAATGCGGCGCGATGCGGTTTTTTTTGCCGCACGAAAAAACGTGCCAGGCAACGTTCCATCCGGCCGCCGCATCGGCTAAATCTGCCGCATGTGGCAAAAACCGGACCGAACGCGAGCCCATGCGGCACAATGCGGCACTAATTAAAGTCTATGCAGAAAAAACGCAACCGGCAGCAAAAAAAACCGGTTGCGATTTTCCTGTAAAGTGCCATATTGTGCCGCATTGCAGAAACCGGAGGTGTGAAAGCAGCCTTACAGCCATCATTGCTGATCCCCAGCCGACCGGAGGAGGTCGCAGCACCCTCTGAGAGAGAGGGAGGCCAGGAGGTCACGCTGCTGTTCCCCCAACGACCGGAAGAGGTCGCAGCACCCCCTGCCAGGGAGGAAGACCTGGTAGCATATATTCCCAGCATGTATGTTACCTGGTTGCCTGCTGATGACCAGGTGATGGTAATGCGGAGACCAGCCCGCAGAGAGCAGCATTGTGTGAGGGCCAACCATCCCCTTGAGAAGCCCACCCCAGAGAGAGAGCAAGTGGAGGCAGGGACCTGCAGGAAAAGCAGTCCCTGCGGCGGACCAGATTCCAGTCTCGAGGTCCCCTTCACAGAGGAGTAGTGGAGGAGTTTAACTGCCGCACAGGGTATGGCTTTATGGTGGAGGCCGGAGTGAAGGAGGGGATCTTTGTCTCCAGGTGGGACGTGCAGTCCCACCTACAGCGGGGTCACCCTGGTCATGATCTCTATGTGGGGGATGTAGTTGAATTCACCAGGCATATGGGAAAGAGAGGCTGGTTTGCCTTGGACGTGGTGCAATGTCCAAAGTAAATCTTAGTGAGCTCAGACTCCACCCCCACTGTTTCTACCAAGTCCCCAGAGTCATCACCACCAGGGGACGCCCATACCATACCTCCCAACCGTCCCGGATACAGCAGGACTCTCACGCTTTTGAGCCTTTGATCCCAAGTCCCGCCCGTGAGCCTGTGTATCCCGTGGCTCCGCCCACCCACTGTAGCCCCGCCTCGCTGTTTCTCCCTTCTATTCATTACAGAGTCGAGCGCGCACCTTGAAACTCCTGTGACTGCTGCTGAGGTATCAATCACCCCCTGCAGCAGACCCGACCCCCCCCTGCAGCAGAGCCGACCTCCCCCTGCAGCAGAGCGGACATCCCCAGCTCCGGAGCCTGTGCTTCTCTGCAGCTGTTCTCTCTGACTCCCCTGTGTTTGCTTCTCACTGCTGGAGACACATGGGGAATCAGGAAGCTGAGGAGAAAGTGCAACCAACACTTATCTCTCCTGCAGATAGCACTGGCCAGTAATAACCTATGCAGAGTTACATCTGGAGACTTCAATTAGGTTACCGATCAGTGGTCTCCTGCCTGTGGAGCTGCTGGGTCCTAGCTGTCTAAGGCTATGTGCGCACAGTGCGTTTTTCGCGGCGTTTTTGCGCGTTTTTCGGGTGCGTTTTTGGCCTTAAAACTGCAGGACTTTGCTTCCCCAGCAAAGTCTATGAGTTTTCATTTTTGCTGTCTGCACACATCTGTTTTTTTTACCTGCGTTTTTGAGTTAAAAAAAAAAAATGAACATGTCAGTTCTTTCCTGCGTTTTTCTGCGTTTTCCCCTCATGCAATGCATTGGAAAAACGCAGCAAAACGCAGAGATCAAAAACGCAGCAAAACGCAGCCAAAAACGCACCAAATCGCGGCAAAAACGCATGCGTTTTAATGCGTTTTTTCGACGCAGGTGCGTTTTTGTGCGTTTTTAGCGGCCAAAAACGCACAAAAACGCAGCGTCAAAAAGACGCAGCGTGCGCACATAGCCTAACAGGTTCAGCTCTGCTTTATCCTGGCTCCCCTACCAGTTAATAAAAGTTTCCCCCTCTACAGCTCCTGGGCTGCATTCTAGAAAGGTTCCTGTTGTTATTGTGCCCCCTTTGAAACCCAAAAAAATACTTTATAGAGTCTTACCTTTTTGTATGCAAATGTTTTTTTATGGTCACTGGGGTGGGCTGTCTGACGTCCGTTATTCCCCTCCTGCCGCTTTATGCCATCCCCCATTGCTCATTTACGTACATGAGGACGCCTTCCTCATGTAACTGTCCTCCCGAAGTTTTGCGCATGCCCAGTGCCACTCTCGCAGGACTGAGCACTGTGCAAAGTGTGAACGCTTTTGAGGTGATTGTGTTAAGGTGAACTCTTAACCAGAGATCACTAGTTGCCTACTGCCTGGCCGAATTGATATGGGCCAAGTGCATGCATAAAAGAATTCACACCAGACACAGTCGGATATGAAGTCTCTTCTTGGTCACAGTAGAAAATGGCACCAAAACAGACAGAGAAGAGCATGCGTCCTCTTGATATAGGCTAGGGGCGTACACAAGTTCAGATATGCCCATTTAGTGGGACAGTCCATGAGCTAGCCAATGGGGAGATCCGTGTTGCTGTTGATGGGCGGGTCTGACTCCAGTGGATGAAACCATAATGATGGGAGGGATGTCATATAGTGGATCCATGCTGATGATTTGGTCTGTGATGTCTTCTGATCTTTGGGTTGGTCTTCTCTTATATGGTATCTTCTTACACCTGGACATTCCTTGCATTCCAGGCAAGGTGTGGAGAAACAGGCAATGACAGCCACCTTTATATCTGTGTCATGTATATGATCTGAAACCTGAATTATGTAAGGCAAATCGACATATTTCCCACAATGCCTTGTCAAGAGGTTAATTAAGTATTTCATCTTATGGCTCTCCTCAACAGTCCCCCCTAAATACTTTATTAACCTTCTGACCCTACCGTGGTCCTCTAACACATCAGCTCTAATGCTTTAACTGCAACCTTTTTTCGTTTTGCTATCCACTATACAAGCAATGCTAAGCCTTTGCCCCCGCTGGTACAGACTGCTGATCAGACAGTTGATCACATCCCGCACACACAGTTCACAGAGGTATAGGTAACTAGAACAGACTATTTAATGCCGAAGCGCTTACTCAGAATTTGAGATTAATCGATTAGAAAGAGTAAGGCAATTGTAAGAATAAGCTTCTTACTGTTATGCTGCAGCTTTTAGCATTACTGTTTCTGAAAGACTGATTCTCAGTCAATATCCGAGAGCTGTCCGCGTCTTCGAGACTTTTCTACCCGAATACACCTGATTGTATCACAACACTAATGGATCTCTTCTTGTCTCGGGTCTATAATCTACCACCAGGAGGCCTTTAACAAGATTTCCCTTACACATGGATCCGATTACCTTCAGTAACACAGAGTAGCACTTTTATGGCTTCAAATACCAACAAATAAAACAAGTGTATGTTATCCTTAAAAAGTCACTTAAACCCTTAAAATAATTGATTGGTTCAGGTCAGATAATGTTTTTTTCCACCATGAGCCCTTATTTGTGTAATGTTCCTGTACCCAATGTTCCCTTATCGTTATTTCCCATGTATCATCCCCAATCTAGAAATTCTCCATAAAGTTCTATGTGAGATAATCCAGCACTATGTGACCCTCATTCTGCTGGTACGATGGACTCTTTACAGCCGCTGTTGTGTGGGTTTTCCCTCAAGCTTCATGGAAGTTGCTGTGGTTGGGATAAGCTGGATCGGTCCACCTGATTCTGACTCAGGGATCATTCTGACTTGTCTTTTTAGGATCACCCAGTCTCCTGGTTGGAGACCACGTGCTCCTGACACTGATTTAGGATCTGGAATTGGAGGATACACATGTTTAACACACTATACAGGCAGTTGTATTCGGCTCATACATCACTGGTCAGGATATCACACTGTATCTGCAGTATCTGTGAGAAATATAATCACGTTCTAGGTACAAAACCAAAAATACCTTATATAAAGATCTAATTATTAAAGGAAAACGAACATTTGTTACATGATTTGCAGCGTTCATCATTATCTTGTGGATCATTACATGTTTATGTTATAATCATTAAAATTCCAAACAACATACACCCATGTGAGTATAGACACAATTAAATATTCCAATACAGGAGGGGCAGGGATTGGGGCAATAGCCCTAAACTCTCCCTACCTCGCAGCGGAGGTCGGCACCCTATAAGGCGAATTGGCGCCCCCGCTCACCGACGGCTCACCCTCTCTATCCCTACACTGCTAAGCTAATACGTGCTGCTAATGTCAGTGAGGGAATATAGAAACCATGAGATACAGGGGATAAAGAGGCGTCAATATGCAATTATATATATCCAATTCATTCCCAAAGATTAAATATTCACACTCTGTATTTTACATAGCTGTTTGGTAGCTTAAATCAATATGATACAGCAAAATTGAAGGACCAAACCCTAAAATAAATTAAATATCTCACATGTATAACATGTACCCACTGTATCAATATAATAATAAGGCCAGGTAAAGTCATGAGGAGATCTCGTCCAATCACAGACCCTCCACTGTCCAATTCACACTCAGGCTAATAAAATAAACGCATATTTATCAGACACTTAGCATGAAAGAAGCGCAACGCATTTCTCCCCTCTTCGCAGTGGCAGACAGGGGTTCATCAGGGGCATTCCCAGGTACTGACCTCTATAATGACCTCTGCTATAGGATATGTACTTTTACCGCTTTTTAGGAACTCCATCTTTACATACCACCAGCACCATGAGTTTTTCAGCAGTAATGTTTTCCACACTGGATATGTTTCAGAGCAGGCCTGAAAAGAAATGCACAAAACTCATAGAAACCTACTCATGGTAGATGTATATGACTAATCTGCAATCACCGGAGCAGTAGAGCGGATGAGGGGGGTGTTGCTACGAGGTCTTTACAGTTTTTCTACCTTAATAGGCACACGTCTTACAAGACTGGAGGTGTCTGGCCACCTGGGTACTGAGCAGTAGTGCCGTCCATATATTGTCCATCCCAACACCTTTGTCACATGGGTTACCTGGGCCATTATTGAGTAGAGCTCTCATGGCAGAGAAAGCTTACCGCCCTTTATCCACAGACCTTCCTCAGTCACTGGCTCCCTGCGTCTCACACTCCGTTCCTTGCTGAATCGCTTGTTCCTGTAAGGATTTAAGAACACAAGGAGTGACCAATGTCACGGACGACGTGACAGGAGCCTCCGAGGTACTGGTCTGCTTTGTATAAGGACTCTCAACTCTAGGCCCATTCACTGCTTCTTTGTTGTGCACCTGTGTGAGCATCTCCTCCGGCTGCTGCCTATATCCACATTTTGACTATCTTACCCCTTTCTGCTCTACGAACCACAGTGATCGCAAATCTTCATCTCATTCTCCTATTCCGATGAGAGAGGAGTGGTTTGATTTTTAATACCTCATGTTGCGTAACCTCAGCATATCCAGTGCAGAATCAACCAGCATCTTGGTATCTGGATCCATCTACGGAAAAACTCAAAATCTGCATTAGCAATGGGCTCATCTGAGACATTTCAAAACCTGACAATTCTTGTTACATCAGAGCAATCATGAGATATGTGTCTGTCTGCTGTATCCTTCTTACAGATAAAAATATAAAGACAACTCAATAGAAAAACTCAATCGATGAACAAATTAAAACCTTAAATAATGTGTGACTTTCCACATCATCTTCCCCCCCTTTTTGAATCTATTATCCAAAACATAATTAGATTCAAAAAAAGTGTGTGGCCCCGGGGCTCTACATTTAGGCATAAAAGTCACATTGTGAAGATTGTACCTAATCAGGAACATCAGAAATATTGTTTTTATCTGTAACGTAATAATGGAAAACCCTTTCAATGGCTTTTATAACCTTTGCTTGAACCACAGAAATCTGCACTGCAATCATTCTTTCTATAAAAAGAAAGCAGATTATTCAATACATTAAATATAAAACACAGAATTCCATAAATCATCCACATTCCTTAAAACAAATTATTGTAATTATTAATAAATATATTAATAAATTATTATTATATTATTATTATTATTAACTATAATAACGTAGCACACCTTTGGATATTGGATGTAGGGTCGTTCATTTTTGAATCATTGAGGACATTATCAGCATCTCTGTGATACTGTCCTATAACTTGAAGGGATAAAAGAATCTAGAACAAATAAACTGGCCATGTGGGAAAACAAAATGTTGATTTGCCATAGAAAAATCATCTAACAGACTTCTATGCTTGAAAAGCTATCAATGAATCTAAACATGTCCACAGTTAACTTTTATTTCTTTGGGATAAAATTAGTAAAATAAAAAAAATAGTTTCAATAATATTTTCTGATACACTTTACAATGAATTAAATGCAGAAAGCCCTCTTTTTTTTTGTAAAAGAAACATGACCATGTTTGGGCTGCTCTCTCCTTTCACAGCAGGCCCACAATTGATTCCAAGGGGAGACAAAAAACCCTGTTCCACAAGTTTTTGAGATTCTCCTCCCCCCAAAACCAGATGGAAAGAGGCTTCTTCAGCTGCAGGAGACTAGTTAAATTTCCCTTCTTCTGTTGATTTATTTGTTTATTTTTATTTTTTAAAACATGCAACTCTCAGGATAAATCTATCAGATCCATAACGGAAATATTTATTATTTACTTCTTTATCTTTACCTCTACTGCAAAGGTACGTTATTGAAAGGTTTTTTTTTCTAATTTTATTGCTTACTAATCAATAAGATATTGCTCCTTGTGACTGTCCTGACTCAATCCAACCTGCACACTGGATCTATATTAAGTGTCTTCCACAACCACCCAATCATTCAATGTTCCATCTTTTAGTACTATAAACATTTACTAACACTTCATATGTTAGTCAGTGAGAGCAGTTTTGTCAACTTCACTGGAGGGCTCCATACAGATTTACTAACAAAATGGCCACTGCCAGAATAGCACATGGCTTCTTTGTGTAAGGGCGGTTGAACCACATGAGAGGGGGAAGGGAGACACTGATTTTACTTCTGCTAAACTTACAAGTTTAACCAATTATCCTTCCTGCCTATATTCCATACTCTATACATATACACACAGATTTACATATCCACAGTCCTGGTCCAACTACAGTTAAAAACACTAATTTTTCTGTCTAAGTATGTACTACTCCATTCAGCCATGTGCTTCATCCACCATTTTAAAATCTGTAGGAACATGTGGCAGAGAAAAGGGAAAACTGACCTCACATCTGCTCAAACTCTTTCTCCCCATTTTCTATAGTCTGTACTTATACATATATATATTTATACACACACATATGTCCCAGATCTAAGTCTAATTATAGATAAAAACACTTATTTTTCTGTCTAAGTATATAGTACTCCATCCAATCCATTGCTCAAACATTTACAGAGCACATGGTCTTCTTCACACAAACCCCTGACTCACTTTGTTTTCTTTGTCTCAATCATGCTGTAGCCATGTGCTTCATCCACCATTTTAAAATCTTACCTAAAATGTCTGCCTCCATGACTAGCACATGGTTTATCACAGGATTGCGGCCTAGAGTCCCCACATCTCAACACAGTCCACTCATCCGGATTTTTTCCGACCACAACTTTACACAACTTCATCAATTTCTCCATCTTTCTCTCAAGATAAACAACACCAACAAAACCAACAAACAAAAACAGGAGTAGATGACTCACAACTGACACACAACTTGAACACTAAGTAAAGTTTTTGTTAAGTCTGCAGCAGGCGCCTCGTCACGGTGTCCCTGCCCAGTTTCTCCATGGTCCGTAATTCATAAAGACACCAATGGTGTCACCCCTGGCTACAAGGTGTCTATAACGGCCGATTCGCCTCTCTTGGAGGACTTATAACTAGCCTAATAAAAAACCACCTAGTATCACCCCTGACTTCAAGGTGTCTATACCAACCAAATCACTCCAGGAAAACACTTTAAAAAGGTTAGATTTATGTATAACGTAAGACTCTGCACTCAGTCTAGCCAAAGCTGGGCCCTTACATATGGCTCTGCACTTAAGTCTAGCTGATCTTGGCACTTACATCTGGCTCTGCACTTAATCTGAGCTTGGCACTACAAAAAGCTCTGCACTCAGTCTAACAAATAGGAATAACGTTTGGAACACCATTCTAAGTCCGAACTGGGTGCAAAAACCTAAAAAAACATCACTATGGGGAGATAAGGTATGCACACCAGTGACTATGTAAGGGGAATACATGAAATAGCAGAAACTGCTGTGTGAATACTGACTTGAAAAATCCAATAGCTATATGCAAGAGTGAATATGTGAAAAATGGAATCTGCATTACTGCCATGAACATATGAATCAAGAGAAATTTAGCTACTGAATTGATCAATGCAATAGAGCCCCAACACTACGCCAAAGTATTTCTCTACGTTGGGGTCCCTAGCTTGTGTGTGTCCTCTCATGCAGTTAAAAAACCTACCGTGTATGGGAAGCTGAGACCCAGGCTATTTATGCGTATGATATGGATTGGCAATAGGTGTGGTTGGGGAGGGTTCACAAACGAAAAAATACTAACAAATAGGAATAACGTTTGGAACACCATTCTAAGTCCGAACTGGGTGCAAAAACCTAAAAAAACATCACTATGGGGAGATAAGGTATGCACACCAGTGACTATGTAAGGGGAATACATGAAATAGCAGAAACTGTTGTGTGAATACTGACTTGAAAAATCCAATAGCTATATGCAAGAGTGAATATGTGAAAAATGGAATCTGCATTACTGCCATGAACATATGAATCAAGAGAAATTTAGCTACTGAATTGATCAATGCAATAGAGCCCCAACACTACGCCAAAGTATTTCTCTACGTTGGGGTCCCTAGCTTGTGTGTGTCCTCTCATGCAGTTAAAAAACCTACCGTGTATGGGAAGCTGAGACCCAGGCTATTTATGCGTATGATATGGATTGGCAATAGGTGTGGTTGGGGAGGGTTCACAAATGAAAAAATACTAACAAATAGGAATAACGTTTGGAACACCATTCTAAGTCCGAACTGGGTGCAAAAACCTAAAAAAACATCACTATGGGGAGATAAGGTATGCACACCAGTGACTATGTAAGGGGAATACATGAAATAGCAGAAACTGTTGTGTGAATACTGACTTGAAAAATCCAATAGCTATATGCAAGAGTGAATATGTGAAAAATGGAATCTGCATTACTGCCATGAACATATGAATCAAGAGAAATTTAGCTACTGAATTGATCAATGCAATAGAGCCCCAACACTACGCCAAAGTATTTCTCTACGTTGGGGTCCCTAGCTTGTGTGTGTCCTCTCATGCAGTTAAAAAACCTACCGTGTATGGGAAGCTGAGACCCAGGCTATTTATGCGTATGATATGGATTGGCAATAGGTGTGGTTGGGGAGGGTTCACAAACGAAAAAATACTAACAAATAGGAATAACGTTTGGAACACCATTCTAAGTCCGAACTGGGTGCAAAAACCTAAAAAAACATCACTATGGGGAGATAAGGTATGCACACCAGTGACTATGTAAGGGGAATACATGAAATAGCAGAAACTGTTGTGTGAATACTGACTTGAAAAATCCAATAGCTATATGCAAGAGTGAATATGTGAAAAATGGAATCTGCATTACTGCCATGAACATATGAATCAAGAGAAATTTAGCTACTGAATTGATCAATGCAATAGAGCCCCAACACTACGCCAAAGTATTTCTCTACGTTGGGGTCCCTAGCTTGTGTGTGTCCTCTCATGCAGTTAAAAAACCTACCGTGTATGGGAAGCTGAGACCCAGGCTATTTATGCGTATGATATGGATTGGCAATAGGTGTGGTTGGGGAGGGTTCACAAACGAAAAAATACTAACAAATAGGAATAACGTTTGGAACACCATTCTAAGTCCGAACTGGGTGCAAAAACCTAAAAAAACATCACTATGGGGAGATAAGGTATGCACACCAGTGACTATGTAAGGGGAATACATGAAATAGCAGAAACTGTTGTGTGAATACTGACTTGAAAAATCCAATAGCTATATGCAAGAGTGAATATGTGAAAAATGGAATCTGCATTACTGCCATGAACATATGAATCAAGAGAAATTTAGCTACTGAATTGATCAATGCAATAGAGCCCCAACACTACGCCAAAGTATTTCTCTACGTTGGGGTCCCTAGCTTGTGTGTGTCCTCTCATGCAGTTAAAAAACCTACGACTTCAGATTATAAAAATCAGCAGACTTACCATGTTCTCGTATAAAGAGCTGATCAGACTCTTGGATCAGGGTATCCAGCACGTCCTGCCATTCCAATCGCCGGTCCTCAAGATTGTAGAGTTTCTCCTATACTGGCCCCACATTGGGCACCAATAATGTTAAGGTGAACTCTTAACCAGAGATCACTAGTTGCCTACTGCCTGGCCGAATTGATATGGGCCAAGTGCATGCATAAAAGAATTCACACCAGACACAGTCGGATATGAAGTCTCTTCTTGGTCACAGTAGAAAATGGCACCAAAACAGACAGAGAAGAGCATGCGTCCTCTTGATATAGGCTAGGGGCGTACACAAGTTCAGATATGCCCATTTAGTGGGACAGTCCATGAGCTAGCCAATGGGGAGATCCGTGTTGCTGTTGATGGGCGGGTCTGACTCCAGTGGATGAAACCATAATGATGGGAGGGACGTCATTTAGTGGATCCATGCTGATGGTTTGGTCTGTGATGTCTTCTGATCTTTGGGTTGGTCTTCTCTTATATGGTATCTTCTTACACCTGGACATTCCTTGCATTCCAGGCAAGGTGTGGAGAAACAGGCAATGACTAGTCCCAAGGGCGTTACTTCACTTGGCTAGTCAGCTCATATAGCGTGTTAGTATTCACACAGGGGCGTAATAACATGCTAACATGCTATGTGAGCCGACTAGCCAAGTGAAGTAACGCCCTTGTGACTAGTCCCCGCGCTCATTAGCACAAGATATAAGATCTTTAAAAATATTTTTTCTAATGATCTCTTTATCTATGCTAGTGTATACAATGACAGTTAGGCAGGGATTAGCAATATACACCCAGAACTGCTCCTGGCTCTGAGTGCATATTGCACCTGACAGGTTCACTTTAAAGGGAACCTGTCACCAGATTTGGGGCCTATAAGTTGCGGCCACCACCAGTGGACTCTTATATACACATTCTAACATGCTGTATACATACCTCCCAACCGTCCCAGATACAGCGGGACTGTACTGGATTTCAGCGGGTGTCCCGGTGTCACGATCATGAGGCTTTTGTCCCGTGGCTCCGCCCACCCGCTCTCTTCCCATCTGACTTTCTCCCCTCCTAATGCACATGAGCAGAGCCGAGCGCTGCTTCACTGCTCTGGCTCTGTGGTGCCACTGTTATTAGTGGGCGGCAGCAGCATTTTCCTGGCTGCCGGCGCTTTAAATCGGCACCTGCAGCTCAGCGTGCACTGCTCTCAGCTGAGCTGCTTGTGTACGGTGGTGCATCTGTGGGCGAAGCTACCGAGCAACATGCTGAGCTCTGTCCACAGATGAACAGACTGGAGGAAGAGGAGCTGCAACACCAAGAAACGCTGTATGTGACCCCCCACCTACCCAAAGCTGTATGCCCCAACCCCCTCCTCACCAGATCTATATGCCTCCAGCCACCCCCCCCTCACCAGATCTGTGTGCCCCCCAGCCCCCACACCAGATTTCTATTCCCCATCCCCCATCGGAGCTGTATGTGCCCCCAGAGCTGTATAAGCCCCAACACCAGAGCTATATGCCCCTTAGTATTATCTATGCTACCAGTAATTTGTATGCCCCACAGTAAAGTTTATTTCCCCTAGTAATGTGTATACCCCTTAGTAACGTGTATGCCGCTCAGTGAAAAACACAGGTTCTTCACTGATGTGTTAAACACGCATATGTCCCTTCATACTCCGTGATTCACGGCACACAGTGATTGTCCATGTGCAATCCATGATACGTGATCCGTACTCCGTGATTGCACATGGACATTTACTCACCTGCCCCCGCTCCTGCTCTCCATGGTGAGGAAGAGTCCCGCGATTCAGCATCCAGCCACCGCTCTCTCACCTCTGCAGCTACTTCCGGGTTGGCTCTGGCTGCATAAATGAATATGCATGCCATAATGAACCGGCCAGGAAGAAGCAGAGAGCAGCTGCCGAACTCAGCATCGCTGGAGAAGGTGAGTTGAAAAAGCTTTTTATTTTAAATGTCCGTGTTTTTCTGGTACGTGTTTCACGGATCACACCATAGTGTGGTCTGTGGGACATCAGTGATGCCAGAAAAAAACTGGACATGTTTCTGTGCGGCATTCATGGATATGCATGTATGCCGCACGGAGACACGGTCAGTGAAAAATCACTGATGTGTGTGCAGACCCATTGATTATAATGTGTCTGCATAGGTCAGTGATTCTGGTACGTAGAAAAACTAGCACATACATACCAGAATCACTGACGTCTGAAACAGGCCTAATATGTATGCCCCTCAAGTACTGTCTATGCCTCAAGACCCTCCTGTGATGTATATACTATAACCCCAGCCCCTCCTGTGCTGTATATACTGTAGCCCCCAGCCCCTCCTGTGCTGTATATACTGTAGTCCCCAGCCCCTCCTGTGCTGTATATACTGTAGCTCCCAGCCCCTCCTGTGCTGTATATACTGTAGCCCCCAGCCTCTCCTGTGCTGTATATACTGTAGCCCCCAGCCCCTCCTGTGCTGTATATACTGTAGCCCCCAGCCCCTCCTGTGCTGTATATGTATGTATATATATATATATATATATATATATATATATATATACACAGTGCCTACAAGTAGTATTCAACCCCCTGCAGATTTAGCAGGTTTGATAAGATGCAAATAAGTTAGAGCCTGCAAACTTCAAACAAGAGTAGTATTTATTAACAGATGCATAAATCTTACAAACCAACAAGTTATGTTGCTCAGTTAAATTTTAATAAATTTTCAACATAAAAGTGTGGGTCAATTATTATTCAACCCCTAGGTTTAATATTTTGTGGAATAACCCTTGTTTGCAATTACAGCTAATAATCGTCTTTTATAAGACCTGATCAGGCCGGCACAGGTCTCTGGAGTTATCTTGGCCCACTCCTCCATGCAGATCTTCTCCAAGTTATCTAGGTTCTTTGGGTGTCTCATGTGGACTTTAATCTTGAGCTCCTTCCACAAGTTTTCAATTGGGTTAAGGTCAGGAGACTGACTAGGCCACTGCAACACCTTGATTTTTTTTCCCCTCTTGAACCAGGCCTTGGTTTTCTTGGCTGTGTGCTTTGGGTCGTTGTCTTGTTGGAAGATGAAATGATGACCCTTCTTAAGATCCTTGATGGAGGAGCGGAGGTTCTTGGCCAAAATCTCCAGGTAGGCCATGCTATCCATCTTCCCATGGATGCGGACCAGATGGCCAGGCCCCTTGGCTGAGAAACAGCCCCACAGCATGATGCTGCCACCACCATGCTTGACTGTAGGGATGGTATTCTTGGGGTCGTATGCAGTGCCATCCAGTCTCCAAACGTCACGTGTGTGGTTAGCACCAAAGATCTCGATTTTGGTCTCATCAGACCAGAGAAACTTGAACCAGTCTGTCTCAGAGTCCTCCAAGTGATCATGAGCAAACTGTAGACGAGCCTTGACATGACGCTTTGAAAGTAAAGGTACCTTACGGGCTCGTCTGGAACGGAGACCATTGCGGTGGAGTATGTTACTTATGGTATTGACTGAAACCAATGTCCCCACTGCCATGAGATCTTCCCGGAGCTCCTTCCTTGTTGTCTTTGGGTTAGCCTTGACTCTTCGGACAAGCCTGGCCTCGGCACGGGAGGAAACTTTCAAAGGCTGTCCAGGCCGTGGAAGGCTAACAGTAGTTCCATAAGCCTTCCACTTCCGGATGATGCTCCCAACAGTGGAGACAGGTAGGCCCAACTCCTTGGAAAGGGTTTTGTACCCCTTGCCAGCCTTGTGACCCTCCACGATCTTGTCTCTGATGGCCTTGGAATGCTCCTTTGTCTTTCCCATGTTGACCATGTATGAGTGCTGTTCACAAGTTTGGGGAGAGTCTTAATTAGTCAGAAAAGGCTGGAAAAAGAGATAATTAAGCCAAACATGTGAAGCTCATTGTTCTTTGTGCCTGAAATACTTCTTAATACTTTAGGGGAACCAAACAGAATTCTGGTGGTTTGAGGGGTTGAATAATAAGTGACCCTCTGAATAAACTTTTCACAATTTAAAAAAAAATAAAAAAAGAAATAACATTCTTTTTTGCTGCAGTGCATTTCACACTTCCAGGCAGATCTACAGTCCAAATGTCACAATGCCAAGTTAATTCCGAATGTGTAAACCTGCTAAATCTGCAGGGGGTTGAATACTACTTGTAGGCACTGTATATATATATATATATATATATATATATATGTGTGTATATGCTGTGTATGTATCACAAGGGAGGATGGAGGTTTTATATATAAGTATATAAAACCCCCATCCTCCCTTGTGATACATACACAGCAGTGTCAGTGTGCACTGTGCGTGGCTAGGTCTGTTAAAGTGATGACAAGTGATCACATGCCGAGGAGGAGCTGGATAGAGACAAGCGGGGTAGGTGAGTGCGGCTGCTGCCGGCTTCCCCATATTATTACCTCCAATGTGTGTATATGTATGATGTATATATCTATGTACTGTATGTCAGTGTAGTGATGACTGTGTATAGATTTGTCTGTTTATATGTATTTTAGGGAATTTGTTTTCAAATATGTACCGTATATGTGCCTATGCCTGTGCCCACGATCAGGACTCACTGTGTCCTCGAGGCAGCGGGTCCTGACCTGCGGGGCTGCACGTCTCCTCTGCAGGAGACCACAGCTGCCTGTGCCCACGATCAGGACTCACTGTGTCCTGGTGGCAGCGGGTCCTGACCTGCGGGGCTGCACGTCTCCTCCGCAGGAGACCACAGCTGCCTGTGCCCACGATCAGGACTCGCTGTGTCCTGGAGGCTGCGGGTCCTGACCTGCGGGGCTGCACGTCTCCTCCACAGGAGACCACAGCTGCCTGTGCCCACGATCAGGACTCGCTGTGTCCTGGAGGCAGCGGGTCCTGACCTGCGGGGCTGCACGTCTCCTCCGCAGGAGACCACAGCTGCCTGTGCCCACGATCAGGACTTGTTGTGTCCTGGAGGCAGCGGGTCCTGACCTGCGTGGCTGAACGTCTCCTCCGCAGGAGAACGCAGCTGCCTGTGCCCACGATCAGGGTTCAGTGCGCTGTGGTCTCCTGCTGTGTTCTCCCTACGGAGGACGCATGCAACTGCAGCAAACAATTGATATGCTGCAGTCTGGAAAGACGCTCCGGAGGTCAGTGTTTGCTGCAGAAAAAACAAGCACAGTGGGCACTGGATTTCTAGAAATCCCTCCACTGTGCTTCTATTGTACAACGCAGCGTTTTAGACACAGCAAAAACACGCTACATCCAAAATGCTGCAAATACTGATCGTGGGCACGCAGCCTTAAACAATGTGATCAGCAGTGCTGAAAAGGATTGGATGTGGGCATGCAGATTGCAAAATGGGTGTGGTTAGGGGGCGTGGCTTAAAAGCGCATAGCGTGCCGCATACTTTGTCCCTCTTTCTCATCTTTAAATGTTGGGAGGTATGCCATACTGCAATCTCCCAGAATCAGAGCACTGACAATAAGAGCCCTGGTCTTGAGAGGAGAAAATCTGTGTAGTCTAAAATGTCTTTATAGAGAACCTGTTTAGTTTAAGAATGTTTAACATGATGAAAGTTAAGCCTGCTTTACACCTTACAATTAAGCATACGATATCGTATACGATGTGTCACGCCTCCATCGTATGTGCGACACGTTCAATTTGTTGACTGTTTCGTACAAACGATTATTTGCCGTCACACGTACTTACCCTTCCATACGTCCTTGATGTTGGCAGCGAACATCCACTTCCTGGAGCAGGAGGGACGTTCGGCGTCACAGCGACGTCACACGGCAGCTGGCCAATAGAAGCGGAGGGGCGGAGATGAGCGGGACGTAAACATCCCGCCCACCTCCTTCCTTCCACATAGCTGGCGGGAGCCACGGGACTCAGGTTAAGATCTATTCATCGTTTCTGGGGTGTCACACACTGCGATGTGTGCTTCCTCGGGAACATTGAACAACCCGACGTGCAATTTTTAGCAAATGAACGACGTGTATGCGATGAACAGTTTTACGTTCAATCGCAATCGCACGTAGCTGTCACACGGAACTACGTCACTAACGATGCCGGATGTGCGTCACTTACGACGTGACCCCGCCGACACATTGTTAGATATGTTGTAGCGTGTAAAGCCCGCTTTAGCGTAACGTTAAAGTAAATGTGCCTGCCTGGACTGTTGCGAGAACCTTTTAAAATATGTTTAAGCACCTGGTTACGTGCACTTTAAAAATGGACCACAGGCTATGAACTGGCTGTAGCCACAAACTCTCGCATTGTAAAAAGTTACCCCAGCGGTACCAACCCCAGAGTGTGCCTGTTTTTCGGGCATGGCTCTGCACCACCAGGGAGCACACCTGTTTACGGGGCCTGCTCTTCAACGCCAGGGAGCACGCCTGTTTAGGGGGCCTGCTCTCCAACACCAGGGAGCACGCCTGTTTATAGGGCCTGCTCTCCAACACCAAGGGAGCACGCCTGTTTATGGGGCCTGCTCTCCAACACTCAGAAGCTGGTACGCCTGTTTATGAGGCCTACCCTACACCACCATCCTCAGGAGAGGAAGATTGGAGGAAAGGTCTGGGATACAGATAGCCCAGACCTGGTCACTAAAGGGACCGGTGACCTGCCTCCTGGAAGTTTCTGGGTGGGACCAGGACTTGTGGGTGGTAGGTGGTGGTGGAATGGTACCTGGTATGTTTAAATGTAAATGTGTCCCCTGTGTGGGAAAAGTTGTATTAAATCTTTTCTTGTCTTTGCAGCCCGAGGACGTGCTGTTGATAGCCAAGGGGGAATGTGGCGCCCCTGACCTGGTCAGGCACCACTGAGTACTGCACCAATGCTGGGGAAGTACTTTCAGGTAATCCTGAAGGATGGAATAGGGTGTGTACGCACAGACACATAGCAACCAGGTCTCCCACACCTTGAGAGGGGACCCTTGGGCAGACCCAAGAGGGGGCTTGCCTCCACATCTCATCTAGGGGTGTAGGGGAGAGGCTGGAAGCTAAGATGGCAGCAGCTGTAAGGCAAGTAGGAGGAGTTAGTCATTCTGAGAGCAGTTGGCGCAAAAGAGGGTTGTTGGAGGAGAAACGTGCGCTGACACGCTAGTCAGACCCTGTACGTGTAGTAGCCGTTGGCTTGGGAGAACAGTTACCAGCAAGACGGTCAGAAAGACGCTGAGGAAGTCAGCTGGTCAAGTACGGAGACTTTTGGTGGCTAGGCACACACGGGGAACAGGTCTCTAGAGTAGATGTCCATTTATTGATCTGCTAAACCAGCCAGTGGGGGGGAACCACAAGTCCCACACCAACCAACTAGAGTCTGAGCCTCAGCAGCAACGAAAGGGCCCATAAGGGGGATTGAGCCTGGAGCCATCTCCCTTGGTCCATGCTGCCGGCAAACGGTCCAAAAAGGGGAGAAAAGGCAGTAGCGACTTCCCTGGATGAGTCCCATGGTACTTCAAGTCAGGGGTTATCCGAAACAAGAAGTGCTAGGAAGGTGAGTTAACAGTTACCCTTAGACCGGCCTAAAGGATACCTGGTTCCTACTGGTTTATCTCAGCATCACCCAGGTACCTCACAAAACATCAAAAAGTGAGTAATTAAGTTGAAAGACATCTTGGACTGAGACTGAGTTATTCAGGGACTTGTTGATCTACACACCCGAGCCCCTGGGGCCAGCCTCACTCACGGGAGGCCACACCACCCGGCTGCAGACTCCATTAGCCCCAGACGCTCGTTAAACTTGCAGTGGCGGTCACCCATAACCCTGACCACAAACCGTGAGTGGCGTCACGACTCCCATTTCAATAAACCTGACATACCTGTGGCCAGATATACCCAAGTTGGAGACCCCGCGGCGTCCCTGAAGGTGAAGCGGTGTCCCTGGGGTGACCGCTATGGGTAGGCGAGACACATCCTCTGAGTGGGCCCCTAATTAGTGGTAACCCTAATTACAACTGTGACGCCCTGGCCTATCAGGTCGTCACAGGGTATTGTGCAATCTGCCCTTCTGCACAGTATCCGCATCCTCCTTGGTTACGAATTCCTGTCTGTTGGTGTTGCTAAGAGCCAAGCCAGTCAAAATCCTAGGAACACTTTGCACCACACCCACCAGACACTCCATTGGGGGACCTGAAGGGAATAGGGCCACCCACTTGGGGGTTGGTAAGGAAAAGTGAGAAGTGTCAGTGTGTGGAGAGAAAGGAGAGGAGAGAGGAGGTCAGAAGCTGGGCTCCTTGTAGAATACTAGGTGGCAGACGTTGCTCTGGGCCTGGTATGAGCTGGAACCCCGGTCGCAGGGGATCGTGTCAAGGGGCACGGATATGCCGAGGAGGGCAGCCGGCGGCCTTGAGCCATCTCCGGGCAGGGGCCAAGGCACGATGGGTTACGTGGACCCTAGGCCGTGAAGTAGCTTCACGCAGCCCGGTAATTTACCCGACGGGGGTGAAGTCTTCAGGATTCATCCCTCACCCGCTCCAAAATCATGGTAGTAGCACACCGATGGGATAGAACTTTCCCAAATACAGTCCAGAAAATCCCGAGCATGAACCCTGAGAGCAAGCTCACTCCGTTAGCCAGTGAGTGGGACCCGAATAGTTCTACACTACAGGGTCCAAATAGTGAAGAAGGTGCCATGGAAAAGGCTAACAAGCAACACCAAGGGGCACAGATCCACGCGTGCTCCCTCCCTGCTGCAGAGGTGCTCAGAATTCTGTTTTACAAGCTGTCGGTGTCAGTATTCTTGGACTGAGTGGGTACGCAGAAACCCTTTACTCCCCAACGGCACCCCTTCACCACCATGACTGGGCTCCCGGGGCACCCCACGGAGGGGTTAAACATCTTGCTGCCTTACCACCGCCACCGGGCGTCCCTAACAGCAGCGGTGGTACCCTATCTTACCACGCACCGTGGGTGGCGTCACGAACTTCTAACCCCCCTGTACATACTCCCCCCCTTCATCGAGTGGCCAGTCAACCCCCGGGTCCGGAGATCCCTTGTGCCACCGCGGATCCGGATCTGAGCAGCAGCCCGGCTGCTGGCACGGGGGCGGCACACAACTATAGTGTTGCAGCCTAATAGTGGGTACAGGTGACTCTCAGCAGATGACCAACCACACAGTTGCTGAAATTAAATCTCTCTGAAAAGGTCAATACTGATATTACCACTATACGGTGACCATATAATGGTAGATACTAGGGATGATCGAATATCACAAATATTCGGCAATATTCGGCTTCGCGAATATCCGACGAATAGGTCGCCGCTATGCGAATATTCGATGCGCAATGTAAGTCTATGGGAAGCCCAAATAGTTGCTATTCGGCAACTATTCGGGTTTCCAATAGACTTACATTGCGCATCGAATATTTGCAAATAGTCGAATAAGGGCAACCTATTCGGCGAATATGGGCGTTGCCGAATATTTGAGGTATTCGATCATCCCTAGTAGATACCATTCCTGCAGAACATGTAAGAGATTACAGTACAATTACAGATAGAGACTTAAGGGTGCTTTACATGCTGCGACATTGCTAGCGATAACTAGCGATGTCGAGCGCCATAGCACCCGCCCCCGTCGTTCGTGCGACATTTGGTGCTCGCTGCTGTAGCGAACATTATCGCTACGAAAGCGTCACACGCACATACCTTTTCAGCGACGTCGCTGTGACCGCTGAACAATCCCTCCTTCAAGAGGGAGGTGTGTTCGGCGCCATAGCGACGTCACTAAGCGGCCGGCCAATAGAAGCGGAGGGGCGGAGATGAGCCTGACGTAACATCCCGCGCCCACCTCCTTCCTTCCGCATTGCCGATGGACGCAGTTAAGGAGATGTTCATCGTTCCTGCGGTGTCACACATAGCGATGTGTGATGCCGCAGGAACGACGAACAACATCGTACCTGTGGCAGCAGCGATATTAAGGAAAGGAGCGACGTGTCAACGATCACCGTTTTTGAACGATTTTGCAATCGTTGATCGTCGCTCTTTGGTGTCACACGCTACGATGTCGCTACTGGCGCCGGATGTGCGTCACTAGCGACGTGACCCCGACGATATATCGGTAGCGATGTCGCAGCGTGAAAATCACCCTTTACAGCTGATGTTCTTTGTTTTTGAGTTAACTTTTCCCATCTTTTCCATCTGGCACAGACCGATATGACAACTGCTTCCAGCCACGATTCATCTACAGAGATTACAAAAAAGACACATTTGACTTTCCTCATTTCCAGCACTGTCCCCACTTACACAAACTCTTCATTCTGCTGATACCTCAATACTGAGACGTTGCTGCCTTTTCCGTCCTTATTACTGCACCTGCTGTTGGGCAGAACAGGGTTCCTTTTAGTGCCCCACATAGTAATGCCACCCCTGTGCCCCTTACAAAGTAATAATGCCTCCTTTGTGCCCTCTAGATGGTAAAATTGCCTCCTAGAAAATATTAATGCCCTGTGGAAATGCCCTAGAAACTAGTGCCCACATTTTACCTAAGAGCGTAGCTTTGATGGTCAAAATTGTTACATCTCGTGGCTCTCCTGAGGCAAGGACTGAGGTAGTCTCCCATTCCTTGCCTGCCACGAGTGCTCCTGCTCAGCAGCGCCGAAGGTCTGCCAGACTGCGCAGTATGCAGGAGATACCTTCTCAGAGAGGCAGCAGAAGGGTGACACCTAGTGGTTCTCCTGTTACAAGGAGTGAAGCGGTCTCCCATTCCTGGCCTGCCGCAGACCCTCCTGCTCAGCGGCCCGAAAGGTCTGCGAGGCTGCACAATGTGCAGAGGTTTACTGCTCAGGGAAGCAGTGAGACTCCCATTATCTCTGCACATTGTGAGACCGAGGATCCCGCCTCTATTTCCCAGAGGCAGGAGGGTGAGCATGTGCAATGCGTGGTGGGTTCTGATTCGCCCACTGACGTCACACGGCTTGATGACAAGGCTGGTGACGTGGTGAATCCTGACTGGCCAGGCTGGGACGTCGTGGACCCTGATTGGGTCAAGTCCGTCATCTCCGCCTCGCGCCCGCCCTTGGGTGGAACGACACCTCCTTAAAAGCTCCTCCTGCCATCATGGCGGCGCACGACCGTCCTTCTATGTTTGGATGTCTGGCAGCGTGCTGCCACGCCACTGCTCAGGCATTACTGTCTTTTGTGGGCTTTGCCCTTGCTGCTTAGGCAGCACCTGGTTTGCAGACCGTGTTCCTGCCTTGCTGCTCCGGCAGTATCCCCTTCAACAGGCCGTGTTCCTGTCCCAGGTGAGCTCCTCAAGTCTCCACCGGACTCACCTGGTTATTGAAAGCACACGTGCGTGGGCACCTCTGTGCTACCCTTGTGCCATATTCTCGTGACTTCCACTGGCACACGTGCATGGGCACCTCTGTGCGTCCCCGTGCAACAGGTACACCGAGCCGTGAGATCCGTGCCATACAACCCTCACGGGTTAGGGCAGATCGGTGTACATAGATCGTCTGTGACATTCCAGACGATCGCTAGCAGCAACCCGCTCACTCTTCACCCACCATAGCGGCGGTCCCTTACACCGCACAGTGGACCTTGACCGGCGGAAGCTGTCCATTTCCCATCTTGGCATGCTTCCCCGGGTCCCCCTCGTAACATTACGGTCGCGCCAAAGGTCTGGCTATGGCTGAAGAGCAGCAGCAGTTGCTGCGCTATGTGCAGCAGTTGGAGTCACGATTGGCAGCAGTGGAGCAGTCTTCCTCCGATAAGACTACTCTGACGACAGTCGCCACCCAGGCGGCTACCCAGGCTGTGCTATTGGGCGGAAGGTCTCCTCGCCTTGCGCTTCCAGAGCGCTTTAGCGGCAACAGCTCTGAGTGCCGTGGTTTTATAAATCAGGTTACCACCTACTTAGAGCTGTCCGCGACTCTTTACGCTACTGAGAAGGCGAAGGTAGCCTTCGTCCAGTCCCTGCTCACAGGGAGAGCGCTGAAGTGGTCCACGCCGTTGTGGGAGCGCGGAGATCGGGTGGTGAATAACTTAACAGCTTATCTTGGGGCCATGAGAATGGTGTTCCTCGGGTCTCAAGTCACCCACGACTCCGCGCTGCGCCTCCTACGACTTCGGCAAGGGTCCGCTTCAGTCGGGGACTTTGCTGTACACTTTAGGACACTTGCCGCAGAGCTAGACTGGCCGGATAAGGTCCTTGTCCCTGTGTTTTGGGAGGGCCTGGCAGGGTTTGTCAAAGACGCACTGGCCACGCGTGAGGTGCCTGCCACTTTTGAGTCCTTGATTCAGGTTGCCTCTCGCATAGACATCCGCCAGGCGGAGCGAAGGCTCGAGGTCTCTTCAGCACCCACGTCTTCTCGGCCTAAAAAGCGTCTGGCTCCCGTCTTCCATCAGACAGGTCTCCCAGCCAGTCCTGTAGGCGACTCCGTGGAGTCAATGGAGGTGTCCAAGGTGGTCTCCTCTGCCCCAGGTTCTCGGTCTTGTGTCATCTGCTTTTCCTGTGGGCAGAGGGGACACATAGCTACCCGATGTCCCAAACCGTCGGGAAAAGACAGCGTCTAGTTTCTATCAGAGGGGGGACTCTAGACGCTACCTCTCCCTCTAGGTTGACTATCAGCGCCCAGTTGCAGTTCGGCACTACTCTCTTCTCTGCCCTGGCTTGCTTGGACTCAGGCGCTGAAGGCAATTTCATCTCGACCTCCCTGGCAACCCGATACTCAGTTCCCCTGGTTCTGTTGCCCAAGCCACTCAGGGTCCGGGTGGTCGACGGGTCCATACTACTCGATCCTATCACCCAGATCACCATCCCTCTCAGGATGGATGTACCACCGGGACACCATGAGCAGGTGTCCTTCCTGGTGCTTCCAGGGGGGACGGATGAGATCCTACTGGGCCTTCCCTGGTTGAGACAGCATGCTCCTATACTCAACTGGGCAACAGGGGAGATCTCATCCTGGGCAGGATCCTGTAGAGAGCACCTCGTGACTACCGAACCACCCGCTACCATTAGGTCAGTTGGGTCCTCAGGGAATACAGAGGGGCCGGGTTTACCGACACCTTATGAGGCCTACAGGGATGTCTTTTCCAAAAGGGCCGCAGATACTCTTCCTCCCCACCGGCCATATGATTGCCGAATAGACCTGAAGCCAGGCTCCGAGCTCCCTAGGGGCAGAGTGTATCCATGTATCCACTCTCTGCTCCAGAGACGGAGGCTATGTCCAAATATATTCAGGACAGCCTGACGAAGGGGTTCATTCGCAAGTCTATTTCACCGGCTGGTGCAGGGTTCTTTTTTGTGCAGAAGAAGGAAGGGGATCTGCGCCCCTGTATCGATTACAGGGGATTAAATGCAATCACGATCAAGAACAAATACCCTTTGCCCCTCATTACTGAGCTATTTGATCGATTCCGCGGGGCAAAGGTCTTCACAAAGCTGGATCTACGCGGGGCGTATAATCTAGTGCGAGTCCGAAAGGGCGATGAGTGGAAGACCGCCTTTAACACCAGGGACGGTCACTACGAGTATCTAGTAATGCCCTTCGGACTCTGCAATGCCCCCGCCGTTTTTCAAGACTTTGTGAATGACATTTTCCGGGATTTGTATCTTTCCGTGGTTGCATACCTGGATGACATTCTTATCTTCTCCCCCGATCTTACCACCCATCGGAGGGATGCCATCCGAGTACTTAAGAGGCTCCGCACCCATTCGTTATATGCTAAGCTGGAAAAGTGCGTTTTTGAACGGGAATCCTTGCCGTTCCTGGGGTACATAGTGTCCAGTCAGGGGTTAGCAATGGTTCCGGGGAAGTTGGAGACAGTGATGAACTGGCCTGAGCCCCGCTCGCTGAAGGCGATCCAGCGATTCTTGGGGTTTATCAATTATTATCGCCAGTTCATTCCCAACTTCTCGACGGTGGCAGCACCCATCATTGCCCTTACCCGCAAGGGCGCTAATCCCAAAGCATGGATACGGGAAACGGTAGAGGCATTTCACACTCTCAAAACATACTTCTCCAGAGCTCCCATCCTTCATCGTCCAGACATCTCCAAACCCTTCCTACTGGAGGTAGACGCCTCTTCGGTCGGTGCAGGTGCAGTCCTGTACCAGAAAAACGAACGAGGAAGGAAGCATCCGTGTTTCTTTTTCTCCAAGACCTTTTCTCCGGCCGAGAGGAACTACTCCATAGGGGATAGGGAGTTACTGGCGATGAAACTAGCATTCCACGAATGGCGGCATCTCCTGGAGGGTGCGAAGCATCCATTTGAGGTATTTTCTGACCACAAAAACCTCACATACCTCCAGACAGCACAACGCCTGAACCCAAGGCAGGCCCGTTGGTCTTTATTCTTCTCCCGGTTCCGCTTTATTATCCGCCACCTGGCCGGTGAGAAGAACGTACGGGCCGATGCCTTGTCACGTTGTATGGTTGTGTTGGAGGAGGATGAGGAGGAGCCTCGTCTTATACTACCCCCGGACAGCTTGAGGATGGTCACTCCCACTTCTTTGGACCAGGTGCCACCTGGCAAGACCCTCGTTCCCCCTGAACTACGGAACGAGGTGCTATCGTGGGCCTATGCCTCCAAGGTCGGGGGTCACTTCGGGGTCAAAAGGACCAGAGACCTGGTGACCAGGCATTATTGGTGGCCGAGACTACCCCAGGACATACAGGAGTATGTGGGAGCCTGTATGTCGTGTGCTCGGAATAAGCCGTCCCGGCAGAGACCGGCAGGTCTTCTTCACCCACTGCCAGTGCCGGATCGTCCCTGGGAAGTGGTAGGGATGGACTTCCTGGGAGATCTGCCCAAGTCAGCAGGGCACAGGGTCGTATGGGTCATCACGGACCACTTCTCTAAAATGGTCCACTTGGTGCCTCTCCCACGACTCCCGACGTCACGTGCTCTCGCCACCTTGTTCATTCGGCATGTATTTAGGTTGCATGGCATGCCTGACAAGGTGGTGAGCGACGGGGGTCCGCCGTTCGCGTCTCGCTTCTGGAGAGAGCTCTGTAAGCTCCTGCAGATAGAGCTGAACATCTCCTCCGCATACCATCCCGAGACCAATGGACTAGTGGAGAGGACTATTCAGACCTTGGTAACTTACCTGCGCCATTTTATCTCCGCGCACCACGACAACTGGGCTAACCTCCTTCCTTGGGCCGAATTTGCCACTAACAATTCGGTCCATGAATCCTCTGGCCAGACTCCGTTCCTACTCAATAACGGACAACATCCCAGAATCCCGGTTCCGATGCCCGTTACGTCACCCGATACTAGAGTGGAGGATTGGGCGACCAAGGCCCGGGAGATCTGGGATGACACCCAAGAGGCTCTTAAAAGGGCTAAAGACCGGATGGTGACAACGGCTGATGTTCGCCGCCGCCCTGCACCATCCTTCGCCCCTGGTGACCTAGTATGGCTGTCCTCTAAGAATGTTAACCTACGGGTACAGGCAGCCAAATTCGCCCCTAGGTATCTGGGTCAGTTTAAAGTACTACAGCAGGTAAACCCGGTGGCATATCGACTCCAGCTCCCTCCACGCTGGGCTATAGCCAACACCTTTCACGTGTCCCTCCTGAAACCCATACGACTTAATAAATTCTCGGGGTCCCTGCCGGCTCAAACCGACTTCCCGTCCGACGACCCTGAGGTGGCAAAACTTGTGGAGACAAAAGTCATACAGGGCAAGAGGTACTACCTCGTGGAGTGGGCCGGCCGTGGTCCAGAGCATAGATCCTGGGAGTTGGAGGATCATATCCGCGCCCCGGGTTTGATAGCGGCCTTCGAGCACGGACAGGGGGGGGGGGGCCTAGACGGGGGGGGTAATGTTACATCTCGTGGCTCTCCTGAGGCAGTCTCCCATTCCTTGCCTGTCACGAGCGCTCCTGCTCAGCAGCGCCGAAGGTCTGCCAGACCTGCGCAGTGTGCAGGAGATACCTTCTCAGAGAGACAGCAGAAGGGTGACACCTAGTGGTTCTCCTGTTACAAGGAGTGAAGCGGTCTCCCATTCCTGGCCTGCCGCAGACCCTCCTGCTCAGTGGCCCCGAAGGTCTGCGAGGCTGCGCAATGTGCAGAGGTTTACTGCTCAGGGAAGCAGTGAGACTCCCGTTATCTCTGCACATTGTGAGACTGAGGATCCCGCCTCTATTTCCCAGAGGCAGGAGGGTGAGCATGTGCAATGCGTGGTGGGTTCTGATTCGCCCACTGACATCACACGGCTTGATGACAAGGCTGGTGACGTGGTGAATCTTGACTGGCCAGGCTGGGACGTCGTGGACCCTGATTGGGTCAAGTCCGTCATCTCCGCCTCGCGCCCGCCCTTGGGTGGAACGACACCTCCTTAAAAGCTCCTCCTGCCATCATGGCGGCGCGCGACCGTCCTATGTTTGTATGTCTGGCAGCGTGCTGCCACGCCACTGCACAGGCATTACTGTCTTTTGTGGGCTTCGCCCTTGCTGCTTAGGCAGCACCTGGTTTGCAGGCCGTGTTCCTGCCTTGCTGCTCCGGCAGTATCCCCTTCAACAGGCCGTGTTCCTGTCCCAGGTGAGCTCCTCAAGTCTCCACCGGACTCACCTGGTTATTGAAAGCACACGTGCGTGGGCACCTCTGTGCTACCCTCGTGCCATATTCTCGTGACTTCCCTGGCACACGTGCGTGGGCACCTCTGTGCGTCCCCGTGCAACAGGTACACCGAGCCGTGAGATCCGTGCCATACAACCCTCACGGGTTAGGGCAGATCGGTGTACAAAGATCGTCTGTGACATTCCAGACGATCGCTAGCAGCAACCCGCTCACTCTTCACCCACCATAGCGGCGGTCCCTTACACCGCACAGTGGACCTTGACCGGCGGAAGCTGTCCATTTCCCATCTTGGCACGCTTCTCCGGGCCCCCCTCGTAACACAAAATACTCTGAGTGTCCCTCTAACAATAATGGTTCTTAAGTGTCTACTTAACATTTAATAATGTCCCCTGAGTCCCCCTCATGAACAGCTCCTCTATACATAGTATTATTCCCCTACACCTCCCCTATACACAGTAAGATGGGCTAACAGCTCACCTATACACAGCATCCTGAGCCCACAGATATCCTATGCAAAGTATAATGAAGGGTGACATTTATACAGGATGAGGGACATTAATACAAGATAGGAGATGTTACGTCAGGGTCGGGGTTAGGAAGGAGAAAATTATGATAGGATGGAAGCCAGGATGGGGAGACATTATTAAACTAAGGAGCCAGGATGAGGGACGTTATTACAGAAAAAGTGCTAGTACGAGGGAGGAGTGGGGGCATTATTACAGAATGAAGGACAGGTTTGGGGGGGACATTATTACAGGATAAGGGCCATTATTACAGGATAGGAATTAGGACACAAGACAGTATTACTGGGGACAGCACATCTGACCAACATGTTCGTGAGGGCCCACGTAAAAATGTTTGCACTGTGTCAATAAAATTCTAGCTATACCAGTGGCTTATAAACATAAAAGGACCACTTAGACATGTAGTACAGGCAACTACTCAAAATAGCAATAGAACCAAGAAATTAGAGTCTTTAAATTTGCCCAGTGACAGAAACACCCACACAAGCCATAGTTAGAAATGTATAAAATATTTTATTATATAATGCTGTAGGGTATATCAAAGACATATAACATATATTTGGAGGACCAAGAGGAAGAAGTGCTGAAGGGGAGAGACCCCACACGTCCCGGAAAGAGAAAGAGGAGAACAGATCTCCAGGTAATCTAGAAAAAGATCCCCTAGCTAAGTGCCCATAAGGTAAATGATAGCTCAAGCAATGCAAAAGTTTGCCAGCAGACAGTATGGAATAGTTCCAAGATAGCATACAAAGGGCAAATTACCTACCAGGAAGTAGATCACCAGATAGCCGGGGTAACACGTGGGGACCAGCATCCCAACACGTGTTTCGCTTAATGTGCTTCGTCCCCCGATGAAGCACATTAAGCGAAACACGTGTTGGGATGCTGGTCCCCACGTGTTACCCCGGCTATCTGGTGATCTACTTCCTGGTAGATAATTTGCCCTTTGTATGCTATCTTGGAACTATTCCATACTGTCTGCTGGCAAACTTTTGCATTGCTTGGGCTTTCATTTACCTTATGAGCACTTAGCCCTGGGATCTTTTTCTAGATTACCTGGAGCTCTGTTCTCCTCTTTCTCTTTCCGGGACACGTGGGGTCTCTCCCCTTCAGCACTTCTTCCTCTTGGTCCTCCAAATATATGTTATATGTCTTTGATTTACCCTACAGCATTATATAATAAAATGTTTTATACATTTCTAACTATGGCTTGTGTGGGTGTTTCTGTCACTGGGCAAATTTAAAGACTCTAATTTCTTGGTTCTATACCAGTGGCTGCAGCCAATCAGTGGCTGCTGACCTGCTGAAGCACCTTATTAAAAGGTAAGCTGTGGCAGGGATAGCCTCCTGCAAACCAACAACGGCATAGAGAGTTCAGATAAGATATGGCAGTCATCTTAGGCTAAGTTCACGTAGTGCATCTTTTGCTGCATTTTTGAGGTCACACAGATGCACCTAAATGCATGTATTTGCTTCTCCCAGCAAAGTCTGAGATTTTGATTTTGCTGTCCACACTGGGTGTCTTTTGTTGGCTGCATCTTGGCTGCGTTTATGAAGATGCAGCGTGTCAATTCTTTTGCGTTTTTGGAGCGTTTTTGAGAACTTCCAATCAATAGATTTGACTTAAGAAACGCACTGGGCAAAATGCGGTAAAAACAAGACAAAAACCCATTGCAGGTTCTTTATGCGTTTTTGGTGCGTTTTTGGGACAAAAAGTTTTGTGGTAAAAAAAGATGCCTTGTGTGAACATGCCCTTAGGCATAATCTGATCTTGGCCTTTAACAGTTCTGTAACTGTTCAAATGTAAAATCCCAGTGTGAGTATGTCAAGGTATTGGCATGAGTTCAAAAATAAAGTAATTTGCTTAATAGTGTTAACCATATACCAACAGAGGGTGACCTCTTACAAGCCACTCAGAAGTGTTATGAAGCAGCTTACCTCCCTTTCACCATTGAATTAAATATGCATGCTAAGTAAACAATGCAATTCGATTCACATATCCCATTCCATCTGCCACAACAGTGGTCAGTAACCAGTGGACAGACAGGGAAAACTATCTCTTACTTGCTTGTGTCTGCGGCTCTTCTGCCAAACTGGCTCGACATTATTGTTGCTGCAAGAGGCACATGGCCAGGTTCCAAGAATGCAACAGCACAGAGCATGATTATAGTGGGCATGGAAAAAAACATCACCACGTCCCCAACCCAAACGGTCACGCCCATCAAGCAAGCCAGTCATGCCCATGACCTGACTGCAGCCCGTAAATTCTAGGCTCAACCCTTGGGCTTTTATACATATTAGACAACTGACCCAGTATCCCCTTCAAATTCTTCCCTCAAGGGACACACACTCTGTTCTTCAGTTCCTACTTACATGGTGCAACCAGCAGATGACGGCATTTGCTCTCAGATACTATAGGGTGTTGGATGCGTGTAACTTCTGTCTGGCATCCCCTTACACACATGAGATATCCAGCCAGGCTGGATAATTGAAGAAAGAGGCATCAGGTTAGACGTGGTACTCCTTCTCCCATCCAGCGGCCACACACCACTGTGGTGGCCAAAAGAATGGGACATACGAAAAATTGCACCAGCACTAATACTAGGCCATTCCAAGCATGTATGTCTATGGGGAAGTTGAAGGCATAAGCAATCACTTAAATAAAGGTTCATTTTATAGGAAAAAAAGTACCAATGGTGCCAAACCAGATGATGTATGCACAAACAAAATGTAGTAAACCTTCCTCTTGAAGGCGGCTGCAGCCCAGGTACAAGATGCTGATGTTACAGCCACTACCACTCACCCCTCCAAGCTAGGGGGGAGGGGCAGCTGTTCAGGGAAAAAACTTGCACACTAATGCACTGGGAGCCCGTCATATAGATAGGTGTGATGCACAGTGTGTGAACTGTAACCTAGAGATGATGCCAGAAACCTAGGTCAGGCGGGCCATTCAGCACTACATAAGTGCATCTCATACGGATAAGCGAGATGCACAGTGTCTGAATTGTGGCCCATGAATGACGCACAACACTAGGCTAGACGGGTCAGTTAGCACTATAAAGGTGCATCACACATGACAGGCTCACCAATATACTGTACCACCTAAAATCAAAAGGGTTCACACACATCCTGCAAAAATGGATAAAATGTGCCATACCTCAATTGTGAGATATTGGTTGATATTTTGGCCCAAAATATGGAAGCCCGCAATCCACGTCATGGATTATCACACTTGTGAGTCCCTACACTTATTTAAGGTTCATTTTATAGTTATATTATATATTTAGTCAGGTTTAAAACATGATTTGTAAATTAAAGTTATTGTGGACCTTATGATATAAACCTGAAATAGTGGCCAGTCTTATAACGTCAACCAGTTATTAAGAGATTAAATCTAAATATAATTTGCAAAAGACTGTGTCAACCATGAAGATCAAATGGATAGTTGTAGAACAATATGAATTTAGGAGAATGAACCTAATTAAAGTTCAAAGACAAAGTTAGGAAACAGAGGTCAGAGTAAGAAAGAACAAAGAAATATCTTGGTGAGGCTCGTTCTTGCATTCAATAAAAACAATACTTAACTATTCCCCAATCCATACTAAGATGAATAGCCATTGTATCATGAGCTAGTTATTATTTACATCTTTAGGACATTGCTCTTTCGGGCAGTACAGAGAGAGCATTATTTTGTTTCCAAGAATTATGAAAGGCATAAAAAAGTTGACCATTACTGGACAATCCAAGCTCAAAGGGAATCTGTCATGTCAAAAACTGGTCTTAACCTGCAAATATGGAGTTAATAGAATCCTGTAGCCCCGCTGCTGGGAGGAAATAAACTTTATTCTTCTCGGCAGCCTTGGGCTTTCAGTCATTTAGTCACAGCTTCAGTCACTGCCCAGTGCATAATGAGGAGCGACTATAACTATTCCCCAGCACTGACTAACAGCCGACTCAGCATTAGTCATTGCCAAGGTTTGCATTCAGCTGCTGCTCACTATGCACTGAGTGGTGACTTAAGCCGTGCTGGCAAACCTCTATGACCGAAAGCTTGAGGCTGCCGGGAGGAATAAAGTTAATTTCCTCCTGGCAGCAAGTTCTCAGTACGGGCACAGGGCAGCTTCAGAATGCTGACGTATTGTGTCAAGAGCCAGCCTCATCGAATAAGTGACCGCTCATGAATGTAAAGTTTGAGGTTCATACCAGAGACCCTGTGTCTAGGGCTCAAACTTGAAAATGGACTTTTAAACAAAAAGTTTGTGTCCAAGTTCAGGTACTGCTCATATGCTAATAAAGTTTGTTAAAAGACTGCAGCGTGCACAATAAATAAACTTCATTGCATGTGGAAGATGCCTATAAGCTGCTGTAAAGAATAAAGAAAAAAAAGAAAAAATGAAGTGCGATCCCATCTATTTTTGATAACCATCGGAGGTAAAGCAGACAATTGGCTGCAACTCTCAGCTGTCTGCTTTACCTTCACTGGTTATCAAAAACAGAGGAGATCCCATGTCGGTTTTTAAAATTATTTAAATTAATAATTTTTTTAAAAGGCACGTAGTCCTCCTTATTATTACTTTCTAGTCAAGGTAAAGCAGACAGCTGGGGCCTAGTATTATCAGGCTGTGGAGGCCCATGGTTATTTGGCCCTTTGGATTCAGTGGGGCCGGCCTACTACAGCAACTTGTGTTTTGACATCGGACGTGTTACACTAGTTTTAGCTCTGTCTTAGAGAACCTATGCTTCTTCCCTGATGAGTCACATTTGGTGATGAAATGCGTCGGGGCGCATATGGGGATTTGAGGGGAGGGTTCAGTTGTTGACTGTCCTTGTAAGGGCGGGAATCAATGGGGGATAGCGCAAAATAGGTCTAAATGGCTCTGCAAGCCTACTTTTGACTCCGCCTGTTAAAAAGAAACCTGTGATGGGCAGTAAGATCATCTAAATGGGTGAGATCTTTCCTATATGTGCCATTTAATATGCTGCTAATGGATATGAGGGAATTGCATGTGGCTTGTTAAAATGTACTAATGTCATTAGATAAGCTTTGACTTAGATGCATAATAATCCCTATCTGGCCTAGTCTTTAGCAAATATTTTAGGACCTCTGTCCTGGATATATGAATAATATTTGCATAAAACCACCTATTACTAGCGGTGGCTTGACGCCATACTGCTTCCATCATAATTTTGGGCTGTCTCCTTAATGACCTTGCCCTAGGGGACAACTTTTACTGAGCTGGATTGTATATCTGGTTAATACATGTACAAGATTAATTGTCCTAGGCGACACTGCATGTGTAATCTTATAGGGTCTATCCCTTGGTATTTTAGTATGGTTGAGGCACCTTATACATATTGGTTTTAATATAATAACAATAAAAAAGGTTAAGTTCTACCTAAAATCTCACTTTGGTGCTTTAACTTTTATTTGGCCCTTCCCAGCCTACAAATAGCAGCTAAAGATGTGCCAATTTTGGCGCTTTGCCAGGCTTTTTCCAATTGAACTGGTGTGGTACCAAAAAGACTGGTGTGGAATCTCCTATACTTTTGATAACCAGCCAAGGTAAAGCAGATAGCAAAGAGTTGCTGCCTGTAGCTATCTGCTTTAACTGTGCTGGTTAACAAAAATAGCGAGAAACCCCACATAATGTTTTTATTCCCTATTGTTTACAAGGCCATTGTCCTGCTCTTACCTCCATTTTGCTTCCTTTTGAAGCACCCCAGCCCTTACTAAGACCATATTACAGGTCCCCATTGACTTACATGGCTTTCTGGGTTGGTGGTCAAGTTCTGATCCCCAAATGAACTTTTAACTAAAGTCTGGCCAAGTATGGAGAACATGAACTTGCACAGGTCGCTCATCCCTATTCATGAACTATAGGCTTTATTATTTTATCAGAGCAGATGTCCACTCTGACAGAATACCGATGAGCTGCAGCCAAAGAGAAACAGCTCATTGGCTACAGCTACAGCTCATTGGCTACAGCTACTCCCTGTTACCGCACATCACGGGTGGCGTCAGGAACTGTATCTCCCCTGTAAATAACCCCCCTTTTACATTTAAGAGTGGCCCCAAGCCCCCGGGTCCGGAGACCCTCGAGCCACGAGTAATCACCCCCGGATCCGAGCAGTTCGCCCGCCTCTGGGGCGGCACACCTCTTAAATTTTTGGCGTCACTAACAGGATTCAGACAGGACCCACTAACCTGGATGACGTGCACCTTGAAAAGCGAAGCTGCGGTGTCAAGATCCCGTTCCCGCCATTTTCCGCCATCTTTGGTGCCAAAACGCCATCTTACAGACCAAAAGCGAACGAAGCCCTGCCCTTCGTCCTGATAGTGTGGCCAGAACTGGAAGTTCCCAGGGGGCGTGACGGGATGTAGCAGTGGAAGTGGAACAGGGTTCCTGGACACCACAGAGCCAAGATGTCGGAGAAGCGCGACTGTTCAGCTGAGGATGCTGCTCCCGGGACGGCTGGCTGGATCGAGATGCAGAAGGTGGCCGCAGCAGGGCCCGAGAAAGAGAAGCCCTGCGCGTGGAACGGGTAAGCAGAAGCCCACTCCGGTTGATCCGGCCTACCCGGCCGCGGAGCCCGGTCTGCCCCCAGCCACCGCCACCGCTGTGTCACTTTCGTCCTCGACAACGGCTGCCACTGAGACGCTCCCCGCAATATCGGCAGCGGATTCCTCAACCCCCTCTGAGGACCACCAGGTCACAGATCCTGACCAAATTGTCCCGGTTCTCATAGAGTTGGACCCGGAAGAGATGGAAGAAGATTCGGGTTCCAGTACACCGGAGGCTGCCTGGGTGCCATGCTTTGGAGGAAAAGGTTACCGAGTTTCCTTGTTGTCAAGATCGGTGACGGAATTGATGAAAGTGGAAGAGGAGTCCACCTCAGATTACGAAGCTCCAGTGAATACCGTTGAGGTTGTGGTACCGATTTGCCGACGCTGTGGCCTGCCAGGGCACTTTGCCAGAGCGTGCCCGGGAAATGCTCAACTCTAAAGAACCGGCTCTGCAAGTTACTGTAAGTTAGAAAATGACTGTTTGGACCTGTCACCTTTGTTGAACGTTCTCCAGTGTTCAGTTTAAATGGAGAAGGCTGTCGGGGATAGGTTGAGGGGTCCCTGGTGGAAGGTGACAGGAGAGTTCATACTGCAAATTGACTATGCCCGCCTTGTTGAACCTTTTTCCATGCTCTGTTAAAGGTAAAAAGGCCATCAGGGTCTTGGAACGGTACGGCACCGCCCACCCGCGACTAAGCCCCGCCCACTTGTAAGCGGCCAATTAGATTGCTGAGTAGGCGTGGTTTAGATGCGGGTTGGCGGGTTTTGACGGCGAAAAGAGCAATTTAGATATTTTAGTGGCTCACACTAGTGATCCGGCTCCTGTCGTTTACAGCAGGGAGCTGGATCTTTGTGTCGGATCGTTCGCGACCGACACATCACTAAAGTGTAGTAGAAACTCTCAAAGGGAGAGGGAACCGGGGGTTGGAGCCCCCAGGAAAAGTCAAGTAGTGGCCCTCATAGTGTGAGGGGCTGAGGAGACGAAACTCCGGAGAGGTTGGACTAAATTGGGACATAGCAAAAGCAATACTATTAGGAGCGGATACCTGGACGTGCTCTCCTTCCCAAGCAGCAGTGGTGCACTGGGACTTTTAGTTCACCTGCAGCATGTGTGTGTAATTACTTTACAAAACATCATCCAGCACCACGATAACCGGCCTGAGTGAGTACCTGTTCATCACCTGCTTCTAGCAAGCCTGCGCTCCCTTGAAACCCCACCATCCAGAGTCCCGGGGCCTTCCCTACCCGTGGAGGGAAAACGTCATCTAGCTGCCCCTATTCCATCACCCCAGGTACTCCCTGTTACCGCACACCATGGGTGGCATCACGAACCATATCTCCCTTGTAAATAACCCCCTTTTACATTTAAGAGTGGCCCCAAGCCCCCTGGTCTGGAAACCCTCGAGCCACGAGTAATCACCCCCGGATCCAAGCGGTTCGACCGCTGCTGGGGCGGCACATTTTCATTATCACTGATTGATAAACTTTGTTGACTCTTTGAGGATTGAAAAGCAGCAATTTTCTATAACCTAAAGGGTCTTTTCACTGGCATCATTTTGTAGCGTATATGATAGAAATTCTGCCATTTATTTATTATTATTTACATATTGATTTATGTTTTAATTTTATTATGTGCGATAAATAGTATGAGTTATAAATGGTTAATAACATTTTATACTATAGTTTTTGTTTCCTTTGAAGTGTTGTTAACATTATTCTGCTGGGTTTATCTGATTATGGCGCTTTTCTGTTATACTACTATTGCACAATAAAATCACACTTGTTTTATTTCAAGTTGACATTATAAGAGCCATAACTTTTTTTTATTTTCCTGATGATGAAACTGTGTGATGACTTTTTGAGCTGTAGTTTTCATTATTACCCTTTTGAGGTATCGATGACTTTTTAATCACTTTTTAGTCTGCTTTTAGGTGGTAGGATGAACAATAGCAATTCAGACAATGATTTAAAAATATTTTATAGAAAAGAGAAAAGAAAAGGCCATCATCAGGGGTAAAATAAATGCAAATTATTACAGATATAGGCCCCCTTCACACGTCAGTGAAAAAACACACACGTTTTTCACTGATGTGATAAAGGTGTATATGTCCCTCTGTGTGCTGTGATTTTGGCAAACGTGTGATCTCGATGTGTTTTCCGTGATAATACACGGAGATCAGGCACTTATACTCACCTGTCCATGATGCTGCAGTCTGTGGTGCTGAAGTCTCCCATGATGCTGTTGTATCACACAGGTAGAAGAAAAGACCGGGTTTATGCCGCGCTGAAAACCACTGATGCATGTAAATTAAAAGATTTCCTTTTTATTGGATAGTTCCTACGCGTTTCAGAGACATCCGTCTCCTTCCTCAGGAAAAGAAATCAACTGTCTCTCTGCACTCTTTGCACTCATTGCCGCTAGATTGACAAAACCTCCCTGTCTGCTTGTCTAGCGCAAGCGCATTGTATCTGGCTTGCACTGTAGTGAACTCTGGTGTCACCCCTCGTTTCCTTGAACTTGTATCACCTCTATTGTGCAAGTGCCCTAGTTTTGTTTTTTTTTTGTTTTTTTTTTTTTTTTTTTTTTTCTCCACTCACTCACTTATTACCGGAGCATGTCTCCTTTTCAAAAATAGAATGCATACTAAGCATTAGAAAGTAAAAATCCCTGGACGTCATTTTTATATAAATGTCCCCAACCCCCTCTTTTTTAGTGGTTTCCTCACTGAGCCCGCTCTTTTTGTCATTGTCGGACATTATAAACATTTTTAATCAAAATAATTTTCAATCGCAGTGCCCTTGCAGTTCCTCATTCTTTATAGTTTTATTTATAAATAAATAAATTTAAAAAGATTTTTTTCACGTCCCTCTGGATATTCACTCACGATCGCTGTATCCCCATATATAGTTCAATATATATATATATACTTTTTTACACATTGTTTTGATTTTTCACTCTAAATCTCTGTATCCCCATGTAGAGTAGAGGACTAAACACTAATAAATTCACCTATACTTCATAGGTTCGCACACCATCTTGAACACATCCCTCACATTTCTTCCCCCCCTGACTTTATTAAATAACACGAGGAACAAGTGTTTTCATGTCTTTATTCATTCATTTATTTATTTATTTTTTATTTCTTCAGTACTCCCTTTGTTGGAATTATCCATGTTTCTTGGGATCATGCTCTATCAGACACTTTTTTCTGTTATTCACAATCGTTCCATCTCCCCCTTTTTTTTTTTTTTTTTTTTTTACCATGTGGCTCTGAGTCATCAGCTCTGAGTCATACAGGCAGTCCTTAATGCATACATGGCTGTTTGCTCCTTATATATAGGTCCAAGCGGCCTTGCTGTAATATGATTTCTTTTCCTGAGGAAGGAGACGGATGTCTCTGAAACAAAAAAAGATGATTTCTTTTCCTGAGGAAGGAGACGGATGTCTCTGAAACGCGTAGGAACTATCCAATAAAAAGGAAATCTTTTAATTTACACGCATCAGTGGTTTTCAGCGCGGCATAAACCCGGTCTTTTCTTCTACCTGTGTGATACAAAATTCCTCTCCCGGGGCTGCAGCTAAACCACCAGGCACTCACAGGCTATCATAAGGGGTTGTGACTGGCACAACCTCACCAGGTGAGTGCTTCTTTGTCTTGTTTGTCCACCCTCATACCGGGTAAGACCCTATTGCGCTTTTTTCCCCTTTACAGTTTTACATGATGCTGTTGTGACGCCCTGGACTAGCCAGGTAGTCACAGACAGGCCCTTGCACAAACACCCATCCCCTAACAAGGTAACAGCAGCCAACCTAAAAAACTCTGAGTCACCCCTCTCAGGTCTTGACGTTCACACCAGGGGGCGGAGCCAGGCAGTTGGCCACGCCCACCGAGGAGTTCGGATAGCCTGAGGCGGTAAAACGAGAGAGACCCCGTTAGGAGGGAGAAGAGAGTGGAGTGGTTGGAGAGGAGTAGGAGTAAACGTCTGTCAGGGATCTGGGTCGCCGCCCGGATACCCTGTGACCAGGAGGCAGACGGTAAATGGAGCCGGGAAGACGGCTGGTGGAACCGTAAGGGACCGGGACAGGGTAGTGGCCCGCCGGTACCGAACCGGGGAACCAACTGGAAACCGGAGCACCAGGAGGGGTACTCAGACCCAGAACGAGGGCCAGAAGCCACTGGACCACGTCAAATTTACTGATTGAGGTCTGGACCTTAGGTCCTTTCCGGTCCCAAGACCCGAAAGACGGCAACAGCCCATCGAGGGGGATAGAAAGCCACCGCACAGGCAGAGAGATCCCATGGGCCAGCGCCTGCGGGCAAATGGGTTCCCCGACACACATAAAGCCGGGGAGCGGACTACCGTCGCTGAGGCGTAGGCAGTCAAAATCTACAAAAACGAGGTGCAGGAGAAAGGCGGGACCAGACGCAGCCGGCTGCGGGCACCGACCACCATCCTTTTGGTTTACCAGAGGCTCCGGTGTATCTGTCATAGTGAGTACAACAGTGCCCTTGGGCTGCGCACTACACCGCACTAACACGCCTGCACCTCGCAACCACTGGGCCCCGGGACCATCGCCCCCTGCCCACGGAGGGTTCAACACCAGGCTGCACAACACCGTCCCCGGGAGCCTAGTTAATGGCAGCGGTGGTGTCCACACTCACCACAACCCGTGGGTGGCGCCACAAACTTACATCCCTAAACACCACGTCCTCGACCGTAAACCTCCCCACCGAAATGCCCTCACGTAGCGCGAGCCTCCCTTCAGAGCGACGTGACCCCCAGGTCCGGAGGTGCTCGAGCCACCCACCAAACGAGCCCGGACCCGAGCGGCTCGGCTGCCGGCCGAGCCCTGGGTGGTACACATCGACTCTTCTGGCGTCACAAACAGGATTGAACCCATCCACTTACCGGTGGAAGTGCGCCTTGAAGTCAGCGGTGATCCGTTGCGAAAACTCGAGAATCAACCATCTTTTGGCGCGAAGTTTCCCACCAGAGTCGTCTTCCCTGTGAAAAGAGCGGGAAAGTGAAGCCCCGCACCCTGGGAACAGAGCGGTGTAGGAAACCGTGCGGCTAACAAGTAAAACTGTGCAGAAGGAGCGCCGGGTGCCGTGAAAAGACCGAGGGGGGGCGGGCGAAGACGGCCTGCCATGTGACCGACTGGATAAAGGGCAGGGACTCCAGGACCCTGCCACCCTCTTGGTTCCTGGACATTCAAGCAGCACCATATCCGCCCCGTCCGGCAAGCCAGAATTCCCGGAGCCCGCGCCCGGAACAGCGGCGTGGGTGGAAGCCCGGACGACTCTGATCTGCTGCCGATTGCAAACGCAGGTGAGGTACCTCATGGAACGATGGGCGGCCGAGATGGGGGAGATAGCTTCGGCCGTGAGGGCACGTGAGATGGAGGCAAATTTGGAGGAGCTGGCGAGCGACCCACCCCCTATGTCCCCGAGGGACCGGCCGGCGCGGCTGAGGGACCCGGTCTGCCCCTGCTTCCCCTGTTGCCTCCTCCACCGCCCGAACCGGTTGTTGCTGCTTCCCCGCTTGGTTCGCTGCCCCCGACACCGGTGGCGGAGCCCGTCCCATCAGCCTGTGAGGGCCCGCCTGTGGAGGCAGCCCGCGGATGGCCGCTTGTTCGGCCCGCACCGATCCCGCTGCCATGGAAGGTGCCCGTTCCCAGAGCGGACCTGTCGGTCCCGGAAGTGACCATGCCCCAGAAAGTCCAGGCCCCGGCAGTCCGCCTGGCCAAGATGGAGGTGGATGTTGCCCGGAGACCCGCCCAGCAGGCAAAGCTGGCTGCTCCCCGATCCCAGGCCTCAGCTGAGGCGTCGCAGGGTTGTCACTGCAAGGCAGCACAGCAGGCCACGACACAGCGGGGTTCCCCAGTGAAGGTGCCGGTCGTAGCCGGCATGGGGGAGCTCCGGCTGGGCCTAACCCTCGCGCAAAAGGAGCAGGCAGACGCTCCATATTGGGAGCGGCAGCAGCGCCAGCTGGGCCGGGAGATTGCGGCCCAGGAAAAGAAGAAGGCAGAAGTGCTGGCCCGGACCATTAAGGAAAAGAACGTCCGGAGTGCCACCTACCGGTAACGGGGCCTGACTCACGAGGGCCAGGTCCGGCATTTTGACCCCCAGCATGGATGGGGGTTCATCTTTGAACCGGGCCTGGAGGCCGAGATTTTCATTTCCCGTCGGGATGTCTATCCTCACCTCCCGATGAGCCATCCGGATCAGGATCTGGTGCCCGGCGACCTAGTCATTTACACCCGGCACTGCAGGGAGAGGGGCTGGTTTGCCTTCAACGTCAGAAGGAGGGTAAGCCGTGATGTCTAGAAGCGGCCCCAGTCTCCTCCCCCACCGTACAGCTCCGAGGTCGTAGTTGAGGAAGAATATGAGGAAGCAGAGTGAAAGGCAGCGGATCCCGGCTGCCATGTTGAAGTCCCCGTTGGGACTTTGTTGAATTGTCCCGTTTAACCCATAGACAAGGCCGAGAACTAGCAGGCCACCCAAAAACGTTTGGGTTTGTAAATAAGTCCCGGACCACCCTTTAGGTTCCACAGCATCCGGAGAGGCAGACTGGAGGAAGGGCCTGCGAGAATGTGATGGCCGAGACCCTGTCACCAATGCAACCGGTGTCGACACCCTGGACGTGGGACCTCTGAGAGACTGCCGGGTAAGGAACTTTTTACCCGGCCCGTTTGGGCAATACCTGGACCCATTCCTGTTCCTGGACTGGGGAAAAGGGGTGCTGACTAGAGATGAGCGAACCGGTCGCGGTTCGGCTCGAGTTCGGTTCGCCGAACGGAGGTCTCGTTCGAGTTCGGTTCGGCGAACCGGTTAGGCGAACCACTCGAACCGCATAGGAAACAATGGGAGGCAATCACAAACACATAAAAACACCTAGAAAACACCCTCAAAGGTGTCCAAAAGGTGACAAACAACTCACAACACAAACACATGGGAAAGTGACAAGGACATATACTCATGCGAAAACAAAAGAGCTGGACAAGGAAAAAGAGGAGGAGACACAGATATAGGCATGGCATGCCCTTCTAAAATCATGTAAAACACCGCAAGGTTACTGCAAGCGGAGTCTCCCTTTTTTCCAAAAATTGGGCCACACACACACCCACCCCTTCAGTGGCAGCATTTGTGCCCCAGTTGTACACTTCACAGGTAGATTTGCATCAAGCACATTCAAAAATACGCCATCCTTAACCGTCCCCAGGATGACACCGGGGTAGGTAGCAAAGTCTTTGCTGAACCGTGACTTGTTCATCTTGGCTCCTTTTAAAAAACACAGCAAGCAAGGGTTACTCCAAGCGGAGTCTCCCTTTTTTCCAAAAATTGGGCCACACACACACCCACCCCTTCAGTGACAGCACTTGTGCCCCAGTTGTACACTTCACAGGTAGATTTGCATCAAGCACATTCAAAAATACGCCATCCTTAACCGTCCCCAGGATGACCCCGGGGTAGGTAGCAAAGTCTTTGCTGAACCATGACTTGTTCATCTTGGCTCCTTTTTAAAAACATAGCAAGCAAGGGTTACTCCAAGCGGAGGCTCCCTTTTTTCCAAAAATTGGGCCACACACACACCCACCCCTTCAGTGGCAGCACTTGTGCCCCAGTTGTACACCTCACAGGTAGATTTGCATCAAGCACAGTCAAAAATACGCCATCCTTAACCGTCCCCAGGATGACACCGGGGTAGGTAGCTAAGTCTTTCCTGATCCCAGTTCTGTTCATCTTGGATCATTTTTAAAAACACTGTAAGCAAGGGTTACTCCAAGCGGAGTCTCCATTTTTTC
Source organism: Anomaloglossus baeobatrachus (assembly GCF_048569485.1). Taxonomy (NCBI): domain Eukaryota; kingdom Metazoa; phylum Chordata; class Amphibia; order Anura; family Aromobatidae; genus Anomaloglossus; species Anomaloglossus baeobatrachus. The sequence continues at coordinate 653,149,784 of NC_134353.1, forward strand.
CAAAAATTGGACCCCACACACACCCACCCCTTCAGTGGCAGCACTTGTGCCCCAGTTGTACACTTCACAGGTAGATTTGCATCAAGCACATTCAAAAATACGCCATCCTTAACCGTCCCCAGGATGACACCAGGGTAGGTAGCTAAGTCTTTCCTGATCCCAGCTCTGTTCATCTTGGATCATTTTTAAAAACAATGTAAGCAAGGGTTACTCCAAGCGGAGTCTCCCTTTTTCCCAAAAATTGGGCCCCACACACACCCACCCCTTCAGTGGCAGCACTTGTGCCCCAGTTGTACACTTCACAGCTACATTTGCATCAAGCACATTCAAAACTACGCCATACTTAACCGTCCCCAGGATGACCCCGGGGTAGGTAGCAAAGTCTTTGCTGAACCATGACTTGTTCATCTTGGCTCCTTTTAAAAAACATAGCAAACAAGGGTTACTCCAAGCGGAGTCTCCCTTTTTTCCAAAAATTGGGCCCCACACACACCCACCCCTTCAGTGGCAGCACTTGTGCCCCAGTTGTACACTTCACAGGTAGATTTGCATCAAGCACATTAAAAAATACGCCATCCTTAACCGTCCCCAGGATGACACCGGGGTAGGTAGCTAAGTCTTTCCTGATCCCAGCTCTGTTCATCTTGGATCATTTTTAAAAACACTGTAAGCAAGGGTTACTCCAAGCGGAGTCTCCATTTTTTCCAAAAATTGGGCCCCACACACACCCACCCCTTCAGTGGCAGCACTTGTGCCCCAGTTGTACACTTCACAGGTAGATTTGCATCAAGCACATTCAAAATCCACAAGCATTTACTCTCCCCAGGATGACACAGGGGTAGTAAATTCCTTGTGGATCCATGACTTGTTCATTTTGATGAACGTTAGTCTGTCCACATTGTCACTGGACAGACGCGTGCGCTTATCTGTCAGCACACACCCAGCAGCACCGAAGACACGTTCAGAGACAACGCTGGCAGCTGGACACGACAAAATCTCCAAGGCGTAAGTGGAGAGCTCTGGCCATTTTTCAAGATTTGAAGCCCAAAATGAGCAAGGCTCCATTTGCAAAGTCATGGCATCGATGTTCATTTGGAGATACTCCTGTATCATCCTCTCCAGCCGTTGACTATGTGTCAGACTTGTTGTCTCTGGTGGCCTTGCAAAGGATGGTCTAAACAAATTATGAAAAGATTCAATAAAATTGCTCTTACCAGCACCAGATACGGTGCTACTGGTACGGGTAGACTGTTGAAGATAACGAAACCGTCCAATGTTTGTCAAGTTACAACTGGGAGATTCACTCCCTGCACCATGGTTGTTTGGTGGAAAAGCCGAGCTAAGATCGAGTAACAGCTTCTGCTGATACTCCTGCATACGTGCGTCCCTCTCTATGGCTGGAATTATGTCACAAAATTTGGACTTGTACCGGGGATCTAATAGTGTGGCAAGCCAGTACTCATCATCACTTCTAATTTTGACAATACGAGGGTCATGTTGGAGGTAGTGCAGCAAGAAGGCGCTCATGTGTCTTGCACGGCCATGCGGACCAAGTCCACTCTGTGTTTGTGACATAGAGGTGCTAACCGTTCTTTCTTCCTCTGACATCTCCCCCCAACCTCTTTCAACAGAAATTTGACCAAGGTCTCCCTCATCCGCTGAGTCTTCCATGTCCATGGACAGTTCGTCCTCCATTTCTTCATGTTCTCCTGCACCTTCTTCAACATTTCGCCTGCTACTATGCGCCCTTGTTGATCCCTGTCCCCCATGGTCCCATGCCTGCCGCGTTGGTGATGATGAACGTCTGGAACTTGGTGATGTTGTTGTGTCTTGCGCATATGAATCCTCCTGTAGTTCCTCCCCTTCCTGTTGTCCCACCCCTGACTCCGAATAGTTTAGCGTGTGCTCCAGCATGTAAATGACTGGAATTGTTATGCTGATAATGGCATTGTCAGCGCTAAACATATTCGTCGCCATGTCGAAACTGTGCAGAAGGGTGCATAGGTCCTTGATCTGAGACCACTCCATCAGGGTGATCTGCCCCACCTCTACATCTCGTTGGCCCAGGCTATACGTTATGACGTATTGCACCAGGGCTAGACGGTGCTGCCACAGTCGCTGTAACATGTGGAGAGTCGAATTCCAGCGTCTCGGCACATCGCATTTCAGGCGATGAACCGGCAGGCCGAAAGACTTCTGGAGCGATGCAAGTCGGTCAGCAGAGGTGGTTGAACGGCGGAAGTGAGCAGACAGTTTTCGTGCCCTGTTCAGAAAGCCATCTAGGCCGGGATAGTGTGTTAAAAATTGCTGGATAACAAGGTTCAACACGTGAGCCATACAAGGCACGTGTGTCACCTTGCCCAGGTGAAGGGCCGCACCCAGGTTTGCAGCATTGTCGCACACGGCCTTACCAGGCTGCAGGTTGAGTGGAGACAACCATTTATTAAACTCAGTCTCCAGAGCTGCCCACAACTCAGCCCCTGTGTGACTCTTATTTCCAAGACATTTCAAGCTAAAGACCGCCTGATGCCGTTGCGCTCTGCTGCCAGCATAGTAATGAGGGGTGCGTGATTCCTTCTGTGCAGTTACAACGCTGGTGGCCTGACCAGGCAGGCTCGGGGCGGAGGTGGAGGACCCAGACGAGGTGGAGGAGGCAGAAGCAGTGGCGGAACTTGGACAGACAGAGGATTGACACACAAGTCATGGGGACGGCAAGACTTGTGCAGCAGACCCTTCACCATCTATCACTATAGTTACCCAGTGCCCAGTCAGCGACATGTAACGTCCCTGTCCATGCTTACTGGTCCAAGTATCGGTGGTGAAATGCACCCGTTCACACACAGAGTTTCTCAAGGAAGCGACATGTTGTGTGCGACATGCTGGTGTAACGCAGGCACACCTTTCTTAGAGAAGTAGTGGCGACTGGGCATCTGGTACTGGGGCACAGCGACAGATATAAGGTCTCTAAAATCCTGTGTGCCCACCAGGCGGAAAGGCAGCATTTCGGTAGCCAAGAGCTTACAGAGGGATAAAGTCAACCTCTTAGCTTTGTCATGGGTCACAGGAAATGGCCTTTTTTTTGTCTACATCTGAGGGACAGAGATCTGGCTGCTGTGTATAGACGGTGGGGAGTAGGGTGTCCGTGAAAAAATGCAGGTTTGTGAGGAAAGTGCAGGCGTAGACATGATGTTGCCTTCATGCAACGTTGATGCTAGCGATGTCTGAGAGAGCTGTACACACGTACTTGTTTCCCCTTCCAAACCAAATGACGACCTACCAAGCAAACTGGCTGTTGCGGTTACAGTGGTGGAAGTTGTGCGTGGAAAACCAGGTGTGACAGCTGTCCCCACAGTCCTAGAAGATGAAAAGCGCGCGGATGCACTTGAAGGGGCAGGCGGTGGATGGTTCGCTCCGCTAGACCGCATTGCAGCACGGTGAACTTCCCACTGGGACATGTGATATTTATTCATGTGACGATTCATGGAAGAAGTTGTCAAACTCCTGAGGTTTTGCCCTCTACTAACAGAATCACAACAAATTGTACATATCACATGATTTGGGCGATCTTTTTCTATGTCAAAAAAGGTCCAGGCTAGGCAAGGCTTAGAGGGCACGCGACCTGCTGAGCCCCCTCGACTAGTTCTCAGAGGCACAGTGGTGGCTGAGGATGCAGTTGTAGACGTGCTACCAGTACTACTCCTCTGTCCAGGAAGGCGCAAGGTAACTTCGTCGTCATTAGCATCCTCCTCCACCGCCTCTGTTGACCTCCTCGAGTGCCTGACTGTGGGTTGAAAGTAGGTGGGATCTAGAACTTCCTCATCAAGCGTTGTGTTTGCACTCCCCTCACCCTCAGACCGAGCCTCTTCCTGACGTGAACCAATATTTAAGTTGTCATCCCAATCTGGTATCTGCGTCTCATCGTCATCAGTATGTTCCTCATTGTCTATAACAACAGGTGTTACAGTTTGTGAATAAGGGTCAACATTATGCTCAGAAACGTGGTCCTCACGGCCTGAATCAGAGTCACAAAGGTTCTGGGCATCACTGCAGACCATTTCCTGGTCTGTACTCACTGTAACTTGGGAGCAGACCTCTGATTCCCAGGCTATAGTGTGACTGAACAGCTCTGCAGACTCAGCCATCTCAGTTCCACCATACTGTGCAGGGCGGATGGAGACTTCAGAGCTGGGAGAAAGCAAATGTGATTGGGATGACAACTCAGAGGACTGGTGTTTTTTGGATGCGGTAGTTGAGGTGGCGAAGAGGGAACTTGTTGGACAACTTGAGATCCATTCAAGCATTTTCTTTTTTTGGCCATCATCTACCTTTGTTCCAGTTGTTCGTGTCCGTAAAAAGGGAGCACATCGGATTGTCCACGGTAAGTAGTAGACATCTTACTTTTGCTGGAAGATGGTCTATCTTCAGCAGATGTTAATGGAGCTTTGCCACCTTCCCCACGGACAATCCCTTTTTTTCCTTTTCCAACACGCCTCTTCCCCTTTCCACCAGCATCTGTCATTTTGCCACTCATTTTGATTGTGACAAGATTGTGCACTTAAAATGTGGTAGTAAAAATTGAGAGGTAGTGTAGATTGCAGCGGTGGTCTACCTTTATTAACAGCAGAATAAACAACAATAACTATCCCTGACAATGCAACTACGGTCCTTAAACTGGCAGCATAGTTTGCTAGTATAATGACTTAGTAACAATGAGTTTGAGTGTGCAATGCAGAGGTTCTGCAAATAGATTTGCACTAGTGGGACACTAATGGAAGTCCAACAGCCACTTTTAGGATGCCACTAAGTTTACTCAGTGTTTGCTAGTATAATGGCTTAGTAACAATGAGTTTGAGGTGCAATGCAATGGTGCTGCAAATAGCTTTGCACCAGTGGGACACTAATGGAAGTCCAACAGTCACTTTTAGGATGCCTTTAAGTTTACTCAGTGTTTGCTAGTATAATGGCTTAGTAACAATGAGTTTGAGTGTGCAATGCAGAGGTGCTGCAAATAGCTTTGCACCAGTGGGACACTAATGGAAGTCCAACAGCCACTTTTAGGATGCCACTAAGTTTACTCAGTGTTTGCTAGTATAATGGCTTAGTAACAATGAGCTTGAGTGTGCAATGCAGTGGTGCTGCAAATAGATTTGCACTAGTGGGACACTAACGGAAGTCCAACAGCCACATTTAGGATGCCACTAAGTTTACTCAGTGTTTGCTAGTATAATGGCTTAGTAACAATGAGTTTGAGTGTGCAATGCAGTGGTGCTGCAAATAGCTTTGCACCAGTGGGACACTAATGGAAGTCCAACAGCCACTTTTAGGATGCCACTAAGTTTACTCAGTGTTTGCTAGTATAATGGCTTAGTAACAATGAGCTTGAGTGTGCAATGCAGTGGTGCTGCAAATAGATTTGCACTAATGGGACACTAACGGAAGTCCAACAGCCACATTTAGGATGCCACTAAGTTTACTCAGTGTTTGCTAGTATAATGGCTTAGTAACAATGAGTTTGAGTGTGCAATGCAGAGGTGCTGCAAATAGATTTGCACTAGTGGGACACTAATGGAAGTCCAACAGCCACTTTTAGGATGCCACTAAGTTTACTCAGTGTTTGCTAGTATAATGGCTTAGTAACAATGAGCTTGAGTGTGCAAAGGGCAGGAGGGTACAGTGGCAGGGTTGTGGGTCAGTTTACAGGGAAGGAAGCCTCACTTTCTATCCCTCCTAATGGGGAAATGCAGCGAGGAAGTCCCTGACCTTAGCTACACAGACGCTGTTATCTGTAGCTGTTAAAATCTGTTTCCACGGACCTGACTGTCACCTATGGCTCTGAGCCTGCTGTTATTAGCCCTTACAAGGGTTAATAGAAACTTCTATCCCTATTCTGTATAGCACTGTGTGTAGAGCGTACACAGCAGTATCGGAGACAGGAGCTATGCCAGCGGTGACTGACACCCAGACGCAGAAGAGATAATGGCGTCCGGACGGGCAGATACCCGTTTTTATAATGCAGGGATATGTGACATGGACATCCTATCACACATGCCATTGCTTCTCTGGCTAAAAGTCCACTTAGCTGTGTGTGTGTCTGGGATTGGCTGACATGCTGGCCCGCCCCACTACACGCGCGCGCTTAGGGAAGGAAGACAAGAAAAAAAATAAAATTATCCCAGCAGCAGTGATCTGAATGTGCTGTTCCCGCACACTATACGCTGAAATTTCATAATAGTGTGAGTCACAGAGTGACTTACACTATTACAGCGGAAAGCCAGCTAATAATTAGCTTGGCTTTTTGCTGCTAGAACCGTTCTCGAACGTAACTAGAACTATCGAGCTTTAGCAAAAAGCTCGAGTTCTAGTTCAATCTAGAACAGCCCCCAAAATGACTCGAACCGCAAACTGGAGAACCGCGAACCGCGCTCAACTCTAATGCTGACCTGTTTCTTAAAAGCAGCATCAAGGCTAGGTTTGCTTGGGTGGGCAACTGGAAGGTCCCGTTATCGTTAATAAAAATGTTTATATATATGTGCAACGTTTAAGAATGTGCCTCCCGCAAGGGATGATTTCCAAACCTGCTTGAAATGTAAAAAGTTTAGTATACTGGTACCTGCATTCCTGTTTATCTTTTACCGCAAACAAAGATAAACCGGTGGTGGTCGGGCAGCCCACGGACGGTCTGCATTAAACCAAGGGGGAATGTGACGACCAGGACTAGCCAGGTAGTCACAGACAGGCCCTTACACAAACACCCGTCCCCTAACAAGGTAACAGCAGCCGACCTAAAAAACCCTGAGTCACCCCTCTCAGGTCTTGACGTTCACACCAGGGGGCGGAGCCAGGAAGTTGGCCACGCCCACCGAGGAGTTCAGATAGCCTGAGGCGGGAAAAACAGAGAGACCCCGTTAGGAGGGAGAAGAGAGTGGAGTGGTAGGAGAGGAGCAGGAGTAAACGTCTGTCAGGGATCTGGGTCGCCGCCGGATACTCTGTGACCAGTAGGCAGATGGTGGTTGCCGCCTGCAGGAGCCGGGAAGACGGCTGGTGGAACCGTAAGGGACCGGGACAGGGTAGTGGCCCGCCGGTGCTGAACCAGGGAACCAACTGGAAACCGGAGCACCAGGAGGGGTACTCAGACCCAGAACGAGGCCCAGAAGCCCCTGGACCACATCAAATTTACTGATTGAGGTCTAGACCTTAGGTCTTTTCCCGTCCCAAGACCCGAAAGATGGCAACAGCCCACCGAGGGGGATAGAAAGCCACCGCACAGGCAGAGAGATCCCACGGGCCAGCGTCTGCGGGCAAACGGGCTCCCCGACACACATAAAGTCGGGGAGCAGACTACCGTCGCTGAGGCGTAGGCAGTCAAAATATACAAAAACGAGGTGCAGGAGAAAGGCGGGAACCACCGAACCGGGTGGGGGACCAGACGCAGCCGGCTATGAGCACCGACCCCCATCCTTTTGGTTTACCAGAGACTCCGGTGTATCTGTCATAGTGAGTACAACAGTGCCCTCGGGCTGCGCACCGCACCACACTAACACGCCTGCATCTCGCAACCACCGGGCCCCGGGACCATCGCCCCCTGCCCACGGATGGGTCAACACCAGGCTGCACAACACCGTCCCCGGGAGCCTAGTTAACGGCAGCGGTGGTGTCCACACTCACCACAACCGGTGGGTGGCGTCACGAACTTACATCCCTAAACACCACGGCCTCGGCCGTGAACCTCCCCACCGAAATCCCCTCACGTAGCGCCAGCCTCCCTTCAGAGCGACGTGACCCCCGGGTCCGGAGGCTCTCGAGCCATCCACCAAACGAGCCCGGACCCGAGCAGCTCGGCTGCCGGCCGAGCCCCGGGGCGGTACACTGTTGCTTCTGTAACTCCTGTGTATTGCATATGCATGAGCATAATTATCTGGCCTGGAAGCAGGAGACAGCAGCAGCTGAAGACAGCTTTGCTGGAGATGGGTTAGGTTTAAAATGCTTTTTATTTTACATGTACATGATTTTTTCTGGTATGGGTTTCACAGATCACACCATAGTGTGGTCCGTGGGACATCAGTGATGACGCGCATGTGCGCCGCACGGAAACACATCAGTGAGAAATCACTTATGTGTGTGCAGACCCACTGATTTTAATGGGTCTGCGTATGTCCGTGATTCTGGTACGTATAAATACTGCGGCATACGTACCAGAATCACTGATGTGTGAAAGAGGCCTTAAAGATAGACTGTACTACTCTGTACGTACAGAAAAAGTGATACCCCAAAATGATTTTGGGAAAACCCCTTTAACAAACTGAGCACTGTTCAGTAATTTGATTAGGAAAACATAACTCCTATTTTATTACAGAAAATCAGCTAATTGTAGGTACAATAGGTGTCTGATAAGAAACAGCTTGATTGTTTCCAGTGACAATAAAGGTACTTTCACACTTGCGTTCAGCGGAGTCCATCACTATGGAGAATAGCGCAGTCCGTTAACGCACTGCGCTATTCTCCATAGACTTGTATGGACGACACACTGTAACGCAAGTGTCAGCGTTGCATCCGCTGGACGACGCAGCATCGTTATTTTGACGCTGCGCGGGGCGGGAGGAACACAGCATGTAACTTTTTTTGAGCAGCGCAATCCATTGGATTGCACTGCGCATGCCCTCTCTGGCTCCCTGCACCCGTAACCAAGGTAAATATCGGGTTACCAAGGAAAGTGCTTTGCCAATATTTACTCTCGCTACGTGTCCAGGGAGCCCGACACTTCCCTGCATGGCTCCGCCCCCTCCCGCACTCCACTCCGCATATATGTACATACACACACACACACATATACATACACACACGCACACTCACCTGTTTTCAGCACCATGGCCCTGCTCGGCTCCGCCCACTCCTCACTCCGCCCCCGCACACATTCTCGGTGGCCGAGCGATCAGCTGATCACCCGGCGGCCGGCTACTGGGAGCGATCAGCTGATCACCCAGCGGCTGGCTACGGGGAGCGATCAGCTGATCACCCGGCGACCGGCTGCTGTGAGCGATCAGCTGATCACCCGGCGGCCGGCTACTGGGAGCAATCAGCTGATCACCCGGCGGCCGGCTACGGGGAGCGATCAGCTGATCACCCGGCGACCCGGCTGCTGTGAGCGATCAGCTGATCGTTCACAATAGTCTGCCGCCGGTAAACTGTAAAAAAAAAAAAAAAAATCAAAACGGATTCCGTTGTTTTGCAGCATCCGTTGCATCCGTTGTGCCACTATATGCAACACATCCGTTGCATCCGTCACACAACGCAATGCAACGGATACCGTTCAACGCAAGTGTGAAACTAGCCTAAGGAGAATAGAGAATGTTTCTTAGGGCTAAAAACATGGGCATAAACTCTGAGTCAGTGCAAGATATAAAAAAATGCAATATTATCACAAAGTGATTCAGCCCTTTATGTAAATACTGATAATGCTAAATGTAAACTGTAAACTATGAGTCCTCACACTTGGACATATACCGTAAACGCTTTCATTTTTTCCTGGCATTCTTAAAGGACAATTAAAACTAAAGTACAAATATTATAAGAGTATCTTATGTAAATAAATGTAACTAATATTCACGTGTTTGTATGTTTCTGGAATGGTATGTTTCTGGTATTAACCCCCCGGGAGATTTTCCATTTTTGATTTTCCCTCCCCTTCTTCCAAGAGTCATAACTCTTATTTTTCCGTCTATATAGCCATATGAGTGATTGTTTTTGTCTCATGAGTTGTATTTTTGAATTACACCATTCATTCTGTCACATAATGTACTAGAAAATGGGAAAAAATTCCAAGAGCAGTGAAATTGTGAAGAAAAAAAAAAAAAGTGCAATGCCACGAATGTTTTTGGTGGGTTTTATTTACCACGTTTAATATATGAGAAGCCTGTCCTGGCAATATGATTCGCCAAGGCAGTACGAGTTCGTAGACCCCAAACATGTATAGTTGTGTTGTTTTTCTATTTAAGTGGTAAAAAACAAAATTCTAAACTTTGTAAACAAAAAAGTTTTTTGCCATTTTCCGAGATTCGTAACATTCTTATTTTTAGGGATCTGGGGCTGTGTGATGGCTTATTATGTACGTGCTGAGCTGATGTGTTTACTGATACCAATTTGGGGTAGATATGAAGGTTTGTTAGATGTTTATTGCATTTTATTGCAATGTTGCGGTGGCCAAAAAAAGGTAATTCTGATGTTTTTATTTTTTTCATGTTACGCCATTTACCGATCAGATAATTTATCTTGTAATTTGATAGATTGGACATTTATGAACACAGTGATACCAAATATGGGTATTTTTTTTCCAGTGTTTTATTATTAATAGGGAAAAAGGGGGGATTTGTTTTTTTATTTTTAAAATATTTTTTAGAACTTTTTCTTAACTTTTTACTGTATTTAATAGTCCCCTTAGCGGACTTAAAGCTTTAGCACTGCTCTGTATAGCAAAAATAAAGATCTATGAATGTTGGCCACAAGTCGATGTTCACAGGAGGATGGTGATGACAGGCACAGGGGTCTTCAGCACATTCATGGTTGTTGTGACAACCCATCGGTGCCACACAATCACGTAACAGGCGCACTAAAGAAACGGAATCAATGACGCACTTCCTGTCTGCGCGCGTTAAATGCCGTTGTCAGGGATTGACAGCACCAATAAACTAGATAACAGCCGAGGGTGGATCCGAGATTCATCTACAGCTGTTAGAGGCACTTGATAGCTGATTAAATCAGCATCAAGTGTAATGAAAAATGCTGTCTCAGCGTGTGAGCCTGCATCAAAGGCAGAGACACAGCCGATGATGTATATATACATCATTGCTCTAAAAGAGGTTAAGTGATACACAGATATTAAAAAAAGGAAAGGCCTTCTGGATGTTTTGGTGAATTTGGCAGGTATGGTTAATTTCAATCCACAAAAATGTTTAGACGCATAGAGGGAGCATCAGCATTTAATTATGCATACAAGGGGCCAAGAACAATATGAGTAGGCACAATGATCAGCCATGTGTGACTCCCCACGGAGCTCAAGATAGGAGCTTCGGTCCATACCTTGTATACCCATCGCCGGGCCAGTGGTTTGTAGAAGTCGTGGCCATACCCAGTTCCATGGCCCCATGGTGCACAGTAAAGGGAGGCTAGCAAAGATTGTTCCTGGAGAGGTAGTCACCGGTTACGGTGGTGACTGGGGTCCCGGCCTCCTCTGCTGCGGACCCTTCCTCCGACCTTTCCTCCTCCAGGAGTGGAACAGATGATGTCGACTACACCACCAGTGTTGTGCGGCCGGGGATAAGGCCGCCGCTGCAGGGTACCTAGCCGGGGAAGATGTTGGGGTGCAGCTGGGATGATATCGCCCCCCACAGCTGGAGTGGCCCTCGGGTGGGAGAACGGGGAAATGGGAATCGCCGGATCACAAGGCAACGACAGAGTCAGAGTCACTGGGTTGCGGGTTTCAGATTTGGTTTACTCACAGTTCTTTCTTTACTGCAATGACTCCGGTCATTCCCAGGCAGGGCAGAGGTCAAAGTCTGGTTGACTAATGGGTATAAATTTGTTAATTGGTCTAACTCCTTGAAGTACCACTGATATACTTTTGATCTATTAATGAACTAATATGGCTGTTTTTTTGTCAGGACCAATAGATGGATGAGGGATGCAGATGAGGTCTTCTCTTACAAAGCACTTGAGAGTACTTAAATACCCACTCCCACACTTAAGACAATTTTTTCCGATCTGCTGACAGCCTACAAGGATAATATCAAATCTTGGTGGGAAGTTCAATCTCTTGAACACTATATCAAAAATAAAATCGTCCCTAGAGGTCTCAGAATTAAGATCATTCCCGCCACAAGATCCAAAACCCCTAATCTGCTTCGTAAGTGGAAAGACAAATCCATCCTATCCTCCATACGCTTCATGACTATTCTTCTTAAGAAAAAATTACTCTAGAAAATTCCTGCAAGAAGTTATAGAATTTGAGAGACGAGGTGTTGAAGTTTAGCTCTGACCCTGAATTTCCAAATAAGGAAGCTAACCTGCAAACAAGTATCGATAAATACCACCATAACCTTAAAAAAAGAAAACGCAAGTATTTCTTAAGGGATCTGGAGGATTTTAAGGTCAATAGAGCATATACTTTTGCAGAGGCGCAGGGGGATATCTGTTCAGCGGATATCTCTGACACAGAGTCTAAGATTAAACCGCCAAGATATAGGAGCAATAGAGGGAGGAATAGTAGAAGGGGTTATAGGTGAGACGGTCAACGATTTATGGAGCTTCTAGACAGGGAAGGGGGATGGAACAGGGATCACATAGCAAGTCTACCACCAGCCTTGGCACCATCTTCCTTATCACCTTCTGAATCGTCATCAGTGGGGCCTTTTTGAAAGAAACGGGATCAATACAACTTGCGTCAAAGGCTACCAAAGACCTCCGGAAGGAAGTGATAGACCGACAGGAGAATACATATAGAATTATCAATCTGTCCAATTATAGACTGTCGGTGGAGGAGGAAAGAGTGCTCAGTTTTGGATTATCTTTTGTGCCTACCATGAAATTTGACCCCTTCATTTGGGTCAAAGACGTGGAATTATTTTTGCGGAAACTTGGTTGGCGTAAGTTCTTTAAACATAATGATTTGGCTGATTGCCAACGTCTGGGTATATCTGTTGAATCTCTTCCAGACGTAAGACTTGCAGAGGAGCATGCAAGAGAAATTGGCAAAGGGACTTTTACTGATTTAAAATCTGTGACTACCAGAATGACCCCAATCTCTGAGTGTGGCAGCCTAGAAATTTTCTCTAAAATGGTTCTTAGGGACAAAATAAAACCGAGTCTTACTTCAATTAAATCCAACTTGACAGATGTAGAGAGGGAGGCATTTCAGGGACTAGAAAGGAACGCGGAAATAGTCATTAAGCCCTCCAATAAAGGGGGCAACATAGTGGAATATCCAGGTATGGGAGGATCCATTTTGATGGATCACTGTACATACAAAATTCTCCCACGTGACCCTACCATTGAATATTCACAAACTCTCTATGAAATTCTGAACAGGGCATTAGACACCCGCCTCATCTCCAAAACGGAGTTTGACTTCATGCTTCCTAAGTTCCCAGTGGTGGCCACTTTTTACGCCATACCAAAGATCCATAAAGATCTAGTCCCACTCCGAGGTCGTCCAATTGTTTCCGGGGTAAATGCACTTACCCAGAACTGTAGCATTTACATAGACAAAATTCTCAGACCTTTCGTGACTTCCCTTCCATCCTACATCAGAGACACCGCCAACTTGCTTACAAAACTGGAAGGTGTTCAGGTACATCCAGGCACAATCATTGCCTCAATTGACATTGAACAGCTGTACAGCAGCATACCCCATGACAAGGGGTTAGAAGCGGTCTCGTACTATTTGGCTACGAGAGGTAACCATCTAAAGAGACATAGCCATTTTACTTTGGAGCTACTTAAATTCATATTGAATCATAATTATTTCCTGCACCACGATGGGGAGCCCTTGTGCCCCATTGTATGCAAATGTGTTCCTGGGCTGATGCGAGGACAGGGTGGTGTTTCGGGACGAGGATGTCTTCTAGACCCCATATATTGCCTTCTGGGGGAGACATATAGATGACATCCACGTCCTTTGGACCGGGAGTCTGGCCTTGTTTAAGGACTTTCTGGGCCACCTTAACAACAATTTAGGCCTGAAATTCACATATGAGGTGGGGGCCAAAAAACTGGCCTTCCTTGACCTTCAGATTATAAGAGATCCATCAGGTACATTATTTACCACCATTTACCGCAAACCCACGGCAGCATAAGACACAAGCGGGATACTCCCTTGGCACGTCATGTTATACAAGCACATCAAGGGGATATAAGAGCTATATCCTTCCAGGCAATTGAGGTCGTGCCTAAGTCTATCAGACGGGGGGACTGGAATAGGAAGATTCTCCAAACGGAGGCGATGTGGACTTTTCTACTCAATACAGTAATTCCTAATGGACTAAATGAGCAGCTGAGTTTTCATAGTTGTATTTAATGGTGGAATCCTCTCTTCACCCTCATCCGGATTTAAACTGACAAAATATTGATGCTTATATGTTTCATCCCTTTTTCTGGCAATCTTTTGGTCATATTTCCCATTGGTGGATTTCTTAATGAATATTTGGAATTTTATTGGTATTTTTTGACAATTCCTGAATATGGATTCTTTTTTTTTTGGGTTCTCCAATCCAGATATACTTATGTCTTTCCTATACTTATACATCTTGATATTTATATATACTCTACATCTTGGGTCCCTATGCTTGAACCACCTATAGTGAATGGAGTTAGCTATAACTCCCTTTTTCTCCCCTCCTGGTATGATTTGAGAAAGTGTGAGGTCAAGGAATTATCCCCTTGACCCCCTTATTCAGAGCTATGTAATCTATGATACCATACCGGTGTGTCTTTAACTGCTTCATATTTCATCTATGAATGCTTTTTCAAAAAAAAGGGGAGGGATGAATAGTGGAGGACTTATTATTTGGGTTGATTTTCAAATGAAGCCCGCACCCCGTACATTATGTGATCGTGCTACTTTGGTCTGGTATTAAATATGCCGGTGTTCCTGACGGTAGCTGTATGAGGGTGCATCCTCTATTTCCTCTACAGACACACTACTGCATGGACGCTGGAACGCAAGATGCATTGCAGCCTCCTACTTCCTGATCTACAGTATCACATGATCCGCCCTAGTTGCTAGGGGCGGATCTAGGGGAGGTACGATCTCGGCGTCCATCCCGTGACCCGACATGGTCACTATGGGCAGTTCCAGCGGAAGCACGCCCTTGATATTCATTTCAACTGTTTGAAACCAAGCACGGGCGGCAGCACTATTAGGAGGGAGGCATTAACCTCCCGGACTCAGACGTTCGTGCCTCATGGTACATTGAGACCGGGCATTAAGTATCTCGTAGGTAAGACAACATTTAAATCAGCACTTACTTTGCTATGGGAGGACAGAAGAGGCTCATGAATCTCCCTCTTTCCTCCTTTCAGGTGGCGTCTTTGGACAACTGGACTGCGATTCTGCTCCCAGTTGCCTTTTTCTGATCCCCTGATGAACCCCAACAACTAGTGGGGGTAAACGCGTTGGGTGAAGGAAGTGTGCACATACACAATACCAAGCACAATATTTAACTGATTCGTTATGAAGACTGGGAGAAATTTGTCATCTGATTACTGATATCCACTGTAGCCCAGGAGGACTACCAACAAATAGTAGGGTATCCTATTGACAGTCATGGTGATACTTTACCATATGCTATAATATATCAATCATAATACTTATTACTGTGTGTCATCTATATACTGCGGAGTATTTATGATACAAAACATGTATATCAGAGATCCCCATTTTTGTGACATTTCTGTAGTAATAGGATGGTATATTCTCAGCTTATCAAACAAAAAAAGGGGGGTGTTGTTGGCATTAGCCCCGTGGTATCAGATACGGAGTACTAATCTGGGCAATATCATTATAATCGGTGGATTGAATTGTATTTGTACTGTGAGTCTGCCAAAAGAGTAATTTAATACTTTCTCGTGTAGTGTCTGGCATCTATGTACTGATTTTACTGCATCTTGCACTTTTGGAGACTGGTGGTGGGTATCCTGTAAGGTAGATAACAGCAGAGAGGGAGAGCCACCGTGGAATGGGGCACCACACAACTAGGGTGCTTAAAGCCCCATTGTGAGGTAGGACTAAGAGAAAGGAAAGGTATATCCCACAATGTCCATTATTGACCTGAATAATCTGTTACTCACCTTCACTTCAGACCCCTCTATATCATTCTCCAATACCTTTCTACCAAGTGTGCACTTACACACTACACACACATTGTGTGTTTGTTCGCATGATTGGAATTATTTGTTTTTAATTATTCATTAATAAAATTAATTTTAATGGGTATATATTTGTTAATTGGTCTAACCCCAAAGTCTGGTAGAGCAGCCTTTCTCCTTTTTGTGCGCTCGTGTGGTGGTCCCCTCTTGGTCTCTGGAGCTCTTGGGACCCACTACTCTGCCACTCGAAGCTGTGCTGGTTCCAAGGAGGGCAACGACATCTTCCCCTCTGTAACCCTCTTCTCCTCCATGCCACACGACTACCGGTCCCAGGCTCTTAACTTCTTCTCGGCTAGCCACCTCTGCCATTTCAAGTCTCTGCTGGCTAATGGACCTGGAGCCTCCTAACTGGCATCTCTCTTAGCTTAGGGGTCTTCAGCCATCCACTCGCCCAGTCCCAGATAAGGAAAGGGTGTATAACCGGTCTGGACCTGGTGGCTCCTCTGCTCTGCCTCCCTGAGAGGGAGATCCCTAGGGAGCTGAAAAAGTGTGCTTCCACTCTCTCTCTGGTCTCCAAGCGTTCTGAAGTAAAGTGAAACCAAACTGTCCCTTTTGTAACTTCCACCTGCACGTGCCCCCACCTAAAGAATGTTCCCTGTGTACGTGAGGTTGTGTGCTGCAGAAACAGACTTAACCTCTTCCTGCCAGGGTGGACAGACATTATAAAATACATAAAAATACATACATACAATACCCTGTAGCACCCAGTCTCAGGGGCGCTACATTCCTCCAGAACGAAACGCAACACTCCTGGGTTGCAAGAGAAAAAGGGAAAAAGAAGAAGAAGAAAAGAAAGGAAAAAGAAACATTTGGCATAAATCAGAAAAACAAGTCATTAAACATTCTATAAAAGGCCTCCTTGTGACACTCCAGGGCCCTCCAGGTATCCCGGTTTGGGGAACTAGAACGGCAGTCTGATCCCGGTGTGGGCTGCGGTGCCGGGCTCACCCTCCGGCCACCACTCGCCAAGGCTCGCACCCAGTTAGTCCATGTCATCTCCCCATCTTCTTCTTGTCCTGGGGAGGCAGGGTTCCTGGCCCCTAGTGTGAATGTCCAACAAAGGGGGCGGGCACTGTTTTTTTGCACCCCGCTGCAATCCCACCCACGAAAAGTGGGCAAGTCCAGTCTCTGTTGGTCCGCATGACGCTCATCCCATTCTCAATGGATGCCATTTTACACTCTCAGTTCGGGAGTCACGGTGCCCACGGCTGCGGGCACAAAATAAGCATACGACAGTCCAGTAAAGGCACGCAGTACCCATTAGATTGGGCAAGCAATCCTGCTGACTACGCCAGTTGTGACACCCCACGGAGCTCAATATAGGAGCTTCGGTCCGTACCTTGTATACCCATCGCCGGGCCAGTGGCTTGTAGAAGTCGTGGCGTGACCTGGTTCCATGGCCCCGAGGTGCACAGTAAAGGGAGGCTAGCAAAGATTGTTCCTGGAGACGTAGTCACCTGTTACGGTGGTGACTGGGGTCCCGGCGTCCTCCGCTACGGACTCTTCCTCCGACCTTTCCTCCTCCAGGAGTCGAACGGATGATGTTGACTATGCCACCTGCGGAGTGTGGCCAGGGATAAGGCCGCCGCTGCAGGTTACCTCGCCAGGTGAGATGTTGGGGTGCAGCCGGGTTGATCTCGCCCCCCACAGGCAGAGCGGCCCCCGGGGGGGGGGAGAACGGGGAACTGGGAATCGCTAGATCACAAGGCGACGACAGAGTCCGAGTCACTGGGTTGCGGGTTTCAGATTTGGTTAACTCACAGTTCTTTCTTTACTGCAATGACTCTGGTCATGCTCAGGCAGGGCAGAGGTCAAAGTCTGGTAGAGCAGCCTGTGGGCTTTCTCCTTTTTGTGCGCTTGTGTGGTGGTCCCCTCCTTGTCTCTGGAGCTCTTGGGACCCACTTCTCTGCCACTCGAAGCTGCGCTGGTTCCAAGGGGGACAACAACATCATCTACCGGTCCCAGGCTCTCAACTCCTTCCCAGATAGCCACCTCTCCCATTCCAAGTCTCTGCCGGCTAATGAACCTGGAGCCTCCTAACTGGCAACTATCTCAGCTTAGGGGTCCTCAGCCATCCACTCGCCCAGTCCCAGGTAAGGAAAGGGTGTATAACCGGTTTGGACCTGGTGGCTCCTCTGCTCTGCCTCCCTAAGAGGGAGCTCCCTAGGGAGCTGCAAAAGTGTGCTTCCACTCTCTCTCTGGTCTCCAAGCATTCTGAAGTAAAGTGAAACCAAACTGTCCCTTTTGTAACTTCCTCCTACACATGCCCCCACCTAAGGAATGTTCCGTGTGTGTGAGGTTGTGTGCTGCAGAAACAGACTTAACCGCTTCCTGCCAGGGTGGACGGACATTATAAAATACATACAATACAATACCCTGTAGCACCCAGTTTCAGGGGCTCTACACATGCATGGTGCGTGGCCTCCTCAAAATGTCATGAATATCAGTAAGATAAATTCCAACCCCTATCTGCCACTATTAGAGATGAGGGGATGTTTTGAAATTCGATGTTGCTGAGTTTTCCCCAAAAATTTGTTTTGTGGCTAATAATTTTGCCACAAATTGCATACCTAAAAAAACTTTAATTGATTGCAAAAATATGTATATAATACTCTGAGTTCCCCTTGAAGTCTGTTGAACTTGTTTTGCGCTCTGTAATGCACACATAGCCTTTTTAATGTCCAAGTGACCTAAATCTATCTGGATAGTGGAAAACGGATGGGAAGCAGTGGTAATCAGCAGCCTATTTAACCACACTCAGGCGTTTCAGACATTGTAGGTTACTTATATTACATAAACGGTCGCAAAATTATACCTTTTGGGGGGCAAATGAATAGCTATTTGTTTTATACACAAGCAATGAAAATGGAAAAAGTTGTGGCATTTTCATATAGGTGGATGCAAAAATGATCCCTGCTTGAGGCGTAACAAAATTAGCACTTTGCCAAACAAAAAAGTGATAGCTTATTTACAAGCTGTTTAAAAATTATCACTTTATTTAGGGAAACAAACTAGATGTACTATTTTTCATAAGAAAAAGTTATTGTTACTTAACTAGAAGTGAAAAAGTATTCCAGTTTTGGAGTCCACAACCAGTTGGCCAATAACAAAATGATTACGGTAATTACAAATGTTATTTATTGAGCCATCCATAAATTATCCCCTTTTTCTAGAGAAGAGTACTGACTCCAGCTGTCACTGTCAAAGGCTTCATCATTCTGCTCTGATTGAGATGAGTGATGGGACATACTTTATAGTGCATTATGCCCTCCACTTCCTCTCCAAAAATATGCTGTGATGAGTATGTCATGGCCTGATGTGATCTTGGGGACTATCTGAGATCAGAAGGTCACAGCTTATTGTTGATTGCAAATCCACTTTAGTGCTCATTCGTCATTTACCCTGAATTGGAGTCTATTAAATTTCATCCGGTACTGAAGGGGTTAAGGTTCATTTCTATCCTGCAGTGATCTAACAGGTAGTTGTGACTTTAGCTGCAGCCACTACCTTCTGCTATAAATATCCACTCCTCACTCCTGCTCATGTCGGCTATAGCTCATACCTATGCTGTCCACTTTAAAAGAGCCAGTCTCTAGAGAAGCTGAGGTATCACTTTTGTTGCAACTGAGATGTTCCTGCTGTGGAAGCTGTGGAGTTTTATTTGTTGTGTTTTTCCCCACCTGTTTGTCTTACCTTCTTTGTGTTGTCTTATTGCAGTGAGGAGGGAAGGACCCATCTGAGGACGTTAGTGAATGCAGGGATGAGCCTCAGGTGAGTGTTAAGAGGTGACCCTGCTCCTATCTCCTAAGCACCGGGGCCTTCCGTTGTATTGCTACCCTGCTGTTCACTGTGTTGCACCGCTCGATGGGAGTCCTCTTGTAGCTGGCATGACACCTGCAGTCACATCGTGACATAAACATACCAGAGGCAAAAGAAGCCAAAAGTGACCTAAGTTTGGTACTACTACTAGCAAAATGGTTGCTGCCAGAAGTTTTGCCACTAGCAACTAACACATTCTTATCCTCCATACCATGTCTGTGCCCCGCACCTTGCTTAGGTTTAACAAAGGATAATTCAACAATAGCCTGCCCATAATATCAGTATGAAGAGTATGTCTTTCCAAATTGAAAATTTGTAGCAAAACAGACCTGAACTCTTAAACATCTCGATTTACTGTAATAATTTATTTACAAATTTTGGATTAAAGCATAAGGACCTGGCAAAAGGAGCATGGAAAAACTAATGCCAGGAGATAGTAACACCCCATAAACACAGTACTGTACAGTTATGTGGTATACCATTGCCAAATTGAAATATTAAAATAGATAGGCAGAATGTAAAAGGGGACATATTATTGGATGAATATTAAAGAAAGTAATTTATTGCAGTATTGTGGTGCTTATGATTGTGAAATGCGACTAGTCAAACAATTACAAAACCTTAACCCTTTATAGTTTGGTTTTTTTTTCATTTTTTTACTGTATAATTTTATATATTTATTTACAATACGTTATTTACATACCTCCCCTATCCTTCAACCAAGCTAAAACGGAATTTAAAAAACATAATATGCTAGAAACTGACATGTAGAAACAGTGGGCTGTATAGTCACGGGGTGTATGGTGTCATGTTCCAAAAGCAAGCACGCACTAGTGACTGTTATATTCCGGTATTGTGTGTATGCATTTACTATTAGTCTATTGGAGCAAGGAAGCTGGATTAATAAAATATTTTAACTAACGTGCACACTATAGTAGGTAAAAAGTTGTGATTCATTTTCATGATTATGGAGATTTATCTTTAAAAAAAGAGGACTTCTCAAAATACAAGAATCACTCTTTCAGCGACACACAAGGTCTGAATTTAGAATTCGATTTCAGTTGCATTATCACAGAGAGGTTTAATACTTAGGGTACTGTCACACTTTAGCGACGCAGCAGCGATCCCACCAGCGATCTGACCTGGTCAGGATCGCTGCTGCATCGCTACATGGTCACTGGTGAGCTATCAAACAGGCAGATCTCACCAGCGACCAGTGACCAGCCCCCGGCCAGCAGCGACGTGCAAGCGACGCTGCGCTTGCACGGAGCCGGCGTCTGGAAGCTGCGGACACTGGTAACTATGGTAAACATCGGGTATGGTTACCCGATGTTTACCTTAGTTACCAGCGCACACCGCTTAGCTTAGCGTGTGGAGGGAGCAGGAGCCGGCACTGGCAGCGTGAGAGCTGCGGAGGCTGGTAACGAAGGTAAATTTCGGGTAACCACCTTGGTTACCCGATGTTTACCTTGGTTACAGCTTACCGCAGGCTGTCAGACGCCGGCTCCTGCTCCCTGCACATTCAGGATTGTTGCTCTCTCACTGTCACCCACAGCGATGTGTGCTTATCAGCGGGAGAGCAACAATAAAAAAACGAGCCAGGGCTGTGTGTAACGAGCAGCGATCTCACAGCAGGGGCCAGATCGCTGCTCAGTGTCACACACAGCGAGATCGCTAATGAGGTCACTGCTGCGTCACAAAAACCGTGACTCAGCAGCGATCTCAGTAGCGATCTCGCTGTGTGTGAAGTACCCCTAACCCTTCTTGCTTGCTTTATGTGAAAAATAAAATAAATGCAGCTAATAAGGTGCTGTTATTAAGGTGCAGTATATCACAGATCAGTCAACAGCTACAGCAGTTTCTTATTGATCATTTATATCTTTAAATTAGTATTCACAGACTGAGACTACCACTTGCATATTCATTCTAGTACATGAGCACTAAACTAGTACACCACAATCACGTTAAGGCTGGAGTTACAGTAGCGTATGGTATCCGATGTGAGAGCATTGGATGTGATATGCTAATAACCCTCGGCTCCTGCTCTGCTGTGAGCGTGATCCAAGTGTCACACGACTGTGATCCAATCTTGCAATGGGATCACAGCTGCCGATCAGAGGGAGAGAGTAATCTCTCTATCTCCTCCATTGTCAGCCTGTGCGTATATCTCACTGCACTCGACTGTCATCCGAGTGCAGTCCTATGTTTCACTCGCACCCATAGACGTGTATGGAGGCGATTAATCCAAGACTCACTGCCAAACATAGCATGCTGTGATTTTTTTCCTCAGTTCGATTGGGGCTGAGGAAAAACTTGCAGATCTGAGTTGCAGCATTGTCTAACATGGGGCCGAGTGTAATGTAAGATTTTTTCACATTGCACTCGTGCAAGTTATACGCCAGTTTGACTGTACCCTTAGCCTGTGTGTTCTGAGTTCCTATCCCTACACAGTAAAAATATAAAATACACCGCATGCAGAATTATTAGGCAAGTTGTATTTTAGAGGATTATTTTTTTATTGATCAACAACTATGTTCTCAATCAACCCGAAAGACTCATAAATATCAAAGCTTAATATATTTGGAAGTTAGAGTGGGTTTTTTTTAGATTTGGCTATCTTAGGAGGATATCTGTTTTTGCAGGTAACTATTACTGTGCAGAATTATTAGGCAACTTAATTAAAACAATATATTAAAAAAAAATATTCTAATCTCACTTGTTTATTTTTACCAGGTAAACCAATATAACTGCACAAAATTTAGAAATAAAAATTTCTGACATGCAAAAACAAAACCAAAAAAAATTAGTGACCAATATAGCCACCTTTCTGTATGATGACACTCAACAGCCTACCATCCATAGATTCTGTCAGTTGCTTGATCTGTTTACAATCAACATTGCGTGCAGCAGCCACCACAGCCTCCCAGACACTGTTACGAGAGGTGTACTGTTTTCCCTCCCTGTAGATCTCACATTTTATGAGGGACCACAGGTTCTCTATGGGGTTCAGCTCAGGTGAACAAGGGGGCTATGTCATTATTTTTTCATCTTTTAGACCTTTACTGGCCATCCATGTTGTGGAGTAGTTGGATGCATGTAATGGAGCATTGTCCTGCATGAAAATCATATTTTTCTAGAACGATACCAACTTCTTCCGGTACCACTGCTTGAAGAAGTTGTCTTCCAGAAACTGGCAGTAGGTCTGGGAGTTGAGCTTTACTCCATCCTCAACCCGAAAAGGTACCACATGTTCTTCTTTGATGATACCAGGCCATACCAGTACACCACCTCCACCTTGCTGGCGTCTGAGTCGGAGTGGAGCTCTCTGCCCTTTACTGATCCAGCCTCTGGCCATCCATCTGGCCTATCAAGAGTCACTTTCATAAAACCTTTGAAAAATCAGTCTTAAGATATTTCTTGGCCCAGTCTTGACGTTTTATCTTATGATTCTTGTTCAAAGGTGGTGGTTTTTCAGCCTTCCTTACCTTGACCATGTCCCTGAGTAAGGCACACCTTGTGCTTTTTTGATACTCCAGTAATGTTGCAGCTCTGAAATATGGCCAAACTGGTGGCAAATGTCCTCTTGGCAGCTTCACACTTGATTTTTCTCAATTCATGGGCAGTTATTTTGTGCCTTTTTTGCCCAACACTCTTCTTGCGACCCTGTTGGCTATTTGCCATGAAACGCTTGTTTGTTCAATGATCACGCTTCAAAAGTTTGGCAATTTCAAGACTGCTGCATCCCTCTGCAAGACATCTCACAATTTTGGACTTTTCAGAGCCCGTCAAATCTCTCTTCTGACCCATTTTGCCAAAGGAAAGGAAGTTGCCTAATAATTAAGCACACCTTATATAGAGTATTGCTGTCATTACACCACACCCCTCCTCATTACAGAGATGCACATCACCTCATTTACTTAATTGGTAGTTGGCTCTCGAGCCTATACAGCTTGGAGTAGGACAACATGTATAAAAATTATCATGTGATCAAAATACTCATTTGCCTAATAGTTCTGCACACAGTGTAGTATATTCTGGCCAGCTGATTGACTGACCTGGACCATGTGATCTGATTGCTGCAGGGCAATTTGAGGAAGCCCACACAGCTGCACCTGACACCATTAGCACGATCAATGGTTCTCCAGTAGTGTGTGGCGTTTTTCTTTTTTTTTGTCAATTGTCGTGACTTGAATCGGAGTGTTCGAATACTCAAGGAACTGTGAATTTCAGGAAATGTCAGGAACTTGATCCTCAGTGCATGAATCTGATCATCACAATCAATTCTTCACATCTCCTGAAATCTGTTCTCTAAAATCTGATAAAAAAAATTTTGTTTAAATTTTTTTTTATCTCTACTGGCTAACACGGTACAAAGATATATTTTACTTGTCTCTGAAATCTGGCAAGTATAAAATAAATATGTGTCCCAAGCATGCACATTTACAGATAAATCATGAATAAAAATTTTCAGTGATTGATTTAAGTCCTGGATGACAGGTATCCAATGTGGACATAGTTGCAGTGAATACTAAATTAAAGCCAGAGATGTAAAATAGGTCATTATTTGTCTATTTTGTCCATTATAGATTACATCCATTGAATGTTTATTTTGCAAATTGGGATTCTGATCTGGCATATATATCCTAAGTTATATTGAAAGGATTGTTAAAAAGCCACATTTAACTTTTAGGATCGCTACTTCCAATAGGTGGCGCTGCGCTAGAGTTTGTCTCCTGTCCTGGAGAGAAAATTTGAATATTTTGCAAAAAAAATATATCACCTTGGTTCAAAAGGGTAGACTGCTAAAAGTAATTGCCAAAGCTTTAAATTATCTTATGGACACAACAGAAACAGGATTCTGGATCCTAAAAGCCGTGCCTCTATCAAGTGAAGAGGTTAAGTGCGAGCAGACACTCAGCCATCTGCTTATGGATTTTTAAGTAACCCCACACAAGGAGCACATCCCCGAAATGTTTTATTTATTTGTTTTACAACTTGTTAAGAGAGAGAAGTCAGCAGATGGTTTCCTGGCCAGCACGGTTAACTGAAGGTCTAAATTCCGCTTTTAGTCCCTGTCATGTCTTTTACCTCTTACACCCCTGGCTTAGCTCTTGAAATCTTCACCTAAGGCCTTGTGGAAAGCTATAAAGATACCTCCGAACACAGCCATCTGTTAATGCATTGTCCCTTCTGCTAGCTGATGATATTCCATAGTCAGTATCTAATGACCTCGTAATATATTGAGCAGGTTCTAGATGAAATATTTTATTACAGATTATAACAATTCTTACATATTTGTATAAATATCACAACCTTATTAAGTTGTGATTATGCTTTACCATTTAATAGTATAAATTTATTGTATGGACTTCTGAAGACACAAGATTTTTCCTTAATCTCAATAAATACATGTGGATGAATGCTCGCTAGGTTCATAGGCAAAAATAGGGTCAGCGTTCTTGCACAACCACAATTTATTAAGTGCATTCCACATTCTTTTCAGTCCAACTGGATATCACTGACTTATATTGTTGACTTTAAGGAATATTCAGGCACACCAACATTATGAACATAAGGGTGTCACCCCTCAGATTTCACTGCTGTTATCCTTAACAAAAACAGCATCAACATTTAAAAGGAATCTGTCAGGTGCAATATGTACCCAGAGCTAGGAGAAGTTCTGGGTGAATATTGCTAATCCCTGCCTATCTGTCCCTGTATACACTAGCATAGGTAAAGGGATCTTTAGAAAAAGTATTTCTAAAGATCCTTTATAATATGCTAATGAGGCCAGGGACTAGTCGCAAAGGCTCTTGGCTAGTCAGCCCCCTTAGCATGTTAGCACGCCCACAGGGGTATGCTAATGAATGCGCAGTGCCAGAGGTATGGTCGCTCTTACCTTTGCTGCCACCTCTGGTTTTCGGCTCAGTGCGCACAACACCAGTTTGAAGCCGAGACGCATATACCTGACTTCATAGTACGCATGACTGGAAGTCCAGGATTTTTGATCACGCGCACTGAGACGAAATTCAGGGTAAGACGTGGTAGCAGCAGAGAGCGGTGAGAGAGAGCATTCATTAGCATGTTAGCACGCCCACAGGGGAATGCTAACCTGTTAAGGGGGCTGACCAGCCAAGGAAACTAACGCCCTTGCAACTGGTAGTTGGCCTCATTAGCATATGATAAAGAATCTTTAGAAATACTTTTTCTAAAGATCTCTTTATCTATGCTAGTGTATACAGGGATGGTTAGTCAGGAATAAGCAATATGCACCCAGAACTGCTCATGGTTCCAGGTACATATTGTACCTGACAGTGGATCGTGTGAAGGTTGTACATCTATTCAAGATAAAATAGAGCAGAGCCCCGATTTCGGGATCACTGGTCCCCCTGTGATCAGTAAATTATCTGTTCCGCCCCGGGGCTCGGCCGAGCCGCTCGGATCCGGGCTCGTCGGTGGGTGGCTTGAGCTCCTCCCGGAGGGGGGGGGCCATGTCGCTCTGAAGGGATGCTGGCGCTACATGAGGGGTGGTGTTCGGTCGGGAGGTCCACGGCCGAGGCCGCGGTTGTTTGTTGGGGGTTAAGTTCGTGACGCCACCCATGGGTTGTGCTGAATGGATGGACACCACCGCTGCCGTTGACTAGGCTCCCGGGGACGGTGTTGCGCAGCTTGGTGTTGACCCCTCCGTGCGTAGGGGGATGATGGTCCCAGGGGCCCAAGGGAGTTGCTGAGATATGGATGCGTGCTGGCGGGTCGGTGCAGTGCGGTGCGCGGCCTGAGGGCACTGTTGTACTCACTATTACAGACACACTGGAGTCTCTGGTAAACCAAACAAGATGGTGGACGGTGCCCGCAGCCGGCTGCGCTTTTCCCCTTTTTCAGGTTGGTGGTTTCCGCCTTTCGCCTGCATCTCGCTTTTAGTAGAATGGTGACTCCTATGCCTGAGCAACGGTAGCCCACTCCCCAGCTTTGTGTGCGCCGGTAGAGCCCTTTTGCCTGCAGACGCTGGCCCGTGGGATCTCGATGCCTGGGCGGTGGCTTTCTATCCCTATGGTTGGGCTGTTGTCTTCAGTCGGGTCTTGGGTGGGAAAGGACCTAAAGTCCAGACCCCAATCAGTGAATTCGACTCGGTCCAGTGGCTTCTGGGCCTCGTACTGGGTCTGAGTACCCCTCTTGGTGCTCCGGTTTCCAATCAGTTCCCTGGTTTGGTACCGGTGGGCCACTACCCGGTCCTTTACGGTTCCACCGGCTGTAATCCCAGCTCCTGCAGGCGGCCACCACCGTCTGCCTCCTAGCCAGAGGTGACTGGGCTCAAATCCAGACACCTGGTGTTAGACTGTGGCAGACCTGGAGAAAGGTCTGCACTTGAACTCCACTCCACTTCACTGTCAAGACTAATCTAATCTGTTTTTCCTGCCTCAAGGTCTGTGAACTCCTCGGTGGGCATGGCCAACCGCCTGGCTCCGCCCCCTGGTGTGGACATCAAACCCTGAGGAGGTGACTAGGTTTTGTAGGTTGGCTGCTGGTACTTTATTAGGGAAAGGTGTTTGTGCAGGGGGTCTACCTGTGGCTACCTGGCTAGTCCAGGGCGTCACATATCCACAATCCTATGGATATAAAATAACTTGCTATTTTGGGGATAATCAATTAACAAATAAGGCATCAAAGAGTATGTATTACCAAAGTGACAAAACTAGGACAGGATGGAATAGATAGAATAGACATTGACAGCATATCCTTTTCTACAGTGATCCATTGCTACAGTGCTTAGCAATAATATGCATTAATATAAGGCTCCTACTAAATATTTTGAGCAAACACATATAATAGCCATTTTTAAGCAGGTCCCTCTCTGTTAGGGGTGGCTTTACAGACTCAGAAAAATGTCCAATCATCTAGTCCCAGCCGCTGCCCAAGAGGAACACATTAAGGCTATGTGCGCACGTTGCGTACTGGCCCTGCAGAAATTTCTGCAGCGATTTGAACAGCCCACGTGCGCTTCAAATCGCTGCAGAAACAAAAGCCGATTTCATGCGCTCAGCATGTAGCCCCTCTCAGCCCCTGCCATAGACAGAGCAGGGACTGCATGCAGAGTGCACGAAAGAAGTGACATGTCACTTCTTAGAACGCGCGCTTCGGGCAGCAGCCGAAGCTCTGCGCTCTAATACGCCACATGCGCACGTCTTCTGCATAATCTCCATAGATTGTGCAGGGGACGCAGGACGCATGCAGTTACGCTGCGGTGCAGATCACAGCGTACCTGCATGCAATTAGGCAACGTGCGCACATAGCCTAAATCACAGTCAATTTATAATGAATGCATAGGGATATGATTAAACAGAGCAAGTACAACTCTCAAGGTATTATGGAAATCTTCTGGGTCCTAGTGCAAAATCTGTAATAGGGCTCCATCCTACCATGACTCATTTACAACACTGGACCCTCTCAGACAACATGGCTCCGGGTGTGACGATTACCTTACACTCCCTACAGTGATGACTCTTTCTCTGAACAATTTTCACTCAACTTAGCTAAATATACAACTAAAATTGCTTTGTATGACATTGAAAGCTGAAACAACATAACGTCCAATGGAGAAAGCTTCTCAATGAATGTCCTATTTCTACTTTTCCAAGATGCTGTAGTAGTCAAAATCTGTTCTGTTCTGTACATGTGTCACTCAAAAGAAAATGTTAATAAATCATCAAAATAGAGAATGATTGTAAAAATAACCTTTAAAAAAAAAATAAAAAAAAATAAATAAAAATATATATATATATATGTACAGACCAAAAATTTGGACACACCTTCTCATCTCTAGAACAACTGTTAAGAAAAGACTTTGTGGAGCAGGCCTTCATGGTAAAATAGCTGCTAGGAAACCACTGCTAAGGACAGGCAACAAGCAGAAGAGACTTGTTTGGGCTAAAGAACACAAGGAATGGACATTAGACCAATGGAAATCTGTGCTTTGGTCTGATGAGTCCAAATTTGAGATCTTGGGATCCAACCACTGTGTCTTTATAGAAAAGGTGAATGGATGGACTCTACATGGCTGGTTCCCACCATGAAGCATGGAGGAGGAGGTGTGATGGTGTGGGGGTGCTTTGCTGGTGACACTGTTGGGGATTTATTCAAAATTGAAGGCATACAGAACCAGCATGCCTACCACAGCATCTTGCAGCGGCGTGCTATTCCATCCGGTTTGCGTTTAGTTGGACCATCATTTATTTTTCAACAGGACAATGACCCCAAACACACCTCTAGGCTGTGTAAGGGCTATTTGATTAAGAAGGAGAGTGATGGGGTGCTACGCCAGATGACTTGGTCTCCACAGTCACCAGACCTGAACCCAATCGAGATGGTTTGGGGTGAACTGGACCGCAGAGTGAAGGCAAAAGGGCCAACAAGTGCTAAGCATCTCTGGGAACTCCTTCAAGACTGTTGGAAAACCATATGCGGTGACTACCTCTTAAAGCTCATCAAGAGAATGCCAAGAGTGTGCAGAGCAGTAATCAAAGCAAAAGGTGGCTACTTTGAAGAACCTAGAATATAAGACATATTTTCAGTAGTTTCACACTTTTTTAAGTATTTCATTCCACATGTTTTAATTCATAGTTTTGATACCTTCAATATAAATCTACAATTTTCAGAGTCCTGAAAATAAAGAAAACTCTTTGAATGAGAAGGTGTGTCCAAACTTTTGGTCTGTACTGAGCTAGCCTAGCAATGTTTAGATGCAAAAACTTCATGTGTAAAATGCTACAAGTAACACCTTTTGAGCTCATTTAATCATGTGTCGTCCATGTGTTGTCAAGATATTTGATCAAAATGCTCACATAGCATGCCTGATTATGAATCTGTTTAATGAGTAAGATATTCATGTAACACCCATACCGGCATCCCTGCACTGTCCTGCCCCCTCCCCTGCTGGGGACATCGGTTTCCTCACCTGCCCGGACATCCTGCGGTGGTTTTCCCATCCATGGTCCATGCTGCTGTCTCCCAGAGCCTGTGTGCACCTCACAGGCTTCCTGGCTCTGCCCAAAGAGTGCATGTGTGGCCACGCCCATTTTTCTTAAAGGGCCAGCGTACCCTAACCCAGAAGTGCCTCTCAGGGCAGCTCCGAGGTTGCAGCTGACTCACCCCAGAGCTATGGGGTACTCGGTCCCAGGCCTGGTTAAGTTGGGAGAGTTCACTGGGTGGCCGTTGCCTGGTTCCGTGACCCTGGGGGTTGCTTTAAAAAGGTGGTTTATTTACAGGGGAATTGTAATAAAAGTTTTGTTGTGACACCACCTGTGGTGTGCGGCCAGGTAGGGGGCTGCCGCTGCAGGGTTCTTCTTATTGGGGGTTGATTTTGATTGCAGCCAAGATGGAGTCACTCACCACAGGCGGAGTCGTTGCCCCGGGAGGGTGGCCGGCTGGCTGGTAGTGGGCTGTGGGCGCCGGAGCGCGGGACGGTGTCTCCAGTAAATAATGGAAACAAGGCAAGAGATCTGGTTCAGGTGTTTTACACACTGGTTAGGAGATTGCCCGAGAGCATACTGGTTCACTGCTGGTAAGTCTCTGGTTATCCGGTGCAAGTTCCAGGCAGTTTCTGGTGCCAGTGTAATTGTCCTGTTTGTCCTCGCTATCAAGTAACTGGCAAAAGGAACCTGGGCCAAGCTCCAGCTCACAGGCCCCAGGCTCCACAACGGCAAGATAAGCTGTGTGTCTGTTAAATAATGGGTTTACGGCGACAACTGCATAGCCAGTATATAATGATTGGAGCGAAGATAGGTCAAAAACATATTATGAATTTATTCAGATAAGAGTTGGAGGGTTACAGTCATTAGAGAAAAATAACTGTCTTGGCTTGAGTTAATAGATGGAGACAGATAGAAAAAATAACAGTTCATATCTCTTACATCGCTGTAGTGTGTAAGTCGTCTCGGGATGGTCTGTAGATGGTCTGGTCGGATGGGTCCGTCTTTCTCCTGTCACCTTCTGCCTCTCCCTCCTTCTCCCCCTACCTTTGAAGTGTGGGCTTCTTTTATAACCCAAAACCCCTCCTCCTGATAGCCCTTATCTCTTTACATGGTAACACAAAAACTAACTATCCTTATTTTAGGTTGAGCATTACATCATGTCACGTGGTACATTTTACCCGCGAAATAAGTGTACCTGCGCACTAGAGACCTGTAACAAAACCTACTTCAATCTATATATATATATAGAAACCCTTTGAGGCTCGCTGAGCTTTGACCTCAGTGTAACAGTAACTTACAGTAAAACGTTTCTCATGGCTATTTCAGCTCATAGCCCAACATTCCAAACAGAATATAGCACTACTTTGACAAACAATGTCAGATGGCTTTGATGAACAACTAGCAGATGAGTTTGGTTCTTACAATGTCAAAATCCTTGGTTAGCATTTTCCAACTTACAGACTCTCCTTAAAGGGACGGGGCAATATATACATATATTTATGAATATATGTAATCCAGTCTATGAATCAATCTCCATAAACTCACTATTTTACAGTGTCCCACCAGCACTGGTGCTCTCCTGCACCCAGTCTGGTCTCAAGAGACTCCTCTCCAGCAAAGCTCACTATGTGTCATGGCTACCTCCTCTTATACCCCATGTGGCACCCGCCCCCTAGTGGTTGTCCTGGTGACCGGGAAGTCCCATACTACTGGATAGCTAACTCTCCCTGCCCACCCCAGTCCACTCCCTCCTGTGGGGAAGGCACCTAACTGCATGTGAAATGTGTCTGGTGTGAGCAGCAGCAAACCACCTGTCACTTACCCCAGATAGATACTGTTTCTTAATTTCATTGTAGTACCCTGTAGCGACCAGAGCCTCAGGGGCGCTACACAGGTACTTAAGACACCTTTCCCCTAAGGGAGGTGCCTGGGCAATGAGTCAGATATATGCCGCCCCTGCAGCAGTCCAACTGCTCGGATCCGGGGTTGCTGTGTCTCTAGGGTCTCCGGACCCGGGGACTTGAAGCCACTTCAAATATAAAGGGGGGGTTATTTACAAGGGATAGTTCGTTATGCCACCCGTGGTTCGCGGTAAGGAGAGTACTACTGCCTCTGCCAATGGGAGTCCCCGGGAAAGATGGAGTGGGGCAGCCAGATGGTGATCCCTCCATGGGTAGGGGAGACCCTAGGACTCTGTAGATAAGCGGAGGATAGCGTTGTGCAGGCTTTGCGGGCAGGCAGGACGCAGGGTGTGCAGTGTACACACTTAGGTTATCTAGACGTTGCCGCAATCATTAAGCAGACTTTGACACAGAAGTAAACCAAGTCTCTGGGTGCCGCTGCCACTTGGGGGAGCTTGTCCGGGTAGCCATTCCCGCTGGTATTGCTTAGTGATCCGGAGCCTGCCTCCATGCACAATTTTGTAGATTTTTCTAAGTGACCCTTCGGCCTGAAGCTGTCAGGGTCCAGCTCCCTATAGTGATATAGTGGAGCTGTGCTCTCGATGGCTGACACTTGGGATTTCTGTAGGCCTCATAAGCTGGAAAATTCTATCCCCCTCGTTGTGTTACTGCCTTCGATCTCTGAGCTCTTGGGGAAAGTTCATAAAGAGACTATCCTCCACAGGTGAATTATCAGGTTGCGTGAAGCTACTCCCTGATCTAGGGTCCTGTACCCCGCCGTGCTCGGTACCGGTCTGGTTACTGGACTTTCCGGTGCCGACCATTCTCCAAAACTAAGTCAGTAAACCCTTTTCCAATACCCTGCGACCGGGTCTCCGACTCCTCTGGTCCCAGACCACCATCTGCGACCCAACCAAGGTCACACAGGGAGCTCCAACTCCCTCAGCTCCTCACTCTACTATGAGGGCTACTTCTCGACTGACTTCCTCCCTCCCACCAGCCTGCCCGACCCCTAGGCGGGTGGCCCTTTTCCACCTAGACCGCACACTGGTGTGCCTGACAGGGTGTGGTGTGAGGTCTGGTTAGAATTTGAGTGCTGATGGAAGCAATACCAGTGTGTAGGAACCCAGAACCATGGAGGGTGAGTTTTGCACCATAAGAGACAGGGGTGCAGTTCCCTAAGACACCCTGATAGAGTCAGGGGCGTCACAGATACAGTGCTAGTTCTAAGGTTCATAACACTGCTGCTGCTGTACTGTGCTATATGCTGATGATGATTTATGTTTGTGTTTTAGTGTTCTGCTGATACACTGCTGCTGTTATCCTAAGTCTGCCGCTGCTCCTACAAGCTGCCACGCTGGCCGCCAACCACGATACCCGCTACCGCAAAGTATCCTTGCCAGCTGTATCCATCTATCCATCCATTCCAGGCAAAACCTCGACACCTGCTGCCGCTGTTACTCATCACCAGAGACTGTCGCTCATGTACACCTGGGGCCAGCCATTACAGCACTATTTTCCTGAGTAGCACACGGTCTCATATCTGCAGCGTAACACCCTCACCATTAGAAGCTCTGGTGAAAACTAGGTGTGTTTCTGTGGCGCCCCTGACCTGGTCAGGCACCACTGAGTACTGCACCCATGCTGGGGACAGTACAATACAGGTAATCCAGAAGGCTGACTGGGGTGTGGAACACAGGCGCATAGTGACCAGGTCTCACACATGTACCCATGAGAGGACCCCTGGGGATCCCAGGAGGGGGCAAGCCTTCACCTTCACTGGAATAGTGGAGGGGGTAGAGCCTCCACCTCCTCTCAAGGGGTGTGGTGGAGAGTCTGGTTGCTAGGTGGCGTAGGCAAGAACAGGAGAGGAGGAGCAGTGAGCCAGTTCAGTGTAGAGTCCAGGGAGCTCAAGTGAGGAGCAGATCCCTGGAGCTGTGCAATCTGACAGCGTCCGCGCAGTGGCTACAGACGGGGGAGAACGGTCAACTAGGAGTGCTGCCTGAAAGCCAGCTTCAGCTAGGGAGTGCAACGGAGTGGGAAGTAAGGAGACTGCTAGAGAGCACCAGGCCCAACCGGGCGGCAGATCCCGAAGCGGGGATAGATTCAACTTTCTTCTGCTAAACCTGCCGGTGTGGGGCTCTTAAAGCCCACACCACAACACTACAAAAGCCGCAGCCACGTAACCACAAGTTAGGGCCCATAGGTCATAGGAGGCAAGAGGCTGGAGTGGCCTGGTCCGGGGAACAAGCACACGGCGAAACAAGAAGGGGAGAGAGGCTTGGAGCATCTTCCCTGGGTGACCCCCATAGGGACTCAAAGTCGGGGTCACCCCAAACCACCAAGGGCTAAGGAAGGCGAGTCAGTAGTCACCCTCATAAAGTCAGCCTGAAGGATACCTGGTTCCCACCTGGTTCATCCCAGCTACGCCCGGGCTACTCACCCTGCCATCAAATGTGAGTAAAGCCCTTGAAAGACATTCCTGCCTGTGTGGTTATTCTGCGACTTGTGGTACTACAAACCTACACAGGGCTCTGGGGCTTGCCTCACTCTCAGGAGGCTACTACATCCGACTGCACCCACCATCAGCCCCAGGCGTCCCCTAACCTGCAGTGGCGGTCCCCACTGACCGCAATACTGAGAGTGGCGTCACGATCAAACAAGAAGATTTCCTACCAGTGACGGAGATCCAGCAACGTGGAGTCCCTGAAGGTAATGCACCGACACCGACACTACACCTGTGGGGCTTCACATCTGGCGTCACGAACAGGATAAGGACTAGACCTGTTCAGACAGGTGACCATGTGCCGAGGCGATCTGCTTGAAAAATTGGAAGCGCCGCCATATTGCCACCATGAGAAGCGCGCTGAAAAACAACAGCAGCCCGCGCTGGAAGAAGTTACCGCCCACGAAGAGGTGTGGCTACCCAGAGATCCCCTGCAGAGTTCTGACCTTGCCGGCTATGAGAGCGGAAGCGTCCAGAAACGGCGGGAGAGAAGGGAAGCCACAAACCTGCTGCTGCGGAGAGCAGAAATGGAATCCAGACGCGGATACCCAGAACCAGGCTCTGCTGCCTGGTGGTGCCGGGAGCTTGCCCTCTTCTGTGATCAGCTGGAGGCCAGGATTATGCGACGGCTCTATGAGGAACGCAAGGAGCTCCTGGAGATGGCTGCAGCGGTCCGGACCTATGAGGAGAGAGCCGCGCGGAGCCTGCCGGATCGAGCGGCGACGACGATTCAGACCCCGATGGGTGAGTCCGGTGTTGCCCCGGCTAGAACAAGAGCCCCGACCCTAGCTGCTACGACCGCGGTCCCAGAGGAGGCGCCCGGTGCGGCGACGCTGAGTGAGGCCGCAGCCACGCTAGGTGCGGCCCGCCAAGCCCAGGCCGCTGCAGCGATGCCCCGCCTGTCCCGCAGGGCTCCGACCACCACGGCAGTGCTCATCCGTGCTGCAGGTGTGACGCTGACCCAGGCTGCCACCCTGCTAAACCCGGTCCGCCAAGACCCCAACGCAGCAGCGACGCTCGTCCGCGCCGCAAGTGATATGCTGAACCAGGCCGCAGCCCCGCCGGGTGCGGCCCGCCAAGCTCCGATCACTGCAGCGACGCCCGGCTCAGCCTGCACGGACCCCATCGAGGCTGCGACGCCAAGTGAGACCGCGGCTGCAGTGTCCAGTCCGGCCCGCCAGGAACCGGCCGCGACAGAAACGCCAATCCAGGCCGCCGCCATACAGGGCGCGGCCCGCCAAGACCAGGCCGCCGCCATGCCAGGCGCGGCCCGCCAAGACCAGGCCGCCGCCATGTCAGGCGCGGCCCGCCAAGAAGAGATTACCTCGCCATTTACCCCGGCCTGCAAGGCCAGAGCAGACACCGCTCCCCAGTCCACAGAGGTCCCTGCTAGGAAGACCCTGATAGGAGAGGACCCCGAATACTGGAAGCTGAAGGCTGACCTAGAGGCCCAGTTCCCACAAGAGATGGTGGATCGGTACCTGCTCCCTCCGTATACCCCCAAGGAGATTCAGGCAACCCCTGCAGCCGCGCCAGAGAGTCCACCGCCCAGACCAGCTGAAGAAAGCCCATCCCCAGCACTGCCACAACCAGAGTGCAGCGAAGAACTAAGGGGGAGAGGAGGCCAGGAAGCTGAGGAGCTGACTCCGGAGCCACCAGCAGTGGATCTATACTCAGAGCCGGAGATGCTGCCCTATTCTCGCTGGGATGAGGAAGATCTGACCCCGTCTGCTGACGAAGATCAGCCCAAAGACCTCACCTGGGAGCCCGCAGGCATG
The DNA here is from genome assembly GCF_048569485.1 of Anomaloglossus baeobatrachus. Lineage (NCBI taxonomy): Eukaryota > Metazoa > Chordata > Amphibia > Anura > Aromobatidae > Anomaloglossus > Anomaloglossus baeobatrachus. Next base: position 653,185,671 of record NC_134353.1, read on the forward strand.
AACCCAGCCCGCAAGACACGGCGCAGCAGAGCAAAGTATCCTCCAACACCACAGTCTCCAGAGCAGAGAGAGGTCACGGTCAGAGACCTGGAGGAGAAAAGGTGCCTAAGAAGGTCCAAAGCCCAGGCCAGAGGACCCCTGTGTTATGGCGTAGTGGAAGATTTCAATCTGAGAAGTGGTTATGGATTCATTGTAGCCCCTGGCATCAAGGAGGGGATATTTGTTAACAGGAGAGATGTAAGCGCTCATCTGCCTAGAGGACACCCTGGCAGAAATCTAAAGATGGGAGACTCAGTTCAGTTCACCATGCATCAAGGCGAAAGGGGATTGTATGCCCTGGACGTAGCGTTATGTCCCAGCAAACCTTACAGCCATCCCATGCTACAAGAAAGACAAGAAAGACCAGAAAGACAAGAAAGACAAGAAAGACAAGAAAGACAAGAAAGACAAGAAAGACAAGAAAGACAAGAAAGAAAAGACAGAGATAAAGAACCAGATGTAGAAACAGACGAAGACCAAGAACGGAAAGATAAAGATCCTACAGATGAAACAACCATAGACAAAGATCCTACAGATGAAACAACCACGGACGACGACGGAGAGCAAGAAAGTCACAGGTGCCGGTGGCATACAGGCTCAAGCCCTGGTAAAGAGGAGTAAAGTAAAGAAAGAAGTACCGAAAGTTTGACCAGTTTGACAAGTTGAAAGGTTTTGTTTTGCAACGTTTATGTTTAAGCATGTGCCCACAAAAACTATTGTGAGAAATAAACTTTAAGGCTATGAACTTGCTATAGCCACAAACTCTCGCAGTGTAAATAGTTACACCAGTGGCACCACCACCAGGGCCAGCCTGTTTAGGGGCTTGGCTCGTCTGCAACCGGGGGGGCCCGTCCGTAGAAAAGGGCCTTGGCTCACCTGCGACCAGAGAGCACGCCTGTTTATGGGGCCTTGGCTCACCACCACAAAGAGGGTACCTGGTCAGCACCAACTGTGGAGGCCGCCTCTACATCCTGCCAGAAGGGGCTGAAGGCGCGGATCCACCAGGCCAGGTATACCCTGAAACCACCAGCCCATGAAAGCCGCCTCTACATCCTGCCAGAAGTGGCTGAAGCCGCGGCCAACGTGAAAGGGTTTTGGGTGGGTTAACGGACTTGTGGGTGGAGGGTGGTGATGTCTGATACCTGGTGGTTTTAAAAATGTTTTACATGTTTTAATGTTTTATGCATTTTAAAATGTTGTCTTGCAGCCCGAGGACGTGCTGGTGATAACTAAGGGGGAATGTGGCGCCCCTGACCTGGTCAGGCACCACTGAGTACTGCACCCATGCTGGGGACAGTACAATACAGGTAATCCAGAAGGCTGACTGGGGTGTGGAACACAGGCGCATAGTGACCAGGTCTCACACATGTACCCATGAGAGGACCCCTGGGGATCCCAGGAGGGGGCAAGCCTTCACCTTCACTGGAATAGTGGAGGGGGTAGAGCCTCCACCTCCTCTCAAGGGGTGTGGTGGAGAGTCTGGTTGCTAGGTGGCGTAGGCAAGAACAGGAGAGGAGGAGCAGTGAGCCAGTTCAGTGTAGAGTCCAGGGAGCTCAAGTGAGGAGCAGATCCCTGGAGCTGTGCAATCTGACAGCGTCCGCGCAGTGGCTACAGACGGGGGAGAACGGTCAACTAGGAGTGCTGCCTGAAAGCCAGCTTCAGCTAGGGAGTGCAACGGAGTGGGAAGTAAGGAGACTGCTAGAGAGCACCAGGCCCAACCGGGCGGCAGATCCCGAAGCGGGGATAGATTCAACTTTCTTCTGCTAAACCTGCCGGTGTGGGGCTCTTAAAGCCCACACCACAACACTACAAAAGCCGCAGCCACGTAACCACAAGTTAGGGCCCATAGGTCATAGGAGGCAAGAGGCTGGAGTGGCCTGGTCCGGGGAACAAGCACACGGCGAAACAAGAAGGGGAGAGAGGCTTGGAGCATCTTCCCTGGGTGACCCCCATAGGGACTCAAAGTCGGGGTCACCCCAAACCACCAAGGGCTAAGGAAGGCGAGTCAGTAGTCACCCTCATAAAGTCAGCCTGAAGGATACCTGGTTCCCACCTGGTTCATCCCAGCTACGCCCGGGCTACTCACCCTGCCATCAAATGTGAGTAAAGCCCTTGAAAGACATTCCTGCCTGTGTGGTTATTCTGCGACTTGTGGTACTACAAACCTACACAGGGCTCTGGGGCTTGCCTCACTCTCAGGAGGCTACTACATCCGACTGCACCCACCATCAGCCCCAGGCGTCCCCTAACCTGCAGTGGCGGTCCCCACTGACCGCAATACTGAGAGTGGCGTCACGATCAAACAAGAAGATTTCCTACCAGTGACGGAGATCCAGCAACGTGGAGTCCCTGAAGGTAATGCACCGACACCGACACTACACCTGTGGGGCTTCACATTTCCGCAGTAAAGTCTCTCTGGGTTTTCTGTGTGCTGTGGCCCAGTGAGTCCACTAAATTCCATGGTCACCCTGCGAGCATAACAATACAATGGTAAGAAGTTCTGACACACAATCTAATTTATTGTATCATAATATTTAATTTTTATTACGGTATAATCTATCCCAATAGTTATTATATGCGTCTCCTTTCATTTGCATTGGATTTGCTTTAGCAGAAATATAAATTTGCAACGTACAAACTTGATAATGAAAATTTACCTTAAACGGTTATTTCTATCTCCGACTTGTAGGGCGTAAGTGAGCAGATGTGTTTTTGAAGAATCATATGTGTTATTGTAAGACAGTAACTGAAACCATTTCATTGTAATCCCACCTTTCTGTCGTAATTGCATCTGTAAGATGATAATATATCTTCCGAGTACTTTAAATTTAAATGCTATCAATTTCCAAATGACAAACTTGATAACAAAAATTTACCTTAAAGGGGTATTGCCATCTCCAAAGTCCTGTCCCAATATATAGTAGGTGTCATAATAATAATATTAGCAAATACCTCCAATTAGAAATGTAGTATAGTTCTTCTGATTTACCATTTCACCTACCTCATGTGCAGGGCATTACAGGACCTTATGTATCCATGGTTACGACCACAAGCAACTAACTATATGTGTGGCCGTAACCATGGATACCTAAGGTCCTGCATTGCCCTGAACATGAGGTAAGTGACATAGTGAATCAGGAGAACTATACTACATTTCTAATTGGAGGTATTTGCTGATATTACTACATATTGGGACAGGCTCTTGGAGATATGAATACCCCTTTAAGGTACATTTACATTATCAAGTTTGTAAGTTGCAAATTGATAGCATTTAAATTTCAAGTACTCTGAAGATATATTATCAACTTACAGATGCAATTACGACAGACAGATTGGGATTACAATGAAATGGTTTCAGTCACTATCTTACAATAACACATATGACTCTTCAAAAACACATCTGCTCACTTACGCCCTACAATTCGGAGTGTCAGAGTCCTACAGAAGTTAAACTTGGTCCACTCATGAGTAATATTGACTAATGAGCCCCAGAGAAACTAATTACTGGCTTGTCCCAAAGTTTTGTGAAGTTTCCAGGAGCCAAGCAGGATTTGGGAGTTTGTTAGAGATATGTAGCAGCTGGAATACGACAAGCGGCCAAGAGAACTGATGAGAGGTGAGGAGCAGAAGTTCAATAACTCACAATGAATTTCAGGTATGTGAAGGCTTTTCACACTCTTTGCCTGGCAAAAATAACATTTTTACTAAAGTATAAAAATGCTAACAAAAGAGTTGGGTCTGCATTTATACACACAAAAGAATTAGGAATAAAAAAGGATAAACTCATAATAATTAGCATTATAATTAGAACGGTGACCAAGAGACTACATATACCATGCTTTCCAGGCTAGTTACGGTATTTAAAGGGAACCGCAGGCAGCATAAATCAGAGCCTGGCTGCACCATACTATAAGGTACTCTCACATTGGCATATAAAAATCTGGTCCAATTCTGCTCCTGAAAAGTTGGGCAAGTGGAATCCATTTGGTTTTCCATATGTCAGTGAGTGTGCGTTTTTTTTTTTCTTGCCTTGCATCCATAGGCAATGCATTTTTTTTCTCATTAGTTAATATTCAACATTTATTTACAGGACCATATACAGTGTTCAGTGCTACAGAATGGTAATGTAGCTGTAAAAAATGGACGGCATATGGATGGTCTGTGTGCTGTCCATTTTTTCTCTCGCACCCATAGACCTGCATTGGTGACTCTCTTCAGATATACGCAGTTATACGGAACATGGTGTCATTTTATTGCATCAGTCCGATTCAAGCTGAGGAACAACTCATAGATCTGACCTGATTCATTGATTAACATTGATCCGAGCTCAGTTTTCTTCTCATTCGTCCGTCTACTCGAGAGTGAGAGTAACCTAAAGATCCAGCTGGGGACTAGAGCTACAGATGAGACTAGTTCAAGGTTTTCCCATTTTATCAATCACGAAATCAATGTGGAAAGAAGCTGGCTGGGACCAACGCTGGACTAGTCTTGTCCCTGACTATTGTCCTCAACTGGATCTTTAAAGTACCGTATATCTTCTCTGGAATTCCAGAGAGTTTCAGGAAAAATATACCTGGCTGCAATCATGCATCCAGGCTCTGCTTGATGCTGACAAAGGTTTGGATAACATGAATCAGGTGATGGGTTTCTTTTAAGGACATGGAACCCTAATGCTGAATGGAAGCTTAAAACAATTTACCAATGTTAATACAATTCTCCACTTGCCAATAATGCTAAAAGATTAAATTAATTCAGATCTTTAACAAACAGACTTATTACACTCCATGCTGACTAGTCTAAGCATATTGCTTGCCTTATTTTCCAACTAGTATGTGTAAATACATAAAGTAATCACCCCATAGTTAACTACCTGCCAAACTGGTGACTGGCACAACTAGAAAAGGCCACCCTACTCACTGTGGTCACTGCTCTTGTACCGCCCCGCGGGCTCAGCTGCGACCGCCGAGCCGCTCGGATCCGTGCTCGTATGGTGGGTGGTGGCTCGAGCCTCTCACGGACCCGGGGGTCACGTCGCTCTGCAAGGGAGTTGGCGCTACATGCAGGGACTTGACGGGGTGGTTCCACGGCCGTGGCCGTGGTGGTTTGGTTTGGGATGTAAGTTCGTGACGCCACCCACGGGTTGTGGTGAATAGATGGACACCACCGATGCCGTTAACTAGGCCTCCCGGGGACGGTGTTGCGCAGCTTGGTGTTGACTCCTCCATGGGTAGGGGAGCGATGGTCCCGGGGGCCCAAAGGAAGGTGCCGAGGCGTGGGAGCGGGTGCGTGCTGGGTGCTGTGTGGCGCGGTGCGCGGCCCGAAGGCACTGGTGTACTCACTATGACACAATACACTGGAGTCTCTGGTAAACCAAACGGGGTGATGAACGGGGCCCGCAGCCGGCTGGAGCATTTCCCGGAATAGGTCGGTGGTTTCCGCTTTTCTCCTGCACCTCTTTGTGTGAATGTTTGACTCCTATGCCTAAGCAACTGTAGTCCGCTCTCCGACTTGTATATGCCGTAGGAGTCCGTTTGCCCGCAGACGCTGGCCCTTTGGGTCTCTATGCCTTGGCGGTGGCTTTACCCTGACTGGTTGGGCTGTTGTCTTCTAACGGGTCTTGTGTGGGATAGGTCCTAAAGTCCAGTCCGCAATCAGTTGATTTGACCGCCCTGTCGGCTTAGGGCTTTGTACTGGGTCTGAGTACCCCTCCTGGTGCTCCGGTTTCAAATCGGTTCCTCGGTTTGATACCTGTGGGCCACCGCCCAACCCCGGTCTTTACGGTTCCACCGGCTGTAATCCCAGCTCCTGCAGGCGGCCACCACCGTCTGCCTCCTTGCCAAAGGTGACTGGGCTCCGACCCAGCCACCGGGTAGTCTGTTGGCAGGCCTGGTCACAGGTCTGCCCCTGAACTTGACTTCTCTCCACTCCGCACTACCACTTGACTCCGTCTGTCTGTGTCTTTCCCGCCTCCAGGCCTGTGAACTCCTCGGTGGGCGGGGCAACCACCTGGCTCCGTCCCTCCTGGTGTGGACATCAAACCTAGAGGGTGGTGACAAGGGTTTCTAGGTTGGCTGCTGTCACCTATCAGGGAGGGGGTGTGTTGTGTGTGTGACTACCTGGGACGACCTGACTAGTCCAGGGCATCACACTCTGCCCTCCGCAGCCTTAAATTGTCATTCTAAGCTGCCTCATGCAGCCTTTCCTACACTGCTGCAACCTTCTGTTGTTAGTGAGTTTCTGCCTGGCAATAGGGAGGTCTGTGGCGCATTGGTTCACATCCACCAGCATTTTAGTTAGATCAAGCCATGGACCCAGCTGACAAATTGGGACCCAGGGATCCCAAGTCTAGTTTCCAAGTACTGTAAGAGGTCCACTTTCAGAATGAGTGTCAGAACCAGCTGATGCAGGCCATTAATGTGGTGGCAAACCAGCTGCAGGTTCTGTCTACCGCAATGTCTTCCACTTCTTCTACATCTGGCCAATCCTTCTCTATAAAGTCAGCCTCTATGAGGGAAACACCTAATGCTCCATTTTCTGGTGGATCTGCTAAGCTCCAGCTTCCGCTTATGTTCCGCTATGATAAAGACTACAAGGAGTGCAACACTTCATTAATGAGTGCAAGATCCACTTCTCACTCCATGCTCATCTCTTTTCTTTGGATCAGACTAAGATAGCCTTTATGGTCTCCCTGCTGTCTGAACAAGCCCTGGCCTGGGCAAATGCCATCAAGGAGTGTAGTGGTCTGGTGACCCGCTACATAGGAAGGTTCCTGGAGATGTTCTGGGTGGTAGTCGAGATTTCAGAGGCACCTCCTCACCTGCTTCATCCCTTTTGTCTGTAAGGCAGGGCATAGACTCCATGGCCCAGTATGGCTTAAAGTTACATACCTAGGCGGCGGAGCTGGCTTGGAATGAGAAGCCCCTGATGGCAACCTTCTGGCAAGGCCTCTCTAGTCGTATAAAAGATGAGTTGAAAGGCAACGATCTATCATCTTTGCCAGATGTCCTTATAGACTTGGTCACTAGGACAGATCTCTGCTTCCATGAGCGGGCCTTGGAACAAGCTCTGGAGTCTCCTTGTGCCCAAAGACCACCTAGGCTGGGTCCGAACTTCCATTTCCATTTGCTACTGCAAGCCGTACCACAAGCCTCTGAGCCAATGCAGGTTGAGCAGGCTAAGCTTTCTATTCAGGAATGACATTGGAGGTACAAAGAGAATGTATTCATGTACTGTGGAGGCAATGCACATTTTGTTCGCTAGTGCCCTGTGAGAATTGGTAACCCCAGCACCTAGGGATGGCTGGAGAGATGACCCTAGGTGAGAGTAATTGCTCGCTGAAGTTGTTTACCAAAGTTACACTGGCCTGGCAGGAGGCGTCCCTCTCCGTGGCTGCCCATCTGGATTTTGGCTTCTTGGGCAACTTCATTCATCTGGATCTGGTTGGCTTCAGCACCATACAGAACAGATGAAAGAATCCATGTGCTATTGCCTCCATTGACAGACAACTATTAGCAGATCATATTCAATTCATTATGCTGCCTGTCATGCTGTGGATTGGAGTTCTGTATTCTGAGAAAAATAGTTTTAAGTGCTACCCATATCTGTGAATTCTTATCTCCTTGGTCTTCCATGGCTGTGTCATCAAGCACCGGTTATTGATTGGTCTGCCGGTCGGGTTCTTCACTGGGGACTATATTGTGCTGCCAACTGCCTCAGCAAGATCATGCCTAAGACTCTACCTTCCATGCTTTCAAGCCTTGTTTCCTTACTTGTCCAGTATCATGCCTTTGCAGATGACTTCAATGAAAAGAAGGCCTTGGTTTTGCCACCACACAGACCTTATGACGGTCTCGTCAATCGTCTACCTGGTACATCACCTTCCTGGGGTCAGGTGTATTTGTGACGCCCTGGCCTATCAGGTCGTCACAGGGTATTGTGCAATCTGCCCTTCTGTGCAATATCCACCTCCTTGGTTACGGGTCCCTAACCTATGGTGTTGCCAAAACCAGCTAAAATCCTAGGAACACTCTGCACCACAACCATCAGACACACCAGTGGAAGGCCTGAGTGGAATAGGGTCGCCCACTTGGGGGGTTGGTTAAGGGGAGGTCAGGAGTGTCAGGAGTACGCCAGTGTAGTGTTGGAGGTGAAGGAAAGAGGAGGTCAGGAGCTGGGCTCCTTGGAAGTACTAGGTAGCAGACATTGGTCTGGGCCTGGTAGGAGCTGGACCCCCTGTCACAGGGGATCATGACAAGGGGCTTGGATCGTTGTGGAGGACAGCCGGCGGCCTTGTACCATCACCGGGCTGGGACCAGGGCATGACGGGGTATGTGGACCCTATGTCAGGGAGTAGCTTCAAGCAACCTGCCAATTTACCTGGCGAGAACGGAGCCTTCAAGATCTGCTCTCCACCCGCTCCAAAATCGGGGTACTAGCGCAACGAGGGGGATAGGACTTTCCATTAAAACGGTCCAGGAAATCCCAAGCGTGAACCCTGAGAGCAAGCTCCCTCAGTTAGCCGCACTGGGAAGCGGGACCCGATTAGTTTCAAGCTATAGGGGCCAACTAAGAAGAGAACAAGGTGCCAAGGGAAAGGTCACAGATCATCAGGCAACACCAGCAGAAACAGGACCCAAACGTTCTCCCCCTCAACGGCAGCGGTGTCCAGAACTTTGGCTTAGGCCCCACTCACACTTGCGCTATTTTGGCGCAAACGGAATCCGTCACTACTGTATTACAGTTCATTTATTTACAGTGGAAGCGTGACATCGTGTGGACACATGCGGGTAGTGCATGAGTCATGTTGTCGCTCTTCCACTGTAAATCAATGAACTGTAAACATTAGTGACGGAGTCCGTTTGCGTTGAAACAACGCAGATGTGAAACCAGCCTTACTAAGTTGTTGGTGTCAGCTTTATGGACTGAGTGAGTACGCAAGTGACCCTTACCTCCCCAACGGCACACCCCCGTCACTATCACCGAGTCCCGGGGCATCACCCCTACCTGTGGAGGGGTTAAGCACCTCGCTGCCCACTCCATCACCACTAGGTACTCCCAGCTGCAGCGGTGGTACTCCACCTTACCACACACCACAGGTGACGTCACGAACTTTAGATACACCATCCCCTGTAAATATCCCCTTTATTCGAGTGGCCGCACGACCCCCGGGTCCGGACGCCCCTCGAGCCACCGTGGATCCGGGCAGCCCGACTGCTGATGTGGGGGCGGCAAACCTCGAAATTCTTGGTGTCACGAACAGGATACGAGCAGGACCCACTTACCTGGGTGACGTGCGCCTTGAAGACCGAGAACCGCGAGTCAGATCCCATTCCCAATTCCGCCATCTTTTCGCGCCAAAAACGCCATTTTCCCCGCAAAAGCGCGCAAAGCAGAAGCCCCGCCCTTCATCCTTAGTGTGAGGCCGGAACCGGAAGTTCTCAGAGGGCCACAGCATCAAGAAGAGTGCTGAGTTAAAACCTAGGGGGCGTGATGGAATGTAACTACAGCGGAAGAGAAGCAGGGACTCCAGGACTCTGCCATAACGTTCCTGGACAGCGCAGAGGCAAGATGGCGGAGCGGAGCTGGTCACCGGAACATGCTGTTCCCGGGAACCCGACCTGGATCGAAGAAGAGACGGAGCAGCTGTGCAGGAGAATGTGGATGCAGTTCCCATTTATACTGGACCACTGGAGGGAAGAGATGAGGAGCCTGGCGATGGCGGTGCGAGCCCGTGAGATTGAGATCCCACGTGAAAAGAGGGTAAGCGGTTACCCAGTCCCTGTTGATTACCCTAATCCGGCCAATACGAGTGGCCGCACTACCCCCGGGTCCGGACGCCCCTCGAGCCACCGCGGATCCGCATCCGAGCAGCCCAGCTGCTGATGTTAGGGCGGCACATATTTGCTATCTTTGCCCGAGACTCGAGCAATGTACGAATACATTCAAGAAAACTAGGCCAAATAATTAGTCCGTAAATCCTCTTCTCCATCTGGAGAAGGCTTCTTCTTCATGTTCAAATAGGATGGTTCCCTACATCCATGCATTGCTAGGGCTTAACAAAATCCATATTAAAAACAAGTATCCTTGTCTTTGATCTCCATACTGCTTGACACAATCCATGGAGCCAAGATCTTCTCCCAATTGTATCTACAAGGGGCTTACAATCTCGTTCGTATCCGCAATGATGACTAAAGGCCACGTGTCACTAAGCAACATCGCTAGCAACATCGATGCTGAGGCACGACTTTTGTGACGCAACAGCGATGTTGCTGTGTGTGATATCCAGCAACAACCTGGCCCCTGCTGTGAGGTCGCTGGTTGTTGCTGAATGTCCAGGACCATTTTTTAGTTGTTGCTCTCCCGCTGTGAAGCACACATCGCTGTGTGTGACAGCGAGAGAGCAACAACTGAATGTGCAGTGAGCAGGGAGACGGCTTCTGCGGACGCTGGTAACCAATGTAAATATCGGGTAACCAAGAAGCCCTTTCCTTGGTTACCCGATATTTACCTTCGTTACCAGCGTCCACCGCTCTCATGCTGTCAGTGCCGGCTCCTGCTCCCTGCACACATAGCCAGACTACACATCGGGTAATTAACCCGATGTGTACTCTGGCTAGGAGTGCAGGGAGCCAGCGCTAAGCAGTGTGTGCTGGTAACCAAGGTAAATATCGGGTTGGTTACCCGATATTTACCTTAGCTACCAAGCGCAGCATCGCTTCCACGCGTCGCTGGGGGCTGATCACTGGTTGCTGGTGAGATCTGCCTGTTTGACAGCTCACCAGCAACCCGTGTAGCGACACTCCAGCGATCCCTGCCAGGTCAGGTTGCTGGTGGGATCGCTGGAGCATCGCTTAGTGTGACGGTACCTTAAGGGAAAGCAGCCTTTAAGATATGTGATGGTCACTACGATTACCTTGTTATGCCTTTTGGTCTGTGAAATGCAGCCAACTTGTTTCAGGGATTACTTAATGACATCAGCTCCTCGGTAATAATATACAGGGACTGTAAAAATTGCACCCACTTCATTCCATGGCCAGCCTTCCTTCCGCCCCTAACCTTGTCATGCAGTTCTTCCAGGATGTTTTTCGCATCCACCATCTTCCTCTCCACATTGTCTCTAACCATGGAGTTCAGTTTGCTTCAAGATTCTGGAGAGCCCTGTGCAAGATACTGAATATACAGCTGGATTTCTCTTCAGCGTACCATCCGCAGCAGACCAATGGCAAGTGGAATGGGTTAATCAGAACCTCGAAAACTACATTTGTCATTTTATCTCTGCCTGTCAGGATGACTGGGTTCAATTACTCCCCTTGGCAGAATTCTCTTACAACAACCATGTTTGAGAGCATCTCCATTCTTCATCGTAAAAGGGAACCTGTCAGCTTAGACATGCTGCTTGAACCATGGGCAGCATGTTCAGCCACTGGCTGATAATCACAGCCAGGTGTGTTTCACTCTGAAACGCTGCAGCGAGAGAAACATACTTTTAATAGCCACTGGGGATCGAGCTGCACAATAGTTGTACAGGTTGGTCCTCGGCAGCTTTACAATGTTTGTGAATGTATAAAATGAACAGCACGGCAACAGGGGTGACTCTGGTTTTTAAGAAACTAAAGCAAGGGAGCTCTTGCTAGCTACCATCCTACTAAATGCACCACTGGTCTGACCGAATCCGCCTTCTCTTCAAGGCAGTTCCCCAGAATCAAGTACACTACTGCTGCATTACAGCTGTTTCAATACCAGAGTACCCCAACTCACCTGCTTCAGAGAACTGCAATCACTGTAGTAGACTCTTTGCTGACACTTACTCCCTTGTCCTAGTCACACATGCAAAAAAAAATTTACTCCTCCAACTGAGGTCGTCCTCACTTCTCCCTCACTCACCAATAATTAACATACTCACTACTAACAGGAAAACAGTCTTTTTCCTGTACTGTAGCCCCTCCCACTGTAGGCTTGTCCCAACTGTTAACTCTAACTGTCCCTGTTCACTGCCTGTTGCGAGGCAGAATGCAGGTTCCTCAAGTTGTATTGCACAACATTATGCAGGCAAACATTAACTCTATCTTAACTCCTTAATGACCCATGACGTGCTATGTACGCCATGGGTTGTCTCCCTGCCTTTGATGTGGGCTCACAAGCTAAGCCAACATCTTTCCCTGCACATGTCGACTGATCTGATCAACCAACATGTGCCTCTAATAGCTGCAGGTGGATCAGAAGTTAACTAGTTAAATGTCAATATTGGACACTGGGATTTCACACGCGGCGGCAGGGGGGATGCATCATTCACTGCTCCCATCGGTACTCCCATGATGTGATTGCAGGGTGCCAATGGGTTGTCATGACAGCCAGGGGTCAGCTAATGACCCCTGTGTCTGTTTTTATGATCCTCCTGTGAACAGCAGCTGTGAGCCAGCGTTCATAGTAGATCATGATTTTTGCTAAACAGAGCAGCTCTGCCTCACTGCTCTGTATAGCACAAGCAATCAGATGATTGTAACTTCAAGTTCCCTAAGAGGACCAGTAAAAACAGTAAAAAGTAAAAGAAAAAGTTTTTGAAAATATGGAAAAAATAAAAATAAACACAAAAGTTAACATCACCCCCCCTTTTGTCCCATTGAAAATAAAACAGTTTACAATAAACACTTATTTCGAATTGCTGTGTTCAGAAATGTCCAATGTATCAAAATATAAAATAAATTAATCTTGGAATAAGGGCAGTAAAAAACCTAAGAGCAAAAACAAAAAAATTGCCCTGTCCTTATGGCATTAACCTATATCTAGTGCACCTATTTAAACATTATACATCAAAATTCACATTATCTCAATACGATTGGTGTCTTCAGAGGGAAACGAGACAACCCGTCCACCTCCTTACAGACCAAAGAAAGCTAAGGTAAGAGTTGTCTCAGGAGATTAGAAAGAAAATTATAGTCAAACAGCTTTATGTTACTGCTACTACAGTTACAGCTCTCTGTTCACAGACGCAAAAATGGAGCATACAAAGAAAAGAACATTGTACCTACTGTGAAACATGGAAGAGGCTCGGTCATATTTTGGGCTGCTTTGCTGCATCTGGCACAGGTTGTCTTGACTCTGTGCAGGGTACAATGAAATCTCAAGATTTGCGCCAAAATATCTCTGTACAGGTGCAAAAGTCTCAGTTATTAAAGGGAACCTGATCCCTATTAACTAATTACAGAGCTGCATTTGTCATTAAAGGATTGTTTCAAGCAACCCCAATGTTAAGGATATATTGCTTGTATAAATGTAAGATCAGCAATTTAATCTTTGTTCCTGCATAAATTTGACTAGTCATAGAGGTATGTACTTGTGCTGAGCAGTCCAGCCCAGTCAGCCGATATCATGCCCATAGAGGCACAGTTATGGTCTCTGTAGTGCCCCTCTTTCCTCCCAACATCCTACGTCACACAAATCTCTTTCTGCCGCTCGGGTGTGCACAGTGATCTGCCTGTGTGCCATTACCCTAGTGTCACAATGCACATGTGACGCCCCTGGACTAATCAGGTCATCACAGGATACTGCACAAACTATCCTACCCGTGCAGTATTCAACCCCTCATGGTTCTGGGTCTCTATCCTGCAGTGTTGCCTCCATCAGCATTCACAAATCCTAGATACACTTTGCACCACACCTGTCAGACACACCAGTGGGCTGCTTCAGCAGGAATAGGGCCACACACCTAGGGGTCAGACAGGGAGGTGGGAGATGTCAAGGTCAGGCAGTTCTCTGGTGACCCTTCAGCTGTGAGGAGCTCTGAGGAAGCTGGGAGTTGGAGCTCCCAGGGGAGAGGAAAACTAGGTCGCAGACGGTGGTCTGGACCTAGAGGAGTCGGACCCCCGGTCGCAGGGGATTAAGGCTAGGTGCATGTAAACCGTCAAGAAGGACGGTCAGCAGCCTGGTCCTATCACCAGTCTGGGACCGAAGGCACGACGGAGTACACGGACCCTAGGTCGGGGAGAAGCTTCAGGCAACCCGGCAATTAACCTGAGGAGAACGGGGCCTTTATGGACTGTTCCCACCAGCTCCAGAATCGGGGCACTAGTGCAACGAGGGGAATAGTGATTTCCTAGCAAGCAGCCCACTGAAATCCCAAGCGTGAGCCCTGAGAGCAGGCTCCTCCACTTAGCCACAGTGGGGAGCGGGGCCCGGATAGCTCCAAGCTACCGGACCACAACGGACACTCTAAAATTTAGTGCCAGGAGACAGGTTACAGACCACCAGCAGCACTGCAGGGGACGGGACCCGGACGAGCTCCCCTTGAGAGGCAGCGGCATTCAGAGACTTGGTTTACCCTGTTGTCAGCGTTTGCTTCATTGCTGAGTGAGTACCTGACTGACCCCTGCACTGTGTCCCCGCATCATCATCCAGAGTCCCGGGGCCTACCCCTACCCGTGGAGGGCAACGTCACCTAGCTGCCCCACTCCATCACCCCGGGTGCTCCCAACGGGAGAGGCGGTACTCCCAATTACCGCACACCATGGGTGGCGTCACGAACTGTACCAAATCCCCTGTAAATACCCCCTTTTACATTTGAGTGTGGCCTCTAAGCCCCCGGGTCCAGAGACCCTCGAGCCACAAACGAACACTACCCCTGGATCCGAGCGGTTTGATCTGCTGCTGGGGCGGCACACACACCCAAGGTCTGACTGGCTGAGCGCTTCCCTCTGCAATCTGTAAACCATGCTGAGCCAGGAGGTAGTGGCTCATAAAGTGAACTACCTATGTGCTACTACTTGCCAGCTCAGCACAATACACAGCAGTGCAGTACACCTTCTGTGAGAAGACCTTTTCTGTTTGTGCTGTAATCTTCTCCCAGTGTGCCACTATGTTCTGCCTCTGTACTATACGCTAGTGCAGTGGCATTGAGGAGGAAGATCACTAATTAGTCTTTGTGAGATATCAGTGGGAGGGTTCCCTCTTTAAAGGGGTTATCAGGCTTATTATACTTATTTTTTGCTATTTCACTATTGAGCTACATTGGGGCAGGTAAGTAGATAGCAACTACCTACCTGCGCTGTTGTCAGCCCCTCTCCCCTGGCTCAGCGCGATCATGTGACCACTCCTGCTGTGATTTTGCTGATTCCTGTGATGATACGTTAACAGGGGCTGGACCTTGTTGGCGGGCATCACAGCTGACGTCATGTTGCCGCCCTGCAGCTGACCAGGTACAGTGTAATGAGCCCCGCCCCTCTCATCTTTCCCCGCCCCTCCCTACATTCCGTACTCTCACCCGCTCCCTGTGCGCTGCTATCTGTGCCCCGTATGTGCCCAGGTCCTGGACAAACAGGGTTGCCCTCTCTGTCTAGGACACCGTCAGCACTGTTTGCCACAGCTCATTTTGATGTATGGGGCCCGGGTACCTGTGTCCCCCCTCCCCCGTGCACTGTCTCTCTCCTCACACTGTGATGAATGCAGACAGGAGCAGAGCAGGGATGTCACCTGACAACAGCGAACAACAGCTTATAGCTTATATGTTGTAAGCAGGCTGCACTCTTCACAGCAAGGAGGAGAAGAGACAGCATGGGTGAAAGAGGGGGGCAGAGAAGAGAGTGTAGGCGGAGAGAACAGGGTGCATGGGTGAGATATTGAGCGGAGGGGCAGAGAAGAGAGTGCAGGGAGAGAAAAGACCATGCACAGGTGAGAGACGGTGCGGGGGGGCGTCAGAGAAGAGAATGCAGGGGGAGAAAGAGTGCACGGGTGAGAGAACAGAGCGGGGGGGAGGGGGAATGGCAGAGAAGAGACTGCAGGGGAGAGAAGACAGTGCACGTGTGAGAGACAGACCGGGGGGGGCGGCAGAGAGGAGAGTGCAGGGGAAGAGAAGACAGTGCACAGGTGAGAAACAGAGCGGGCGGCAGAGAAGAGAGTGCAGGGGGAGAGAAGACAGTGCACAGGTGAGAAACAGAGCGGGCGGCAGAGAAGAGAGTGCAGGGGGAGAGAAGACAGTGCACAGGTGAGAAACAGAACGGGCGGCAGAGAAGAGAGTGCAGGGGGAGAGAAGACAGTGCACAGGTGAGAGACAGAGCAGGGATAGGGGGGTGCTGGGGGGGGCAGAGGAGACAATGCATGAGGGGAGATTATATATATTATATAACTAGGTGTGTGTGGGTGGGTATATGTGTATGTGTGTATGTATCCTATAGACTCACATTGGGGGCTATATATAGTCTTCATTACAGAGTATTCATTTATCTATCAGGTGCTGGGGCAGAATACTGACAGGGAATGTGTGTGCAGGGGGCGGGCAGGGGGCAGGGCTGGACAGTGAGGCCGGGCGGTGCCAGCTCTGACTGTGAGGTTTAGCACAGGAAAATGAAATGTTTGGATGAGCTAAATGTAAACAAAGAGCTGCAAAGAATAAAGGGATAATTCAAGGAAAACAAAAAAAATAATTTAGGGATGTTTTATATGACAATACAGCACAGATTAGCTTAAATTTTTTTGTATGTTAAGTTTATGTCGGACAACTCCTTTAAATAGTCTAAAATGTTGCAGTTCAATATAAACTTTCTATATTATAACAACAGTGGCACAAACAACTTTAAGTGGACCATCACCAGAATTGAGATACTTCAGAGTCGGCTGAGCCTAGAGTGCCATCTTTCTGTCTCTGGGAGGCTACTCCCTGCAACAGCGTGCCCTGCCTAGATACCGCCATGATGCCATGCAGGTGGTTGCACCAGTGGCTTCATATGAATGTTGCTTCTAACTAATGTTTAACTATAAGGCTGGCTATACACCTGGCTTACAGCCGAACAATGTTTCGGCTGATCATTCAGCCAGCAGCCATATCAGCCTACACTCACCTACACAACAGCACTCGTTCAGCCAAGTGCTCCTGTGTTCTCTATATGGCTTATCTCAGCGATTACAATGTGATTGGCAGTACAGAATCAGACGTGTGACCGATATCTCTCCCAACCATCAGTTGGCCTGCACCTCCATACATATTACTATTAGATTACCCTGCCGATATTGCCAGATTCAGTGATTCATGTATGTGTGCCGCCACTGTGAAAGCAGCTGAGCTGCTCGGATCAGGGTTCACTGTGGCTCGAGGGTCTCCGGACCCGGGGTCGTACGGCAACTCAAATGAAAGTGGAGTATGTACAGGGGAATTTAGATATAGTTTGTGACGCCACCCGTGGTGTACGGTAATTGGGAGTACTGCCGCTGCCGTTCGGAATACCCGGGGTGATGAAGTGGGGCAGCAAGGTGTTGTAGCCCTCTACTGGTAGGGGGAATGCCCCGGGACTCGGTGTGGGAAGCCGTGGGATGCAGCGTTCACTCTTGTACTCACTCAGTCAATAAGCAGACGCTGACAACCGGGTAAACCAAATCTCTAGGTGCCGCTGCCGCTGAGGGGAGCTCGTCCAAGTCCCATTCCCTATAGTGTTGCCTGGTGATCCATGACCTGCCTTCTGGCACTAAGTTTAACTTTAACTTTAACGTGGTGGCCCAGTAGTATGGAACTTGCCAGGCCCCGCTCCCCACGGTGGCTAAGTGTGGCTTGCTCTCAGGGCTCATGCTTGGGATTTTCTGGACCATTTAGGATTGGAAAGTCCTATCCCCCTCGTTGCGCTAATGCCCCGATTCTGGAGCGGGTGGGAACAGATCATAAAGGCTCCGTTCTCCTCAGGTGAATTGTCGGGTTGCCTGAAGCTACTCCCCGACCAAGGGTCCGTGTACCCCGTCGTGCCTTCGGCCCCGGACCGGTGATAGTGCTAGGCTGCCGGATGTCCTCCTCGACAGGTCCAGGCACCTTGCCACAATCCTTTGCGACCAGGGGTCCGACTCCTCTAGGTCCAGACCACCTTCTGCAGCCTAGACAGCTTCTCTTGGGAGCCACCGCTCCTGACCTCCTCTCACTCTCACTCTTTACTACTCTCTCTGATTACACTCCTCCCTTCCCCTCCCTGACCGCCCAGGTGGGCGACTCTATTCCACTCAAGCCGTCCACTGGTGTGCCTGGTTGGTGTGGTGCAGGGTGTATCTAGGATTTCATTTGCTGTTGGAGTCAGCACTGTCAGATAGGGTCCCGGAACCATGAGGGACTTGGAATACTTCACGGAAAGGCAGTTTGTGCAGTACCCTGTGATGACCTGATAGTCAAGGGGCATCACATGTGGATGCCTTAAGAGACTCAACTTTGTTTTTTTCCCCCCATTTTAGTCTTTATTAAAAATAAATATACTGTACATATATATTCAAAAACAAAATGAAAAAGTAGGGGAGAGCAAGCAAAAAAGAACACTAGTCCTCCTCAGTACATGTATCATGACCTGACAGGGGGAAATCCCCAAATTGTGTTGATCCCCCTATATATGTATTTTATGCATTTATACTTTATGTAATCTATTTGGAGTATTGTAGACTGTTTTAATATTAATATAAAACTTTTTCATTTTGTTTTTGCTTATTAGTCTTTACAAATGTGACGAGGGTTAAAAGATAATTCAAAGACTGATCATATACACAGCACACCGTTTTTTCATTGCAGTGCATATATTCCTTCTTTTCAATGTTTATTGAGCACTTTTTCAGGCGGCTTGTACAGCGAGTCCACCTGAAATAGACGTCATATGCACATACTCTTAAAATATCAACAATTATTAAATTCTGAAAATCTGAAGACATTGGGACTTGTAAATCATATTCTTGTTATGTTCATCTATATAGTACTGAAATATGCTGCAGTGCTTTACAGAGATTAGGTCTCAGTCTAAATTCCCTATCATTATGTGGGAGGAAACACATGCAAACACAGAGAGAACATACAGACCCCATGCAGATGTTAGATTTCAACCCAGGACTCCACAGCTGTGTTACTAAAGTTAAACAATGAAAATATATGGAATATATTGTTACTTTTTTCTTCATAGTTATTAAGAGTAGCTATACTAGCAGTGATGAGCGAGCACTACCATGCTTGGGTGCCCGGTACTCGTAACGAGCATTTGGATGCTTGGACAGGGTTGACTCATGTACCGAATATAATGGAAGTCTATGGGGAACGTAAGCATTTTTCCGGAAGATCTTCCCATTGACTTCCATCATACTCGGTAAATAAGTCGAACCCGTCCAAGTGTCAAAATGCTTGTTACCAGTACTGAGCACCTGAGCATGGTCATGCTCGTTCATCACTATTTACTAGTTATACTACTTTTCATCAGCCTGTCTCAATAGTTAACACTGTTACTTTGCAGCGCTGGGGTCCTGGGTTCAAATCCCACCAATGACAACATTCTGCAAGATATTTGTAAGTTATCCCTGTATTGGTATCAGTTCCCTCCCACACTCTAAAAACATCGTGACAAGGAATTTAGATTGTGTGCCCCAATGGGGACAGTGATGAAGTCTGAAAAGCACTGCACAATTTGATGGTGCCATAGAAACGCATAAAATCTCCATTGGCAGATACAGATTGCTATTAGTCAGGAGAGAAGCTCATGAACCAAAAACATCATTATTTGACCCTTTACTTCCTTAACATCTGCAATCTTGAGTACAGTATTCCTGGAAATTCATCCTTAGAGTAAATATATTCCTGCCATTACTTCTTAATGTTCATCCAAAAAGGTAGCATATTGTGCCGGTTTGGCAGCCACACAATTGATTTCATCTCAAACCTTGGTGACTACACAGGAAGTTAGTGACTACAATATAAGTCATTAAGCGCATCTGCCCCGGGATTCATTGTGTCTGAATATAACTGCTGCAGTCACTATATTTTAGAGTTCCATTCGCAGTAAATAGGTGTCATTGACTGTCTATGTGAATATAGACTTGTTTTCCATTGGGATATACACCTTCCAACAGCTGATACACCAGGTACATCTAAAAGGGACATCAAAGCTATGTCTGGGACAGCGTAATTCCCACCTAAAGAGGGGTTTTCAGAGTCAATAAAACCAGTTCACACCTTTTAATCCTACAACTGGAGCACCATCCTTTAAAAAAGAATGGATTTTCAGGCTGCAGGCAATTTATGCACAAAGTGTATTAAAGGGAGGACTGTGTGAAAAGTGGCATGTTCAGGCTTGCCCTAGACTTATATCCTAGCTGCATTACATTGGGCTTAACTGGTCCACAATAATCCTCTTGTGTTTGCAAAGGATTGGTTAGGTTAGATTTTCTAGCCTTTGATGCAGAGAAAATTGCTTTATTAGAGGATACTGAGGAAGTGGAATGAATACCATGATACTGATGTATAACGTCTATTGAGCAGTCGCGATTTATTATTATTATTATTATTATAGCGCCATCTATTCCATGCTGCTTAACATGTGAAAGGGGTATACATAATAGGGACAAGTACAATAATCATAAAGAATACAAGGCATAGACTGGTACAGGAGGATAGAGGTCCCTGCCCGCAAGGGCTCACAATCTACAAATTTAAAATGCTCCTTTCCTTAAAAAATATGTCTATTAGTAGCAAGATATAGTCTGACAGACGGGTGTAAAGATTATATCAAAGGTAAAGGAAACAAAAATTAATCATAACCAATAATCCTTTATGCTCCTATTTACATATAATTTTTATTTGTATAGTGCCAACATATTCCACAGTGCTTTACAGTTCAATTAACACTAGTTCAATGACCTCACTGCTTCACCACCGTGCGGAGCTGCCGCCCCACCACCGTGCGGAGCTGCCGCCCCACCACCGTGCGGAGCTGCCGCCCCACCACCGTGCGGAGCTGCCGCCCCACCACCGTGCGGAGCTGCCGCCCCACCACCGTGCGGAGCTGCCGCCCCACCACCGTGCGGAGCTGCCGCCCCACCTACACCCCACCTACTGTCTCCTCCCCAAAATCCTTTAGGATGTAAGCCCGCAAGGGCAGGGCCCTCTTCCCCCTGTGCTAGTCTGTCTATTGTAACGTGTACATGTATTCTGTATGTAACCCCCTCATGTACAGCACCATGGAATCAATGGTGCTCTATAAATAAACAATAATAATAATAATAATAATTTGCAATGCAATGATGCCAGCCACTATGAAGTCACTTTTGGCTAAATACCTCATTGTAGCTTTTTTTGCTTAAACAAAATAATAATCATCATCAGAGGAAATATGCTGCATATATTAATTAATTATAAACCAATTAAAGGGGAGATTTGAATTATAAAATGTGCATAGTAATGGAATAGAGTAATACTCCATAAAATTGTATTTAAACAGTATAAATAATGTATCGCAGTTTACATGAAACCTACTGTATAAGGCTATGTGTCCACGGTAGAATGTACCTGCGGACTTTTCTGCCTGAAAATCCGCGACTTTCGCGGCAAATCCGCACCCGCGGATTTGCCGCGGATTTTGATGCGGATTTTTTTTTTTTTCCCCATTCTATACCCAAAATCCGCACCAAATCTGCAACAAACAATTGACATGCTGCAGATTTTTCCGGATCAAAATCCGCGGCAAATCCGCAGCGGAAAAATCCGCAGCATGGACACAGCATTTCCAAAATGCCATTGAAATGGCTTGGAAGTGCCGCTGCTGCAGATTTTCGGGAAATCCGCGGCAAATCCGCGGCAAATCCGCAGCAAAATCCGCGGTAAATCCGCAGCGTGGGCACATAGCCTAAGAAATAAGTTTGGGTTAGCTGTGTTGAAAAATGGTCTAGTTTGGCTGGGCTCCATGTACAGCTCTGAGCTTGAGTCCTAAAACTGCATTAGTGGACCAGAATGGTGTGTATAGTGATTTTTTTTTCCCATGTAAACTATAGGTTCGTTTGAAAAATTGACCATGCCTATAATGGGTACATGTTCAGTTCATGACACATAGGGACAACAATCAAATCGAATATACACTTAACTGACTGAGCAAAGGCGTTATGGAGGTTGCAAAAACATATATGCACTGTAATACACAGTCAACGGAGGCTTACTAAAGCTGGCTTTACACCTTAGTGACGAGTGCTGACGTCACGAGTGCAGCGGACTTCATCACCGTAGGTAATGTACCTAGTTAACCTCATGACATCGGCGCTCGTCATGCCCTGCGGTGACCTGGTCTGACCTATTGATGTTAGCTCAGATCACTGCACTGCTCTCCTAGCTAAAGGGGAACATTCTGCTCTTCATTGACTGGGACAATGAGTATGGTATGGCTTGCCGTGAGACCCCCTTATTGGATTAAGCCGGACCCGTTTTTTTTTTTTCTTTTCAATAAATTGGTGGAATGTGTTGTGGAATGTTTTTTCAAATAAAAATGTGTTTGTCTTCTATTTTTTTTTATTATAACTGACTGGATTAGTGATGTCGGGTATTTGATAGACGCCGTGACATCATTAACCCCAGGGCTTGATGCCAGGTGACATTACACAGTGGGTATCAACCCCATATATTACCTCATTTGCCACGGCACCAGGGCATCAGGATGAGCTGGGGCGAAGCACCAGGATTGGCACATATAATGGATGCGCCACTTCTGGGGCAGCTGCGTCCTGCTATTTTTAGGCTGGAGCAGGTTCAATAATCGTGGACCTCCCTAGTCTGAAAATACCAGACCACAGCTGTCTGCCTTACTTTGGCTGGTGATCAAATTTTGGGGGGACCCCATGTTTTTTATTTTAAATCATTTATTTAATTTAAAATAACAGCATGGGGTGCCCTCTGTTTTGGATTACCAGCCAAGGTGAAGCTACCATCTGTGGTCCGCAGGCTGCAGCCATCTGCTTTACCCGAGCTGGCTCCAAAAAAAGGGGAGATCCCACGTCATTTTCTTAAATTATTTATTTTTTTGCTAAATACAAGGCTAAACACCCTTTAGTGCCACATGAAAGGCACTAAAGGATACAAGATTACAAATGCAGGGGAGTGGAACATTATATATGTCTTTCTCATCTATCTATTATCTATATATTCTTCTATTTATCTAACTATCTATCCATCTATTATTACTATTTATTATTTTAATGCCATTTATTCCTTGGTGCTTTACATGTGAAAAGGGGTACACATAGTAAGGACAAATACAATAATCATAAACAAAACAAGGGACAGACTGGTACAGGAGGAGAGAGAACCCTGCCCGCGAGGGCTCACAGCTACAAGGGATGGGTGAGGATACAGGAGGTGAGAGTATAGATGGTCGTGCGGCACTATATCAGACTGAGGGTTACTGCAGGTTGATAGCTTGGCGGAAGACATGGGTCTTCAGGTTCCTTTTGAAGCTATCCATCTATCCATCTATCTATACATCCATCTATCCACCCCTCTATCTATCCCTCCATCTATCCTCTATCTATCTATTCATCTATCTTTCTAGCTGCTTACATTTTTTTTGCGGTCCACAAAAAAAATGGAAGGCACACGGATGACACACAGACCGTATACAGAACGGAACGGATATGGAAGTCACTCGGATGCAACACAGATGCATCTGTGGAAAAACAGGAACGTTTTTTGCAGACACAAAAGCAGGACGGTCGTGTGAATGTTGCCTATTAGGGAATGTTATAACAGCTTGTAATTTGTAGTATACAGGAAGAGAAAGATTTTTCAAACATCAAGAGAAAAACAGTAACAATGCAGTGACATGACAAGAATCTATATAACTAATCATATGCTAAATAGTTGCAAGTCAAATTTTTGTATGATAGCCAAGATGATTATTTATAAAATGAAGGTAGTTTCACGCTCAAAGCTGTAGTGGATAGTAAGATATGGATCCTGTAGGTCAAAAGTTCAAAACATTGTTACCCTTTGCCTGTCACTGTATATGCACATAAAATGTGTGTAATATTTTACCAACCTATATGTCATATATAGTATATAAAAAATGTCCAGTTTACAGGGTTTGTACAACCTCCAGTGAGTAAATGTGGGTTTACATTACCTGATTTTGTGGTGTTATATGAACATCAATCAGTAATAATTTGCTCATTCATCGGGTGATCGTCAGCCTGGTTAGACTGCAGTATTCTCGTGAAACAAGCATTCCAAGAACACTCATCTATGATAATTTTGCACTGTAAATAGACCTATAGTGTGGACCATGGGAACAATCAAAGGATATTTCAGAAAGTACAGTCTGGGACGCAAGCTGTCATACGCTGAGGTGGTGCAGGAAACACCCAAGGTTGTAAAGAGGTTCATCAGACCAAATGCAGCCCCTGTTTAAGAATCAAAGATGTGTCACTGGTTCAGACACCCCACTGCTAAATAGTGTGCTGTGATAGCAGATGCTGCCCTGAATATATACCTCCCTATGACTCCATCCACAAGTTGAACACAGTGTAGATAGAGGAGAGGAGAGGGGAGGGGGGTCTGTAAGCATTAGACATATGATACCAGAGTTACTAGTCTAAATATAAAACAGAGAAAGTGCAAAATGAGTGATATAAAGATGTAAGAATTCTAAGAAACACAATATAATTGACATATTACAGCCGAATTTTGTTTCCCGGCTGCATACCTCTGGTTACAAATTACGGACCTGAGATTGCCTACAGAGTGCCTTGTTAGCCATTATCTAGGAAGATCTAATACAAATTGTGCAGTGTGTCAGGGGCTTTCCAGACAGAAAAATTTTATTAGCGAACCAGGGTAGCACGCGAGACAAGTTAAAGGGTTCTTCACTATCAACGCTATCAAGGAGCGAGCCAACAAAATCAATGGAATATAGTTCCAATGAATCCAGTGACTGTCCATCTCCTTCTATCGTCTTTTTGTATGCGGGACAGATGACTGTTTGTTTGCCTTCGTCAACTGTGCTGAATGTTTACTGGGGACAGGGACCAAAAATATCCACCAGGTGGCTGTCCAATATAAAAAAAGCATTCATATAACTGGCTCACATGATGCCTTGTTCCTCGTGCCATCATTTGGTTAGAGAACCTAAAGGTAGAGGTGGTGAGTTAGACGGGTTGTGAAACTACCCCTGTGCTGGTTCTGCCGTGCATAAATTCTTCACTATTCATAAGGTAGCTTAGGTGGTTGTCATCACAGTGTTTAGATTTTGTTTTAGTGGCATCTTTCATGGCAACTCTGGGAAAACAATGGCAGGTATGAGATGGCATTGTTCACTAGCAGGGTTTGTGTCTAGATGGTAAATATGGTGCTCTGTATAAGATGGTACACTAGTATTAGGCTAGGAACGCACTTTGCGTTTTTACCTGCGTTTTAGGTGCTTTATAGGTCCGTTTTGGGAAGCACCTTTTTCTTGCCATAAGGCATGCGTTTTGATTTACCAGCAAAGTCTATGGAAAAATTGGATTTTCCGACCCCACTTTGTGTTTCTAAACGCTGCGTTTAATTTGCATATTTTGTGTCAAAAACCATGTGTTCAAAGAAGTAACATGTCAGTTGTTTTTGCCATTTTCGGTGCGTTTTGCTAACATTGAAGTCAATGAGAAATGGCAAAAACCAAGATTCCTTCAAATTCCTGCGTTTTACCTGCTTTTTCAGTGGAGAAAACATGCGTTTGGACTACCAAAACGCATGCTTTTTGATCAATAAAATGATTTCATTAGTCCCTTTACACACACACATAGTCTGACCATTTAAATTAAGGAAAATGATACTTTATTGCAATTTTTCTATAAAATATCATATTACCGCAATAATTTAATGAACATAATTTAATTTCATGATTTTTTCTATGATTATAGATTTGATTTTTTTTTTACCATTTTTTCTAAGATTTTGACTATTTAAACTTTATTAAGCAGTGTCTTTATGTTCAAAACGCAACTATCAGAACGCAGGTGGAAACGCATGTAAAAAGCGCTGAAAACGCATCAAATACGCGGCAAAAACGCATGCGTTTTCAGCGCTAAATTTCAGAAAAAGGCAACTTTGGTCAAATCAATTAAGCCCAAAACGTGCGTTCTAAACTGCAAGTAGGTGAACGCAAAGTGCGTTCCTAGCCTTAGTATTATTAAATCTTTCTCCACTTGTGTATGGCTGGGCTCTTGCAGTGTCAGTGTGCACATGCAAGGGCTAGAACCTAGTTAAGGCCCTGTGCACATAGTGCGTATTTTGCTGCAGATTTGCTGTGTTTTTTGCTGCAGACAAGGTGCGTTTTTTGTTCATATCCTTCCTGCAGTCCTTCCCAGCAAAATATATGAGAAATTCTTAATGCTCTGCGCACATTGCGTTTTTTTTCCCTACAGGTTTTGCTGCAGAATTTCTGCAGCAAAAAGGAAGCAGCATGTCACTTCTTTTCTGCAGGTATCTGCGGTTTTGCCATTAAATAATGGTTAAAAATTGCAGGGACCAACCTGCGGAAAAAGCGCACCAAAACCGCATGCAGATTTTGGGTGCGTTTTTGATGCGTTTTTTTTGCTGCAGGTGCAGAATTCTGCCAGAGGGTGCGTATTTTACTTAAGAAAGACATTTTCCCAGTGCGCACAGACCCTAAGACAGCACTCGGTGCCAAGGGTGCTCCGAGGACCCCTCACTTGTATATGTAATAAAACACTTATTTTTTTATTTAATATTTAGTAGTGAAATCTTTACCACAAGAGTAATTTGTATAGGGCTACATCTTCTATATGACTGTTAAAAATGGTTTAATCTGAGTTTTGAAGGTGACAGACGTATTTTAGGCAGTTTGAAAGTAGCAATAATCTGAGGATATAAAATGGGTCATAATTTTCCGTGTGAAGACCCAGGCTTCATTATGCAAATGAAATGCCAAATGTAAATTGTTCTTTACAACCAACACGATTCCACTAAATAGTCTAAGTGCTTGTATCCTGTTTGTAAATCATTTTTACTTAAGTTTTTTATATTAAGTATGCTGCATCCTGAATGAAAATTCTAATACATTAGCTTCATTTTATTAGATTTGAAGCCTTTTTAACCGTTTTTGCCAACTGTGTTTTTTATATATATATATATATATATATATATATATATATATATATATATATATATATTCACCTTTTGTGCCTCCCCTATTTCCTCATAGACTGTAAGCTTACGAGCAGGGCCCTCACTCCTCCTGGTATCTTAATTTTGTTATTTTGTATTGTCTCATATTGTTTGTACATGTCCCCTCTGAATTGTAAAGCGCTGCGGAATATGTTGGTGCTATAGAAATAAAACTTATTATTATCATATATACATATACTATATATATGGTTTATATATAGTCTAAATCTATATTTTGAACTGGTTTTGTACATTTTTTTTACAAAAAGAGATGAATTTAATTTTAAGGATTATTTTCATGATCTTTGGCCTAATAATATTTTAGTTTAATCCTACAGCATGTTTCCTGGGGCAGGCTGCACAGTGCAGAAAGGGGGGTAAAGACAGTGAGAGATGGTCACAGTCTGGGGAATGGTAGGGGAGGAGCTGAAATAATGTGGATAGACTCCTGATTGATGTCAGTGGGTGGTCTTTTGCCTTTAATTTGTCTTTCTGGGGGTGGGGAGTTCAGGGGATTCTTTAAAGATCTTGAGTGAAGGCAGCTTTCACATCTCTGGTCAGAGCAGACAGAGCACAGCCAGGAGTCCACTGCCTCCAGAAGTGTACATCACTTTCACAGCACTGATCTCAGCTATGCAGAACCATACAGACCAAGCATATGACTACAACGAAGACTACAACTATGACTACGCAAATGACTCAGATCTTTGTACAGAGACAGACTGGGACTTGTCCTATTCCTTGCTGCCAGTGTTTTACATGCTGGTTTTCGTCTTGGGACTATCTGGAAATGGAGTTGTAATCTTCACAGTATGGAAAGCTAAACCCAAAAGAAGATCTGCGGACACCTACATAGGTAACCTTGCAATTGCTGACTTGGCGTTTGTGGTTACCTTACCTCTGTGGGCTACCTACACTGCTCTTGGCTTCCACTGGCCATTTGGGTCTGCCCTCTGCAAGATCAGCAGTTACCTTGTCTTGCTAAACATGTTTGCCAGTGTGTTCTGTCTCACCTGCCTGAGCTTTGACCGATACTTGGCTATTGTCCATTCTCTCTCCAGTGCCAACCTGCGCTCTCGTTCAACCATGATTATATCCCTGGCCGTTATATGGCTGCTCTCAGGATTACTGGCACTTCCAAGTCTAATTCTACGAAATACACGTGATGAAAACAACCACACTCTGTGTGACCTGGACTTCAGTGGAGTCTCCAGCAAGCAATATGAAAAAATCTGGATTGGAGGTCTCAGCATCATGACCACAGTACCAGGCTTTCTGCTTCCACTACTCCTCATGACAATCTTCTACTGCTTCATTGGATGCAAAGTTACTATGCATTTCCAAAACCTGAAGAAGGAAGAACAGAAGAAGAAAAGACTTCTAAAGATCATAACCACACTTGTGGTTGTGTTTGCCATTTGCTGGCTTCCATTTCATATTGTGAAAACCATCCATTTCTTGGACCTGATGGGCTACCTGGACCTCTCTTGCACTGCCCAGAACTTGATTGTAAGCCTTCATCCATATGCAACATGTCTGGCATATATTAACAGCTGTCTTAACCCTTTTCTCTATGCCTTTTTTGATCTTCGATTCCGTTCCCAATGTTTTTTTTTTTTTGGACTAAGCAAAACCCTTCATGGACAAATCAGTAACACCTCATCCAGTCTGAGTGCGCAAACACAAAAATCCGAAATCCATTCTTTAGCAACTAAGGTTTAATTAGGAAATGGACATGTGATAGTCAGGGGAGGGGGGAAGCGTTACCTTCTAGTCTGTGGTTAATTGGACTTTATCTCTCAGCTAGGAGCACTGCTGATAATGGAGAAGACCACTGTATCTTTACACTGGAGCCTGAAAGACTTTATTGGGGACTGTCTGCTTGGAAAATAACAGTACTGTCTCCAGGTCATCAAAGACTTGCTCAATCTCTCTCTGGTACAGGGGAGCTGGTTGGATGGAGCAAGATATGCTACATCTTGGTGGGACAGGTATACCTGTAAATAATACCACTTTGATGACTCGCAGTATCAAACCGGTCATCACATATTCCATATTTAGTGACGTTATGTGGCATGTTATAGCACTTCCATAACAATATAGAGGTTTTGTCTAACACACTTGTTAAAAGAAATTGCATAGAGATGTATAAGTAATATTCTGCAATGTCTTCCAATGTTGCACCTACTTCATTACAGAATTGATGTGAGTATGGGGGTGTTTATCGGGTTATATCCGCTTTTAACCCTCTAATGCATAAGAATGTAGCAATTCCTTGCAGAGCAAAGTTTTGCTGTTTTGTTTTTTTTTTTCAATCATATAAAGTGTGTTGCTCTCAGATCTGTATGTATGTAAATAAATAATAATAACATATCCCCTCGGAGAGGGGCAACTTTTTAAGTGTTTGGTATACTTTTGTAAAATGTTGCAATAAAAATCTTCATTTTGAAAATAAACAGCGTTTTCAAGTTCTTTGTAAATTGAGGGGTCGGATCATTCTGGGTTCTTTGCTGTAGGCAGGTTCATGGTAAGTCTATAATAAATAGATCTTGTAAATAATCCTATACAAACTGCAAATGATAGGATTAGAAAAAAGTCACTAACACCAGAGTCATAGTCATAATGCAGAAAAATGTACTTGGCCATGTAACCAACTGTGAAAATCCATCCCCGGGCACTCAGGAAGTTATCAAGATTTCCGGATAACAATGGATTGCAGTACTGTGGTATTTTAAATTCTTTATTATTTTTTTTATTGTAACATCAATGGGCAATATCATAACAGTGGTGATATGGAATGTTTTCCAGATACTACACATAAAATATATAGATTTCAATAAACATACCGTGTAAACCGTAAATTTAAGCTTAGTATGTTTATTGACATTTTAGCATTTCCCAGTAGCTTGACGTTTTACCATTGTTTTGCTACTCTTGATTTCATGGTAAAACCACAGTATTAGGTCATGTTCACATATTCAGTATTTGGTAAGTATCTTACCTCATTCTTTGTAAGCCAAAATCAGTAGTGGGTAAGAAACACAGAAGTGGTGCCCGTGTTTCTATTATACTTTTCCCTGACTGTTCCACTCCTGGTTTTGACTTACAAATACGGATGTAAAATACTGACCAAATGCTAAGTGTGCACATGGCCTTAGGCTATGTGCGCACGTGTGTGTTTTTCATGCCTTTAAGCTGCGTTTAGCACTGCAGCGTAAAGACATGCGTCCTGCGTCCCCAGCACAATCTATGAATGTGCATAATCCATCCGCAAGTTGCGTTTGAGAAATTTTGATCCAAATCGCGGCGTTCATTAAAGCAACATGTCACTTATTTTGTGCGCTTTGGATGCTGCTCCCACTCTGTCTATGGGAGAGGCAGCATCCAGAGCACATGAAATCGGCATCTATTCTGCAGACACACTGCATCCATTATGCAGTGTTTCTGCAGAGATTTGAAGTGCACATGCACTGCCAAATCGCTGCAGAAATTTCAGCATGGACGTGCGCACATAGCCTTAAAGTGTAAATATTATTTCCAATTAAAAATGAAGTAAACCAATTCTTTAGTGGCCGCGCTCCCCGTAGTAATGATTTTAAAAAACTCTTGTCCTCAAATGGAATTTATTACTCAAACATACGGAAATAAAAAACGGATACAACGCGTTTCAGCGGGAACAACCGCCTTCCTCAGGTATCTAAATAAAAATAGATACCTGAGGAAGGCGGTTGTTCCCGCTGAAACGCGTTGTATCCGTTTTTTATTTCCGTATGTTTGAGTAATAAATTCCATTTGAGGACAAGAGTTTTTTAAAATCATTATACGGGGAGCGCGGCCACTACAGAATTGGTTTACTTCATTTTTAACTTTTTCACCTGTGGGAATCCGAGGCAGGACCAAACACAGGATCAATTCAAGGCAAGCAGCAGACCCGGATAAGGAGACTTTGGAAAAATCATATATGCCTGAAGTTTTGTGGCAATAGGTGAGTGCATAAAACTTCAGTAAAAAAAGAGCACCAGAGAGCCGCTTTGATAACGCGCTGAGATTGGCGCCGCGTGTTTGTTTTTTATTATATACCTTGCAGGGAATCACCTTACTTCATATTATTTCCAATGATATGCACATATTCCTTTTTATAAGTCCGGCAGATCAGTGGGGGTCCAGGTTCTGAGACCCAAACCAATCACTCAAAAAATTACTCAGAAGAGAAACTCAACAAGCAAAATCGCTCAGTTCCTGCTGCACGCAAAAATGGTGTACAAAACCATAAAAAGCCTATGGGTCCACACCTATGGGCAGTCATTAGAGCGCCGAACACCCACCAATCTACAGAACATGTATGGGGGTATTATGTACAAAAAAATATTTGAAATGATAGTAAGTAAAGAGAATGTGTAACTATAACGTAAATGCAACTCTGTTGGTTCTTATTTGCTTGTTTTAAGCTGGAATCAAACATACAGTTGAGCCAAACACAAGTGGATAAAAACAATATA
Organism: Anomaloglossus baeobatrachus; assembly: GCF_048569485.1. Taxonomy (NCBI): domain Eukaryota; kingdom Metazoa; phylum Chordata; class Amphibia; order Anura; family Aromobatidae; genus Anomaloglossus; species Anomaloglossus baeobatrachus. Next base: position 653,217,123 of record NC_134353.1, read on the forward strand.
ATTTACAGTATTTTTTCTTTTTACTACAAGTAAAATATATCTTTGTACCGTGTTAGCCAGTAGAGATAAAAAAATTGTTTAAAAGAACAGAGAGTCCTCAGTGGTTGATACCTTTTAATGGCTAACTGAAAAGATGGTAATAATTGCAAGCTTTCGAGACTACTCAGGTCTCTTCATCAGGCATGGTATAACACAAAATCTGAAGAGTCACATACTTATACACAACAGGACTTAGAATAGTGCAGTAAAAAAAAAAAAAAAAAAAAAGAACAAGTTATATGAAACAGAACTATCTCTATGGCAGGGGGACAAGCTGTTCTAGCCATAAATACTGCTGCAGTTCAGTGTGAAAGTTTTATTGTCCTTTGATAAGGGTCTGGTCCAGGGCTGTGACACGCTCGGATGGTCAGAGGAGCACATCTTTTAACTGATGTAAAAAGACATGAATCCATGAGACACATTCATTCCTTCTCTGAATGTGTCAAAGGTCATCATAAGTTTGTACTCCCATAGTCTCCTGTCTCTCTGGGACTTGAAGTTTCCTTTCAATACCAGCAATTTCATGTCCATGATGCTGTGGTCTGGGTTACAAAAATGTTTGGCCACAGGTAGATCCATCCTTTTTTCTCTAATTGTGTGGCGGTGAGAATTCATCCTTGTCCTGAGCTGTTGTCCTGTCTCCCCTACATACAGACCCCCAGTTGGACATTTGGTACATATAATTAAGTACACCACATTGGTTGTGGTGCAGCTGAACGTACCTGGGATCTTGTAGTCCTGATGTGATCTGGGAATCTTTATCTTGTCCGTTGTCAATATTAATGGACAGGTCTTGCATTTTTTCTGGTTGCAGGGAAATGTTCCTGTTGGTGTTGGAGAGGACAGGGAGCTTCTGACAATGATGCTTCTTAGATTTGGGGGCTGTCTAAAACACAGAAGTGGGGGGTCTGGAAAAATAGATTTTAACCGGGCATCTTTTTGCAGTAATGGTTGTAGTTTCCGTGCAGCTCCTCTAAACACCTCCAGATGTGGATTGTAGGTGACTACAAGAGGGACCCGGTTGTTCTCTTCTTTGGTTTTATAATGTAGAAGATGGTTTCTTGATATTCTGGTGGCTCTTATAATCTGGTTTTCAATTGTTCTTGGGTGGTAGCCTTGATTCAAAAAGGTTTTTCTGAGGCCCTCAAGGTGATTGTCTCTATCTGTACTGTTGGAACATATCCGATTGTACCTGATAGCCTGGCTGTATACAATAGAGTTTTTTATGTGTTTTGGATGAAAACTGTCCCATTTCAGGTATGTTGGACGGTCAATTGGCTTCTTGTACAGGGATGTCTGTATTTCATTGTTCCGTAGTTTAATGATGGTGTCCAAGAAGTTGATTTCCGTGCAGGAGTAGTTGAGTGTTAGGTTGATGGTGGGATGAAACTGATTAAATTGTTCATGGAAGGTCTTCAGCTGCTCCTCAGACTCTGTCCAGATGATTAAAATATCATCAATGTAACGGTAGTAGGCCAGAGGCCTGATAGGACAAGAGGATAAAAAGTCACTCTCAAGCTTGGCCATGAAAAGATTTGCATATTGTGGTGCCATTTTGCTTCCCATTGCAGTCCCAGTCTCCTGTAGATATATGTCATTGTCAAATTCAAAGTAATTATGGGTGAGGATAAATTTTGTAAGCTTCACCACAGAATTGGCATCAGTTCCTGTATTTTCCAGGAAAATTTTGCAAGCATTTAATCCATCCTGGTGTGGAATATTCGAGTACAAGGATTCCACATCCATGGTGGCAAGGATGGTTCCCTCTGGAAGAGGACCTATTGCTGATAGTTTTTTCAATAGGTCAGTAGTGTCCTGGATGTAGCTGGTTGTATCCCTTACCAAGGGTTTAAGGATACCCTCTACCCATCCAGAGACTTGTTCAGTGAGGGTGCCCACACATGAAATGATGGGCTGGTATTGAAAGGAAACTTCAAGTCCCAGAGAGACAGGAGACTATGGGAGTACAAACTTATGATGACCTTTGACACATTCAGAGAAGGAATGAATGTGTCTCATGGATTCATGTCTTTTTACATCAGTTAAAAGATGTGCTCCTCTGACCATCCGAGCGTGTCACAGCCCTGGACCAGACCCTTATCAAAGGACAATAAAACTTTCACACTGAACTGCAGCAGTATTTATGGCTAGAACAGCTTGTCCCCCTGCCATAGAGATAGTTCTGTTTCATATAACTTGTTCTTTTTTTTTTTTTTTTTTTTTACTGCACTATTCTAAGTCCTGTTGTGTATAAGTATGTGACTCTTCAGATTTTGTGTTATACCATGCCTGATGAAGAGACCTGAGTAGTCTCGAAAGCTTGCAATTATTACCATCTTTTCAGTTAGCCATTAAAAGGTATCAACCACTGAGGACTCTCTGTTCTTTTAAACAATTTTCTTTTTACTATTAACATGTTTTTTTCTGGATAATCTTCTGGCTGGGAATTGAAAACCACATCAAATTGCCACAAAAGCTATGGCCACAATTCGTGAAGACCACCGATATTCACGCCAGTCTTGATGAAGGGGCGTTTAGGAGTCATTAAGAGGTGCATGTCTTTTAATGAATCGGGAGTGTCTGATAAGTGACATGTGCCTCCATGCCACAATTCTGGCTCCACTCCCTACCTAGAGTAAGATTTCTGGAGTAGGGAATGTCACAGCTCATCATGAATTAGATGAGTTATGTGCATCATGCCCCACCCCAGCTCCACCTACATATGTGAAAACAACAAAAGTCTCAATATTTTTGCATAAAAAGTTTTCTACTTTCCAAAGCAGTTTATGCCAGAATTCCAGCGAATTTGCTTTGATGAATCAGGGGCGGTATATGTGATTCTAATCTGGGAGGTGGACTTGCATAGGCTATAGAATAAAGCCCCCCATATATTAGATATCTGTTGGCCCGACTGTTATCTCTTCTGAGTAGGCCATACACAGGAATGCTTAGCACCACCAAACGTTCCTGCGTTCTCTACAAGGGAGCTGCTGACTGAATCCTCTGCCGTTTCTCACCCAGAGAACAAAAGGATTAACCAATGGAAGTACAACATGCTGGAACCTGCTCTCCACCTTATCATCTGTTTAGGGAGAGTTGGGAGACCCCCGAAACTTTTCTTGAATGTGTATGTGGGCCTTAAAGGGTATATCCAGGACTTTAAAGAAAAATAAATGTGCATGCCTAAGCACTAACAGGCAGGTAGTTGCTACCTACCTTCCTGTTGTGACCGACGATCTTTGCTGTTACAGACCGTTCCTGCTGCCAATTCAGCTGCTTCCGCTTATGTCTCGACAACAGAGCAGATGCTTCTCATCCGCTCTGCTCTGTAGAAGGGGTAGGATAGCTGACATCATGCTAGCCCAGTTAGGCAGAAGGTAGCCAGCTGTCAATCAGCATGATGTTGGCTGTCCTGCCCTGTTTACAGAGCTGAGCCGATGAGAAACGGCAGCTTTGTTGACGAAGTCACTGTATCGCAGGCAGAAGCAGTCTGACTGCTATGTGCCAGTGAAGAATGATGCTGGCCACAACAGGCAGGTTGTAGCAACTACCTGCTTGTTAATGCCTAGGCACTTTTTTTTATCTTGGAGTATTTTTGGAGATATTCTGCCCATATATCAGAACTCTAGGAAGAATTATTACACATGTAGTGTCACGCAATATTTTTCTGCAAGATTCATACAGATCTTGTAGACTGTGAGCCCTTGCGAGCAGGGTCCTGGCTCCTCCTGTACCCGTATGTGCCTTATATTGTTTATGATTATTGTACTTGTCCCTATTATGTATACCCCTTTCAGATGTAAAGCGCCATGGAATAAATGGGGCTATAATAATAAATAATAATAATATTCCAAATCTCCATATGAAATAAGAACCCTACAAAGCTATATGGTAGCATTATTACAGCTCAGGAATATAGGATTGTAGTTAAAATCAGGGTTACATTGCTTTTAGGAAAAGTGCACTTTAGCAATCAATGGGAGAGCGCATCACCAGTCTGCGTTAACCTATATTATCCAGACGATTTTTGAGCGGCCGGACATCTGATGTGTATGGGGACCTCTCAACTCTGTAGGCAGATGATAGATATATTGAAGAGCGACTAATTGGGCCAATTGTAATTTCAACCCCTAATCCTTTTGTTTTCAAGGAAGAAAAGCCACTTACAGAGGTGTATGACAGCTGCTCTTCTATTCCATTAAGAGCAGATGAAGGCTGATATTAAAAATAAGCTACAGTGGGAATTTAAACCTGCCTGAAATATTATTTCGCACCATAAGAATTCAAGATGACTGGTTGCAATTGAAGTAAGGATGAATGCAGTCAAGTACAGAGAGATCCTGGAAGAAAACCTCATCCAGAGTGCTCTGGACCTCAGACTTGGCCGAAGTTTCACCTTCCAGCAAGACAATGAACCTAAACACACAGCTAAAATAAAAAAGGAGTGGCTTCAGTACAACTCTGTGACCATTCTTGACTGGCCTAGCCAGAGCCCTGACCTAAACCCAATTGAGCATTTCTGGAGACACCTGAAAATGCTTGTCCACCAATGTTCACCATCCAACCTGACGGAACTGGAGAGCATCTGGAAGGAAGAATGGCAGAGGATCCCCAAATCCAGGTGTGAAAAACTTGATGCATCATTCCCAAGAAGACTCATGGCTGTACTAGCTCAAAATGGTGCTTCTACTCAATACTGAGCAAAGGGTGTTAATACTTATGACCATGTGATATTTCAATTTTACTTGTTTAATAAATTTGCAAAAATGGCCACATTTCTGGGGGGGGGTGTTCTGTCAAGATGGGGTACAGAGTGTACATTAATGAGAAAAAAAATGAACTTTTTTGAATTTACCAAATGGCTGCAATGAAACAAAGAGTAAAAAATGTAAAGGGGTCTGAATACTTTCCGTACCAACTATATATATATAATTATATAATGTATGCATGTAATACCAGGCACTAAAATGGACACAATACTGTTATTCTGACATTTGCCCCTAAAACATTCACGTATATACATACACAAATAACACAACAATATTTCTTATAACTATATTTAAGGAGGTTGTCTTGGTGTGGAATGAAAGTGTGCAGTCACTCTATGGGACTCCAGGTTTCTGAAACCTTACAGAGTGTACCCTGCATGCCGTCAGAAATCTCTAGTGCGGGCAGCAAAAGTGAGCGGTCCTGTGACCGCAAGTATTTAATTTACATACTTTTTGGCCACATTTAACTGGGTGTTCATGGCATCACTCAATACAACTGAATTAAACAAGGTGGGGCATTTAGACTCCATGTATGCAAATCGCCACTGGCACAGAGAATCATGGGAACGATTGGCCGCTGTGAGAATACAGAAGTCTGAAGCCATGCAGAGTGACCGCACATTTTCATTTTCAACCAATCACAGGAGCTATTAATAACCTGTAGTTCCAGGCTCCATTCACTTTAATGGAGGCAGGTTTTTTGGAGAGTAACTGTAAAGCGCGGGGTTAATTTTTCCTGTCAAAACATAGCCTATGACGTTTCCGGGGTCACATGAGGCGTCTGTGCAAAATGTCATGATTGTAAATTGCGGATTCCTTTAGCGGACATACATACATTCATACACACACACACACATACATACACTCAGCTTTATATATTAGATATATATATATATTTATATATGTGTGTGTGTATGTAGAGCCCCTGAATCCATCAGGGAGCTACAAGGTACTGCATCCTCACCGGGATGCAGGGCCTACCCCCTAGGGACCCAGAAGACCAGTGTCGGTAACACACAAACACTTCAGTAATCCCAGTTTTCCCCAACAATCCCCCATAGAATTAGAATGGTACAAGGCTAGGGACGGACCAATGGATGGCCGACAAGAGGTGGAGCCAGTCCACTAGTTGACCAGGTGGGAGGGGCAGACTGTGGACAGTCAGGAGGAGAGTAGTTAGTCAAGGTCTAGCAGTGAGAGTGGACGTGAGCAGAGGCACTGACTAGGAATGAACAGTAACCTGGTGCCCAGGAGGTTAGTTGCCGGTGGAGTACTACTGGAACTGCGCACCAACGGGGTACAGGACCCTAGGTCAGCTAGAAGCTCCAGGCAGGCCTGATAACACCTGCACAATGAGGGTGTGACGCCCTGGGCAAGCCAGGGGTCACAGGTAATGACACCACCACACCCTACACCCCGGTTAGGTACACCTTAGCTAAACCTGAAATCCTTGTTGCCTTCCTCCAGGGGCTGATGTCCACACCAGGGGGTGGGCCATGCGGTTGGCTCCGCCAACCAAGGAGTTCACAGTCCTGGAGGTGGGAAAACCAGGGAGATGAGTGAGATGAGTTTAGGAGTTGAGTGGTAAAGGAGCAAGTGTGAGGAGGAAAGTGACAGAAGTAGAGCCTGAAGTTGGTCCGGGTGTGTGCCCCGGACTGAGACAGCAAGGATAGCAGACGGCGGTGACCGTCTGCAGTGGAGGCTGATCGGAGGTTGCTGAAAGGACCGTGGACGGGTGGTGGCCCGGCGGTACCGGACCGGTATACAAAGAGAAGCCAGCACCATTGGCAGGGGCCTTTCGGATCCCGGCAAGGCTAGGAGTCGCCGTGAATTTGCCAAATCCGTCAGTGAAGGGGACCTCCGGGTCTCCAAACAACTAAGTCCCGATTGAAGGCAACAGTTCAACCGTATGAGAGAGACACCGCCACCGCCAAGGCACCAGTTTCTCAGGGCCAGCGCCTGCGGGCAAAGAGGGGCTCCTCCGGCCCATATCCAAGTCGGGGAGCGGGTTACCGGTGGGAATCCATCGCTACCAACATTTCACAAGGTGCAGGGAAAGAGACAGTCACCGTTAACTACCGGGGAAAAGCAACAGCAGCCGTCCGTGGGAACCGTCTTTCCAGCCGTGTGTTTTACCGAGAACTGTGTCCACGTCTCAGGCTGAGTGAATACCACCGTGCTGTACGGCACAGCGCTGCCCCCGCGACCCTGCACCTCACCAGGCCCCGCACCCGGCCTGCCATCCACCCCTACCCCATCACCGGGCCCCGGGACAACCAACCCCCTACCCACGGAGGGGAGAAATAACAACAAAGCTGCTCCCTGTCACCGCTCCCGGGATCCCCATACAGAGCAGCGGTGGTGTCCACACAATCACCACAACCGTGGGTGACGTCACGGACAATAAATCCCCAAAACCAATCCCCTTTTCACTCACGGGTGAGGAGCGCCGCTCGAGTCCCCGGGATCCGGCACATCGCTTGAGCCACCGAGCAGCAGAGGCCGCAGCAGCAGCGGCAGCCGGACCCGAGCAGAGGGAGAGCGCAGCGTCCCCTCCTCCGCCCGCGACAAGGGGACCATCAAGGACCTCACTGACCTTGAAGTCCGGGACTTAGTAGCAAAGGGAGAAACGGGGACAGGACCAGAGACTCCAACCCCATAGGGTTCACGCTATCGTCATATGTACTGCAGTGGAAGACCACCAGATGGGAACCTCCAGCTACTCTACGCCAAGGGGACCCACCAACCAGAGACAAGTGCAGGGGAAGAAGGCACCAGATTACTAAACTGGCACTGGGACTAAGGAGAACTGAAAGAGAAACCAGCCAGCCTCGGGTGACCAGTTACCACCAGAAAGTGAGTAAAGAACCAGTTGCACTGAACCCTTTGTGTGGACTATTTTCTAGCGTCACGTGTGAACATTATTCTAATCCCCTGTAAATATTCCCCTTTTCAAAAAGGACCCAGGGCATGGGACCGGGCAACGGCCACCAAAGTGACATTCCCCAGTTGTACACCACCCGGGACCGAATACCCAATAAGGCTGCTTTCACACTATGTTTTTTTAGCATGCGTCATGAATGTTTTTTTGCTGCAAAGGCGGATCCTGTTTTTGCAAAGAAAAACACATGCAAGCGCATGTGTTATTTTGCAGGATCCTGTCACTTTAAGTTTATGGGCGGGCATTGGAGTCATGTGATCGGGAGTGAGGAGAACTGAACGTGTGGTTACGAGTGTCTGCAGCTGCTAGGAGCAGGGCTGCCTGCTCCCTGCACACGTAACCAAGGTAAACATCGGGTAACTAAGCCCGCGGTTACCCGATATTTACCTTGGTTATGAGTGTCCTCAGCTCTCAGGCGGGGGAGAGAGGGAGGGGAAGAGAGGGAGGGGGAGAGAGAGACTGATTACGCGAGGCTGGTTTCTGGGCATGCTCAGTAGAGCAAGCAGGATCCTGTCTATCAGCATGCCAGCGTTCACATACGTTTGCGTGCAGTATAGTCAGGATCCAGCAATTTGCAGTATTTGGACGCAGCTCAAAAACGCTACAAGTAGCGTCTTTGAAAAAAGTTAAAAAACTGCAAGTCGCTGGATCCTCACTATAACGCACGCAAACGCATGTGAACGCATGTTGATGCGAGTCCATTGCAAATGCATTGAAATGAAAACGCATTTGCACTGGATCCGTTTTTGCGTTAAAAAAACGTTCATGACGCAAGTTAAAAAAACGTAGTGTGAAAGCAGCTTAACCCCGGGCGACACACACAAACATATTATAAATATATATATATATATATATATTTCCCCAAAAATAAAACCTACTCCGTAAATAAACCATAGTTAGTCAGCTGTAACATATAAGTATATATTTTATACACACACATATACAGTATATACATACATATAAATAAATGTCTATGTATATATATATATATATATATATATATATATATATTATATATATGTGTGTGTGTGTGTGTGCATGTATATATGTACACACACACACACATATATGTGTAGCTGTATATATTTATAAAAAAACACACACTTATGTATAAGTGTGTATATTTTATAATCCAGCACAAGTCTGTGATGCCTTATTGCTGTCTTCACTGTAGATAACCTTTCCTGTGATGAGGGCACTAGAGTCAGATAAAGCGTCTGTATCCCATGACTATCTGTCTGACTCATCTCTCTGCTGCCAATCTATGGCTCTGGATATTGTCAGATATGGAAAGTTTGGATGTTTGGGGGAGGTGTCCCTTCCTTGCCATTTGCTAGCATGTTTACTTCTCTCTCCTGTGATAAACCATCTGCTGGTTTTCAGTTCCCCACACCCTTTTTACATCACCTTAACACACAGCTAAATCCCAAATAGCACAGCCCTTCCAAATCCTGAGGATTACCTTGTTTGTGGGTTCACATCTTTACCTATTCATGTGGAAGGCTTGACTGCCCTACTGCAGAGGTTTCCCCCATCGGCTCAGCACCCGTTAATAAATACGTAACACCCTTATTTACATAAATTGGCCAAATCGGCCCGGTTTATTAACAAACATTATAAACAAATAAATAACCATTTATAAATAAACATTATAACCAATGCAAGGGTGGTTCTTGGAGCCCCAAAACCTGGTGGACACTTAGGGGTACTTTGCACGCTGCGACATCGCTAGCCGATGATAGCGATGCCGAGCGTGATAGTACCCGCCCCCGTCGCACATGCAATATCTTGTGATAGCTGCCGTAGCGAACATTATCGCTACGGCAGCTTCACACGCACTTACCTGGTCGGCGACGTCGCTGTGACTGCCGAAGAATCTCTCCTTCAAGGAGGCTGTGCGTTCGGCGTCACCGCGACGTCACCGCGACGTCACTAATCGTCCGGCCAATAGAAGCAGAGGGGCGGAGATGAGAGGGATGTAAACATTCCGCCCACCTTCTCCCTTCCGCATTGCCGGTGGACGGCGGGCACAGGTAAGGAGATGTTTGTCGCTCCTGCGGCTTCACACACAGCGATGTGTGGAGCTGCAGGAACGACAAACAACATGGTACCTGCAGACGCACCGACATTATGAAAATGACCAACGTGACACAGATCACTGATTTTTGACTGTTTCACGCTCGTTCATCTTCTCTCCTAGGCTTTACATGTTGCGACGTCGTTACCTGCGCCGGATGTATGTCACTTTCGATTTGACCCCGACGATATCGCAGTAGCGATATCGCAACGTGCAAAGTACCCCTAAGTATTGTTAACAAACCATCCGGCATATTTGCCCCCAGCCGCGACCACAAGTTCGGGGCCACCATCTTTTGCCGGAAAACCTTGTCCCTAACCGACTCTCAAGAGACCCCAGCCTTGGAGAGCACCCCAAGTCCACCAGGCAATTACCATACAAGAAAAAACAAGGGGGGCGGTCCCCATCTATCCGATGTACCACCCCCCAGCCCGACATTTCCACCGACTCCAAGAACCCCCCTCGCCACCACCACCACGAGCATTACCTGACACTTCATAATGCGAGTCACCCCACCAAAACCAGTGCCTGCTCCACTCCTTGTTGAATGCTCAAGGCCCACAAATCAATACCCATGGCAGTCAGGTGCACGCCATCTGATCGCCAAAAATTCCCCTCCCCGATTCCAAGTCCCTGTGCCGAACTACAACTCCTCCATTCCTGACCACAAAGTTCCCAACCACCCTGTTGACCTTTATTCTGGTCTTGTCGATCCTCTCCAGTGACCGAGCCCCCCGCCAAACCTTCTTGGGAACAATATCTGACCAAACCACCCTCAGGTTAGAGCAAATTGACCAAAGGCAGAGCAGGTCATACTGGATATCCCTGCTCAACTCCCGGCAGGGGCGGGCCCCCAAATCATTTCCCCCGACGTGCAACACCAGCACATCAGGGGGGCAATATAACCGAGCGAATCGGTGAAAATCAACCAACACCTGCCGCCAGCGCATGCCCCACACCCCGATCCAACATACGATTACCTCGTCTCTGGACCAACCCAACTGCCGACCATTGCTCCGCATATCAGCACTCAGTGCCCCCCAATAAACAAATGAATGGCCTAAAATGCACACTAGGGGCGTGCCACCTATAAAAGAAAACAAAAAACAAATTGGGGGGAGGGTATAACAACCGAAAATCTGATACACACCAATAATTCTACCGTTAAACTTTAAACAACATTACCGGTTTGGGTTTTAGTTTTTTTGTTTTTTTTTCTTTTGAATTACACCACTAGACCAAAAAAGCCTGTAGCGCCCTGGACAAGCCAGGGGCCACAGAGAACAACACCACCAGACCCCACACTCCCGGTCAGGCACACCGAAGTCAGACAAAAACCCTTGTTGCCTTCTTCCAGGGGCTGAAGTTCACATCAGGGGGTGGGCCAGGCGGTTGGCCCCACCCACCGAGGAGTTCACAGTCCTGGAGGCGGGAAAAGCAGAGAGATCAGTTTGAGAGTGGAAGTGAGAGGAAGTGAAGTGGTAGTGGAGCAGACTGAAGTTGGTATAGGTGTGTGGCCCGGACGGATCAGCAAGGTTGGCAGACGGTGGTGACCGTCTGCAGGAGTGGCCTATTGGAGCATACCGTAAAGACTGTGGACGGGCGGTGGCCCGGCGGTACCGGACCAGTACGCAAAGAGAAGTCAGCACCATCTGGCAGGGGCTTACGGACCCCGGCAAGGCTAGGAGTCGCCGTGAATTTGCCAAATTCGTTAGCGAAGGGAAAATCCTGGGGTTCCCAGCAGCCAAGTCCCGACAGAAGGCAATAGTCCAACCGAGAGAGGGAAACACAGTCACCGCCAAAACCAAAGTTCCCAGGGCCAGAGCCTGCGGGCAAAAGGGGCTCCTCCAGCCCATATCCAAGCTGGGGAGCGGGTTACCGGTGGGAACCCATTGGAACCATTTACCGTACATAGGTGCAGGGAAAGGCAGTCACCATCAACCTGCCGGGAGAAACAACACCGCAGCCGTCTGTGGGACCCGTCCATCCAGCCGTGTGTTTTACCGAGAACTGTGTCCTCATCATTGGCTGAGTGAGCACCACCGTGCCGTGCGGCACAGCGCTGCCCCCGCGACCCTGCACCTCACCAGACCCCGTAACCCGCCTGCCATCCATCCCTACCCCATCACCAATCCCCGGGACATCCAACCCCCCTACCCACGGAGGGGAGAACTAACAACAAAGCTGCTCCCTGTCACCGCTCCCAGGATCCCTGTCCAGAGCAGCGGTGGTGTCACCAACTTCACCACAACCGTGGGTGGCATCACGGACAATCACCAAATCCCCCACCATCTAAACAATCTCCCTTTTCACTCACGGGTGAGGAACGCCGCTCGAGTCCCCGGGATCCGGCCCACCGCTCGAGCCACCACCGAGTAGCGGCAGCCGCAGCGGCCGGACCCGAGCAGTGGGAGAGCGCAGCGTCCCCTCCTCCGCCCGCGACAACTTGGCGTCACGAACAGGATCCTACCGTTCTACCAACTGGTGGAAGTGCACCTTGTGTAACCGCCGGAGGTGTCCGGCCAAAAAATTTGTGAAGCCGCCATCTTGGGCGCGAAGAATTCCCGCTCGAGCGTCTCCTCGAGTAGTGGAGGCGTGAAGGCCAAAACCCCGCCCCTGTAGAGGAGGAGCCGGAAAGAGACTATGGGGGACGGAAACAAGATGTCTGCGCCCGACGGAGCCGCTGGAAGAGCAGCGGACGCAGCCGCGGGAGCACCCGTAGATGGGAATGGGCCTGCCCAGGCCCCGGCCGCGCTGGCGGGGGGCGCCGCGGCACCAGCTCTCGCTCAGGTGATGCCGTTCTCTTTGCCCTATGTGCCCGGAGCTGCTTGGCTACCGCAGTACGATGGGAAACCTGATGCCTTGCAGGTTTTCCAGAAAAAACTTAGTCCGCTACTAGAACTGTACCCCCTGACTGATAAGCAACATGCAGCGCTAGTGCTGGGGCAGCTAACCGGCGCGGCTGAGCAAGAGGCGGAGACCTGGGCCGAGGGGGACCGGTCCTCTGTAGCCACCATATTTGAAAAGCTGCAGACTGCATTTGAGACCCGTACCGAGGCAGAGTTGCGGATGCAGTTCTATCAATGCCGGCAACGGCCCGCAGATAGCATTCGGGACTATGCCCTGCGCCTGCAAACCGCACTCCGCACACTGAAGCGGGTGGACACCATCAACAGTGTGGACAGTAACAAAATGTTAAGTGAGCAGTTTGTGCAGGGGATGAGGTCCCCAGAGGATCGCAAACAGCTTCGGCTGTGGGCCCTAGAACACCCTGATGTGGACTTTGCCGTATTAAAGGAACGGGCCATCAAAGCTCTGCAACCCCCCCCACATTTGAAGCTCCTAAGCCAGCCCCGTGGCTGCTCCCGTCGTGGTGGCCCCTATCCCACCAGCACCTCCAGTGCCTGCAGCCCCAAGCGGAACGATGGAAGAGCTCGCTGCTCAAGTTCTCTGCATGGATGGGGACCTCGCTAAGATCCTCGCCGCACTCCAGCCTCCGACCAGATCCCAGGCCCCAGTGAAGATGCAGCTCGCCGACAGCCCTGAAGATGTCCCCTGGATGCAGCGGAGAAGGGCCAATGACTCACGGAATGGGCCCCCAATCTGTTACAGGTGCAGCAAACCCGGCCACTACTCCCGACGGTGTCCGTTAAACGAGCAACCCCTGGGGCCACGGGCCAATCCTCAGGAGTAGAACCCCATGGCCCCCCAGACAGGCGGGACCGCTACATCGGGGCCCGGCTCATCATCCCCGTGGCTGTGGACGGCATACCGGTGATGGCTCTCCTGGACACTGGATCACAGGTAACCACCATACCATACACACTCAAAACCGGAGGAAAGAGGAGAGATAAGGCAACAATCAGGTGCAAAAATATCAACATTTTATTCATTAAAATACATATAAATTGATATAAAATATGCAAAAATGGAAAAATCGACCTAGCAGTAAGGCGTTGGGTGAGGGGAAGGAAAAGGGGGGAAAGTTGTGGGGCAACCCCGCCAACCAGGACCAACCATGTAATGATTGAAAATTATGGTGCCACTGGTCACATGAGATATCGTGTGATGAGTCGTGGCTCGAAGAGTAGCCCGGGCGATATAATGAATGTCAAAAATTGTCTGCAGAATGCATGCTGCGGCAGTGTAATATAAGGAAGGCTGCGAAACCGTGCACCTATATATGTATAATATAAATGTGCAGAGTGGCACAAAAAAGAGGGGTTGATAGTGCCCGCTAGGACTAATTAGCCACAATATGGTACACGGTCTGACAGCACACTGGCTGCAAAGAACTGTAGAGCATGCAAGGGAGAGTGCATAACCGGCATATCAGTGTCTCCCCCCGGAACACGCCGCAGTCATCACAGAAATCAACTGGATCGCCGCACGGAACCACAGGCAAGGACAACAAATTAGATATATATCAGCATCAGTGTGCATATAGTAAGTGCAGGCCTGGTGCACCGTGCGACCGACGCAATACAGTGGAAACAGATGGTTCCCGTGGTGAGACTGCGGCAGTGTAACCGAGGGGAGGCAGCAGAGCAATATGCAGGGTGGCAAAAGAATAATAATGCCCGCTGGGACTGATCAGCCACAGTGTGGTCTACGGTCTGACAGCGCACTAAACTGCGGGGAGCTGCAGAGCAAACAGGAGACAGTGCATGATTGTAATGGGTGGTTACTGTGCAGCAACCCAGGATAGCGCGCGGTCAAACGGAGCCATTAATGCGGTGAAACACGGGAGGTAAAAGTACCTGATGGTTGGTGCTGGGGGCAGGGAAACAGCCTCCTGACAGCTGTTTCGCAGCGTTGCTTTTTCACCGCATTAATGGCTCCGTTTGACCGCGCGCTATCCTGGGTTGCTGCACTGCCGCAGTCTCACCACGGGAACCATCTGTTTCCACTGTATTGCGTCGGTCGCACGGTGCACCAGGCCTGCACTTACTATATGCACACTGATGCTGATATATATCTAATTTGTTGTCCTTGCCTGTGGTTCCGTGCGGCGATCCAGTTGATTTCTGTGATGACTGCGGCGTGTTCCGGGGGGAGACACTGATATGCCGGTTATGCACTCTCCCTTGCATGCTCTACAGTTCTTTGCAGCCAGTGTGCTGTCAGACCGTGTACCATATTGTGGCTAATTAGTCCTAGCGGGCACTATCAACCCCTCTTTTTTGTGCCACTCTGCACATTTATATTATACATATATAGGTGCACGGTTTCGCAGCCTTCCTTATATTACACTGCCGCAGCATGCATTCTGCAGACAATTTTTGACATTCATTATATCGCCCGGGCTACTCTTCGAGCCACGACTCATCACACGATATCTCATGTGACCAGTGGCACCATAATTTTCAATCATTACATGGTTGGTCCTGGTTGGCGGGGTTGCCCCACAACTTTCCCCCCTTTTCCTTCCCCTCACCCAACGCCTTACTGCTAGGTCGATTTTTCCATTTTTGCATATTTTATATCAATTTATATGTATTTTAATGAATAAAATGTTGATATTTTTGCACCTGATTGTTGCCTTATCTCTCCTCTTTCCTCCGGTTTTGTATGTTCCTCGGAGTAGGCATCTCCTTATGGGACACTACTGAGTGGTTCCATAAGGTTGATATTTAGTATGGCTAAATTTTTGTTCATACCATACACACTGTATCAACGGTATTGGGGAAAGGACGAGCTGGCTCCCCCAGATGCCAGTATAACACTGATTGCTGCTGATGGACTCCCATTGACCCAAGTGGGATACAAACAAGTGGCCATGACTGTGGGGTGAGCTGAACTGCAACACCAGGGTATGATTGTGATAATGAATGAGCCCAGTGATCATAACCCGAAGGTAGTGCTAGGGACCAACGTGATGGAGCACTGTATGAGTGACGTGCTGACCCTACTGCAGCAGCTGGCCGCCACGGCGGCGGGGAGCTGACAGAGAGCTGTGCAGCGTGAGATCCGAGCCTTGATGTACCGCCAACATGTGAACTCGACAGGAGGAGAGATTGGTGGGGTGAGAGTGATGGATGTTGCCCCTTTGATTGTGCCTCCCAGGAGCGAGATGATGATTTGGTGTAGGGCAGCGGTAGGGCCCCAGGGGCGTGACTACCCCGCCATGATAGAGCCCATGCCCTCTGAACACTGGCCCACAGTCATGGCCGCCCGAGGGGTGGTGGATGTAAAGAAGGGGAGAGTGCCCGTGAGGGTGCTGAACTGCGGGGAGGAAGAAGTCAGGCTTTCCCGGTACGCTACCCTTGCAAAGTTGTTCACCTTGGATCCCCACACCATCCACAAGGCCATTCCCCCAACCTCACCACCTACTGCCAGCACTCACCCATCCCAAGGGGAGTTAGACGAGTGGTGTCGACAACTACACGTAGGCACTGACGATACCCCTACACATCACAAAGAAGTGGTATACCGGGTGGTACGTGAGTATGAGCGGGTTTTTAGCAAACATCCCCTAGACTTTGGGCAGATTAAAGGGGTCCAACACCATATCCCCACCGGTGAGCATCCCCCCATCAAAGAAAGGTACAGGCCTATTCCCCCTGCCCAATGTGCCAAGGACATGTTGAGGAACATGAAGGAGGCAGGGGATATTAGGGACAGCTGTAGTCCCTGGGCCGCCCCGTTGGTACTGGTTAAGAAGAAGGATGGCACCATGCGGATGTGTGTGGATTACCGAAAAATTAACCAGGTAACACATAAGGACGCTTACCCTCTGCCCCGCATTGAGGAATCTCTGGCTGCTCTGAGAACCGCTAATTACTTTTCCACCCTTGACCTCACCAGTGGGTACTGGCAGGTGGCTGTGGCACCAGAAGATCGAGAGAAGACTGCATTTGCTACCCCCATGGGACTCTGTGAGTTTAATAGCATGCCGTTCGGGCTGTGCAATGCCCCTGGAACCTTCCAACGGCTGATGGAATGCTGTCTGGGGCATCTAAACTTTGAGACCGTCCTGCTGTATCTGGATGATCTGATTGTGTACTCCCAGACATATGAAGCCCACCTGGAGCACCTAGCCGAGGTGTTCGCGTCCCTTGCCAAATATGGGATGAAGTTGAAGCCCTCAAAGTTTCATCTGCTGAAACCCAAAGTGCAGTACCTAGGGCATGTGGTCGGTGCAGAGGGTGTCGCCCCTGACCTTGATAAAATCACCGCCATTCAGGACTGGCCGAGGCCGACCACGGTGAAGGAGGTGAGGCAGTTTCTGGGCCTGGTGGGGTATTACCGTCGCTTCATCAAGGGGTACATGAAGATGGCTGCCCCCATGCAAGACCTCCTCGTGGGACAGACCAAAGGTGGTAGACCCCTAGGAGCCCCATTGGTGTGGGAAGAAAGGCATGAGGAATCCTTCCGTCAGCTGAGAGCGGCCCTGACCGGAGAAGAAATCCTAGCATACCCTGATTACAACCACCCCTTCATCCTTTACACCGATGCCAGCAATGTAGGCTTAGGGGCAGTCCTATCCCAGGTCCAAGACGGAAAAGAAAAAGTGATTGCTTATGCTAGCCGAAGGCTACGACCGACTGAGAGGAACCCCGAGAACTACAGCTCTTTCAAGCTTGAACTCCTGGCACTGGTGTGGGCTATCACCGAGCGGTTCCGCCATTACCTGGCAGCGGCTAAGTTCACCACTTTCACGGATAATAACCCGCTGACCCACCTGGACACCGCCAAGCTGGGCGCGTTGGAACAGCGGTGGGTGGCTAGGCTAGCCAACTATGATTTCACCATCAAGTACAGGGCCGGCCGTGCCAATGTTAATGCCGATGCACTCTCTCGGATGCCCCACTTGTTGGAAGAAGGGCCTGAGGACGACGACCTCGAAGAGATTGAGCTGCCCGCATTTCATCAGCCACCGACTGAGAAGGTGCATGTCTATCAACAACGGGTAAACCTGGACCCGCTGCCCAGCCAGGAGTGGCAAGAAGCTCAGGACCAGGCACCCGCTGTTCGCTTAGTCAAGATCTTGGTGGAACAAGGTGCTGCTGGAATAGACCCTGCCGCCCCAGCTGAAGCCCAACGCCTGTGGCGAGAATGGACCCAGCTGTATCCACACGAGGGGAAGTTGTACCATCAGCTGATTAACCTGAAGACTCATGAGAAAATCCGCCAGTTGGTGATTCCCCAAGCTAACGTGCCCACCGTCCTACAAGCGTACCATGATGGTGCTGGACACTTCGGATGGAAGAAACTGGAAATGCTGTTGAGAGAGCGGTTCTATTGGAGTGGAATGCGGGAATCTGTAGAGGCCTGGTGCCGAGAGTGTGGCCCTTGCATGCTGAGAAGGAAGGACGAGGCCAGCCAGAAGGCGCCCCTACACCCGATCGTTACACATCAACCACTGGAGCTGGTCGCCCTGACCATGTAAAGCTCACCCCCAGCCGAAGTGGGTACACCTACGCTCTAACCATTGTAGACCACTATTCAAGGTTCATGGTGGTTGTCCCAGTCAAAGACCTAACGGGCCGTACCGCCGCTAGAGCAATCCAGGCTTATTTCTGCCGACCACATGGATACCCTGAGAAGGTGCTTACTGACCAAGACCCAGCCTTTGAAGCGGAGGTGTTCCATGAATTCTATCAGTTGTACGGCTGCAAGAAGATCCGGACCACGCCTTACCATGCCCAAACCAACGGCATGCGTGAAAAGATGAACCACCTGGTCCTGGGCCTCCTCAAAACGTTGCCGCTAGATGAGCGGAACCTGTGGCCGGAGAAGCTACCTGACTTGGTCGATATGTACAACAATATCCCTTCCAGCTCAACGAAATGCACCCCAGCATACCTGATGGTGGCTCGCCCCGGCCAGCTACCGGTGGATCTGGACATTGGATTGGAAGCCCCAGAAGCACTCCCTTCGACAGCTGAATGGGACACTCGGCGGAGGGTGCAGTGCCGACAGATTCAGGAATATGTTGAGAAGAACTTGAGTCGGAGTCGGGAACAACAGGAGCAGCGCTTCAACCAGAAGGCGTCTGCTGGCCCTATCCAGCCTGGAGATGTGGTGCTGAAGCAAAAGAGGAGGACCCACAAGCTGGATGATCAATGGGAGCAAACCCCATATGTCATACAGCCCACAGGATGGGAAGATGGGAAGGCCTACCAGATCAGTCGTGACCAAGGGGGCACTTTGGCCACGGTTTCCCGGGACCATCTAAAGAGGTGCCCACCAGCATTGAGGGCAGCGGCTGAAGTTCCGTTTCCTAAACCGGCGGAGAAGGCAAAAGAGGTAATCCACACCGTGATGGGTGACTTCCCAGCGGACTGGCCTACACAGAATGGCGCGGTGATTCTTCCAGTGATACTGTTCCCACAACCCGTGGATGAGGAAGTGATGGAAGTGGTCGACCATGAGCCAGTGCCCAGGGATGAACCTGTACCCAGCTCCCCTATGCCTCCGCCTGCCCCACACAATAGTAGGGAAGAGGAACCAATTGTTCCCTCTGCCCCACTGCCTGTCCCCACTGACACTGGACCCCGGAGGTCCACTCGTCCCAACCTAGGTAGACCCCCACTTAGGTACAGGGAAACTACTCTTTAAAAGGGGAAAAATTGTGTGAGTGTTAAAAGTACCGTTTAAAGTTTTATGGATGATAAGTGAATGATTTACTGAAGAGTCACCTGATATGCTGCTTGAATGGAACCGGTCGTTGCCGGCAACTGGTCCCCGTTGGGACCCCCTTTTTCAAATTATGCGTAGAAACTACTACGGACAGGCCCGAGAACTAGCAGGGCAACCACAAACTTGTGGCGTGTAAATAATGTTGTTGTGGCTTTCACCGTTACCGCCTCCGGAGAGGCAGATTGGAGGAAGGGCCCGCAGTGGAGCAGGCTGGGGCCCAGCCACCACCGGAACCGGTGGCGATCCTCTGGGGGTTTCAGGGGTTCCCCATGGACGTGGGTCCCCAGAAAAGGACAGAACCCGCTCGGGCAACTTGTGCTGGACTGGGGTCAAGGGGTGCTGTCTGTTTGCTTAGGGGCAGCATCAGGGCCAGGTTGCTTGGGTGGGAGAGAGCGGAAGCCATAACCGTTACGCAACGTTTAAATAAGAGTACCTCCCGATGTGGGAAGATGTTATTTTACTTGTAATGTGTTACCGTTTTTCTATCTTTCAGTTGTGAAAATAAAACCGGTGATGGACGGGCAGCCCGCGGACGGTCTGCATTTTACTAAGGGGGAATGTAGCGCCCTGGACAAGCCAGGGGCCACAGAGAACAACACCACCACACCCCACACTCCCGGTCAGGCACACCGAAGTCAGACAAAAACCCTTGTTGCCTTCCTCCAGGGGCTGATGTTCACACCAGGGGGGTGGGCCAGGCGGTTGGCTCCGCCCAGTGAGGAGTTCACAGTCCTGGAGGCGGGAAAAGCAGAGAGATCAGTTTGAGAGTGGAAGTGAGAGGAAGTGAAGTGGTAGTGGAGCAGACTGAAGTTGGTCCGGGTGTGTTGCCCGGACGGATCAGCAAGGTTGGCAGACGATGGTGACCGTGTGCAGGAGTGGCCTATTGGAGCCTACCGTAAAGACCGTGGACGGGCGGTGGCCCGGTGGTACCGGACCGGTACGCAAAGAGAAGTCAGCACCATCTGGCAGGGGCTTACGGACCCCGACAAGGCTAGGAGTCGCCGTGAATTTGCCAAATTCGTTAGCGAAGGGAACCTCCTGGGTTTCCCAGCAGCCAAGTCCCGACAGAAGGCAACAGTCCAACTGAGAGAGGGAAACACAGTCACCGCCAAGGCTAAAGTTCCCAGGGCCAGAGCCTGCGGGCAAAAGGGGTTCCTCCAGCCCATATCCAAGCTGGGGAGCGGGTTACCGGTGGGAACCCATTGGAACCATTTACCGTACATAGGTGCAGGGAAAGGCAGTCACCATCAACCTGCCGGGAGAAACAACACCGCAGCCGTCTGTGGGACCCGTCCATCCAGCCGTGTGTTTTACCGAGAACTGTGTTCTCATCATTGGCTGAGTGAGTACCACCATGCCGTGCGGCACAGCGCTGCCCCCGCGACCCTGCACCTCACCAGGCCCCGTAACCCGCCTGCCATCCATCCCTACCCCATCACCGGGCCCCGGGACAACCAACCCCCCTACCCACGGAGGGGAGAACTAACAACAAAGCTGCTCCCTGTCACCGCTCCCTTGATCCCCGTCCAGAGCAGCGGTGGTGTCACCAACTTCACCACAACCGTGGGTGGCGTCACGGACAATCACCAAATCCCCCACCATCCAAACAATCTCCCTTGTCACTCATGGGCGAGGAACGCCGCTCAAGTCCCTGGGATCCGGCCCACCGCTCAAGCCACCACCGAATAGCGGCAGCTGCAGCAGCAGCGGCCGGACCCGAGCAGTGGGAGAGCGCAGCGTCCCCTCCTCCGCCCGCGACAAGCCCTTACTTCTATAACAAATGGAGGCGGACATACAGCCTGAACCTCCACGACTCCCACCTGCCTATCCTCTACACTGTCTTTCCCGGGAGCCCCCACCCGTCGGCCTCGTCGCCACACCAATGCAAAATGAGTGGGACGAAAACTTGTCCGCCTCCAACCCCAACCTCTCCAGACATTTCCGAAAAACCACCACAAACTGATACCTGGACAAAAACGATCCATCCTGATGCTTCAACAACGGGCCCGGACGGTCAACCCCCCACTCTAAATACCATTTAAAACAAGATACTAGGCACATCAAGGACCCCCTAAAAGCTCATAAAGTGACATTTCTCCGTCTTAGACCGCCGAATCCAAAATTCCACAGAATCCCCTAAATCAACTGTGTCCTCTACCAAAACACATCCCCCCCTCCCGAATGACGCTGGAGACACCAATTCGCCTATCCTTGTAGCACCGAAGAAAACCCATGAAAATGCCAACTGAAACAGAACTATTTCAAAATATGAAACACACGCTTGCTCCAGCTGAGCACCCAGCTCCTCCAGCAACTGGAATGACACCGGCCTCCGACTGTCCAGTCTATGAAGCCCCTTCCTTAAGCCCCTCACAGCTTGCCGAATCAAAAAACTCTTTGTTATATCAACAACCCTCCGCAATTTACAACCAAACGCAACTCCCGACATGAATCGATTAACCTTGGAAAAAGACCACTGATCCGAAGCCATCCTACACAACCATCAAAGCAAGACACCTACAGAATCCTCCTCAGACTCCCCTGCCCCAAACTCTTGCCTCCAATTCGTCCATTCCCTCCAAGCTGCTTCATATGCAGCCCACGTACTAGGAGCCAATGATGCTCTGATCAACGAGCTCGCCTCTCGAACACCAACTCCAAGAGCTCCGCCGGCCAGATGCTGCCGACGGACTCCGCTTCTGGCGCCAGGCTCCAAAAACGATCCCACTGCAAGCGAGAAAGGGAATCAGCGATGGAATTCTCAACCCCTGGTACATGCACAGCCACAACCCACGCATTAAGGCAAAGGCACCGCAACACAAAGTACAGCAGCAGGCGGACAACCGGAGGAGACGCACAAGACAAGTTGTTAATTGCCATGACAACCGACATGTTATCACAGTGAAAACGGATTTTCCTGTTGCTAAAATGCTATCCCCAAACAGACACCGCCACCACAATTGGAAAAAGCTCCAACAACGTCAAATTCCACGTAAACCCTGCTTTATGCCATGCCTTCTGCCACTCTCTCACACACTATCTACCTCCGAAGTAAGCTCCAAAGCCCATACCACCTGTTGCATCGGTGAAGAGCTCACAATCAAAATCATCCACGACTTCCGCAATCATAAGCCACCAGCCATTGTACTTCTCTAAAAAAACTTCCCCAAACTGCCAAATCCTCTGTAAGGTCCTTGGTCAGCCTTACGTAATGCCTGGGGGAACGCTCCCCGGCTGTCGCTGACGCCAACCTACGTGAAAAAACCCAGCCCATGGGCATGATGTGACAAGCGAAATTCAGCTTGCCCAACAACGACTGAAGGTCCCTCAACTGTATTTTCTTAAGGCGACCAGCCGAACTCACCTCTGCCCACAAAGCTGAGATTTTTTTCCTCTAGCAGCCTGCACTCCATCATCTCAGTATCAATAGTGATACCCAAAAAATTTAGACAAGTTCACGGGCCTTCCGTCTTATCCTGAGCCAAGGGAACCCAAAACCGGCCTGACAACCATTCCATAGTCCTCAACAACGTCTGACAAACTGCCGACTCGGCAGGGCCAATGAACAAAAATTCGTCGAGATAGTGAATCACCGACGAGAGCTGAGCCACATCACACACTGCCCATTCTAAGAAAGAACTGAACACTTCAAAATAAGAGCATGAAAAGGAACACCCCATTGGCAAACAACGATCAACAAAATAGGAACCGTCCCAAAAACAACCCAACAGATGCATACTCTCAGGATGTACCGGCAGCAACTAGAATGCCGATTCGATATCCGTTTTTGCTAGCATCTCCGAACCCAGCTGACAGCTGCGTCTAACGAGGTATACACCACAGATCATAGTTCCAGGTCAATACCATTCACACACAAACCCTTGGGGAACGACAAATGCTGAATGAGCCGAAATTTGTTCGGCTCCTTCTTTGGGACGACCTATAGCGGTGATACAACCAAATTCGGAATGGGGGGGAATGCAAACGGACATGCCATCCAACCACAAGCAACCTCACCAAGGAGCTTTTTAGTCACAACCTCCGGGTGTCGCTGCGCTGACAACAAATTCTTTAACTGAAACGGAACAACAACATGAGGAGCGGGGGGAATCCTAAAACCAACTCGAAAACTGTCCTCCAATAATACTGCCTTGTCACGCTTAGGGTATCTATTTAGATAAGGGGCCATCCCATGAAGCCTCACCAGGCTCCCCCCTTTTCCAGGATCTCGCCCTTCCTTGGGCTTTCCGTTCTTAAAACATCGAGCCGGTCTATGGGAGGAACCTCCACAACCAGAACACTGATGCTTAAACTTGCAGGAGCTTCCAAACTTGCACTGGCTGTCGTTAAACTGTCAGCACACCCCAGCCTTTGCTCCAACACTCCCTGCCTGGGTCCCCACTCCACCAACAGCATGTTGGCCGGCCGACCTGGCTCCCCCGTGAAAGGGCTGACCATAACGGGCCAGTGCCATGACGTTCAACCATAACCCAATATCCTTCTGATCCCATCGGATACTGGGCAGCACAGCTTTCCGCTGCCTGAATTGTTCATCGTACCGCAACCAAGTCTGCCCGCAATAAATCATATGAGCCTCCGCTATAGCATCCATATAGCAGAATAGCCCAGAACAATTATCCGGCGCCTTTTCGCAAAAGCTTGCAACCAGCTAACAAACGTCTGAGGGATCAGCCGCCACCTCAACTTTTCTTCCTCCTCCTTCTTGCTATCGTCCTTCTTTTTCTTATCTAAATTAAACTTCTCCAAAGGAAGGAGGGAAAAGATCTCCATGTACTCATCCTTCCAAATCTTTTCTTTCACTTCCTTCTTCGAATTCGCCCCCAGAGGGCCCTCAAAGCAAACGTACACCTCCCCGCTGGCCCTATCATCCAAAATAATCCTGCCTCCTTCCTTAATCCTTCTCCATCTGCCCGGGAGCCGCCACGCCATCCCCAGCAACTGCCTCGCTCTCCGTCGGCACAACAACAACAGCCGGTGCTGCCACCCCAGAACTCAGTACCCACGCTGGGACGGGAGACCCGACTGCCCCCCCAACTCGCCCTATCCAACCGCTCCAACAAATCATGCACACCCCTCAGCACGTTGCTGAGGCTACCGATATCGAACCCCGCCGTGCTCGGCCCCGCGACCCCGAGACCCCCCATGACGCCCTGCGCCTGTCTACCGCTCGCCCCCGGGGAAACTAAACTAGGTGAGGACGTACATAACATAGAGGCATACTCACCAAGTTGCGTTGGTACATGAGACCCACCAGCCGAAAATCCTGACTCCATATGACGATCCCCTCCGGAATGGCCCAGCACGAAAGCGTCTTCGGCAGCTCGACCAGGGGGGACCTGGGAGCCCGCTACGCTCGAACCTGGTCGGACAACCAGGGAGCGGACTGGATGATGGCATGCAGACTGGCTCGCCCCCGATGCCGACCGTGTCCGTGAAGGCGACCTCCTTCTGGAACGCGACCTCGACCGTGAAGAGGACCTTCTCCCAGACCCAGGCCCCTGCCATGCTGGCGAATTTCCCCGCGGCGCTGACCTTTCTGATGGTGACCATCTCCTCCTCCCTGAAGGTGACCCGTGCCTGGACTGCGACCTCCTCTCCGGTGATGACATCCTCCGCTGCGACGCCCCACACCTGTCGGGCGACTCCGACCCGGCACGTGCTGACCTCCTGGAAGATGGTTCCTGCACTGGCACTGCAGACGAGGTTCCTGGAACAGACGTCCCTTTTTCTATAGGTACCTTGCGCCGAAGTGGTGCCCCCCCTCTCTCCCTGGACATATATATAACAGTCCCACCCCCTATTCCCTCCCCTGGCCCTATATACCCACCCCTTAAACTCCTGACCCCACAGAAAGACCGCTCTTTCCCAGGAAAAAAATTAACCCCTTGGTTGCCCTGTCATTTGTCACTACGTCCATGTCTCTGCCCTGGCTCCGTTCAGCCTGGATATACACACAGATTTCTGGACAATCAGACCAATTCCCAAGATGGCGTGGAGGAATCCCTTTAGGGTTTACTTGGGCGTAGAAATTTCTGTAAGGCCATGTTTACACGCAGCTTTTTTCTGCAGCCAAAACTTGCTGTGTTGTCAGTAAAAATGCTGTATTTAAAATGCCCATTTTCCAGCGTTTTTGATGTGTATTTTTCATTGTCTATTTAGGTGCGGATTCCATGTGTGCTTTGTCTACAGCACATGTTTAATAACCTTAGTTTTACTAACCAAAAACACTTAGAAAACGCAGCAACATAACGCTTTTATTGCTTACTAAGGGTGAAAAAAAATTGCCATGCTGCTTCTTTCAAAAAACGCTGCAGTTTTCCAATTCAGTCAGGAAAAAAAATGCATGTGCATGAGATTTCTGAAATATTTCGCTCTTACTGTAAAAAGCAGTTTTTCATTTGCATAAAAAAGCAGTAAAAAACAACAAAAAGAAAGCACTGCAAAAATCCAAAGGTGTGAACATAGCCTAACTGTTCCATTCATCTGTGTATGGTTTCCAACAGCCAGGAAACCATAAGGCCATTTGCCCAAGGGACAATGTACCCGCGGATTTTGCCACGGAAAACCTGCGGATTTATCTGGATTTTCTAGATAAATCCGCGGGTTTACGCATATACAGACACTCCCCATGTTATCCTATGGGACATGGGGAGTTCTGTGTCCATGCTGCGGTATGTGCGGCTGCGGAACATGCTGTGGATTTCCCGCAGTCGCACGTAACTGCATGTCAATTATTCCTGCGGAAATATCTACAGCATTCCCGGCCCCCCACTATGGAGATACAGGCCGGGACTTCTGCAGGTAAGTCGCACGCATGTCCACAGGTTTCTGCGGGAAACCTGCGGACGTACCTACGGATATATCCGCGGGTACATTGTCCCGTGAGCACATAGCCTAAACAACCTGATTTGTTGCAGAAACTTCTGCAGACTGTGAATATTCTTGTACACGATCATATTTTAGGATGACAACCCTGGCTCATATGCCCCTCTATGTTATTGAAGGGACTCCTCTATGTTATTGTAGGGGCTCATCTGTGACGCCCTGGCAAAACCAAGTTGTCACAGAGACTGCACAGATCTTCCAGGTGCAGGACTCCATCCTCCTTGGCATACCAACACAAACCCACACCCAGGTACATAACACCAGCCAGCAAAGCCTAGTCACCCCCTATGACAATAGGGACAGACCAGTGAGCGGGACCAGGTGGATGGGAGCGCCCACCTAGGGGTCCTGAGGTGTTCTGGGAGGGAACAAGACAGTTAGAGTTGAGTGGAGGAGTTGAGTTCTCACAGTCGAAGAGAGATGATTATGGAGTGATAGCGGAGTCAGGGGTTGGGGCCCCTGGACTACCGGACTACTGACTAGGTGGCAGACGGCAGACAGGGCCACAGGCGATGGAGATTCGGTTTCGGGAGACCTTAAGTGGACCGGGGCAGGGTTGTAGCCTGCCGGTGCCAACAGCGGGAATCCGGTCCGGAGGCAGTGCACAGTCGGGGTGCCTGGACCCTAGGGCAAGGAAGGTTTCAAGCCCCTTGTCAATTAGCCAGCTGGGGACAAGATTCCACGTCTTGTCCCACCAGCAGACCCAGAGAGCGAAACGCAAGTCCAACGCGGGGGATAGGGTGTCCGCCAGAACCTACAGAGATCCCACAGGTCAGATTTCGCGGGCCACAGCTCCCAACATGCAAAGTTACCGGGAGTGGACTTCCCCGTTTCAAGCGGAGTTGTCCTGTTGAAGACACAAACACTGAGTGCAGGAGGAAGGTACCCCTGTTTTCTGTACCAGGGTGTGGGACCCGAATACACCCACCAGAGGTTACCGGTCACTGACAATTTGGTTTACCACTGGACTCTGTGTGAATTTCTTTGGAACTGTGAGTACACCATTCTTGCCAGGTGCAGTCCTGCATGACACTCTCCGCAGCATCCTTTCCCATGCACCTGGGTCTCGGAACAATACCTCCCCTACCCGTAGAGGTGATACCATCCTGCTGCCCCACTCCATCAGCCCTGGGCGTCCCCTGTCCAGTCAGCGGCAGTGCTAACAACCCTCACCGCAACCCACGGGTGGCGTCACTGACAAACTCTTCCCCTGTAAATACACCCTTTCTATGGTTGTGAGGACGGACGGCCGCACGAGCCAGGGTCCGGCTACCACTCGAGCCATAGTAATGAACCCGGATCCGAGCAGCTCTCTGCAGTGGTCTGGCCCCTGTCCGCAACACATCTACTCGTATGTAGTAATCTTTCATTTGTATGATCACCCTGGAAATGTTTGCCAAAACAATGCCCCCTCTGGGGATAGATAACAGCTGATTGCTGAGGATGAGAGAAATCAATATTCTATTCCCTATAACAGAGTAAGTGATTGTGATCGATAAACAAATATTTTGAAACAATGTATCTAATGATATGATAACCCCTACGCTATAGGAGCATATGCATGCTCAGGACTCACTCTAGAAACCAGAATAGCAAAACCTACTCGTCGATGCATTACATGGAAAACTATTCTATAAGAGCATCCCCAGATGTGCCAACCCCAAGGGATAACAGCTGATCATCAGGGGTTAGAGAAGCCCAGTATGTGGCAATCAGGTAATCCAGCCATTGAATCATCAATTAATGGGAACCTATTAGACAATTCATAATGCCCTACCTGAGGACAGCATGAATTGCTGTCGAGAATTTAATTCTCTGAGACATTTTAGAGAAAATATACCTTGAAGATCCAGCCGCTGATAGAAATGATTAACAGATCTCTCCCTAGTTTGTATATATGGAGAGACCTGTCAATCGCTTGCAGCAGCACTGGGAAGAGCCGACCTGCAGTGCAGCTAAACTAGACTTGCCTCCAGCTATGGATTTTGTCTCCGTCTGGCTCTTCAAAGTCTACTTTCTTTGAAACACTTGAGCGTTTATGTGACAAGGCTGCGATTCATGCTGGTCACAGTTTGGGCACCATGAATAGACAGGTGAAAACAGCCATATTTCACTATCCGTGTATGGACCACAATGCCTGGATCGACCATGGATCTCTGACCCAATTTTGAAATGTACTATATTCCCATTGGCTTGGGGCCTCTGTGCAAGAAACGTGTTTGGGTCCCCCTTCTTTTATGATGACCAAGCTACAGATTATATATACTGTGTGTGTGTATACAGTTAGGTCCAGAAATATTTGGACAGTGACACAATTTTCGCGAGTTGGGCTCTGCATGCCACCACATTGGATTTGAAATGAAACCTCTACAACAGAATTCAAGTGCAGATTGTAACGTTTAATTTGAAGGTTTGAACAAAAATGTCTGATAGAAATTGTAGGAATTGTACATATTTCTTTACAAACACTCCACATTTTAGGAGGTCAAAAGTAATTGGACAAATAAACCAAACCCAAACAAAATATTTTTATTTTCAATATTTTGTTGCAAATCCTTTGGAGGCAATCACTGCCTTAAGTCTGGAACCCATGGACATCACCAAACGCTGGGTTTCCTCCTTCTTAATGCTTTGCCAGGCCTTTACAGCTGCAGCCTTCAGGTCTTGCTTGTTTGTGGGTCTTTCCGTCTTAAGTCTGGATTTGAGCAAGTGAAATGCATGCTTAATTGGGTTAAGATCTGGTGATTGACTTGGCCATTGCAGAATGTTCCACTTTTTTGCACTCATGAACTCCTGGGTAGCTTTGGCTGTATGCTTGGGGTCATTGTCCATCTGTACTATGAAGCGCGGTCCGATCAACTTTGCGGCATTTGGCTGAATCTGGGCTGAAAGTATATCCCGGTACACTTCAGAATTCATCCGGCTACTCTTGTCTGCTGTTATGTCATCAATAAACACAAGTGACCCAGTGCCATTGAAAGCCATGCATGCCCATGCCATCACGTTGCCTCCACCATGTTTTACAGAGGATGTGGTGTGCCTTGGATCATGTGCCGTTCCCTTTCTTCTCCAAACTTTTTTCTTCCCATCATTCTGGTACAGGTTGATCTTTGTCTCATCTGTCCATAGAATACTTTTCCAGAACTGAGCTGGCTTCATGAGGTGTTTTTCAGCAAATTTAACTCTGGCCTGTCTATTTTTGGAATTGATGAATGGTTTGCATCTAGATGTGAACCCTTTGTATTTACTTTCATGGAGTCTTCTCTTTACTGTTGACTTAGAGACAGATACACCTACTTCACTGAGAGTGTTCTGGACTTCAGTTGATGTTGTGAACGGGTTCTTCTTCACCAAAGAAAGTATGCGGCGATCATCCACCACTGTTGTCATCCGTGGACGCCCAGGCCTTTTTGAGTTCCCAAGCTCACCAGTCAATTAATTTTTTCTCAGAATGTACCCGACTGTTGATTTTGCTACTCCAAGCATGTCTGCTATCTCTCTGATGGATTTTTTCTTTTTTTTCAGCCTCCGGATGTTCTGCTTCACCTCAATTGAGAGTTCCTTAGACCGCATGTTGTCTGGTCACAGCAACAGCTTCCAAATGCAAAACCACACACCTGTAATCAACCCCAGACCTTTTAACTACTTCATTGATTACAGGTTAACGAGGGAGACGCCTTCAGAGTTAATTGCAGCCCTTAGAGTCCCTTGTCCAATTACTTTTGGTCCCTTGAAAAAGAGGAGGCTATGCATTACAGAGCTATGACCTAAACCCTTTCTCCGATTTGGATGTGAAAACTCTCATATTGCAGCTGGGAGTGTGCACTTTCAGCCCATATTATATATATAATTGTATTTCTGAACATGTTTTTGTAAACAGCTAAAATAACAAAACTTGTGTCACTGTCCAAATATTTCTGGACCTAACTGTATATATATATTACATAGTCTTCTTTCATTATGTGTATTACCATCAATTATTACATAGTGCCCTCTCTTGTTATGTATATCACCATACCTTACATATCAGATTCTGTTGTTACTTTTGTTATTTATACTGCACTGTCTTTATTTCATAGCGTCCTCTCTTGTTAAATATGAAATGTTTGCTGATGGAACATGGGAAAGCTTCTCCTCTAATGGAGAAGGCTGGTAGACTGGTCTTCTGGTCAGATACCTCTCCATCGACAGTCATTTTAAATCTAACGAGAGGATTATATAACAGAGGAGGGCACTGTGAATACAAAAATAACGAGAAACGCTATGTAAGAGACAGCGTTATACATAACGAGAGAAAGCTATATAATAAGGCACAGCATTATATATAACTTGAGGGAATGCTATGTAATAAGGGACAGTGTTATATATATTTATAATATTAAAAGAGGAAACTATGTAATTAATGACAGTGCTTTATATAACAATATGGTACACCATATTCTAAAGGACTTTGATATACATAATAAGGCTACATTTCTATATTTGTGTGAAGTGTCGGTGTGTTGCCCGATTTTTACATCGTCACGTCTCATCTGATTCGTTTTTGGTTGTTTCTTCTCTATCTGGTCAGACCTTCATGCCAACATCTTCCAGCCACGACTTGTCTTGTTGAACTGATCACCACAGCCCTGAAAATAACAATGTCACAGATATTGTATATACTGTATACATTTGTCTTCTGAATAAAAAAAATCATCCTCATTGCGTCCCTCAATACAAATATGTACCCCATCATTAATATACTATTGGTCATGCAACATTCAAAATGTAAATTGATAAGCCAGAAGTGTTCCCAACACATCATTGTGAATTAGGCGGTGGAAAAAGTTATCAGCATCTTATAATGAATTGAGGCATGGGAGGAGGATGCTATCAGGTACTTAGCAAAATTTGGACCTGGTCCCACACCTACATGTTAGTCTGTATGGCCATTGTACTATTCTAGATCCTATAAAGACACATGTTCACCCCTATGGTCATGTCCCCCATCCAGAGCTCCTTCCTGGCAGGGTGGATTTGATTTAAATCTAACTGATTTAAATCACGATTTAAATCACGATTTAAATCACTAGTCAGTAAGGCTTGATTTAAATCAGTGATTTAAATCAAAGTTTCTACCTAAACTAGTTCTTGCTACTTTAACATGCAAGTAGATGAAGATTTTTAGAATCACTTTTTATATTACTTTTTTCTCCCCAGTTTAATGGGTTAATCATTCATATTTGGACACCACTGTTCTGTTGTACTTAGGAAGGAGAAAAATAATCCTGACCTTAATAACAATTTAAATAGATTTATTCAACTGAAACAATAACAACATTACAGCATATGTTATTTGCTTAAACAAACATCCATGTTTGTTAACTAATTTGGCTAAACAAAATATATACCGTATTTTTCGCTTTATAAGACGCACCGGAATATAAGACGCACCCCAAACTTAGACATAAAAAAGGTAAAAAAAAGAAAAATGGGGTCCGTCTTATACTCCGGTGTTCTCTTACCGGAGGGGGGCAGCAGTGGTGGTGAAGCGGGGTCACAGGAGGCACAGGTTGTGCTGGCAGGCGCGGCAGGTCAGTGGCAGCGGGGTCCGTGGTTGCAGGTGCCGTGGTTGCAGGCGCGGTGGCGTCCGCGGTGGCAGGATCCGTGGGGTCCGTGGTGGCGGCAGCAGCCGTGGCGTGTGAGCCGTGCAGCAGGCCGGTGCAGTGAGTGTCCGCGGTCCCGGTTCAGTGGTGGCAGCGGCGGCGGCAACTGCTCAGTGGTGGCAGCGGCAGGGACTGCTCAGTGGTGGCAGCGGCAGGGACTGCTCAGTGGTGGCGTGTGTCCGCGGTCCCGGTTCAGTGGTGGCAGCGGCGGCGGCGGCTCAGTGGTGGGAGCGGCGGCAACTGCTCAGTGGTGGCAGCGGCAGGGACTGCTCAGTGGTGGCGTGTGTCCGCGGTCCCGGTTCAGTGGTGGCAGCGGCGGCTCAGTAGTGGGAGCGGCGGCGACGGCTCAGTGGTGGAGTGTGTCCGTGGTCCCGATTCAAGTAATGGCGCCCGGAGCGACGCATGCGCAGATGGAGCTCTCATCCAAGGGCTCCATCTGCGCACGCGCTGACTCCCGGAGCAGCGCGTGCGCAGATGGAGCTCTCATCCAAGAGCTCCACCGGCGCCATCATTTGAAAGTGGGACCGCGGACAACTGGTAAGCTGCACAGCCGCCCGCCCCGCATGCACAGAGTGGCAGCCAGCAGGCTGCCCGCCCACCCCGCGTACAAGCCGCCGGGTACCTGTGCTTGCGTGCGGTGGCAGCCGGGTACCCATGGCTGTGTGCGGGCGGCAGATGGGTGACTGTGTGAGGGCGGCAGCCGAGTACCTGCACGGGCACCCGACTGCCGCTCGCACACAGCACCCGGCTGCCGCCCGCACACAGCCATGGGTACCCGTCTGCCACCGCATGCAAGCACAGGTACCTGGCTGCCGACCCCACACAGCACCCGCTGCCGCCCGTACACAGCCACGGGTACCCGGCTGCCGCTGCATGCAAGTACAGGTACCCGGGCGCTTGCATGCAGCCACAGGCACCCGCCCGATCGCCTCAGACAGGACCCCCCCCCCCCCCGCTACCGCTTTATAAGACGCACCCCCCATTTTCCTCCCAAAATTTGGGGAGGAAAAGTGCGTCTTATAAAGCGAAAAATACGGTATATATTTTAAGAAACTTAGACTGTCAGCCCAGCCGACACATGAAAAACTTAAATACTACTGTCCCTGCTGTCTTCTGTAGCTCACTTGTCGTCATCAACATCATCATCTTCTTTGTTCCTATTCATAATCTGGAAAAGAAAAACAAGCTTTCCTCCTTTATTGGGTCCCAACCGATTTCTCAATTTAGAATGAATGAGTCCAAAGGAAGAGAATATTTTTTCAACGCCTGCAGAAGAAGCTACTGCTGTTAAAAGTGAAATCATTACTTGAACAGTCTCTAAATCCAAGCGCTTAAGTGACTTCCACCCGTTTACTGGTGTGACCTTCCTTAAAATATCTTCAGCAAACATATATTTCTTGAATGGTTCCCCCTTAGCTCTGAAGTTTATTATAGTTGGCATTAAAGATGGATGATTGCTGGATACCCATGTCATAGCTAACTCCTCTTCCTCAGCACTTAGGTTTTGACCCTGATATTGGATATTGACAATATTTGCCAAAAAATGAGCTGGAGTCAGTGCTTGTCCCATTCGTTTGTTTACTGCTTGTAATTTAATTCTGTCCATGTGTAGTTCTGTTTTTAAGTGTTCACTCAGTTCCTTCCAAATTTCAACAGCATCCGCAATAAAACAGCTATTTTTCTGTATTTTGTTTAAAGCTTGAGAGATGGGTTTCAGGAAGCTCAGCATATGTTCAACATTTCTCTTAAGCCCAAGTTGAGGATTTTGGCCGTGACAGTGCCATCTATTTTATCTCGATTTTCTTCACAAAGTGTCATCAGAATAGGCCAGTTTCTGATATACTGCTCAAAACAGTCCACCACAGAGTTCCATCTAACATCTTGTGGGAGCGTTAGCTTGGTTCCACCCATCCTTTTCAGAGCTGCTGCAGCAAAATGATTATTACGGAAGTATTTAGCAATTTCAACAACATTAGCCTTTATTTCTGGAACACTTAAGTCTTTGGCTAAGAGGTGTAGCAAATGAGCACTGCAACTATATGTTATTAGCAGCTTTGTATTCCCTCCCTGCTCTTCTAAATCTCTTCTCATCTTGGATACGTTTGCAGCATTGTCAGTGACCAAACTGCGTACTAGACATTTGAATTTTTGTTCACATGTCGTTATAGCTTTTACTGCCACTTCTTGTAAGTATTCTGCTGTGTGTGCATTTCCTGACGTATCAGTTGTTTGTGCAAGGAAGACTTT
This sequence comes from Anomaloglossus baeobatrachus, assembly GCF_048569485.1. Taxonomy (NCBI): domain Eukaryota; kingdom Metazoa; phylum Chordata; class Amphibia; order Anura; family Aromobatidae; genus Anomaloglossus; species Anomaloglossus baeobatrachus. The sequence goes on from NC_134353.1 coordinate 653,251,392, forward strand.
ACCTTCTTCTGTTATTATACAAGCACATACAATAGGATCATTGTGGACATTACTCCACCCATCAATACTTAGGTTAACAATTTTACCCTCCAGAGCTGTTGCACATTGCTCCATTTCTCTGTTATACACTTGATCCAGCAGTTTCCCTGCAACATCAGCTCTGCTGGGTGGACTGTATCCTGGTCTCAGTGACTGAACCATATTAATGAAATGTGGGTTCTCAGTCAGACGGAAAGAAGAGTTCGTTGCATAAATAAACTGGGCAATTTTTTCATCAATCAACTCTTTTTCTAATCTGCTAGTTCTTATCACAAACCTATCTATGGTGGTTCCAGGAGGTAAAGGTTTTTTCTTCCTTTTGGGTGATGGTGATACAGTTGGGTCCAGAAATATTTGGACAGTGACACATTTTTCGCGAATTGGGCTCTGCATGCCACCACATTGGATTTGAAATGAAACCTCTACAACAGAATTCAAGTGCAGATTGTAACGTTTAATTTGAAGGTTTGAACAAAAATATCTGATAGAAATTGTAGGAATTGTACACATTTCTTTACAAACACTCCACATTTTAGGAGGTCAAAAGTAATTGGACAAATAAACCAAACCCAAACAAAATATTTTTATTTTCAATATTTTGTTGCGAATCCTTTGGAGGCAATCACTGCCTTAAGTCTGGAACCCATGGACATCACCAAACGCTGGGTTTCCTCCTTCTTAATGCTTTGCCAGGCCTTTACAGCCGCAGCCTTCAGGTCTTGCTTGTTTGTGGGTCTTTCCGTCTTAAGTCTGGATTTGAGCAAGTGAAATGCATGCTCAATTGGGTTAAGATCTGGTGATTGACTTGGCCATTGCAGAATGTTCCACTTTTTTGCACTCATGACCTCCTGGGTAGCTTTGGCTGTATGCTTGGGGTCATTGTCCATCTGTACTATGAAGCGCCGTCCGATCAACTTTGCGGCATTTGGCTGAATCTGGGCTGAAAGTATATCCCGGTACACTTCAGAATTCATCCGGCTACTCTTGTCTGCTGTTATGTCATCAATAAACACAAGTGACCCAGTGCCATTGAAAGCCATGCATGCCCATGCCATCACGCTGCCTCCAGCATGTTTTACAGAGGATGTGGTGTGCCTTGGATCATGTGCCGTTCCCTTTCTTCTCCAAACTTTTTTCTTCCCATCATTCTGGTACAGGTTGATCTTTGTCTCATCTGTCCATAGAATACTTTTCCAGAACTGAGCTGGCTTCATGAGGTGTTTTTCAGCAAATTTAACTCTGGCCTGTCTATTTTTGGAATTGATGAATGGTTTGCATCTAGATGTGAACCCTTTGTATTTACTTTCATGGAGTCTTCTCTTTACTGTTGACTTAGAGACAGATACACCTACTTCACTGAGAGTGTTCTGGACTTCAGTTGATGTTGTGAACGGGTTCTTCTTCACCAAAGAAAGTATGCGGTGATCATCCACCACTGTTGTCATCCGTGGACGCCCAGGCCTTTTTGAGTTCCCAAGCTCACCAGTCAATTCCTATTTTCTCAGAATGTACCCGACTGTTGATTTTGCTACTCCAAGCATGTCTGCTATCTCTCTGATGGATTTTTCTTTTTTTTCAGCCTCAGGATGTTCTGCTTCACCTCAATTGAGAGTTCCTTAGACCACATGTTGTCTGGTCACAGCAACAGCTTCCAAATGCAAAACCACACACCTGTAATCAACCTCAGACCTTTTAACTACTTAATTGATTACAGGTTAACGAGGGAGACGCCTTAAGAGTTAATTGCAGCCCTTAGAGTCCCTTGTCCAATTACTTTTGGTCCCTTGAAGAAGAGGAGGCTATGCATTACAGAGCTATGATTCCTAAACCCTTTCTCCGATTTGGATGTGAAAACTCTCATATTGCAGCTGGGAGTGTGCACTTTCAGCCCATATTATATATATATAATTGTATTTCTGAACATGTTTTTGTAAACAGCTAAAATAACAAAACTTGTGTCACTGTCCAAATATTTCTGGACCTAACTGTATGTGGCTGTGGGTGTTTGATGATGATGCTGCTGCTAATGAAGCACTAACCTGGATGGATAACTCTGAAACTGTAGAACAGGATGATGGTGATCTTGGAGGTGGATAGTTTCCAGAATCCATGAATTCCCCTAAACAAAAAAAGTCAATGCTGTTATTTTATTGTTTATTATACAATTTCTGCTTATTGTACACAACACATCACTGCCCCTGCCCCAAAAGGAATATTTGTTTTTCTTCATAACTGTACCAAATGACAGTAACATGCAGTAATAATAAGAAATATAATTTTTCTCACACATGACAGTTCAGTCTTTAGAAATAGGATTCAATAAAAATGTTTACCAACCTGAAGATCCTGCCTGTTCAGAAGTGTTTCTTTGGTCATCTTCATCACCGCACTTCTCATGATGTTGCCTCATTCGCGCCACCAGGCCTTGCATCTCTTTGTTGCATCGTTTGCATTTTGCACGCATGCCTGCCTTACCGATAGGCGAAGGAGCTTCATTAAAATATTCCCAAACTGGGTCTCTTTTACGGCCTGCTGCCATTATAAGGAAAGAATGTAATAAACCTCAGATCGTACACACAAACAGATCCAGACTTGTCTGTCTGTGGCTATGCTGCAGTATTGTGCTCAAAGTTTCACTTTCATTTTCTTGTCTGCTTGCCCTTCCTCCTCCTCACACTTAGATTCACATTCTTCTTGTGTTGTGCAGATCTATTCCACTCCAAACAATCAGAAACATATTGTCTAACTTCTTGGACTTGGCACTGAAGGGGTTGATTCTGTATTCATAGGTTTGTAGAACAATAGGATTAAGGTCTTTTTCTCAACTCTGTTCATGTTGTAATATTTTTGCCGTGAAGAAGAGGCTGGGACCTCTGCGAAGTCAAATTCAGTTTTGAGAACTGCGTAAGTAAAGCGAGCGTCTGTGATAATATAGGAGAGAAACTGCCCACTAATCCTACAGAAACCTCTGGAAGAGCATGGCATTGTGAATGTTACACATATACAGCCTTTATTCTACTGAGTTAAACAACTCGGCTTTATCTCATAATGGAAGAACCTTTGGATGGTAAAATATTTTCCTCAAAAAGCAGTTTATTGAAAAAAATCCGATTTAAATCAAAAAAATCCGATTTAAATCAAAAAAAATCCGATTTTTTGATTTTTTTTAAAAAAAACATTGATTTTTATCCACCCTGCTTCCTGGTATAATGTTCCCTATTCTGTTCTCTTACCAGTATTAATATGCCCCATAATGAACCCCTTCTTGAGATAGTGTCTCCTAACCTGGCTCCTTCTTGGTATATTGTGCCCCATGCTGGTTTCCTTACCGGTATAATGTGCCCCATCCTGTTCCCCCTCCTGGTATAATGTCTCCCATCCTGTTCCCCTTACTGGTATTATATGCCCCATCCTGGTTACTTTCCTGGTATATTGTGCGCCATCCTGTTCCCCTTCCTGGTAAAACGTGCTACACATTGGTTCCTTTTCTGGTATAATGTTCATCTTTATTCCCTTTTTGGTATAATGTGCCCCATCTTGTTCCCCTCCCTGGTACAATGTGCCCTTTCCTTGGTCCATCACTAGTATACCGTGCCCCATCCTGGTATAATGTGCCCCATCCTGGTCCGATTTCTGGTTAAATGTGCACCATCCTGAGTATTTTCCTGTATATTGTGCCCCATTTTGGTATAATGTGCCTCATCCTGGGTCTATTACTCATATTATGTGCCTCAACCTGATATAATGTGCCCTATCCTGGGTCCATCCCTAGTATGATGTGCTCCATCGGGGTCAACTTCATGATATAATGTGCCTCACCCTGGTTCCTTTCTTGTATATTTTGCTCCATCATGGTCCCCATCCTGGTATAATGTATTTCATCATGGGTCCATCCCTGGTATAATGTGCCCCATTCTGGGTCCATCCCTGTTATAATGTGCCCCATTCTGGGTCAATCCCTGGTATAATGTGCCCCATCCTGGGTCCGCTCCTGGTATAATGTGCCCCATCCTGGTCACCTTCTTGGTTTAATGTGCCCCATCCTGGACCTATCTCTGCACAACAAAAACATACAGCTGAATGTGCATCCAAAGATGCACATCCATCTGAAATAATCGCCAGTGTTAGCGGGCCCGCCTTCACCTTTGGTACCCCAGCTGTATCGGCGATATGTCTGTTCCCATTTTTCATGAGCTGAATTATAAGATATAAGACTTTTTCTACATACACAAAAGGCCATTTTTTCAAATTACTTTCTTACTTTTATTGTGGCCACCCTAAGGCACACCTGTGCAATAATCATGCTGTCTAATCAGCATCTTGGTATGACACATCTGTGAGGTGGCATTATCTCAGGAAAGGAGAAATGCTCACTTACACAGATTTACATAAATTTGTAAACTATATTTGGGAGAAAAGGGCCATTTGTGTACATAGAAAAAGTCTTAGATCTTTGAGTTCAGCTCGTAAAAAAAGGGAGCAAAAACAAGTGTTGTGTTTATATTTTTGTTCAGTATACAGGGTGTCCACCCATATCCTGTCCACCGCCATTAACTTGAGAACAGCGGTAGCTATAGGCATAGAAGTGGTGTCTAGGTATAGTAAAATAGCCATGCGCTACGCAGTGAAACCACCTATAGCGCCACCTGGTGGAAAACAATGGAGTTAGCATTTTTATCTCGAAAACGGAACAAGATAGAGAAAAAAGGTGAATTACAAAGTTGTAGGGCATCATCAGTTCAATACGAATCAACACCTTGCATACAGAAATGCTTTGATATGAAACCCTTGACCCCCCCCAAAACATTGAATGCTGGTCACGCATATGGCGCTCATTTAACTTTGATGCTCAAAGTGGCCACCGTCAGCTGCAATGCACATCTGGACTCTGGACAGCATACTGTATCTTGCTGCACGTTGTAGGTAGGTGACACGTTTGCACAAGCATCTGTGATGCGTTGTCATAGATCCTGCAATGTTGGTGGAGGGGTCGCATACACCTGCTGTTTGATGTGACCTCATAGAAAGAAGTCCAATGGGGTCAGGTCAGGTGAGCCTGGAGGCCACTCCACGCAGCCACCATACTCAATGACTTGTAGGAAGGTTTCCATGAGGTATAGCTTCACGTCCGCAGCCTTGTGAGTTTTACACGTTCTAATCATAGCATTTCTGTATGCAAGGTGTCGATTCGTATTGAATTGATGATGCCCTACAACTTTGTAATTCACGTTTTTTCTCTATCTCATTCCATTTTCAAGATAAAATTGCTAACTCCGTTGTTTTCCACTAGGTGGCGCTATAGGTAGTTTCATTGCGTAGCGCATGGCTACTTTACTATACCTAGACACCACTTCTATGCCTATAGCTGCCGCCATTCTCAAGTTAATGGCGGTGGACAGGATATGGGTGGACACACCGTATACAGTGGGGAAAAAAGAATTTAGTCAGCCAACAATTGTGCAAGTTCTCCCACTTAAAAAGATGAGAGAGGCCTGTAATTGACATCATAGGTAGACCACAACTATGAGAGACAAAATGAGAAAACAAATCCAGAAAATCACCTTGTCTGATTTGGCAAGATTTTATTTGCAAATTATGGTGGAAAATAAGTATTTAGTCACATAAAAACATGCAAGATTTCTGGCTCTCACAGACCTGTAAAGGCCCCGTCACACTAAGCAACATCGCTAGCAACATCGCTGCTAACGAACAACTTTTGTGACGTTGCTAGCGATGTTGCTGTGTGTGACATCCAGCAACAACCTGGCCCCTGCTGTGAGGTCGTTGGTTGTTGCTGAATGTACTGGGCCATTTTTTAGTTGTTGCTGTCCCGCTGTGAAGCACAGATCGCTGTGTGTGACAGAGAGACAGCAACAACTAAATGTGCAGGCAGCAGGAGCCGGCTTCTGCGGAGGCTGGTAACCAATGTAAACATCGGGTAACCAAGAAGCCCTGTCCTTGGTTACCCGATATTTACCTTTGATACCAGCCTCCGCCGCTCTCACTGTCAGTGCCGGCACCTGCTCTGTGCACATGTAGCTGCAGCACACATCGGGTTAATTAACCCGATGTGTGCTGTAATTAGGAGAGCAGGGAGCCAGCGCTAAGCATTGTGCGCTGCTCCCTGCTCTGTGCACATTTAGCTGCAGCACACATCAGGTAATTAACCCGATGTGTGCTGTAACTAGGAGAGCAGGGAGCCAGCGCTCAGTGTGCGTTGCTCCCTGCTCTCTGCACGTGTAGCTCCGTGCGGTGGTAACCAAGGTAAATATCGGGTTGGTTACCCGATATTTACCTTAGTTACCAAGCGCAGCATCTTCCACGCGGCGCTGGGGGCTTGTCACTGGTTGCTGGTGAGCTCACCAGCAACTTGTGTAGCGACGCTCCAGCGATCCATGCCAGGTCAGGTTGCTGGTGGGATTGCTGGAGCGTCGCAGTGTGACATCTCACCAGCAACCTCCTAGCAACTTACCAGCGATCCCAATCGTTGTTGGGATCGCTGGTAAGTTGCTTAGTGTGACTGGACCTTAACTTCGTCTTTAAGAGGCTCCTCTGTCCTCCTCTGATTACCTGTAGTAATGGCACCTGTTTGAACTTGTTATCAGTATAAAAGACACCTGTCGACAACCTCAAACAGTCATACTCCAAACTCCACTATAGTGAAGACCAAAGAGCTGTCGAAGGACAACAAAATCATAGCCCTGCACCAGGCTGGAGGTGTGCCGCCCCTGCAGCAGTCGGACTGGTCCGGTTAATGGACTTCAGGTGCCGACCGTTCTCCAAAACGAAGTCTGCTACACCTCGTCCAATACCCTGCGACCGGGTCTCTGACTCCTCTGGTCCCAGACCACCGTCTGCGACCTAACCAAGGTAACACAGGGAGCTACAACTTCCCCAGCTCCTCACTCTCTGAGGGCTACTACTGATCTCACTTCCTCCCTCCCACCAGTCTGCCTGACCCCTAGGCGGATGGCCGTTTTCCAGCTAGACCACTCACTGGTGTGCCTGACAGGGTGTGGTGTGAGGTGTGGTTAGGATTTGAGTGCTGATGGAAGCAATACCAGTGTGTAGGAACCCAGAACCATGGAGGGCGGGTTCTGCACCATGAGAGACAGGGGTGCAGTTCCCTGTGACAACCTGATAGAGTCAGGGGCATCACAGGAAGACTGACTCTGCAATAGGCAACCAGTTTGATGTGATGAAATCAACTGTGGGAGCAAAAATAATAAAATGGAAGACATACAAGGCCACTGATAATCTCCTTCAATCTGGGGCTCCATGCAAGATATCACCCCGTGGGGTCAAAATGATCACAAGAACGGTGAGCAAAAATCCCAGAACCACACGAGGGGACCTAGTCAATGACCTGCATGGAGCTGAGACCACCGTAACAAAGGCTACAATCAGTAACACACTATGCCACCAGGGACTCAGATCCTGCAGTGCCAGACATGTTCCCCTGCTTAAGCCAGTACATGTCCGGGCCCGTCTGACGTTTGCTAGAGAGCATTTGGATTATCCAGAAGAGTATTGGGAGAATGTCATATGGTCTGATGAAACCAAAGTACACTCCCTGACAGACGTTCTGTCGCTTATCCATGTTATGTAAATAAAAGCTTATAACCTGACTTTAAATTCATCCATTGGTTTTATAAATTTCTCTTTTGAAAGCTGAAACCCTACCAAATTTGGTTTAGGTTATGAAAATGAAGTTGCTGCAAAGCTGAAATATTGATCATTTAATGAACACAGAAAGGTCAGATTTTGGCAAGACAAATGTTTTGTCGCCCTGTCATTTAATGCACTCAATCATAGTTTACATCCTCACCTGTGCTCACTAAATGATCGGTTAATTAGTGGGAGTGTATAAAAAGAAACCCATCACCCTAGCCCTTCACTTGAACTGCAACTTGACCTCTGAGAACATGACAAAAATCCACCCTGCGACCAAAGCCTTGATTATCATGAGGCTGAAGACCAGAAACACTGCAGAGGTGGCTGGCACCTTTAATGTGCCTCAGCGTCAAGTACAAAGAATTAAAAAAAGATTAGAAGAGACTGGAGATGTTTTTGACAAGCCCAGGTCTGGCAGACCCCACAAGACAACTGCTCAGGAGGAACGTTTGTTAGTTAGAAAATCCAAAGCCAGCCCCTCTTCCACTGAAGCAGAGCTCTAACAGGCCTGCTAAACAGATGGATGCTGGAAATGTGGCAGCAGGTGGATTTCTCTGATGAATCTTCAGTTGAATTACACCACAGCCACCGCAAATACTGCAGGAGACCTACTGTAGCGTCACCATCTGTCTGGCCCCGCCCACTGGTGTGTCCCTATAGTCCTGGGGGGGTGACTTGGCTTTTGTGGCTGGTGTTATGTACCTGTGTGTGTTTGTGTTGGAAGGCCAAGGAGGAGGGAATCCTGCATCTGGAACATGGATACAGTTTTCTGTGACAACCTGATTTTGTCAGGGCATCACAACAGCATGCTGTGATTTTTTTTCCTCAGTCCGATTATAGCTGAGGAAAAACTCATAGATCTGCTCTGTCTCATTGACTAACATCGGTCAGAGTGAAATGCAAGATTTTCTCACATTGCACTCATCCGATCCACATGCCTAAAGCTGGAGTCACTAGCGTATGGCATCAGATGTGAGAGAATCAGATGTGATTTGCTAATGACCCTCGGCTCAGGCTCTGCTGCAAGTGTGAGCCGAGTGTCATGCAACTGTGATCCGTTCTTGCGATCAGATCACATGTACTGAGAAGGAGCAACTAATCTCACCATCTCCTCCATTGCCTGTCTCTGCATATATCGCACTGCACTCAGATGTCATCAGTGCAGTCCGATGTTTCACTTGCACCCATAGACTTGTATGGGTACGAGTGAGCCGAGACTAGCAGACAATTGCAGCATACTGCAATTTTTTCCTCAGTCCGATTAGGGCTGAAGAAAAACTCACAGATATGAGCTGCCTGATTGATTAACAATGGGCCGAGTGCAATGCAAGGTTTTGGCTTGTCCAATTTCAGACTCTCGATAAATTTTGTTCTCTAGGACGTAAGCTGCAAAAAGAAGAGTTTGATAGCGGATCTCTAAAACATCCGAGTCTCCAGTACGTGTGATGTCTTATTTCACATGTACCAAAAATGCGGACACACGTAGACCCATTAAAGTGAATGGGTCTGTCATGGACCATGTGATTTGATATGGACCATGTGGTTTGACATGGACCATGTGGTTTGACATGGACCATGTGTCCATGTGCTCCACACGGCGACATTTTCGTTTTCTTCCAGCAGAACATGTATCACATGGACCCCACACTAATGGGATGCATGTGACATCAGTGTGAGACATACCGGTGAAAACACAATTGGCATAAAAAAAAGAATTTTTATACTTGCCTTTCTCCGGCGCTGCTGTCTCTGTAGCTGAGTTGCTTCCTCACTGCATTTTGACTGCATTCAGTGCGGATCTGGAAGTAACAGCAGCGCCACAGACAGCAGCGCCGGAGACAGGTAAGTGTACCAGCTCATGCTGTCCGTGTGCTATCCGGATATCACACGGATAGCACAGGGACAGCATATGTAAAACACACAAACACGGACACACATACGTACCTTCACCACAGACCGTGCAATACGTGTGAAGGAGGCCATAGAGAACACAGGAGTAAAGTGAACAAGACAACAGCCTGAGCGCCAGTCGGGAGAGATAGCTCTGCTACACGATAGTTCAACAGCTATCATGAATGGAGTCTTACCCAGCACCAACTATCATCCTCCTCCATCTCTTTATCTACTCGTCTATCATTCACCGAGATAAATCCCAGATGTTTTTGTGCCTCGTACTGACAGACTGGGAGAGAAAGCCAAACAAATGTTTAAAAAAAAACAACACCTAACACCTGAAATCATATTGTCACCACTGACCCACTATACATTGTAGACAAGTTGTAACTACTGCGCTGTCAGCTAAGCAGTAATAAATAATTTAATTAACTGCACATGATTAGCATATCCACCCTGGGGTTATTTGTCAGAGCATCTTTCACTTGTGGTAGTACCTGGAGGAAAGCTCAGCTCACGGTGCTGCAAGATGAAGAAGAGAGGAATAACCTTTCACTGACATTTCTACAACTAAAGGCTCCAAAAGTCAAAGGTTCACAAACTTCAAAATATGTCTGTCAATCAAACAAAGAAGGTTTAGTCTGGGATGACAGGCTGAAGGCTATAACTAAGTTATAGAGGTTATAGTACCCTGTAATCCTACTAAACACAAAAGCACAACCAGAACCATACACACCGCTTGTGGGGCATGACACATAAAAACACAACAATAACTATACACACCACTTGTGGGGCACTACACAGAAAAACACAACCAAACCCATACACGCCACTTGCGGGGCACTACACAGAAAAACACAACCAGAACCATACACACAGTTTGTTGGGCACTACACAGAAAATCACAACCAGAACCATACACACCACTTGTGGGGCACTACACAGAAAAACACAACTAGAACCATACACGCCGCTTGTGGGGCACAACACAGAAAAACACAACCAGAAAAATACACACCGCTTGTGGGGCATTACACAGAAAAACACAACCAGAACCATACACACCACTTGTGGGGCATTACACAGAAAAACACAACCAGAACCATACACCACAACGCTTGTGGGGCATTACACAGAAAAACACAACAAGAACCATACACACCGCTTGTGGGGCTTTACACAGAAAAACACAACCAGAACCATACACACCGCTTGTGGGGCATTACACAGAAAAACACAACCAGAACCATACACACCGCTTGTGGGGCATTACACAAAAAAACACAACTAGAACCATACACGCCGCTTGTGGGGCACTACACAGAAAAACACAACCAGAACCATACACACCGCTTGTTGAGCGTTACACAGAAAAACACAACCAGAACCATACACGCTTGTGGGGCATTACACAGAAAAACACAACTAGAACCATAAACAACGGTTATGGGGCTTTTGAAAGTTGTAGTTCAATGAAATATAAAATAGAACGCATAAAAAGGGGTTGTAATACAAGACAGGTCCAGAGGAAGAAATACTACTAGTAACGACTCTAGAGCTTTGCTAAAAGATGCAGATACTGAACTTTAAATTCCCTTTTCTATAACCTGAAAACAACTTCAATCATATAAGGCATTCTGGCAACAGAAAAATAAAACTAAAAACAGAATGACATCTTTTTACATAGTTACATAGTTACTCAGGTTGAAAAAAGACCTAGCTCCATCTAGTTCAACCTTCCTCCACCAGTTCTACATTTTGTCCCTAAAGCCTGCTTTACACCATCCGATCCAGAATACGATATCGTATGCGATCGTACCCACCCCTATCGTATGTGCGGCACGTTCAATTTGTTGAACGTGTCGCACAAACGAATAACCCACCGTCACACATACTTACCCGTCTATACGACCTCGATGTGGGCGGCGAACATCCACTTCCTGGAGTGGGAGGGACGTTCGGCGTCACATCGACATCACACGGCAGCTGTCCAATAGAAGCGGAGGGGCGGAGATGAGCGGGACGTAAACATCCCGCCCACCTCCTTCCTCCCGCATAGCCGCCGGCGGGAGCCGCAGGACGTAGGTAAGATCTGTTAATCGTTCCCGGGATGTCACACACTGCGATGTGTGCTACCCCGGGTACGATGAACAACCTGACGTTCAAATTTTAGGAATTGAATGACGTGCATGTGATGAACGTTTTACCGTTCAATCGCAATCGCACGTAGCTGTTACATGCTACAATGTAACTTACGATGCCGAATGTGCGTCACTTACGACGTGACCCCGCCGACACCTTGTAAGATATATTGTAGCATGTAAAGCACCCTTAAGTCATTTATAACCAACAATGTGTTATATGTGTTATACAGTATATCAGTTCCACAAGGGGATTTGCACATGTGATTGTGTGATCACTTACCTAATTCTCTGCTCAACTGTTCTAGCGCATTGATTATTCCTGCTTACACTACCGAATAGACTTCTGTACGTAGCAGACCTGGAGGCCTGTTTTAAGGCCGCTTTACACGCTACGACATCGCTAATGCAATGTCGATGGGGTCACGGAATTTGTGACGCACATCCGGCCGCGTTAGCGATGTCATTGCGTGTGACACCTATGAGCGATTTTGAATCGTCGCAAAAACGTTCAAAATCGCTAATCGGTGACATGCCCCCCTATTCCCAATTATCGTTGCTGCTGCAGGTACGATGTTGTTTGTCGTTCCTGCGGCAGCACACATCGATATGTGTGACACCGCAGGAACGAGGAACCTCACCTTACCTGCGGCCGCCGGCAATGAGGAAGGAAGGAGGTGGGCGGGATGTTACGTCCCGCTCATCTCTGCCCCTCCACTTCTATTGGGCGGCCGCTTAGTGACGTCGGTGTGACATCGAATGAACCGCCCCCTTAGAAAGGAGGCGGTTCGCCGTCACAGCGATGTCGCTAGGCAGGTAAGTAGTGTGACGGGTCCACGCGATTTTGTGCTCCACGGACAGCGATTTGCCCGTGACGCACAAACGATGGGGGCGGGTACGCACGCTAGCGATTTCGCTAGCGAGATCGCAGCGTGTAAAGCGGCCTTTACGCCTGCTCTTCACAATAAGATGGCTGGCGGATGAAAACCGACTTTCTCATACACAGAAGTGCTCATTCAGCCAGAGACTCCTGTGTTTTCTATGAGAAAATTGCTGACTGACACTTCGTCAGTCCTAAAACAATGCGATCTGCAGTCCTAAAACAGACATGCCCGATCAATATCTCTCCCGGACCATCAATTGGGTGGTGTCCCCATACACAATAGACTGTCTTTCCAACCTATTCATATCGATGGGTTCGGGTGACATTGGTTTAATGGGTATGAGTGCCTTTAGCCATAACCACCCAAAGTAGTCGGGTGATAGACAGAGTGCCCTTCTTCTGTCTAATTACTTTGATTCTGTAGTTATTGACTGTAGCATTGATTTCAGCATTGTTACCAGTGGTAAGCCACTATTCACACTCACCTCGGATGGTGCATGGTCATTTCCTGAGATAATGCTATCAATGTGAAGTAAATTAAATGAAATTTTCGCCAAAGCCCAAATTTCATGGTGTAAATTTACTTACTATTTTAGACTCCCCACACATTAAACAAAGGCTCCTTTTTCCCCGACGCAAAGAAAAGACCACATTAGAAATTTAACCCCTTAGTGACGGAGCTAATTTTCACCTTAATGACCAGACCAAATTTTGCAATTCTGACCAGTGTCACTTTATCAGGTTATAGCTCTGGAACGCTTCAACGGATCCCACTGATTTTGAGATTGTTTTTTCGTGACATATTGGACTTCATTTTAGTACCAAATTTTGGACAAAATTTTTTGCGTTTATTTGTGAAAAAATATGAATTTTGGCAAAATTTTTGAAAATTTTGAAATTTTCAACTTTTGAATTTTTTTTCCGTTATACCAGAGAGTTCTGTGACACAAAATAGTTAATAAATAACATTTCCCACTTGTCTACTTTACATCAGCACAATTTTGGAAAAAAAAATATTTTTTGTTAGGAAGTTAGAAGGGTTCAAAGTTTATCAGCAATTTCTCATTTTTACATCAAAATTTACAAAACCATTTTTTTAGGGACCACATCACATTTGAAGTGATTTTGAGAGGCCTAGATGACAGAAAATACCCAAAAGTGACACCATTCTAAAAACTGCACCCCTCAAAGTACTCAAAACCACATTCAAGAAGTTTATTAACCCTTTAGGTGCTTCACAGGAACTAAAGCAATGTGGAATGAAAAAAGCAAAAAATAAAATTTTACCTAAAAATGTTGCTTTACCCCAAATGTAATCAATTTTAGAAGAAATAACACAGCAAAATGGACCCCAAAACTTGTTACCCACTTTCTTATGAGCGCGGTGATACCCCATAAGTGGTCAGAAACCTCTGTTTGGACAAATGGGAGGGCTGGGAACACAAGGAGCAATATTTGAAGTTTGGAAAGCAAATTTGGCTGAAATAGATTGCGGGCACCATGTTGCATTTACATGTCCGCTAAGGTACCTAAACAGCAGAAATCCCTGACAAGTGACACCATTCTGGAAACTAGACCCCTCAAGGCTTCTATCTAGGGGTATAGTGAGCATTTTGGACCCACAGGTACTTCACAGATTTTGATAACGTTACGTTGTCATATTGAAAATTTTCATTTTTTTTCTCAAAAATGTTGCTTTAGCATTAATTTTCTTACTTTTTCAAGAGGTAATTCCAAAAATTGGACCCCAACGTTTATTACCCACTTTCTTATGAGCGTGGTGATACCCCATATGTGGTCAGAAACCTCTGTTTGGGCAAATGGGAGGGCTGGGAACACAAGGAGCAATATTTGAAGTTTGGAAAGCAAATTTGGCTGAAATAGATTGTGGGCACCATGTTGCATTTACATGTCCGCTAAGGTACCTAAACAGCAGAAACCCCTCACAAGTGACACCATTCTGGAAACTAGACCCCTCAAGGCTTCTATCTAGGGGTATAGTGAGCATTTTGGACCCACAGGTACTTCACAGATTTTGATAACGTTACGTTGTCATATTGAAAATTTTCATTTTTTTCTCAAAAATGTTGCTTTAGCATTAATTTTCTTACTTTTTCAAGAATTCCAAAAATTGGACCCCAACATTTATTACCCACTTTCTTATGAGCGCGGTGATACCCCATATGTGGTCAGAAACCTCTGTTTGGGCAAATGGGAGGGCTGGGAACACAAGGAGCAATATTTGAAGTTTGGAAAGCAAATTTGGCTGAAATAGATTGCGGGCACCATGTTGCATTTACATGTCCGCTAAGGTACCTAAACAGCAGAAACCCCTCACAAGTGACGCCATTCTGGAAACTAGACCCCTCAAGGCTTCTATCTAGGGGTATAGTGAGCATTTTGGACCCACAGGTACTTCACAGATTTTGATAACGTTACGTTGTCATATTGAAAATTTTCATTTTTTTTCTCAAAAATGTTGCTTTAGCATTAATTTTCTTACTTTTTCAAGAGGTAATTCCAAAAATTGGACCCCAATGTTTATTACCCACTTTCTTATGAGCGCGGTGATACCCCATATGTGGTCAGAAACCTCTGTTTAGGCAAATGGGAGGGCTGGGAACACAAGGAGCAATATTTGAAGTTTGGAAAGCAAATTTGGCTGAAATAGATTGTGGGCACCATGTTGCATTTGTAGGGCCCCTAAGGTACCTAAACAGCAGAAACCCCCCACAACTGACCCCATTTTGGAAACTAGACCCCTCAAGGAATTTATTTAGATGTTTGGTGAGTACCCTGAACCCCCAGGGGCTTCACAGAATTTTATAGCGTTGAGCCATGAAAATAAAAAAATAAAATTTTAACACAAAATTGTTACTTCAACCATGTAGCTTTTTTTTCACAAGGGTAAAAGGAAAAAAACCACCATAAAATGTATTGTGCAATTTCTCCTGAGTTCGCCGATACATCATATGTGGCAGAAATCAACTGTCTGGGTACACGGCAGGGTGCGGAATGAAAGGAGCGCCATTTGACTGCAAAATTGGCAGGAATCATTAGCGCACGCCATGTTGTGTTTGGAGACCCCCTAAAGTGGCTAAACAGTAGAGCTCCCCCACAACTGACCCCATTCTGGAATCTATACCCCTCAAGGATGTTATCTAGGGGTATAGTGTGCATTTTGAACCCACAGGTACTTCACAGAATTTTATAACAATAGGTTGTCATATTGAAAATGTTCTTCTTTTTCACAAAAGTGATGCTTTAGCACCAAATTTTCCACTTTTACAAGATGTAACACCAAAACATGGACCCCTCATTTTGTTACCCACTTTCTTACGAGTCCAGCGATACCCAACATGTAGTCAAAAACGTCTGTTTGGGCAAACGGCAGGACTTGGAAGGGAAGGTGCACTTTTCAAATTTTGGATTATTTGATTTGCAGAGCCTATGTGTTATCAGAACAACTGAAAACCCACATAAATGGATTTTTTGTACATTTTATCTTGGAGTGAAGGGCAAAATGTGGAGGAAAATACCGCCAATTATATGGCAGACTTGTGCTTGTTCCAGAGATGAAGGAACACCAGGAGGGCTAGAAGGACACGTTAATTTTTCAGAGACTGGTCGTACAATGTCTTTTTAGCACCATCAATCCCTATATGAGGGACAATTGTGCCAGCCGAAATGGTACATCATAACAGGCTCCTACCTGCCAAGGTTGGAACCGCTATATGCACAAAACAACCAGTCCCCCACAGGGTTATAAAAGTATTGTCCAGTGCAGGAGGTTCGGCAAGAACCATGCAGTAAAGCCCATGGTGTAAAATTACAGAACAGCTTCAGATCCTCCAATAAAATTATCATGCCCGTGTCGCGGGCGGGGAGGAGGGTGTCAGCACACTACGCTCCCCCCTTCTGCTCGGGTCCGGCGGCTGCTGCTCAGTGGTGGCTCGAGCTGTGGGCCGGATCCCGGGGGTTTCTCGAGCGGCGCTCCTCGCCCGTGAGTGAAAGGGGTTTGTTGGGTGTGTGGATTGTTTATAGTCCGTGACGCCACCCACGGTTGTGGTGATTTCACCACCGCTGCTCAATACGGGGATCCCGGGGATGGTGATGCGGAGCAGCCAGGTGTTGTGTTGCCCCTCCGTGGGTAGGGGTTGGTGATCCCGGGGCCCGGTGATGGTTTGGGAGGTGCAGGGCCTGGTGGGCGCAGGGACGCGGGGGCAGCGCTGTGCCTTGCGGCACTGTGGTACTCACTCAGCCTGAGACGTTGACACAGTTTTTACGGTAAACCAGACGGCTGGTAAGACGGTCCCACGGACGGCTGCACTTGCTCTCCCGGTAGGTGACGGTGATGTCCCTTTTCCTAGCACCTTGGTGTACTTGTTGGTTGCGATGGGTCCCCACCGGTAACCCGCTCCCCGGCTTCAAGCTGGACCGGAGGAGCTCTACTCTTTGCCCGCAGGTGCTGGCCCTAAGAAACTGGTGCCTTGGCGGTGGCGGTGTCTCTCTTACACTGGCTGGGCTGTTACCTTCAATCGGGACTTGGTTGTTGGGGGATCTACGTCCCCTTCACTGACGGATTCGGCAAATTACGGCGACTCCAAGCCTTGCCGGGGTCCGAGAGGCCCCTGCCCTGGTGCTGACTGTCCTTCGGAACACTGCTCCAGACCACCGGGCACACAGCCTACGAGGTCCTTCCAGGAACTTCCAAACGGTCCCCCTTCAGACAGTCACCGCCGTTGCTGACCTTGCTGACCTGCCCTGCACTCAGCTGGACTCTTCAGGCTTTGCACACTCTTTCTTTCCTGTCACCACTCTTGTTTTCCTCCTTTACTACTTTTCTTCCTTCACTTTCACTAGCTGTTTACTTTAGCCCTCACTGGACTCAACTCTGTTGTTTACTCAAGCTTGTCCCTGAGCTGACTGCACTCTAGCCCTGCCTGGGCTAATCTGCCTGGTTTCTCCCGCCTCCAGAGCTGTGATCTCCTCGGTGGGCGGAGCCAACCGCCTGGCCCACCCCCTGGTGTGAATCATCAGCCTCTGGAGGAAGGCAACAAGGATTTTTGGTTAGCTTAGATGTTCCTACCTGGGATGTAGGGTGTGGTGGTGTGTGACCTGTGTCCCCTGGCTTGCCCAGGGCGACACACCCGTATCACCAAGACATAGTTGTAATAGCAGTCAGACTAAGATGACTGGTGCTAAAACTTTGTGAGTGATCAAATCTTGGAATTATTTGTTAGATGATCAGATGTTTCAAGAACATTTGCGGGGTCCACATTCTGGAGTACGCAGACGTGGGCATATGACGAGAATTTGTGTGCATAAGGCTATGTGCCCACGCTAGAATGTCCCTGCGGATTTTTTTGCCTGAAAATCCGCGACTTTCGCGGCAAATCCGCACCCGCGGATTTGCCGCGGATTTACCGCGGATTTGCCGCGGATTTTGATGCAGATTTTTTTTTTTTTTTTTCCCCATTCAAAGCCAAAAATCCGCACCAAATCTGCACCAAACAATTGACATGCTGCAGATTTTTCCGGATCAAAATCCGCGGCAAATCCGCCGCGGAAAAATCCGCAGCATGGGCACAGCATTTCCAAAATGCCATTGAAATGGCTTGGAAGTGCTGCTGCTGCAGATTTTCGGCAAATCCGCGGTAAATCCGCGGCAAAATCCGCGGTAAATCCGCGGTAAATCCTGTAGCGTGGGCACATAGCCTAACACTTCGGTATGTGAGTGATCAAGTCCTGGAATTATTTGTGAAATGGGGTAAAATGTGTTTTACTGATGAAAATAGTAAATTTTATTTGACAAGTAACACAGGGGCTCACTACACAGGAAATATAAATGTTGTGAAAGAAAAACCCTACCACACAATTTGGGAATAGTGTATAATGTCTAATAATTGTGGGTTGTGTGGTAGATCTCGAAGCAGGGGGTAACACAAAGTCCTGGCTGGGAAGGGCACATGGGACAGTAATATCTAGATTCGCTCCTATTGCCCTGTTTGCTGCAGACCCGGCACCTTTTTTTAGGACGGTTTTGGGTGGGAGTAGGAGGCATGAGACGCATAAAATGCCGTTCCATTAGTCTCCGGGCATTCTCTGACTCGAAGGCTGCCTCTGGTGCCGCTGAGTCAAACATGAGGGACTCAATAATTTTTTCCTGGTATTGCAGAAATGTGAGGGCCCCTTGTGATTTTTTATACAGTACAAAACTGTTGTAGGTAGCAATCTGTATCAGGTAGATTGCTACCTTTTTGTACCAGGCCCTCGTTTTCCGCTTTACCAGGTATGGTTGGAGCACCTGGTCAGACAGGTCCACGCCACCCATAAACCTGTTGTATTGGGTCACACAGAAGGGTTTCTGTTTGTCCCTGGTGGCTCCCCTCTCTCTGACCGACACAGTGGTGTCCTCATGCAGGGTGGTGAGCATGTAGACGTCCTTGCGGTCATTCCACTTTACGGCAAGCAGTTTGTCACTTGCCAGTGCGAATGACGCCCCCTTCTCTAGATGTCTGGACACTAACTGTGCCGGCAAACCAACACGGTTTTTCCTTATTGTCCCACAGGCCCCTGTATTTGCAGCATGGAGGGATTGGTATAGGGGGATACTAGTGTAGTAGTTGTCGGTGTACACGTGGTAACCTTTACCAAGAAATGGTGTCATTAGCTCCCAGACAATTTTTCCTGGGATGCTAATTGTCTGGGGACAGTTGGGTGGGCTTATTTGGCGGTCCCTACCCTCATAAATGATAAAGTTACACGTGTACCCGCTGGTGCTTTCGCACACTTTATATAATTTTATGCCATACTTGGCTCTTTTGGAGGGAATAAACTGACGGAATGAGAGACGGCCCTTGTAACTCATTAGGGACTCGTCAACCGAAACGTTCTCCTCTGGGCTGTAGGAAGTTAGGAAGGACTCTTTCAGGAGGGATATTAGGGGTTTCAATTTATTAAGGCGGTCATAATTGGGGTCAGTTCTTGGGGGGACTTGGGAATTATCACTAAAATGGAGGAATCTCAATAGGGTCTCATATCGGGTTCTGGGCATTACGGCTGCAAATACAGGGGTGGTGTGGACAGATTTAGTTGCCCAATAGGAGCGTAAACTGGGTTTTTTCACTATTCCCATGTTGAGGGTAATGCCTAAAAATTTTTTGATTTCCGGGACGCTTGTGGGGATCCAGGAACGGGAATGGACAGATGTTGGCTTTTGGGCAATATATTGGCGGGCGTACAAGTTGGTGTGGTGGGTGATAAGCTCAAGTACTTGTTGGTTAACAAAAATTTGGAAAAAATCCAGTGGGGCAAAATTGGTGACATTTATTTTTATGCCAGGGTCTCCTATGAAAGGGGGAATTTGTGGGGTAAAGGACTAGGTCCTGCCCATGACGCTTCAGCAGTGGCGACTGGCGGGGTGTGGGACCCCGTGGAGGAAGCCGAATCGTCACCGCTATCCGAAAAATCTCTTTCTGAGGCCGATTCGGTCTCTGACCCAGAACTGCCGGAGGCAAGCAGTGAGTACGCTTGCTCTGCCGTAAACATCTTGCGGGCCATGGTTTTTGTTTTTATCCTTGGCTAACAAAAAATAAACCTAAACCTAACACTAGTATTTTTTTTTTTTTTTATATATATATATAAACCCTAAATTTTTTTATAAAGATTCTAAAAAAAAATATTTAGGGGAATGACGCAGCGAAGGATGACGGAATGATGGAGGAGGGGATGATCACAGGGGGGTGATCAGAAAAATTGGGAATAGATTATGATGATCTTTGTGAATTTATAACTTTTTCTCTCTATATGGCAGCACGTAGTCTCTCTCTCTTCTCTCCCAGATCAACTACAAGGGAGAGAGGAGAAAGGCAGACCTAAATGCTGCCATATTTATCAAATATTGGCATTTTGACTACTGTGATAGGATCTATCACAGTATTCAAATCTAAACAGCCAATCAGAATTTTTTTTTTTGTTGCCGGGTGCAGGAGGCAGATTATGCCAAGCACACTGCGCATGCGCCCGCCATTTTCCCGGAGAAGGGAGGAAGGGGGGCCGCGGGGGACAACGATTCTTTATTGAGGTACTGTGCGGGGGCGGTGGGGGAACGGGGGATCCCAGATCGGGTGGGAGATACCGGGATATAGCGGATCGGACCCCGGTGGACCGGAGGGAGGGCTCTGGAGAACCGGAGGGGGCTCCGGGGGACCAGACAGCTCCGGTGTACCGGTGGAGGGGTCAGGGGGAGGACATTTCCCTCCGATCTGAAATGTTTGATCATTTCAGATCGGAGGGAAATTAATGCACCGGCGGCGGCAGCAGCAGCTTTCAGCGCGCGTCGGCGCCATCTTGCAAGGTCTGGAGAACCGGAGGGGGCTCCGGGGGACCAGACAGCTCCGGCGGACCGGAGGAGGGATCAGGGGGAGGACATTTCCCTCCGATCTGAAATGTTTGATCATTTCAGATCGGAGGGAAATGAATGCACCGGTGGCGGCAGCAGCAGATTTCAGCGCGCGTCGGTGCCATCTTGCAAGGTCTGGAGAACCGGAGGGGGCTCCGGGGGACCAGACAGCTCCGGTGGACCGGAGGAGGGATCAGGGGGAGGACATTTCCCTCCGATCTGAAATGTTTGATCATTTCAGATCGGAGGGAAATGAATGCAGAGCCGGCGGCGGCGGGAGTTTTCGCCGCGCGTCGGCGCCATTTTGGATGTCCGGGGGGGGGGGTGGGGTGGGGGTTGATTTTCTCCGGTACCGGGGGCTTTGGGGGAACTAGGGGCTTATATTTCTTTATCATCTGACATGTTTGATCATGTCAGATGAGAAAGAAATTAGTAGTATTTGCCGTTTTTTTTTTTTTAATGTGACCGGCGGTATACGGTGTATACCGGAGATCACATTATCGGGGTCCAAAAAAAATACCCCGATTCATAATCTTGGGGGTCTCAGCTACCCCCGGTAGCTGAAACCCCCGAGATTTTCCGTCACTGGGGGGGCGCTACAAGCTTTTTCCGGCCTGACGTCTCAAGACGTCGGAACAGAATAAGTACCCTGTTTTTCCGACGTCTTGAGACGTTAGGCCGTCGCTATGGGGTTAAATAACTTTATTGGAGAGTAAACAAAACTTACAACCACTCTCATCTTTTAAGACCACCATTTTGGAAGGGTAAGGTCGCAGCTCCTGACATTGACCACCGGAAGTGTTGGGGTTATGCCGCCGGACTCCCGACACATGTTACCCATAGCCGATCTTCCGCCATCCACTGCAACTTACAACATCATTAATCCCAACAACAAACAGCAACATAAAAGGAGAGGGAGGGTGGGCAGCTCTCGATCGCAGATCAAAGAGGCCGGAAGCACTTCAGTCACAGGAATATATACCCCCAAGGGGGAGGGGGGAAGGAGGACTGCCTCACATCCGGATCCGGGAAGGGAACAAGCCATGGAGAATTAACCCTTTACAATGCACCAGGGAAAAGAGGGCATAACAAGCCACAACCAGGCTGGCCAGTCAGGGGCTCCCCGTCATATAAAGCCGGGCTCCCACATTTACATAAATAAATAAAAAAACCTAAAAGCAACATTAAATATTCCTTTAAAAACGCGCTCTAAAAAACAAGTGACCTCAAGTAATATTATCGTGCTCACAAGCTCACTTATGTTCTGATGCTCTCATGCTTCAGCAAGAAATTGTGTAAACTTGTTATACTGCATAAAACAGATAATATTTTAACTATTTTTGGCAGTTGTTGACTCTATATATGTCCATCAGCAAAATATCCAAATTATCCATCATGTGATCTTTATCACTTGAGGCTTCACAAAAGACTGTTTCTGCTTTCATAAGTAACATTGTACTGTTAAACTATGTACACAGGCAGCAGTCCATTGTGTTCCTCAGTATCCATCATGTGAGCCCTGCTTACATTTGTACAGTATGTGAGACCTATTTGTACAGTAGGTATAGCGACTCAGGCTAATAGCAGCTTAGGACCATTTGATGCTGATAGTTCAGGTCATGTGTATAGTTGTACAGGTCAGACGGTGGTTTGTATAATAAAATAATGACTTACCCATTTTCGGCGACATTTGACCCATTGATTGGCTGCAGAGGTCACGTGCACTGTAGTCACGACATTAGTGCTGCAGCGGAGGTAGTTGTTGGCTTAGGCTACTTTTATACTTGCGTTGTTTTGCATCCATCACAATCAGTTGTGTGACTGGTGCAACGGATGCGTTGCAGATAGTGGCACAACTGATGTGATCATTAGAAGGAAAAACAGGGAGGGAAACAAATCCAGCACCGTTGTCTCTAAAAATCTTGAAGTTTATTGGGTCACATTAAAAAAATGTTAATGGATCAACAAAATCTCTCCATATGCCTTTCCACGCCTTAACGCATTTCAGAGAACAAACTCCTTAATCATATGCAAATAAACTGATGTGACTGATGCTGCAAAACAACGATCCGTTTTTGGAGTTTTTTGTTTTTTTTTACTGTTTTACCAGCAGCCGGCTTTTGTGAGCGATCAGCTGATCGCCTGGCGGCCGCATTTTGTGAACAATCAGCTGATCACTCACAAAAGTCGGCCGCTGAGCGATCAGCTGATCGTTCCTGCTGCTGGAACTGAATTTACAGTCCATCATGGTTTTTTACTGTGCGCATGCTCACAGTAAAAAAACGATCTGCCGCACACAAAAAACGTTACAGTGTGCTTTCAAAACCTGACGGTCAGTCAGTAGACGACTGATCCGTCTCGTGGCGGATACAACGCAGAGCCATCAGTCACAATCTGTCGCTAATAGAAGTCTATAGGGAAAAAACGGATTCCTGCAAAATATTTTGCAGGATACCGTAATTCCTCAAGGCAACGGATTGTAACTGATGCAATACAACGCAAGTGTGAAAGCAGCCTTTGGTGAAGGTTAGCAATGTATAAACATACCTCCCAACTTTTACAAAACATAAAAAGGGCCAAAACATGCAGGGAGCGTAGTACACAGTAGCAAATTTTGACTAAAGGCCGCTTTACACGCTGCGATATCGGTACCGATATCGCTAGCGTGGGTACCCGCCCCCATCTGTTGTGCGACACGGGCACATCGCTGCCCGTGCCGCACAACATCGCCCGGACCCGTCACACTACTTACCTGCCCGGCGACGTCGCTGTGACCGGCGAACCGCCTCCTTTCTAAGGGGGCGGTTCGTTCAGCATCACAGCAACGTCACCGCTGCGTCACTGAACCGCCGCCCAATAGAAGCGGAGGGGCGGAGATGAGCGGGACGTAACATCCCGCCCACCTCCTTCCTTCCTCATAGCGGCCGGGAGGCAGGTAAGGAGAGATTCCTCATTCCTGCGGTGTCACACGTACCGATGTGTGCTGCCGCAGGAAAGAGGAACAACTTTGTTACTGCTGCAGTAACGATATTTGAGAATGGACCCCCATGTCACCGATGAGCGATTTTGCACGTTTTTGCGACAATGCAAAATCGCTCATAGGTGTCACACGCAACGGCATCGCTAATGCGGCCAGATGTGCGTCACCAATTCCGTGACCGCAACGACTTCGCATTAGCGATGTCGTAGCGTGTAAAGCCCCCTTAAGTCCCTAGTCACACTCCACGCCACATCCACTTACTCTTTCTTTCCTCCCTGGCAGAAGCAGATGTCAGAGGGGTGGTGGCAGTGTGGGACATTCAGCAGACGCCAAAGACTGCAGGGCGTAAACCCAAATACAGCACTGTCCTGCTGTATCTGCCGTAATGGTTGTGACTAGAGATTCATGGGATCCAGCGGCCTGGTCAGTGGTACTTGGTGGACAGGAGCCCCACGAATCTGTTATCTTCTGGCATCTCGGGTGCTGCTTTTTATTAGCCAGAAATTCTTTATTGAACACATATGCAAGACAAAGACAGTTAAAACCAGTCAGGAGTGCACTCCTGACTGGTTTTAACTGTCTTTGTCTTGCATATGTGTTCAATAAAGAATTTTTGATAAATTTTACAATTGTGGATGTATGGCTACATCTTTTGTATAGGTAAAATGTATAGGGGAGCCTTTCCCAGAAAACCTTTTGGTTTAAAGAAGTCTAGTCCCAGGTTTACATATCTGAACACAGGAATTGACTATAACTACTGTTGGTCATATGTCTTTTTTATTAGCCAGGACTGGTGCAATGTCATCGACGTCGCTAACGAGGCCGGATGTGCGTCACGAATTCCGTGACCCCAACGACATCTCGTTAGTGATGTCGTTGCGTGTAAATGGGCCTTAAGCGTCCAAGCAAACTGGATGTGTAACACCCTGGGGACGAGGGGTGTTCACCCGACATGTCGCCAGGCCGGGGTGCAGATCCTCTGCGTCGTCGAGGGCTGACCTGGCCGGGTTTCGTGACCCCCGAGACATACAGGAGGGAGGGAAGACGGTGGACGGGTGGAAGGATGGAGAATGGGGGTGGTAGTGACAGTGAGGAAAGTCTTTTTAGATCGTGATGCCACCTGTGGTCCGCGGCCAGGGATGGGCCGCCGCTACGGGTGCTGCTCTCCAGGACTAATGGTGAGGGTCGCAGCCAGGATGGTGTCGCTCCCCACAGGCGGAGCGGAGCTACCCCGGAGAGGAGGATGGAGGATGGACAAGGGTGGCAGTAGTCCCCGTTGGCACCGCAACGCTGGGCGACGGCAAAGGAGAAGCAGAGGCAGGGGCTTCGGTTCTAGGTCTTTTACTCAAAAGTAGTTCAGGCGCTGCCTCAGAGTACCGGTCTCCGCCACGATGGGCTCCAGCTGATCCCGAATCCATGGAGGTCAAGTCCGGTGTGTGTCAGTCCAGAAAATGGTGGGACGGGTCCGGTGACTTTTCTAGCCGTTCTCGCAACCCTTGCAGAGTTGGTAGACAACGTGAAGTATGCCTGCCCTAGGGTTCTGTACCCTGACAGCGCTGGTCCTGTTGAAGCAGCCGACTGCTTCTCCCCAGCGACCGTGTTGAAAACGCCTTGGCCCACAGAGCTGCCTTGGGGCACATCTGGTCCGCTCTGTCTCTAGCTGTTCTCCCCCTTTTTATAGTTGTGTTGTGTGTTCCAAGCTGTTGCCCCCAGCCGCTGCCACCGGCTGGTTCACTACTCTCACTAGGTCAACCTGCTCTTCCCACTGTGTGCTCCTGACTCACCCTGGTCGTTGCTTCTCCTTGACCCTGAGTCCCGTTCCAGTGGATCGGGGAGCCCCTGGTGCGGTGGCGTTCTGTAAACCCAACCACTGTAGTGACCCCCTTCTGCGACCCGACCCTGGCCCGGTCCCCAATGGGGAGGGTAACCTACTGTAACTGTATGTATGTGTGTCTAGAACCGGTACCGACCTTCCTTGGACCCGGGATAAGTACTACACCCTAATGAAGGTGCAGTACCCTGTGGCACCTGAAGCTTCAGGGGCACCACATTCCCTGCTGGCAAATGCAGGACTCCGGGGCTGCAACACTTTACAGCAGGGGTAGGGAACCTCCGGCCCACGGGCCGCATGCGGCCCACCATGACCTTTTATGCGGCCCTCGGGCAGATTCCCGGGGGCTGCAGTGCTGTGGCCACTGGCCCTTTAAATGACCACATGCACTGTTTGGGCGAGCCAATAGGCTTTCCCGCTGTCCAGTGTTAGCATGATCAGCTGTGTGTGCCCGACCCTCTGCTCTTCGGAGCGATGTGCCCGCACCTCTCTCCTTTTGTGCTGTGTGCCCACCCCTCTGCCCTCCAGAGCGATCTGCCCGCCCTTTTTACCTCTCGTGGGGTGTGCCCGCCACTCTGCCCTCCGGAGCGTTCTGCCCGCCCCTCATTCCTCTCGTGGGGTGTGCCCGCCCCTCTGCCCTCTGGAGTGATCTGCCCGCCCCTCTTTCCTCTCGTGGGGTGTGCCCGCCCCTCTGCTCTCCGGACCAATCTGCCTGCCCCTCTTTCCTTTCGTGGGGTGTGCACGTCCCTTTGCCCTCTGGAGCGATCTGCCCTCCCCTCTTTCCTCTCATGCGGTGTGCCCGTCCCTCTGTCCTCTCGTGCGGTGTGCCCGCCCCTCTGCCCTCCGGAGCGATCTCCCCCCTCTGCCCCCTTCGGAGCGATGTGCCCGCCCCTATGTCCTCTCGTGCGGTGTGCCCGCCCCTCTATCCTCCGGAGCGGTGTGCCCGCCCCTCAGCCCTCCGACCTGCACTGTCTCCGGCGCTGTGTGTGTGCACGCCTGCACTCTGTTCCCCATCCAGTACTTTGTGTACAATCCCCCCAGAGTTGTGTGCAACGATCAGTGCTGTGTCCCTCACCCCATGCCGTGTATCACCTCAGGTTTGTGGCTCTCCAGTAATGTCAGGGCTCTGAAGGTGCTGTGTGCAGAGCATAATTACACGTTATATACATTCTGTACACAGGATCAACATTTTTCAACAAAGAATTTTCACACCTTCATTAAGGAAAAAACGGTCATTAACTTATGACGGTCAGTGCACCACTCCAGCAGACGCCCCGAAGGACCAAAAAGGCCTCAATAATTCTGAAAGGGTGCACAATAGGTGTAATTATTTACAGATACAGTTCTGACCACACAATGTCCTGTGGCCTGGTTGTTCATGATATTTAACAGGGAAGATTTTCAAGTACAAATTACTGGAGGCATGGGAACTCCTGGCTGGCCAGTCTCAGGTAATTCTCCTATGGGGTTTGGGTAGACTTTTGGCAATACTCCTTTCTGCAGGGCTCTTGGGGAAGAAAGGGGACTAGCATTGGCATTGCAACTGGGATGGGTGCTGATGCTGCAGCTGCCGCCTCCGGGCAGCACAACCCCACGTCCACGGCATACCAGCCCCGCTCTCCTTTTTGCCGAGTATAGATGACTCCATCACCGGGGTACAAGTCTCTACCAGGATGACCTCTGGGGAGATGGGCTTCCACATCCTGAAGGGACACAATTACCTCCCTACCAAGTCCTGGTTCAGCGATGAACCCTCCACCCTTTACCCAGGTCACACTTGGTCACAGTACCTTTATGGAGCTCCCCCCAGGTCGATGGACGTGCCCGTCGGAGGCGCTCCTTGTTTGCCAGGTTTCTTCTTTCCATCTCCACCAGCCGTGCCCGTCGCTGACTTTCCTCAGCGGCTAGCTGGCCGAGGGTGGCCTGACGGTCCTCCTCCTCATCGGTGTTCACAAACATGGCATTCCCTATTGCATCGGAAAAGGGGGTAGAATATGGCTTTTCCCATACTAGTCCAGGGTGGATGCCCTCCGATTGTCTGGTGTGAGCCTCAGCTCCTGGTTCACAACAAGCTCTTCATTCAGAGGCAACAGGTTCCCCTGCTACCCGCACAAGGGAAATGTTGCAGGCGGTCTGGTCAATGGCAGCCTGTTTTGTGGCTACCTAGTGAGCGGTAGCTGGATCCTGGACGAGGTTTGCGGTCTGGTCTTCCACACTCTGGTTGTCGTTGGCCTGGGCATTGGCTGCCGGGTTGTAAGCAGCGGAATCTTCGGCAACCGGGGTGTCGGCAGTCGGGTCATCAGCTGCCTGGTCGTCGGCGACCGGTTTCAGGGTCGGGTCACAGATCTCCCGATCAA
This sequence comes from Anomaloglossus baeobatrachus, assembly GCF_048569485.1. NCBI lineage: Eukaryota > Metazoa > Chordata > Amphibia > Anura > Aromobatidae > Anomaloglossus > Anomaloglossus baeobatrachus. The sequence continues at coordinate 653,279,594 of NC_134353.1, forward strand.
CGACTGGAGCAGGCAGACAGGTCGGTGGCTTCTGGACGGTTTTGCATTTGGCAGGGGCAACCAAGGTCATTTGTCACTCCTCCACATTGCTCTTCCTCCAGGTGTTGCTGTCTTGGTTGGGTGTAGGCCCACATCACTGCCACCGAGCCCATCATGGAAGCCTCCCATTCCTGGATGTCGTCCAGCTGCTGCTGCCTGATCTGCTGGGTCAGATGCAGCACCTCCTCTTTCAGTTCCTCCGGTATCCACATGCATAGGTGCACCGGTGTGCCCCCTTAGTGGCCTGTTTCTGCCATCCTGAATACTCCTCACCACATGAAGTCAAGGTGCAACCACTTCCTTGGAGCTCCAGGGCAAACTCTCTGTCTGGGTCATCTCTCTGGCTCTCGCTTTTCTCCACTCTAGTTTCATTTCTACAGTCTCTCAACATCCGGGGGCTGGGCTTGAATTTCGCGCTACTCCAGCCGGCCAGCCTGCAAAGAGTGGGAATTTTCCCGCCAACTCATATTCTGCAATGGCGGCTAGTTCCAGATTTTAAATAAACAGTCTAATTCTCAAAAGGTGCACAAATATCCTGTTCGTGACGCCAAATGTAACACCCCGGGGTCGAGGGGTTTTCACCTGACATGTCGCCGGGCCGGGGGTGCAGATCCTCTGCGTCATCACGGGCTGGTCTGGCCTGGTTTCGTTACTCCGAGACGTACAGGAGGGAGGGAAGGCGGTGGACGGGAGCAAGGATGGAGGATGTGCGTGGTAGTGACAGTGAGGAAAGTCTTTTTAGATCGTGACGCCACCTATGGTCCACGGCCAGGGGTGGGCCGCCGCTGTGGGTGCTGCTCTCTGGGGCTGATGGTGAGGGTTGCAGCCAAGATGGTGTCGCACCCCACAGGCGGAGCAGGGCTACCCCGGAGAGGATGATGGAGGACGGATGGGGGTGGCAGTAGTCTCTGTTGGCGCCTCAGTGCTGGGCACCAGCGCCGACAAAGAAGAGGTAGAGACAGGGGCTGCGGTTACAAGTCTTTTACTCACAAGTAGTTCAGGCGCTGCCTCAGAGTACTGGTCTCTGCCAGGATGGGTTCCAGCCGATCAGGAATCCATGGAGGGTCAAGTCCGGTGTGTGTCAGCCTATGGGCCCTTCCTCCTTTGATGCGCTAAGTATCAGATCCCCATGGTGTGAAGCACTTGGGGATCCCGGTGTCAGTCAAGTGTCCCCTTCTGTATGCTGATAGCGCGGTTCCGATGTGGGGCCAGTCGAAGACCTCAGCCCCGGATCCAATATGCTATTTGGCTTCAGAAAATGGTGGGACAGGTCCGGTGACGTTTCTAGCCGTTCCCGCGACCCTTGCAGAGTTGGTGGACAACGTGAAGTATGCCTGCTCTAGGGTTCTGTACCCCGACAACGTCAGTCCAGTGGAAGCAGCCGCCTGCTTCTCCTCAGCGTCCGTGTTGAAAACGCCTTGACCCACAGAGCTGCCTTGCAGCACGTCTGCTCCGCTCTGTGTCTCTAGCTGTTCTCCCCCTTTTTGTAGCTGTGTTGTGTGTTCCAAGCTGTTGCCCCCAGCTGCTGCCACCGGCTGGTTCACTACTCTCACTAGGGCAACCTTCTCTTCCCACTGTGTGCTCCTGAGTCCCCCTGGTGTTTGCTTCTCGCTGACCCTGAGTCCCAGTTCCAGTGGATCGGGGAGCCCCTAGTGCAGTGGCGTCCTGTAAACCCAACTACTGTAGTGACCCCCTTCTGTGACCCGACCCTGGCCTGGTCCCCATTGGGGAGGGCAACCCACTGTAACTGTATGTATGTGTGTGTAGAACTGTTACCGACCTTCCTTGGACCTGGGATAAGTACTACACCCTAATGGAGGGGCAGTACCCTGTGGTGCCTGTAACCTTAGGGACGCCACAGATGTGATTTCATGAAACTCTTCCCACTGTGCATCTAAAGATGCTGCTGAACTGTGCACTTTTGGTGCATTTTTCTCTCTATAAACCTCTATGAGGAGCCTGAAAAAAATGCATACAAAAAAAACACCATTGCATTTTAAAGTGTAAAATCAAAGTTTTTATGTACTGTTATAAAAGCATTAGAATGCCACTACAACTCTACACCAAAAAGGCATCAAATAAGGGGGAAAATGCATAAAAGATACACAGCAAACATGGGAATGGTGTTATTGCGTTGTGTGGTGTGGACTCCTCTAGAAAATGTGTAGAAAAAACGCAGCAATTACACTGTGTTTTATACACAGTGTAATTGCTGCGTTTTTTCTACACATTTTCTAGAGGAGTCCACACCACACAACGCAATAACACCATTCCCATGTTTGCTGTGTATCTTTTATGCATTTTCCCCCTTATTTGATGGTCTCAGCACTCCATTTTTATTAATTTTTGTATGGGTTTAATGGAGAAATAAACAATCACTCCATTTTTTACGCCACTTCCTAATCACAGTAAATAATCCACTCACTGTGTTATGCGGGTTCTTACGATTACAGGGTCACCAAATACAGCGGGTGAAATATCAGAAGCTTCCAAAGACATGACATCATCATATGGGCTGTCCCATATTGTTTAAAGGCATAGTACTCAGTGTGTATGGAAACTTTTGACTTTGCAGAAAGAAATAAAAATGCCTTTAAACATTCTCTCTCTCATTATTCTGGTATATGGCAAATAAATAATAATAATAAATATTTTTTTCTATAGCGCCAACATATTCCGCAGCGCTTTTGGCTCCTAATTGACCTAAAACGGGAAAGGTTTATTTTTATTTCATGTCACATAGAGAGGAAAATATGTAGATGTGACTATTTAGATAGTGTATGTAAACTTCTGGTTTCAACTATATATTGTATTTATTTGATTTGAAAGTATAAGTATATAGCTGATGAAAAAGTATTCAACATGTCACCAATTTTCTAAGTAAATATTTTTCTATAGCCTCGCTCCTCCTTGCTTATAGCATCTGATGCAAGAGGCTGTTCTAAATGTTGTTGAGCAAACTTTAAACACACTTAGGGTAAGTTCACACAGTGCGTTTTTGCGCGTTTTTCGGGTGCGTTTTTGGCCTCAAAACTGCATGACATTGCTTCCCCAGCAAAGTCTATGAGTTTTCATTTTTACTGTCCGCACACAACTTTTTTTTTAAGCTGCGTTTTTGAGCTTAAAAAAAAAAATGGACATGTCAATTCCTTCCTGCGTTTTTCTGCGTTTTCCCCCCATGCAATGCATTGGAAAAACGCAGAAAAACGCAGAGATAAAAAACGCAGCCAAAAACACACCAAATCGCAGTAAAAACGCATGCGTGTTTTGCCGCGTTTTTTGCCACCGGTGCGTTTTTGTGTGTTTTTAGCAGCCAAAAACGCACAAAAACGCAGCGTCAAAAAAACGCAGCGTGTGCACATAGCCTTAAACAAGCTTTTTGTTCAGCAATAGAGTCTTACGTGATGAGGGTGCATACAGGCCATGGAAATTGAGTGCAGAACTTATTGTTTTCTTTAAAACAATTGTACCTGCTGATTTCATGTCTTTCGGTAGCTCTCAACTGGTGGTACTTGGCTCTTTGGCAACTCTTCTAATTCTTTCTACCCTTCTGTGTGAAATCTTGCAGGGAACACCTGGTTGTTGCCGGTTTATGGTGAAATGGCGTTCTTTCAATTTCCAAATTATGGCCTAAGCAATGCTCACTGGAACGTTCAATAGTATTAAAATGTTTCTGTAACCAGTGCCATCAGTGTGTTTTGCAACAAAGGATGAAAATGCCTTGAGACAGTTTACTGGTTTTACCCATCATGAGTAGAACTGGGCGGACTCGCATAAAACCGGCACTAGCGGGTCCCTGCTAAATTTAAAAAAAAAAACAGATCCAGTCCGGAATCTGGTACCCGTATAAGTCTATGGGAACCAAAATCCGGAGATTAAAAATGTAGGTAGAAAGGATAGGGGGGTAGGAGCAACACGGTGTGCCACCGAACCTCCATCATGGCGGCAAGCTGCTTTCAGGTCACGCTTTCCATCCCGAAACCGACAATTAACCCTCATTGAATATTCACTGCTTTCCCCGCCCACAGGCACGTGTAATTGGTTGTAGTTAGACGCGCGCCCACCCTGAAACATTAAAACAGTGAAATGGCCAGCCCTGATTCCTGATCTAATCCCAATAGAAAACTTCTGAAAAATATTTGGTGACAAAGTTATGGCCAAGAAAACCAGTCAAAGAAGTGTGGAAGAGACTGGAAGAAGAGAAGACCAAAATCATACCAGAGCAGTGTGAGAGACTAGTGATGTCCTGTGTAGATGTGCTGAAGTCATTCAAAGCAAAGGCCTGTACACTTCCTACTGAATGGTGACTGGTGTTACCTTCAGAAAATATCATAAACCTTGGATCTTGCCACTCCAGTGCCTTAGTCTCACTTAGTTTTGTGTCAAAATCAGTTTCATAATTTCTCTTATTTGTGGCCAAACAAAAATTGCTGCCTCGCTAATATGTGGAAACTTATTTATGAGGTATGCAAAACGCTTGGTATTGCGATCCAACACCTTGACTTCTTCATCTGTCCAAGTTTTATGTGGAGTGGTGGATGGAAAACTTTTTCTGCAGCTACTAGAGGCTGATGCAGATATTCTTTCTCCCAGGAGTCAAACTGTTTCTTGGTGGTCACTGTTTTTTTGTGAAATGGTTTTTGCGGTCTCTGCTGTCCCATTCGCAGAGAAAACAACAAAACTTTGTATTGCCAAGCTACAACCCAAGCACTAAATCCTGCTTTACACGAGTCGATCTATCGTGCGATAGCACGAGCGATCGTACCCGCCCCCGTCGTTTATGCGTCATGGGCAAATCGCTGCCCGTGGCACTGCCTTTGATAGGATAAACCTGGCTTGGCCTCCACTACAGCCTCCAGGCTGGGGGGGTCACCTGTCGGCTGATTACCCCTTTTCTGGAAGGTCTGCTATGGGTTCTGGCCCGGGGAGTTTACAACGTTCCCTGGGCCTCGGTTTTTACTGTTTGGAGATGATCTTTGCACTCCTCCAGTCTCTAGGGACCGTCCCCTGTTGCAGCTTGTTCCCTCCACCGATGTTCTTGTGGAACAGGCCACCGCAGCTCTAAACTGCCCTGGACAGCTCTACAGACTACCCGTGGCCCTGCGACTCCTTCTGTTCTCTGCGTGGTGTCACCTGGACCCTCCGAGTCCCAGGATCTTCACCAGGAAGCGTCTCTTTCTGTTTCTCTGCTCCTGTCTGACTTGGAGCTTTCTTTCCTTTCTCTTCTCCTCCTTGCCTGCCTCTGGCAGACCTCCTCCTCCTCCTTCACCACTCTCTCTCTAACTTCGACTACATGCTGGCTCCTCACTCTCTCACTCTCTGAGGTAGACTGAAACTAACTTGACCTTCCTTTCTCTATCTGCTCTCTGGTGGCTCCTCCCACCTCCCCAATTGCCCTGTTCTACCCTATAGGAGCAGGGATGGGTCTTACGACCCCTCCCAGCATGCAGCATGGGAGGGTTGTCTGCCACTTTCCCTGGTCCCAGTGTGTTCCTAGCAATGGGTGTAGTGTGGATTTACCAGGGGACCGGCGTTCACTCTCTTCCTCTCCCAGAATGGGGCATCACACCGCTGGATGGGGTGCAATAACCTGTGGCGACGGAAGCCTCAGGGGCGCCACACTCCCCCACAGCAAATCCCAGCACGTCCTCGGGCTGAAAAACAACAAAAAACATGTGGAAGAACTGCAAAACATTTTTGTATGAATAACATAAAACAGTAAACATCTCTTCCCTTTATGGGAGGCACAATGATTCGAACGTTACGAACTTCTTATAAAGAAAACTATGTGTGCACTTCCAGTTCATTGCACGGTTCGGGCACATCCCCCATAATTCTGGTAGGGGGCACAACGGGTGCAACTATATACATTTCTTGGCTACAACAAGTCCAGTAGCCTGGCAGTTCATTCAGCTTCATTTTAAACGTAAGACACATAAACAACATACCAGCCACTAAGTCCAGTGGCCTGGTAAGACATGAAACAAAAACATTCACCGGGGACCACATTCCAGTTCCGTGGCCCGGTACATATAAACATGGGGGTGACATCTTCGAAAAGCATGAGGGGCAGTACAGCAGGAAAGGGTGTCATCTTCGAAAAGAACATTAGGGCAGAACAAAAAGGACATCTTCACAAAGCATGAGGGGCAGACAGGGGCTATATACAGTTCAGCATCTTCTTACTTCTTTACATGTAGGGATTCTTCTCCGGCTCCCCACCTGGCAGCAGGTAGACAGCGGTCAGCACAGTCTGCGTCTGCTGGTTTTGGCGGGCCGCGCCTGGCATGGCGGCGGCCTGTATTGGAGTCGCTGCTGTGACCGATTCTTGACGGGCCGCACCTGGCGTGGCTGCGGCCTGGGCTTGGCGGGCCGCATCTGCGGCGTGGATTAACGTCGCCGCTGCGGCGGAATCTTGCTTGTCCGAGCGGGGTATCGCTGCTGGGGCCTGAGCTGGACGGGCCGGGCTTGGCGTCGCTGCTGCGGTGTGGATGGGCGTCGTTCCAGCGGCGAAATCTTGGCGGGCCGCACCTGGCGTGGCTGCGGCCCGGATTGGCGTCGCCATGCCGGGCATCTCTCCAGGGACCGCGGGCATGGTAGCGGGGGTTGGGGCACTCGCGCCGGCAGGGGCATTAAATGACTCACCCCTCAGTAGCATCTCCGGTGTTCTGGCGGTCGCTGCTCCGCGCGTCGCTTGCCGGATCTGCTGCATCACCTCCGCCTGCAGCCTTTCACACCACTGGTCCATCTCCCAGCCCCACCAGTCAGCGGAGTCTAGCTCTGGATCGCTGCGTGTGGACGCCATTCTCTCTGCGTCCCCTTCTGCACGATCTCCCAGCAGCAGGCTCGTCGCTTCTTCTAGTAGCAGACTTTTGATGTTGCTCAGCAGCAGGCTGGTAACTTCCCGCTCCTTCATCCTGTCAGCCATCCTCCCGACCTCAGCCTTCAGCTCAGCGGCGGTCACAGGCCTGATCCAGGTGAGCTCTTCCTGGCCTCCGCTTACAGGAGGCATTTTCTCTCTCTGCTGGTCTGGCATTTTGACTTGTTCTGCCAGCCGGCCAGCTTTTCTAGGCGCCATTTCTTCTTCTTCCGCCTTCCATGGCGGGCACCGCTTCACGCTCTTTTCTTGGACAAGGGGGCGGGGCTTCTCTTCGTGCCCTTTCTTCTTGCACGCCCCCCTTCTTCCCGCGCTCAGTGACTTCAATGGCGGCAGTTTCTCACAGTAAACACAGGCTATTTCACGATTCTTCAGGCGCACAGTACCCGGTGTGACCAGGCATGAAATCCTGTTCGTGACGCCAAAGTTGACTCGCCCACCCCAGGGCTATGGGACACCCGGTGCCGGGCCGGACTAGTCCGGTGGTAGTCAGTGGTGGCTGGGCCCGGCTCCGTGGCCCTGGTGGGTGTCAGTAGAATATGTGGCTGATGAATAAAGTTTGTGTTCGTGACGCCACCTGTGGTATGTGGCTATTAAGCCGCCGCTGCTGTGTGAGGCCACCGGGATGATGTTATGGCAGCAATGGTGGTACTGCTCCCCACAGGTGGAGCAATGCCCGGGGCACAGTTGGTGCTTGTGAATGTTTATGCAGCTGAAATAACAGAGACCACTCCAAGGGTGCAGTTCAAGTTCTTTATTCACAATTCTTGTCGGGGCCCAGGGGCCCTTGGACTGCTGGGACCACTGTCAGGGACCTCCGCCATTTCTGGGTGATTCTGAGAGTAAAAGCCGGTACCCTTCTCTTTAGTGTCTCTATCTTCTGCTGTCTTCCTTAGCCTTGCCTTTGATAGGATAAACCTGGCTTGGCCTCCACTACAGCCACCAGGCTGGGGGGTCACCTGTCGGCTGATTAGCCTTTTTCTGGAAGGTCTGCTATGGGTTCTGGCCCGGGGAGTTTACAATGTTCCCTGGGCCTCGGTTTTTACTGTTTGGAGATGATCTTTGCACTCCTCCAGTCTCTAGGGACCGTCCCCTGTTGCAGCTTGTTCCCTCCACCGATGTTCTTGTGGAACAGGCCACCGCAGCTCTAAACTGCCCTGGACAGCTCTACAGACTACCCGTGGCCCTGCAACTCCTTCTGTTCTCTGCGTGGTGTCACCTGGACCCTCCGAGTCCCAGGATCTTCACCAGGAAGCGTCTCTTTCTGTTTCTCTGCTCCTGTCTGACTTGGAGCTTTCTTTCCTTTCTCTTCTCCTCCTTGCCTGCCTCCGGCAGGCCTCCTCCTCCTCCTTCACCACTCTCTCTCTAACTTCGACTACATGCTGGCTCCTCACTCTCTCACTCTCTGAGGTAGACTGAAACTAACTTGACCTTCCTTTCTCTATCTGCTCTCTGGTGGCTCCTCCCACCTTCCCAATTGCCCTGTTCTACCCTATAGGAGCAGGGATGGGTCTTACGACCCCTCCCAGCATGCAGCATGGGAGGGTTGTCTGCCACTTTCCCTGGTCCCAGTGTGTTCCTAGCAATGGGTGTAGTGTGGATTTACCAGGGGACCGGCGTTCACTCTCTTCCTCTCCCAGAATGGGGCATCACACCGCTGGATGGGGTGCAATGACCTGTGGCGACGGAAGCCTCAGGGGCGCCACAGCACACAAACTCGTTTAACCCCTGTCACACGCACTTACCTTCCGGACAACCTAGCTGTGGGCGACAAACGTCCACTTCCTGAAGTGGGAGGGACGTTCGGCATCACAGCGACGTCACACGGTAGCTGGCCAATAGAAGCGAAAAGGGCGGAGATGAGCGGGATGTAAACATCCCGCCCACCTCCTTCCTTCCACATAGCCGGCGGGTGCCGTGGGACGCAGGTATGCTGTGTTCATCATTCCCGTGGTGTCACACGGAGCAACGTGTGATTCCATGGAAACGATGAACAACCTGCACCCATGAAAATAAACGATATTATGAAAGTTAACGACGAGTGCACGACTCACGATTTGTGAGCGATACTGCGTCACCCAGAGGTGTCATACGAAACGACGTCGTGCGCTATGCCGGATGTGCGTCACAAAAACCGTGACCCCGACGACATATCGCACAATATATATCGTCTCGTGTAAAGCCCGCATAAGGCCAGTACCTTCAGATCACCACAAATATCAGAATCATAGTTTTCATAACAGATTTTTGAAAGCAGGAGGTGAATATTTTCATGTTTCTTTCAGACTTCCTGCATAAGCAAGAGGAACAGATGGATTCTTATTTCTTTGCCATTTTGCAGAAGTACCACTTTTAAACTGTAAAATGTGAAAAAGAGTTTTTATTACATTTTTGAAATGAATTACATTTAATAAATGTATTCTATTAATATTTTTAATGCAATCTCAGCAACTGGGACAGATATTTTATTTTTTAGCACAATCACTCTTCCCTAAGGGCATAATATAGGTGTGTTGAATTTGTAATTACAGTGCCTTGCAAAAGTATTCAGCCCCCCTTGAACTTTTTAACCTGTCCCCACATTTCAAATGTCAAACATAAAGATAAAACATTTTTCATTTTTTGTTGAAGAATCAACAAGTGGGACACAATTGTGAAGTAGAACAAAATTTATTCCTCATATTAAACTTTTGTAAAAAATAAAAAACTGAAAAGTGGGGCGTGCAATATTTTACTTGGGGCGTGCCCTTTTACTTTCAGCGCAGCAAACACACCATCCCCACTGTCAAACATGGTGGTGGCTGCATCATGGTTTTGGCCTGCTTTTCTTCAGCAGGGACAGGGAAGATGGTTAAAATTGATGGGAAGATGGATGGAGCCAAATACAGAACCATTCTTGAAGAAAACCTGTTGGCGTCTGCAAATGACCTGAGACTGGGACGGAGATTTTGTCTTCCAACAAGACAATGATCCAAAACATAAAGCAAAATCTACAATGGAATGGTTCACAAATAAACGTATCCAGGTGTTAGAATGGTCAAGTCAAAGTCCAGACCTGAATCCAATCGAGAATTTGTGGAAAGGGCTGAAAACTGCTGTTCACAAACGCTCTCCATCCAACTTCACTCGGCTCGAGCTGTTTGCAAAGGAAGAATGGGCAAGAATTTCAGTCTCTCGATCTGCAAAACTGATAGAGACATACCCCAAGCGACTTGCAGCTGTAATCGAAGCAAAAGGCGGCGCTACCATGTATTAACTTAAAAGGGACAAATAATATTGCACACCTCACTTTTCATTTTTTTATTTTTTACAAAAGTTTAACATAAGCAATAAATTTCGTTCAACTTCACAATTGTGTCCCACTTGTTGATTCTTCGCCAAAAAATTATTTTTTTTTTATCTTTATGTTTGAAGCCTGCAATGTGGGAAAAGGTTGAAATGTTCAAGGGGGCCGAATACTTTCACAAGGCACTATACCTCCACCCAGGGGCGTAACTAGAGTTTGATGGGCCCCGGTGCAAAGTTCAGACCTGGGCCCCCCCTCCACGTACATCGACATTTAGGGTACAGGATAATTACACTGACACTCGGGGTACAGGATAATGATGCTGACACTTGGCTCTTACCCACAGCACCCAGATTTCCCATGATCTGAAATCCCTCTATCCGCACCCAGCTTTCCTATTTTCTGATATCCATCTTGTCCTCGGCGCACTGCTTCCCCATGCTCTGCTATGCATCTTTCCCTCAGCACCCAGCTTTCCCATATCAGAGTATGGGAAAGCTGGGTGCTGAGACATGATGTATAGCAGAGCATGTAGCAGAGCATGGGAAAGCTGGGTGCTGAGGGAAAAGAGCCTTTTTCCCTCAGCACAAAACGTTCCCATCCCCTGCTTGTATCTTTGTCCCCCATTGTATATAGTTCTCCAAATACAATAATAGCACCCACATAGCCTTCCAAATAGTATAAAGGGTCCCACATAACCCTTCATATATTAGAATACACTTCCATAGTCCTCCATGTATTATAATGCATTTCCCATAGTTCTCCATGCATTATAATTCACCCCATAGTACTCAATATATAATACTGCACCACATAGTCCTCCATATATTATAATGCACCCCCATAATCCTCCATGTATAAAGTAGCCCTTCAATTATTATCTTGAATTTCTCATAGTTCTCTATGTATTATATTTCACCCCATAGTTCTCCATGTATTATACTGCACCACATAGGCCTCCATATATTATAATGCAGCCCTATAGTCCTCCTTGTATAAAGTAGCCCTCATAGCCCTCCAATTATTATAATGAATTTCTCATAGTTCTCCATATATTATAATTCACCCCATAGTTCTCCATATATTACACTGCACCACATAGTCCCCAATGTTTTATAATGCACCCCCATAGTCCATGTATAAGGTAGCCTCCATAGTCCTCCATATATTATAATGTAGCCCCCATAGTCCTATATGTATTATAACGCAACCCCATAAACCTTCATATTGCATTATGCAGCCCCATACTCCTCCATGCATAAGGCACCCCTATATTCCATATATAAGGTGTCCTTCATTTTGTATTATGCAGCCCTCCCAGACCTCCATATATAATAATGCAGCCAGCCTCTCCAGGCCTCCATGTATAATAATGTAGCCAGCCTCCTCAGGCCTCCATGTATAATGTAGCAGCCAGCTTCTCCAGGCCTCCATGTATAACAATGCACCCAGCCTCCTCAGGCCTCCATGTATAATATAGCACCCAGTCTCTCCAGACCACCTCCATGTATAACAATGCACCCAGCCTCCTCAGGCCTCCATGTATAATATAGCAGCCAGCCTCTCCAGGCCTCCATGTATAACAATGCACCCAGCCTCCTCAGGCCTCCATGTATAATACAGTATCCCAGGCCTCCATGTTTAATGCAGTATCTCCAGGCCTCCATGTATAATAATGCAGCCACCCCAGACCTCCATATATAATGCAGCCTCCCCAGACCTCCATGTATAAAGCAGCCTCTACAGGCCTCCATGTATAAAGCAGCCTCTCCAGGCCTCCATATATAATGCAGCCTCCTCAGACCTCCATGTATAAAGCAGCCTCTCCAGGCCTCCATATATAATGCAGCCTCCCCAGACCTCCATGTATAAAGCAGCCTCTCCAGGCCTCCATATATAATGCAGCCTCCTCAGACCTCCATGTATAAAGCAGCCTCTCCAGGCCTCCATATATAATGCAGCCTCCTCAGACCTCCATGTATAAAACAGCCTCTCCAGGCCTCCATGTATAATAATGCAGCTACCCCAGACCTCCACATATAATGCAGCCTCCTCAGACCTCCATGTATAAAGCAGCCTCTCCAGGCTTCCATGTACAATAATGCAGCTTCCCCAGAACTGCCTTCCCAAGCCTCTGGCCACCGTTTACTCACTTATATTAAAAAAAAACCCAAGTACTCACCTTCTCTCTTCCTTCCACCGCTGCTGTCCTCCCCGCTGCTCGTTCTCCCGGTGCTGCGGTCGGCGTCCTCCTGTCCTGCACTCTGTGCACTCAGCACAGCAGTTGCTCGGGAGTGATGTCATCGCACAGGGGGAGAATGGTGATGCATAGCGCGGCACCGGCCGCGCTATACTTCATCATTACTGTGCGCGGTGACGGGGGAGACGCCGCAGCCGCTGACACCAGGTAAGGGGCCCCGGTGCCGCCGCTGACATCAGGCAGGGGGGCCCAGTGTCGGCGGCGGCAGCGGGTCAAATAGCGGCCGCGAGGTCTGTGACAGATCAGTGCAGCTCCTCTCACACTGACAGGGGCTGGCTGCTGATCTGCCTGGCGGCCGCCGGGCCCCTAGACTCCCGGGCCCGATCGCGACCGCTGCGACCGCGGTAGTTACGCCACTGCCTCCACCCTTATGTTTAAACCCACCCCTACTAATCATCAGTCTATATAACCCAATGCATTCAGATTCTTAACCAAGTTGTACCTCATGAAGGCTTTGCTAAGCCGAAACATGTTAAAATGGTATTTTAACAAGTAAATAAATCATCTACCTCATCCTGCTGCTTGGATCATCTTCCAGGTAATTGGGAGCGCTACACTGAATTGACCCTGTTGTTATACCTATCTGTGGAATTCCGAAGGAGAAATCTTCTCTCAGCACCTTGTGTGAGCAGTATGTCGGACTAGGATCACATTGCCTTGGTTGGCAGGAGTATTACATGCCTCTATGCACCTTCTAAGAGGTGAGTGCAATTTATACATTACAATTGTGCCGCACCTTAATTTACTACCCTTAGATCAGCGCCTCGCTCTCTCCTTGCCCTCTCTCCTTCTTTCTTAGGAGAAATTTGGTAGACTACACACAGTGCCATCCTTGTGCAATCTATGTGCTGTCCGTTTTTATCATTGTAATGCATAGGAGAAACTTTCTATTTATTTATTTATTTTTTCATTCAAGAAAATCACTGACAAAACACTGGTGGTAAATACTGACACATGGACCAAACACTGATGAAATAAGTTATGTGTTATTAGGCAACAGTAAAATCACTAATGTCTAAATGAAGCCTAAGGCCCCTTTCACACGTCAGTGATTCTGGTACGTTTGTGCTTTTTTTTAGGCCCCCTTCACACGTCCGTGATACACATGCGTGTTTGGTCCGTTTCCGTATATACCGGAGACACGGCCAAACGTGCACTAATGTTAATCTATGATTGTGGTCACACGTGCGTTATTTCATTATGTCCGTGTGTGCGTGTCCGTGATCCGTATGTGTTTGCGTTTTGCACGGATGCATGTCCGTTATCTGCACGGAGCACGCACACGTGGACACAATGAAAGTCTATGGGTATGTGCACACACGTTAGTGAACACGTATGCATCTACCTATAGTCCGTGTCCGTTTGGTGTTTTTATTTCTAGTGATGTCGGCTATTCTTTCTATTTCTGTGTATGTCGGTCAATCTCCCTGAGTCCGTCTGTCGGTCTCTCTGTCTCTCTGTCGGTCTCTCTGTCTGTCTGTCCTTCTCTCACAGTCTGTCGGTCAGTTTCCCCCCCTCTCTCATACTTACCGTTCCCTGATCCCCGGCGCGGCGCTGCACGGCATTCACACTGCTGCGGCGGCTTTTACTATTTTGAAAAAGCCGGCCGCTCATTAAACAATCTCCTATTCCCTGCTTTCCCCGCCCACCGGCGCCTATGATTGGTTGCAGTGAGACACGCCCCCACACTGAGTGACAGGTGCCTCACTGCACCCAATCACAGCAGCCGGTGGGCGTGTCTATACTGTTCAGTAAAATAAATAAATAAATAATTAAAAAAAAACGGCGTGCGGTCCCCCCAATTTTAATGCCAGCCAGATAAAGCCATACGGCTGAAGGCTGGTATTCTCAGGATGGGGAGCTCCACGTTATGGGGAGCCCCCCACCCTAACAATATCAGTCAGCAGCCGCCCAGAATTGCCGCATACATTATATGCGACAGTTCTGGAACTGTACCCGGCTCTTCCCTATTTGCCCTGGTGCTTTGGCAAATCGGGGTAATAAGGAGTTAATGGCAGCCCATAGCTGCCACTAAATCCTAGATTAATCATGTCAGGCGTCTATGAGACACCCTCCATGATTAATCTGTAAATTACAGTAAATAAACACACACACCCGAAAAATCCTTTATTAGAAATAAAAAACACACACATATACCCTGGTTCACCACTTTAATCAGCCCGAAAAAGCCCTCCATGTCCGGCGTCATCCAGGATGGTTCAGCGTCGCATCCAGTGCTGCTGCATGGAGGTGACAGGAGCTGCAGAAGACACCGCCGCTCCCGACAGCTCCACGCAGCAAATGAAGACAGCCGCGCGATCAGCTGAGCTGTCACTGAAGTTACCCGCTGTTACTGGATCCAGTGACAGCGGGTAACCTCAGTGACAGCTCAGCTGATCGCGCTTCTCACCTCAGTTGCTGCGTGGAGGTGACCGGAGCGGCTGTGTCTTCTGCAGCTCCTGTCACCTCCATGCAGCAGAGCTGGATGCGACGCTGGACCATCCTGGATGACGCCGGACATGGAGGGCTTTTTGGGGCTGATTAAAGTGGTGAACCAGTGTATATGTTTGTGTTTTTTATTTCTAATAAAGGATTTTTCGGGTGTGTGTGTTTATTTACTGTAATTTACAGATTAATCATGGAAGGTGTCTCATAGACGCCTGACATGATTAATCTAGGATTTAGTGGCAGCTATGGGCTGCCATTAACTCCTTATTACCCCGATTTGCCAAAGCACCAGGGCAAATCGGGAAGAGCCGGGTACAATCCCAGAACTGTCGCATATAATGTATGCGGCAATTCTGGGCGGCTGTTGGCTGATATTGTTAGGCTGGGGGGCTCTCCCCATAACGTGGAGCTCCCCATCCTGGGAATACCAGCCTTCAGCCGTATGGCTTTATCTGGCTGGTTTTAAAATTGGGGGGGACCGCACGCCGTTTTTTTTTAATTATTTATTTATTTATTTTACTGCACAGTATAGACACGCCCACCGGCTGCTGTGATTGGGTGCAGTGAGGCACCTGTCACTCAGTGTGGGGGCGTGTCTCACTGCAACCAATCATAGGCGCCGGTGGGCGGGGAAAGCAGGGAATAGGAGATTGTTTAATGAGCGGCCGGCTTTTTCAAAATAGTAAAAGCCGCCGCAGCAGTGTGAATGCCGTGCAGCGGCACGCCGGGGATCAGGGATCGGTGAGTATGAGAGAGGGGGGGAAACTTCAGTCACTCGGGGGATTAGCGGTCACCGGTGAATCCTTCACAGGTGACTGCTAATCAGTACTTGACACAGACAGAGCCGCGGTATGAGGATGAAGTCGGGTGAAGTTCACCCGAGTTCATTCTCATCGCGCAACTCTGTCTGCTGTCAGCCGACATTTATAAACGACATTGTGCATCACACACACGGACATTCCACACGGACATTCCACGTACACATACACGTTAATTCCACATGCACACACGGACGTTCTACACACAAACACGGCTAGCATACGCAATTCACACAGGTGCCACACGGACCATAAAAACGGACACAAAAACGGGACACGGACCCGAAAAACGGCCCGTAACACACGTGCGTGTTTTTCACGGACGTGTGAAGGGGGCCTTAAACGTACCAGAATCACTGACATACGCAGACCCATTATAATGAATGGGTCTGCTCACACGTCAGTGATTTTTCACTGCACGTGTCTCCGTGCAGCGTACCCGCGTGTGCGTGATTGCTGCACGGAGACATGTCCATTTTTTTCTGGCATCACTGATGTTCCACGGACCACGCAGTGGTGTGGTCCGTGAAACACGTGCCAGAAAAAAACGTGCATTTAAAATAATAAACATTTTAATTCACCCGGCGTCCAGCGATGTCCCCTGCAGCCCGTCCTCCCTGCTGCTTCTAAGCCGGCTGATTACTGTCGCGCATATTCATTATGCGCGACACAGCCGACCCGGAAGCAGCTGCTGCGGGGGTCACCGCCGGCCGGATGCTGCACCGCAGGAGGATTCAGCACCATGGACAGCGGGAGCGGGCGCAGGTGAGTTGATTTCTAAGTGCAATCACGGGCCACGGATAACGGAGCCCGGATTGCACTTAGACAACCCACGTGTGCCGTGATTCACGGCACACGCTGGGACATGTGCGTGTTTTACACGCCAGTGAAAAACGTCACTGTTTTTCACTGACGTGTGAAACGGGCCTTAGTCATATACCTAAGACGTAATTTTAAAGATCTTGAAGGATATTGGCTTGTGATATTAATAATTTTATTTACATAATGCTGACAGATTCAGAGAGGACATGCACAAATAATATTAGATATTAGAGAGTAACAAATGATTAAAGTGAGAGTCGTGAGGGCCCTTCCCAAGACCTTACAATCTTTAATGAAGTAGGGGTGAAGCAAAAGGTTAAATGTTTTTGTATTCTAAGGTTCTGCCATTTTTTTTATAATAATTAAATAGCCCCATACACATAAGACTAACATCATCTGAACCTGCTGATATCAACAGTTAGCTCATCAATCTAATGTTTATGGGAACTCTTGACAGATGATGATGGGAGAGTTAAAGGGGTGGTTCATTACTCTGCAGTAGTGACCACTTCTCTATAAAACAGATAGGGAAGGCTTTTTTTAAATACTGTGTGTTGCAAATTCAGCCTCTGAGCAGCGCTATCGCGGTCCACTCTTCTCCCATCATGTGACCCCCTGGGCTCCGTGACCTCTGGGATCCGTTGATGTCAGGTCAACTTTCAGTTGACCTGATATCACCGAGGCAGCCCTAGTCTTCCTGAGTGACTGGGCTGTGAGCAGCATTTCACCACTCATCACAGCCCAGCAAAATATTAATATTAATAAGTGGAAAAGGAGAGTTGCCAAAAGGATCTACTGTATATTTGCTAGGAAATCATGCAATTCCACATCCTATAAAAGGCCCATTGATTGCAGTTCCCCTAAGCCACCATACAGCCCAAGATGTGGATCTTTTGAATACAGATAGACACCTAACAGGTATTTCCCCTCTTCCTGCTTAATTGCCACATCTATGTTACTGATAATTTCGTACATATATCTTTTATTTCTAATTTTCCACTCTCTATATTTAATGCAGGGGTGGAGAACCTTTTTTCTGCCGGGGGCCATTTGGAAATTTCTACCAACCTTCAGGGGCCGTATAAAACTATCAACTTGAAAATAACCCAGCTATATTTGGTCAAACAATTAACTCACTGTGGCGGCTGGAGCTTCTACTCTTTGATGCAGCTGTAGTATTAGGCGATATTGATCTTGTTGCTTTTCACAACTGCTTTTCCAGGTTTGAATTGGCTGGGACTGCTGTATATACATCACAGGGAAGGGTTTGGAGGAATATAGATCACTTGGGAGGCTGGGGGCATAGACATGACTAGGGAGGCTGGGGGCATAGACATCAAAGGAGATGCTGAATGCAAATACATTACTTGGGAGGAGTATATATCACTAGAAAAGCTGCGGAACATAGACATGGCTGTGGGCATAGACATCACTGGGGGGTACGTACATCACTGGGGGGTACATACATCATTGATGGGGTGCACAGACATAGCTGGGGGGGGTATAAACATTGCTGGGGATGGCTGGGAGGAATATACATCACTAGGGAAGCAGCAGGGCATAGACGTCATGTGGGGTACATACATCACTGGGCGGCGCAGACTGTACTGGGGGTATATACACATCACTGGGTTGCACAGACATAGCTGGGGGGCACAAACATTGCTGGGGGTACATACATAGCTGGGGGCAGACAGCCCTGGGGGATGCCGAAGGGGCATAGACAGCCCTGGGGGATGCCGGAGGGGCACAGACAGCCCTGGGGGATGCCGGAGGGGCACAGAGAGCCCTGGGGGATGCCGGAGGGGCACAGACAGCCCTGGGGGATGCCGGAGGGGCACAGACAGCCCTGGGGGATGTCGGAGGGACACAGACAGCCCTGGGGGATGCCGGAGGGACACAGACAGCCCTGGGGGATGCCGGAAAGACACAGAAAGCCCTGGGGGCACAGAGAACGATGGGAGAGGCTGGAGGCACAGACAAACCTGGGGAACGCTGGGGGCATAGATGGCACAGAGAAGGATGGGAGAGGCTGGAGGTACAGACGCCTGGGAGGGCACAGATCACTGGGGAGACTGGGGGGAGAGCACAGATAACTGGCGAGACTGGGGGGAGGGCACAGATCACTGGGGGGGCACAGGTCACTGGGGAGACTGGAGGGGCACAGATCACTGGAGAGACTGGGGGTGCACAGAACACTGGGGAGACTAGGGGGGCACAGAGCGCTGGGGAAACAGAGCGCTGGGAGCACAGGCAGACCTGGGGGAGCTTGGAGGCAGTTAGATAACTGGGGGAGGCTGGGAAGACAGAGCGCTGGGGGAGGCTGCGGGCACGGAGAGCAGTGCCGCTGGGCACAGAGAGGAGCCACCGCCGCCGGGCAGAGAGAGGAGCCGCCGCTGGGCACAGAGGAGCCGCCACCGCCGTCACCGGGCACAGAGAGGAGACGCCGCTGACGCCGCCGAGGCTGGGCACAGAGAGGAGACGCTGCCGACGCCGGGCACAGAGAGGAGACGCCGCCGCCGGGCACAGAGAGGAGACACTACCAACGCCGGACACAAAGAGGAGCCGCCGCCGGGCACAGAGAGGAGCCGCAGTTGCCACCGGTCACAGAGAGGAGCCGCCGCCGGGCTCAGAGCGCTGCCCGACACAGTAAGACCTGGGGGATGATTGGGCAATCAATCCTCTTCTGTTTGATTGTAGCACACCTCACGCCTACCCCACCTACAAAGTACGTCCTCACGTAGCCAGTGCCAGCGTGGGGACGTAGTATTTCAGGTATAGGAAATTCAGCGTTCAGCATTGAACGTGCTGTGTGGGGTTTTAAAGGGCCAGCAGCCAGCAAGATGCGGCTGCTGCTCCAGCACTGCAGTCCCCGGGAATCAGCCCGCGGGCCGCAGAAAATGCCGTATGCGGCCCGGAGGTTCCCCACCCCTGATTTAATGTATTATTTTTTTCCTTATATTTTCTTCTCCCATTCTTCCCTTTCTAATTTTGTCCCCGGCTCTACTTTTTTCTATTCTTTTTTTGTTGTTTTGTTTCCTATTTTTTCTACAAATGCATTTCATTACCTTAAATATCCTATAACCTGAAGGAGCCTTCTCTGATCATGTGTTCTTGGCCCTTATATGGTATATAAGTGCAGTCTTCCCCATAATTGTGTAGCCTACTGAACCAGGCTAAGAGACCATTTTAAACGCTTAGGAAGCCTTTGCAGGTGTTTTGTGGTAATTATTCTAATTTTCTGAGATAATGACTTTTGGGTTTTCATTGGCTGTAAGCCATAATCATCAACATTAACAGAAATAAGCACTTAAAATGGATCCCTCTGTAATGTCTTTATATAATATATGTGTGTCACTTTTTGTATTGAATTACTGAACTAAAGTAACTTTTTGATGATATTCTAAGTTATTGAGATGCACTTGTATACACCAGAACCAGCCTTCCACCTCTCATATGGACTTGTTTTCATGTATAATGAAGCGTTCTATGTTGTATATTTGCTATATTAATATATTCATTGCATGTTATCATTCACCCTGTGACTGTTCAATACACATTGTATAATGTTCTTGAGGATTGTTTGTCATAACGAATATTGCTTATGTTTTAGAATATTTTTATAGGATAATTTGAACATAAGGGTATATACAATACAATACAGTACATTACCATAAATAACAATTAAAAGCTTGCCATAACCTAGTTACTTACTCAAATTGTACATAAACATTTAACACATAAGAAGCTGAAATATAAGGGAGAAGAGGAAGGGAAAGAGAAAGGTAGGGAAGGAAATATTTATTGGGGAAGAGGTAAAGAGCAGGAAGAAAAGGGAAATCTCTTAAAAAGGGAAAGATGACAAGCATCTAAACATCTTCAATTACATTATGTTACGAATATTGCTTATGAAGGGACTAACTCCTGATAATTTCACATTATCTTGTATGACATATTTTTGTCAGATTTTAATTTCTCTATAATTTATCTTACATTTATTCATGATCTCATGATTATTTTTTGTCCTTCATTTTTCTTATTTTTTGCACATACATACAGTATATTCTATCTAAATAGATATCCTTGATGATGGCTTTAAGTCGAAACGTTGGATGCTTTATCTGTTTTTCACCTATGTCGGTTGAATGAATGAATGAATAAATAAGCTACACTTTGATCAAATTAATCAGAATTGTAATATTTTCAGTGCCTATGGTTTATCATTTGGATTTTTTTATCAATTCTTCAGAGCCCGAGTAGGCTCAATTATTAAAGTGCGAGCATTCTAACTAGAGTTGAGCGCGGTTCGCGGTTCGAGGTTCTCCAGTTCGCGGCTCGAGTGATTTTGGGGGCTGTTCTAGATCGAACTAGAACTCGAGCTTTTTTTTTTTGCTAAAGCTCGATAGTTCTAGCTTCGTTCGAGAACGGTTCTAGCAGCAAAAAGCAGGGCTTTTTACAGCTACAGTGTGCAGGAGCCATCGCTGGCAGCCTGCCAGAAGCTGGTAACCAAGATAAACATCGGGTATCCAAGCAAAGCGCTTTGGTTAGTAACCCGATGTTTATCCTAGTTACGTGCAGGAAGCCCACACTTCCCCGCTCAGCTCACTCCGCCCCCTCCTGCACGCGGCATGTACACACACACACACACACACTCACACTCACCTGTCCCCAGCCAAGCAGTCCACGACACTGACGTCCTCAGCGCCACCCACTTCGCACTCCGCCGCCAGCACACATGGCTCCGCCCACCTGCACTCTGCACACATGGTCCCGCTCGGCTTACCTGCGGTGATGAAGTCCCGACCTCAGCGCTGTCACTGTCCTCCATGGCCGCCGCTTGTCACATCACCTTCTCTCGCTTCCGACCCGAGACTGACTAGCGGTGACGTCACGGGCCGCTCGCAATACTTGGCTGTGAAGGCGGCGGTCATTGAACTCAGTGACAGGTGCTATCAGCAGTGCAGGAGATCAGCGCAGGTAATGTACCTCGCTGACAGCAGCACTTGTCATCCCCTGCAGTGACCTGGGCTGACCCATTGATGTTAGCTCAGGTCACTGCACTGCTCTCCCAGCCAATGGGGAACATCCTGCTCTTCATTGACTGGGACAGTGTGGATCGTCATGGCAACCCCTTGGATTACACCAGACCTGGATTTGTTTTTCTTTCTAATAAATTGGTTAAAGAGGGAATGTATTGGGGAATGTTTTTTCAAATAAAAATGTGTTTGTTGTCTATTTTTTTTCATTACTGACTGGGTTGGTGATGTCGGGTATCTGATAGACGCCTGACCTCACCAACCCCAGGGCTTGATGCCAGGTGACATTACACATCTGGTATTAACCCCATATATTACCCCGTTTGCCACCGCACCAGGGCGCGGGATGAGCTGGGGCGAAGCACCAGGATTGGCACATCTAATGGATGCGCCACTTCTGGGGCGGCTGCAGCCTGCTATTTTTAGGCTGGGGAGAGTCCAATAACCATGGACCTCCCTGGTCTGAGAATATCAGACCCCAGCTGTCTGCTTTACCTTGGCTGGTGATCAAATTTTGGGGGGACCCCTACGTGTTTTTTTTTTTAATTATTTATTTAATTTAAAATAACAGCGTGGGGTGCCCTCAGTTTTGGATTACCAGCCAAGGTGAGGCTGCCAGCTGTGGTCTGCAGGCTGCAGCCATCTGCTTTACCCTAGCTGGCTACAAAAATAGGGGGAACCCTACGTCATTTTTTTTTTTCATTTTTTTGGCTAAATACAAAGCTAAGCACCCCTTAGTGCCACATGAAAGGCACCAAAGGGTGCAAAATTACAAAATGCAGGAGAGTGGGACATTATGTGTCTTTCTGCCATTATAATGACAGAAAAGACTGATATGAAGTGTACAAGCACAGGAAAATCACCAGAGCGCTCTACACTGTGAAAAGCAGTAGAAAATGGCACTGGAGTGAACATGTGACCGCCTCATGTAGGATGAAGCTATGGATCCTGGGTAAATTTATGCATTTTCTCTCCTTCAGTTTTTTTGCAGTACACAAAAAAAACAGAAGGCACACGGATGACAAACAGATGACATACGGACCGTCTACGGAACGGATGGTTTTTCCGGTCCCCGCTCACGTGATCACAGGTATACACCGTACACCGATGATCACGTTACAGTAAATGACAGCGCCGGTAAAAAATTATTTATCTCCCATCTGGCATGAACAAACATGATAAATCTCCTCCACGGTCCCCTCCGGTCCCCCGGTGTCGCCAAAGTGCCCCCCCTGATGCCCTCCCAAAAATCCAAGATGGCCGCGCGCACAGCAGCGCGCCGGTCGCATTCACCGTACTCCTCTGATTTCTGTCGCATGTGCCATGACACATGCGACAGAAAACTCCTCCCTAGGCCCTGCCAGGTCACCCCCTATAACCCCACCGGTGTTTCCCGGTGTCCCACGTTACCTGTGCAGCGTTGATCCCCCCACGGCCCTCTCCTTCACAATAGACGCTGCCGCATGCACAGAGCGGCTGTCAGCTCAGCTTCCTGTGTTCAGACACAGTGAGTGGTGGTTATCCATCTGTAAGCTAAATGGGCGGCACGGTGGCTAAGTGGTTAGCACTGCAGTCTTGCAGCGCTGAGGTCCTGGGTTCAATTCTCACCAAGGACACCATCTGCAAGGAGTTTGTATGTTCTCCCCGTGTTTGCGTGGGTTTCCTCCGGGTACTCTGGTTTCCTCCCACACTCCAAAGACATACAGCGCTATGGAATTAATAACGCTATATAAATGAATAAATTATTATTATTACTGCAATGCCCTGCTCATGAGGTAAGGAACATAATTGATCAGGAGAGCTATATACTACATTTCCAAATGGAGGGATTTGCTTTTATAGTTTCCCTGCTGAATGACTACCAAACATGAGAGTCCATTATACGCCACAAGAAAACACATCTAAATAGCGAGCTCTGTTGTTAAGTATTCATTCAGCTGGATAACTGGACTTAAAGGGGTATTCCATCTCCAAGATCCTATCCCCAATATATAGTAGGTGGAATAGCAATAATATCAGCAAATACCAATATTTGGAAATGTAGAATAGTTCTCCTGATTAGGCATGCCCTTACCTCATGAGCAGGGCATTGCAGCTTTGGTAGCAACCATTACGACATGGACTCTGCTGCTGTGGACCCGGGGAGAGTGAGTGCAGATTCATTGCACCCACACTCCTCACATGAAAGGTCTGCACTCCTAGAAAATGGGGGATACGTTCCCTGAGTGTCTCCCCCCCATATTCTAGATGGTCCAGAGTCGTCGTGGGACCCCTTTATTTTTTTTCTTACAATAAATTGGTGAAAGAGGAAATGTTTTGGGGACTGTTTTTTCAAATAAATTTCTTTTGTGCATTTTTTTTTTGTTAGTACTGACAGTTTATGATGTTGGGTATCTAATAGACGCCATGACATCACAAACTGCTGAGCTTGATGTCAGGTGACCTTACAGCTAGTATAAACCCGATTTATTACCCCGTTTGCCACTGCACCAGGGCACGGGATGAGCTGGGGTGAAGCCTGGGGGGACCTCCACATTGGATCCCCAACCACGGTAAAGCTGCCAGCTGTGGTTTTCAGGCTACAGCCGTCTGCTTTACCCTAGCTGGCTATCAAAAATGGGGGGACCCAACGTCATTTTTTTTTTAACTATTTTTTAAATAGAAAAAATTAATGGGCTTCCCTGTATTTTGATTGCCAACCAAGGTAACGGCAGGCAGATGGGGGTGGCAACCCATAGCTGTCTGCTTTATCTGCGCTGAGAATCAAAAATACCGCGGAGCGCTACGTCATTTTTTTTAAAGATTTATTTTTACAGCACTGTGATGTCCAGCAATCAAAATACAGGGAAGCCCATTTTGTTTTTAGTTATTTAAATAAATAATTAAAAAAAATATATATGGGCTCCCGCTGCATTTTTTGTATTGCTAGCTAAGGGTAATCCAAGCCACTACTGGCTGCTAACCCCCACTGCTTGGTGTTACCTTCACTGGCAATGGAAAATCCAGGGAAGCATTTTTAATTTTTTTTGCCAAAAAACTACAAAAAAAGGACGTGAGCTTCGCCATATTTTTGTATGCTAGCCAGGTATAGCAGGCAGGTGCTGGAAGAGTTGGATACAGCGCCAGAAGATGGCGCTTCTATGAAAGTGCCATTTTCTGAGGCGGCTGCAGACTGCAATTCGCAGCAGTGGGGCCCAGAAAGCTCAGGCCAACCTGTGCTGCGGATTCCAATCCCCAGCTGCCTAGTTGTACCTGGCTGGACACAAAAATGGGGCGAAGCCTACGTCATTTGTTTTCTAATTATTTCATGAAATTCATGAAATAATAAAAAAAGGGCTTCCCTTTATTTTTGGTTCCCAGCCGGGTACAAATAGGCAACTGGGGGTTGGGGGCAGCCGTACCTGCCTGCAGTACCTGGCTAGCATACAAAAATATGGCGAAGCCCACATAATTTTTTCAGGGGGCAAAAAACTTCTGCATACAGTCCTGGATGGAGTATGCTGAGCCTTGTAGTTCTGCAGCTGCTGTCTGTCTGTATGGAGAAGAGCAGACAGCAGCTGCAGAACTACAAGGCTCAGCATACTCCATCCAGGACTGTATGCAGAAGTTTTTTGCCCACCAAAAAAATGACGTGGGCTTCGCCATATTTTTGTATGCTAGCCAGGTACAGCAGGCAGCCACGGGCTGCCTCTAACCCCCAGTTGCCTATTTGTACCCGGCTGGGAACCAAAAATATAGGGAAGCCCGTTTTTTTTAATTATTTCACTTATTTCATGAAATAATTAAAAAACAAATGACGTGGGCTTCGCCCCATTTTTGTGTCCAGCCGGGTACAACTAGGCAGCTGGGGATTGGAATCCGCAGCACAGGTTAGCCCGAGGTTTCTGGGTGCCTATGCTGCGAATTGCAGTCCGCAGCCGCCCCAGAAAATGGCGCTTTCATAGAAGCGCCATCATCTGGCGCTGTATCCAACTCTTCCAACAGCCCTGAAGCCGGGTGGCTTGTTGGGTAATAATGAGTTAATACTAGCTTTGTTTTACTAGCTAGTATTAAGCCAGAGATTCTTAATGTCAGGCACGTTTGACCCGGCCATTAAGAATCTCCAATAAAGGGTTAAAAAAAAGACACCACACAGAGAAAAAATACTTTAATAGAAATAAATACACAGACACATTAGAGACTCCATCTTTATTACCCCCTGTCAGCCCTCCACGATCCATGGTCTTCTGTCTTTCTCGTTCAACAAATGCAGCTCTGCTCCATCACTGCTGCATGGGGGAAGACGCTGCTTCCCGTGCAGCCTTCACTCCGTGAAGGCTGCACGGGAAGCAGCGTGCAGCCTTCACTCCATGAGTGATCAGTGCTGCTGGCTGTCAGCGGTAACAGCGGTAACGCTGACAGACGCGTTGCCATAGCAACGGTGCTCCCGGAGCTGCGGTTAGCGGTGACGTCACCGCTAACTGCGTTGCTATGGCAACGGTGATCTCCGTTAATGACCGGCTGTGTCAGCCGGTCCCTAACGGAACGGGGAGTCGACCGTGTGCTAGAGCATGTCGCCGGTACACGGCGATACACAAATGTGCACCGTGTACCGGAGAGTGCAATGACAGGTCCTACATGACGCGTCATAGTCATGTGACCAGTCTGTAGCCAATGAGATAATAGCCACGTGACTGGTCACATGGCTATTTTGACGTCACGATAGGTCCTGCATCACTGCTGGCAGTGCTGGTCACCGGGAGGATTCAGCGATC
The DNA here is from genome assembly GCF_048569485.1 of Anomaloglossus baeobatrachus. Taxonomy (NCBI): domain Eukaryota; kingdom Metazoa; phylum Chordata; class Amphibia; order Anura; family Aromobatidae; genus Anomaloglossus; species Anomaloglossus baeobatrachus. The sequence continues at coordinate 653,305,934 of NC_134353.1, forward strand.
ATCGGATGGAATAGCGGCACGAGACAGAGTGCAGGAGGGATCGTGGGGACCGGTAAGTGTTATGGCAATGTTTATTAACTGTATGTGTACATTTCTAATGCGTTTTTATGTGTTTGTGATTGCCTCCCATTACATCCTATTGGTTCGAGTTCGGTTCGTCGAACGTTCGCCGAACTGAATTCGAACGAGACCTCCGTTCGACGAACCGAACTCGAGCCGAACCACGGCCGGTTCGCTCATCTCTAATTCTAACATCTATCACTACGTGTGCATTAGTTTTCAACATGGAAAAACCTTGGTATGAGTGATCCAACTATAGAAGTATACCTGCCATCTGCAGAGATGCATTAGTTAAGTCATTTAGCTATTGTTTTATTCCATATATGCAATAGAGATTAGGCACCAAGATCAGATGAGATCAAGGAAAGAGGCTACTTATGCATTTCACTCAAGCAGTTCTAATTTTCTATTACTTTTGAACATGAGTGGCTTTTCAAACACAGGTTTAGTAAAGGGATCAAAATACTGTAAAAACAGTCTCAGATCCCAGGATGGGGGTGGAATTAACACCTTAAATGCAGAGGGGGTTCCTGGGAGCAATCGGTGTCTATTTAACAACCTGTTTTAACTTCATTAGCAATGGGAGCCCAGGGGAGATAAAACTGTGACAGGCAGCAGCTGGAGGAAAGAGAGGAGACAAAACTATGTACCACATCAATGCCAAGTCATACCAGAAATGTACTTCTCACAGGCAACTAAAACAGTATTAAGTGTCAGTTCATAAGCCACTTAATCAGGACTTCAACTCCAGACAGCATTAATATGAGCAAAACTTGACAGAAACCACAGTAATAGTTGCCGAATAACAGTTACCAGATAAGAATTATTCTGGCAGATGGAGTTGGTCATATTTCAGGCTGAGTAAACATTGAGCAATAATTGAGAACTCAGGAAAATTACTTATCTGGGCATCGGCCTAAGGACTGTATCTACTCAAGATACGAACAGAAAAATGTGTCCCTTTCCTAGCAAAAATAACTCTCATTTCTCATAAGAGACTTACAATGGACTCAGATTATGGTAATATCATAACAAACCACGGCATATTATGTCTATGGCTAACTGTACATATCAAGAAGTTGTTCCTCGAGTTCACATTCAGCTAACAGACATCTATACACAAGCTGTCAGGAGAAAGACGGAAGTAATCTGCTGCCAGAGTCTTCTGGAGATCAAAAAGGTCAGGCATTTGGAAAGATAATGATTTCAGACATCTACCATCTGGGTAGAAACAAGATGTCTCCATACTTATGAGATGGTAGACCATCAATTTAATCAATGTGTTTGTCCAATCACCATCAAGACCGACATGCTCCTATTAATGCATTTTGTACATCTTCCAACTTCCATGCACCACTACCAGACACGTTACTCCAGTCAAGGACTGAAGTACTTTTGTAGTGAAAATTATGGCACATTAGTGGTGTAATTTATCTGCCCCAGCTCTGCCCATTCTTCTAAAATTTGTCACATCTGGCAAAAGTTGCTACATTTTTGCACAACTTTGAGTTGCACAAAATTTTTAACCTTCCAAGGTATCTTACGCCAGATTTCTGGAAAAACCTTCTTGTACGGCTAACTTATAGAGGACCTCTCACCGGGTCTAAAGTCTCAATTTCTCCTTCTAATTCTATTTCTGTTGCTCTCATATTCCAAGTTTTAGTTTTTGAAGACTTCCCACCCTTGTGATTTCCCGATTTGGCGGTTTTGTTTTTTGTTCGACAAGTTATAGTTTTAATGACACCATTTATTTTATCATTCAATGTACAAGAAAAATATTCAAAGTGTAATGCTCATGGTTGGTTTTGAGGTGACAAGTAAAAGTAGACCCACTGGACAACAAGAGGGACCCAGGCTTACCCTTTAGTGGGAGGGGCTTAACCAAGCTGTTGCCATGAGGTAGATGCGAGGTATCACTCCCAGTGCAGTGACTGGGACTGTGGTAGCAGACCATCAGGACAAAAGACGGACTCATGTATGGACACAGGTATAGGCAGGACAGCTGAGGCAGACAAGAAGGCGTGTACGGACAGGTATGGTGGGCAGGGCAGGGACAGATAGGTATGGGAAGGCAAACTCAGGGAAGAGTAATGGCATAGAAGCACGGGACCTCACAACTAGCTAGTAGACAGATGACTAATTAAGGATGTTGCACAGGCTCCTCTTCTAGTGGGAGGATACCTTAAGTACCTTCAAGGAAATGGAGCGTTGGCCCTTTAAGAGAGCAGATGTGCATGTGCGCACCTTAAGCACACTTCATGGGGACATTAGCAGCATTCACAGGCCCCGGGATGGAGGAGGAATTATTAGCACATGTGGACGGCCGTGGGAGTGCGCAGGAGGGTGCAGCCCGTCTGCGGTGGTGAGTGAGTTGGTGTCCCTGGCTGGGAGAGGTAGTGTAGTGCAGGGACATCAGCGCTACAGTACCCCTACCTTAGGGCTACTTTTCACCAGGCCTGATGGAAGTTTCTTAACCAGCAAGATGTTTTTGGAAGTTGTAGGGATATCCAGTGTAAGGGGTAGGGTGGATGGCTGCCGCTTGAGAGACCTCTTCCGTGACCTGGAACGGCAGATAGCACCAGCTTCCAGTGAAGCACCTTTCCAGATTTCCAGGCCAGAGCAAGCTCGTTGGCACAGAGCCAAGGCAGACCCAGGACCAGTGAACAGACAAGTTCGAAAGCACCAGGAAAGATATCTCCTCCAAATGCGAAGCTCCCACTTGAAGTTCCACCTGCTCAGAAACAAACCATATTGGTTCCGTCCAGAGTGTTCCATCTACCACAGACACCATCAAGGGACTTGGAGGCATCAGACAGGGATCTGGTACCGATCCATCACAGTCTGTTTAATTAAATTCCCAGCAGATCTTGAATCTAGGTGGGCAGTCTCAGAGAACCGAATACCTTTATGCAAAATGGTCACAGACAGGGCCAACGACGATTTGATCTCACCAAGGGTGATGCCTCCTACTGACACTAGGCAAGAGGGTCCCGGCCTCACAGGACATGCATGGATGAAGTGTTTTGCACTCCACAGTTGAAACACAGGCCCATAGCTCAACGATGATCTCAACATTGCTCAGACATCTTGTCATGGTCAACCTGCATGGGTTCCGGAGCAGGAGCAGCAACTGGAAACTGGGACACCAGAGGACTCTGGAGGAATGAAGCCAGATGTATCAGTCCCCTATCACGTTTCACTTGCATGGATCACTCCTGGAACTTGAGGTCGACCCGGGTAGCCAAGGAGCTCAGGTAATCCAGAATAGTGGTAATATCACGGACTCATAGTTCATCCTTAATTCTCCTGGATAAGCCTTCCCAAAAGGTGGCCACCAGCGCCTGATTATTCCAGCCTAATTTTGAGGAGAGGGTACGGAACTGAACCGCATACTGGCCAACAGTGTGGACAGCCTGCTGTAACTGCAGAAAAGAGAATGCAGCTGCGGCGACACGAGTCGACTCATCAAAAACCTTCCAGAAAGCTTACAGAAAGTTGGGGATGTCGAAGGTGACAGGATCTCTTCTCTCAAACAGAGGGATGATCCAAGCGAGAGCCTTTCCACCGAGGTGTGACATCAGGAAAGCCACTTTGGCTGTCTAAAGGGAACTGATGTGGCAAAAGTTCAAAGTGTAATAAACAATTCGTGTCAGTTGCTTACCCAATATAGCTACAATTAGCAAAGCAAGATATGGTCTCAAAAGTAACGTGGTAACAATTTAAAATATAACCTTTAATAGTTTATAATAAAAGAATTAATTGACCACACAACATAAAAGGTTGTAAAACCAACCTAAATAATTAGGGCCCAAAACAGGCTCCTACTATTACTAAGTTAGGACACCGGCACGGTAGCAAAGTCACCCACCGTACCCGTAAAAAAAGGGTGACCAGACACTTGTCACCCTAATATGCACACCAAGATATACCACACTTAAAGCAGTCACTAGAACCAATAGTTGGGTCCTGCTATGGTAAATAAATGATGCAAAAGGTTGTCCAATAGAGGGGGGGGCAGACCCTTCAGCCACACAATACCCCTCAAATGGCAACACTCTGACCTTAGTTTGTGCTTAGACCTCCCAACGCGTTTCTTAATTCACTTAGTCATCAGGGGACTGTGGTCAAGAAACCAAGGGCTGCAAGAAATAAGCAGTATTGTCAGAATCAAATAAAACAAACAAGAGTGCATTAAGAGTCGCAGCATATATCCAGAGAACATGTCCCTACCTTCAGTATGAAGCAGACTTCCTGCATGGTGTGTCAGAGCATGGCATAAAGCACAGGGCTTTGAATTTGCCGCCCTTAAATATCCTGTGGGAGTGTTAGGAAATCGTCCCACGTCAGAGGTCCCGCCCAACCACATGTCTCTTACCAAGCAAACAGAGCAGGACGTTTTTTCAATGGTGCCGCCCATAGGCAGGTTTCCCAATAACCCCCAAGAGTATGGAGCAGGGGAGTGACACCCACCACCGCACCGCTCCAATGGTAAACACATACCCACACACCAGCGTCAGCCAGGGCAACGCCCACCATCGCGTTGCTGAAGGCAGTGACATATGCCGTGTTGCCGGCCGAGGCCACGCCCCTCCGGCGGACGTCACGAGCCTGACGCTACAATATTCCGCCCCTACAGTGACGTATATACCCACCAAGGGAAAGCCCAGGGCAGACGTCATCCGGGCACTGCTCACGCCCCTTAACCAGCCTCCCCGGTCAGCCACTCGCGCAGTAATGGCAGGCGTCCTCATACCATGTCACTGACCGAGGCCACGCCCCCTCATGGAGCCTTACAGGTGTGACACTGCACAATACCGCACAAACGTCAGAGTATGGGCGGTATTGTGCAGTGTCACACCTGTAAGGCTCCATGAGGGGGCGTGGCCTCGGTCAGTGACATGGTATGAGGACGCCTGCCATTACTGTGCGAGTGGCTGACCGGCGAGGCTGGTTAAGGGGCGTGAGCAGTGCCCGGATGACGTCTGCCCTGGGCTTTCCCTTGGTGGGTATATACGTCACTGTAGGGGCGGGATATTGTAGCGTCAGGCCCGTGACGTCCGCCGGAGGGGCGTGGCCTCGGCCGGCAACACGGCATATGTCACTGCCTTCAGCAACGCGATGGTGGGCGTTGCCCTGGCTGACGCTGGTGTGTGGGTATGTGTTTACCATTGGAGCGGTGCGGTGGTGGGTGTCACTCCCCTGCTCCATACTCTTGGGGGTTATTGGGAAACCTGCCTATGGGCGGCACCATTGAAAAAACGTCCTGCTCTGTTTGCTTGGTAAGAGACATGTGGTTGGGCGGGACCTCTGACGTGGGACGATTTCCTAACACTCCCACAGGATATTTAAGGGCGGCAAATTCAAAGCCCTGTGCTTTATGCCATGCTCTGACACACCATGCAGGAAGTCTGCTTCATACTGAAGGTAGGGACATGTTCTCTGGATATATGCTGCGACTCTTAATGCACTCTTGTTTGTTTTATTTGATTCTGACAATACTGCTTATTTCTTGCAGCCCTTGGTTTCTTGACCACAGTCCCCTGATGACTAAGTGAATTAAGAAACGCGTTGGGAGGTCTAAGCACAAACTAAGGTCAGAGTGTTGCCATTTGAGGGGTATTGTGTGGCTGAAGGGTCTGCCCCCCCTCTATTGGACAACCTTTTGCATCATTTATTTACCATAGCAGGACCCAACTATTGGTTCTAGTGACTGCTTTAAGTGTGGTATATCTTGGTGTGCATATTAGGGTGACAAGTGTCTGGTCACCCTCTTTTTACGGGTACGGTGGGTGACTTTGCTACCGTGCCGGTGTCCTAACTTAGTAATAGTAGGAGCCTGTTTTGGGCCCTAATTATTTAGGTTGGTTTTACAACCTTTTATGTTCTGTGGTCAATTAATTCTTTTATTATAAACTATTAAAGGTTATATTTTAAATTGTTACCACGCTACTTTTGAGACCATATCTTGCTTTGCTAATTGTAGCTATATTGGGTAAGCAACTGACACGAATTGTTTATTATTCTTCATAATCATTGGAATGGCAGGCTTTCTCACAACTGGCCTTGACACAGGTAATTGGGCACAAGAGGCTAAGGATATCTTCTCAGAGAAGAGTTTCTTGCAACCAAAATACACCCCTACGTATAGTGCTGCCTTTAAGGAACTCACCAGGGTTTACAAAAATCAGATAACATCCTGGTGGGAAGTCCAAAGTTTAGAAAATTACATCAAAACTGAGATTGTTCCCCGACACCTCAGAATCTCCCTCCTCCCAGGCCTAAGATATAAGAGCTCTACTCTTCTTGATAATTGGGAAAGAGAAGCTACGAACAGCTCTATACAGTTTATGAAGCTGTTGTTGGAAGAGGAGAAGTTAACATTGTCTGTCCTCTCAACACAACTCAAAGAACAGATTGAAATCACAAACAAATTTTCAAGCGAACCTGACTTTGCCTCTAAGGAAGCATCTTTGCAGGGTCAATTGGAGAGATTTCAATACCATTTAAAAGAGCGCAAACATAGATATTTTGTAAGAGACCTGCAGGAATTTAAAGATAGGCGGGCATACCTTTTCTCTACCTCTAGAAATACCCCGACTAATTTTGAGACTGACCTCTCTTCCACTGACACTGAGGCTTCAGACAGTGAGAAACGCAACAAAAACTTTAGGGGTAGACAGCGTGGTCGGGGAGGTAGGGGAAGAGGAAGAGGTTATCAGAGCGACAACCAGGGGGCACGTTTTTTAGATCAGGGATACTACCTGAGAAGTCACTCACGATCGTCCAACCCAATAGACAACCACAGGTCTTAAATCTGTCTTCGCGTGTTCTCACTCCTGAAGAAATCTGTGTGCTTAATAAAGGCCTCTCTTTTGTTCCCACTTCAGACTTCCAATTGTTTGATGGCATCAAGGACTTACACCTTTTTGCCAGGAAGCTCAAGTGGCACAAACATTTTGTGAAGAAAGAGAAGCGCACCAGTAAGGAGTTGGGAGTGCCGGAGGACCTTTTGGGGGACATACGTCTGCTCTTTAACTTGTCAGACCCTGACCCAAATCTGTGTGGTGAGGATCCGTTCACTTCTCTTAAGAACAGGAGCACCCGTATGCCCCCCAATTTGTTTGACCAGTCCACAATTGATGTGTTCGTTGAGCAGGTCTCTAAGGACTTTGAGTTGTTGGCCCGGAAAAAGAAACGAAAGTTGTTTAACCTTAACAAATCAGAGCTGACAGCCCTGTCGACCCTTGAACAGGATCGCTCAATTATCATCAAGAGCTCTGACAAGGGCGGCAACGTGGTGGTGCTGGATGTGGAGCAGTACAGGGATATGTGTCTCACTATTCTTAAGGACAAAAATAACTACAAGAAATTGACGAGCAATCCCCTTAATGAGTTCAAGCTAGAACTCAAGGAATTATTATTAGAAGGGTTAGGAGCTAAGCTCATTGACAAAAATGAATTCGATTTCTTGCTTCCCTTGCACCCGACTCTGGCTACATTCTACTGCCTCCCCAAGGTCCACAAAGGCCTCGCACCCCTAAAGGGCAGACCGATAGTCTCCGGGGTGGGTGGCCTATGTCAAAATATTGGTACCTATATTGATCAGGTTTTGAAACCATTTGTGAGTGCTCTAAATTCCTTCACCCTAGATTCCACGGATTTTCTGAGGAAGATTGAGGGTGTGGAACTTGATGAGGAAACCTTATTGTGTTCGATTGATGTGGAGGCTCTCTATTCTTCCATTGTGCACTGTGACGGGTTAAGAGCGGTGGAATATTATTTGAGAGGGCGGGGCTGCCACCTTGTTGGACACAACGCGTGGCTGATTAGGCTACTCTGCTTTTGCCTTACTAGGAACTTCTTTCTCTTTGACGGGTCCTTCTTCCATCAACTCAGAGGCACTGCCATGGGTTGTCCATGTGCACCTTCGTATGCCAACTTGCTTCTGGGTTGGTGGGAGGAGAACCTAGTCTTTGGGGAGTGTTCCCCGTTTGATTTGGACAGGATCGTGTTGTGGACCCGCTACATAGACGACGTGTTCGTCTTGTGGCGGGGGACAAAGGAAACCTTCTCACAGTTTGTCTCGGCCATTAATCACAACCCTTTGGGTCTGCACTTTACGGCACAAAGTGAAGATAGGGAAATATCGTTTTTGGACATTTTGGTTACGAAAAATGGAGACGGAACACTGACAACTAGTACTTTTCGTAAACCAACTTCCTCAAATTCACTTTTGCGATGGGAAAGCAATCACCCCAGATCTCTTAGGGCTGGGATCCCCAAAGGCCAGTACTTGAGAGCACGACGGAACTGTTCCAGTTCCCTAACTTTTTCTAGACAAGCGGTTGACTTGCGTAGCCGCTTTAAGGAGAGAGGATACCCTGATTATATCCTCTCCCAGGCCTATCAGACAGCACAATCAAGAGAGAGGGCAAGTCTACTGGTTCCTTCTCCCAAGAAGAACAAAATGACAGAAGGTAAATTTCGGTTCATCGCCACGTTTAATAACTGCTCTGCGGAGATACGGAGGATTCTTGAGAGGCATTGGCCGATTTTGCAGATGGATGTTGACATCGGCGAGGCAGTGGGAACATACCCTAAATGTACCTATAGAAGAGGCCGTTCAATTGGGGATAGGGTTGTTCATAGCCACTTTATTCGCCCACGTGAGAATAGTTGGCTACATTCAGATCTCAAAGGTTGTTTCAGATGTAGGGGGTGTGTTGCGTGCCCACATATACAGACTGGCAAAACCTTCTCCAGCTCAGTAACAGGGGACTCCTTCCACATCAGGGCTTTCATCAACTGCCGCTCGAGAGGCGTGATTTACAAGGCCAGATGTATTTGTGGCCTTGAGTATGTGGGAAAGACGAGCAGGGAGTTCAGGAGGCGGGTTGGAGAACACCTCAGAGATATAGCCAACAAAAGAGACACCCCATTGGCGACACATGTAGCAACTATGCACAATGGGGATGTTTCGGGCCTAGCCTTCATGGGCATTGACCTCATCAACTATCCGGTCCGTGGTGGAGATTGGGACCGAAGGATCCTCCAACGTGAATGTAGATGGATCCACACACTAAAAACACAAACACCACTAGGCCTCAATGAGATCTTAACATTCGGTTGCTTTTTGTAAACTGTAGGGCTTTATAGGGCTTTCAGGGAAAGCCGCCGTGGAACGGGGGCACCCGGTACTTTATGGTGTTGTTACACTCCGTCGGTAGGCAGGAACTAGAGCAGGGCAGTGTAGGGATATCCCCCTTTCCCTCTGCCTCGCCGGGTCCGCACCTCTTTGCGCTCTCTTGATAGAAAAACATTTTTTCCATTTTTTCCATTATGAGTTTTTTTCACATAGGGGTTCTGTTTTCAAATTTGTTTTTGTTTCTTTGCCTTTCTCCCTTGTCATTTTACCTGTTGTGAGTAGCCGCTTATCCAATTTACGTGTACCCCTTTTTCCCCTCTTTCTTTCTGTGTGGGGACAATGTTTGGGACCTATGAGTCTAGCATATATTCAACCTTCTCCGTTCAATTCCCCCCTTCCCTCACCTCCCCCCCCCCACTCCATATCCACTCATATACATCAAAACCCCCCCTCCTCCAATCCCCCTTTTTCTCCCTCCTCCTCCTCACTCGTATAATGTTTATTCAGGCTTTATTATCCTGCCTGTTTACAGAGGCAGGGACCCTTAGTGGGTAGCATTTGGCACTTATAAGTGCATGTTTGGAGGGGTCACCTCATGGGGTTAATGGAGTAGTGGAGAACAGTGTCTGGATGACGTCCGTCTGCGGCGTCTATATGGATAAGCACAAACGTCAGAGTATGGGCGGTATTGTGCAGTGTCACACCTGTAAGGCTCCATGAGGGGGCGTGGCCTCGGTCAGTGACATGGTATGAGGATGCCTGCCATTACTGCGCGAGTGGCTGACCGGGGAGGCTGGTTAAGGGGCGTGAGCAGTGCCCGGATGACGTCTGCCCTGGGCTTTCCCTTGGTGGGTATATACGTCACTGTAGGGGCGGGATATTGTAGCATCAGGCTCGTGACGTCCGCCGGAGGGGCGTGGCCTCGGCCGGCAACACGGCATATGTCACTGCCTTCAGCAACGCGATGGTGGGCGTTGCCCTGGCTGACGCTGGTGTGTGGGTATGTGTTTACCATTGGAGCGGTGCGGTGGTGGGTGTCACTCCCCTGCTCCATACTCTTGGGGGTTATTGGGAAACCTGCCTATGGGCGGCACCATTGAAAAAACGTCCTGCTCTGTTTGCTTGGTAAGAGACATGTGGTTGGGCGGGACCTCTGACGTGGGACGATTTCCTAACACTCCCACAGGATATTTAAGGGCGGCAAATTCAAAGCCCTGTGCTTTATGCCATGCTCTGACACACCATGCAGGAAGTCTGCTTCATACTGAAGGTAGGGACATGTTCTCTGGATATATGCTGCGACTCTTAATGCACTCTTGTTTGTTTTATTTGATTCTGACAATACTGCTTATTTCTTGCAGCCCTTGGTTTCTTGACCACAGTCCCCTGATGACTAAGTGAATTAAGAAACGCGTTGGGAGGTCTAAGCACAAACTAAGGTCAGAGTGTTGCCATTTGAGGGGTATTGTGTGGCTGAAGGGTCTGCCCCCCCCTCTATTGGACAACCTTTTGCATCATTTATTTACCATAGCAGGACCCAACTATTGGTTCTAGTGACTGCTTTAAGTGTGGTATATCTTGGTGTGCATATTAGGGTGACAAATGTCTGGTCACCCTCTTTTTACGGGTACGGTGGGTGACTTTGCTATCGTGCCGGTGTCCTAACTTAGTAATAGTAGGAGCCTGTTTTGGGCCCTAATTATTTAGGTTGGTTTTACAACCTTTTATGTTGTGTGGTCAATTAATTCTTTTATTATAAACTATTAAAGGTTATATTTTAAATTGTTACCACGTTACTTTTGAGACCATATCTTGCTTTGCTAATTGTGGTAAAAGTTGAAAGTGCAATGATTAATGAACCCTCGGCATAGCTTGGGATTGTGTGCTGCCCCCCGTGTCAGCAGCCGTGGCTGCTCGGATCCGGATCCGCGGTGGCTCGAGGAACGTCCGGACCTGGGGGTCGTGCGGCCTCTCAAATGAAGGTGGTATTTATAGGGGATTATAGCGTTCGTGACGCCACCCGTGGTATGTGGTAATTTAGGAGTACCACCGCTGCAGTTGGGAGTACCCGGGAGTGATGGAATGGGGCAGCCAGGTGTTAGAACCCTCCACGTGTAGGGGGAATTCCCCAGGACTCGGTGATGGTGATTTGGGGTGCCGTGGGGAGCGAAGAGGGACACTTTTGTACTCACACACTCCATAAAGCTGACACCGACAACTGGGTAAACCAAAGTTCTGGACACCGCTGCCGCTGAGGGGAGCTAGTTTGGGTCCCGTCCCCGATGGTGTTGCCTGATGATCTGTGACCTTCTCCCTGGCACTTAGTTCACTTTTTGGTTGGCCCCGGTAGCATGAAACTAGTCAGATCCCACTCCTCAGTGTGGCTAACTGTGGGAGCTTGCTCTCAGTGTTCACGTTTGGGTTTTCTGGACCATTTTAGTGGAAAGTCCTATCTCCCTCATTGCTCTAGTACCCCGATTTTGGAGCAGGTGGAGAATGGATCTTGAAGGCTCCGTTCTCGTTGGGTCAATTGTCAGGTTACCTGAAGCTACTCCCTGACCTAGGGTCCATGTACCCCTCGTGCCCTGGTCCCGACCTGGTGATGGTACAAGGCTGCCGGCTGTCCTCCTCGACAGTTCCGTGCCGACAGTTCCGTGCCCCTTGTCACGATCCCCTGCGACTGGGGGTCCAGCTCCTACTAGGCCCAGACCACCGTCTGCCACCTAGTTACTTCCAAGGAGCCCGGCTCCTGACCTCCTCTCTCCTTCCACTCCTAACTTCAACCTCACTCTCCAAAGTCCAACTCCAAATGACTTCTGATTGTCACTCCTGACCTCCCCTTTAACCAACCCCCCAAGTGGGCAACCCTATTCCACTCAGGCCATCCACTGGTGTGTCTGGTGGGTGTGGTGCAGAGTGTACCTAGGACTTTTATTGGCTGATGTAGGCAACACCTTGTAGTTGGGGACCCATAACCAAAGAGGAGGTGGATATTGCACAGAAGGGCAGATTGCACAATACCCTGTGATGACCTGATAGTCCAGGGCATCACAATTGCGTCACCAGACAGATGATCGACTAACAAAGGACGTTTGGCAGGCACCTCCTTAAGTGCACTCCCGGGAGACTTGTGGTGCATCCACAGACACGGGGAGGAGAAGCAAGCAGGAGCACATGTGGACAACAGTGGGAGTGCAGTGAGTAAGTCGGCGTCCCTGCTACACAAAGTGCAATCAAATTTTACAAAATATGTAATACCGCAATTATTTGGGGGGCTGTGCTGTTACGGTGTTCATTGTACTGTAAAAATGATCATGTAACTTGATTCTCCTGGTCAGTATAATTCTAGCAATACCCCAAAAATGTATAGTTCATAGGTCTTGTTGTTTTTTTAAAATGGTGTATAAAAAAGAAAACAAATCACAGTGGCAGCCACAGCGCTCACTTCCAGTTAATTACTTAATGTACTTAATGTACAAAGACAGGGAGAAGTAAAATGGGCGCTGATTGGTCACGGGGCTAGCGTGTCATAACAATATCATGTGGGCCCCTGGGATGAGAATTCTGACATCTCTGGAACTGCACCAGCACCGGAGGTGAGTATAGGCTTTGTTATTTTTATGGGGGCAAACATGAGGAATAAGAAGGAATTGTCCTAGTAGTGGTAAACCCCTTTAAATTAGGTTACTGTATTTTTTCATTACACTTTTTTGTGTGTTATTCTTAATATTTGTTTTAATTGTGTTTTTGAAGCCATGGTTTGTGTTTCTTTTTGGTTTATCATTCATTAAATAAAGCTGCTTTGTTTTTTATTCTTCCTGGCCTTTGACGAAACTTTATTGATATACCTATTTGCGGATTTCATGGGCTTTTGCTGTGTTTCTGTTGCGGAATTGCAAAATAAACGCGTGTTCATTTTTAAACTTCCAGCTGCACAGAAAACTCCGGGTACCAGCAGGAGAAATTGACATGTTCAGGTCAGTTCACGCTGAGTAAAAAAAGTAGCAACGTATCATATTTTTCGGACTAAAATTCGCAGTTTTAGAGGATGAAAATAGGAAAATATTTTAAGCAAAAATTGTAGTCATGACGCTCTGTTATGGGGGGAATCTGCTGCTGACACTGTTATGGGGGTAATGTCCCCACATTTTGTACTAATGTCCACAAACCTGTGCCCCTTCCAGGTATATAATTTGCACATGCTGTTGCATATGTTCCCCATCCTTCTCCCATCCTGGTATATATGTCACTCATCTCGGGCCTATTCTGGTATATATGATCCCCATCCTGGTATATATGTTCCTCATCCTGGTTATATGATCCTCATCCTGGTATATATGATCCTCATCCTGGTATATATGATCCTCATCCTGGTATATATGAACCTCATCATGCCTCCCATCACACTGCACAAAAAAAAAAATAATAAACTATTCTATTCATCTTTCATTGGCTGCCCTGAGGCACGGTGCCCTCTTCTGATACGGCAACTGACTTCAGCAGGTAAGCTGGGCAGTGCATTACATCTCTGCCATGGGCCCCCAGTTACATACCGACGTCAGCTACTGGAATATTCACTGCTCCCCACGCTCAGGATTATGGATGTGGGGAGCAGTGAATACTCATTCTTTTTAAAGAGAACCTATCATCAGGGTTATACATATTAAACTAAAGGCATTGCCATAAAGATGCTGGTATAATGATTGAATACATACTTTCACTGAAGAAATCCATAGCTAGGTTTTATAAAATCTTCATTATAGGTTTTGATCTACGAGCATCAAGGCCGGCTCATGGTGTGCAACAGTAGGTAGGATCTTCGGCTCTTCAATTACCTCTCTGCTGTTTATCATCTTCCTTATTTAAATTCTGTGCCAACACCATCCTAGCCACTGATGGTGCTTGCAGAGATTGATCTCTCAATTGGCTCCAATAAAATGGCACAGTAATGGCGCATGCACATATTATCTTCTGGCGGCGTTCTGGAAAATGGTAACGGTGTTGCCACATGCGCAGATCAAGATCTCTGCTAGTCATTAAGCCGAAATTTCAATTTTGCATGTGCTGATGCCGCCGCCATTTTATTGAAGCCCATCAAGAGATAAATCTGCAGAAGAGTGGAATTTAAATAAGGAAGATGATAGACAGCAGAGAGGCCATAACAGAGCTGAAGAACCTACACACAGTCTTGCCCAATAAGCCTGCCAATAATGCAGTATTTGACTGGGTGATCACATCTGCCCGCTATTAAAAAGAATGAATATTCACTGCTCCCTAGGCCCATAATCGTGCCCACCTCCCGGTGCCGGCTTCAGTGTCTAAAAGTGGGTCCGATTATGGGCGTGATCACTCTTAGCCCTGGGGCCAATTCTTGCCTCTTGTGAACAAGCTCCTGCCTCCTGTTACTTGTTCCTCTGCAGCTGTCGCCGCCAACCTCCCCCCCCCCCCGCTAGGTACATCCAGACTAAAAGATGAGCCCCCCACTTACCTTCAAAATTTTTGGGGGAAAAGGTGCATCTTATAGTCCAAAAAATATAGTAGCCTAAGAATTTTTTATTGGCAAGCAGAGTCAAAGTTCTATAGAGAGTAGAAATCATGGTTCCAATAATGGCTCATCCTGTGGTGTTGTTTTTTTCTCATTTGGATTAGATTCTCATTAGTCTTTGGTCAGTGTGTCAGTTTTTACCATTACAGTTTCATCAGTTTTTCTCGTATTTAATTAATTATTTTTAATTATAATTAATTAAAAATTATTGAAGTTTCTAAAGCTTCTCGTATCAGTCGATAAAAAGTGTACATTCACGGATACCATCAGAGTGATGTCTGATTTTTTTCACATACTCACTTGCATTGCCGAGTTTGATCTTTGACTCAGATGAAAGTCAGATATGGCTGTTTGTTTTGGAGCAAACCACTCAGTCTGCAACAATACACAGACATATGAATAGCAACATCAACTATAGTAGGTACAAGTTCTAGCTGTGTAAAAACTTGTACATGAAAAAGTGATGTTTGAAATAGCCCTAATTGTGAGAAGTTGTATAAGTCCTGCAGAATCGAAGCAGCTCACACCATCACACTATTGTGACGCCCTGGCAGAGCCAGGTGGTCACACAGTAGGTCCCTGCACAACACCTTCCCTCACAGGGTTACACACAGCCAACCTGAAATCCTAGCCACCCCCCTCAGGGAAAGACAGGCAAACCAGTGGGCCGGACCAGGTGGATGAGAAACGCCCACCTAGGGGTCTAGACATCCCGGGGTGGGAAAACAAACAGATTAAAGCCTGCTTTACACGTTGCAATTTCGCATACGATATCGTATGAGATTTGCAACGCCCCCATCGTATGTGTGGCACGTTCAATTTGTTGAATGTGCCGCACAAATGATTAACCCCCGTCACACGTACTTACCCGTCCCACTTCCTGGACTGGGAGGGACGTTTGGTGTCACATCGACGTCACGCGGTAGCCGGCCAATAGAAGCAGAGGGGCGGAGATGAGCGGGACGTAAACATCCCGCCCACCTCTTTTCTTCCACATTGCCGGCTGGAGCCGCGGGAGGCAGGTAAGATCTGTTCAATGTTCCCGGGGTGTCACACACTGCAATGTGTGCTGCCTCGGGAACATTGAACAACTCGATGTGCAATTCGCCAGGATTCAACGACGTGTATGCGATGAACGTTGTAACGTTCAATAGAAATCGCACGTACCTGTCACACACTACAATGTACCTTACGATGCCGAAAGTGCGTCACTTACGACGTGAGCCCGCCGCCACATAGTAAGATATATTTTAGCATGTAAAGCGTGCTTAAGTTCAGTCCAGTTCAGACAGATGAGGTCTGAAGTTCAAGTTGAGAGGAGTGGAAGCTGGGGATAGGTGTAGCTCCAGCGGGAGGAGAAGCTCAAGTTGACAGGCGCCGGGTTTTGAGCCCTGGTGCCTTGGCTAGGTGGCAGACGGTGGTCTCTGTCAGCAGGCGATGGGAAGACGGCAGCCGGAGGTCCGAGGTTGACCGGGACAGGGTTGGAGCCCGCTGGTACCGACACCGGAGAACCGACCCGGAAACCGTGCACAGAGGGGGTACTTGGACCCTGAAACCAGGACCGGAACCAACGACCTAGCTAATTAACCAATTGAGGGCAGGATTTTAGGTCCTGTCCCAACCAAAGTCCCGAAAGCAGACAACCACCCACAGAGAAGGATAGGGCATCCGCAAGGGCCCGGTAGATCCCACGGGTCAGCGTCAGCGGGCACGGCTCCTCAGGTATACAAAACACCGTGAGCGGACTCTTGCAATCCACACCAAGAAGTCTATACAAACACAAAAGCAGTGCAGAGGAAAGAGACGACGACCACCAGCCCGGTTGGGGGACCCGAGTACAACCGGCCACGGCGACTGGCCACCAGCACCTTTGGTTTACCAAAAGACTCGTTTGATTTATTGACTGTGAGTAACCAAACATCCCCTGGTACGTCTGAGCGTGTGGGCCCCCTGCCACCGTCATCCCTTGCACCAAACCACCGGGTCCAGGGGCAACCATCCCTACCCATGGAGGGGTTAAAATCCAGCAGCCATCACATTTCCCCCGGGTATCCTGGAATAGCAGCGGTGGTGTCACACTTCACCACACACCGTGGGTGGCGTCACGAACCGAGTACGGCCAAGCCCGTACAACTACGTTATTCCCCTTTTTCATTTGGCGTGTCCGCGTGACCCCCGGGTCTGGAAGATCCCTGAGCTACACAGCGGGTCCGGACCCAAGAAGCTCGGCTGCTACAGGCGTGGGGGCGGCACACCCCAAAAACTGGCGTCACGAACAGGATTGTAACCCATCCACCTACCTGGTGGAAGTGCGCCTTATTTTGGACAGTCAGCGGTGATTTGTTGAAATATTTTGTGAAGTTGCCATTTTGCCGCCATTTTTAGGCGCGAAAAATAACAGCCCAGTGTTTTCTTCCCCGAGAAAGGGCGCGAAGACGAAGCCCTGCCCCCTGGGAACAAAGGCTGAAAGATAAACCCTGAGGCCGAAAAGGAAACTTACCAGCAGCTCGAGAGAGTGCTCGCAAAAGACCAAGGGGTGGGGGGGTGGGCGAAGAATCTGCACATGTGACCCGCAGAGATAAAAGGCAGAGACGCCAGGACTCTGCCACCCCTTTTGTTCCTGGATACGAGCAGAGAAGGATGGCTGAACAGTCTGGCAACCCGAAGGTGGAGGAACCTGTGCCCGGAACGGCCGACTGGGTGGAAGTCCAGATGGAGAAAATGTGCTGCAGAATCCAAGCGCAGGCGAACTACCTGCTGAAGCGCTGGACGGCCGAGATGCAGGAGTTGGCTGCAGATGTGCGGGCCCGTGAAGTGGAGGCGACCTCGGAGGAGCGGGTAAGCGACCCACGCCTCTGTGTCCCAAAGGGACTGGCCCACCAGGCTGAGGAGCTCGGTCTGCCCCCGTCTGCCATGCCGCCTTCCTCTCTGCCCATACCTGTAGCTGACACCCTGCTCGGTCTGCTGCCACCAGCAACGGCAGCGGTACCCATCCTATCTGCCCGCGAGAACCCGTCAGCGGCAGTCTCAGGCTGCGAGCACACAATCGCTGCGGCACCCATGCTAGATTCCAGCCAGACCGAAGCCTGGAAGAAGTTCCCTCTGGTCCCGAGCAAGGCCGCAGCCCCGATGACATCACCCCCGGTCCCGGAGAAGGAAGCGCACTCAAGGACGACGGCCCCGGCAGTCCGCCCGGCCGCAACAGAGGCGGCGCCCGACCGGAAGTCGGCATCAGCAGGAACGCCGACCGCTCCCGAGTCCCCGGTCTCGGCTGAGATGCGGCATGGATGTGCTTGCGGGGCAGCAGAGCGGGCCATGACACAGCGGAGCCCTCCACTGCAAGTGATGCCGGTCGTAGCTGGTACAGAGGGTGTCCGGCTGGGCCTCGCCCCTGCGCACGAAGAAGCGGAGTGTGGAGCCGTACCCCGTATTGGAAGTGGCAGCGGCACCAGTTAAAGAGGGAGATTGCTGCCCGGGAGAAGAGGAAGGCGGATGTGCTATCCCGGACATAGCCAGAAAAGGACCACCTCCGGCAAGCCACCTTCCGGGTGCGGGGACCGACATACCAAGGGCAGGTCCGACACTTCAATCCCCAGTGAGGTTGGGGCTTTATCTATGAGCTGGGTCTGGAGGCCGAAATTTTTGTTTCCCAAAGGGATGTGGCCCCTCACTTGTCCGTTGGACACCCGGAGTGAGACTTGGAACCGGGAGAGCTGGTCTCCTACACCCGGTACTGCGGAGAGAGGGGGTGGTTTGCCCTCGACGTGAGGAAGTGGGTGAAGATGAGTGACCAGCTGCAACTCCACCCCTCTCCGCAATCTCCAAGCACCAAGGAAAAATAGGTAGCGGAATCCCGGCTACCCCAAGTGTGAGTTCCCGTTGGGACTGTTATCCGTTTTATGTTCCATTAAAGTTTTAAAAATGGACCACGGCCGTGAACTGGCAGGCCAACCCAAAAACTATTGGGTCTTGTAAATAGTTCCTGACCACCCTTCTCATCTTGCCGCAGTATCTCTAGAGGCTGATTGGAGGAAGGGCCTGCGGTAGAGTAAGCCGTGGCCCAGTCACCACCAAAACCGGTGACTAACCTCCAGGACAGAGGTTACCAGACTTGGGGCCAGTGAGAAAAAGACTGCCGGGTAAGGAACTTCTTACCCGGCCCGTGAGGGCACCACCCGGAGCTGTCCCTGGACTTGGGCAAAGGAGTGCGCATCAGTGCTTAGCGGTGGCACCAGGGGGAAGGTTGTTTTGGGTCCATCCCGTCCCTGTTTTTATATGTGAAACATTTAAGAAATGTGCCTCCCGTAAGGGAAGAAAATTGTAAATATGTTATTATAATTGTACTCTGTTTTACCCCTTTTCCACAGTTCCTGTTAAATAAATGTTGGTGGTCGAACAGCCCGCGGACGGTCTGTATTAAACCAAGGGGGAATGTGACGCCCTGGCAGAGGGGCTTCTCGTATCAGTCGATAAAAAGTGTACATTCACGGATACCATCAGAGTGATGTCTGATTTTTTTCACATACTCACTTGCATTGGCGAGTTTGATCTTTGACTCAGATGAAAGTCAGATATGGCTGTTTGTTTTGGAGCAAACCACTCAGTCTGCAACAATACACAGACATATGAATAGCAACATCAACTATAGTAGGTACAAGTTCTAGCTGTGTAAAAACTTGTACATGAAAAAGTGATATTTGAAATAGCCCTAATTGTGACAAGTTGTATAAGTCCTGCGGAATCGAAGCAGCTCACACCATCACACTATTGTGACACCCTGGCAGAGCCAGGTGGTCACACAGTAGGTCCCTGCACAACACCTTCCCTCACAGGGTTACACACAGCCGACCTGAAATCCTAGCCCCTCCCCTCAGGGAAAGACAGGCACACCAGTGAAACGCCCACCTAGGGGTCTAGACAGCCTGGGGCGGGAAAACAAACAGATTAAGTTCAGTCCAGTTCAGACAGATAAGGTCTGAAGTTCAAGTTGAGAGGAGTGGAAGCTGGGGCTAGGTGTAGCTCCAGCGGGAGGAAAAGCTCAAGTTGACAGGCGCCATGGTTGGAGCCCTGGTGCCTTGGCTAGGTGGCAGACGGTGGTCTCTGTCAGCAGGCGACGGGAAGACGGCAGCCGGAGGTCTGAGGTGGACTGGGACAGGGTTGGAGCCCGCTGATACCGACACCGGAGGATCCCTCGAGCCACACAGTGGGTCCGGACCCGAGCAGCTCGGCTGCTACAGGCGTGGGGGAGGCACACTATCACCATCTTTGACTATAGATATGATATTCTTATAGTGGAATTGCAAGCCTTGTATTCTGCTCAGAAGCAGTTTTCCCCAACTATCCCCTAAATGCCATTTTTGCCCTTTAGTGCTTCACATTGCCAGAGAGTTTCAGTTTAAAGGGCTTATCCAAGCCCCTTTTGTTTTTACTATGGGGCTGAAAACTAACAGGCTTGAAGTTGCTAACTACCTGCCTGTTCTATGCGGGACTGGCTTGGAGCAGTCACTCACCGCTCCTGCCTATGATTCAGCTGCTTCATGTCAACAGAGCAGCTCTTCTTCTGGGCTTCTGTGTCAATGGAGCATAACTGCAAACGTCATGGTGATTGACAGCCAGCTCCCCACAGTTATGCAGTCGGGAGTCAGCTGTCAATCAGGATGATGTCAGCAGTCATGCCCCATCAACAGAGTAGAGTGAAAGAGAAGCAGCTGCTCTGTTGACATAACGCCAGCAAAAGCTGCTGAATCCCCAGCAGGAGTGGTCAATGACCGGCACTGGACACAATGGGCAGATAGCTAGCAGCTACTTGTCTGTTAAGGCCACGTCTCACTAAGCAACATTGCTAGCAACATCGCTGCTGAGGCACGACTTTTGTGACGCAACAGCGATGTTGCTGGCGATGTTGCTGTGTGTGACATCCAGAAACAACCTGGCCCCTGCTGTGAGGTTGCTGGTTGTTGCTGAATGTCCTGGACCATGTTTTAGCTGTTGCTCTCACGCTGTGAAGCACACATCGCTGTGTGTGACAGCGAGAGAGCAACAACTGAATGTGCAGTGAGCAGGGAGCCGGCTTCTGCGGACGCTGGTAACCAATGTAAATATCGGGTAACCAAGAAGCCCTTTCCTTGGTTACCCGATATTTACCGTCGTTACCAGCGTCCGCCGCTCTCACGCTGTCAGTGCCGGCTCCCTGCTCTCTGCACACATAGCCAGACTACACATCGGGTAATTAACCCAATGTGTACTCTGGCTAGGAGTGCAGGGAGCCAGCGCTAAGCGATGTGCGCTGGTAACCAAGGTAAATATCGGGTTGGTTACGATATTTACCTTAGTTACCAAGTGCAGCATCGCTTCCACACGTCGCTGCTGGCTGGGGGCTGGTCACTGGTTGCTTGTGAGATCTGCCTGTTTGACAGCTCACCAGCAACCCGTGTAGAGACGCTCCAGTGATCCCTGCCAGGTCAGTTTGCTGGTGGGATCGCTGGAGCGTCGCTTAGTGTGACGGTACCTTTAGTTTTTAGGCCCATAGTAAAAAAATTAAATAGTCTGTAAAACCCCTTTAAGTGATGTTTACATTTAATAGGTCTGGTAGTAACGATGGCTAGGTGAAATTGAACCCAATTGTCAAATGAATTTGGTTAACTATTTAATTTATTAACTAAGGGGGCAATTACTTATTAGCCAAGGCGTGGGTAGGACTACACAACATTTTTTGTTTAATAACTGTAATCATCATTTATAAACAGCATTTTCTGATCATTTGGTTATCTTTGCCTAACATTAAAATTAAGTTCCCCCTCAAAAAAAAAAAAATTGTGATTTTTTTTTTCATTTTATTTTTTTACTGCATATTTTTGCGTTACAAAAAAAATGCAGCATCTTATAGCTGCAGCAAACTGGATGGAATTTATAAAATTCTTATGACTACTGTGCTTTTGTTTTTAAAGGGGTTGTCCACTACTCGGACAACTCTTTCTCAATCACTATATTCCCACATGTAAAATAACTGCCTATAAATACCTCCGGTAAAGGCTTTGATCCAGCATTTTTCCAGTAACTCTGTGAGACTCAATTGGGACAGGGATGATAATGTCTGTAAAGTGCTGTGGAATTAATGATGAAATATGTGAGTAAAATAAATGAATGCATACACCTACAGCTAAGGAAAGGATAAAAGAGGAGGGGTAAAATTACTTATCAGCTCTCCCAAGGTTAAGTAATATTCCTATTGCCACAAATTCAAGCAGGGATGCACTGATAAGGAAACCCAGCTTATTACTGAGCAGACTATTACCAAACAAATTAGGAACACAATACTCCCCAAGAAGAAATTAAAGATTCAAGTTTATTGCATATTCTTTAAAAACATAGCCCAAAAATAGAAAAAAAAGGTATATAAAATCACATGCATGATGGATCTTGAACCGCACTGGTTCTTAATCAGAGCTATGTAGGTCTATTATCAAAAGAAGAACCTATCTCTTTTGGTAATAGACCTACTTGTATTTATGTTGTGGCCATCTTAAAGCAACTTCTGTATGAAAGCTAATACATCTTTTAGCTGCTTTTGCTCTTGTACAAAAATAAACCATTCTAACTGACCATGCCAAAATACAACACCCTTCATACTTCCTTCCTGTAGAAAGATGGCTTTCTCATCAATATAAAATCATTTCAAGAAAGAGAAAATAAAACAAGAAAATAAAAAATTGTCTATAGTTTTCACATGTGTATATACAGTATATCTGTATATACAAATATATATAGCGGCATACAAAAGTTTGGGCACCCCTGGTCAAAATTACTGTTATTGAGAACAGTTAAGCAAGTTGAAGATTAAATTATCTTAAAAAGGTATAAAGTTAAAGATGACACGTTTTCTTTGTATTTTAGGAAATATATATACTGTATATATTCATCTTTTACATTTGAAAAATTACAAAAAGGAAAATGGGTTGCATGCAAAAGTTTGTTCACCCTTGGAGATTTGTGTGCTCAGATGACTTTGACTAAAGGCCCCTTTACACACTGAGGCTATGTGCGCACGTTGCGTGTATACATGCAGTGACGCTGCGCTTTGTAGCGCAGCGTAACTGCATGCGTCCTGCGTCCCCTGCACAGTCTATGGAGATTGTGCAGGGGACGTGCGCACGTGGCGTTTTAGAGCGCAGCGCTTCGGCTACTGCCGAAGCGCTGCGTAAAAAGAAGTGGCATGTCACTTCTTCCGTGCGCCTTGCCGGCAGCTCCTGCTCTGTCTATGGGAGGAGCTGCAGGCAGAGCGCATGGAATCGGCTTCACTACGGACATTTCTGCAGCGATTTAAAGCGCACATGTGCTCTTCAGATCGCTGCAGAAAGTGCTGCAGTGAACTGTACGCAACGGGCGCACATAGCCTGAGACTTTCTAGCGATCCCACCAGCGATCCCGACCTGGCCGGGATCACTGGAAAGTCTCTAAAAAGTCTCTGGTGAGCTGTCAAACAGGCAGATCTGGCAAACGACGCAGCAGCGATACGGACCTGCAGAACGACCTCGCTGGTCGTTGGGGACGTGTCACACAGCAGCTATTTGACGACTCACACCTATGTTAGAGGTGTGGTGTTTAGCGCTGAAGCCACCTAGGTGTCCTTTTTACACGCCCCCCTCAGCTCCGATTGCTGATCGCTAGTGCGTTCTTATTAGCGACCGCGAGCTTGGAAAGATTGGCAAAAGTCGCGCTTGTATATCCTTTGTTCCTGAGCTTCTGTTGCTTAGCGGATCTTTGTAGAGTTCTCTGTGCGGCGACTCCACACTGGTTTATCTATACAGCATCAATACCGCTTCAATCAAATGATGCTTACCGTATAGGCTTTATAGTATTGCAGACTGGAGAACTCTAATGATCCACAAACCAGCAGGCTCAGGAACAAGTTAGCTATGAAACAAAGGACGCTAAAGCGCTAAAGTTGCCTTCTTTTCTGAAAGCCACCCAATCAGAACACAACAGCGACCACCAATTGTAGGTAAGGGGGCGGGAAAGGGAACGCTATAGCACGCCTATGGGCTGGGTTCTAAGTCGCTAACGATGTCGTTGTAACGGTGTCAAAAACACCGAGGCATGCTGCGCAGCGGGAAACAAAGGACCAAAAAATGGTCCTGAATGATTTGTAGCGATCAGCGACCACACAGCGGGGGCCAGGTCGCTGATGCATGTCACACACTTCAATGTCGCTGGGGATGTCGCTATTACGTCAGAAAACTGGTGACGTTACAGCGATATCATTAGCGATGTTGCATGTGTAAAGGGGCCTTAAGGTTTCAGAGTTTAATTACCTTGTTGGGTTTATGGTTTGTTCACGATCATCTTTAGGAAAGGCCACGCGATGCAAATATCCCAGCTTTATTAAAATGCAGCCTCCTCTAACCTTGAGCAAAAAACAACAGCCATGGGTTCTTCTAAGGCTAGGTTCACACACTGCGTTTTTTTTACGCTGCGTTTTTGTGCGTTTTTTGCGGCAAAAAACGCACAAAAACGCACCCACGGCAAAAACCGCGGCAAAAACGCATGCGTTTTTACCACGATTTGGTGCGTTTTTTGCTGCGTTTTTTCTCACTGCGTCTTTATGCGTTTTTTATCAGTGAACAATGCCATTAAAGATTGTTGAAAAAAGAAAAAAAAAAAAGGGTCTGGTGTCATTTCCTTCTTCATTATGTTCTTCATTCTCCACTAGTGTATGCAGGAGAGCAGACAGCTGCAGAACTACAAGGCTCAGCATGCTCCATACAGGACTGTATGCTGGAGGGAGAGGCAGGGGGAGCAGAACTACAAGGCTCAGCATACTCCATCCAATAGTGAAGGAAGATATTCCAGCAACTTGAGTCCAAACAGGAAATTCTTTAAAACGTTGATCCTTTATTATTTACATATTAAAAACTCCATGTTGGGGTGAAACAAACCCAGGACAGAGAGGACGCGTTTCAAACATTTGGTTCTTAGTGAATCTCAGAGATTGACTAAAAACCAAGTGTTTGAAACGGGTTATCTCTATCCTGGGTTTGTTTCACCCCAACATGGACTTTTTAATATGTAAATAATAAAGAATCAATGTTTTAAAGAATTTCCTGTTTGGACTCAAGTTGCTGGAATATCTTCCTTCATCATTACCAAAGAATTGCCGACTTTTTCCTTGCACGGTCCACAGGTCTCGGTCTCCTATCAAGCAGGTGAGCTGGGTAAAACCTTCATTCCTTTTCCATCCAATAGTGTTTGCAGGAGAGCAGACAGCAGCTGCAGAACTACAAGGCTCAGCATCCTACATCCAATAGTGTATGAAGGAGAGCAGACAGCAGCTGCAGAACTTCAAGGCTCAGCATCCTACATCCAGGACTGTATGCAGGAGTTTTTTGCCCCCCCCAAAAATGACATGGGCTTTGCCATATTTTTGTATGCTAGCCAGGTACAGCAGGCAGGTACGGGCTGGCCCCAACCCCCAGCTGCATATTTGTACCCGGCTGGGAACCAAAAATATAGAGCAGCCCCTTTTTTTATTATTTCATGAATTTCATGAAATAATTAAAAAAAAAATGACGTGGGCTTTTTTGAGTCCAGCCAGGTACAACTAGGCAGCTGGGGATTGGAATCCACAGTGCAGGATGCCCATGCTTTCTGGGCACCCCCGCTGCAAATTGCAGTCCGCAGCCACCCCGGAAAATGGCGCTTTCATAGAAGCGCCATCTTCTGGCGCTGTATCCAACTCTTACAGCTGCCCTGATGCCGGGTGGCTCGCTGGGTAATAATGGGGTTAGGGATAGCTGTATATTATCAGCTGGCCCTAAGCCCGAAATTTATGGTGTCACGCCAATATTAGGCATGGCCACCATGAATTTCTAGTAAAGATAAAAAAAACCACAACACACAGAAAAATATTTTTATTAGAAATAAAACACAACACAATTAGTGACTCCATCTTTAATGAAATAAAGAACCCCCCTCCGCAGTAATCCTGGGTCAAGGGTCCCGCGCCGTCCAATCCGGATCCAATATCATCTGATCGGTTTGCTGGAAGGCATACCGATCAAATGATGTGTCAGGTTCAAGTGCCTGAATCACATCACACAGCAACTGATTGTATAAAAGCCGATTATACAATCAGATGATGCATCGGTGCAAAAAAAAAAATACTCACTTATGTGCTGATTACCGGCAGCTCCTGGAGCGATGGGGCAGGAGTCTGATCCCGTCTGATCGCTGCAGGAGCTGCCGGTAATCAGGGATGAAGTCTCCTGACGCATCCGCTGATAGGTTAAACCGGCCGGCCGCTGGAGTCACCCCGAGACTTACGATCAGCTGATGCGTCAGGTGACTGCATCAGGTGATCCATCGCCAGGTCCTGCATCCTGCAGGCATATGTACCCGGAGCAGCGGTACCGGGAGGAGGAGCTGGGAGCGGGCATGGCACCGGGACCCTGCAGACAGATGAGTATGACATTTTTTTTTCTACTGTTCACTTTTGTTTTCGCAGCTGCTTCCACCTCCCGCCCAGACATGGCGCCGCACTGCAGCTGACATGCACAGGACGGGAGGTGGAAGCGGCGGTAACGGTACCGGGAGGATTCACGCTTCTGTGTTTACTGACAGAAGGAATCCTCTTCCTGTACACGTCACTTTACTACCCACCTCCTGCGTTTATAGCTACGTTTTTGGTCTTAGAAACGCACCAAAACGCACCTATTTGCGTTTCTCACTGCGTCTTTCAACATCCCATTTCCCTCAATGGATGAAAAGCGCAGTGAAAAACGCGGGAATAATTGACATACTGCGTTTTTGTGGCACCACAAAAACGCAGCTGAAAAAAAACGCTGTGTGCAGACAGCAAAAATAAAAACTCATAGACTTTGCTGGGGAAGCAAAGTCATGCAGTTTTCTGAACAAAAACGCACCCGAAAACTGCGCAAAAACGCCGCAAAAAACGCACTGTGTGAACTTACTCTAAACAAGGCTGATGTATTTTGTTAACAAGCCTTGTAGATTGATGAGTTTAAAATAGAACTCTTTGGCCAGAATGATCAAAGGTATGTATGGAGAAAAAAAGAGCACAGAAATTCAGGAAAATAATATCTGGCCAACCATTAAGAATAGGGGTGGATCAACCATCCTTTGGGGTTGTGTTGCAGTCAATGGCAAGGGGAACATTTCACAGGAAGAGGGAAGAATGGATTCAATGAAATTTTAACAAATTTTTGATGCTAATGTGGGCCATATGCTGAAATTGATTAAAGGTATGGCCTCTTTGACCAAAGTGATGCAATCTAATCAAGGGACCATTGAACTGGCTTCCAGTGCTGATGACCTTCCATGGCGGCGACACGGGAGAGCCCGCGGCCACCAGTTCCTAATCATTATGATGCTGATGGGCAGCTGATCTGCCGGCGCTGCGACAAAGAGAAAGAATAACTGTTTTGTTTTTCATGTGCAAATGTTGATATTTTATTGCATGATGATACTGCTGACCAATAACTGTTGAAAATGTTTGAAACTGTTTAATGTGATGTGCCTCCCATAAAGGGAAGAATGTTATATTGTTAATTTCATTTTGAAAAATTGCGGTGTGCTAATTTTGCTTGGTTGCAACCCGGGTGTGCTACCATTTGCTGTGGGGGAATGTGGCGCCCCTGCGGCTCCAGTCGCCACAGAGTATTGCACCTCAGTTAAGGTTCAGTATTCGCCTCAGGTAAGGAGGGGTTAATCACCGCTGTTCCAGATTCCAACTTTACAAACAGCTTAGGAACCTTCTCACTGGGGAGATGAACTAGGGTAGGCAGAGGGCTGGCCATCATGAAGCATTGGAATTTGCCTGTCACTAGGACAACCACCTGGGGGGCGGGTTCCACTTGGGATAGGAGTAGGAGCAACTCAGACAATCTTCAGTCAGTCTACCTGAGAATTCAGTTCTGGGACACGACACCATCTTCTCTTCATCTTTTATCTTTCACAGGGCCTGTGGCTTGGAGCAGAATGCTCAGCCCGGGTTCCTAAATACTGGAGGGGCAACTCTTACAAAGAACACTTTACAAACCCCGGTGGCTTTTTCCAACTTATCCAAGGTCGACGGGGCCCATCACAGCGGTGACCAGTGCTACTGCAGCAGCAACCGGTCTACCTAAAGAACTGTGAGTAAAGACACCTGGAACTGCAGCAGCTGACTTGGACTTTTATTACCGGCGCAGGCGCCCCGCACCTCGACGCCAACGGCCACCACTACTACTCCCCCCATCATCCTCCCCAGGGCCTGTTCAACCTGTGGGGAGCGACACCATCTCTGCTGCTATTATCATCTGCCCTGGAGGACAGTGACAGCAGCGGCAGCTAATCCCTAAACTCCACCTCATCATTCCCCTTCTATTGGTGTACACCTCGGGGCACGAACCCGGGCAGGCCACTGCGACATCCCAGACCTCCGCACTGGCCCGGTGATGAGTAAAACAGGTACGAGACCCGACCTGGACCCCCTGCCCCCTGGGTGCTACACTAACATACCACCATCTGTAAAAAAAAGCTGACATTGAAAAGAGGAGGCGTCTACAAATGGATAATAATCATAAACACACGTCAAAATCCACAATAGACTACCTCAAAAGGCGCAAGCTGAAGGTTTTACAATGGCCCTTATACAACCCCTGTCAAAAATTATGGGCTCATCTGGCTCTGAGGATGTTTCTTCATTTGTTTACTTTTGTTTAAAAAAAAAAGCAGATCACAGACATGGCACAAAACTAAAGTCATTTCAAATGGCAACTTTCTGGCTTTAAGAAACACTAAAAAAAATCATGAATACATAATGTGCTAGCCAGTAACGGTTACTTTTCAAGACCAAACAGGGGGAAAAATTATGGAATCACTCCATTATGAGGAAAATATTATGGAATCACTCTGTAAATTTTCATTCCCAAAATTAACATCTGCATCAAATAAGATCTGCTTATTAGTCTGCATCTTAAAAGGAGTGATCACACCTTGGAGAGCTGTTGCACCAAGTGGACTGACATGAATCATGGTTCCAACACGAGAGATGTCAATTGAAACAAAGAACAGGATTATCAAACTCTTAAGAGGGTAAATCATCACACAATGTTGCAAAATATGTTGGTTGTTCACTGTGTCTAAAATCTGGACCAAATACAAACAACATGGAAAGGTTGTTGAAGGCAAACATACTGATAGACCAAGGAAGATATCAAAGCGTCAAGACATGATGATAGAAATGATATAGATACTACTCATAGACATTTAATTTAGTCTGAATAGGAAATTTCTCATGATAGAATGATCACCTATATCAGTTGAAGACAGACCATGGCATTCTGCGTTTTTAACTATTTTGTCCTAAAGATCTTAAAATAATTAATTAAAGTTATATATTAATTAATTAGATCAGTCTTTAGTTTAGGGCTTTAGTTGCCAATGGCAAATTGTAAATAGATGCACAGCAAACACCTCACCAGCATCATCCTAGTACCCGCCCATAATCTCGCGCCTGCGCATCTAGCTCACCGGCGCTCTGCCCGAGATATGGCAGAGTGAACTGCGCCTGCGCGAGCAGACCTAAGATGCGAGATTTGTCACACATCGCTATGTGTGACACTCCAGGAACGAGGAACAACATCGTACCTGCGGCCGCCGGCAATGAGTAAGGAAGGAGGTGGGCGGGATGTTCCGGTCGCTCATCTCCGCCCCTCCGCTTCTATTGGCCAGCTGCCGAGTGATGTCGATGTGACGCCGAACGTCCCTCCCACTCCAGGAAGTGGATGTTCGCCGCCCACATCGAGGTCGTATAGACGGGTAAGTATGTGTGACGGTGGGTTATTCGTTTGTGCGACACGTTCAACAAATTGAACGTGCCGCACATACGATAGGGGTGGGTACGATCACGGCCGCTTAGTGACACCGCTGTGACACCGAACGAACCTCCCCCTTAAAGGAGAGATTGTTCGGCGGCCACAGCGACGTTGGTGAACAGGTAATTGCGTGTAACGCTGCCGTAGCGATATTGTTTGCTACGGCAGTGATCACCCCGTGATGCGTCACCGACGTGGGTGGGTGCTATCGCTCGCAAAATCGCTAGCGATGTCACAGCGTGTAAAGCCCGCTTTAGGAGGAGCACTGTTCAGGAGAGGTACCTGTGGAGGACCAATTGGTCTAGGCATTATCGTTTACATGGGCGAGGGTTCAGCAGCATTTGCGTGTCACGAGTTCTAAGTATAAGGCCATGTGCGCACGTTGCGTTCAGTAACTTGCAGAAATGAACGCATCCTCTGGCAGAATTTGTCATTGTCAAATTTGGTTTTGACCACATAAACGCAGGAAATACGCAAGTGTTTTTATAGCGTTTTTGCCGCGTTTTGACCACGTTTTACATGCATTTTCAGTGCTTAAATTGAGATGCTTTTTCAATACAAGTACACAACTAAATAAAGTTTGAATATTCAAACAGTACGAAAAAATAGAAAAAACAAAAATTAATAACCTTTAAATCATACACTATAATGATAATTTACCAAAAATGATTATTAATGAAATTTAATAATTATGTTCAAAATAAAGTAAAATTATTGTTTGACTCATATTTTAAAGTCGGAATGGATGTGAGGGCAAATGGAAACCTCTTGACCGCACTATAATGCCAAAAACGCATGCTTTGATTTTGATAAAAAAAAAGCATGCGTTTAGCATCAAAAAAGCATGTAAAACGCTAGAAATTTCTTTTAGGATGCGTTTTGATAATTCTCATTGACTTCTGTTACCAAAACGCTGCCAAAATGGCAAAAACAATTGACATGTTGCTTCTTCAAACGCTGAGATTTTGACAAATTTTTTACACCAAAAATGCAGCGTTTTTAAAAGCATAGTGCGCATAAGAAAGCCCTATTTCCCATAAACTTTGCTTGGAGATCAAAACGCAAGCAATTTTGCATTAAAACGCTGCAGTTCAAAACGCTGCGGAAACGCATGAAAAAATGCAACGTGCGCACATAGCCTTAATGTGCAGCTGACTTGTGCCTGTTCCAGGCCTGTGTGTTGGTGATCTGGTGTTGTTGGCTACAAGAAACATTAAGCTTAAGATACCTTCACTGAAGTTAGGACCTCAGTTTACTGGTCCATAGAAAATTACAACAGTCATTAATCCGGTTCCTTTCGGCCTGGCATTACAGGCATCTTACAAAATACATAATATTTTCCATAGGTCTCTGTTAAAGAAATATGTGGGTTTGGGAACCCCTCTTCCCTTGCCTCTGGTCTTAGTCGATGGGTTTTTAGAATGTCAGGTGTCCAAAATTGTTGATTCTCATTTCGTTTGTCGATCTTTACGTACTTAGTTCATAGGCAAAATTATGGTCCTGAGGAGAGGACTTGGATACAAGCTTCAAATATCCATGCTGAGCGCCTGGTTATGACATTCCATTGTCTCCATCCTGAGAGACTAGGCATTGAGAGTCAAAAGGCCCCTCGTAAAGGCAGGGATACTGTCACAGAGATTTACACAAACTTCGACAACTGTCATGGAAGTGTTGGGCGCTGTTCAGAATACAGTTTGACACTCTGCCCGATGGTTTCTCTGGTGTCTGGGATCAACAATCAACACAGGCAGACTCAGGCGTTGACCTGCTGTATGCTGAAACATAGGTAGGCTAGCAAGAGTTAATGTCTGCTGGTCTGCTTGCTCCTTTGGTCACATGTTCTGGGGAGGCCTAACACATCTGCTCTGGTTGAAACCTTCCACCCATGGCAGCTATAGCTTTTTCTATGTTGAGGCCCCGTCACACACAGAGATAAATCTTTGGCAGATCTATGGTTGTAGTGAAATCATGGACATATTGTTCCATTTGTACACAGCCACAAACCTGGCACTGATTGTCCACAATTTCACTGCAACCACAAATCTGCCGCAGATTTCTCTGTGTGTGACAGGGCCTTTACTTGTGAAAATTGTGCTTATTACTTGGTGCGGTTGTGGAGTTTACCCCTGTTGTTTTGTAGCTTTCTTCCACCTCTTTTTTTTTCTCCTGCAGCTCTTATTGTTCTTACCTGTTATGTGTGCTGTGTGACAGAGTTTTAGTTTTCCACTGTCTGTCTTTTTCAGTGGGTTTCATCCCATTCCTGTCCCATCCCTACCTCATCCCTCCCTGAGGAGAGGGAGTATCAGATCAGGACTCGTCAGTAGCAGGGCAGGGAAGGAGACTCAGGACTCTCCACCATTAGGATTATCCCTGAGGTTAGGGATAGCATATGACCCTCTAGCTGGAGGGATAGCCTAGGAGAACCAGCCCCCGCTATTCCATAGTCTTCATGACAGAAAGTCATGATACCAGCTTAAAGCTATCAGTAATTAGAAAACAATCACAACAATTAGTGAAAAATAATATCAGCTGGTTCAACTGGTTTCTTACAAAAACGTGTCTAATTACCAAGAAGACACACAAGAAACATGCTATGATGAGTAAATACAGTGAGCTGTCTCAAGATCTTTGCAACCTTATTGTTGCAAAACATATTTAAGCCATTGGTTACAGAAGAATTTCTAAAACTACTGAAGATTCCAGTGTGGATAGAACATAATTTCACTATAAACCGGCCACGGCCAGGTGTTCCCCGCAAGATTTCAGACAGGGAAGTGAAAATGTTAGGGTGAACTCTTAACAAAGGTGCACGTGTTGCCTACTGCCTGACCTAATTAACCCTTTCACGACCGGCCGATTTTTCGCTTTCCGTTTTTTTTTTCGCCATTCTTTTTCTGAGAGACGTAACTTTTTTATTTTTCAGTCAATATGGTCATGTGAGGGCTCATTTTTTGCGGAACGAGCTGTACTTTTAAATGAAACCATCAGTTTTACCATATTGTGTACTAGAAAATGGCAAAAAAATTCCAAATGCTGAAAAATTGCAAAAAAGTGCGATAGCACTATGGTTTTTGAGATATTTTATTCACTGTGTTCACTATATGGTAAAACTGATGTGTGGGTGTGATGCCTCAGGTCAGTGCGAGTTCGTAGACACCAAACATGTATAGGTTTACTTTTATATAAGGGGTTAAAAACAAATCGGAAGTTTGTCCGAAAAAAGTGGCGCACGTTTTACGCCATATTCCGTGACCCGTAGCGTTCTCATTTTTCGGGATCTTAGGCTCAATGACGGCTTATTTTTTGCGTCTCGAGCTGACGTTTTTAACGGTACCATTTTTGCGCAGATGCTACGTTTTGATCGCCTCTTATTGCATTTTGCGCAAAAGTTGTGGCGACAAAAAAACGTCGTTTTGGCGTTTGGAATTTTTTTGCCGCTACGCCGTTTACTGATCAGATTAATTGATTTTATATTTTGATAGATCGGGCATTTCTGAACGCGGCGATACCAAATGTGTGTATATTTTTTATTTTTTTAACCCTTTAATTTTTAATGGGGCGAATGGGGGGTGATTTGAACTTTTAGGTTTTTTTGTTTTTTTTTAATTTTTTAAAACTTATTTTTTTACTTTTTTTTTTTTTTTTACTAGTCCCCCTAGGGGGCTATTGCGATCAGCATTCCGATCGCTCTGCAGTATCTGCTGATCACAGCTGGAAGGCTGTAAACAGCAGATACGCTGTCTTTCTCTTTTGCTGTGCCCCGGGCACAGCGAAAGTGAAACCAATTCATGTGTAGTACAGGAGTCATCACATGACCCTGTACTACCATGACAACTATCGGGAGTCACGTGATCGCGTCACGTGACTTCCGGTTTCGGCGGTAAGTAAAACTTTACCGCGATTGCGCTTATAATGGCGCTGTCATGTATTGACAGCGCCATTATAAGGGGTTAATCGGCACGAGCAGATAACGATTCTGCTCGTGCCTAGCAGGCACACATCTCAGCTGTGAAAATCAGCTGAGATGTGTGCCGATCGCGGCATGCTGCCGCCGGAGGACCGCGGGCAGTAAGATTATGTCATTTAGGACGTAATTTTACGGCCCGCGGTCGTTAAGGGGTTAATGAGCATCAAGTGCATGCTTGAAAAATGACATCAGACACACACAGTCGGATGTTCATCTTTCCTCGATCAGAGGTAGCCCAAAACAGAGTGATTTATTCCAAGAACCTTACCCTGGCGAACGAGTCCCTGCAATGCTATCACAGGGACCTGATCGCTGCAATGGCAATCCTAGGTCGTAACCCTGACAACCCCGGGTTACAGAGCTACAGAGAGCCTCATATGGTGTGTGAGGCAAAGTGCTATGCCTTACTCCACTGTTGTGATAAAGCTTTGCAGGGGATTATAGAAACGCAGAAAAAAAAACACAAAAACAATTAACATGCTGCTTCTTTTTTTGGCAACAAAATCTGCAAGGAAAAAAGAAGCAGAATGTGCACAGGATTCAGGATTCTCATAGTCTTTGCTGGGATGCATTTTTCCCTGCGGTATTGATTAAAATCTGCAAGGAAAACAATGCATAAAAAAACCCCCGCAACGTGTGCACATAACTTTTCAACAAGAACAAGGCTATTTTAAAATATAGTTCTCCTCTTTCATATGTTAAGAGGTAACCATGCTATGACCATGCTTTAGCTAAGAGCATGTATCTAAATTGATATTTTTATATTATGTTGAAAACATCCCTGAAATAACTATACCCAGTATCTTAATATTTATGATAAAACTATATAATATCCTACTATACAAAATCCATTAACCAAAGACAGATAAACTTTCTTGGGGAAAGGCTTTCCTGATGTGAAAAGATGGGATTCCTTCTTGTCCTTGACACTAAATATACAAGTGCATTTCAATAAATTAGAATATCATCAAAACGTTAATTTATTTCAGCAATTCAATACAAAAAGGGAAACACATGTATTTTATAAAGTCATTACAATCAAAGTGATCTATTTCAAGTGTTTATTTCTGTTAATGTTGATGATTATGGCTTACAGCCAATGAAAACCCAAGAGTCATTATCTCAGAAAATTAGAATAATTACCACAAAACACCTGCAAAGCCTTCCTATTGTTAGGGCCAGGTGGACGGGCAGACCCAGGAGGTGGATCCACTGGGCCGAACACCTCACTGAAGGCAAGGGGTCCGGTAGCCGGAGCACTACAGGTAGCAGGACAGTCCGTTCAAAGGAGTGGAGTGTAGAAGTCCCTGAGACCACGGAGTCACCGAAGGTAGTCCGGGTGACGGAGCTCAGGTTCGGAGGCCGAGATGTTGTCAGGCAGAGTCCGGAACCGACGGAGCGAGAAGACAGGTCACCACAGGGATCAGAGATGGTATGGACTGACGGGATGGCGGACAGTCACTGTTCGGGGTTCGGGAATCGTCAGGACCGGATGGCGAGGCAGGAGCGGCTCTAGGAGACAGATAGGTAAGTATACCAGAAGACACAAGGAGACCTGACTCCTAGCTTAGCAAAACACGAAGAACAGGCCCCGCCCACTTGGAAAGAATCCCCCT
The DNA here is from genome assembly GCF_048569485.1 of Anomaloglossus baeobatrachus. Lineage (NCBI taxonomy): Eukaryota > Metazoa > Chordata > Amphibia > Anura > Aromobatidae > Anomaloglossus > Anomaloglossus baeobatrachus. The sequence goes on from NC_134353.1 coordinate 653,341,140, forward strand.
ATATACCCTGTACCTGATTCTTCAATATCCTGTTGGAGGACACTGGCCCTTTAAGAGATGCGCGAGGCCCGGGTGCCAGAAGCCAGAGCAGGGAGCGGTGAGCAGGAGGCAGGAGAGCCGGGCTGGGGCCGAGTTGCCGACGGGCGCCGGGAGCGGGGACCGGGCTGCCTGGGGACCGCAGGCGATGGAGCAGGAAGGCTGTGGAGCGGGGGACCGGGAAGCCTGGCACGGGAGCGGCGGAGCGCGACCTGAGAGCGGGGAAGCGTGGCAGGGGAGCCGGTAAGCAAGGCAGGGGAGCCGGGGAGCATGGCAGAGGAGCCGGGGAGCATGGCAGGGGAGCCGGGGAGCCTAGCAGGGGAGCCGGGGAGCGTGACACCTATGCATTTAATATGGTCCCTTAGTCTTGTTCAGTAGGCTACACAATCATTGGGAAGACTACTGACCTGACAGATGTCCAAAAGGCAGTCATTGACATACTCCACAAGGAGGGTAAGCCGCAAAAGGTCAATGGTAAAGAAGCTGGCTGTTCACAGAGTGCTATATCCAAGCATATTAATGGAATGTTGAGTGGAAGGAAAAAGTGTGGTAGAAAAAGTTGTAGACCTGTAGGTCTCTAAGAAGGAGCTGTTAAATTCTTAAAATCATCTGCAATATTTCATGTGCTTTTCACAATAGCCCCTAAATTCAATGTGCAATTGTATTATCTAAGGCTAGTCCTATGGGTAAAATGCTGGATACTTGATGGTAAGCATGCTGAATTTCCAGTTAATGGTGTATTCATGCATAGTACCTTTAACAGCACCTTCTGGAAATACAACCAGATCAGAAGGGGATTTGTCTTTTCTATTATTTGTTCCATTAATTGCTATTATGCGCAGAGGTCTGATGGGCTGTTTTCTAGCTTTTTGGATTGACCTAGTCAAATAAAACCACATTTCTTACCATTACGACATTAATGTGTATTTTGGAATATTTTCTTTTTTAATTGTACTAGACTGATTTAAAATATTAAAATAATAAGAATGATACTAATCTGCCCTATCCCCTATAGCTCCTGGTCTGGCATTTACCATCTGTTGAATAGAGGCCTGTACGTATGTATGCCATATGCAGGCTCTAAATGTAATGTGAAAGGAGCGATAGTCTACTGTACACAAATGATTCTTGTGTAGTTTTTACAAACGAGACATAAAAAAGGCATCGCCTGTTTGAAATCTGGAAAATTGTAATATCTGTGTCATTGGAATAAAAAACTGTATGACATGAAAGAGAAAATCAATTAACTTGTTTTAGCTGTGCGACTGTGTTGAACAAACACTTGTTAAGTGGCTTTTTATTTCCGCGAATAGAAAGAACTAGGGCAGGAAAAAAAGGCTAGAGTACTTTTCAATTCCACTGAAGGCAGCTTACCTGTGAAAAGCACATCAGGAAGGAGGGGTGTGAAGTCCAATGTGTTTGTCAGAGGGGATGTGAGGAGACATGTCACTGCTTTGAATTTGCAGTAATTGGGAGAAGTTTGTTTTACTGATCTTAAGTGGAGAGAAGGGAATTAATTTGCTAATAGGGATCAGCATACAACAGAGAGTTAAAAAGAATTCAATAGCCTTTTAATGAATGCACAAATCACAGGAGAGAGATCAGCTCAGGGGTGTGAAAGCAAATATTTACTAATCTTACTGTTCATTTCATTACCCCATTGCTATTAGTGACATATTGGGCTACTTTTTACTTCTGATTTTGAGAACCCACAATATATACAAAAATAAGCTGCATACTCTTGAGGAACGGAGAAGTTTATAGGCCTTTGGATATCAACTTTAGCAACTTTTTGTAGATGTAGTATAGCTGTGACGCATGACAACAGTTCGTGCGTAACCCCAGCCTAAACCACCTTTATTATATCCCTATTTATGGTGCCATCCACCAGTATTTGAGATTCATGTCAATGTTTAGGGTAATTTTTTTCAGGCCATCTAATAAACAATAGAAAAGCCTTTTTTTTAAAGGTGGCAATGGGCCCAGTTGGACATTTATGTAGTTGTATATATTGTATTTGATTTCAAATAATATACTGAGGACATAAGTATTGAACATGTCAGCAATTTTCAAGGTAAATATATTTCTAAGTGGATGAGAGGAAGGCAGGGCACTACTCAGCAACAACCATAGACTTTTTGTAAAATCCAAGCATGCAGGCTGAATCACAGCTGATCCGGGGTGCACATATGCATAATGTTCAGATTATATCCAATGTGGAAAGAGGAAAAAACGGCACTCACCAAATCGTTGCTGTGCAGGTTGCAGCTTTATTTCAAGCGCAGAGGTTACATGTGCGGTGGGGGCTGGTGGGGAGGGAGAGGACGCCGGACACGTCAGACGACGGCCGTTTCGCACTTACACAGTGCTTCAGCTGGTCTGAGTAGGTATGACATCAGATCCTTTTTATCCACATACCACATGTGGCTGATGTCAAGACAATTAAAAATGTTAAAAACAATAATATATGCCCAAATCTTACTAAACACGCAACATAGTAGCAAAGATTTACACATATATGAAACAAACAAATGTGCACTGAATCAACCCAAGAATACACTAAGATCATTCCTTTCATTTAACCCTAGAGGGCCTGTGGCATTGAACTTCATAATATATTCAGATTCCCTCCTAAGCAATAATTTATGGGAGTCACCTCCTCTAGATGGGGGTTCTATCAACTCGATCCCTGCAAAGGACAAAACACTCTGATCGGAATTATGACATTCATTTATATGGTTAATCAACCTTGTGGCTCCTAATCCGCTCACAATGGAGTTCCTATGCTCTCTGAACCTTACAAAAAGCTGCCGTATAGTTTTACCTATGTAGAAATATTTACACGGACAAAAAACTACATAAACGACCATTTTGGTCTTGCAAGTGATCAGGTGCTTTACTACATGTAAATGGCCACCAATCTCAAGAGTTCTACCAATTATGTGGAATCTGCAAAGAGAGCAGTTGCCACATCGGTAGTTGCCAACAGGGCCACTATACTGCAACCAAGTTCTAGGAGGAATGTACCGCTTTTTGACTATAATGTCACCGATGTTCATGCATCGCCTATGTGTCACCAGTGGCTTATTCAAGGCCATTTCTTTGAGTTCAGTTACCCCCTCGATTATATGCCAATTTTTATTTATGACCGATTTTATCTCACGGTCCATAGGGCCATATTTAAAATTGAATACAAAGCGATTTAGTTGCTTTTTTTCGCCTTTTTTCATAAGATTTTTATTACGTGGGTCTTTTTCAAGCGAGATTTTCTCTTCGGCTTGTTTTTGCATTAAATTAATTAAATCGAGGGGGTAACCTCTTTCTAGAAAACGTTGCCTGAGATCTATTGTTTGAGTATGCAGTATATCTGGATTGTTAGTGTGGCGCCCCTGACCTGGTCAGGCACCACTGAGTACTGCACCCATGCTGGGGACAGTACAATACAGGTAATCCAGAAGGCTGACTGGGGTGTGGAACACAGGCGCATAGTGACCAGGTCTCACACATGTACCCATGAGAGGACCCCTGGGGATCCCAGGAGGGGGCAAGCCTTCACCTTCACTGGAATAGTGGAGGGGGTAGAGCCTCCATCTCCTCTCAAGGGGTGTGGTGGAGAGTCTGGTTGCTAGGTGGCGTAGGCAAGAACAGGAGAGGAGGAGCAGTGAGCCAGTTCAGTGTAGAGTCCAGGGAGCTCAAGTGAGGAGCAGATCCCTGGAGCTGTGCAATCTGACAGCGTCCGCGCAGTGGCTACAGACGGGGGAGAACGGTCAACTAGGAGTGCTGCCTGAAAGCCAGCTTCAGCTAGCGAGTGCAACGGAGTGGGAAGTAAGGAGACTGCTAGAGAGCACCAGGCCCAACCGGGCGGCAGATCCCGAAGCGGGGATAGATTCAACTTTCTTCTGCTAAACCTGCCGGTGTGGGGCTCTTAAAGCCCACACCACAACACTACAAAAGCCGCAGCCACGTAACCACAAGTTAGGGCCCATAGGTCATAGGAGGCAAGAGGCTGGAGTGGCCTGGTCCGGGGAACAAGCACACGGCGAAACAAGAAGGGGAGAGAGGCTTGGAGCATCTTCCCTGGGTGACCCCCATAGGGACTAAAAGTCGGGGTCACCCCAAACCACCAAGGGCTAAGGAAGGCGAGTCAGTAGTCACCCTCATAAAGTCAGCCTGAAGGATACCTGGTTCCCACCTGGTTCATCCCAGCTACGCCCGGGCTACTCACCCTGCCATCAAATGTGAGTAAAGCCCTTGAAAGACATTCCTGCCTGTGTGGTTATTCTGCGACTTGTGGTACTACTAACCTACACAGGGCTCTGGGGCTTGCCTCACTCTCAGGAGGCTACTACATCCGACTGCACCCACCATCAGCCCCAGGCGTCCCCTAACCTGCAGTGGCGGTCCCCACTGACCGCAATACTGAGAGTGGCGTCACGATCAAACAAGAAGATTTCCTACCAGTGACGGAGATCCAGCAACGTGGAGTCCCTGAAGGTATGCACCGACACAACACCTGTGGGGCTTCACATTAGTAATCCTGTTCAATCTTAAAAATTGACTGAATGGGACCGATCTCAAAACGTGTCCTGGGTGGGCACTGCCATAGTGTAGCAATGTATTGACAGTGGTAGGTTTTCTATAGAGTTCCCGAGTGATCCCCCCATCCTGGGCCGTCAATTTCACATCCAGGAACTCCATAGTCTTGTCACTAAAGGAAAACGTGAAAAGCATATTGTAATTATTTTCCAAATTCAAATATGCCACAAAAGATTCAAATTGTTCCTTACTACCATCCCAGATTATCAATACATCATCTACAAAGCGCTGATATTGCTTTATATGTCTTATGTAGGGATTATCCAGGCTATAAATCAACTTGTCCTCAAGATGTGCAAGGAACAGGTTAGCTAGGGTACATGCCACCGGGGTCCCCATAGCAACCCCACTTTTTTGCAGGTACCAGGAATGGCCAAACTTAAAGGTATTATATCCCAGTACCAATGATAGTGCCTCTTCAACAAAATTGCTTAAAAGTTCATTCTCACCAAGTCCTCTCAGCATCTGTGCTATCAAATCAATCCCAAGATGTTGTGGAATCCTGGTAAAGAAACTCTCGACGTCCAATGACGCCCAGCAGAAAGTCTCCTGCCATTCAAAGTGCTCAAGTTGCTGTACTAAATCCCCAGTATCCCTCACAAAGGAGGGAATGGTTTCCAACAGGGGATGAAGTAACCAGTCAAGATACGCAGAGAGAGGCTCGGTGAGAGAACCAGATCCTGCAACAATGGGTCTCCCCGGTGGCCTAGAAACTGACTTGTGTACCTTAGGTAACCAGTACCAATGTGGTCTGGTTGGGAAGAGGGGAAACAATTTTTCAGCCCTATTCTTCGTAATAAAGCCTGTCGTTACGTGTTTATTTAGAAAGCTGCGTAATTTCTCTTTTAGTTTGTATGTTGGATCACTATCTAGTTTTTGATAAACTAAGCAATTATCTAAATGATGTTTAGCTTCCTCTAAATAATAATCCGTGGTCATAAGGACCGTGGCCCCACCCTTGTCTGCCTTCCTTATTGTGACATATTTGAGGGATTTGATTTTATTTAAAGCTGATTGTTCTTTTTTTGACAGATTATTTTTCAAAGCTGGATATTTTAATGCTCTCATCTCTCTCATAACGATTTCTTGAAATAAATCTATACTATTTCCTGGAGATGTCGGTGGAAAAAAGGAGGATTTTATCCCTCCAGTGAAGCCTGTGTTGGTTTTGAGATTTTTTCCCACTGCTGGAAAATCTGCATTACCTGCACTAACATCAGTCAGACTTAGCAGCTGAAGCAAGCATTGTTGACCTTAGGGAGATCAAGATATCCACTGCGGAGACACCATCACGTGTTTCTCAATGCAGTGATTCTAGAGCATTGCCCCCTGGGAAGTATGCAAATAAGAAAGCCGCGGAGACACCATCACATGTTTCTCAACGCTGGCAGGAAACTAGCCAGGTCTTTCACCGGGAAGGAACAACCACGGGAAGGGCAGTCTCCAGTCAAGGAGACCACCTATACCAAACATGGTATCCATCCACAGACAGCCGTTTCGGGGTATTTGCCCCTCATCAGTGTGGAGTAGGAATCTGGCTAGTGGGGGCAATGCCTAGTATAAGACTACTTAAGCAAGCATACTTCCCAGGGGGCAATGCTCTAGAATCACTGTGTTTAGAAACACGTGATGGTGTCTCCGCAGTGGATATGTTGATCTCCCTAAGGTCAACAATGCTTGCTTAAGTAGTCTTATACTAGGCATTGCCCCCACTAGCCAGATTCCTACTCCACACTGATGAGGGGCAAATACCCCGAAACGGCTGTCTGTGGATAGATACCATGTTTGGTATAGGTGGTCTCCTTGACTGGAGACTGCCCTTCCCGTGGTTGTTCCTTCCCGGTGAAAGACCTGGCTAGTTTCCTGCCAGCGTTGAGAAACATGTGATGGTGTCTCCGCGGCTTTCTTATTTGCAGACTTAGCAGCTGTACCGCGTCTTGTGCAATCTTATTCACCTCTGAGCCTTCATAAGAAAAACCTAAAGGGCTAGTATGACACTGCTTTTCAGGTGCACAAACAGACCTAGAATCTTTCTGAATATTAGAAAAATGCTTTTTTAAATGTAATTTACGACAAGCTTTATACAAGTCAATTTCAAATTCAACCAGGTCAAATGGTTCTGGGATACAGAAATGTAATCCCTTTTCCAAGACCGCTTGCATATCTGCATCAAGCACATGATCTGTAAGGTTGTAGACTTTCTTTCTGTTAGGAGGACTAGGGGTTAATCTCTCCAGGACACATTCTTCCTTTTCCCCATAAGTTGTTCGCTTGTTCCTTCCACGGCCCCTTCTTGTCTTTCTCCTAAAGGGTTATTAGATGAGTTTGAAGAAATTCTATCATCGCCAAATTTCTTTTTTGTAGGGGGGGGGTTCTTCTCTGATTCAATAAAAGAGAAATTACGCAGCTTTCTAAATAAACACGTAACGACAGGCTTTATTACGAAGAATAGGGCTGAAAAATTGTTTCCCCTCTTCCCAACCAGACCACATTGGTACTGGTTACCTAAAATACACAAGTCAGTTTCTAGGCCACCGGGGAGACCCATTGTTGCAGGATCTGGTTCTCTCACCGAGCCTCTCTCTGCGTATCTTGACCGGTTACTTCATCCCCTGTTGGAAACCATTCCCTCCTTTGTGAGGGATACTGGGGATTTAGTACAGCAACTTGAGCACTTTGAATGGCAGGAGACTTTCTGCTGGGCGTCATTGGACGTCGAGAGTTTATTTACCAGGATTCCACAACATCTTGGGATTGATTTGATAGCACAGATGCTGAGAGGACTTGGTGAGAATGAACTTTTAAGCAATTTTGTTGAAGAGGCACTATCATTGGTACTGGGATATAATACCTTTAAGTTTGGCCATTCCTGGTACCTGCAAAAAAGTGGGGTTGCTATGGGGACCCCGGTGGCATGTACCCTAGCTAACCTGTTCCTTGCACATCTTGAGGACAAGTTGATTTATAGCCTGGATAATCCCTACATAAGACATATAAAGCAATATCAGCGCTTTGTAGATGATGTATTGATAATCTGGGATGGTAGTAAGGAACAATTTGAATCTTTTGTGGCATATTTGAATTTGGAAAATAATTACAATATGCTTTTCACGTTTTCCTTTAGTGACAAGACTATGGAGTTCCTGGATGTGAAATTGACGGCCCAGGACGGGGGGATCACTCGGGAACTCTATAGAAAACCTACCACTGTCAATACATTGCTACACTATGGCAGTGCCCACCCTGGACACGTTTTGAGATCGGTCCCATTCAGTCAATTTTTAAGATTGAACAGGATTACTAACAATCCAGATATAATGCATACTCAAACAATAGATCTCAGGCAACGTTTTCTAGAAAGAGGTTACCCCCTCGATTTAATTAATTTAATGCAAAAACAAGCCGAAGAGAAAATCTCGCTTGAAAAAGACCCACGTAATAAAAATCTTATGAAAAAAGGCGAAAAAAAGCAACTAAATCGCTTTGTATTCAATTTTAAATATGGCCCTATGGACCGTGAGATAAAATCGGTCATAAATAAAAATTGGCATATAATCGAGGGGGTAACTGAACTCAAAGAAATGGCCTTGAATAAGCCACTGGTGACACATAGGCGATGCATGAACATCGGTGACATTATAGTCAAAAAGCGGTACATTCCTCCTAGAACTTGGTTGCAGTATAGTGGCCCTGTTGGCAACTACCGATGTGGCAACTGCTCTTTTTGCAGATTCCACATAATTGGTAGAACTCTTGAGATTGGTGGGCATTTACATGTAGTAAAGCACCTGATCACTTGCGAGACCAAAATGGTCGTTTATGTAGTTTTTTGTCCGTGTAAATATTTCTACATAGGTAAAACTATACTGCAGCTTTTTGTAAGGTTCAGAGAGCATAGGAACTCCATTGTGAGCGGATTAGGAGCCACAAGGTTGATTAACCATATAAATGAATGTCATAATTCCGATCAGAGTGTTTTGTCCTTTGCAGGGATCGAGTTGATAGAACCCCCATCTAGAGGAGGTGACTCCCATAAATTATTGCTTAGGAGGGAATCTGAATATATTATGAAGTTCAATGCCACAGGCCCTCTAGGGTTAAATGAAAGGAATGATCTTTGTGTATTCTTGGGTTGATTCAGTGCACATTTGTTTGTTTCATATATGTGTAAATCTTTGCTACTATGTTGCGTGTTTAGTAAGATTTGGGCATATATTATTGTTTTTAACATTTTTAATTGTCTTGACATCAGCCACATGTGGTATGTGGATAAAAAGGATCTGATGTCATACCTACTCAGACCAGCTGAAGCACTGTGTAAGTGCGAAACGGCCGTCGTCTGACGTGTCCGGCGTCCTCTCCCTCCCCACCAGCCCCCACCGCACATGTAACCTCTGCGCTTGAAATAAAGCTGCAACCTGCACAGCAACGATTTGGTGAGTGCCGTTTTTTCCTCTTTCCACATTAAATATATTTCTAAAGTTGCTATTGACATGAAATTCTCATCATGTGTCGGTAACAACCCATCCAATCCACACAGGCAAAAAAATTAAACCATATATGTTGATAAATTAAGATATGTATAACAATGAGAAATGACACAGGGCAAAAGTATTGAACACTCTTTCTGAAATGGATTTAATATTTCGTACATAAGACTTTGTTGGTGATGACAGCTTCAGGATGCCTCTTGTATGGAGAAACTAGTTACGTACACTGCTCAAATGTGATTTTTGTCCATTCTTTCACACAAACACTCTTCAAATCCTGAGAGTTCCATGGGCTCTTACTATGAACTCTTAGCTTTAGTTCCTTCCATTAATTTTTTATTGGATTCAGGCCACATGATTGTCTGGGTCATTCTAGCAGCTTTATTTTCTTTCACTGAAACCAATTGAGAGTTTCCTTGGCTGCATGTTTGGGGTCATTGTCTTGCTGAGATGTCCACCCTCATTTCATCTTCATCATCCTGGTAGAAGGCAGCAGATTTTTATCAAAAATGTCTCAGTACATTTGTCCACTCATCCTTCCTTCAACAATATGGAGTTTGCCAGTGCCTTATGCTGAAAAACAGCCCACACCATAATATTCCCACCTCCAAACCACACTGTTAGTATGTGTTTTTGGGGTGATAAGCATTGCCTTTTGCCCTCCAAACATGATGTGTATTATGGCATTCAAAGCGTTTAATTTTGGTCTCATCTGGCCAGACTATTTTCTCACAGTATTTCACAAGCTTGTCTAAATGTTGTTGAGCAAACATTAAACACACTTGAACACACTTTTTTGTTCAGCAATGGGGTCTTGCTGAAAAAACTCATGGTGAGTCTACTGTGAGATAGCGGGGCCATTGATATGTGACGGACGGTACGTATCTCCCAGAATGCGCACAGAAACATATTAGAGCCCTACATAGTGGTCAGTCCGGAAACCTCCAGGCCGGGTTATGCAGGTGGCTCATGTCCACAGTTCTCATTTAAAAGCTCTTTGTAAAGGCCTGGGTGGGGCAGAGCGTGTTGTGTAAGCTGCAGAGCAGGAAACTGAAGAGAGTTCAGGCCTGTGTGGAACTATAACACAGGTCTGTGGACCCCCGGGAATAGCAAAACGGAATATAGTAAGACCGTCTCCTACGGCAAGCCGTGCCTGTGTGACGGGGAACCGTATGGACTGTGAGTAACCCGGCTGTGTTCCGGATGACTTTTCCTGTACAGCAAGGACAAAAAAACTGTTTGGATCAGACTGTTTTGGGTCACTGCCTCATTGTCGTCCTGGGGGACCCCCCACCCCGCTACATTATGCTGGAGAATGCGGGCATGGAGCATTGAGGCATACCCCACCGCTGCACCAGCTGAAGTCTGTGACGGCTCTGCATGTCCATAATTAGGCCAGCTACGCTACAGTATAAACCGGCTAATAACATGGAGGAGCTTCTGCGGCAGTTGGTAACAATTCAGCAAAAGCAACAGGAGCAATTGGGTCTGTTCCAGCAGCAGCACCAGGAATCCCAGCGGCAGCATCAGGAATCCCGGCGGCAGCATCAGGAGACCCAGCGACAACAACAAGAGGCGAATGCATTGCTACGGCAGCAGATTGCGGCTCTGCGTGAGACACCGGCAGCAACTGACTCCGACCGACGGGTGCCCTGGGACAGGGTTCGCTCTGCCCTGCGGAAACTAAGCCTGGAGGATGACGTGGAGGTTTTTCTTACGGTTTTTGAGCGCACAGCGGAGCAGGAAAAACTGCCGGCAGACCAGTGGGCGGAAGTGGTGGCTCCGTTCCTGATAGGGGACGCCCAGAAAGCCTACTTCGACCTCAGCCGGGAGGATGCCCTGGACTACAAGAAATTGAAAGGTGAGATCCTTGCACGTCTGGGGGTCAATACCTATGTGAGGGCTCAGCGAGTGTTTTCATGGGCCTATGTGGAGACCTGTCCAGCCAGGTCTCAGGCATATGACTTACTACAACTGGTTAAAAAGTGGTTACAGCCGGAGGTGTTGTCTCCAGCCCAGATGGTGGAAAGGGTGGTGGTCGACCGGTTGGTGCGGACTTTGCCAGTCGCTATTCAACGTTGGGTGGGGCAAGGAGACCCGAGTAACCTGGACCAGGTGGTGAGTTTAGTTGAGCGATATACCGCCACACAGGACTTTATACGAGACTCTGCCCCAGTGCGTCAAGCCCGGCGGCCACAGGACCCTGGCCGAGAGACACGTACGGCACTGGTGAACAACAAAAACAAAGCCCATATTGAGGGGGCAACCCACACTGAGAGCGGCAAAAGACTAGTTCCCCCAGGAATAGTAACAAAAACTGGTGGGGCCACCGCTATGAAGTGCTGGAGATGTCAAGGGCCCGGCCATATCGCCGCTTATTGCCCGTTGATTACGGAGTCCATGGATTGTGGGTACACCCGCCGAATGTCTATGTATGCTAATACGGTGTATGCTGCACGCCCTATTCTTGAACCTCCTCTCTGTCATGTGTATGTAAATGGACATCGGGCAGAGGCCCTTTTGGACTCAGGCAGTTTAGTGACCCTCGTTCACGGGTCGCTGATCTCGGGATCGGAGTCCACGGAGAGGGAGGTTGGGATTGTGTGTATACATGGTGAACTCCGCAAATATCCAACAGCAGAGGTATGCCTCTCCACTTCGTGCGGGGACGTGACGCATGTGGTAGGAGTGGTGAAAACCCTACCATATGGGGTAGTAATGGGAAGGGATTTTCCGTTGTTTTGGTACCTGTGGGATAGAAATAATACCTTTTCCCAGGCAAAAATGAATCTGGGTGCGGAGCCCGATGATCCCGAGTCGGTGATACCTGCTGTAGGGATTGCCGACCTTGGGACAGGGGGAGACCCTGACAGGGGTCCACTAGAGGTGTTGGCAGGGGAAAGTGAAGAGACTGTAGCGATCCCGGAGCTGGAAACATCCCGGGAGGACTTCGGGACGGCCCAGCTAAGGGATCCTACTCTGTCCCAGGCGTGGGAGAATGTAAAAGAGGTGAATGGGGTGGCCCAACAACCAGGGGCAGAAGTTGTCTTTCCCCGCATGGTGGTTTATAATGATTTACTCTACCGAATAGACAAAAGCAGGGAAGAGATAGTAGAACAACTGGTCGTGCCACAAACCCATCGTCAGGCAGTGCTTAACATGGCTCACACACACCCCCTGGGGGGACACTTAGGGGCTACCAAGACACAAGAGCGTTTTTTTCGGAGGTTCTTTTGGCCAGGAGTGTACGCAGATGTACGGAAATTCTGTGAATCCTGCCCGGACTGCCAACTGACCTCGCCCATTGCGAGTTTCCGGAGTCCATTGGTGCCTCTTCCAATTATAGAGGAACCTTTTGAACGGATCGCAATGGATCTGGTAGGGCCCCTGGTAAAATCCGCACGCGGTCACCAACACATATTGGTGGTTGTGGATTACGCCACACGCTATCCAGAGGCCATTCCGCTGCACCATACCTCCGCGAAGCTTATTGCTCGGGAGTTATTTGCCATATTTTGTCGTCTTGGGTTACCAAAGGAGATCCTTACTGAGCAGGGGACCCCGTTTATGTCCAAGGTGACAAAAGAATTATGTAAACTGTTGAAAATAAAGCACCTGCGCACATCGGTGTACCATCCGCAAACCGATGGGCTGGTCGAGCGGTGCAACAAAACCCTCAAGTCCATGCTTAAAAAAGTGGTTGCCAAGGACGGGAGGGACTGGGACATGCTGTTTCCCTATCTTATGTTTGCGCTCCGAGAGGTGCCGCAGGCATCCACGGGTTTTTCGCCATTCGAGTTGCTTTATGGCAGACACCTTAGGGGCTTGCTGGACGTAGCCAAGGAAACATGGGAACAGGAGCCCACCCCATATAAAAGTGTGATTGAACATGTGGCTCTAATGCAAGACCGCATCGCAGCGGTTTTGCCTATTGTAAAAGAACATCTAACGAGGGCACAAGGGGCACAAAGGCGCACTTATAACACACGAGCCACCATCAGATCTTTTGATGTAGGGGATCGGGTCTTGGTTTTGGTGCCCACGGCCGAGAGTAAACTGTTGGCCAAATGGCAGGGGCCGTATGAGGTTCGGGAAAAGGTGGGGGAGGTGAACTACCGAATATACCAGCCGGGGAGGAGGAAGCCGGAACAACTGTATCATGTTAACTTGCTTAAAGCCTGGAAAGACCGTGACTGTATGGTGACGGGAGTAACACCGGTGGGGCCCTGGGGGGAACCTGTAGTGCCACCCATCCTGGGAACAGAAGGGAGTGTACACTTAGGCGACACCCTCACTAAACTGCAGCGTCGGGAGGTTCGGAAGTTGGTACAGCAGAACTCGGATGTGTTTTCCGAGATACCCGGCCGTACTTCGGTTATCCAACATGACATTGTCACCGAGCCTCGGGTAAAGGTGCGTATGAAACCGTACCGGGTGCCCGAGGCCCGGAGACAAGCCATTGCAGCAGAGGTGAAACAGATGCTTACCCTAGGGGTGATCGAGGAATCAAAGAGTGACTGGGCTAGTCCCATTGTGCTGATTCCAAAACCCGACGGGTCGCTACGTTTCTGCAATGACTTCCGGAGATTGAATGAGGTTTCCAAGTTTGACCTTTACCCTATGCCCCGGGTGGACGAACTTATTGAACGGTTGGGAAAGGCTCAATATTTCACGACGCTTGACCTTACCAAAGGCTATTGGCAGGTGCCGCTGACAGAGTCAGCAAAGGAAAAAACGGCCTTTATTACACCAGAGGGGCTCTATCACTATGTTGTCTTGCCTTTTGGTTTACATGGAGCCCCGGCTACTTTCCAAAGACTGATGGACATAGTGTTGGAACCCCATCAGAAGTACGCATCCGCCTATCTAGACGACATCATCATCTTCAGTTCCGAATGGCAGACACACTTGTCCCAGGTCCAGGCCGTCGTTAACTCCCTGCGGGCGGCAGGGTTGACCACAAACCCAAAGAAATGTGCAATCGGTCAGGAGGAAGCCCGCTATTTGGGGTACGTGATTGGCCGCGGGGTGATCAAACCTCAAGCAAATAAAATAGAGGCCATCCAAAAGTGGCCCAGACCAGTGTCCACTAAACAGGTGAGAGCGTTCCTCGGCATTGTCGGGTATTACCGGCGGTTTATACCGGACTTTGCCGGGAGAACAGCAGCTTTGACCGATCTGCTGAAGGGGAAAAAGGAGGCTATGGTACGCTGGACCCCTCAGGCTGAGGAAGCGTTTCAGTCCATGAAGACTGCCTTGTGTGGTCAACCGGTCCTCATTAGCCCCGATTTCGGTAACACCTTCCTGGTACAAACAGATGCCTCCGAGGTGGGTCTGGGTGCCGTACTCTCGCAAGAGGTGAACGGAACTGAGCATCCGGTTACCTATTTGAGCCGGAAACTTACCCCGGCAGAAAAGAATTATAGCGTAGTGGAGAAGGAGTGCTTGGCTATTACATGGGCCTTGGAGTCCCTGCGCTATTATTTGCTCGGGCGACAGTTTCGGTTGGTAACGGACCACGCGCCCCTCGTCTGGATGAAAAATGCGAAGGAACGGAATGCCCGGGTCACCCGCTGGTTCCTGTCCCTTCAGAATTTCAGTTTTACGGTAGAACATCAGGCCGGTTCATCCCAGGGCAATGCCGATGCCCTGTCTCGGGCGGCCTGTTTGGGTGCATCCGTTCATCCCCTCGGGTTTGAACGGAGAGGGGGGTGTATGTGAGATAGCGGGGCCATTGATATGTGACGGACAGTACGTATCTCCCAGAATGCGCACAGAAACATATTAGAGCCCTACATAGTGGTCAGTCCGGAAACCTCCAGGCCGGGTTATGCAGGTGGCTCATGTCCACAGTTCTCATTTAAAAGCTCTTTGTAAAGGCCTGGGTGGGGCAGAGCGTGTTGTGTAAGCTGCAGAGCAGGAAACTGAAGAGAGTTCAGGCCTGTGTGGAACTATAACACAGGTCTGTGGACCCCCGGGAATAGCAAAACGGAATATAGTAAGACCGTCTCCTACGGCAAGCCGTGCCTGTGTGACGGGGAACCGTATGGACTGTGAGTAACCCGGCTGTGTTCCGGATGACTTTTCCTGTACAGCAAGGACAATAAAACTGTTTGGATCAGACTGTTTTGGGTCACTGCCTCATTGTCGTCCTGGGGGACCCCCACCCCGCTACACTACATACAGGCCATGGAAGTTAAGCGCATTAGTTTTTATTTTCCTTGAAGCAATTTTACCTGCTGATTCAGGGTCTTTCTGTAGCTCTCCACAGGTGGTCCTTGGCTCTTGGACAACTCTTCTGTTAATTCTTTTTGTTGAGGAGAGCCATTGGATCAAATACTTAATTAACCTCTGGACATAGAGGATTGTGGGAAGTGTGTATAATGAAATCGATTCTCTATACATAAGCCAATCTTCAGAGATATACAAGATGGCTCAGATGACATCACAAACCCACCCATCAGCATCACCACAGATCCGCCTACGATGACGCCCATCAATCAGCTAATGGACGAACACATTGTTCAACCCACTGACCAATGAACACATCCGGGCATGCCCACTATAGAACCAACCATGCCCCTTTTCCTAGTTTGAATAAGGGCATGTTCTTGGAATAAAGACAGATGCAGCACAGGCATAGAGGACATTATATAGCACAACGGAGCAGTATCGCTGTAAATCCAGCTTTGAAATAAGCTAGCTATCCACACAATCTGTTTCTATGCCTCTTATGCTGGGGTCACACTACCTAACTTGTATTACTTGTGCAAGGATCGCATTGCACTGCCTGGCCCGGCCAACTGCTTTCCTGACGTGAGTGGGTGGCTCATAACCAGACCAAAACAAATGAATTCTCAGATAAGCTATATTACAAAGATTTTAAAATTTGTGCATATACTTCCTACTTAATATGTATGACTGACCACAACATTCTCTGAAGATAACAGTTACTGGTGGATTCAGTATCCAGGTCAGAGATTATTATGGTGAGACAATCCTATTAAGGGGGTTGTCTATAACTCTCACAACCCCTTCTTAAATATTGTAGTCCCCTCTAAAAAATACAACAAAAAAATTATACTCACCTTCTGAATTGGCACCATTCCAGCAATGTCAGCACTGGGTCTCCCAGTGCTTTTGTGCATTCCTATGTCACGTGAGCGCTGCAGCCAACCAGCAAACACTAATGGGCTGCTGCGCTCACACTTTCCCATCTGAATTTCATCTGAGGGAGGTGTGAACAAAACAGCTCATTAGCAGCTGCTGATTCTAGAGGTTTTATGGGATAAGAATTAGGGACGACTGGACCCATGGATGTTTAGGTTCGCAAGGTTGACCCCCAAACCCCAAATAAGTCAATGGGGACCCGAACTTTGGTGCTGTAAAATAGCTATAAATGGTCCTACTAAAGCAGGGGTGGGGAACCTTTTTTCTGCCGGGGGCCATTTGGAAATTTCTACCAACCTTCGGGAGCCGCATGTCAAACAATTAACTCACCCCTACACCCCTGTTGTGGTGGCTGGAGCTGCTTCTCTTTGGTACGGCAGTGATGCTCAGTGATATTGATCATCATGTTACTTCTCACAACTTCTTTCCCATGTTTGTCTTGGTCTGGAGCGCAGTCAACAGGTTGGTAAATCATATACATCACATAGGAGACACTGGAGGCATATACATCACAGGAGGGGTTGGGGCATATATACATCACAGGAGGAGTTCGAGGCATATATATACATCACAGGAGGGTCTGGGAGCATATATACATCAAAGGAGGAGCTGGGGGCATATATACATCACAGGAGGGGTCGGGGCGTATATATGCCGCCCCTGCAGCGGACCGAACCGCTCGGATCAGGGGATGGTGATTACTCGTGGCTCGAGGGTCTCCGGACCCAGGGGCTAGGGGCCACACTCAAATGGAAAAGGGGGTATTTACAGGGGATTGGTATAGTTCGTGATGCCACCCGTGGTGTACGGTAATTGTGAGTACCGCCGCTGCCATTGGGAGTACTCAGGGTGATGGAGTGGGGCAGCAAGATGACATTACCCTCCACGAGTAGGGGTAGGCCCCGGGACTCTGAATGGTGATGTGGGGATGCACTGCAGGGATCAGTCAGGTACTCACTCAGCAATGAAGCAGATGCTGACAACAGGGTAAACCAAGCCTCTGACTGCCGTTGCCTCTCGAGGGGAGCTCGTCTGGGTCCCGTCCCCTGCAGCACTGCCTGGTGGTTCGTAACCTGCCTCCTGGAACAAAAGTTTTTGTCCCTGGTGGCCCGGTAGCTTGGAGCTTTCCGGGCCCCGCTCCCCACTATGGCTAAGTGAAGGAGCCTGCTTTCAGGAGCTCACGCTTGGGATTTCAGTGGGCCGCTTGTTTAGAAAGCCCTATCCCCCTCGTTGCGCTAGTGCCCCCGATCTCTGAGCTTAGTGGGAACAGTCTATAAAGGCCCTGTCCTCTGCAGGTTAATTGCCGGGTCACCTGAAGCTTCTCCCCGACCTACGGTCCGTGTACCCCGACGTGCCTTCGGGCCCAGACCGGTGATAGAACCAGGCTGCTGAAGGTCCTCCTTGACGGGTTCCAGGCACCTAGCCTCAATCCCCTGTGACCGGGGGTCCGACTCCTCTAGGTCCAGACCACCGTCTGCGACCTAGTTTATTTCTCCCCTGGGAGCTCCAACTCCCAGCTTCCTCAGAGCTCCTCACAGCTCGAGGGCTACCACTGAACTGACTTGACACCTTCCACCTCCCTGCCTGATCCCTAGATGGGCCGCCCTATTCCTGCTTAAGCAGCCCACTAGTGTGCCTGACAGGTATGGTGCAAAGTGTATCTAGGATTTGTGAATGCTGGTGGAGGCAGTACTGCAGGATGGAGACCCAGAACCATGGGGGTTTGAGTCCTGCATGGGGAGGGCAGATTGTGCAGAATCCTGTGACAACCCAAATAGTCCAGGGCATCACATATATACATCACAGGAGGGGTTGGGAGCATATATACATCACAGGAGGGGTTGGGGGCATATATACATCACAGGAGGGGATGGGGACATATACACATCACAGATGTGGCTGGAGGCATATACTCATCACAGGGCTTGGGGCTTGGACATTACTGGGGGCACAGACAGTACTGCCGAGAACAGACAGCACTGGCGGTGGCACGAACAGCACTAGAGAGGCACGAACAAGACTGGGGGACACGTACAGGACTAAAGGGGGCTTTACACGCTAGCGATATTGGTAACGATATCGCTATCATGCGTACCCTCCCCCATCGTTTGTGCGACACGGGCATATCGCTGCCCGTCGCACACAAAATCGCGCTTCCCTGTCACATGGCTTACCTACGCTATGGCCGGCGATCCGCCTCCTTTCTAAGGGGGCGGGTCGTGCGTCGTCACAGCGACATCACACAGCAGCCGTCCAATAGAAGCGGAGGGGTGGAGATGAGCGGGAAGTAAACATCCCGCCCACCTCCTTCCTTCCGCATAGCCGGTGGAGGCAGGTAAGGAGATGTTCCTCGCTCCTGCGGTGTCACACACAGTGATGTGTGCTGCCGCAGGAACGAGGAACAACATCGCTAATGAGAGGTGAACGATTTTTGGTTTTAGGACGACCTCTCCACGGCAAACGATTTTTGCCACTTTTGCGATCGTTTTAGGTCACACATAAGTGTCACACGCTGCGATAACGTTAATGATGCCGGATGTGCGTCACTAACGACGTGACCCCGACGATAAAACATTAACGATATCGTAGCATGTAAAGGACACAGACATCCCCAAGGGAGCACAGACAGCACTGGAGGGTATAAAATATAGGTCAGGTAAAGAGAAAACCGGTTTAAATGCCGCGCTAAAAACCACTGATGTTGTAGATGAAAAAGATTTCCTTTATTTCATAATTCTACGCGTTTCAGAGACATCTCCGTCTCCTTCCTCAGGAAAATAAATCATATTACAAAAAAGGGGCAACAGAGCCTATATAAAGGAAGACCAGTAGCCACATATGCATTTGAAAAGTGAACAGCCCATATGACTCAGAGCCGATGACTCAGCGCCGCATGGAGAAGAGAAAAAAAGAAAAAAAAAAAAAAAAAAGGGGAAAGCACACATTAAATCAGCACAAATGAACCGAAGGAATTATCGTGAAATAACATGAACATCTCAAGGAGAAAATTAGTGGATCAGTGAAGGATCAATAAAAAACATAAAAATAATAATTATTGCGTGTTATTTAATAAAAGAGTATAAAAAGAAAAAAGTGGGGACGAGGGTAAAAGAAAAGCAGATGGTGTGCAAACCCAGAAAGTGTAGGTGATAGCACGGAGGCCAAACCTCTACACTAAACAGGAATATGGTTACTGTGGATTTGTACTTGGGGAAAGTGAACATAAATAATATGTGGAACAGGCACAAGGTGGTGGAATTAAAATACATAGAAAGTGCATATTTGCTAAAATAAATCTCTCTTATGTGTCTTTTGAATATATAAAAACGGCATATTTACATGTGAGAGGGACAGGAAGAGAAAAAAAAAAAAAAAACTTTTTTATTATTAAACTTGAGTTGCAAGAAAAAATTATATACATATATATACATATATACACACTTATATACATATATATATATATATATACATACATACATACACACAAAAAAATATTAGTGGTGTATAGGGAATCGCTAGATTAAAAGTAATTGATATTTAAGGGCAAAGAATCCACTCCACTATGGAGCGGTTCTATAGAAAGGGAAAATTGTTAAAGCGTATGCGTGGGGAAGGTGACAAGAGTTTAATAGACTGAAAGGTAATGAAAAATCATAACCGTGGGAAAAAAAGCTCAATACACCTGTGCTCAGCAGGTAGAGAAGAGGAGCGGTTCCCTGTGAAAGAGAGAGGACTGCTAGAGCGTGTGCATGATGGGGTGATGTGAGTTCGAAACAATAAGAAGTGCAGGAGTTCATACCCGTGAAAAATAAACTTACTGCACCTACGTTAAACAATCGAAGAAAAATAATTGCTTCCTTATAGTGCACGAAAGCACACAAATGAGTATGAAAAAAGGAAAAAAAAAAAAAAAAAAAAAACATGGAATACTATAGAGTAAAATCTACAGTGATTCAAATGAAGGTGTTGGGGATGTGTAGACAATAAGCTGGAGGAAAGAGAAAGGAATAGATAAAAACGCAATAGAAGCATATGATAAAAACATGAATAAATACAGGGCTGTCATGATATTAAAATTATATATAATATTATAGGTTGATATAAAATGGTATAAAAGACAATGAGTGTTAATGAAACAACACATAAATGAAGAGGGGGGTATTAAAAAGGGAAAAATATATACATATATATGTATATATATATATATATATATGAATAAATAAACATATGTATACATAAAAACATTCATGAAGATGCATACATATATACGTATAAAAACATTTTTGCAGTGGTCGAAACACCATTATAGGAACCTAAAAACAAGAAAGGGCAGCAGGAGAAGAAACCAGTTCAATAAAACAAATCAGTGACCTCATTTAGGCCCAGGGGTTTCAAAGTGTTTAATTTATGGATCCAGAAAGTTTCCTTTCTGCTTAAGGTTTCCATTCTATTGAGAGCATCGGGGGCTACCTGTTCTATCGGTGTAATATTAAAAGCCATCTCTTTATTGTGCTTCAAGGCACAATGTTTTGAAAGACCGTGTAGCATATAGCCCTTCTTCACATTGTGCCTGTGCGAGTTCAGCCTGTTATGAAGAGATTGGATAGTCCTCCCTACATATTGTTTGCCACACACACAGTCCACTAAATAGATCACAAAATCTGACTGGCATGTAAGTCGGCTTTTAATGGGGAAGTTCTCTGAACCCCCTTGAGAGCAAAAAGTGGTCCTTTTATGACAAATACTCTTACAGCACAAACAGTTCCTTGATCCACATTTGTAAGAGCCAATTGCATCACCCATGTAATTTTTCTTAACAAGGGGTGCCCTCAATCTGCTGGGCGCTACAATATTTTTAATGGTCGGTGCCCTCCTGAAGGTAACCCTAGGGCCACTAGGTAACATACCTTTGAGAATGGGGTCACTTAATAATATCCCCCAATGCCTAGAGAGGATGTTCCTGATGGTATTGTTATCACTACTATATGTGGTGATGAAGTTAATAGAGAAATCTTTTTTTACAACAGCAATATCAGTCCCTTCAGTGTCTAAAAGGGGTGAAGCTATTTTGGGTTTTAACAAATCTGTCTGCTTCAATTTAACCGTTTCCTGAAATGCTTTCTTAATCAGTGATTTAGGATAATCCTTCTCTACAAAACGATCCCTCAATAATCCAACCTGTTCTCTGAAATCAGCATCCAGGGAGCAGTTTCTCCGGATGCGCTTATACTGATTTATGGGGATATTGTTTAGCCACTTAACGTAATGCTCACTCTGGTTGTGGATATAACTGTTGGCGTCAACCCTCTTAAAATACGTTTTTGTTAGGATTTTCTGATCTTGGTGAAAAATAGTGAGATCTAGAAAGTGTATCTCATTCTTATGAATAGTGGGTGCAAATTTTAGACCCCAATCATTGTTATTCAGATTGTCAAGGAAGGATTCTAAATCAGCATGATCACTGTCCCAAATGAGGAACAGGTCATCTATAAACCTTTTATAAATTATGATTCCACTACCGAAGATCCCATTCTCTATGTGTAGTAGCTCAAAAACCCCCATAAATAAGTTAACTTATTTATGGGGGTTTTTTGAGCTACTACACATAGAGAATGGGATCTTCGGTAGTGGAATCATAATTTATAAAAGGTTTATAGATGACCTGTTCCTCATTTGGGACAGTGATCATGCTGATTTAGAATCCTTCCTTGACAATCTGAATAACAATGATTGGGGTCTAAAATTTGCACCCACTATTCATAAGAATGAGATACACTTTCTAGATCTCACTATTTTTCACCAAGATCAGAAAATCCTAACAAAAACGTATTTTAAGAGGGTTGACGCCAACAGTTATATCCACAACCAGAGTGAGCATTACGTTAAGTGGCTAAACAATATCCCCATAAATCAGTATAAGCGCATCCGGAGAAACTGCTCCCTGGATGCTGATTTCAGAGAACAGGTTGGATTATTGAGGGATCGTTTTGTAGAGAAGGATTATCCTAAATCACTGATTAAGAAAGCATTTCAGGAAACGGTTAAATTGAAGCAGACAGATTTGTTAAAACCCAAAATAGCTTCACCCCTTTTAGACACTGAAGGGACTGATATTGCTGTTGTAAAAAAAGATTTCTCTATTAACTTCATCACCACATATAGTAGTGATAACAATACCATCAGGAACATCCTCTCTAGGCATTGGGGGATATTATTAAGTGACCCCATTCTCAAAGGTATGTTACCTAGTGGCCCTAGGGTTACCTTCAGGAGGGCACCGACCATTAAAAATATTGTAGCGCCCAGCAGATTGAGGGCACCCCTTGTTAAGAAAAATTACATGGGTGATGCAATTGGCTCTTACAAATGTGGATCAAGGAACTGTTTGTGCTGTAAGAGTATTTGTCATAAAAGGACCACTTTTTGCTCTCAAGGGGGTTCAGAGAACTTCCCCATTAAAAGCCGACTTACATGCCAGTCAGATTTTGTGATCTATTTAGTGGACTGTGTGTGTGGCAAACAATATGTAGGGAGGACTATCCAATCTCTTCATAACAGGCTGAACTCGCACAGGCACAATGTGAAGAAGGGCTATATGCTACACGGTCTTTCAAAACATTGTGCCTTGAAGCACAATAAAGAGATGGCTTTTAATATTACACCAATAGAACAGGTAGCCCCCGATGCTCTCAATAGAATGGAAACCTTAAGCAGAAAGGAAACTTTCTGGATCCATAAATTAAACACTTTGAAACCCCTGGGCCTAAATGAGGTCACTGATTTGTTTTATTGAACTGGTTTCTTCTCCTGCTGCCCTTTCTTGTTTTTAGGTTCCTATAATGGTGTTTCGACCACTGCAAAAATGTTTTTATACGTATATATGTATGCATCTTCATGAATGTTTTTATGTATACATATGTTTATTTATTCATATATATATATATATATATACATATATATGTATATATTTTTCCCTTTTTAATACCCCCCTCTTCATTTATGTGTTGTTTCATTAACACTCATTGTCTTTTATACCATTTTATATCAACCTATAATATTATATATAATTTTAATATCATGACAGCCCTGTATTTATTCATGTTTTTATCATATGCTTCTATTGCGTTTTTATCTATTCCTTTCTCTTTCCTCCAGCTTATTGTCTACACATCCCCAACACCTTCATTTGAATCACTGTAGATTTTACTCTATAGTATTCCATGTTTTTTTTTTTTTTTTTTTTTTTTTTTTTCCTTTTTTCATACTCATTTGTGTGCTTTCGTGCACTATAAGGAAGCAATTATTTTTCTTCGATTGTTTAACGTAGGTGCAGTAAGTTTATTTTTCACGGGTATGAACTCCTGCACTTCTTATTGTTTCGAACTCACATCACCCCATCATGCACACGCTCTAGCAGTCCTCTCTCTTTCACAGGGAACCGCTCCTCTTCTCTACCTGCTGAGCACAGGTGTATTGAGCTTTTTTTCCCACGGTTATGATTTTTCATTACCTTTCAGTCTATTAAACTCTTGTCACCTTCCCCACGCATACGCTTTAACAATTTTCCCTTTCTATAGAACCGCTCCATAGTGGAGTGGATTCTTTGCCCTTAAATATCAATTACTTTTAATCTAGCGATTCCCTATACACCACTAATATTTTTTTGTGTGTATGTATGTATGTATATATATATATATATATATATGTATATAAGTGTGTATATATGTATATATATGTATATAATTTTTTCTTGCAACTCAAGTTTAATAATAAAAAAGTTTTTTTTTTTTTTTTTTCTCTTCCTGTCCCTCTCACATGTAAATATGCCGTTTTTATATATTCAAAAGACACATAAGAGAGATTTATTTTAGCAAATATGCACTTTCTATGTATTTTAATTCCACCACCTTGTGCCTGTTCCACATATTATTTATGTTCACTTTCCCCAAGTACAAATCCACAGTAACCATATTCCTGTTTAGTGTAGAGGTTTGGCCTCCGTGCTATCACCTACACTTTCTGGGTTTGCA
Source organism: Anomaloglossus baeobatrachus (assembly GCF_048569485.1). Taxonomy (NCBI): domain Eukaryota; kingdom Metazoa; phylum Chordata; class Amphibia; order Anura; family Aromobatidae; genus Anomaloglossus; species Anomaloglossus baeobatrachus. The sequence goes on from NC_134353.1 coordinate 653,365,462, forward strand.
CACCATCTGCTTTTCTTTTACCCTCGTCCCCACTTTTTTCTTTTTATACTCTTTTATTAAATAACACGCAATAATTATTATTTTTATGTTTTTTATTGATCCTTCACTGATCCACTAATTTTCTCCTTGAGATGTTCATGTTATTTCACGATAATTCCTTCGGTTCATTTGTGCTGATTTAATGTGTGCTTTCCCCTTTTTTTTTTTTTTTTTTCTTTTTTTCTCTTCTCCATGCGGCGCTGAGTCATCGGCTCTGAGTCATATGGGCTGTTCACTTTTCAAATGCATATGTGGCTACTGGTCTTCCTTTATATAGGCTCTGTTGCCCCTTTTTTGTAATATGATTTATTTTCCTGAGGAAGGAGACGGAGATGTCTCTGAAACGCGTAGAATTATGAAATAAAGGAAATCTTTTTCATCTACAACATCAGTGGTTTTTAGCGCGGCATTTAAACCGGTTTTCTCTTTACCTGACCTATATTTTATATACTGCATTCCGGGGCCGCTGCTAAACCACAAAAAGGCACTCACATGCGATCATAAGGAGTTGTGACTTGCACAACCCTACCAGGTGAGTGTACCTCTTTCTGTCTCTCTACCCTCATACCGGGTAAGACCCTATTGCGCTTTTTCCCCCTACAGCTCTACAAGCACTGGAGGGTGGCACACAACACTGGGGGGGTGGCAAACAGCACTGGAAGGGGGCACATAGCACTGGTGAGCGTTCACAGTACTAGGGAGGGTACAAAGCACTGGGTGGAGCGCTCACAGCAGCAGGAGGCTCACATCATGGCGAGAGGCAAGAGGCTCACATCAACATGGGAGGTAGGAGGCTCACAGCACCGCAGGAGGCTCACAGCACCACGGGAGGCAAGAGTCACATATCAACGTGAAAGGCAGGAGGCTCACAGCACCACAGGAGGCAGGAGGTTCACAGCACAACAGAAGGCTCACAGCACCACGGGAGGCAGGAGGTTCACAGCACAACAGAAGGCTCACAGCACCGCGGGAGGCAAGAGTCACACAGCACGGCAAAAGACAAGAGTCACACAGCACCGCGGGAGGCAGGAGTCAAACAACATCACAGGAGGCTCACAGCATCGCAGGAGGCTCACAGCACCGAAGGAGGCTCACAGCACCGAGGGAAGCAGGAGCCACACAGCACCGTGGGAGGCAGAAGTCACACAGCACAGCGGGAGGCAGGAGCCTCACAGCATCGCGGGAGGCAAGAGGCTCACAGAACCGCGGGAGGTAGGAGGCTCACTTGACTGCAGGAGGCAGGAGACTCACTGCTGAGCGGGAGACAGGAGGCTCAGTGCACTGCGGGAGGCTCACAGCAGAGGGAGGCATCTACAATAAGGAGGCCGGTAAACCTGATGCTTACTCTTCTTCTGTGGGACAGGAGCGCAGTGCATCTCATGCTTACCCCAACCACAAAGTATGTCCTCAGCAGGCTGGCACAGGCCAGCAGCCTAAGGACCTAATGAAATGTGTGCCACACATGGTGATTTTAAGGGCCAGCAGCCGACAAGACCACAGCTGCCGCCCGAGTACTGCAGTCCCTGGGAATGTGCCCAGGGACCACATAAAAAGTCATCGGGGGCTGCATACGGCCCATGGGCTGGAGGTTCCCTACCCCTGTACTAAAGGCTAGGGTCTGCAAAAGGAAGCAAAATGGGGGTAAGGCCTAAGCCACACGGCGAGCAAATCGGTGCGAGTGGAGTGCGATAAAACATCGCATTCACCTCGAACCAATTCTAGCCTGTGTGTCAGCACACATGAGCGATTATTTTCTTGGCCCCAATCGGAGCGAGAAAACAAATCGCAGCATGCTGTGATTGTAAGGCGAGACTCTTTTCTCTCGCACCCATTCAAGTGAATGGGGCGAGAGAAAAATCGCACTGCACTCGCGGTACACCGGTGTACCGCTCTTGCAGATCAAGAATCGCAATAGCCGGCTGCGGAGGAGAGAGGGAGAGAAATCTCTCCCTCCCTTCCTCCGTGCCGGCCCGCCCCTCCGCAGCACTGATCCGCCCCTCCACATCGCTGGCCCGCCCCCCGCAGCTGAGGTCTGCTCGCAGGGTCGGACCTCAGACGCAGGCACACTCGCATGACACTCGGCTCCTGCTGTGCTGCCAGCACGAGCCGAGTCTCAAGCGAGCATCGCAGTAGTGCCCCATGTGGCACCAGCCTAAGAGCAGGACAACTACCCTGCAAACAAATGTGGATAGGGAAATGATTTAAATAACATAAAATAAAAAAAAAAATAAAAAAAAAAACAAAACAAAAAAAAACAGAAAATGAAACATTTTGAACCAGAAGGTGGAAGTTCAAATGGAGAAAGAGGTTGGGGAGGAGGCGGATATGGCGGTGTAGGTGGAAGAGGCAGATGTAGCCAACACTGTTTGTGTTTTTGTTTTTAAATTTGGAGAGGTCCCAAAACATTGGAAATGGCAACAAACAAACTGCGGTGGAGCATAACAATGGATGGATGCGCCTGGTAGGTATACTTCTCTAGTCAGCCAAAGGTATTGACAAGTCATGTGGGATTCACACCGTGTTCATTTTAATGACTGTGACCTTGCTCACGTTGGCTGTAGACAGGCAGATACACCTGTCTGAGCTCACACCCCCTGCAGTGCTAAACATACATTAAATCCATCCACTAGCTGGGCAGGCCAGCACCTCCAAGGCATAAAGGGCAAGCTCATGCCATGTGTCTAATTTGGAGACCTAGGAGTTAAATGAGGCAAACCCATCACTGAATAAGTGGAATCATCTGGACAAGTGCTCTTCCACCATGTTGTTGAAATGCTTCTCCTCCTAATACGGACCATATCAGATGGTGGTGCTGGATGTTGTGATGTGCTGAGGAACGTTTTCCACATTTCGGCCAGATTAACCCTGCTTTCCTAGGTGTTGTCGGTCGCCCAGCTGCGTTGGTGACTTCCTCCTCCGCTTTGTGCTTTCATCGAGCTCCCACTATCAGGTTGGAATGCCGTCACTACTGCGTCTACCAGCATGCGTTTGTATTCCCGCATTTTTGGATCCCGTTCCAATGACGGAAGTAAAGGCCACTTCACACATAACGAGATCGTAAACGAGATCGTTACTACGTCACAGTTTCTGTGACCCAAGAACGACTTCAATTGCGATCTCGTCACGTTTGACACGTACCAACGATTCACCCCCTGCTGCGAAATCGCTGATCGATGCCGAACAGCTTGGGCCATTTCTGGCTCGTTGGAGTCCTGCTGGGCTGCATGAATCTGTATGTTTGACACCCTATTAACGATTTCGTTGACGACCTAGATGAGATGCACGAAGGCGTGTTGTTGCGTCCCCGTTTCCGCGCCCCTCTCTGCACCGATTGGTTAGCTCCAGGTGCAGGTGCGGCTTCGATCCGAAAAACACACCAACAAAGCGACCGGGTACAATGGACGAAGGAATCAGGGTGGAGACGCAGGTTCTATCTCAAAGCAAAGCGCAAAAGAAGTGACAAAGGGTGACGCGATCCAAAATTTAACCGCTAGATACGCCCCCAATCAGAACGCAGTATTGGCCGCCAATGAAAGCGGAGGGGGGGTATGGAAAAGGCGACGCAAATGCACGCCTACGTGACTCACTGCATTTTACTACGCCCCTAATGGGATTAGAATCGTTAACATAGTTGCTGTGTGACAGGGTCCCAGCGATTTGAAAGATCGTTATACGGGACGCATGCTCGTTCATAAACTCGTTATGTGTGACACCCAACATGCGATTTCAACAACGACTCATAAACGATCCAGAAAGTGTGACGTAGTAGCGATCTCGTTCACGATCTCGTTATGTGTGACTGGACCTTTAGAATGGCACGTTGGCCTTGTAGAGAGCATCTAGCAGGGTGGTCACTCAGTTAATTAGCAATGGTAATCTGGGCAACTCAGCGATTGTTGCAAAGGCACAGTAGCATATATTCACACATGTGGCACTTTGATCTCTTCTGTTTTTGATAACCAGCCATGGTAAAGCAGACCGCTGGGGGCTGCAGCCTGTAGCTGCTGCTTTAAACGCGCTGGTTACAAAAAATAGGGAGGAAGTCAACGTCATTTTTTTTTACTATGGTGTTTCGGAAAATCACAGCCATGCCAGTACTTGATATGGCTGTAATGCTGCTTGGAAGTGCCACACTGGAAAAGATTGCTGCTCTGCAAGCTTTCAACAAGCTTTATTTGAATGAGATACCCGAACAGGAACTAAACGTACAGGTAAGCCTGTGTTCAGCACTAACCACGAACTTTAAGGCCACATCTCACTAAGCGACATCGCTAGCGACATTGCTGCTGAGTCACGGTTTTTGTTATGCAACAGCAATCTTGCTAGCGATGTCGCTGTGTGTGACATCCAGCAATGACCTAGCCCCTGCTGTGAGGTCGCCAGTCGTTGCTGAATGTCCTGGACCATTTTTTGGTCGTTGCTCTCCCACTGTGAAGCACACATCGCTGTGTTTGACAGCGAGAGAGCAATGATCTGAATGTGCAGGGAGCAGGCTCTGCGGACGCTGGTAACCAAGGTACACATTGGGTAACCAAGCAAAGCGCTTTGCTTGGTTACCCGATATTTACCTTAGTTACCAGCATCCGCAGCTTCTAGAAGCCGGCTCCCTGCTTCATGCACACGTAGCCAAGGTACACATTGGGTAACTATAAGCAAAGCGCTTTGCTTAGTAACCCGATGTGTACTATGGTTACCAAGCACAGCGTCGTTACACGGGTCGCTGGTGGCTGATATCTGATCGCTGTGGAGATCTGCCTGTTTGACAGCTCACCAGCGACCATGTAGCGAGGCTCCAGCGATCCCTGCCAAGTCAGATCGCTGGTGGGATTGCTGGAGCGTCGCTAAGTGTTACGGTACCTTTACAGTTTGGGTTCTCTCATCCCTACTAGTAATATGTGATTTTACATTTTATAGTCAGAACATATTCACCATAATAATATCATTTTTTAGACAAAGTATTCTCTTAGTAAAAATATGACAGATCTCTGCGGAAATTTAGTCCTTCAGAGGGCCGTGAGTTAAGCTCCAAAATCCAAAATGTTTCTCTTTAAAATTGTGCATTCCCAGTCTCCACCCTTGGGAGGTTTGCTGACCCTTTCAATTCCTTTAACTATAAGTGAGGCAACAGTGGCTCTGAGTTTTTCAACAAATGTATAGAAAGACCAGAGGAAGATTCCAGCCCAATGTGGGGTTGGAAACCAATGCGGAAATACAGAACGTTCTGCTAATCTCTTCTTTAAGGTGTACGTAGTGCAGCCAATGCAATACTTATTGCAAGCCAAACACTTTGCTATATAGTAAACAAGGTGTGTGGTATTCCAATTGATGTACAATTTGATGGCATATTTCTTATTACTTTGAAAAGAATTAGTATTGACAATATAGTTATACACATTAAATTTGCTTCCTCCACACATGAAACATCTATTATATTTAAGCCATGTTGTTTTTTTGGAATTACTATGAGAAACTAGGAGAAATATAACTGCCAATGTTTCTAGAATTTCTAGCCACACATCTAAAACCTTTAGAAAGAATTTTAAACTATTTCAAACATCTAATCTTAATGTAAAATAGGTAATTAATGTATTAACCCTTTCTTGACATTGGACATACTGGGTACGTACTGATAGGTAGTGCATTGCTGACCAAGGACGTACCAAGTATGTCCTGGCAATTGTGGGAGCATAGCCACAGTGATTGCTGCCAGGAACTCGGCTTTTAAGGGGATAAACAGCCAGGCATAGGGCTTGGCTGTTTATCCCCTTAAATGCCATGATCGATATTGATCGAAGCACTTAGGGGATTGGGAGAGGCATCACGCTCCCTCTCCCCTTCAATTGGTGTCCTCACTATGTAATGGTGAGGGCCCGATCGTTGCCATGGTGACCTGAGGTTGTCATGATGACTTCTGGGTCACCAAGCTATGGAAAGAAACTGGGATCATGACAAGAGCATGATCCCAGGTAGTTCTGTCAATGGACTGACAGCTGTACTGTATTGCAATGATCTAGCAGCACAATACAGTATAGTCGCAATCAGAGCAGCCAAAGGTAATGTCCCATATAGGAACTAAGTAAAAAAGTTAAAAAAAAATGGTAACAAAATAAAAAAATACTAAATCTGAAACTAAAGAACAAAAAAATATTTCAATAAATATGTATAGTTATGTAACAAAAAATAAACAAAAAAGTACACATATTTGGTATCGCCGAGTCGGTAACAACCCGATCTATAAAACTGTCAGACTACTTAACCCCTACAATGAACAAGGTGAAAAAAAATAGCAAAAATTTTGTCTTTTCATCATTCAGCTGACAAAAAAAGTGGAATAAAACATAATCAAAAAGTCATATATAAATAAAAATGGTACTTCTATATTCATAGTGAATGGAAGAATAAAACTGTTATATCAGTATTATTACACAGTGAACAGCATAAAAAAATTCCTAAATTGCTGTTTCTAATGATTTTACCTCACAAAAAGCAGAATAGATAGCGATCAAAAATATATTATGTGGCACAAAATGGAACCAATAAAACTTCAATTCATCCAGCAAAAAAAAGTCCACACATGACTGTGTAGATAGAAAAGTAAAAAACTATAGTCTTCAAAAATTGGTGATACAAAGAACTTTTTTTGTAAATAAGGGTTTTTTAGCATGATAGTAGGCAAACCTAAAAACTAAATACACCTGGTATCACTGACTTGAGGAATAAAACCACCTAATCCCTTTATACTGCAAGGTGAACGGTATAAAAAATAAAGCCAATTCTTCAACTGCTGTTGATTTGTTCATTCTTCCTCCCAAAGATCGCAGTACAGCGCTGCTCACATTTATGCTGTGCTTTACGCTGAGCACTTGCACCAGGGATTACGTGTAAATCTCTGAAAAACGTGATTCAGACAAAGTTCCCAAAGGAAATTTACTGTAATGAGGCAGAGTGATTCACTTAGATCTCCTATCTAGCCTGTGATCTGGCGGTGTCCATCTTTTTAGAAGTGCATAAACATGTGGTCATCAACACTTGCTCACCTTTTCAGAATAACTCTGCTACGTCATTATAATGAATGGATCGGTTGGGGGTTTCACCTGAATCACGTATTTCGGAAATGTAAATGAAACAGAGAATAAATGTGAAATGATCAAAAATGTTCTGTACCCCAAATTGCAATCAAATAGCATTCAACTCAAAAACACAAAAACACAAGTCCCAACTCAGGTCCATCATTTGTTAACAGAAATATAGGGAGCTTCCATGTTATTGGTAGCACAAAGGCTCTGGAAAAACTCTATGCCCCCCAGCAAAATCTGTGCTCCCAAATCCAAATGCCTCTCTCCTTTCTGAGCCCCACAATGTGCGTAAAACACAGATAATGTCCACATGTTTGGCATTGTTGGAGTGAGAAAGCCCCTTAATTTACAGGGTTGCAAGTTTGCAGAAGCACAAGCTGCGCACAATGTACAGGCAGGGCCAGATTAAGGTTGGTGGGGGCCCCTGGGCAGAAAATCTGGTGGGGGCCCAATAACGTTAACATTTTTAGCCATAACAGTAGAGCACGAACTGTAGCATTTAGCTATACGGTAAATACTGCACCTCAGTCTCACATTCCCCTTCCTCAGAATAATGTGCCCTCCATACTGTGCCCTAACACTGGCCACCATGATTCCCCTTCTCTATACTGCACCTCAGTCTCACATTCCCCCTTCTCAGCATACTGTGCCCTCACACTGGCCACCATACTGCTCCTTCTCTATATTGCCTACCTGCTTCATTATCCAGTCCTGCCCCTTCTCTATACTGCACCTCAGTCTCACATTCCCCCTCCTCAGCATACTGTGCCCTCCATACTGTGCCCTAACACTTGCCACCATGCTGCCCCTTCTCTATACTCCCTACCTGCTTGCTTCATTATCCAGTCACTATACTGTACCTCCATCTCACTTTCCCCCTTCTCAGCATACTGTGCCCTCCATACTGTGCCCTCACACTGGCCACCATACTGCTCCTTCTCTATACTGCCTACCTCCTTCACTATACTGTCACTATACTGTACCTCCGTCTCACATTCCCCCTCCTCTGCATACTGTACCCTTCATATTGTGCCCTGACACTGGCCACCATACTGCCCCTTCTCTACACTGCACCTCAGTCCCACATTCCCCCTCCTCAGCATACTGTGCCCTCACACTGGCCACCATGCTGTCCCTTCTCTATACTGCCTACCTCCTTCACTATCCAGTCACTACACTTTACCTCCGTCTCACATTCCCCCTCCTCAGCATACTGTGCCCTCACACTGGCCACCATGCTGTCCCTTCTCTATACTGCCTACCTCCTTCACTATCCAGTCACTACACTTTACCTCCGTCTCACATTCCCCCAGCTCAGCATACTGTGCCCTCCATACTGTGCCCTCACACTGGCCACCATGCTGCCCCTTCTCTATACTGCCTACCTCCTTCACTATCAAGTCACTACATGGTACCTCCATCTCACATTCCCCCTCCTCAGCATACTGTGCCCTCCATACTGTGCCGTCACACTGGCCACCATGCTGCCCCTTCTCTATACTGGTTATCCCCCCCACTACCCAGTCTCTATACTATGCCCCTCACACTTTTCTTTCCCAATACTGTCCACTTACAATTTTCTCCCACCATACTGCTGCCTCACACTTTCTAATGGTGCCCCCCTGATTGTTGTGCAGGAGCAAATATGCTCCATGCCCCCCAAAGGTACACCCCTGTACAGTGTACAGGAGAATACATGACTGGTACACACAGGGCCAGCTCCAGGTTTTTGTAGGCCCTGGGCGAAAGAGTCTCAGTGGGCCCCATCCACACATAGACATGCACAGATACATACACATACAGGCATACGTACACATACAGTATATATTTAAAGAGAAATTGACAAAAACACAAATAGACATAAATCTAGACACAGTCATATACACTGACATACATAGATACACATCATACATGCACACAGAGACACATTTTTATATTTTTATATATATATACTGTATTTCTAATATTGGGAAGCCGGCAACAGACTCATTCACCTCCCCACCTGTCTCCATCCAGCTCCTCTTGGACATGTGTCTGTGCCACGCTAGACTAGATGGTGGCCGTCACTAACAGACATGGCCACACATAGAGCACACTAAACTGCTGTATATACAAATCACAAGCGAGGCTGGGGACATACACATTACTGGGGGGCATACATATTACTGAGAGAAGGGGTATATAGCAATGGAGGGCATACAGCTCTAGAGGGGGGCAGTGGCTCTGAGGTGGGGGAACAAACAGCTCTGAGGTGGGTGGGTGACATGCAGCTCTGGGGGTATACAGCTCTGGGGTGGAGGGGACATACAACTCTAGGTGTATAGTAGTATGTAGCCCCCATACTCCTCCATATAGTGTTATGAAGCTCCCATAGTCCTCCATATAGTATTATGTAGCCCCCATGTAGCATTATGCAGCCCCCATATGGCACTATGCAGCCACCAGATGGCACTATGCAACCCCCCATATAACATTAAGTAGCCCCCTTATAGCACAATGCAGACCCAGATAGCATTAGGCACCCTCATGTAGTATACAGCCCGTATATAGGACAATGCAGACCCAGATAGCATTAAGCATCCTCACGTAGTCTACAGCCCGTATATAGCACAGTGCAGACCAGATAGCATTAGGCACCCTCATGTAGTATACAGCCCGTATATAGGACAATGCAGACCCAGATAGCATTAGGCACCCTCATGTAGTATACAGCCCATATATAGGACAATGCAGACCCAGATAGCATTAAGCATCCTCACGTAGTCTACAGCCCGTATATAGCACAGTGCAGACCAGATAGCATTAGGCACCCTCATGTAGTATACAGCCCGTATATAGGACAATGCAGACCCAGATAGCATTAAGCATCCTCACGTAGTATACAGCCCGTATATAGCACAGTGCAGACCAGATAGCATTAGGCATCCTCACATAGTACAGAGCCCGTATATAGCACAGTGCAGAGCTAGATAGCATTAGGCATCCTCACGTAGTATACAGCCTGTATATAGCACAGTGCAGAGCCAGACAGCATTAGGCATCCTCACATAGTACACAGCTCCTATATAGCACAGTGCAGAGCCACATAGCATTAGGCATCCTCACGTAGTATACAGCCCCTATATAGCACAGTGCAGAGCCAGATAGCATTAGGCCCCCTCATGTAGTATATAGCTCCAAAAACATACAGTTAGGGACCTTAGATTGTGAGCCCCAATGGGGACAGTGTTGCCAATGTATGTAAAGTGCTATGGAATTAATAGCGCTATATAAATGAATAAATTATTATTATTATTATATAGCCGCCATATAATTTAATGCACCCCCATGGTTGTCTAGCCACAGTGATTGTACATACTCACTTCTCCTCGCTCCGGTCTCCTTGGTGCGTCCATTGCTGTAGCTCGCTCTGACCGCCCTGCAGGCGCGTAGTGATGACATCACCGCGCTCCGCTGCAGAGCTGTCAGAGGCAGACAGACATAGGGGGAAGAATCCTGAGAGAGAGCATGCCGCTCCATCTCATCATTGCTCTCAATTGTATCGGCAACTGCGATGCCGATACAATTAAAAGCGTGATCCTCGGCGGGGGGAGGCCGGTGACAGCACGGGCACCGGGCCCCCCTGACTAGCGGTTCGCCACTCCTGCCACTGCATGTGACCGGGTTTACTGTGATACAGATGTGACGCCCTGGGCAAGCCAGGGGTCACAGGTCACAACACCACATGCACCCCACATTCCCTGCAGGAACACACAAAGTCAAAACTTAAATCCTTGTTGCCTTCCTCCAGGGACTGGTGTCCACACCAGGGGGTGGGTCAGGCGGTTGGCTCCGCCCACCGAGGAGTTCACAGCCCTGGAGGCGGGAAAACCAGGCAGATTAAGTGGAGAGTCCAAAGTGAGAGGAAGTGGTAGAGGAGCTAGAGTAAGAGTGACAGAGAAAAGTGACAGCAAGAAGCCTGAAGTTAGTCCGGGTGTGTGCCCCGGACTGAGACAGCAAGGTTGGTAGACGGCGGTGACTGTCTGCAGGAGATGCTGCTTGGAGGTTGCCGAAAGGACCGTGGACGGGTGGTGACCCGGCGGTACCGGAGCGGTATACAAAGAACAGTCAGCACCAGGGCAGGGGCCTTTCGGATCCCGGCAAGGCTAGGAGTCGCCATAATTTGCCAAATCCATCAGTGAAGGGGACCACTGGGTCTCCCAACAACCAAGTCCCGATTGAAGGCAACAGTCCGACCGTTAAGGGGAGACACCGCCACCGCCAGGGCACCAGTTTCCCAGGGCCAGCGCCTGCGGGCAAGAGAGGGGCTCCCCCGGCACATGTCCAAGCTGGGGAGCGGGTTACCGGTGGGAATCCATCGCTACCAAAAGACTATACATAGGTGCAGGGAAGAGACCGTCACCGCTAACTGCAGGGAACATCAGCACCGTAGCCGTCCGAGCCGAGGGACCCGTCCAACCAGCCGTTTGTTTACCGAGAACTTGGTCATCATCCTTTGGCTGCGTGAGTACCTCCGTGCCGTGCGGCACAGCGCTGCCCCTGCGCCCCTGCACCTCCACAGGCCCCATACCCGCCTGTCCACCATCCCAATCCCATCAGTGGGCCCCGGGACCACCAAACCCCCTACCCACGGAGGGGCAAATCAACAACTGGCTGCTCCATACCATCACTCCCGGGCTCCCCAAACAGAGCAGCGGTGGTGTCCACTCAATCACCACAACCGTGGGTGGCGTCACGGACAATAAACTATCCCAACAACCAAACCCCTTTCACTCACGGGCGAGGAGCGCCGCTCGAGTCCCCGGGATCCGGCCCATCGCTTGAGCCACCGAGCAGCAGCAGGCCGCAGCAGCAGCGGCAGCCGGACCCGAGCAGTGGGAGAGCGCAGCGTCCCCTCCTCCGCCCGCGACAACTTGGCGTCACGAACAGGATCTTACCGCTCTGCCGTTGGGTAGAGGTGCGCCTTGTGACCGCCGGAGGTGTCCGGCCGAAAAATTTCAGAAGCCGCCATCTTTGGCGCAAAGAGTTCCCGCTCGAGCGTCTTCTCGAGTAGCAGAGGCGCGAAGGCCAAAACCCCGCCCCGACAGAGGAGGGGCCGGAAAGAGGCTAAGGGGGACGAAATGGCGACTGAGTGCATGTAGCCGCGGCCATACAAGCAAGGATGCTGGGACCCTGCAATTTGCTGAGCCTTGCAAAAAGATGTCTGTTCCGCCTAACTATGCGGAGGCTATTGAACCGGTGCCCGGGACAGCGGCATGGCTGAGGGCCCGGATGGCAGGGATCTGCCGACACTACCGGAGCCAGATCTGCAGGCTGATGGAGCAGTGGACCGCGGAGGTGGAAGATGCAACTGCAGTTGCACGAGTGTATGGGATGGAGGCCATGATGGAGGAGCTGGTGAGTGACCCACGCCCCTGTGTCCCGGAGGGACCGGCCGCTGCGGCTGAGGGACCCGGTCTACCCCTGGCCCCCATGCCCCCTCCGTCCTCCTTGCCCGTGCACCGCACTACGCCTGGCCCGTCGGGTGTATACCCTTCCGTGACAGTGGCGGAGAGAGTGGCAAGTCTGGAAGCTGCGGCCGCTGGCAGCAACCCGCCTGGCGCAGAGACGGACGATAGTGATTCCGGGCCTGACACCGAGCCCGTTTCGGAGGAAGACGAAGGAGTCGTCGCTCTGCAGGGCACGGAGGCCACTTACATCCCCCGAAGTGGAAACAACGGGTATCGGGCGGCCCTTCCTCGCCGCGCTTGCTATGCGCTGGAGGGGCTGGTTCCCGTGTTCTTCCACCCAGAGCCGGGTGAGGAGGACGAAAGTGCACAGTAAGGGCAGCGGAGTGCCGCTGCACAGTCCCCGTTGGGACCACCAGAAAGTCTGTTTGTGTTTGCAAGTTGTTGAAAATGAAAATGATAAGTAAATGGAACCGAACAGTTACCTGATTGTCCTACCGTGATTGGAAAACCGTCCGTTGCCGGCACCGTTGTCCCCGTAGGGACCGTTTGCAAATTGTTTGGCATAAGGAACTCCTTATGGACAGGCCCGTGAACTTGCAGGGCAACCACAAACGTTAAGTGGCTTGTAAATAAGTTGTGTTACCGTTACCGTTTCCGCAATTGCCGCCTCCGGAGAGGCAGATTGGAGGGAGGGCCCGCAGTAGAGCAGGCTGGGGCCCAGCCACCACAGGAACCGGTGGCTACCCTCTGGAGGGGAAGGACAGATCCCGCTCCGGTAACTTGGTGCAGGACTGGGGTCAAGGGATGCTGCCGGGGTTTTCGGGGCAGCATCAGGGCCAGGTTACTTGGGTGGGAGAGAGCGGAGACCGTAACCGTTAACCGTTTAAAACCGTAACGTTTAAGAAATGTGCCTCCCGATGTGGGATGATGTTTTTCTACTTGTATATATGTTACCGTTTTTATCTTTCAGAAAAACAAAAGGAAAATAAAACCGGTGTTGGACGGGCAGCCCGAGGACTGTCTGCGTTTTGCTAAGGGGGAATGTGACGCCCTGGGCAAGCCAGGGGTCACAGGTCACAACACCACATGCACCCCACATTCCCTGCAGGAACACACAAAGTCAAAACTTAAATCCTTGTTGCCTTCCTCCAGGGGTTGGTGTCCACACCAGGGGGTGGGCCAGGTGGTTGGCTCCGCCCACCGAGGAGTTCACAGCCCTGGAGGCGGGAAAACCAGGTAGATTAAGTGGAGAGTCCAAAGTGAGAGGAAGTGGTAGAGGATTGAAGTCCCGATTGAAGGCAACAGTCCGACCGTTAAGGGGAGACACCGCCACCGCCAGGGCACCAGTTTCTCAGGGCCAGCGCCTGCGGGCAAGAGAAGGGCTCCCCCGGCACATATCCAAGCTGGGGAGCGGGTTACCGGTGGGAATCCATCGCTACCAAAAGACTATACATAGGTGCAGGAAAGAGACCGTCACCGCTAACTGCAGGGAACATCAGCACCATAGCCGTCCGAGGGACCCGTCCAACCAGCCGTTTGTTTACCGAGAACTTGGTCATCATCCTTTGGCTGCGTGAGTACCTCCGTGCCGTGCGGCACAGCGCTGCCCCTGCGCCCCTGCACCTCCACAGGCCCCATACCCGCCTGTCCACCATCCCAACCCCATCACTGGGCCCCGGGACCACCAAACCCCCTACCCACGGAGGGGCAAATCAACAACTGGCTGCTCCATACCATCACTCCCGGGCTCCCCAAACAGAGCAGCGGTGGTGTCCACTCAATCACCACAACCGTGGGTGGCGTCACGGACAATAAACTATCCCAACAACCAAACCCCTTTCACTCACGGGCGAGGAGCGCCGCTCGAGTCCCCGGGATCCGGCCCATCGCTCGAGCCACCGAGCAGCAGCAGGCCGCAGCAGCCGGACCCGAGCAGTGGGAGAGCGCAGCGTCCCCTCCTCCGCCCGCGACACAGACACCAGATGATATACAATATACACATTATTATATGCCATCTGATGTGTGTACACAGTATATCACACTACTCTGTACACTGGATGTGATATACCATGTGCACAGATATACAATGTCCAGCACTGATCACACCTGGACCTACAGGATGCCACATATTCTATATGTAATATGGGCCATATAGTGTAATCTGTGCTGTCCTGCAGGCTCAGATGTGATCAGTGCAGGATTCTGTGTAGTGATGTCTGTGCTCTCTGCTGGAGCGCAGTGTGAGTTATTGCAGGGGAGGGATGATGCTGCAGCCGATGACCTGGCACTGACAGCCCGACCTGATCTGCAGCAGTTCACACTCCTGCAATAACTCACACTGATCTACGGCAGAGTGGCCGCTGAGCTGACACTATGGAATCCCGTCCTGCTTCCTCCTCATTGCAGCCTCCTGCCCGGCACCATGATGGATGACGTCATACTCACTGTGCTCCACACTGAGGCCTCTGCTCAGGTCCTCCCACAAGCTCCTCTTTGGCAGGAGGAAGAAGCAGCAGCAGGCGCGCGGTGACGTTATCCTTGCAGAGCATCCCACACAGCGTGCAGTGGGCGTGTCTGCAGTACAGTGACAGCCGGGATTGAAAATCTTTAAAGGTACAGTGCGGTCCTCAACTACTGCTGCGTTAATAAAATGGTAACCACACAGATGGTGGTAGGGGCCCCCTCAGAAGCTGTTGTGGTGGGGGCCCCAGGGCTGAAGCCCCGCCTGCCCCGCTTATAATCCGGCCCTGTGTACAGGCACTATAGTGGCCACAACAAGGGCACAATATAGTGGCACAATAATACAGGCACAATATAGTGGCCACAACAAGGGCTTATTTGCAATTTTTAATTCTCCAACATTCACTGCATTTGACTCCATAAATGTTTTCCAGAGTAAATCGTCACTACACCTGTAGATGAACTCCCAAATGAGTATGATTTCCAAATTTTAGTTACTTAAAAGGGGGTTTCTGTTGTTCTGCCACAAAGGGGCTCTGCAAATGGAGTCCGCAAACTATTCTAGGAAAATCTGTGCTCCAAAAATCAAAATGGCACTCCTACATGAGCCCTGCAGTGCGGCCAAACAATACTGTACAGTCAGATATGGGGTATTGCCACGTTCCGGAAAAATTGTGTAACACATTATGGGTCCTTTTATACCTATTTATCTTGTGAAAATTAAAAATCTGGAGTTAGTGTGCCCTCTTTTTAATATATATGGCTTATAACCCCATTTAGAGAGACATCGTTGTAGGTTTTGGCTTTCTGAAAGTCTTTGGTTAATGCAGATGCTTTTTTAGCTCCCCGACCGGTAAATTGTTTATTATGTGAGGAGGGTGAAATCTGTCTGCTTGCAAAATCAAATACTTATCTACCCTTGCCTGGGGATATAACCAATATATAGAGATTTAAGTTATTCTGGGGTAGGGACAATGTTTTTGTGTTTATAGAGTTACCTTAGCACTGAAACATCCATTTGTCCCATTTTCCATGCATTCCCCAAAACACAAATGCCTCAATTTCCTCTTTCCGGCCAATCCTTCTGGCTGGATAATCAATTGCAACCTCTTGTCAATAATATGTTGGGACATATACATGATAATAAACATCTCCTTGCCAGTCTTGAAGATGTTAAGCGGTATAAAAATTTTAAGTGGATCACGTGCAATTTCGTATCATTATATTCTTGTATACAACACACCCCAGCTTTAGAGGATTTGTCATTTTTGTTGTCCAAATCCAACTTGTATTCCTCTGACCTATTTGTTTTATATTTATGGCAACCAATTATTTATTAAAAAACTATTGTTTTTTAATTCAATTATTCTTCTTTTTCTCCAGGTATGCAGCTGTCCAATGGGAGCCAAATTTCCCCCCTCTTTGGCCAACCTGTATATGGCCATTTGGGAACTGATATATATATATATATATATATATATATATATATATATATATATATATATATATATATATACAGAACTATAAAACAGCTTTTTCTCCAATTCAAATAGTGTGGGAGATACATGGACAATCTGATATTGATCTGGTTGATTTTCAACCAGACATTGGGCTAGCAATCTTCCTCTGGCATTTCTAAAGATTTTTTTTTAAACACATGGAGGCAATCTTGCCTCACTTAAACCTAAAAGCATTAAAAGGGTCAACAAACCTTCCAGCAGCGGAAACTGGGAACGCACACTTTTAGGCCTCTTTCACGCATCAGTGATTCTGGTATAAATGTGACAGTTTTTTTACGTACCAGAACCATGGACATACGCAGACCCATTAAGCTCAATGGGTTTGCGCTCACATCAGTGATTTTTCACTGACCGTGTCTCTGTGCAGCGTACAGCGTGCAGCTCCGCACAGAGACATGTCCGTTTTATTTCTGGCATCAGTGATGTCCCATGGACCATACTATGATGTGATCCGTGAAACATGTACCAGAAAAACACGCACATTTAACATAAAAAGCTTTCTATACTCACCATCTCCAGCGACGCTGTCTCCGGCCTTTGCTGGCTGCTTCTTCCTGCCCAGCTACTTATTCTCAAGCATATTCATTTATGCATGGAGCAGTCGACCCAGAAGTAGCTGCAGCGGGGTCAGTGGTGACAGGAAACACAGCAGAGTCTGAGAATTCAGCACCACAGACAGCAGGAGCTGGGACAGGTGAGTTTAATTCCATGTGCTATCACCGATCACAGATAGATAGCATATGGCAAGCCACGTATGCCATGAATCACGGCACACAGAGAGACATATGTATTTTTACATATATGACATATATGTCATACATATATATGACATGCATATATATATATATATATATATATATATATATGGCATGTGAAACAGACCTTAAACAGAAAGACATTTTGGATTTTAGAGCTTAATGTGCAGTCCCCCATATTTGTCATATATATATATATGACATGTGAAACAGACCTTAAACAGAAAGACATTTTGGATTTTAGAGCGTAACGTGCAGTCCCCCATATTTTTACTAACAGAATACTTTGTCAAAATAATGATATCATTTTGGTGAATGTGTTTTGAATATAACATTTTAAATTAATTATTACTAGTCAATATTATCAGACATATGTCTGTTATATATTTGCTTAATTTACTAAGAGCTGACATTTATTTTTATGCATCAGATAAATAGACATTAGGTATATATACAGTATATTCTTATATATTTCTATACATACACAATATAATTTATTTTGTTTCATGAATTTATGCGTAATTATTTTTTCTCCGTTTATTGATTTTATATATTACATTCTATGTGCTTCTTCAACAAATATATCATCATCACTATTCTCTAACAAGTGTATTACATGCATGTACTATCAAGTCATTTAATTCATTAGCTTTTCACTGGTTTTGGGAGGTTCTTTCTGTTTCATGCGCAATATTATTAATTTGATTGTTTCTTAATTGAATGTGTTATTTCTGGAACTTTTTTTAAGTCTGTGTAAATTCTGTCCATTTATGCTTATGAGTAAGGACATTGTTTGAAACATGTAAGGTGGGGCTTAACTAGCCCATGAACATCTGTTTATATAATGTTCCAATAAAGGAATCTTTTATTGAATAATGGAGTGCTGGATCCATCATCCTATATGCTGCTTAAAGTTTTATTATAAAATTTTGGTTGGTATATATGTTGTTTGGCCTTTTTAAATGTTTTTAATTATGTGTGTTTGGCATATTAGTAAAATAATTCATTTTATAGTTATTTATGGTGTGATCCCCTGGTATCTGTATGCTGTTTTTCATCTCCTTTGGCATACACAGGGTTCTCATTAGTGGTGCCCTCTTTTTTCTGTCTAGTACATGGACGATTGGCCTAATAATGATGTGAATGATTCCTGTTCCTCCTCATCTTCCTCCTTTGCCACCCTCTCCAATCATTGCCTGAATCGTATTTTCAAGGAGACATAAAAGTGGGATAGTAACGCAAATTATGGCGTCATCAGTATTGGGCATGTTTGTGGAGTACGGGAAGCAGTGCAACATGGCAAACACAACCAATTAGAGGCCTACTTGCTGGCCGTGAAGTGGTGGTGTTTCGCAGAGCGACCCACCTGTGCATGCAGCAGCTGAAACTCCACTATTGGCTTCTGCTGCTCGCCCATTCTTTTCAGTCCAGTATATGCAAGGTGGAGTTCCACCTTGTGGGTTTACCGCATATGAGGTGGTGTGCGGGAAGGCAGAAGTATTGCTGCAGCACAGTCAGGCGAGTAGTACCAGGGTGAGAACACCGATATCATGCACAGTACCTTCTGCAGCAGCTGACATCTGAGGATAATTTTTCAGGAACCTTTGCTTTGCACCAACAAATTCAGAACATGTTGCAAGCAAGGGATGTGCGTCAAACCAGCTAGGCCCAGAGAAGCTACGAGATTTTGCCCATTATCGCACATCACCAGACTAGCCTTGAGGTTCAGCAACACCAACCACTGATCAGTCTGTTGTTTGATCCCAGTGCACAGTTCCTGTGCGGTGTAGGATTTTTACCCCTAACAGATGAGTTTCAGAACAGCCTGCTATTGTTTTGCTCTCTGTGTGATGAAGTTGGTGGTGCAAGTGTTACGCTGAAAGGATGAGGAATCGTGGAGGAAGCAGAGTAGGAGGAGAAGGCAACACGTACAGAGAAACGACCAGCAATCCTCGATGGTGGTAGAACACGCGCCAGAATGCCTTCTGCTTCAGACCCCACAGCCATTACATTTACCCCGTGGGGAATTAGAGAGATATAATGTCCCAGCTAGTGCTTACTTGGTCCACGTATCGGTAGTTATGTGGACCTTGCCACTGATGGCATTGTATATTGCACCCCTGATTTTGTCCACAACATATTGGTCCAGGACAAGGAAGGCCCACTTGGAAGAATAGTGTCGGCTGGGAACCTTGTACTGTGGGACAGCCACTGCCATATATTATTAAAAAATGTCCTACTCCACTAGCCAGAATGGCAGCATTTCAAAGGCCAGGAATTTTGAAATGCTGTCATTCAGGACCAGGGCTTGTGGGTGGCTTGGGGAGTACTTTTTCTTTCTCTCCAGTGTTTGCGGGATATGACCCGGCAGGAAAAGTAGTGGCGGCTTGGAACCACGTAATTTGGGACAGCCACTACCATAAGTTGTTAAAAGTGTCAATTTCCACCAGCTAAAATGCTAGTATTTCAATTTTGAATTTTGAATTTTGAAATGCTATCATTCAGAACAAGAGCTCGTGGTTTGGTAGGGGGTACTTTCTCTTTCTCTCAATTGTTTGGGGCATGGATAGCTAATGGCTTCCATGGGATGGTGTGGACATACTCACTGACACTGCTGGTGGTGTAGTCACATCCTCTCTTTGCGGGGTGTGAGCTGGCCCTATTGCTCGACAATGGGAGGAAGAAGCCGAGACCACAACAGAAGAGGGAGCAAGAGGAGCCTCAGATCTTTCTTGTTCTTTTTTCAGATATGTACTCCACAGCAGCTCATGCTTTGCATTCAGATGACTTGTCGTCGCAGGTGGTGCTAAGGTTAAGAACATTTATGCCTCGCGTCAAACTCTGGCGATATAGCATACAAGCCACCCATGTCATGTCATCAGCACATTGGCCGAAGAAATGCCATGCCAGGGATTTCCTTTTGGTGTACTCAGTTCGTCGGCATGGTGGGCAGTAGCAGCAGACGTACTGGCTAGGGGACGGCAGCTGTGCTTTTGCGCCTTGGAACCATGACCACTTCATCTTCCTCTGAACTGCACAAGTCACTTGGATGGCTTTGACTCCATATGGGGTCTAGGACTTCATCATCTCCCACATCATCTTCCACCCACTGCTCACCCCTGCCCTCCTTGCTGGTCTGCATACTGCAGAAAACCACAGCAGTTGGCACTTGTGTTTTATCATCATCATCATCTTCATCATCATCATGCTTTGGTGGTCCATCTGGAGCTATCACAGCCATAGCTGTGATTGGCCGGAGCACCATGTGGCCCAGCCTGTATAAATGCCAGATCATGGGTGGCAACTCCATTCTGTTCTGAGCCTGGTGCAGAGTACCCGAACAGAGCCTGTTGCAGAGTGCCCTAATGGAGCTTGGTGCAAAGTGCCCTAATCGAGCCTAGTGCAAAGTGCCCTAACACAGCATGGTGCAGAGTACACTAACAGCCTGGTGCAGCGTTCGTTAGTAGAACCTGGTGAAGAGTACCCAAACAGTGTTATAATCTGTTGGGCACGCTCTCTTCTTTACTGTCCACTTTTTTGGTATGCAGAGAAAGAAGATAGCATCAAATGGGCTATGTTGGCGTGGTGCTGCTGGTGGTGGTGATGTACCAGCTGCAGGGAGAACATGGTCAGTCTGTGCCTGCTACGTGCCCAAATGAAGCACATGCCTTTGATGCACGCAAGCGATAGGATGTTCAGCGTAAGTTCATAGGCCCGGTGACTGGTGGACAGATGATCCGGCCAGAACAAGTAGAGGTGGTTTTAGATTGGATGTCTGAGCATGCCTCCAGTTCCATTGCTTTGTCTTTCAGCCAGTCCCCTGCTGAAAGGGCAGAGGTTTCGCCTGAAGCTCATGGACATCCATCTTCCATCTAACGCCGTTGCAAATCAGCCAAGCAATCTGAGCCCCAAGTCATACAGCAGTCACTTCAGCTTTTTCATGACTCCATTGGCTGGGGTTCCTTGGGCCATCCACCTCACCCTGCCACAGAAGTCTAAGAGATTGAGTTCACTGATGTCCAGCCAACTGCTGTGGCTTTCTGCAGTGTGCAGACCGAGAAGAAGGGCAGGGGCGAGGAGTAGATGGATGCTAATGCAGGGGATGATGAGGTCCTAGACCCCACATAGAATTAAGGCCATCTGAATGACGTACGCAGTTCAGAGAAAGTGGTCACGCAGCCCCAGCTGCACAGCAAAAGAGGAACTAGGGTACAAAAGCACAGAGGCCGGCCCCTAGCCAGTATGTTGGCTGCTACTGCCCACCATGCCGAAGAACTGAGCAC
The DNA here is from genome assembly GCF_048569485.1 of Anomaloglossus baeobatrachus. Lineage (NCBI taxonomy): Eukaryota > Metazoa > Chordata > Amphibia > Anura > Aromobatidae > Anomaloglossus > Anomaloglossus baeobatrachus. The sequence goes on from NC_134353.1 coordinate 653,387,045, forward strand.
ACCAAGGGCAGATCAAAGGAGTGTGTTCAATACTTTTTCCCTGTGTCATTTCTCATAGTTACACATCACTAAATTTATGGACCTCTATGGTTTAATTTCTTTGCCTGTGTGGATTGGATGGGTTGTTACTTACATATGGTGAGAAATTTATGTCAACAGCACCTTTAGAAATACAGTGCCTTGTGAAAGTTTTCAGCCCCTTGGCATTTTTTGTGTTTTCCTACCTCACAACCTGGAATTGTTGTTGTATTTTTTTTGAGGGTTTGCATCAGTTCATGTAAAGAACACGTCTACAACTGTGAACATTTGGTTCTCATTTTATTGTAAAGCAAACACAAATAGGACAAAATACCTGAAAACTTCAGCGTGGATAACTATTCACCCCCCTAAAGTAAGTACTTTGTAGAGCTTTCTTTTGCGGCAATTACAGCTGCAAGTAGCTTTGCATCAGTCTCTTTGAGCTTTCCATATCTTGCCACTGGGATTGTGGTCATGTAGACAGATACTCCAATCCCTGCTTGGGAACTCTGCAGCTTGCTCAGGACCTGCTGCCTCTCTGATTAATGCCCTCCTTGCCCGGGCTGAGAGTTTTGATGGGTGGCCCTCTCTTGGCAGATTTGTTGTGGTACCATGTTCTTTCCATTTGATGATAAAGGATTTGATGGTGCTCTGGGAGATCATCGGAGACTGGGATATATTCTTAGAACCCAAATATGACTTGTAGATCTCAACAACTTTGTCTTTGACTTGCTTGAAGATCTCCTTAGTCTTCATGGTGTTGTTTGGTTAGTGATGCCTCTTGCTTAATGGTGTTGCAGTCTTTGTGGCTTTTCAAAAAGGGTCTACATATACTGACAGACCATGTGACAATTAGATTTCACGCAGGTGGATTTCTTGTCACTAAGCATGTGACTTATGAAAGTAATTGCTTATACCAGAAATTGTTAGGGGCTTTATAGCAAAAGGGGTGAATACATATGCACATGGCCATTTTTAATTTATTTTATTCCATAAATTAAACTGTTGCCTATATTTCTCTCACTTCACTTCCACAACTCAGACAATTTAGTGCAGATCCATCACACACAAATCGGATTACAAAAATATTGAAACACAGGCCGTAATGTAGCTAAATAGGACTAAAGCCAAAGGGGGAGGGAGGATGGAATACTTTAGCAAGGCAATGTATATTTACATAGAAAATTGGTGACGTGTTCAATACTTATTTCACCCGCTGCATATAATGAATGAGGTATTGGTCAATATTTTGGAGACAATAGTTAATTCACAACCCACATAAAGAGGCCTCATTATTTTACGAGTCACTATCAAATTCAAAAACAAGTCACTGAAAAAATGACAGAAATGTAAAAAAAAACCAGAAGAAAAACAGCAATACTTACCAATACCATGTCAAGACACAAGTGCCCACCAGGATGCAGCCTGCCCCCATGCTAAAGGAGGAGGTAGCACAGGTGCTAAATACTAATGAAACAGTGGTATATGTCACATAATGGTGTGAATGGCACCCTATGCAAGCCTGTGTGCATTTTTGACCTTTTTTTCCCAGTTACTTTTTGAAATTGGGGTTGTATTTACATACAGGCACTTTATATTTATATATTGCACTGTCAAATTTTTGTTATGCATTTTAAATTTTAAATTCATGAAATACATGCTTACCCTTTATATATCACATTGCACAGTTTGTCGTCCTTGAGAAGGGCCAGTCTCTTTTTTTTTTTACAGGAGCTAAAACATCCTATTTGAGATGGTACAATAAAGTCCCCCCACTTTTTGATATACTTTACTTGGAGTTCTGCCTGCCTACGTCCTACTTTATATTTTACATAGTAGACCTTAGGTCAGTCCAGGGTCTTGCTTTCAATATTCTACAATGCGACTGTTTTATATACACAGGAGCCCATTGTCCTGAGAATTGATGTGTAAATGTAAAATGCTTTTCTGTGTTCTCCCATTTTTTATTATTATTCGCATTATTACAACACTTGGCACTTCATTGCTTTATTCTTCCAGTTCATGTAAAGACATGTCCCTGCTACTATTGTAATTTTATATAAAAGAAAGAAGATTCAGGGACGGGGCAGTGTTTCTTAGGCTGCTTTCACACATCCGGTTTGAGCCGTGCGGCTCAATCCGGCTGTGAAGCCTATGCAACGGATGCGGTGAAAACACCGCATCCTTTGCATACGTTTTTTTTACATGCGGCCGGTCCGGTTTTTGCCGCTTGCGGCATGCTACTGAGCATGCGCAGTGGCAAAAACCGCATGCGGCGGCCGGATGCGGTTTTTGCCGCATTGCGCCGCATCCGGCATCCATAGGGATGCATTGGAAAAAGCGCCGCATTGGCCGGATGCGGTGCAATGCGTTTTTTTTTTGCCGGAGCAAAAAACTTGCCAGGGACTGTTCCATCCGGCCGCCGCATCGGCTAAATCTGCCGCGAGCCCATGCGGCACAATGCGGCACTAATTAAAGTCTATGCAGGAAAAACGCAACCGGCAGCAAAAAAAACGGTTCCGTTTTTCCTGCAAAGTGCCGGATTGTGCCGCATTGCAGAAACCGGAGGTGTGAGAGCAGCCTTAGCTGCATTGTCTTAAGATAAATCTATACGTGGGGAGGTAATACCTAATCTGTGATTAATAAATGTGTACATAGAAAATAGTCATGAAATAGTTTCAGAAAATGAAGTAATTCACGTTTATTTCCTTTGTGTGTATTGGAACAACATAAAAAAAAGAAAACAGAGCAAAAAAGGCAAATTGGACATTATTTCACACAAAGCTTCAAAAATTGACCTTTCTAACATTGTAGGTAACCAACTTTGTTTCAAGCATGTGATGCTCATTCAAATTCATCTGTAGCAATTAACATGTGTGGGCAATATGAAAATCACATCTGTAACCAAATGAACAAAGAGGTTGACTCATCCTTTGCATTGTGTTTCTGTGTGTGCCACACTAGAACAGAAAAACAAGAAGAGAACTGTCTGAGGACTTGAGAATCAAAATTGTTGAAAAATATCAACAATCTCCAGAGATCTTGCTGTTACTTTGTCCTGCAGACTCAGTTTTCACTGACACTGATGCACCCTATCTGTCAACATTTGAATGAAATTATAAACTATGGCAGGAGACCCAAGAGGACCTCACTGCTGACATAAAAAAGACTACGTGACAAAATGCTAGTGAGTGTGCTAAAATCTTTCTGGAAAGCATCTTGTGGAGAGATAAGACCAAAAAAGACGGCCAGAGAGCCCCATAGGGGTGAACAGGCCCATGACGATTGGGAGGGTTAGGGTAGGAAAGAGTTAAGTGCTAAGGTTGGAGGCACATAGGGGCTGCCTGATTGGTGGGAGAGTCGGGAAAAGGGATTGGGTGAGGGACAAGATATGGGAGGGTTGGTGTGTGGGTATAAAGGGGGCTGTGCAGAGGTCACTGCCCCTTTTGACCTACAGACAGCGTGTCCCCCCTGCGCTGCTGCCTCCCTGACTGAAGAATGGTGGCGGTGCTGGAGCTGGGGGGGGGCATCTGAGGACATCTGCGAGGACGCGTCTGCGGGGCTGGAGCGGCTTCTCTGCTCCTGCGCCCGGACCTGCGCTGCGCGCTCGGCGGGCGCGACCGCCGGAGCGCTACTCCCCGTCGGGGGGGGAGAAGACAGATTTAGGAGCCCCTTCGGGGACCCTCCGGGGCAGCGGAGTGCACCTCACCTTCAGACGTGTCTCCGGCCGCCGGGAGGAATCCTCGTCGGAGATTCCGCGGGCCGGGGGTGGGCGGAGCTTATGCGAGGCCTACTTCCGGTCTGCGGCCTGCATGGCCACGGACCAGAGCAGCGGCAGCCCCCAGTGAGGTGCGGGCTGGGGGTGGCGCCCGGCACCACAGAGCGGACGGGGAGACTCCCTGCAGACGGCAGGGGAGAGAGCATGGATCGAGGGGCGGCACGGATCGGAGCGGTAGTCGGAGGGGGCTGGTGGCAGGGTCATGCGGTCGGCAGGGCCCTTGCGGCGGTCTGTTATTACGGTACCTCCCAGCAGGGATCAGGCTGGGGGGTGTTCCTGGCATCGGGACGTAGAGGCACGGCCTTCCTGCAGTCGGCAGGGAGGGGGACCACCGGGAGCTACAGAGAGTACAGCGGTGCAGCAGGAGGGGGCAGCAAAGAAGGATGGCGGCAGGACGCCGCGCCGCGGCATGAAACAGAGGACAAACAGGAGGTGCACGGAGGAGCAGGGTGCGGTGACCGTGGGGGTTGACGGCCGCAAGGTGCGGGCTGTCCCCTCGCTGGTCCCCCCAGCGGACTTCAGCAGCTCTTCTTATTCGGGCGAGGAAGAAGGACCGGAGGAGGCGGCAGGACGGATGAACGGCAGCAGGATGTTCGCGGTACGGCTGCTCCGGATTCGGTTCAGAGGCAGCCCGGTGAGAGAACAACCAATATGTTTAATGTTGTGGGTAGTGTTAGCGGGGACGGGGGTTCCACCGCGGGGAGTGGTTTGCCGGGGGTTTAGTGCGGTCGGTCAGTCGGGGTTACCCGGGGCGGAGTTTTGGGGGCAGCTGCTAGGGGTGTTGCAGGGATTGTCGGCTGAGCGGTCAGGTCGAAGCGGGCCTGGGTCCCTGGCGGGGGGCGTGGGTGGGTCCCACGGTCGGGGTGGCTGCCGGTGGTACCGGTGCGCGAGGTAGAGACTTAGGAGGTTGTGCTGGCGGTCGTTGCGGGTCAGGCGGACGGCGCGGCGGCCGTGGCGTTGGTTAGCGAGGACGTGGAAAAGGATGATGAGGTTGTGCGTTTGGATGTTAGGGCACGGAGCGAAGTTACGGGTGCTTTGGGAGTCCGTTAGGGGTGCATTTAAAAAAGGAGGTGAGGGAGTAGATAAGAAAAGGGGAGTATGGGGAAATATTTTCACTGCTTCCCTTGGAAAAGTTTAATTTGGATACAGTGAAGGCAAGTGAATCTGAAAGATAAGGAGGATAAAAAAAAAAAAAAAAAAAAAAAAAAAAAGGGGGAGGTGTAGGTTGATCCCGAGGACGTTTACTAACTGGCATTGGAAGGCTATGCGGCCGGGCATCTGGTGGGAACACAAAGATATATGTTTTGGGGATGCGTTTGATAACGGCTCCGGCGCAGCCCTTTTGAGGTGGTGCCAGGGGCCCGGGTGCGAGTGGCGGGTCTTTGGCTGGAAAAAGAAAGGGGCGTGTTGGAAATTTAGTGAAGGGCAATGTAAGTTTGGGGGCAGCGTGTCAGTTCAAACACGAGTGTTCCGGTTGTGGAGGTTTCCCACTCTTTGGCCAGGTGTTTCAAAGGGGGAAAGAAAAGTTGGGGGAAGGTTTTGGTAACAGGGAGGACGCTAGTGAGGGTCGAGGGATGCGTCCCTATTTAAATAGATATCCGGATGACCGGGCGGCGGAGCTGTTTGCTACGGGTTTTATGGAAGGTTTCCGGGTTCCGGTTGATTTTGGGGCGCCGGTGTTTCGCCCGGGTAATTCTGGGTCCGGAAAAGGACATCCAGAGGTGGTGACGGAAAGGCTGCAGAAGGAGGTGGAGCGGGATGGATGGCGGGTTCTGGTCCAGGACCCGTCACTCCCCAACTTGAGGGTTTTCGCTGCTGGGAGTGGTACCCAAGAAGGAGTCGAACGAGTATCGGCTCCTTCATCATCTCTCTTACCCGGCTGGGTTGTTGGTGAACAGCGGGATTTCACCCGAGTGCCGGCGGTCTGTTATGTATCGTTTGACAAGGCGTTGGAGTTAGTGTGGGTAGTGGGCAAGGGGCCCCGATGACCAAGGCGGACGTGGAAGCAGCTTTACGGTTACTTCCGGTGCACCCGGAGAGTTTTTTCACCTTTGGGGTGCAGGTGGGATGGGCAGTACTATGTGGATCAGTTCCTGCCCATGGGTTGTTCTATTTCGTGCGCTTAGTTTGAAGCGTCAGTTCGTTTGTGGAATGGGTAGTCAGGGATGTGGCGGGTGTCCACTCAGGGATACACTATTTGGATGATTTCTTTTGCGTGGGCCCAGTGGGCTCCTCGGTTTGTTCCTTGCTGTTATTTACATGAGAACGCATTGCAGGAAGCCTGGGATTCCGGTGGCACGGGGGAAGACAGAAGGGCCAGTGACGTCCCTGTGTTTCTTGGGCATTGAAATTGACACGGTGGCTATGGAATGCCGATTGCCGGAGGACGAGCTGCGTGTTTTGAAGGTGTCGGTGCAGTTGTTGCACTGGGCTAAGAGGGTGCAGTTACAGGATTTCAGTCGGTCCTTGGGAAGTTGAATTTTGCCGGTCGCACTAGGCCTATGGGGCGAATATTTAACAGGCGTCTGGCAAGCGCAATGGCAGGGGTGATTGCTACAAATTATTTGTCAGAGTGACAATGACAATGAAAGGAGGTTTGCTGGTGTGGGGCTGCATTCCTTGAATGATACAACGGACGGACGTTATGGGTGAACAGGGCAGTATCAGATATCCAGCTGGAACTGTTTATTGATGCGGCGGGGGCATCAGGTTTTGGGGCAATTTTAGGACGCATTGGTGTGTGGTCTAATGGCCACGGCTTTGGGTGGAAAAAGGGGTTTGTGACATATTTGGCGCTGGTGGAAATGTTCCCCCATCATAGTGGCGATGGAGTTTTGGGGCCCAGAATTTGCGGGCAAGAAGCTTGGTGTGCATTGTAATGACATGGCAGTGGTGTATTTCGATCCATTCATGGTCGTCAAAATCGCCCCCGGTGGTGTGCTACTTGAGACATCTGGTGTTGGGGTTGCTTAGAACTCAACAGGTGCATGGTGGCGCAGCATGTGCCCGGAGTGCAAAGTGTAGTGGCTGATGCGCTCTCGGTTTCAGTCCCACAGGTTCAGGCGACTGGTGCCAGGAGCGGACAAGGTTGGAGAACTATGCCCGGCATGGCTGTGTGACCTGGCGTCGGGTAGCATTTGAGGGAATCAGGAGACCGGTGACTGAGGCTACTTGTGTCGATACCAGGCTGTGTGGCGGGAATGGGAGGAATTGGAGAAGGCGGATTTTATGGAGCTTGGTTAGACAGGCCGAGTGCTGGGGGTTTTGTCATTGATTAGCTGGGATTTTTCAGCAGGCCGGTCCGTTTCGGTGATGATTACAAGTTGGGCGGTGTTGGCCTTCTTGTTAAAATGCAAGGGGTTCGGGACGTGGCAAAGGATTTTCTGGTGCGGTAGGGGATAAAGGGTTTTCAAAGGACGCGTGGTCGCGAGACAGGAGACGGCCACTATTGTTTCCGTCGTTGATTGGTTGGTGATGTGTTTGGGGGATATATGCTCGTACGATTAGGTACGAGGCTGTTTAAGGTTGCCTTCGTATTGGCATTTTCGGGGCTTTCTGCATCAGAGAATTTGGTAGCCCTGCCAGGCATGCGGTAGGCGGGCTGTTATTAGAGGTTGTTACGCTTGGTAAGGATGGCGCGAGTGCCGGCATGGTTTTCGATAGACAGACCAAATAGGTGGGGGACGTCTGGTGACATTGTTTGAATTGCCAGGGCACCACCTATGCCCAGTGGTTCAGGTGGTGGAATTCTTGCAGGTGTGGGGTGGCTACCCCGGTGTTTCTTTAGACATGTGGATGGATCTGCCTTATCGTGATTCCAGTATGGCAGTGTTGAAGACGGCTTTAGTAAGGGCCGGGGGAGTAGCCAAGGGATTATGGGCCCACTCCTTTCGGATTGGGGCAGCGACCGAAGCGGCTACGTGGGGGGGCTGAGTGAGGATTGGACCCGGTGGATTGGGAGCTGGGATTCCTCCAGGTTTCGTTTGTATATTAGACCACATCTGATTAGGTGATGTTTGGTGACAGGGGGGGGTCCTTTATTGAGGATGGTTTGGTGGGCAGTCTCTTCGTGCGGAGCGGCGATGTAGGAAGCCCGTGTGAAATGGCTCGGAGTTCGGGGCATGACTTGGAGTAGAGTTCGCCCTGAATTGGTGTATTATAGCCGGATTGACAAGGAACCTGTTGTTTTAATGCTGCATGTGGGGGGGAATGACTTTGGAGTGTGGACGGCGTGAGAGTTAAAAGGGAGAGCAAGTTGGACTTACTTCATTTGTGGAGGGCGTTCCATGGCATTGTGATTGTGAGGTCCGATATGGTAGCCCGAAGGCAGTGGCGTTTTAGGAGTGGATCGGATTCACAGGGCCTGGGAAAAAATGGAACCGGGCGATTGGCAGGTTTGGAGCGTGGAACGGAGGTTGGTGGTTCGATTCGAGGAGTTGGAGAAGTCCACCGAGCAGTATTTGAGGCGTGATGGGGTCCATTCTCACGGATGGCGGTTGGATTTGTGGACGTTGGGTTTGAAGGATGGAATAGAACGAGCATTGGGGGTGTGGGGGGGCCCGGGCCAAGTAAGGTGTCACTTGGCCGGTCTGTGGCGGGGTGATAGGTCCGTTCAGAGAGGTTTGGTGTACCGACAGTAGGTTTGTTGGTATGAAGCCACTCAGGGGGAGTGGCTTTGAGTTGGATGGGAACTTGTAGGCGGAGGTCCTGCAGGTTCTGGGGAGGGGTAATTAACGATGGAACGTTAATTACCCTACACCTCGGGTCGGTTGGTCACGGCCGAGGTGGTCCCCTGGGCCGGTTGGAGGTTACGGCCGGGGGATAGGAATGATGGTTTGGCTCTCGGATGGACCTATCAGGTGTCATTTTGTGGAGAATATGTATATATGTACAGGTTCAGGTGTTAATGGGGTGGCATGTTGAGCCACAAGTTTGGTACATATATACTGTTGAATAAAGCTGTGGCCATTCGGCAATAAAGTTGGAGTCTGTGTCGTTACTAATATGTTTAAATTAAGGGGAAGTTTGTCACTGGAGACCCGTTTATCCCTTATAGATACGTCAAGACGGCCAGAGAGCCCCATAGGGGTGAACAGGCCCATGACGATCGGGAGGGTTAGGGTAGGAAAGAGTTAAGTGCTAAGGTTGGAGGCACATAGGGGCTGCCTGATTGGTGGGAGAGTCGGGAAAAGGGATTGGGTGAGGGACAAGATATGGGAGGGTTGGTGTGTGGGTATAAAGGGGGCTGTGCAGAGGTCACTGCCCCTTTTGACCTACAGACAGCGTGTCCCGCCCACCCGCCCTGCAATAATGTAAAAAAAAAAAAAAAATATATATATATAAATAAATAAATAAATAAATAAAATGATAATAATAATAAAAAGAATAAAGAGTATATAAAAAAAAAAAAAATTAATAAAAAATGGAAAATAAATGTGAAATATATAAAAAAAAAAAAAAAAAAAAGGATGTTGTTTTCTTTTGAGTTGTTGTCACAGCGGGGTGATAGGTCCGTTCAGAGAGGTTTGGTGTACCGACAGTAGGTTTGTTGGTATGAAGCCACTCAGGGGGAGTGGCTTTGAGTTGGATGGGAACTTGTAGGCGGAGGTCCTGCAGGTTCTGGGGAGGGGTAATTAACGATGGAACGTTAATTACCCTACACCTCGGGTCGGTTGGTCACGGCCGAGGTGGTCCCCTGGGCCGGTTGGAGGTTACGGCCGGGGGATAGGAATGATGGTTTGGCTCTCGGATGGACCTATCAGGTGTCATTTTGTGGAGAATATGTATATATGTACAGGTTCAGGTGTTAATGGGGTGGCATGTTGAGCCACAAGTTTGGTACATATATACTGTTGAATAAAGCTGTGGCCATTCGGCAATAAAGTTGGAGTCTGTGTCGTTACTAATATGTTTAAATTAAGGGGAAGTTTGTCACTGGAGACCAGTTTATCCCTTATAGATACGTCAAGAGCTTTTTGGCTAAGCACATCATTCCATTTTTACTAAAAACGGAATGAGGCCTACAAGGAAAAGAACACAGGGACTAGTCGTAAGGGTGTTACTTTCCCCGACTAGTCCGCCCTCTTAGCATGTTAGCACGCCCCTGTGGGCATACTAACATGCTTAGAGGGCAGACTAGTTGGGGGAAGTAACGCCCTTGAGACTAGTCCCTGACCTCCTTAGCATATGATAAAAGAGTTTTAGAAATACTTTTTCCTAAAAATCTCTTAATCTATGCTACTAGATACACGGTTGATTAGGCAGGGATTAGCAATATGCACCCAGAACTGCTCATGTTTCTGGGTGTATATTGCACCTGACAGGTTCCCTTTAAGTCTGCTGCTGGAAGATAAGTGGGCTGGAGGTTGCACGTGCGCAGATAAGATCTTGAGCCGAGAGCTCCATCTGTGCACACGCCAACTCCAGTTACCATTATTTGAAGTCCTCACCGCCCGCGCGCCAGACAGCCGTAGTCCCAGCACCAGCCGCTGCAGAGCCCGCACAGTTGCTGGAGAGCCCGCAGAGATGCTGCAGAGCCCGCACAGCCACTGCAGAGGCCATACAGCCAGCGCAGCATCAGCCGCCGCAGAGCCCACACAGCCGCCGCAGATTCCGCGCAGCCGCTGCAGCACCAGACCAGCCGCCGCAGACCCTGCACAGCGGCCGCAACAAAAGTCCAGTAACCGCAGCCCCTGCACAGTTGCCATAGCATTCCCCCATCCTCCTGCGACCCCTCTCCAACATCCCTGGTAAGCTACATTCAGATTATAAGACGCACCCATCACATTCCACCCAAATTTTTGGGAGGAAAAGAGCATCTTATATTCTGAAAAATTTGGTACTTAATTTCCTGGAACAATTTTAAGAGTGCCAACCCTTTCGGCCATTATCTTAAGACATGCAAATGAGAAAGCCGCAGAGACACCATCACGTGTTTCTCAACGCTGCCAGGAAACTAGCCAGGTCTTTCACCGGGAAGGAACAACCACAGGAAGGGCAGTCTCCAGTCAAGGAGACCACCTATACCAAACATGGTATCCATCCACAGACAGCCGTTTCGGGGTATTTGCCCATCATCAGTGTGGAGTAGGAATCTGGCTAGTGGGGGCAATGCCTAGAAAAAGACTACTTAAGCAAGCATTGTTGACCTTAGGGAGATCAACATATCCACTGCGGAGACACCATCACGTGTTTCTCAACGCAGTGATTCTAGAGCAAAGCCCCCTGGGAAGTATGCAAATGAAAAAGCCGCGGAGACACCATCACGTGTTTCTCAACGCTGCCAGGAAACTAGCCAGGTCTTTCACCGGGAAGGAACAACCACGGGAAGGGCAGTCTCCAGTCAAGGAGACCACCTATACCAAACATGGTATCCATCCACAGACAGCCGTTTCGGGGTATTTGCCCCTCACTGATGAGGATATGTTGATCTCCCTAAGGTCAACAATGCTTGCTTAAGTAGTCTTTTACTAGGCATTGCCCCCCCACTAGCCAGATTCCTACTCCACACTGATGAGGGGCAAATACCATGAAAAGGCTGTCTGTGGATGGATACCATGTTTGGTATAGGTGGTCTCCTTGACTGGAGACTGCCCTTCCCGTGGTTGTTCCTTCCCGGTGAAAGACCTGGCTAGTTTCCTGGCAGCGTTGAGAAACACGTGATGGTGTCCATGCAGTGGATATGTTGATCTCCCTAAGGTCAACAATGCTTGCTTAAGTAGTCTTTTACTAGGCATTGCCCCCACTCCAATGATGCCCAGCAGAAAGTCTCCTGCCATTCAAAGTGCTCAAGTTGCTGTACTAAATCCCCAGTATCCCTCACAAAGGAGGGAATGGTTTCCAACAGGGGATGAAGTAACCGGTCAAGATACGCAGAGAGAGGCTCGGTGAGAGAACCAGATCCTGCAACAATGGGTCTCCCCGGTGGCCTAGAAACTGACTTGTGTATTTTAGGTAACCAGTACCAATGTGGTCTGGTTGGGAAGAGGGGAAACAATTTTTCAGCCCTATTCTTCGTAATAAAGCCTGTCGTTACGTGTTTATTTAGAAAGCTGCGTAATTTCTCTTTTATTGAATCAGAGAAGAACCCCCCCCTACAAAAAAGAAATTTGGCGATGATAGAATTTCTTCAAACTCATCTAATAACCCTTTAGGAGAAAGACAAGAAGGGGCCGTGGAAGGAACAAGCGAACAACTTATGGGGAAAAGGAAGAATGTGTCCTGGAGAGATTAACCCCTAGTCCTCCTAACAGAAAGAAAGTCTACAACCTTACAGATCATGTGCTTGATGCAGATATGCAAGCGGTCTTGGAAAAGGGATTACATTTCTGTATCCCAGAACCATTTGACCTGGTTGAATTTGAAATTGACTTGTATAAAGCTTGTCGTAAATTACATTTAAAAAAGCATTTTTCTAATATTCAGAAAGATTCTAGGTCTGTTTGTGCACCTGAAAAGCAGTGTCATACTAGCCCTTTAGGTTTTTCTTATGAAGGCTCAGAGGTGAATAAGATTGCACAAGACGCGGTACAGCTGCTAAGTCTGCAAATAAGAAAGCCGCGGAGACACCATCACATGTTTCTCAACGCTGGCAGGAAACTAGCCAGGTCTTTCACCGGGAAGGAACAACCACGGGAAGGACAGTCTCCAGTCAAGGAGACCACCTATATCAAACATGGTATCCATCCACAGACAGCCGTTTCGGGGTATTTGCCCCTCATCAGTGTGGAGTAGGAATCTGGCTAGTGGGGGCAATGCCTAGTATAAGACTACTTAAGCAAGCATTGTTGACCTTAGGGAGATCAACATATCCACTGCGGAGACACCATCACGTGTTTCTCAACGCAGTGATTCTAGAGCATTGCCCCCTGGGAAGTATGCAAATAAGAAAGCCGCGGAGACACCATCACATGTTTCTCAACGCTGGCAGGAAACTAGCCAGGTCTTTCACCGGGAAGGAACAACCACGGGAAGGGCAGTCTCCAGTCAAGGAGACCACCTATACCAAACATGGTATCCATCCACAGACAGCCGTTTCGGGGTATTTGCCCCTCATCAGTGTGGAGTAGGAATCTGGCTAGTGGGGGCAATGCCTAGTATAAGACTACTTAAGCAAGCATTGTTGACCTTAGGGAGATCAACATATCCACTGCGGAGACACCATCACGTGTTTCTAAACGCAGTGATTCTAGAGCATTGCCCCCTGGGAAGTATGCTTGCTTAAGTAGTCTTATACTAGGCATTGCCCCCACTAGCCAGATTCCTACTCCACACTGATGAGGGGCAAATACCCCGAAACGGCTGTCTGTGGATGGATACCATGTTTGGTATAGGTGGTCTCCTTGACTGGAGACTGCCCTTCCCGTGGTTGTTCCTTCCCGGTGAAAGACCTGGCTAGTTTCCTGGCAGCGTTGAGAAACACGTGATGGTGTCTCCGCGGCTTTCTCATTTGCATACTCCCCGGGGGGCTTTTCTCTAGAATCACTGCGTTCAGAAACAGGTGATGGTGTCTCCGCAGTGAATATGTTGATCTCCCTAAGGTCAACAATGCTTGCTTAAGTAGTCTTTTACTAGGCATTGCCCCCACTAGCCAGATTCCTATTCCACACTGATGAGGGGCAAATACCCAGAAACGGCTGTCTGTGGATGGATACCATGTTTGGTATAGGTGGTCTCCTTGACTGGAGACTGCCCTTCCCGTGGTTGTTCCTTCCCGGTGAAAGACCTGGCTAGTTTCCTGGCAGCGTTGAGAAACACGTGATGGTGGCTCTGCGGCTTTCTCATTTGCTTACTTCCCAGGGGGCTTTGCTCTAGAATCACTGCGTTCAGAAACACGTGATGGTGTCTCCGCAGTGGATATGTTGATTTCCCTAAGGTCAACGATGCTTGCCTAAATTATCTTAAGACATGGCAGCTAAGAAACACTGCAGAAGCCCTGAATCTTCTTACTTTTATACACAATTACATTAGTAGCAGAAACATGTCTTTACATGAACTGGAGGAATAAAGCAGTAAAGTGCCAAGTGTTGTAATTTAAAAAAAATCTGCAGCAGGAGAAAAAAGAAAAAGACTTAGCATTAACACATCAATACAAAGGACAATGGATTCTTGGAAGTGAAAAGATCAGCATCAGTGTGACAGGGAGACATTAGACAATGCCATCTACAATGCTAACAGAACATTATAGGGTATGCAATACACAAATACACTTCTATAGTATGTAAATAGATGGCTGGAGAATACAGAGATATTTGCATTAAAATTTTAAGAATAACATTCTCTGTAGTTGTCCGACACTAGGAGATGTCACTGACGCACTCCAGGGCCTTGGGGTACTCTGTCCCGGGCCTTGAGTCACAGGAACGTGTCACGGGGATGGCCGGTGCCTGGTTCCGTGACCCTGGGGGTCGCTTAAAATAGGGGAAAATAAAAAGGAAAATAAAAATAAAATGTTATTCATGACGCCACTTGTGGTATGCGGCTATGTGGGGAAAGACGCCGCTGCAAAGTCTCTCACTGCTGGGGCTGGTGGTATTGGGCAGCTTGGATGTTATGGCCCTCCGCAAATAGAGCTAAGCCCCAGGGGACAATGATGGTGGTTGTAGTATGGTGAAAGTTGGGGATGCAGAGGTGTAGGAAGAATTCAGACAACACAGGGGCTGCGGTTTAACTTGTGCTTTACTCACTGGTTCTGAGTAGCTGCAACCCGGCTGGTGCTGGTGTCTACCAATCTGGGCCTCAGGTAATCCGGTATTCCCTTGATCACAGTGCCGGTGTGGTGACCTGGTGAGATTGGCTTCCATGCACCAGTCTGTAGTTGGTGGTTCCCCGTGGCCTGGAGCATTTTGGGGTCCCCTCCTGTTGTCACAGTCCTGGCCCATATGGCGGCAGCTTGAACCTCTCTTGGGTCGGACCTCTGTCCCCGTTGCCGGGTTCCCTCTTTGCTGCTGTACCCCGGACACTAATGTTGGTGAGGAACCATGATGAATTCCTCACCAGGCAGATTTATCAGGTGAGCTTGAAGCGTCTTCCTAAACTAGGGCTCTACACCTCGCCGGTGCTCGGTCCAGTGGGTACTCACACCATACTCTCCCTGGCGACCGTACTCCTTTAGCCCAGTAAGTCACTTTACACTTTCTGTCAGCATGTCGACTTTTGACTGACCATTTGTCACACTGCCAAGATGTCTGTCTCTTGTCCACTGCACTGCTTAGCCCCTCCTCCTCCCAGGTTTCTGACTAGTGGATTGGATGAGTCTCGACTAATAGGTGGCCATCCATCAGAGCCGTCTCTAGCCTGTTACCCAGTCTGGGGAAAAGGGCATGGATGTGTGTTTGAATGTTATTTACCGGCACTGGTCTTCCAGGAATCCCGGGGTTAGGTGCAATACTCTGTGGCACCTGGCACTCAGGAGTGCCACATCACCTCCACTAATATCTAAAATTATAAACACATTAAATCATACCACTGGCGGACACAGACAGAAAAGGGCCCTGGTGCAAGAACAATATATGGGCCGTTTGCAGCCCAAAAGATCATCAAAATGCACAATTCCACCTCTTGGGCCCCTATGCAGCCTCACAGGTTGCACCAATGATATGTCCGCCCCTGAATCATACGACATCTCACAAAGTTTGGAAGTAAACAAAACTTAACCGTCTCCTGAATCTCCCCCATCTATGGAATGTTATTCCCCAAAAATTCCACCATCTATGGAATTTTGTTCCCCAAAAAGTCCAAATATCTCCACATTCAGAAGCTTTAGATTGAAAACCCATTTCTTCAAAAAAGCTTATAGCCTGCAATGACTCTGCCACCTCACCACCACCAGGAGCTGCCGAAAAACCCCTAACCTACTGTCTCCTTCACCATTATATTAGAGAATGTAAATCTGCAAGGGAAGGGCCCTCTTTTTCCTCTATACCAGTCTAATATATAGATAAAAAAGAACGGGTGTAATGCCGCGCTGAGAAACCAGCCATGGGTTGTAAAATGATTTCTTTTTTCCTGAGGAAGAGGACGGAGATGTCTCTGAAACGCGTAGAACTGCAAAAATAAAATAAAATCTTTTTAATCTACAGCATCTGTGGTTTTTCAGCGTGGCATTAAACCCGTTCTTTTTTATCTATATATTATATTACCTCTCTGGGGCCGCTGCTAAACCACCAGACACTCACAAGCGTAAGAAAGGGGTTGTGACTGGCACAACCTCACCAGGTGAGTGTATTTCTCTCTTGTCTCTCTACCCTCATACCGGGTAAGACCCTATTTGCGCTTTTTTCCCTCCTGCAGTATTACAAAATGCTCTGTACCAGTCTGTCATTGCTAGTATGTTTAGTGTAATTTATATCTATATTTAATATGTAACCACTTTCTTATGTACAGCAGCATGGAATCAATTGTGCACTATAAATCTAACATATAAAGCTGAGTGTGTGTGTGTGTGTGTGTGTGTGTGTGTGTGTGTGTGTGTGTATGTAGGGAATGTCATAGACTATATTTGAGGGGAAAATTTAACCCTGCGCTTTAGTTATTCCCCAAAAAAACAACTTACATTAAAGTCAATGGAGCTGGGAGCTACAGTTCATTAATAGGAGCTCTGATTGGTTGTTATAGGCAACAAATATATAGAATCGATAGGAGAAGAAATTGGGTCTATGTCGTGCTAACACCACGGAATCCAAAATTAATATAATTCCTTTATTGTTTGTACAGGTCGACGCGTTAAAGAGACATCCATCTCCTTCATCAGGACAACAAAGGAACAGTATGTCATCAGTTGTACAGAAGCCTTTATATATACACCTGCAATGCCACGTCAGCAGACCGTCCGCCACAATTCAAATAGTGGCGGGATGTTCAACTGTTACATTACCGGACATGTACAGTGCTGGCCAAAAGTATTGGCACCCCTACAATTCTGTCAGATAATACTCAGTTTCTTCTTGAAAATGTTTGCAATCACAAATTCTTTGGTATTATTATCTTCATTTATTTTGCTTGCAATGAAAAAACACAAAAGAGAATGAAACAAAAATCAAATCATTGATTATTTCACACAAAACTCCAAAAATGGGCCAGACAAAAGTATTGGCACCCTTAGCCTAATACTTGGTTGCACAATCTTTAGCCAAAATAACTGCAAACTACCGCTTCCGGTAACCATCAATGAGTTTCTTACAATGCTCTACTGGAATTTTAGACCATTCTTCTTTGGCAAACTACTCAAGGTCCCTGAGATTTGAAGGGTGCCTTCTCCAAACTGCCATTTTGAGATCTCTCTCTACAGATGTTCTATGGGATTCAGGTCTGGACTCCTTGTTGGCCACATTAGTAGTCTCCAGTGCTTTCTCTCTAATCATTTTCTAGTGCTTTTTGAAGTGTGTTTTGGGTCATTGTCCTGATGGAAGACCCATGACCTCTGAGGGAGACCCAGCTTTCTCACACTGGGCCCTACATTATGCTGCAAAATTTGTTGGTAGTCTTCAGACTTCATAATGCCATGCACACGGTCAAGCAGTCCAGTGCCAGAGGCAGCAAAGCAACCCCAAAACATCAGGGAACCTCCGCCATGTTTGACTGTAGGGACCGTGTTCTTTTCTTTGAATGCCTCTTTTTTTTTCCTGTAAACTCTATGTTGATGGCTTTTTCCAAAAAGCTCTGCTTTTGTCTCATCTGACCAGAGAACATTCTTCCAAAACGTAGGCTTTCTCAGGTAAGTTTTGGCAAACTCCTGCCTGTTTTTTTTATGTCTCGGGGTAAGAAGTGGGGTCTTCCTGGGTATCCTACCATACAGTCCCTTTTCATTCAGACGCCGACGGATAGTACAGGTTAACACTGTTGTACCCTTGGACTGCAGGACAGCTTGAACTTGTTTGGATGTTAGTCGAGGTTCTTTATCCACCATCCGCACAATCTTGCGTTGAAATCTCTAGTCAATTTTTCTTTTCCTTCCACATCTAGGGAGGTTAGCCACAGTGCCATGGACTTTAAACTTCTTGATGACATGGCACCGTAGACACAGGAACTTTCAGGTCTTTGGAGATGGACTTGTAGCTTTGAGATTGCTCATGCTTCCCCACAATTTGGATTCTCAAGTCCTCAGACAGTTCTTTGGTCTTCTTTCTTTTCTCCATGTGGTACACACAAGGACACAGGACAGAGGTTGAGTCAACTTTAATCCATGTCAACTGGCTGTAAGTGTGATTTAGTTATTGCCAACACCTGTTAGGTGCCACAGGTAAGTTACAGGTGCTGTTAATTACACAAATTAGAGAAGCATCACATGATTTTTCAAACAGTGCCAATATTTTTGTCCACCCCCTTTTTTATGTTTGGTGTGGAATTATATCCAATTTGGCTTTACGACAATTTTTTTTTTCTTTTTCATTGAAGACAAATTAAATGAAGATAATAATACCAAAGAATTTGTGACTGCAATCATTTTCAGGAAGAAACTGAGTATTCTCTGACAGAAAGCCATAAAAATGTTTAAAAGACTACAAAGATTTAAAAAAAAAAACCCCAATATATATGAGGGTACCAAAAATCAATTTGAATACATCCAGAAACATAGCAAAAATATATACAGTATTAAAAAGGAAACGTGAGGGAAGGGAAAGCGAGCCTCGAACTCTAAAAGCTTGAGTGAGATCATGGGAACAATGTGGGATAAATTCACAACCCTATAGCAGTGGATCGAAAGATCAGAAGAATTAGGGGTATACTTCGGAAAAAAACCTAGGAAAAGGAAAAAGGATTTGTATTTATCTCAGTGTAAAAATTAATATTTTAAATATGTTAAACATTATAAATGTTTTAATATTTTAAAATTTTGAAAAAGGAACGTATTATAATAAATTGTTATGCTTTTATCACAGGACACCTTCTTAATAATTGTTTTTACCTCGTTTACGTTTTAACCTGTTTGTCTATATAGTATTATATGTCTTAAGTTCAGCTGCACTTGTACACGCCTATTATATCAGATTTTAAACTGTATTAGTTATTAGACCCTTTTAAGCATATCTAGTAATTTATCTTACTTGACCCCTAGCTTTGTTGTCCTCCCCTCTATCACAACTCAAGTGCTTTTTATACATTTCTCTGGAAAGCTATTATTCTCTTTTATCATCTGAACCGACGGGCGCATTAGCGCCTGCGCATTTGATTTTTTTTATGATGGTCATGACCTTTAATTACCTGCACGCATGTGCACTTACCTTTTTCCCACGGTTCTGAATTTTCGTCACCTTTTGACGTATGCATAGTTCTGCAGGACTCTGGCAGTCGCTTCCTTTACACATTTTCATGTCCTCACTTCCTCACTTACAACCCTGTTTTTTGGTGTAACCCTGGAGTCTTCACGACATCCTTTTATTTATTTATTTTTTTATATATATATATATATATATATATATATATATATATATATATATATATATATATATATATATATATATATAATTTTATTTTTTTTATTTATTCATTTATTTTTTCTGCTTTTCAATAAAGAATATTTTATCAAATATGGATATTTTTCTTATATCCTCTAATTCCACACGATAAGTACCACAAATAAAGACACATATATTTTTATAAATATAATTTTTTATTATAATATGTTCCTTTTTCAAAATTTTAAAATATTAAAATAATTAAAATGTTTAAAATATTTAAAATATTAATTTTTACACTGAAATAAATTCAAATCTTTTTTCCTTTTCCTAGGTTTTTTTTTTTACAACGTATACCCCTAATTCTTCTGATCTTTCAATCCATTGCTATAGGGTTGTGGATTTGTACCACATTATTCCCATGATCTCACTCAAGTTTTTAGGGGTACTTTACACGCTGTGGCATCGCTAGCGATTGCTAGCGATGTCGAACGCGATAGCACCCGCCCCCCTTATACGGCCAATATGTGGTGACCGCTGCCATAGCGAACATTATCGCTACGGCAGCGTCACACGCACATACCCGCTCTGCGACGTCGCTGTGACCGGCGAACCGCCTCCTTTCTTAGGGGGCGGTTCGTTCAGCGTCACAGCGACGTCACAGCAACGCCACTGAACCGCCACCCGATAGAAAACGAGGGGAAGAGATGAGCGGCAGCAACATGCCGCCCACCTCCTTCCTTCCTCCTTTTCCGGTGGACGCAGGTAAGGAGATGTTTGTCGTTCCAGCGGCGTCACACATAGCGATGTGTGCTGCCGCAGGAAAGACAAACAACATCGTACCTGCAGCAGCAGCGATATTATGGAAATGAACGACGTGTCAACGAGCAACGATTTTTCACGTTTTTGCGCTCGTTGATCGTCGCTCATTTGTGTTACACGCTGCAATGTCGCTACCGGCGCCGGATGTGCGTCACTAACGACGTGACCCCGACGATATATCGGCAGCGATGTTGCAGGGTGTAAAGTACCCCTTAGAGTTCGAGGCTCGGTTTCCCTTCCCTCACGTTTCCTTTTAATATATTTTTGCTATGTTTCTGGATGTATTCAAATTTATTTTTTGTGCCCTCATATATATTGGGGTTTTTTTTAAATCTTTGTAGTATTTTAAACATTTTAATGGCTTTCTTTACACTTTTTATGTATGTACATGTTTGGTAATGTCACAGTTGAACATCCCACCACTATTTGAATTGTGGCGAGCGGTCTGCTGACATGGCACCTGACATGGCACTTCACGTCTATATATAGAGGCTCTGTACCGCTGATGACATACTGTTCTTTTGATGTCCTAATGAAGGAGACAGATGCCTCTGAAACGCGTCGATCTATACAAACAATAAAGGAATTATATTAATTTTGGATTCCGTGGTGTTAGCGGCATATACCCGATTTCTTCTCCTATCAATTCTATGTCTTATACCTCAGGGCTGCGGCTAATACCGTCACTGCACATGCATATAGGGGTTGTGACTATCACAACCTAAATAGGTGAGTGTGCCTAACTTTTTTTCTATTAATTGCCCTACCAGGTAAGGTAAGACCCTATTGCGCTTCTTTGCTCCACAGTATTATACCTATAGGCAACAAATTACTTTCTTATTATAAGACCGCTTATGTGGGAGTTAATATAATTTCAGTGGAGAGACACACATACACAGAGACAGACAAACACACAGAGACTGAGACACACAGAGACTGAGACACACAGAAACAGACACATAGAGCCACCAAGAGCTACACACACAGGCACACAGAGACACACACACACACACACAGACACACAGAGACACAAAGAAATACACTCACAGACACACACAGAGAGACAGACACACACACAGACAGAGACATAGAGACACAGAGAAAGAGACACACAGAGACAGAGACACACAGACACAGAGAGAGAGGCAGACAGAAACAGGGAGACAGACATAAAGAGAGGGAGATAGGGAGAGTGAGAGAGACAGAGAGACACTTAGGGTACTTTCATACTTGCGTTGTTTGGCAACTGTCGCAATCCACCGGTTTAGGAAACAGCGCAATCCATTAAAGGATGTGCGCTGTTTCCCATTGACTTGTATTAATGACGCATTGTGACGGATAGCCTTGCGTTGTATCTGCCAGCCGATGCTGCGTTGCATCCGCCGGGTGGAAAGAATGCAGCATGTAGGGTTTTTCTGCGCTTCCCAGAGCGTCAAAAAACACAATGTGCTGGATTCCGTCGGTGCCTGTCATTTTTATAATGGAAGCCTATGGTGGCGGAATCCGTCGGAATCCATCATCTGATGGATTCCTGTGACGGATCCGTCTTTACACAACTGCGCATGCTCAGTTGAGTAAATTGCTGAAAAAAAAGCTACAACGGATTCCGTTGTTTTGCAGGATCCGACGCATCAGTTGTGCCACTACATGCAACGCATCCATTACATCCGTCACACAACGCAATGCGACGGATGCCGCACAACGCAAGTGTGAAAGTACCCTTAGTTACTATCCCAGGCAATGCCGGGTACTACACCTAGTAAATACAGTTAGGTCCAGAAATATTTGGACAGTGACACAATTTTCGCGAGTTGGGCTCTGCATGCCACCACATTAGATTTGAAATGAAACCTCTACAACAGAATTCAAGTGCAGATTGTAATGTTTAATTTGAAGGTTTGAACAAAAATATCTGATAGAAATTGTAGGAATTGTACACATTTCTTTACAAACACTCCACATTTTAGGAGGTCAAAAGTAATTGGACAAATAAACCAAACCCAAACAAAATATTTTTATTTTCAATATTTTGTTGCGAATCCTTTGGAGGCAATCACTGCCTTAAGTCTGGAACCCATGGACATCACCAAACGCTGGGTTTCCTCCTTCTTAATGCTTTGCCAGGCCTTTACTGTCGCAGCCTTCAGGTCTTGCTTGTTTGTGGGTCTTTCCATCTTAAGTCTGGATTTGAGCAAGTGAAATGCATGCTCAATTGGGTTAAGATCTGGTGATTGACTTGGCCATTGTAGAATGTTCCACTTTTTTGCACTCATGAACTCCTGGGTAGCTTTGGCTGTATGCTTGGGGTCATTGTCCATCTGTACTATGAAGCGCCGTCCGATCAACTTTGCGGCATTTGGCTGAATCTGGGCTGAAAGTATATCCCGGTACACTTCAGAATTCATCCGGCTACTCTTGTCTGCTGTTATGTCATCAATAAAAACAAGTGACCCAGTGCCATTGAAAGCCATGCATGCCCATGCCATCACGTTGCCTCCACCATGTTTTACAGAAGATGTGGTGTGCCTTGGATCATGTGCCGTTCCCTTTCTTCTCCAAACTTTTTTCTTCCCATCATTCTGGTACAGGTTGATCTTTGTCTCATCTGTCCATAGAATACTTTTCCAGAAATGAGCTGGCTTCATGAGGTGTTTTTCAGCAAATTTAACTCTGGCCTGTCTATTTTTGGAATTGATGAATGGTTTGCATCTAGATGTGAACCCTTTGTATTTACTTTCATGGAGTCTTCTCTTTACTGTTGACTTAGAGACAGATACACCTACTTCACTGAGAGTGTTCTGGACTTCAGTTGATGATGTTGTGAACGGGTTCTTCTTCACCAAAGAAAGTATGCGGCGATCATCCACCACTGTTGTCATCCGTGGACGCCCAGGCCTTTTTGAGTTCCCAAGCTCACCAGTCAATTCCTTTTTTCTCAGAATGTACCCGACTGTTGATTTTGCTACTCCAAGCATGTCTGCTATCTCTCTGATGGATTTTTTCTTTTTTTTCAGCCTCAGGATGTTCTGCTTCACCTCAATTGAGAGTTCCTTAGACCGCATGTTGTCTGGTCACAGCAACAGCTTCCAAATGCAAAACCACACACCTGTAATCAACCCCAGACCTTTTAACTACTTCATTGATTACAGGTTAACGAGGGAGACGCCTTCAGAGTTAATTGCAGCCCTTAGAGTCCCTTGTCCAATTACTTTTGGTCCCTTAAAAAAGAGGAGGCTATGCATTACAGAGCTATGATTCCTAAACCCTTTCTCCGATTTGGATGTGAAAACTCTCATATTGCAGCTGGGAGTGTGCACTTTCAGCCCATATTATATATATAATTGTATTTCTGAAAATGTTTTTGTAAACAGCTAAAATAACAAAACTTGTGTCACTGTCCAAATATTTCTGGACCTAACTGTACTAGTAATGACTTAAAGCTCTCATACATGATAGACTAATCTTGTCTGACAGTCTAATCTGAATGAGAACTCTGATCCTCAAGAGAGAGATGCTGTTCGGACATGTTCTATTTTGGGCGCTAATTGAATTCTTCTCCCTGAGGTAAGCCTCTGATCCACAGTCAGCCGGTGATTCTCATAGACAACACAAGGGCGCTCAGCCAAACCAATGCTCCTGAGTCTGGAAAACTCTACTGAAATCACTATCGGCTGAAGAATCAACCAAACCATATTGCATCAGAAAGCCTTCTAATGTGTATGGCCAGCTTTAGTGAATATAGTTATAGAGGGGTTTTCCTATGTGATAATCTCCCTCTATAAGTCAGAATGGAGAACCTCTCTATGAGAAAGGAGCATAACAGTGGATCCAGCTCTTAGTCACGTCTAGGGTGGACCAAAGCGCCATTATTTGCAGATAAAAAAGAAGAGTTTAAACAAAAATTAGACCAATAAAAAATATACCGTACTGTTTATGTGATTTTTATAGGAGTCAAGTTCCTTATATTACTGTTTAATTCTTGTTTTGGGGGTGACACACCAACCTTTTGGGGAATGCTGAATATCATCTACTTATTCTTGAGTCTTGACCTACGCAGTCTTTTTACAGTAATATTTTTCTATCTTAAATAGCACTTGTGAGCACAGTATTCCCCATTAACCTTCGTCCGGCTAAATAGGTACAATTGTAACTATTCCCTTTTTAAATTGCAATAATTTTTTTTTTTTTCGAAAAGCCGTAGAGGGCTGAAATTTCATGACATCTCAGCAGTTTTGGTCTAGAATATATTGGCCAAATTTCAATAAAATATCTCCACCCCCTTCCGAGATAAGGGGTCGAGAAATTTTGGCAAAATTATGCAGCCTGACAAAGGTTAAATAACATTCTAGAGCAGAGGTCCCCAACTCCAGTCCTCAAGGCCCACCAACAGTGCAGGTTTTTGGGATTTCCTTAGTATTGCACAGGTGTTAATGTAATTACCTGCCCAGGTGCTGGTTCCAACAGCAGTGCAATGCTAAGGAAATCCTGAAAACATGCACTGTTGGTGGGCCTTGAGGACTGGAGTTGGGGAACCCTGTTCTAGAGCATATTTAAAATAAATTTAAAAAAAACTCTACATTTTGCTGTTACTTGGTTTCTTTTTAAAATTTTCTAAATAAATTTACAACTAGATGATATCATTCTCTGCTAAAATGGTACACCCCTACACAAATGGAAATAAAAGTATTTTCAGAAAAAGACGTCCAAATTGGTGACAAAGACCTATAAAACAAATAAGTTATAGTTACAGCTTGCAAATAAAATCTTGAGGCTAAAAATGGAAAGTCTTACTTCAAAAAGTCTACGTATAGCATTTGCCTGGTTGTAGGCATTTGGTAATCATTGCACTAAACAATTAAGCCAAGTACAACTGTTTTAGGCCTCTTTCACACGTACGTGCCTCCGGTACGTGTTTGGCAGTTTTCTCACGTACCGGAGACACATACACACGTAGACCTAGAAAGTACCAGGACAAAAGGGGGGTGACCACAAACGGGATATTATTGTCTCTTAACACGATCCTGGGAGAAACTCCCCCCACGCCACGACAAGTATATGAATATACCCAGCTCCAGCACTTTTTTACATCTATCCCCGAAAAAGAAACATTGATACGCCCATTGTCTACTTTTGAAACGCTATGTCTCACAAAACCTATCATCCCACATACGACCTCGGTTATCTACAGACTGCTCTCGGAAAAAGATCTCCTCTCCCTACCCTCTTATTGTAAAGCATGGGAGTCAGAACTGAATAAAACCTTCACGAAAACCCAATGGAATAAGTGTTTCTCCCTCTCTCATAAATCAGTCATAGCATCTAAATCACAAGAAACGAGCTATAAAATAGTATCGAGATGGTACAGGGTTCCAGTAACAGTGAACAAATGATTTCCAGGGGTGCCGGATACGTGTTGGCGATGCGGGACAGAGGCGGGAACGATGGTACACATATGGTGGTCATGCCCAACAAGTGACGGGAATTTCGGTCCCTCCGTCCCCGGAAGCAATCACGGATAACACACGGAGAACACACGTGTGCCATACACACGGCACACCAAGGGCAATATGCACCTTTGACACGTCCGTGAAAAACGTGCGTGATTTTCACGGACGTGTAAAAGAGGCCTTGGGGACAGTTGAGGGAAGGACCAACTCCACTAACTTGCACATGAATCCACACAGTTTGCATATAATCATAGACATCTATGAAGGTCAATCATAATTATCAATAGTCATCTAAGAGCAATATTGGCAAACAGCATACTGCTTTTCAATTTATATTTTGTTTTAGTACAAAAAAAAAATGGGCTTCAACGACGTTACTTTTTATTGTGAAATCAACTTTTGCTATATTAAAGAATGAGACTGCAAACACAGAATTCTAACGTCATATATATTGTATATTGCAGAATACCGTGGTAAAACAGTTAGGCACTCTTGGTCAAAATTACTGTTATTGTGAACAGTTAAACAAGTTCAAGATTAAATGTTCTCTAAAAGGCATACAGTTAAAGGCTATATGCCCACGTAGCGTATTTTCATGCAATTACGCTGCGATCTGCACCGCAGCGTAACTGCATGCGTCCTGCGTCCCCAGCACAATCTATGAAGATTGTGCGTAATCCATGCCCACGTGGCGTATTAGAACGCAGCGCTTCGGCTACTGCCGAAGCGCTGAGTTCTAAGAAGTGACATCTCACTTCTTTCGTGCGCTCTGCATGCAGCCCCCGCTCTGTCTATGGGAGGGGCTGCTATCAGAGCGTATGAAATTGGCTTTTCAGTACGCAGTGTTTCTGCAGCGATTTGAAGCGCACGTGTGCTGTTCAAATCGCTGCAGAAATTTCTGCAGGGACAAAACGCAACGTGGGCACATAGCCAAAGATGGCAATTTTCCTTTGTATTTTAGGCAAAAAATAAAAAATATTTTCATCTTTTACATTTCAAAAATTACAAAAAAGAAAATAGGGCAATGCAAAAGTTTGAACACCCTTGGAGGTTTGTGTGCTCAGATAACTTTGACCAAGGTTACAGGTCTTAATTAGGCTGTTAGGGTTATGGCTTGTGCACTGTCATTGTATGGAAAGGCCAAGAGATGCAAATTTCACAGGTTTATAAAAACCTAGCCTCCTCTAACCTGGTGCCAAAATTGCAGTCATGGGTTCTTCTCAGCAGCTGCCTAGCACTCTGAAAATGAAAATGGTGGTGGCCCACAAAGCAGGCGAAGGCGATAAGGAATTAGGAAAGGGTTTTCAAGTTGCCCTTTCCTGAATTCGAAATGTAATTAAAAAATGGCAGATAGCAGGAACAGTGGAGGTCAAGATCAAAATTTCTGTGAGAGCTGAACCCTTGCTTGACTGCAAAAGAACTTCATGAAGATTTAGCAGACTCCCAAGTTTAAGATCAACAACAAGCATGATGCATTTTGGACACAAGTCCTGTGGACCGATGAGGTTAAAATAGAGTTCTTTGGCCACAATGATCAAAGGTATGTGTGGAGAAAAAAAGGCACAGAATTTCAGGAAAAGAACACATTGCCCATCATTAAGCTTATAAGCATTCTAGAATGCTGTATATAAGTGCCCAAGTTGTGTTGTATGACATGAAAAAGACCTTTATTATACTCACCCAGGGGGCAGTCCAGTCCAATGGGAGTCGCTGCTCTTGGCTCAGCGCCTCCTCCATCTTGTGCAATTGCCGTCCTCCTTCGAAGCCCTGTGTGGATGACACGTCTTACATCATCCACAGAGAGGCTTCCATTGCATTCCTGCACATTTGCACTTTGATCTGTGCCGCCCCTGCAGCGGTCGAAGCGCTCGGATCCGGGAGTCTGCTGTGGCACGAGGGTCTCCGGATCGGGGGACTTGCGGCCACTTAAATTTAAAGGGGGTATTTACAGGGAATAAGAGTTCGTGACGCCACCCGTGGTTCACGGTAAGGGGAGTACCGCCGCTGCCGATAGGAGAACCCGGGGGAGATGGAGTGGGGCAGCCAGATGACGTTTCCCTCCATGGGTATTGGAGGCCCCGGGACTCTGGATAGTGGGGGTCGTTGGTGCAGGGGAGCGCAGGGCTAGTGGCAAGCAGGGGAAGACCATGTACTCACTCAGACGGTGTCGGTGATCAAAAGCAGACTCTGACAACAAGGTAAACCAAGTCTCTGGGTGGCGTTGCCCCCTTGGGGGAGCCCGTCCGGGTATACGTCCCCTATAGTTCTGTCGGGTTTTCCGGAGCCTGCCTCCGTGAACAAATTTGAAGTGTTCTGTTGGCTCGTTGGCATAAAGCTGTCCGGGCCCCGCTCCCTACTGTTGGTAGTGCAGCTGTGCTCTCAAGGGCTCACGCTTGGGATTTCTGTGGGCTGCTTGGGTTGGAAAGCCCAATCCCCCTCGTTGCGCTAGTGCCCCTGATCTCTGAGCATCTTGGGGACAGTCCATAAAGTCACTATCCTCCGCAGGTTAATTGCCGGGTTGCCTGAAGCTACTTCCCGACCTAGGGTCCAGTACCCCACCGTGCTTTAGGTCCCGGGCCAGTGATTAGACTCGGGCCGCTGACCGTCCTCCAAGACTAGGTCTAGGCACCCAGCCTCAATCCCCTGCGACCGGGACTCCAACTCCTCCGGTCCCAGACCACCGTCTGCGACCCAACCTGTAACCTCCCGGGAGTCACACGCTCCTCTAGCTCCTCACTACTTGAGGGCTACTTCAACTCTCCTGCTTCCTCTCCCTTTGCTCCCCTGGAGCCGACTCTCTGTTCTACTCCCTCCCACCAGTCTGCCTGACCTCTAGGTGGGCGGCCCTATTCAAGCTTAGCAGCCCACTGGTGTGTCTGACAGGGTGTGGTGTGAGGTGTGGTTGGGATTTGGATGCTGATGGAGGCAGTACTGTAGGTTGGGAACCCAGAACCATGGGGGGTTGAGTCCTGCACTAAGAGGTAAAAGAGCGTGCAGTACCCTGTGATGCCCTGACTAGTCCAGGGGCATCACAGATCTGCCCTACTGAGTGCAGACCAAAGTATTGTAGCGTGCATGCGTGGGCGGTCTTTCACCTTTCCTTGTACCTGCCCATTGCAGTACTACTGAGGGCAGATCAGAGTGCGTATGTGCTGGAGCACAATGGAAACCTCTGTGTGGATGATGTAAAACGCACTATCCACACGGAATTGGGAAAGAGGACAGCGACTGCAAAAGATAGAGGAGGTGCCGGACCAAGACCAGCGACACCCATTGGACCCAATGGCCTCTTAGGGGAGTATAATAAAGGTCTTTTTTATGTTCTACAAATCGGCCAGGAAACCTATATGCAGTATTCTAGAATGCTGTATATAAGAGCTTACTGGTGGTGGCTGCAGCTTATAACCTGGTGACAGGTTCCCTTTAAGGTGTGCAGTGCCTTCACTCTGTCTACTATTGGTCTACAGTGGTTAGTTCCAGAGGAACTAGCACCCTTCCAAAAACAACTCTCTAAGGGTGGTTTTACACGCTGCGACATCGCTAGCCGATGCTAGCGATGCCAAGCGTGATAGCACCCGCCCCTATCGTTATGCCGATATGTGAAGATCGCTGCCGTAGCGAACATTATCACTACAGCAGCGTCACACGTACTTACCTGCTCGGCGACGTCGCTGTGACCGGCGAACTGCCTCCTTTTAAGGCTCGCTCGGCATCACAGCGACGTCACTAAGCGGCCGCCCAATCAAAGCGGAGGGGCAGAGATGAGCGGGACGAACATCCCGCCCACCTTCTTCCTTCCTCATTGCTGGCGTGTGGCAGGTAAGGAGAGGTTCCTCGTTCCTGTGGCGTCACACGTAGCGATGTGTGCTGCCGCAAGAACGAGGATCAACTTCGCCCAAGCGACAGCACTGATAATTGGGAGAGGACCCCCATGTCAACGAGGAGCGATTTTGGTCGTTTTTGCAACGATCCAAAATCGCTCCTAGGAGTCACACACAACGAGATCGCTACAGCGGCCGGATGTGCGTCACAAAATCCGTGACCCCAACGAGATCGCTGTAGCGATCTCGTAGCATGTAAAGCCCGCTTAATTCACTGGGTGTAACTCCTACCTGTTTAATTACTTCATAGGAGTACAGTCATAGCAGGCATGTTGTCATCAGCAGACCCCCGGCTGCCATAGCAAACTATGGGCATCCCAAGATTAAATAGTGTGACTGCCGATGTAGTTATTTTGAATTTGGCTAGTTGATACTATTTTTGAATTATTTTCAGTTCTGATGAAGGCCAGATAGGCCGAAACATTATGTTTGTGCAACGGATTGCCATTTTGAAATAAAATCCTTGTTAATTTTCTGCATCAGTTTGTGGAGTCCCAAGTTCTTACAAACGACAACATCATTCTCCTGTTAGCAGTTAGGTTGTAAAAGGCTATTCTAGTTTGCATTCATTATTTCATCTTTTCCACTTGTGCATGTGTTTTATGTTTCCTCTCTTTGAGTACCCTACCTAACTCTGCACGCTTTTCCTATCTTGGTTTGTAGAGTATAACAACCTTCCCTCTGGTTCCTCAGGAGGCACGAGGAACAATGCGGCTTTTAGGCAGATGGGACTGAGTTGTGGTTTCTAGTGTATTTCACTATCTGACACTATTTTTGTATTATTTTCAGTTCTGATGAAGGCCAGATAGGCCAACATGTTATGTTTATGCAACAGATTGCCATTTTGACATAAATCCTTTTTAATTTTATGCATCAATTTGTGGAGTGCCAATTTCTTACAAACGTATACTATTGGAGTGGAATCCTACTTAAGCACCCAGGGCAAATAGCAAATATCGCACTGGTCTCTAACAGGCAATAAATCCTTAGCAGCGGGGCTGGAACTCCTTAGCGGATTTCACATAGGAATATAGCCAGCATAGAAGGCTAGCATCAGGAGAGTATAAATAGGCCCACTCAGTATGTGATAGGTTAGAGAAAATGAGCAAGTGAGATCACCTGATAACTGCAAACCACAAAGACAGAAGCAATGGTAAAAGACCAAAACACTTGGCCAAGGACTTATCAGGCTGTAGGGCTCAGCAGGAAGGAAACTGACCACACAATACAAGTTCACAGGATCAAGTTCCAAACTCTAGGCATGACAGCAGTAGTACACCCCATATGTTAAGAAGGGGTTAAGACAGTTCTGGTCTATTCTTTAAACAAGTAAATATACATTACGAAAAATTCAGATAAATACAGGATTCCCTCTACTGTTGCAATAGCAATACACTGCTAAAATGAAACTGACTCAATGGGATGTACAGTAATTATTGCTAATTCTAACATAATTATTGCTGCTTCCAGCCTTAACTAATTCTGGTTCCATAAAAAAATTCGAACAATGGGTGAAAACAGGAAAAACTTTATAAAACATTGTTGGTGTGCTTCACACACTTTTCAGACATAAGACTAATATGTTTCAAACCCTTGCTGTTTTGGCAGGAAAGAAAAGAAATATCTTCAAAAGATTACCTGAAAGTAAGAAAACAAAAAAAAATTATACAAAGCCATCAAGTCAAGTTCAAATTCTTATCAATATATTATAAATATATTATATGAGAACGTAAACCTTGTTTTCTCTGTTAGATTACAAAATGTATACATTAGATAGCTTGTTTTAATTTCCCACTACACAGTAAATGTGCCGCCCCAGGAATATGGGGTACTCGGTCCCGAGCCTGGTTTAACTGGGAAAGTGTCACTGGTGTAATGGCTGGTGCCCGGTTCCGTGACTCTGGGGGTCACTTTTAAAGGGAGTTTATATACAGGGGAATAGTTAATAAAGTTTATGTCGTGACACCACTTGCGGGTTGCGGTTATGGTGATGGAACCGCTGCTGCACAGTCTCTCCACTGGGGCTGATGTTGACGGCAGCCTGAATGTTGGGCCCTCCACAAGTAGGGCCGGGCCCTAGGGTGTAGGTGATAGAGTTAGGCACGGAAAGAAGGAAGGCCGCACGAGGGGTTGCTGTGTAACTGGTTCGTGCTCTTTACTCACAGTGGCTGGTAACTGGTACCCGGAGGAAGGCTGGTATTCACCTCTGGTCCCCTTAGTCCCAGTGCTGGGTTAGTGACCTGGTGGCTTTTTTCCCCTGCACCTTTCTCAAGTTGGTGGGTCCCCGTGGCTTGGAGCGTCTGGGGGTTCCCTCCTGTTTGTATTTCAGTCTCTGGTCCGTACGGCGGGCAGTGTGAACCCTGTAGGGTCAGTGTTCTGTTCCGGTCCCTGGTTCTCCCGTTACTGCTGGTGCCCCGGACTTCTAAGGTCAGTGAGGTCCTGGATGGTCCCCTCACTGTGCAGATTTTATCATGTCTGCCTGGAGTGTTTGTCTGACCTAGGGCTCTGTACTCCGTCGGTGCTATGGTTTTAGGAGTACTTCGCTGTACTCCACAGGCAACCACATGCCTGCGCCCTCATGTCACTGTTACACTCCCGTGTCAGAGGAGTTACGTCCGTCTCCTCTCACTTCCACTTACTAACTGTCTGTCTGTCCCCTCCCACCTGGTTGTCGTCTAGTGGACTGGATCGGCTCCACCCCCGGGTGGCCATCCATTGGGTCCAATTCTAGTCTGTCACCAGTCCCTGGGGATGGGGGAAAACTGGGATTTTGTGTTATAAAACATATAACATACACTGCATTCCAAATTATTATGCAAATTTGTTCTAAAGTATATAGTGTTATAAAGATTTAATTTTTTGTTTTCCAAAAAAAATTCATGAATGGTATTGCTACGGTTCGAGGTTTCCCCGAGCCTTGAACCACGTCTGCCCTGTCCTCTTCCCCTGCAGTGGTGTCGGTTGACTCCCCTGCACCACCTGTCCACCGCTCCAGGTGCTTGGCTGCTAGGTATCAGGTGTCCAGGGTCTTGGTTCGTTCTGAGCCTAAGACGGGCTTTGCACACTACGACATCGCAGGTGCGATGTCGATGGGGTCAAATTGAAAGTGACGCATATCCGGCATCGCATGCGACATCGCAGTGTGTAAAGCCTAGATGATAAGATTAACGAGCGCAAAAGCGTCGTAATCGTATCATCGGTGCAGCGTCGGCGTAATCCATAATTACGCTGACGCGACGGTCCGATGTTGTTCCTCGCCCCTGCGGCAGCACACATCGCTGTGTGTGAAGCCGCAGGAGCGGGGAACATCTCCCTACCGGCGTCACCGCGGCTTCCGTAGGATATGCGGAAGGAATGAGGTGGGCGGGATGTTTACATCCTGCTCATCTCCGCCCCTCCGCTCCTATTGGCCGCCTGCCGTGTGATGTCGCAGTGACGCCGCACGACCAGAGCGACGGTCGCAGGGCAGGTGAGTACATGTGAAGCCGGCGTAGCGATAATTTTCGCTACGCCAGCTTTCACAAGATATTGTACCTGCGACGGGGGCGGGGACTATCGCGTGCAAGCAAGTCCTTGTTTTGCCCTACCGCAAATGCACGGGTTCCCGCAGCCTCTCCAGGTTCTAAGTGCGGGATTCATGCTACTGTGCATGCGCGTGACGTCACCAGTGATGCGTCGGCTCCTGATTAGCCATTGCGGACAGAAACCGATGACGCGGCGGCTGCTGATTGGCCATCCATGACGTCATTGGTGACGTGGGGGTCCCTGAGTGGCTGCAGCCGGCGCCATTGCCATCTGGTATCTGCTTTT
The DNA here is from genome assembly GCF_048569485.1 of Anomaloglossus baeobatrachus. Classification (NCBI taxonomy): domain Eukaryota; kingdom Metazoa; phylum Chordata; class Amphibia; order Anura; family Aromobatidae; genus Anomaloglossus; species Anomaloglossus baeobatrachus. The sequence goes on from NC_134353.1 coordinate 653,420,196, forward strand.
GGGCAGGGCTTAGGCTATAAAGGACCCTGGACGACGACCATGGCTGCGAGAGCGTCATTGTAGCTCAGGAGTCAGACTGAGCAAGTGCAACCATTGTGTGGCCTCAGCGCCAAGTCAAACCTGCAGAGCTTATGAAGGATTGTGACTGGAAGTGGTAGGCAGAGTTAGGCGTCCGGTGCCCATCACGCCAAGATTTGCAGCGAGGCACAGCCAGGGCCAGTTACCCCGCTCCAGGCCTACCATCTCAGTGATACAGCAGCAGCTCAGTGACGCCAACTGAGCTGCCTCTACTGACCCGGTGTGCCCCCTATGCACATGGTCAGTGTTCTCTAGGCCTCCCTGTGCCGTAAACTGGAGAGGTCCGATGCTCGGGGGTGTGCTGTGAACACCACCGATTGTGTTTTTTATTTTGTGTCCCTCTGAAGTCGTGCTATCCGATCGCCTGTCTATCTGTGGCTTTCTCATCCGCAGGAGACGATTCAGCTATTGTTAGTTGTGCTCTAATCGTACCCCCGTGTTACAGGTATTGTGTCTCTGCACTCTTTGGATCACTGAAATTGATCTGAAACTTCTGTGATAATTAGTTTGCCAGGTGATTCCAATTAAAATACAAAAAAGGACGTCAACATTATTATGCTACTTTCACACTTGCGTTAGTCGCAATCCGCCGTTTTGGAAAACAGCGCAATGTGCCTGCGTTCCATCCGCCATGTGACAGCTCAGTCGTGGAACAACTGACCGTCGGGCGGCAGGAACGCAGCATGTAGCATTTTTTGAGCGGCGGAATCCTTTTTTTTCACTGCGAATGCTCATCTCTTATGTTTAATCATTAAATTAATGTTTCTCTCTCTCTCTCTCTCTCAGCAGCCGAACGATCAGCTGATCGGCCAGCGTCGGCTTTTGTGAACAATCAGCTGATCGCCCGGCTTTTGAGAGCGATCAGCTGATCGCCCGACTTTTGAGAGCGATCAGCTGAAGGCCCGACGGCCGGCTTTTGAGAGCGATCAGCTGATCACCCGGCTTTTGTGAGCAATCAGCTGATCGCCCGGGTTCGGCCTTTGAGAGTGATCAGCTGATCGCCCAGCTTTTGTGAACGCTCAGCTGATGCACCAGCGGATGGCTTTTGAGAGCGATCAGCTGATCGGCCGGCTTTTGTGGATCAGCTGATCGTTCACAATAGCCTGCCTCCGGAAAAACTGTAAAAAAAAACCAAACAACTGATCGTTGTTTTGCAGGATCAGTCACATCAGTTGTGCCACTATCTGCAACGCATCCGTTGCATCAGTCACACAACTGATAGTGACAAATGCAAAACAACGCAAGTGTGAAAGTAGCCTTAAGCAGGCCACAGGTTTACAGCAATGTGAGAAAGAAAAAGCATCTGCATCTTTGAGCAGGGGGTTGGACTAGATGACCCAGGAGGTCCATTCCAACTCTAATATTCTATGATTGTATGATTCTATGATCTTGCCAAAAGGCATCAAGTAGTTCAATAGAATGGGCAAGGTATGAAAACATTATCTATTTCACGAAAGCGTAAGAATGATCAACATACTGTGAAGAGATTTGTAGCTGATACTCAACACAGAGGGTTTTGTGCAGATAAAGGCCTAATGAGTAGTGATAAGTGAGCACTACCATGCTCAGGTACTTGGTACTCGTTAAGAACAGTTCGATGCTCGAATGGGCATGACTCGAGTATCCGAGTATAAAGAAAGTCAATGGGGAACTCGAGCATTTTTCTGGGATATCTTCTGGAAAAATACTTGAGTTTTCCATTGGCTTCCATTATACTTGGGTACTCCAATCACGCCCGTCTGAGCATCCAACTGCTCTTAACCAGTACAAAGTATGGTAGTGCTAACTAATCACTAATAATGAGGAAGATTTCTGCAACACAAATTGATCGGACTAAGAGAGCAGCATCTAAAATACGATTATAAAGCAGCACAAAGTTATTTGATGATGCTGGTGCAATTGGAGTCTCACGAACCTCAAAATGTTGCATTCTCCAGAGGCTTGCAGTTGTGTATAAACCTAAACCTACTTTTCAGGCCCTCCTAAACAGTCCTCACAAGAGGAATCAGTTGGATTGGGCCCAGACATACAGTTGAAACCAGAAGTTAACATACTCTAGAAAAACACATATTCATGGTTTTATCATTATTAGTGATGGGCGAACCCGGCCCCGATGATCGATTTTTTGTAAAGTTCGAGTTCTGAGATAACGCAAACTTGCGTCCGAATCATGAACTTGGACTTTACAGTTATCGCATGGGGCGGGGGGGGTCTGTAAAATAAAGAATATAGTTAATAATAAACATTTTCATTATACTTACAGGTCCCGCGCCGCGTCCTGCAGACCTGCTAAGCCACTGTCTCTAGGCAACTTCTGCTTCTGCATCCGATCATTGCTGTGCCGCGGGTAACCACAACTGACGACAGGACCTTCCATGATGTCATAGCCATGTGACTAGTCTGGTGTGAATGTTATATAGACATTGGCTTACAGACTGGTCACATGGCTATGAAGTCATGGAAGGTCCTGTTAACTTCCGTTGGTATTCACTGCACTGCTTGTCACTCGGCAGTCTTCAGCTGTTTCCGGCTGTATTCGCGGGGATGTCAGGAACAGAACCGAAAACAGCCGAAGACTGCCGAGTAACGAGCAGTACAGTGACCCCGATTGAACTTTGACTATCACTGTCAGTGTCAGCCTGCTTCTCGCTCTATAGAGATGCTTGTCTGCACAGAGTGATGAAGCAGTTGGCTTGGTGTTCATAGGCTTGAAAGCTTCTCCCTTTTTCCTCCAAATGCAACAATGGTCATTATGGCCAAACAGTTCAATTTTCCTTTCGTCAGACCACAGGACATATCTCCAAAAATTATGGTCTTTGTTCCTGTGTGCATTTGCAAACATTAATTTGCCTTTTTTATGTTTCTTTCAGAATAATGGCTTCTTCCTAGCAGAGTGGCCTTTCAGTCCATGTTGATACAGTACTCGTTTCACTGTGGATAATGATACAATCTTACCATCTTCCGCCAGCATCTTCACAAGGTCTTTTCATTTTGTTTTTGGGTTGCTATGCACATGTCTGACCACATAACGTTCACCTCTGGTACACAGAACCAGTCTCCTTCCTAAGCACAAATATGGCTGGACATTCACATTTTGTTTGCACCAAAGGATGAACCAGACTTGTGCAAGTACACAATTTCCTTCCTGAGATCTTGGCTGATTTTTTTTTTACTTTCCCATGATGCTACACAAAGAAGCAGTGTGTTTCAGATGTGAATTAAAACACATCCACAGTTGTGTCTCTAATTGACTCAGATGTTGCCAATAAACCTATCAGAAGCTTTTAAAAACATGACATCATCATATGCGCTGTCCCATAATCTTTGAATTTACACGCTGCGACATCGCTAACGATATATCTTTGGGTCACGGCGTTTGTGATGCACACGTGGCATCGTTAGCGACATCGCAGCGTGTGACAGGCAGGAGCGACCTTAAACGATCGCAAAAGAGGCAAAAATCGTTTGTCTGAGAGAGGTTGTTTATTTATGAAAAATCGTTGTCTGGTCAGTAATGATGTTGTTCGTCGTTCCTGCAGCATCACACATTGCTATGTGTGACACCGCAGGAGCGACAAACATCTCCTTACCTCCATCCACTGGAAGAGGTAGGAGATGAGGAAGGCATGTTCCGCCCGCTCATCTCCGCCCCTCCTCTGCTATTGGACGGCTGCCGTGTGACGTCGCTGTGACACCGTACAAACCACCCCCTTAGAAAGGAGGCGGTTTGCCAGCAACAGCGATGTCGCAGGGAAGGTAAGTTCGTGTGACGGGTGTTAGCGATGTTGTGCGCCACGGGCAGCGTTTTGACCGTGACGCACAACCGACAGGGGCGGGTATGCTCGCTAGCGATATCGGTACCGATATCGCAGCATGTTATTATTATTATTATTTATTATAATAGTGCCATCAATTCCATGGCGCTTTACATGTGAAAGGGGTATACATAATAGGGACAAGTACAATAATCATAAACAGTACAAGACACAGACAGGTACAGGAGGAGAGAGGTCCCTGCCCGCGAGGGCTCACAGTCTACAAGGGATAGATGAGGATACAGTAGGTTAGGGTAAGCATGTAAAGTACCCTTTAGTGTATGTAAACTTTTGACTTGCAGAAAGTAATAAAAATGCCTTAAAACATTCTCTCTCTCATTATTCTGGCATTTGGGAAATATATAGAATTTTGGTAATCCTAACCGACCTAAAGCAGAAAAGGTTTATTCTGATTTCATTGTCAGATAGTGAGAAAATATGCATATGCATCTTTTTATATTGTGTATGTTAAGTTCTGGTTTCATCTGTAGGGCCCCACCCTGTTTTTTTGTCCCTTTCCTGGTATATATGTCCATCTCCTGAGCCCTTCCTGGAATATATGTTCCCTCTTCTTGGCCCATCCTGGTCTATATGTCCCCTCCTGATATATACTGCCCCATCCTAGTTTATTTGTCCTCCTCCTGGTATACATGTACCCTTTCTGGTATGTATGTCCCCATCTTGGTATATATCTTCCTCCTGATATACATGTCCCCATCTTGGTTTAATTGTCCCAATCCTGGTACATATGTTCGCATCCTGGTTTATTTTGTCCCTTTCGTGGTATATATGTCGTCCTCCTGATATATATGTCCCCATCCTGGGCCCCTCCTGGTATATATATATCTCCCTCCTGGTAAATATGTGTTATGCTGCACAAAGATCTAGTAAAACGTAGTACAGCGTATTACCCATTAGGTGGCAGCAGAGTAGTGAAGGGGAGTCAAAGTAACACTGTAGCAGAAAGGCAACTGAAGTACAGAAGAGTAACTTCAGCAAGCAGTTCACAGTTGAACCACGAGTGGGCAATAGAGTAGTGAAGCAGTCAGGGTCAAGCCAGGAAAGTCAAGTCACTGCAAAGGGAGGATCAAGATCAGGTCAGAAAACAAAATCAAAGTCGGATGCCAGAAGATCAGGTATGGAGAGGGAAACATAGAGGGCGTAGGGAACAGAAGACCAGAGGATGAGGAGACAGAAACACAGGAAGGAGGATAAACCAGGATTGGTAAACAACTGACAGGAGCAGGAAGTCTGGGACTGGGACAGACTGACGAACGGGGGAGGGTACAGGTCAGGGCATGGTAACAAGGAGTCAGGTCAAACAAGAAATCTCACCAAAGTCAGTCACAGGCTGCAGAGCAAAACTATAACTAGCACAGGAATGCAGGTTCAGGGACCAGATATAGTGTCTCCTTAAACCAAAATGAAGCTGATGGGAGTTAACCCCTGACATGACCAGGACAAGTCTGGGAAACTCTGGAGCGGGTAATACCGGTCCTGGATCATGACAATATGTCTCCGTTCTATCTCTAATGCAAAAACAATAAAAAAAAAAATTGTACTCACCCTCCATAGCTCTCACATCATGTAGTGTTCTCTCTGCGCCTCAATGTATTTCAGCTGGATGTGTGCCCTTTGGGTTGCCCACAGCATGCGATGAGGTCGCAGCATAATAAAGAAGAGCATAAGAACTGCCCTACGTCACAGGAGTGCCTCTCAGCCTATCACTGAGAGGCACTAGGTATTTAAGGCACCTTCCCACTAGGGGAGATGCCTGAGCAAGTTGGTCAGTTAGTTAGGGTTGTCCCTCTAACTAGCTAATTGTCAGGTCCTTTTGTCCACTGTGCCAGTGTCAATCGACACGTACCTGTTACCCCTTCTCGGATGTGCCCTTGGTACCTTGGTACTTGGTCTGGGCCGAACAGTCTGCCACACCCATCCCCAGCTGTACTTGTCAGCTCTAGAGACTCTACCTGTATTTTTTGGCTTGCACTCATAATATATATTAGTGCTCACTTCAGTTATCCTATTTAGTATTATGAAGTTTTTTTCTGAATGTGAACACAGCTCCGCCCCTTTCGGCCATGTTTTTTCCATCTCCTATATAAGAAAGTCCTTGGTTACCCCTCTCCACACATAGCAGTTTTTAATTGCAATGAGATGACACACAGTTAGGGTCATAGAGCTAGGGACCCCAATATAGAGATATACAGTTAGGTCCAGAAATAGTTGGACAGTGACACAAGTTTTGTTATTTTAGCTGTTTACAAAAACATGTTCAGAAATACAATTATATATATAATATGGGCTGAAAGTGCACACTCCCAGCTGCAATATGAGAGTTTTCACATCCAAATCGGAGAAAGGGTTTAGGAACCATAGCTCTGTAATGCATAGCCTCCTCTTTTTCAAGGGACCAAAAGTAATTGGACAAGGGACTCTAAGGGCTGCAATTAACTCTGAAGGCGTCTCCCTCGTTAACCTGTAATCAATGAAGTAGTTAAAAGGTCTGGGGTTGATTACAGGTGTGTGGTTTTGCATTTGGAAGCTGTTGCTGTGACCAAACAACATGCGGTCTAAGGAACTCTCAATTGAGGTGAAGCAGAACATCCTGAGGCTGAAAAAAAAGAAAAAATCCATCAGAGAGATAGCAGACATGCTTGGAGTAGCAAAATCAACAGTCGGGTACATTCTGAGAAAAAAGGAATTGACTGGTGAGCTTGGGAACTCAAAAAGGCCTGGGCGTCCACGGATGACAACAGTGGTGGATGATCGCCGCATACTTTCTTTGGTGAAGAAGAACCCGTTCACAACATCAACTGAAGTCCAGAACACTCTCAGTGAAGTAGGTGTATCTGTCTCTAAGTCAACAGTAAAGAGAAGACTCCATGAAAGTAAATACAAAGGGTTCACATCTAGATGCAAACCATTCATCAATTCCAAAAATAGACAGGCCAGAGTTAAATTTGCTGAAAAACACCTCATGAAGCCAGCTCAGTTCTGGAAAAGTATTCTATGGACAGATGAGACAAAGATCAACCTGTACCAGAATGATGGGAAGAAAAAAGTTTGGAGAAGAAAGGGAACGGCACATGATCCAAGGCACACCACATCCACTGTAAAATATGATGGAGGCAACGTGATGGCATGGGCATGCATGGCTTTCAATGGCACTGGGTCACTTGTGTTTATTGATGACATAACAGCAGACAAGAGTAGCCGGATGAATTCTGAAGTGTACCGGGATATACTTTCAGCCCAGATTCAGCCAAATGCCGCAAAGTTGATCGGACGGCGCTTCATAGTACAGATGGACAATGACCCCAAGCATACAGCCAAAGCTACCCAGGAGTTCATGAGTCAATCACCAGATCTTAACCCAATTGAGCATGCATTTCACTTGCTCAAATCCAGACTTAAGACGGAAAGACCCACAAACAAGCAAGACCTGAAGGCTGCGGCTGTAAAGGCCTGGCAAAGCATTAAGAAGGAGGAAACCCAGCGTTTGGTGATGTCCATGGGTTCCAGACTTAAGGCAGTGATTGCCTCCAAAGGATTCGCAACAAAATATTGAAAATAAAAATATTTTCTTTGGGTTTGGTTTATTTGTCCAATTACTTTTGACCTCCTAAAATGTGGAGTGTTTGTAAAGAAATGTGTACAATTCCTACAATTTCTATCAGATATTTTTGTTCAAACCTTCAAATTAAACGTTACAATCTGCACTTGAATTCTGTTGTAGAGATTTCATTTCAAATCCAATGTGGTGGCATGCAGAGCCCAACTCGCGAAAATTGTGTCACTGTCCAAATATTTCTGGACCTAACTGTACCTTAACGAGGTTTTGAGGCTCAGTTACATTGATCAATGCGATTGCTAAATATCTCCTTTTTCCTAATAATAATGGCAGGTATGCATTTTATTATTCACACTTTCAAGTTAGCAAGTGGCATTTTTCATTGTATGCTTCAATGTTTTTCGGTATGCTTATAGCTTTATACTATTATCTTACTTTGATGTGCAGCCTTATCCTTATGTACTATGTATTTTTTTGGCTTGCACTCATAATATATATTAGTGCTCACTTCAGTTATCCTATTTAGTACTAGAGACTCTACCTGTCCAAGCCTAAAGGGGGCTTTACACGCTACGATATCGTTAATGTTTTATCGTCGGGGTCACGTTGTTAGTGACGCACATCTGGCGTCATTAACTATATCGCAGCGTGTGACACTTACCAGCGACCTTAAGTGACCCCATAAATGGTGAAAATCGTTCACCATCGAGAGGTCGTCCCAAAACCAAAAATCGGTAATGGTTGATTATCGATGTGGTTAGTCGCTCCTTCGGCAGCACACATCGCTGTGTGTGACACCGCAGGAACGAGGAACGTCTCCTTACCTGCCGCCGGCCGAAATGCGGAAGGAAGGAGGTGGGCGGGATGTTACGTCCTGCTCATCTCTGCCCCTCCGCTTTGATTGGCCGGCCGCTTAGTGACGTCGCGGTGACGTCGCTGTGATGCCGAACGCACCTCCCCCTTGAGGGAGGGATTGTTCGGCAGTCATAGCAACGCCGACGACCAGGTAAGTGCGTGTGATGCTGCCGTAGCGATAATGTTTGCTGCGGCAGCGATCACACAACATTGCATGCACGACGGGGGCGGGTGCTTTTGCGTACGATATCGCTAGCAATTGCTAGCAATATCGTAGCATGTAAAGCCCGCTTAAGCCCGTTCCTGTCCTCTGGTTCAGCTGTCAGAGTCCCAATCATTGTCCTAGGAGTGGCACCTGATGTCTGCTTCAGTAGGCACTTAGTCAAGCCCCTCCCACTAAATAGTAAGCATGGATACCCCTTATGGTCCAGTGGGTCCACTCCCACTCGCCGCCTCGTTACCACCGCCAAATGCTAAGGGTGTCATCCGAGTGCAGTCCGATATACGCAGAGATGGGCAGCGAAGAAGATGGAGAGATTAATCTCTCTCTCTTCTCCACAACTCTGATCCAACTATCACATGCAAGAGAATCAGATCACACCAGAATGACACAGCTCATGCTTGGAACAGACCTTGAGCCGAGTTTCATTAACATTTTGCATCCGATGCTCTCGTATCCGATGCTGTACACTAATGTGAGCGCACCCTAATATTGCAAATAGAAAAAAAAAAGTTAGTTTATGTTTAACCCCTTAACGACCGCAGGCAGTAAAGTTACGTCCTAGTGGTCATACTGTTAATCCCCGCGGGCTGCTGCTAGCAGCCTGCTGCGATCAGCGCACACCTCAGCTGATTTATACTGACATGTGTGCCTGCTAGGCACGAGCAGAATCGCTATCTGCCCGTGCCTCTTAACCCCTTAAATGGCGCTGTCAAAAGGTGACAGCGGTATAATAATAGCAATCGCGCTATAACGTTACTCACAGGTCGATCCTAGAAGTCACGTGACGTGATCACGTGGATCTAGTGGTTGTCATGGTAGCACAGGGTCATGTGATGACTCCTGTGCTTACATGACTCAGGTCCTGTAAGAATTCCAAATGCCAAAATTAAGTTTTTGGTCGCCACAAATTTTGTGCCAAATGCAACAACAGGCGGTCAAAACGTGGCATCTGCGCAAAAATGGTACTGTTAAAACCATCAGCTTGAGACGCAAAAAATAAGCCATCACTGAGCCATAGATCCCGAAAAATTAAAACGCTATGGGTCACGGAAAATGGCGCAAAACGTATGCCACTTTTATTGGACAAACTTCTGATCTTTTTTTTCACCCCTTAGATAAAAGTAAACCTACACATGTTTAGTGTCTACGAACTCACATCAACCTTAGGCATCACAGTAACATATCAGTTTAACGATATCGAGAATACAGTGAATAAAATATCTCAAAAATAATCGCACTTTTTTTTGCAATTTTTCCACATTCGGAATTTTTGCTGTTTTCCAGTACACTATATGGTAAAACTCATAGTTTCATTTAAAAGTACAGCTCATTCCACAAAATATGAGCCCTCACATGACCATATTTACTGAAAAATAAAAAAAGTTACGTCTCTCGGAAGAAGAATGGCGAAAAAACCCGTGAAGCGCAAAATCAGCCAAACGTGAAGGGGTTAATCATTTTAAAACCTTAGTGAATACCGATACTATATAAAACTGACCTAAGTGAATAACATCTCCCAACAGGTAAAAATGTAGCAGGTTTCAGCTGACCCCTGCTGCATCGGTCACGAGCTATGCTGGCACTGACCATGGCCGTTTAACTCCCTTAGGTGCTGCTGTCAACAGTGACTACAACATCTAGATGGTCAACAGAGTGTGAGGGCTCCTTCTTTAACCCCATCGGCATACTGAGATCATGATTGTGTGGCCTGATGGTTACCATGGCAATTCATGGCCAAATAACAGCTGTAGAGTATGTCAGCTATACTGACCTGTTCAGAAGTTAGCAAAATTTAGGTGGTGGGGTTTTTAATATACTACGAGTGAAATAAGTATTGAATATGTCATCACTTTTCTAAGTAAATATATTTCTAAGGCTGGAAACACATCTATGCGAGTAAAATCGGTCCGACTGGACTGAAAAAAATTCGGCTGATTTTAGTTCACGTTAGGTGCGAGTGCAACGCAAGTGCAATGCTATTTTCTGAATAAATTAATGATTTTACTAGCGTGTGTAATGCGTGTGTAATGCGTATTTTTTACTATGTCATCTGCCATTCAGCTCTGCTACATGGCCGCTGACAGCAGACACAGACAGCCATGCAGCAGAGCTGAATGGCAGATGACAGCAGACACAGACAGAGCCGCACGATCAGAATGAACTCGGGTGCACTTCACCCGACTTCATTGTCATGCTGCGGCTCTGTCTGTGTCGCGTCCTGATTAGCGGTCACCAGTGAAGGACTCACTGGTGACCGCTAATCCCCTGAGTGACTGAAGTTAGCAGCCCTCTCTCATACTCACCGATCCCCGGCGCGGCACTGCACGGCGTTCACACTGCTCCGACGGCTTTTACTATTTTGAAAAAGCCGGCCGCTCATTAAACAATCTCGTATTCCCTGCTTTCCCCGCCCACAGGCGCCTATGATTGGTTGCAGTGAGACACGCCCCCACGCTGAGTGACAGGTGTCTCACTGCACCCAATCACAGCAGCCGGTGGGCGGGTCTATACTGTGCAGTGAAATAAATAATTAAATATCAGAGCGGTAAAGGAAAAAATCATCAGGCACTCACCAGTTGTTGCTTGTGCAGGTTTTTTTGTTTTATTCGTGCAGGTTACAAGTGCATGGAGTGGAGGGGAGGGAGCGGACGCTACACACGTCCAAAGACGACGGCGGCCGTTTCGCACCTGTCTGGTGCTTCAGCTGGTCAAGACCAGCTGAAGCACCAGACAGGTGCGAAACGGCCGCCGTCGTCTTTGGACGTGTGTAGCGTCCGCTCCCTCCCCTCCACTCCATGCACTTGTAACCTGCACGAATAAAACAAAAAAACCTGCACAAGCAACAACTGGTGAGTGCCTGATGATTTTTTCCTTTACCGCTCTGATATTCATAAGCCTACTCACATCAACGGCACCGCAGAGCATGTGCACTTTTTCAGCCCAGTATAGGATGTTCTAAACGTTTTTTGGTGTGGGGCAGTGCCCTGTTTTTTCTCCTTTTCGCATGAATAAATAATTAAATAATTAAAAAAACGGCGTGCGGTCCCTCCATTTTAATACCAGCCAGATAAAGCCATACGGCTGAAGGCTGGTATTCTCAGGATGGGGAGCTCCACGTTATGGGGAACCCCCCAGCCTAACAATATCAGTCAGCAGCCGCCCAGAATTGCCGCATACATTAGATGCGACAGTTCTGGGACTGTACCCGGCTCTTCCCGATTTACCCTGGTGCGTTGGCAAATCGGGGTAATAAGGAGTTAATAGCAGCCCATAGCTGCCACTAAATCCTAGATTAATCATGTCAGGCGTCTCCCCGAGATACCTTCCATGATTAATCTGTAAGTGACAGTAAATAAACACACACACACACCTGAAAAAATAATTTATTAGAAATAAAAAACATTAACAAATTCCCTGGTTCACCAATTTAATAAGCCCCAAAAAGCCCTCCATGTCCGGCGTAATCCACGGACCTCCAGCGTCGCTTCCAGCTCTGCTGCATGGAGGTGACAGGAGCTGCAGCAGACACCGCCGCTCCTGCCAGATCCACACAGCAACTGAGGTGAGTATCGCGATCAGCTGAGCTGTCACTGAGGTTACCCGGTGGCCGCCACTGGATCCAGCGGTGGCCGCGAATATCCTCAGTGACAGCTCAGCTGATCGCGCTACTCACCTCATTTGCTGCATGGAGCTGACAGGAGCGGCAGTGTCTTCTGCAGCTCCGGTCACCTCCATGCAGCAGAGCTGGAAGCGACGCTGGACCATCCTGGATTACGCCGGACATGGAGGTCTTTTTGGGGCTTATTAAATTGGTGATGAGGGAATTTGTTAGTGTTTTTTATTTCTAATAAAGGATTTTTTCAGGTGTGTTTATTTACTGTAATTTACAGATTAATCATGGAAGGTATCTCGGGGAGACGCCTGACATGATTAATCTAGGATTTAGTGGCAGCTATGGGCTGCCAATAACTCCTTATTACCCCGATTTGCCAACGCACCAGGGCAAATCGGGAAGAGCTGGGTACAGTCCCAGAACTGTCGCATCTAATGTATGCGGCAATTCTGGGCGGCTCCTGACTGATATTGTTAGGCTGTGGGTTCTCCATAACGTGGAGCTCCCCATCCTGAGAATACCAGCCTTCAGCCGTATGGCTTTATCTGGCTGGTATTAAAATGGGGGGGACCGCACGCAGGTTTTTTAAATGATTTAATTATTTATTTCACTGCACAGTATAGACCCACCCACCGGCTGCTGTGATTGGGTGCAGTGAGACACCTGTCACTCAGCGTGGGGGCGTGTCTCACTGCAACCAATCATAGGTGCCTGTGGGCGGGGAAAGCAGGGAATACGAGATTGTTTAATGAGCGGCCGGCTTTTTCAAAATAGTAAAAGCCGCCGGAGCAGTGTGAATGCTGTGCAGCGCCGCGCCGGAGATCGGGGAATGGTGAGTATGAGATAGGAGAGGAAAATGACCGACAGACTGTGAGAGAGGGACAGAGATAGTGACGGACCGACAGAGAGAGAATAGAGACCGAGAGGGAGAGACCGACTGACAGAGATAGTGATTGACAGACATTGTGAGACATCACTCGTTTCCAGTGTTTTAGGAAAGATGCGAGAAATGTATTTAGAAAATCGCATGTCACTAGGATGGTGTGAGTGCCGTCCCGTGAAATCCGATTATTTACACGCTCCCATAGACTTGCATTGGAGAGACTCGCAATAGAAACTCGCAAAAAAGCAGCATGCTGCGATTTTTTTCTCAGTCCAATTTGGACTGAGAAAAAAATCGCAGATGAGAGCTGAATCATTCACTAACATGTGTCCGATTCCAATGCGAGATTTTCTCGCATTGCTCTACTGCGAGAAACTCGCAAGTGAGAAGCAGCCCTAAAGGGGCTATTGACATGAATTTCTCACCAGCTGTTGATAACAACTGATCCAATCCACAAAGACTAAGAAATCAAAGCATAGATGTTTGTATATTAATGTATAATAATGAGAAATAAAACGGGCAAAAAATTTAAATACGCTTACTGAAATGTATTTAATACTTTGTACAAAAGCTTTTGTTGGTGATGACAGCTTCAAGACGCCTCCTGTATGGAGAAACTAGTTGCATGCCTTAAGCTGGGTTTACACACTGCAACATCGCAAACGACATCGCTGTAACGTCACCGGTTTTGTGACGTTACAGCGACCTCCCCAGCGACATTGCAGTGTGTGAAACCTATCAGCGACCTGGCCCCTGCTGTGAAGTTGTGATCGCTACAAATCGTTCAGGACCATTCCTAGGTCCTTTGTTTCCCGTTGTGCAGCATGCATCGCTAGCAAGTTTCAGTGTGTAAAGGGGACTTTACAGCGACTCCGCGGCTCTGTCTGTGTAGCGTCCTGATTAGCGGTCACCGGTGAAGGATTCACCGGTGACCGCTAATCCCCCGAGTGACTGAAGTGTCCCCCCCTCTCTCATACTCACCGATCCCCGATCACCGGCGCTGCATGGCGTTCACTCTGCTCCAGCGGCTTTTCCTTTTTTGAAAAAGCCGGCCGCTCATTAAACAATCTCGTATTCCCTGCTTTTCCCTGCCCACTGGCAAATATGATTGGTTGCAGTGAGACACGCCCACACGCTGAGTGACAGCTGTGTCACTGCACCCAATCACAGCAGCCGGTGGGCGTGTCTATACTGTGCAGTAAAATAAATAAATAAATAATTAAAAAATCCGGCGTGAGGTCCCCCCCAATTTTAATACCAGCCAGATAAAGCCATACGGCTAAAGGCTGGTATTCTCAGGATGGGGAGCTCCACGTTATGGGGAACCCCCCAGCCTAACAATATCAGCCAGCAGCCGCCCAGAATTGCCGCATACATTAGATGCGACAGTTCTGGGACTGTACCCGGCTCTTCCCGATTTGCCCTGGTGCGTTGGAAAATCGGGGTAATAAGGAGTTATTGGCAGCCCATAGCTGCCACTAAATCCTAGATTAATCATGTCAGGTGTCTCCCCGAGATACCTTCCATGATTAATCTGTAAATTACAGTTAAAAAACACACACCCAAAAAATCCTTTATTAGAAATAAAAAACACTAACAAATTCCCTTATTACCAATTTATTACCCACAACAAAGCCCTCCTTGTCCGGCGTAATCCACGGTCCTCCAACGTCGCATCCAGCTCTGCTGCATGCAGGTGACAGGAGCAGCAGAATACACAGCCGCTCCTGTCACCTCCACGCAGCTAATGAAGAGAGCCGTGTGATCGGCTGAGCTGTCACTGAGGTTACCTGGATCCAGCGGTGGCTGCGGGTAACCTCAGTGACAGCTCAGCTGATCGCGCTACTCACCGCCGCTCCGGTCAGCTCCACGCAGCAAATGAGGTGAGTAGCGCGATCAGCTGAGCTGTCACTGAGGTACCCGCGGCCACCGCTACATCCACCGCTGGATCCAGGTAACCTCAGTGACAGCTCAGCCGATCACACGGCTCTCTTCATTAGCTGCGTGCAGGTGACAAGAGCGGCTGTGTCTTCTGCTGCTCCTGTCACCTGCATGCAGCAGAGCGACGTTGGAGGACCGTGGATTACGCCGGACAAGGAGGGCTTTGTTGTGGGTAATAAATTGGTAATGAGGGAATGTGTTTGTGTTTTTTATTTCTAATAAAGGATTTTTCGGGTGTGTGTTTTTTAACTGTAATTTACAGATTCATCATGGAAGGTATCTCGGGGTGACGCCTGACATGATTAATCTAGGACTTATTGGCAGCTATGGGCTGCCAATAACTCCTTATTACCCCTATTTGCGAACGCACCAGGGCAAATCGGGAAGAGCCGGGTACAGTCCCAGATCTGTCGCATCTAATGAATGCGGCAATTCTGGGCGTCTGCTGGCTGATATTGTTAGGCTGGGGGCTCCCCATAACGTGGGGCTCCCCATCCTGAGAATACCAGCCTGCAGCCGTATGGCTTTATCTGGCTGGTATTAAAATAGGGGGGGACCGCACGCCGGATTTTTTAATTATTTATTTATTTACACGGCACACAGAGCCGCGCGGCATTAAATGAAGTCGGGTGAAGTTCACCTGCTGTCCCCAACGACCAGCTAGTCGCTCTGCAGGTCCGGATCGCTGTTAGGTCGTTGGCCAGGTCTGCCTGTTTGACAGCTCACCAGAGACTTTGTAGCGATCCCGGCTAGGTTGAGATCACAGGTTGGATCGCTAGAAAGTCTCAGTGTGTAAAGCCAGCATTACTCAGGTGTGATTTTGGCCCATTCTTCCTCACTCTTCAAATCTTGAAGGTTCCATGGGCTCCTTCTATGAACTCTGAACTTTAGTTCCTTCCAGAATTTTATATTGGATTCAGGTCACATGACTGGGCTATTTTAGCAGCTTTGTTTATTTACTCTGAAACCAATTGATTATTTCCTTGGCTGCGTATTTAAGATCATTGTCTTGCAGAAATGTCCACCTATGTTTCATCTTCATCATCCTGGTACTTGGCAGTAGATTTTTTTTATCAAGAATGTCTCAGTACATTTGTCTGTTTATCCTCCCTTCAATTATATGAAGTTTGCCAGTGTTGTATGCTGAAAAATAGCCCCACACTATGATGATCCCACCTCCAAACCTCACTGTTGGGATGGTGAATTTGGGGCAATATTCATTGCCTTTTGGCCTCCAAACATTGGATTATAGCATCCAAACGGTTCAATTTTAGTCTTGATATTGATATTGTGACCTACACAAGGTCACAAGATCAATTTAGTTTATTCACTTCTAGAGCGCCATTAATTCCACAGCTCTTTACAGACATTATGCAAAAGATCCCCATGATAAAGGTGAAGTCAGCACAGGTGGAAAGTACTGATGAAACAATCACTCACAATTAATGATTTTAAGCAGTGTTAGGCTATGTGCCCACGGGACTCTGTATCCGCGGATTTTTCTGCAGCTAAATCCGCAGCATTCCCCCGGAATCCGCAGCTTTACATAGGTGCGGATTTGACTCGGATTTCGTTGCAGATTTTGCACAGCAGTTCCCAAATGCCATAGAAATGGCTGGGGAGTAGCTGTGCTGCAGATTTTGGAAAAATCCACGGAATTTCCGCGAAAAATCTGCGGCAAATTTCGCGCATTTTCTGCAGCGTGGGCACATAGCCTTAAGCATAGACAATTATGCTTTCTAAATATCAAGTAATGAAAAAAGATGAAAGTTAGTACAATACATGAAACAATAATTTCATCTCTACAGAAAATTTATACAGGTTTTTGAAGGAGCAACATTGTTTAAACAACTCAAGATGTTTTTAGCCCATGATGGTTGTTAACCTTGGTATCCATTCATCCATACATGGCATTATGGTAGCTCTAGGCTAATGTTCAGGAAGGAAATTAATGTTATTCTGAGACAGCTGCAGGGATTCTCTGTCAGGAAAGGGAAAAGCTCAGCTGGGGGAATAGTGGTTGCTTATCAGATATACAGACGATGACTGCATTGTCACCAAAGGTATCTCTGTTTGTACAGTGCAGTATCATACACATTATACAACTTCTTGTTCTTTGCTAAAGGAAAAGTGCATTCACTGAAAACTGTTTTTGTCGGCTATATGCTACAGATGCAAACAAATCCCAAAAGACTTTTTGCTTAGCTTGGATATCGTATTTTTGGTTAGAGAAAAAAGAGAAGGAAGGCAGAACTCCAATATTAAAGCTGAAAACTCAAACCTTTATTGGCCCATGATGTAAATGACAATGTTACGGTTCCAACTGAACATTTCTCATTTTTGGTTAAATTTCCCTGAAAATAAGAAAATAATCTTTTAAGTACAATTCTTAATTTAAACGTAACCGACCAGTGTTCCTATCCTAAAGATATTAACTTAAAATTAAACTAAATTATCCATATGCGTTAGCTAGAAACAAAAGGCAAGTCACGCTTTCAAATCCTTTTCCAACTTGAATTTCTTAAATTGCACTAAAATATGGCCTTTTTTTAAGTTATAGTAGAAGCCCAGGATAAATTTGTTAGATTTGTAGCAAATCACCATGATTTGCGTTTTGGGGAATTAAAGAGAAATGGCATGTTGTTTATTCCTTTTTTTGCTCTTTTATTGTTATTTTATTGTCCTAGGAACTCCATGCAGCAGTACATTGTAAAAAAAATTCTATTTTAGTATCAACTGTCTTCTCAACACTAGGCGCATCATTTGAAATATACAAATCTTAAATTTTATTTTTTTGTTTACACAATAAAGGTACAAAATTAGAAAAATGGAAGGGATTTGATACATAAGTGGGCTACTCCTTAAACTCTTTACTCCTTAGCCGGTCTTGACCAGACGAAATTTTATAGTTCTGGCCAGTTATTTTATGTGATAATAACTCTGGAATGCTTCCATATAGCCCAGTGATTCTGAGACAGTTTTTTCATGATATGTTGTACTTCATGTTAGTAGTAAAGTTTGGTTGGTATGATTTGTGTTTATTTTTGGAAAGAAAAGAATTTTTACAAAATTTTTTAACATTTCGCAATTTTCAAACTTTAAATTTTTATGGCCTTAAAGGCCGCTTTACGCGCTACGACATCGCTAGCAATTGCTAGCGATGTCGAGCGCGATAGCACTCGCCCCCGTCATTATAACGATATGTGGTGATCGCTGCCGTAGCGAACATTATCACTACGGCAGTGTCACACGCACATACCTGCTCTGCGACGTCACTGTGACCGGCGAACCGCCTCCTTTCTAAGGGGGCGGTTCGTTCAGCGTCACAGTGATGTCACAGCAGCGTCACTGAACCACCGCCCAATAGAAAAGGAGGGGAGGAGATGAGCGGCCGGAACATGCCGCCCACCTCTTTCCTTCCTTCTTTTCCGGTGGACGCAGGTAAGGAGATGTTTGTCGTTCCAGCGACGTCACACATAACGATGTGTGCTGCCACAGGAATGACAAACAACATCGTTACTGCAGCAGCAACGATAATTGGGAGGGGACCCCCATGTCACCGATGAGCGTTTTTGAACGTTTTTGTGACGATTCAAAGACGCTCATAGGTGTCAAGCAATGACATCGCTAAAGCGGCCGGATGTGCTTCACAAATTCTGTGACCCCAACGAGATCGCTTTAGCGATCTCGTAGCGTGTAAAGCCACCTTAACCCCTTAACGACCGCGGGCAGTAAAATTACGTCCTAAATGTCATAATGTTACTGCCCGCGGTCCTCCGGCGGCAGCATGCTGCGATCGGCGCACATCTCAGCTGATTTTCACAGCTGAGATGTGTGCCTGCTAGGCACGAGCAGAATCGTTATCTGCTCGTGCCAATTAACCCCTTAAAGGGCGCTGTCAATACGTGACAGCGCCATTATAAGCGCGATCGCGGTAAACTTTTACTTACCGCCCGGTACCGGAAGTCACGTGACGCGATCACGTGACTTCCGATAGTTGTCATGGTAGCACAGGGTCATGTGATGACTCCTGTACTACACATGACTTGCTTTCACTTTCGCTGTGCCAGCGGCACAGCAAAAGAGAAAGAGAGCATATCTGCTGTTTACAGCTGTATAGCTGTGATCAGCAGATAGTGCAGAGCGATCGGATTGCTGATCGCAATAGCCCCCTAAGGGGACTAGTAAAATAAAAAAAAAAGGTAAAAAAAGTTTTAAAAAATTAAAAAAAACAAAAAAACCTAAAAGTTCAAATCACCCCCCATTCGCCCCATTGAAAAGTAAAGGGTTAAAAAAATATACACACTTTTGGTATCGCCGCCTTCAGAAACGCCCGATCTATCAAAATATAAAATCAATTAATCTGGTCAGTATACGGCGTAGCGGCAAAAAAATTCCAAACGCCAAAACGACGTTTTTTTGTTGCCAGAACTTTTGCGCAAAATGCAATAAGAGGTGATCAAACCGTAGCATCTGCGCAAAAATGGTACCGTTAAAAACGTCAGCTCGAGACGCAAAAAATAAGCCGTCACTGAGCCATAGATCCCGAAAAATAAGAACGCTACGGGTCACGGAATATGGCGTAAAACGTGCTCCACTTTTTTCGGACAAACTTCCGATTTTTTTTTAACCCCCTTATATAAAAGTAAACCTATACATGTTTGGTATCTACGAACTCGCACTGACCTGAGGCATCACACCCACACATCAGTTTTACCATATAGTGAACACAGTGAATAAAATATCTCAAAAACCATAGTGCTATTGCACTTTTTTTGCAATTTTTCTGCATTTGGAATTTTTTTGCCTTTTTCCAGTACACTATATGGTAAACCGATGGTTTCATTTAAAAGTACAGCTCGTTCCGCAAAAAATGAGCCCTCGCATGACCATATTGACTGAAAAATAAAAAAGTTATGTCTCTCAGAAAAAGAATGGCGAAAAAAAAAAACGGAAAGCGAAAAATCGGCCGGTCGTGAAGGGGTTAAGGGTTTGCTCACACCTGCGTTTAAAATTGGCAAGTGCAATCTAATAGAAAAAATTGCACTCACAGAAATATTTTTCAATAAGGCAATGAGGTATTTATCTGCAAGTTTTTCCTCAGCTGTAATCAGGCCAAGCAAAAAAATAAACCACAGCATGGCTGCGTATATCAGTCAAGACTCGCCAATGGAAATCTATGGGTGCCTTCCAATTTTTTTTCTCGCACACATCTCAAAGGAAAAAAAAAATATATAAAGATATACAGTACAGACCAAAAGTTTGGACACACCTCCTCATTCAAAGAGTTTTCTTTATTTTCATGACTATGATAAAAATTGTAGATTCACATTGAAGGCATCAAAACTATGAGTTAAAACATGTGGAATTAAATACTTAAAAAAGTGTGAAACAACTGAAAATATGTCTTATATTCTAGGTTCTTCAAAGTAGCCACCTTTTGCTTTCATTACTACTTTGCACACTCTTGGCATTGTCTTCATGAGCTTCAAGAGGTAGTCACTGGAAATGGTTTTGCAACAATCTTGAAGGAGTTCCCAGAGATGCTTAGCCTTGTTGGCCCTTTTGCCTTCACTCTGCGGTCCAGCTCACCCCAAACCATCTCGATTGGGTTCAGGTCTGGTGACTGTGGAGACCAGGACATCTGGCGTAGCACCCCATCACTCTCCTTCTTAGTCAAATAGCCCTTACACAGCCTGGAGGTGGGTTTGGGGTCAATGTCCTGTTGAGAAATAAATGATGGTCCAACTAAACGCAAACCAGATGGAATAGCACACTGCTGCAAGATGCTGTGGTAGGCATGCCTGGCCTGTATGCCTTCAATTTTGAATAAATCCCCAACAGTGTCAGCAGCAAAGCACCCCTACACTATCACACCTCCTCCTCCATGCTTCACGGTGGGAACCAGGCATGTAGAGTACATCCGTTCACCTTTTCTACAAAGACACGGTGGTTGGATTCAAAGATCTCAAATTTGGGCTCATCAGACCAAAGCACAGATTTCCACTGGTCTAATGTCCATTCCTTGTGTTCTTTAGCCCAAACAAGTCTCTTCTGCTTGTTGTCTGTCCTTAGCAGTGGTTTCCTAGCAGTTATTTTACCATGAAGGCCTGCTGCACAAAGTCTCCTCTTAATAGTTGTTCTAGAGATGAGAAGGTGTGTCCAAACTTTTGCTCCCTACTGTAGGTAGATAGTAGAGAAGAAACCACTAGTAATCTCAGCAGAAATCACTATGATGCTTTTATGTCATAAAAACTTACTTTATTGATACATTTAGTTTGAAACAGAAAAAATGACAATTTTTTAGCTTGGCACGAAATAGGGCAGTGGAAATCACAAATGCGTCCCCCCTACACAGGGGAGAGGGGTGGGTACGGGCATATCAGACCCATCTGAAAAGTAACCTATACCATAATTGACAAATATATAGATCAGTCAAAAGGATGGACTTCAGCAATATAACAACAGAACCGAGCTAAAGCACTGGGAGGATATATTTTCTTGTCCACCCATATAAAAAACATATACCCCAACTGCGGAAGAATCCCCAGATTCTAAAATAACCACATTTCTGAGGGTAATAAATATCTATTCTGCCGCAGCCTCAGAGCTTCATATGGGTGAGCAACCAAATTGGCCCTCTCTGTTATCAGCCACTAATCAATTTGTCAGGGGCAGGCAATTGGTTAATACCTACTCATACAATGATGACCCAAGGTCTATGGGCCAGTGGACATGGGTATATCCATCTACCTGTGCACAGAAACATATAGGTATGAAAAGAGAATCTTCCCCCATTGGGGCCGGAATCATAAAGAAATTATATGCCGGTACCTTATTCAAGCTCCCTGCACAGGGGGACAACCCATCAACTACTAGGTCAAATACACACAATTAAGTATATGCTGAACACAATCACTAACCTGACAGATGGTATAATGCTACGCCCGCAGCCACCGCACCTCAGAGGATGTAGGATGCGTGGGGCTGCAGGACACGGCAACTCTGAGAGAGGTGAGGCGCAGGGGGGTGGGGGATGGCAGCGCTCTCCCACCCATGCTGCAGGGGGCTGCCTGGAGACACTAGGTGGAATGATGGCGGCGTGTGACACATTCACCTCTCCTGCGTCCTTGTTGGGGGAGAGGTGGATGTCTGTAGTGCTGCAGGGGGGACGAAGGTGCTCCACTAGGTGGCCCCCCCTTGCCTGGCGATCGGCAGAATGGATCGCGGGTGGGGGATGGGATAGGGGGTTGCTGTCCCTCTATGTCCTGAGTCCATCTGTAGAACAATCCTTATTAAATAAACATATGCCTAGCAAGGCAACTACGGACCCTGAGGAGCCTTCCTATGGGCCCGAGATACAGGGGCAATGGTCCAACCTCTCCTGCTCACATCCAGCAGATTAACCAGCACGATGGTCGATGGGGTCCTCATGGCTATCTGCCTCCCCCTGAGATGGGGGTGAAGGAGAGAATGGGAAACAGGCAGCTGCACCCCGGTGGGAGAAGAAGTTACCAGCAGCGTCCTCAGACCAAAATAGTGTCATTGCTAGTTTAACAGGCGGCACCTTAGTCCCCGCCAGACAAGACCATCGAAGCCCTGATGTTGGCGAGTTGTCCAGCCATACATCCCTAGGTGAGAACAGACCGGCCACTCTAGCAGACCTTCGTATACTACTACAATCAATTCCCACCAAATAAGACATAACCAATTTGACATCTCAGATCGTCTCTGAATGCAAGCAAGAATTTGCACAGTTCCGATCTGATCTTACAGAACTTTCATCAAAGGTGGACTCCCTGACTCAGTCTCGTGACTCCTCGACCAAAACTATACAATCGCTGACGGAAACTGTTGCCCGTCACTCCTCCCAAATACAAAATCTCCAATCTAACCTGGATGATCTTGAAAATAGAAATAGGAGGAACAATTTGCGTGTCAGGGGCCTACCAGAATCCATCTCCAATGCAGATATCCCATCCACACTGACTTCCATTTTTAATGGTCTATTACGTCGCCCGCCCGGGACTTTCATTGAAATGGACAGGGCCCATAGAGTTCTCCGGCCGCAAGATCCGAATAATCCTCAATCAAGAGATATAATTTGCCGGATTCATTTCTTCCAGCTTAAAGAATTAATTCTGCAGGCAGCACGTAAGAAACAACCACTCTCCTATCAAGGCCAACCTATTCGGATTATGCAGGACTTATCTCGTTATACATTGGCCCAGAGAATGGCTCTCAAACCTTTACTTAACCTCCTACAAGAAAAGGAGATTCCCTTCAGGTGGGGGTTTCCCTTTTCCCTAACAGTCAGGAAAGGCTCCCAGACCTATACAATACGAGCGCCTGGGGATTTGCTGGGCTTCTTGTCCAGTCTGGGTTTACCCAATATCCATCTAACTGGGTGGCGGTCGTGGAGAATGGTGTGGGCTTGGTCGGAAGGCCTCCCAGGTCCTTGGATCGTCCCCCGTTAGGCCTCCCCCCTAGAGAAAGGCTGAAAGGAGGTGAAAAAAGAGGTCCGACCGCTGGCACCACATCATAGTGACTTAGCGTAACTGAATGATGGTGTCGTTCCTACAATGCTAGGCGCTGATCCTGTTCGTGTCCGCCTGCTTAGATTGGACGAGGGGACTGAATGCAGGGAGGAGAGAGAGTAAAACGGTGACCCATATATAATAACAAATAATGTAGAGGTTATACCTCCGTTGGGTACATCGGATCCCTAACAAGTAATTAGTAATAAGGGGACTATTATATATTGCCTATTAATTTCTCAAGTTGAATTGTTGAGTTATATATGACTATGGTAATAGTCTCCTTTCGCCCACAGACTACATTCTATCTTAATTAGCCGGTGGATGCTAGGTTATGCTATGTTATAAATTTGAACTGTTTGCAGTGTTATGCAGGCTCCTGTGCTGCCTTGCTACTTGCTTGACCAGACTTCGCCCCACATAGGGTGTGAGCCTCTGTCCTATCAAGGTTGCACAAGCTCCTGTTCTACGGTAGTACCTTCTTAGTTTTTTGTACAGAAGCTATTCCTCTGATTCTTGGCTTTCTGTGAGTCACTTTCTCTTTGTTTCTTTTAAACACTTCAATCTTTCTACTTTTACTTTTCCTCTGCATTGCACGAATCTCTCCATACACCATAACTAAACCGCCGCTCAGATCGAATGGCAGAGTTGAGAATTGCTTCCCTCAACGCCAAAGGCCTGAACACTCTGGAAAAGCGGGCACAAATCCTACAACACTTTCATCGGCAAAAGGTACAGATAATCTGTTTTCAAGACACTCACTTCAAAGATAATCACGTACCTAACATCAAACATAAACACTACACTAGTTGGCACTTTGCCAATAACCCTAGTAACAAATCTAAGGGGGTTGCCATTGGCATCCACAAATCCCTCCCTCACCAAATTGTTAGATGTACGATAGATAGAGATGCTAGATATATCATTATTTCCTTATCAATTGAAGGCCAAATATTAACTCTTATAAATGTTTACGCCCCTAACCAGGACCAGGCCAACTTTATATCAAATTTGGTGGACATTTCCTCCCCCTTGATACAGGGTACAGTAATTTTATGTGCAGATCTCAAACTTACCCTGGACCCGGTTTTGGACAATTCAAAGAAAAAATCATACTTATCATACAGAGCCATTAAATACACTAAGAAAACCCTTCTTAGATTACAGCTCTGTGACGCTTGGAGGTTACAACACCCCGCTGTTAGAGATTACACTTTTTATTCTACATCGCATGATTCATATAGTAGGATTGATTATATCATGGTCCAACACTCAGCTCTCCCTTGGGTGTCCTCTACCTCTATCGGTAACATACTGTGGTCTGACCACGCCCCAATCTACTGTTCACTTATGATCCCCTCCCTCTCTAAAGTGGTACGACCATGGTGCCTGAATGAGAGCCTGCTTTCTGACCCTGCGTGTCTGTCAGATATCCAGGACTCCATACGGCCCTTCCTCTCAGATCACTCCTCCGACACGACTGCCCCTATTTTTAAATGGGAAGCCCTCAAATGTGTTTTGAGAGGGGTCTTTATTAAACACGGCTCTCGTCTGAAAAAAGTTAAAGCATTTACCCTGGGTTCCGCCTTCAAACTGTCACCAAACTAGAATTAGCCCATAAAAACGCGCTCTCTACAGAAACGCTTAGAGACCTCCTCAAAGCAAGATTGGAAGTAAAAAGACTACTAGACGAATCCTATAAGCGATACCTCCAGGTGGGGCGCAGCCGTTTTTATGAATTTGGTAACAAACCCGGGAGGATGCTTGCTAGAGCTTTACGCTCGCAGTGCACCCAGAATTTCATTCCTTGTATCAAAAGCCCCAATGATTCTATGGTCCACACTACCGCTGAGATATCGGAAACTTTCCATTCATATTACTCAAAATTATATTACCTCCCCAACCCGGCGAGCTCCCCTCACCTCATCACATCCCTTTTAGCTCCCTGAGACCAGAATTGACATTTGAACTGGAGGCCCCCTTTGAACACACGGAACTGTTGGGAGTAATAAAAAACCTCCCAGGCAACAAGAGTCTGGGCCCAGACGGATTCACAGGAGATTTTATAAAACATTTGCTGACCTCCTGG
This sequence comes from Anomaloglossus baeobatrachus, assembly GCF_048569485.1. NCBI lineage: Eukaryota > Metazoa > Chordata > Amphibia > Anura > Aromobatidae > Anomaloglossus > Anomaloglossus baeobatrachus. Next base: position 653,445,807 of record NC_134353.1, read on the forward strand.
CCCCATTGATGCTGGTAACATTTAACTCTATCTCTGATTCCTGCTCGTTCCCCTCTCAATCCATGGCTGCGCACGTCACCGTGATCCCTAAACTGGGAAAAGACCTGTTTGTAAGAGTTACTGCCCAATATCCCTACTTAATATTGACCTAAAAATTTTTGAAAAACTAATAGCAAACAGACTGAGTCCATTGCTCCCTTCTCTGGTTCACCCCGACCAGGTGGGCTTTGTGCCAGGCAGAGAAGCACGGGACAACACCCTGAAAACTATAGACATTATACATCACGCAAAGACCCGTAAAATACCATTGATGATTCTATCCCTTGACGCCGAGAAAGCTTTCGATAGAATCTCATGGTCATCTCTTTCCCAAACTCTCACACATATTGGTCTCGGTCCCTCTTTCTCAGCTAAAATCCTTTCACTATACAAATCCCCAGTAGCTAGTCTAAAGATTAATGGTTCATTATCAGACCCCTTCACCATACACAACGGTACTCGCCAGGGTTGCCCACTCCCCTTCTATACATACTAATTATGGAACATCTCATATCCTATGTCACAAACCACCGGGGGGTCACTCAGAAATCCCCCGCGCTGGCTACCAGTACGTCACAATCGGGGGGTAACAAGTGGGGGTCACCCCTCCTTTATACCTCCCGACCGACAGACAGAGCACGTGACGCGCTCTCTAGCGCCCCTCTTATAGTCAGGCCAATTATGGAATTGCCCGACAATAAGCAAGGAGGCCGCTATACTACTTATGCCGATTATTGAAGGGTCCCCGGTGAGAGTAGGGTATATATTCCCCCGACCTCCGCGGGCGGAATATATAAAATCTCCCCGAATCTCACTGGCCTCCCCACAATAATCCTTGGCACAAACTCGCTGCCACCAACCGCTTCACGGTAACTATTAGCCGAACACACAGACGTGGGATTCAAGATCGAGATAACAGAACAGCCCAAGATTAATTATATAATTTAATCAGCCTAAAGCACACTAGAACTACAATATATACAATAGGGAATCTACAGAATATACATATGTCAGAGTACAGTTACAATCAAAGCATGGGTTACAAACAGGCATACACAGTTCCAGCAGTTACCTTGTTGCGTCTGGCCACAGGGGGGCGCTGTACCCAGGTTTCTAGGATCCTTCCCACAGATGTTTCCTACACGTGCCCCCAGCGAGAAGAACCCTGGAAAATGGCCGAAGTAGGGTTATCAACCTGGCCAAATCCAGGTCCCCTCCTACCTTCGTGACCTCACAGGGAGCACTGCTCCACCCCTGGCTTGAGTTATGGACAATATCCCAACATGGAATATGGGCCATAACTTTGCCTGGGAGCGTCGTAGGCGGACGCCAACGCTCTCATTGTGACAGTTATGAATTTAGCTACAGAACGAGGGGACTCATGACCTGTCTGCCAGTTCCCCATTGGCTGATATCACGCCTGGGGCATTTCCCAATGTCCTGCTCCCATAAAAAGGGTGTGCCGGCATCGTCCGCATGCAGAGACACCATTTTTATGGTTGCCATATTTATCGGAAATATGGCTTGCGAGATATGAACCATTTTTTACTGGAGTCGTTCTGTCTGGCTATTTCCATAGCCTTGCTAACTAGCTAGCAGCTCCTACTACAGGGTGACGGCAGGGAGTCATCCTGTGTCCATTGTTCCCACACCACCTAATTTCCATATCACAGGACATGGCCATGGAGGTGTAAGTGGAACACTGAGAACAAGAAGGGAGGGGGCACTGCCAGGGAGTGATGAGGGATTATGACTGGAGTCATAATTCATCTTCATATCCCGGGATTTGCCTCACATCCTCTATTCGTAATAACCCAGAGATCCGAGGAATTAAATTAGCTGGACAGGAATACAATTGCTCAGCATTCGCGGATGACCTGTTAATCTATATAACTAACCCATTGGTTTCTCTCCCTAACTTGTTGGCCCTGCTGGGGAGATTTGGTAGGTGGTCCAATTTCAAGATTAATATGGACAAATCTGAGGCCCTTAATGTATCCCTCTCTAGTGATACGGTAAATGGCTTGAAGACGCATTATCCATTTAAGTGGCCTCCAGGCAATGTCATTACTTACTTAGGCATTAATTTACCCTCTGATCTCTCCAAATTGTTCTTCTTGAACTTCCAGCCATTTCTTTCCAGACTTGAAACCAACTTAGCCACATGGGAGCGGACGAGTTTTTCCTGGTTCGGACGCATCAATATATTGAAAATGACTATCCTCCCCAGGTTATAGTATCTTCTGCACGCAATTCCATCTTACATTCCAGCTTCTTTCTGGGTAGGAACATGGCGACAATTTAGGTGTTTCGTATGGGCGTCGAAGCATCCAAGATTGCGTTGGGAAACTCTAATTCGTCCAAAGGAGGCGGGTGGGATGGGCTTACCAGATTGGCGCCAATATTATCTAGCTGCAGCACATGCTCGTGTATTGGACTTAGTCCATAACTATTCGTCGAAATTATGGGTACGCATGGCGACTGATATGTGCCCGATCCCGGTTGGAGTCCTGCCGTGGCTACGCTCCTCTCCACTTCCAAATAGCACAGACATCTCCTATACAACAGCCAATACGCTGAAATCCCTGAGCGTCCCCTCTATGAAAAGAGAGTTGTTGGATGGGAATGGCCCCTTGTTTTCCATTTCAGGAAATCTTAAGTTTGGCCCGAGCTATACCTCATCGACTTTTCTAGGCTGCCCCAAATCCCGCCCTCTACGTTTATACCATGTGGCCCCTAATGGGGTACTATTGCCACTCAACACGATCTTGGGAGACACTGCCCCCACTCCACGTCATGAATATGAATACCCTCAGCTCCAGCACTTTTTTGCATTAATTCCTGATAAAGGGGCGCTGATACGTCCCCTTTCAACCTTTGAGTCTCTATGCCTTACACAACCTATTATCCCACATGCGACCTCAGTTATCTACAAATTGCTCTCTGAAAAAGACCTCCTCTCTCTTCCTCCATATTGTAAAGCTTGGGAGTCAGAACTACACAAAACCTTCACGAAAACCCAATGGGACAAATGTTTCTCCCTCTCACATAGATCAGTCATCATGTCTAAATCACAAGAGACAAGCTATAAGATAATATCGAGGTGGTATAGGGTTCCAGTCACACTTAATAAATGGTTTCCAGGGGTTCCGGATACGTGCTGGCGTTGTGGAGTGGAGTCAGGAACGATGTCACACATATGGTGGTCCTGCCCGACCTTGAACGCTTTTTGGAGGGGGGTCCTCAGGGTAGTTCTGGAGGTTACAGGGATCTCAGTCCCCCCATCCCCGGAAGCAATCTTGCTTTATATGTTTCCCATGTCCAAATCTAAATATAAAAAAATCACTTCTCAGACACCTATTGCAGGCCGCAAAAACAGACACTGGAGATCCCTAGATCCCCCGTCCCTGGAGGAGTGGTTTGCGGAAGTTGCTGTGACACACCGTATGGAGTCTTTGATTGCTTGTTCCCAGCAGGAAAGGGATATTGTCGCCAAGACATGGTTTCATTGGGAGGCGCTCCTCTCTCCTCCCTTCTACCGTCATATCCTGAAATAATGTGCAATGTTCTGTCTCTCTTGTCTCTCTCCTCTTCTCTAACTTTATATTCCATTCTTTTTCTGTCTTCATCTTTAACGTTCTTCTTTCCTTTCTCATAGCTGAGAGACTCCCAAGTTTAGGGGTCGAGGTTGGTGATTCGTTCAAATATATGTTTGACTATAAATTTTTCACCTGATTATAGGAGTTATCATTAACAGGAAATCCTTGTAACGCATTTTGCTTGATTTTTAGCGTTATTGCTATCTCAATCAAATTTACACTGAATTGCTACGATAGACATCATTTTGTAAGTGAATCAGTAATATATTCTTTCTAATGCTTTCCATTTTGTATATTGAAGATTTGAAAATTAATAAAAATTTATTGTTTAAAAGAAAAACAAATGGTACAATTTATTAAACAATTTTTCTCGCATTTGCCAGAACCCAATATGTGGTTGAAAACTTCTATTAAAGCACAGTGTAAATCTCAGGAAGGAAGGAGAGCCATGTTGGAGAGCAGATTTTGTCGGATTGGTTTGAGGGTGCTATGTCACATTGGCAAAGCCCCTGACATGCCAGAAAAGCAAACCACCCATAAGTGACCCCACATAACAAACTACACCTCTTAATTGAGTCATATTGACACCACATGTGCTTTACATAATTTTATACTATTGTGGAGTGAAGAAATAATAATTACATTTTTACAAGTACAATGTTGTTTTAGCCCTAAGTTTTAAATTTTCCTAAGGGCTAAAATGAAAAAATGGACATCACAGTTTGTTATGCAATTTCTCCTGAGTTCTCCAGTGGAAAGCTCAAAAGCGAAAGAGTACCATATTCTTCAGATTTTGTGGTTATGGTTTGTGGCAGCCATAACAGCAGAACGACACATAAGTGACCTTACTTTATGAATTACACCCCTAAATGAATTAATCTAGGGGTGCTGTGATCATATTAACACAACAGGTAGGTCACAATATTTAATACCATTGGCAGTAAAGAAAAATAATGACATTTTTATCACAAAAAAATTGTTTTAGCCCCAGATTTTACAGATGTAGTAACGATTGTGACTCATGGATGTTTTCCAGAAACAAGCAGCCATGAATGTTGCCGAGTGAAAATTGTAAGCCTGCCATTATAGTGGCAGCATATTGTAGGGCTCAATATGTAGTGCCCATACATTGTACTCAGCTTGTGCTTCTGGAGAAATGCACCCAATAACTTAAGCGGTGATCTCCTCACTACAGTAATGAAAAACATGTGGATCCTAAATGTGCTTTATGCATACTGTAGGGCTCAGAAAAAGGCGGGAATTTGGATTTGGCAGTGCAGAATTCTCTGGATTTCTTTTGGGGAAAGTAATTTTGCTTTTCTACTAGTAATGTGGAAATCCCCTTTATTTCCGTTAACAGATGACGGACCTGAGCGGGGACTTGTTTTTTTCATGGATTGAGTTGAAGCTTTTATTGTAAACATTTTACATAAAATTTTGTATCACATTTATCCCGTGCTCTACGCTGATTATTTACATTGGTGGTTTCGATCTAAAACTCCAAATTACGTGATTCAGATGGACCCACCAATGGATTAATTCACTATAATGAGGCAGCAGACTTACTCTGGACTGTGTTCAGCATGGTTTCTTTTTAGAGGTACACAAAACTGTGGTGGACTATACTCTTAAGCACACTTACCCCCTTTATGACCTGTGATGTACCCATACATTATAGTTGGGAAGGGGTTCCTGACCTATGATGTATGGGTACATCATGGCGATCATGCGGGGCACAGGAGTTATGTCTCCATGATTGCTGCAAGAAGCTCGGCTTACATTACAGCGTCTGCACTGCCCCTGGCTGTTCAACCCCCTAAATGCTATGATCAATAGTATTGAGGAGTCTAAGGGAGCAGGGAGCTCCTCCCCCAAGCGATCAAACCACTGCAAAGTGATCATGGAGGCCCCATGGTTGTCAAGACAACCTTCGAGTCAGCCAGTTGCAGCAAAACCAAAAACATGGTCAGAGAGGCTTGTGTTAGTGCAGCACTGACAGGTATAATGTATTGCAATGCTGGTGTATTGCAATACATTATACCAACGATCAGAGCAATAAAGGTTAATGTAAGTAAAAAAGTTTAAAAAAGTAAAATTTCAAAAAGAACAAAAAATAAAGAACAAAAAAATGAAAAAAATATTATACCAATAAATACTTATATTTATGTAAAAACAAAAATATTGTATCCCCACATCCAGAACAGCCCGATCTATAAACCTGTTGAGGAGAGATAAGCTGAGCAGTACTACTGAGAGGATCGGTGCTCGGGAGAAAAAAGTAATTCCAATATTATAGAAAAACCCGGCACACAATTGGAGAAAAGGAGAATATCCAATCAAAGTTGCTTTTAATATGCTGGTGTTTTATTCGTGAAAAATTTCATTACAGTCAATGTGTGGCATAAAGGCAGGGTGAGGTCCAACGTTTCGGCTCATATGTGAGCCTTCACCAGGGACATAAGATGCTAGAACAGTATTGTACAGAAATACAAAAAGGGAATAATTACAATAACATCATGATATGAATACATAGCATATCAACACAACGTCTGTAGGGTAATTAGAGGACAAAAGGAAGGGGGGGGGAGGGGAAGATCAATAACAGTGCATAAGTGACGGGGTGTGTAATGAAATGTACATCCGGGGTGGAAGAGGAGAGTATACGGCAATAAGGAGAGAGAAAGAGGAAAAGAGAAGAAAGAAAAAAGAAAAGAGAAAAAAAGAGAAGAAGAGAAAACGAGAAGAAGAGAAAAAGAGGGATGAAGAGACAAGAAAACAAAGAGAGGCATACCCGTGTAATATTGAGGAAGAGTCCTGCACACACAATATATGAGGAAAGATACTATAAAGAAAAAGAATAAGGATTATATACAGTGTATATAATGTGATATAATCAAGGGATGAAAAGAAAATAATATGTAAACTTACATGTAGGATATGGGCACAGCACAAGGCTATTAAGAATCCGTGGTTCGAAATGAAGTCAGGATAGGGGATTATACGGGCTAAGAGCATAGAAAGGAAAAAGGATTGGAAGTATACCAGAAGAAGACATGGATTAGTTCAATTATAAATAGTAGTAGTATGAGTACGTACCAGTATTATGGACATAATGTGTACCATGTAGGGGCTCACATCTAAAGGATGCAGTAAAGGCTAATGCTATAAAAAGGTAAAGCATATAGTAGAGTCAGATAAGGTATGAATCCAATGTAGGTAAAGTGGAATTGACATACCAAAGATATGAGGATGGGTCACATCAGGAGAGGGAAGCCTGTAGACTGTACTTCGTGGCCATGTAATAGGGGAATTACCCCATATGTATAACAAGGCTGAAAAGATGAACAGTGAGTAATGTGAACTAGCAACAAGGGACATATATGCAAGGTACAATCTATAGGACCAGAGGACATACCTAATCAAGAATCGGTATACAGACCAAAAGTAATCTGGAATGCCTAAGAGTAAGGAAAGGGGTAGACAATTTAGCATTTCAAAAGAGAAAAGTAGGGAGGAACCAGCACAGAAGCTGGTGACCTTACCTATTGCAGCATATAGTCAGAGTGAGGGAGCCCAAAGGACAGAGCGGAGGAACGAGGATTATATACTGATAGCGTGTGATATGGCGTCTTAGCAATATCCGGGTTGAAGAATGCTGGGAAAAAGTGACGTGTATGCGCATGCGCATTGCGATACAGACACTCTGCCTTCCTGGCTTTGGAACGCAGGTGCCTGACACGCAATGTACGCATGCGCTGTGCACTGTGACGTGACGACAGGACGTGGGCGTGCTGTGCGTTCCTGTGAGGTATCGTGAGATCCAAGGCTCGATATATCAGGCAGCGGTGGAGCGTGTTATAGGAGAGAATACTGTGCACGCTATAGGACTGGTGAAGGGTGTTCTAGGACATCTAGTAAGGGGGAAAAAAAGGGAAAAATTAGAACATAATGTCAAACAGCATTATATAAGGGCAACAGTTTTAAGATATTAACTAAGGGTTAGTGAGGTTACATGTAATGAATAATAGCAGAATACACAGTATATTTAACCATAGATGCATGGAATACAGAAAATGTATCATTAATACAAAAAGGGGAACGGGTATGTCCCCATCAGGGAAAGAAATCTCATGATAAATCATTATTAAACATTATTAATACCGACCAGAAGCACCTAATTAGTGCCAGGGGAGTATCACATGTACAGAAAGACTCCAGTAGACAATCTTAGAGGAAAAAATTGTTACAATGAACAAGTCATATAAATAAATAATTTTAGTCAATAACAGTAATGGTCAAAAACGACACTAATATAATGAAAGTAAATGACCTAACAAAAGACCTCATATTCCCTATTAAGACCTAGGGGTTCCAACGTTTTTAATGTGTGGATCCAATAGGCCTCTCTTGTCTTAAGCCTATTGATCCTGTCACCTCCTCTTCTGATAGGGGGAACATGTTCAATGACCTGAAAACGTAGTTGGGCTATTGAATGGTTGTGAGAAATGAAATGAGATGGTATAGGTAAAAGAGTCTGTTTACACCGAATAGTGGATTTGTGCTTACTGATGCGGTCTCGGATATGCTGGGTGGTCTCCCCAACATATCCGAGACCGCAAGGACACTTTATGAGGTAAATCACAAAAGAAGACTCGCAGGTAAAGAAACCTTTAATGAAAAAACGTTGACCAGTGTGTGGATGTGAGAATGTGTCACCTTTCGTAATGTTAGAACACTGGGTACAACTGAGACAAGGGAAAGTGCCCCTGCGTGGTGACGTAAGGGTACGTTGAGTAGAGGAAGATGTAGTAGACCCAACGTCAGCTCTCACTAGATGGTCCCTAAGGTTCCGTGGTCTCTTGTGACAGAAAAGCGGAGGACAATTGAAAGCAGAAATAGAAGGATATGACTGAGACAGGAGGGGCCAATGTTTTTGTATACTGTCACGAATAGGTGTGTTGAAGGGATGGTATGTGGAAACAAACGGAATTCTAGGAGCCTCGTTATTGGTACGTGTATTATGAGACAGGGTCTGTTTGGAAATATGTGAAGGATGGCCCCTGTCTTGGAACCTACGGCTCATTTCGTCATGACGGATCAATTGAGTATGGGGATCAGTCACAATGCGGGCGATCCTGTGGTGTTGTGAGATTGGTAAAGAGTTCTTGACATGCTTGGGATGGCAACTAGTATAGTGTAAGAGACTATTTTTATCAGTCTTTTTTGTATACAAGTCAGTGGACATGTTACCCTCATTATCCAATGTCACAGTAGTGTCTAAAAAATGAATAGAACTAGGGTCCTGATGTAGGGTAAACGTCACATTGGGTATACGCGAGTTTAGAAAGGATAAAAAGTTGTCAAGAGTGTCGATCCCGCCTTGCCATATGACAAATATGTCATCAATGTACCTCTTCCATGTTAGGACGTGTGTCTGAAAGAGGGGGGAAGGATAGATGTGATGCTCTTCAAACCAAGCCATAAAGATATTGGCATACGGGGGTGCCATGTTGGACCCCATAGCAGTCCCTCTTCGCTGAACAAAAAATTGATCGCCAAAGAGAAAGAAATTTTGTTCAAGGACTATGTGTAAAAGGTCCTGGCAGAAGGTATGCTGATGTTCAGATAAGTTACTGTAATGTTCGAGAAACCAGTTGACAGCCTCTATACCAAGATGGTGGTCAATACTGGTATAGAGGCTGTTGACGTCTAATGTGGCAAGTAGGCACCCGGTTGGAATAGGACCCAGAGATCTAATGTGGGTAAGGAAATGAGTCGTGTCCTTTAGATAAGACGAGATAGTAGGAATCAGAGGAGACAGAATCCTATCAAGGGTAATAGCCAACGGGGATAAAATGGAATCAGTGGACGCCACAATTGGGCGGCCTGGTGGTCGTGTAAGATTCTTATGTATTTTCGGCAGAACGTAAAACACTGGTGTAATGGGATTGGTTTTCTGTAGGAATTCAGCCAATTTGTCATCAATGGTGCCAGTGTGTAGATGGTAGTTGATAGAAGTGGTGATAATCTGACGTATTTGAGGTGTGGGGTCCCTATTGACAGGTATATAAGTCGTGGTGTCGTTAAGTTGATTGTGGATCTCTGAGAAATAGTAGGTTTTATCCAGAATCACAATTGCCCCACCTTTATCCGCAGGTTTGATGACTATGTGTGGGTTGTTTTTAAGGCTAATGATAGCCCGCGACTCGTCAGGGGTACAATTACGTCTAAGGTGAAACTTGCCTCCGTGTATGTCATTGAAAATATGCTTGATGTCAGTCGTGACCAGGGAGATATAAGTTTCGACAGGGTGATAATGTTTAGGAGGGCAGAAGTTACTAGGAATGCGTAGACCTAGATCACCAAGTCTAAACCTGTCAGTGGAATCAGAGCTGTCAGATACAACCTGACTTGGTTGTGGAATATTAAAGTGAGCTTTGAGACGGAGATTCCTGAAGAATCTTCTAGTCTCTTGGTCTAACTTAAAGGAATCGAAGGTCGGGGTTGGGCAGAATGAAAGACCCTTCTGGAGTATGGACGACTCGCTAGGGGAGAGGTTGTAGGAGGAAATATTGTAGACCAAGTTGGTCCTACCTGTGATCGAGTTGTGATGGTACGTGGCACGTGGTCTCTTACTCCGCCGCGTTTTCCTCGTGGGAGATGTCGTGGTCCTAAAAAAGAGGAACGGGAAGGGTTCTGTTCGCTGTCGGAGCTGTTGGACGAAGCATAATGTCCTGAGTATGGGGATCGTCGTGGTTGACTGAAGCCTGAAGAGCGCCATGTGTATACTTGGTTTTTCTGATAATCCTCCTGGTCGCGCTGAAACTTAGTGCGTTTACGAGTTTGTAGCGTTTTTCTGAATTCAGAGATTGTAGATTCGGTCTTGGCTTTCAAATTGTTGTATTCGGTAGATGACAAGGTGTTCTGAAACTGCTGTTCGATGGTTGTGATATTGGCACTGATGTCCTCGATCTCTTTATCCAGGTATTCGATGGTTAATAATATGAGGTCCATGGAGCATTTATTAAGAATGCTCTCGTACTTCTCGCAGTATGATACGTTTTCAGAGAACAGAGTTGGGCGAAGAGGAATCCGTAGTCCACGTGGAATCCTCTTGGCCTTGTGATACTCCGCAAGGGTAATATAATGTAACTCGAGTGCAGTATGTCGGCGTAGTTCCTTCTCATAATCTTTACTTCTTACTTCATCAGTTGGGATATATATATGCCGTATACTCTCCTCTTCCACCCCGGATGTACATTTCATTACACACCCCGTCACTTATGCACTGTAATTGATCTTCCCCTCCCCCCCCCTTCCTTTTGTCCTCTAATTACCCTACAGACGTTGTGTTGATATGCTATGTATTCATATCATGATGTTATTGTAATTATTCCCTTTTTGTATTTCTGTACAATACTGTTCTAGCATCTTATGTCCCTGGTGAAGGCTCACATATGAGCCGAAACGTTGGACCTCACCCTGCCTTTATGCCACACATTGACTGTAATGAAATTTTTCACGAATAAAACACCAGCATATTAAAAGCAACTTTGATTGGATATTCTCCTTTTCTCCAATTGTGTGCCGGGTTTTACTATAATATTCGATCTATAAACCTGTCATACTAATTTACTCCTTCAGTGTACACAGTAAAAAAATACAAAAAAACTTAGCAAAAACTGTCTTTTCATCATACAGCTGACAAAAAAGTGAAATAAATCACGATCGAAAAGTCGTGTATAAATAATGATATCGCTGAAAACGTCATTTTGTCTTACAAAAAACAACCTACCATACAACTCCGTAAGTAAAAAATAAAAATGCTAAAGCTCTCAGAATACAGCAGTGCAAAACAATTTTTTTTCTATAAACAAAACATAAAATAAATTATAAATGTGGTATCATTGTAACCGCAATGACCAGAAGACTAAAAGCTGTCTATTCACTTTTATGACAAATGGCGTAAAAAAAATAATAATTCCTGAATTGCTGTTTCTTCTTGATTCTGCCTTACAAAAATCGGAATAGAAAGTGATTAAAAAAATATTATGTGGCCCAAAATGTTACCAATAAAAACTCATCCTGCAAAAAACAAGGCCTGTGGTCCAGGGGTGTCCATTCTTTTATGTGTCTTTTAGGTGCGCACAAATGTGTGGTCAACAGTTTTATACAACTCTGAAAAGAAGGACGCCACACAACAAAAGCCAATCTGAGTCCAGAGTCACTCTATTCCCTCATTAGGATTTGTAGGTGTTTTCAACAGCTGACATGTGTGCCTGCTAGCCGCGGGTGGAATCGCTTCCACCCGCGGCCATTAACCCCTTAAATCTTGCTGCCAAAGTCTGGCAGCAAGATCTAAATGTGCGCGGCCATGTTTTTAACTTACCGCCGCCCCCACCGGAAGTCACGTGCGTGATCACGTGACTATCGGTGGTTGCCATCGTAGCACTGGGTCATGTGATGACGCCTGCAGCTATGAAGTTTCACTTTCGTTTTTCCACGGCCGGGAGCAGAGGGAAAAAGAAAGTGACTATTTCTGCTGTTTACAGCTGTATAGCTGTGATCAGCAGATAGCGATCAGCGATCGGATTGCTGATCGCTATAGCCCCCTAGGGGGACTAGTAAAATAAAAAAAAAAAGTAAAAAAAAAAGTTTTAAAAAATAAAAAAAAAAAACCTAAAAGTTCAAATCACCCCCCTTTCACCCCATTGAAAATTACAGGGTTAAAAAATAAATAAATATACACATATTTGGTATCGCCGCGTTCAGAAATACCCAATCTATCAAAATATAAAATCAATTAATCTGATTGGTAAACGGCGTAGTGTCAAAAAAATTCCAAACGCTAAAATTACGTTTTTTGGTCGCCACATGTTTTACGCAAAATGCAATAACAGGCGATCAAAACGTAGCATCTGCGCAAAAATGGTACCATTAAAAATGTTAGCGCGAGACGCAAAAAATAAGCCGTCACTGAGCCATAGATCCCTAAAAATGAGAACGCTACGTGTTTCGGAAAATGGCGCAAAACGTACGCCACTTTAATTGGACAAACTTGTGAATTTTTTTTAACCCCTTAGATACAAGTAAACCTATACATGTTTGGTGTCTACAAACTCGCACTGACCTGAGGCATCACATAGATACATCAGTTTTACCATAAAGTGAACACGGTGAATAAAACATCCCAAAAACTACCGTGCGATCACACTTTTTTTGCAGTTTTTCCACACTTGGAATTTTTTGCTGTTTTCCAGTACACTATATGGTAAAACCTATGGTTTCATTTAAAAGTACAACTCGTCCCGCAAAAAACAAGCCCTCATATGGCAAGATTGACAGAATAATAAAAAAGTTACGGCTCTCGGAAGAAAATGAGCAAAAAACAAAAACGCAAAAACGGAAAGTGCCCGGGGGCTGAAGGGGTTAAGGGCATAAAAATTCAAAATTTGAAAATTCATAAATTATTGCCAACTTTCTTATTTTTTTCACAAAAGCAAAAAATATTGTCCTAAATTTGTCACTAACATGAAGTCCAATATGTCACACATAAAAAAAAAAAAAATACTATCTCCGTAGAAGTGTTCCAGAGTTATTACCACATAAAGTGACACTGGTCAGAATTAAAAAAAAATGTCATGGTCAGGAAGGTGAAAACAGGCTGGGTGCTGAAGGGGTTAGAAAGGTGCCTAAAAAGACTGACACCGCTGGATCATAGGACAAACCGAGTCCAACGTGACTCCCTCTGCCTAAAAAGTGAATCTTCCATCTTACAACTGAATCACATACCGTATTTTTCGGACCATAAGATGCACTTTTTTCCCCCAAATGTTGGGGGAAAGTTGGGGGTGCTTCTTATGGTCTGACTATAGGGCTGCGGCCGGGAACGAGGGTGCTGCGGTGGAGCGGGTCATCGGGGGCACGAGCAGGCAGCAGCAGCGCCTGCCGTGACCACGTGGGCCCGCTCATTACATATGCACGCCCATCCTCCGCCCATCTCTCAGCGCTGAAGCCGGCACTGACAGGTGGGCGGGAGGATGAGCAGGGACGCGCGCATAGTAAAGAGCCGGTCCGCATGATCACCCCTGGCAATTACAGCCTGGAGTGATCATGTGCGGCTGTATTCACTGCCCCCCGCGCGTCATCATCAGCGCGGGGCGCAGTGAATCAGTACACTCACCCGTCCCCGTGTGTGGAGCCATCCCCCTGCTGCACGCGATGTCTTCCTGTCTGTGCCGGTCAGCTGATCGGCACAGACAGGAAGACATCGCGTGCTGCAGGGGAACGGCTCCATACACACAGATCATTGCCGCTGAGAGGAAGATGATCGGTGCTGGAGGGAGTGAGGAAAAGGTGAGTATAAACGTTTATTTTTTTTCTCTGTGCTATAGGATACAGGCCATATACCAGGATGGTATATGAGCACGATGGGGGCATATAGCAGGATGGGAGTATATGAGCAGGATGGATGGGGGGTATATGAACAGGATGGGGGTATATGAACAGGATGGGAGTATATGAACACGATGGGGGCATATAGCAGGATGGGAGTATATGAGCAGGATAGATGGGGGGTATATGAACAGGATGGGGGTATATGAACAGGATGGGGTATATGAACAGGATGGGAGTATATGAGCACGATGGGGGCATATAGCAGGATGGGGGTATATGAACAGGATGGGGTATATGCACAGGATGGGAGTATATGAGCAGGATGGGGGTATATGAGCAGGATGGATGGGGGAAATATTAATAGGATGGATGGGGGGTATATCAATAGGATGGGGGTATATGAGCAGGATGGGGGTATATGAGCAGGATGGATGGGGGAAATATCAATAGGATGGATGGGGGGTATATCAATAGGATGGGGGTATATGAACAGGATGAGGGAATATGAGCAGGATGCTGGTATATGAGCAGGATGGGGGGTTTACAGCAGGATCATATACAAGGCAGGAGGATCATTACCAGGATGGGGTACCTTAGGAGAGAATTTGGGGACATTACCCCCATAACAGTGTCAGCAGCAGATCCTCGCCCCATAACAGTGTGTCATGACCACATTTTTTTGCTCAAAGTTTTATTTTCCTATTTTCCTCCTCTAAAACCAGGGTGCGTCTTATAGTCCGGTGCGTCTTATAGTCCGAAAAATACGGTATTTCAGAGATTCCTATTCAACCCTAGTGTAAGCACTCAGTGCAGAAAACAGGATAAATTTGAGCTGAGCCTTACTGCGATCTTTAGGAAGAAGAATGAAAAAATCAACACCTGTTCAAGAATTGCTTTTATTTACTTTTTACATGTTTTTTACATGATTCACTGTGTGGTAGAAAAGTTATAAGATTACTTTTTTCAAATCAGCGCAATTACAGCAATATCATATTAATATTGTAATTTTAGGTTTTGCTACTCTCTACCACTTTTTTTAATTTTAACAAAAAAAAGTTTTTTACATCACCATATTTTGAGACCTATATTTTTTCTAAATTTCTGACCATAGGTGATGGCTTGTTTTTTGGAGGATGAGCTGAAGGATTTTCTGACGCCATTTTTGGGCACAACATTTTCTGATTGCTTTTTTGAACAATTTTTGGGAGGCCTAATGAACATAAGGCTTTTTTCACACATCAGTGATCCTGGTACGTATGTGACAGTTTTTATATGTATAAGAATTACCGACATATACAGACCCATTAAAATCAATGGGTCTGCACACACATCAGGGATTTTTTAACTGACTGTGTCTCCGTGCGGTGTACATGATTGTCCGTGATTTCCGCACGGAGACATGTCCGTTTTTTTCTGGCATCACTGATTTCCCACAGACCACACTATGGTGTGATCTGTGAAACACGTACCAGAAAAACATGTAATAATAATAATATTTATTCATTTATATAGCGCTTTACATACAATGAAAACACTGTCCCCATTTGGGCTCACAATCTAAGTTCTCTATTAGTATGTTTTTGGAGTGTGGGAGGAAACCGGAGAACCCGGAGTAAACACACGCAAACAGGGGGAGAACATAGAAACTCCTTGCAGATGGTGTCCTTGGTGGGATTTGAACCCAGGACCCCAGCACTGCAAGACCACCGTGCTGCCACATACATTGCAAATAAAAAGCTTTTTATACTCACATTCTCCAGCGATGCTGTGTTCAGCCGCTGCTGCCTGCTGCTTCCTAGTTGGCTAATTATGCTCATGCATATGGATTTTTGCAAGGCACAGCCGACCCGGAAGTAGCTGCTGCGGGGGTCAGCGGTGGCCGGATACACAGAAGAGCCGAAGAGTTCAGCGCCACAGACAGAAGGAGCGGGGACAGGTGAGTATACGCCCATGTGCTATCATGGATGACAGATCACGTGAATCATGGCACACAGAGGGACATATGCGTTTTCAACACGTCAGTGAAAAATGTGTGTGTGTGTCACTGACCTGTGAAACAGGCCTCAAACAGCAATTGAGGAATGGTTTTTATGCCGTTTACCGTGTGGTAAAATTGATAAGACAGCTTTATTCTTAAGGTCCGTATGAATCCAGCGATACCACATTTATGTAGTCTTTTTATTAACGTTTTGCTGTTTTAAGGGTACGTGCCCACGGTTTGGAGACACTACATTTAAGACGCAAAGGCTTCCCTCCTGTGGTGACACGAGTGTTCTCCACAGGAGGATGCAGCAGTTCATGCCCACAATCAGGAGTCTGGGCGCAGTGGATTTTCAATCTGTTCTCCCACTGAGAACACTTGCGTATCCGCAAGCATAAATTGACATGTTGCGACACTGAAAGCGGCGCCATATGTCAGTTTACGTTGTGGAAAAAAGAAGCACATTGGGCATGGGATTTCTATAAATCCCATCCACTGTGCGTGTACTGTACTACACATTGTTTTGGGCGCAGCGAAATCACGCTGCGTCCTAAATGCTGCAAACACTGATTGTGGGAATGTACCCTAAAGGTTTGTGCACAGTGCTTTTTTACTGCGATTTTTTATTTTTTTTGTCATAAAATTGCAATAAAATCCTTATGCCAGCAAAGTCAATGAGAAACCAGAAAAACTGCAGCATGTCAATTATTTCTGCGTTTTTGCCTGAGTTTTTCACCATTGCAAGCAATGAAAAACACATGCAAACACACAGCAAAAATGAGCATTTTTCCTGCCAAACGATGCAAAAATGGTGCAGAATTTTTTTCAGCCAAATACTCAACGTGCACATATAGACTTACACAAAAACAATTTTATAGAGAAAAAATTGTTTTTATTCGGAGAGCTATAGCTTTTTTAGTTCTCCACTGACGGAGCTCAGAGGGGTTTATTTGCAGGACAAAATTATGTTTTCAGGGATAACATTTTTATTTACAAACAGCAGTAGGATGAAACAGCATAATTTCTTGCCACACTTTATTTTTTTGCGGTGTTCACAGAAGGGGTTAATACGCGTGACAGTTTTATGGATCTGTTATATGTTCTGGACGTGGAGATACCAATTATGTGTACTTTTGTTTATTTTTGCTTTACATAAATATATTTATTAGGTTTTTTGGTTCTTTATTTTGTGATATTTAAAAAATATTTTATCAACATTTTTTTTACTTTTTTACCTAGTCCCTATATGGGACATCAACTTTCCCTGCCCTGATCACTGATCTAATACTCTAGAATGCTTTTGCATTGCAGGATATTAAAGAGAACCAACCAGCAGGATTTTCATATATAAAGTAAAGCCAGTGCTATACTGGTGCTAGGATGCTGAATCCAAGTATATCTTTTGTTCTGAGATTGGATGTTTTATTTCAGAAATATGTGCACGTAAAGTTCCAGCAATGCATTGCTACTTCATTGACAGGTGCAACAGGAAGGGAATATGTGGATCGGGTCTTGCTATTTATTCCCACCCCTGTTGCCTGCCTGGCCTTCCTTTCCCTGTCATCATCGTAGATGTTAATTCCAACGCAGGCAAACAGACAGGCGCGGGGATAGACCCGACCCACATATTCCCTTCCTGTTGCACCTGTCAATCAAATAGCAGTGCATTGCAGGAAATTTACTTGCATATATTTCTAAAATAAAATATCCAATCACTGAACAAAAGTTATGCTTACATACAGCATTCTAGCGCTAGCTTTACTTTATATATGAAAATCCTGATGGTTGGATCCATTTAAGAAAAGTATTTATAACCTACGCTTTTACTATGCTAATTAGGGCCTTTAATAGTCTATGAAGAGTTAGCTTCCCTAGACTAGTTGTTGCTCTGCTCTTTTGAAGCCGGGTGAACACGTCCTGGCTTCAGAGAGGCGAACTGCTCATGATCGAAAGAACAGCTTCTGCACTTCTGATCATGCCCAGTGAGCCTCTCTGAAGCCAAGACACATACACCTTGCTTCAGAAGCTTGGAGACGCTGACAAAATGAGCTGCACACATGCATGAGATTTCCAGGACCTGGCGATGAGCCAGCTCGTGGAAATCATGTGATCATGGCACAGGAGTGTGATAACATGGAAAGCAGGCCAGCTAGTCTGAGGAGACTATCGCCCCATCCACTAGTCAAGGCCTGCAGTGGTCAAGGGACTGCAGTGCTGGGGCGGCAGCCGCGTCTTGCTGGCTACCAGTCCTTTAAATCCCACCGCAGCGATTCCTACACCAAAGGATTACATCTCCACACTGGCCAGTGCCAGCATGAGAACATACTTTGTGGGTGGGGTAGACGCAAATGTGCTCCCGTCCCACATAAGAGGAGCGGTTGCCCCAGCGTCCCCCAGATCTGTCTGTGCCCCCAGGTCTGTCTATGCCCCCAGCGTCCCCAGGTCTGTCTGTGCCCACAGCCTCCCCCAGTGTTCTCTGTGCCCCCAGCCTTCCCAGTGCTCTCCGTGCCCCCAGCCTCCCTGTAACGTCGGCATTGTGGTTCCATACGTATGCTGGTGTCCCAGTGCCAATGTCCCTGCATTCTCCTCCTCCCTACCAATGGGATACCATTGCAATTTCCTATTGGTTGCTTGCACAGTTCCCTGCTGTGCCGCACTGCCCCTCACATGTTGTATGGTTATCTGCTGTCCCATATGGCTATCCACGTGTGTTCGGTCCCTAGGCCTCAGGTCTTGTGCTTGTCCTGCTAGGTTCCTGGTTAATGCCTTGGGTGCGCACGTGCTCATCTTCCTCGATTATATTGGGGTGGTATGTGCCCCTTGAATTGGTGTCCAAGGCCTATGACTGGGAGGCATCTAGTATAAAAGTTCCCCTGCAACTGCTTTAGGTTATTAAACCTAGCTCTTTGTTGGTCCTGCCATGTTGCTCTGGTCTGCCTGTACCCAGCTCCAGTCCTGACTGCTGAATTCCTGCTGTTTTCTGTACCTGAAACCCTGCTGTGACCTGTTCCTGTAACCCTTCTGTGAATAAAGTCCTGTTTGTGTTTTAATCCAGAAGTCTGGAATTACTGCTGTGCCTGCACCACCCTGTAGCGGTCTAAGCCCGCTGTTCCTCCACCAACCTGTTGCGGTCTAAGCCCACTGTGAATGCACCACCCTGTTGTGGCCCAAGCCCGCTTTGCCAGCACTACGCTGCTGCGGTCTATGATTATTGTGCCTCTGCCGCCCCGCTGTGGTCTATGCCTGCTGTGCCTGTTGTCCGGTGTCTGATGACTTCTGCCCGATGTCTGGAGCCTTACCCGATGTCCAGTTTCTGATTATCTCTACCCGCTGCCTGGAGTCTTCCCTGATGACTTTCTGTGTCTGTCCTGTTCGTAAGTCGGTTGTCATGTGTTCCTGTCCGTCTCCGCGGCCGGGACCAGCCAGTGTCCCTGATCCGTCCTGCCTGAGTTTCTGGTCCGTTCCTGTGTCCTGGGACCAAGCCTGATCCTGACCTGTTCCTGAACTGTACTGTGTTCCTGTGCTGTCCTGCAGTCACCTAACCCCGGCTCAGCTGCCACAGTCCCTGGATGCCGCCCTTACCTTGCCTGGGTGGTATTCTTGTACTGCTGTCTATTTCTTCATTCTACCTCCCAAAAATCATAATAAGGCTCGGCTTATAGTTATCCTGCACTCTTTGCAAATCCACGATTCAGACAAAACCCCCGTTGGAACCACTCACTATTAAGGCAGATGGAGACACTTTGGAATTTATCTGGTCTTTGTTCCGGTGGGGTCCCATCACTTTAGGCGTCTTTTTAGCACACAAATGTGGACGACCACATCTCTGTGCACGCCTAAAAAGATGGACACCAGCGAAACAGACACCAAACAAAATCCAAGGTGTCTCCAACGTCCTCATGACAGTTAGTGGTTCCCTCAGGGGTTTCATATGAATCACATTTTTGGGGAATTTACATTGAAACCCTGAAGTAAGTGATCAGCGTAGAACTCAAGAATGTGATCCCAGCCTTATACTGAAAGTGATCAAAAAATGTTCTGTACCTTAAAATGTTACCAACCCCTATCTTACTCTGACAGCATCCCCCACTCAGGTCGATCATCTGCCACTGGAAATATATATAATTCTCCAGAAAAAGAGCATTTCATGGATACTACATGAATTCCTTACTTAGTGACGTTTCCAATATGGGATCACTTGTGGGGTTTCTGTTGATCTGGCACCTTAAGGGCCCGGCTAATGGAGGCCACAATCTATTCAAATGGAATCTGTGTTCTACATACCAAGTCGCTGTTATGGTATATCACCATGGCTGCGAGAATACACATTGCTACAAAATGGAAATCCCCCATGCTTTCGATACCAATGGTTAAGGACAAAATTAACTAGATTATGATGTTTGAACGCATAGAAGCAACAAGATTGGACAGCCAAGAGTCATTTCTCGACATTTGATCACCCTGGATAGACCTACACCAGGACCCGTCCAACAACCTCACCCAAGCCTTCCACTTGCCTCCCTGACATAATTTGTCAAGTCGTGATCCTTCCATTCCATTCCCCTCCGTGTACTCAAATAGTGTGCAGCCACATATGGGCCTACAACCTGCCGTAACCCTCAGTCTGATATAACGCCGCACAACCAGCTCTACCATAACCTACTGTATCCTCACCCATCCCTCGTAGACTGTGACCTCTTGCAGGCAGGGACCTCTATCCTGTATCAGTCTGTGCCTTGTATTGTTTATGATTATTGTATTTGTCCCTATTATGTATACTCCTTTCACATATAAAGTGCCATGGAATAAATGGTGCTATAATAATAACTAATAATAATAATAATATGGGAAAATTCTCATTTTCACAGCCCAATCTAATGCAATTCTGTGTAATTTTTGTGTTAAACATACTTCCCACACCAATAGATGATTTCATTATAGGGTTTAGTTTGCCAAATGGGGTGACATGTGGGTGCTTCTACATTTTTGGCACCTCAGGGGCTCTGCAAATGTAATGTTGTCCAATTTTGCGCTCCAAAAATCAAATAGTCCTTTTCACTTTTTATTTACGGTAGTTTTCACATTAGTTTTTGATCATGTATGAAATTGCGTAACAAATTATGGGGTCCATTTTGTATTATCCATTGACAAAATTACAAATCTTGGGCTAAAATAACACTTTAGAAGAAAAAAAATATAACCATAATTTTCATATCCGAATTTTAAAAAGTTCTGTGAAGCACCTATAGGTTCAAAATGCTCAACACACCCCTTCATAAATTTCTTGATGGGTCTATTTTCTACAATAGGGTCACTTGTGGGGAGTTTCTGCTGTTTAGGTATCTTAGGGGCCCGGCAAATGAGACATGGTGCTCGCAATCTATTTCAGCCAATTTTGTGTTCCAAAATTGAAATGGTAATCCTTCCCTTCCAAGCCTGGACGTGTGTCCAAACAGAGGTTTATGTCCACATGTGGGGTATCAGCGCTCTCAGAAGAAACTAGGTAACAAATTTCGGGTCCATTTTGTCGTGCTATTTCTTGTCAAAGTGAATACATTTTTAGGTACATTTTTTCTTTTTCCTTCCATTTTGCATTTATTCCTGTGAAGCACCTGAAAGGTTAATAAATATCTTGAATGCGGTTTTGAGGGGTGCAGTCTAGAATTAGTGATGTTTCGGTCACAAACGATCTGACAGGGATCCATGAACGAGCCGAAAGAGCCGACTTTTTGGTGAGCGGAGCCATGGGAACCGGATCACCAAAAAGAGCCGGACTGCCCATCACTATTCAGAATGGTGTCACTTTTGGGTATTTTCTTTAACCTAGGCCTCACAAAGTCACTTCAAATGTTACGTAGTCCCTAAAAAAGGTTTTGTAGATTTTAAAAAAATGTGCTGACGTAAAGTAGACGTGGGAAGTTTATTAAAGGGAATTGGTCATTGGGTTTTTGCTCCCCCAACTAAGAGCAGCATAATGTAGAGACAGAGACCCTGATTTCAGCAATGTGTCCCTTACTGAGCTGTTTGCTGTCATTTTGATCTGCAGCAAAGAAAACAGTGATTTTATCAAAATTACAGCAAACAGCTCAGTAAGGCTACTTTCACACATCTGGTTTTTGCTGTTAGTCACAATACGGTTTGTTCCTGATGCAACGGATGTGTCGCAAATTGTGTGAAAACTGATGCGACGGATCCAGCAAAAAAACGGATCAGTTTTGTTTTTTTCTTTTTCATGCCAAAGGGAGATAAAGAGAGAAATAGAGACCCCATCATCACCGCACACACACAGGACTACCGTCCCCATCATCACCGCACACACCATCCCCCATCTTCACCGCACACACACAGGCACTACCACCCGCGTCATCACCGCACACACACCGGAACTACCGCCCCCGTCATCACCGCACACACCGGCCCCCAATATCACCGAACACACCGGCACTACCGCCCCCATCATCACCACACAACGCATGCACTACCGCCCCCATCATCACCGCACACATGCAGGGACTACCTGAGTGACGTCACAGCTGACAGCGCGACCCACTTCAGTTGCTGTGTGGAGCTCACAGTAAGCGGCGGTGTTCTATAGCCGTTCTGTCAGCTTCCGATGTAGCAGAGCTGAAAGCGTCGTGGGACCTCGTGTGGATTACGTCGGACCTGGAGTTGTATTTGGGGATTTTAATAAAGTGGTGAAAGAGGGCTTTTTTGTTTTTTTATTTCAAATAAAGGATTTTTCGGTGTTTGTGTTTATTTTCTTTAACTTACAGATTAATCATGGGGGGTGTCTTATAGACGCCTGCTATGATTCACTAGGACTTAGTGGTAGTTATGGGCTGCTATTAACTCATTACCCCGATTGCCACTGCACCAGGGCAATTCGGGATGAGCCGGGTAGAGTCCTGGGACTGTCCCATCTAATGGATGGGGCATTTCCGGGCGGCTGCTGGCTGATATTTTTAGGATGGGGGGCTCCCAATCCTGAGAATACCAGCCCTCAGCCGCGTGGCTTTACCTTGGCTGGTATCAAAATTGGAGGGACCGCACGCCATTTTTTTTAAATTATTTATTTTACTGCAAGATATAACCCGGCTACCGGCGGCTGTGATTGGTTGTAGTGCGACAGCTGTCACTCATCGTGGGGGTGTGTCTGACTGCAACTAATCATAGGCGCTGGTGGGCAGGGTAAGCAGTGAATATTATTATTATTATTATTATTATTATTTATTATTATAGCGCCATTTATTCCATGGCGCTTTACAAGTGAAAGAGGGTATACGTACAACAATCATTAACAGTACAAGACAGACTGGTATAGGAGGAGAGAGGACCCTGCCCGCGAGGGCTCACAGTCTACAGGGAATGGGTGATGGTACAATAGGTGAGGACAGAGCTGGTTGCGCAGTGGTCTACTGGGCTGAGGGCTATTGTAGGTTGTAGGCTTGTTGGAAGAGGTGGGTCTTGAGGTTCCTCTTGAAGCTTTCCACGGTAGGGGAGAGTCTGATGTGCTGAGGTAGAGCGTTCCAGAGTATGGGGGATGCACGGGAGAGGGAATAATGAGTGGCCGGCATTTTCAAAAGCTGGAGAAGCCCCCAGAGCAGTGTGACAGCAGTGCAGCGCCGTGCCAGTGATCGGTGAGTATGAAGGAGGGAGATAAAGAGAGAGACCGACATCGACAGAGAGACTTTTTCTTTGGCCAGAAGTGAAATTACACAACGTCTGGGCGTGCTCCATCGTTGGTTTCCGGCATATGCCGGATGACGCTGGATCCGGCGCCCCTAGGCTTCCATTATACAGCATGCCGGCCGGCGCCGGAACAGTTTGTTTTTTTGCCGGAGACAAAAAAAGTTTCATGCTACGTCGTCGTCGAAAGAAATTTCGCTGGATCCGGCGGATGCCACATGCAACGCAAGGCCATCCGGCACAATATGGTGCTAATACAAGTCTATGGGGAATAAAACGGATCAGTCGCCGGATCCGTTTTATCCGCAATTCGCCGGATTGTGCCTGATGGCGAAAACTGGATATGTGAAAGAGGCCTAAGTGACACATCGTTGGAATCAGATGCTGGCAAGTAAAAAGGGAGCCCAGCGAACCTTTTAACTTGCCGGCATCTGTGGCTTCATTTTTGATTAGCTAGCAGCACATGCAGCCATTTTTATGGGCGGCACGGTGGCTCAGTGGTTAGCACTGCAGTCTTGTAGCACTGGGGTCCTGGTTCAAATCCCACCAAGGACACTATCTGCAAGGAGTTTGTATGTTCACCCAGTGTTTGCGTGGGTTTCCTCCGGGTACTCCGGTTTCCTCCCAAACTCCAAAGACATACAGATGGGGACAATGTTGCCAATGTATGTAAAGCGCTGCAGAATCAATAGCGCTATATAAGGCTACTTTCACACATCCGGTTTGAGCACTGCGGCTCAATCCGGCTGTGAAAACTATGCAACGGATGCGGCGAAAACACCGCATCCTTTGCATAAGTTTTTACATGCGGCCCGTCCGTTTTTTTCCGGTTGCGGCATGCTACTGAGCATGCGCAGTGGAAAAAACCGCATGCGGCGGCCGGATGCGGTTTTTTCCGCATCGCGCCGCATCCGGCCTCCATAGGTATGCATTGAAAAATGCGCCGCAGCGGCCGGATGCGGCGCAATGCGCTGTTTTTTGCCGGAGCAAAAAACGTTGCAGGGAACGTTCGATCCGGCCGCGGCATCGGCTAAATTTGCCGCATGCGGCAAAAACCGGACCGAACGCAAGCCCCTGCGGCACAATACGGCACTAATGTAAGTCTATGCAAAAAAACCCGCAACCGGCGTTACAAAAGCTGGTTGCGGTTTTTCTGCAGAACGCCGTAAATCCGGATGTGTGAAAGTACCCTAAATGAATAAAATTATTATTGTTTACATGACACACATACGACATCATGACATGCCGCTAATCAAGAGGAACTGGTGACGCTGGCAGGGAAGGGGTGGATCCAGTCACCGCAGAATCCGGACATTGCTGTTGTGCCAGTGTCCTGCAAATGTATCTGCTCATCTTTAATGGTGATACAAACCACATTATTTCTTTACAAAGTTCTGAACTTTTGGGGGAGCAAAAAAAAAAACAAAAACAAAAAAAAACAAAACAAACAACCAAATACCCATCAACTACTGGTATAGTATTACATTACCAGGTTATTTTTACAGCACAATGAACGCTGTAAATCTAAACTAAAAACCAAAACATTGGCAGAATTGCGTTTCTTTTTATTTTACCTCACTTGGAACTTAATAAAGGAAAGCTTGGGAAAAACGTCACAGTCAGGTTAATAAATCGCCTTTCACTGGATGAGCGGCGTATTTACCACTTGTAATATACATTTCATGGTAAAAGTACAAGACTTTCCACCAAACCCCCCTCATACACGGACAAGTGAAAGGGAAAATAAAACAATATGTCTCTTGGAAGAAGATTGGGACAAAATGAAAAGGGAAAAATGAAAACCTCTCGAGTCTCGTTTCTTTACCTCACGGTGCAGCTGCACCACAAATTTTACCACTTGTTACCACACAACACAATTGAAGACGGTCAAAATAGAAGATAAAATAATCCTTATTTTCTGCCTGGCTTTACTTTCCTCAGGTCAGCCCTCTCTATCCTAACCACCTCACCAAGGTGTGCACCACCACACTGAGGAGAAAAATCCTCTGAGCAGCCCTGTCAGTGCCGCCGTGAGGGCAGCGTCCTGGTGCGCGCCAATTCTGGTCACGTGCTTCTAAGTAACGGGCCCTGCCAAAGCTACAAAAATGGCGGTTT
Organism: Anomaloglossus baeobatrachus; assembly: GCF_048569485.1. Classification (NCBI taxonomy): domain Eukaryota; kingdom Metazoa; phylum Chordata; class Amphibia; order Anura; family Aromobatidae; genus Anomaloglossus; species Anomaloglossus baeobatrachus. The sequence goes on from NC_134353.1 coordinate 653,471,625, forward strand.
CGGTTCTGGTGAGAAACAGCGGACGACACCACTACTAGATAGATGCTAGGGGCACACTATAGCACCGGAATAACCCGGCATGTAAGACTATACAGATACAGTCAGGCACATTCCTCTAGCGCCCCCTAGCGCAGCACACTTTACTTTTCATCCAGTTAGCGATTTAGGGCGTGACTAGGGTCTCCATAGTAACAGGCTGACGCTTCCGGTGTACCTCTTCCGGGCTTTTGGCAGCTGCTGACCCGGAATAGGGTGATCAGCTGATCCTGGGGCATGTGACGTCCTGGTGCCAGGCGCTGCAGCGATCGCATGGTATTTGGTGGAGGGTGGGCTGTGTGTATGTGAGGGATGGTCGGACATATCAGCAGCGGTGCGTTCCTTCCAATGGTCACACTGCTGTTACTGATGCATGGAGTGATCACACAGTCCTGGAATCTGGTCCCTCAGAGCTTCGTACCCGCTGATGGCTGCTGTCAGGGCTCCTTCAGATGGCAGTTTTTCAGTTAGACTATGTTCACACTTCGCTGTTTTGCTGCTTTATTTTTTACAGTAAAAACTGCTCTCTTGGTAGTAAAAAAGCTGCTTCCAAAAAGCAGGTTATGCCGCGTTATTTGTCTACAGTACATGTTTAAATAAGGTTAGTTTCACTCATCACAAAAGCAAAAACTCCGCTGCGTTTTTTCCCTCATTGATTTAATTGTGGAAAAAAGCAGCAAAACCCTGAAAGAATGGACGGGCTGCTTCTATAGAAAACGGAGCAGGTTTCCACTTCAGTCAGGAAAAAAAGCCGGTGTGTGTGGTGTGTGTGTGTGTGTGTGTACACATGTACATGGGATTTCTGGAATCTCATCACTTTTGCTTGTACTGTAAAGGGCAGCTTTTTATTAGTATGCAACGTATGAGAAAAAAACCACAACTTCTGAACATAGCCTAATAGGTGCACGTGCTATATGGCCGTCCGCAGGTCTGTTTTACGGGGCCGTCCGCAGGTCTGGTCTGCGGGGCCGTCCGCAGGTCTGTTTTACGGGGCCGTCCGCACGTCTGGTCTGCGGGGCCGTCCGCACGTCTGGTCTGCGGGGCCGTCCGCACGTCTGGTCTGCGGGGCCGTCCGCACGTCTGGTCTGCGGGGCCGTCCGCACGTCTGATCTGATGGGTTGTCCGCACGTCTGATCTGATGGGTTGTCCGCACGTCTGATCTGATGGGTTGTCCGCACGTCTGATCTGATGGGTTGTCCGCACGTCTGATCTGATGGGTTGTCCGCACGTCTGATCTGATGGGTTGTCCGCACGTCTGATCTGATGGGTTGTCCGCACGTCTGGTCTGCGGGGCCGTCCGCACGTCTGGTCTGCGGGGCCGTCCGCACGTCTGGTCTGCGGGGCCGTCCGCACGTCTGGTCTGCGGGGCCGTCCGCACGTCTGGTCTGCGGGGCCGTCCGCACGTCTGGTCTGCGGGGCCGTCCGCACGTCTGGTCTGCGGGGCCGTCCGCACGTCTGGTCTGCGGGGCCGTCCGCACGTCTGATCTGATGGGCCGTCCGCACGTCTGTTCTACGTGATTTAGATCTGACTCACTGATGCAAGTCTATGGGACTGTGCTAAAAGCCGGACAGTGCTCAGCTGCCATCCATTTGCTTTCCAGTTAATGTTTGATAGATGTTTTAGAAACCTTGTACTCCAGAAAACCTGAGAAAACACCATGGGTATGTTCACACAGGGCGTTTTCCCCTTGGTTTTATGCAAATCCATGCTTCACAGTCCCAGCAAAGCCTTTGGATTCCAGAAATCTCATATATACACACAACAGCTGTTAATTTGTTTTTTTTCCTGTCTGAAGTGCCAACCTCCTTTTGGTTTTTACTGTGTTTTTGAAAGAATAAGCATGTCATTTCTTTCACCGAGTTTGCGTTTTTTCATCCATACAAATCAATGATGAAGTGCAAAACCACGGCAAAAAAAACATGGCAAAAATGCAGGTTATTTCCCACCAAAAGATGAGGTTTTGGTGCAGGAAAAAAAAGCTGAAAAAATGCGCTGTGTGAACATACCATTGAAACCTGGACCAAACACTGCAGAAAATCGGCCAGTTTTTGTCAGACAAGAAAAATCATTTATGTCTGAATGAAGAGTAAGGCTTCATGATTACTACCAGACTCATGAGTTTTGTAACCCCCCCCATCATCCTCACCCCCCCTGTCATTCTCACCCCCCCTGTCATCCTCACCCCCCCTGTCATCCTCACCCCCCCTGTCATTCTCACCCCCCCCTGTCATCCTCACCCCCCCTGTCATTCTCACCCCCCCCCTGTCATTCTCACCCCCCCCTGTCATTCTCACCCCCCCTGTCATTCTCACCCCCCCCCTGTCATTCTCACCCCCCCCTGTCATCCTCACCCCCCCCTGTCATCCTCACCCCCCCTGTCATCCTCACCCCCCCCTGTCATCCTCACCCCCCCCTGTCATCCTCACCCCCCCTGTCATCCTCACCCCCCCCCCCATCATCCTCACCCCCCCTGTCATTCTCACCCCCCCCTGTCATCCTCACCCCCCCCCTGTCATTCTCACCCCCCCCCTGTCATCCTCACCCCCCCCTGTCATCCTCACCCCCCCCTGTCATCCTCACCCCCCCCTGTCATCCTCACCCCCCCTGTCATCCTCACCCCCCCTGTCATCCTCACCCCCCCCTGTCATCCTCACCCCCCCCTGTCATCCTCACCCCCCCCTGTCATCCTCACCCCCCCCTGTCATCCTCACCCCCCCTGTCATCCTCACCCCCCCTGTCATCCTCACCCCCCCTGTCATCCTCACCCCCCCTGTCATCCTCACCCCCCCTGTCATCCTCACCCCCCCTGTCATCCTCACCCCCCCTGTCATCCTCACCCCCCCTGTCATCCTCACCCCCCCCTGTCATCCTCACCCCCCCTGTCATCCTCACCCCCCCCCCCTGTCATCCTCACCCCCCCCCCCTGTCATCCTCACCCCCCCCCTGTCATCCTCACCCCCCCCCCTGTCATCCTCACCCCCCCCCCTGTCATCCTCACCCCCCCCCCTGTCATCCTCACCCCCCCCCCTGTCATCCTCACCCCCCCTGTCATCCTCACCCCCCCTGTCATCCTCACCCCCCCTGTCATCCTCACCCCCCCCTGTCATCCTCACCCCCCCCTGTCATCCTCACCCCCCCCTGTCATCCTCACCCCCCCCTGTCATCCTCACCCCCCCCTGTCATCCTCACCCCCCCTGTCATCCTCACCCCCCCCTGTCATCCTCACCCCCCCCTGTCATCCTCACCCCCCCCCTGTCATCCTCACCCCCCCCTGTCATCCTCACCCCCCCCTGTCATCCTCACCCCCCCCTGTCATCCTCACCCCCCCCTGTCATCCTCACCCCCCCTGTCATCCTCACCCCCCCTGTCATCCTCACCCCCCCCTGTCATCCTCACCCCCCCCCCTGTCATCCTCACCCCCCCCTGTCATCCTCACCCCCCCCTGTCATCCTCACCCCCCCCTGTCATCCTCACCCCCCCCCCTGTCATCCTCACCCCCCCCCTGTCATCCTCACCCCCCCCCCTGTCATCCTCACCCCCCCCCCCTGTCATCCTCACCCCCCCCCCCTGTCATCCTCACCCCCCCCCCCTGTCATCCTCACCCCCCCCCCTGTCATCCTCACCCCCCCCCCTGTCATCCTCACCCCCCCCCCTGTCATCCTCACCCCCCCCCCTGTCATCCTCACCCCCCCCCCCTGTCATCCTCACCCCCCCCCCTGTCATCCTCACCCCCCCCCTGTCATCCTCACCCCCCCCTGTCATCCTCACCCCCCCCTGTCATCCTCACCCCCCCCTGTCATCCTCACCCCCCCCTGTCATCCTCACCCCCCCCTGTCATCCTCACCCCCCCCTGTCATCCTCACCCCCCCCTGTCATCCTCACCCCCCCCTGTCATCCTCACCCCCCCCTGTCATCCTCACCCCCCCTGTCATCCTCACCCCCCTGTCATCCTCACCCCCCCCTGTCATCCTCACCCCCCCTGTCATCCTCACCCCCCCTGTCATCCTCACCCCCCCTGTCATCCTCACCCCCCCTGTCATCCTCACCCCCCCTGTCATCCTCACCCCCCCTGTCATCCTCACCCCCCCTGTCATCCTCACCCCCCCTGTCATCCTCACCCCCCCTGTCATCCTCACCCCCCCTGTCATCCTCACCCCCCCGTCATCCTCACCCCCCCCCGTCATTCTCACCTCACCCTCCCCCGTCATTCTCACCTTGCCCCCCTGTCATCCTCACCACGCCCCCCCTGTCATCCTCGCCCCCCCTGTCATCCTCACCCCCCCCGTCATCCTCACCCCCCCCGTCATCCTCACCCCCCGTCATCCTCACCCCCCCCGTCATCCTCACCCCCCCCGTCATCCTCACCCCCCCCGTCATCCTCACCCCCCCCGTCATCCTCACCCCCCCCGTCATCCTCACCTCACCCTCCCCCGTCATCCTCACCTCGCCCCCCCCGTCATCCTCGCCCCCCCCGTCATCCTCGCCCCCCCCGTCATCCTCGCCCCCCCCCCGTCATCCTCGCCCCCCCCCGTCATCCTCGCCCCCCCCCTCGTCATCCTCGCCCCCCCTCGTCATCCTCGCCCCCCCTCGTCATCCTCGCCCCCCCCTCGTCATCCTCGCCCCCCCCTCGTCATCCTCGCCCCCCCTCGTCATCCTCGCCCCCCCCTCGTCATCCTCGCCCCCTCCCCCCGTCATCCTCGCCCCCTCCCCCCGTCATCCTCGCCCCCTCCCCCCGTCATCCTCGCCCCCTCCCCCCGTCATCCTCGCCCCCTCCCCCCGTCATCCTCGCCCCCTCCCCCCGTCATCCTCGCCCCCTCCCCCCGTCATCCTCGCCCCCTCCCCCCGTCATCCTCGCCCCCTCCCTCGTCATCCTCGCCCCCCCCTCATCATCCTCACCCCCCCCGTCATCCTCACCTCACCCCCCCCCCGTCATCCTCACCTCACCCCCCCCCCCCGTCATCCTCACCTCACCCCCCCCCGTCATCCTCACCTCACCCCCCCCCCCGTCATCCTCGCCCCCCCTCGTCATCCTCGCCCCCCCTGTCATCCTCACCCCCCCGTCATCCTCACCCCCCCCCCCCGTCATCCTCACCCCCCCCCCGTCATCCTCACCCCCCCCCCGTCATCCTCACCCCCCCCCCGTCATCCTCACCCCCCCCCCCGTCATCCTCACCCCCCCCCCCGTCATCCTCACCCCCCCCCCCGTCATCCTCACCCCCCCCCCCGTCATCCTCACCCCCCCCCCCCGTCATCCTCACCCCCCCCGTCATCCTCACCCCCCCGTCATCCTCACCCCCCCGTCATCCTCACCCCCCCGTCATCCTCACCCCCCCGTCATCCTCACCCCCCCCGTCATCCTCACCCCCCCGTCATCCTCACCCCCCCGTCATCCTCACCCCCCCGTCATCCTCACCCCCCCGTCATCCTCACCCCCCCGTCATCCTCACCCCCCCGTCATCCTCACCCCCCCCGTCATCCTCACCCCCCCGTCATCCTCACCCCCCCCGTCATCCTCACCCCCCCGTCATCCTCACCCCCCCGTCATCCTCACCCCCCCGTCATCCTCACCCCCCCGTCATCCTCACCCCCCCGTCATCCTCACCCCCCCGTCATCCTCACCCCCCCGTCATCCTCACCTCACCCCCCCCCCCGTCATTCTCACCTCACCCCCCCCCCCGTCATCCTCACCTCACCCCCCCCCCCGTCATCCTCACCTCACCCCCCCCGTCATCCTCACCTCACCCCCCCCGTCATCCTCGCCCCCCCCCCCGTCATCCTCGCCCCCCCCCTCGTCATCCTCGCCCCCCCCTCGTCATCCTCGCCCCCCCTCGTCATCCTCGCCCCCCCTCGTCATCCTCGCCCCCCCTCGTCATCCTCGCCCCCCCTCGTCATCCTCGCCCCCCCTCGTCATCCTCGCCCCCCCTCGTCATCCTCGCCCCCCCTCGTCATCCTCGCCCCCCCTCGTCATCCTCGCCCCCCCTCGTCATCCTCGCCCCCCCCTCGTCATCCTCGCCCCCCCCTCGTCATCCTCGCCCCCCCTCGTCATCCTCGCCCCCCCTCGTCATCCTCGCCCCCCCTCGTCATCCTCGCCCCCCCTCGTCATCCTCGCCCCCCCTCGTCATCCTCGCCCCCCCTCGTCATCCTCGCCCCCCCTCGTCATCCTCGCCCCCCCTCGTCATCCTCGCCCCCCCTCGTCATCCTCGCCCCCCCTCGTCATCCTCGCCCCCCCTCGTCATCCTCGCCCCCCCTCGTCATCCTCGCCCCCCCCTCGTCATCCTCGCCCCCCCTCGTCATCCTCGCCCCCCCTCGTCATCCTCGCCCCCCCTCGTCATCCTCGCCCCCCTCGTCATCCTCGCCCCCCCTCGTCATCCTCGCCCCCCCTCGTCATCCTCGCCCCCCCTCGTCATCCTCGCCCCCCCTCGTCATCCTCGCCCCCCCTCGTCATCCTCGCCCCCCCTCGTCATCCTCGCCCCCCCCTCGTCATCCTCGCCCCCCCCTCGTCATCCTCGCCCCCCCTCGTCATCCTCGCCCCCCCTCGTCATCCTCGCCCCCCCCTCGTCATCCTCGCCCCCCCCTCGTCATCCTCGCCCCCCCTCGTCATCCTCGCCCCCCCTCGTCATCCTCACGCCCCCCCCCCCCGTCATCCTCACGCCCCCCCCCCCCGTCATCCTCACGCCCCCCCCCCCCGTCATCCTCACGCCCTCCCCCCGTCATCCTCACGCCCCCCCCCCCGTCATCCTCACGCCCCCCCCCCCGTCATCCTCACCCCCCCAACTTTGTGCCATTTACCTGTTAAAAAAAAGCCAGATGCATGAGACTTCCAATGAAATTGTTTTGACCAACCGTACGGCAGGTTTGGAGTATTGATGGCCATTGGGTTCGCGTTATGTCAAGTGCCCCAATGCGACAATCCTGAGACGAGAAGTCATTCGACCATACAATGTCCCTACTGTTATGGAAGTGCTATTTACCATGGAATGGTTGATACTCTTCTTTCAATCACATGGGCAGATGATATGTGTGTAATCCCCCATGCTGACTTTGTGTTTGTGCCCAGCTTTTCAGTATGGCCTGTATTGACACCAGTTATAGCTTCCGTTACACGTCCATGTTTAAATACGTACGTGAAAAAAATGGTCCATCCGTGTACTGTACTTGTTTTGTTTTTACTGATCCATAGACTTGTTTTGGCCATAGTCATGTGTGCTATCGGAAAAAAAAGACTCGTCTCTGTGTGTTTTGCAGACACAGTGTGCATGTAAAAACGCAGTGGAGGAAAGAGCACCATAGGTTATAATAGTTACAGAAAAAACGTATACTACACATATATGAAATGTGAAGGAGGCCTAAAGCAGCATCTTGGAGATTTCACTGGAGGATGGGTGTAGTTCAGCTGGCCAAACAGGATAAGTTCCTAAAGTTGTAAAAACATAGGTGACTGCATTCTTTTGTCCAACAGCATTATATGTTTAGTGATGGTTTAGCTCAAAAATGAGGCGTTGCAAATGTTGAAGGGGTTGTCCATAACTATCTTTTATTGTAAAAAATATGCACATCACGGTGGTGAGTAAAAAAATAAATAAATTATTCAGCGACCAATCCTCTGCCATTCCCCTTGTACCAGTGAGGACTCCCAAGCCAGTCTTCCAGGTGACTCTTCTGGCACATAAATCACATAGCCTCTGCGGTCATTTAGTGACCACTGCAGTCACCACTAGTGATGGGCGAGCACTACCATGCTCGGGTGCTCGGTACTTGTAACGTGAAGTTGGACACTCGGATGGGCGCAGCTTGTATACCGAGTATAATGGAAGTCAATGGAGGACTCAAGCAATTTTCCAGAAGATTTCCCAGAAAAATGCTCAAATTCCCCATTGACTTCTATTGTGCTCCGTGTCGCACCCATCCCAACATTCAACTGATCTTAAAGAGTACTGAGCATTGTAGTGCTCGTTCATCACTAGGCACCAACACTTTACTGCTGCAGTCAATGTTTGCTTCAGCAGTCACATCTGTGTGACTAAAACAAGATGTAGTGAGTGATTTGGTGCAGTGATCATGTGTGAATATGAAGAATCAGGTAGGAGACAGGCGGAGGACCTGTGCAGCCGCATCAGAGGAACGGTGATGGAGCAGTAGGCGTGTGAGCATTTATTTTTTTTTTTCCATCACCATACTGGATACACTCTTCCAATATGAAGATGGTTGTGGACAACCCTTTTAAGAAATCTTTACAGGAAGGTTATATTTACACATGCAAAAGAAGGATTTTTGTGTACTCACCGTAAATTCTCTTTCTCTAAGTCTTCATTGGGGGACACAGGACCGTGCTGTGTCCCCCAATGAAACAAAAGAGATTTATTGGAGAGGACTCAACCTTGCAGAAATCCTTGCACATGTTGCAAAAAACTCCAAATGTATAAAATGATGTTCAGAACTTTCTGCAATAAGTCTATTGTACGGTAATATACCATAAAAAGAGCATAAGGCTGAATGCTGTCACCTACCATGGATAGCTTAGTAGCCCCTATACTTGCCCATAAACCTTAAATAGCTCTCTCTACCTATATCAATGTATGATCCTTCTCTCAACGTCAGTCATCTGTCGGGGGAGATTTAGATTCACAATAGATGGTTGGCGGTTCTACAGACTTTAACTCTTTTGTTACCAGGCCTGAATGGGCCTTAATGCTCATTTTTTCGACTAGAAGTGGAACATCTATAGGTAATCCCCAGTTACAGGGGAAATTTGCCCACTACAGTGACATAAGCCACAGACAGGGCCTGCTACAACTCGACAGAAGCCTTCAGTGCTGATGCTTTAGTTCAGAGCACAGTGCTTACTGATTGCTTTGCAGCCTACAAATATCCGCTTCTGTCTTGCCTAGGGTTCCAGGCTATGTCTTACAACCAGACCTGCTTCTTGATAGGGATTGCATGATCTTTTGCCTCTTCGAGAAAATTTACAATGGCGTGGAAATAGCCGCAGTCCAATCACCATAAAGTTACAGTTCTTGGTCGTTGTTGGGTTAATCTAATGTCATTGGTGGCCTTAAGGAAATCTGTCACTGGGTTTTTGCTGCCGCTTCTGAGAGCAGCATAATGTAGAGACAGAGAATGTGATTCCAGCGATGTGTCACTTACTGAGCTGTTTGCTGTCATTTTAATAAAATCAATGTTCTCTGCTGCAGATCACGCAGATACAGAGCTCATGAATATGCTGGACTACCTGGCAGCACGCCAAGTAGTCCTCTAATATCTACTGTTGATTATACAGTGATTTTATAAAAAAAACTACACTAAGCAACCCAGTAAGTGACATATCACTGGAATTAGGATCTCTGCCCCTACGTTATGCTGCTCTCAGATTAGGTGGTAAAAACCTGGTGACCGATTCCCTTTAATATTTTATCACATTAGTGATTTTCACTTTCCATTCCAATATTATCAATGGTATGAATCTCGCAGTTTGCAACAGCGTTTTTACCGTAAAATGCTATAGACCTGGACACCAATGGCAGCCATCAGGATTTGTCTGGATTACTCAAAAACTATGATGGCATTGTGGTTTGGTTCCTAATATTCTTAGAATTTTACATGAAACCTTCACATTAGACTAATAAATAGCACATGATTGTAAATGGCTTAATGGGGTTTTCGGACATATGTCAGATTGGTGAGGCCTCCAGTAATCCGCTGTTACCCCCACCTCTGACAGTGGCTGAATGTATTTGGTGCATGGAGAGGAACCCAACAGCTCCATCACACGATGTGACAGCTGCTCGGTACTGCAGATCCGCTCCCATTATATTAGATGGCAGATATTGATCAGGCACTCATTGGGCTTTATTTTTATCTTCCTTGTAGATTATGAGTTTTGCATCGCCAGCGGATAAAGCCATACCATTACAAGAAGATCCGACTCTCCCACACATTCCCACTGACAATGCATCATTCCAACTTCAAGGATTTCTCTACCAAGCAGAGATGTGCAGGAAGGACTGTGGATTCTATGGTAATCCAGCATGGCACGGGTATTGTTCCAGGTGTTGGATCCAGCAGAGGCAGCAGGCCCAGCCTCTTACCGACGGGTAGGTGGAATCTACACAATCAAATCACTGTTCATCAGGAGAAACCAAGTAAATATGAGCAGCCGGTCGCTCATGGGTTTGTCACATTTGTGTATGCTCGTCTCCTTTTTTCTCTGTTTGCTGATTTCATGCGATGTCATTATGATCCGCCTAATGAATGTCTATTGGCATTTTAATCTTAATGTAATAGATGTTGTTTTGCTAGATAAAAGCTCCTTTAGCCCTGAGCAATTTAATACATATATTCGTCCCAAATTGAACCAATAAATTGTGGTTTTTTTCATTTAGGAACCTTTTCTCTGAGCTGATTCATTTACCAGTCCTAACAAAAGCAACACACCCACTGAGGCCAATTGGGTTGGTGATCTTTGGTTATACTGAATCATAGTGAAGAGATTCTTTGCGAACGGTCTTTGCTGCCAATAGGAATCATTACCACATTCGGATGGTATTAATTTCTAGTACAGGAAGATTTAAGTGTTCCATGCCATCCATTTAAATCAATGGGTATTGGTAGAACAGAACCCGGTCCATCGGTCACATCAGTAATCTGTGACCGCTTGATTGGGAGTGTTGAAAACTGCCTCTTACCTGACATCTGATTTATTTTTTTTTTATTAGCCACAAGGTGATGTCACACCAGTCCAACTAATGAAGGGAGGCACTTGGGATACTGGTAGGTAAGAGGCAGTTCGCAAGCCCAGTGGCCTGATGGACCGGTCCGGCCATCCGATTCGGACGTATTCTATTCTTCAGAATGACACCAACACTGCAGTTCCTCCAGAGTACTGTGCAGCAGCTCTCTGCTATGTCTAATACTGTAAAATCAAGGGCATTCATGATAATTGGCCAGTGTAGGAAAAAAAAAGAGCAACATATAAAAACTTAAGGGTGCTTTACACGCTGCGACATCGCTAGCAATTGCTAGCGATGTCGTGCGCCATAGCACCCGCCTCTGTCGTACGTGCGACATTTGGTGATCCCTGCCGTAGCGAACATTATCGCTACGGCAGCGTCACACACACATACCTGTTCAGCGACGTCGCTGTGACCGCCGAACAATCCCTCCTTCAAGGGGGAGGTGCGTTCGGCGTCACCGCAATGTCACTAAGCGGCCGTCCAATAGAAGCGGAGGGGGGAGATGAGTGGGACTTAACATCCCGCCCACCTACTTCCTTCCGCATTGCCGGTGGACGCAGGTAAGGAGATGTTTGTCGTTCCTGCGGTGTCACACAAAGCGATGTGTGCTGCCGAAGGAAAGACAAACAACATCGTACCTGTAGCAGCAACGATATTAAGGAAAGGAGCGACGTGTCAACGATCACGGTTTTTGGACGATTTTACGATCGTTGCTCCTTGGTGTCGCACGCTGCGATGTCGCTACCGGCGCCGGATGTGCGTCACTAACGTGACCCCGACGATATATCGGTAGCCATGTCGCAGCTTGTAAAGCACCCTTTAGAGCTGTTCCTTATTGATCTCATCGGCAGCGTAATCAGTAGATATACAACATTTCTGCCTAGCAGTTAATCAGTGGCATTTCGGAGATCAACCTTATAGAAATGACGATGAAGTCCTTACCATACATACTTTACACGAGTGATCAGACAATGGTTTGCAAAGTCTATCCTTATATACGTATATACTAGAAGGTGGCCCGATTCTAACGCATCGGGAATTCTAGAATTTACTGTGTAAGTTAATGTATGATTTTTGTTATATATATAGATGTTGTTGTGTGTAGTTGCCAAGTGTTTGTGTAGGGCGCTGTAAAAGTTCTGGGTGTTGTCTGGGTGGGGGGTGTGAGAGCGGTGTTGTTTGTGTGTTGCGTTGTTTGTGGAGCGTTGTTTGTGGAGCACTATGTGTCTGCAGAGTTTTGTGTGTCTGGTGCTGTGTGTGTTGCGCGTTTTGTGTAGGGGTGTGGGTGTGGGGTGCGTGTGTGTTTTGTGGGGAGGTATGTTTTGTGCAGTGTGTGTGTTGCGCGGTGTGTGCCATAGTGTTTGGGTGTTGGGTGTGTGCGGCGTTGTCTGTGTGTGTGGGTGTCTGTGTAGAGCGGTGTTTGTGGTTCCTAGTGTGTGTGTGGTGTGTTGGGAGAGGTGTGCACCCCCATCGTGCTCCATCCCCCATGCTGTGAACCCCCCATTGTGCTCCATCCCCCATGCTGCTCACCCCCATCGTGCTCCATCCTCCATGCTGCTCATCCCCATCGTGCTCCATCCTCCATGCTGCTCATCCCCATCGTGCTCCATCCTCCATGGTGCTCACCCCCATCATGCTACACCCCCCATCTTGCTTCATCCCCTCTATGCTGCGCACCCCCCATCGTGCTTCATCCCCCCACGCTGCACACCCCTCAGAGAGGACTATAATAGGAGGAGTAGTCCTGGGGGGAGAGGAGTATAACAGGAGGAGTAGGCCTGGGGGGAGAGGAGTATAATAGGAGGAGTAGTCCTGGGGGGAGAGGGGAGTATAATAGGAGGAGTAGTCCTGGGGGGAGAGGAGTATAATAGGAGTAGTCCTGGAGGTGAGGAGTATAATAGGAGGAGTTGTCCTGGTGGGAGAGGAGGATAATAGGGGGAGTAGTCCTGGGGGGAGAAGAGTATAATAGGAGTAGTAGTCCTGGGGTGGGGGGGAGGGGGGTCTAATAGGAGGAGTAGTCCTGGGGGGAGAGGCGTCTAGTAGGAGGTGTAGTCCTGGGGGGAGAGGCGTCTAGTAGGAGGTGTAGTCCTGGGGGGAGAGGCGTCTAGTAGGAGGAGTAGTCCTGGGGGAAGAGGCGTCTAATAGGAGGGGTAGTCCTGGAGGTGAGGAGTATAATAGGAGGAGTAGTCCTGGGGAGAGAGGAGTATAATAGGAGGAGTAGTCCTGGGGAGAGAGGAGTATAATAGGAGGAGTAGTCCTGGGGAGAGAGGAGTATAATAGGAGGAGTAGTCCTGGGGAGAGAGGAGTATAATAGGAGGAGTAGTCCTGGGGGGAGAGGAGTATAATAGGAGGAGTAGTCCTGGGGGGAGAGGAGTATAATAGGAGGAGTAGTCCTGGGGAGAGAGGAGTATAATAGGAGGAGTAGTCCTGGGGAGAGAAGAGTATAATAGGAGGAGGAGTCCTGGGGTGGGGGGAGAGGAGTATAATAGGAGGAGTAGTCCTGGGGTGGGGGGAGAGGAGTATAATAGGAGGAGTAGTCCTGGAGGTGAGGCGTCTAATAGAAGGAGTAGCCCTGGGTTGAGAGGAGTATAATAGGATGAGTAGTCCTGGGGGGAGAGGACTATAATAGGATGAGTAGTCCTGGGGGGAGAGGACTATAATAGGATGAGTAGTCCTGGGGGGAGAGGACTATAATAGGATGAGTAGTCCTGGGGAGAGAGGACTATAATAGGATGAGTAGTCCTGGGGGGAGAGGACTATAATAGGATGAGTAGTCCTGGGGGGAGAGGACTATAATAGGATGAGTAGTCCTGGGGAGAGAGGACTATAATAGGAGGAGTAGTCCTGGGGGGGAGGTGTATTGGTGCCCAAAGTGTGCGGGGGGTGGGGCCGAGCAGCCGAGTGCCAATGTGTGCCGAGGGCGGGGCTGAGCATCCAACATGTGTCGGGGGTGGGACTGAGCGGCCAATGCGGTGGACGTGGCCGAGCCAAGCGGCCAATGCATGCGGGGGGCGGGGCCGAGCGGCCAATGCGACGGTCATTTTGGAGCAAGACGGACAGACAGAATAAGGTGTGTGTGTATATATAGATAGATAGATTAGTATACACACACACACATAGTGTGTCCACCCATTAACTTGAGAACGGCGGCAGCTATAGGCATACAAGTGGTGTCTAGGTATAGTAAAGTAGCCATGCGCTACACAATGAAACCACCTATAGCGCCACCTGGTGGAAAACATCGGAGTTAGCATTTTTATCTCAAACTCAATGAGATAGAGGGAAAAAAAGGGAATTACAAAATTGTAGGGCATCATCAATTCAATACGAATCGACACCTTGCATACAGAAATGCTATGATATGAAACTCATGACCCCCCCCCAAAACACTGAATGCTGTTCACGCATATGGCGCTCATTTAACTTTGCTCAAAGTGGCCACCGTCAGCTGCAATGCACATCTGGACTCTGGACAGCATACTGTATCTTGCTGCACGTTATGCAATATGGTAGGTGACGCGTTTGCACAAGCATCTGTGATACATCGTCGTAGATCCTGCAATGTTGGTGGAGGGGTCGCATACACCTGCTGTTTGATGTGACCTCACAGAAGGCAGTCCAATGAGGTCAGGTCATGTGAGCGTGGAGGCCACTACACGCAGCGACCATAACCAATGACTTGTAGGAAGGTCACCATGAGGTATCGCTTCACGTCCGCAGCCTTGTGAAGTTTGAAATGTCGATTCGTATTGAATTGATGATGCCCTACAACTTTGTGATTCACTTTTTTTTCTCTATCTCATTCCGTTTTCGAAATAAAAATGCTACCTCCGTTGTTTTCCACCAGGTGGCGCTATACGTGGTTTCATTGCGTAACGCATGGATACTTTACTATACCTAGACACCACTTCTATGCCTATAGCTGCCGCCATTCTCAAGTTAATGGCGGTGGACAGGATATGGGTGGACACACTGTATACTACAGTTCAAAAGTTTAGAGTCACTTAGATATTTCCTTATTTTTGAAAGAATAGCACATTTTTTTTTTTTCTTTCAATAAAGCTAACATAAAATTAAACAGAAATACACTCCATACATTGTTAATGTGGTAAATGACTATTCCAGGTGCAAACGTCTGGTTTTTAATACACTATCTACAAAGGTGTATAGAGGCCCATTTCCAACAACCACCACTCCAGGGTTCTAATGGTACATTGTGTGTGCTAACTGTGTTAGAAGTCTAATGTATGTTTAGAAATCCATTGAAAACCCTTGTGCAAGTATGTTAGCACAGTTGAAAATAGTTTTTCTGATTAGAGAAGCTATAAAACTGACCTTCCTATGAGCTTCTTGAGAATCTGGAGCATTACACTTGTTGGTTCCATTAAACTCTCAAAATGGCCAGAAAAAAAGAACTTTCATGTGAAACTCGACAGTCTATTCTTGTTCTTAGAAATGAAGGACATTACATCCGAGAAATTGCCAAGAAACTGAAGATTTCATACAACGGTGTGTACTAGTCCCTTCAGAGGAGAGCACAAACTGGCTCTAACCAGAGTAGAAAGAGAAGTGGCAGGCCCCGCTGCACAACTGAGCAACAAGCCAAGTACATTAGAGTCTCTAGTTTGAGAAATCGACGCCTCACAGGTCCTCAAATGGCAGCTTCATTAAATAGTACCCGCAAAACGCTAGTGTCAACGTCTACAGTGAAGAGGCGACTCCGGGATTCTGGCCTTCAGGGCAGAGTGGCAAAGAAAAAACGATATCTGAGACTGGCTAATAAAAGGAAAAGATTAATATAGTAAAAAAACTCACAGACATTGGACAGAGGAAGATTGGAAAAAAGTATTATGGACAACCGAATCGAAGCTTGAGGTGTTTGGATCACACAGAAGAACAGTTGAGACGCAGAACAACTGAAAAGATGCTGAAAGAGTGCCTGACGCCATCTGTAAAGCATGGTGGAGGTAATGTTATGATCTAAAGTTGCTTTGGTGCTGGTAAAGTGGGAGATTTGTACAAGGTAAAAGGGATTTTGAATAAGGAAGGCTATCACTCCTTTTTGCTACGTCATGCCATACCTGTGGACAGCGCTTGATTGGAGCCAATTTCATCCTACAACATGACAATGACCCAAAGCATACCTTCAAATTATGCATGAACTACGGTATATAGGGAAGAAGCAGGCAGCTGGTATTCTATCTGTAATGGAGTGGCCAGCCCAGTCACCAGATCTCAACCCTATTGAGCTGTTGTGGGAGAAGCTTGACTGTATGGTACGCAAAAAGTGCCCATCAAGCCAATCCAACTTGTGGGGGACTTCTGGAACCATGGGGTGAATATCTCCAGATTACCTCAGCAAATTAACAGCTAGAATGCCAAAGGTCTGCAAAGCTGAAAATGCTGCAAAGGGAGCATTCTGTGACGAGAACAAAGTTTGAAGGAGAAAATTATTATTTAATGTAAAAATCATTACTTCTAACCTAATCATTGTCTGGACTATATTTTCTATTCATTATGGAACTCACTTGATAAATAAAAGTATGATTTTTCATGGAAAAGACAAAATTGTCTGGGTGACCCCAAACTTTTGTACGGTAGTTGTATGTGTGTGTGTATATAATATATATATATAATATATATATATATATATATATATATATATATATATATATATATATATATATATATATATATATATATATATATATATATATATATATATATATATATATATATATATATATATATATATATATATATATATATATATATAATATAATATTATAATAGTACAGACCAAATGTTTCTTCTCATTCAAAGAGTTTTCTTTATTTTCATGACTCTGAAAATTGTAGATTCACATTGAAGGCATCAAAACGATGAATTAACACATGTGGAATGAAATACTTAACAAAAAAAAGTGTGAAACAACTAAAAATAGGTCTTATATTCTAGGTTCTTCAAAGTAGCCACCTTTTGCTTTGATTACTGCTTTGCACACTCTCGGCATTCTCTTGATGAGCTTCAAGAGGTAGTCACCGGAAATGGTTTTCACTTCACAGGTGTGGCCTGTCAGGTTTAATAAGTGGGATTTCTTGTCTTATAAATGGGGTGGGGACCTTCAGTTATGTTGTGCAGAAGTCTGGTGGATACACAGCTGATAGTCCTACTGAATACACTCTTAAAATTTGTATTATAGCAAGAAAAAAGCAGCTAAGTTCAGTCAGTCCGAAAAATTGGGAAAACTTTGAAAGTGTCCCCAAGTGCAGTGGCAAAAACCATCAAACGCTACAAAGAAACTGGCTCACATGAGGACTGCCCGAGGAAAGGAAGACCAAGGCTATGTGCGCTCGTTGCGTAATTACATGCAGTTACGCTGCGCTTTGTAGCGCAGCGTAACTGCATGCGTCCTGCGTCCCCTGCATAATCTATGGAGATTGTGCAGGGGCCGTGCGAACGTGGCGTCTTAGAGCGCAGTGCTTCGGCTGCTGCCCGCAGCGCGCGTTCTAAGAAGTGACATGTCACTTCTTCCGTGCGCTTTGCCGGCAGCCCCTGCTCTGTCTATGGCAGGAGCTGCATGCAGAGCGCACGTTCTCTGCCGGCACCATGCGCTTCAGAACGGAGCTTTTCAGCTGCGCTCTGAAGCGCACCTTTTAGGTGCGGTGCAGAGCGCACACGTTCGCACATAGCCCAAGAGTCACCTCTACTGCTGAGGATAAGTTTATTCGAGTCACCAGTCTCAGAAATCGCGGGTTAACAGCAGCTCAGATTAGAGACCAAGTCAATGCCACACAGAGTTCTAGCAGTAGACACATCTTTTACAACAACTGTTAAGAGGAGACATGGTGTAGCAGGTCTTCATGGTAAAATAGCTGATAGGAAACAACTGCTAATGACAGGCAACAAGCAGAAGAGACTTGTTTGGGCAAAAGAACACAAGGAATGGACATTAGACCAGTGGAAATCTGTGCTTTGGTCTGATGAGTCCAAATTTGATATCTTTGGATCCAACCACCGTGTCTTTGTGCGATGCAGAAAAGGTGAACGGATGGACTCTACATGCCTGGCAGCACGGTGGCTCAGTGGTTAGCATTGCAGTCTTGCAGCGCTGGGGTCCTGGGTTTGAATCACTATCTGCAAGGGGTTTGTATGTTCTCCCCGTGTTTGCGTGGGTTTCCTCCGGGTACTCCGGTTTCCTCCCACACTCCAAAAACATACAGATAGGGAATTTAGATTGTGAGCCCCAATGGGGACAGTGTTCCTGATGCATGTAAAGCGCTGCGGAATATGTTAGCGCTATATAAAAATAAAGATTTATTTAATTTATTTATATGCCTGGTTCCCACCGTGAAGCATGGAGGAGGAGGTGTGATGGTGCTTTGCTGGTGACACTGTTGGGGATTTATTCAAAATTGAAGGCATACTGAACCAGCATGGCTACCACAGCATGTTGCAGCGGCATGCTATTCCATCCGATTTGCGTTTAGTTGGACCATCATTTATTTTTCAACAGGACAATGACCCCAAACACACCTCCAGGCTGTGTAAGGGATATTTGACTTAGAAGGAGAGTAATGTGGTGCTACGCCAGATGACCTGGCCTCCACAGTCACCAGACCTGAACCCAATCGAGATGGTTTGGGGTGAGCTGGACCGCAGAGTGAAGGCAAAAGGGCGAACAAGTGCTAAGCATCTCTGGGAACTCCTTCAAGACTGTTGGAAAACCATTCTTTTTGTTAAGTATTTCATTCCACATGTGTTAATTCATAGTTTTGACGTCTTCAATGTGAATCTACAATTTTCAGAGTCATAAAAATAAAAAAGACTCTTTGAATGAGAAGGTGTCTCCAAACTTTTGGTCTGTGTGTGTGTGTGTGTGTGTGTGTGTGTGTGTGTGTGTGTGTGTGAGATATATAATTATACACGCATATCTACCTGTGTCAACAATCCAATAATGAAAATGATCACTCGTCAAGTTATCTTCTGTGTCAGCAAAAAGATAAATTAATTGTTATCCCCTGCACATCATTCCGTGTAAACTGGGAAAGTGCTGCCAATAACATGATACTGTATAGGGTCAGATCGTATTCGCAGTCGTTTGGTCCAATTATTGTCTGTCACTTGTATAAACAGGCCAGTAACAACTACCGAATTACTTTTATATGTAGTCGAAGGGCGCTCCATAATGTTGCAATGACAGGCTGAAATTGGCATATCTAAACACACCAAAAAGGCTAAGTGCTTGAAAAATTGAATGTATAGATTAAGCTGTGGAATATGTTGTAATCTATTTGATTTTCTGTATTTACATCCTCTGTAAATAGATCCCATTTTCTGAGCAAAGCAATAAAAAGTGACATAAAAAGCAGAAGTATTCTTCCGGGAACAGTAGTTTTCACAGAGCTTTATCGTTTCCCTGGATGATCTCTGCCTGGTGAATTTGTATGAAATCCCTTATTATACAGAGATGAAAGGTGAACAATCACCTGATTCTTTGGTGACATATTTTACTGATATTTGTTTTTATATACTACTGATTTACAAAAGTTAGGCACTCGCATTGTGTAAGTATCCAAGGGACATGACATATGATCATTAAAAAGCAAACCTATTCCAGGACATTTAGTTATACATCACGTCATCTGTAACTTTCCAGTAGATCACCCTTGCTACATATGCATTATCTTAAGATTGGTAGTAATAGAAGGACCTAGCTATATGTGAACCCTGTTATTAAAGTGTACCTGCAGTCCTATTGTAGGGCTCACCCAGTGATGTTCTTTTCTGACATACCGTATAAACTTGTTCTGCATTTTCCTGTAATTATGCAGCATTAATGACATAAGATTAGGTGCTCATACAGCTCTGACCCCCAAGATCTTTTCAAATAATACCATTTCAGGTGGAAATGGTTACTCCCGCAGTCAGGGGTTACCTCTTTGTTTGGAGAACATCTGAGAACGCTACATTATGACCTGGAAGCTATGGGCTTTTTATTAACCAGAATCATCACCTTTTTACATCATCTGATCCTTTCTTCAGTTTTAGACATCATTCAGGAAATCTGCACGTTAAACCTGACATGAGTTCGACTCCACAGCAGTTAAATAGAAATGACACGTTTCCAGATGTCACCGGCAATAATGTCAAAATGGAGCGATCTACCTCAAGCCTATACCAACCTGTGACGGGTAAGCAAAATTTTTTTGCATTTTGGTGCATATAAAACTTGTTTAGAAAGGCTGTGCTTGATTCCAATAAATACGGGCAGTTTTTAAGGAATTATACTATTCGTTACAATTAGGATTATTCTAAATCATGCAACCCTCTCTACCCTCACCTACTGTATCTTCACCCCTTCCCTTTAGACTGTGAGCCCTCGCGGGCAGGGCCCTCTCTCCCCCTGTACCTGTCTGTGCCTTGAATTGTTCACAATTATTGTACTTGTCTGCACCTTTTTCACATGTAAAGCGCCATGGTATAAGTAGCGCTATAGTATTAATAATTATAATAATGCAATATTTTGCTTGCTCTGCAGGCTCTGTATTACACTTTTCCCGGTCTTGCCTTCTCTCGCTGGCACGAGGTGATTTTTCTGAATTTCTCAAAGTTCTCCGCAGTCCAGAGGCACAACCGTTATCAAGTCTCTGCAGTAATTTCATTCAGAGGATGCAAGATGCTGACGTGAGTCTTGAGTGACTTATTTAAGAAAGAAACTATATAATGTTTTACTCCCATGTTCCATAATTGTATCAGTGACAAATATATTTCTAAGTTATATGAAAATTGTATTCCTCAGATTTTCTTTGGCAAGTACTCTTGATATGCTACAAGATATATAGGCAATGTATAGGCAATATTGAGTATCTCCTTGGAAAAAACATTTGGGGTAGATTTACACTGGGACTGTTGTTCTGCAAAATTGCTTTAAAGATTCACAGCACCAAAAATTGCAACAAACTGTGCAGTTTTGTTGTGGCTTATTTTGTGGAAATGTGGATATTCATGTCTAAGGCTATGTGCGCACGTGCGCGCTCTGTACCGCACCGAAAAGGTGCACTTCAGAGCGCAGCTGAAAAGCTGCGTTCTGAAGCGTATGGTGCCGCGAGAACGTGCGCTCTACCTGCAGCTCCTGCCATAGACAGAGCAGGGGCTGCCGGCAAAGCGCACGGAAGAAGTGACATGTCACTTCTTAGAATGCAGCGATTCGGGCAGCAGCCGAAGCGCTGCGTTCTAATATGCCACGTGCGCACGGCCCCTGCACAATCTCCATAGACTGTGCAGGGGACGCAGGACGCATGCAGTTACGCTACAAAGCGCAGCGTAACTGCATGAATTACGCACACGTGCGCACATAGCCTTGCATGTTTAAAAAAAAAAAGTATAAAGGTGTAACTTGTGTGAAAAGGGCACTTATTTGGCATATGTTTGCGTAAGGTGGGCATGTCAGCATATCTTGAGTTACGCGAAAGCACAGTGCTTTAAATGTTTATATTGAGTGAATATCTCCCAAAAATTATTGGGACAATCGCTGTTGAATTCAAGAAATCTATCAATTTCTGATCAACTATGACTTGTGTATGGTAATAGTGTGTGTATATATTATAATTTAGAATGTTGATCACTTCACTGGTTTGAGCAGTCACTTCACAAATCTATAGAGATTTTCAAGGATTCCAATATATAAAAGAAATGAGCAAACATATACATACACTTTAAATAAAGGTCATTGAGATAACCTCCTCTGTTAATTTATCAAAAACTCTATTTAGATATGTGATTACCAATATGGTATCAGCTTCCCTGCTGTTCTGAATAGCAAATATTGCTATCTGTCTAGATATATTCATCAACTTTGACATTTCAACACCAAGAAGGCAAAATTGTGAAATTATGAAAATCAAAGGGTTGATAAACATATTAAAGGGATTGTTGGGACCCTTATATTGATAGTTTGTCAATATCTGATTGGCAGGGGTACCTTCCATCCAATCAGCTATTCTGGCAAGTTCCCGATGTGTTCAGTTGTAGAACAGAACTACAAAGCTCCGTCAACTGCATAGTGGCTGCGGCTGGTTTCTGCTCTTATGCCCTATATTGAGTCAAATGGAGATGGATGTGCAGTATCTGACCACTGGTAACTGTTCAGTTAACAGAGCTTCGTAGTTCCACTCCGTAACTGTCCCAGCACAGAGAGCAGCTTATCAGGAGGGGTACCAGGTGTCGCACCCACACCAATTAGATATTGATGACATATCTTAAGGATAGACCATCAATATAAAATTCCCAGACAACCCCTTTAATGATATGCAAATGATGAAATAAGGGAAATAAAATTTCCAAAACATCTCAATTTATTCTGTATCGAGTATGAGCGCCATATGCAGAAATACTCACTTATACGCTTTTTCATGTTATCAATGAGGCTATTAATGGTTGTTTGAAGAATGTTCTGCCAAACTGTTTGCACTTGAGTACACAAATCATCAAAATCCGCTGCTGGCAGCTCATTTTGTATTGTTGATCAATGACTAGAGATGAGTGGACCCGAACTTTAAAGTTCAGTGTTCGTACCGAACACTAACTTTACAGAAAAAAAACAATTTATTGATAGGAAGTGTTAGTGTAAACGAGAAAAAGTAGAATATATCAAATTACCAAAGAGTTGCCAACAGGTACGTTTCCTATCCCACTAGTCCTGTTAAATTTATAATGATACCGTTTCTTTCATTTTTATAATTTTGTTATAATTTTTATAATTTCATAATGATTCACTATTTAGTTGCTCATTTTCTACATAAGTACTGAGATTCTTCCTCTTTTTCTTGTTTACACTAACACTTCCTATCAAAAAATTTCTTATTTCTTGCCACTGACATTATGCATGAATTTTTATCTAATACCATTTTATTTTTGTTTGTATTATTAGACAGTTCATTGAAAAAGACTTATGATGTAATAAGCCGAAACGTTTGTTGAAACTGTCAGTCGTTGATGACTTCAAGATTCTTTTGTTACCAATAAAAAACGTATTTTTTCACGAGAAATCTTATTCTTTTTTGAATGCCGGAGTGTGTGAGACTATTATGTATTCAAATCACTCAAGCGAGCATTGTTGTGCTCGGTGCTCAGCCCAGTGCGAGTCAATGCAATGTTTGAATGGCTCACATTGGGGCAAAAATCAGTGTTATCTTATATAGTGTGCACAAATGGAAAAAAATGAAAAAAAAACTCACCCTCCCTTCCATGCAAGTGTTCTCTTTATGGCTGGCTGCATGTGGGCAGAGAGCCAAACTGCCAATTAGTGATTTCCTATGAAATTCGGGTCAAGTCCGGGTCCAGAAAAGAACTTTATATAAGGTCCAGCTGAACCCGAACTTCCATCTGTCCGCTCAGCTCTACTAATGACACCTGAAATGTGCTTGATGAGAGACCAGAGACATAGCTGATATTGCCTATCTCCAGCGAGTGGTTCCATTATTAATGAATGGAGCTGCAGTGTGCAGGATCAATCACTTCAGCTTTCACACAGGGCTCTTCAGAAATCTGGTTCACAAAATCTGTGGGGGTCCCAGCAGTAAGACCCCAGTGATCAGGCAATTATTCCCTGTCCCACTTCGAGTTTGTTTTGATTACATGAAGAGAAGGATTTGCGCAAGCCTACATCTACTGAAGATCCGTGGTTAATTTTTCAAGATGTTTAGAACAGCCTCCCTGTTGATTTCCTTCAAAAGCTGTGTGCAAATGTACTTAGAAGAATTGATGGTGTTTTGAAGGATATGGGTGGTCTCACCAATTGTTGTTTAACATTTCTCTTTTGTATTTTGTTAATTGCTAAAAATAAACTATTAACACTTTAGAAATCATTAAAAAAAATATGATCAAAAACCATGTTCATTGTAATGGGAATGGCCTCATTGTATGTGTGTTTGTTTATTTTATAAAGGAAATAGATTAAGAGCCCCTCTGTGTCCTGAGATTGATGTGGGAGAAGATAGTCAGTGATAATCACAAGGAATATGTGCACATCACAGCCTGAAGGATCCACAGTGTCCTTGTAATGTCGCCCTCATTATGAGATTGATGGATGACTCATAAATAATGTTTGTCTTCCAGCATATAACTGTGGACAGAAAAGCAGAAGAAGTACAAAGCTTCTACGGACAAATTGGGCTGTCTTACCCCGGTGAGAGAATATACAAACGCTGCACATGCAATCAACATACAGCTTTTGCTTCTAGTTAGTAAAAATGTCAAATTAGATGAAATGAACTATAATATAGTGGGGTTTTTATGTTTTTAGTATTATTTTGTAAATTTCTACCTATCAAAATACAGCTAGATTTAGATGATATATTCTATGCAAATCATACATTTACAACAATAGGGTATAGTATATAGATTATGCGGATCGTTAAAACTATATCAGCTACATGGTCGCTGGTGAGCTGTCAATCAGGCAGATCTCACCAGCGACCAGCCCCCAGCCAGCAGCGACGCTGCGCTTGGTAACTAAGGTAAATATCGGATAACCAAGCGCTTGGTTACCCGATATTTACCTTGGTTACCAGCGCACACCGCTTAGCGCTGGCTCCCTGCACTCCTAGCCAGAGTACACATCGAGTTAATATGCAAACCGCTTTGCTTATTTACCCGATGTGTACTCCGGCTACTGGAGCAGGGAGCCGGCACTGACAGCGTGAGAGCGGCGGATGCTAGTAACCAAGGTAAATATCGGGTAACCAAGCAAAGGGCTTCGCTTGGTTACCCGATATTTACCTTGGTTACAGCTTACCGCAGGCTGCCAGACGCCGGCTCCTGCTCCCTGCACATTCAGATCGTTGCTCTCTCGCTGTCAAACACAGTGATGTGTGCTTCACAGCGGTAGAGCAACGTCCAAAAAATGAACCAGCACTGTGTGTAACGAGCAGCGATTTCACAGCAGGGGCCAGATCGCTGCTCAGTGTCACTCACAGCGAGATCGCTGATGAGGTCACTGGTGCGTCACAAAAACCGTGACTCAGCAGCATTCTCGCTAGCGATCTCGCTATGTGAGAAGTACCCCTTAATCCTGCTGTCAGGGTCACTATAGCTATGAATAGCATATTCTATTAAAAAGTATGTTTCATAGGGAAATGTTCGCACAACAATGTAAATATGCTGGCGTCATATGATTCTCATAAAATAGCAAATAAACAGGTTCAGCTCACAGTGTCGATCAATCTCAGCAACCCTCTGGAGCCCGAACAAGGTGCTGCCACGCCTCAAGCAAGATCCAAATAGAAAAAAGTCCAGCTTCAACAGAGGAATATCAATTGTTCTTTTCTTTTATTTTCCTTTTGGCACAAGTATACAGCACATTGCAGTCAAGATAATAACATGACCGACGTCAGCAACGCATTTCAAGTGACAACACACTATTAATCATGATCGATGATTAAGAGTGCGTTGTCACTTGAAACGCGTCTCTGACGTCGGTCAGGTTATTATCTTGACTGCAATGTGCTGTATACTTGTGCCAAAAGGAAAATAAAAGTAAAATTGATATCCCTCTGTTGAAGCTGGACTTTTTTCTATTTGATTCTCATACCAATTTAGTTTCACTGTAGTTTCCCTGTTAGAATCTAATTGCACATGTATAAGTACTGTAATCCACAGACTTTTTCCTCCACTGAGGTTTAAGGTCCAGTCACACTAAACCAGCGATCAACAACGATAGGGATCGCTGGTAAGTTGCTAGGAGGTTGCTGGTGAGATGTCACACTGCGACGCTCCAGCAATCCCACCAGCAACCTGACCTGGCAGGGATCGCTGGAGCGTCGCTACACGAGTTGCTGGTGAGCTCACCAGCAACCAGTGACCAGCCCCCAGCACCGCGTGGAAGATGCTGCGCTTGGTAACTAAGGTAAATATCGGGTAACCAACCCGATATTTACCTTGGTTACCAGCGCACGCAGCTACACGTGCAGAGAGCAGGGAGCAGCGCACACCGCTTAGCGCTGGCTCCCTGCTCTCCTAGTTACAGCACACATCGGGTTAATTAACCCGATGTGTGCTGCAGCTACATGTGCACAGAGCAGAGAGCAGCGCACACCGCTTAGCGCTGGCTCCTTGCTCTCCTAGTTACAGCACACATCGGGTTAATTAACCCGATGTGTCCTGCAGCTACATGTGCACAGAGCAGGAGCCGGCACTGACAGTGAGAGCGGCGGAGGCTGGTAACGAAGGTAAATATCGGGTAACCAAGGACAGGGCTTCTTGGTTACCTGATGTTTACTGTGGTTACCAGCCTCCGCAGAAGCCTGCTCCTGCTGCCTGCACATTTAGTTGTTGCTGTCTCGCTATCACACACAGCGATCTGTGCTTCACAGCGGGACAGCAACAACTAAAAAATGGCCCAGGACATTCAGCAACAACCAACGACCTCACAGCAGGGGCCAGGTTGTTGCTGGATGTCACACTAAGCAACATCACTAGCAACATCGCTGCTACGTCACAAAAGTTGTTCGTTAGCAGCGATGTTGCTAGCGATGTTGCTAGCGATGTTGCTTAGTGTGACGGGGCCTTTATATACTGAAAGATTTAAACCATGTAGCAATTGGGGATTGTAAAATCAATAAAAGCTTTCCATCTGTCAAAGGCATGTTTCATCCTGATCTCTTTAGTGGTGTTCTGTTATCCATTGTAAATAGGAGTTGAAGGGTCCATGTGTTTAATTGCCCTTTGTTAATTTGACCATGTCCATTAGAGAGTGCAATTTTTTTTAGCTCCTTTTGTTTCCCAAAGCATCTTAAGTAAATGGATTTATCTTATCTTATGGGTAGGGTATGTTCACTGTAAAGTCAGTCTGAATACGATGTTTAATTTTCAATTGAAAAGGTTTCCCAAATAATGTAATATAAATTCAGGTAGGATGTAAGTGTAAAGCCCCCCGTACACATTAGACTGTTGGCCGAACCTGCCAATATTGATGGGTTTGGCCAACAATCTAAATGTTTATGATAGCCCTGGACAATTTAATGTCAGAAGAAATATTGATCCGGCATGTTCTGATTCAGACCATCGATCATTTTGTCTCCCAGAGATAATTTGCCACCAGACATGGAAAACACACAAGCATGAGCGCTCCCGAGTATGAAAGAGCCGGCTGGGATGGCTGTGATCCAAACGATTGACCAACAGCCACCTAAAGTGCGGGCTTTAGTCCCTTGACACAGATATTGCAGACATAATGCATCTAATAACGTTATCTAATTCAGGACTAAGGATGAATTAGATTTCCAATATATTTGAAATAGGAATTTAAGAGCTGTTTTACAGAATGCCGACAGCTGCCGCTATACATTGAACAGAGCTGCAATGCACGGCTCTAGTTAAAGTATTTTCATTCAGCGGCCATAAGTGCAAACAGTAGGGGTGCCCAATGTTCATTGTTTCAACAGACTTTGCCTAAATTAATAACACATATAAGAAAATTTGTAATGTATCTTAGCAGAAAAATATACCTCTTTCTCCATCTATAAACTTATCATTCACTTGCCTTGAGCTCACTGAGGGATCAGATTACAGCTGCCTCTTGAAGTCTATGGAAAGCAGCAGAGTAAGATAACGTGGCAGAGAGACGGTGCTGCTTTAGACTATGTGCCCATGTGGCCTTTTTTTGGCGTTTTTAATGTGGTTTTTTTTCTTGCTTTTTTTTTTTAATCGATAAAAAGCAAGGAAAAAGCATCCCAGCAAAGTGTATGAGAATCGTGATTTGCTGTGCACACGCTGCTTTTTTTTTCTTGCAGATTTTGTTGCTGGAAAAAGAAGCAGCATGTCAATTGTTTCTACATTTATTTCCTGCATTTCTATAATCCCCTGCAATACTTTATCACTACAGGGGATTATATAGCAGCACTTTGCCTCACACATTGAGCACACAGCATGGCCTGTGAAGCGCTCTGTAGCTCAGTAACCCGAGGTCGTTATGGTGACAACCCAGGGAGCTGTAAGCGATTCTTCTCCCTGCCTCCTGAATGCTGCGATCGCACTTATCGCAGTATTTAGGGGGTTAAACTGCTGGGAGCGGCGCAGGGACCGCTCCGGGAAGTGAGATCTGGGTCCTGGCTGTAACATCAGCCGGAGATCCAGCAGTGATCGTAGAGATACAGCACCTGAACCCCCGCGATC
The DNA here is from genome assembly GCF_048569485.1 of Anomaloglossus baeobatrachus. Taxonomy (NCBI): domain Eukaryota; kingdom Metazoa; phylum Chordata; class Amphibia; order Anura; family Aromobatidae; genus Anomaloglossus; species Anomaloglossus baeobatrachus. The sequence continues at coordinate 653,499,567 of NC_134353.1, forward strand.
GTCATAACTAAAAAACAGCACAAAAAGCAGGAAAAACGCATATGAAAAAATGCGCAAATGCAATAAAAAATGTGTGGTTTTTCAGTTGTGTTTTTCCTGACAAAACATGCTTTTTTATGTGCAGAAAAATAGCACACAAAAAAGCAACGTAGGCACATGGCCTTATATTGTGTCACCCTTTTGCTGGATTCACAGTAGAAATCATAATACCTCTGTGTGCTCTGTATGTGAGACATCATAGCAGCTATTCTATATACCATGTTCTAACTTATTATGCAAATTACATTTTTCTCTGATTTTCATAAATTGTCAGTGCAAATGACTGTCAGTCCAATAAAAGTCATCACCCGTTAGAGTATACATTGCATTTTATTGAAGAAACCTCCCAATGTATATCCCAGTATAATCTTCAAAATTAAAAAAAAAACCTCAAAATGCACTGTTTCAAATTCTTAGGCACAGTAGAGTTTCTAAACATTTTTATATGTTTTAAAGAACTGGAAATGCTCGTTTGTAAATTTGCAGCCGTAGGAGGTCACATTCACTGAAATAAAAAGCTATTTAAATCTAAAACATCCTAACAGGCCAAGTTACATGTTAACATAGGAACCCATCTTTGATATCCCCTTCACAATTCTTGCATCCATTGAACTTGTGAGTTTTTGGAGAGTTTCTGCTTGAATTTCTTTGCATGATGTTAGAATAGCCTCCCAGAGCTGCTGGTTTGATGTGAACTGCCTCCTACCCGGATTTATATTTTGCTTGATGATACTCCAAAGGTTCTCTATAGGGTTGAGATCAGGGGAAGATGGTGGCCACACCATGAGTTATTCTCTTTTTATGCCCAAAGCAGCCAATGCCAGAGGTATTCTTTGCAGCCTGAGATGGTGCATTGTCATGCATAAAGATGATTTTGCTCCTGAAGGCACGTTTCTGCTTTTTGTACCATGGAAGAAAGTTATTAGAAACTACTATATACTTTGCAGATGTCATTTTCACACCTTCAGGAACCCTAAGGCTATGTGCCCACGCTGCGGAAAATGCACAGAATTTGCCGCGGATTTTTCGCAGAAATTCCGCGGATTTTTCAAAAATCTGCAGCACAGCTACTCCCCAGCCATTTCTATGGCATTTGGGAACTGCTGTGCCCACGCTGCGGATTTTTCCGCAGCGGAAATAATGCGGATTTCCCTGCAGAAAAATCAGCAGCATGTCAATTATTCCTGCGGATTTCTCCGCAGGGTCCCATATACTTACCTGCCTCACCGGAGTCCCTTTCTCCGTCCGGTGTACAGGAGCGCGGTGAATCCAGGTACAGGAAGGAAGAGGTGGGCGGGGCCTGCACGAGCTCTGGTCATGTGACTGCCGGAGCTAGTTCAGTCCCGCCCACCTTCTCCTGCAGATGCTGAGAGTGACACGGCCGCCAGAAAACGAGGTGCTGTGTGATGGAGGTGAATATGAACTCCCGATCACTGCAGCACTTGTTCTGCATTGAGGATGCAGTGCCGAAGCCATGGTACTGTATCCTCAATGCAGAATGCCCGCACCATATCCGCAGGACATTCCGCAGCATGGAAACAGACAGAAGTTGTGGTGCGGTTTCCTGGGAGCTCCTGCGGAATGTTCTGCGGATATATCCGCAGGACACTGTCCCCGTGGGCACATAGCCTAAAGGGGCCTACCAGATGTCTCCCCATGATTCCGGTCCAAAACATGACTCCTCCACCTCTTTGCTGACGTCGCAGCCTTGTTGGGACATGGTGGCTATTCATCTGGACCATCCAGGGTTGCTCGACACTCATCAGTAAACAAGACTGTTTGAAAATTCTTTTTTTTTTTTTAAAAAAAAATTGTTTAAAAGAACTGAGAGTCCTCAGTGGTTGATACCTTTTAATGGCTAACTGAAAAGATGGTAATAATTGCAAGCTTTCGAGACTACTCAGGTCTCTTCATCAGGCATGGTATAACACAAAATCTGAAGAGTCACATATTTATACACAACAGTTGTGTATAAATATGTGACTCTTCAGATTTTGTGTTATACCATGCCTGATGAAGAGACCTGAGTAGTCTCGAAAGCTTGCAATTATTACCATCTTTTCAGTTAGCCATTAAAAGGTATCAACCACTGAGGACTCTCAGTTCTTTTAAACAATTTTTTTTATCTCTACTGGCTAACACGGTACAAAGATATATATTTTTTTTTAATTCTTTATTTTTATTTATAAATGGAAGTCTTTAACAGTACTTGTTACAATTCTTAAGATCGAACGGATCTTTTTAAGATACATTCCATACACCATAGATAAGATACATGGCAAAATTTACATTGCAAAATTTACATTTTTACAGCTTGACAGAAAATGTTCCCGCAAATACCCCCTTCCAGGTGTATAGACATTCAGGGTTCCATCTAGCTTTTTCAAAGAATAAATTCACTATTAACAGGTCAAATAAGTAACTCGCCAAAAATTGTAAAAAGAGAAAAATAAAGAGACTGGGGAGAAAGAAATAAAGAATAGAGAAGAATGAAAAACTGAGGGGGAGGGGGAGGGGCTGGAAGATTGAAAGGCTAGGTAGGGGTAAGGAGGGAGGGGGGGGACTCGCCTATATAATCTGTTATGTGGTTCCCTTAGCATCTTCGACACCGCCCACCAGAGCACCGTAGTCCTCCGAGTGCTGGAAGTCCATCCACTCCCTCCACGTGGCCCAAAATTTCTCATATGAATCATGTAGCGATGAAGTTAGATCCTCCATATACATGAGGTCATTGACCTTATTGATCCATTAAACCAGCGTGGGTGGTGTCGTGCTCCTCCACCTCTCTGGAATGCACACTCTCGCCGCCATGATGCGGAATTTCCTCAAAGAGTTGTATATTTTTTCAGGAATCCCGCAGTGATGTAACAGGGCAGCAGCAGGTCCCAATTCCTCCTCCCTACCTGTCACCCGTGAAATAATATCAGACACTCCCTTCCAAAAGGGCCGAATCACCTCACATTTCCAGAACACATGTAGAATGTTAACCTCTGCTGTGCCACACCGCCAGCATGTGGGGTCAACCGTTGGGAACATCTCATGTAACCTCGAAGGTACTCTGTACCATCTGGTTAGCAGCTCGTAGCTAGCCTCCTGAAACCTGGAGCAAATGGAGGATGTGTGTGCCAATATGAAGACCCTTTCCCACTGTGTTGGAGTCAGCTGAATTCCCAAATCCCGTTCCCACTGTGAGGCGAAAGGGGGAATTTGTTGGTCTGGGGGCGCAGACAGGAGCGAATATACTGCCGAAAGACAGTGCCGTATCGTGCCTGTTCCCATACATATTTGTTCAAACTGTGTCTTGGGTCGCTGAAAGAGGGACCTGGCTGGGAGGCTACCGAAAAAGTGCGCCAGTTGCAAGCATCTCCATTGACCAAGTGAGATGGGATCCTGTCTAGCTGCCAATCCCTCTAACGACGGCCAGGTATCCCAGATTCCAAAGTCTTCCACCCGATCCACCCCACCCAGAACCCAAGACTGAAAAACTGGGTCCACTCTACCAGGCTCAAAAGCAGAATGGCTCAGGATCGGCGTCAAGCTCGATTGCCTGAGTAACATTTCCGATTGCACCCTCCCCGTATTGAAAATTTACTCTTCATGTATGTCTGGGCCCATTGCAACTGTTTCTGCTTGTGAGCACTGGTTAGGATGGCCGAATAGTATGTTTATGCACCACAGCAAGCTTTTTATAGGATTCTACACCTTGAGGTTTGAGAGACTCCAGAGGCACCAGCAGCTTCAAATATCTGTTTGCTGGTTTGTAATGGCTTTTTAGCAGCTGCTCTCTTATTCCGATGAACTTGCCTGGCAGAAACCTTCCTCATTCTGCCTTTTATCAGCATGAACACGTATGTGCTCAGAATCAGCCACAAATCTCTTCACAGTACGATGATCACGCTTACGTTTTCGTGAAATATCTAATGTTTCATCCCTTTTCCAAGGCATTGCACTATTTGATGCTTTTCAGCAGCAGTGAGATACTTTTTCTTTCCCATGTTACTTGAAAACTGTGGCCTGCTTAATATTGTGGAACATCCAGTTTTCCTTTTATTGGGCTCACCTGGCAAACTAATTATCACAGTTATCTGAGATTGATTTCAGTGATCCAAAGAACCCTGACACACAACCATCAATGAGTTTCATTGAGAAAAAAAAAATTAATCGCTATGACACTTTGCATAATAAATTCAATTTGCATAAGAATTTGGAACATCGTGTATACACTAGCTTAGATACCCTACAAGATGGGAAAACTGGAGAAATGGGAGAAAAATGCAGGAAACCAGTCACATAATAGATAAACAATATTATTCCTAATGTTAATAATTCCTAATTATTTATTATTATTAATGATTATTATAATAATGTACACACACAGTGATCTTTGTGAATGTTTTGCTTCCATATAAGCAACTACGTCAACAGAGAATATGTAGCTACTTCTAGAGCTCAGTATTTTTTGTACTTTCTCTCTTGTAGATCACATGTCCGATGAGAAAGACCGGCTGTTGGACAATATTGAAAAGCTTGTGATGACGCGACTTTATAAGTCTGTATTTTGCCTAGAAAATTCACAAGATGAACAGAAGGATCTCTCTCTCAAAAAGCGCATCAAGTAAGTGCTTTATATATTGTATGTAATGCCACTGGTAAATATAGGATTACTGCTTTTTTTTCCCCAGATGCCAGACCTAATGACTATTGATCGTACTTTGTTTTTGCTGGAAGCCATGATGAGCAAAACAGATGGTGCAATGAGTGATCTATAAATAGAGATCTTTGTGAAACATTCAGTGAGAAAGCAGCAGTAACTTGAGGCTCCCTATGGTTTTGGGCATGTGTTTGTGGACCTAGAGTAATTGACAGAAAAAATATTTCATTGTGGGAAGCCTACAAAACATTTGGATGTACAGTTCTTGTTATGTTCACGATTCCCTTTTCTGGTTTGAGTGTTTCTCATGACCACATTTTCTGTTGTAGGTCATTGAGTTGGGTCACGCCAAGGATGCTTCAGCTCCCACTGAAAGAAGACGGTCAAGAAGAGAATAATGGGATCTCTTGTGCTGTAACTGGTAAAAAAAACATGGATTTCTTGTCAGAATTCCACTGGTAGTATTGAAATAATTTCATGGCGCCAACTCATTCTATTCCAGAATCTTTGACAAGTAAGATTTGGGGATTTTCAAAACCTTTCAGAAAAATGTGAATAAAATTATTACTGGACTCTTGGGATTTTATAGAAACGAATGTAAGAGAAACCTGCTTAGAAGCCACCATTCAATTTTCAGGGGCTTTTTCAAAAATTGTTCCACTTTTGCTTTGCACCTGTTCTGACAAACCTAACCCTTTGTCGGACAGTAAAATTCAATACCTAGATCCATTTTTCATGGATAAAACAAAAAAAAAATTACAGGAAAATCCCAATTGGTCTGTCCCCTTCACAGTTTACTTACTGCTGCAGGTAAGAGCTGATCGGTGGTGGTAACGGATTTTGGAGCCACACAAGCACTACTGCGAGTGTATCGCATGACACTCGGCTCCCGCTCTACTGGAGTGTAAGCCGAGTATCATCCCACTGTGATGCGATCCTGCGATCATAGTAGAGCCGCAGAGGACATGAGAGGGAGAGACTAATCTAGCTATTTCCTCCATTGTCAGCTGAGGCGTATATCGCAGTGCACTCCGGTGAGTGCGAGAGAAAAGGAATCAGATTCCACCCACAGCATGCTGCGATTTGTTTTCTTGGTCTGATTAGGGCTGACCTCATAGAGTAACATTGGTCTGAGTGGAATGCGATTTATTATTTAGTTTTTTAAATCGCATCCCACCCACTCTGTTTTACTCGCCATGTGTCCTTAGCCGAACAGTCTAAAACTGACTATCCTAAGGATAGGTTAAAAAGAAAAAAAAATGTAATGACTATGGATGGAACCATTCTGTATCCATCCTTTCAGCCACTGATGTTAATGGAATTGGTTGGCCATCTAATAGATATGAGGGCCTCAAAACCCAACCCTCTCTCATCCATTGACGTTGGGGGAGCTCAAGATCGAACCGTTTGAATTAAAATACTCAATCCTTTTGCTCTGTAGGCTGACAAGGAGGCTGCTGAATGAGTCCAGCAGCAACTTACTCCACTCTTCCCATTGATAACACATGAACACTCAGCTGAGCTAAGAATTCACATCTATAGGCGAGTTGGGAGATAGCTGTCTCCCATTCAAAGCAGCCACAATGCCCACTTTTTTAGACCATTGTCCTTATATACACAGTGACATCACTGCAGCCTCCTGAGTTATGCATTTGACGCAAACCTGTGGCAGATGTCATTTTATGATAGCTGTCATTTACAGAGCCACATTGTCAAAAATAAAGATGCTTACTTCTTGATGTGGTGGGTAATAGTTTAGTGTACGCTGCTATCCCATACATTACTTTTGCTGCTATACTTATAACTACTAGCCACACAAAGACCTAAAGGACACACTTTTTATCAAACAATATATTCAAGAGATATATAGAAGGGGTTAAAGCCGCGCATCAGCCAAATATGAAACTGTAGAAGCGTTGATGAAGGATAATATTCTTTTTATTTCATCGGTCTACGCGTTTCAAGGTCAAAGACCTCTTCCTCAGGACCAGTACATCAACAAAAGGCCTTTTGCTGATGTACTGGTCCTGAGGAAGAGGTCTTTGACCTTGAAACGCGTAGACCGATGAAATAAAAAGAATATTATCCTTCATCAACGCTTCTACAGTTTCATATTTGGCTGATGCGCGGCTTTAACCCCTTCTATATATCTCTTGAATGTTGTTCCACGTGGGGCTGCAGCAGACGCCAGGATCTCATGCATATTAGTAGTTGTGACTTTCACAACTATACTAGGTGAGTGTATATTCTCCATATATACCACACTGTCCTTTTGGTGTTACACTATTAGCGCTTCTTATTTTTAGATATATCAAACAATATAGGCATATTTAACAAGTATGTTGGGGGCCTTTTCTCTATTAAAAAAAAAGATAAAAATGTGTAGTGAACCGTCCCCTATGATACCATTACCAGCTTGTCCTTGCTTATAAGATTATTCCTGTTCTGGTAATTTTGAAGAACGACTTATTATTTGTGTTTTTTTTTGTTGCAGCGTTGATAGAAATGGATGCCAAAAGAGCTCCCCAAGACAAGCTAACATATGTGTCTAGAGCTTGTAACTACCTTTACAAATCCATACAAAGCTCCAAGAAAGAGCCCGCCACAGCTGATGATTTACTGTCTTGTCTAATATATAGCACACTGAAGGCAAACCCTCCACGACTGTGGTCAAACCTGCAGTACATCACTAGGTTTTGCAATCCCAGAAGACTTATAACAGGGGAGTCTGGATATTATTTTACCAATCTTGTAAGTATATAGCAAATATATATTGTTAAAAAAATATGATACTCTTCCACCCCCAGCTCCTTACTCACTTGCATTTCTAATAAGCAAAATGGAAATAATATACAGTTAGGTTCAGAAATATTTGGGTAGTGACCGAATTTTCATGATTTTTGTATCTGCATGCCAGTAATTTTTAGTTAAAATGAAACAACTGAGAGGCAATTGATGTGCAGACTTTCAGGTTTAATTAAAGGGGTTGAACAAAAATATCCTGTGAAACATTTAGGAATTGCAACCATTTTTCTACAAAGTCTCCTCATTTCAGGGGCTCAAAATTGGACACATTTTACTTTACCATGAAAAAAAGTGTAAATTTTAATACTTTGTAGAGAATCCTCTACAGGTAATGAGTGCCTGAAGTCTAGAAGGCACTTCTTTACCTTAAAGGGATTGTTCATTACTTAATCCCTTTTCATTCCCAAAGTGCACCCCCCTTGGAACTGTTAAGTAATGAACAGAGTGAGAGCTGTGGCTGATGCTCACTTCCTCTTGTTTACTTAAGCGTTCGAAAGCGGAGAGAGAGAAACCGGCGGTGATTGCGCATGGGACTCGCATGTCATAATAGTCTCACCTGAGCTCTGGGAACACAAGTTCTGACACAGTTGGAACTGCACCAACAGCGGAGGTGATTATAAGCCTTTTTAGTCCTCTAATTCGAAAACCCCTTTAAACTCCACGGTTGCTTTCACTGTTTGTTTTGGGTCCTTGTCCATCTGTATTGTGAAGTGCCGACCAATCAATCTTGCTGCATTTGGTGGAATCTGAGCAGAAAGTATAGTTCTGTACACTTCAGAATTCATCCTGCTGCTTCTGTCTTCAGTCACATCATCAATGAACACTAGTGACCCAGGGCCATTGAATGGGCATGCATGGCATCCAATCACACTGCCTCCACAATATTTTACAGAGGATGTGCTGTGCTCTGCATTCCAAGCTATTCCAAGCCTTCTTCCCATTATTCTGGTACAGGTTGATCTAAGTTTCATCTGTCCAAATAATACTATGCTGATTTCTTTAGTTTTTTGCAAAGTCTAATCTTGCCTTTCTATTTTTAAGGCTAAATAATGGTTTGCACCTTGTGGTGAACCCTCTGTATTTGCTCTCCTGAAGTCTTCTCTTTATGGCAGACTTAGATAGTGAAACACCTATTTCCTGGAGAGTGTTCTTCACTTGGTTGGATGTTGTGAAAGGGTTTTCACGATGGAAAGGATTCTGCTATCATCCAGCACCATTTTCTTCTGTTGACACCTATGCCTTTTTGAGATCCCAAGCTTTATTTGGTCACTCCTAACATTTCTGTTATCTGTGATGGATTTGTTCTTTTTTCAGCCTAATGATGGTCTGTTTCTCTTTAATTGAGAGCTCCTTTGACTGCATGTTGTGGGTTCACAGCAACAGCTTCCAAATGCAAATGCCACGCTTGGAATCCGCTCCAGACCTTTTAGCTGCTTAATTGATGGATTATCAATGGAATGGAAGAGGCAGCCAATTAGAGTATTTGAGATAATTGTCCAATTACTTTTGGTACCTTGAAAAAGAGGCAATTACAATTAAAGAGCTGTAGTATAATTATATGTATATTATATATTTGTGTCCAAATATTTCGGGACCTGTAGCTCTCTTGTACATGTACGCATGTCAGAACTTTTACTCATAGCAAATAGGCTGAAAGGTAGTGGTACAATGCATCAAGGGGATTATGTGTTTGGGTCAGATGATGGCAGGGGAAGATGAAGATTTGGGAGTTCAACGTCAAATTCTCAAACTGAAAGAAAGAAGCCACAACTACATACCCCCTGGCAATTATTGAATTATCAGGCAAATGTTCATATTTATGGAGGAATCAAGAGAGGAATCTACTGGCTAAGTGGGCTCAGAACAGAAAGCTAATCATATGTGCAACAACAGTTTGTATTGAGAAATAATATAAAATCAAGACATTTTGTAGCAAATGTACTCTCCAGAATAAGGAAACTGTGGCTTTCAATAGAAAAGAAATGAAAACATAAAGCTGATGCAGAATATTGAAGCAATTCAGCTCATGACATAGGTAATATGGTTGAAAAAAAGTAAAATATCCATCAAATTCAACCGACATATGGGAAAGAGTAAAAGGAATATGTAGAACCACAGTGAATGATCCGCTATGCCCTATAAGGCCCCTTTCACACATCAGTTTTTTGCCGTCAGTCACAATCCGTCAAATTTAAAAAAAATTAAAAAAACGGATCCGGCGACTGATGCCGCTGGATTCATTTTTTTCTCATTGACTTATATTAGCAACGGATGGTCTCACGTTTCATGGATCCGTTGAAAATTGTTTGTCTGGCAGACGGAGACAACGGCAAAGTAACGTTTTTTTTCTACGTCGAAAAATCGGTCAGCGACAGATGCGTTGCTGTCCATCATTTGGTAGAATAGAAGCCTATGGGCACAGGATCCGATGTAATCCGTTGAAAGACAGAATCCGTTGACTGATTCAGTTTTTTTTTTAACTGAGCATGCTCCAATTTACTATTTAGGCCGGTTTCACACTTGCGTTGTTTCGACGCAAACGGGCTCCGTCACTAATGTAGTACAGTTCATTTATTTACAGTGGAAGAGCGACAGCATGCTGTCTGTACTACCCGCATGTGTCCACATGGTGTCGCGCTTACACTGTAAATTAATGAACTGTACTACATTAGTGACGGAGTCCGTTTGCGTCGAAACAACGCAAATGTGAAACCGGCCTTAGTATCCGCTAGTCTGATCCGTCGAAAAACGGATCCGTTGCATCAGCTTTTCCACAATCGATCCGTCGAGCCAACAGATTGTGACTCACAGCAAAAAACTGATGTGTGAAAGGGGCCTAAGAGCTAATTTTTCCCTCCTGATCCCAATTGTCGATTTCCTGGAATATCCACTTCTGAAGGTTTAATCCAGGGGTGGGGAACCTTTTTAATGCCGAGGGCCATTTGGAATTTTCTACCAACCTTCGGGGGCCGCACAAAACTATCAACTTAAAATTACCCTGCTATACTTAGTCAAACAATTAACTCATCGTGGCGGCTGAAGCTTCTTGTTTTTGGTGCGGCTATATTATTCAATATTGATCTTATTGCTTCTCACAACTGTTTTTCCACGTTTGTGTCAGCTGGGACTGCTGTAAATACATCACAGGAGATGCTGAGGGCATATACATCACAGGAGATGCTGAGGGCATATACATCACAGGAGATGCTGAGGGCATATACATCACAGGAGATGCTGAGGGCATATACATCACAGGAGATGCTGAGGGCATATACATCACAGGAGATGCTGAGGGCATATACATCACTGGGGAGGGCTGGAAGGAATATACATTGCTGGGAGGACTAGACATCACTGGGGAGGGCTGGGAGGACTAGACATCACCGTGGAGGGCTGGGAGGACTAGACATCACCGGGGAGGGCTGCGAGGACTAGACATCACTGGGGAGGGCTGCGAGGACTAGACATCACTGGGGAGGGCTGGGAGGACTAGACATCACTGTGGAGGGCTGGGAGGACTAGACATCACTGTGGAGGGCTGGGAGGACTAGACATCACTGTGGAGGGCTGCGAGGACTAGACATCACTGGGGAGGGCTGCGAGGACTAGACATCACTGGGGAGGGCTGGGAGGACTAGACATCACTGTGGAGGGCTGGGAGGACTAGACATCACTGTGGAGGGCTGGGAGGACTAGACATCACTGGGGAGGGCTGCGAGGACTAGACATCACTGTGGAGGGCTGCGAGGACTAGACATCACTGGGGAGGGCTGCGAGGACTAGACATCACTGGGGAGGGCTGCGAGGACTAGACATCACTGGGGAGGGCTGGGAGGACTAGACATCACTGGGGAGGGCTGGGAGGACTAGACATCACTGGGGAGGGCTGGGAGGACTAGACATCACTGGGGAGGGCTGGGAGGACTAGACATCACTGGGGAGGGCTGGGAGGACTAGACATCACTGGGGAGGGCTGGGAGGACTAGACATCACTGGGGAGGGCTGGGAGGACTAGACATCACTGTGGAGGGCTGGGAGGACTAGACATCACTGTGGAGGGCTGGGAGGACTAGACATCACTGGGGAGGGCTGGGAGGACTAGACATCACTGGGGAGGGCTGGGAGGACTAGACATCACTGGGGAGGGCTGGGAGGACTAGACATCACTGGGGAGGGCTGGGAGGACTAGACATCACTGGGGAGGGCTGGGAGGACTAGACATCACTGGGGAGGGCTGGGAGGACTAGACATCACTGTGGAGGGCTGGGAGGACTAGACATCACTGTGGAGGGCTGGGAGGACTAGACATCACTGGGGAGGGCTGGGAGGACTAGACATCACTGTGGAGGGCTGGGAGGACTAGACATCACTGTGGAGGGCTGGGAGGACTAGACATCACTGTGGAGGGCTGGGAGGACTAGACATCACTGGGGAGGGCTGGGAGGACTAGACATCACTGGGGAGGGCTGGGAGGACTAGACATCACTGTGGAGGGCTGGGAGGACTAGACATCACTGTGGAGGGCTGGGAGGACTAGACATCACTGGGGAGGATTATATATCACTGGGGAGGATTATATATCACTGGGGAGGATTATATATCACTGGGGAGGATTATATATCACTGGGGAGGATTATATATCACTGGGGAGGATTATATATCACTTGGGAGGGCTGGGAGAAATATAAGGACATTGCTACGGGTTCTGACATACCAGGGGGGCACAGGCAGCAGTGTGGAGGCCGCAGGGGCATAGGCAGCAGTGTGGAGGCGACAGGGGCACAGGCTGCCGTGGGGAGGCCACAGGGGGACAGGCTGCCGTGGGGAGGCCACAGGGGCACAGGCTGCCGTGGGGAGGCCACAGGGGGACAGGCTGCCGTGGGGGAGAGTGAGGAGCACAGGCTGCCGTGGGGGAGAGTGAGGAGGATGAGACGCTGCACGGAGCACAGGCTGCAGTGGGGATGTGCAGGGGCACACACAGGCATGGGAGCACAAACACACCTGTCGGACGCTGAGGTAGTAGCTTCTCTTCTGTGGAAAAAGAGCGAGTTGAGCGCTTACTCCACCCACAAAGTACGTCCTCACGCTAGCATGAGGACGTAAGCCATACAGGGTTTAAAGGGCCAGCAGCAAGCAAGACGCTGCTGCCTCCCGAGCTCTGTGGACTGTGGAATGTGCCCGGGGGCCGCAGAAAAGGTCATGGCGGGCCGCATACGGCCCGCGGGCCGGAGGTTCCCCACCCCTGGTTTAATCGATGTCCCTTGTGTAAAGGGAACAGTACTCCTGTGACATTGTTTTGACAGTTATGTTCCGGCTCATATTGAAATATCCCTAAACTAGTCAATACTATTACATTTATTGGAACATTTGTGAACATTTAGTAAGTAATTACTTCCCTGATTGCAGATGGATTTTTTTTCTTCTTTTTGTAAATTTCATGGAATATCCATATGTCAAGAGACCTCCATAATGGCCTTAAATGACCTTATCAGATGTCACCGACCCTGTTGTTTCTTGGATATAAAAGATTTGTGTAAGCGGATGTATTTATAAGTGCGTCTATTTTTTTGTTTCTTTTTTATATTTCCCCTTGGGGCTTTTTTGACGACTAGGAAAAATAATGTTGGCCAGATTGTGCTTGGAGATCAGATAACAGATGAACAGGGAACAACTCATAGGCAGCAGTGGAAAATGCCCTGTCATTTATTTGGTAATTACAACATTTTTATATGATTCCCTTTTTGCAGTGTTGTGCGGCTTCTTTCATCGAGACTCTGGAGGCATCATCTCTTGGCCTCACGCAAGAAGAATTTAATCGTCTAATGCAGGGCTCAGAAGCTACAACTTTTATATCAAATAGTGGACTAATTACATTGCAACAAATAGAGAAGAACAACAAGCACCTAGCAGAACTGCAGCATCGACAGGATCTTCTGTTCCAAAAAGCCAAGTGCCTGGGGAAAGAGGTGGAAGCCTGGCTTTTGTCTGTACAGGGAGAAATTGAGGAAATCATCCATAGATTCCCTCTGGACACTAAAGCTTCAGCAGCACGTTCTGTATGATGTAGCTCCAGACGAAGATACATTCTAAGCTGCTATTGACCCAGTTCAATCTGTGCTGATGGAGTTTTTTCAAAACACTTATTTAACACTTATTTCTTACTATTGTATTTATTTGACTGTTTTCAGACTGGTACTACGAGATTTTCTATAATCAATGAATCAAAAATAGCAGAAATATTTGGTAATATATTTTGGCTGTTAATCTACGGTTTTAAAGGAACTGCTATTACTTTAATGTTCTTACCAAGATAATTATAGATAATTCAGGTTATTTGGAAACATGTCAATAAAGTACATTCTCAATTGTTTTTTTATAATTTAAAGTGCACCTTTGGTTGAATTAGTTTTCATAATATCAACGTCTGAACATTACAGATTTTTGATCTATGGAAAATACTGTTCCCACCTTTACGTTTAACTATTTCTATCAGCTATTGGAGTAGATGATGCTAATACCATGGATTAAGGGTCTCAAAGTTGGCTGGGTGTATGGGCCACACATAGAAAAAATAATTTGGGGGGCCACATTCTTTGCAGGACAAAGTGACGTTTTTCTTGGTACCAATTTTTTTTTCTTCATCGTTCCTTATGGGAGACCCAGACCATGGGTGTATAGCTTCTGCCTCCGGAGGACACACAAAGTACTACACTAAAAGTGTAGCTCCTCCCTCCGAGCATATACACCCCCCGGATGACAAATCCAACCAGTTCAATGCTTTGTGTTCAGGAGGTCACACACACACATGCATTTTCTGATTTTTGATTTTTAATTTTTTGATTTCAAAGATTTGGAAGAAAAGCGGGTCCAGTCTGGACTCCCGGCATGTCCCTTCTCACCCCACTGTGTCGGCGGTGCTGTTAAGGTTGACTTTACAAGGCTGGAGCCTTACATGCCACGCTCCTTCACCATCCCCTGGGGCTCTGGCTTGAAGTGGGAGCCATCACGGTTCTCTCTGCTTGCAGGAGACCGGTCTCCATCTGCAGCCCTGTCAGGATCCTGCCGGACGGAGCGTTTACCCCCCCCCCAGGGACATGGCCCTGCGTCTCATAAGCTAAGTATTGAGACGTTATTCAGGGGTCCCTTGTACATTTATTGAGGGGGGAGTGTGTTTGTTAACTTTGCTGTGATTTCCGGCCGGTTCTCTGGGTTTTTCCTGAGAACCGCGCCGAGGGTGCCTGCTCGTCGGCCGCATGTAAAAATCTAGGCCCCGGCTTCAGTTGCGGCCTACTTTCGGTTTCAGTGCCCCTGCATGTCAGTCATGCAGAGGGACAGTGCGGCTCCGCCCAGCGGCTGTTCAGCACAGGGAGCGGACACTCCTCACTGAGGAAAGATTCCCTCCCCTGTATACCTCATTTGCCCTCCGGAGCCCGCTCTCAGAGTAGGCCCCGCCCCCCCTCCTCGCTCCGGCGCCATTTTATCAGCGTTCTCAATGCTGCATACCACATTGTGACAAATGGGGGCCTGGGCTGGGGGATCTGGAGGGCACAGAAATGTCTCTATGTTAAACAGTCTGGCAAATCACAACCTCCGGTTGTGCAGTTGCTTATACAGAGAGTGGAAGGCAGATGCTTCTTCTCTGCTGGGGGGTCATTCTGGACAGAGCCCCCACTTCTGCAGCATGTCTCACATCAGAGCAAGGCTGCAAGGCTGTTCTTACTATGCACTGCATGTAGACTCGTACTGCCTGTACCGAGCACATAACCACATTGTGATGCTTGCTCTAACATCAGCCTGGAAGCTCATCAGTGGTCTCTCCGGCTGCTCCGGCTCCGGTGGCTGAACCCCCGGTTTGAGTATAATCCCTCTCTCCAGGGGACAGCTGTCCCGGACTCTTCTGAGCATGCATCAGCCCCCTTCTCAGGGCGCTTCTGCTGCTACGGCTTGCTCAGCAAAGCTCACAGAGGATTCTTCATCTGGTCTCAGACCCCGTCCTCCTAAAACGGAGACGCAGGTTCCCCTTCCTTCCTCGTCCCGTGGCTCTGATTCACGAGCTGACTTGCAGGACGAGGAGGATGCCTTTACTAGCTCGGACGCTACTTCATGTACCATTGATCTGTCCGAAGGTGACGCAGATGCTAATGATTTGATTGCGTCCATTATATTTGTACTGGACCTCAATCCGCCTGTATCAGGGGAGCATCCCCCTCTGGCAGAAAAGCATCTGTATACCAACAACAAGGAGTGTGTTCCTTAACCACTCCAGTTTTTCAGCCACTGTGACCAGGCCCAGAGCCCGTCCTGACAGACTCTTCCCAAAGCGTGGTTCTCATGACTGTTTTCCCCTTCCACCAGAGGTGGTCAAGGAGTGGGCTCATTCACCAAGGGTGGACCCTCCGGTGTCCAGACTTTCAGCCCGGACAGTTGTATCAGAGGCTGACGGCACCTCTCTAAGGATTCCACTGTCCGCCAGGTTGACCTTCTGGCCAAACCTAAATATGAGGCGGCAGGGGCCTCGTTCTCCCCATCTTTTGCAGCAGTGCGGGCTCTCAAAGCCATCTCTGCTTCTCTGGAGGAGATGCATTCCCTCACCAGGGACTCTATGCCTGAAATGGTTGCCTTAACTTCCAGGCTTTAGTCTTTTCATCCTATGCCATTTCTGCCATGCTGGAGACTGTCACCGCACTGCGGTGGCCTCGGCTACTTCCCTCGCTATCCGCAGGCTCCTGTGGCTTCGAGAGTGGAAGGCAGATGCTTCTTACGAAGTTCCTTGCTGGGCTCCCTTTTGCTGGGACCAGTCTATTCGGGAACAGCTGGATGAAATTATTAAGGAAGCTTTTGGCAGGAAGAGTACTTCCATGCCACAAACCCCCAGGGCAGGAACCAGTCGAGGTTTCGTTCCTTTCGTCCCTCTAACTGGTCGTCCTCTAAGCCCTAGGCCTCGTCCACTAACTCAGCCAGGGTCCGTAAACCAACTGGCGCATGAAGCCGCGTCCTCAGAAGTCCGCAGGAGCTGCTGCCTCCAAGGCAGCCTCCTCCTGATTATCTGGCCGCGCCAGTAACGGCCTTGGTCGGTGGCAGGCTCTCCCAAATAGAGGCAGTAGCTCAGCGGTAAAGCTGCTGCCTTTGAAACAATGAACTCACAGCTCCACGAGTTCGAGTCCCGGCCGCCCCGAAAATACAGAGCCGATGATAATTTAAGCTTGGGCGACGTGTGGTTCCAACACGTCTTCGATCAGTGGGTATGGGATACCATCCCCACGGCTACAGAATGGAATTCTATCCAGCCCGCCAAACAGATTTTTTTTTCTGTCACCTCCCCCCTGCTCCAAGGCCGCCGCCTTCTCACAGGCCGTGGCATTCTTGCAGGCCAATGGAGTAATTGTACCAGTTCCCGACTGGGAACGGTTCTGAGATTTCTACTCAAATCTCTTCCTAGTCCCCGAAAAGGACGGTGCCTTCCGACCTGGATCTCAAGCTTCTCAACAAGCATGTTCAGGTGCGGCTTTTTTGCATGGAGTCTCTGCGATCAGTCAATGACCCTAGGAGATTTCTTAGCATCCATCGACATCAGAGATGTCTATCTGCATGTGCCAATCGCAGTTTCACACCAGCGTTGGCTACGTTTTGTAATCGGAGATGGACATTTCCAATTCGTGGCTCTCCCCTTCGGGTTAGCCACGGCCCCTCGTGTATTCAAGGTCACGGCAGCAGTGGTTGCGGTTCTGCACCTCCAGGGGTTGGCAGTGATTCCTTTCTGGGACGACCTTCTAGTTAAGGCTTCATCCAGTGCAGACTGTCAGCGGAGTGTCGCGCTCACTCTCGCTACAAGTCCACTCTGACCCCGACCCAGGAACTTACGTACCTAGGGATGCAATTCGAGACTCTGCTGGCACTTGTGAAGCTGCCCTTAGTCAAACAGCAGTCCCTTCATCTGGCGGTTCGCTCTCTGCTGAGGCTCCCCCGTCATTCCATCAGGCACCTCATGCAGGTGCTGGGTCAGATGGTGGCGTCAATGGAAGCGGTTCCCTTTGCCAGTTCCATCTGCGTCCCCTGCAGCTGGACATTCTCCGCTGTTGGGACAAGCGGCCCTCTTCCTTGCACAAGCTGGTGGCTCTGTCGCCACAGACTAGGAGCTCTCTTTAGTGGTGGCTTAGGCCCCTCTCTCTGTCCCAGGGACGCTCCTTTCTGGCCCCGTCCCGGGTAATTCTCACCACGGATGCCAGTCTATCCGGCTGGGGAGCAGTGTTTCTCCACCACCGAGCACAGGGCACTTGGACTCCGTCCGAATCAGCCCTCTCGATCAATGTGCTGGAAATCAGAGCTGTGCTCCTAACTCTCGTAGCTTTTCACCACCTGTCGGTGGGCAAGCACATTCGAGTGCAGTCAGACAACGCGACAGCAGTTGCCTACATCAATCACCAGGGGGGGACTCGCAGCCGCCTAGCCCTGTTGGAAATTCAACGCATTCCGCAGTCCACATCCCAGGCGTAGAACACTGGGAGGCAGATTATCTCAGCCGTCAAACCGTGGACAGCGGCGAGTGGGCCCTGCGTCCGGCAGTGTTCCGGTCAATCTGCCGCAAGTGGGGCACTCCGGAAGTTATCTAATGGCATCCCGGCACAACAACAAGGTCCCGGTTTACGTGGCTCGCTCCCACGATCCTCAGGCCTTGGCGGCGGACGCGCTGGTTCAGGATTGGTCCCAGTTCCGTCTGACCTACGTGTTTTACCCCTCTTGCCCAGAGTCCTGCGCAAGATCAGAATGGAGGGCCGTCGGGTCATCCTCATTGCTCCGGACTGGCCCAGGCGAGCTTGGTACCAAGACCTGCTCCGTCTGTCCGTAGAGGTGCCGTGGCATCTCCCGGACTGCCCAGACCTTCTCTCACAAGGTCCGTTTTTCCGCCAGAATTCTGTGGCTCTCAGATTGACGGCATGACTCTTGGGTCCTGGATCCTTACGGCTTCAGGCATTCCTTCCGAGGTCATCTCCACTATAACTCAGGCTCGGAAGTCTTCCTCGGCCAGGATTTACCACAGGACTTGGAGAATTTTCCTGTCCTGGTGTCGCTCTTCCGGCCATGCTCCTTGGCCTTTTTCCTTGCCGACCATCCTGTCCTTTCTACAGTCCGGTCTGCAGCTAGGACTCTCCCTCAATTCCTTCAAGGGACAGGTCTCGGCTCTATCAGTGTTGTTCCAGCGGTGTATCGCCCGACTGGCCCAGGTGCGCACCTTCATGCAGGGCGCATCTTACATCATTCCGCCTTACCGGCGGCCTCTGGATCCCTGGGACCTTAATC
Organism: Anomaloglossus baeobatrachus; assembly: GCF_048569485.1. Lineage (NCBI taxonomy): Eukaryota > Metazoa > Chordata > Amphibia > Anura > Aromobatidae > Anomaloglossus > Anomaloglossus baeobatrachus. The sequence continues at coordinate 653,518,360 of NC_134353.1, forward strand.
TGGTCCTCACGGTCTTACTGAAACCCCCCTTTGAGCCTCTTAGGGTGGTTTCGTTGTTTCGTCTTTCACAGAAAGTGGCCTTTCTGGTGGGCATTACCTCTCTCAAGAGAGTCTCTGATTTGACTGCTCTCTTCGGAGTCACCCTTTTTGGTTTTTTCACCAAGACAAGGTGGTTCTCCGTCCGACTCCGGGGTTTTCTCCCTAAGGTGGTGTCTCCTTTCCACCTTAACCAGGACATTTCATTGTCTTCCCTTTGTTCGGGCCCTGTGCATCGCTTTGAGAAAGCGTTGCATGCTTTAGATTTGGTGCGGACGCTCCGGATCTATGTGTCACGCACCGCCGTTCTTAGGCGGTGCACCTCTCTTTTTGTGCTGACCACAGATCAGCGCAAGGGTCTCTCGGCTTCTAAACCGACCCTAGCTCGTTGGATTAGGTCGGCCATATCAGATGCCTACCAATGTTCTCAGGTGCCTCCCCCGCCGGGGTTCAAGGCGCACTTGACCAGAGCTGTCGGTGCCTCTTGGGCTTTCAGGCACCAGGCTACGGCTCAGCAGGTCTGTCAGGCTGCCACTTGATCTGGTCTGCACACCTTTTCGAAGCACTGCCAAGTGCATGCTCATGCTTCGGCAGATGCGAGCTTGGGCAGACGCATCCTTCGGGCGGCTGTCGCCCATTTGTGAAGTTAGGTTTTGCCTGCTTCTCAGTTTCTGTTTATTTCCCACCCATGGACTGCTTTGAGACGTCCCATGGTCTGGGTCTCCCATAAGGAACGATGAAGAAAAAGAGAATTTTGTTTACTTACCGTAAATTCTTTTTCTTATAGTTCCGACATGGGAGACCCAGCACCCTCCCTGTTGCCTGTTGGCAGTTTTCTTGTTCCGTGTGTTTTTCACCGGCTGTTGTAGACAGAGGTTCCGGTTATTCCGGGTTTTACTCTATCTCTACTTATGGGTGGATGTCCTCCTTCAGCTTTTGCACTAAACTGGTTGGATTTGTCATCCGGGGGGTGTATATGCTCGGAGGGAGGAGCTACACTTTTAGTGTAGTACTTTGTGTGTCCTCCGGAGGCAGAAGCTATACACCCATGGTCTGGGTCTCCCATGTCGGAACTATAAGAAAAAGAATTTACGGTAAGTAAACAAAATTCTCTTTTTTTCTTTTTCTTTCTGTACATTCTTTGTTTTATTGTTTTTTTGTGTTTTTTTTTTTAATCAAGTAATCTTTATTGAGAAAATTATTTGAGTTTAAACACAAAATATAACTGTGAAACGCCGCAGAACAACAGTAGCAATAGCTTGAAAGTTATATGTATCTCGTAGGTATACAGACAATAAGAAAAACAAACTTCAATTTACACATAGTCTCAATGACAATACATAGTTTACACTTTAACCCACAACACATGGTGGAGATAAATAAGAGAAAAAGCAGTGGTAAAACTCTTCTTTAAAAATGCTATACAACTTTCAGGAATACAAACCATTCATGAAAGCATTTGACCCCCGCTTGTTCTTTAGCAACTATCCCGCTTCCAAAAAGAGACTCTACAACAGACCCAGCCTAAATCTGGCAAGTTCTCTGGACGCCAATCCAGAGTGGTCGATCCATAAAGCCCAGGTATTGTCAAATTTACTGACACAATTTCATTTGATATAAATATGCTTCTCCATATTAATTACTCAGTTAAGCTTATCCACATATTCTGACATTGCCGGAGCTCCTCTCTATTTCCACCAAATAGACCCTATTAATGATACCTGTTACTTTTTCCAAAATCTTTCTAGATTTGGGCAGAACCACAACACATGCAATAAACCTGCAATATTAATTTTACACCTGTTGCACATAGGAGTGGGTCATGCACCAATTTCATATAAAAACTGTAGCATACGATACTTGCGATGAATTAGATATAGCTGAGAGAATCTATGCAGCTCGCTCCAGGACAAGTCTGGCACCCTTTCCAGTATCTTGTCCCACTGATTATCCTCGATCGAGCCCAAATCTCCTTCCCATTTTATCTTAGAATTTATCATTATCCCTCCCAAGATTAAATACAAAACATCACAGTATAACGATAATATCAGGCCCCTTGACCCGCTAGATTGATGGATAATGAGATTTTGGAGGACGCCCTCATCAAAGCAAAGTCGCTCCACATGAAGTGCATGTCTCAACTGTAGATATTTCTCTAATTCACTATGAGTAAGAGTAAAATCTATCTGTAGATGAACAAATTCCTTCAGCCGACCCCCCCCCCCCCCCCTTTCATTACAGTGGGTACAGAAAGTATTCCGAGCCCTTTAAATTTTTCACTTTGTTTCATCGCAGCTATTTGGTAAGGTCAAAAAAGTTTATTTTTATTTTATCTCATTGATGTATGCTCTGCACCCCATCTTGACAGAAAAAAAACAGAAATGTAGAAATTTTTGAAACAAGAAAAACTGAAAAAGCACATGGTCATAAATCTTCAGATCCTTTACTCATTGTTGAGTAGAAGAACTTTTGAGCTAGTACAGCTATGAGTCTTCTTAGGAATGATGCAACAAGTTTTTCACACCTGGATTTGGGGATCCTCTGCCAGTCTTCCTTGCAGATCCTCTCCAGTTCCGGCAGGTTGGATGGTGAACGTTTGTGGACAGCAATTTTCAGGTCTCTCCAGAGATGCTCAATTGGGTTTAGGTCAGGGCTCTTGCTGGGCCAGTCAAGAATGGTCACAGAGTTGTTCTGAAGCCACTCCTTTGTTATTTTAGCTGTGTGCGTATGGTCATTGTCTTGTTGGAAGGTGAACCTTCGGCCAAGTCTGAGGTCCAGAGCGCTCTGGAAGAGGTTTTTTCCAGGATATCTCTGTACTTGGCCGCATTCATCTTTCCTTCAATTGCGACTATGTGTCCTGTCCCTACAGCTGAAAACCACCGATCACGTCCATCACTATTTTAAGGCTAGAGAAAGCATTAGCCAGAAATCGTAGCGTATAGTCAGTGTAAAGAGCTACCTTCTCCTCCACCCCCCCACCCCCCCTCTACGGAAGTCCTCTATCCCTGGGTGATTTTGAATAATCGCCGCTAAGCTAAAGGTTCCATCGCTAGCACTAAGAGCAAGGGGGAAAGGGGGCAACCCTGCCTCTTTTTAATGGAAGCCCCGCAGAGAGCCTCCCATTTACTCTAACCCTAGCCCTGGGACTACCATAAAGCAGCTTGACCCGGGAGATAAAAGTTGCCCCAAACCCCCTCTCCAACACAGCCCATAAGTATTCCCACTCAACTGAGTCAAAAGCCTTAGCGGCATCAAAAGTCCTGTCCCCCATGTTTTCCACCGGTAGCTGGAGATTAAAATATAGTCTACGGATATTTATCGCAGTGGATCTGGCAGGCATGAACCCAGGCTGATCATTATGTATAATCTTAGTTATTACATTGCTTAGTCTTGTGGCCAGTACCTTGGCTAACATGTTTATATCAGTAGATAGCAAGGAGATGGGCCTATATGAGTCTGGAAGAGGGTCCTTGACAGGCTTAAGAATCACCACTATCACTGCCTTCTGCATAGATTGGAGCAAGGACCCCTCCTCCATCGCTTTCTGAAATGTAGCTGGCAGCTGAGGAAGCTACACGTCACCAAATTTTTTATAAATTTCCGAAGGCAAGCCATCCGGCCCCGACAACTTGTTAGCCATGGATGCTACTGCAAGTTCCACCTCCTCCAGCTGTATTGCCTTGTTTGGATATTCCCTATCCGCATCTGACAGTGTAGGAAGAGGATTCTCATTAAGATATGAATAAATTTGCTCCCTGAATTGCGTAAGTCTGGAACCATACAACTCCTCATAGAACTCTGCAAACACTTTTAAAATATATTGTGGCTGATTAAGTATAGTACCTTCTTTATTTCTAATAACCCCTACAGCTGAAGACCCCGAATGTGCACACGCAATCAAAGCTAGTAGATGACCAGCCTTTTCCCCCTCCTCGAAGAAACGGTGTCTAGAAAACAAGAGCTTACTTCTAGTCTTTTCCATTACATGTGCATCATAAGCAGCCAGGGCACCCTTCCATTCCACCAAATCCTCCTCAGACCGGATAAAATGTTGCTCTGTGATCCTCACCCTTTCCTGAAGAAAAACTCCAAACTGACGAGTTTTGGCTTTGGACCGGCTAATTGCCTGTATTAATATTCCCCTTAAAAAAACCTTCATAGACTTCCAGACGATACTCTGCAAAGTTGAACCAGCAATATCTTTGAAATAAAAGTTAATAGATTTCTCTACCATATGAACATCTATAATTTGGAGCCAGAATGGATTCATAGACAACACCGTCTGGGACCTAACTGGATCAGGCAAAAGGCATAGTTACATAATTAAGGGAGAGTGGTCTGACAACAGCCTGGGCAAGGTTCTATCTTTTTTTATCAAGAGTATGACGCACTCCAACCCCAGTATCATATCTATACGGGAGATAGTATCATGTGATTTGGAGTAGCAGGAAAATTGCCGGATGGTGGCTACAGCACAGATCTGTAAGGGAAAGTTCACTCAGCACTCCCCCAAACTTAGATATCGGATCTGACTCACACGCTGCACCACATTTAAATCTATCCCAAAATGGGGGTACTATGTTATTAAAATCTCCCATGCAGAGGGCCACTGCACCGGGCGCATTATCTATGTATTTTGCCACAATGGTCACAATAGTACAGTTGTAGGGGGGTGGGATGTATATTGCCAGCAGTAGGTACTCTTTAGTATACAGTTTGCAATGTACAGCCACCAGTCTACCCTCTGCATCCACGCCGGAGGAGATCAACTCAAATGATACATTTTTATGGATTAGTACACTAACTCTTTTAGAATAACTGTAAAAGGTGGAGTGGAGGTTATAACTTATCCATGGCTATTTTAAGCAAGAAGTGGGTTTCCTGCAGGCTAATCACCCCTGGATGTATTCCATAACCGCCATGCGCTTTGTAGTATCCCCCCAGTCCCCTAACGTTTCAAGTTAATACATTAACCTCCCCCGTCATAGTGTGTTATTACATATGATATGTTCTCAGTGAGAGGAACAAAATTATCATCTTGTGATACCTTTTAATGGCTAACTAAAACTTTATTTTATTTTAGTTAGCCATTAAAAGGTATCACAAGATTATAATTTTGTTCCTCTCACTGAGAACATTCAATAATTTTTCAACTGGCTAACACGGTACCAAAACCTTTTCACTTATAATTACATATGATATTAACATCCATCTCAAAAAGAGGCCTCTATATGTAAAACTAAATATATCAGAGAGGGGGAGAAAAATGTTAAGGCCGCAAAACAAATATGTAAGCCACATTTCAATTTTTAAATCGATCTCCACTTCTCTTGAGACCTGTGCCAGCGCCTGCAAAGGAATACATGTTATAAATTCACAAACAAATACAAAACACACAAAGTGAACCATATCAAAACCATCTACCACTGCCACCCGACCAAAAAAAGAGGGTGGGTCGGCACCAGTCCACCCTGCAACCGTGCATAGAAGGAGGCAAATGAAAGAGTGCAGAACCGGGTTACCACTCAAAAAAACAAACGCCTGACTTACAGGATAAATTGACAAAATATACGGGACCACTGGGACTTGGATCATTTTCTTATAGCCATATCAGACATTGATAAAGCATTTAACCAGGCCCGGACTGACCATAGGGCAATTCTGACAAATGCCAGATGGGCCGGTGCCTGTAGTGGGCCGCTGTATCTGCAGTCACCGCCGCGCTCCTCAGCAGTGTGTGCATGCCGAGCACACTAGCTGCAGCAGGAGCAGGAGGCAGCGCTGTGCTGTGCCAGCCCTGTTGTGTGCTGCTGTGCCGGTCCGGCATGCACACACTGCTGAGGAGCGCGGCGGTGGCGGTGACCGCAGCTTCCTCCTTCCCATGACAATGTATTTGCGTCTTTCAGACGTAAAAACATTTGAACAGTGCGCCGGGACTGGGCTCCGCCCCCGACGTGCAGCAACGTGATGAGATCAGCACCTTGCTGACGTCATCACAGAGCTGCGGGCGCCACTCAGGATACATCAGGAAATGGTAAGCGCTTCATGGAGGAGCCAAAGAGACAGGTTTAATTAATGGGCATGAGTGGGGAGGGGCTGATGACACATAACGGGGAACATTTGTGAAAGAACAGAGCTTTGTGACAGGCAGAGGGGGAGTACTGTATTCCGAGGGAGGGGGGGAGGCAAGAGTGTAGTGATGGGGTAGTGTAATTTGTGTGTGTAGGGGGTGATGGGGGTGCATTGTATTATGTCTGGGGAGGGGGTAATGGAGGGTGCATTGTATTGTGTGGGGGGAGAGGGGTAATGGGAGGTGCATTGTATTGTGTGTATGTGTGTAGAGGGTGATGGGGGGGTGTATTGTATTGTGTGGGGGGGTAGGGGTAATGGAGCGGTATTGTGTGTGTGTGTGTGTGTAATGGGGGTGCATTGTATTGTGTGTGTGGGTAATGCGGGTGCATTGTATTTGTGTGTGTGTGAGGGTAATGGGGGTGCATTGTATTTTGTGTGTGTGTGTGTGTGTGTGTGTGGGGAGGGGCGCGGAGTCATTATTCGAGGACTAATTAGTATGATATCTGTGATATCAGTTCTGGACCTGTCCGCACAGGTACAATCCCCTGTAGTGACTGCAGCGCTTGTAGAGTGATTAGGACACAGGTATGTGGCGGAACAATCCACAAATCAGGGAAGGAAAGAGCAGAAAATACATCATGGTCTGCTACACACTGCAAAAATGTCACATAGCACCATACAGTACTCACATAGTGCCATACAATACTCACATAGTGCCATACAGTGTCACATAATGCCATACAGTGTCACATAGCTCCATACAGTGTGACAGAGTGATAGTGTCACATAGGGCCATACATTACTCACATAGTGCCATAGTGTCACATAGCGTCATACAGTATGACATAGAGTGAGACCGAAGATGGGAAACATACATTAAAGCATGGGTGCTCTTAACGCGTTTCGGACTTTAAATAAAAACAAACTAAGTCCTTAATCATAAGAGCACCCATGCTTTAATGTATGTTTCCCATCTTCGGTCTCCTTTTGTTTTTGCTTTTAAAACTTCAATAAAGAATAAGAAAAACTTTTTATCAACAAGGAATTTGTGCTGGATCCTTCCTCTCCTTTTTGCGAGTACTCACGTAGTGCCATACAGTGCTCACATAATGCCATACAGTACTCACATATACAAATGCAGAAATATATTACACATTCACCACGCGAAAAGTGGGCCTGTGTACCCTCAAATGCCAGGGCTGAATTTTAGTCCCAGTCCGGCCCTGCCTTCTTGTGCATGTAGCTCCACTTCAGGGCTGCTGTGGACTGCGGAGCCGTTGCCATTTTGCTCAATCCAGTGGAGGACGTCTTTCGGGTTTTCAAAAAAGGAGACAGTTCCCAGAGCGACAACCCACGGCTTTGACGGATAAAGCATGGAATATGGACATCCACAAATTGTGCTCTGCGCTTGGATACTTCAATGGAGTAATCCGGAAAGAAGGACACCCTGTATCCATTAAGGGATACAGTATTTCTTCTTTAACCCAGGCGGCTCTCAGGATAGCGTCTCTATCTCTATAATGGAGCAGCTTGATCAATACTTGTCTATGAGGAGCACCAGGTGGGAGTGGTCTGGTAGGGACCCTGTGCGCTCTCTCTACCGCATATAACCAAGACAGGGTGTCATTGCGGAACAAATTGTGGAGCCAGTCCTCAAAATATTCTGTAGGATTGTTTTCCTCCATTTTTTCAGGGACCCCTATCACCCGCAGATTTTTCCTCCGGAGCTGATTTTCAAGAACATTGGCCTTAAGCTGCAGTCAGAATTTGCTGATCATGTCTGCGGGAATCAAGGATCACCTGTGGAAGGGAGTCCCCCAGACCACTGACCCTATCCTCCACCTCCGTCACCCGATCATTAGCTTTTTGCAGCCCCTGCCTCATGAAGGATAGCTCCTCTCTAATCTAGCTTATCTGGGAGGAAAGGGTTGTCAGTGTGGAGCCATATTGTGTGACCGCAGCGAGCACGTCTCTAAGAGTGGGTTCAGGGTCTGTTGGCACTTTTGGTCCCACAGTAATCACTTGGCTGGGCACTAGTGTTGAGGCCCAAGCTGCACTGCCATTGCATAGTGCTGGGATTGTATGTGACTGAGGCTCTGCAGTGATACTACTCCCATCATCCTACTGAAAGTTAAGGACCTCACAGGCAGCTGCAGTCTCGATGATGCCTTCCAAAGAGTCCGCATGTGAATTTGCAGCGGCAGGAGGGCTGGGGGACTCTTCCTTCTGGGGCAGAGGGTCCCTGCAAGCTCCTCTGTCATAACTTGCCACGTTTATAGTTGCAGCGCAGCGCTTTTACTCACTGTGGGGAGGCCGGCGTCATCTTGAGCTTCTCCCTCCACGCCGGCCATCTCCAGCTTTCGTCTGCCTGCTCTTCCAGCAATCCAGGAACCTCATCCAGATCACCACCGCCACTGCAGGGTGCTATGATGCCGGTACTGCTATAATGCAGCTATATGCAGGCCCAGTGATCGAAAATACTGGCGCTCATATGCGGAGCCCCGCTGACTTGCGACCGCTCACATGGCCGCTCAGGCCACGAGCCCCTGGATCACTGTTTTTGAACATTTTTCGCTCATTTATTATAACAGTGTACTTTTTTGTTTTAAATATAAAAAAAACAAAAACATTTTTGATGGTAAAAAAAAAAAGTCATGCTCTATTATGATTTTTTTTTTTACATTTTATCCCTTTCTTGTAAGTAATATAGTTTTACAGTTAGCACCATATAGTAATTTTGGCCAACATCTTTTAGTACTGTCCCCCATCCTGATCCCCTTCTTGTAGTAATGTGCCCCATCCTTGTCTTCATCATGTACTAATGTCCCATCCTTGTCCCCTTGTATTAATGTGCCTCATCCTGTACTAATGTGCCAATGCTTGTCCCCTTGTAGTACTATGCCCATCCTTGTCCCCTTGTAGTAATGTGCCCATCCTTGTCCCCCTGTAGTAATGTGCCCCATGCTTGTCCCTTTGTGAGTAATGTGCACCATTCTTGTCCTCATCCTGTAGTAATGTGCCCATCCTTGTCCTCATCCTATAGTAATGTCTCATCCTTGTCTCCTTGTAGTAATATGCCCCATCCTTGTCCCCTTGTAGTAATGTGCCCCATTCTTGTCTCCTTGTAGTAATGTGCCCCATCTTTGTCCTTATCCTGTAGTAATGTGCCCCATCCTGTAGTAATGTACCCCATCCTGTAGTAATGTGCCCCATCCTGTAATAATGTGACCATTATTGTTCCCTTTTACTAATGTGCCCATGCAGGTCCTCTTGTTGTAGTAATTTATTATTTATTATTATAGCGCCATTTATTCCATGGTGTTTTACATGTGAAAAAGGGCTATACATAATAGGGACAAGTACAATAATCAAACAATACAAGGCATAGACAGGTATAGAAAGAGAGGATTCTTCCTGCAAGGGCTCAGTCTACAAGTGACAGCTGAGGATACAGTATGTGACGATGGAGATGGTCGCACAGCGCTATAGAGGACTAAGCGTTATTGCAGGCTTGTCGGAAGAGGTGGGTCTTCAGGTTCATTTTGAAGCTTTCTAAGGTAGGCGAGAGTCTGATATGTTGTTGCGGAGTGTTCCAGAGTATGAGGGATGCACGGGAGAAATCTTGGATGCGATTGTGGGAGGAGAGTAGAGAAGGAGATCTTGTGAGGATCGGAGGTTACGTGCAAGTAAGTACTAGGTCATAGATGTATGGAGGAGACAAGATGTGGATGGCTTTATGTCATGGTTAGAGTTTTGAATTGGAGTCGTTGGGCAATGGGAAGCCAGTGAAGGGATTGGCAGAGAGGAGAGGTAGCTGCTTGACTCTGATTGGCCAGCAACTGCCATTGGAATAGTTGTGGAGAGAGAGCTTGACTCTGCGCAGCGCCAGCCCGGCAAAACGTTCATCTGAAATAAAAAGTGCTCATGGCTGTGGCCTCTGCACTAGCTGCAATTGTCAAGGGGGGGCACAAGAATTTGCCTACAAGGCATGTGTGGGCCGTGTGTTTGAAACCCCTGCCATAGGTCAAACGCATGTAAACAAGAAAGGCCGATTTCACACATCCGGCATTTCACCGCTTTGCTGGATCCGTCACACTCCAGTACAATGCAATACAGTATAATGGCATTGCGGCACGCTCCGATCACATGCTGTCATGTGACCGTAGCATGTGACCACAGCTAGCCGCGATGCCATTGTACTGAGTTGCACTGTACTGGTGTGTGATGGATCCAGCAAAGCGGCGAAATGCCGGAAGTGTGAAACCGGCCTAAGACACAAGCTGAATTTTTAGAGCAATGTAACCTCTTAAGGACCGTGCCACTTTGTACATTAATGACTTAGCCTCATTTTCTAAATTTGACCAGCGTCACTTTATAAAGGTAATAACTCTGGAATGCTTGAACCAGGGGGCACTCACTGCGAGTGGAAGAAAAGCGATTCCGACAGCTAAATAGGAAAGGGTTCTTTACAGTTAGAGCAGTCAGACTGTGGAATGCCCTACCACAAGAGGTAGTAATGGCAGATACTATAACAGCTTTTAAAAAAGGGCTGGATGATTTCCTCAGTACACAAAACATTGTTAGTTATAAATGACTTCGTGACCAAATGTAGAACTGGTGGAGGAAGGTTGAACTAGATGGACCTAGGTCTTTTTCAACCTTAGTAACTATGTAACTATATTCCAGTGATTCTGGGACAGTTTTTTTCGTGACGTTGTACTTCATGTTAATGGTAAATTTTAGTCGATATTATTTGTGTTTATGAAAATATTGAAAATTTGGCACACATAATTTGAAAATTTCACAATTTTCAAACTTTGAATTTTTATGCCCTTAAATCAGATAGTTGTGCCACACAATTATATATATATATATATATATATATATATATATATATATATAAATAATTGCCTTATTCTGTCTGTCTGTCTTGCTCCAAAATGACGTCATTAGAGTGACAACCGTCGCCACAGCGCGTGTGCTAAAGAGCCTGCGACCAACGGCTCAGCTAAGTGAACAGCACGAACTACGGCATGACAGGACGACGCCCGACACCTTTCCCCGAACCCACACGGAGCCCCGACTCCCAGGTGACTGCTGCACCCTTGGGAGCCCACACAGAGAACCCAGCCGAGACATACCCTTGCATTGCTGGGATCGTGCAAGGAGCCAGGGTACGCTGGTAACTATAGTACACATCGGGTAACTAACCCAAACCGCTTTGCATAGTTACCCGATTGTGTACCATGGTTACCAGCGTAACTCAGCTCCACCCCCCCGCATGTATACACTGAACACATACATACACACACACACACACACAAATAGTCACCTGTCCCCAACCATGCCGTCCCAGGCACTGAAGTCCTCAGCGCCATGGCCCCGCTCGGATCCACCCCCCGCACTCCGCATGTATACACTGAACACACACCCCGGCACTACTGCACCCATCATCCGCGAACACACGCAGGCACTACCGCTCCCATCATCATCACTGCACACACCCTGGCACTACCACTCCCATCATCCCCGCACACACGCAGGCACTACTGCACCCATCATCCCCGCACACACGCAGGCACTACCGCTCCCATCATCATCATCCCCGTACACATGCAGGCACTACCGCTACAATCATCATCCCCGTACACACGCAGACACTACCGCTACCATCATCATCCCCGCACACACCCCGGCACTACCGCTCCCATAATCATCCCCGCACACACCCCGGCACTACCGCTCCCATCATCACCCCCGCACACACCCCGGCACTACCGCTCCCATCATCACCGCATACACCCTGGCACTACCGCACCCATCATCATCCCTGCACACACACAAGCACTACCGCCCTATCATCACCGCACACACCCCGGCACTACCGCACCCATCATCATCACCGCACACACAAGCACTACCGCACCCATCATCATCCCCACACACACACCCCGGCACTACTGCACCCATTATCATCACTGCACACACAAGCTCTACCGCACCCATCATCATCCCCGCACACACCCCGGCACTACCGCACCCATCATCATTACCGCACACACAAGCACTTCCGCACCCATCATCATCCCCACACACACCCCGGCACTACCGCACTCATCATCTTCACCGCACACACCCCGGCACTACCACTCTCATCATCATCCCCGCACACACCCCGGCACTACCACTCTCATCATCATCCCCGCACACACCCCAGCAGTACCGCCCCCATCATCATCCCTGCACACACCCCGGCACTACCACTCTCATCATCATCCCCGCACACACCCCGGCAGTACCGCACTCATCATCTTCACTGCACACACAAGCACCACCACACCCATCATCATCCCCGCCCACACCCCGGCACTACTGCACTCATCATCTTCACCGCACACACAAGCGTTACCGCACTCATCATCATCTCCGCATACACAAGCACTGCCACACTCATCATCCCCTCACACACGCAGGCGGGGGGGGGGGGGGTGAGACGAGGAGTGATTTTAAATGATTTAGGACGTTCTGCTGGACATGCTGAGCATGCGCAGTAGAACATGACGGGATCAGTCAGCGGATTCCGCCGCTTAGTGCATTGCGGCGATATCCGCCCCCATAGACAATCATTAGACACCTTGGCGGATTCTAACGGAATCCGTCAAGGTGCGATATTTCAACAACCCAAAAAACGCTACATGCAGCGCTCCCTCCACCCGACGCTGCATCAAATTAACGACGCAGCGTCATCCAGCGGATGCAACACAGACACTTGCGCTACAGTGCATCGTCAATACAAGTCTATGGAGAATAGCGCAGTGCGTTAACTGACTGCGCTATTCTCCATAGAGGTGGAATGCGCTGAACGTACAGACAGACACACACACACACACACACACACACACCCCTGGATAGTTACCTGTCCCCAGCCATGCAGTCCACGGCACTGACGCCCTCAGCACCATGGCTCCGCTCGGCTCCACCCACCCAGCACTCCGCCCCCTGCACACATTACCCCGTAGGATGGGGGCACATGTCAGGATGGTGGCTGCACCACGATGGGGGCACATACCAGCATTGGGCCACATCACAGCATCAGCATATTTTTACTTAACTTTACACTGTTCATGGCCTCCTTTCATTACAAGCCATGGACATCATTAAACATTAGACTCGTCTATTAAAACTGTTCCTTCTGTTGTTTGTCATTTTAAAACCAATTAACAATTATAAGAATACTAAATTAAACCTAACCCTTCCAGTCCATTCATTACCTTATTATTCAATCTGCTAACCTACATACACATTCTAGACTATCCGATACGTTAGAATCGGGCCACCTTCTAGTAGTTAATAAATAACATTTGCCACATGTTTACTTTACATCAGTATGCTTTTTTAAACATTTTTTTTGCTAGGAAGTTAGAAGGGTTAAGTTTATCAGCAATTTCTAATTTTTCCAACAAAATTTACAAAACACACTGTTCTTAGGGACCAGATCATATTTGAAGTGACTTTGAGAGGCTTCTGTCACAGAAAATACCCAAAAGTGACACCATTCTAAAAACTGCACCCCTCACACTGCTCAAACCACATCCAAGAAGTTTATTAACCATTCAATTGCTTCACAGGAACTGAAGCAATGTGGAAGAAAAAAATAAAATTTTATTTTATCAAACAAAAATTAAATTTTAGCCCCAAATTTTGCATTTTCAAATGGGAAACAGGAGAAATTACACCATACAATTTGTTGTGCAATTCTCCTGAGTACACTGATACACCATATGTGGTGGAAAACTACTGGTTGGGCGCACGGCAGTGATCGGAAGGGAAGGAGCACCATTTGACTTATGAAACGCAAAATTGTCTGGAATCGATAGCGGATGCTATGTCGTGTTTGCAGAGCCCCTGATGTGCCTAAACACTGTAAATCCCCTAAAAGTACAATAGTTCTCAAGAAATGTATTCAGGGGTGTGGTGAGCATCTTGAACCCATTGGTACTTCACAAAATTTGATAATATTGGGTTATGAAAATTAAATATTAAGGTTTTTTTTATGAAAATTATACTAAAGGCCCACATTTTTATTTTTCACAAGGGTAACAGGAGAAAATAGACCACAAAATTTGGTACGCAATTTCTCCGGAGTACAGCAATACCCCATATGTGGTCAGAAACAACTTTTCAGGCACAGTGCAAACAGAAGGGAAGGAGCGCCATATCCGAGTTCAGATTTGGCTGGAATGGTTTGCGAGTACCACATCACATTTGCAGAGCCTCTGAGGTGTCAGGACAGAAGAATAGTCCCATAAGTGACCCCATTTTACAAATTACACCTCTTAATGAAATTATCAGTGCACCACATTAATTTCACAAAATGTTTTACCATTGGGCAGTGAAGACAAAAATTACATTTTTACCACTAAAATGTTTTAGCCACATATTTTACATTTTCACAAGGGACATAGGTAAAAATTACTGCCTAATTGTTACAACTTCTCGTAAATGTGACAATACCCCATATGTATCTGTACAGTACAGTGTCGCCACACAGCAAGACTAGGGAGGGGAGGAGCACTATTTGACTTTTAAGGCCCCGTCACACTAAGCAACATCGCTAGCAACATCGCTGCTAACGAACAACTTTTGTGACGTTGCTAGCGATGTTGCTGTGTGTGACATCCAGCAACAACCTGGCCCCTGCTGTGAGGTCGTTGGTTGTTGCTGAATGTCCTGGGTCATTTTTTAGTTGTTGCTGTCCCGCTGTGAAGCACAGATTGCTGTGTGTGACAGCGAGACAGCAACAACTAAATGTGCAGGCAGCAGGAGCCGGCTTCTGCGGAGGCTGGTAACCACAGTAAACATCGGGTAACCAAGAAGCCCTGTCCTTGGTTACCCGATATTTACCTTTGTTACCAGCCTCCGCCGCTCTCACTGTCAGTGCCGGCTCCTGCTCTGTGCACATGTAGCTGCAGGACACATCGGGTTAATTAACCCGATGTGTGCTGTAGCTAAAAGAGCAGGGAGCCAGCACTAAGCGGTGTGCGCTGCTCCCTGCTCTGTGCACATGTAGCTGCAGCACACATCGGGTTAATTAACCCGATGTGTGCTGTAACTAGGAGAGCAGGGAGCCAGCGCTAAGTGGTGTGCGCTGCTCCCTGCTCTGTGCACATGTAGCTGCAGCATACATCGGGTAATTAACCCGATGTGTGCTGTAACTAGGAGAGCAGGGAGCCAGCGCTCAGTGTGCGCTGCTCCCTGCTCTCTGCACGTGTAGCTCCGTGCGCTGGTAACCAAGGTAAATATCGGGTTGGTTACCCGATATTTACCTTAGTTACCAAGCGCAGCATCTACCACGCGGCGCTGGGGGCTGGTCACTGGTTGCTGGTGAGCTCACCAGCAACTCGTGTAGCGACGCTCCAGCGATCCCTGCCAGGTCAGGTTGCTGGTGGGATCGCTGGAGCGTTGCAGTGTGACATCTCACCAGCAACCTCCTAGCAACTTACCAGCGATCCCTATCGTTGTTGGGATCGCTGGTAAGTTGCTTAGTGTGACTGGACCTTTAGAGCAGAGTTCCCTAGATTAGTTTGCAGACTCCATATACAGATCCTTTAAGTGCCAGAAGAGACCTTCCACAAGTGACCCCAATTTGGAAATTATACCCTCCTAGTAACGCATTACAGGTGTAGTGATGATTTTGACTAAATGGGTGTTTTCCAGAAACAAGCGGCAACAGATGTTGCTGAGTGAAAATAGAAATCCTCTCTTGCTCGTACATTGTGCCCAGTTTGAGCTTCTGGAGACCTGCAGCCCATAAATTAAGCGGTCTCTTCTTGCTATAGAAATACCAAACGTGTGGATGCTAACTATAGTTTAGGCACATTGTGTAGCTCAGAAGGGAGGGTACATTTGGATTTAAGGAGTTTCACTGGATTTCTTTTGGGGGGGCAGCCACAGCGCTTTTCCAGAGTCTTTGTGCTACCAGTAATGTGTAAGCCCCCTACATTTCTGTTAACAGATGACGAACCTGAGTAGGGACTTGATTTTATGTGGGTTGACTGCAAGTGGTGGCATTTTGGGATACACAAAATTTTGGTTCAGTTCACATTTATCTCATGCTCTACGCTGAGCACATACATCAGAGTTTCCATCTAAATCTACAAAATTTGTGATTCAGATGAAACCACCATGGATTCATTCACTAATGAGGTATCAGAAATACTCCATACTCTGTGTAGCTTCTGTTCTGCAGAATCCAGATTTTATAATGGCACAAAAGAGGTGGTTAACCGCAGTTTTATGCATGCCTAAAAAGACGGGCATGTGTTGATCATAAGCTAGAGAGAGTTCAAAGTGTTTCCATCTGCCACATTGTAAGGAATTTTCCATTGGTGGTTACATCTGAATCAAGTATTTCAGAGATTTACACATAAGTGCTCAGAGTAGAGAACAAGGTAAATGTGAAATGTGAAACAGAATTTAAGGATAACAGATGGAATAAAACACAATAGTTTACGGCCACTCCATAGATACATATATTCAAAGAAGAAAGGAGGGAGTCTTAAAGGACCATTCATGATGTAAACAAAGCAGCATAGACTACCTTGTGCATATCAAAAATGTATATTAATTTATTAAATAATTGGCTACACAAGGAGACAATACATTAAAAGACAATATGGGAAATTTATAAAGTGCAGGAAAGAGAGCTCAGAAATTAGTTCCCAGACCAGAAGATCTCTGCCATAATAATTAAAGTAGAACACGGGGACATAGCAATGCTTCCTATTAAATTACAAGAAGAATCATGGAGAATACCATGGCAAATGGCAAAAACAAAAACATGTCAATTGTTTTTGCCATTTGGGTTTTGCCCTGCAAAGCTGAGTTTTTGACCAAAGTTCTGCAACAAAAAGGCTGCAGTTTGAACTGCAAAGTGCGGACAAGAAAACCAAATTCCCATAGACTTTGCTTGAAAAGCAGAACACAACCATTTTGGCATTAAACGCTGCAGTTGAAAAAGCAGGTAAAAAGCAGGTAAAAAGCAAAGTGCGCACATAGCCTATGAGAATCCTGAATTGCTGTGCACACGCTGTTTCTTTTTTCCTTGTAGATATCATTGCAGAAAATAGAAGCAGCATGCCAATTCTTCCAGCTTTTTTTTTCGTGCATTTTCCCTATCTCAAAAAAGCATAAAAAGAAGCATACAACCACACTTTATTTCAGCAGCAATTTTTCCTGCCAAAACATGCTTTTCTTGTGCAGGATAATATCTGCTCCGTGTGCACTTAGCCTTACCTCATATCTGCTTTACAGCTTTACATTAGCACATCAATAAAAAGTCATTTTGTTAGGATGTTAGAAGCTTTAAAATTGTAACAGTAATTTTTCATTTTTTCAAGGAAATTTACAAAACCTATTTTTAGGGACCTATTTAGTTTTTAAATGCCTATATCTTGGAAACACCCCAAAAGTGCTACTATTTTAAAGACAGCGCCCCTTAACATATTCAAAACTGCTGTTAGATAGTTTATTAACCAATGAGTAGAGATGAACGAACCGGTCGCGGTTCGGCTCGAGGTCGGTTCGCCGAACGGAGCTCCCGTTCGAGTTCGGTTCGTAGAACGTTCGACGAACCGAACTCGAACCAATAGGCTATAATGGGAGGCAATCACAAACACATAAAAATGCATTATAAATGTACACATACAGTTAATAAACATTACCATGACACTTACCGGTCCCCGCGATCCCTCCTGCACTCTGTCTCCTGCCGCTATTCCATCCGATGATCGCTGAATCCTCCCGGTGACCGGCACTGCCAGCAGAGATGCAGGACCTATCGTGACGTCAAAATAGCCATGTGACCAGTCACGTGGCTATTATCTCATTGGCTACAGACTGGTCACATGACTATGACGCGTCATGTAGGACCTGCGAGTGCATCTCTTCGGTACCGGTACACGGTGCACATTTGTGTATTGCCGTGTACCGGCGACATGCTCTAGCACACGGTCGACTCCCCGTTCCGTTAGGGACCGGCTGACACAGCTGGTCATTAACGGAGATCACCGTTGCCATAGCAACGCAGTTAGCGGTGACGTCACCGTTAACCGCGGCTCCGGGAGCACCGTTGCTATGGTAACGCGTCTGTCAGCGTTACCGCTGTTACCGCTAGCAGCACTGATCACTCACGGAGTGAAGGCTGCACGCTGCTTCTCGTGCAGCTTTCACGGAGTGAATGCTCCACGGGAAGCAGTGTCTTCCCCCATGCAGCAGTGATGTAGCAGAGCTGCATTTGTTGAACGAGAAAGACAGAAGACCATGGATCGTGGAGGGCTGACAGGGGGTAATAAAGATGGAGTCTCTAATGTGTCTGTGTATTTATTTCTATTAAAGTATTTTTTCTCTGTGTGGTGTCTTTTTTTTAACCCTTTATTGGAGATTCTTAATGGCCGGGTCAAACGTGCCTGACATTAAGAATCTCTGGCTTAATACTGGCTAGTAAAACAAAGCCAGTATTAACTCATGATTACCCAACAAGCCACCCGGCTCCAGGGCTGTTGGAAGAGTTGGATACAGCGCCAGATGATGGCGCTTCTATGAGAGCGCCATTTTCTGGGGCGGCTGCGGACTGCAATTCGCAGCAGAGGCGCCCAGAAACCTCGGGCTAACCTGTGCTGCGGATTCCAATCCCCAGCTGCCTAGTTGTACCTGCCTGGACACAAAAATGGGGCGAAGCCCACGTCATTTGTTTTTTAATTATTTCATGAAATAAGTGAAATAATTAAAAAAAACGGGCTTCCCTATATTTTTGGTTCCCAGCCGGGTACAAATAGGCAACTGGGGGTTGGAGGCAGCCCGTGGCTGCCTGCTGTACCTGGCTAGCATACAAAAATATGGCGAAGCCCACGTCATTTTTTTGGTGGGCAAAAAACTTCTGCATACAGTCCTGGTTGGAGTATGCTGAGCCTTGTAGTTCTGCAGCTGCTGTCTGCTCTTCTCCAGACAGACAGCAGCTGCAGAACTACAAGGCTCAGCATACTCCATCCAGGACTGTATGCAGAAGTTTTTTTCCCCCTGAAAAAATTATGTGGGCTTCGCCATATTTTTGTATGCTAGCCAGGTACAGCAGGTAGGTACGGCTGCCCCCAACCCCCAGTTGCCTATTTGTACCCGGCTGGGAACCAAAAATAAAGGGAAGCCCTTTTTTTATTATTTCATGAATTTCATGAAATAATTAGAAAACAAATGACGTAGGCTTCGCCCCATTTTTGTGTCCAGCCAGGTACAACTAGGCAGCTGGGGATTGGAATCCGCAGCACAGGTTGGCCTGAACTTTCTGGGCCCCACTGCTGCGAATTGCAGTCTGCAGCCGCCTCAGAAAATGGCACTTTCATAGAAGCGCCATCTTCTGGCGCTGTATCCAACTCTTCCAGCACCTGCCTGCTATACCTGGCTAGCATACAAAAATATGGCGAAGCTCACGTCCTTTTTTTGTAGTTTTTTGGCAAAAAAAAATATAAAATGCTTCCCTGGATTTTCCATTGCCAGTGAAGGTAACACCAAGCAGTGGGGGTTAGCAGCCAGTAGCTGCTTGGATTACCCTTAGCTAGCAATACAAAAAATGCAGCGGGAGCCCATATATATTTTTTTTAATTATTTATTTAAATAACTAAAAACAAAATGGGCTTCCCTGTATTTTGATTGCTGGACATCACAGTGCTGTAAAAATAAATCTTTAAAAAAATGACGTAGCGCTCCGCGGTATTTTTGATTCTCAGCGCAGATAAAGCAGACAGCTATGGGTTGCCACCCCCATCTGCCTGCCGCTACCTTGGTTGGCAATCAAAATACAGGGAAGCCCATTAATTTTTTCTATTTAAAAAATAGTTAAAAAAAAAATGACGTTGGGTCCCCCCATTTTTGATAGCCAGCTAGGGTAAAGCAGACGGCTGTAGCCTGAAAACCACAGCTGGCAGCTTTACCGTGGTTGGGGATCCAATGTGGAGGTCCCCTCAGGCTCTTTTTTATAATTATTTTATAAATATTAATAATTACACAATAAAAGTAGGGTCCCCCCCAAATTGGATCACCAGCCAAGGTAAAGCGGACAGCTGTGGTCTGGTATTCTCAGGGTGGGAAGGTCCATAGTTATTGGGCATTCACAGCCTAAAAATAGCAGGCCGCAGGCACCCCAGACGTGGCGCATCCACTAGAAGCGCCAATCCTGGCGCTTCACCCCAGCTCATCCCGTGCCCTGGTGCAGTGGCAAACGGGGTAATAAATCGGGTTGATACTAGCTGTAAAGTCACCTGAGATCAAGCCCAGCAGTTTGTGATGTCATGGCGTCTATTAGATACCCAACATCATAAACTGTCAGTACTAACAAAAAAAAAAAAAAAAAAAAAATCGACAAAAGAAATTTATTTGAAAGAACAGTCCCCAAAACATTTCCTCTTTCACCAATTTATTGTAAGAAAAAAAATAAAAGGGGTCCCACGACGACTCTGGACCATCTAGAATATGGGGGGGAGACACTCTGGGAACGTATCCCCCATTTTCTAGGAGTGCAGACCCTTCATGTGAGGAGTGTGGGTGCAATGAATCTGCACTCACTCTCCCCGGGTCCACAGCAGCAGAGTCCATGTCGTAATGGTTGCTACCAAAGCTGCAATGCCCTGCTCATGAGGTAAGGGCATGCCTAATCAGGAGAACTACTGTAGAGAAAGAAGTGGAGTGAAGAAAAAGTGGAGGAGAAGTGGAGAAAAAATGGAGAAAAAGTGGAGAAAAAGTGGAGAAGAAGTGTTTGTTCATGCCAGATGGGAGATAAATAATTTTTTACCGGCGCTGTCATTTACTGTAACGTGATCATCAGTGTATGGTGTATACCTGTGATCACGTGAGCGGGGACCGGAAAAACCGTCCTGAATCATGATCTCCAGTGTCTCAGCTAGCCCTGAAACCCCGGAGATTTTCTGACGCTGGGGGGCGCTATTCACTTATTTCTGCCTGCTGTTTATAAACGGCAGATCAGAATAAGGCTACATTAACACGACCGATCCATTTTTGCGGTCTGCAAAAAACAGTCCGTTTTTTTTCACGGGTGCATCCGTGTGGCATCCGTTTCCGTTCCGTAGACGGTCCGTATGTCATCTGTTTGTCATCCGTGTGCCTTCCGTTTTTTTTTGTGTACTGCAAAAAAACTGAAGGAGGGTAAATGCATAAATTTACCCAGGATCCATAGCTTCATCCTACATGAGGCGGTCACATGTTCACTCCAGTGCCATTTTCTACTGCTTTTCACAGCGTAGAGCGCTCTGGTGATTTTCTTGTGCTTGTGCACTTCATATCAGTCATTTCTGTCATTATAATGGCAGAAAGACACATAATGTCCCACTCTCCTGCATTTTGTAATTTTGCACCCTTTGGTGCCTTTCATGTGGCACTAAGGGGTGCTTAGCTTTGTATTTAGCCAAAAAAATGAAAAAAAAAAAAAAAATGACGTAGGATTCCCCCTAGTTTTGTAGCCAGCTAGGGTAAAGCAGACGGCTGCAGCCTGCAGACCACAGCTGGCAACCTCACCTTGGCTGGTAATCCAAAACTGAGGGCACCCCACGCTGTTATTTTAAATTAAATAAATAATTAAAAAAAAACAAAACACGTAGGGGTCCCCCCAAAATTGGATCACCAGCCAAGGTAAAGCAGACAGCTGGGGTCTGATATTCTCAGACTAGGGAGGTCCATGGTTATTGGACTCTCCCCAGCCTAAAAATAGCAGGGTGCAGCCGCCCCAGAAGTGGCGCATCCATTAGATGCGCCAATCCTGGTGCTTCGCCCCAGCTCATCCCGCGCCCTGGTGCGGTGGCAAACGGGGTAATATATGGGGTTAATACCAGATGTGTAATGTCACCTGGCATCAAGCCCTGGGGTTGGTGAGGTCAGGCGTCTATCAGATACCCGACATCACCAACCCAGTCAGTAATAAAAAAAAATAGACGACAAACACATTTTTATTTGAAAAAACACTCCCCAAAACATTCCCTCTTTAACCAATTTATTAGAAAGAAAAACAAATCCAGGTCTGGTGTAATCCAAGGGGTTGCCATGACGATCCACACTGTCCCAGTCAATGAAGAGCAGAATGTTCCCCATTGGCTGGGAGAGCAGTGCAGTGACCTGAGCTAACATCAATGGGTCAGCCCAGGTCTCTGCAGGGCATGACAAGTGCTGCTGTCAGCGAGGTACATTACCTGCGCTGATCTCCTGCACTGCTGACAGCCCCTGTCACTGAGTTCAATGACCGCCGCCTTCACAGCCAAGTATCGCGAGAGGCTCGTGACGTCACCGCTAGTCAGTCTCGGGTCGGAAGCGAGAGAAGGTGATGTGACAAGCGGCGGCCATGGAGGACAGTGAAAGCGCTGAGGTCGGGATGGCGGGACTTCATCACCGCAGGTAAGCCGAGCGGGACCATGTGTGCAGAGTGTGTGTGCAGAGTGTGTGTGTGTGTGTGTGTGTGTGTGTGTGTGTACATGCCGCGGGCAGGAGGGGGCGGAGCGAGCTGAGCGGGGAAGTGTGGGCTTCCTGCACGTAACTAGGATAAACATCGGGTTACTAACCAAAGCGCTTTGCTTGGATACCCGATGTTTATCTTGGTTACCAGCTTCTGGCAGGCTGCCAGCGATGGCTCCTGCACACTGTAGCTGTAAAAAGCCCTGCTTTTTGCTGCTAGAACCGTTCTCGAACGTATCTAGAACTATCGAATTTTAGCAAAAAAGCTCGAGTTCTAGTTCGATCTAGAACAGCCCCAAAATCACTCGAACCGCGAACTGGAGAACCACGAACCGCGCTCAACTCTACCCATGAGCTGCTTTTCAGGAATTAATGCAAAGTGGCATGACAGGAAAGAGAAATGTTGTTTTTACCACTAAATGTTACTGACTTCTGAACAGGTCACCATCAGACTGTAAGCCCGTTATTTGTCCGTGAATTGCCATGGCAACCATCATCACAATCATGATCTCAAGATGCCGTTGGGGTTAGAGAGGGCATCTCCACACTCTTATCGCAAGGGGTTAAATGGCCATGGTCATGCCTACACCAATCATGATGCTGCTGCATTTTCACCCGACGGGGGAATGCTGTTCACTTATATCTCAGGTCAGTTTTAAATCATATTGGTGGTCACTAAGGGGTTAAAATGTAACGGCCTTCAAGAGGAGGAAAAATGTAAAGTCGCACTCTGTGACTGCACAAGATCCTTGGGTCCACATAAGAACCTTCTGAATAATTGGCAAAGATGTGTTCTCTTGAATTATCTCTTCTTAAAGGGGTATTCCCATTTCCTAGATACTATCCCAATAAGTAGTAGGCGTAATAATAATACAAAATACCTCCAATTAGAAATTTAGTATAGTTCTCCTGATTAGAAATGTTAAATTTCTGATATTTTTATAAAAGAAACACAAAACATATGAACTTAAATTTAACATGATCATAAACCATGTTTCACTAAAAATAAATATCAAAATCACTGGGATATGTTAAAACATTGGGCAACATGGTGGCTCTGTGGTTTACACTGTTGATATGCAGCACTGGGGTCCTGCGTTCAAATCCCACCAAGACATCTGCAAGGTGTTTGTATGTTCTCCCTGTGTTTGTGTGAGTTTACTCAGAGTTCTCCAGTTTCCTCCCACACTTCATAGACATACTCAGTGGCGTAACTAGAGTTTGATGGACCCCGGTGCAAAGTTCAGACCTTGGCCACCCCCATCTCCGCGTACACCAACATTTGGGGTACGGGATAATGACACTGACACTCGGGCTGCGGGATAATGACACTGACACTTACCTCAGCACCCAGGTTTCCCATGATCTAAAATCCCTCTATCAGCACCCAGCTTTCCTATGTTCTGATATCCATCTTGTCCTCGGTACCCAGCTTCCCCATGCTCTGCTATACATCTTTCCCTCAGCACCCAGCTTTCCCATATCAGAGCATGGGAATGCTGGGTGCTGAGAGATGTATAGCAGAGCATGGGAAAGCTGGGTGCTGAGAGATGTATAGCAGAGCATGGGAAAGCTGAGTGCTGAGGGAAAGAGCCTTTTTCCCTCAGCACAAAACATTCCCATCCCCTGCTTGCATCTTTGCCCCCCTTGTATATAGTTCTCCAAATACTATAATGGCCCCCACATAGGCTTCCAGATAGTATAAAGTGTCCCCACATAACCCTTCATATATTAGAATCCACCTCCATAGTCCTCCATGTATTATAATGCATTTCCCATAGTTCTCTGTCTTATAATTCACCCCATAGTCCTCCATATATTATAATGCACCCCCCATAGTCCTCCATGTATAAAGTAGCCCTCCAATTATTATAATAAATTTCTCAGAGTTCTCCATGTATTATAATTCACTCCATAGTTCTCCATATATTATAATTCACCCCATAGTACTCCATTTATTATACTGCACCTCATAGGCCTCCATGTTTTATAATGCACCCCCATATTCCACGTATAAGGTAGGCTCCATAGTCCTCCATATATTATAATGTAGCCCCCATAGTCCTATATGTATTATAACGCCACCCCATAAAACTTAATATTGTATTATGCAGCCCCATTCTCCTCCATGTATAATGCACCCCTATATTCCATATATAAGGTGTCCTTCATTTTATATTATGCAGCCCCATACTCCATGTATAATGCACCCCTAGTCCATGTATAAGGTGTCCTTCATGTTGTATAATGCATCCCCATAGACCTTCATGTATAATTCCAGCGCTGCTCCGTCATCACCTCTCCTTGTTCCCCTACTGCTCCGGTCAGTGTCCTCGCATCCTGCGCTCTGTGCTCTCAGCACAGCAGTCGCACAGGAGTGACGTCACCGTGCAGGCACAGGGGGAGAATGATGATGCATAGAGCGGCGCCGGCCGCTCTAAGCTTCATCATTGCTGTGTGCAATAACGATGTGGGGGGCCCGGTGTCAGCATCGGGTCATATAGCAGCTGCGTGGTCTGCGATAGAACAGCACAGCTCCTCTCTCACTGAAAGGAGCTGGCTGCTGATCTGCCGGGAGGCTGCGGGCCCCTAACCTGCCGGTCGCAATCGCGACCCCTGCGACCTCGGTAGTTACGCCCCTGGACATACTGATAGGGAATGTAGAATTTGAGCCCCATTCTGGACAGAGAGGACAAAATCTGTAATGCGCTATGGAATTAATGGTGCTATATAACGGCATAAAATAAAAAAAATAAACATTGCAGAGTTATTGCCACAAAGTGACAGGTCAGATTTGAAAAATTTGGCCTGATCACTAAGGGGTTAAGAGACTGATGCCCAAATTCAACAAAGTTTACGCCAAAAAACTGGTGTAAAACAGTTTGGAAAGGTACCAAGTTTTTCAGGAAAAAGTTTGTGATTTTTTTGTGTATTCATGCTAGTTTCAGGCAGCGGTGTCAAAATGTGTGAATCTGGGGCAGAGAGCGTGGCTATGCTTGCCCGACATTCTTCAAAAGTAGAGTAATGTCATACGCCAGGAATATTACTCCCTGTCTAGTGAGGTGCACACCACTCATAAAATGCACCAAGTTTATAAAGTGGTGTGCACCTCTTAATGAAATTGGCACATCATATTCCTGCATGTCTCTCATGAAACGCCAGTCTCAATGAATCGGAACTTGATTCTTTCTCTATGCAGCTACAGTAGTTATACAGTTTCCTGGTCCCATAAAGAATGTAAATTCAATACTGTTTGACTTGCGGTTTCTCATTTCTTACTATTCGCTCGAGGTTTTTCTGCTTCTAGGGAGATTAGTTGTGTACCTCAAAGTAAAATTAAAGGTACACTATGAGTGTCATAAGGATTACAATCATGTACATGACAGCTAAAACCAAAGGGCTACATTTGCTATAGTCATTGCTTGCGTTTTTAATGAAGTAAATATGTTGTCCACCTGGATAATTTTATAGATACTCCGAAACAGATAAATGAGAATGCCAATATTGTCCATCAACATTCAAACAAGATTTATGAGAAGTGGAACTGGTTAATCCAGAGTAACCCCCATGTGTTGAGTTGCTAAAGTGTCTGTCTTCTGGTTTGACCTGGTTGAGGTCAAAGGATTTATCTTATGTAACTGGCTATAGCAGAAAAAATAAACAAAGAGAGCTTAAACAAATATACAAAAGTGCACAGTTCTAAATGAGTATCTGTCCTCACCTTGCAGGCTGGTAATCAGGACAAACTAAAGGCCCAGTCACACTAAACAACTTACCAGCGATCCCAACAACGATCCAACCTGATAGGGATCGCTGGTAAGTTGCTAGGAGGTTGCTGGTGAAAGGTCACACTGCGATGCTCCAGCGATCCCACCAGAAACCTGACCTGGCAGGGATCGCTGGAGCGTCGCTACACGGGTTGCTGGTGAGCTCACCAGCAACCAGTGACCAGCCCCCAGCCAGCAGCGCCGTGTGGAAGCGATGCTGCGCTTGGTAACTAAGGTAAATATCGGGTAACCAAACCGATATTTACCTTGGTTACCAGCGCACACCGCTTAGCGCTGGCTCCCTGCTCTCCTAGCTACAGTACACATGGGGTTAATTACCCGATGTGTACTCTGCTACACGTGCAAGGAGCAGGAGCCGGCAGTGACAGTGAGAGCGGCGGAGGCTGGTAACGAAGGTAAATATCGGGTAACCAAGGTAAGGCTTCTTGGTTACCCGATGTTTACTGTGGTTACCAGAGTCCGCAGAAGCCGGCTCCTGCTGCCTGCACTTTTATGTCACAGAAAGCACCCTAAGGTAAACTACCTGGGTATTTTGAAGAAACGCTAAGAAATAAATTCAAAAGGTTTTTTCATTCCATCATTTTTTATTTTTTATTCAAACAAACACCACACCACAAAGGAGATTATGTTACATCCAAAAAACTGTCACAGGTTAGAAAGGTTTGGCAATACATATCCTGCTATGCAGTAATCATCAATTTTTTAAAATTTTAGTTTTTGATATATATATATATATGGTTTGATTCATACAGTGCAGCGGCTTATCATACTGGCGAAAAAAGTATTAAATTTTTGCCTCTGAAAATATCAATTAACCGGCTGATTTTTACATGTAAAAAGCAGTAATAGGGGACATGAAATATCGGCCTCTATTTTGTGGACATATGTCTAAACATAACACCAAAGGACTAGGGGAGAAACTTCCATACCAAATAGTCTAATATTATGTTCAAAATACCTCACTGGCAAAAACAATTTTTTTTATATACTACTAATCAGCCGATAAATAGATAATACTAGCGGTTTCACCTAGGTTTAGGCATAGAAGCAGTGACACACTGATAGCCTTATATGTCCGACAAATGTCGCATGGGTTTAGGCATACAATACAGTGACACACTTCTGCCTATCAGTCCACAAGCAAAGCCGTAACCAGCCTTTTGCCACACAAAGCTGTAATAAGTGTGGCCAAACACTAATATAAATTCACAGTGTATGACCGATAGTATCACACAGCACCGCACGAATCATATATACCATATTGCTTTAACATCATTGTACATTGAGACGTTAGCCTAACTCTAATAATACCTGAGCAGTGGATGACTCTCTCCTTTCCCCGACGTACGCACGTTTCGCGCCAGCTTTCTCAAGAGGGGCATGTCGGGTAGGGAGAAAGTTGCTGCTGATATATCAGTCCGCAACCAATAAGGCGAGAGAGGGTGTGTGGTAACTGGCCAATAAACTGCAGAGGAGGCGTGTATAGGGTGCGCGTCACTGATGCCATACAGGGGAACACCTTCGGAATCTCCCCGAAACTATAACTGCGCATGTCAGCGCCAGAAAGAATCACTCCCTGTCACGCGCGCTAGACCGCACATCTAAGCCGCACATTATATCGCAAAACAGTGATCTGAAGTCTTCCAAATAACATTAGAGTGGATATCTATGGCGCTACAGTGTCAATAGCGCCCGTCAGCATCCAGGACACTACGATCCACATCTATAAATGCAAGCACACCATTTATCAGTATCCTCATATTGCAATCTGCATTTATATAGGTGCTTGCTTTGAAATAAATATCTATGGCATTACAATATTGCTAATGTTAATCAGTATCATAGTATTACCAATCCTCATTTGTACAAATGCAGGCACGCAAATTGTCAGTATCCTAGTGTCGCGATCTGCATCTATACAAATGTATGCTTATGAAGATGAATATCCATAGGCGCTGCAATTTTAAAAGCGCCTATCAGTATCACTGTGTTGCGGTCACACATTTATACATGTGCATGCCGTCCCATAATAATACAGCTAGAATTAGAAAGACAGAGAAAGTAGCCAGCAACATATAATCACTACTATCACAATCGCAAATATAACGTGGCTTCTTCTGATGAATATCTCAAGAAGGGGGGTGCTCACATACTTATTAAAGAAATATCCCATATATGTGTCACATATCCCAGATATGACAGTTACTCGATAGATAGATGGTATAAAGTACTTTTAAATTTATTTCCCTTATATCTATCTTTTTTTGGAAATAAAGAATTATACTTTCATGAACACCCATTAAACCTGATATATAGCTACATTACTCTTATACCTCATCATTTAAAATACTCATGACAGACCTATAGGGCACACTAAATTAAGATCATATTAATCACCCCCTTATTTTTATTTATAGTAGCTCAGCCAAACAGAAAAGGTGCGAGAAGGATCATAAGTGCAATCTACTGGGACAACCCGCAGGTAGCTCCTGCAGTAGCCACCCACTGGACAATCACCAGAGAACGCAACAGTGACCCCACAAATCGCACCACAGGCCAAGACAACCACGATATTCCAGATATTGAAGACATTAATATACATAAATCTCCGACACAGAGCAATGAATACACAATATCCAAATATACTATAAACATATGAATATATATGAAAATTCACATCAATCTAATATCATTATACAATTCATAAGAAATTCATAAAAAAATTCATAAAAAATTCATAAAAAGGGGGGGGGGGGGGATTCCAGCCCAAAGTTGCCTCTGAATTTTCTTCCAGTAGGGAATTGAATACCACCACTCTCTTTTTTTCTTTTTTTCTTTTTTGTTATGAGCATATGAGGGGGCACATGCCGCCCCCATTGCCGTTCCTTGTTGCTGTAAATAAATCCGGCCATTAAATGTAAAAAAATTATGATATAAAATGTATTCCAGCAATGTTAACAGGAGGCCAGAAGTGGATGCGTCCATATTGCTTTCATTCAGATACCATGACACAGCCCGCAAACCATCCTCATGCCTTATTGAGGTGTATAGGGCCTCGACGTCAGCCGTCACCATGACCATCTCATCCTCCAAATGAATATGATTCAACCTCTGTAGAGCCGAAGTAGTGTCTTTAATAAATGATGGAAGTGCTGATACTAGAGGCTTAAGGAAATGGTCAATGGTGACGGCGACGATCTCACTTAGGCTCCCATTGCCCGAAATTATTGGTCTCCCTGGTGGATCAAGTGGGTCTTTATGGATCTTAGGGATCAAATATAGTGTGGGCATACGGGGCTGTAGCTTTGAATGTATTCAGGAAGAGAAATTTCCAGCAGTAGATTCTCTTGGGTTTAGTGTGGGAAATCCTATATTGTGCAGTTCAAGGTATTAGTTTATTTCTTCTGCATAGTCAAAAACTAAAAATGAGTATTCAGGTAGTCTTTTTATGGGTGGGTGATTTTAATTTAGTTTTTGTATTTAGTTGTTGTTTTTAAGTTAATAATTCCATTTTTGTGTTCGTTCTAGATAATTATCTAATATCAGGTCTGCTTTAACCAACCTTTACCAGCAAGGCACTAGTGGAGAACAATGGATGAGGGATTTTTTCTCTATAACAAAAAAGAAAAAAAGAAAAAAAGAGAGTGGTGGTATTCAACTCCCTACTGGAAGAAAATTCAGAGGCAACTTTGGGCTGGAATCCCCCCCCCCCTTTTTATGAATTTTTTATGAATTTTTTTATGAATTTCTTATGAATTGTATAATGATATTAGATTGATGTGAATTTTCATATATATTCATATGTTTATAGTATATTTGGATATTGTGTATTCATTGCTCTGTGTCGGAGATTTATGTATATTAATGTCTTCAATATCTGGAATATCGTGGTTGTCTCGGCCTGTGGTGCGATTTGTGGGGTCACTGTTGCGTTCTCTGGTGATTGTCCAGTGGGTGGCTACTGCAGGAGCTACCTGCGGGTTGTCCCAGTAGATTGCACTTATGATCCTTCTCGCACCTTTTCTGTTTGGCTGAGCTACTATAAATAAAAATAAGGGGGTGATTAATATGATCTTAATTTAGTGTGCCCTATAGGTCTGTCATGAGTATTTTAAATGATGAGGTATAAGAGTAATGTAGCTATATATCAGGTTTAATGGGTGTTCATGAAAGTATAATTCTTTATTTCCAAAAAAAGATAGATATAAGGGAAATAAATTTAAAAGTACTTTATACCATCTATCTATCTATCGAGTAACTGTCATATCTGGGATATGTGACACATATATGGGATATTTCTTTAATAAGTATGTGAGCACCCCCCTTCTTGAGATATTCATCAGAAGAAGCCACGTTATATTTGCGATTGTGATAGTAGTGATTATATGTTGCTGGCTACTTTCTCTGTCTTTCTAATTCTAGCTGTATTATTATGGGACGGCATGCACATGTATAAATGTGTGACCGCAACACAGTGATACTGATAGGCGCTTTTAAAATTGCAGCGCCTATGGATATTCATCTTCATAAGCATACATTTGTATAGATGCAGATCGCGACACTAGGATACTGACAATTTGCGTGCCTGCATTTGTACAAATGAGGATTGGTAATACTATGATACTGATTAACATTAGCAATATTGTAATGCCATAGATATTTATTTCAAAGCAAGCACCTATATAAATGCAGATTGCAATATGAGGATACTGATAAATGGTGTGCTTGCATTTATAGATGTGGATCGTAGTGTCCTGGATGCTGACGGGCGCTATTCACACTGTAGCGCCATAGATATCCACTCTAATGTTATTTGGAAGACTTCAGATCACTGTTTTGCGATATAATGTGCGGCTTAGATGTGCGGTCTAGCGCGCGTGACAGGGAGTGATTCTTTCTGGCGCTGACATGCGCAGTTATAGTTTCGGGGAGATTCCGAAGGTGTTCCCCTGTATGGCATCAGTGACGCGCACCCTATACACGCCTCCTCTGCAGTTTATTGGCCAGTTACCACACACCCTCTCTCGCCTTATTGGTTGCGGACTGATATATCAGCAGCAACTTTCTCCCTACCCGACATGCCCCTCTTGAGAAAGCTGGCGCGAAACGTGCGTACGTCGGGGAAAGGAGAGAGTCATCCACTGCTCAGGTATTATTAGAGTTAGGCTAACGTCTCAATGTACAATGATGTTAAAGCAATATGGTATATATGATTCGTGCGGTGCTGTGTGATACTATCGGTCATACACTGTGAATTTATATTAGTGTTTGGCCACACTTATTACAGCTTTGTGTGGCAAAAGGCTGGTTACGGCTTTGCTTGTGGACTGATAGGCAGAAGTGTGTCACTGTATTGTATGCCTAAACCCATGCGACATTTGTCGGACATATAAGGCTATCAGTGTGTCACTGCTTCTATGCCTAAACCTAGGTGAAACCGCTAGTATTATCTATTTATCGGCTGATTAGTAGTATATAAAAAAAATTGTTTTTGCCAGTGAGGTATTTTGAACATAATATTAGACTATTTGGTATGAAAGTTTCTCCCCTAGTCCTTTGGTGTTATGTTTAGACATATGTCCACAAAATAGAGGCCGATATTTCATGTCCCCTATTACTGCTTTTTACATGTAAAAATCAGCCGGTTAATTGATATTTTCAGAGGCAAAAATTTAATACTTTTTTCGCCAGTATGATAAGCCGCTGCACTGTATGAATCAAACCATATATATATATATATCAAAAACTAAAATTTTAAAAAATTGATGATTACTGCATAGCAGGATATGTATTGCCAAACCTTTCTAACCTGTGACAGTTTTTTGGATGTAACATAATCTCCTTTGTGGTGTGGTGTTTGTTTGAATAAAAAATAAAAAATGATGGAATGAAAAAACCTTTTGAATTTATTTCTTAGCGTTTCTTCAAAATACCCAGGTAGTTTACCTTAGGGTGCTTTCTGTGACATAGTTGCTTCTTTGAAGGCTAATTTAATATGTTTTTGGACCTTGTGTGTTTCTAATTGCCTGCACTTTTAGTTGTTGCTCTGTCGCTGTCACACACAGCGATGTGTGCTTCACAGCGGGAGAGCAACAACTAAAAAATGGCCCAGGACATTCAGCAACAACCAACGACCTCACAGCAGGGGCCGGGTTGATGCTGGATGTCACACACAGCGACATCACTAGCAACATCGCTGTTATGTCACAAAAGTTGTTCGTTAGCAGCGATGTTGTTAGCGATGTTGCTAGCGATGTTGTTTAGTGTGACTGGACCTTTAGATTCTGTGAATCGCTAGCCATAATCTTAATGCCCCCAACCCCCCCATACACATTATACTAATGTCGGCCAAACCTGCTGACATCGAAAAATTTGGCCAACAGTCTAATGTGTATAGGGACCCAGACATTTTATTGTCGGAGAGTTAAGGATCGGCCACGTCCAATTTTGAACTGCAGATTCTTTTGACTTGTCTGGAGGTGGCTCTTTCAGGCCCCCTTCACACGCACGTGAAAAACACGTGCGTGTCTTACGTTCCGTTTTTCGGGTCAGTGTTTCGTATTTTATATCAGTTTCTCCGGTATGTGTGACATCCGTGTGATGGCGTACGCTAGCCGTGTGTGCGTGTGATACGTACGTGTAATGTCCGTTTGTTGTTCGTGTGAAATGTTCCGTGTGTGATGCACAATGATGTTGCTACATACCCGCTGACAGCACACGGCGACGCGCGATGAGAATGAACTCGGGTGAACTTCACCCGACTTCATTGTCATACCGCGGCTCTGTCTGTGGCTTTACCCTGGCTGGTATCAAAATTGGGGGGACCGCACGCCATTTTTTCTTATTTTTTTTACTGCTCGATATTGACACGCCCACCGGCAGCTGTGATTGGTTGCAGTGAGACAGCTGTCACTCAGCGTGGGGGGGGGTGTCTAACTGCAACCAATCATAGGCGCCGGTGGGCGGGGAAAGCAGGGAATACGAGATTGAATAATGAGCGGCCGGCTTTTTCAAAATAGTAAAAGCCGCCGGAGTTTTTTTTAACAGCTGTGCAGCGATGCGCTGGTGCTCAGGGATCGGCGAGTATGAGAGAGAGGGGGGGGGGGGGACTGACCGACAGACTGTGAGAGGGACAGACAAGAGAGAGAGACCGACCGACGGACTGAGGGAGATTGACTGATATACACAGAAAAAAAAAAAGATTGACAGAAATCGCTTAAAAAAAGTACAAAACGTACACAGACCATACGGAGATGCATCCGTGTCACGTACATGTGCTCACGGACCCATAGACTTTCATTGGGTGCGTGTTCCGTGCAGAAAACGGACATGCATCCGTGTAATACGGATACACATACGTATCATGCACACGGACCGTACGGAAAAACGCACGTGTAACTCCAAACATAGAATAACATTGGAGTACGTGTGTCCGTGTCTCCGGTACATACGGAAACAGACCAAACACGTACGGGAGACACGTGCATGTGAAGGGGGCCTCATAGAGAGCAAAGGAGCCACAGAAGCAAGTATTCCCAACAATGGTATTTAAAGTGGGGAAATTAACTGAAAATAGTACTAGGATATCTCAGACACACACACACACACACACACACACACATAATTAATGCATGTGCTACTGATTTGAAATATCAGAATTTTTCAGTACTCAGGTTGGGCCAAATAACATACAGCATGAACCCCAGCACTATATGGCAGAGTTTATAAGACAAAACAAAAAATATGAATTTAGATCTGTTTGAAATTGGGCTCACCAACTTAAAATTCAGTACAAACACAATGTTCATCATACCCATTACATTAGTACAGTGCTAGAAAGTCAAAGCACTTCATTACAATAGCAAAGTTTTGTCCTTTGCCACATGCTTTATGTACCTGACGGATGAGCAAACTGGCAAGTATCCCTCCTGATCCAACCATTCACATTTACGCATATGATTATGTAAAGTTTATCAGAATTTATTTTTCCAACAAAAAAAAAATAAATATTTTTTTATAAATTAAGGACCACATCACATTTGAAGTTACTTTGAGAGGCCTATATGACAGAAAATACCCAAAAGTGACACCATTATAAAAACTACACCCCTCAATCTGCTCAAAACCACATTCAAGAAGTTTATTGATCCTTTAGGTGCTTCCCCAAAAAAAAAATAAATCACTTTAGCCCCAAATGGATAATTTTTAAAAACGGCATGCAGTTCCCCCCTAATTTTGACACCCAGCCGTCCATGACAACTCCAACAACTGGGGGCTGGTACTTTCAGACTGGGAAAGGCCCATGGTTATTGGGCCCCCCAGCCTAAAAATAGCAACCTGCAGCTGCCCAGAATTGTTGCATCCCTTAGATGTGACAATTCTAGCATTTTACCCGGCTCATCTCGATTGCCCTGGTGCAGTGTCAATCGAGGGTAATAAAAGATTAATAACAGCTCACAGCTGCCACTAAGCACTCAAAAACTCCTTTATTTGAAATAAAATACAATAAACCCTACTCTCCAATGTATTAACCGCAAACAATTCCGACGCAATCCACTCGACCATCCGGGCAGATATTCGGGTTCAAGTCCGGTTCTGAACATCTGTGGATTCACCCATCTCTACTAATGATGAAACCTTCATTATAAGTAAACAACAGCACATACTGTGAATAGAGACACATGACTGAATTCTATGTTTTAACCCCTACAAACCTTATGCTGTCCTCAGATTACATAACAAAAAGCTGCTGACAGATTCCCTTTCATTAGAATTGCCTAGCATATCCTTTTTTTATTGCCATCTTTGGATTAAATGAATAATTTTGGTTAGTAAAATTTTAAATTTTTCCTTTCTGTGAGTCTGAAGGCAGCACATATTTTCTTCTCTCAAACGATTATTGCATTTCTAAAGGGTAATACAAAACAAGTGTAGTCACATCTTCACTTATCTGGAGTAAAAAAAAAAATGGGAAATGCCAGACTAATACAAAAACGCAGAACAAAATATAATCCCCCAAAATAAGTAAAGCACCTATAATAATAATAATAATAATAACTTCAGCACTGAAAGGATGAGGAACTTGAGAATTATTGCTGAAGTGATTTTATTAAACTCCGGCCAGTGAAACACAGATATCATCCAACATTTCAGGCTTAAAAGGCCTTTGTCAAGGAAATGTGTAAATATTATATGCAAAGAAGGGAATTTTGTTTACTTACCGTAAATTCCTTTTCTTCTAGCTCCTATTGGGAGACCCAGACAATTGGGGTGTATAGCTTCTGCCTACGGAGGCCACACAAAGTATTACACTTTAAAAAGTGTAACCCCTCCCCTCTGCTATACACCCTCCCGTGCATCACGGGCTCCTCAGTTTGGTGCAAAAGCAGGAAGGAGGAAACTTATAAATTGGTCTAAGGTAAATTCAATCCGAAGGATGTTCGGAGAACTGAAACCATGAACCAAAAGAACAATTCAACATGAACAACATGTGTACACAAAAGAACAACAGCCCGAAGGGAACAGGGGCGGGTGCTGGGTCTCCCAATAGGAGCTAGAAGAAAAGGAATTTACGGTAAGTAAACAAAATTCCCTTCTTCTTTGTCGCTCCATTGGGAGACCCAGACAATTGGGATGTCCAAAAGCAATCCCTGGGTGGGTAAAAGAATACCTCGATAAAAAGAGCCGAAAAACGGCCCCCTCTTACAGGTGGGCAACTGCCGCCTGAAGGAGTCGCCTACCTAGGCTGGCATCTGCCGAATCATCGGCATGCACCTGATAGTGTTTCGTGAGAGTGTGCAGACTCGACCAGGTAGCCGCCTGACACACCTGCCGAGCCGTAGCCTGGTGTCGCAATGCCCAGGACACCGACGGCTCTGGTAGAATGGGCCTTCAGCCCTGCAGGAATCGGAAGCCCAAAGGAATGGTAGGCTTCAAGAATCGGTTCCTTGATTCACCGAGCCAAGGTTGACTTGAAAACCTGAAATCCCTTACTCTGGTCCGCGATAAGGACAAGAGCGCATCAGACCGGCGCAGGGGCGCCGTGCGAGAAATGTAGAGCCGGAGTGCTCTCACCAGATCTAATAAATGCAAATCCTTTTCACATTGGTGAACCGGATGCGGACCCAAAGAGGGTAAGACGAAACGGGGATACCTTAGGGAGAAAGTCCGGGACCGGACGTAGAACCACCCTATCCTGGTGAAACACCAGGAAGGGGGCTTTGCATGACAGCGCTGCCAGCTGAGATACCCTTCTGAGTGATGTGACTGCCACTAGGAAGGCCACCCTTTGCAAGGCAAATGGCCAGGGAGTAAAACCCTGATCAGAGCACCAGGATAAGAAGATCCTCCAAGTCCTGTGATAGATCTTGGCGGACGTTGGTTTCCTGGCTTGTCTCATGGTGGCAATGACATCTGGAGATATCCCTGATGACGCTAGGAGCCACCACACAGTGAGGATTAGAGCCGTAGAATTCAGAAGGAAATATGGCCCTTAAGGCAGCAAGTCTGGTCGGTCTGGGAGAGTCCACAGTTGACCCACCGTGAGGCTTCCTTCCACACAAAGCATAAAACTGAGGAGCCCGTGATGCACGGGAGGGTGTATAGCAGAGGGGAGGGGTTACACTTTTTAAAGTGTAATACTTTGTGTGGCCTCCGGAGGCAGAAGCTATACACCCCAATTGTCTGGGTCTCCCAATGGAGCGACAAAGAAAATATGTATACACATGTATACATATGGTACATAGGTAGATCAGAAAGACAATAATGTGAGTAACCTAACATGTAACATCAATTGATGACATTTGCGTCATAGAAATCGAAATAAAAATTAAAGCACAGTTAAAGCACAGTGGGTATAATTATATAAAAAAAAAATTTGCAAAAAGGACAGTCTGGTGTCTCAAGAAGGAAGTACCAGGATAAACCCCACGGAAAACATGTATGAAGAAATCAGTAAATAAATCCCATTATGTCAGGTCTGTAATGTTATAATTTGTCCACTAGATGGTGCATAAGAGCAACTACAAGAAGTAGGGAAGAAACTACTACACAAATTAGCGGACAATCCACTTTCCACTCCTATAGGACCAACATGCCACAACTAGTGATGAGCATATGCGAAATATTCAGGTTCGGGGTATTTGTACTGAATTCCTAGTACCATTCCAGTATTCGTCATGTATTCCGAACCTAATGCAAGTCAATGGGGAATTTGAGCATTCTTCTGGGAAATCTTAAAGAAAAATGCTCAGGTTCCCAATTGACTTGCATTAGGTTTGTTATTCTTGAAGAATACTGGAATAGCACTAGGTATTCGGTAAGAAAAATCCGAACACAAATATTTTACTATTCGCTCATCACTAGACATAACCAATTACTAAAAAAACAAAAGCTATTAAAACTCAGGCCCCAATTCATCAAAGTGCCTCGCACAGTTGCACAATCATTTTGCAACTTTAGGAGCTTTCAAGGCAGTTTCACCAAGATGACAAATTCATCCACAGTGATGGCTTCTCTTATGTTCCAGACCCTGACTGGATTAACTGGCCAGGCGCATTCTACTAATAAGATGCACCAAATTCATTAATTTGCGCTAGCATATTTTTCTTGGACGTCCCTCATTAAGACTGGTGTACGAAATGCTAGTCATCATAATGAATCGGGGCCTTTATTTTTAATACCAGTAAAAAAAAAAAATCAATTTAGACATTCTGCCACAACATATAGAGACCACAATCTATTCAAACGTAATCTGCGTTCTAAATACCAAGTCGCGCTCCTTCCCATCTGATCCCCGCAGTGTACTCAGTAGTAGTGTACAACCACATATGGGGTACTACCACATTTTTATGGCCCAATCTAATACAATTCTGTTTAGTTTCTGGGTTAAACATACTCACCACACCAATAGATGACTTCACTATAGGGTTTAGTTTGCCAAATTGGGTCACATGTGGGTGTTTCTGCTTTTTTGGCACCCCAGGGGCTCTGCAAATGCAATACATTGTTCAAATTTGTGATCCAAAAATTGAATAGTGCTGTTGGCTTTCCAAGCCCTGCCATGTGCCCAAACATTGGTTTTTGATCATGTATGGGGTATCACTAGGTTCACGAGAAATTGCGTAGCAAATTATAGGGTCCGTTTTCTCCTATTATCAAAATTACAGATTTGAGGCTAGAATAACATTTTAGCAGAAAAATCAAGTATAATTTTCTCATCCACATTCTAAAACATCCTGTGAAGCACCTATAACGTTGCTCAACACACCCCTATATAAATCCCTTGATGGGGATAGTTATAGTTTTAAAATGGGAGCACTTGTAGGGGGTTTCTGATGATTTGGTACCTCAAGGGCTCTGCAAATGCAACATGGTGCAATTCATCTATTTCAGACAAATTTGTGTTGCAAAATTCAAATATTGCTCCTTCAATTACGAGCTCTACCGTTTGACCTAACCAAACTTTTTGACTAAATGTAAAGTACAGCCATGCTCAGAAGACAGGGGGAAACCATTTTTTGGTGGTACCTCTTGCAAAAGTGAAAAAGTTTGGGTTATAGCAACATTTTTGTGAAATTAATGAAAATTTTCAATATGACGACCTAATATTATTAAACTCTGTGTAATACCTGGTGGTTCAAATTGCTCACTAAACCCCTGGATAAAATCCTTGAGGGGTGTAGTTTGCACAATAAGGTCACTTGTGGAGGGCTTCTGCTGTTCAGGCACCTTAGGGGCTGTGCAAATGCGACATGGTGCCCGCAATTCAAATGGTGCTCCTCCTCTTCCGAACCCTGCCATTTGTCCAAACAAAGGTATCTGACCACATGTGGGATATCCGTGCACTCACAAGAAACTGGGTAACAAATTGTGTGGTCCATTTTGTCATGCTATTCCCTGTAAAAGTTGAGGCTAAAGAAAATTTTTAGAATAAAAATTAGTATAGTGCTACTGATTAGCCATGTCTCTTACCTCATGTGCAGGGCATTGTAGCGTGGGTATCCATGGTTACAACCACAAGCAACTGGCACTATATAAGTGATCCTAACCATACATACCTAAGCTGCAAAGCCATGTACATGAGGTAAGAGAAATAGCTAATCAGGAGAACTATACTACATTTCTAATTGGAGGCATTTACTATTATTATTTCATTACTACTCCTACTACATATTGGGATAGGATCTTGGAGATGGATGTACCTCTTTAAGCATTCCAGAGTTCTTACCTCAAACAGACACTGGTGAGATTTAAAAAATTTGGGCTAGTCAATAAGGTCAAAATTGTCTCCATTACTAAGGGGTAATAGCTGTTCGTGCGCCAACCTGCATAGGTGACTAGTCACACAGGCAGGTCCCAGACAGCTTCTCCCTGTATGCTGCACTGTAATCATGTCTCTCCCTATAGATGCATGCTATAGAAGAGAGACCTGGCACTTCAGGGCAGCAGGTTAGGAAAAAGCTGCATGAAACCCACTTGTCTAACTAGTCTCGCGTGTTGCTGGTTTGATCTCTGACGGATTTTAAACTGTAGTTTTCTCTGGAAAAAATAATGCATTTCAGAGTTAAATATATATGGCTGATATCATGAAGGAAGCACGTATCAGCTGGCAGGTTCCCTTTAAAGCTCTGGATAATACTTTCATGCACATTGTATAACCAGGAAGAAGCTTCCATCATCTGTCATTTCCCCTTTAGGTACCTAGAAGCAACAATTATCATATAGCATTATTGAAACTAAGGCTGCGTGCCCATGATCAGTTTTCACAGCTTTGTGAACGCAACATGCTTCAGCTGCATCCAAAACGCTGCATTGTACAGTACAAGCATAATGAATGGGATTTCTAGAAATCCCATGCCCAATGTGCTTGTTTTTCCAGCAGCAAACACTGACCTGCGGCGCGACTTTGAGCCGCAACATATCAATTGTTTGCTGCGGATTTGTAAGCGTCCTCCGCAGGGAGAACACAGCGAGAGAACGCAGAGCACTGAGCCCGGATCATTGGCATGGTCTCCCGCGGAGGAGACTCGCGGACCCACAAGTCAGGACCTGCCACGTCCAGGACTCAGTGGGTCCTGATCATGGACACGTACCCTTAGGCTATGCACGGATGTACATTATGACATTTCTGCAGCGATTTGTCAGCACGTGTGCTTTAAATCGCTACTAAAACACTGCATAATGGATGCAGTGTTTCAGCAGAATAAGTCCCGATTTCATGCGCTCGGGATGCTTCCTCCCCCCTAGACAGAGTGGGAGCAGCATCCAAAGCGCATGAAAGAAGTGACATGCTGCATTTTTGAACGCATCGATTTGTAACAAAATTTCAGCATGCAAAGCGCTACGTTCAAGAAAGCATCGTCTTCATAGATTGTGTAGGGGACGCATGCATTTACGCTGCAGTGACAGACGCAGCGTAAATGCATGCAATACGCACACGTTCGCACAAGCCCTTATGGCCACTTTACATGCAGCGACATCGCTAACGAGATATCACTGGGGTCACAGAATTCGTGACGCACATCCGGCCTCGTTAGCAACGTCGTTGCGTGTGACACCTACCAGCAACGGCTAACGATACGAAAAGTGCCCAAAATCGTTGGTTGTTAACACGTCGTTCATTTCCCAAAAATCGTTGCTCGTTTGGTACGCAGGTTGTTCGTCGTTCCTGAGGCAGCACACATCGCTACGTGTGACACCCCGGGAACGTCGAACAACAGCCTACCTGCGTCCTCCGGCAACGAGGTGGGAGTGACGTTCATGCGGCTGCTCTCCGCCCCTCCGCTTCTATTGGCGGGCCGCTGTGTGACATCACTGTGACTGCGCACGAACCTCCCCCTTAAAAAAGAGGTTGTTCGCCGCCCACAGCGACGTCACTAGGAAGGCAAGTACGTTTGACCCGTCCTAGCGATATTGTTCGCCACGGGCAGCGATTTGCCCGTGCCGCACAAACGACGGGGGCGGATGCGATCGCTAGTGACATCGCTAGCGATGTCGCTGTGTGTAAAGTGGCCTTTAGTCTTAACAGTTTACCACTGACAATTAATGTCAATATAAATTGGTTACTTACTCAACTGTCCTAGCACAGGAGCTGGGTCATGCTTCCTTCTCCTATAGCTGGCTGTCTTTGTGCTAGTCTGTGTCATATTACTGAGGTAACCCTTCAACTAAGGCTGCTTTCACACTACGTTTTTTTAACATGCGTCATGAACGTTTTTTTGCTGCAAAAGCGGATCCTGCTTTTACAGCAAAAAAACGCATGCAAACGCATGTGTTATTTTGCAGGATCCTGTCACTTTAAGTTTATGGGCGGGCATTGGAGTCATGTGATCGGAAGGGAGGGGAGCTGAACGTGAAAGACTGGGAGCTGACATCTAAAGCTGGGTTTACACACTGCAACATCGCAAAGGACATCGCTGTAACGTCACCGGTTTTGTGACGTAACAGCGACCTCCCTAAGTCTCTGCTAAGTCGCTGGTGAGCTGTCAAACAGGCAAACCTGGCCAACAACTCAACAGCGATCCGGACCTGCAGAGCGACCTAGCTGGTTGTTGGGGACGTTGATAAGCAGCCTTTTGAAAGGGAAGTTGCTAACAAAGTCGCTGCAAAGTCTTTCACACGCTGAAACGTTCCAGCGATGCATGCTGCACAGCTGGAAACAAAGGACCTAGGAATGGTCCTGAACGATTTGTAACGATTACAACTTCACAGCAGGGGCCGGGTCGCTGATAGGTTTCACACACTGCAATGTCGCTGGGGAGGTCGCTGTAACGTCACAAAACCGGTGACGTTACAGCGATGTCGTTTGCGATGTTGCAGTGTGTAAACCCAGCTTAACAGATGTGGAGGCTCGTAACCAAGGTAAACATCGGGTAACTTGCTTGGATACCCGATATTTACATTGGTTACGAGCATCTGCAGCTGCTAGGAGCAGGGCTGCTGCTCCCTGCACACGTAACCAAGATAAACATCGGGTAACTAAGACCGCGGTTACCCAATGTTTACCTTGGTTACGAGCGTCCTCCGCTCTCAGGCGTGGGAGAGTGGAGGGAGAGTGGAGAGAGAGGGGGAGGGAGGGAGGTGGAGAGAGTGACTGATCACCCGAGGCTGGTTTCTGTGCATGCTCAGTAGAGCAAGCAGGATCCTGTCTATCAGCATGCCAGCATTCACATGCGTTTGTGTGCGGTTTAGTCAGAATCCAGCAATTTACAGTATTTGGACGCAGCTCAAAAAGTTAAAAAACTGCAAGTCGCTGGATCCTTACTATAACGCACGCAAACGCAGGTGAACGCATGTTGATGAGAGTCCATTTCAAATGCATTGAAATGAAAACGCATTTGCACTGGATCCGTTTTTGCGTTAAAAAAACGTTCATGACGGATGTTAAAAAAAACACGTAGTGTGAAAGCAGCCTAAGGTCTTTAAAACTGGCTAAGAGCCATGTGCGGAGTATTGGGAAAGCATTATTTCCAGTTTCCATAGGTTTCTCAGGAGTTCCTTCACCTTCTGCTTAGCTCAACTTCAGTCAGGTGT
Source organism: Anomaloglossus baeobatrachus (assembly GCF_048569485.1). NCBI lineage: Eukaryota > Metazoa > Chordata > Amphibia > Anura > Aromobatidae > Anomaloglossus > Anomaloglossus baeobatrachus. The sequence goes on from NC_134353.1 coordinate 653,561,298, forward strand.
AATCCTATCCTGCTACACCTGACTTTATATACCAGCCTTTAATTTCCAAGTTTGTCTAGCTTACCTAGGTGTATGTCACACCTATTATTCTGAAATCAAGTTTCCAAATTACCAACTAAGGGTGCATGCCCACGAACAGGGTACACAGTGTTTTGGATGCAGCGTGTTTCAGCTGTATCCAAAACGCTGCGATGTACAGTACAAATCCCATGACCGCAGAGCTAACAGACACGCGGTGCGGCTTTCCAAGCCTCAGCATGTCAATTCTTTGCTGCAGAGACTCAAGCGTTCTACGCAGAGAGAACACAACTGCACGAGCCCCGATCGTTGGCACGAGCAGCTGCGGTCTCATGAGGAGATTTGTGGCCCTGCAGCTCAGAACCCGCCGTGTCCAACCAATCGTGGGCACATACCTTTATTGTTACTGTTGTCATCTCAGTTACTGCAATAAAGGCAATGCATCAAGCAAGTTTCCAGTTTTCCAATATATTTCTGTTATTTAGGTTTGAACCACATCTGGGCAAGCAAGTTTTCCAATACTTCACTACTATCGAGTGGCTACCCATTTCCTAGCGTCCAGTTTCTGTTTGCATATATCTATCAAAAGGAGTTGTCCATGCCTAGTAGAATATTCAGCAGCACTGCAGCTTGCAGAAACTCAAAAGTGTGTAATGCACACACTGTTAGGATTCAGCTCTGCTTGCTTCAGCCATCATCATATGACTGCAATGTGGTTTGCATACTTGTGATCTCGCAATGTCCTTTTCTGTTTTTTCTAGTACACCATATGGTAAAGTAAATGGGGTCATTCAAAAATACAACTTGTACTGCAAAAAAATGTGACAAATAATGCACCAGTTCATATTGTAGGTTTAACCCCTGCATGACATTTGACTTACCTATATGTCATGATTCCCGACTTAAGGTACATCATAGTGATCATGCGGGCACAGGAGCAGTGCTCGCACAATCGCTGCTGGGAGCTCAGCGTTAGTGACCACACTGCCCCTAGCTACTGAACCCCCTAAATGCAGCAATCAATAGCAATTACAGCATTTAGGAGGCTGGGAGAGGGAGTGTGACCAGTTTTGTGCAGTTCTGAAAAGACTGACACCACTGAACAGACACCAGACTATAGGGGGCTTTACACGCTGCGATATCGTTAATGTTTTATCGTCGGGGTCAAGTTGTTAGTGACGCACATCCGGCGTCATTAACGATATCGCAGCGTGTGATACTGACCAGTGACCTTAAGCGACCTCAAAAATGGTAAAAATCGTTCACCATGGAGAGGTCGTCCCAAACTCAAAAATCGGTAAGGGTTGTTTACCCATGTTGTTCATCGCTCATGCGGCAGCACACATCGCTATGTGTGACATCGCAGGAGCGAGGAACGTCTCCTTACCTGCCGCCGGCCCCAATGCGGAAGGAAGGAGGTGGGCGGGATGTTACGTCCTGCTAATCTCCGCCCCTCCGCTTTGATTGGCCGGCCGCTTAGTGACGTTGCGGTGACGTCTCTGTGATGCCGAACGTCCCTCCCCCTTGAAGGAGGGATTGTTCAGCAGTCACAGCGACGCCGCTGACCAGGTAAGTACGTGTGACGCTGCCATAGCGATAATGTTCGCTACGGCAGCGATCACAAACAATCGCATGCGCGACGGCGGTGGGTACTTACACGCTCGATATCTCTAGAAATTGCTAGCGATATCGCTACCGTGTTAAGGCCCCTTTAGTCCAGAGTAACTGATGCTTCATTGCCAATGTATGTAAAGCACTCTGGAATTAATAGCGCTATATAAATGAATAAAATTATTATTAATTATTATTATAGTGAATATTCACTTTTTTGGGGTCACAGTTTTTTTTCCCTTTCATAAATAATTACAAATCATAAATCGACCAAACTTTACCACTAACATGAAGTACAACAGGTCACAAAAAAACAAAAATAATTTCAGAATCACTGAGATCCATTGAAGCGTTATGAGTTGTTACCACAAAGTGACACTGGTCCAAACTGAAAATAATGTCCTATCAGGAGGGGAAAATAGGCTCGGTGGTTAAAGGGAACCTGTCAGCAGAAATTTCGGCTAAAACCTAACAGATTCCCCCTCTGCAGCTCCTGGGCTGCATTCTAGAAAGGTCCCTGTTAGTATTGTGCCGCCTTTCTGACCAAAAAAAAGAGTTTATATAGAGGTACCTTTTTGGCTTCGGATTCTCTAAATGGGACACGGGGGCGGGCTGCCTGATTGCCGTTATTCTGCCCCCTGGTCCTGTATGCCGCCCCCATCGCTGATTTCCATACTTCTGGACGCCGCCCACTGCTCCAGCCATCCCCGCGCATGCCCAGTGCTCATCTCTCGTGGATGAGCACTGTGCCCAGTGTCACCGCTGGTGACGTACGCGCAGGGTTTAGATTATGGGCGGTGCTGTGATGTTTATTAACAAGCAACCGCCCATAATCGCGGGACCGCGCTTTCCCCCTCAGCCTGCTTCTTTCTGCGCAAGCGCGCTGCTGCTGACCTCACGTCACCTCCTTCCCATCTTGCCCTGAGGCAGGAAATAGATGGGAAGAGCGCGGAGCAGTAACAACACCGATCAGGAGGAGACGCGGAGAGAAGATTACCGGCGAATACAGTAAAAAAAAAAACAAAAACAAAACAAACATTCACACATTGTGTTCTGTGTAGTGAACATCATTAAACGTTTTTTTTTGTTTTTTTATCTTCCCCACAATGTCCTTACTATTTATGTGTTCCACTATCTATTTCATATTCATTCTACCAATCGATTACTGTATCTATCCCTTTCAATCCAACTCTGACTCTCCCTCTGTGTCTACATCTGTACCTTCACACTCTCTCTATTTCTCTTTTTCTCTCTCTCACTGTTTCACTTTGTATTTCTCTATTTCACTTTCGTGTGTGTGTGTGTGTGTGTGTGTGTGTGTGTGTGTGTGTATATATTACTCAATCTTTCTCTCTCCCTATCCCTCTTTCTCTATCCCTCTATTTCTCTCTTTCTATCTTTTTGACTCTTTAAATTTCTGTTTATTTCTCTCTCTATCCCTCTCTTTTTCTCTATCCCTCTCTATTTCTTCCTCTCTTTTTTTCTCTCTTTCTCACTCTTTGCATTTCTCTATCTTACTCCGCTATTTCTCTCTATTTCTATCCATCTTTATCTTTTTTCCTCTCTTTATCTCTCTTTCTCTCTCTCTCTATTTCCCTCTCTTTCTCTCTGTTTCACTCTTTAAATTTCAATGTTTATTTCTCTCCTCTATTTCTCTCTCTTTCTATCCCTCTCTCTCTCTCTATCCCTCTCTTTCTATTTTTCTCTCTCTTTCTCACTCTTTGCATTTCTCTGTTTATCTCACTCCTCTCTCGCTCTATTTCTCTCTGCCCCTCTCTTTTTTCCTCTCTATCCCTCTCTCTTTCTGTCTGTTTCTCTCTTTCCCTCGTTCTCTCTCGCTCTTTCTCTCTCTCTCTTTCTTTCTCTCTCTGTGTATCTCAATGTTTCTGTGTGTGTCTCTCTCTTTCTCTCTATCCTTTTATCTGTCTATTGACGGCAAAGTAGTGGAAGCCAAGGTTGGAACACTGCAACCAGAAGACAAGAACAGAAGAGAAGAAGAAGGGAATTTTGTTACTTACCGTAAATTCCTTTTCTTCTAGCTCCTATTGGGAGACCCAGACGATTGACGATTGGGTGTATAGCACTGCCTCCGGAGGCCACACAAAGCATTACACTAAAAAGTGTAAGGCCCCTCCCCTTCTGGCTATACACCCCCAGTGGGATCACTGGCTCACCAGTTTTAGTGCAAAAGCAAGAAGGAGGAAAGCCAATAACTGGTTTAAACAAATTCACTCCGAGTAACATCGGAGAACTGAAAAACCGTTCAACATGAACAACATGTGTACCCGAAACAACCCAAAAATCCCGAAGGACAACAGGGCGGGTGCTGGGTCTCCCAATAGGAGCTAGAAGAAAAGGAATTTACGGTAAGTAACAAAATTCCCTTCTTCTTCGTCGCTCCATTGGGAGACCCAGACGATTGGGACGTCCAAAAGCTGTCCCTGGGTGGGTAAAGAAATACCTCATGTTAGAGCTGCGAAGACAGCCCTCCCCCACGGGGAGGCAACTGCCGCCTGCAGGACTCTTCTACCTAGGCTGGCGTCCGCCGAAGCATAGGTATGCACCTGATAATGTTTGGTGAAGGTGTGCAGACTCGACCAGGTAGCTGCCTGGCACACCTGTTGAGCCGTAGCCTGGTGTCGTAATGCCCAGGAAGCACCCACGGCTCTGGTTGAATGGGCCTTCAGCCCTGATGGAACCGGAAGCCCAGCAGAACGGTAGGCTTCAAGAATTGGTTCCTTGATCCATCGAGCCAGGGGGCCTTAGAAGCCTGCGACCCTTTGCGCTGACCAGCGACAAGGACAAAGAGTGCATCCGAACGGCGCAAGGGCGCCGTGCGGGAAATGTAGATTCTGAGTGCTCTCACCAGATCTAACAAATGTAAATCCTTCTCATACCGATGAACAAAACGAAGGCAAGGAGATATCCTGATTAAGATGAAAAGAGGATACCACCTTCGGGAGAAACTCCTGAATGGGGCGCAGCACTACCTTGTCCTGGTGGAAGACCAGGAAGGGAGTCTTGGATGACAGCGCTGCCAGCTCAGACACTCTCCGAAGAGATGTGATCGCTACCAGAAAAGCCACGTTCTGGGATAGTCTAGAAAGTGAAACCTCCCTCAGAGGCTCGAAGGGCGGCTTCTGGAGGGCAACTAGTACCCTGTTCAGATCCCATGGATCTAACGGCCGCTTGCACGGGGGAACGATATGGCAAACCCCCTGTAGGAACGTGCGCACCATAGGAAGGCGTGCCAAACGCCTCTGAAAAAAGACGGATAGCGCCGATACCTGACCTTTAAGGGAGCCGAGCGCCAAACCCTTTTCTAACCCAGATAGCAGGAAAGAAAGAAAGGTAGGCAATGCAAATGGCCAGGGAGACACTCCCTGAGCAGAGCACCAGGATAAGAATATCCTCCACGTTCTGTGGTTCTTAGCGGACGTGGGCTTCCTAGCCTGTCTCATGGTGGCAACGACCCCGTGGAATAATCCTGAAGACGCTAGGATCCAGGACTCAATGGCCACACAGTCAGGTTCAGGGCCGCAGAATTCCGATGGAAAAACGGCCCTTGGGACAGTAAGTCTGGTCGGTCTGGTAGTGCCCACGGTTGGCCGACCGTGAGCTGCCACAGATCCGGATACCACGCCCTCCTCGGCCAGTCTGGGGCGACGAGTATGACGCGGCTGCAATCGGATCTGATCTTGCGTAGCACTCTGGGCAAGGGTGCCAGAGGTGGAAACACATAAGGGAGCCGGAACTGCGACCAATCTTGCACTAGGGCGTCTGCCGCCAGCGCTCTTTGATCGCGAGACCGTGCCATGAAGGTTGGGACCTTGTTGTTGTGCCGGGACGCCATTAGGTCGACGTCCGGCCTTCCCCAGCGGCGACAGATTTCCTGAAACACGTCCGGGTGAAGGGACCATTCCCCTGCGTCCATGCCCTGGCGACTGAGGAAGTCTGCTTCCCAGTTTTCTACGCCGGGGATGTGAACTGCGGATATGGTGGAGGCCGTGGCATCCACCCACATCAGAATCCGCCGGACTTCCTGGAAGGCTTGCCGACTGCGTGTCCCCCCTTGGTGATTGATGTATGCCACCGCTGTGGAGTTGTCCGATAGAATTCGGATCTGCTTTCTTTCCAGCCACTGCTGGAAGGCTAGTAGGGCAAGATACACTGCTCTGATTACCAGAACATTGATCTGAAGGGTGGACTCCTGCTGAGTCCACGGACCCTGAGCCCTGTGGGGGAGAAAAACCGCTCCCCACCCTGACAGACTCGCGTCTGTCGTGACCACCGCCCAAGACGGTGGTAGGAAGGATCTTCCCTGTGATAATGAGGTGGGAAGAAGCCACCATTGCAGAGAGTCCTTGCCGTCTGTGAAAGGGATACTTTCCTGTACAGGGATGTTGACTTCCCGTCTCATTGGCGGAGAATGTCCCATTGAAGTGGACGCAGATGAAACTGCGCAAACGGAACCGCCTCCATTGTCGCCACTATCTTCCCGAGGAAGTGCATGAGGCGTCTTAAGAAGTGCGACTGACCTTGAAGGAGAGTCTGCACCCCAGTCTGTAGTGACCGCTGCTTGTCCAGCGGAAGCTTCACTACCGCTGAGAGGGTATGAAACGCCATGCCAAGATACGTTAGTGATTGGGTCGTGACAGGTTTGACTTTGAGAAGTTGATGATCCACCCGAACGTCTGGAGAGTCTCCAGCGCAACATTCAGGCTGAGTTGGCATGCCTCTTGAGAGGGTGCCTTGACAAGTAGATCGTCCAAGTAAGGGATCACAGAGTGTCCCTGTGAGTGCAAGACTGCTACCACTGCCGTCATGACCTTGGCGAACACCCGTGGGGCTGTCGCCAGCCCGAATGGCAGAGCTACGAACTGAAGATGGTCGTTTCCTATCACGAAATGTAGAAAAACATTGGTGCTCTGTAGCAATCGGCACGTGGAGATAAGCATCTTTGATGTCTATTGATGCTAGGAAATTTCCTTGAGACATTGAGGCAATGACGGAGCGGAGGGTATCATCCGGAACCGCCTGGCCTCCACGTGCTTGTTGAGCAGTTTTAGGTCCAGAACGGAACGGAAAGAGCCATCCTTGTTTGGCACCACAACCAGATTGGAGGAAAACCGTGTCTTGTTCCTGAAGAGGAACCGGGATAACCACTCCTTCTGCCTGCAGAAGAGCATCTGCTCGGTGGGGAGGTGGGGACGTTCTGAAGAATCGAGTCGGAGGACGAGAACAGAACTCTGTCCTGTGCACGTGGGCACACTGTCCCTCACCCACCGGTCTGTGACCTGTGGCAGCTAAATGTCGCCAAAGGCGAGCGAGTCTGCCATCAACCGCGGATGCGGAAAGATGAGAGAGCTGAGAGTCATGAGGAGACCGCCTTGGTAGCGGTTCCTCCGGCTGCCTTCCTTGGGCGTGATTGAGCCCGGCCGGCAGCTGAGCCCCTCTGAGGCTTTTCAGCCCTTTTGGACGAGGACAATTGGGACCTGCCCGAGCCTGGGAAGGACCGAAACCTCGACTGTCCTTCCAGGACAGCATTAATAGGGTAAGTCGCAATGCAGACATTGCGAGGTTACGGACGCCCCTGCGGCACAGATGTACCTGTGCTCAAGACCAGCTGCGCAAGAACAGCTGAAAAGCTTAGGGTGCCCATACGGCTGTGAATGCCGGAGCAACCGACACGCCGATAGCCTCATAGACAGATTTCAACCAGAGTCCATCTGTCTGTCAATGGCATCTGTAAGTGAAGTCCCATCTCCACTGCAACTATGGCTCTAGCCGCAAGCCTGGAGATTGGAGAATCCACCTTTGGACCCTGGGTCCAACGCCTGACCACGTCAGGGGGAAAGTGATAACGTGTATCCTTAATACGTTTGGAGAAAACGCTTATCTGGGAAGCGTGGTGTTCCTGGACTGCTTCTCTGAAGTCAGCGTGGCCAGAACAATACTCAATATACGTTTGAGCTACTGAAATGGGACTTCTCCTGCTGTGAAGCTGACTCCTCCGCTGGGGGAGCTGAGGGAGAAAAGATCCAACATTCCATTGATGGACGCTATAGGATCATGCCTTATGGCGTCACCATCCGGTGTATCCAGAGTGAGAGCGGTGTCAGGATCAAAGTCCTGATGAGCTACGTCTGCCTCATCATACAGAGAGCCTCCTGGGACCCCCCCGGAGCACCGATTTTATTCCAAGTGAGGGTGGCCAGGGAGCAATGATCCAGATTGCCCATGGCCTGTCCAGACTGCAAGTCTCTATCCCCTTGCAACTCCGTCCCTGTCCTTGGACAGGGTTGAGAGGTGGTTCTTTTGGCCACGTCAAGTAGAGACCCCGGCTGACCAAGTGCTACAGGGGAGCATTGCACCCAATGGGGAGCAGTGCCGTGGAACAGTATCACATGCAGCAAAAACAGCATCGAAAGCCTGTGTTGCTTATATGCTGCTGCCGACTTATAGAGCCAAGAATGGCGACCGTACAGTGCAATGTATATCATACAAGCATAAAGTACAAATGAACACTGCAGCACATGCAATACAAGCAGCATAGAAAGCCTGCTTTTCTGCTGCTGTAGACTAGCCATCTAGGGGAATATAGCCCAGAATAGCGACCATACAGTGCAATGTATAGCATACAAGCATAAGTACAAATGAACACTGCAACACCTGCAATACAAGCAGCATAGAAAAAAACCTGTGCCTCAGCACCCCTGCTTTTCTGCTGCTGTAGTCTAGCCATTCTATGGCGAATATAGCCAAGACTAGCGACCGTACAGTGCAGTGTATAGCATACAAGCATAAATACACATGAACACTTCAGTACGTGCAATACAAGCAGCATAGAAAGCCTGTGCCTTAGCACCCATGCTTTCCTGCTGCTGATGTGTCGCCATCTAAGAGGGCATATAGCCCAAAATAGCGACCTATGCAGTGTACTTAAAATACAAATAGACAAACTGCGGTATTTAGTGTCAGCACCCCAGGTGCCGCTTACCGCCCGCCTATAAGCGGGTGTGTGGTCGCCCTAGTCCTGTTGGTTGCCCAGAGTCCGTTCTCTCAGCTCGGGCTGCAGGAATGGCTGCCGGCGTCCTTCTCCAGCTCGTATGAGTAGGGGCGGGCCGTGGGCGTGCCCCAAGTCAGAGCGGGAAACCGGCGTCCCACAGTGTCTAGTGAGAGGGCTGGAGCATGTAAATAAGGCTCCAGCCCTCGGCGCTGCTGATTGTACAGCGTCTCTCCCCTACCCTGATTGACAGGGTGGGGGCGGGAACGAAGCTGAGCTAGGCCGCAAAAGCCGGGGACTGGATTTATAAGCGCCGCCGCCGTAAAAGCGCGGTCGGCGCTAAGTCCCCGGCGCACTACAAGTCCCAGCCGCGCCACCGCTCCCGGAGCGTCCGGCGCGGTAGTTCCCAATAAATAAAGTCACTCAGCTAGGCTGCAGTGACTGTAACCCTTTACTGTCCCCGGCGCACTAGCACACCCAGCAAGTCTGGAGTGTGCTGTGCCTGTGTGTACGGGGACACAGAGTACCTGAATGGTGCAGGGCCATGTCCCTGAACGGCACTCCCGCTCCACATCCAGCAGGTTCAATGGGTCTGTGGATGGAGCCCGGCCTCAGGGCTTTGGGGCCGGTAAGATCCCACTTCCTCAGAGCCCCTCAGGGGGATGGGGAAGGAAAACAGCATGTGGGCTCCAGCCGCCGTACCAGCAATAGGTACCTCAACCTTACAAACCACCAGTGGGGTGAGAAGGGAGCATGCTGGGGGCCCTATATGGGCCCTCTTTTCTTCCATCCGATATAGTCAGCAGCTACTGCTGACTAAACAGTGGAGCTATGCGTGGATGTCTGACCTCCTTCGCACAAAGCCGAAAACTGGTGAGCCAGTGATCCCACTGGGGGTGTATAGCCAGAAGGGGAGGGGCCTTACACTTTTTAGTGTAATGCTTTGTGTGGCCTCCGGAGGC